>NC_142476.1:57507258-60007258 GCF_049115385.1 Moschus berezovskii
GGCTCATTCCTTACAACCCATCAGTCCCTGTGACACAGCTTTACCATGTCTTTTCTGTTGCAGTACTTTCTAGTTCTCATCAGTTCAGTTCAGTCGCTCAGTCGTGTCTGACTCTCCGCGACCCCATGAATCACAGCACGCCAGGCCTCCCTGTCCATCACCAACTCCCGGAGTTCACTCAAACTCATGTCCATCGAGTCGGTGATGCCATCCAGCCATCTCATTCTCTGTCGTCCCCTTCTCCTCCCGCCCCCAATCCTTCCCAGCATCAGACTCTTTTCCAGTGAGTCAACTCGTCGCATGAGGTGGCCAAAGTGTTGCAGTTTCAGCTTTAGCATCAGTCCTTCCAATGAACACCCAGGATTGATCTCCTTGAGAATGGACTGGTTGGATCTCCTTGCAGTGTAAGGGACTCTCAAGAGTCTTCTCCAGCACCACAGTTCAAAAGCATCAATTCTTCGGCGATCAGCTTTCTTCACAGTCCAACTCTCACATCCATACATGACCACTGGAAAAACCATAGCCTTGACTAGACGGACCTTGGTTGGCAAAGTAATGTCTCTGCTTTTTAATATACTATCTAGGTTGGTCATAACTTTCCTTCCAAGGAGTAAGCATCTTTTAATTTCATGGCTGCAATCAGCATCCATATTGATTTTGGAACCCAAAAAAATAAAGTCTGACACTGTTTCTGCTGTTTCCCCATCTATTTCCCATGAAGTGATGGGACCAGATGCCATGATCTTTGTTTTCTGAATGTTGAGCTTCAAGCCAACCTTTTCACTCTCCTCTTTCACTTTCATCAAAGAGGTTTTTTAGTTCATCTTCACTTTCTGCCATAATTTCTCTCGGCAATCTTGATTCCAGCTTGTGCTTCTTCTAGCCCAGCGTTCCTCATGATGTACTCTGCATACAAGTTAAACAAGCAGGGTGACAATATACAACCTTGACATACTCCTTTTCCTATTTGGAACCAGTCTGTTGTTCCATGTCCAGTTCTCATAGTCAGCCTGAAATCTGTACAGCGGGCTAGAAATTCAGGTAGGATTTCTATGTTGCAGTCTTGAGATCCAATTCCTCCTTCTGAAAACCTTAGTCTTTGCTCTTATGGTCTTCATTTGACTGGATGAGGCCCAGTAAGGGAGGATAATCTGTTTTACTCAGGTCTACCTATTTAAATGTTGTTGCTTAGTTGATAAGTTGTGTCTGACTCTTTGCGATCTCAAGGACTGCAGCATGCCAGGCTCCTCTGTCCTCCATTATCTCCTAGAGTTTGCTAAAATTCATTTCTTTTGAGTCAGTGATGTTATCTAACCATCACATCTTCTGCCATCTTCTTCTCTTCCTGCCCTCAGTCTTTCCCAGCATCGGGGTCTTTTCCAATGAAGCTCTTTGCAACAGGTGGCCAAAATATTGGAACTTCAGCTTCAGCAACGGTCCTTCCAATGAATATTCAGGGTTTATTTTCTTTAGTATTGACTGGTTTGATCTTCTTGCAGTCCAAGGGACTCTCAAGAGTCTTTTCCAGTGCAACAATTTGAAAGCATCAATTCTTCAGTGTTTAGCCTTCTTTATGATTCAAATCTCTCATCTGTACATGACTACTGGAAAAACCATAGCGTTGACTAAATGGATCTTTGTTGGCAAAGTGATGTCTAAAGGTTCAGTTAAGTTCAGTTCAGTCACTCAGTCGTGTCCGACTCTTTGCGACCCCATTAATCACAGCATGCCAGGCCTCCATGTCCACCACCAACTCCCAGAGTTCTAAAGGTTAATCACATCTAAAAAACAACATCTAGACTGGTATTTGAATAAACAAATAGGCATGACAGCTTAGCCAAGTTGATAGATAAAATTAATTCCTTCACACCATCATAATTCAGTCCTGTCACTTTCCCTTTGAATCTTGGCCACAGAGTCTCTGTTCGTGCTTTCCTCACTCCTCAGCCTGAACTCTTTCTCTAGGTTTGTTCCAGAGTTGTCAGGTCCTGGCCCTTCACAGATCTTCAGTGTTTCTCCCATAGCTTGTAGGATTGAATCCACATCCTGCCCTGGGTTGTTTTGATCACCAACACAGTCACTGGAAGACCTCATCTTAGAGCTCCTATGTTCCCTGCTCCAACAGCTGGCTTGTTTTAAGATATACCTTTCAGGTCTTTTCAGAATAAAGACGGACTAAGATGGACAGAGGAGCCTGGCAGGCTACAGTCCTTGGGGTTGCAAAAGAGTCAGACATCACTTAGCAACTAAACAATAACAATAAGATTAAAATATACATTAACAGAGTCAAATAGGCCTATTCCTTTTTGTTATAATTATATTTTAAAATGTTATTTAAATATTTCCCCTATACAGAATTGCCAGATTCACGTGAGCAAGGAACCCACTGAATCTTGCCTCCAACTCCAGGCTAGTAGTTCATTTCAGAGGGTATATTTGAAAAATTATAAACGTAATTTTACTAAAAACATGATTTTCACTTTTTCCTTTTCAGCTTCTTCTAGCTCAGCATCACGCCTCCAGAACCCTGTGGTTTGAAGATTTGTGCCCTTTTCCTTCTACTTCACATATTGGTTAGTCTTTTGTTTGCTTTGTTAGTGCTGCTTTTTTTGTTTCCTCCTTAGTGATTTTAGGAGTTCCCTTTTCCCTCCCACAGGACTCCCTGCGGCCACAGATTCTAGGGGAGCACCTTAAACCACTGCAAGAGAATATAGAAGCACACACACATTGACTTCTAGTCTTTGAAATTCAACTCAGATAATTAATTGAGTTTGCAGAACTTAAATACAGAATAACAGTAGGCATCATTCTGTGGCCATCATGTCATCATGGGTTTGCAATCAGAAACATGTGAATGGAAAGACAAATATCATATGATGTTGCTTATATGTGGAACCTAAAAAGGGTACAAATGAACTTATCTACAAAACAGTTACAGATGTAGAAAACAAACTTATGGTTACCAGGGAAGTATGTTAGTTGCTCAGTTGTGTCCAACTCTATAGAAGGACTATAGCCCGCCAGCCTTCTCTGTCAATGGAATTTTTCAGACAAGAACACTGGAGTGGGTAGCCATTCCCTTCTCCAGGGGATCTTCACAACCCAGGGATTGAACCCAGGTCTCCTGCATTGCAGTTAGATTCCTTACTGTGTGAGCCACCAGGAAAGCACCATGGTTACCAGGAGGTAAGGGATAAATTAAAGATTAGGACTGACATATACACACTGCTGCTGCTGCTAAGTCACTTCAGTTGTATCCGACTCTGTGTGACCCCATAGACGGAAGCCCACCAGGCTCCCCCATCCCTGGATTCTCCAGGCAAGAACACTGGAGTGGGTTGCCATTTCCTTCTCCACATATACACACTACTACACACTACTATACACTACACACTACTATATATAAAACAAATAACTAGTAAGGACCTATATAGCACAGAGAACTCTATTCAATACTTGGAAATGGCCTATGTGGGAAAAGAATCTAAAAACAGTGTATTGATGAATGTGTATAATTGATTACTTTGCTGCACACCTGAAACTAACTCAACATTGTAAATCAACTATACTCCAATAAATTTTTTTTTTAAAAGAAAGATGTGAATGAGTGAAGGTATCTAGATGAATAGCATTGTTAGCTATACTTAAAGAAAAAAGAGTTAGAGGAAATTTATTGTATAGCATGACAGAAAAGTCCTGAAAGAAAATGATTTTTCATAATGTAATTTATTTTTAAGAATTATTAGCATGAAGTATGAGAGAAGGGTTTAGAACTAGATTGCCTTGGTTTGAATTCTTGCTTTGCAGCTTCTTGGAAGGTGACCTTGGGTAGATTACTAATGTGTGTCTCAATTCCCTCCTTTGTAAAATAAAGTGATAACAGTAGTATTTAAAAGAAAGGGTTATTGCGAAAATTGAATGAGTTCATATTCTTTAACGCTTAGAAGAATGCCTAGCATAGAGAAAACCTGCAATACACTGAAACTCTTATCTTTAGTTTTATTATTTCTCTTACTTACTATAGATTTAAAGTAGATTAAAAAGCAGAGACATCACTTTGCCGATAAAGGTCCACATAGTCAAAGCTATGTTTTTCCAGTAGTCATATACAGATGTGAGAGTCGGCCCATAAAGAAGACTGAGCACCAAAGAATTGAAGCTTTTGAACTGTGGTGCTAGAGAGTTCTCTTGAGAGTCCCTTGGACTGCAAGAAGATCAAATCAGTCAATGCTAGAGGAAATCAGTCCTGAATACTGATTGGAAGGACTGATGCTAAAGCTGAAGCTCCAATCCTTTGGCCACCTGATGCGAATAGCCAACTCAATGGAAAAGACACTGATGCTGGGAAGGATTGAGGGCAGGAGGAGAAGGGAACGACAGAGGTTGAAATGGTTGGATGGCATCACCAACTCCATGGAAATGAGTTTGAGTAAACTCTGGGAGATAGTGCTGGCCAGGGAAGCCTGGCATGTTGCAGTTCATGGATGAGGTCTTAAAGAGTTGGATAGAACTTAGTAACTAAACAACAACACTATAGACTTAAGGTAATAACTGATAGTAATAATCTGATTTCACTAGAAAACTTCACAAAATATAAAGCTAATGGAATAGGTTGAGTTTGATACTTGGAAAATGTATTATAATTTTTCATGTAAATGTTAGTCTCACACACATTTCTGTGAAAAAATCTGTTCTAACACGTGAGCCCTGCTGTGCAATGTATTATGTCTCATGAAGTAAACCAAGGAAAAAGCCCACATAATCAAGCACAGATGAAAGGAAAACATTTAAAATAGATGATACAAGTATAACAACATGATTTCAAATAGCAAAAATTAAGGGGAAAGGGTGGACAAAGAGACAACATGTGTGCCTATGTGCGGAGAGGAGGCAGAGAAATGGTGGCCGTTGATGTGAGAGAAGTAGGTTAGCAGTTGACATATAGACTGTTGGCTATTTAGTCACTAAGCTGTGTCTGACTCTTTGTGACCTTGTGGACTGTAGCCCACCAGGTTCCTCTGTCCATGGGATTTCCCCAGGCAATAATACTGGAGTGAGTTGCTATTTCCTTCTCCAAGGGATCTTCCTGACCCAGGGATCAAACCCACATCTCCTATGTCTCTCACATTGGCAGGAGGATTTTTTACCACTGAGACACCTGGGGAGCCTGAGATTATGAATTATAAAATGAGTTATTTTAAAATTCTTAAAATACACTTATTCCATACTTAAGAAATAGCATGATAATTCATTTATGTTTTTAAAAGTATAACTTTGTTAGTATACTTGAGCTGAAGGAAAGAAATCTAAGAAGTCCACTTAGTTTACTCTCCCTCTCACTGGCTATCACTAAGTTGTGTCTGACTCTTGCAACCCCATGGAACCCCTGCCAGGCTTCTCTGTCCGGGGGATTCCCCAGGCAAGAATACTGGAGTGGGTTGCCATTTACTTCTCCATCTGAGAACAAACCAGGATGAGGTCAGAGGGACATCTCTTCCAGACAGACTGGAGGGCTCAGTGCCAGGCAGTGCCAATGTGGAAAGTTGTGATTCTCCAGTTCCTACTGAGAATGACATGAAGTGAAGCATAGGAGTTGGCCTGTCTTTAAGAAAGAAGCTTGATTAGTCATGATACAGAGAACCAGGTCCAGGTACTTGCCCACTTCTTCTTCTGGTTTTCTCTATAACTGAAAGGAAACTAGCTACCACTTAGAAATGTGGAAATAAGGAAAATTCATAAAATAGGTTATGCTCTTCATATGAATAGGAAATAACTTGCACCTTATCTTCTCTCTGTATTCACCATGTTTAAAGTGAGGAAATTTTCATATTTTATAATGATGATACATTTAAAAAGGAAATAATATCTAAATGACTACACAGAGAGTTAACATTTAAAATATCAACTTACTTTCCTACAAAATAAACAACTAAAAGCAAAGACAAACGAATAATCCTCAAGCAGAGAAACCTATACTTGAATATATGTATGTCTATCTATATAAGGAAAGGAGCAGAAGGAAATAGAGAAAGTAAAGATTACTTGCTCAAAAATTTGGAGAAAAATGTCATTAAACCTCAATAATTCAAACCTCATTCAAATGGAATTAATAGAACTTAAAATTCTATCAGTTAATAACAAAACACTAAAATAAAATTTAGTGGTAGGAAAACATACTTTCTTAAAAAAAAAAAGCAAATGATGCTCAAGTTAAAAACCACTTAGCAGGGGAGCAGGGGAGAGGAGTCAAGGTGGTGAAACAGGAGGATGTGGAGTTCACCTCTTTCCACAAAGGCATCAAGAATACATCAGGGTTTCCCTGGTGTCTCAGTGGTAAAGAACCCACTTGCCAGTGCAGGAGACATGGGTTAGATCCCTGATCCAGGAAGATCCCACATGCTATGGAGCAACTAAGCTATGTGCCGCAACTCTCGAGCCTGTGCTCTAGAGCCTGGGAGCCACAACTACTGAAGCCCAAATGCCCTAGGGCCCATGCTCCACAAGAGAAGCCACTGCAATGAGCAGCCCATGCACTGTAACTAGAGAGTAGCCCTCGCTCTCTGCAACTAGAGCAAAGGTCGTACAGCAATGAAGACCCAGCACAGCCAAAAATTAATTAATAAAAAAAGAATACATCTACTAACAGAACGGTTCTCACAGAGCACTTGCTGAACACTAGCAGAGGACCTTGGGCACCGAAAACAATAAGAAAAATCCCCACACAACCAGGTAGGACAAAAGAAAGGCAAATAGAAACAAGGAAATGGGATAAAGTCTTGCACCTCTGGAGGGGAGCTGAGGGAAAGGAAAGGTTCCCACAACTGGGGAAGCCCCCTCACCAGTAGGGAGATCAACTGGGACAGAAGAGGAGATTTGGGGGCTCAGAGGAGAGGGCGGCAACCCGTCTACGGCAGGCAGGACAGCACAAGACCTACATAGGTGGTAAGTGCCAGAGCCCTCTGGCCTCAGCCTGAGACATGTGTTTGCTGGTGCAGGGGGGGTTGGGTGCTGGAATGTAGGTTTGGAGAGCAGACCCAGATAGCTGCTGGCTGTAAAGAGTCAGCCTGAAGGAATGGGAGTAAGAAACTCCACAGTTGGAAATGTTTGTGGAAGAAGCCTGGGCCACCATAGCCACAGGGCGCCATTGTTGAATGGCCCTCAAGCAGTGGGGCCACCACTGCAGCCCCCTTCCCCATGTGCTGGCCCCTGCCTCCATGGGTGCTGGGAGGGGCACTCACCTGAGTAGCTCACATGCCCCACCCATCGCTGCCTCTCTCTGCCCACCTGGGCAGGCATGTGTGTTCTGAGGCAGCCTTGGGAGTAGATGTTGGTGGAAGACACAAATACAAAAGTGGGGCTGAAACCACAGCTGAGATCCAGGGGCCCCGTGACTAAGGAGGAAGAGCTGAAATCTCTCCATGGACTTACACCCCCACTGCTGACTTTGGAAACTCAGCGACTGTGGGATATTTGAACAGATAAATGCTCCCATAGCTGAGACAGGTGTAGGTTTAGGGTCTATGGGCTTTGTGGGCAAAGACATGCCAGTATTCTGTTTTCTGCTCAGGCACTCAGTTGTGTCTGACTTTCTGTGACCCTACTGGACCAGGTCAAAATCTAAGCTGCCTCCATAGCCCCCTCAGTGGGTCCAGATGCATGGTTACTGCAGTCCTGGGACCTGACCGGTGGATACGCACAGACGGTCTGGTGAAAACCATGCCTGAGAGACACCAGGGCCAACTGCGAGCATACCCACAGTTACAGTAAGGCCGAGAGCAGTGCCACCAACAGTGTGATTTGTGAGCCAGCATGGGGTGTGAAAAGTGACACGACAGAGCACACCCACAGGTGAACAGCTCCAGAGGAGGAATACTCAGTGGCTTCCCTTCTAGCAGGAGTGTTGAATCCCACCTACCTCACATCACAGGTCAGAAACATGGCTAAGATACAGATCTGGAAGTCTCTACTCCAACCACTAGGGAGCCAACCCCACTTCAGTGACAATCACAGAGCAGAGGGGAGGCCCTGCTCAATACCCAGTGCAGACTCTGGTCACCACAACATCAATCCCACTGTTATCAAGGGGATAAAGATCAGCATACGTGGAGAAACAAGGTGGCAGACATCCACTGTAAAAACAGTCCTCACATAAAAAAATATCAAACCCATATAGGCTACACAGAGAAGGTTCCACATAAAACTAGTCCTCTAAGAGGATCTACTGTTGTTGTTTGGTCACTAAGTCGTGACGACTCTTTGCGACCCCATGGACTGTAGCCCACCAGGCTCTGCTGTCCATGGGATTCTTCCCCATCCTGGGATCAAACCCACATCTCCTGTGTCTCCTGCATTGGCAGGCAGATTCTTTACCACTGTACCATCATGGAAGTCCAGAGAGTCTGAGGATCAAGCATCAGGAGGAAGAACCCCCAGAGGGAATGGCTACCCACTCCACTGTTCTTGCCTGGAGAATCCCATGGACAGAGAAGCCTGGCGGGCTACAGTCATGGGGTCACAAAGAGTTGGACATGGCTGAGTGACTAAGTGCCTCATAGCACATGCTCTAAAGAATGTGGGAAGAGCATCTGAGTTATAAAAGTACTGAAGCAATGGCAGTTCTTTTGGTGAAATGATTCTGAGAAGGAAAGGTTTATTATTTTGCTTTAATTGAGGGTAAAACTACTAAAACTGTGCAGTTAAAAGTAATAAATGCTGTAGGTTTAAATTCTCTCAATCACAGTAGAGGTGACTGAGGGTTTTATGGAGGCAGTAGTTTTGATGCTGACAAAACTCTATATAATGAAAAGATTACCTGTCCCAGAGACCGCCAGTCCAAACTGGCACTGCCGATGTAAACATGCTGTTTGTCCACAATCCAGAAGGAGGACTGCAGTCGGCCCTTGTTGTAGGCAGTCATGTTCATGTAGGTCACCTCAGCTCCTAGGAGTTTAAGGAAATCCCAGTCAGCCTCTGTGTCAGGGCCCTGAATGTGCAGTCACCTACCCTCAGCAATACTCATGGTCTGCATCCACCACAGCTGGCACTCAGGGAAGCTACATATTTATAGTAGTTTAGTTCATAGAGGACCCCTGAGGAGCTACTTTATTCCCAAAAAGAATACAAAGGAATAAAAGAGAATAAGTTTTCCCTACAATATGACAAGATCATGCTTCTCAAGTCAGATCTGACTCAGAACCCTGCTCCTTGATTTATCATTCAGATGGTGAGATAGGGGTTCATACAGTTTTGCAATCAGTAAAAAGGTTGGTCTTTCTTAATAATATGGCTTTCCTCAACAAGGAACTGGCCTTCATTTTCTTTATTGATTTGTATATTGATTTATAATATTGGGTTAATTTCAGGTGTACAGTGATCCAGTTACACACACACACACACACACACACACACACAGAGCTGTGTCCGACTCCTTGCGACCCCATGGAATACATAGTCCATGGAATTCTCCAGGCCAGAATACTGGAGCGGGTAGCCTTTTCCTTCTCCAGGAGATCTTCCTGACCCAGGGATTGAACCCAGGTCTCCCACATTGCAGGCAGATTCTTTACCAGCTGAGCCACAAGGGAAGCCCAAGAATACCGGAGTGGGTAGCCTATCCCTTCTCCAGCGGATCTTCCCAACCCAGAAATCAAACTGGGGTCTCCTGCATTGCAGGTGAATTCTTTACTAACTGAGCTATCAGGGAAGGCCTCCCTGCCACCCCCACCAAAACACACACATGGCTACATTTCAGGATACAGAAAGGAAGAATGATTGACATTATAAACTTAAACTATAACTCTCGGGAAGACGTTAAGTATGCATCTGGGTTCTTGTGGCAGGAAGATAGAAACCAGGAAGCTGGGAGAGGATCTGAGGTGAAGAAAGCATCCAGGAAGATTTTCTCTGTGGGTGGAGCAAACTCATTATCCTAGATAAGTACAGGCACATGTTCCTTAGCCTTCAGCTGTCCTGGAATAGTAACATCCCAGAGGATGAACAGTTGGGAAAGGCGGAATCTGAATGTCCAAAGTGTGGAGTTACCATGGCAATCATGGAGAGACCCAAATCTGCATGGAGGGTGTGATACCCCCAGAGGCAGTTGCCAGTGCTCCTAAGTGGATGAAGAGCAGCATTTGTCTTTGGAGAGTGTTAGTTTCCTAGGGCTGCCATTACAAAGTACCACAGACTGAGTGGCTTAAAACAACAGAAACTTAATTCTTCCTTAGTTCTGGAGATTAGAAGTTCAAGATGTCAGTGGGGCCATGCTCCCTCTGAAACCTGTAGAGGAGAACTCTTTCTTGCTTCTTCCCAGCTCCTTGTGGTCGCCATCAATCTTGGCCTCCCTTGGCTTACAGATGCATCACCCCAATCTTCCCATCTCTGTTGCCACATGACATCTTCTCCCTAAGTGTCTCTGTCTTCTCCTCTTCTTATAGTGACACCAATTATGCTGGATGAAGGGTACACCCTGCTACAGCATGACCCTATCTTAATTGATTATATCTGCAAAACCCCTATTTCCAAATAAGTTCATAATTGGAGGTACAGGGCAGGGTAGGTCTTCAACTTGTCTTTGGGCAGACACAACTCAATCCGTAACAGAGATCTTGACCAGTTTAAATGGCTGTGCCCTTCAATACACTAGACTGACCAGCACTAATGGGACCATTTTCTCATCTCTGGAGGAAGAGCATCAAGGTGACCTTGGGTTTGCTTCAGAAAAAGAATAAGACTAAAAAGAACGGAGGACCATCTACAAACTATCAGGGACAACATCAAGCATGCTAACAGTCATACAATAGGGCTCCCATAAGGAGAAGATAGAGAGAGAGAAAGGGGAAGAGAACATATTTGACGACATAATAGCCAAAAACTTCCCTAGCCTGGGGAAGGTAACAGATATCTACGTCTGGGAAGCACAGAGAGTCCCAAACAGGATCAACCCTAAGAAGACCATACCAAGACAAGCTGTAATTAAAATGTCAAAAGTTAAAGATAGAATATTAAAAGCAGCAAGGAAAAAGCAATGATTTACCTACAACGGAACTCCCATGAGGCTCTCGGCTGAATTTTCAGCAGAAATCTGCAGGCCAGAAGGGAACTGCACAATATATTTAAAGAGAAGAGAGAGAAAAAGCTACAACTAAGAATACCTGACAAGGCATTCATTCAGATTTGATGGAGAAATCAAAAGTTTTACAAACAAGCAAAAGCTAGCACTACTAAAGCAGCTTTATAGTGAAATGTTAAAGGGACCTGAAACGTGAAAATTATGAAAGTAAAAAAAAACTTCATTGGTAAAGGCAAATATATAGTAAAAGTAGTAAATCAGCAATGTATAAAGGTAGTTCCGTTCCGTGGCTTAGTCGTGTCCGACTCTATGCGACCCCGTGGACTGTAGCCTACCAGGCTTCTCCGTCCATGGGATTCTCCAGGCAAGAGTACTGGAGTGGGTTACTGTTTCCTTCTCCAGGGGATCTTCCCAACCCAGGGATCGAACCCGGGTCTCCCACATTGGAGGCAGACGCTTTAACCTCTGAGCCAAAGGTAGTAGGAAGGATAAAAGACAAAAGCAGGGAGAACTGGATGAAGGCAACTGAAAGGTATAAAGTTCCATTTATAAGATAAAGCAGCACTATGGTTTTTCCCATGGTCATGTATGATTGTGAGAGTTGGACTGTGAAGAAAGCTGATCGCTGAAGAATTGATGCTTTTGAACTGTGGTGCTGGAGAAGACTCTTGAGAGTCCCTTGGACTGCAAGGAGATCCAACCAGTCCATTCTAAAGGAGATCAATCCTGGGTGTTCATTGGAAGGACTGATGCTAAAGCTGAAACTCCAATACTTTGGCCACTTCATGCGACGAGTTGACTCACTGGAAAAGACTCTGATGCTGGGAGGGATTGGGGGTGGGAGGAGAGGGGGACGACAGAGAATGAGATGGCTGGATGGCATCACCAGCTCGATGGACATGACTTTGAGTGAACTCCGGGAGTTGGTGATGGACAGGGAGGCCTGGCGTGCTGTGATTCATGGGGTCACAAAGAGTCGGACACGACTGAGCAACTGAACTGAACTGAACTGATGATGTACAACATAATAAATATGATTAACAATGCTGTATGTTAGAGATGAAAGTTTTAAAAAGAGTAAATCCTTAGAGTTCTCATCACAAATTTTTTTCTATTCCTTTAATTTTGTATCTATATGAGATGATAGACATTTAGTAAACTTACTGTGATTGAAGGCCAATGGAACTGTGTGTAAAGATCAAGCAAATATATAATAACAAACTCCCACTTACTGAACAGCTCTTTGTGACCAGGGTCAAGACAGCTGTTACAACACATGGTATATCATTTTTCCCCCTACAAATTACTGGACTTGGTATAAGAAAATCCACTGAAAATATTTGATGATATATCTGGAAAACTATTTGTCTACATATGGTCTTGAAATATCACTTTTTTATTAAGAACTATTTATTTCTTTTTCTATTTAAATCTAATTCCCATATATTTCTGAAGATACATGCTCTATCTTAATTTGTACCTTAATTTAGATACTATATTTATATAATTTATATATTTACAAATATATATTTAGTTATATTCAACTCAGAAAACTAAGATCATGGCATCCAGTCCCATCACTTCATGGCAAATATATGGGGAAACAGTGGAAGACTTTATATTTTGGGGCTCCAAAATCACTGCAGACGGTCACTGCAGTCATGAAATTAAAAGACGTTTGCTTCTTGGAAGAAAAGTTACGACCAACCTAGACAGCATATTAAAAAGCAGAGACATTACTTTGCCAACAAAAGTCTGTCTAGTCAAGGTTATGGTTTTTCCAGTAGTCATACAGTTGGACAATAAAGCAAACTGAGCACCGAAGAATTGATGCTTTTGAACTGGTGTTGGAGAAGACCCTTGAGAGTCCCTTGGACTGCAAGGAGATCCAACCAGTCCATCTTAAAGGAAATCAGTCCTGAATATTCATTGGAAGGACTGACTTTGAAGTTGAAACTCCAATACTTTGGCCACCTGATGCAAAGAACTGACTCACTGGAAAAGACCCTGATGCTGGGAAAGATTGAGGGCAGGAGGAGAAGGGGACGACAGAGGATGAGATGGTTGGATGGCATCACCGACTCAATGAACACGAGTTTGAGTAAGCTCCAGGAGTTGGTGGTAGACAGGGAGGCCTGGCGTGCTGCAGTCCATGGGGTTGCAAAGAATCGGACACGACTGAGCCACTGAACTGAACTGAACTGAACTGACTGAATTGTTCCTCATTTTATTATGAACATATTATTCAATATTTTACTTACAAGAATTTATTTTACATGTACTTCTAAACTATCTTTTTTTATTGGTTATGGATATTGTTCTCATCCTACTGTTTTTTTTTTGGCTTTCCTGGTTGCTCAGTGGTAAAGAATCTGACTGCCAAGCAAGAGACATCTCTGGGTCAGGAAGATCCCCTGGAGAAGGGTGTGGCTACCCACTCCAGTATTCTTGTCTGGAGAATCCCATGGGTAGAGGAGCCTAGTGGGTTACAGCCCATAGACTTGCAAAGAGTCAGACATGACTGAAGTGACCGAGCATGCACACACACTTGCACGTATCTTCTTTATATCTATCATTTCTCTCTCTCTCCCTGTCTCATGAAAGGGAAACAAAATCTTCACAGGATAAGTCTTTAGTTGATGCTACATGTGGCTGAAAGGTGCATCCTTTCTTCTTGGCCAATACCCTCTTCTTAGAGTGCTAAGTGCACCCACATGATGAAAAATGGAAAGGTCTAGGTACTGTATAAACCAGTTTAGTCTCTATTTTGCCACAGCTGGTTGAACCAAATGCAGACACATGAACTATGATGACCAATAAGATTTCTTCTTTTGAGACTCCAATATTGAGTCACAAAAGAATCAAAGCAAAGAAGCTATGCCAGAGTCATAAACAGATAGAGGATGCCATGATTATCCAAGTGCACATAAATGAAGGGTAGGAGAAGGCAAGCTTCAGAGAGAGTGTGAAAGAACCAGGTACATGGGGGAAAGAGATAAAAAGACAATGTGCTTCCAGGAGAGGAAAACGGAGAAGTTTGGGGAGGGGGCAGTCTTTGTCAGCCCTGTATCCTCAGACCAGTTCCGCTTCAGACCTTGAGTTTCTCTAAATCTTTAGAATAAATTAATTGTTACTTAAACTGGGTTTGGAGGGGTTATGTTTCTTTACTAACTTATGGTATGAATCAGATAAAACTGTACTTTATTTTGTGCACACAGAAGTTCTGCAAGCTCTATATGTATATTTTTAATATTAGACTAAAAATATTCAGTTCTGGGCCAAAAATCATGCACTTTTTAGCAACGAGCCAGTTGCACAAATTGCATGATTAAATATTTCAAATTTAAAATAAACATCTGTCAAAATACTCTTCATGATGACACAAAAGGAAATATGCTAGTACATTGTGATTAAAAGTGGAAAATAAAGCTCTACACTCCCTTTGGTGATCATGAAAGAAAATCAAAACTATCTCTAAGTTTACTTCTAGAAAGTCACCCATTGAAAGCATATTACTAGAGCTTTAGTAAATTTTATGATAAATCATTTATTAATTCAAGAGAACATATGTAACTTATAAGAAAATTATGTAGCTCCATTACAAATGGACATTGGTGAATCCCCCTTCTTATTAAAAATAAAAATTAAAAGTTTCTCAATCTGATTAAAGCAGTGCTTCCCACTCAGTGATGATTCTGATCCCTTTCCCCCATGAAACCTGTGGCAATAACTGGAGACATTTTGGGTTGTCGAAACTGGTTGCTGCTGCTGCTCTAAGTCACTTCAGTCGTGTCTGACTCTGCACAACCCCATAGACGGCAGCCCACCAGGCTCCCTACTCCCTGGGATTCTCCAGGCAACTGGAGTGGGTTGCCATTTCCTTCTCCAATGCATGAAAGTGAAAAGTGAAAGTGAAGTCGCTCAGTCGTGTCCGACTCTTAGCGACCCCATGGATTGCAGCCCACCAGGCTCCTCCATCCATGGGATTTTCCAGGCAAGAGTACCGGAATGGGGTTCCATTGCCTTCTCAGTCAAAGCTGGTTAAAGGAACACTATTAACTTCCAGTGGGGAGAGTTCAGGGATGTGGCTAAATACCTGGCAATACACTAGGCAGTCTCCCACAACAAAGACTTATCCTGCCCAAAATATTGATGGTCCCACGAGTGAGATATCCTGCATTAAAGCTGTTTGTGTGTTTATGCTTGAACCCATATCCCCACCACTTTTCTCTGATACAACTGTGATCCTGAATTTAGTGTGTACCTTTGTCTTATTTTTAAATATTTTATCCCACGTTAATATATCCCTAATAGCATTATAAAAATGAGTTTATCACCAGGTTTTGAACACAGATAGTTAATGAACCTTGAGCATATATCAAAGGGAAATGTATCAGTATTAGTAATTACAGATTTCTGGAAAGGCTTATAGATATTTCCTGAAAGCAAAGTTTGCAGCAGAAATCTATCTTACCAATCAAGTGTCTCTTCTTCTGAATGTATTGATTTGTGTGAGCAATGAAAAAGGTCATAGCCTATTCTTGGGAACTTTAATAAAACCAGTACAGTTTAATCAATTTAATCAGCAACATTTTGGAATCCGTTGGCCTGAAGGTTAAAGGGAACACCGGAGGGTAAAAATCACCAGTCATGACGTATTTGTTTTCAAATCATTCAGATGAGTGACATTTGAAAAATTTTTTAGACAATCAGTTATATGTTTCAGTTATGGAAAAACTGAATCTTAAGTGCACATTTCAGTTTTAGTTCTAACATATCTATTCAAATACTGTCAAAACTATGTTGTAGGATTTTTCACAGATTGTCTTTGATACTTTGCTTTTAGTCTACAGATCTGGGCTCACAGGGACCATTGCCAGGGAAATGCCATGCTTTGTTATTGCCTCATAGTTCAACAGCTATGCATGCTTTCTACAGGAATGCTTGATTTAAGGGACCAGCAGCGTGCAGTTCATGGGGTCGCTAAGGGTCAGACACGACTGAGCAACTACATTTTCACTTTTCACTTTCACAATTGGAGAAGGAAATGGCAACCCACTCCAGTGTTCTTGCCTGGAGAATCCCAGGGACGGGGGAGCCTGGTGGGCTGCCGTCTATGGGGTCACACAGAGTTGGACACGACTGAAGTGACTTAGCAGCAGCAGCAGCAGGCTTTAAAATAAAATTATATTTAAAAACAAAATTTGCTTATAGTAAACGCTGGAGAGGGTGTAGAGAAAAAGGAACCCTCCTACGCTGATGGTGGGAATGAAAACTGGCACATTTACTGTGGAGAACAGTATAAAGGTTTCTTAGAAACTAAAAATAGAGTTACCAAATGATCCTGCAATCCCATTTCTGGGCATATATTTGGAAAAAACCCCAATTTGAAAAGATATGCACCCCAATGTTCATAGTAGCACTATTTACAAAAGCCAAGACATGGAAGCAACATGAAAAGCCATTAACAGATAAATGAATAAAGAAGATATGGTATATATACACAATAGAGTATTAATTAGCCATACAAAAGAATGAAATAATGCCGTTTGCAGCAACATGGATGGACCACCATAAGGTAATATGGATTACCATATTAATATGGTAATCACCATATTAAGTGAAGTGAACCAAAGAAAAATATCATATATTACTTATATGTGGAATCTTAAAAAATGATATAAATGAACTTGTTCACAAGACAGAAATAGACTCACAGACACAGAAAAGAAGCCTATGGTTACCAAAGGGGATACCTGGGGATATGGGAAATAAATTAGGAATTTGGGGTTAACATACACACACTATTATATGTTAATCCCAAATTTAAACAACAAGGATCTACTGTATATCACCGAGAGCTATATTCAATAATTTTATAAAGACCTATAATGCAAAAGAATCTGAAAAAGAACATATATAAATTGAAATGTATAGTTAATTTACAATGTTATGATATATAAATATATATATAACACTTTGGTGTATACTTGAAACTAACAACACTGTAAATTAACTATAATTTTTAAAATGCTTAAAAATAAAAAAAATCATTGCCAAGAAAAAAATAAAATTTTGCTTAAATTATACATAATAGACTACACAAAAAATTCCATATTCAAAACATAGGTGAAACATGATTTAAAATGGCTCATCAGTTGTAATAAAATATGATAAGGTCTGGGATGTTGGTGGCCAGAGCTCATACTTATTACTACCTCTCTCTTCCTCCTCCCTCCTGGAGTCACACAACTATTTACCTAGAAAACAAGATGAGGAGCAGAGAATGACGAGCCCTCCTGAGACTTCTGTCTCAGTGCCAGAGCTCACTGGAACGAGGCATCCTGCCCGACCGAGCCCAGTGCTGCTGCAATGCCAGGGAGGATGGGGACCCAGAAGCTTCAGAGGTTTACTTTCTTGGCAAAGCCCACATCACTCTTCCTTACCATTTGCTGTCCCAGTAGTTACAGAAGACTGCACAGCCAAATCTGCTAGGTTTCTAAGGTAGCAAGCCTGCCTACACTGAACATGGCAGTCACCTAACACAAATCAACAGCCTAGAGGAGGCAAGTCAAGTAGAAAAAGCATATGGCTACTGCTGAGGCAAATCAAACAGAGGAAACAGGAATTCTTAAGGACATTTGACAAGATATTCCAAAAGAGTAATCTAAGAACAAGAAGATGTTCATAGGAATTAAGAGGATCCAAAACCAAATTCAATCAAGTCAACTTAATATAAGATAAGCAGTGCTGACAACCAAAATAGTGATCCAGAAGTTCAAATTCAACATGATTTACAACACAGAATGAATTTAAAGGAATGGAAATGACCATTGAAAAGCTGATGCATAAAGGATACATTAGGGGAACTAGTAACTCAAAGTCTGCGAGCGAGAAAACAAGGTCTACTACTTAAAAGAAGAAAGAAAGGTTGATAAGTGTGACTTTTAAAAGTATGCAATTAAAGGATTTGAGAATCTACTTATGAGATTTCCAGAGAGAACCAAAATCAGAGGGAAAGAAATTATAAAAGATGCTAGTAGCGTCTCCTAGTTGTAACTACCAAAAATGTCTCCAGACATTGTCTCAAAATCTGTCTCCTGGTTGCAGACAAAATCTCCCCTGGAGGAGAACCAGTGTCATAGGTGCAAGGCAAGAAGGTATTTATTGAGTCATTCTTGTAACCTTTCTGTGGATTTGAATTCTTTTCCAAATAAAATTTTTAAAATAAAATAAATTATAAAGAAAATTTATAAGAATGAAGGACATAAGTTTCTCAAATATAAAAGCCTCCACAAGAATATACGATGGAGAAAAGACAATCTCTTTTAACAAGTGATGCTGGGAAAACTGGTCAACCACCTATAAAAGAATGAAACTAGAACACAAAAATAAACTCAAAATGGATTAAAGATGTAAATATAAGAACAGAAACTATAAAACTCCTAGAGGAAAACAGGCAAAACACTCTCTGACATAAATCACAGCAGGATCTCTATGACCCACCTCCCTGAGTAATGGAAGTAAAAGCAAAAATAAACAAATGTGACCTAATTAAACTTAAAACCTTCTGCACAATGAAGGAAATTATAAGCAAGGTGAAAAGACAGGCTTCAGAATGGGAGAAAATAATAGCAAATGAAGCAACTAACAAAGAATTAATCTCAAAAATATATGAACAGTTCATGCAGCTCAATACCAGAAAAATAAATGACCCAATCAAAGAAGGGGCCAAAGAACTAAACAGACATTTCTCCAAAGAAGATATACAGATGGCTAACGAAAACATGAAAAGATGCTCAACATCACTCATTATCAGAGAACTGCAAATCAAAACCACAATGAGGTACCATCTCATGCCAGTCAGAATGGTTGCTATCCAAAAGTCTACAAACAATAAATGCTGGAGAGGGTGTGGAGAAAAGGGAACCCTCTTACACTGTTGGTGGGAATGCAAACTAGTACAGGCACTATGGAGAACAGTGTGGAGATTCCTTAAAAAACTGGAAAAAGAACTGCCATACAACCCAGCAATTCCACTGCTGGGCATACACACCAAGGAAACCAGAATTGAAAGAGACAGGTGTATCCCAATGTTCATTGCAGCACTGTTTACAATAGCTAGGACATGGAAGCAACCTAGATGTCCATTGGCAGATGAATGGATAAGAAAGCTTGGTACATATACACAATGGAATATTTCTCAGTCTTTAAAAAGAATGTATTTGAACCAGTTCTAATGAGGTGGATGAAACTAGAGCCTATTATACAGATTGAAGTAAGTCAGAAAGAAAAACACCAGTACAGTATATTAACGCATATATATGGAATTTAGAAAGATGGTAATGACGACCCTATATGCGAGACAGCAAAAGAGACACAGATATAATGAACAGACTTTTGAACTCTATGGGATAAGGCGAGGGTGGGATGATTTGAGAGAATATCATTAATACCTGTATACTGTCATATGTAAAATAGATGACAAGTCCAAGTTTGATGCATGAAACAGGGCACTCAAAGCTGGTGCACTGGGACAACCCTGAGGGATGGGATGGGGAGGGAGGTGGGAGGGGGTTCAGGATGGGGGACACATGTACACCCATGGCTGATTCATGTCAATGTATGGCAAAAACCACTACCATATTGTAAAGTAATTCAGTTCAGTTCAGTCGCTCAGTCGTGTCCGACTCTCCGCGACCCCATGAATCACAGCACGCCAGGCCTCCCTGTCCATCACCAACTCCTGGAGTACACTCAAACTCATGTCCACAGAGTCGGTGATGCCATCCAGCCATCTCATTCTCCGTCGTCCCCTTCTCCTCCCGCCCCCAACCTTTCCCAGCATCAGAGTCTTTTCCAGTGAGTCAACTCGTCGCATGAGGTGGCCAAAGTATTGCAGTTTCAGCTTTAGCATCAGTCCCTCCAATGAACACCCAGGATTGATCTCCTTTAGAATGGACTGGTTGGATCTCCTTGCAGTATAAGGGACACTCAAGAGTCTTCTCTAACACCACAGTTCAAAAGCATCGATTCTTCGGCGATCAGCCTTCTTCACAGTCCAACTCTCACATCCATACATGACCACGGGAAAAACCATTGCCTTGACTAGACGGACCTTTGTTGGCAAAGTAATGTCTCTGCTTTTTAGTATACTATCAAGGTTGGTCATAACTTTCCTTTCAAGGAGCAAGCATCTTTTAATTTCATGGCTACAATCAGCATCTGCAGTGATTTTGGAGCCCCCAAAAATAAAGTCTGACGCTGTTTCCACTGTTTTTCCATCTATTTCCCATGAAGTGATGGGACCAGATGTCATGATCTTTGTTTTCTGAATGTTGAGCTTCAAGCCAACCTTTGCCTCCAATTAAAATAAATAAATTAATTAATTTTTAAAAATCCAAAGCTAAAAAAAGAAAAAAATTAAATGTTATTCCAAAAAAAAAAAAAAGAAATTAAAAAAGACCCACAGACATATCATGATAAGCTTTCAGAACAGTGGAAATAAGATTCTAAAAGTTTTCAGAGAGAAAACAAACTGACAATGATAACATACAAAAGATTAGTAAATCTCAATCATACTAGGTAACAAAGCAAACTATGAAATAGTCTAAGGGGAAACAAATCATATATCTAACAAAACCTGAAGAGAAAATAAAAATGTTTTCAGATATGGAAAGGTTTTAAGTGCAGCATTTCTCAGGAAGTTACTGAAGAAAGGGCCCCATCATAATGAGGAAAAAAAAAAAGGGAAAAAGGGTTTGGGGAGGGAAACGTAGAAGACTCTACATAAGACAGAAGCAAACTGAACACTTAGCATGATGGTGAAGATAAGTCCCTCTGTAATAGGCCCAGAAAGCTTGTGGAATGGTCTGTAGACTTGAAATGTCAAAGAGGGATAAAGAAAAGGTATTGCCAAGAAAAAGTAAATAAGACGGGTAGACTGATGTGCCAGACTATCTTAAGGTTGTAAGTTGTAGAGTTTTGAGATGATTTAATAGAAAGTGCATAGAATAATTAACTAAAAGAGAAAAACTGGCTGTGCAAAAGGAAATGTGGTTGCTCTACAATGTGTGTGTGCGTGCTAAGTTGCTTCAGTTGTGTCTGACTCTTTCCCATCCTGTGGACTGTAGACCATCAGGCTCCTCTGACCTGGGATTTTCCAAGCAAGAATATTGGAGTGGATTGTCATTCCCTCCTCCAGGTGATCTTCCTGACCCAGGAATCGAACCAAGGTCTCCTTGTGTTTCCTGTATTGTAAGTGGATTCTTTACCACTGAGCCACCAGGGAAGCCCTTATCTTTTGCATGCGGCTGTCCAATTTTAACAACACCATTCGTTGAAAAGGCTTTCTTCCCCACTGTTATGTTCTTGGCCTCCTTGTCATAAATGAACTGACCACCTATGTGTGGGTTTAGTTTCGAGTCCTCTACTCTGTTCCATTGATCTACATGGTAGTTTTTAGGCCAATAAAATGTGGTATTGGTTATAATAGCTCCTCTTTCATTTCTGATTTTATTTGAATCTTCCCTCACTCTCTTTTTTGGTGAGTTGAGTTAAATATTTGTCACCTTTGCATATCTTTTTGAAGACCAGCTTTTAGTTTCATTGTTTTCTATTGTCTTTTAACCCTCTATTTCATTTATTTCTGGTCTAGTATTTATTCCCTTTCTTCTACTAACTTTGGTCTTCATTAGTTTGTCTTCTAGTTCCTTGAGGTGTACAGTTAAGTTACTTGAGCCATCTTTTTTCTTGAGGTAGGCATTTATTGCTATAAACTTCCCTCTTAGAACTGCTTTTGCAGCATTTTATAAATTTTGGTGTGTTACATTTCCATTTTTGTTTGTCTCAGGGTATTTAAAAGTTCTCTTAATTGCTCTGTGATACATTCAAATCGCTTTCTTTTCTGTGATTGCATTTTTATCCATATTTATAATTCTCTGCAGTAAGATAAGTCGGAAACAAGCGAGTCTCTCAAAGTCCTCAGCGATTCTAAGGCAATTAATTCTTTTGCAGTCCCATTATTGGAAAGCTGCTTTATCTCTTGTATTTCCAGTACCTCGGGACTAGAAAGTAAAGCAGGTGTGCTCCTAACTCTCCTTTGTTACCTCCAAGCTATTTTTCCTTCATATTTCAATATCCCATGCTATACTGAAATGAATGGCATTTGGCTATATCCCCCATTACTACTGCTTGCTGTTATCCTTTCTCTGCCCGCTTCTGTCATTCATTAAAGGCTCTAGTTAGTTGCTTTCTCTATTCCTGCAGTATTGTCACATATTTCAACAATCACAAGGTTAACTCATTCAGTATTCAGCTACTTTGCCCTCATACTTCCATTGAGCTTTTCCTTTTTTTTCCCCTCTAGTAACCCACTCCCCTAGTCCTTATTATTACCAGTAACTGTGCATTTAAAATGATTTTCAGACTCAGTTTCTGAACTCTTCTTCTTCTCTTTTCAGATCATTTGCATAGCCCATCCTCCCCACTTCCTGCCACTGCTTTGCCCTCATCCAGATTTACAAGTCATTGCATGCGTGCATGCTGTCACTCAGTCCTGTCTGACTCTTTGCGACCCTACGGACTGTAGCCAGCCAGGTTCCTTTGTCCATGGGATTTTCCAGGCAAGAATACTAGAGTGGGTTGCCATTTCCTCCTTCAGGGGATCTTCCTGACCCAGGGATGGAAACTGCGTCTCTTGCATTGCAGGCAGATTCTTTACCGCTGAGCCATCAGGGAAGCCCGACAAGTCATTGCCCTTAACACTTCTTCACTCTCTATCACACAACTCCTGTGTTACTTCCCTCTTTATCAAGCTTATCTTTCATGATCACCTCTCTGTAACATTTCCCTGGTAAAATCTCAGACTGAAATGAATTCAACTGATTGCCCTCCTTAAGCTTTCACCCAAACTGCTAAAGGTTGCTGGAAAAAAAAAATCTCACCATCATGGTGAGCCATTTAAATTTAAAATTATGAATACAAACATCTAATGGACACTGACTGCTACCAGACAATCCTTTCAGTTTCTCTGAAAAGTTTGGTTTCTATCTCCTCCTATAGCACTCCATTTCTTTGCTTCTCTTGTAGCAAAATGTTTGGAATGAGTTATCAATGCTTGCTCTGCCTCTTTGCCTGACCACTCATTTTGTAATCCCCTTCAGTCTGGTTTATCTTACCCTTGTTAAATTCACCAAAGAAGTATATGGTGCCAAATCCAACAGCTCCTTCTCTATTCTTAGTTAACTTGGGTTCTCAGCAAGGTTGGACAAAACCTTTCTCTCCTTTCTCCTGCCTCACTCATTCATCCTACTTGCTCCTTGGCCCCCCTATAGAGCTATATTCACTATTGTAAAAAAACCTTTTCCACCTCTGTGGCTATAGATATTATCTTTATATGATGATTCCGCAAACCATATGTGTAGGTTTGACTCTTCTTTGAGCTTTAGACTCATAGGAGAGGTCAGGCCTAATGTCTCTATTTGCATTTTAATAAGCATAAAACAGTTTGCTATGCCTCAAACAGAGCTCTTTATGTTCCCTAAATGCCATGCTTATTTCTTCTATTATCTTTCTCATCTCATTAAACGATAATACCTTCCATTCAGTTGCTCAGACTGAAGCCCTCAGGGTCATTCTTCATTTCTCTCTTTCCCTCAACTCCATTCCCACAGTTCAGTTCAGTCGCTCACTTGTGTCTGACTCTTTGCTACATGGACTGCAGCACGCCAGGCTTCCCTGTCCATGACCAACTCCTGGAGCTTGCTCAAACTCACGTCCATTGAGTCGGTGATGCCATCCAACCATCTCGTCTATTCCCACAGCCAATGCCTAATCAAGGTCTCCCAATTCTATAGCCAAAATAATATGTTGACTATGTTTATTTCTTTCTACCTTCATTAGTCCAGACCATCTTTATCTTTTGCTGTGGGCAATCCAATAGCCCCACTGACTTGTTTCCCTGCCTCCACAACAGCCAAATGATATTTTAAAAAATCCAAATCAGATCAAATCATATCCATCACTGCTTCCTCAGTGGTACACTGTAAGAGCACGATAAATATTTGTTAAAAGAAGAAAAAATAAATAAATGGATGATGGAGAAAGCAACTTGCTGCAAGCCCTCAGTCAGTTCAGTTTAGTCGCTCAGTCGTGTCCGACTCTTTGCGACCCCATGAATCGCAGCATGCCAGGCCTCCCTGTCCATCACCAACTCCTGGAGTTCACTCAAACTCATGTCCATAGAGTCGGTGATGCCATCCAACCATCTCATCCTCTGTCGTCCCCTTCTCCTCCTGCCCCCAATCCCTCCCAGCTTCAGAGTCTTTTCCAATGAGTCAACTCTTCTCATGAGGTGGCCAAAGTATCAGAGTTTCAGCTTTAGCATCAGTCCTTCCAATGAACACCCAGGACTGAGCCCTAGAAGTAGATTAAAATCTGTGTCTATCATTTTTCCTTATGACAAACACTTTTACCTGGGATCTAGGAATGGTACCAGCCTTCATGCTTCAGCTTGTCTTGCTAAGAACAAACAACCACACTTTGACAAATTTCAAAAGGTTATAGATATTATAAAATAGCTATATTTTATGCATTGTAGTCCTGCAATCAGATTTCTTAGTTTTTTTTTCATTTAATTTAATTTAATTTAGGAGGCATAGGAGCTAATAAACAGAAGAAGATGAATGTTTTTGTAATTTTTTTAGGTCTCTGCCACATATGTAATTTATAAAGATCCAATAATATTAACTAAAATCATGTACATGGAGCTTTCTGCCAAGAATAAGCACAATAAATATCTTTTATCACTGATTAACCATGAGAACTCAGGCACATGATTTTGCCTTTCTCTGTCTCAGTTTCCTTATCTGCAAAGAGACAATAAAAATAACATCCACATCTTAGGGTTATTTGAAAATACAGGTGAAGTACTTAGGACTTCCCAGGTGGTGCTAGTCATATAGAACCTGCCTGCCAATGCAGGAGACATGAGAGATGCAGGGTTGGGAAGATCCCCAGGAGGAGGACAGCCCACTCCAGTATTCTTGCCTGGAGAATCCCCTGGACAGAGGAGCCTGGTGGGCTACAGTCCATAGGGTCACAAAGAGGCGGACATGACTGAAGCAACCTAACACACACAACATACACACTTAGAACAACACCCGATTGTTAGTTGGAGCTCTTATTATTAACCATTGAGTTGAACAAAAAGTTTGTTCAAGTTTTTCTGTAAGAGCATATGGAAAAACCTGAATGAATTTTTTGGCCAACCCAGTACAATTATATTGCAAATGTAGCTAAGTACCTAAGGCTAGTTGGACCGTGAAGAAAACTGATCACCGAAGAATTGATGCTTTTGAACTGTGGTGTTGGTGAAGACTCTTGAGAGTCCCTTGGACTGCAAGGAGATCCAACCAGTCCATTCTAAAGGAGATCAGTCCTGGGTGTTCATTGGAATGACTGATGCTGAAGTTGAAACTCCAATACTTTGGCCACCTGATGCAAAGAGTTGACTCTGAAGCTGGGAGGGATTGGGGGCGGGAGGATAAGGGGACGACAGAGAATGAGATGGCTGGATGGCATCACCGACTTGATGGACATGAGTTTGAGTGAACTCCGGGAGTTGGTGATAGACAGGGAGGCCCGGTGTGCTGTGATTCATAGGGTCGCAAAGAGTCGGACACGACTGAGTGACTGAACTGAACTGAACTGAAGGTAAATGTTTTGATAAGTGAAGTGACTTTTAGTAAATCCTATTATTACCTCTAATCTGGAGGTTTTCCAGCCATCAGCAATTTAATCCATATCCCATCTCCTGGTGACTATAAGCAGCTTTTCATTACTGGTGAGTCTGTGTCTCATCACTTTTCCTTTAGCCCCTTTAAAGCTCACTCTCCACTCCTCCACTCAGCAAGGAATCAACATGAATGTGACAAAAATGGCTTCTCAAGCAATTTGATCAGAGTAACTAAACAGAGTCCCAAAAGAGTAAAAACAAGGAAAGGAAGCCTCTCAGGCTGCCAGACAGCTTGCTGATAGAACTGCATACACTGAACACACATGCCAGGTGCCCGCTGGTGAGTTACGAGATTGTCAAGACTGGGGGAAGGATTGGAGGGATGGGTTAGGCTCAGGCTGATAAAGGTGGGAAAAGGCGGTTTAAAGAGTTTGTGACCAAATCAGTTAGACAAGCAGGGACCTAGAGTGTGTACAACTCTTTCTGGAATCCAGAAATGGATGACATTCTGTTTCTCCTAAAGGACAAATAAAATGACGTGGATTTTCACTGCAGCCATGAAGACAAAGGGCATAGGATGTAGAGGGCATAGGATGTAGAGTTAAGAGCTGAATCAGAGTGCAAAGAAATGCATAATTCAGGAAGAGATGTTTATTATTACAGGAGCCCACTCTCAGTTTAGAAGAGCTAAAATCCAGTCTTGTCTGTATATTCAAGTAAGTAAATATTTACTGAGCACTGGCAGTTCTATGCACACACCAGGGAATTCAACTCAGTTCACCAATCCAGTGCCTTCCAGGTCAGGGCATGGTGGAAAGGATGACAGAAGAAGGGCATGGAGTTTTAGGAACTGTGGGTGGGTTGCCTTCTATCCATTCTGCGACTTCTCTGCCACCCACAAAATCAAAAGGCAGGTGCAAGTGTCACAGTTCTTTGGTTTCTCTGCCCAAGGTATCACTGACTAAAAAAGTATCCTAAAACTCCTCTATTAAAGATTAAATAAAGTTTTTGCTTTTTAAATTGAAACACTGAAATAACTATTCATAAACCATGTACTTCCTGGATTGTAAAGCTAATATATAAGTTCTTCCAAAACCATAATTTTTTTGGACATCAGCTGGTATTTCCATTTTCTTATCATAATGTAATTGAGGAGACACAGGAGCAGCTTTTCTCTGTTCCTTAAAGCTTTCAGATTTTCTAGATCATTTTCCAAGTTTCACAACATATTTAGAATGAGTATGTTTTCCATTTGATATTAAATATATGCACATTTTACTTGATATGGTATGTCTGTGTCAGTTTCTGGTTGGGCATGGGCTGTCTTAAGAGAGAAAATGCTCATTGAAGCTATTCTTTATGACAGCACGGGAAATAAGGGATACACTCAGCACCCCTAACCTGGAGTTTAACATGGTGATGAACCGGCAGAGGAAGTCCATCAGTAGTCACTTAAGCTACTCCAGTGTACTCAGAATGTGGCAGAGGTGATCTGGGAAAGTTTGATTCCTGCTCATGGAAACAGGAGACATACATGGGAACAACTAGGAGGTAGAACAGCAGCATCTAATTAAGTTGCAGAGGATGTGACATGGATTAGACACTGATGAAAATTCAAACATGGGAAAAACTTACTGGATACGTTTGCTAGCTAGAACAGATTCACCCTGTCAAGTGTTGGCTTTAAATGACTGCAGATACACACATCTCTTACAGAATCATGGGTTTAAAGAACATTGAGAGGAAAAGTAAAACCAGGATGTGATTTCCTCCTGCTAGTAGGGATTAAAGTATTGGAAGGGAGTGTCACTTCCTTCTGCAGAACGGGCTACTGAAAACTCAGCATGTTGTTGTTTAGTCTCTAAGTTGGGTCCAACTCTTTTGCAACTCCATGGACTGTAGCCTGTCAGGCTTCTCTAGCCGTGGGATTTCGCAGGCAAGAAAGCTGGAGTGGGTTGCCATTTCCTTCTCCAGAAATTTCATCATAGCTCAGCACTGTTCTGAGATTTCAAGGGTCAAGACCTCAACTTCTGTTGATTCCTTAGTAGTGGTCAACCACTGTGTATTGACTGCATATAACTTTTGAGCTATGAGCAGTTCCAAAGAAAGATATTTTTCCCCAAGTGTGGTCTTAGTAACAGCCAAACAGAAAATAAATTTCTAGCTGAGTCTTCAAATAAGACGGATATCAAAACTCAGAAATTCAAATGAAACTCAGAAACTTAATTAACCCCATATTACTTTCAAAATGTTATTGAGTTATTTTATAATCTTAGACTAATCATGTAAAATCTACTCAGTTTATGAATAAGTTTTGTCATTACGAATCATGCTAGAAGCCTCAAAAATTGTTCCAAGTAAGTCTCCTTGGAACTTGCTGTGGTTTTCCCAATAGCAGTCTTGTTTTTCAAAACTGAACCACAATAATGTTGACTTGTCTCAATAAGCAAAAGAGAAAAAGAAGTAGTCTCTTTCAGTTCAGTTCAGTTCAGTCGCTCAGTCGTGTCCGACTCTTTGCGACCCCATGAATCACAGCACGCCAGGTCTCCCTGTCCATCACCAACTCCCGGAGTTCACCCAAACTCATGTCCATCGAGTCGGTGATGCCATCCAGCCATCTCATTCTCTGTCTCTTTAGATAAGGCTAATTTCAAAGACAAACATAATTTGCATTCAAGGAAAAATAAAAACCAGAGTAAAGGTGCTACAGAAGCTTTTTCAATAAACTCAGTTCCCAAACTAAGGCATGAGCCATCTTATTTAGGCACACTCACAGGAAACACAGTTCAAGGAATGAAGTTGTATAGGCAGTCCATTTTCACAGGTTGGCGCTTGCCTTCTCATCAGCTTTGCTTTGTGAACAATTAGATTCATTCCTCAGCCTCTTTGTTGAATGTAGCAGCTTCACATCAAGGGCTGCTGCTCAGTACAGTGTGTGGGGACTCACTGGTGTGAGCTCCTTGGGGAAAGCATAGTCTGGCTTCATGTGGAAGCACAGGCCCATTTTCAAGCCTGTCAGGATGAGTTAGTTAAATTGTGTCTCTGAACACCTCCTTCTCAGAACCACAGGAGAGATTTAGCCCCTACTGGTAGTTTTAACTTATTCTCATCCAATATTTATAAGCGCTGGCATCTTCATCTGAGAAGCTCTTTAGGATATAAATGAGGTAGTTTCCCTGGGAGACTAGGGAATGGAGAGGGGGGATGAGCTCTTTAGGCCGCATATCCCAAGCAGAAATCTGCTGAGGAGAGACGTCTGCTCTGGCCCTGTGGGGATCTATCTCCGAGGCCCCACCACAAGGCCTCTCTGTTGACTAGGGTCTTAGGGCAGCTTTACAGAGTGAACTAGCTTCTCCTCTCCCTCCTTTCCCCCTCCTTCCTTCTCCCTCCTTTGACAGCATTTCCTCCTGCATAAAATATGATCAACTTTTTTGGAAAAATATTTTAAAATACTTATTGTGTGCTAGATACACAATACCTCATGAACATTTGGAATAATTCTCTGCTTTAGTTATTGTTATTGGCACATTGTAGAAGTTAGCAGAATGATGCTTGAGAGGTCAAATACCTCAGAGAAATTACCCAGTGGCAAAGCCAGGGATAAATTCCAAGTCTAAAATCTAAGCTTTTAGCCCATATCTTATAGTTATGTGGGAAAGATACAACACACACATACACAGAACAAAACCACCCATAATCTCTTCATTCAAAGGTTAGAATTCAAAATCTTTTCACAAATATAAAATTAGGTGACTCTTGAAGAGAAATAGAATAATTGAGCAAGTTCTGTTTTGTACACTGCTACTTTTTTCTGAGCAATATAATCTGAACATTTTTCACATGTCAGTGGCTAGTCTTCCTCAACCTGATTTTTGGAGGATGACTGGCATTCTATCATGTGGGTGTTTCATTGTTTACTTACCCCAATCTCAAATTTAGGAACTGTGTTTCAGTGTACATATTTGTACATAGTTTTATGAATCTACCTCTGAGCAGCCAGTAGGGTAACCTGAGGTAGGACTGGAGAACAGAAATTTTTGGCTGAACCCAATCCCAAGTGAGTCCCATCTCTGCTGAGGCTGTGGTCACCCGCTAGCACAAATCCCACTGTGACACAGAGTACCTCTGGTCTTGCTGCTTTGTATCAAGTTGTTAGAGCCATTTAACAATAGCTCTGGACCTGGTTGAGAGGTCTCAGTTGAAAGAGACTGAGAGGTCTGGGCTGAGTAGGTAGGTAAGTGGCTGATCTGACACTTTCCCTTTATTTGGCTACCTGTGGAGAAGGAAATGGCAACCCACTCCAGTGTTCTTGCCTGGAGAATCCCAGGGACAGGGGAGCCTGGTGGGCTTCCGTCTATGGGGTCACACAGAGTCGGACACAACTGAATTGACTTAGCAGCAGCAGCAGCAGCAGAATTTGGGACAAAAAAAAGATATTACATGACAGCTTTTCTCTGAAGAAGAGGGACAAGACTCCTCCAGGTTGATTATGACTTTTAAGGCAACTGAGAAATTTATGGGAGTGATGGAGTCCTAATACCATGCAGTGGTCCCATAGGAAAACCTATTTATTAATTAAAAAACTTGCTCATCCAGGGATCATGTACAAGAATTGGTCATTCAGTGATCTAAACACCCATGGTAGTCTTAGACCAGGAGAACCAAGCCACATAAGAGGCCGAAATGACTCTAAGGAGATACCTAGAGGAGTTAAGCTCACAAGAAGCACACTGGCCAATCATACATTTTCATCAGTAGAATTTTAACTCTGGCAAATTCAACTTTAGAATGGGAAATAGAGAAGTAAGGGGCATTGGAAAGTCAGTCTCTAACACCCCCGCCGATTTTATGTGCCTTTGTTGTTGTTCAGTTGCTAAGTCATGTCTGACTCCTTGTGACCCCATGGACTGTAGCACACCAGACTCCTCTGTACTCTATTATCTCTTGGAGATTGCTGAAATTCATGTCCATTGAGTCGGTGATGCTACCCAACCATCTTATCCTCTGCTGCCCCCTTCTCCTTTTGCCTTTAATCTTTCCCAGCATCAGAGTCTTTTCCAACAAGCTTGCTCTCTGCATCAGGTAGCCAAAGTATTGGAGCTTCAGCTTTAGCAACAGTCCTTCCAATGAATATTTGGAGTTGATTTCCTTGAGGACTGACTGGTTTAATCTCCTTGATGTCCAAGGGACTCTCAAGAGTCTTCTCCAGTATTACAATTCAAAAGCATCAATTCTTTGGTGTTTGGCCTGCTTTATGGTTCAACTCTCACATCCATACATGACTACTGGAAAAACCACAGCTTTGACTATACAGACCTTTGTTGGCAAAGTGACGTCTCTGCTTTTTAATATGCTGTTTAGATTTGTCATACCTTTCCTTCCAAGGAACAAGCATCTTTTAATTTCCTGGCTACAGTCACCATCCACAGTGATTTTGGAACCCAAGAAAATAAAATCTGCCACTGCTTCCACTTTACATATCTACTAAGCATACTTGCCAGTGCCTACATAATAGAGAATTAAAGGAAAAATTTGCCCTCAAAATAGCCAAAATGGGCTTTTTTTATTGTATATACAGTCGTTAGAGAAAGTTAGCTTGAAGAAAATAAATCTTCTCAGAATTCTGAAATTGAGGGAATAAGTCTTTCTAGGAAAACTTGCCTTTTTCTCCCTGTGCCTTGAGACCAGTGCTCTCAGGAACACTTACCCATACCTTCTCTAATTCCTGAGAATTGGGCGGGGGGAGGGGGGGGAGATCTTTTAAATTTAACTTATTCCAACAGTTATAAACTAGTGAGCTTTATTTTGTAATACCTGATTCATGACTAAGTTTAGAAAATGAAGCTATGAAATCTCTGGTTGTGTCTGTCTATATATTTACATGTGCAACTATATGTCTTTACCTTTGGGTGCTATAATCAAATTTAACTTGTAAATGTGCTGTGCTATGCTAAGTCACTTTGGCTGTGTCCGACTCTGAGACCCTATGGACTAGAGTCACCCTGGCTCCTTTGTTCACTGGAGTGGGTTGCCATTTCCTCCTACAGGGATCTTTCCGACCCAGGAATCAAATCCCCATATTCTGGGGCTTCTGCATTGGCAGGTAGATTCTTTACCACTGAATCACCTAGGAAGCCCCAATTTGTAAATAAGTTCCATTTAATTGGCTTAAAGGAAATCAAGTGCTTATATAAATTATCAGAAATACAAAAGAAAAACTGGCTAGAATGAATTTCAGGTTCATGTGAACTGGGAAATAGTCAATATTAAATTAATACCTGGGGTTAAAATTTGTTGATTTAATTAATATAGTCTTTAGAGTCAACACTAAGTATAACACTTTTATTGTACCTAGGTTTAATAGAAGTCAAATAAGATCTTATGTTTGTTGCAAATTTGTAAGCAAGAAAAATGACTTGGAACGATGAAATTTTTATAACTAAATTAAATGTAAATGAAATAAGAGCTTTTAGGTGAACTCTTTGGGAATAACTATTTTAGGAATGTCTACTTAAGAATAATCTCTCCAGATATTTAGTAACTTAAAATTTTAGAGCTGTACTAAATTAAGTTATATAATGAAAGCTGATTGAAAAGCTGTGTCATTCCAGAACAAAATAAAATACTGAAACTAATTACTGAACATTGGTGTCCCTTTACAGAAAAAATAAAGGTATTTAGAACTATCAATAAATATGTTTGGTGCTATACTGAGATATTTTCTATATGAAAGCACATATTTTTTGAAATTGTTGTTGGTATTTATGATTGCCCATCTACAGAATGCAAATATAAAAGTTAATTAATAATTGGCTAATTCTTAGTCTTCACTAGAAATTAAGGTTTTTAAGAGTTGAGGATTCTAACTTAAAAATATAATTAAAGCTACTAGAAATAATAAGGGAAGCATTTCATTATACAGTAGGAAAGTGGGATGTATGTTTTCAGTAAAACATGGAATGAGGAATGAAATTGTATTTTGTTAAAGGAAAAGAAAGCAATTTTTATCCTAGAACTGATTGTTTCTAGATAGAAAAAATAAGGGACAAACCAACATGGATCAACCAAAAGTGATGAAGGATTGTGGAAAAGAAATTCTAAGAAAAGCGTTATGTGCATGGTCAGGATTGGCTAAGTTTAGAATAAATTTAGTTGAGTAGGAGAAGGCAATGGCAAGCCACTCCAGTACTCTTGCCTAGAAAATCCCATGGATGGAGGAGCCTGGTAGGCTGCAGTCCATGGGGTTGCTACGAGTCAGACACGACTGAGCGACTTCACTTTCACACATTGGAGAAGGAAATGGCAACCCACTCCAGTGTTCTTGCCTGGAGAATCCCAGGGATGGGGGAGCCTGGAGGGCTGCCATCTATGGGGTCACACAGAGTCGGACACGACTGAAGTGACTTAGCAGCAGCAGCAGCAGCAGCAGCAAGTGAACTTTAAAAGTAAACTGATAAAAACTTGAATTTAATTTTTCTCTCTGTTAAGAGGACAAGATTTCTTAAAATGTTGGGCTGCTTTTGATAACAGATTTTTAGTTTCTTTACCTTTTAAGCAATCTGTTCAGTATTTGCCTTTGAAATATTTTATTGTCACCTTGGGCTTCCCTGGTGGCTCAGACAGTAAAAAAAATAATTTGCCTGCAATGTGCGAGACCTGGGTTTGATCCCTGGGTTGGGAAGATCCCCTGGAGAAGGGAACGGCTACCCACTCCAATATTCTGGCCTGGAGAATTCCATGGACTGTATAGTCCATGGAGTCGCAAAGAGTTGGACACAACTGAGCAACTTTCACTTTCTTTACTTACTGTCACTTTGGTTAAGTGAATAAGCATTGTTTCACTGTGATCTATGATACTATTTGAGTAACTGTTTTAAAACCTTTTTGATATTTTGTGCAAAATTTCCATATTAAATTCTAACGAAGTTTCTTTGATCTCTAGATAACCGTGGTATGTATCAGAGGCTCCCTGAAACATCCCAAAGAATGATACTAAGCTAACTAGGTCCATTTGGTATGTGAAATTACACAGGAAGTATTGTCACATGAGTAATAAATTTTCTTCCATTCCGTCGCTCAGTCGTGTCCGACTCTATGCGACCCCGTGGACTGTAGCCTACCAGGCTTCTCCGTCCATGGGATTCTCCAGGCAAGAAAACTGGAATGGGTTACCATTTCCTTTTCCAGGGGATCTTCCCGACCCAGGGATCGAACCCGGGTCTCCAGCATTGGAGGCAGACGCTTTAACCTCTGAGCCATCATTTTCTTAGGTTATATTATACGGGTAAATGTTCTTAATGCTGATATTCTAGAAATTATGTGGAATTCCTAAAAATTTGGAAGGCCCTAGTAAATGTTACCAGTCATAATTCTAGTTAATATCTTTTTTTTTTCCAGTTAGTAACTAAAATTGTGTGCATCACAGCAGGAACCAAGTTTCTTTGTCAACTGCATTGTGATCAGGTCTTTAACTGTGCCTTCGTAAGTTTTCTGTCATACATATACAGCTATGGTTTTCCTCTGATGCTTTTGAAAAAATGTCTTCTCGTCAGGAAGATTTAAGGAAGGGCTTTTTCACAAGCACAGATTTCTGATAACTTTCATATCATACTGCAGAACTGGGTAAGACATTAAAGAATTCTAATGGGAAACCTGATGGCTTTATAAAATTGTTACAAAAAGGCTTATTTATATAAGACTGAATGAACTTGTGAAAATGGTTGTAATTTTTATGGTTTCTGTCTGAAACACTGCTGGCTTCTAATCTGTATTTTCCAGATATAAGAAAACTCCTCCCCTCAAGCTAATTATGAAAGCAGAATTGAAACATTCATCTTTTTTCTCTACCTGATAGCTCTAGAAGTTGGAAACTTTTAGGTTGTCAGCAACTTTATCAGATAAATTAGGGAAGATACCTCCTAACAGGTGCAGGAATCTCAAGGTACTTTGGGGATCTTGAAAAAAGAAGAAAGGAATTTGCTATTAGAACAAGCCTTCAGATACTTATTTTCAGGAGAAGATTTTATATAAGCCCAAATTCTTGCACCTCCTCATACCTATAAAAGCTCTAAAATCATTAATAGTGACATCTGCTCTCCATGACTAGCAACAAGTCTCTGTAAAAATGTTTGCTTGGCTGCATGCACCCACTTCACTAAAATCATATATAGACTGATCTTCCCCATACCTCTTTGGAGCATTTCCTCAGTTATCTGAGATACTGTTTCCTAGCTATAGTTCTCATTTTGCCCCAAATAAAACTTAACTCACAACTCTCACATTGTGCATTTTTTCAGTGGACATTACAGTTACATTTTTTCAGTCAACACTACAGTTACTTTGCATATACACTTTCCTCCAGAGAAGCTATAATTTATTCAGCTCAGTTCAGTCACTCAGTTGTGTCTGACTGTTTGTGACTCCATGGACTGCAGCATGCCAGTCTTCCCTATCCATCACCAACTCCTGGAGTTCACTCAAACTCATGTCCATAGAATCAGTGATGTCATCCAACCATCTCATCCTCTGTCATCTCATTCTTCTCCCTCCTTCAATCTTTCCCAGCATCAGGGTCTTTTCAAATGAGTCAGTTCTTCACATCAGGTGGAGTTTCAGGTTCAACATCAGTCCTTCCAGTGAATTTTCAGGACTGATTTCCTTTAGGATGGACTGGTTGGATCTCCTTGCAGTCCAAGGGACTCTCAAGAGTCTTCTCCAACACCACAGTTCAAAAGCATCAATTCTTCAGCACTCAGCTTTCTTTATAGTCTAACTCTCACATCCATACATGACTACTAGGAAAACCATAGCCTTGACTAGATGGACCTTTGTTGACAAAGTAATGTCTCTGCTTTTTAATATGCTGTCTAGGTTGGTCATAGTTTTTCTTCCAAGGAGCAAGTGTCTTTTAATTTCATGGCTGCAGTCACCATCTGCAGTGATTTTGGAGCTCCCCAAAATAAAGTCTCTCACTGTTTCCATTGTTTCCCCATCTATTTGCCATGAAGTGATGGGACCAGATGCCATGATCTTAGTTTTCTGAATGTTGAGTTTTAAGCCAATTTTTTCACTCTCCTCTTTCACTTTCATCAAGAGGCTGTTTAGTTCCTCTTCACTTTCTGCCATAAGGGTGGTGGCATCTGCATATCTGAGGTGATTGATATTTCTCCCAGAAATCTTCATTCCAGCTTGTGCTTCCTTCAGCCCAGCGTTCCTCATGATGTACTCTGCATATAAGTTAAATAAGCAGGGTGACAATATACAGCCTTGACGTACTCCTTTCCCTATTTGGAACCAGTCTGCTGTTCCATGTCCAGTTCTAACTGTTGCTTCTTGACCTGCATACAGATTTCTCAGGAGGCAGGTCAGGTGGTCTGGTATTCCCATCTCTTTCAGAATTTTCCACAGTTTGTTGTGATCCACAGTCAAACACTTTGCTGTAGTCGATAAAGCAGAAATAGATGTTTTTGTGGAACTCTCTTGCTTTTTTGAAGATTCAGTGGATGTTGGCAATTTGATCTCAGGTTCCTCTGCCTTTTCTAAATCCAGCTTGAACATCTGGAAGTTCATGATTCACATACTGTTGAAGCCTGGCTTGAAGAATTTTAAGCATTACTTTGCCAGCCTGTGAGATGAGTGCAATTGTGTGGTAGTTTGAGCATTTTTTGGCATTGCCCTTCTTTGCGATTGGAATTAAATCAGACCTTTTCCAGTCCTGGGGCCACCGTTGAGTTTTCCAAATTTGTGGCTTATTGAGTGCAGCACTTTCACAGCATCATCTTTTAGGATTTGAAATAGCTCAACTTGAATTCCATCACCTCCACTAGCCTTGTTCATAGTGATGCTTCCTAAGGCCCACTTGACTTCATATTCCACAATGTCTGGCTCTAGGTGAGTGATCACAACATCGTGATTATCTTGGTCATGAAGATCTTTTTTGTATAGTTCTTCTGTGTATTCTTGCCATCACTTCTTAATATCTTCTGCTTCTGTTAGGTCCATACCATGTCTGTCATTTATTGTGCCCATCTTTGCATGAAATGTTCCCTTGGCATCTCTAACTTTCTTGAAGAGATCTCTAGTCTTTCCCATTCTATTATTTTCCTCTGTTTATTTTGCATTGATCACTTAGGAAGACATTCTTATCTCTCCTTGTTATTCTTTGGAACTCTGTATTCAGATGGATATATCTTTCCTTTTCTCCTTTGCCTTTGGGTCTTTTCTTTTCTCAGCTATTTGTAAGGCCTCCTCAGACAACTATTTTACCTTTTTGCATTTCTAGTTTCTCCTTAATAATTATAGAAAATCAAGTATCTCCACACTCCTTCAAGCCCTTTTCCAAAAGAGGTGAAAAAGTATGAGCAGGGTCATCAAACATTAATAGCCAACTTTTTGTTGAGAAGGAAATCACTTAATGCTTCTCCCTATGTATTATGGAATAAAAGAAGAACTCAGAACATCCCAGCAAACCACACATGTTCTTCTGTGTCTCTACCCTATCTTCCAACTGATCAAATAGTAAAGAACATTCAGAATAGTGTTCCTATCTCTGATTTCCACATGAGCTTAGTAAAGGAACAGACATGAAGTCAAAGTAGCTAGAATTTTATCAACACTTCAAATGTATCAATCTTCAAATGATAGAAAGTTTTTACTATTTTCTATCAGAAGAAAGGTACTATGCAAATTTCTATGAAAATTAACATTTCCCTAGCATTTATATTTTCAAAATGTCGTACCATTTTCTACTACTTAGCATAACATTTGAGAACCATCATAAAAATACAGGGAAACTCCTTTTTTAATATGGTTCCAGTAGTGACAGTGAACATTATCCCTTCACCTCCTGGCAGGTTTTAATCATGTGAAACAAAATTTTCAGCTCTTCTAAATCTTCTAATTTTGAATTTAGTAACTTGCCACATCACCTACTCCTTTCCATAGAAAATTAGAATACTTAATATTACAAAAATCAAGACTCAATCTGATCTGGAATATCTTTAAGCTGCTCTATATGATGCCTCACACACCCAAAGCAAGTGGTATTTATTCAACAAACATTTATTTATGACCTACATGTGTTAGGCATCAAGTCTCTGCCTTGTCTTTACTGAACGTAAAGTCTATAAGTAAAAACATGCATTACAGTGCTCAGGTTGAAGGGCTGTAGAAGGAACTCAGATGGGGGATTTCTCTTCTAAGCTGCCATTTGATTTCCAGACTGTTGCTTTTTTTTTTTAAACAAAACAAAAACAAGTCAATCTCTCACCTGTGCTATTATGTAACTTAATTATATTTAAATCAAATTTCAAGTCATTATTCTTTAACTTAGCTTTGTCTTAAGCATTGATATCCACAAAATAATGAGTCAAATGTACTCATTATTTTATCCTAACACACATTTAAAAAGTATATTCAAAAAAAGTCCAGGAAGACCTAAACTCATCGAACATACCATCAGTGGCATACAAGTGCTATGTTGGAACATGTTACAAAAGGTGATGGCCAGTGCTGATAAATGTTAAGCAAGGAAGGGGTGGGGGAATTTGCTGATTTTTAGGAGCATGATTCTGTTAAAATAATTAAACAAGGGGGCTACTAGACCAAGGCAGCTTTAATGCTGTGGTGGCTACAGAAGCAAGGGAAACCTAAGCCTGTAAAGGCCTAATGGTTATGAAATCAAGAATTCAAGGACCACCAATCACAAGCAGCTAACTAGATTTTAAGGCAAAATTAATGAAATAATGTCCTTTCTTTGCTTCTGAACTTTCTCTCTTATCTATCCCCTGGCTAGGATTGGCAGAACACTCCTACCACTACCAGTTTGATGCTGTTCAATTCCAACCAATATTTGTTCAATAAACTCTTAAAATTTTTAATATGCCTCAATTTGTCTTTTAATAATTTTGTGTGGTGAATGATATATAGTAATAATGGAGAAAGGAAAAAACTGTTGTGTGTGTGCATGCTAAGTCACTTCAGTCATGTCCAATTCTTTGTGACCCTATGGACTAGTAGACTTGTAGTCTGCTAGACTCCTCTGTCCCTGGGATTCTCCAGGCAAGAATACTGGAGTGGGTTGCCATGCCCTCCTCCGGGGGTCTTCCTGACCTAGGGATCGAACCCACGTCTCTCAGGTCTCCTGCATAGGCAGACAGGTTCTTTACCACCAGCGCCACATGGGAAGTCCAGGAGAAACTGTTAGAATGTCATTAGCAATCATTTAAGAGAGAAATGACAAAGGCCTAAGTTAAAGTGGTAATTGTAGAGAGCAAAAAGGGAACAGCTTCCAGAGACATAAGACTGTACACTGGTTTGATTTTACACTGGTACACACAGATTTGATTTTAGAAGTTAGTGAAAAAAAGGAGTCAAAGATAAATCTAGGTTCCTTTTTGGGACCAGTGCAAGGAATGGTTATGCCATCTATAGAGATCCAATATAAAGGAAAAAGAACATTAGGATCAGGGTAGGGGTGTTGCATCGATTCGATTTTACATAAGTTGATTTTGAAATATTTTAAGAATATCCAAGTAGAAATGTTAACTTTGTAGCTAAAAATATGAAAATGGGGCTTTGGAGAACTAATCAGCTGCTATCAGCATATAGGTGATGAATGATGCCACAGATGAAGCAATCAGCACAGGAGGAATATGGAAATTGAATGGAAGAGAAGAAGATAAGAATGAGAAGAGGCCAAAATTTAAGAACAAGATAGAGTATTCAAAGTCAGCAAAGGAGACTGAGAAGGAATAGTCAGAGACATTGGAGAGAAGAGTCACCAAAAGCAAGGGATTTGGTAGGTCCAAGGAAGAGAAAAGAGTAGCATACAGTGTTCACAGCTACAGACAGTTCAGGTAATGTCTAATATGGCCCCACAGGGACTAATGACCCAAAGTCCCTTGTAACTTTGACAAGGTAGCTTCAGTGGAGTTGGGGCAGAAACCAGACTGCCGTAGTTTGAGGACTGCATGGGTTGGGAATAAAAAAACTGGGGACAGCATGCAGAAGGCTCAACATGGAGAAAAGGGAAGGAGAGAGGAGAAACAGCAGGCGGAGGGGTCTGGGTTAGATATTACTGAGTTCCTGTTTTTTGTTTGCCCCCAGTCGACTTGAGCATGTTTTCATGCCAAGGGAAGAGAACGACTTAAAAGGCAGAATGTAACTATAAAAGCAATAGAGAGGGAAAACCGATAGAAGGAAATCCCTGATAAAGTGGGACCAGATGCCAGATGGGTTAATATTGAAAGAGAAACAAAGAACCCCCTCTTTGGAGACTGAAGGAAAGGCGGTGAAGATGAGCATGAATGGAGGTAAGTTTACTGGCACGGAGTATGGTGTGAAGAGATGCCCAATTTGGCAGCCTCCAGTTTGTTTGCTTGTTGTGCTTAATTAACACTTTTTGTTGTTGTTAGAAGACTTGCGAGGAGCTGTGAATATATGAAATAACCTATATGAATAAGATGAGAGAGGAGAAAGTTAGCAGACCCACCAAGGCATGAGGAAGGGCTGGGAGAAAAGTAATTTACAAAAAGGTAAAAACATGGTAGGGAAGAAGCGGGCAGATAAATAGCAGGCAATTATGAAGGTTCGTGCTGAGCAGAATGCTAGAAACAACAGAAACAGTGCTTTGCATCTTAAATCACACTGCTTTTTACAGCGTTGATTTTAAAAGCAGGACCTGGAGACTATCATACTAAGTGAAGTAAGTCAGAGAAAAACAAATATATGATATTGCTTATATGCAGAATCTAAAAAATGACACAGATGAACATATTTACAGAACAGAAAACAGACTCTCAGAGAATAAACTTAACGGTTATCAGGGGGAAAGGGCTCCAAGGAGGGATAGACTGGGAGTTTGTGATTGACATGTATACATTGCTATATTTAAAATAGATAACCAGGACTTCCCTGGTGGTGCAGTGGGAAAAAGCCCACCTGCCAGTGCAGGAGACACGGGTTTGATCCCTGGTCTGGGAAGATTCCACATGCTGCGGAACAACTAAGCCTGCGAGCCACCACTACTGAGCCTGAGCTCTACAGCCCATGAGCTACTACTGAGCTCCCGTGCTGTAACTACTGAAGCTCACACACCTACAGCCTGTGTTCCACAGCAAGATAAGCCACTGCAATGAGAAGCCCACGCATCGCAACAAAGAGAAGACCCCGTCCGCTGCAAGAGAAAGCCTGCGCAAAGCAAACAAGACCCAGCACAGTCAAAAATAAACAAATGAAATTTTTAAAATTCTTTAAATAGAATATATAACCAACAAAGACCTACTATATAGCATAGGGAGCACGGCTCAATATTCTGTAATAACCTAGATGGGAAACGAATTACATGTATAATGTATAACTGAATCACTTTGCTGTACACCTGAAACAAATACAACATTGTTAATCAACTATGCTCCAACATAATTTTTTTTTAAAGTAGGTGTATTTAGGATGTTAAGATTGAATACAGAAACAAAGTCACAGAAGTAAAAGACATCATTCACTTGTGTATGCAATGACTATTCTCTACATGGCTACTTGAAGCACAGCAGGTACTGCTCAAAGTCAGTGAGCAGCAGACCAAAGAGGAAAACCTGTGTTTTAGTCTCCTTCGGAGAATTGATACATGAATGGCTGGAGATGCTGGTCACAGGATCCCTAGGAGTCAGATGGCTTTCAGGAACTTTTAAATTTATTCCTTTGTTTATACTTATATAAATTCCTATTTTTTTTATATCTCTTAAAGGATATCCTCTCCAAATTCTAGTATCTATTGAATATAAATGCATAGTCATCACTAGATTGAATAAATACAATCTTATTACTTTTATAACATCACAAGGCTCAATATGCATAAAACTTCCCTTAAAAATGCTGTATCTGTCAGCATTCTTGTGTATTAGAGATAAAATAAAAGCTTCAGCACAAGTTTTTATATTTTACAGCAAATGTATGACTGATACAATTATATGCGTCAGATGACCCCTTCTTAAAGTTTAAACACATGGAAGTGCAACCTATCTGAGCAGATTAAAAAGAGACTAAAAATACAGATGGGGTAGGTTTGGTGTTATCAGCCGAAAAATTTCTATCACAAACTGAGTTATTGCACAGGCATAAAGGCAAATACATCAGCTGCATTCCCAAGGATGACTTCCATCATGTGATAAGAAATGAGGTTTTGTAACAGAAAAATCATAGTACTGGGTGTGTGCTTTAAGGAAGTGAATGAATTCTGCCTGTCTGGACTTAGGGGCTCACAGATCAAACATATACATACACAAAAACATGCCTGGGTAAGAGACAGAGGCTAGAGTTGGACGTCATTGATTAACTGTTTACTCTGAGCTATATACCTGCCTCTGATGCTTTTCTATCTAATTTCTCCTGATGAGTTAGCAGGGAAAGAATATACCTGCAACACAGGAGACAAAGGAGATGCAGGTTCAATCCCTAGGACAGGAAGATCCCCTAAAGGAGAAAATGGCAACCCACTCCAGTATTCTTGCCTGGAAAATTCCATGGACAGAGGAGCCTGACGGAGGAGAAGAAAATCCTGCCAGAGGAGGATTTCTTCCAGAAAATCCCTGGCAGAGGAGCCATGGGGTCACAGAGTTGGACATGACTGAAAGCAACTAAGCACACAACACACAGCCCTCAAAAAGTTAACATTATCCTGATTTTACTGAAAGAGACATTGAGGTTCAGAGAAAGTGAGCAATTTGAGCAATGTTACATAACACAGTAAATGCTATTGTTCAGTTGCTCAGTCATGTCTGACTCTTTGAGACCCCAAAGACTGCATCACGCCAGGCTTCCCTGTCCTTCACCAACTCCCAGAGTTTGCTCAAACTCATGTCCATTGAGTCAGTGATGCCATCCAAACATCTTGCCCTGTCACCACTTCTCCTGCCTTCAATCTTTCCCAGAATCAGGATCTTTTCTGATGAGTTGGATCTTCACATCAGGTGGCCAAAGTATTGGAGTTTCAGTTTCAGCATCAGTCCTTCCAAAGAACGCTCAGGACTGATTTCCTTTAGGATGGACTGGTTGGATCTTGCAGTCCAAGGGACTCTCGAGAGTATTCTCCAATACCACAGTTCAAAAGCATCAATTCTTTGGTGCTCAGCCTTCTTTATGGTCCAGCTCTCACATCCATACATGATTATAGGAAGAACCGTGGCTTTGACTAGATGGACCTTTGTTGGCAAAGTTATGTCTCTGCTTTTTAATAAGCTATCTAGGTTGGCACAGCTTTTCTACCAACGAGCAAGTATCTTTTAATTTCATGGCTGCAGTCACCATCTGCAGTGATTTTGGAGCCCAAGAATATAAAGCCTTTCACTGTTTCCATTGTTTCTCCATATATTTGCCATGAAGTGATGGGGCCAGGGACTGGAATGCAAAACTAGGAAGTCAAGAAACACCTGGCGTAACAAGAAAATTTGGCCTCAGAGTACAGAATGAAGCAGGGCAAAGGCTAATAGAATTTTTCCAAGAGAACACACTGGTCATAGCAAACACCCTCTTCCAACAACACAAGAGAAGACTCTACACATGGACATCATCAGATGGTCAACACCAAAATCAGATTGATTTTATTCTTTGCAGTCAAAGATGGAGAAGCTCTATACAGTCAGCAAAAACAAGACCGAGAGCTGACTGTGGCTCAGATCATGAACTCCTTATTGCCAAATTCAGACTTAAACTGAAGAAAGTAGGGAAAACCACTAGACCATTCAGGCATAACCTAAATCAAATCCCTATGATTTTACAGTGGAAGTGAGAAATAGATTTAAGGGACTAGATCTGATAGACAAAGTGCCTGATGAACTAAGAACGGAGGTTCGTGACATTGTACAGGAGACAGGGATCAAGACCATTGCCAAGAAAAAGAAATGCAAAAAAGCAAAATGGCTGTCTGAAGAGGCCTTACAAATAGCTGTGAAAATAAGAGAAGCAAAAAGCAAAGAAAAGAAAAGATATACCAATTTGAATGCAGAGTTCCAAAGAATAGCAAGGAGAGATAAGAAAGCCTTCTTCAGTGATCAATGCAAAGAAATAGAGGAAAACAATAGATTGGGAGAGACTAGAGAGCTCTTCAAGAAAATTAGAGATACCAAGGGAGCAATTCATGCAAAAATGGGCTCAAGAAAGATAGAAATGGTATGGACCTAACAGAAGCAGAAGATGTTAAGAAGAGGTGGCAAGAATACACAGAAGAACTGTGGAAAAAAGATCTTCATGACCCAAATAATCACAGTGGTGTGATCACTCACCTAGAGCCAGACATCCTGAAGTGTGAAGTCAAGTGGACCTTAGGAAGCATCACTACGAACAAAGCTAGTGGAGGTGATGAGCTATTTCAAATCCTAAAAGATGATGCTGTTCAAGTACTGCAGCCAATATGCCAGCAAATTTGGAAAACTCAGCAGTGGCCACAGGACTGGAAAAGGTCAGTTTTCTTTCCAATCCCGAAGAAAGGCAATGCCAAAGAATGCTCAAACTACCGCACAATTGCACTCATGTCACACGCTAGTAAAGTAATGCTCAAAATTTTCCAAGCCAGGCTTCAGCAATACATGAACTGTGAACTTCCAGATGTTCAAGCTGGTTTTAGAAAAGGCAGAGGAACCAGAGATCAAATTGCCAACATCTGCTGGATCATCAAAAAAGCAAGAGAGTTCCAGAAAAACATCTATTTCTGCTTTCTTGACTATGCCAAAGCCTTTAACAGTGTGGATCATAATAAACTGTGGAAAATTCTGAAAGAGATGGAAATACCAGACCACCTGACCTGCCTCTTGAGAAACCTATATGCAGGTCAGAAAGCAACAGTTAGAGCTAGACATGGAACAATAGACTGTTTCCAAATAGGAAAAGGAGTACGTCAAGGCTGTATATTGTCACCTTGCTTATTTAACTTATTTGCAGAGTACATCATGAGAAGTGCTGGGCTGGATGAAGCACAAGCCGGAATCAAGATTGCTGGGAGAAATATCAATTACTTTGGATATGCAGATGAGATCACTCTTATGGCAGAAAGTGCAGAAGAACTGAAGAGCTCCTGGATGAAAGTGAAAGAGGACAGTGAAAAAGTTGGCTTAAAATTCAACATTCAGAAAACAAAGATCAAGGCATCTGGTCCCATCAGTTTATGGCAAATAGATGGAGAAGCAGTGGAAACAGTAGCAGACTTTATTTTTTTGAGCTCCAAAATCACTGCAGATGGTGATTTCAGCCATGAAATTAAAAGATGCTTGCTCCTTGGGAGAAAAGTTATGATCAACCTAGATAGCATATTAAAAAGCAGAGCCATTATTTTGCCAACAGAGGTCCGTCTAGTCAAGGCTATAGCTTTTCCAGTAGTCATGTATTGATGTGAGAGTTAGACTCTAAAGAAAGCTGAGTGGTGAAGAATTGATGCTTTTGAACTATGGTGTTTGAGAAGACTCTTGAGAGTCCCTTAGACAGCAAGGAGATCCAACCAGTCCATCCTGAAGGAAATCAGTCCTAAATATTCATTGGAAGGACTGTTGCTGCAGGTGAAACTCCAATACTTTGGCCAACTGATGCGAAAGAACTGACTCATTTGAAAAGACTCTGGTGCCGGGAAAGATTGAGGTCAGGAGAAGAAGGGGACAACAGAGGATGAGATGGTTGTATGGCATCACTGAGTCAATGGAGATGAGTTTGAGTAAACTCCAGGAGTTGGTGATGGACAGGGAGGCCCAACTGAGTGACTGAACTGAACTGAACTGATGCGACCAGACGCCATGATCTTCATTTTTTGAATGTCAAGTTTTAAGCCAACTTTTCCACTCTTTTCTTTCACCTTCATCAAGAGGATCTTTAGTTCCTCTTCACTTTCTGCCATAAGAGTGATGTCATCTGCATGTCTGAGGTTATTGATATTTCACCCAGCAGTCTTGATTCCTGCTTGTGCTTCATCCAGTCGGCACTTCACATGATGTACTCTGCATATAAGTTACATAAGCAGGGTGACAAAATACAGCCTTGACATTCTCCTTTCCCAATCTGGAACTAGTCTGTTGTTCAATGTCCATCTCCAACTTGCTCCTTGAGCTGCATACAGACTTCTCAGGAGGCAGATCAGGTGTTCTAGTATTCCCACCTCTTAGAGAATTTTCCACAGTTCGTTATGATCCACACAAAGGCTTTAGCATAATCAATGAAGCAGAAGTAGATGTTTTTCTGGAAGTGTCTTGTTTTTTCGAAGATCAAATGGATGTTGGAAATCTGATCTCTGGTTCCTCTGCCTTTTCTAAATCCAGCTTGAACATCTGGAATGTCTCAGTTCACATACTTTTAAAGCCTAGCTTGGAGAATTTTGAGCATTATTTTGATAGCGTGTTAGATGAGTGCCATTGTGTGGTAGTTTGAACATTCTTTGGCATTGCCTTTTGGGATTGGAAAGAAAATTGTCCTTTTCCAGTCCTGTTGCCACTGCTGAGTTTTCCAAATTCACTGGCATATTGACTGCAGTACTTGTACAGCATCACCTTTTAGGATCTGAAATAGCTCAACTGGAATTCCAGCACCTCCAGTAGCTTTATTCGTAGTGATGCTTCCTAAGCCCCACTTGACTTCGTACTCCAGGATGTCTGGTTTCAGGTGAGTGATCACACCATCGTGATTATCTGGGTCATTAAGATCTCTTTTGTACAGTTCTTCTGTGTATTCTTGCCACCTCTTCTTAACATCTACTTTTGTTGGGTTCATACCATTTCTGTCTTTTATTGTGCCCATCTTTGCATGAAGTGTTCCCTTGGTATCTCTAATTTTCTTGAAGAGCTCTCTAGTCTCTCCCATTCTATTGTTTTCCTCTATTCTTTACGTTAATCACTTAGGAAGGCTTTCTTATTCACCTTGCCAGTCTTTGGAACTCTGCATTCAAATGGTATATCTACCCTTTACCCCTTTTCCTTTCACTTCTGTTCCTTTCTCAGATATTTGTAAGGCCTCCTCAGACAACCAGTAAACGACAAGTCCAGATTTCTAACACAAGTCTATATGACACCAAAGTACAAGCTCCTAAATGCTATGCTAATTACTATTCTAATTATCATTAAGGAGCAATGCATTCAAAGAAGCTCCTGCCTTGCTTGTATTCTGTAAGGAGAGGTAGAAGACAGATCCCTTACAATGAATTTTGTCTGCTGTAAATAAAACAAAGGCACCAGTCTTTATGCACCCAAGCATAAGCAAAACTGGTAACCACTTTGAAAAGGTGTGAAATGAAAATATACCTGGATGACAGCAAGGGCACTTTGACTTTTATCTCAGTTATTACCAGATCAGCTCAACTTGCTTTTCTACCCAAAGGATCCCACCCTGAAGTATTCACTAGGACAGTCTGTCACTTTGGCAACAAAAGACCTTACAAAACTTTGAGGTTTTTCAATACTGGCAACCTCTCAAAGGGTGGAAATGAAAGCCAGAATAATATAAAGTTTTCTTTGGAAAAGTTAATAAAATACACTTGTTAAGGTTACCTGAAATTGACAGATACAACCATACCTACTTGTATAATTAGGCTTTAAAATAATTATAAGCCAGAAAACCTAAGTAAAAAGCCTCAATAAGCATAAAAATCTCAAATTATTGTTGAGATCTCTAACTAAGGAGCAAGCAGTTAAAAAAATTACTGTGTAAAATTTCCAAGTTAGAATGGGAGCAGCCTGTATTAATTTTAAAATTTACAAATGCCCCTATTCTCATAGTTAGGCACATATATTCCTTTTTAAGTTTTGGAAACCTAATCCATGAATATGAGAATAGAAACACGGATTATCTATGATGAATGAATATAGCTTTCTTGAATTCAAATAAGTGTTGGTAAGAATCACATTTAGAATGTGATAAAATGAACACAGCATCCCCTCTTTCTTTTTTAATAATGTGGCTAAAAGAAAATCGGTACATAAAATTAAAAATGGAGGTGTTATCAAAAGAATGACATTGGACTCCTATCTTACACCACTCACAAAAATTAACTCAAAATGGATTAGAGACTTAAATGTAAGATCTGCAACTGTCAAACTCTCTGAAGATAACATAGAAAAAATTATCCTGACACTGGTCTGGCCAATGATTTTTTTTTTTTTAATATGACACCAAAAGCCAGGCAACAAAAACAAAAATAAACAAGTGGGTCAGCATCAAACTAAAAAGCTTTCTTTCACAAAGAAAACAATCAACAAAATGGAAAGGTACCCTACAGAATGGGAGAGAATATTTGCAAACCATATATCCAACTAAATACATAAATAAGAAACTCACACAACTCAGTTAAAAAAAAACCAAAAAGTAATAACCGAAATAAAAAATAGGCAAAAGACCTGAATAGAGATTTCTCCAAAGAAGACATACAAATTGTTAACAGGTACCAATCAAGATTGCTGGGAGAAATATCAATAACCTCAGATATGCAGATGACACCACCCTTATGGCAGAAAGCAAAGAAGAACTAAAGAGCTTCTTGATGAAAGTGAAAGAGGATAGTGAAAAAGTTGGCTTAAAACTCAACATTCCGAAAACTAAGATCATGGCATCCAGTCCCATCACTTTATGGCAAATAGATGGGAAAACAGTGGAAACAGTGAAAGACTTTATTTTTTTGGTTCCAAAATCACTGCAGATGGTGACTGCAGCCATAAAATTAAAAGACACTTGTTCCTTGGAAGAAAACCTATGATCAATCTAGACAGCATATTAAAAAGCAGAGACATTATTTTGCCAACAAAGGTCCATCTGGTCAAGGCTGTGGTTTTTCCAGTAGTCATGTATGGATGAGAGAGTTGGGCTGTAAAGAAAGCTGAGTGCCAAAGAACTGATGCTTTTGAACTGTGGTGTTGGAGAAGACTCTTGAGAGTCCCTTGGACTGCAAGGAGATCCAACCAGTCAATCCTAAAGGAAATCAGTCCTGAATATTCATTGGAAGGACTGATGCTGAAGCTGAAACTCTAATCCTTTGGCCCCCTCATACAAAGAACTGACTCATTTGAAAAGACCCTGATGCTAGGAAAGATTGAAGGCAGGAGGAAAAGGGGACAACAGAGGGTGAGATGGTTGGATGGCATCACTGACTCTACGGATATGAGTTTGAGTAAGCTCCAGGAGTTGGTGATGGACAGGGAAGCCTGGCATGCTGCAATCCATGGGGTCACAAAAAGTCAGACATGACTCAGTCACTGAACGGAACTGAAGTGAACCTGAAAAGGTGCTCAACGTTGTTAATCATGAAGGAAATGAAAATCAAAACCACAAGAAGATGCCACTTCATGCATTAAGATGGCTCTTATAAAAAAGCTAAGCAGTAGGTGTTGGTGAGGATGTAGAGAAAGGGCAACTCTTTTTGTACTGTTGGTTGGACTGTAAATTGGTAAAACCACTATGGAAAACAGTATGGATGTTTCTAAAAATAAATGTAAAATAAAGCCAACATATGATTCAGCAGTCCCACTTCTGGGTACATATCCAAAAGAAACAAAAATCAGTATCTTGAAGAGATGTCTGCACTTCCATGTTTACTGTTGCATTATTCACATTACATCAAACCTAAGAGTCTGTTACTGGATGACTGGATAAAGAAGATGTGCGCATGCATACATACACAAACACACACACAATGGAATATGTTGCTCAGCCATGAGAGAGAAGGAAATCCTGCTAGTTGCAGCAACACAGATGAACCTAGAGGGCATTATTCTGACTGAAATAAGCTAGAATGAGAAAGACAAATACTATGTTGTCTCACTTAACTCTGGAACCTAAAACAAAAAATAAATAAAAAGTCAAATTCATAGAAACAGAGAGTAGAACAGTAGGTACCAGGGACTGGGGGAATGTGTTTGGGAGAAATACGGAGATGGTAGTCAAAGGGTGAAAACTTTCAGTTATAAGATGCGTGCGTGTGTGCTAAGTCACTTCAGTTGTTTCTGACTCTTTGTGACCCTACGGACGGTAGCCCTCCAGGTTCCTCTGTCCATGGGATTCTCCAGGCAAGAATACTGGAGTAGGTTGCCATGCCCTCCTGCTGGGGATCTTCTGGACTCAGGGACTGAAACCTTGTTTCTCATGTCTCCTGCACTGGCATGCAGGTTCTTTACCCCTAGTGCCACCTGGGAAGTCCTCAGTGATGAGTAAGTTCTAAAGCAAGAGGCAGAACCCTCTCAGCGTTCAGACAATGCTTTTAAATACAAAGCTATAGTAATCAAAATGGTTTGGTACTGGCACAAAAACAGAGAACTCAGAAATAAACCCACACACCTATAGTCAATTAATCTTTGACAAAGGAGCTAAGTATATACAATGGGAAAAAGTCTCTTCAGCAAGTGATGTTGGGCAAATTGGACAGGTGCTTGTAAATTAATACCCAAAAATCACACCATACACAAAAATAAACTCAAAAAGGCTTAACAACTTAAATATGACATGACACCATTAAACTCCTAGAAGAAATCATAGGCAAAACATTCTCTAAGATAAATTATACCAATGTTTTCTTAGGTCAGTCTCCCAAGGCAGTAGAAATAAAAGGAAAAATTAAAAAATGGGACCGAATCAAACTTACAAACTTTTGCACAGTAAAGGAAACCATAAACAAAATGAAAAGAATAAGAGAAAACATTGGCAAATGATGAAACCAACAAGAACTTAATTTCCAAAATATATAAATAGCTCATAAAACTCAGTAACAATAGCAATAAAAAAATTGAAAAATGGGCAGAAGACCTAAATATACATTTCTCCAAGAAGAAATTCAGATGGCCAATGAAAAGATGCTCAACACCACTGATTACTAGAGAGCTCAAATCAAAACTACAATTGTGGTACCACCTCACACCACTCAGTGGACATCATTAAAACATCTGCAAATAACAAACGCTGGAAAGGATATGGAGCAAAGGGATCTTCCTATGCTGTTCATAGGATGTATGAACTGTAATGTATGAATGTAAGCTGGTGCAGCCACTATGGAAAACAGTGTGGAAGTTCCTCAGAAAACTAAAAATAGAATTGCCATATGATCCAGCAATCCCACTCTTGGGCATATATACCCAGACAAAACTATAATTCAAAAAATGGCATGCATTCCTATGCTCATAGCAGCACTGTTCACAATAGCCAAAACATGAAAACAACCTGATGCCCACCAATAGATGAGTGGATAAAGAAGATGTGGTACATGTATACAATGAAACAGTACTCAGCCATGAAAAAGAATGACATAATGCCATTTGCAGCAACCATGGATGCAACTAGATATTATCAACTAAGTGAAGTCAGAAAGAAAAAAACAAATACTTTATGTATGTATGTGTATTTATATATCACTTGTATGTGGAATCTCAAGAATGACACGAATGATCCTATCTATGAAACAGAAATAGACTCACAGTCATACAGAACAGAGTTGTGGTTGCCAAGGTGGAAGTAGGGTTGGGACAGGGATGGAGTGGAAAGTTGGGGTGAGCAGATGTAAACTATTATATATAGAATGGATAAACAAGGTTCTACTATATATCATAGGAAACTATATTCAATACCCTATGATAAATCATAATAGAAAAGAATATAAAAAGAATGTACATATACGCATAACTGAATCACTTTGTTGTACAGCAGAAATTAACACAACATTGTAAATCAACTGTACTTCAATTTAAAAATATGAGTAAGTTCTATAGATTCAATGTACAGCATAGTGACTACAGGTAATAATACTGTATTGCACACTTGAAATTTGGTAAAGACAGTAAATCTTAAGAGTTCTCACCACAAAATAGAAAAACAAGGTAACTGTGTAAGGTGATTAATTAACCTTAATGTGGTCATCATTTCAGAGCATCACTGTATATCAAATCACCACATTGTACCATTTAAATATATATAACTTTATTTGTTCATTGCATGCATGTGCATTCACATTAAGTCCCTTCAGTCACGTCTGACTCTGTGTGACCCTATGGACTGCAGCCTGTCAGGTTTCTCTGTCCATGGGATTCTCCAGGCAAGAATACTGGAGTGGGTTGCCATGCCCTCCTCCAGGGGACCTTCCTGACCCAAATTTGTTGATTATATCTCAATAAAGTTGGAGGAAAAAAAGAAACAGCTTTCACTGACAAATAGAAATTTTTGCATATTTTTCTCTATCATTTTCTCTATCATTCTCTATAGGTCAAGTTTTGCATTATGAAGTAGTCTGTGAACATACTGAGAAATTGGTACTACTTGTGTGATATTTCAAATGTGCAGGTTGCATTGCTGTGAGATGGCTAGCATTTGTGGCGCTAGAAATATAGCATCACCCAGATGTAGCTCTATCAACTATTAAACTATTCTGTGGTAATCTTTTTTCTAAAATTCTGAGCAGATAGTTGGAAATTAAAATTAGGAATTAAGGGATAGCACATCCAATTTCAAAGCTGTTGCCCCTCTGATTTGAAACAACCTTTACCTTTTATATGCTTATAAACCTGAAATCAAAATATTTTATTCTAGTTAAAGCCATATTTTCTTTATCAAGTAATATTTTAGAGTTTTATCAGAATAGTTACTATGAAAAGCTTGCTGATCCCCAAATCTGAACTGTTTTGAAAAGTATAAATGATATATTTAATACACATAATTGCCAATTTTCATTTCTTGTTTTACATCAGGTTATTAAGCAATCATGGAGAAATAAAATGGGGCTTCTCTTGTAGCTCAGTCGGTAAAGAATCTGCCTGCAGTGCAGGAGACCTGGGTTCGATCCCTGGGTTGGGAAGATCCCCTGGAGAAGGAAATGGCAACCTACTCCAGTGTCCTTGCCTGGAAAAATCTCATGGTGCTGATCCCCAAATCTGAACTGTTTTGAAAAGTATAAATGATATATTTAATACACATAATTGCCAATTTTCATTTCTTGTTTTATAACAGGTTATTAAACAATCATGGAGAAATAAAATATAATTAATGATTTATTTCTAAGATAAGAGTTATTAAGGAAAATGAAAGTGCTATATTCTTATTTCAGATATTAAAGTTCTGACTTAGATGAGTAAGATTTAATCACAAGGAAATGCCAAATAAATATTTACTGTTTGGTAAATTCTTTGTGGTGAGGAAGCCAAAATAATCTGAAAATGCCCAAAGAATGCTCATTAGGATTCCTGGATGCAACTAGAGATGATCATATTAAGTGAAGTAAGTCAGAAAGAAAAAGAGAAATACCACATGATATCACTCTCACGTAGAATCTAGAATAAGACATAAATGGCCCTATCCATGAAATGGACACCTACCATCACAGAGGACAGACCTGTGGTTGCCAAGGTGAGGGCAGGGATGGTGAGGAAGGATAGATTTGATTAACTTCTAAACTCAGGAACTCCTTCACAGCTGAAGTTGCTCATGGCGAGTCTTAACATTTACCTGTCTTTTGTGAACTATTTCAGGACAACCCTTCCTGAACCCTTCCTGGAACTTTACCAAAAGACTAAGAACTCTCCCTAAAAAAATAAAAGATACCCCAAAGCAAAGTATTCCAACACAGATTTCAAATGGTTCATCAAAATATTTCTCTTATTAATAATTTCTTTTAATAATAAATTTCTGACATTTATTATATGTCTTTTACAGGCTTACAGTCTGCGTAGCAAATTCAGAGTATATATATATGTATTTTTTTATAAATCAGTGAAAATGCTTTATAAGTGAGAGTTCAGTTAGTAAAGATACAGCAAAATGAAGAAATTTATTTCATCATTATCCTCAGTGTTCAGAAAGTGTGAAGCAAATTGTAAAGTGACCAAACAAATGATGGTCTCCTGCAGAATTATCTTAAAAGTCGTGAATAAGGCAGTGACTCATAGACTCCTACCTCTGACTATATCGAACAATATATGTAGCACAAAGAGAACTTCCATCTAACGGTCAAGAGAAAACCAGAAATCCAATGTTTGTTCTGATAAGAAGTGGCTCTTCTCTCTAATCATATCACTGAAGTGTTTACAGAGGGAAAGATTCTTCTTTCTAGTTAATTATCATCTAATGGTCAGTAGAGTACTTTGCATAAGCTAATATGCAACAACACTACTTTAAAAACCCCAGTAGAATTGATTAATTAGTTCTCTCATTTAAAGGCTTTAATCAGACTGTTTTTCAAAGGACAAACAAGAAGTGTAGTAAGTCAAGTGTGTTGATTATAAAGAAATTGTGTATAAAGAAATCATGTACTACTCTAAATAGAATTAAATGTACTGGAACAGAACACCCAGAGGTAGAGTACCATGTCAACCTTGGCCTTACCCTTTGATTTCAAGGCTTCTAATACCTTTGAATCAGCTGTTACATCACTCACTAGCTTGATTTCAATACTTTGAGAAGTCAGTTGGAGCAACTTTTCGAAAAGACGTTGACCCTAGAAAAAACATTCAGAACCAAAGTCAGAAAACCTCAAATTATGCTGTTTTAAATAGGAATAAATAAACATTGAAAATTAAAACCATTCAAATTTTAAAAGGCAAGCACTTCAGTACTTGGTATTCATGGAAAATTTTTTCAAAAGAGTTTATAGAAATAGAGTAGTAGTACAAACACAGATTGTTTTTTTGAGTACTGTGCAACTCAACAATTATTGCAATAATCATTTCAATGCTACAATGCAAATCTATTCTTTTTTTTACTTGTTCATGAAGTCTTAAGTATCTACATATGAAGAGGCAGAGAATATTAAACAGTTGTGACTGGGCCCAGAAAGACCCAGATTCCACCTGATTTTCCAATTTACAAATTGTTTCCTAATTCACTTTCTTCCTCAGTGAAATCTTGACAATATTAATATTTACTTTAAAGGGTTTTTGTGAGGATAAAGGGTTAGTAGTAGGTAAGTATCCTTTAAGTGTTAGCCATTATGGGGGGAATCATGAGTACTTATCCAGTGTTAGTCGCTCAGTCATGTTCGACTCTGTGTAACCCCACAGACTGGAGCCCGCCAGATTTCCCTTGTGGCTCAGCTGGTAAAGAATCTGCCTGCAATGTAGGAGACCTGGGTTCGATCCCTGGGTTGGGAAGATCCCCTGGAGAAGGGAAAAGCTACCCACTCCAGTATTCTGGCCTGGAGAATGCCATGGACTGTATAGTCCATGGGGTCACAAAAAGTTGGACACAACTGAGTGACTTTCACTTTCACTACTTGTCAGGGATTTACCTAAATTCACTTCCTCATTTCAAATTTATGTTTTATTGAATTCAACTAGAAATCTATAATTATTACCCTAGCCTGAAAAAATTGAAAAAAATAAAGGTTTTCTTTATTAGATTTCACAAACATAATTTTTATAGTAAAAAATAAATTTTTAAAAATCAATCTCAGGGAGACTCTGCATAGTGGTGGGTTCATTACATCATCTCAGGTGAGTGTACTGCAACATTATCTTTCTTATTTTCTCTTTTCATAGACTCCATAGTTTTTTCATAGGCTGCTTTTCCTTATCATAAGAGGGAACTGGTCTTCCTTTATTGGTTTTTCAGATTTGTGTTATTTGGCCACAAACTCAAATGCCCTCATAAGGCTAAACAGGCAATAAGACTTTGGTCTTAATGGCCCCCAAGTGGTAAAGTTTTATCTTACTTTGATTAGAATAGAGAATTGATAATGATTATGGAGAAAGAATTTGAAGACTGAGAAGGTAAATGAATGGAATGTAGATGCAGAGCAGTGATTCTTGCAATTGGGCCTTAGAAAAGAAAGAGACCAAAGATCAAAACCCTGAAGCTTTGGAATGTGAAGGAGCAAAGGGCTGGTATGCCCGTGCTAGGGTGCCAGCTGACTGCAGGGAGGAGTGTCTGGCATAATCCAGCCATCTCCTGCCTGGAGCTGGTGCAGTGCAGCCTAAGATCCAAAATCCCCAGATGTTAGACGATGGAGGAGTTCACCCTGTGCCAGGCATGGAAGTTTCCTTTTTGTCTAACCATGCTGGTAAAGGTTGCCCCAAGTGGAACTCATCAAAAGTGACCAAATTTGGGCTTCCCTGGTAGCTCAGTGGTAAAGAATCCACCTGCCAATGTAGGAGACATGACTTTGATCCCTGGTCAGGGAAGATCCCACGACCTCGATCCCTGGTCAGGAAAGATCACCACAGAGTGAGCCTTGCTTGAGAGCCCGGGAACCACAACTATTGAAGCCACGTGCCACAACTACTGAAGCCTGCATGCCCTAGAGACCATCCTCTTCAACACGAGAAGCTACTGCAATCAGAAGCCTGCACACAGCAACCAGAGAGTAGCCTCCATTTCCCCCAAGTAGAGAAAAGCCTGCATGCAGCAATGAAGACTCAGAACAGCCAAAAATAAATAAATAAAATTATGAGAAACAAATAAGCCTGGAAAAAAGTGACTAAATTACTCTACATGCGGAACCTGGAGGCAGCCTCCCCACAAAGTAGGTCTTCCTACAAGGGATGTTGAATGCAGGCATTAGGTAGTTGCAAATTGCTTTTTAAATAAAGCAGTAAGAGGGGAGATGGAGAGACAGAGAGAAAGAGATATAAGGAGGCAGAGGGAGAGGGATAGGGAAAAAACAGTTGCTGATTTGCTGGTTTCAGGGTCTATATAAATTGCAAATTTACTGCGGAGAAGTGAGGGCTTGGCAGTGAGAGGCTCAGACACTGGATGTAAGGGAAGATGCCCGTGGTGGGACTTGGTGGGGCTTTCTGCTGAGCTGCCTGCCACCAGCGTGACCTCCTTTCTGTTAGCTTTGTCACTCTGCCAAGTTGCTCTACTCTTGTCACACACCCTTGAAGGCTGGCTGATGTCTGCATAGCCCAGATTTCTAGAGCCTAGACCCATGGTCATCTCACAGTCACATAAATGTTTGTATTTTTCACTTTCACATAGGGAAAGGGCATATGTACTTTGTGTGTTCTGTGAGTCTCCATGGTTAGTGAGCCAGTATTTTTAAACAGATGTGTTTTTTTTGTTGTTGTTGTTCTTAGTTAACAATATATTTAGCAAAACCGTATTTCTGGCTGTGTGTCTTAAGTTGATTCCCACTATGTGATTTTTGTGAGATTTAAAATGAAGACCAGAACTCTCAAACACAAATGAAAATTGAAACTCCAAAAGCTACAGATAGTGGCAGACTATCATTAAATGAACCTTATTTTCACTTCCCCTGATAGCTCAGGGAAGCCCTTTTACCTCAGCCATGTCTGACTCTTTGCGACCCGATGGACTATACAGTCCATGGAATTCTCTGGCCAGAATACTGGACTGGGTAGCCTTTTCCTATTCCAGGGGATCTTCCCAACCCAGGGATCGAACCCATTACCATGTGAGCCATCAGGGAAGCCCAAGAATACTGGGGTGTGTAGCCTATCCTATGTGCTGATTACTTACACCAAGGATTCTTAAAATTTTTAATTATAGTGTTCACTTGTAATGAACTTGTGCTGGGGTAGAATTTCTGTACCTGGGCCTGAGGCAGAACTTCTATTAAATTTTTCCTGTTTTCAGTGTCTTACCTCCCAGTCCACACATTTTTGCTAAGACATTCAAAATATAATTACTTCAAAAGTATGAAAAACTTATTCTATGCTGAGATCTACAGTAAGGACTACTGTTTTCTGAGTTAAATTTACTCATCATGCTTTCATAAAGAAATAACAAAAGCCCCTTTGGCTTTTAAACATCAGTAGTTTAAAGACTTGTTCTTTCTGGTGAGAAACATCAGCCAACATTTTAAACTCAAATAAATCATCTTGAAGATAGCTAGTGGCTCAGGCACATTGACCTACTTTAAGCCTTTTTTTAAAATATATATCTGCTAAAACCTTATGATAGACAGTACAGTCCTGGAGAGGGAGGGAGTGGTACTCCAAGGACAGAGATTCAGTTCAGCCCCTCTGTGACTCTGAAGAGACTGCTTAACCCAAGAGAATAAAGGTTATAAATCCTGCCAATTTCTGTTGACCCAAAACAACTCATGTGCAGGATAAAATTCCACAATAAAATGTGAAGGGGGAAAAACAAAAATTCCAAAGAGAAATCAGAATAAAGTCATGCTCTGTAAGATTAATTCTAGAGATGATATGGAATATGGTGATAGTTTTCAAACTTGTTTTAACAGTTAAACTCTTCATTTAAATGAAAACTTAAGCTAAGCATCTCCATCAATCCATCTCTGTCCTCTTGTGCATTTCCCCAGGGCTCCACAGAAAACAACTGTAAAACCACTGAACTTTACCCCTTTATCATACTGAGGTATGATGCGGAATCATTAGACTACTGAAATTGAGAATGTCAGAGCTGGAAGATACCTTTGAGATCAACGATCTACCAATCTCCCCACTTTATAGAAAAGGATACTCAGGCCCAAGAAAATTAAGTGATATGCTGATTTTCTATATGCTGATTTACTATAATTTCTCTACATGACCATTTTATGTTAAAGGGGTATTCTTTCTTTCAGAAGGGGTATTCTGAAAGAAAGTTACATCCAAGTCTCTTCCTCTCCTTTCCCTCCCAGCTCCAGTATATCTAACTCCTCTGAACTAAGCAGTTCTGGGGCTGGAAGGCATTTAATAACCAGGAGAGTCAGGTTCTGGATACCAACGTGCTTGCAGATTCAGTCCCTGTCTAACATAAGTCTCCTGTTCTCCAGGAGACTACACAGGAGCTGGGGCAAATCTCAAGGCCTGGGGCTGGGAATGTAAGTATTACAGGGGGCAGCAGTGGGGAGGGAAGATGTTCTTCAATTGACCTGCAAGAGGTTAACCATCTAATACAGCCCTTCCTTCACCTGAAAGAAAGCCATTAATAAGCTGATAAAATCAAACACCAACACACTTAACAGGATCCATCAAGAGAGATGCTTGGACACAATGGGCACTGGCCACTCAAGAAGACAGGAGGTGGAGCTAAGACACAATATGAGCACTCAAGGACAGTCAGATGTGGCTGGACTAACACTCTACAGTTTTAGAGCTAAATTAGAAAAGTAATTAAAGAATACTGCTGAGACCCAAATAAATGGCCCAAAGATGAAATGGAAGAAATATCTCAAAGCACAGAAAAGCAGGCACACACACATACATGGAAACATATGGTGACAAGGGGAGAAAAGGGAGATGGATAACTTGAAGATATATACCATGTGGCTAGGGCTTCCCAGGTGGTGCTAGTGGTAAAGAACCCACCTGAAAATGCAGGAGACATGAGAGGCGCAGGTTCATTGCCTGGATCGGGAAGGTCCCCTGGAGGAGGGCATGGAAACCCACTCCAGTATTCTTGCCTGGAGAATTCTATGGACAGTGGAGTCTGGTGGGCTACAGTCCATGGGGTCACAAAGAGTTGAACACAAGTGAAGTGACTTAGCTCATACACACACATCATGTGGCTAATAGGTGTATTGGAAGAGAAAAACAGACAAAAAGGAAGGGTTTGCAATAAAAGAAGAAAAATATGTCTAACTTGAGAAAAGAAATAGATTTATGTGTAAAAAAGATAACTGAAGACAGAGGCAAATATAATGTGGAAAGTCACATATAGGCATATTCTGTAAAATTAATCAACATCAAGTAAAGAGATGAATTCTTACAAACTCCTGGCCAAAAACAAAACAAAACAAAAAGGTAACTATTAAGGAAAATGGATCAGATTAGCATGGAGCTAAATGTTGGCAACACTAAACCAGCATTTGGTGGTGGCAGACTATGCAAGAAAAAGAGTGATGCCCAGGAGTGTTTTACCTGGTCAAGAATTTTACTGCCAGCATGAAGGAAAAAAATATTTTCAGATATATACAGGTGTAGAGATGTATTACTAAATAACCCATACGAGGAACATATGCAATGAAGGGCTCTAACCAAACAGTAAATAACACTAAAAGCCAAGAAGGAAGATGATGGGAAGAAATAACTGGCTAGCAGTGTGATATGGATATGTGTTTGATGTATTTGCTAATTAAGAATTCTTAGAAGAGACACATTTTAGGAGAAGGCTTACTAAGACTCTATTACATGCATTCCCTGCAGGGGTGTTATTACCCTAAAAGGACTAACAATTGGTTCTTTCCTGTGTGAGAGTAGAGATGTATGTGAAAATGAAAGTTACACATTTTTATTAATAAAACACAGATACACATACAATAAATATGTAATATATCTGTGGAATTAAATTTGTTGGTGGGAAGGATTAGGAAAAAAAAATGTCTAAGAAGAACAAGCTACATGGCTAGCAAACATAAAGAGATGCTTTATGTCAACAGGCAAAGCACAATGCAAAGCAATAATGAGATCTCTCTTTGTACTCAAAGAGATAGAGAAATAATTTATGAGGGGCAGCATATTCTCTTGTCAACAATTCTGGGAAAGGGTACTCTAACATACTGCTTTTCTTTCACTCAGGAATCTCATATCTAGAGGCCCATCCCAAAGAAACAAAGGCACCAAAATGTGTGTGTTTACTTACAATTATGTAAGTACAAACACACACACGGGATAAAAAGTTTAAATCAGGACTTTCCTGGTGGTCCAGTGGTAAAGAGTCTGCCTGCCAATACAGGGAACACAAGTTTGAGCACTGGTCCAGGAAGATTCTGTATGCCTTGGAGCAACAAAGCCCATGCATCATGATTACTGAACCAAGCCCTAGAGCCTGTGTTTTGCAACTACTGAAGCCCATGTGCCCTAGAGTCTATGCTCCACAACAAGAGAAGCCACCACAAGGGGAAGCCTGTGCACCCTAACTAGAGAGTAGCCCCACTCATTGCGACTAGAAAAAGCCCACATGCAGTGCAACGAAGACCCAGTGTAATCAAAAATTTTTGGTACTAACTACATTTACTGAAAAAACGTTGTTTACAGTTTAGAACACTTACTAAATTTTCTTATTTATTTATTGAAATATACAAAGTCTGCCAGAGGTCTGAACACAGATATGTGACTGGCATATATTTGTTAGTGTCAACTTTTACTGTCAAATACTCTCCAGACAAAGCAGAGTGCTTTTGAGCAAACTCATTTACTGGATGTATGCTATGTACCAGGGATCTTAATACGTGTTGGAGATACATGGTAATAAGAAAGTACACCCTGATGTGTCAGATGATAGGTGGACAAGGTACAGGCCTAGAGGAAATACAGCAAGAACACTAATAAACCAGTCCGAGACAAGTAAGGAAAGTTCCCTCAAAGGGAGGAAGAAAGAAAAAATATTCTGGGTGGAAGTCTGTGGCAGGGACCTAAGTAGAAGCACATCACGAAGGGTCTTGTAAACCTGGGCAAAGCATCTACACATCATCTGAAAAGAAGTGTCAAGCCCTGAAGGATTTTACCTAGAGAAGGGCATAGTCAAATTTTTGTTCTGAAAGAAAACTCTTGACTATAAACCGGAGAGGGACTGGTACAGGGCAAGTCTGAAGGCTGAAAGAGAAATTAGAGGGTTAGTGTGAGATAATGTGACCTGAGCTACAGCAGAGTCATTCAAAGTCAAAAAAAAAAATATTAAAAGGGAGTGATCTCAGGTATTATGAGACAGCACAGCAATGAACTGGATGGTTAGGTGTGGGCTGAAGAAAAGAGTAGAGTTGGGGATGGTGGCCAGAGACTTTGGCTGCTCTCAGAACATGTTAATGGAATACAGAATTCCTTATGTGAAGCCACAAGATGTTGGCCCTACATCAGTTCACAAATGTCTTATAGTCATGGATCAATCTTAGCTTTGGGAACTCAGTGTCACAGACCCAACAACTTAGCTGAGAATGCCCACTTTTTGGGTGATGAGCAACAACGATTACCTGCTTGATAACAGCAAAGAGTATCTGCTATGTAGGCATGCTGGCTGCCAGTCCAGGATCCACCCCATTAAGAGATTTAATTATTCAAAAGAGTTAATCATCAAGACCTTGCCTAACGATGGTTATTCACAATTATGCACCCTTTGGATATGAACAAAGCCATCCCCGTCAGGGACAGATGAAGAGAGATGAATAGGCTCATCATACCAGTAAAGGGCCGGGAAATTGCAAGTAATTATTATCAGGAGAATAATACTTATTACAGGGACCTGAGCAGCTGGATTCCTACAGTACTAGGCAGTAGCTTTAAGGCTGTTCCAGAGTCCAGTCTGGCTGCAAAAGGTGGGTGGACAACGTGAAATCTTGGCAGAGTATTCAGCAGTATGGGCAAGAGTGTGGATGGCACCGCAGGAGATGGTGGCCTGTGATGTGACTGGGGCGAAGGAGGAATATCAAGATGTGCCCAACACTGCAGCTCTTCCACATCACTTCTTCTCAGTCAGCAGAGACCCCTGCACAGAATGGAAGCAAAATTCCTTCAAGTCCTCTCTCCCAGTGATCCCAGCTTTCCTAGGTAGAAACCATGAGAGTTTTCTATATGTTCCCTCAAAACCCCATTGTTTTAAGAAACCAGTTCAGACTCTTTAGCCATCTAACCCTATTTCTAAGAGTGGATACAGAGTGAATGAGCAAAAAGAAAACAATGGTTTGCACAGAAATATTGACTGCAGGAGAATTCATTTCCAAAAAAAGAAATAGCTTAAATGTTCAATAATAAAAAATAGTTATATATGTTTAATCTGGTATGTACACTACATTTGTATATTCCGTTCCGTTCCGTTCCGTCGCTCAGTCGTGTCCGACTCTTTGCAACCCCCTGGACTGTAGCCTACCAGGCTTCTCCGTCCATGGGATTCTCCAGGCAAGAATACTGGAGTGGGTTACCGTTTCCTTCTCCAGGGGATCTTCCTGACCCAGGGATCGAACCTGGTCTCCCGCATTGGAAGCAGACGCTTTAAACTCTGAGCCACCAGGGATAATCTTTGTATATTAGGCAGCCAATTTAAAATGATGTTTACCAGGGTTTCTAATAGCATGAAAAGATATTTATGGTGTGACATTAAGTTCAAAATTAAGATACAAGTTTCTTAATATGAGCCCATGTATATAATTATGCATAAAATAACCATTACAAAATATTTGCTAATGATCACATGGATGATTTTGTTCTCTTTCATTTCTCTGTAATTTCCTGTTTTTTTTTCTATAGTAAGGAACTATTAGTATTCCACGGGGTCACAAAGAGTTGGACGCGACTGAGCAACTGAACAACAACAAAATTAATATTCTAATGGGAAAAAAAATCCAACCTATTTTGTAAAAAAGAAATTTCCAAAAACATAAATTGACATTAGGAAAGCAAAAGTCTAGAGAGAAAACAGCATATAGGCAAACAAAACTAAGATAAGACAATTTAAAAGAAAAGTTATTATTTAATTAAAACATTAATAATTGAGAAGAATCTCTTTGGATTCATGATTTATTCATGTCTCTTTGATTGGATTCTAAAAGAATCAAAGAGGTTAAACTCTTGCTAATCATAGTGTTTATGAGTTTATATCTGAATGATGATTTCCCTTGGAAATATACTGGAAAGCAAGCAAGAATATAATTAGAATTATTCAACAGATGGGGAAGCAAAAGCATAGAGAAGCAGCAGGAATTCACTAAGAAACAGAGAGGACCAGAATGAGTCCCACATTTGTAGAAATTAAATTCCTCTTTTAATTTTACATGGTAATCATGTTCAATTCTAGCAGAGTATAAAGCACCCAGTGAGAACTCATTATTTGTTACTATAATTAAACTGACTTGAACCAGATTTGTAGTGTGTACCCAAATACGTCATTGTGAACAACATTCATGAATTTAGTAATAAACACTAACATAGACGATAAATGGTCGAAGACTATTCTATGCCCTTTATGCATATTAACTAATTTAATCTACACAACGACCTATGAGGTAGGTTCTGTTATCACCTTGATTTTGCTGACTAGAAAACTGAGGCACAGAGAGTTCAGCATCTAACTCAAAGTCACACAGCCAATAAGTGGATAAAAAGAAATATAAGCTATACTCCTGACTCTACAATCTGTCTACCATTGATAACTGCATATCACTCATTGTCTAGAGACAGATCTGACTTACACATTTCAAAACAACCTCCTGGATCATTAAACTTTCAAACATACTACTTCCTAAATTGAGCAAATACTGTTATATTTTTAAAATCATAGTTTTTCAAAATTAAACAATTGTGATACATCATCATGGTTCACTGTAGACCAGTAGCTAATTGATTTAATATAAAAAAATCTCTTTAAGAAAGCCCAGAGATAAATCCACGCACCTATGGACACCTTATCTTTGACAAAGGAGGCAAGAATATACAATGGAGAACAGACAATCTCTTTAACAAGTGGTGCTAGGAAAAGTGGTCAACCACCTGTAAAGAATGAAACTAGAATACTTTTTAACACCATACATAAAAATAAACTCAAAATGGATTAAAGATCTAAATGTAAGACCAGAAACTATAAAACTCCTAGAGGAAAACAAAGGCAAAACACTCTCTGACATAAATCACAGCAAGATCCTCTATGACCCAACTCCCAGAGTAACGGAAATAAAAGCAAAAATAAACAAACGGGGCCTAATTAAACTTAAAAGCTTTTGCACAATGAAAGAAACTATAAGCAAGGAGAAAAGACAGCCTTCAGAGTGGGAGAAAATAATAGCAAATGAAGCAACTGACAAAGAATTAATCTCAAAAATATACAAACAGCTCATGCAGCTCAATACCAGAAAAATAAATGACCCAATCAAAAAAGGGGCCAAAGAACTAAACAGACATTTCTCCAAAGAAGACATATACATGGCTAACAAACACATGAAAAGATGCCCAAACTCACTCATTATCAGAGAAATGCAAATCAAAACCACAATGAGGTACCATCTCATGCCGGTCAGAATGACTACTATCAAAAAGTCTACAAAGATTAAATGCTGGAGAGGGTACAGAGAAAAGGGAACCCTCTTACACTGTTGGTGGGAATGCAAACTAGTACAGCCACTATGGAGAACAGTGTGGAGATTCCTTAAAAAACTGGAAATAGAACTGCCATATGACACAGCAATCTCACTGCTGGGCATACGCACTGAGGAAACCAAAATTGGAAGAGACACATGTACCCCAATGTTCATCACAGCACTGTTTACAACAGCTAGGACATGGAAACAACCTAGATGTCCACCTGCAGACAAATGGATAAGAAGGTTGTGGTACATATACACAATAGAATATTACTCAGCTATTAAAAAGAACACATTTGAATCAGTTCTAACTCAGTTAAGTTCAGTTCAGTCACTCAGTTGTGTCCGACTCTTTGCGACCCCATGAACCGCAGCACGCCAGGCCCCCCTGTCCATCACCAACTCCCAGAGTCCACCCAAACACATGTCCATTGAGTCAGTGATGCCATCCAACCATCTCATCCTCTGTTGTCCCCGTCTCCTACTGCCCTCAATCTTTCCCAGCATCAGCGTCTTTTCAAATGAGTCATCTCTTCACATCAGGTGGCCAAAGTATTGGAGTTTCAGCTTCGACATCAGTCCTTCCAATGAACACCCAGGACTGATTTCCTTTAGGATGGACTGGTTGGATCTCCTTTCAGTCCAAGGGACTCTAATGAGTCTTCTCCAACACCACAGTTCAAAAGCATCAATTCTTCTGTGCTCAGCTTTCTTTATAGTCCAACTCTCACATCCGTAAATGACCACTGGAAAAACCAGAGCCTTGACTAGATGGACCTTTGTTGGCAAAGTAATGTCTCTGCTTTTTAATATGCTATCTAGGTTGGTCATAACTTTTTTTTCAAAGAGTAAGCGTCTTTTAATTTCATGACTGCAGTCACCATCTGCAGTGATTTTGGAGCCCAGAAAAATAAAATCAACCACTGTTTCCCCATCTGTTTGCCATGAAATGATGGGACCAGATGCCATGATCTTAGTTTTCTGAATGTTGAGCTTTAAGCCAACTTTAACTCTCCTCTTTCACTTTTATCCAGAGGCTCTTTAGTTCTTCTTCACTTTCTGCCATAAGGGTAGTGTCATCTGCATATCTGAGGTTATTGATACTTCTCCTGGCAATCTTGATTCCAGCTTGTGCTTCTTCCAGCCCAGCGTTTCTCATGATGTACTCTGCATATAAGTTAAATAAGCAGGGTGACAATATACAGCCTTGATGTACTCCTTTGGGGAAGACCCTTGAGAGTCCCTTGGACTGCAAGGAGATCCAACCAGTCCGTCCTAAAGGAAATCAGTCCTGAATATTCATTGGAAGGACTGCTGTTGAAGCTGAAAGTTCAATCCTTTGGCCACCTGATGCAAAGAACTGACTCATTGGAAAAGACCCTGATGCCGGGAAAGTTTGAAGGTGGGAGGAGAAGGGGACGACAGAGGATGAGATAGTTGGATGGCATCACCCACTCAATGGACATAAGTTTGAGTAAACTCCAGGAGTTGGTGATGGACAGGGAGGCCTGGCATGCTGGAGTTCATGGGGTTGCAAAGAATCAGACATGACTGAGCAGCTGAACTGAATGAGGTAGATGAAACTGAAGCCTGTTATACAGAACAAAGTAAGTCAGAAAGTAAAAAACCAATACAGTATATCGACGCATATATATTGGAATTTAGAAAGATGGTAATGACGACCCTATATGTGAGACAGTAAAAGAGACACAGATATAAAGAATAGACTTTTGGACTCTGTGGGAGAAGGCGAGGGTGGGATAATTTGAGAATAGCATTAAAACATGTATATTGTAATATGTAAAACAGATGACCAGTCCAAGTTCGATGCATGAAACAGGGCACTCGAAGCCAGTGCACTGGGACAACCCCGAGGGATGGGATGGGGAGGGAGGTGGGAAGGGGGTTCGGGATGGGGGTCACACTTACACCCATGGCTGATTCTTGTCAATGTACAGCAAAAACCACCACAATATTGTAAAGTAATTAGCCTTCTATTAAAATAAATTAATTTTTAAAAAAAGAATAAAAGGGGGAAAAAGATTCAGTCATAGCTCATTAATTAGTTTTTTGGTTTCTTCCAGCAAACTCAGAGAATAGGATTCTTTTGATCAATGAATTTGGTAGCTCTACTAATAAGCCTTTGCCAAATCATGTTTTCTGACTTTTCCTAAACAGTCTTGATTTCAAAAAATCCATCATTTTATCCCATAAATTAGCAATCAAGTTGTCCTAGAAATTCAATATTTCAGTGTCTAAACTCATCATCTAGACAGAAAGAAACAAAACCCTTAGCTCAACCATGTATTTTGATTAAATATGAAAATATAATTTTCATGGAACTGTAGACCACACTAGCCCTTAACATGACTGTGATGCAGAGCAAGGTCACTGCCCAGTTTCTTTTAGCACAGAAGGAAACAACCTCCAAAAGATTAACAATACCCAGTGCAAGGTAGAAAAGACAAAATGAGTTTTTCAGAGTGGGAATTAAACTAGCAACCCTCTGGTGACACAGATTAAAATGCATTTTTAATGAGTTCTGTTTCTAGGCAAATGAAAAAAAACAGATAGGCTTTCATCATTCTGTTAGTAATGACCATAGCTCACTTTTGGGCTTCCCAGGTGGTGCTAGTGATAAAGAACCTGCCTGCCACTTCAGAAGATGTAAGAGACATGGGTTCAATCCCTGGGTCAGGAAGATTCCCCTGGAGGAAAGCACCGCAACCCACTCCAGTATTCTTACCTGGAGAATCCCATGGACAGAGGAGCCTCGGGGGGCTACTGTCCACAGGGCAAACAGCTGGACACAGCTGAAGTGACTTAGAACACACACATAGCTCACTCTTGTGAAATGGCATCCAGAGATGACACAGACATCCAGAGAACACACAGATGCCATGTGCCATGTTTATCTGTGTCCCTTTTCTGCTGAACTGGGGCCTGCCTGCCACTGGCTATACCATTCCTTGGTGTATTTTGCTTATAGCTGCAGGATGATAAGTAGATGGGCTCTACTCATTTCAATTATAGTTCCTACTTATCTAGTTACCATTTATGGTTCCCACTTAGGAATTTTCAGACTCTGTTGGTTTAGAAGTAAATACTGTGTTCCTTGAAATAAGAATATTTTCTTTTAAAAATATATTATGGAAAAAAGTTTCAAAACTGAGCCAATTTTCATGATACTGGATCATCTTAAAAAATTTTCGTTAGTTCACTTGAGTAATTAAGGGGTGGATTTCTTTTTCTTAGCTCAATAAGAAATTGTCTTCTGTGTGCAGTAAGCCAATCAATAACTATATCCCAGTAATTATGAGGGCATGGTAAAACTAAAAGGTCCAGAGCTTAGCCACCTCAAATTGGAAATGTTGGGTAAAATCTTGAATTTTCTATTTCCATTTGAAAGATAACATCAGGTAGAATTTAAATCAAATGGTCTTTCAGTCAGTACCTTCCTTTGCAGAAATGGTAAAACTTGATGGCCTGGAAAGAACAGGATACGGGTCCTTTAAGAACACCTGAAAAGAAAAAGCTGGCAGCAAGGACCTTTCTTTTTTCCATTTCTGATCTCTGTACAATTACCCCTATGGTGTGGTGAGAGGGTAGGAAGGAGTGAGCCAGGCTCTAAAAATAATCTCTGAAAGCCCAAGGCACGTGGTATTTGGACAAGTTCTTCTGGGCCTTTGTATCCTAAGTCCTTCTGTGAACACGGCTCTAGGACTTGAGGGTCAGATGAGGGGAGATAGAAAATAAAGCAGACTGGGCAGCAAGCACTCTATACCAAGCAAGAAAAGCTTGCCCTTTCTTTAAAGACCACAGTCCATGCCTGGTGTTTGACCAGTGGCAGTCACTTGGCCCCAGTGGACCAGAGGGAGAGGAGAAAAGCCACTGTCTTGTTGCCGTAGTGAGGCAGGAGATAGATGAGAGCCAAGTTAGGTATTTACAATTGGCCCCCTATTTACATTTCATGGGGAAGGAAAAAGGTGGGCTTCAGGCTGGACACTTAGAACTAGCTTCCTGTCTGCATTTCCTGAGACAAGAGATAGGTGGGTTCCAGGTTAGGCATTTACGATCACCCTCCTATTTATTCTCCAAAACAGAAATAACAACAGGAATAGGGTAAATAGCCAGGCTTCGTCTCCTGTGGACACCTGAAGATAACAGTCATGGCAACCACAAAGAGGTACTAAACTCTGTTTAAGAAAAGGATCAGGACATGGTTTATTTTTTGTCCTTGGGGCAAGGGAGATACTACATGTGCACAGAAGGACTTCTTGGGGGTCAAAAGGCAGGGGACGGCCATCAGGCCATACATCTTGCGATTTTCCCTCCCAGACACCTTGAGCTGGACTCCAACTTGGCAGAGGGGTACATGCACATCTTGGGGAGGGTCGTGAAACAAATTAATCAGAGGCACAAAACAAGATGATGGCCAGAGGGTGGACAAAAACCCAGCAAGAGTAGACAAAGTGCCCCCTTACAAAGGATTTAAATTTTCCAAAGGCGCAACTGTCTTCCAGAGTTCTCCCCCGCTTCTTTCCGTGCTGTACTCTGATTTTCTCTTATCCTTCCACCTCCTTGTCAGAATTTTCTTTTCAAGACAGGTAAGGACTGGGGATTTAGGCTCCAGCTGCTGGCCTTCGTGGTCCAGTGGATAGGAATTCCGGTTTACACCTGGGTGACCAGGGATCCATTCTCAGTCAGGGAACTAAGATCTCACTTCCAGCTACTGCTCACTGCTGCATGCGTCCACAGTAGGAACCCTGTGAACACTGCTGTCGACCTCCCCCCTTTCTCCTGTTCACCACCTCTCACAGGGCATGGTACTCAGGGCCAGGAGCAGGCAGGAGCAGGGAGAGTTGTTCATGCAATCAGTCTCACGTTCTGCTTGAATCCATTTAATTTCCAAAGCAGGTAAAGCCCCTCATGTCTGCAAATGCAGCCTTCTCCTCGTAAAGGGGCAAAGTGAAATTAGCTCAAAACTCTGCAGAAAACCAGCTGGTGTTAAACTGTAAAGGAACCTGGGGCTGTTAGAGGAATGAGAGGCAGGCAAGAGGCATCTCTGGTGGGAGTAGAGTGATTCCATTGGAAGACACCAGTTCACACCCAGGGTCTCCTCCCAAAGGTTTGCTGGGTGAGCTCAATAATAACCAGGTGTTACTGTTATTGTTCTTTAGTCACTCCGTCATGTCTGACTCTTTGAGACCCCATGGACTGCAACTGGCCAGGCTCCTCTGTCCATGGAATTCTCCAGGCAAGAATACTGGAGTGAGTCGCCATTTTCTTCTTCAGGGGATCTTTCTGATCTAGGGATCAAACCCACGTTTCCTGTATTGGCAGGTGGGTTCTTTACCACTGAGCCACTGGGGAAGCCCTTACTTAATATTTACTACTTAACAAATATTTACTGAACACTTAGTATGCATCAAGCACCATGCTAGGCATTGTTAAGCAAAACAGACTGGGAGCCTCACTCATCCATTTCATCACTGCCCTGTGAGCAGTACTGAATACTAACCATAATGTAACTTTACGAGCCATGACACAGAAAGGCCATGGCATTCTCTAATGACCCATCTTCTCCCAGAGTCTGAACACTGAAAGGGTTTGCTGGGCTCACAGAACAAGAGGTTGGAATGATGTCATTCAACTCTTTTCCAAGGTTTGCGAGCATACAAACCACCTGGGAATTTGGCTGCCGACAGTTCCTTCCATTCCTGTATGTGCATACTCCTCCTGGGGTCTCTTGTCCCTCCAGTGATCGTGGCCTGACCATGTGACTGTTTTGGACTAAGAGAATGTAGTAAAGTTCTGGGAGCCCAAGCATTAAGAGGTCTTATAGTTTTCATTTGCACTCTCCTGGGATCCAACTGCCCTATAAAAACCTTGGTTTAGATAACTGAATGATGAGTGTCCACATGTAGAGAATGAGCCTGTCTGGCCCTCAGTCAGCCCAGGCTCAGCTGCCCTCCTACCTCCACACAATGGTGTAAGTAATCCCAGCCAGCACTCCTGGAGCCAAAGAACTGTCAGCCAACTCATAGAATTATAGGAAATAATAATGAGCAAGTTTTGGAGTTGTTTGTGAAACCATAATAGAAAATTAAATAGAAACTACTGCTGGGAAAACTTAAAGCCTGTGGCATTGGCTATGGGACAGGGTGGTGGGATGGATTGGAATCTCATTCTGTTACTCAAGGCTGGAAGAACAGGAAAGAAATTGCTTTCGAGTCCTTAAGAAAGTAATGGTACAAAGTTTGACAATGCTACTGCCTGCTGTAAAATAGGAAACAGAAAATGTGATGAATGGGTTTGGAGATCCAGTTAAGGTGACTGTTCAGGCAGGTTATCAAAGCTGTGGTGGTACATGATAAGAAGGAACTAGTTTGTTTTCAAGAAGAACTTTGAGAGAAATGCAGAAAATCCGGGACAGTGTCTCAATTTAGCAAAACATTCTCAAAGTGAGAAATGGCCTCAGGGTAAAGAGCAAATCAAAGTAGCGTCTGTAAGAGTCCTTGTTGAGTCCTCTGATGGATTAAAAGTGGGAGGTGACAGACCATCTCAGACAAAAGGACTCCTGGAAGTGAGAAGAGTGAGGTTCTGAAGAATCTTGAATCACTATCCGCAGTAGAAAAAGACCCACCTGTGAGTTATTAGCCTTTTGCTAATAGAGTGCTTTATCACTGAATACATAGAAGGTCTACAAAAGTTTTTAAGGGGTTGTTCCATTTTGGACTACTTAAAAAGGGACATAGATGGTTTAAGATAAAAAGAGGTCTCTTGGGCCTCAGATTTCTACTGGCAGAAAGTCAACTAAGAAAATAAGTCTGAAGCAAACACAGAGCTATTTCTTATAAAAAAGAAAGAAAAGCATAGCAGGTGGAGCAATGAGTTTCTGAGAACAGTAGATTAGGAAAGCACTCCTAGGAAGCAGAACTAGGTCCCAATCTACAAACATTCCCTGTTCTCCAATTTTGGAAAACTGGTGATGTGTCAGGCTGACTTTCAAAACTGCTGTGGACTCACGGGGCTTCTCAGGTGGGGCTCCTGCCAATGCAGGAGACGTAAGCGATGAGGGTTTGATCCCTGGGTTGGGAAGACCCCTTGAAGGAGGGCATGGCAACCCACTTCAGTATCCTTGTTTGGAGAATCCCATGGACAGAGGAACCTGACGGGCTACAGTCCATAGGATTGCAAAGATTTGGACATGACTGAATCAACTTAGCACATATGCATGTGGACTCATGACTAATTTAAGTTTAGGTCAATGGTCATACACTTGATAGCTCACTGCTATCAAGGCTGTACCGACATAAAGGAAAACACCCGGACGATTACCAGGATTATTTTCATATCTCCAGGGTAGCATTTCATTCAGAAATCATTTCAATCATCTAGTCAGTTTTCTAAAGGTTGTTCCCATAACTAGTAAACTTCTTTTTCCTATTCACCCAAATATGACAGTCAAGAATCTACAGCTATACTGGAAAGTATGTCTCCACTATTTAAAAAGTTGGCTCTGTGCCACAAAGACAAATTAAGACACCAGTGAACCAAATAAATGCCTCAGCAAGCAGTTACAGAATTACAACTGAAAACATGCAGGTTGTGCAAAGTAGAATTCTGCAGTGTGCCATCAACAGACACCACAATGGCAAGACAGCCCTGAAGTTGTCTGATACAGCATAAAGAGCCTCTTTGCAAAGATGAGATGTGATTTTGCCCCTGAAAACCTGGCTTTCTAGTAGAAACTGAGCAACTGTTGATTAACAATGGCACATACATATAAATGTAATAATGAACATGAACTATGGGTATAGATAGAAAAAATGAACTTGAACTGGAGGAGTGGAAGCAAGAATACTGCAGGGTATCAAATGCACAAAAGTCAAATCATCACACACATTAGAGGATGCAGCTTACCTGACATGCTGATGGATGACTGTGGTTGAGATCCCAATGGGAAGACACTATGTCAACAGACTTTTTGGCCATGCTGAGTAAATTCATCCAGCCTTGGAAAAGTGATAAGTGAAATGGTGCATTTTCTGAATAGTTAAGGCCTTCAGGAATATTTTCCACCAGGGCAATTCTTAGAAAAGATTTTGAAAAACAAACAAACAAAATCTAGTCAAATTTGAAGCCACAGATCTTTACACATACATACAGAGACATCTAAAAAATATTCTTTACTCTTTCTGAAAGTATATGTTCCTCATAATTTACATTTTTCATCAAAGGACTTTAATATTTCCCCTATACTAATATACTGTGTTCTGAGTTTATGCTCTGTTTCTCCCCAGTTAGCACTCATATTTCAGAAAATCATGATATATATCCCTAATGTCCAGTGTCCAACTAGCCTTGAGAAAAAATCCAGAGTATCCTACACAAGCATCTTCCTCTAGTAATATTTCTTTGATCCCCTTACAGTAATGAAATTTTTAAAAAAGATACTACTTCTCTGAGCTACTTAAGACCATAAATTAATTTTGCATATCTCTAGTTTCTAGTATAATGTTGAGCATATAATAGAAGTAGTTCAGAAACAAAAACATTGTTAGGCTTATTACTACTAGAAAATAAAAATAGTAAATGCTATTACTATTGCTTAGAACCTCTGTTAATGCTTTGCAGCCTAAGACATAAAATGATACTAAGAAGGAAATTTTAAAACTTGCCTGTTGCAGGGATTTATTAAAGTTGGAGATAGGGAATGTATAAAATAATAGCAATAACCAAACCCTAAATAAACTACTGGGGCTTCCCTGGTGGCTCAGTGGTAAAGAATCTGCTTGCCGATGCAGAAGAAGGAGTTCGATCCCTGGGTGTGGAAGATCCCCTGGAGAAGGAAATGGCAACCCACTACAGTGTTCTTGCTTGGAAAATGCCATGGACAGAGGAGACTGGTGGGCTACAGTCCCTGGAATCACAAAGAGTCACCCACAATTGAGTGACTGAGCACTACAACCATTGCAGAATGGACTTTCAGAGACTAAACAACAACAAATAAACTACAACCAGTAATATCCGAATAAATGTGCCTTCTCTTTTTATATCACTACTTTCGCATTTATTGACAACATGTACACTATGGCTTCCCTTGGTGCTGTGTGGTTTTCACTTCTGAGTTAGCCCAGGTGACACATAACATTTTAATAAAGGGATGAACAATTTTTTTTCCAGTTTAAGAAATGTAAATTCTCCTGCAACTCTTAATGGGAAGCTCCAAACTCTTATGAAGATATATGTCAGCCCTTCCAGAACAAAGATCTTTTTTATTCAAAGCTAGGTATCCCTAGAGCTGGATACATAATTAGGGTTCAAGAAATACTTATAGAATGAATTTCAGCTTCCAATATAGAATCCAAAACTTCTCAATAAAACTGTTAACTGTGTCTCTTAATAAGACTTATTCCATTTAGCCAGTTTTAGAAACAAAAACAATACTCATGGTAAAATGTCTATGTATTTGATGAATATCAAGCCCTAATAAGCTTTGGGTATATGGCTTGCAGACATCCACAAATTTAGGGTCAAATCACCCAACCACTACCCACAATTGAATTAAAAATTTTTGGAGCCCTTAGGAGCACAGAACAAGCAAACCACTCACTGTACACAACACAGAAAGGACTACAACAAAACTCTCTAGTTCTCTGGAATTTATAATCCAGTGAAAGAGCTTGTCTTGTATGTAATGACTTAAACAGGAAGTAGGCTTTAAGAAATGGCAAAACAAGAGTAAGGATTAATTAGATGGATAATGCACCATCTAAAGTTCCACTGGAGCATGAGAAGAAAGGAAAAAATAATTAAGTTAGGAGCATCTGGAACTGAAGAAAGTGGGACTTGAGTTTGCAAAGATAGAATTATTTTTATAGGTGAGCTGGAAGAGAAAGATATTCTAGGAAGAAGGCGGAACTTTTAAAACATGGTGCATTTGGATACTTGAGGGTCAGGTGGCCAAGGGGAGTGTGAGGTGGAAGAGTTGTGGCAGGGGCTTGCCACGGTGGAGAAGACTGGAAGTGTCTATAGCGATTACACTGTAGAGGCTGTGAACCAAGAAGAGAAGCTTGGACTTAATTGTGATGCTTTTGAGAGTGACCAAGTACATTTTAGGGGTCTAACCCTGACAGCACACTTGTATACCATTGAAATAAGATGATAATCAGTAAACGGTCCATTGAAACTGACAAGGAACATGACTGAGAGAGATTATCAAGGCGAAAAAGAAGAGAGAACTAGCTCCTGACTTACTGTGGGAGGAATGCCTACATTTTTCTGGTTAGTAGGGTGTGAAACGGATGAGAAGATTCAGAAGTGACCAAAAGAGCCAGGAAGACAAGAGAGGTCCAAGAGAATGCAGTGTTCAGGAAGCCAAAGTGAGAGGGCCAACAAGGTGGAGATGGGATATTTTCACCCACACCAAAGCCTTTGAAGGCAAGATGTTGAAGTTGGATATTTTAATTCTATCCACACTTAAAGTCCAATTATCTATATTAACAGCAGCTAGACATAGCATGAAGAAATGATCCCAGTTAATCAGCAATTTCAGTCCCCGCCACAACTAAGGAATATATTTTAAAATCAAACAAAAAAAGAATCCTAATAAACAAAATAAAAATAGAACATCATTTAACAAATAGAACTAAATAGTTTCAATTTTACTTCAACATAAAAGTCATGCTGAGAAAGACAAAGAAAAGAGTCAAGAAGCCCTGATAAACCAAACATACAAAACAATGGATACAGAGTAACTGTGCAGTTGTAAGTGGTTCTGCACCACCCCTCACTTCATACCACAGGTTTGAAGTTTCTGGCAGGCATACAATATGGATTCCCAATTTCTTTTAGAAATCTTTAGACCAGATATTCTTAATCTTGGGTGCATGAATAGAATTTAGGGTGACCTGTGAGTTTGATCTTTATTTTCCTTCATCTCTAACTGAAATTTAACATTCCCCTCAATTACAGACATAAGCAAAAAATGACAGGAACATTAAAAGAACCTGTGATTCTGTTATCATGAAAAATTTTCATACCATGGTACAATTACTACTACTGATATCTCCAAGTATTAATATTTATCACTACTCTGAAATTATGGGAATCATCAGATCTTATTATTTCTTGAATAAGTAGTATAGAATATACATTACTATACCACATTTTTTTTTTTCATGATACAGGACGCTTGGGGCTGGTGTACTGGGATGAACCGGAGGGATGGGATGGGGAACATATGTATACCCGGGGCAGATTCATGCTAATGTATGGCAAAACCAATACAATAATGTAAAGTAATTTGCCTCCAATTAAAATAAATAAATTAAAAAATATATATTTTGGATAAATTTATTTTAATGTTATTGGTTTTTTTTGGAATCTTATGTATTTCAATTTATGCATTTAAAACATTATTCATGAAAGGAGTCCATTGGCTTCAGCAGACTACTAATAGTGTCTATGGAACAAAAAAGTTAAGAAGTACTCATCAGATAGATAATATATCATCTATTCCTTTTTTTCCTACTTCAAACACATTCTTAGAAGTTTTTTTCCCCATTATTGAAGGCTTAGAAGTAGATAAGATTATCAAGAGAGATTTTTAAGAGATGGGAACTGGGTCAAAGCCTAATATGGAAAACATCTAATCAGATCTAGCTAAGATCATGACATCTAGCTAAGATCATGGCATCCGGTCCCATCACTGCATGGCAAAAAGATGGGGAAAAAATTGGAAACAGAGATAGATTTTATTTTCTTGAGCTCCAAAATAGCTGTGGATGGTGACTGCAGCCACAAAATTAAAAGACACTTGCCTCTTGGAAGAAAAGTTATGACAAACCTAGACAGTGTATTAAAAAGCAGAGACATCACTTTACCAACAAAGGTCCGTATAGTCAAACCTATGGTTTATCCAATAGTCACATACAGATGTGAGAGTTGGATCATGAAGAAGCACTGAAGAATTGATTCTTTCAAACTGTGGTGCTGGAGAAGACTCTTGAGAGTCCCTTAGACAGTAAGGAGATCAAATCAGTCAACCCTAATGGAAATAAGCCTGAATATTCATTGGAAGGACTGATGCTGAAGCTGAAGCTCCAATTCTTTAGCCACCTGATGTGCAGGGCTGACTCATTGGGAAAGACCTTAATGTTGGGAAAGACTGAAAGGCAGGAGAAGGTGACAACAGAAGATGAGATGTTTGGATGGCATCACTGACTCAATGGACACGAGTCTGAGCAAACTTCAAGAGATAGTGAGGAAAAAGAAGCCTGGCGTGCTGCAGTCCATGGGATCGCGAAGAGTCAGACATGACTGAGCAACTAAAGAACAACGAATCACATCTAGAGAACATCTAGAAAACATCCAGAGATAGTCGGGCAGGTGAAGAAGACAAGAAATTATTGGAAAGACTGGAAAAGAAGAGTTAAATTTCCTGGAAGTCAAAGAAGATCAAATTTATTATTATTATTTGTTTTTTACTAAATAGAAAAGTAAATCATGGATTTATACTAAATATAAAAATAAAGACACCACCAAAGGTCTGGAGACCACACCTATGTTTGATAATGAACTCTGGGAAAACTCTGCTCACCTCACTTTCCTCCTCTCTCATTTTATCTGGAGAACTTGACTGTTCCTTCTGTAACTCAGCACTTGTTTCCCATACGCTGCTAGAAAAGGTCTTTAGAAATCAGCCTTGAAATGACTGGACTTACTTTTGTGACCTATCATTGTATTTCCTTTAACAACCAACAGCTAGTTGCTCTACAGGGGTCTGAATCGAAATAACATACACACAGAGCTCAGTTCCATGGATAGCAGCCCTGTTATATACTCTTCTTTCTCAAGCAAGGGAAAAAAGTGGACAGAAATTGTCAAAACTCACCTTTGGGCAAATCCCTGGAATTCCTGCATGCCTTCTCTAAGTGAATTATGCCCAAAGGCATGGCACTATTTCTGACAACTAATAACAGGGAAAAAGTTGAATATACAGAGACACAGACAGCAAAAATATTTTTTATGCCTCTTTAGATGGTACTGGGATTCCCATCTCTTTCAGAATGTTCCACAGTTTATTGTGATCCACACAGTCAAAGGCTTTGGCATAGTCAATGAAGCAGAAATAGATGTTTTTCTGAAACTCTCTTGCTTTCTCCATGATCCAGCGGATGTTGGCAATTTGATCTCTGGTGCCTCTGCCTTTTCTAAAACCTGCTTGAACATCTGGGAGTTCACGGTTTACATACTGCTGAAGCCTGGCTTGGAGAATTTTGAGCATGACTTTGCTAGCGTGTGAGATGAGGGCAATTGTCCGGTAGTTTGAGCATTCTTTGGCATTGCCTTTCTTTGGGATTGGAATGAAGACTGACCTCTTCCAGTCCTGTGGCCACTGCTGAGTTTTCCAAATCTGCTGGCATATTGAGTGCAGCACTTTCACAGCATCATCTTTCAAGACTTGTAATAGCTCAACTGGAATTCCATCACCTCCACTAGCTTTGTTAGTAGTGATCCTTTCTAAGGCCCACTTGACTTCACATTCCAAGATGTCTGGCTCTAGGTCAGTGATCACGTTATCGTGACTATCTTGGTCGGGAAGATCTTTTTTGTACAGTTCTTCTGTGTATTCTCGCTACCTCTTCTTAATATCTTCTGCTTCTGTTAGGTCCATACCATTTCTGTCCTTTATCGAGCCCATCTTTGCATGAAATGTTCCCTTGGAATCTCTAATTTTCTTGAAGAGGTCTCTTGTTTTTCCTATTCTGTTGTTTTCCTCTATTTCTTTGCATTGATCACTGAGGAAGTCTTTCTTATCTCTCCTTGCTATTCTTTGGAACTCTGCATTCAGATGCTTATATCTTTCCTTTTCTCCTTTGCTTTTCGCTTCTCTTCTTTTCACAGCTATTTGTAAGGCCTTCTCAGACAGCCATTTTGCTCTTTTGCATTTCTTTTCCATGGGGATGGTCTTGTTCCCTGTCTCCTGTACAATGTCACGAACCTCCGTCCAGAGTTCATCAGGCACTCTATCTATCAGATCTAGTCCCTTAAATCTATTTCTCACTTCCACTGTATAATCATAAGGGATCTGATTGAGGTCATATCTGAATGGTCTAGTGGTTTTCCCTACTTTCTTCAATTTAAGTCTGAACTTCGCAATAAGGAGTTCATGATCTGAGCCACAGTCAGCTCCTGGTCTTGATTTTGCTTGAGAAACCTGTATGCAGGTCAGGAAGCAACAGTTAGAACTGGACATGGAACAACAGACTGGTTCCAAATAGGAAAAGGTGTACGTCAAGGTTGTATATCGTCACCTTGCTTATTTAACTTATATGCAGAGTACATCATGAGGAACGCTGGGCTGGAAGAAGCACAAGCTGGAATCAAGATTGCTGGGAGAAATATCAATAACCTCAGATATGCAGATGACACTACCCTTATGGCAGAAAGTGAAGAGGAACTCAAAAGCCTCTTGATGAAAGTGAAAGAGGAGAGTGAAAAGGTTGGTTTGAAGCTCAACATTCAGAAAACAAAGATCATGGCATCTGGTCCCATCACTTCATGGGAAATAGATGGAAAAACTGTGGAAACAGTGTCAGACTTTGTTTTTTTGGGCTCCAAAATCACTGCAGATGCTGATTGCAGCCATGAAATTAAAAGACGCTTGCTCCTTGGAAGGAAAGTTATGACCAACCTTGATAGTATATTAAAAAGCAGAGACATTACTTTGCCAACCGAGGTCCGTCTAGTCAAGGCTATGGTTTTTCCCGTGGTCATGTATGGTTGTGAGAGTTGGACTGTGAAGAAGGCTGATCGCCGAAGAATCGATGCTTTTGAACTGTGGTGTTGGAGAAGACTCTTGAGAGTCCCTTGGACTGCAAGGAGATCCAACCAGTCCATTCTAAAGGAGATCAATCCTGGATGTTCATTGGAGGGACTGATGCTAAAGCTGAAACTGCAATACTTTGGCCACCTCATGTGACGAGTTGACTCACTGGAAAAGACTCTGATGCTGGGAAAGGTTGGGGGCGGGAGGAGAAGGGGACGACGGAGAATGAGATGGCTGGATGGCATCACCGACTCTGTGGACATGAGTTTGAGTGTACTCCGGGAGTTGGTGATGGACAGGGAGGCCTGGTGTGCTGTGATTCATGGGGTCGCGGAGAGTCAGACACGACTGAGCGACTGAACTGAACTGAACAGATGGTACTGAGAGACAACTACAAATGATTGAAACTGTGAGTCCAGGGAATTTAGATGGAATAAATACTATATTGTTAATAGATTTTTACAGTAGAATTCTAGCTGCTGTTCGTAATAGTATGCATTTTACTCTCCAAACTTAATGTGATCGTCAACATTTCTCTTTCAGTTCAGGAACAATATCTAACCTTCTCAAAGAAATAGCTGTAGTTCTCCTATAAGCTACAAAAAAAAAGGGGACCCTGGCATCTGCTAACTTTATTTAAAATGTGGCATGTGTGTTTGTATTGATAAGCACAAGAATCCTTATAAATTATATTTTCACATACATATGACTTTGCTGTTATTATAGAAAAATGTTTAAGACAAAAAGATTTTGAATAAGGTAGACAAAACTCAGCTCTGCCAGTTATTAGCTATGTAACTTTGGACAGATGACTAACCTCTTAAAATCTATTTCCACTTCTGGAAAAAAAAGTTATTTCTTTTTTAGAGGAGATAATCAATGTAAAGAAAGTGCTTGCACATTGCTTGCTTCATAGTGAGCACTAAATAATAGATACATTTTTAAAGTAATCTAGTCTGAAAACTAATAATTAAAAAAAATTCTCCAAGTTCTTAAACTGATATAACACAGTTACTAAAAAGCGTCTACATATATCGGTTAAAAGAATCTTATATTTGGGACCTACTTGACATTTTCAGAGAGAATGTGAACTTTATTTCATGTGTGAGTGTAACAGATCGTTATTATGAGGTGATGATATGACAGATGCTTTACAGTCAATTCATTGACATTCATTCTTTAGATCTTGGCTATCTGATAGCATAATCAATGAAGCTGAACAGATGGCCACAACTCTTCAATACAATTAGTTTTGCACTCAAAAATAAAATGATACAGGCATTGTACCCTTACTGTGGGTCATCTGGCTACAATTAAAGCCCAGGATTGACAAAGTGAAAGAAAAGAAAGTGAAGTCGCTCAGTTGTGTCCAACTCTTTGCAACCCCAGTGGACTGTAGCCCACTAGGCTCCTCCGTCCATGGGATTCTCCAGGTAAGAATATTGGAGTGGTTTGCCATTTCCTTCTCCAAGGGATCTTCCCGACCCAGGGATTGAACCCAGGTCTCCTGCATTGCAAACAGACACTTTAACCTCTGAGTCACCAGGGAAACTCTTCCGAAAGTACCTTGGAGTCTCTGAGATTGAGGTAGAAGATGTCCTGCTACTCATACCAAGTCAATGGCCAGTGCTGGATGTGGAAATAGTTGATGCAGACCTCTTGAGCTGGCTTTAATGTAAGTAAGATATATTTTTCTGTAAACAGAAGGAGTGTTACTCACCATCTGGTTCTACAAGGATGGATTCCCTGACCTACATTACACCCTGACAGGAGCTCAAGGTGAAGACTAAGATGAGGCACTTTGTGCCCTGGGAAAACAGGCAAAACAGGTCATTAGATAGTCAGGTGTATTTCAGGAGAAGGTTTTTACTAAGCCAGACTCTTGCATTTCTAAGACTCTTGCTTTTCCATTTTGGAAAAGCACTAAAATCATTAACTGTGGTATCTGTTCCTCATGACTGGCAGCAACCTTCTATCAAGACATATGCTGGATGACACATATTCCTTAGCCAAAATCACACATATACTGGCCTCTTCCCTCTTTGGAGCATTTCCTCAGAGCTATCTGAGAGGCTGTCTCCTGGGCTATAGTTCTCAGTAAGTCTGTGAAAACCAATGAAACTCACAGCTCTCACGTTGTGCATTTTTTATTTCAGTTGACATTTCACTTTTTCCAAGAATTGGGTCAAGGTGAGTTTACTTGAGAAAGGTGGCAGAAAGGATCCAGATAGGCCTGGCTGATTAACAGGAGCCAAATCATTCTTAATCTGGCATAGGGAAGAACATAGCTGAATATTAAGGTAATTAGGGATTTGCCTTAACAATTTTTAGTCAATTTTGAAAAATTTGAAGTCCACAAAAAAGTTGTAAGAATAGTACCTTGAATACTATATTTCAAGAAAGAATATTATATATGCTATACATATACAATTTTTAGTAAACCATTTGAGAGTAATGTTACAGACAGTGAGATAATTCTTTCAATCTTGAGTATGCATTTCCAACAAGGAGGCCATGTTTCTAAACGAAATACAATGATCACACAGTAACCACAACATTGAGGCATGCTCAGTCACTCAGATGTGTCTGACTCTTTGTGACCACCGTGGACTGTAGCCCTCCAGGTTCCTTCCTCCATGGGACTTCTCTGGCAAGAATATTGAAGCAGGTTGCCATTTCCTACTCCAGAAGACCTTCCTGACCCAGGGATCAAACCCACATATCCTGCATTGGTAGGCAGATTCTTTAACACTGTGCCACTTTTATAGTCCTATTATCTAATATTTAAAATTCCACAAATGTTCCAATAATGTCTTCTATTTCTTTTTTTGGATCCAAGATCCAATCAATGTTGACTCATTGCATTTAGTTGTCTTGTCTCTTTAGGAGAGTTCCCTAGCCTATTCCTGTTTTGTTTACCATGATGTTGACAATTCAGAAGAGCCCAGGTCAATTGTTTTGCTAAATACTCCTGGATTTGATTTGCTTGGTTGTTACCTCATAAGTATATTTAGAAGTATTTTTGGTAGGAACGGTACATACATAATGTGTCCTTCTAAGTGCATCATATGAGGTAGCACATGACATTGGGCTGTCCCACTACTGGTGATGTTTGGTCACTTGATCAAGGGGGTGTCTGTTAGATTTTTCAGTTTGAGCAAGACCATCCTTCCTCTATAGTTAATAAGTGATTTGTGCAGAGGTGCCTTCAGATGCCACAAATATTTTCTTTCCCAACATTTTACTCACTGATTTGGCTTCCATCCATTTATGATTTGTATCTGACTCTATTTTTATTATACCTGTTAATAATTGTCTATCATTTTTATATATGTTGGTTGGAAGTATTTTGTAAGGAAAATATTTTTCATGTCCCATCACATCTTTTTATATTTTATAAAGATATTCATTTTATCAGTATGCGATTATGGATTCTTTTTTTAAAATTCAAAGAGTTATAGTCTATTACTGCCTTTACTCATTGTGATGCTCAAATTGAATTTATTGCCAGTGGAGGTCCCTGGAAGCTGTCTCTTGTGTCTTTTTGATGTTGCTTTCAGTTTTTGAATACTTTATTTTTTGTCACCAAATGTTTCAATTCAGTTCAGTTCAGTTCAGTTGCTCAGTCGTAATTTAAAAAAAAATTATTTTATTATCATTATTCATTTATTTAATCTATTTTTGTTTGCACTGGTCTTCACTGCTGCACACAGGCTTTCTCTAGTTGTGGTGAGTGAGGACTTCTCATTGCAGTGGCTTCTCTTGTTGTGGAATATGGCTCTAGCTGTGGGCTTCAGTAGTTGTGGCACATGGGCCCTAGATCATGTGGGTTTCAGTAGTTGAGGTGGGAGTGCTTAGTTGCCCCTCAGCATGTGGGATCTTCCCGGACCAGAGATCTAACCTGTGTCCCCTGCACTGGCAGGTAGATTCCTAACCACTGGACCACCAGGAAAGCCCTACATTAACTTTTCAATCAACTCTACAAGAAAACAACTGCAGAGAATATGGTCATGAGTTTGAGTTGACAATAGCAGATCCCTGTTTGTGTAAATCTAGAAAGTTCAGATTAAAGCCTCATTAATTTCTGGTCTATAATCATATTAAGCAAAGAACAACTATGCTTTTCTTTATGGAGAGTGGCAGTATAGCATTCAGTTCAGTTCAGTTCAGTCGCTCAGTCGTGTCCGACTCTCCGCGACCCCATGAATCACAGAACGCCAGGCCTCCCTGTCCATCACCAACTCCCGGAGTACACTCAAACTCATGTCCACAGAGTCGGTGATGCCATCCAGCCATCTCATTCTCCGTCGTCCCCTTCTCCTCCCGCCCCCAACCTTTCCCAGCATCAGGATCTTTTCCAGTGAGTCAACTCGTCGCATGAGGTGGCCAAAGTATTGCAGTTTCAGCTTTAGCATCAGTCCCTTAGAAAGGTTATTATTGTAGCAATTATCCTTTCTTTGCATATTAAAGTTTAAAAGTATGTTTACAGGTAATATTATGCATTATCATCACAAAGAGACACTAAGACAGGCATGATCTCAACTTTGGAGATGAAGAGAGCCAGGCTCCGAGTGGCCAGATGTCACCCAGGTGGACAGAATGCTACACAGAAGGGATTTAAACTCAGGTCGGTCTGAGTTGATGTGCATTGCACAACATTAGGTTAGGTCCTGGTCTTATCTGAGAAGGTTCTCCACAGCCTTTGGGTCTATGGAAGCAACAAGCAGAGTGATGTTGAAAAACAGAAGCTGCTGCACTAGAGGGAAGGTCAGCTTGGCTTGAGATCTGAACTTTGTCTGGAGAAGAGGTGAAGATGCTCCTCGCTCTACACTCCATTCTGTCCGTGTCAGCAAGGACACCTACAGTGACAGAAAGGACTTGTCCATGGCTCAATACTTCCTGATACTGGCCTTGAAAGGAAGAAACCATCAGAGGAGAAAGGAGCCAGAGTGCAGGAAGACAAAACAGAAAAAGAAAGGTACAACACAGGCATCTACCTTTTGATATTTTACCAATATAAGATATGGACAAAGAAGTAGGGAGTTCATGGATGAAAAGACCCGGACACTGTCCTCAAAAACACACGGTAGGAAGCCAGATGATTGAAAATGAAATGGTTAAAATGCAAAAGGCCTAATGGAAATACAGATTTGCATTCAAGTCAGTTATTACCCTTTGATATCTGTCAATAGAGTAATTATACTACTACCATTAATACTTTAAATGAACAATATTCAATTGAAGGCTTATTTTGTGTCAAGCACTAGGTTAAGATTTAGTACATTAATTAATGCTTATAAGAATTTGTAGAAGCAGGTACTGTAATTATTCCCATCTGGGGGATGAAGAAACTGAGACATAAAATAGTTTAAGTAATGTGTCCAAGGGTTAGTGAGTGATGGAGTCTGGGTAGGATGATTGCTGACTATATCCTCTTAACCGTTATGTTCCACTGTCACTTCCAATTTTCAGAGAAACAAAACAAAACAAAACAAAACAAAAAAATCAGGCAGAGGTACAAAATGCAATTTACTTCCCACATTCTCAATGTATCTTCAATGAACCACATCCATAAATACCCTGGGGGATGAATTCATGACAGTAAATGCTAGAGAGACAAGCAGAGTCCTTTTCTGTTAGGGTTTATTCTCTCACAGTCTGCTTTTTAATTTCTGTGTTTTTGTTTTCTTTTATTTTACAAAAGACATAATCTTCAACCATAATTTTTTAAAAAAATGTTTATTTTATATTGGAGTATAGTTGATATAGTTGGTATCAGCAACTCATAGACATGAGTTTGTGCAAACTTCAGGAGATGGTGAAGGACAGGGAAGCCTGGTGTGCTGTAGTACATGGTGTCGCAGAGAGTCAGACATGACTTAGCAACTGACCAAGAACAACAATAATTGACTTATAATGCTGTGTTACTTTGAAAATGAAACTATTACAGCAAAATGATTCAGTTACACATATTCATATATCTATTATTTTCCAAATTCTTTTCCATTTAAGATATTACAGAATATTGAGCAGAGTTCCTTGTGCTATACAGTAAGCCCTTGTTGGCTATCATTTTAAACATAGTAGTGTCGGAGAAGGCAATGGCACCCCACTCCAGTACTCTTGCCTGGAAAATCCCATGGACGGAGGAGCCTGGTGGGCTGTGGCCCATGGGATCGCGAAGAGTCAGACACGACTGAACGACTTCACTTTCACTTTTCACTTTCCTGCATTGGAGAAGGAAATGGCAACCCACTCCAGTGTTCTTGCCTGGAGAATCCCAGGGACGGGGGAGCCTGGTGGGCTGCCATCTATGGGGTTGCACAGAGTCGGACATGACTGACGCGACTTAGCAGCAGCAGTGTAAATATGTTAATCCTAATTTATCCCTCCCCCACATCTCTTCCCTATGGTAACCATAAGTTTGTTTTCTAAGTCTCTGAGTCTATTTCTGTTCTGTAAATATGTTCCTTTATATCATGTTTTATATTCCACATCTAAGCAAAATCATATATTTTTCTTTCTCTGTATGACTTACTTCAAATTTAGTATGATAATCTCCAGGTATACCTATACCCATGTTGCTGCAAATGGCATTGTTTCATGATTTTAATATCTAAATAATATTCCATTGTACCATATCTTCATTATCCATTGCTCTGTCGATTGGATTTAAGTTGCTTCCATGTCCTGGCTATTGTAAGCAGTGCTGCAATGAACACTGGGGGCATGTATCTTTTTGAATTATGATTTTCTCCATGTATATGCCCAGAAGTGGAATTGTGGGATGAAATGGTAGCTCTATTTTTAGATTTTTAATGAACCTCCGTACTGTTCTCCATAGTGGTTGCACCAATTTACATGCTCACCAACAGTGTAGTTGCTTTAGTGGTAAGGTTAGGTTGTTTGAGATTTTTCTTGTTACCTGAGATAAGACTGTATTGCTATCAACTTCCCTCTCATAACTGTTTCTGCTGCATGCCATAGGTTTTGGATCATTATGCTTTCATTTTCGTTTATCTCTAGGTTTTTTTTTTTTTTAATTTCTTCAGTGATCCATTGGTTATTTAGTAGCATATTGTTTAGCCTCCATGTGTTTGGGTTTCTTACAGTTTTTTTCTGGTAGTTGATTTCTAGTCTCAGCACTGTGGTTGGAAAAAGATGCTTGATGTAATTTCAGTTTTTTAAAACTTATTAAGGCTCACTTTGTGGCCCCTCATGTGGTCAATTCTGGAGAATATTCAATGTGCACTTGAAAAGAATGTGTATTCTGCTGCTTTTTGCTCTATAAATTTCAATTAAATCCATCTGTCTAATGTATTATTTAAGGCCCATGTTTCATTATTGATTTTCTGTCTGGAAGATCTGTCCATTGAGGAAAGTGGGTTGTTAAAGTCCCCTAATACTGTCTAACTGTTGATTTTTCCTTTTATGGCTGTTAATATTTGCCTTATGAATTAAGGTGCTCCAATGTTGGGTACATAAATATTTACAATTGTTTTATCTTCTTCTTGGATTAACGCCTTGATCACTACATACTGTCCTACCTTATCTTTTGTAACAGTCTTTATTTTAAAGTCGATTTTGTCAGATATGAGTATTGCTACTACAACTTTCTTTTGATTTCCATTTGCATGGAATACCTTTTTCCATCCCCACATTTTCAGTCTGTATGTGTCCCTAGATCTGAAGTGGGTCTCTTGTAGACAACATATAGATGGCTCTTGTTTTTGTATCTGTTCAGCCAATCTATGTCTTTTGTTTGGAGCATTTGATCTGTTTTTGTTTAAGGTGATTATTGATATGTATGTTCTATTGCCATTTTGTTCATTGTTTTGAGCTTGCTTTTGTAGCTTTTCTTCTCTTCCTCTTTTGATCTCTTCTCTTGTGATTTGATGACTAACTTTAGTGTGTTTGTATTCCTGTTTTTCTTTTTTGTGTGTTTATCTATTGTAGCTTTTAGGGTTGTGGTTACCATGAGGTTTTGATACAGCAGTCAACATATAGACAAGATTGTTTTAAGTTGCTGGTCTCTTAATTTCAAATGCATTTCCAATATTCTGCATTTGCAATCTCCTCTTTTCATGATTGCTGGTTTTGTGATTATGTTTGTGTATGGATAATTTCCTACATTTATTATATGTTTGCCTTTATCTGTGAGCTATCCCATTTGTAATTTTTTTTCTAGCTGTGACCTTTTTTTTTTTCTCTGCTTAGAGAAGTTCCCTTAGCATTTGTTGTAAAGCTGGTTTGGTAGTGCTGAATTCTCTTAGCTTTTGCTTGTCTGTAAAGCTTTTGATTTCTGCATTGAATCTGAGCAAGAGCCTTGCTGTACTCTTGGTTGAAGGTTTTTCCCTTTCATCATTTAAGATATATCATGTTCCTGCATTCTGACTGAAAAAAAATCTGCTGATAATCTTATGGGAATTCCCTAGTATGTTATTTTTGCTTTGCTCTTGTTGCTGTTAATATTTTCTCTGTTTAATTTTTGTCAGTATGATTACTATGAGTCTCAGCATGCTTCTCTTTGGGTTTATCCTGCCAGGGTCTCTCTGGGCTTCCTAGATTTGGGTTACTCTTTTCTTTCCAATGTTAGGAAAGTTTTGAGGTATTATCTCTTCAAATAGTTGCTCAGATCCTTTTTCTTTTATCCTTCTGGGACTCCAATAATGTGAAAGTTGGTACATTTAATTTTGTACTAGAGAAATCTGTATGCAGGTCAAGAAGCAACAGTCAGAACCAGACATGGAACAATGGACTAGAGAGGAGTATGTCAAGGCTGTATATGTCACCTTGCTTATTTAACTTATATGCAGAATATATCATGAGAAATGACAGGCTGGATGAAGCACAAGCTGGAATAAAGATTGCTGGGATAAATACCAATAACCTCAGATATGCAGATGACACCACCCTAATGGCAGAAGATGAAGAGGAACTAAAGAGCCTTTTGATGAAAGTGAAAGAGAAGAGTAAAAAACCTGGCTTAAAACTCAACATTCAAAAATCTAAGATCACGGCATCTGGTCCCATCACTTCATGGAAAATAGATGGGAAAAAATGCAAACAGTGGCAGATTTTATTTTCTTGGGCTCCAAACTCACTACGGACAGTGACTGTACCCATGTAATTAAAAGATGCTTGCTCCTTGGAAGAAAAGCTATGACAAACCTAGATAACAAATTCAAAAGCAGACACATCACTTTGCTGACAAAGGTCCATATAATCAAAGCTATGGTTTTTCCAGTAGTCATGCATGGATGTGAGAACTGGCCCATAAAGAAAGCGGAGTGCCAAAGAATTGTTGCTTTTGAATTGTGGTGTTGGAGAAGACTCTTGAGAATCCCTTGGACAGCAAGGAGATCAAACCAGTCAATCCTAAAGGAAATCAACCCTGAATATTCACTGAAAGGACTGTTGCTGAAGCTCCAGTATTTTGGCCACCTGATGCAAAGAGCTGACTCACTGGAAAAGACCCTGATGCTGGGAAAGATTGAAGGCAATAGGAGAAAAGGGTGGTAGAAAACTGAGATGGTTAGATAGTACCCCCACACAAATGTGGCATTTGATCTTCTTACAATGGACCAGACAGATACTACTATCCTGAACCATGTCCATCCCACAAAGCTTACAGTCAAGGAATTCCCTGTGGTTCATATGGAACATCCTTTCATTACAACTGGCTCATTCTGGCAAGGGTCAGAGGCCAAGCTGTGAAACTGCTCTGGAAGCAAGAAGTGGCAGCTTCTATGCAGTGTTAGTTTAAATGGAGCCTATGCCTCACTGGGCTTCCCTGGTGGCTCAGAGGTTAAAGCATCTGCCTCCAATGCGGGAGACCCAGGTTCAATCCCTGGGTCGGGAAGATCCCCTGAGAAGGAAATGGTAACCCACTCCAGTATTCTTGCCTGGAGAATCCCATGGACAGAGGAGCCTGGTAGGCTATAGTCCATGGGGTCACAAAGAGTCGGACATGACTGAGCGACTTCACTTTATGCCTCTCTGCCTGCATAAACAAGCATTTACCACTCAAAAAGAACATAAAAATTAAAATTCAAATATGTTCCCTAAACAAATTAACTCACCCACTGTGTAACAAACAGTTCCCTTACTCATACCAAGGGAAATACAAGTTTGTTAACATAATAATCTTATGTACGCAAGCATGAATACCTAAAGGTACAGACTGAAAACATTAAGTTTCAGTAAAACTTAACTCATGCCATGAAATCTTTTTATGACATCTACACATATCCACTCCTTGGTCAGGAAATGGCATTTTCCCTTAATTTTTAATAGAGAAATCATATCAAGCTTTTTAGAGGAGGAATCAAGGAGTTATGAGATGTGGGCTCTTGACTAACTTTCACCATTATCAGTTCATAGGGCATGGTTAAGTTGCATGGCTGATTTACTCCTGGTGAGAGATTAAAATGTCACTAAAAGGATTCCCCAGGTGCTAACAGTGCATGTGCTCTGGAGACAGAATATTAAGCCAAATCTTCCTATGTTGTAATTATTTTAGCAGTACACATCACCGTGTGGCCCTAAACAAACTTCTTTGTGTAGCTGATCTCTATCTGCCAAAAAAAGATGTGGTCAACTCAGAAAAATGTGAAATTAGGAAATGGACAAAATCATAAACATTAGAAACTCTTCTAGTATACACATGAATATCCATGTATCTGTTGTAAAATCATAGAACAAAATATATATATAGAGAGAGCACTGCCCCCAGTTTTTGACACAGAGCTCCTGAAACCCTTGTAAGGTGATAAGATGAGTGACAGTAGTGTTTGTTCTAGGTGACTCCTGGTGAGTGTCTGGACAAGGTTTGGTCACTAGAAAGACTAAGGCATGAGCAGAAGATTGGAATTTTCACCCTTGCCCTCCATTCTCTTAAGAAGGAATAAGGACTGAAAATAGAGCTAATGATTGGTCAAGTCTATGTGATGAAACCTCTAATAAAAATACCAATAGTGTGGAATTTGAGTTTTCAGGTGGGTATATGGGGAGAGTGGCCCAACCCAACCGCACTTGGACAGGAGCTCCTGTACTTGGGACCTCTCCAGACTTCACTCTATGTATCTTTTTACCACACGCTTTAATAAACTTGTAAACATAAGTGTTTCCATGAGTATTGTGGGCTGCTCTAGCAAGTAACAGAATCCAAGGGGAAGAGGTCATGGGAACCTCTGATTTGTAGTCAAGTTGGACAAAAGTTGTGGCTAAGCCTGGGCACCTACTACTTGTTACTGGCGTCTTAAATAAGGAGCAGTCTTGCGGACTGAGTTCTTCACCTGGGGACCTGACGCCATATCCAGGTAGACAGTGTCAGAACTGGGTTAAATTGTAGGACACTCAGCTGGTGTTGCACAGAATTGCTGGGTGTGGAAAACCCCCACACAATTGCTGACCCAAAGTGAAGTGTTCTGTATGATAGGGGACATATTGGAGGGACTGTTTTCTTTCCTAATATATCTGTGTACTGAAAAATGGCAAAAATGATGATGATGATAGTAAAACTGCCATTTATTATGTCCATGTGCTTTAAGTACTGTGCAGATATGATCATATGATACTACTTTGTGACACAGGTATTACTATTCTTATATTTTAAGATGAAGACAATGAGGCTTGGGGAAACAATGTAAGAAGCCCAAAGTCACATGGTAGTAGAAGAATCTGTTTTCAAATCTTGTTTCCTCTGGTGCCAAAATCTGCCCCCCTCAACATGTACCCCTTGGAAGCCCCTCTCTTGTGTGTGCATATGACCTTGTAAGGACAACAGTGCAAATCCAGTCTTGGTACTGACTGGGTCAGGATAAGAGTGAAGTACTATCACCAATAAAAATTGGTGAACTAGGTTTCTCCTCCATCTTTCTTTACTAAATAAACATATATTTACTACTTCTACTGATCACTGTCTATACTCCATCAATGCTCTGATGGATTTTCGATCCTGAAAGTCACATTAATTAGCCAAATCTATATTCAATTTTCTCCAACAGCTGTTATCAGTCCTGTAAGAGTGTTCAATGCTCCAAGGTGTATAATGTCTCTACTTGAACTCCTGATGAATATAGATATATTTTAAAATTTATAAGCTCTATTATAAAGTATGTTAGAGTCATTAGGTATTATAGACACAAGGAAAACAAAAATCAAAGTGCTATTTTCTTATTAATATGTAAGCATTTCAATAATGAGAAATAAACCTTTCACTAATATCCACATTATAATTAACTTTTTAATTTAAGTAGTATCCTAGAAGCTATAAATTTGGGTTCCAATCACCTTGTATTTTATATTTGTTCTCATTACAACTAGTCTACAAAAAACTTCAATCTTGAAATTCTCTAATATTGGAAACTTAATTTATAAGGTATAACTAGAATCTGCACAGGCGACATTAGTATTTAAGAAAAAGAATACTGAACTAAGAGTCACAGGAACTTTGTTCTAGGCCAGAATCTGTTTCGACTCAAATCGTTTCTTTGAAAAGAACTTCACTCACCAACAAACTGACAAGAATCTCAGAGATACAATGTAAGGTCCCTTCCCGTTAAAATTCTAAATTATACATTTTAAAACTCAGAAAACAATTTAAACTCACTAATCTTATTACAAGTTGTATGTATGTATATACATAGATATTATATATAATATCAGAAATAATTTGTTATTATAATGAATCACAGTTAAATGTAAGCAATACACTTTGAGTTTAAAGCATGTCAAATGAGAGGGGAAAAACATGAAATTCTAAACATCTTAATGTTTTCAAACTATTATTATTAGAAATAACTTAAGCAATTAGTTATTTTTGAGTATTTAAAACCTTTCAACATACTTCCTAATCTTTATCTTGTAGGAAAATAGTAATAGTCTAATCACTCAAGTTCAGAAAAATAAAAGAAACTGACTTTCCTTGAAACTACCTAAAATATTTTAGATAGAGGGCTTGTTATTAAAATATAGCTATCCCTAGAGAAATCTCCAAAGAATATGGGGTAGGTGTGGTGGGCAAAGCTTGCCAGGACCCAGAGATCAGAGTTCACTCTGTTATCCCATTGTGTCTGCATGGCACAGCAAATATTATTTACCAAACATTTGCTCTGCCACCTCCACATTTAATGACTTTCTCCATTTTGAAGTTTCAAATCCCAACATCCTTTTTTGTCCTTGGAGTAGAAAATATCAACCCACTCCAGTATTCTTGCCTGGGAAATCCCGTGGGCAGAGGAGCCTGGTGGGCTACGGTCCATGGGGTCATGAAGGTTTGGACACGACTGAGCATATACACACAGATGGAATTTAAGGGGAAGACTTCAGCCATTTTTGGTGAGTTACTCAGTTTTTCTGGGTTTCTCCTATGTATCCATGTTATTAAACTTTAGTTCGACTTTTCTTGTTAATCTGTCTGTCAACTTAATTCTTAGACCAGTCAGAAGAACCTAAAAGGGTAGAGGATAAATTTCTTCCTCTCTGACACTGGTCAAGTTTAAGGATGAAAATAGAAATTTCCAAGGCTTTTATTATTATTTAATATGATATTTTAAGCAAGGTCCTCTCTGAGTGGAATAAATAATTTATTGATTTTTTTTATTCTTATAGTGTGGAAAAATATTTTACCTGGAGAAGGTCAAAGAGAACATCTTGCTATGCAAAATCTGAATCAGGATGATAGCACTCTCAACAGTTCTTTTAGTGTCCACACTTAAATGTCAAAGCTTACTTGGTTATAGGATTGATTTTTTTCTGCTAAAAGTCACCCTCAGCAGGGGCTCTAAACCCAAAGCATTCATATGTGGCTGGGGCATAAGTCAGCAGCAATAATGATAGCAAAATGTTGTTAAGCATTAGAGTCTCCATTGCAGCAAGATTGTCAGTGCCATCTCATGTTCCCTAAACACGTGCTGCGAGCAGATAGTCCATAATTTTGATACTTGTCTCACCCTCTTTCTTCTACAAGTGGCGCACAGACATATGTGATGCCTATCTCTTGAAATCTTCCCAGAGAGACCAATGAGATTCTTTCACTTCTCTTCTAGCTTACTTAATAAAACCAAATCCTCCTCTGACTCTGTGGACATGAGTTTGAGTGAACTCTGGGAGTTGATGATGGACAGGGAGGCCTGGCGAGCTGTGATTCATGGGGTCGCGGAGAGTCGGACACGACTGAGCGAGTGAACTGAACTGAACTGAACTGAACAGGGCCTTAAAAAAAAAAAAAAACAGTCACATTTGTTTCTTAGCCCTCCCTCCCCCATAACATAAACAATGATGACTGCTTCTCTAGGGAAGCAAAAAGTTTCCTTTTTTCAACTCACACGAATAGATGTGGTCAGAACACTTAGCTTCTGTGCACCAAGAAGAGGCAGGTGGCTAGCCTTTCGGTATCAAATAAAGGGTAATTTGCAACGGAAATATCAGGATCAAGAGAACATCACAAATCTGTGTTCAGTGTATATTGCCCCCATGGAGAGTTAGTGATGGAAGAGATTGTGAGATTCACTACTTTGATCCTTAGTTTAAAAGGAAAGAAACTGAGGTAGAGAGAGATCTCATTGCTTTCCAAGGTAGCAGGGCAAGCCTGGGGCAGACCTGGGGCTGGTTTGAACTCAGGCTTCCAGAACTGCTGCCAAGTGCTCTGTATTCACCAACCTGATCCTTAGCCTTTATTTGAAACTCCTAGGTCCAAGTCTGTCTATAATATATTTACTATAAACAATCAAACACACTCATATCTTTACAGAGAAAATATGAATATTCACTCCAAGCAGGATAAAGACCTTCAGTAGCCAAATGCTAGTTTAGGTAAGATTTTGCCACCACAAGTTATTAAGGAAATTTTATTTTTGTATTTAAGGATTTTTCCTTTCAATTTTTTTAGATTTTATTTTTTAATTTATTTTTAAAAATTTTTATTTGGGGCATAGTTGATTTATAATGTTTTGTTAGCTTAAGGTGTACAGCCAAGTGACTCTGTTATACATAAACATATGTCCACTCTTCTTTATATTCTTCTCCCGTGTAGGCCATTACAGAGTATTTAGAGTTCCCTTACTATATGTTAGGTCATTACTGCAGGCATGCTCAGTCGCTAAGCCACATCTAACTCTTTGTGACCCTATGGACTGTAGCCTACCAGGTCCTCTGTCCATGGAATTTTCCAGGCAAGAATATGGAGTGGGGTGCCATTCCCTCCTCCAGGGTATCTTCCTGATCCAGGGATCAAACCCAGGTCTCCTGCATATCAGGCTGATTCTTTACCACTGAGCCACCAGGGAAGCTCATCATGACACATACATATTACTAGAAATAAAATAGATAACTAACAATGACCTGGGCTGCCCAGGTGGCTCAGGGATAAAGAATCTGACTGCCAATGCAGGAGACCCAGGTTTGATCCCTGGGTTGGGAAGATCCCCTGGAGGAGGGCGTGGCAACCCATTCCAGTACTCTTGCCTGGAGAATTCCATGGACAAAGGAGCCCAGCAGGCTACAGTCCATAGGGTCGCACAGAGTTGGACACAACTGAAGCGACTAAGCAGCAGCAGCATGTATGTATCAATCCCAATCTTCAATTTATTCTCCCCCATTATTCCCCAGGAACCCTAAGTTTATTTTCTACATCTATAACTTTATTTCTGTTTTATAGATAAGTTCATTTGTAGCCCTTTTTTAGTTTTCAAAATTGCAGATGACATTATATCATTCAACTATGCTTCCATTATAAGGAGAGGTCCTATACAAGTACGCTTCCATTGTAAAGAGAGGGAAAAATCTTTAAGCATTTTAAACCAGCACATCCATTATAACACAATGGTTAACAGCAGTTCAAATATCTAGAGGCCTAATTAAAAGACAGATTGCTGCATTCTACTCCCATAGTTTCTGATTCAGGAAGTCTGGGGTGAGGCAGAAAATTTTCACTTCTAACCAGTTTTATAAAGATTTGTTTTGTTCCTTGGGCCTTTTCTGAGTGATACTGATACTTCTGGCCCAGGATCACACTTTGAGAACCACTGGTTAAGAGAACAAGACTTAGACTGATGGACCTGTGTTCAAGTCTACCATCTCGTAGCCATTTATAGACAAATTACATAATGCCTGCTGAGAAATCCACTGATAATCTTATGGAGGATCCTTTGTATGTGATAAGTCACTTTTCTCTTGTTACTTTCAAGATTACATGTCCTTGGCTTTCAGTTGTTTTTTAAAAATAATTTTATTTATTTAATTATTTATTAATTTCTGGTTGTGTTGGGTCTTTGTTGCTGTGCGGGCTTTCTCTAGTTGCAGTGAGTGGGGGCTCCTCTCCAGTTGTGAGGCATGAGTTTCTCATTTCTATGGCTTCTCCTGTTGCGGAGCACAGGCTCTAGGGCACATGGACTTCACTAGTTGCAGCATATGGGCTGAGTAGTTGTGGCTCACAGGCTCTAGAGAACAGGCTCAATAGTTGTGGCACACAAGCTCAGTTGCTCCATGGCATGCAGAATCTTCCCAGATCAGGAACTGAAACTGTGTCTCCTGCATTGGGAGGCAAATTCCTTAACACTGAGCCACCAGGGAAGCCCTCAGCTGTTTTGAGTCTCTGAGTTTATTTTATTCTGCTTGGAGTTCACTGGGCATCTTGTATTTGTATATCCACATCTTCCCTCAAATGTGGGACATTTTCAGTCACTATTTCTTCAAATAATCTCAAATAATATTCAAGTCCCTATCTTTCTCTCTTCTCCTTCTGAGATGCCCATAATGCACACATTGGTCCATTTGATGGTGTCCCTCAAGTCTTTCTGGTTCTGTTCGCTTTTCCTCATTCTTCGTATTTTCAGCTCCTCAGACTTGATAATTTCCAATGACCTGTCTTTAAGTTCACTGATTGTTTCTTCTGCCTGATGAAGCCTACTGTTCAACCCCTCTAGTGAATTTTTCAACTCAGTTATTGTATTTTTCAGCTCTGGAATTTGTTTCTCTTTTATATTTTTTCTTTTTGTTGATATTCTCAATTTGTTCATGTATCATTTTTCTGATTTCCATTAGTTCTTTGAGCATATTTAATAGAGTTTTTTAAAAATGTCTTTGTCTAATGACTATTTTTCTTCAGGGATGGTTTCATCTGATCTTCTAAATGAACAATGTTGTCCTGTTTCTTTGTATGCTTTGAGATATTTTGCTGAAAACTGGACATTAGAAAAAACAGTCACCTCTGCCAATCTTTGCAGATTGGCTCCAGGAAGGGAAGGATTTTACAAATGAGTCCAGGATTAAGATTCATCTTCTCAGAGCTTTTCTGGAATGTATCTTCTCTGAGCCATGTCTACTGTTTCCTGTGGTTTTCTTTAACCTGAAATCTGAGTGCTACCATATTTTAGCTTGCTGAGCTTCTAGTTAAGCAAAACAAACCAGTCCTTCAGGCAGCCCGCAGATAGCTTCAGTTCAGTTCAGTTCAGTTGCTCAGTCGTGTCCGACTCTCCACGACCCCATGAATCACAGCACGGTTAGAACCCTGCAAATTCAGTCCACTGCACTCTCTCTAGTTTGTGGAAGGGAATGGTAACTGGGTTACTACTTCCCAAAAGCTACGCTATGTCACACTGGGGGCATGGTCGGACAAAGGTGACTTAAAAATACCACAAGCACCCAACTATTCTGTGTGTCAGTAATTCTTGATTAAGCATTCATTTGGCTGCTATAGATTTTTTATTTCAAGAATTCCTATAAAATTATTTTAGCCAGTCTCTAGTTATTTATTTGATGTTTCCATGAGAGCTTCTTATGCAAACTGGAGGGTGTGGATGAAGTTGCCTAGTCCACCACTTTGCTGATGTCCTTATTACATAATTCCTTAAGCCCTGGTTCCTTATAGAGACTACTCCATGAAGGTTTTTAAGATGATTAAATGTGATGATATACAGAAATATTTACACAAAAGTCTGCATACAGTAAAAAGTTCAATAAATTTTGACCCAGTATCATCATAAAAAACAGTATCCTCACAGACTACATTCCTTATCTACACTGTTGAAAGACTTCAAGGTGAGTGACAGGGTGTTGCGCTTTGTACAACATGAACCTCCCCAGCAGTCCTACAAATATGTTGCCTAATCCATGCCTGTCTTCTTTAATGCTATTTTGTATCCATTATCCACTGAAAGTAGATGTCACTGAATATCTAAAGCAGATTTTTTAATTCTCATGTTTCAGGTTTTCCACATCTTGCTTATTCATGACTTTTAACAGAAGTTTTCATTCCCATCACCTATCTGAAGGTCTAGAGAATTTTCTCTAGAGGCAATGTGAGAAAGCTGGGTGTAGACAAAAGTTTCACTTTTAATATGGGTCTGGTCAGTTTTATATCTTAAAAATGAAACTTATTAAATTCTCAGTGGTAAAGAATCTGCCTGCCAGTGCAAGAACATTGTAGTTCAATCTCTGGGTCAGGAAGATCCCCTGGAGGAGGAAATGCCAACCTACTCCAGTATTCTTGCCTGGAGAATCCCATGGACAGAGGATCCTGGTGGACTACAGTCCATAGGGTCATAAGGAGTCAGACATGAATGAGCAACTAAGCACATACATGCACTGAACAGTTTTAATTTTAACACACTCATGCATTTAAAAAAAAAAGCAAAGTTCTTTCTAGAGAACACCACTTCACACTGGTCTTATACTGTGAAGATATTGCTAAGCCAGTGGATTGCAAAGCTATCTTTTAAAATCACCTCGGGATAATACAGCCTTGGGGCAGGACAGGATGGTAAGATGTGTAACTTGGAGAAATTGTCCAAGCTAGATGTTAAAAGCTTATTTCAAAGAATTAGTAATAACCTGGTAGTCAAGAAGCAACCAGCAGGAGAACAAGGAAGATGAGCCTTTTGGCCGAGGCTACTGCAGTTGCTCAAAGGAGACCCATACTTCAGAGGAAGTCAACTGACTGTTGAAGCAGCCCAACCAGTGTCACAAAAATTACTGAATTCACTGCCTCAGGGACTGGTTTTGGGATGTGCATCCAGGAAACATGATTTGGTCAGCACACTGAAATTTGGATGCTTTCCAATATGGAACTGCATTAGCCAAGCTCAAAGAGATTCAAGTCAGATAACCTTGTGTTAATCTCCCATAGTCTGGAACGAACAGGTAGTTCTGACAAATTTATATCCTCAATGATGACAAGCTACAGAGAAGTTCAAAGAGTGAACATCTGTTGTGAGAATGTGAAAGTTTGTTAGTTGCTCAGTCATGTCTGACTCTTTGCAACTCCGTGGACTGTAGCCCGCCAGGCTCCTCTATCCATGGAATTCTTCAGGCAAGAATACTGGAGTGGATAGCCATTTCCTTCTCCAGGGGATCTTCCTGACTCAAGGATCAAACCCAGGTCTCCTGCTTTGCAGGCAGATTCTTTACCATCTGAGCCACCAGGGAATGGAGTCAATAAAAAGTAAAGATCATTGCTGTTGTTATTGTTAAATCTCTAAATCGTGTCCAACTCTTTGTGACCCCATGGACTGCAGCACACCAGGCTCCCCTGTCCTTCACTATCTCCTGAAGTTTGCTCAAATTCATGTCCATTCAGTTGATGATGCTATCAAACCATCTAAGCCTCTGCTGCCCCCTTTTTCATTTGCTTTCGATCTTTCCCAGCATCAGGGTCTTTTTCAATGTTCTTTGCATCAGGTGGCCAAAGAACTGGAGCTTCAGCTTCAACATCAGTCGGTCCAAGGAATATTCAGGATTGATTTCCTTTAGGATTGACTGGCTTGATCTCCTTGCTGTCCAAGGGACTTTCAAGAGTCTTCTCCAGCACCACAATTCGAAAGCCCAATTGGAAAGATCATTAGTTTTCAGAAATATCTCTCATTTCTTGAATCATCTCACCCAGTACAGGAACTAGTTTGCCAAAGAGGTTTCTAATTTCCTGGACAAAGAAATCTGTTCCCTCCTATCTAGGGCTTCCATTTGTGCCCCTTCTGTTTCCATTGCAGATTGACTTCCTTCCTATTCCTTCTCTTACTTTTCCTTCAAAAAAAAATACAATTTCCTACTTGAAATTTTAATCACACAATAACTCTGCTCTGCTGAAAATACATCCAGATCACCTTGATTGGAGTTTTTGGATTTAATCCTATAACTATATATAACCTGTAACTATTCAGTTATGTATTATTTGCAGATAGGTCTCTTGACACCCTCCAACAGATGGCCCCTAATTTTGATTGGTTTACTAATTTATCTTATCTTCACACACATTTTTTGGAAGTTGAGAGAGTAACTTCATTAAGCCCTTCTTGCATGCCAACAGATACAAAAACCACATTTTAAAGTCTAATCATTTAAAAAATTAAAACATCGAGATTTCTCTGCAAAAATACTGCATAATTTCTCTAAATTAAATGCAACCCCAAACAACACATAGAGAAGCTGAGAATTCTCCTTATTATGTTATGTGTGATTTGGTCAAGCATTTATTTGCCTACTTGAGGATTTACATATGCTAATATGCAGCTAGCTTTGCTATGACTGCTGCAAATGACTGAAAATCCCATGGGATGGGGCTTTTCCCCTGCTCACAGTCAACAACTTTAATCTGGACTCTATGCTGCCATGGTTTTCTTACAGAAAAAATAAAAGACTGTAAGGTAGGCACCAAAGCTTAAATAACTAGTTGAAACCAGTGACTCAAATAAAAATTGTATTGGAAGGGATAGCACTTTAAGTTCCTTTTGGAAATAGATGAAACTTAACAAATAATATTGGAAAAAACAATTGCCTAATAAGTTGTACCTTTTTTGGTAGATATATTTGTTGAGTAAACAAACATTTAGTAAGTACCTACAATGGGTCGAGAACTATACTAGACTGGGGAAATGCAGATAAAACTGCAGCTCTGCTCTTCAGGCTGACTCACCTACCTAGTATATATGGACAGCCTTCAACACTCCTTGTCACTCTGGGATTCATACTTCTAATTTGAAATAATGCATTTCTAATGGGTACTGAGATACTCAGGTACTCAAGCTCCAGCTGCACTGACAATTTTTTGCATGTATTATTCAACCTCTTCATTCTCTTTGAATGTCTCTGCTGATTTCATGTTGAATTACTCTGGTGTTTTAAAGTGTAAGCTTTAGAATCACAAGGACATGTTTTAAAATTCCACTTACCCTGGGAAAATTACTTAGACAAGTGAGCCTCAGTTCTTCTTTGCAAATTGGAATTCAACACATGGCTAATAGGTCTGAAGTGAGAAGTACAACCAACGGCTAAGTCACAGTTACTTTCCACTCGGGTTATTTTGGTAAAGTACTTACCTCCTCCATATCTATGATTATTTCCTTACATGTGAAAAGGGTAAAGAATCATCTTCCGTAGGACCCAAGTAAGGAGTAAATAACATAATGCATGTGAAGTGTTTATACAGTGTCTAGTATATAGGACTCATGCAATAAACACCAGTTATAATTATTATTTGATCATTAAATGACTTACTACATTTTTAAGCACTTAGCACACTTATTTTAGGGAAGCAAATTCCAAAGATAGCATTTTGTTTTCAATATAGTTTATAACAGAGGCATCGATCAGTAGAGCTGCCTACCTCAGGAAACAGTGTGCTCTATCACTATAAACAGCCAAAAAGATGTTCATGGTTTTCAGTTAAAGAAGAAGGGTTTCTTGTACTGGAAAGACCCTGCATGCGATGATTTTTAAGATTCTTCTCAACTTTAGTTTTCCTCATTCTAAGACTTATATTTGTCTTTGGTTAAAAATGCTACTGTTAATAGCATTGAAGTAACATTAAAAACTTTATTTTTACAAAAGAATCTATAATTGATAAATACTCAACAATTTATCTAATTTTTCTTCCAGAAAAATATAAGTCCACCCTCCTTCCTGCTTCTCTTATTTTAACAGTTATAAAGAAAAGCTCAAAACCAAGTCAGTTGCCTTGTTTCAGAATATACTGTGATTTTCTTTAAATATTTTTGTGTTCTGTTCATTTTTTTTCAATTTTGTGATGTAAGAATCATGTTCTTGGTTAGCTCTGATTCTGGTGATAATATTATGAACTAGGTCAGAAGTTAGTTAAAAAAAAATGTGTCCACAGCTAAGACTCTCATATCAAAAAAAGAAAAAAAAAAACTTGGCCATGTTTTGCATTCAAAATAAACTTTTCCCTCTATTCTGGGGCAATCATGAGATGTTTCTGAGAAAAGTGGCACCATGAATACTGCTGCTGCTGCTAAATCACTTCAGTTGTGTCCAACTCTGTGCTACCCCAGAGACAGCAGCCCACCAGGCGCCCCCATCCCTGGGATTCTCCAGGCAAGAACACTGGAGTGGGTTGCCATGTCCTTCTCCAATGTGTGAAAATGAAAAGTGAATGTGAAGCCTCTTAGTCACGTCCAACTCTCAGCGACCCCATGGGCTACAGCCTACCAGGCTCCTCCATCCATGGATTGTCCAGACAAGAGTACTGGAGTGGGTTGCCATTGCCTTCTCCACCATGAATACTAACCAAGGAAAATCACCATGGAGAGAATAAGAGTCAAGGGTCTGACCACCTGACTGTTATGCCATCCCCTTTGATAGAGGGGATGACCGATCACTTTCCACTTGTTTCTCAATGCCTCTGGTAAGCTGTTACTGAGAAATGGGTCCTGGGTACCTGGTCAAGGAAATATTTAAAAGCGTGCTTTGACTGATGCTTTTATCTGTAGTTTGAAAAGGGCGGTTTGGGGATATGAGTATCAGTATATTCTTGAAAAGTGGCTTACCTAAGAAGAAGAAACACTTAGAAAGGAATAATATTGGCACCATCTGGGACAAAAGGATGTTCCCTGCGGATATGAAGAAAAGTGACAAAGGAAGGCTGGGTCCAAACCCCATTCTGTGACAGATAAAGAAGAGGTCAGGGAAGGGGACTCACAGGGAACATATTCACTGCAATACTGGGACCTTGAGTGTTCCTTTGTTGGGAGAAGAGGTTTGCAAGGTGTTTTTCAGATGCCTCCATTGTCCTGCCAAATGCTGCCAGTGAGCACTGCCAAGACCTGGACACTCTTGGCCCTGTTCTCAAACAAAGTATGCGGAGGGGCAGAAAGGAAGACAGCTCCGTGACCAGATGGCCCTTATGCTTTGCTAGGCAAACTGTTTATCTTTGCATTTAATTTATATGGAACTACTTTTGTACACTGAAAATCCCTAAGTAGGAAAATCCCTGCCCTAGGGAAATGTTAAATTCACTGGTACAGAAAAAGGAGTTTCTCTCTCTCTCTCTTTTTTTTTGGTAACAGTGGGAATATTGGTTTTAATTAGAAAATGGGGGGAAAGGTGTCAAAAAGAGAAAAGGGAAGGAAATGATAGAGAAAAGTAATGTTTTCTGCACAGCGTTAGGAGAGATTAAAAAGTAAAATCACCTAGTCTTGGGACAACATTGGGGGTGGAGTGAAAGCAAATGAGTCTATTTTGTTGAGCTGAGTCCCTGAGTGATCCTGAAGGGCAAAGGCTCTGAACCAAGAGGCAGGGGAGAGGCTCCAAAGAAACCCTCCTGGAATACAGACGTCTTCAGCTCTAATTTGGAGTTATCAAGTTTTAAGAGCATGCACAGTGAAATTAAAGAAAAATAACCCTGGGACAATACTGAATTGCCCATTTTTATTTTGTCAAGGAAAAAAAAAAATCTTACAATTTCAATCTAACATCATTTTTAACATCCCACCTCCCCAATAAAAATCATACCATCCCAGGATAAAAATAGTCTTTCTCAAGAAAGCTCGGACTCATTTCTATCTGCAATGATTATATATAATTTCTATAAATATAATGGCAATAAATGCATATATATGTGTGTATCTATATATATATGTTATATACGTCTATGTGGTATATATTTATAGGCATGTATATGTACACACACTGATATACATGGATATGCTTGAGATGTAAGTACAAAAATTTTAATACACCCTTTGTTCATGGTATTATACGGTAGGTGATAATTTTTTCAAGTGGGCCAACTGGGGGTTCATGTTGAACAGTGTTACTTGAAATAAAGCTCTAATAGATAACTTGTGGACAATTTTAAAGCATGTTCTAAATATATACTTATATATAGACTTGCTGAATGAAAATGGAAGCATTATGCCTAACTAATGTGAAGGAAGTGGTTGGAGGCAGTGAGGCAGAGCTGGCCGAGACTTCAGGAGTGAGACTGCTGACAGACACACTCCATGCTCAGTGGCCAGTCATACTGATGTCTCAAAGGTTATCTCCCAACCTGAGAATCTGAGCAAAAGATGCTACAGACAGATGAAAGCTTGGTCATGAACCAGCTCTGGCGCTGAACCAGAAGTCTACAACCCAGTCATAAATTAAGCTGGGAGGAGGAGAGTTGTGGGTATAAAGTTTTCAAGGTCTTCTGACCTTGGGATAATACAAGGAGGCAAAAGCCAACATATCATAAGACAAAAATAAATATACTTGGTACCTGAGCAAGAGTTCCTGCCCTGAGCAGCCCATGAGAGTCACCTGGGGAGCTTAAAATAAAAATTTTGGGATTTAATTGGCTTGGGGTGGAGTCTGAGTAGTGGTTATTTATTTATGTTTTCCAGATGATTCCAGTGTTGAGAACTAAGCTGAGAACCACTGCTTAGAAGGCTGGTAAGAGGCAGCAGGAAAAATTCTCTCTCTCTCTCAAACTGATTCATTTTCAGTGCTTGGAGTATGAAAAAATATCGCACAATCAGATATTTAGGGGCTCTGCTTTGTCACTATAAAATCTCACTGTGGTTAACAGGCAGAAAGATACTCTTCTCATCACAATTTCAATGAGATCGCCTGTGCAGTGAAAAGTGACAGAACACAGACACTGTCATGAAAAACGCTAGTGTCACAAAGAGGACAGGAACCACCTAGAAAATCAACAAAGCACCTGGATTACCTTTGTAAGTACCTACACTTTGAGTGAACTCCGGGAGTTGGTGATGGACAGGGAGGCCTGGCGTGCTGTGATTCATGGGGTTTCAAGGAGTCGGACACGACTGAGCGACTGAACTGAACTGAACACTTACTCTGAGTGGGAGCAGGGTGAGAGCTGGTTGAAGGCACAGTGGAGTTTTCACAGCCCTGGAACCTTGATTATGTGCCAGGGACTGCCACAAGCTTAGTGTAAGTGATCTCACTTAATGGACGTGTTTCTTCACCCAGTTCTGGCCCCACAATCCTGCTACTACTCCTCAAACACGCCAGGTGTGTTTCCACCCTCTCCTTCCACCTGGAACTCTCTTCCTCTAGCTGTCTACCTTTCAGGTCTTTGTCCAACATTCACCAACTCCATGAGGGCTACTTGAGAAAAGCTGTCACCAGCACCTCCCTATCCGTGTTCCCCATTGCTCTTATCCTGCTGTGTTCTTTTCTTGCCACACATTCATCACTTTCTAACAATTATCTATTCTATCTATCTGTCTAAGTAGCTGTCTTCCTTCCAGAATCTAAGCTCCACTAGGGCAAGCCTTTCCCTCTCTCTCGACCCCTGAACAATGCCTAACTATCCCTGACATTCAATATATAATAAGTTGAATAAGTAAAAGATTTCATATTATAGTAAATTAATATTATTATTTTGACTAACAAAATATTTCTTGTCTGCTAAAAATAGCTACTTTATTCTTCATTTAATAAGGAGAAATCTTTTGATAAAGGAGGAAACTGAAAAAAGGAAGAAGGAAAAAAACTTTAATGACACTGGTTCCAAATAGGAAAAGGAGTACGTCAAGGCTGTATATTGACACCCTGCTTATTCAACTTATATGCAGAGTACATCATGAGGAATGCTGGGCTGGAAGAAGCACAAGCTGGAATCAAGATTGCTGGGAGAAATATCAATAACCTCAGATATGCAGATGACACCACCCTTATGACAGAAAGTGAAGAGAAACTAAAAAGCCTCTTGATGAAAGTGAAAGAGGAGAGTGAAAAGGTTGGCTTGAAGCTCAACATTCAGAAAACAAAGATCATGGCATCTGGTCCCATCACTTCATGGGAAATAGATGGAAAAACAGTGGAAACAGTGTCAGACTTTATTTTTTGGGCTCCAAAATCACTGCAGATGCTGATTGCAGCCATGAAATTAAAAGACGCTTGCTCCTTGGAAGGAAAGTTATGACCAATCTAGACAGCATATTAAAAAGCAGAGACATTACTTTGGCAACAAAGGTCCGTCTAGTCAAGGCTATGGTTTTTCCCATGGTCATGTATGGATGTGAGAGTTGGACTGTGAAGAAAGCTGATTGCCGAAGAATTGATGCTTTTGAACTGTGGTGCTGGAGAAGACTCTTGAGAGTCCCTTAGACTGCAAGGAGATCCAACCAGTCCATTCTAAAGGAGATCAATCCTGGGTGTTCTTTGGAAGGACTGATGCTAAAGCTGAAACTCCAATACTTTGGCCACCTCATGCGACGAGTTGACTCACTGGAAAGGACTCTGATGCTGGGAGGGATTGGGGGCAGGAGGAGACAGGGGCGACAGAGAATGAGATGGCTGGATGGCATCACCGACTTGATGGACGTGGGTTTGAGTGAACTCCGGGAGTTGGTGATGGACAGGGAGGCCTGGCGTGCTGTGATTCATGGGGTTGCAAAGAGTCGGACGCAACTGAGCGACTGAACTGAACTGAACTGAATGACACTGGTACTTTCACAAAATGATGGGTTTTTCAATTCCTTAAAGTACAAAATATATTCAGCTTACAAAGCTGAAGCTGGTTGATTTATACTTTCAGTTATCTCCATTACTCTCCCTTCAATTTAGTGTTCTTTTGCAGTTTTCAAAATTGGTACCTGATAGTCACCTCCCCCAATTTACCCATGGGATCTGACTTCCCAAGGCTAATGACACATCTTTAAAACAGAAACCCACTCCAAGGGTTGCTGAACAAACACCAGGAGGGCTTTCTGCTCCCTGGGAGAGCTACAGTGCCTTCCTGATCTCCACCAGAGCTGCTGGATAATGAAGGGTAAGGGAACACACAGATTGTTCTTGGCCCTTCTGCTGACAACGCCTGAAGCCTTTCTGGAATTCCTCTTAGGTGTATTGGTGCTGCTATCTCCATTCAGAATTCTCTGTGCAAGTCTGTTAGCTCTAAAATCCTAACTCAGCAGGGAAACACACTAAAACATTTCTCTTTGCTCCTAGGGTAATAGTATAAAAAATTTGCATTCTTACAAGGTTTCTATTGTTCTAGCACTAAACTATTTAAATGGACTCTACACATAGGATCAGAGGCTTCCCAAATGTCAGAACTTGATGATGGCAGGTGAGGAGGAGGCACAAAAATCAGAGGATTTGAAAAGAAGTTGACAAGTGCAGTGCTCAAGGCAGGATACTGTGAAATCGTTCTATTTCAACAAAGAGAGTAAGTACACCCCTGCAGAGTCAGATCTTTGCACTCAAGCATTAAAATCTTTATCTTCACCAGATGCATAAAATGAAAAATAAAATCTGAAAGAGAGAGAAGGAACCATGACCAATTTCAGTTCCGCCCTCTCCTTCTCAACAAAGCAATTCATTTTAGCTGCATTTGAAGCAGCAGCCCTCACCATTACTATCAGGCAAATGAGAACCAGTTAAAACATAAAAAGAACTCTCAGTCCAAAACCAGTATGTGGGAATAAATCTAGATAATGTCAGATCAGGTGAGTAGAAAACAAGATGGTTTCATTACAATGATCAAATCCAGTACTCAGTTCAGTCACTCTGTCATCTCCGACTCTTTGTGACCCCATGAACTGCAGCACGCCAGGCCTCCCTGTCCATCACCAACTCCCGGAGTTCACCCAAATTCATGTCCATTGAGTCGGTGATGCCAACCAACCATCTCATCCTCTGTCATCCCCTTCTCCTCCTGCCCTCAGCCTTTCCCAGCATCAGGGTCTTTTCAAATGAGTCCGCTCTTCAAATATTTCTATTGTATTAAGTGTTTATTTAGAATATATGGGGGGATGTATGTAGGTTATATGCATGTACTACACCGTTTTATACATGAGACTTGAACATCCACAGATTTTGGTATCAGACAGGACCTGGAACGACTGTACTTTGTTTTAAGCAAAGAATCATTGGATCCTTTTGGCTGAGCATGCAGCTTAGCTTTTTAATGGAAATGTAGGCTTAGCATGCAAGTTAGCTTTTTAATGGAAATGTAGTACTGGATTGTGGATTGTGGTGTGTGTGTGTGAAACCACGATCCAGTACTACATTTCCATTAAAAAGCTAACCTGCATGCTAAGCCAAAAGAATTCAATGATTCTTTGCTTAAAACAAACTACAGTTGTTCCAGGTACTATCTAGTACCAAAATCTGTGGATGCTCAAGTCTCACATATAAAATGGTGTTCAGTTCAGTTCAGTTCAGTCGCTCAGTCGTGTCCGACTCTCCGCGACCCCATGAATCACAGCACGCCAGGCCTCCCTGTCCAAAAGCAACTCCCGGAGTACACTCAAACTCATGTCCACAGAGTCGGTGATGCCATCCAGCCATCTCATTCTCCGTTGTCCCCTTCTCCTCCCGCCCCCAACCTTTCCCAGCATCAGAGTCTTTTCCAGTGAGTCAACTCGTTGCATGAGGTGGCCAAAGTATTGCAGTTTCAGCTTCAGCATCAGTCCTTCCAATGAACATCCAGGATTGATCTCTTTTAGAATGGACTGGTTGGATCTCCTTGCAGTATAAGGGACTCTCAAGAGTCTTCTCCAACACCACAGTTCAAAAGCATTGATTCTTCAGCGATCAGCTTTCTTCACAGTCCAACTCTCACATCCATACATGACCACGGGAAAAACCATTGCCTTGACTAGACGGACCTTGGTTGGCAAAGTAATGTCTCTGCTTTTTAATATACTATCAAGGTTGGTCATAACTTTCCTTCCAAGGAGCAAGCGTCTTTTAATTTCATGGCTGCAATCAGCTTCTGCAGTGATTTTGGAGCCCCAAAAAATAAAGTCTGACACTGTTTCCACTGTTTTTCCATCTATTTCCCATGAAGTGATGGGACCAGATGCCATGATCTTTGTTTTCTGAATGTTGAGCTTCAAGCCAACCTTTTCACTCTCCTCTTTCACTTTCATCTAGAGGCTTTTGAGTTCCTCTTCACTTTCTGCCATAAGGATGGTGTCATCTGCATATCTGAGGTTATTGATATTTCTCCCAGCAATCTTGATTCCAGCTTGTGCTTCTTCCAGCCCAGCGTTCCTCATGATGTACTCTGCATATAAGTTAAATAAGCAAGGTGACAATATACAACCTTGACGTACACCTTTTCCTATTTGGAACCAGTCTGTTGTTCCATGTCCAGTTCTAACTGTTGCTTCCTGACCTGCATACAGGTTTCTCAAGAGGCAGGTCAGGTGGTCTGGGATTCCCATCTCTTTCAGAATGTTCCACAGTTTATTGTGATTGACACAGTCAAAGGCTTTGGCATAGTCAATGAAGCAGAAATAGATGTTTTTCTGGAACTCTCTTGCTTTCTCCATGATCCAGCAGATGTTGGCAATTTGATCTCTGGTGCCTCTGCCTTTTCTAAAACCTGCTTGAACATCTGGGAGTTCACGGTTTACATACTGCTGAAGCCTGGCTTGGAGAATCTTGAGCATGACTTTACTAGCGTGTGAGATGAGTGCAATTGTGCGGTAGTTTGAGCATTCTTTGGCATTGCCTTTCTTTGGGATTGGAATGAAGACTGACCTCTTCCAGTCCTGTGGCCACTACTGAGTTTTCCAAATCTGCTGGCATATTGAGTGCAGCACTTTCACAGCATCATCTTTCAAGACTTGAAATAGCTCAACTGGAATTCCATCACCTCCACTAGCTTTGTTAGTAGTGATGCTTTCTAAGGCCCACTTGACTTCACATTCCAAGATGTCTGGCTCTAGGTCAGTGATCACGTTATCGTGACTATCTTGGTCGTGAAGATCTTTTTTGTACAGTTCTTCTGTGTATTCCTGCCACCTCTTCTTAATATCTTCTGCTTCTGTTAGGTCCATACCATTTCTGTCCTTTATCGAACCCATCTTTGCATGAAATATTCCCTTGGAATCTCTAATTTTCTTGAAGAGGTCTCTTGTTTTTCCTATTCTGTTGTTTTCCTCTATTTCTTTGCATTGATCACTGAGGAAGTCTTTCTTATCTCTCCTTGCTATTCTTTGGAACTCTGCATTCAGATGCTTATATCTTTCCTTTTCTCCTTTGCTTTTCGCCTCTCTTCTTTTCACAGCTATTTGTAAGGCCTCCTCAGACAGCCATTTCGCTCTTCTGCATTTCTTTTCCATGGGGATGGTCTTGGTCCCTGTCTCCTGTACAATGTCATGAACCTCCGTCCAGAGTTCATCAGGCACTCTATCAATCAGATCTAGTCCCTTAAATCTATTTCTCACTTCCACTGTATAATCATAAGGGATTTGATTTAGGTCATATCTGAATGGTCTAGTGGTTTTCCCTACTTTCTTCAATTTAAGTCTGAATTTCGCAATAAGGAGTTCATGATCTGAGCCACAGTCAGCTCCTGGTCTTGTTTTCGCTAACTGTATACAGCTTCTCCATCTTTGGTTGCAAAGAATATAAGCAATCTGATTTCGGTGATGACCATCTGGTGATGTCCATGTGTAGAGTCTTCTCTTGTGTTGTTGGAAGAGGGTGTTTGCTATGACCAGTGCATTCTCTTGACAAAACTCTATTAGCCTTTGCCCTGCTTCATTCCGTGCTCCAAGGCCAAATTTGCCTGCTACTCCAGGTGTTTCTTGACTTCCTACTTTTGCATTCCAGTCCCCTAGAATGAAAAGGACATCTTTTTTGGGTGTTAGTTCTAAAAGGTCTTGTAGGTCTTCATAGAACTGATTAACTTCGGCTTCTTCAGCATTACTGGTTGGGGCATAGGCCTGGATTACTGTAATATTGAATGGTTTGCCTTGGAAACGAACAGAAATCATTCTGTCATTTTTAAGATTACATCCAAGTACTGCATTTCGGACTCTTTTGTTGACCATGATGGCTACTCCATTTCTTCTAAGGGATTCCTGCCCACAGTAGTAGATATAATGGTCATCCGAGTTAAATTCACCCATTCCAGTCCATTTTAATTCACTGATTCCTAGAATGTCGATGTTCACTCTTGCCATCTCCTGTTTGACCACTTCCAATTTGCCTTGATTCATGGACCTAACATTCCAGGTTCCTATGCAATATTGCTCTTTACAGCACCGGACCTTGCTTCTATCACTGGTCACATCCACAACGAGCTTTTGCTCCATCCCTTTATTCCTTCTATAGTTATTTCTCCACTGATCTCCAGTAGCATACTGGGCACCTACCGACCTGGGGAATTCCTCATTCAGTATCCTATCATTTTGCCCTTTGTTACTGTTCATGGCCCCGGCGGCGCAGACGCGACGCGAGAGATGCCAGCCCCGGCGCAACGAACCACGCAAAGAGGTGCAGCCCTGAGGAGCTACCCCACGCCTGAGGCCAGGGCCGGCGGCCGAGAGGAGCTACCCTATGTCCAACAGGCGGTGGCTGCGTGGGCGCAGGAGGGCCGAGAGGAGCCTCTCCGCGTTCAAGGGGGGCGGCCTCGAGGAGATACCCCTCGTCCAAGGTAAGGTACAGCGGCTGCACTTTGCTGGAGCGGCTGTGAAGAGATTTTCCACGACCAAGGTAAGAGAAACCCAAATAAGACGGTAGGTTTTGCTAGGGGGCATCATAGGGCAGACAAACTGAAATCATAATCACAGGAAACTAGCCGATCTGATCACATGGACCACAGCTGAATGTGGTCCACTGGAGAAGGGAATGGCAAACCACTTCAGTATAAAATGGTGTAGTACACGCATATAACCTACATACATCCCCCCATATATTCTAAATAAACACTTAATACAATAGAAATATTATGTAAATAGCTATAAATACTTGTAAATGTTTGTAAATAGCTGCCATTGTGCTGCAAAGTCCAGTTTCAATTTTCAGAACTTTCTGGAACTTTTTTTTCCCTTTATGAATATTTTCAACCCTCCGTTAGTTAAATCTGCAGATGTAGAAATCTTGGATAGGGAGGGCCGAATTTAAGTGCATTTGTGGAGTACATCCTTAGTGGTAATAAAACATTTATTGAGCATAAAGCTAGAAAACATCTTATACATCTAAAGTCAGGTCCTCCTAAATTCTTCATAAAACAAGCACAAACTCTAGTTTATTATTTACCAACCCTATCTACCTTCTGAATTGACTTCCTTTACATACCAGCTTGCAGGAATCAAAGTAATGGTCTATGAGGCTGACTCCATACTGAAGAGTAAAAGTTTTTTTGTTTTTTTTTTTTTTAAATAGCACATTTGAATCCTTGCCTGCTGGCAAGTATGGACTCTGGTTCTACACTAACCCCACCCCTTTCTAGCATTTACACATTTCCTCAGGCCATGACTTGAGGCTCCTGTGACCTGGAATTGTCAGGGGAATGACTGACTAAAATTGCCTGGCCTGGTCAGGCACAGTAGTAACTGTTTGCATGAGTTATCTTACAGATCATGAGTTATCCTGCTAAGGAATGTGGAACTAATCAGCTACCACCAGCAGGAAGAACTTGGAAAAGATCAAAAGGAGAGAGGAGGCTACAGTCCATATACCAATTTCCCACAATCCCTCTCGCTGTAATCCATCTTGACTGAGCAATGTGGAAGGATCCAGAGTCAGAATGATTAGCCAAAGACAACCAGGAAACTAACTCCATTACCATAAAACCTGAGATTGCAAGCCATGTGGCAAAGCAGTTCTCTGGGTTCCCTTTCTTTGCTGCTCTCTACCTGGGCTCCCTTTTCCAATAAAATATCTTTCTTTGTCTCCTTGGACAATTTATTTCCAACTCTGTGTTAGACAAAAGTTCACTCTTGGGCCCTGGAGGGGGCCCCCTTCCTGCAACAGAATAACGAAAGTGACACAGAGACCAACAGGCAGAATACATGCACACAACTACACTCTGGGGAGCTGCACCCCTTACCTGTCCACCCTGTAACTCTCAGAACTTTCTGGGAACTCTTTTGAAATCATCTCAAGAGCCAAACATAACCCAGAAAAGTCATTATAGTCATAAAGCATTTTTGACCAGAAACCAAATTATTCATTTCATTTGAATTGATGTTCATGAACTCATGTTCATACCCTGCTTTTTCAAAAGTGTTTGTTGGAATAGGATTCACATGTTTCTGAAAGTCAAAACCATCTACTAGGTTTTTGCAGACTAGGCATAAGATTGTGGTAGTTCAAAATTGTTCTTCCCTAGGGTGGAAACATGGGGTGGTGCTAAGGGTCAGGAACTGGATTCCTACTTGGCAGCTATTCCCTGTTTGTGTGTGGGTAAGTTACTTGACTTCTCTCAGCTTAATCCAGTCATGAAATATCCTGTTTATTTACAGCCCCTGACATACACCAATGTTAATGTTAGATTCTTCTCCATCCCTTATTCTGGCTTGGGGGGAAAATAACTAAAGTAAAAATATGGCTCATCCTCTGCTTAAAAGTTCATACGATTAAAAGTAGCATTTACTTATATCACTTCTGGTTATTAGATATCTCTTTCCATCTTTTATATTTTTTTTAATTGAAAGTTTTTCCACATTTAATCTTTTTTTATTGAAAAAAAGTTGGCTTACAACACTTAATTTCAGGTATATAGCACAGTGATTCAGTTATATATATATATTTCTTTTAAGATTCTTTTCTTGTATAGGTTATTACAAAATACTGAGTATTATTTCCTGTGTTATACAGTAGGTCCTTGTTGGTTATCTATTTTATATACATTTCATTGGAAGGACTGATGCTAAAGCTGAAACTCCAATACTTTGGCCACCTCATGCGAAGAGTTGACTCATTGGAAAAGACTCTGATGCTGCGGGGGATTGGGGGCAGGAGGAGAAGGGGATGACAGAGAATGAGATGGCTGGATGGCATCACCGACTCGATGGAGGTGAGTTTGAGTGAACTCCGGGAGTTGGTGATGGACAGGGAGGCCTGGCGTGCTGTGATTCATGGGGTCGCAAAGAGTCGGACACGACTGACTGACTGAACTGAACTGAACTGAATGTATATATGTTAATCCCAACCTCCTACTTTATCCCTCCCCCACACCCTACTAGTTCATTTGTATCTTTTTTTTTTTTTAGATTCCACATATAAGCAACATTATATGATATTTGTCTTTTTCTGTCTGGCTTGCTTCATTTAGTATGATAATCTCTAGGTTAATCCATATTGCAGGAAATGGCATTGCTTCTTTTTACATCTGCATAATATTCCATTGTATATATGTACCAGATCTCCTTCATTCTTTCCTCTGTCAAGGGACATTTAGGTTGCTTCCATGTCTTGGCAATTATAAACAGTGCTGCAATGAACACTGGGGTGCATGTATCTTTTCAAATTATGATTTTCTCCATATGTATGCCCAGAAGTGGGATTTCTGGGTAATATGGTAGTTTTACTTTTAGTTTTTAAAGGAACCTCCATACTGTTCTCCATAGTGGCTGCACCAATTTACATTCCCACCAACAGTGGGAGGGTTCTCTTTTCTCCACACCCTTTCCAGCATTTACTGGTGTAGATATTTTGATGATGGCCATTCTGATCAGCATGAGGTGACACCTCACTGTAATTCTGGTTTGCCTTTCTCAATTAGCAATGCTCAGTATCTTTTCATGTGACTTTTGGCCATCTGCATATTTTCTTTGGAGAAGTGTCCATTTAGGTCCTCTGCCCATTTTTAAAACTGAGGTTGTTTATTGGATATTGAGCCATATGAGCTACCTGTTTCTACATTTTAGAGACAAGCTTTTTTGTGTTTTTTTTTTAATATAACTGCACATAACTCATTTGCTTTATAAGTAGTTCTTAAGTAAATAAGTGAGTGAATCAAATAATCTCAACAATATAAGTTAAACTTCTTTAGTACCTACTATTTCCAACTTGAAATATAGTGAGTTATAATTCTTTGTATTAGCACTTGAACAGCACAATGTTCTAACAATCTCTCAGAATTTATTAACAGTTTTAAATGTATTAACTCAGAATAATAAAACTCAAGACAGTGAATTTCAAATGTGCTGACTCATTGAAAATCTTCATTAAAACTACGCATTTCTAATTTAATAGGAGTCAAAAAAGCATCATCCTTAAAATTACAAAGTGATGAGTTTTTACATGCATTACAACTGCTATAAACCACTATATGGAATTCAGTATATACAGGCTTTTAACTTTCCTAATATGAATTCCTTTATCCCCAAGTGTTCTTACTCCACAGAAGGATGCCTTCCCTCAGTAAAAATTCTATCAAGGAATAAAGATGTAAGTGAATAGTCAATGATTAATAACCAACTAAAGAGGATATCATTAGAAGAGAGTCTTCTTTTTGTAGTAAAAACAGTAATTTTGATTCTCCAGAGGACACAGACTTTTCTAGATTACCAATATCAACTCTTTGCATAAAATAGTTCTTGAGAACAAGAGGAGCTTGGGAGTATTTGTCCCATCCAAGGAGAAATAAACAAACACTTTCTGCCTCTGAAGCTTCATGGGGTATTTCAGGTTCAAGTATAAACTCAAAGACACCAAGGTTTCTATCCAATCAAAGCACTAAGTGACCAATTACCATGACTTGAGCTCCCAGTATTGGTAAGACAAGTTTCTTGCTGTAAAGAAACTTTCAGCGTTACTTGATTTCACTGTGGGGTGGTATCTCTTTTGTTTGTTTCTAAAATGAAACCCTCTCCTGTTTCTCTTTCTACTCTCATTTCTTTTCAGTTTTGTTAACTTGATATTTTCCTGAAAATGGATGTTGACATGGAGGTGATGAGGCCCCTCTTTATTCTCCATCCCATCCCTGGGGGGTCATGCCTGCTTTTTATTACCTTTCCAGGCTTTTCTCTGAGGTCTCTGTCCACTAATGAGCACCAGTTTCTAAAGATCTCTACTTAGATGACCCATAGACCCCACCATATTCAACACAGAACTGCATTCTCTGTCTACGTTTGGGCAAACCAACCACGCAAACAAAAAACTTAAAAATGACTTAGACAATTCCTGAGTCCTGGCTATTATCGCTTCTAAAAATCTCTTGAATTTTCTCATGTTTATACCTTCACTGTTACCCTCTTAGGGAAACAATAGCTGATATATTCTCTGTGATTCCTAGTAGTTACTAACCAAAATCATCTGTGGAGTTTCTTGAATCCTTTATAACCCATTCCAGAACCTTAGGGAGCACAGAGTTTGAACAACTTCTCCAGGTGATTCCATATGCCTTCCAACATATGTTATCTCAGATATTCTTGACTGAAACCCTATGAGGTAGGTACTTTCAAACCCACTTACGGAAGGAAAAAAATCTCAGCCTCAGCGATGCTAAGTAACTTGGCTGTGATAAGATAGCTACCAAGCGACAGAGCTGAGATTCAGTGTTTACCTGACTCCAGAATCTGTGTTCTTCTGAGTTCCCTGTCATTTACTCTCCATTTACTTGGCCAGTGGTTTCCACACTTAAAGCTATGTAAGCTGTTAAAGGGTTTTTTTCTTTAAATGTCAGTTTCCAAGTCAAACCCACAGAAATTCTGATTCTATAGGATGAGATCCCACCTAAGAATATGCATTTTAACAATCAACCAAAAGATTCTAAAATAAGCACCTAGGATCATGCTTTGAGTAAAATCTGATTATTCATTAGACACATTAAACGTTTTTCCCCAGAATGCAAATAGAGTCATGTCTATTTTGTTGTTAAGCATTAAATGGATTCCAATTAGTTTCATAATAAATCCAAATTTCTAGTCATGGCGCTCATGACCTCCACATGGTGGTCACAGTCTTATTTGCCTCATTCCCACCTCTCCCTTGCTTTCATTCTGTACTCTAGTCATATGGAACCAAATGCTCACTCTTCAGTGACAAAGTCATGTCTTTTTAAAAAATTTTATGTTATATTGGAGCACAGTTGATTAACAATGTTGTCAGTTTCAGGTATACAACAGAGTGATTCAATTATACAAATAATATATCTATTCTTCCTCAAAATTTTTTCCTACTTAGTTTATTACAGAATATTGAGCAGCACTTCCTGTGCTATACAGTAGGTCCTTGTTGGTTATCTACTTTAAATATAGTGTGTGTACATGTCAATCTCACACTCCCAATCTATCCCTTCTCGCACTCCTCCCCCTTTGTAGACATAAGTTTGTTCTCTGTGAGTTGCTTCTGCTTTGTAAGTTAATTTGTATCATTTTGATTTCACATATAAGTGATATCATATGATATTTGTCTTTGTTTTTCTTCCTTCACTTAGTATGATAACCTTCAGGTCCATCCATCTTGCTTCAAATGGCATTGTTCATTCTTCTTAATGACTGAGTAATATTCCATTATATATATGTGTATATATAAGAATGTATATAGTATTCCATTTTACATGTGTATATATATACCACATCTTCTCTGTTCATTCATCTGTCAATGGACTCTTAGGTTTTTATCTTCAAATCTTTGCACGTGCTATATGTGCACCTTATTTGGAAAGCCCAGGAATTGTTCAAATTCACTTTTACCTGCTCTGTCATTCTTCCAGTTAGCTGCTCCTTTCTATGACTTCTTAACAGGAAGGGCATCACTCATGTTAGCATTTTTATGCTTCAAAGCACTTGTTTCTTAACTTTTGTAACTCTTACCATACTCTTGCTACAAAAACTGACAATTCTTTGTATCTTCAGTGTTAGCACAGTCTTTACACAAAATAAGACATTAAATATTTGCTCAATTTAAAAAAATAACTTTTGGCAGATAATCCAAAAAGTTTAAAAATTTTATAGCTATATTTTGGCAGTTTTTGTACCCAAATTTCATACCCGCAATGAAATTTTCATTTCATTAATGAAATATATGGTCAACTATATCAATCTTTCAGCATTTTATAGGCTCATATAATTGCTAGAGGGAGTGGGGATTTTGAAAGTCATGTTAGGTGATATCCCCATTTTTACAGATGGAAAACCAGGAACCTGAAAGAATTAAGTGACTTTCTCAAGTTTATTCAGCAGGCTCAGTAGAGACTGAAAGCTTATCTTTCCCTGATCTAGTTCTCCTTTTGCTCTGCCATATTGCTTGTTTTTTCTTCTTTTCCTTCCATTATTCTACTTTACCACGACTTAACACTTATTTGTGGAGAAGGCAATGGCAAGCCACTCCAGTACTCTTGCCTAGAAAATCCCATGGATGGAGGAGCCTGGTAGGCTGCAGTCGGTGGGGTCGCTAAGGGTCGGACACGACTGAGCCACTTCCCTTTCACTTTTCACTTTCACACATGGGAGAAGGAAATGGCAACCCACTCCAGTGTTCTTGCCTGGAGAATCCCAGGGACGGGGGGAGCCTGGTGGGCTTCCGTCTATAGGGCAGCACAGAGTCGGACACGACTAACGCGACTTAGCAGCAGCAGCAGCAGCAGCAACACTTATTTGAACACCACTCTGTCTGTGGCACTGAGCCAGATATGTTATCTCAGTTTTGCATTTTTCTTCTCTCCTTCCATCCCCGGAACTTGGACATTTGATATGTACCAGCATAATGTCAGTTGCAAAAAATGTAACTATCTGGGAGACACAGTTCCCACTCCAACAAGCTTACAGTCTAGAAGAGAAGACAGATAAATGTGCAGTGACTTAAGACATGGTTCCTGAGGTGGGCACTCCATGACATGCTTGGGATTAAACATGGAATGAAAATTTGGTGACTATGTATTCAAAAGACAAATGTCACTGGTCCTTTCTTTACCAGATTTGTAATAAGGACCAAAAACACCAATCAGGAAAAAAAAAAAATTAAGCACCCATTTGAGAAGTCTCATCCTAACTCACCTGTCATAGAATTGCCAAAAAAAGAGAGTATTCTCTGAAGGGGACCTTTTTATATCCCGACTCCCAAGACAGAGTAAAAATTGAGACCTCTGAGATTATAGTTATCAATGCCTGAATCTGAAAAGAGACACAATAGACATGAAGCAATCTTTTAACATCACACTTTCAGGCTAGATTGATTTATACATAAATTGAAACTGTCTGACATTTTTAAAAACACCCTTTGACTCAACTTTAATTAATTTTCTACCTTGACTCAAAGTCCAAAGTCAGCATTCATTCATGTAAGAATAGTTAGAGAAATACATGATACTTGGTGTTAATACTTTGGGAACTCCACAATGCACTGTGTTCCATATTCCCAATATGTTTAAACTAGATGGGGTTGGGTGTGAGGGGAGTTATGGAAGCAGTCCCTCTCTAAGCTATAGCTCCTAATCCTTTTTAAAAATATAACAATAAAAAATAAAAGATAAAGTCACAAAAGCCTTTATATAAAGTAGCACAACACTACGGATTAAGTTAAACTTATGCTTATAGTTCATGTAGCTAATAGGGATTCTCAATGACTGTGAGATGCTAATTTTGTTAAAAAAAAAGCCTCTTTTGGAGCCTGGATAAATTAATATTTAGTATTCACCAGTAGATAACGAGTATTATATAGGAGCAGTCAGCTCAGGCATTGTAGGTCCACTCAGGATGTAACACAGCACACCCAGGAGGCCAGGGCAAACCTGCAGGAGGAGTGGCCTTAGATGAAACCCAAGAAATAGAGACGAGAAGGAAGGCTGTGTCCAGGAAAGCAAAACAGAGAAAGGCCTAAAAAGTGTGCTGCTTTTAGGTCCCAGGTGGACATTTAGACTGACCTCACAGCATGGAAGCTGGTAAAAGATGGATGTCAAGAGATGGCAGGCAGGGAAGGGGCTTGCATCTCACGCACATCAGAATTTTATACAGAACTCCCTCATGTCCTCAGGAGAGTTAGTCTCTATTTTGTGAAGAAAAACAATCTTCTGATCCAAGCCTGAGTTTGGAGCTAAAAAAATTGAGTACAAGGATTTATACATTAAAGTCCTGCACAATTCAGAAGCAGATTTTTTTTTTAGGAGTGAAATTAAAGGGGAGGTTTCAGCGGGCAGCAATATGTTCACTGAAAATGCCCCTCCTCTGTGCAAAGCTTACTATGAGTCCTGGAGGAAGCATGCTGAGACCTCAGGACCAGGGTCTGCTGGCAGAAAGGGGGCAGGAGGAGGCCAAGGCCCACCTAGGGCATAGTTCTGAGGTGGGGAAATCCAGACAGAGAGAAGCCCAAAGCTATGGGCTGGGACACAGTACTAGGCAGACAAGCTTTGTGAGAGATTGCAGTGATTCAGAATTTACATGTCCTCTTAGGGTTCAATTCTAGGGCACAAGATACTTTGCCCGTTGTCATAAATCTTTTTTTGTTTTAGAGGAAAATAACTTTACTTTTTATTTTGTACTGGGGTAAAGCCAGTTAATAAACAACGCTGTGATAATTTCAGGTGAACAGGGAAGGGACTCAGCCATACATATACATGTATCCATTGTCCCCCAAACTCCCCTCTCATCCAGATTGCAACATAACATTGAGCAGAGTTCCCTGTGCTCTACAGTGGTCCTTCTCGGTTACCCATTTTAAATACAGCGGTGTGTACTTGTCCATCCCAAACTTCCTAGCTATCCCTTTCCCCCATCCTTCGCCCCGGCAACCATAAATTTGTTCTCTAAGCCTGTGAGTCTCTTTCTGTTTTGTAAGTTCATTTGTATAATTTCTTTTTAGATTCCACATATTGTTGTCATAAATCTTAATCTACACATTTCCACCCCAACCCAGTATGTATAGGAAATAAAAGTAGTTCTGCTTCATCAGCTGAAATCTTGTGATGGAAGATATTCACGTTATTGGATAAAACAAATACAAAGTATGGAGGCAGAGGCTGAGAGCTAGCTGGAGGAAAAAATTCCATAGCTCACCCAGACTGTGGAAGGGCTGGGTTGTTGGACAATGTATGTGACTGTCATGGTCTACTCCCCACTTGGGTGGGCAGCCCTTACCGTAGCAGCCCCTTGAAGCATAAGAAAAAGAAACAAGTAAGCAAGACCTGGATTTGCACCCAGCTTGATTCCTTACTAGATGGGTAGATTATTTAATGACTTTGAACCTGTCATTTCTTTGGTAAAAGAAGGATAATAACATCTGCTTTATTGTAAGAATCAATGAGATAACATTAAGTACCTTACATAGTAGCTGGCATATTTTGATATACAAGAAGTGATAATTGCCATAACAAAGCCAGATAATATCTAAAACTGATCATTTGTAGAGGGCCACATACCACTGCCGCCTGGGAATGTAGTTTTAAGTCCTTTCTGTGACAAGGACTTTCTACCAGGATAATGGGACAATCAAATGAAAACAGAATAGTTGACTCTACCCTCAGTTACTAGTAAATAGCATTACTGAGAATTGCATGCTAAAGACAAGACAGCATCTGCATAACAGCTAGATAACTTAATATCCCAGCCTGCAATATGTCTAAAAGAGTGCTCAGAATAAAGTACTTCATTTATAACAAGGGACAAGTCTGGTTCATCTCATGTAGTAAATGTCGCAGTTATTGAAGCAAAAAGATCACAGTGAAAGTTCACCTTATCGATGCATACAGGATCAATTTTCATTGTTCTACAAAAATAAAACACAATAATTTTTTGGAAATATCTCCTACAACTTGTTATTTCTAATTTTATGAGAAAGAAAGGATCAGAAAACTCATTATACCTCTCTGATAAAATATATTTGCTCCATATTTTATGTCGTTTATTTTGTTACTGTTACTATTATGATGAAGATTATTGTATTGGTCTCAGATGTTTTGTTGTGTTCTCCTGGGTGCTCTACCAAACCACATGTTATACAAAAATCATGAACAATCAAGTCACAGGTGAAGAAACAGACATGGCTCATAAGCAAAGGTAAAGATTTTCAACCTAAATCATAATTTTAAAAAAGATAATAAATATCAATTTTTAAGCTTTATCAGATTGGCAAAGATAAAGAATGTGATAATACACAATGTTGGCAAGAGTAGGTGAAACAAGTAATCTTACATCTTAATGATACAGAACCTTTGTAATACAATTTATACTAATGATCCAAATTTAAAATGCATATATGTACCTTGTGACCTAGCAATTCCATTTCTAGGAATTTAAAGATATCCTCTTACATATGCTTAAATATGTGTGTGTGTAGCTCCATCCATTGTGGCACTGCTTGATAAAACAGCAACAACAAAATGCCCAAAGAACATAAATGTTCACTAAATCAATAAAGAACTGATTAAATTAACTGTATAGCCATATAATGAATGCTGTGCAGCCACGGATCCATGTGTGTGTGTTTAATCGCTTCAGTCGTGTCCGAGTCTTTGTGACCCCATGGCTCCTCTGTCCGTGTGATTTCCCAAGCAAGAATACTGGAGTGGGTTACTATATCCTCCTCCAGGGGATCTTCCTGACCCAGGGATTGAACCTGTGCCTCCTGCATTGCAGGCAGATTCTTTACCACTGAGCCACTTGGGAAGCCACATCTGAATATTTAAAGATGTCCAGAAAAAAACTAAGGCACAAAAACAAGATGCAAACCCATTTCTATCTGCTCCTATATGTGAGAAAAAAGGAGACTTATACAGATATACATAATATTATAAATATATGTATGTATATAAATATATACAAATATATATCAGTTCAGTTCAGTTCAGTCGCTCAGTCGTGTCCGACTCTCCATGAATCACAGCACGCCAGGCCTCCCTGTCCATCATCAACTCCCGGAGTACATATAGGCATATACAAAATCATAATTCCAGAAAGATATACAAAATCATGGCAGCAATGTTTGTCCCTGGGCAAGGAGATCCAGGGTCTGCAATAAGAGGGAGATTATGTTTCATTGTAAGACTGTGCATTTGTATATTTTTGACATCTGTATATATCAGTTTTCCAATTGTATAACGTTGTTTATAAAAGCAAGACTCTAATGGAATCACTTGGAGATATGGGAGTAATAAAGCAAGCAAAGTTGCCTGAGGTAAATCTAAGATGATGGGTTTTGTAGATTAACCTTGAAAGACGTGATCTCCAACCCACTATAGAGGTTTCTTCCAGTTAGTCATCCAAATCACTCATTTTAATTCACTTACTTTTTATAAAACTCTATGGTTCAAGAGGGAGGGGACGTATGTATGCCTATGGCTGATTCATGTTGATGTTTGACAGAAAACAACAAAATTCTGTAAAGCAATTATCTTTCAATTAAAAAATAAATTAAAAAAAACACTACGGTATATGTACCATCACTGTCACTTTACAGCTGACACAAACAGGTTAAACGACCAAGTTGGCACAGTGGGTGGCCAAATGGAGATACGTATGCAGGTTTATTGGATGTCAAACCCACACACGCTCCTGGGCATCACACACGCACTGTACCTTGACCTCTGCTACCAGGGTTCTGAAACCTCTCAATGGCTTACATGGCTTTGGCAAGCTACAATTTTCATTTTTATAAAAGTCAAAGCCTCACCAGATGTGGTTTATACCAAAAACTGTATTTCTGGGTACTATTTGTCTTTGTGAATGTGATTCAAAAAATAAGTGAATGATATGATGCTTCACTTGGTAAAGCAGCTAGACATTTTTTACATATATGTTAACTGACTTTCATGTCACAATAGCCTGGAAGAATAGTCATCCTCAATTTATAAATGAAAATACTGCGGCTTCATTTAGGGACCTACTCTCTTTGAAGGGGCAGAAATGGGACTGACCCCAGGTCTTCTAAACTTAAATTTAGTGGTCCAAACACACTGTCACATCAAGGGTGAATACCATCTGAAAACTAGCTTTTGGTGTGTGAGGTTTAATTGCAAACTCTGATTGTACGCAGCCATGTCTTTTAGACTCACAAAGTTCCTACTCTAATGTGATCCCATTCTTCATTGCTGCTTTCTAAATATGCAAGCTGTTCTAAATTTCAAGTTTTGCAAATTTGGAAGCTGAGTTCCAGTGAATTCTTCAGCAGATTTTTCTTTTAAAACTTTCTTTGTCTCAATATACTCTTTATAATCACGGCGATTACTTTAATTGAAAGTTTCAATTACAAAGTTTTTCTAATTACAGTTTTTCTAATTTCTGCTCAAAATTCTCCAAGCCAGGCTTCAGCAATATGTGATCAAATTGCCAACATCCTCTGGATCATGGAAAAAGCAAGAGAGTTCAAGAAAAACATCTATTTCTGCTTCATTGACTATGCCAAAGCCTTTGACTGTGTGGAGCACAATAAACTGTGGAAAATTCTGAAAAAGATGGGAATACCAGGCCACCTGACCTGCTTCTTGAGAAACCTATATGCAGGTCAGGAAGCAACAGTTAGAACTGGACATGGAACAACAGACTGGTTCCAAATAGGAAAAGGAGTACATCAAGGTTGTATATTGTCACCCTGCTTATTTAACTTATATTCATCATGAGGAACGCTGGGCTGGAAGAACAAACTGGAATCAAGATTGCTGGGAGAAATATCAAGAACCTCAGATATGCAGATGACACTACCCTTATGGCAGACAGTGAAGAGGAACTCAAAAGCTTCTTGATGAAAGTGAAAGAGGAGAGTGAAAATGTTGGCTTGAAGCTCAACATTCAGAAAACAAAGATCATGGCATCTGGTCCTATCACTTCATAGCAAATAGATGGGGAAACAGTGGAAACAGTGTCAGACTTTATTTTTTTGGGCTCCAAAATCACTGTGTATGCTGATTGCTGCCATGAAATTAAAAGACGCTTGCTCCTTGGAAGGAAAGTTATGGCCAACCTAGATAGCATATTAAAAAGCAGAGACATTACTTTGCCAACCAAGGTCGGTCTAGTCAAGGCTATGGTTTTTCCTGTGGTCATGTATGGATGTGAGAGTTGGACTGTGAAGAAAGCTGATCACCGAAGAATTGATGCTTTTGAACTGTAGTGCTGGAGAAGACTCTTGAGAGTCCCTTAGACTGCAAGGAGATCCAACCAGTCCATCCTAATGGAGATCAATCATGGGTGTTCATTGGAAGGACTGATGTTAAAGTTGAAGCTCCAATACTTTGGCCACCTCATGCGACGAGTTGAGTCACTGGAAAAGACTCTGATGCTGGGAGGGATTGGGGGCGGGAGGAGACGGGGACGACAGAGAATGAGATGGCTGGATGGCATCACCGACTCTGTGGACATGAGTTTGAGTGAACTCCAGGAGTTGGTGATGGACAGGGAGGCCTGGCGTGCTGTGATTCATGTGGTCGCAAAGAGTCGGACACGACTGAGTGACTGAACTGAACCGAACTGAAACAAAACATAAAAATATCCATTGGCACACCCAGCTACATTTTCTTTTTGTTTATTTTCCCTCTTCTTTAGTCACTTTCTCTTCCTCAGGTTAAGGGCTGGGCTCTTCACTGTTGCTATGAGATTCCCTAGTGGCTCAGTGGTAAAGAACCCACTTGCCAATGCAGGAGATGTGGGTATGATCTCTGAATCAGGAAGATGTTCTGGAGAAGGAAATGGCAACCCACTGCAGTATTCCTGCCTGGGAAATTTCATGAACAGGGGAGCCTGGTGGGCTACAGTCCATGTGGTCACAAAAGAGTTGAACACGGCTTAGTATGCATGCAATCCTGTCTGCTTAGGCAACTGAAATAGGCCATCCAGGGAAAAGACAGCTGTGCTTTTTGTGCCTAATACCACTCTGGATGATCAGATATGACTGTGCTTACAAGGGTTCAATGAACTTTTTGAAAAATATATACCATATTCAAATAATCTTTTTGCAAAACAAACCTGGCAACAGGAAATGTCAAAATCATTAATCATATATTAAGTTTCATTAAAATTAAAACTTTGAAATAATTAGCTTCTGCTGCTTCCCAAGTGGTAATTATAGACCATCAGGAAATATCACACTCTCTAGAATTTCTTCCTTAAAACATTAAATGCTAAAGATAAAACCTTATATTAAAAATAACTTTTGAGATTTTAACTATGGGAATATAAACAATACTTCCTGGGCACTGGGCTAAGCAAATCTCTCACAGTTCAGGAAATCTGAATTTTACTTGACTCAGTGGTGAAATTAAAATGTTAATGAGCAATGTTTCAAATGAAAACAGGGCTTGGGGTCAGGAAGATCCCCTGGAGAAGGGAATGGCTATCCACTCCAGTATTCTGGCCTGGAGAATTCCATGGACAGAGGAGCTTGGTGGGCTACATTCCATGGGGTCACAAACAGTCGGACACCACTGAACAACTATCACTTTCACTTTTTTCCCCCAAATGAAAGTAGAGTAGAGAAGCATAAAAATACCTATATTTAAATATTTGAAGACTTCTCTCTCTTTTCTTTCATTTAAAACTAAGCATTTATCTTCCATTCTCAATATTAAATGCTATTTATTCAGTAATAGTTATAAAAAGTCTCTTAGATTACTCTATTACATATTAGCAATTTCTCAGCAGGTTTCTTTTTCTAACCGACTTCCATATGAGAACCTTTAAGTATATAATCTATAATCTTCAGTTCCTCCTCTCATAATCCCGTTATTTTCTCAAGATGAATTCCACCATGGAGGGATAAGAAACTCATCTAGATAATACATATTATCTAAACAAACAGAATACTTTTAAACAATACTGCTGCTGCTGCTGCTGCTAAGTCACTTCAGTCGTGTCTGACTCTGTGTGACCCCATAGGTGGAAGCCCACCAGGCTCCCTCTTCCCTGGGATTCTCCAGGCAAGAACACTGGAGTGGGTTGCCATTTCCTTCTCCAATGTGTGAAAGTGAAAAGTGAAAGTGAAATCGCTCAGCCGTGTCCGACCCTTAGCGACCACACGGACTGCAGCCTACCGGGCTCCTCCATCCATGGGATTCTCCAGGCAAGAGCACTGGAGTGGTTTGCCATTGCCTTCCCCGTAAACAATACTAAACAGTATTAAAAACAACATTGTTTTCTCATGGAAATTATTGCCCATTGAGCTTCCCTGGTGGCTCAGATGGTAAAGTGTCTGCCTCCAATGCGGGAGGCCTGGGTTCGATCCCTGGGTTGGGAAGATCTCCTGGAGAAGGAAACAGCAACCCACTCCAGTACTCTTGCCTGGAGAATCCCATGGATGGAGGAGCCTGCTAGGCTACAGTCCATGGGGCTGCAAAGAGTCGGACACGACTGAGCGACTTCACTCACTCAAACAAGATTAGCTGTTCAGTCCCAATGTGTGACACTCTAAGACACCAAGAGAGAAAAACAGACAGGGACCCTTGTTCTCAGGGAGTTTTGATCTTAGATGATGAGACAACGTAAAAATAGAAATGTTGATAGCACCCATAGAAGGCCACATCTGCCACTCCAGAAATGAAATGGCCTTGAATTTGTGGAAAGGGGGCAAAGGAGTGAGATGCAGGTGGGGTACCTTGGCCCAGGTCCCTAGGAGAATGCAAATACCCTCACAGAGTAGAGGCTCCAGACAGAAAGAAAACAACATGTAGTGAGTACCTAACTCAAGCAGGGTTCCAAGTGCTCTACATTAATGTCGTGTGGGCAGAAAGAGACAGTCTAGTTGGTGCACAAGGAGAGAAGGCGACAAGAGAGGAATCACAGCCGCAGCTAGGGATTTTGGAATTACCTGTTGAGAAGTAGAGGTGAAATCACAGGAATGACTCCGCCAAAGCAGAGAGTAAGAAATGAGAACGAATAAGACTTGAATATTGGCTGTGTTTGTAAATGGGCAATGAAAAGGCTATAAGAAATTGAATATACAAATAGACAAAACTCAGATTATATATAAAAACAGAATTCAGACCCACATGTGCAGCAACCTAACCAGGAAGCCAACCTCTTATCCACAATAACTAGCCTAGGAAGCCAGGCCATATAGGTCAGACATGTAGAAAGTCAGATCTGTGGGAACAATCTACAGAGCCAAACAATAATTTTTGCAACCAAAAGATGAGGATTTTCTCATCTGATTAACAATGGATATCTTCTGTAATTTTTGTCCATGCTTCCAACTCAGAAACAACCAGAAAGAGAAATACGCTCCCTTACTCCATCACATAGGATGCCTCATTTTAATTAAGTTAGAACCTAACCTAATGCACCTCCAGCATCCTGAGGCCAACAGCTTCCAGTAAGTGCACACAAGAAGCCTTCCTTTTTCCATTATAAAGTTTTCCCCTTCTCTGCTTAACTCTGAGCCTCTACCAAATGCAACTGATGGTGACTGACTCCCCTTACTATAGCAAGCTCTGAATAGTCTTTGACTTTTTTCATTTGCTTGTTCTTAATTTATTTCCACAGGATTATTGGCATAGAGATGGTTAGCTTTGGAAAGGGCAAGAAAAATCTCTTCCTCTGAATAAAAATGGGAGGGAGGAAGGATGAATAAAGATACTGGGGATTCTAAGGTGGCAAGAAAGCTGAAGTAACAAATTATACCACATAGATGCCATTTCTCAAAGTAATCTCTAAACAGAGATTCAGAAGGTGTAAGGCTGGGGCTGTAGGAAAGTGAAAGGAGTTTAGAACTGGAGAAAGAAAACAGGGAACCAATAATAAATGGGTAAAATGCCCAGAGCAATCTACAGATTTAATGCAATCCCTACCAAAAAAACCATAGTATTTTTCACAGAACAAGAACAAATAATCTTCACATTTATGTGGAATCAAAAAAGGCCATGAATAGTCCAAGTAATCTTGAGAACAGAGAACAAAGCTGGAGGTGTAATGCTCCCAGACTTCAGACTAAAGCTATAGCAGTCAGAACAGTATGGTATTGGCAGAAAAACAGGTACATAGATCAGTGGAACAGAATAGAGAGCCAAGAAATAAACCCATACATTTGTGACTGATTAATCTATGACATTCAGGTATGACCTAAATCAAATCAAATCCCTTAATGTTATATAGTGGAGGTGATGAATAGATTCAAGGTATTAAATCTGATAGACAGAGACCCTGAAGAACTATGGATAGAGATTCATAACATTGTATGGGAGGCAATGACCAAAACCATCCCAAAGTAAAATAAATGCAAGGCAGCAAAGGGGTTATCTAAGGAGTCTTTACAAATAGTTAAGGAAAGAAGAGAAGTAAAAGGCAAAGGATAAAGGGAAAGATATAAACAACTTAATGCCGAGTTCCAGAGAATAGCATGGAGAGGTAAGAAAGCCTTCTTAAGTAAATAATGTAAGAAATAGAGGAAAAGAACAGAATGGCAAAGACTAGACATCTCTTCAAGAAAATTGGAGATATCAAGGTAACATTTCATGCAAGGATGGACATGATAGTGGGAAGGAGTTGAAAGAAGCAGAAGAGATTAAGAAGAGGTGGCAAGAATACATAAAAGAACTATATAAGAAAGGTCTTCATGGCCTGGATAACTATGATGGTGTGGTCACTCATCTAGAGTGGAATATCCTGAAGTCAAATGGGTCTTAGGACGCATTACTGTGAACAAAGCTAGCAGAGGTGATGGCATTCCAGCTGACCTATTTCAAATCCTAAAAGATGATGCTGTAAAGTGCTACACTCAATATGTCAGCAAATTTGGAAAACTTAGCAGTGGCCACAAGACTGGAAAAGATTAGTTTTCATTCCAATTCTAAAGCAGGATAATGCCAAAGAACTACTACAACAGTTCAAACTACCATACAATTGTGCTCATTTCACATGCTGGCAAGGTTATGCTCAAAAGCCTTCAAGCTAGGCTTCAGCAATATGTGAACCGAGAACTTTCAAATGTACAAGCTGACTTAGAAAACGCAGAGGAACCAGAGATCAAATTGCCAGTATTCACTGGATCATGGAGAAAGCAAGATAATTCCAGAAAAACATCTAGTTCTGCTTTATTGACTACACTAAAATCTTTGACTGTGTGGATCACAACAAACTGTGGAAAATTCTTAGAGATGAGAGTACCAGACCACCTTATCTGTTTCCTGAGAAATCCATATGAAGGTCAAGAAACAACAGTTAGAGCCAGACAAGGAACAAGGAAAGTGAAAGTGAAAGTTGCTCAGTTGTGTCTGACTCTTTGCGACCCCATGGACTGTAATCCATGAAATTCTCCAGGCCAGATTACTGGAGTGGGTAGCCTTTCCCTTCTCCAGGGAGATGATCTTAGTTCAAAATTGGGAAAGGAGTATGACAAGGCTGTATGTTGTCATCCTGTTTATTTAACTTATATGCAGAGTTCATCATGTGAAATGCTGGGCTGGATGAATCACGAGTTGGAATCAAATTGCCAGGGATAAACATCAATAACCTCAGATATGCAGATGATACCACTCTAATGGCACAAAGTGAAGAGGAACTAAAGAGCTTCTTGATGAAGGTAGAAGAGGAGAGTGAAAAAGCTGGCTTGAAAGTTAATGTTAAAAGAATTAAGATCATGGCATAGATTTTTGTTGCTTTAATCAATTTATTAATAATAGTAATTGTAATAGTAACAAATATAGAAGAATTTTGTTACTTAAAACTTTATAGTCGCAGGAAACAAAAATTTAAATTGATATTTATGTGTGAAGTATGATAGGGTGATAAATAAAACATTTAAAAATGTTTAAATGTCAATAAAACATTAAAAAAAAACCCTAAAAATGTTAGTACTAAATTTTGAGAGGAATTAGAGTGGAATATAAATTCTAGAATAAATAAGATGCTTCTCTGGTGGTCCTTGACTAGTCAAGGCTATGGTTTTTTCTGTGGTCATGTATGGATGTGAGAGTTGGACAATATAGAAAGCTGAGTGCCGAAGAATTGATGCTTTTGAACTGTGGTGCTGGAGAAGACTCTTGAGAATCCCTTGGCCTGCAGGGAGGTCCAACCAGTCCATCCTAAAGGAAATCAGTCCTGGATATTCATTGGAAGGACTGATGTCGAAGCTGAAACTCCAATACTTTGGCCACCTGATGTGAAGAGCTGACTCATCTGAAAAGACCCTGATGCTGGGAAAGATTGAGGGCAGCAGGAGAGGGGGACGACAGAGGATGAGATGTTTGGATGGCATCACTGACTTAATGGACATGAGTTTGGGTGGACTCCGGGAGTTGGTGATGGACAGGGAGGCCTGGAGTGCTGCAGTTCATGGGGTTGCAAAGAGTTGGACACGACTGAGCGACTGAACTGAACTGAACTGGTGGTCCAGTGGTTAAGAATACACCTTGCAATGCAAGGGACACCGGTTCAATCCCTGGTCTTGGAAGATTTCATATTTGGCAGAACAACTAAGCCTGTGCACCACAACTACTGAGCCAGCATGCTAGAGCCCGAAGGGTCACAACTACTGAGCCCACACGCTGCAACTTCTGAAGCCCGAGCACCTGGTGCCTGTGCTCTGCAACAAGAGCAGTCACCACACTGAGAAGTACACACACTGTAATGAAGAGCAGGCCTTTCTCACCACAACTAGAGAAAACCCAAGTGCAGCAACAAAGACCCAGCACAGCCAATAAATAAAATATTTTTAAAAAGAAAAAAAAATTAAGATCATGGCATCCAGATCTATCACTTCATGATACGGAAGGGGAAAAAGTAGAAGCAGTGACAGGCTTTATTTTCTTGGGCTCCAAAATCACTGTGGACGGTGACTGCAGCCATGAAATTAAAATACACTTGCTCCTTGGAAGAAAAGCTCTGACAAACTAGACACTGTTTAAAAAAGCAGAGGAATCACTTTGCTGGTAAAGGCCTGTAGTCAAAGCTATGGTTTTTCCAGTAGTCATGTACAGAAGTGAGAGGTGGACCATAAAGAAGGCTAAGCATGGAAGAATCGATGCTTTTGAATTATGGAGTTGGAAAAGACTTTTGAGAGTCTCTTGGACTGCAAGGAGATCAAACCAGTCAATCCTAAAGGAAATCAACTGTGAATATTCACTGGAAGAACTGATGCTGAAGCTCCAATACTTTGACCACTTGATGGGAAGAGCTAACTCACTGGAAAAGACCCTGATGGTGGGAAAGACTGAAGGCAACAGGAGAAAGGGGTGGCAGAGGATGAGATGCTTAAATAGAATCACCAACCGAATGGACATGAATCTGAGCAAACTCTGGGAGACAGTGAAGGATAGAGGAGCCTGGTGTGCTGCAGTCCATGAGGTCACAAAGAGTCAGACAGGACTAAGCATCTGAACAACAACAACAATCTATGACAAAGGAGGCAAGAATATACAATGAGGAAAAAAGTCTCTTCAGTGGGTGGTGCTGGGAAAAGTGGAACGCTACTTCTAAATGAATGAAATGAGAATATTTTTTACACAGTACACAAAAATAAACTCAAAATATACTGGAGACCCAAATGGAAGACCAGAGACCATAAAGCTCCTAGAAGAAAGCATAGGCAGAACACACTTTGACATAAATAGGTATAATAATTTTTTTGGATCTGTCTCCTAAAGCAAAGGAAACAAAAGCAAATACACACAACTGACACCTTATTACATGTAAAACCTTTTGCACAGCAAGGAAAAGCATCAACAAAACAACAAAAAAGACAGCCTATTTAACATAAGAAAATATTTGAATGTGATATGGCCAATAAGGGGTTAATATCAGAACTATATAAACAACTCATGTAACTCAAAATAAAAAAAAAATAAACAACTCAATTTAAAAATTGGGCAGAAGTCTTGAATAAATATTTTTCCAAAGATAGCATGCAAATCTCCAGCAGGCACATGAAAAGATGCTCAAGATTACCAGTTACTAGGGAAATACAAATCAAAGCCTCAACGAGACACCTCATATCTGTCAGAATGGCCATTACCAAAAAAATCTACAAACAAGAAAGGCTGGAGAGGGTGTGGAAAAAAGGGAACACTTGTACACTGTTGGTGGAACTGTGAATTGAAGCATCCACTGTGGGAAATAGTATGGCGGTATATCTAAAAATAGAACTACCATATACCAGCAATTCTACTCCTGTGTGTATATCCAAAGAAAACAAAGACATACATGCACCCCCGTGTTCATAGCAGCATTATTTAAAATAGCCAAGATATGGAAACAATCTAAGAAACTATCAACAGACGAATGGATAAAGAAAATGTGAAACAAATATTTATGGAAGGAAATGGCAACCCACTCCAGTATTCTTGCCTGGAAAACTGCATGAACAGAAGAGCCTGGCAGGCTACAGGCCATAGCATCACCAAGAGTTGGACATGACTTAGCGACTAAAGGCAATATATATGTGTGTGTGTGTGTGTATATGCTGCTGCTGCTAAGTCACTTCAGTTGTGTCCGACTCTGTGTGACCCCATAGACGGCAGCCCACCAGGCTCCCCCTTCCCTGGGATTCTCCAGGCAAGAACACTAGGGTGGGTTGCCATTTCCTTCTCTAATGTGTGAAAGTGAAAAGTGAAAGTGAAGTCGCTCAGTCATGTCTGACTCGTAGTGACCCCATGGACTGCAGCCTACCAGGCTCCTCCGTCCATGGGATTTTCTAGGCAAAGTAGTGGAGTGGCTTGCCATTGCCTTCTCCAATATATATATATATATATATATAATGGAATATTAGTCATAACAAAGAATGGGGTATTGCCATTTGCAACAATATGGATGGAGCTGCCTGGAGGGAATTATGTTTAGTGAAATAAGTTCAAGACGGAGATAGACAAATACTGTATGTTATCATGTGTATGTGGAATCTAAAAATTAAAACAAACAAATGAATATAACTAAACAGAAATAGACTCACAAATACAAAGAAAAAACTTGTGGTTACTGGTAAAGAAAGGGAAATGGGGAGGGGTAATCACTTCATGGAAAATAGATGGAGAAACAGTGGAAACAGTGTCAGACTTTATATTTTTGGGCTCCAAAATCACTGCGGATACTGATTGCAGCCATGAAATTAAAAGATGCTTACTCCTTGGAAGGAAAGTTATGACCAACCTCGAGAGCATATTAAAAAGCAGAGACATTACTTTGCCAACAAAGGTCCATCTAGTCAAGGCTATGGTTTTTCCAGTGGTCATGTATGGATGTGAGACTTGGACTGTGAAGAAAGCTGAGTGCCAAAGAATTGATGCTTTTGAACTGTGGTGCTGGAGAAGACCCTTGAGAGTCCCTTGGACTGCAAGGAGATCCAACCAGTCCATTCTAAAGGAGATCAGTCCTGGGTGTTCATTGCAAGTACTGATGCTAAAGCTGAAACTCGAATACTTTGGCCACCTCATGCGATGAGTTGACTCACTGGAAAAGACTCTGATGCTGGGAGGGATTTGGGGCAGGAGGAGAAGGAGACGACAGAGAATGAGATGGCTGGATAGCATCACCGACTCAATGGATGTGAGTTTGAGTATTGGAGTTGGTGATGGACAGGGAGGCCTGGCGAGCTGTGATTCATGGGGTTGCAAAGAGTCGGACATGACTGAGCGACTGAACTGAACTGAAGATAGAGTTAAGGCATTAAGAGGTACAATAAGTTACAAATAAATAAGTTACAAGAATATATTATTGTACAACATGGGGAACATAGACAATACTTTATAACTTTAAATGGAGTATAATCTATCAAACTATTGAATCATTATTTTGATTCAATAATAATGAATTGAATCATCATATACTCAATCATTGAATCATCACATATTCAAAATGAATATAGTATTGTAAATCAGCTTTGTAAATCAATTATGTTGTTGTTTAGTTGCTAAGTCATGTCTGACTCCTTGTGACCCTCCAGGCTCCTCTGTCTATGGGTTTCCCAGGCAATCTACTAGAGTGGCTTGCCAGTTCCATCTCCAGGAGATCTTCCTAACCCAGAGATCGAATCCGAGTCTCCTGCATTGCAGGCGTATTCTTTTACCTCTAAGCACCACTATACTTCAATTAAAAAAAGAAATAAGTAAAATGGCTCACATTTGATACTGGAATTAAAAAAGGAAAAATACATTAAGAAATTTATAAGGGAAACATGTTCATTGTGAGCTAAAATGGAGAAACAGGTTTATTGTGAGTTAAAATGGAGAAGGCAATGGCACCCCACTCCAGTACTCTTGCCTGGAAACTCCCATGGACGGAGGAGCCTGGTAGGTTGCAGTCTGTGGGTTCTAAGAGTCCGGCACGACTAAGTGACTTCACTTTCACTTTCCTGCATTGGAGAAGGAAATGGCAACCCACTCCAGTGTTCTTGCCTGGAGAATCCCAGGGATGGCGGAGCCTGGTGGGTTGCCGTCAATGGGGTTGCACAGAGTCGGACACAACTGAAGCAACTTATCAGCAGTAGCAGCAGCAGGAGAAAATGTAGAACAAAAACTCTGGAGCCAGTTTTTGCCTTAGTCCACCTTTCATCATGATTGTTTATTTAGTACCTTAGAAATCTATTTGTAGTATCAGGTGCTCTGGCTTTTATATTCTTTCCTGTTCCTTGGGGGTTCGGGGTGTAGATTAATGTTTCTCTTTCTCTTTAGACAGAAAAGCACGCAGATGTCAAATATGAAGCCAAAAACTGAGTCTTCTAAATTTGGGAGCAACACTAATTTAAAAACACGGTTGGGTTTGTCAATATAAACCATGGTAGATCAAAGTTAATCTAAATAGAGGAAAAATTTGTAGCTTAAGAAAAGGATTAAAAAAATGGATGAAAAAACTCTTATTTTGGAGCAAAGTTAAATGGAATGTAAAAGGGGACTGCAAATATTTATAATGAACGATGTCCCTTAATAAAAGGAACAGTCAATATTTACTGTGCATTTATCATATGACAAATGTTATTGTTAGAAAGGTACTTGCATTAACATACTTAGTCTTTACAGAATCCTTTCAAATAGGACATCATAATTGTCTTCATTATAGAGATTTAAAAAAAAGTGTTATAATAAAATTGAGAAACTTGCCACAAATTGCAATTCTCTTAAGTGGTACAGCCAAATTCAAACACAGGGAATTTGGCCCCTATAGTCCATGTTCTTATTTCTATAATATGAAAGGAAGGAAAGGAAAAAGGATGAAGGAAAGCTGCTCAGTCACAAAAGCAATTTTAAAAGCCTCTTCTCTGGTGTCCTTGTATCCTCATCACCAATATCCTTGGGGGATAATTTAATGACACTCTTAGAACTTAAAGTTTTGATATTTAATAGAATGCTCCACGAAAGGAACCAGGGCTCATTAGACAGGAGACAAACACCAGATCTCAGAATCAGAAAATTCAAAACGGGGCTGGAACAGCTTGCAGCTTCCAGGAGGCAAGGCTGCTCTCACAGATATCCAGAATAATGTCCAAATGTACAAAAGACAGCTTCTACTAGCCAAGAATAAAAAGGGCATTATAAGGGAAAACAATGATTATAGTCTATTGGAGCAAGTTGTATCTGTTAAAATAGCTCTAAGGTCATGATACAAAGAGAAATTACAAGCTTCTAGGAGGTGATTGTCAATGCACAAAGAGGTCTCTCAATACTATCTTCTAGAAATGTTATGTATTGATGACAAATTATATATGCCCTACCTTGCAGATGCAACTGGGTTACTAATATATAGATACCTCAGTGGCTCAGATGGTGAAGAATCTGCCTGCAATGCTGGAGACCCAGGTTCAACCCTTGGGTTGGGCAAATTCCCCTGGAGAAGGAAACAGTAACCCACTCCAGTATTCTTGCCTGGAGAATCCCATGGACAGAGAAGCCTAGCAGGCTATATAGTCCATGGGGTTGCAAAGAGTTGGACACGACTGAGCAACTAACACTTTTGCACTTTCATGAATATAGTATATTTTTTTAAAGTAAGTAAATAATGGATCAGAGAAAGAAATTCAGAAAACAAAGATATGAAAAACATAAAATAGGGAAGCCAGCTTTCTAACAGAGAAATTGTAAAATTTATACAATGTATGTAAAGTGTGTGTGTGGTGGTGGTGGAGGTGCCCTATTAAAGTGAGTCTGCCCTTACTATACTTTTTGCAGCCAAACCTTGGTGGTCTAGGCCACCCTTTATTAGAGAACCACTATTATAACTTACCCTACTCCTTTGGTGGCTCAGTGGTAAAGAATCCACCTGCAGTGCAGGAGATGCAGGTTTGATCCCTTGGCCAGGAAGCTCTCCTGGAGTAGGAAATAGCAACCAGTATTTGTGCCAAGGAAAATCCCATAGACAGATGAGGCTTGTGGGCTATAGTCCATATGGTTGCAGAGTTGGACATTACTGAGCAACTGAACACACACATGGTAACTTATACATTAATTCTGTTCCATTCCGTCGCTCAGTCGTGTCCGACTCTATGCGACCCCGTGGACTGTAGCCTACCAGGCTTCTCCGTCCATGGGATTCACCAGGCAAGAATACTGGAGTGGGTTACCGTTTCCTTCTCCAGGGGATCTTCCCGACCCAGGGATCAAACCTGGGTCTCCCGCATTGGAGGCAGACGCTTTAACCTCTAAGCCACCAGGGAAGCCCAGCCTAAAATATTACATGGGTCCCATTTTATACAGACTCTCTCTCTCTCTCTCTCTCTATATATATATATATATATAGAGAGAGAGAGAGAGAGAGAGAGAGAGAGAGACTGAGTTGGTCAATTCCCTTTATGTTTCAGACCAAATGGGCACAAGCTAAAATGGATATGCAGATTTGTGAGTGAGCCCAACCAGGCTAGTAGTCACCCAGACCCAGACCCAGACCCAGGACTGATTCACAAGGATGAGAGGCAAGTATGAGGAAGCCCAGGAGCAGGGGCTGACATAATTAAAAATTACCTGGATAGAAATGATGGCAAACATCCAAGTCAACGATAGCCCACCTAGAAATCTATGAGTACTTAGCTTGTTTATTGAGAGTTTACATTTCTATCGTTTATGGGAATTGGGCTTGAGGTGGAAAAGGAGCAAGGTCCAAAGTGATTCTGTGTGAATTTATCTGCGAGGTATGGTAAAGAAAAGTCCTTCTTCTAGTAAGTGTCTAATGATGTCTCTAGTGGGGCAGTAACAATCCAAAACAACTGATGTAGGATTCCTCCAGGAGAGACAGATGTAACTGCAAAATGAAAAGTGGAGGTCTCTCATCTGAATGGGTGAGTTCCACAGGTGAGCAGGTGTTCTGCATGTGAGCAGAGTGGGAGGTAAGTTCCAGCACCTCTGGTCGCTGGGGATGTGACATGTGGGAAGCATCATAGTGCATGGTTACATCTTGCAGGAATGGTGTAAAAAACAATTAAGGCCACTAGTGAACCACAAATTAGCCCAAACACAGGATGTATACAATCTCAACTGGCTGTTTGAGTTGTTCTTGACTCTCAGTAATGCTCCAGAGCCTACTGAAATATAATTTCTTGGTAAAACTAGAAAATTGGCCTTTCACCCTCTCAGGTGATCAAGTGACGTGGAGGTTTATATTACTAGGGACTGAATCAGCAATTAAAAACACACAGGAAAATGATGGAAAGTACCCATAAATTCAGTACAAAGAGAGAAATAGGTCAAAGTCATTTAGTGAGGTCAAAAGACCTTGTTTCTGGGCATAAAAACTTAGGTTGGTTGAAATACACTTTGGAAGATATATTTAGAGCAGTTATCTTATTAACTCATATGGACAACTATAATCGAGGGTATCATTATTCTACTATTAGAACAGTATTACAGAAGCTAAATAATAAAAAGAAGAAGACAAAATAACTCAGGAAATAATAAATCACAAATTGGATATTATTTATCGGGAGATACATGTTTTAGAGAGACATATAAAAGACTCAACAAAGAAAGACATGTTGAGTGGGCAGATGACTCAGAGTGGAAATTTTTCAGAGGAAAGGGATCTAGGCTAGTTAGTAGAGATAAAATGAATTAAAGTAATATATTTAGATAAGAGTACACTGGGTGAAGAGACCTTGGGAAGGAGATATCAAAACTGAGAAGCTGCTGACAGACTGTAGGATGTCTTGTATTCTTTCAACTTTCAGGAGCGAGGAGAGCTACAAACACAGAGGGAGCTTAATTACAAAGGTAATGAGATCTCAGCAAAGGCTGCACTGAGCAAGCAGCACTCTTTAGGATAATGACACCATAAGAAGAAGAACATAAAAAGAAAACTTTGCTAGTGAAAGTGTTAGCCACTCAGTCACGTCTGACTCTTTGTGACCCCATGGACTATAGCCTGCCAAGCTCCTCTGTCCATGGGATTCTCCAGACAAGAATACTGGAGTGTTGGCATTCCATTCTCCAGGGATCTTCCTGACCAGGAATTAAACCCTGGTCTCCTACATTGCAGGCAGATTCTTTACCATCTGAGCCACCAGGGAAGCCCATATAAGGAGAAGAACATAAAAAGAAAACTATGTGAGTGAGTAAAAGGTAACTGGAAGCTGAGCATCAGGTGACTTCCTTAGCACCACCTTGACGCTGGAAAGGTTAATGACAGGAAAAGGTCATGAGAGGAGGACTGGAACTTTATTGAGAAGGCCTAAGTTGAGACTGGCATGCTAGGGCTTCTGTGGATTGGCAGGTTTCCCTCCTAGTCTGTATCAGCATCAGCGTACTCAGTGGGTGCATCTCCAAACAATGTTACTTCTTTTACCTGGGGCATCCCTGCCTGGAGGAACCTAGGACTGAAGAACAAGGAACTCACTCTCTCTGCAAGCTGCTGGCGTGGATGAGCAATGGCTGAGGATGCCCTGAGAATAGGATGGGTGGGACTAGGAGTCAACCAGTTTAAGAACTGGCAGCATAGTTGAGGCACAAGATCCAAGGAGGCAAGTAAGAGTACAGGATGCTAATATATATGTGTATATATATATATATGTATATATAGTAGAACTCTGACCTCATAACTTGCAGCAACCTGCCCAGGAAAAAAACTTCTTATCTACAATAACCAGCCCAGGAAGTCAGCCTACTCTAAGTCAGACTTGTAGGAAAGAGGATTGCTATCTCTAATAACAATCCAGGAAACTAAACAATAACTTCTGAAATCAAGATAGCCGTAACTTAATTAATAACTGCCATCTTCCCTAATTTTTGCCCCTACTTCCAATTTAGAACCAACCAGAGAAAACAAATATGTACCCCTAACCCATCACATAGGATGCCTGCTTCTAGCTAGCCTGCCTCCAGCTCCCCCAGGCCAACAGGGCACACCACTATGAAGTCTTCCCCCTCCGCTGCCTGCCTCTGAGTCTCTGCTAAAACACAAGTGACCGAGGTGAACTGCCTTGCCATAGCAAGCTCTGAATCCATAGCTCTGTTCTCATGTTTACTTCACTCATTCTCACATGTTCATTCTCTTTGTTTACCTCCACAGAATCAAAGGCTACTAAAATCAAGATGAAGAGTAGATTCAGGATGAGTGTGAAGGTGGGGGGAATAGGAAGCTAGTTGCGAATAGAGAAGGGGGATTCTGTATGCTTAGCAAGGGACAGGGAGAGGGCTGACATTTATATATTGCTTGTTATGAGTTTCCTGTGGCTTGGTTGTAGATTTATACAATTTACTGAAGCCTCATAAAACCTTGTGAGAGAGATTTTGTTTAATCTATCATTTTAAGGGAAATAAAACTAAAACAGTTTTCATAACCCATCAGGAGTGGAGTGGCATCCAAAGTCAGGTTTCCTCTTTCTACTCTGCCAGGCCACTCCCCTAAACCTCCTCGGACTTTCCCACTGCACTTCTGACCACAGTCACCATGACTGTCTCATGAACTATGTTACAACTCCTTGTTCAGTCCTTTGTTGCTATGCAAAAAGGTGAACAACATAAATTACATATCTTGCCCAAGTTTACACAGTCAGTAAGTGGTAGAATGTAAATCTGAATCCAAATCTTTCAAATTTCAAAGTCCATGGTCTTTCACTACATTAGGCTACTTGGGAGGTGGAATAGTTTGCTGGCAGGTGCAAAGGCAAAGTGGATACTAAATTTATTGACTTGAAGTGGTTAATTACAGTAAAGCTACGGTATTGGAAATAAATTTACAGTTACTAATGATGATGGCAAGAGATGGGACTGGTAGTTGGAAGGTCTATTGTTGTTGTTTAGTCACTCGGTCATGTCCGACTATTTTGCGACCCCATGGACTGTCGCCGGACAGGCTCTTCTGTCCATGGGATTTCCCAGGCAAGAATACTGGAGTGGGTTGCCATTTGATTCTTCAGGGGATCTTCCTGATCCAGGGATCAAACCCACATCTCCTGCATTGCAGGCGGATTCTTTACTGCTGAGCCACCATCCCAGCCCAGAAGGTCTGTTCAGTTCAGTCGCTCAGTCGTGTCCGACTCTTTGCGACCCCATGAATCACAGCACACCAGGCCTCCCTGTCCATCACCAACTCCCAGAGTTCACTCAAACTCATGTCCATCGAGTCGGGGATGCCATCCAGCCATTTCAATTTCTGTCATCCCCTTCTCTTCCCGCCCCCAATCCCTCCCAGCATCAGAGTCTTTTCCAGTGAGTCAACTCGTCTCATGAGGTGGCCAAAGTATTGGAGTTTCAGCTTTACCATCAGTCCTTCCAGTGAACACACAGGATTGATCTCCTTTAGAATGGACTGGTTGGATCTCCTTCAGTTCAGTTCAGTTCAGTCGCTCAGTCGTGTCTGATTCTCTGCGACCCCATGAATCACAGCACGCCAGGCCTCCCTGTCTATCACCAACTCCCGGAGTTTAACCAGGTATAAAAGGAAGGAGTCTTGGAAGTTAGAAGGTAATGTTGCCTATAGTGATAAGGAGATAGTGACTGACATAAGAAAAGTTCATCAAATTAAAATAAGAATGATTGATGGTGGAAAAATGGACTGTCCCACTGGAGACTGGGATTGGATCGGGGTTTAAGAAATTGCAGTTGCCTTGCCTCCACCCTGTGCTCTGGAGAGAGAAGAAAAAGCAGAAGCTTCTCGGGATGAGGACTGGAGGAAGCCAGATATAACCTAGGCAGATATACAAAAGTGACAAGGCTGAGAACGCAGGAAAAAAGGAATGCAAGACACAGGAGAAGAGACTGTAGAAGAAAGGAAGATCTGGAGGGGCTGCAAGTTCTGGAAAAGAGTTGCAGTGCTTCCCAGGTGGCACTAGTGGTAAAGAACCTGCCTGCCAATGCAGGAGATATAAGAGGCTTGGATTCAACACCTGGGTTGGAAAGATCCCCTAGAAAAGGAAATGGACACCCACTCCAGTATTCTTGCCTGGAGAATCCCATGGACAGAGGAGTCTGGTGGGCTATACTCCGTAGGGTTGCCAAGAGTCAGACATGACTGAAGCAACTTAGCACATGCAACCTAGAGATCAAGGCGTAAATTGCAACTACCCAAGGAAAAGAAAGCAGGAAAATGGTTGATAATTGAAAGAATACATTCTAGATGGAGTGAGAAGCAATACTGAGTCATCAAGATTTAGCTATTGATTAAGATGGAAGAAATAACCAGGTCAAATTCCAGTTGTATAAGTTGAAAATTAAAATTAGATTAAATTTTATAATAGATTTCGCCAAGTGAAAATAGGCATAATTTGAAAACTTCACCTTTTTTGTTGTACAAAAACACATACCTGGTAGCATTTGTTAAAAGGTCCTGGGTATTTTGTCCTAAGGAAGTCACTACAGTTTGACCTTTACAAAGTTGCCTTCTAGATTCTGGAGTTTGCCATTTAAAGTACTCATCAGTCTTCATTACAGGTGAGGTGAGAGAGAGGGGCTGAGCCACCCCAGTGAATAAGGATGAGTCATTGGCCCCCTGCCCACAGTATGTTTATATGTGTCATGTAACAGGATTAGCACAAGGTAGTGACGCAGACAGAGTTTTCAGGAGGAAGATAATGATGATCTATTGTTTTTCTATTGCTTTCCTGATAATCCCAATATAATTTTCCTCCCAAATTCAGTCTGGGGAGTAAACATATTTAGGAACACCTATCTAGCATGAAGGAATAACCTAAAATGTATACTGATTTCTCTCTTGTACCCTCTGTTCTATACAGTACTGTTGCCTGGTAATTAAACTATAATGTATCAACCCCAAAATTTCTATTGTCTTATCCAAATTTTTTTTCTGTCGGACATTCAACCCTCAAGGCAAAATATCTAGGATAAAAACTTACATATACATTACTAGGCTGTGGATGATTTTAAGCTAGAAAAGAGGGGCACTTTGACTAATGCTTTTCAAAGGGAAAAAATAATATTTAAAATTCATTATAATCACTAATTCATAACGACATGTAATTTTATGGCCTCACTTCGACTCTGCAGCACACAAACATAAAAATAAACCTGTTTCTCTGCCCCCTCTTGGTACTTTTTTACATCCTCCTACGAACCTCAAACAACAAAGTAGTACCTAGGGAGGAGCTGGATGAGCAGATTTATGAGGATAAAACTATGCTGCGATGGCTCTGCAGTCAGAAGTGACCCTAGGGAAATGTTGTTTAGTGTACCTGAAGAAAAATAATACAGATAGGTAACAGTAAAGCTGTTGTAATTTGTGGATGAAAAATAAAGTTCGTGCTAAACTGGGACAGACTGAGGAGGCGCATGTCTTCTCATAGATACGCTTATTTATTTGATCCCTAATTTTAAGTTTTAATTTCCCCTGAGATGTGTGGTTAACTTCTGATCAACAACAGCTAGCACAGTGTCTTCAGTCTGTTGAGGCTTTCATTACTGCCGAGCTTATTATGGAACAAATCAAAACCTCATACACAGAGGTCTCCAGAAATGCAGATTGTTGCAAAATTTCCTTTTGTCAACCACACTTCTGTACAGAATATGCCCAAACTGTAAAGTGAATTAAATTATGACTCGTTTTATTCCCTTAGTCTAAATAAATGTAAAGTCACCAGTGGACAGCGACTCATGCCTCAGCTGAACCCAATAGGCAGGTGCTCATGTGTGTTCATGATATCTTTCTCTCACTGTCCAAGACCCCCTCTGAGTTTCTCACCCACTCCCTAGAAGAGAATTTTTAAATTTCTGTTTGTTACCTCTTACCGACATTTATTTTGACAATTTTTTTCTGACAGTCCATCTTCATCCTCTCCCATGATATCCACAGCTGAAAATATCAACGCAACGAGAATGGCAAAGCAGCATACCAGCGCAAAGATCACGATGCACTTCTGCTGGGACTGCAAGGGAGAAAGAAGAGAAAGAAAAGTAAGGGAAGCCGCTTTGGCTTAGGAACCTCACGCTGTGACAGCTTTTTGAAAAGTTCCATGCAAAACCCTTTGGGGAAGAGCTAGTTTCGTTACTGCCAGAGAAGCACTGCTCTCTGGGTGAAATGTCTAAGACCTTATGCTTATTCCTTAACATAGCTTTCAAACCCTTGCTAAATATGTTAGAATCTATTAAATAATTCAGGTGCTACATCAAGACTTCCAAATGAATTTGCTCTTTTTCTTTTTAATCAAAAGTAGTCCAGAAAAGATGACTATAAGACTCATTACTGCAAATTAAAAATGAAACACAAGGTGGCTCAATAATTATTCTCTGTTCCCTGTTATCACCACTATGCAAACTGCATTTAAACTCTGTATCCTCTTACTTTTCCCATCACATCTTCCTCTTAAGATCTTTATAGTGCAATGACTTCAGGAAAGATGCCCTCAGTGGTCAGGATGAATTCTGCACTCTGACCAGAAAACTGAATCTATCAAATGCCAGCATCATGGGTCATTAAGCGACATCACGCATTTCAAAACACTGAATAAAATCTTAACCAACGTTCATAGTGTTGATATGATTTTCACTTAGAAACCCAAGCCCAAGTTTCAGGAGTCAAAATAAATCATGTCCTTATCTTTAGGCCCAAGTGTTATAATGTTATCCCTATGTCCAGGGGTTCAAGGTCAAAGGTGGCAGAAAATAACGCTGTTACTAGACAAGACCCATGACCCCTGGGACAAATAATGTTGCCTACATTCCTTTTATCAGATAAATTGAGATGGGGAGAAGAGGAGAAAGAACCATTTTATAAAATATTTTTGCAGCTTCTAGGGAGTATTTTCAGAAGGAGCAAGAGTGACCTTTGACCAGGCAGCCAGGAGCACTCTCTTAGCAATGGGACACATATATGCACAGATATGCATGCACACGCAGATAGATTTCAAAGCTTTGATGAAAGCAGCTGGCTTTATCTCCTCCTACCATCCTCCTGCCCTTCATCCCTGAAGCCATATGGTCTCTAAAGAATCATGGAATCTTCTAAAATACAGTGTCCAGTTTGTCCAGGGGCAGCCTCAGGTTACAGATTACATGGAAAGATGTAGTCTGGAAATAATGATGTTTCTGTGACCAGGCACTATCAGTTCAAATGGTTGTTTCTTCCTAGTGTTTTCTAACCCTCCCTCAGGTCTCATCTCACAGAAGAACCTGCTCCAAGTCCATTCATGCCTGTCATTAAGTTCTTCTCCTACTGCACACTCAGGGATAAAGTGGGAGAAAACACAAGTAAGATATACCATTGTTCTTTAACCACATGCTCTGGGTATCTCGAGGGCATGGGTTGTTTTATTCCTTCCATCTACAAGCAATAAGCAAAGAGCCTAACAAATAGAAGGTGCTCAAGAGGCAGTTATTGTATAAACAAATATAGAGTGAATGAATGAAATGAAAATCACCATGCAAATGGAGAGCAACTGAGGTATTTCTTTCAGTGACCTTCCTGAAAAAAAAATTGGTTCATTTCCACATTTTGGTGACTGTAAATCTTGCAGCTCATTCTTTTTCACACTGTTTGGGATCTAGAGGCAAATCTATGGGCCAAGCTTATCAACTCTGTAAAATTCTGAAGAACAGATTATGCATTCATCTTGCTCCTTTACTTGGCATTCATCCTTGAATCTTCACTAATTTTATTTTTAAGAAGCAGCACTGTAAACTTGTTGAAGGCTCAGACTTTAGAAAAAGATTGCTTGGACTCTGCCAGTTAATAGTTGTATGCCCTTGGGCAAGTATTTAGTCTTTATGCTTTAGATTCTTTGTCTGTAAAATGGGCATAATAATAATAACAACAACTGCCTTATAGGGTTGTTATTAAAAATTAAATTAATAAGATACTTTATGTAAGTACTTAGAACAGCGCCCCCAAAATAAAGAGCACTAAATGAGTGCCATTGTTAGTATATTGTACTATATGCATCTCTGTAAGCTGCCTCAAATATTTTGGGGAAACAAGGTAAAGATATGAACAAACCAAAACATACAACAAAAAATGCAAGTAGGTCTAGAGAAAGGCTGAGAGATAGAGACAGAGAAGAACAGGAAGAAATAAGACAAAAAGAAAAGCAATGTGAGCTGGAAGTTTTCGAGGATAAAATTAAGAAAGTGATCTAGATCAGTACTCAGAATTCAAAACTCAGCATTTCTCATACTTAAGCATGCATCTAAATTACCTGGAGGACTTATTAAACCATCATTGATGAGCCCCACTTCCAGAGTTTTTGATTCATTAGGTCTGGGGTGGGGCCCACAAACATGCATTTATAACAAGTTCCCATGGGGATGTTGATGCTCCCAGTCCAGGTGCCATACTTTGATGTATCAAAGTGTCATCTCTACTAAATGCTGCTTAATACATGTTCATCATTCAAATCCACCTGCCTACAGTAGTTTATTTTCAAACAATAAAGGGATCTTGATAAATACACCCTACTAATCCAAATATAAATCTTGTAATTTTTTTTCTTTGTGAAGAAATAAATTTTGAATAAATTTATTCAAATTTATTTGAATAAATTGAATTCAAATAAATTCAATTTATTAAATGTTGAATAAATTTTATTCTGCTCTTTACTTGATATTTTAATGATATTCATCATTTGTATAATCAGAAAATGTTTGCTGTTAGCTATTTAATATTAAAAAGAAAATAAATCACCAGGGTCCCACTGAGATATAACTGTCATCAACATTTTCTTCTGGTTCTTTCCTATACCACATCTACCTATATAGAAATCTGATAATATTTATAGCATTCTTTATACAGTTTTACATCCTGCTTTTTGTACAAAATCATGTTTTACTATATTAAACACTCTTTTAGAGTATAGTTTTAAATTGTGTAGTGTTTCACTGCATGAAAAATAATTCTCTTCTTTGCTCACAAATCTTCCTTCAAAGTGACTAATTTTATGACAGAAATAAACATTAAACATTTCCTCCATTTTATTCATTTCTCTGTAATTATAAATAGACAAAAAACTTTTAGAGATTTAAAATAATATAATGATATTCACATTAATTTAGTACAGAAGAGCCTCTAACCCAGGATAATATAGTTAAATATTTTCTCAAAATCCTAGAGACAGTATGCCAGCTATATAGTGGGTACTGTATGGAGGTCAAGAAGCAACAGTTAGAAACAGACATGGAACAAATGGTTCAAAATTCAGAAAGGAGTATGCCAAGGCTGTATATTGTCACCCTGCTTATTTAACTTATATGCAGAATACATCATGTGAAATGCTGGGCTGGATGAATCACAAGCTGAAATCAAGATTGCTGGGATAAATATCAATAACCTCAGGTATGCAAATGACACTACCCTAATGGCAGAAGGCCAAGAGGAACTAAAGAGTCTTTTGATGAAAGTGAAAGAGGAGAGTGAAAAAGTTGGCTTAAAACTCAACATTCAAAAAACTAAGATCATGGCATCTAGTCCCATCACTTCATGGCAAACAGATGGGGTGGGCAGAGAAAACAGTGGCAGACTTTACTTTCTTGGGCTCCAAAATCACTGGACGGTGACTGCACCCATGAAATTAAAAGATGTTTGCTCCCTGAAAAAAAAAGCCATGACATACCTAGACAGCATATTCAAAAGCATAGATATTACTTTGCTGACAAAGGTCCATATAATCAAAGCTATGGTTTTTCCAGTGGTCATGTATGGAAGTGAGAGTTGGACCATGAAGACTGAGGGCCAAAAAATCGATGCTTTTTAAGTGTGGTGTTGGAGAAGATACTCGAGAGTCCCTTGGACAGTAAGGAGATCAAACTAGTCAATCCTAAAGGAAATTAACTCTGAATATTCATTGCAAGGACTAATGCTGAAGCTCCAATACTTTGGCCAACTGATGTGAAGAGCCTACTCATGGCATCACCGACTCAATGGACATGAGTTTGAGCAAACTTCAGGAGATGTGAAGGACAGGGAAATCTGGCGTGCTGCAGTTCATGGGGTCGCAGAGTTGGACATAACTTAGCAACTGAACAACAGCAACAAAGTCTTAAATAATCTAAACTTCTACCTTAAGAATGTAGAAAAAAAATTTTTTTAAAAAGCAAGATACTGTATACGAGACAGCAAAAGAGACACAGATGTATAGAACAGTCTTTGGGACTCTATGGGAGAGGGTGAGGGTGGGATGATTTGGGAGAATGGCATTGAAACACGTATGTTGTCATATGTGAAACGAATCACTAGTTCAGGGTCAATGCATGTTATAGGATGCTCGGGGCTGGCATGCGGGGATGACCCAGAGGGAGGATAAAGGGAGGAGGGAGGTGGGAGGGGGGTTCAGGAGGGGGAACTTATGTAGACCCGGGGCAAATTCATATCAATGTATGGCAAAACCAACCAATATAATATTGTAAAATAATTTGCCTCCAATAAAAAATAAATTAATTACATAAAAAAAAAGCAAGATAAACTGAAAATAGAGAAGTGGAAATAATACAGACCAGAATTCATTTAAAGAGAAAATAAAAAATACCAAGAAGATTTAACAATGAAACAAAAGCTTGGTTCTTTTGGAAGATCAATAAAATTGATAAATTTTCAGCTATACATATATGAAAAAAGAAAGAAGACACAAATTGAAAATAGCTCTATAAAGTCACATAAAATGAACCAAAAAGAAGGCAATATTATGAAAAAGTGAAAATTAATCAGTGTAGATAAAATGGACAACTTTTGCAAAATAAAATTACTAAACCTCACTCAACAAGAAACAGGTAAACTTAATACCCTTATATCAATTAAAGGAAATGAGTTTTTAAATTTAAAACGTTCACACAGAGGAAACTCCAAGTTTAGGTGGTATCATTATAGAAATCAGTTCAGTTCAGTGGCTCAGTTGTGTCCTACTCTTTGCGACCCCATGGACTGCAGCATGCCAGGCTTCCCTGTCCATCACCAATCCTGGAGCTTACTCAAACTCATGTCCATTGAGTCAGTGATGCCATCCAACCATCTCATCCTCTGTCGTCCCCTTCTACTCCTGCTTTCAATCTTTCCCAGCATCAGGGCCTTTTCCAGTGAGTCAGTTCTTTGCATCAGGTGGCCAAAGTATGTAGTTTTAGCTTCAGCATCAGTCCTTCCAATGAATATTCAGGACTGATTTCCTTTAGGATAGACTGGTTGGATTTCCTTGCAGTCCAAGGGACTCTCAGGAGTCTTCTCCAACACCATACTTCAAAAACATCAAATCTTCGGCTCTCAGCTTTCTTTATAGTCCAACTCTCACATCCATACATGACTACTGGAAAAACCATAGCTTTGACTAGACGGACCTTTGCCAGCAAAGTAATGTCTCTTCTTTTTAATATGCTGTCTAGGTTGGTCATATCTTTTCTTCCAGGGAGCAACTGTCTTTTAATTTCATGGCTGCAGTCACCATCCGCAGTGATTTTGGAGCCCAGGAAAATAAATTTTCTCACTGCTTCCATTGTATCCCCATCTATTTACCATGAAGTGATAGGACCGGATGCCATGATCTCAGCTTTCTGAATGTTGAGTTTTAAGCCAACTTTTTCACTCTCTTTCACATTCATCAGGAGGCTCTTTAGTTATTCGCTTTCTACCATAGGGGTGGTATCATCTGCATATCTGAGGTTACTGATATTTGTCCTGGCAATCTTGATTCCAGCTTGTGCTTCATCCAGTCCAGCATTTCGCATGATGTACTCTGCATATAAGTTAAATAAGCAGGGTGACAATATAGCTTTGACATACTCCTTTCCCCATTAGGAACCAGTCTGTTGTTCCCTGTCCAGTTCTAACTGTTGCTTCTTGACCTGCATGCATATTTCCCAGGAGGCAGGTCCGGTGGTCTGGTATGCCCATCTCTTTCAGAATTTTCCACAGTTTGGTGTAGTCCACACAGTTAAAGGCTTTGCCATAGTCAATAAAGCACTTGTTTATCTGGAACTCTCTTGCTTTTTCGATGATCCAAAGGATGTTGGCAATTTGATCTCTGGTTCCTCTGTCTTTTCTAAATCCAGATTGAACATCTGGAAGTTCATGGTTCATGTACTGTTGAAGCCTGGGTTGGAGAACTTTGAGCATTACTTTACTAGCGTGTGAGATTAGTGCAATTGTGCAGTAGCTTGAGCATTCTTTGGCATTGCCTTTCTTTGGGATTGGAATGAAAATCAACCTTTTCCATTCCTGTGGCCACCGCTGAGTTTTCCAATTTGTGGCATATTGACTGCATACTTTCACAGCATCATCTTTCAGGATTTGAAAAAGCTCAACTGGAATTCCATCACCATCACTAGCTTTGTTCATAGTGATGCTTCCTAAGGCCCACTTTACTTCACATTCCAGGATGTCTGGCTGTAGGTGAGTGATCACACCATTATGATTATCTGGGTCATGAAGATCTTTTTTGTAGAGTTCTTCTGTGTATTCTTGCCACCTCTTCTTAATATCTTCTGCTTCTGTTAGGTCCATACCATTTCTGTCGTTTATTGAGCCCATCTTTGCATGAAATGTTCCCTTTGTATCTCTAACTTTCTTGAAGAGATCTCTAGTCTTTCCCATTCTATTGTTTGCCTCTATTTCTTTGTGTTGATTTTAGAAATAAACATTATCAATTCCATAAAAATTTGTCCAGAAAATGGAAGAGAGGGAAAATCTTCCCAACACATTCTGAGGTTACTGTTACCCTGATAGAAAAAGCAAACACTTAAGAAAAAACTTTTTTCTCCTATTGTTTAATGATGCACTTCCTAGAAAACCAAGACACTACAGTCATATTGCAACATTTATTTAATGTCTCAGTTCAGTTCAGTCGCTCAGTCATGTCCAACTCTTTGTGACCCCATGAATCGCAGCACTCCAGGCCTCCCTGTCCATCACAAACTCCTGGAGTTTACTCATTAATGTCTGCCCCACTCAAAAGGAGCACAGGGAGGGATCCACAATGTCCATAACCTCAACAGGGAACAGAATTTCTCAATTTTCTTCAGAATTCTTAGAACAATTGCAGAAGATCTTATCCATCTAAGCACACTTTGAACTGAAAGACAAAACACCAGCTACACAGTCTGCCATTTTTTTTTAATGCCTACTACAGTTCTCCCAATAGTACTTAAGGGTGTCCCTCTTTTAGGAAATTTTCACTCTTTTTACCAGACCAATAATGAAAATTATTTCTACAGTAATGTAAAGGCTTATATTTTTTTCCCTTTCAAGGACATGAAAATTCATTATCGGATCATGCATCAATTTTCTACCTTTTGGTCTTTTTCACTAAATTGATCTCTTTCAGTTCTACCATCTTGACTAGATCTATATGCATGACAGACATGATCGATAAACATTGTTGAATAAGTGATGAATAAATAATAAGGGGAAAGGACTAAAAAACCAAAATGGTGATTGTTGTTTTTTATAACCCTGTTTATTTATTATTTCTACACTTTCCCATGGATTCCCATAACAGAAGAACTTTTATTTGTAAAATTGAACATGAAAAAAATTAAAGAGATAAAAATTGGCTAACACAAAGAATAACAATGTAGTAGAGATGGCATCTTTTCCAAAATATCAGGATGGAAAACAAAAACTCAAGTTTGAATCAACATGTTAACTGAGCACAAGAACCTACTCCCAATATCATACTAAATCATTAGAGATGAAGAACAGATATAATAATGATAATGATAATTCTATAATAGGGTTTGACAACTAAAAGTTACCATCCATGGACAAGAAATTTTGAAGATTTACTGTAAATTAGATTGATCAAGGAGATAAAAGCCCAAGACACATATGCATACATATATGGTAAGTTGCTTCAATCGTGTCTGACTCTGTGTGACCCTAAGGACTGTAATCCACCTTGCTCCTCTGTCCATGGGATTCTCCAGGCAAGAATACTGGAGTGGGTTGCCATTTCCTTCTCCAGGGTATCTTCCTTACCCAGGGATTGAACCCAGGTCTGTTAATTCTCCTTCCTTGACAAGTGTGTTCTTTTCCACTAGTGCCACCTGGGAATCCTCAAGACACACATAGGAAAACACAAATAGCTATAAAGGAGAGCTCTTAGAGGTGATAGAAGAATCTGGAAGGAACTTTGAAATGACAGACACTATACAGGCACACCTCAGAGATATTTCAGGCTTGGTTCCAGACCACTGCAATAAAGTAAATATAATAAAGTGAACCACAAATATTTCGGTTTCCCAGTACTTATAAATTTATGTTTACACCATAGTGAAGTCTATTAAGTGTAAAATAGCATTACGTCTAAAAAAACAATGCACATATCTTCAGTAAAAATGCTTTATTACTAATAGTGCTAACCATCATCTGAACTTTCAGTGAGTCATCATAGTTTTGCTGGTGGAGGGTGTTGCCTTGATGTTGATGGTTGCTGGTTGATCAGGGTGGTGGTTGCTGAAGAATGGGGTGGTTGTAGCAATTTCTTAAAATAAGACAACAGTGTAGTTTGCCACATCAATTGATTCTTCCTTACATGAGTGATTTCTCTGTAACATGCAATAGCAATGTTATCTTTTACCCACCATAGAACTTCTTTCAGAATTGTAGTCAATCTTCTCGACCACTGCCATGGCTTAATCAACTAAGTTTATGTAATAATCTCAATCCTCTGTTGTCATTTCAACAGTCTTCCCAGCCTCTTCACCAGGAGTAGATTCCATTTCAAGAAACCACTTTCTTTGTTAAGCAACTCCCCATCTGTTCAAGTTTGACCATTGCAGTAATTCAGTCACACTTTCAGACTCTACTTCCAATTCTAGTTACTTCCTTCAATGAAGTCTTGAAACCCTCAAAGTACACTTAGAATGTTCAGTAAACCATGTTGTAAACAGATTTTATCTCATCCAGACTCAGTTGTTCCATTCACAGAGCACAGGAAGAGTAAATTTAATGTAATTCTTAAGGGCCCTAGGATTTCTGAAATGATAAATGAGCACTGGCTTCAACTTAAAGTCATTGGCTGCCTCTAACAAGAGAGTCAGCCTATCTTTTGAAGTTTTGAAGTTGGGCACTGACTTTCCTCTAGAGCTGTGAGGGCTTCCCTTATGACTCAGCTGGTGAAGAATCTGCCTGCAATGCAGGAGACCTGGGTTTGATCCCTGGGTTGGGAAGATCCCTGGAAGAAGGGAAAAGCTGCTCACTCCAGTATTCTGGCCTGGAGAATTCCATGGACTGTATAGTCCATGGGATGGCAAAGAGTCAGACATGACTGAGTGACTTTCACTTTTTCACTATAACTATGAAAGTCCTAGATGGCATCTTCTTCCAATATAAGGTTGTTTTGTCCACACTGATATGTCTTTCAATATATCATAGTAAGCCCAAGTCCTTTCTGCTTATTGTGATTGGAGAATTTTTTCTGAAGTCAGTTGGTTAAAACTGCTTCATGTTTCTTATATAAATTATTTTTTCCCAATCACAGTAAAGGTTGATATATCATCCAATTGGGGGCAAAAGGAAAAAATCTGTCATTTCATATAGCCACCTTCATTAATTATCTTGGCCAGATCTTCTGTCTAACTTCTTGCAGATTATCCCATCAGTACTTGCTGTTTCATCTTGCACTTCTGTTACAGAGACTCTTCCTTCCTTTAAGTTCATGAACCAACCTCTGATACTTTAAAATTTTTCTTCTGAAATTTCCTCATCTTTCACAGCCTTCATAGAATTGAATGTGAAACCTAAAAGTTGCATCTTCCTATATACAGAAAAGTGCTAAATTAATTAACTCTGCACTTAATGACCTCATACTTGCAGTCTGTAGGTCTGTATTGTGGAGGATGTCAAAGAAGTATAATACAATATGATCTATACCTCTATAGGATTGGGGAGAGGGATGTGACTGTGATCCATTTCATGGAAGAGTTCCATCAGTTCAGTTCAGTCGCTCAGTCGTGTCCGACTGTTTGTGATCCCATGAACCGCAGCACACCAGGCCTCCTTGTCCTGAGCAGGCCAGTTCTGTTGCCTCCCACCTTCTCTTCTATGCACATCTAATTTCTGGAATACAGAATTAGGGCTTTCCTCTATACTCATCATGAAGAGGAACAAGGTATTTTGAATATTAGTGAATGAACAAGACTGCTTTATATAAGGCCATAAGAAGCAGCCAATATTTAATGGTTAAAATGTTATACTTTCATGTTCTCTGTGTCCCCACTTCCATTATAGATAAAGTTAAACAAAAAGTAACAACAAATTGGTCTTTGAAAAGTTGAGGGCTCATCCTCAAAAGCTGTGTATTCTACACTCTGCTTTTAACGAGCTGAGAAAAAGCTCTGAATCTTTCAATATATCAAAGTAAGTACAAGTCCTTTCAACTTACAGTGAAAGTCAGTTGGTTAAGACTGCATAATGTTTCTTATATAAATTACTTTCTGATCACAGTAAAGTTTGATATTTTACCCAATTGGAGGCAAAAGAAAAAACATTGCTGACAAAACTCAACAATCTTTATTTTAAACTAATTAAAACACAAAGAAAAGCAAGGATTGACTTTGGGTATAACAGTGAAGTGAGCAAAAAAGCAAATTTTACTTTCATCCTCTGTGTTCAGTTTCCTTTTATTTGAAAAAGGAACACACACACACACACACACACACCCCACAGTTATAAAAGGGTGTGTTCAGGGAAGCTTGGAGTTGGAGTGGGATGGAATTTAAAGCCTTCTAATCTAAAAAAATCCAATGGACAGAGGAGCCTGGTAGGCTGCAGTCCATGGGGTCGCTAAGAGTCGGGCTCGAATGAGCGACTTCACTTTCTCTTTTCACTCTCAAGCACTGGAGAACGAAATGACAACCCACTCCAGCATTCTTTCCTGGAGAATCCCAGGGACCGGGGAGCCTGTGGGCTGCCGTCTATGGGGTCGCACAGAGTTGGACACGACTGAAGCGACTTAGCAGCAGCAGCAGCGATCTTAATTTGCTACTCAGTGCAGGGGTCTCATTGGCAACAACACGATGCTTCTCTGCTAAGACACTTCTAGCTACCAGTCTCCCTAATTAATGAGTCAGCACTAATTTTTGAAAGTTCTTCAGTTCAGTTCAGTTCAGTCGCTCAGTCGTGTCCAACTCTTTGAGACCCCATGAATCACAGCACGCCAGGCCTCCCTGTCCAACACCAACTCCCGGAGTTCACTCAAACTCATGTCCATCGAGTCGGTGATGCCATCCAGCCATCTCATTCTCTGTCGTCCCTGTTTCGTCCTGCCCTCAATCCCTCCCAGCATCAGACTCTTTTCCAGTGAGTCAACTCATCGCATGAGGTGGCCAAAGTACTGGAGTTTCAGCTTTAGCATCAGTCCTTCCAATGAACACCCAGGACTGATCTCCTCTAGAATGGACTGGTTGGATCTCCTTGCAGTCCAAGGGACTCTCAAGAGTCTCCTTTCCCTCTTACTTCTTCCTAACTCTCTTTGCCTCTTTTCCTGCTCCTCTCCTCCCCATACCTTTGTCTCCCTCATTAGTCTCTCTCTTTTTGGACTTTCTTCTCTCCCTTATCTCTTCACTGCTTTCCATCTCTGCCACTGTTCTTATTTCAAAACTTCCAATCCCCTGCCCCCACACATCCCAGTCTTCTTCTGTTCCTCTGCTCCCAACTCTCAATCCACTCTGGAGCTTCTGCAGGGTTTTCCCACAGAATTCACTCTCCTCCCACCCTGATTACCAGGATGGAGTCCTGAAAAAAATACAAATAATAATATCCTGAGACAATGGATAAAGAAATGCAATTTTGTAATATAGACAAGTCAAGTCATTAAGAGTAGAAGGGAGAAGGCCAGAGGTAAATATTTTAGTACATACTTTAACAGATTTCAACAGAATTCAAATCTTGTTTAAATAACAGCACTGTAGGAAAAATGTTTTCTACTGCTTTTACATATACCAACCTGCCCCTCTCCCTGATCCATTAATTTATCAACTTTGTTTTTCAAAGACTCAGGAAAAAGTCCATCACAAGCCACACATGCGGGCATAGCTACTTCCATATACCTAGCAGGATAATCTATAAGAACACTGCTTTATGAAGCCAGGGAGAATCTAGCAATATCTGAACAAAGCACCACTTTGAGCCACGGAACAATCACTTTCTGCAAAGAGTGTCAAGGACTGTGGTCTCAGAATGAAAGGAAGCTGAGCTGAGTTGCTGTCAGGCTATACATAAGTCTTCCTTTGGTTTAGCCATTCATAGCAATTGCTCTTCAAGCTTTCATGCCTTCCTACCACAACATATTTATCACTCCCGCAAAAGCAAAACAAAACACCTTACAAATTCCGAAACCACAAAATAAATTTATTAGATCATAAGAGAACCTACTGTATAGTGGAGGGAACTCTACTCAATGTTCTGTGATGCCCTAAATGGGAAGGAAATTTAAAAAAAAGAGAGGATATATGTATATATTGGAGAAGGAAATGGCAATCCCTCTAGTATTCTTGCCTGGAAATTTCCATGGTCAGAGGAGCCTAGAAAGCTATAGTCCATCGGGTCGCAAAGCGTCAGTCACAACTGAGCAACTGAGCACATCTGTATAAATACAGCTGATTCACTTCACTGTACAGTAGAAACTAATACAACATTGTAAAGTAACTACACTTTTAATAAGAATTAATTTTAAAAAAGAAGATCAAGGAACTGGGAAGAGAAAAAGACTAAGTATGGTTTTCATGTTCTCTCTTTTCTTCCTTGGAGCAATGCTCCATCAATCTCTTCATTTATCACAAAGGCTGATGTGGGTTCTACTTCTTCATCAAGGTTCCATATACATGGACAGGGATAACTAGTACCAATTACATATGGCTTTAGAGTTTACAAAGCCGTTTTGTATACAAGTCTGTCATTCTCTGCTTCTCCTTTCCTGATCTTCTCTCTTTGGGTCATTGATCCCCAAGCTGCCCAAGCCTACCTTCAGAGTCTTCAGGCAGTGGAATCAGGCTAGATGTTTGTTTAGGGCTGTTTCTTGGCAGAGAATGGTCAGGAGTGATGGATCCAAGCCCTAGGAACCGTGCTGTCTAGTTATCTAAAAGGTCTAAGTAGTGTTTCTTGTACTGTAAGGACATCAAATCATGGATTTCATAGCTGCTTGCCTCACAGAGCAGTTTAATTTTTTATAGTAAACACAGCTTCTCCCCACAAAAGCACCTGAGAATGGCTGCCTTGCTATTCATTATAAGCAATGGAATCTCATATTCTACATTAGGAACTTGACCCAGTCCCAGGACAACCTCATATAGGAGGCTTGATATCCTGAGGAAACAGTGGTAGATGAATAAACAGATAAATAACTCAACAACAACAAAAAAGTAAATGCCATTAAAAAGTGGGAAAAGGACTTGAATAGACATTTCTCTAAAGAGGAGATACAAATGGTGCTAAACACCACTTTCAGTTCAGTTCAGTTGCTCAGTTGAGTCCGACTCTTTGCGACCCCATGAATCACAGCACGCCAGGCCTCCCTGTCCATCACCAACTCCCAGAGTTCACTCAAACTCATGTCCATCGAGTCGGTGATGCCATCCAGCCATCTCATTCTCTGTCTTCCCCTTATCCTTCCACCCCCAATCCCTCCCAGCATCAGAGTCTTTTCCAGTGAGTCAACTCTTCGCGTGAGGTGGCCAAAGTATTGGAGTTTCAGCTTAGCATCAGTCCTTCCAATGAATACCCAGGGCTGATCTTTAGAATGTATTCGTTGGATCTCCTTGCAGTCCAAGGGACTCTCAAGAGTCTTCTCTGACACCACACTTCAAAAGCATCAATTCTTCGGCGATCAGCTTTCTTCACAGTCCAACTCTCACATCCGTACATGACCACTGGAAAAATCAAAGCCTTGACTAGACGGACCTTTGTTGGCAAAGTAATATCTTTGCTTTTTAATATGCTATCTAGGTTGGTCATAACTTTCCTTCCAAGGAGTAAGCGTCTTTTAATTTCATGGCTGCAATCAGCATCTGCAGTGATTTTGGAGCAAAGTCTGACACTGTTTCCACTGTTTCCCCATCTATTTCCCATGAAGTGATGGGACCAGATGCCATGATCTTAGTTTTCTGAATGTTGAGTTGTAAGCCAACTTTTTCACTTTAGGGAAATGCAAATCAAAATCACAATGAGATACTACTTCATAATCATTAGGATGGCTGCTGCTGCTGCTGCTGCTGCTGCTAAGTCGCTTTAGTCGTGTCTGACTCTGTGCAGCCCCATAGACGGCAGCCCACCAGGCTCCTCTGTCCCTGGGATTCTCCAGGTAAGAATGCTGGAGTGGGTTGCCATTTCCTTCTCTAATGCCTGAAAGTGAAAAGTAAAAGTGAAGTCTCTCAGTCGTGTCTGACTCTTCGCGACCCCATGGACTGTAGCCCACCAGGTTCCTCTGTCCATGGAATTCTCCAAGCAAGAGTACTGGAGTGGGCTAGTATTCAAAATAAACAAAGAAAAACAAAAAAACAAAAACCAGTGTTTGTGAGGATGTGGAGTAATTGGAACCCTTGAGCATTGCTGGTGAGAATGTAAAATGGTGATGACCCTATGGAAAATGATCTAGCAGTTCCTCAAAAATTAACAATAGAAACACTATATGATCCAGCCATTCCACTTCTAAATGGAAAGAATGGAAAGCAGGGACTCCAACAGAGATTTATAAGCCCATGTTCTTAGCAGCATTATACACAACGGCCAAAAAGTAGAAACAGTCCAAATCAATGGATGAATGGATAAATAAATCATGTCTTTAGCTATATCTGTTCATTTGGATATATATGCAATGAAATATTATTTAGCCTTAAAAAGGATAGAAATTCTGATACATGTCACAACAATGGATGAACCCTGAACACATTATGCTAAGTGAAATAAGCTGAATACAAAAGAATACATACCGTATAATTCCACCTATATGAGGTACCCAGAGTATAAAGAAAGTAGAACAGCAGTTGCCAAGGGTTAGAGGGAGGGAGGGATGCAGAACTATTGTTTAATGAGTACAGAGTTTTATTTTGCAGTATTAAAAGGGTTATAGGGATGGATGGTGCTGATGGTTGCACAACAGTGTGAATGTACTTAAAACCACTGAATCATACACTTAAAATGGTTAAAACAGTAAACTTTATGTAATGTATATTATAAAGAAAAACCCAAAAACCAACAACTGCTGAGTTTGGACTTTCTCAGCTTTTCCTCTCTACCTAGGACTTTTTCTAAATAGTTCAAAGCCTTCCTCTTGGCCCCTGACTCATTCTTGGGTTGTCCACACTTGAGAAACTTTCTTCCACATTCCAGGAAGTCAATACTGGCTGATTTTAGATGGCACTCTTTGCTTCTCCTGCCGAGGAGATAACTAGCTAAATCCATCAGTCCAGCTGTGGGAGATATGGGGTAAAAAGCTTCCACTCATGGTAAGAATACCAGGTACTCTTTTGAGGGGGTGCATTTTGTATATAGTGTCCCTGAGGTCACTTATATGCACAGGGTGAAGTTCTCAGGTGAAATATAACCTATACAATCACCCTTCAGATGGTGCCTATACCAAACCCACCAGGGCACTTGACTGCCTATCCTTTATGAGCACAGCCTGTTCCCGTCTGAATGCACCTGGTTTCAGCTCCCTCTGAAATAAATCTCAGCTTGTTCCCTAATATCCAAGAGCTGTACAGAAAAAACCATGTGCATGTGTCAGGGAAGGGGAGTACAACCAACCATTGCTAAAAATATCACAGTTGAGTTACAGTTAAGCTATCTTCCTTTCTTTGTTTTCTACTTTTATGAATTTTGTGTGTGAATTTTTTCAATGCCTTAGATTAAACAGGAGCACATCTTATATTTCATACTTTTTGCAGCTCCTATGTCTTTTTCTGACAGGTCTACTTTTCAATGGTTGTATTATTTTCCCTACAGTTAAGTTTAGGGAGATATATGTGCCCATCCACTTTCTGCTGTCCTCTGCATCGCATGTGCACACTAAGCTGCGCAGTCAGTTGTGTCTCCTTGTGACCCCATGGACTGTAGCCCAGCAGGCATCCCTGTCAATGGGATTCTCCAGGCACGAACACTGGAGTGGGTTGCCATCCCCTCCTCCAGGGGATCTTCCCGACCCAGGGATCGAACCTGTATCTCTTACCACTCCTGCATTGACAGGTAGGTTCTCTACCGCTAGTGCCACTGGGAAGCTCCTGCATCCCATATATTTAGGCAAAATGTCATGCTTAAAGGTGAGACCCTTTACTTATGCCCTGTTTACTGTCTCAAACATCTGCTTTTATTCTGTTTCTCAATTTACCTTTTAGCAGGTCCATCTTTTCATCAATTCCCAACAAACACACAAATAAAACCACACTAATCTGTTAATGGATGTTAGTAAACCTACACAATATACATCATTTGTCACCTGTGGCTCTCATGAAGACCCTCAAGAACACTAGGGCTTTTCGGTTACTACAGTAAACCAATGGAGTGACATTTGTTGACAAAAGGTTAAAGAGAGCTAACATTTATTCAAGGTCTTCACTGCTTCAAATATGCTGCACAATGAAATGCTCATATACATGTATATATAATATATTAAGATAATATGAGGCTACTAAGAAATTTCTCACTTATAGTGGGTATGCTCTCAAGCTCTGAGAGAAATATGTGCTCTTTTCTGTCCTTGGAATATTTAGTGGAAAGGTTTATTAATCCTTTCAACAATATTGCTGAACTGTTGCCATTGTTATTAACTAGGAAACAAGAGATGAGTAATATACCCAGGGACCAGTATTTGCTAAGTGGCAGAAAATGAATGCAAATCCAACACAGAGCTCAACAAACTACAACCAAGCAGTGACAGCCTCAGATAACAAAAAATCTCTTCATCCCAAATATCTTTCCTGAAAACTTCTCTTTGCTTTGTCCCACCACCCCAGAGCCCCTCACCTGCCTACGCATTTCTTCATCCAAGTTCTAAATTGCTCATTAAAGCTTAACTAAGTGTTGAACAATTTTGATCTATAGCTCTCATGACTGAAGCAGGTTAGTTCTTTTTCAAAGTTTACCACTTCTGTATTCAAAATACCTTGAGGACTATGCCCTAGGAAATCTTTTAAATCAACTCGCTTCTCCCCTTTTGCTATCTGCTATTCCACAATGTTTTCCAGCCAAAACCTTTATGATAATCCATTTCCCATCATCATATTCATCACAGGGCCTCTGTACCTGCTGCTTCGGGAAAGGAACTGTATTCTGTACATCCATGGCTATGCTTCATTTCCAACACAAATTACATGCTGTGACCTTGTGATATGAGTCAAATGCTGGCTGTGTGCAAACACCTGTCTTCTTTGTTGAACTCCAGGTATATGTGAACTGAAGAATAACATTCCTCTACAGGGTACAGTACAACCACACCCTACTCCCAGCCAAAGTTCACTGCCTCACACAAATGTGCAACAAAAAGAGGGGAAGAAAAGAACAAAAGAGGCTTCCCTGGTGGCTCAATGGTTAAGAATCCACCTGCCAATGCAGGAGACATGGGTTCAATACCCCGGCTGGGAAGGTCCCACATTCTGTGGAACAATTAAATGGGCAACAACTACTGAACCTGTTTTAGAGCCTGGGAGCTGCAACTACTGAGCTCAAGGGCACGACAGCATGTGCTCCACAACAAGAGAAGCCACAGCAATGAGAAGTCTGTGCACCGCAAGTGGAGAGTAGCCCCTGCTCAATGCAACTAGAGAAAAATCTATGCAGCAACAAAGACTCAGTACAGTCAAAAATAAATTTAAAAAAATTTTAAGAAAAAGAACTGAAAAGAATAAGAGAGAGAGAGAGAAAAAAAGATTTTTGTCTGTTGCCAAAGGTGTAGAACAGTAACAGATGATGTTTTTGAGGATCCTAAAGATGAGATGAAAAGTACATTTTCTTCTACACTGTACAATTGCTTTAAAATATACCTAGGATTCATTTTACTCAGAAGGCAAGGAGATGAGTGCCTTCTTAAGAGTTGATCAGTTACAATTCCCAAGGGGAGGAGGCACATGCTATACCATACAGCAGGTGTCTCCAACCCCTGGGCTATGGACTGGTACCAGTCAGTGGCCTGTTAGGAACATGGCTGCACAGCAGAAGATGAGCAGTGGGTGAGCAAATGAAGCTTCATCTGTATTTACAGCCACTCCCCATTGCTTGCGTTAGCACCTGAGCTCTGCCTCCTGTCAGATCAGTGGCAGCATGATAAATGTAATGTGCTTGAATTACCCTGAAACCATCCCTGCTCCCTGGTCAATGGGAAAATTGTCTTCCAGGAAACCAGCCCCTAATGTCCAAAAAGTTGGGGACCACTGCCATATTATAGGGCCACATGGGGACACATCAACACCAGGTCTGTCAGAGGCAACAGAAGTGAGAGAAAGCTTTTGCCAGAGACTTTGTTGTGGTTTCCAGGGAAAGTAATGGGTGAAGGCAGATAAGCAAATTTGAGCAAGGATTGGATAATTAGGATTAGGTAGTTTGAATAATTTTGGTGGGCTCTGGGGTATATGCAGTGGTCTCTAGTTGTCTGGTACCTGGCCCTGGGTGATTTAGAGCAAGGCAAATGTTGGCTTGGTGTGTGAAAGCTAGTAAAAGGAAGTGATTGGGGATTTGGGCTTTGGACTGGTTGATTTACATATGAAAGGTATGCTCCCGGCAAGCTGCTGGGTATCTCTAGAAATTAGCTACTCCTTGGAAGTGCAGTCTCTCTAGGATGAGCAGGGCTCTAAGATGGCAAAGCATCATAAAATACAGGGAAAAAAGAAACCGTTATAAATACTATAATGCTTCCCTTTTGGCTCAGCTGGTAAAGAATCTGCCTGTAATGTGGGAGATCAGGGTTTGATTCCTGGGTTGGGAAGGTCTCCTGGAGAAGGGAACAGCTACCCACTCCAGTATTCTGGCCTGGAGAATTCCAGGGACTGTACAGTCCATGGGGTTGCCAACAGTCGGACATGACTGAGCCACTTTCACTTCACTTCACTTCAATGCAACAGACTTTCCATTTCAACCTAGAAACAGAACAAACCAAAAGAAGAGCTGGAAACTAATCATTCCCAGTGAGCCCACAGTCCCATTGTTGGTGGTCTATAAATTCACAGCAACCACTCTCACTTAAGGATATTACATCTTAATAAAGCCAAAAACTGTCTCTTATTAATGTGAAAAACCACATTGAAGTTGGAATCCAACTGACATAGAATGATGTCATATTTGGGCTTCCCATGTAGCTCAGCTGGTAAAGAATCTGCCTGCAATGCAGGAGACCATGATTCAATTCCTGGGTTGGGAAGATCTGCTGGAGAAGGGACAGGCTATCCACTCAAGTATTCTTGGGCTTCCCTGGTGGCTCAGCTGTGAATTAGATATTATCTTGTTTAACTGAATATTTTGTATTATCTTATATGCTATTCTTAGCATTGAATGATGTACTTATTAATAAAAGAAAGGACTTTCTGTAATGATGCTAAATTGAAAAATAATTATTCAAATAAAAAGCTCTTAGAATTGTTAATAAAACTCTTAGTCTACTTTCAGAGTGGAGGCTACGGTTGTATAAGAGACAGAAAAGGTGACTAGTAGAAGGATGCCTCTCCTCTGAAAGTCCAGGAAGGATTCCCCACAGTGAAATCAAGACTTTTAATGACCTTACCTATCACTTCATAATAAAAACTGAGGTCCTCAGATAAGAACTTCTTAGCAGAGAGGAACAATAAAATAATGAATGAAATATGTTTAGGTATATTATAGTTTCCCACACTAAAAATTAATTAAGTCACATATAATGGAATATTTGACAAGAAATATTTTGGCACATGAATTTTTCAGTAGTCTAACTCTCTAATGATTAAAATTTGGGGTTGAACAAAATTCATTCATCAAACAAATACTTATTCAGAGTCAATCAGTCTTAACAGTATCCTAGGCTCTAGAGATGTAGCAGCAAACCAGACATGGTCTCTCCTATTGGAGCTTCCATTTTAACCGGAAAGGTAAACAATAAATAGGTAATCAAATAAAAAGCAAGCTGATGTACAATGTTGAAAAATGCTACATAGAAAGTGAATAGGGTGACATGATGGTGACTGAGGGTTAGCACTTTTGGTGGAGTGGTTAAGGAAGGCCTCTTTGAAGAAGTGACATTTTATCTAAGAACTGGAGGAGCTAACCAAGTGAAATCAAAGAAGGATTCCAGGGAGTGAGAATAGCACAAGCAAAGAACTTTGGATGGAAATGCTTTAGGTTGGTACCCAGATAATGTGCATTTTATGCCCAGTAAAATAGAAAAACATGGAAGGATTTAAGGCAGGAAACTGGTATGCTATAATTGAACTTGTTTTTACTCTGAACCATTTGAGAAGAGTTTGCAGGCATTGTGTTCCACTGCCCTTGAAATATTTCCACAACACAAAAACATTCTCCTACATAACTATAGTACATAACCAAAGCACAACCATTTAAACCAAGACATCAGCACTTATAAAATGTTACAGTTCACAGACCCTGTTCAAATTTTGTCAATCTATAGCAGATGGGTTCAATTCAGGATGATGTACTGACTAGTTGTCACGTCTCCCCAGTCTCACTGTTACTGCAATGTTGCTTCTTCTAGAACTTCCAGTTCACAAAGTCAAGAAATAAACACGTACTCACATTCTTCTCTCTCTCTTTTCCTCCTTCCTTCCCTCCCTCTCTCTTCTATTCATTTTGACATTTATCTTTATATATTAAAAACCATGAGTTCACTCCAACATCTCAAATTCCAGTCTATATCCCAGTTCATTATCACTTTCCCGTTTTATATTTGTAACTCCCTTTGTTGACAGTAAGAAACCTTTCCCCATTATGTCCAATATGCATATCTGTTCAATTCTCTCATGTGCAAGTAATCTCCCAACCCTGTTGGACCACCACCTTCCTTACTTAGTGCCAAATGTTGTCTCCAAGAAGTATTAGGGAAGAGAAAAATGGACAGTGCTTTATCACTTCAAAAATATATCTCTGGCTGCTGGTGGAGGGCAAGAGTAGAATCAGAAAGAACAGTTAGGAGGCCATATATTTATCAACTTAGTCACGAGAAAAATGATTTAAGAATATAAAAATAAGTGGAGAAATCCAAAACACATCTTGGAGATAGTCCTGGAGAAGTGGATGTGAGAGTTGGACCATAAAAAAGGTGGAGCACCAAAGAATTGATGGTTTTGAATTGGGGTCCTGGAGAAGACTCTTGAGAGTCCCTTGGACTGAAAGGAGATCAAAATAGTTAATCTTAAAGGAAATCAATCCTGAAATATTCATTGGAAGGACTGATGCTGAAGCTGAAGCTCCAATATTTTGGCCATCTGAGCTGACTCATTGGAAAAGACCCTGATGCTGGGAAAAACTGAAGGCAGAAGAGGGCAGAAGAGGATGAGATGGTTAGATAGCATCACCGACTCAACGGACATGAACCTGAGCAAACTCCGGGAAACAGTGAGGACAGGAAATCCTGGTGTCTTGCAGTCCATGGGGTCACAGAGAGCCGGACACGACTTAGTGACTGAAAATCAACAATGCCACCTAAGCAGCTGAATATGAATCTGGAGATCAGAGGAAGGAATGGGACTAAAGATATACAGACCGACATCAGCAGCAGCATTGAAAGTGGCACTTAATGTTGTGGGGCTAAAAGAGATGTCCAAGGAAAAGAATAAAGATAAAAGTGAAAAGGAAGCCTGAGGCCAACACCTAAAGTTCTCTAACAGTAAAAATATGTCTGAGGAGAATGAGTCAGCAAGAAAAAGATAGAAGGGGAAGCTGTGAGACAGGAATGTACTCAGGAGATGACAGTGTCCTGGAAACCAAGAAAAGAAAGCGTTTCAAGTAGGAGGGAACATCTGACTATGTCAAAAGTTGCTGATGTGTTTGGTAAGTCAAGAAAGAGAAGTGCCTAGAGGAATGAAAATTAGGGGATCTGGATAAAAGTATTTTACTATTACAGTAAGGATGGTTGGAGGGGGTTGAAAAGTGAAAGCAATAAGGGCAACTAGTTATCAGGAGAAACTTTCCTGATAGAAAACATATAAAATGGTTCATAAAATATTTATTTATTACAGATTGGGGTCTATGGGCTTCCCAGGTGGTGACAGTGGTAAAGAACCTGTCTGCCAATGCAAGAGACATAAGAGACATGGGTTCAATCCCTAAGTTGGGAAGATCCCCTAGAGAAGGGCATGGCAACCCACTCCAGTATTCTTGCCATGGAGAATGCCATGGACAGAAGAGCCTGGCAGACTACGGTCCATAGGGTTGCAAAGAGTTGGACAAGACTGAAGCAACTTAGCACAAAGCACAGTGTCTTTATATTAAAAATAGATATAATTCATTTACAGGAAAAATAATATCTTTAATCATATGTGTTCCATTAAAATTAATATTGACATTTATTAATTATATTCAAATAGATTTTATACCGTTTCAATTAAATTCCTTCCACGACTAATATTTTTATCAAAATATTCACAGGTGCAAAATTTCTCATAGGTCTGAAGTGACAGTTCTCAGGGCAGAATTAGCATCTTCAGAGAAGTTTTGGTTTCCAGTAAAAACAAATGCCAGCTGTCTACCAGATCTGGGTCTAGCACATTGTTCTCTAGCACTTTCCTTTCCTTCACGCAAAGCAGCTGCTGAAATGGAATCAGCAATTCTCAGGCTGGAGGGTCTTACGTCTTTTCCCTTGAATTTTCTTTTGCCACTTCTTAGTAAGCTCTTCTCAATTATTTTCCTTCACTAATTCTATGTCTTTTTTAAACATTCAAGTCTTTTGTATCTTTAAGAAATTGCCCCATGTCCTGATCATTGATGTCACAACCCCTTTCTCCCTTGTTTTTCACTTATTCTTTTCCATAAACATAAAACCTGCAAATTACTTTCTTCTTAGTTCAAGTGTTTGGGGGCAAACTTAGGAAAGAAAAACCTTGCCAAGTCTAGAAAACTTAAGATTCCTTAATTTGAAGAAGAGGTTATATTCATGCTTTGAATAATCTTACACATACAATATGTAAAGCTTTCATTCCCCTTTTAAACAGAGCTCTGTCTTCTATGATCCTGGGATGGCAGGGGTATAGAACAGATTCTAATGTGTTTTCCTGAGGTTTCTTTCATGTACATTTTTTATTTTTTTGGATGCTTGCTTGTTAAAGTAGAAGGAACCTGCTGTATGACTCTTCCCGGAAAGTAAGAATCCCAACATTTTCCCTCCTCAGTCATATTGGGCTGTTCAGCCTCAGGACTATACCACAAAAGCATTTGCACTGCTAGCGGAATCCATTGTGAAACTCAGTTTAACTTAGGAATGGCTATTTCCTGAGCCACCACATCTAAGAACTTTAAAATTCGACTTTGAAATTTGCTTGTGTTTCATATTACCTTTATAACATTTTCAGGTTCTCCAGAGTCTTTCCACAGTATTCTAACCAACTGCAAGTATGAAATTATAACAAAATGATTTTCCAGGTTCTTATTTTGAACAAAATGTACCATTAAATTATGTTATTTTCTCCCATACATACTGTATAGTAAGAGAGAAACTATAGGTGGGTGGGGTTTCCAATGCTTTCAATTGCAGCTCCATTCTCCCCACAGAGGTCCAAAGTAGATCCCAGATTTTCCATTCCTGGGTCCCAAGTGGTTGGGAAAGATTTGCTCCCTTTGCCTTTGCCAAAGCTTTAAAATGGTATTTATATGCACCTCAAATGCATATTCAAAGGCCTTTCTGTTTCATCAAACACCAGATATCAAAGGATTTCATCCAATGGCTAAATTCAGTTGCTCAGTCTTCCCTTAGAACATGCCCTCTAAGTGGCTTGAAATTACAACTCCGAAGTCTTTAGCCCTCCAGTGTCCTTTCTGAGATTCCTGTGTATAGTATAAATAATCTAAGCAAACAATGGCAGCTGCCTTGTTTGTTTGAAATGTCAGTTCTGTTGCTAAAACCTGCTTTTCTTTAACACTTTTTTTTTCTTAAAAGAATCTTCAAGATAGAAAGAAAAATGTGTTACCTTTTGACACAGAAATATGCCCCTCAGAATCAACCTTGAAAATACAGCTTCACCAAAAAAAAAAAAAAAACAAAAAAGCAAAACAAAACATGGATTGTTCTCACATTTCTGTTCAGTAATAAAATATCGAGACAATAACCTAGGAGTAGCAGACTGATGAAATAGATAATGATACATCCATACTAATACTATGCAGTGTTAAAAAGATTTCTCTGTACTGACTTGGAGAGATCTCCAAAATATTTTATACCATTGGAAAAAAGCAGTGGGCTGGATATTTCATCTGATAGGCTAACATTTTTGTATGAGAAGAAGGAGAAAAATGGATAGAGGCACAATTCTGTACTGTAATTCTGAAACTGTCTCATGTATATTGTAAGATAAAGCAAATCAGAAAATATGCCACTGTACAGAGTGTATTCTGGTGCCATCTAACCAGCTGGGCTAGTGGCAACTCCTGGAAGCTGCATGGCCCAGTGGCACTCAAGCCAAGAGAAAGGCAGACAGAGTCAGTGGTATGGAGACTTCAGGTGTGGGTCAGCTTGAGTTAGGACAACAAACAAAGACCTTTAAGGAGTTTTAGGGCCGATTCTCCCATTGCATCTAGGCAAGGAATCTAATTCATAACCACCTGCATTACTAAATACAGCCTTCAGCCAGTCAAAACAGGAGACCTCACAAGAGTATACAAGAAGATGCATACCCCATCCAATAGCCCTACATACAGTGATATCTGAACAAAAAGTAGAGCCCATGGCTTCCCCCATCTGCAGAGCAAAATAAGTGGCCTCACATGACCAGGGAATTTAGTGCACACTGAGGCCTGATTTGAGCTCCCAAACAATGAGCTGTACAAACCCTGAGATACATACTGCTTCCTTGACAGAGAAGGGAACTTGGTCTTCTACTGACTACAGTACCTAGTTCAGTTCAGTTCAGTTGCTCAGTTGTGTCCGACTCTTTGAGACCCCATGAATCACAGCACGCCAGGCTTCCCTGTCCATCACCAACTCCTGGAGTTCACTCAAACTCATGTCCATCGAGTCGGTGATGCCATCCAGCCATCTTATTCTCTGCTGTCCCTGTCTCCTCCTGCCCCCAATCCCTCCCAGCATCAGAGTCCTTTCCAGTGAGTCAACTCGTCACATGAGGTGGCCAAAGTATTGGAATTTCAGCTTTAGCATCAGTCCTTCCAATGAACACCCAGGATTGATCTCCTTTAGAATGGACTGGTTGGATCTCCTTGCAGTTCAAGGGACTCTCAAGAGTCTTCTCCAACACCACACTTCAAAAGCATCAATTCTTCGGCGATCAGCTTTCTTCACAGTCCAACTCTCACATCCATACATGACCACGGGAAAAACCATAGCCTTGACTAGACAGACCTTTGTTGGCAAAGTAATGTCTCTGCTTTTTAATATACTATCTAGGTTGGTCATAACTTTCCTTCCAAGGAGTAAGCGTCTTTTAATTTCATGGCTGCAGTCACCATCTGCAGTGATTCTGGAGCCCAAAAAATAAAGCATGACACTGTTTCCACTGTATTCCCATCTATTTCCCATGAAGTGATGGGACCAGATGCCATGATCTTTGTTTTCTGAATGTTGAGCTTCAAGCCAACTTTTTCACTCTCCTCTTTCACTTTCATCAAGAGGCTTTTGAGTTCCTCTTCACTTTCTGCCATAAGGGTGGTGTCATCTGCATATCTGAGGTTATTGATATTTCTCCCGGCAATCTTGATTCCAGCCTGTGCTTCTTCCAGCCCAGCATTCACATTCCCAACCATGTACTAAGCCTGGCCAAAGAATCTAGGCAATCACAGAGTCCATCCAACATCCTCACTTGGGTAGGAAACCAAGCTAGCAACCTTGTCCATCTGTTCTCAGCCAGTGGCATACAGTCTCTCATCTTTGTCCTCAGACTTCAGTTGCCTTGCCCCAATACATAGCATGCCCCTCATGCCCAAAGACACTACCAGCAGACACACTCAGAAACGCAAATACAGCTGACTGGTGAAGAACTGTCTCTGCTGAAGGAAATTTATAGAGTCTGCAAGAGGAGTCTAATTACTCAGTTGTGCAGATATCAATATAAGCAGTCACAAAATCAGATGAATATGATGTCATCTAATGAAAATAATAAAGTTCCAATAATTGACATTTAAGAAACAGAATTCTATGAACTGTCTGACAAAGAATTCAGAAAAATCTTCTTAAGTTTAGCGAACAATAAGAAAACACAAACAGACAACTAACCAAAATAAGAAAAACAATGAATAAACCTGATGAGAAGTTTGACAGGAAAATAACAATCATAAAGAAAAAAATCCTGTAGTTGAAAATACAGTCAATATAAGAGTTGAAAAATACAATCACTGAACTGAAGAATACAAAAAGAATCTCAAGAGTCTCAAAACCAAACTCACATGCAGAAGTAAGAATCAGTGACCTGGAGATTCAGTTCAGCTCAGTTCAGTTCAGTTCAGTCGCTCAGTTGTGTCCGACTCTCCGCGACCCCATGAATCACAGCACGCCAGGCCTCCCTGTCCATCACCAACTCCTGGAGTTCACTCAAACTCATGTCCACAGAGTTGGTGATGCCATCCAGCCATCTCATTCTCGGTCGTCCCCTTCTCCTCCCGCCACCAACCCTTCCTAGCATCAGAGTCTTTTCCAGTGAGTCAACTCATTGCATGAGGTGGCCAAAGTATTGCAGTTTCAGCTTTAGCATCAGTCCTTCCAATGAACACCCAGGATCAATCTCCCTTAGAATGGACTGGTTGGATCTCCTTGCGGTACAAGGGACTCTCAAGAGTCTTCTCCAACACCACACTTCAAAAGCATCAATTCTTCGGTGATCAGCTTTCTTCACAGTCCAACTCTCACATCCATACATGACCACGGGAAAAACCATAGCCTTGACTAGACGGACCTTTGTTGGCAAAGTAATGTCTCTGCTTTTCAATATATCACCTGGAGATTATGACACTGGAAATTACCCAGTAAGAGGAACAAGCAAAAGGCAATCAAAAAAAAAAAAAAAAAGAATAGTTATTTAAGCAAGCAAAATAGATGTTAAACTAAAAATGTTAAAAAGAGATGAATAAGGTCATTATAATAATAAAGGACTCAATATAGCAAGAAGATATAACAACTGTAAATATTTACATGTACAACATCAGAGCACCTAACTATAAGAAGCAAAAACTAATAACTAAAAGGAGAAATCAACAGTAATAAATATTTGAAGATTTTAATACTCCACTCTCAATAATAAATAGATCATCTAGACAGAGAATCAATAAGGAAACTGCTTATTTGAACACCACAGACCAAATGAATCTAAAAGACATATAAAGAACATCCTGTCCAACAATGGCAAGAGTACATGTTCTTCTCAAGTGCACATGAACTATTTCTAGGACAGACCTTTAGGCCACAAAACAAGTCTTAGCAAATTAAATAAAATGGAAAACATATCAATTATTTTCTCTGACCACAAAGGCATAAGACTAGAAATCAATAATAAGAAGGAAACTGGAAAATTCACAAACACATGAAAATTAAACACTTTCCTGAAAAACCAATGGCTCAAAAAATTTAAAAGAAATTTTCTTGAAACAAGCAGAATTGGAAACACAACATACCAGAACTTATAGAATGAAGCAAAAGTCCATAGCAATAAATGCCTACTTTAAGAAGAAAGAAAATATCAAGCAAGGAACCTACAAGCAACCTAACTTTATGCCTTAAAGAATTAGAAAAAAAGAAACAACTGAGTTCAAAGTTAGCAGAAGAAAGGAAATAATAACAATTAAAGCAGAAATAAATGAAAAAGATAACAGAAAACCAATAGAAAGGATTAACCAAACTAAGAGCTGGTTCTTTGAAAGATAAACAAAATTGGTAAGATCTTATATAAGGGTTGGTGTATACAGATGAAAAAGAAAGGATACAAATAAAATTATAAATACAAATTAGACATTACAACTGACATGCATAAAAATTCGACTATACAATAACTGAACAATCTTGAAGAAATGGAAAAATTCCTAGAAACAAAACTTATAAAAACTGAATCAGGAAGAAATAGAAAAACAGGAAAAAAGCAAGATGGTGGATGAGTAGGAGAATGTGGAGTTCATCTCTCTCCACAGATGCATCAAGACTACATCTACATATAGAACAGTTCTCACAGACCAGCTGAACACTAGTAGACCTCGGACACCATAAGGACAAGAAAGACCCCTGTATAACTGGGTAGGAGGAAATAAAGAAGGGAAAAAGAAGAGAGGAAGTGGATGGGACCTGTGCCCTTGGAGTGGAGGAGCTGAAGGAGCAGAGAGGTTCCACATTCAGGGAAACCTCCTCACCAATGGGGATATTGGTTGGGACAGAAGGAGAGCATCTGGAGCTGCCAGAGGAGAGCAGACACGCTGGTTGAACAGAAAGGACAGAGTGAGATCCACACAGATGGTCTGTGTCACATTCCTGAGCACCCTTGCCTGGGACATATGCCCAACAGTGGGCATGGAGGCTGGGTGCTGGGACTTGGAGACTGGAGAACAAACGCAGGGAGAACTGCTCCTGGATGCAAGGAGACAGCCTGAGGGGACAGGAGTGAGGAAAATCTGCAACCAGGAATGCTTGCAGAGGAAACCCAGACTGACATAGAATCAATGTGCCATTTCTATGTAACATGCAGGGTGGAGTCACCATTGCAGCATCTCTCCTTGCGCACTGGCCAAGGCCCTTGGGCCTTGGGAAGACCCTCAGGCCCTTGGAAAGCCCCCACTGGGACTGGTCCAAACGCATCTGCTGCTGGATGCTAGGAAAGACCCCTGCTGGGGCTGGCCATCTTGTGCAGGTGGCCAAGAGCTAGGAAAGGCTCACACCAGGGCTTAGTCTCTCACACCTGTGGCCACTGGCTTTCTTGTGCGTCTCACCACCAATGGGGTCAGATCTCTCATGGCCACTGATTCCCCAGCACATCTGTCACCATTGGGGCTCCCTCCACTCTGGCAGCCATGCCACATCCACACTGTCCTCACTGAGTGCTCCAAGGCAGCCTCAGAAGCAGACCCCTGTGGGTGGCCCACATGGAGAGGTGGGGCTAAAACCACAGCTGAACTGCAGGGGCTATATAGCTAAGGAAAAAAAAGCTGAAATCTCTCCTCACAGCTGTGCAAACTGTGAATTGACACCTCTGCAGATGACTTGGTTAAAAACTCAGCGCCTACAAAACATATGAACAGACGAGTGTTCCCACAGCCAAGAGAGACATAGTTTTAGCAGCTGCAGACTTTGGGGGCCCATATACATTGGAATTGAGCCAGGTTAAACTCTGAGCTGCCTCCACAACACTAACACAACAGGTCCAGATCTGTGATTACTGCAATCCTGGGACCTGACTTCAGTGAATCTATTCTGGTGGCCTGGTGAGAGCAATGCCTGAGAGACATCAAGGCAATTGCCAGCATATACACAGTTAAGATGGGGACAAGAGCAGTGCCAACATCAGCATAATCTGATAGCTCCCACAGTCTGTGAAAGGTAATACAACACAGCACACCCACAGGTGAACAGGTCCAGAGGAGGAATACTTTGTAGCTTTCCTACCAGCAGGAGTGCTCCAATCCTACCTACCTCACACCATAGATCATAAACATGGCTAAGAAGCAGACAGGGGAGGGGTGGCACTACTACAACAACTAGGAACAGACCATGTCCCTGACAGGGAAATGACAACCACAGAGCAAAGGGGAGGCCCTGTACAATATCCCGGGCAGGCTCTGGTCACCACTACAGCAGTCGAACCCCCTATCATGGGTCTGGCTTTAGTAGCTTTGGGCTCTTTGGGCATATATACTTTGGTTAGGGCCATGTCAGGGTTGAAACTGCCTACATAGCTCCCATGGCAGGTCTAGGCACATAATTACTGTGTCACTGGGACCTAATCTCAGTGGACCTGAACCAGTGGCTGGGTGTAACAATGCCTGAGTCACTAGGGCTAACTGCCAGCATAGCCACAGTTAAGGCAGGACCAAGAGCAGTTCCAACAACAGAATACTTTGTGAGCCTGCACAGTAGGTAAACGGGGACATAACAGAGCATAATCACAGGTGAACACTTCCAGTGGAGGAAAATTCTGTCTTCACTTCCAGTGGAAGTGCTCCAATCCCACCTACCTCACAGCATAGATCAGAATCTCAGCAAAGAAAGAGATCTGGGGACCTCTGCTCCAACAAACAGGGAGCACACCCATCCCTGAAAAGGCAGTGATAACCACAGAGCAAAAGGGAAGCCCTGCTCAATATCTAGGGCAGACTCTAAGCAACACAGCACCAATCAAACCTCCTATCAAAAGAGTAATAGTACAAGTCTCTGGACCAAACTAACACACCAGGGGCAGATACCAGAAGCAAGAGGAACTATGATCCTGCAGTCTGTAGAGAGGAGACCACAAATACAGTAAGTCTGCTAAAATGAGACAACAAAGAAATATGTTGTAGACAAAGGAGCCAGATAAAAACCTACAAGAAATACTAAAAGAGAATATAAGCAATCTATCTAAAAGAGAATTTGGAATAATGACAGTAAACATGATCCAAGATCATGGAAACAGAACGGAGGCTTGAATCAAGAAGATACAAGAAAAGTTTAGCAAAAACCTAGAAGAACTAAAGAACAAGCAGAGATGAACAAGACAAGGACTGAAATAAAAAATACACTAGAAGGAATCAACAGGAGAATAACTGAGGCAGAAGGGATAAGTGACCTGGAGGGCAGAATGGTGGTAATCTCTGTTGTGGAACAGAATAAAGAAAAATGAATGAAAAGGAAAAAGAACAGTCTCAAGAGACTTTTAGGACAACACTAAATGTGCCAGCATTTGAATTACAGGGGTTCCAGAAGAGCAAGAAAAAGGTAAAGGGCCTGACGAAATATCTGAAGACATCATAGTCAAAAACTTCTCTAACACAAGAAAGGAAATAGTTACCCAAGTCCAGGAAGGGCAGAGTCTAGTACAGGATAAACCCAAGCAGAAAAACACAAAGACACATATTAATCAAAATAAAAAAAAATAAACATAAAGAAAAATATTAAAAACAGCAAGGGAAAAGCAACAAATAACATACAAGGGAATTCCCATAAGGTTATCAGCTGATTTTTTAGCAAAAATTCTGCAGGCTAGAAGGGAGTGGCAGGACATATTTAAGGTGATGAAAGGGGAAATCCTACAAACAAGAATACTCTAACCAGTAAGGCTCTCATTCAGATTTGAAGGAGAAATCAAAAGCTTCACAGACAAAAAAAACTAAGAGAATTCAGCACCACCAAATCAGTATTACAACAATTGCTAAAGGAATTTGTCTAGGCAAGAAACAAAAGAGAAGAGGACAAAAGTAGCAAGGAAGAAAAAAAGATATGAAAACAAACCCCAAACAACTAAGAAAATGGCAATAGGAAAATACATATCAATAATTACCTTAAATATAAATGGAATAAATGCCCCCAACAAAAAACAAAGTCTGACTGAATGGATATAAAAACAAGACTCCTATATATGCTGTCTAAAGGAGACCCACTTCATACAGACTGAAAGTGAGGGGATAGAAAAACATATTCCATGAAAAGGGAAATGAAAAGAAAGCTTCAGTAGCAATACTCACATCAGATGAAAAAAAATCAAGACTGCTACAAGAGACAAGGAAGGACACTACATAATGATCAAGTGATCAATCCAAGAAGAAGATTCACTAACTGTAAACATATATGCACCCAACATAAGATCACTTTAATACATAAGCCAAATGCTAACAGCTATAAAAGGGGAAATCGACAGTAACACAATAGTAGGGAATATTAACACCCCACTTACATTAACAGATAGGTAATCCAGACAGAAAATTAACAAGGAAACACAAGTATTAAATAAAACATTAGACCAGACAGACTTAATTTATATTTATAGGACATTCTATCCCCAGCAGAAGAATATACTTTCTTCTCAAGTGTACATGGAACATTCTCTAGGATAGACCACATCTTAGGTCAGAAATCAAGCCCCTGTAAATTAAGAAAACTGAAATCAGGTCAAGCATCCTTCCCATAAGGCTATGACATTAGAAATCAATTATAGGAAAAAAAAAACTGTAAAAATCATAAACACATGGAGGATAAACAATGTTACTAAATAAGCAATAAATAATCACTGAAAAAAAGCACAAAGAAAATTTTAAAATACCTAGAAACAAATGACAATTAAAACATGATGATGCAAAACCTATGGTACACAACAAAAGCAGTTTCAAGATGGCAGTTTGTAGCAATACAATCCCACCTCAAGAAACAAGAAAAATCACACATAAACAACCTAACCTTAAGCCTAAAGCAAGCAGAGAAAGAACAAACAAAACCCAAAGTCAGCAGAAGGAATGAAATCACAAAGACCAGGGAAGAAATAAATGAAATAGAAATAAAGAAAACAATAGCAAAGACTGATGAAACTAACAGCTTGTTTTTGATTAGATAAACAAAATGGATAAACCTTTAGCTAGCTACCTTAATAAAAAAAAGGAAGAGGATTCAAATCAATAAAACTATAAATTAAAAAGGAGAAGTTACAACTGACACTGCAGAAATACAAAGAATCATAAGAGACTACTATAGGTAACTATATGTCAATAAAATGGACAACCTGGAAGAAATAGACAAATATTTAGAAAGGAACAACCTCCCAAGACTGAACCAGGAAGAATAAAAATATGAAAAGGCTGATCACAAGTAAAGAAATTGAAACTGTGATTAAAAATCTTCCAGCAAACAAAAGTCCAGGACCAGATGGATTCACAGACAAATTCTATCAAGCATTTAGGGAAGCACTAACACCTATTCTTTTCAAATTCTTCCAAAAAATTGAAAAAGGAGAAACACTCCCAAATTCAGCCTACAAGGTCACTGTTACCCTAATACCAAAACCGGAAAAAGGTATCACAAAAAAAGAAAACCACTGTCTAATATTTTTGATGAACATAGACACAAAAATCCTCAGTACAGCACCAGCAAACAGAATTCAACAACACATCAAAAGGTTCATACACCATGATTAAGTGGGATTTATCCCAAGGGTGCAAGGATTCCTCAATATATGCAAATCAACAAATGTGCTTATCATATTAACAAATTAAAGAATAAAAATGATACAATCATCTCAATAGATGAAAAAAATCTTTTGAAAAAATTCAACACCCATTTATAATAAAAACTCTCCAGAAAGGGGACACAGAGGGAACCTACCTCAACATAATAAAGGCCATATACAGTAAACTCATAGCAAACATTATTCTCAATGGTGAAAAACAGAAAGCATTTTCTCTAAGATCAGGAACAAGACAAGGGCGTCCACTCTTACCACTGTTATTCAACATAGTTTGGAAGTCCTAATCATGGCAATCAGAGAAGAAAAAGAAATAAAAGAAATTCAAACTGGAAAAGAAGTAAAATTGTCACTGCAGATGACATGATACTATACATAGAAAATCCTAAAGAAGCCATCAAAAAACAACTAGAGCTTATCAGTGAATTTGGCAAAGCTGAAGGATACAAAATTAATGCAGAGAAATCTCTTGCATTTGTATATACTAACAATAAAGGATCAGAAAGAGAAATTCAGAAAACAATCCCATTTACCATTGCAACAAAAATAATAAAATAGCTAGGAATAAACCTACCTAAGAGGACAAAAGATCTGTATTCAGAAAATTTTAGAATACTAATGAAAGAAATCAAAGACAACATAAATACATGGAGATACGTACTTTATTTTTGGATTGGAAGAATCAATATTGTGACAATGACCATACTACCCAAAGAAACCTACAGATTCAGTGTAATCCCTGTAAAATCACCAACAGCATTTTCCACAAAAATAGAACAAAAAATTTTACAATTTGTGTGGAAACACAAAAAGTTCCAAATAGCCAAAGCAATCTTGAGAAAGCATAATGAAGATGGAGGAATCAGGTTTCCAACTTTAGACTATACTAAAAAGCTGCAGTAATCAAGACAGTATGATACTAGCACAAAAACAAAAAATATAGATCAATGGAACAAGATAGAAAGCCCAGAGATAAACCCATACACCAACAGTCGCTTAATCCATGACAAAGGAGGCAATACTATACAATGGAGAAAAGACACCTTCTTCAATAGGTGGAGCTGGGAAAACTGGACAGCTTAATGTAAAATAATGAAATTAGAATCCTCCCTAACACTATACACAAAAATAAAACTCAAAATGGATTAAAGACCGAAATGTAAAGCCAGACACTATGAAACTGTTAGAGGAAAACACAGGTAGAACATGCTGTGCCATAAATTGCTGCAAGGTCTTTTTTGACCCACCTCCTAGAGTAATGAAAATAAAAACAAAAATAAACAAATGAGATCTAATCAAACTTAAATGCTTTTGCAAAGCATAGGAAATCATAAACAAAATGAAAAGATAGAAGTCTCAAAATAGGAGAAAATATTTTCAAATTAAGCAGCAAACATCAAACATGGGATTAATCTCCAAAATATACAAACAGCTCATGCAGCTCAATACACACACACACACACACAGATATATACACATAAAACAATCAAAAAATGGGTGGAAGACCTAAATAGACATTTTTCCAAAGAAGACATACAGATGGGCTAGAGGCACATGAAAAGAAACTCAACATCACTAATTATTAGAGAGATACAGATCAAAACCACAATGAGGTATCACATCACACCAGTAAGAATGGCCATCATAAAAAGATCTACAAACAAATGCTGGAGAGGGTGTGGCGTAAAGGGAACCCTCCTACAGTGTTTGTGGGAATGTAAACTGGTACAGCCACTATGGAGAACAATATAAAGGTTCCTCAAAAAACTAAAAATAGAACTACCATAGGAACCAGCAATCACACTCCTGGGCATATACCCAGAGAAAACCAAAAGGCAAAATGATAACAGGCACCCCAAAGTTCACTGCAGAACAGAATGTGGGGTATCACAGGTAATGCTGTTACCACTATCATAGGAATGGCTGACTGAGATGGAGTGGAAAAATTATTCTTAAAAGTCATTAAGAAAGATTTCCTTGGTCATCCAGTGGTTAAGAATCTACCTTCCAAGGCAGGGGATGCAGGTTCTGACTGGGGAACTAGGATTCCACAAGCAGTGGGACGACTAAGTCCAGGCGCCTCAACTACCGAGTGCCCCTACTAAAGCCTGTGCTCCACAACTACGGAAAGCCCACACGCTGCAGTGAAGAGCTCACGTGAGGACCCAGCTCTGCCAAAATGATCTCTTTTTAAAGTCATTAAGTTAAGGTGTTAGATAGGGTTTCCAAAGGATGCTGAGATCACAAAGGATAATAATGTGAATCTGGATAAAAGAAATTCTGAGAAGCTGTTCAACAGTGTTTGAATTTTAGTAGTTAACTAACGTCCTAACCTTAGAAGCAAATGAATATATTTCAAAGTGTGAAAATATATTTATTCATAAAATTCTCAACTCCTGGAATCCATGCTACACTGTGGCTGATTTTCTTTTTTTTTATTAAATTAATTAATTTATTTTAGTTGGCAGCTAATTACTTTAAAATATTGTGCTGGTTTTTGCCATACATTGACATGAATGTGGCTGATTTTCTAATAAATAAAAGAGCATTTACAATTTAATGCACATCTTATAATTGCTTATACTCTCCACAGGTTTGAATTATCTACACCAACAGTTTTTATAAGCTGAGTCATCAATATAGTAAGTCTATATATCTCTTCCAAAGGATGCTGTTTAGATATTACTTGTGGTAACACATGACATCTAAAATAATGTCTAATAAAATCCCCAATGAGTAAGAAATATCTCACTGGTCTAGAATTTAAAAATCACTCAAATACTCTTTGAGAAAAAAAATCATCTGTTCGAGATTTTCTGAGCTATATCTCAACAGCAGATTGAGAAATAAATATGCCACTTAGACTTTTAATGCCCTTCTTTGGATAATATAAAATGATATAAGACTCAGGCTAAACTGGTGTAAGATGATGTAAGACTCAGGGCTTCCCTAGAAGCTCAGACATTAAAGAATCTGCCCTCAACGTGGGAGACCTGGGTTCAGTCCATGGGTTGGGAAGATCACCTGGAAAAGGAACTGGCAACCCACTCCAGTACTCTTGCCTGGAGAAACCCATGGACGGAAGAGCCTGGTGGGCTACAGTCCATGGTGTCACAAAGAGTTGGCTACAACTAAGCAACTAACACACACAGGCTAAACTGACTTGAATAACAGACATCCATTCCAAGGCCTCTCTGCAGTGTGTTTCATGGGACGTTAAGATAAACAATGGCCCTTAATATACATTAGCACCCCCTTCATAGTTACATAGATTTATGTAGAACTCAGTAACCCTGAATTTAGGTTACCCTTCTATTTTATGAACTACAGGAGCCATACAATCTCATTTCTGGTACAAGTTTGGGTTTGGCAGGATGCTATTAGCATCTGCTGTATACTATTGCTAGAGTGTATAAAAATTTGACGTACTCTACCAGGAATAATGATATAATTTAGTCAAGTCCTCACTTAACCAGTGTAGATAAGAGATGTAACTTTGGAACCCAGAGAAGGGAGATTAAGTATAGTTTGCACTAGAGGAGGGTGGACTGGTTGGGTAAGAGGGAAAGTGATTAAAATAAGTATAACACACAAAATTTCAATGGATGGTGGGGAAGTAGTTGGGTATACAGTTAATAACAGAAATGTCTACACAGGGTAAATGTTTATAAAAGAAATGCCCTCCTGATTCCACTTTCTCTTCCAGCTACTGTCTACTTCATTACTCTTTTTCTATGCGTAGAGAGTACTTCAAAATCTTTGTAATCACTGTCTCCAGTACTACCACTCCAAAGAAAATTCTCTGATCAAGGTTATCAACAACTTCCATGTTGATAAACCAGCAGTCGGTCCTTAACTCAGCTGACCTGCCAACAGCATCATTTTCCTTTGAAAATTTATCTTTAACTTTGAAGACAGAACTCTGTTTCCTTCCTGACTGTCTGACCTCTCCTTCTTAGTCTCTTTTACTAGCTCTTACTCATCTTTCACATTTATAAATGTTTGGCTTCCCAGGTGACGCTAGGATTATAGATGAAACAGAAAGCTGTAGGACATGCCTGACAAATTAAGGAACTATGAACATCAACACGAATAAGTGCTAAGACTAGCAGTTCCTTCATGATATGTGCTCTGTTTCAACAGGGATAAGAGAATAGTGATAACAGAACTGTTCTACTAACAGTTAGGAACAAGGTTTAGGAGACAGGAAGTCTTTCCACAACAATATATTCCCTTGGTAAAGGATCTACACCTAGATCCTTTAAGGTCATTCTAACATCACCTCTTCTGTGAATATTTCCCTGACCTTCTTGACATTTTTTTTGTTTTGTATCCTCAACATCTTTCAGAGTGCTTAGACTAGAGCAGGAATGTATACAACTATTTACTAAAAGTTAGAATAAACACATTAAGAAGTATATCAGTCAGTGCTTCAGATGTTCAATTCATGGCTTAAAAGAAAAAAGTCCCAATTCTAGATATATTTAAACTTAAGCACCCTTCTTGAGAAAACATTTAGAAATGTACTTTCCAAAATGAGGACCTCCATATTTATTGCAGACAGCACAGATTGCATGGATTTACCCCTGTTTCTGGAGGCAAATCACAGCCATATGAAGGAAGTTCAAATAAGCTGTGAAGAGAAAAGAGCAGCAGAAAACTTCTTATGTATTTATAGAGGTGCACAGAGGACCCAGCAATACAGCGTTTACATGTTCAACCCTGCAGTATACATTATTATATGTAGGCCAGGGGAAAAATTAACACCCCATTTCAATAGATTTATTAATACAGCTCATATGTACTAAACTCCTAAGGGCTGTTTCTCCAGGGAAGCTTTTTATTGCTCAATCAAAAATCAGGAAGTGTCTCACAACACAAGCAAGCTCTTTTTGCTGAAGATAACTCACATCTTGTTGAAAACACCTTTAGGGTAATCACTCAGTCCATGGCAAGAAAGAATGTGCTGCTGCTGCTGCTGCTAAGTCACTTCAGTCGTGTCCGACTCTGTGTGACCCCATAGACGGAAGCCCACCAGGCTCCCCTGTCCCTGGGATTCTCCAGGCAAGAACACTGGAGTGGGTTGACATTTCCTTTTCCAATGTGTGAAAGTGGAAAGTGAAAAGTGAAAGTGAAGTTGCTCAGTCGTGTCCGACCCTTAGCGACCCCACGGACTGCAGCTTACCAGGCTCCTCCATCCATGGGATTTTCTAGGTAAGAGTACTGGAGTGGCTTGCCAGTGCCTTCCACAAAACCTCTGCCACCTTTAGCATGTACTAATGTCTTGCTTCATATTCTCTTTACAATTTGGGGGGCTATCTATCACTAAATACTTACTGGAATTTCTTGTATTGCAATCTTGGATGCCATTGGTTGGTGGAAAGAATACGTATTTTTGGAGTTTCAACTTCTTTTTAAACTTATGTTACACAAGCTGTGTGACTGTGAGCTTTTTAGTCACTTAACTTTGTAAACTTCCAACACTGTACAAATTCAAGTTATTAAAAAATAAGGCCATGTAGAGACACTCAAATTTTTGTAGGCATGGCATATGACAGAAAGATCAGATGGAAGCCACAGAGAAATCTCTACACACTTTCAGGACATGATTCAAAGTTGTCCAAAATTCCAACAGGGAACTGAGGGAGGTGGTGAGCCCCCTCACTAACAGGGCTCAACCAAAAGAGGTCATACTACTGTGGCAGTTATAGAAGGGGCATGTGTATTGAGTAAAATTTGGAGGGACAGCATCCTAAGGTTCCTCCCAGTTTGAAGTTTCTGGGAGAATTTTCCATTCTCACAAAGCTAAACCTTCTCTCCGTAATTAATTCACAAGGAGAACAACACTGTGCGTGATACTCATTTGCATTCTTCACATGCTCAGCAGTGTTCTACACATAGTAGGGGTTCAATAAATATTTTATAATTGACTGAGAAAAGCTGTAATAAATGTCACTGTTCTGGAGGTTTTTCTCAACATGAGTAGAGAGAATTTATGTGAAAAGAAATAACTAAATTGCATGCACCCAAAATAAACATTATCAAACCCAATTTGTGTTCGAAAAAGATGTTGGCACTCACTTGTACATGCCTTGGGAATGTTTCCAAATTAAATGCATTCTGGACAAAAACACAAGACACAATTAAGAAAATGCTGGATATAAAAAATAAGCTGAGTCTATTCATTCTTTCCTAGAAGTAGAAGTCACACTACTAGGCAATAAAGCTATATTTTGCTTCAAAAACATTTTTAATGATTATAAAACAGGAAGATTTTTTCTTGATTAGTTAGTTTTAACTGTTGCCTTGGTGGGCTATGCAATGGTGGTTAAGATAATTTTTTGAATCCACATTGATCATCATGATTTGTCCAATATATACTGAATGCCCAAATGTTGAGACTCAGTTCAGTTCAGTTCAGTCACTCAGTCGTGTCCGACTCTAGGACAAAAATGAAGAAACTCATGGTACCTGCCTCTGACAAAAAAACAAGCTTGTAAACAGGCCTCAACTGTGGAGTAAAAGTATAATCTCTACACTCTGGTTAAGGAGATTAAAATTCAGTTTTAACTACATTTATAAAGCACCTACTATATACTGAGTCTAGGTGGCACTAGTGGTAAATAACCCACCTGTCACCAAAGCAGCAGACATAAGAGACTTGGGTTTGATTCCTGGGTCAGGAAGATCCCCTGGAGGAAGGCATGGCAACCCACTCCGGTATTCTTTCCTGGAGAATTTCATGGACAGAGGAGACTGGTGGGCTACAGTTCATGGGGTCATAAAGAGTTGGACACTACTGAGCAACTTACCATGCAGTTATACACAGAAAGTCTCAAGCCATTCCATGAGCTGAATTACCTGTGTTTATCAGATGAAGCTCGAGGCAAGAATGGCTCATCATGAAAAGGAAGGCAAGACCCAGGATCTCTGATTCCAAATCCCAGGATCTTTCCCCAGCACCAGGATACTCTTCCAGCCCTCCCACCCACAGAGAGCTTCCTGTCAAATATATTTCCAAAACAAATGCCTTTTCTGCATGTAGGACAAAGAAGAAAGACCCAGCCAAAGCATGAGCTAGTCAGAACCACATTCAGGAGCAGAAGGAAATTATGGAGTTAGCAGAAGCTGCAAAGTAAGAGTAGAGTGAGAAGAACCAATCCTGTGTGTGTAACTGTCCTCGGTATGTTGATAATGCCTACATTTTTATTTCAGTAAGTAGGTCCTGCTTCCTACTCTGAGTCCAGAACCATTATCTTTAACTGCCCACCCAACATCACCACTTCCATGTCTAATAACCAACTCAAATACACAAGCAAAGCACAAGTTTTGATAGCCCCACTCTAAAGCCTGTTCCTCTCCTCACTGCTTCCATCTCAGGTCCTGGCATTAGCATTCATCCTACTGCAGCCTCAAACCTGGTTCACCCTTGATTCTTCTCTGTATCTTTCACCCACATTGACTGCATCATTGAATCCCATCAGCAATATCTCCAACATTTGTTCCAAAATTGTTTCTGCCCCCACCACTGGCAGCCTCATCCAAAGTACCCTCGCCTCTTGCTCAGACAGCTACAATGGCCTCTGAAACCACTCTTGCCCCCTTCAGTCTGTTGTCCACCCACAGCAGCCAGAGTGGTCTTCTGCAACCAGAAACAAAATCCTGTTGACTGCTCCCTCCCTCTACAGACATTACACTTAGGATAAAACCCAGACTCTTTCACTTTGGTCTGTGAGAGCCAACATGATCTGGCCTCTGCAGGATCTTTAACCCCCATATTCTGTCAAGTTTTCCCAACTAAGGAGTCTCCAGTCATCTGGGTCTTGACATTATGTTACTTCCTTCAGCCATCCACACGTCCTATTCTCTCAGTCTGAACGCTGTTTTTTCAGACCCTGGCATGTCATTCTTTTCTCAATGTCACCACCTCGGAGAAGGACCCTTGACAGTCCTATTCAGAAAGGACTGTTTCCCTGACCTGATTTACTCCCTCCAGGGTCATTACTGACTTGAAAGCTCATTATTGTCTACCCCCTTCCATCCTTCTGCACATTAGGTCTCATTATGAGCTATGAGATCCTGCCTCTTCTGTTCATCACTGTATCCCCCATGGTAGAGGAGTCCCTGCAAGTTCCTAGGGGTGTTTAGTGAACATTTGCTGGCTGAACGAACAAATGAACGAGTTAATGAATCAGTCATGTTCTAAAGTCAAAGGAAAAAAACCTATTTGCTTTACACTTAGAGTATTTTCAACATAAGCTATAGGTTGAGAGTCCCTTGGACTGCGAGGAGATCCAACCAGTCCATCCTAAAGGAGATCAGTCCTGGGTGCTCATTGGAAGGACTGATGTTGAAGCTGAAACTCCAATACTTTGGCCACCTGATGTGAAGAGCTAACTCATTTGAAAAGACCCTGATGCTGGGAAAGATTGAGGGCAGGAGGAGAAGGGGACAACAGAGGATGAGAGGGTTGGATGGCATCACTGGCTCAACGGAGATGAGTTTGGGTAGACTCCAGGAGTTGGTGATGGACAGGGAGGCCTGGCATGCTGCAGTTCAAGGGGTCGCAAAGAGTCGGACATGACTGAGCGAGTGAACTGAACTGATGTTGTATTTCTGTTCTTTTCTAATGTTTCAGTGCTTTTCCTGGCATCAAAGTTGCTAAGAAAATGACTAGGAGACTTCAAGTCCACTCATGCTGAGAGAATGGTATAGAATGCATTTCAGGAGCAAGATTAGTCAATTATGTTTTTGACAGGATAACTACATGACATAATTTATATAAACTTGACATTAAATGGAACAAGTAAGATTATTCATAGTTTTATAACACTTACAATAAAACAAAACAATACAGACATTTTTTTACACAAATTTTCACCACACTGACCTTAACTGAATAAATCTAAAGTTGTTTCACAAGCTGTTTATTTTAAAATTTGTGCTGTCTTATGCATTACAAAAGATATTATCTGCATTGTAAAAAAGATGAAAAAAAGCAAATGCTATAAGGAAAACAATTATAGATGTCAGTGATTACAGGCAAGTAAACCTATATGGCACAAAATAAAATAACTTAAAATGTGAATAATCAGATAAATTACATGATGGCCTATTTTATCTAACACTGATTTTTTGAAACCTTATAGTATAAATTTATTATATGGTTGGCTATAGAGAAAAACATACATTTCTGGTGATACTATTCTATAAAATATGGACTTAATGTGTCTATTAAAGATATATTTTTATTTACTGTGCCCACACACAAAGCTTCCCTGGTGGCTCAATGGTAAAGCATCTGCCTGCCAATGCAGGATACCTGGGTTCAGTCCCTAGCTCAGGAAGATTTCCCTGGAGAAGGAAATGACAACCTTCTCCAGTTTTCTTGCATGGAAAATCCCATGGACAGAGGACCCTGGCAGGCTGCAGTCCACGGGGTCAAAAAAGAGGTGGACATGACTTAGAGACTAAACAACAATAACAAAAATACATGAGATAATCTTTCCCTATAAATCAGTACATTTTATTCTTTAATGTCCAACTTCATTTTTTTGTTCTAATATGAACATTCACAAGAGGAAGTTTCCCTTAAAAGTGAAAAACAGTACTGCATATAGTAAACTGTGAATATGGGGAAGACTGGAAATTGTGGGAATGACTATAATCCCTGTTGGATGAACTAGCAAAGCTACACTATGATTAGTAAATGGGGGTAGAGTCCCTTAAGATCCATGAATGATGCCAGAAGATACAAGTACTTTCCAGTTGTAATAAATTAGACTGTGATGAATACAAACTCAGGAGAGAAAATTAAAGGCTCCTTTTCCCTACTATTTCCACACAGTGTCTTTTTTAACTTATTTATTTGGCTGTGTTGAGTCTTAGTTTTGGCATGCAGGATGTTTTGCATCATGTGGGATCTTTCATTACAGTGCAGAAACTCTCTAGCTATGCCCAATGGGCTTAGTTGCCCCACAACAGGTGGGATCTTAGTTCCCTGTTTAGGGATCAAACCTGCGTCCCCTGCATTGCAAGGCAGATTCTTAACCTCTGGACCACCAGGGAAGCCCATCCACACAGTGTGTTTTGGAAACCTCCTCTCATCTTATTACCCTTTAGCACCAGACTAAGGAACAGAAGACACATAGAAGTTTAGTTTCTCCTTCTGAAGTTCAATCTCCCCTTTAGGGTAAGGAACACACTACCTTTGGTTCAATTCTATACCTGACAGTTTCTGGGTCAGATGGCCATTTGCCAGGCTGGGTTGAAGGTGAGTCCCTGCACTCCCCCAGAGCCCTGACCCACCTGTTGTCATTGTCCGATTGGTGGGGGATGTTGAGGCCAGGTCTGTGTTTTTTGACTGCCTTCCCAGCGATAGCATCTCCCCTTAAGTAAACCAGGTGCTGCTCTCTACCCTGAAAGTCTACCTGAAGCACAAAGGCACAAGCCAGAAGCAAGGAGAAGTGACGCCCCAGGGGCAGCTCTGCACCCAAGGAGACAGAGGGCAGTGGGTTTGCTTCTCCCCAGGCTTCTTGGGCAGGCCAGGCAGAGAGGCATCCTATGTGCCTAGAAGCCCATGGGTGGGAATGAGCCCCAGAGGTTCCTCCTTTCTCCTTCTGCGGTCCTCAGTCTTGCATCCAATGGGAGTCTGAACTGGATGAATGCGAGGTTCCTTCCAATTCTGCGTGTCATTAAAAAAAAATTAGAAAGGCACGCTCCAGGTGTGGAATGTAGTATTTCCAACCACCCATGGCTTCTGAAAAATACCAGAATTGGGACAGTTGGTCAAATCTCTTTCTTGAATGCCTGTAAATGGCAGGCACTAAGCTATGTGATGGAGATAGAGTAGGGGCAAGATAAAGACGCTCCTTCCTTTAGGGAGCATACAGCCTAGAAGGGAGAGGCAGTAAACACATGATTATCAAGAGGTGAATACATGCTTAACACTGAAAAATACTGCAAGAAGTACCAGATGTTATAAGGGAATACACAAGGAGAAGTAAACTAGTACTGGGGTGCGCAGAGAGGTCCTGAGTGGGGGGTGTTCTCTGATGAAATTACTTTTAAGACTTTAAGGAAAAGAGTAGATGAAGAGAGATTGGGAAGAGCTCACCACCTGGAAGGATTAGTCCAGGAGACAACCTTGATGGAAAGAGCATGGCATTTTCAAGGTACTAGGAAAACAAATGGTGTTCGATTCTAATCAAATGTGCGATTCTAACCATGTCAAAAATTAACTATGAACATACGGAGTTGGTTTCTACATGGTGACAGTTCACACCCCGCCAGACATGGGTGGGGGGAGGGTAGGGCCTTTGAAGCTGCATTTCTGATTCTCCTCATGAACGCTGTCATCTGTCCCCTCTCAATTTCACCATTTCCCTAGACCGTCAGGTCACTGATTCTGCCACTTTGGTCCCCCTAATTACTGCCAGCCATTACTCGTTTCACCCTCTCACTCCCTCACTTTTTGTTTAGGCATCAGGATAAAGCCCTTCTTTTGACTCACTTCCCCAACCCCCACACATTCACATGCACACTCACATAATTATTTCCAAACCCGTGGATCGCCACCCTTCTCGATACCTGTGTCTCTCCCCTTTTCCCATCATATCTTTATCTGTTTACTGCAACAGCTCGGAAGGACCCATGTCTCCTCTCTGTTCCCTGCTTTCTTTCAGAGCAAATCAGATATTCTCAATGAACAGCTTCAAAGCTGTTTGAAGGTTATGTTCAAATTCCTCATCTCCATGTTTCCCAGCTGGGATAGTTTTATCCCCAGAGGATATCTGATTATGTCTGAAGCAATTCTGGTTGTAGAACTGGGGGAGGAGACTAGTGGCATCTATTGGGAAGTAGGCACCAGAGATGCTGCTAAACCTGCTACAAGGCACAGCATCATCCTCCAACAAAGAATTATCTGCCACAAAATGTCACTGGTGCTGAGGCTGAGAAATCCTGCCTTTTCCAGGCACAGAAAGCTCTTCCACATCTGGTCCTGCCCATCATTCCCAACCCACCTTCTGCTATTTTATCCCAAACACCTTTGCTCTGGGCATAAAGCACTATTAGATTGCACCAACACAACTGCCAATATTTGACAATTTTAACTAAAACACCTTAGCTATTTCACAATTTCATGATTCAACAAAATGTCATTCCTTGGGTGCAATTGTGTTTATGCCTAAAATGCAACATTCTCACTGCTTCCTCCTACTGATCTTCCCAAACCCAGACCAAGTTCCACATTCCTAAAAGCCCTTCCCTGAGATCTAAGCACGACTACATGTCTATCTGCTGTGCTCATAGGCAACCTCTCAGTACCATCACACTCTCCTGGAGATGTCTGATGTCTGGTCAGAATAGGAAGCAACTTAAGGCCAGGTGCCATGTCTCATTCACTCCAGATACCTAGACACAGAGGTCTTGGTATGTAGGCAATGCTTCATAATAAGGATAACTAAATGAAGAAACACTTCTATTCCAAATTTTTAATCGCATCCATGTCTCCACTGGGCTTCCCAGGTGGTTCCAGTGGTAAAGAATCGCCTGCCGATGCAGGAGACATGAGACACGAGTTCAATTCCTGGGTCGAGAAGATCCCCTGGAGGGCATGGCAACCCACTCTAGTATTCTTACCTGGAGAATCCCGTGGACAGAGGAGCCTGGTGGGCTACAGTCCATGGGGGTCGCACAGAGTCGGACATAACTGAGCGACTTAGCACACACACGCACGCACTCACATGTCTCCATTGGGAGAGGTGACAGCAGTAATGCGCTACTAAGAAATGCCTCCTACTGTAATTCTAGTCAAGTAACATAACTGACATTTCCCAAAGGCTAATGAAGAATTTACTTCACATACACAACCACTGATTTTTGGTCCCTAACTGCTGATCTGGCACAAGGTGTGTGATAAGTATCAATATAATAGAATAACCCTCTGTGACCCAGGTTTCTTGCTGACTGCCAAGAAAGATTTTGAGACAATCTTTACTTTTCTTAAAGAAAAAGCTGGGAAAGGTTCAGAGAAATCAGCTCTAAATCTTAGTTTTGAGAGATATGCTCAGTTACATCAAGATCTTAGACAAAGACTTAACTTTCTCCCAGAACAGTGTTCAATATTGTTTCCAAATTGAGAACTTGATACAACTTAAAACTAATATTTAGTTTATAAAATTTAATGAAAGATATTGAATGGGGATTAGATAAATAAAAAACTCAGATCTTTCTTATTGGCTGGAAAATCAAACAGCCTTCAAAACCATTAATAGATTATAACAGAACTTCTAAATTGAAACAGGCATTTAACAGAAGGTATGTGTATTTGCTGAGTTTATGTTGTTAGTGGATTTCGAGATTTTTTTGCCTACTTTTTAGTTCTACAATGACTTTTTAAAAATTTCTCAAGTAATATATCATACATTTCTATTTTTAAACACTGTTCTCAAATATAGACCACTAAAATACAATATATACTAAAATCCTTCCTACCCCATCACTACTCCTTCTCCAGAGATAATCACAGCTGTTTGGTATATTTCTATAGAGATCTCTATGCGTATCTCTATACCTAAACACCCATGTAAATACACAGTTTTGCTTGTTTTTTTAAACAAAATGGAATCAAATTATGCATATATTTTGCTACTTTCTTTTTTTAGTTGATAATTCTTTGAGAATCTTCTGCATCAGTACAGCTACTCTTTATTCTTTTAGGAGCTGAAGAGTATTTGAGTATAATGGGTCTTGAAAACTTCTTTTAAAGATCAAAACATTTAAAAATAAACATTCTCCATTTACTAACATCTTATAAATGTACTTGAAACCATAAATTGTGTAGAAGTTAAAAACCCTGCTGCTTTTACTAGAAGAGAATTAATGTGTCTTGGGGGACAACCTGGAATTGTCCTCAGCCAGGTTTCAGAGAAGGTGGAGTAAAAGATGAATTAAGTAATGAAGCTGAGAGGATTTTCCAGGCGGGGAAAGATTAACTACATGGAGATAAGTCAGGAAAACAGTGGTGCTTTCATCCTTTGCATATTTTAGGGAAAGTAACTTTCAGCCCAGGCTTACATGAAGGTAAGTTCTAGCCAGGGGTTCCAGACCCAGCTTTGTCACTACTAGCTTTTTGGCTTTGGTAGAACAACCCTCTCATGCCCATTTTTTTATCTTTTACTTATCTCAGCAGTTTTCTACACATCAAGTACAATAAACACTTGGAAAAAATATGAGTCTTTATACAAACTCCAATAAATTAGCCACCTGATGCAAAGAGTCGACTCATTGGAAAAGACTCTGATGCTGGGAAAGACAGAAGGCAGGAGGAGAAGGGGACGACAGAGGATGAGATGGTTGGATGGCATCACCAACTCGATGAACGTGAGTGTGAGCAAACTCTGGAAGATGGTGATGAACAGGGAAACGTGGCATGCTGCAGTCCATGGGGTCGCAAAGAGTCAGACATGACTGAGTGAATAAACAAAAACAACATACAAGTTTAAATTTGGGGGGCAGGAAATTGATCTAGATGATTCATGAGATCCATTTAATTTCAGACGATGGCAAATTCCACTAGTAAGGTGAAATTTCACATTCTCATTTATCACGTTAGGAAAAAATTGTTTGTATTGCTTATTGGTGCGAGCAGAAGCTGAAAGCATCAGGCAGACAGGCAAAGCTGAAACACAGAGCTTTTTCAGGATACACAGATAGGTACCTAACTGAGGTACCTGATGGAGGAACAGACAGGCAGCTGAGGATTATCCAAGGTCTTGTAAGAACCATCCCAAACTAAGCACCCAAGGGGATCTGCAACTTCATAAACAGGTCTGCTTGGACAGACCCCAGAAAAAAATCCACTCATTTTCTGAAGTATATTACTTGTAATATTATGTCATCATTTCCAAATCTCTAGAGATACTGCTTTGTACCTCACACAATATTTCAGAGGAAAAAAGATTCAACTAACTGACCTGATGGCAGAAAAGAAGGTAAAAAAACTGTTTGTGCTCAGTCACTTTAGTTGTACCTGACTCTTTGCGACCCTATGTACTGTAGGCTGTCAGGCTCCTCTGTCCATGGGATTCTCCAGGCAACAATATTGGAGTGGGTTGCCATGCCCTCCTTCAGGGGCTTTTCCTGACCCAAGGATCAAACCTGCAACTCTTGCATCTCCTGCATTGGCAGGTGGATTCTTTACCACTAGTGCCATCTGGAAAGCACAAGAAAACTGTTTAAAAGAGTTTTAAACTGTTATTTTAAAACAATTTTTTTTTCACTCAGGAAATAAAGGAACCGAAATTAATCTTACTAAATATTCATCAGTAAATTATGATCACCTGACTCGGATACCTGGACTTCCCTGGTGGCTCAGATGGTAAAGAATCTGCTGCAAGGTGGGGAGACCTGGGTTTGATCCCTGAGTCAGGAAGATACCTTGAAGAAGGGAATGGTAACCCACTCCAGTATTCGTGCCTGGAGACACCCATGGACAGAGGAGCCTGGTGGGCTACAGTACATGGGGTTGAAAGAGTCGAACATGATTGAGAGAGTAACACTTTCTTTTCTTCAGATGCCTGGGCTCCCTCAGGGACTTGGTAAGAGGCTGTACCAGGGACTCCTAATGCCCCTGTCCATACTGAGTCAGTGATTCTGTACTCTATGTCTCAGATGGTCAAACACCACTGACTAGCAGGGAATGGAAATCTATGGATCACAGTTGGAGTATTCACGGTGTTTTGTTCTGTGCCCAATGCTACTTTTATCAATAACCTAAAAAAAAATAAATATTCTTAAAAGGCCACTGAAGAATGCAAGTTACCCCAGATGGAAATGGGGCAGACCAGCATTTTGGCAGACAAAATAAAAGTCAAGGAAATTTTGACAAATAAAAGAAATAGATTGCAATTAATAGAAGAATCATAAAATAATAGATTCTTCAAATGGAAGGACAAGGGAGGGTCACACACTCAATTCTAACCTACCCACCAGCTCTCCCCAAAGAATCTCTGAGAAGGGACTGCCCAGCTGTAGGTTTTCTTCACCTTTCAGAATCATGATTTAATGAGAAGCTGAATTCCAGCTCTTAATGGGGAGCATAAATTCAGAATAATATATTTTATGAATTACTTTAGGGTTTTTACTAGATAATTCAGACTAATTGTAATGTTTTTATTGACATTTTTATTGAGGTAATTTTAGATTTGCATGCAGATATCAGAAATAATACAGAGACCTTCCTTGTACATTTTGCCCAGTCTCCCACACTGGTAACATCTTACAAAAAATAGTTTAATAATTCTGGGTGGGGGGAAGAGTTGTCTTTTAAAAGATGGTTGGACAAGGTTCATTAAGAAGTAACACAGGCATAGAGACCTCAAACAAATGAGGAAGTTACGCATGGTGTTAATCCGGAGGAAGAATATTCAAAGCAGAAGGAAGCATAAGTTATAGATTGTGGGAATATTCCTGGCATTTCCGTGGAAGAAGGAGGCCAGTTGGGGTGAGGGGGTGTGGAATAAGAGATGGAGCAAGAGAAGGAACAACGGAAAAAAGATCAGCAAGGTGTACGTGGCCACATCCTGGAGGCCATTAGTCAGAACTTTAGCTTCACTCTGTGGGGTATGGGAAACCAGCCACTGACAGAATGTTGGCAGAAGAGTGATGTGATCTAAACTAGCCACCACTCAAAAGGACACTTGGTGAGAACAGCCCTGGGGGACAAGGGTGGACACGGAGAGCTTTTGCCACAATCCAGAAAAGAAACAGGGTGCAGCTTATCAGTGTTGGGATGGAGCACTGGAAGTGGTGAAAACGTTCAGATTCTGAATATATTTTGAAAGTAGATTCTATAGTATTTGTTTACAGACTTAAACCTATAATTCAAGAGAAATGAACACAGGCAAGATTAACTCTAAACTTTTGACCCGAGAAACCAGAAGGATGGAAATGCAATTAAAGAGATGGGAATTACCACAGGAAAATCTAATTTGGGGAAGAAGATTAGGAGTTTTGTCCTGGATGTGTTAGACCTGAGATGCCCATTAGACGTACAAGCATCAAATAGGCAGTTGAAAATGAGCCTGAAGTTCAGGGTGAGGTCAAGGCTGAAAGAGATAAACGTTAGAGTCATCAGTGTGTGAACAATATTTAAAAAGAGAAGTTTGGATGGGGTCATGGAGGCAGTGAGTATAGACAGAAAAAGAATGCATTCTCTTCTGGGGTACCTCAGTATTTAGCTGTCAGCAATATGAGATGAGTCAGCAAAGCAGACCACAGAAAAGCCAGAAGGGTAAGGTATCTTGATAACTCAGCAAAGAAAGTGCTTTTGGGAGGAAGGGGTGATTTACTATATCAAATTCAAATGCTGTTGATATATTACGTGACGTGTTAACTAAGAATCGCGAGGTCTTTCTTGGTCATTGACAACTAAAGGTGATGCTCTTTGAACAGTTAGCCCACATCACACCCTGCAGTCTCCTTTAGCCATCAAAATCTGTGCTGTATCTGAGGCTATGGCCACATACTCTTGACTGAGGATCCAAGGAGGTGTTTCTGATCCCAGAGTCATATGGCAATACCAGTACCAAGCTGGAATTGTCTCTAAGTAAAAAGATTCGCTGTGATCTAGATATTATCTAGGGCTTCCGTGGTGGCTCAGTGGTAAAGAATCCACCTGCCAATGCAGGAGATACAGGTTGATCCCTGGATCAGGAAGATCCCCTGGGGGAGGAAATGGCAACCAGCTCTAGTATTCTTGCCTGGAAAATCCCATGGACAGAGGAGCCTGGCGGGCTACAGTCCATGGGATTTCAAAAGTCAGACACAACTTAGTGCCTAAACAACATCCATTATCTGAGAACCAGTATTTTAGTTTCCTAGCTAGATTTCCTTGAAGCGGGTTTAGTTTCCTTGGTGCGGGTCCACCTTCCTTTCAATGAGTGAGACTTCATACAAAGATGTGGTAACATAGCAGAGGTAACACTCCAAAAAGCTTTAATGCCACCACCTATGGTCCCGAGATATCGGGAAAAGAAAGGGAATGGTCTGCAACCAAAGAGATGAATTAGAACCTCACCCCTCCAGGCAGGGTTTGGCTCATGTGTCCTAGAGACATGGGTGGCTGTGATATTCTCAGAGCCCATGGGACTTTCCTCATGCTCTGGAGAAGGACCTGGAGGACACAAAAGTCATGGAAAAAATAAGGTGCATGAGATGTGGTCTCAAGCTATCTAAGGAACAAGCCATTTCAGATGCAGGTTGAGTAGGGTCCTGAATTTTATTACAAGCAGTCAGAAGTACAGAGCTCAGGCTGCCCAAATACAAAATATGTCATCATCCCTTTAAAGAGATAAAGTGAAAAGCTAACCACACTCCTACATTTCAAGTGCAGCACTGGTGCCTCAGTTCATACCACTGTGCTGTGTTGTACTTAGTTGCTCAGCCATGTCCAACTTTTTGCAACCACTCCAGGCAAGAATATTGGAGTAGGTTGCCATGCCCTCCTCCAGGGAATCTTCCCAAACCAGAGATTGAACTCAGGTCTCTCACATCATAGGCAGATTCTTTACCAGGGAAGCCCAAGAATACTGGAGTGGGTAGCCTATCCTTTCTCCAGGAGATCTTCCCAGCCCAGGAATTAAACTGGGGTCTACTGCATTGCAGGTGGATTCTTTACCAGCTGAGCTACCAGGAAAGCCCTCATACCACTGTGTCAAAAATAAATTACATCAGCCAGATTTTTATACAAGGTTTACAGGCTTCATCAGCTTTGAAAGTTCTCACAACAAAAGAAAGTATCATTAAAATGTGTCATTTGCTCAGGGAGCCCCAACTCAGAAAGAAGACTTTCAAGGACTCTTACAAAACTCTTCACTAAACTTTATTAAATCTAGTACTCCTGCAGCAGAAAGATCTAGCACTTCTGCAATAGTTGTAAATAGTATATTGATCACTTGCAAGGAGCCAAGCAGAATTTCAAATGAGTTATGTGCATCAATATCCACAAAACCTTTATGGACACATCATATGGATGAGAAAACTGACCCTGAGTAAGACTGAGGTTCTTGACAGACTTCTTGCAGTTACTAAGGACTAGAGTCAGGATCCAAACATGCACTGAAACTGCCGTCAGCATGTACATATACCTCCTGGGATTCTCTCCTGTGGTTAAAGACTCCTGCAGCCACAGATGTATAATTCTGATGTTATGCAAATTTCTACTCTTATGTTATTACTAAACTTTGTTCAGTTCAGTTCAGTCACTCAGTCGTGTCCGACTCTTTGCGACCCCATGAATCGCAGCACATCAGGCCTCCCTGTCCATCAACAACTCGCGGAGTTCACTCAAACTCACCTCCATCAAGTCGGTGATGCCATCCAGCCATCTCATTCTCTGTCGTCCCCTTCTCCTCCTGCCCCTAATCCCTCCCAGCATCAGAGTCTTTTCCAGTGAGTCAACTCTCTAACTCCCCTAAAGTTTACTTCTGCACCTACTTTTATGATGCAACTGGATGGAAACTTTAACTCCTTTGATAATTTCTTCTCCTATGTGAATATAACTATTCAACATTGGAAGGATTCACAAGTATGTATCAATACATTTGAATTCTCCAGTTTCCCTATTTTTCTACTTCTGCTTTCTGGGGCCTCATCTCTTATCTACATCTTTCAATCAGTGTTTCCATGCAGAAGTGATCATCATGATATGAATCTCAGTGGTTTATCTGATGTGGACCATCAGAAATTGTGAAAATTCCTAGCATTCTAACACTTTAAAAAATGCATGTTAATTTTGACCCTATAATTTATTCATGGTTATTTCAGTATTAAAATATATTTTAAATGACTTAATTTTAAGCTGAATGAGAATGACCATATGTTTTTTCCTTTCACAGAGGTTGTATTTCCCTTGAGGGAAAGAGAAAATAAAACAAACAAACAAGAAACAAACAATGTTAATTTTAAGCAAACAATAAACAATGTTAGCACTGAGTACTATGCAGAGAATATAAGTGTGGTACTATTAAAAAAAAGATTGAGCATCACCTTTAGATTGAACATTCAGCAAGGATGAAGAAAAATATTTTCATTCTCTCTGAAGGCTTGAAATTTTTTTAAACTTTTTATTTTGTATTGGAGTATAGCTGATCAACAATGTTGTGATAGTTTCAGGTGGACAGCAAATGGACTCAGCCATACATATACATGTATCCATTCTCCCCCAAACTACCCTCCTCCATTCAGGCTGCCACGTAACACTGAGCAGAGTTCCATGTGTGATACAGTAGGTCCTTGTTGGTTATCCATTTTAAAATAGCAGTGTGTACATAAAGACCATATGTTTTTGCTCTTTACTGTAACACCAAAGCCAAGGCATGTCCTAAAAATTCATTGACTTAAAAAACCATAACAGGTGTGTCAGGCTGCAGGTTGGGTGTGGATCAGCTACAAGGATCTTCTGATTCTGGGATCCAGGCTGAGAGAACATATGCTTTTATACGTCCAGATAAGGCTTTTCACAGCAAACAACCCAGGAGCACTGGAGGCTGATTGGACCTTGGTAATAACAATGAATGCTTCTACGACACATACGACTGAGGTTCCATTTGTCAACGCCAGGCTTAACCATAGAATGTAAGCCAGGCCTGACCATAGAATGTAAGCGACCACGGGGCAGGGAGTGAGGAAACATAAACAACCGTGCAGTTCCTGGCATACTGTGTAAGTTGGGAGGACTTCTGCAAGCTCTGGGGGAAGCTTCTAGAAGGCAATGATCTGGAGGATTTAGTGTCATTCAATTGCAAGATTCCTCAAAGGTCGTTTGTACATAATTTTGTTGATGCTGCTTTTAATAAATATAAATATATTCAGAATGTAGTAAAAGGTCCCAGCTTTAAAGAAAAGCAAGAGACATCTTCGAGAAAATGAAGAATCCTGATGAAATGCAAATATTTTCTTCAGTGAAGGCTTAAACAGTATGGATTTGGGGGGTTCCAACATTTTCATGGGGTCGCGGAGAGTCGGACACGACTGAGCGACTGAACTGAACTGAACTGAACTGAACATTTTCCTAAAGTAGGCATATCCTATTCCGTCTTTAAAAGTGCAATAAAACTCAGCTGAAGAGAGGGGAAGCAAAATGACTGAGTCAAAAGATTCACCATCCACAGACCCTCAACCCTCATTCTAACTCAGGCTGGTTCGAGAAGGTTCTCATTTCTCAGTCAGTTTCCTAAGTATTCTTAGGGAGCCTGCCCCCTTTTTCGCTAGAGGCACTTAGTTTCCATGCAAGGCACTAGTCTTGTTCCAGATAAATGGAAAGCACTAAATATACACATTCTGCTCCCAACATATTTTCCATGGGGAAGAAGACAGGAGAGAAAGAGCACACACAGAAAGAGAACATCTGCTACAAAGCAAACTGCCAAATTCATGGCAAGAAGCGCTCGGCGGGTGCAGTCCCAGGTTCATCTTCCTGGGACAGGGAAGAGAAAATACTGCTCATGACCAGACAAAACTTAAGATTTTTATAAATGTGGATAAGCACCTCAAATTATTACAAGGAAAATTAACTAACAATGCAGGATTTTCACAGTGTACTCCAAATAGAAATATCTGAATATACAATATTATATTGTGCACGTTATATATACTGCACAATATAAATAAATGATATATAATTGCCTTTCATAGCAATCTCAGTATTGCTCTAGGTGCTTTGGTGGTTCAGTCACTAAGTTGTGTCTGACTCTTGCAACCCCGTGGACTGCAACCTGCCAGGCTCCTCTGTCCATGGGATTCTCTGGGCAAGAATATTGAAGTGGGTTGCCATTTCCTTCTCCAGGGGATCTTCCTGACCCAGGGATCAAACCCAGGTCTCCTGCATTGCAGGCAGATTCTTTACCAACTGAGCTACAGGGAAGCCCCCATTGGCCTAAGTAACAGTGTAATTTATTTAGGAAAACTGAAGCTGAATTTTTCTGAAAATTACCTTACATTCTTGGAAACGTTTCTGCAATGACAGACAATAGTTGGATGCCTGGCATCCATAGAACAGGGATGAAATACAGTTTGGGGGGCATAATGATGGCGATAGACAATATAAGTATAAAAGTTACTCCAGTTTCTGCCTTTCTGTACTAAGCACTGTGGTCAAAAGAAGTAAAAGCTGAAGCTTCTGTCCACAATGAAGTGACAATCTAGAAAGGCAAATAAAGCATATTTCAAAACAATTAGTAACCAAGAGTATTTGTGAATGGCTAAAATATACATCAACAACAAATCAGAACTAAGAAAGTAGAAAAACAAGGAGTGGCTGTGTATGGCAGACAGTAAATGCAAATTTATCAGAAAAACCAGAGATAAAAAATATGTTCTAGAGAAGAGCCTGTGGTGAACTTGAAGGTGAGATGGGTATAAGAGATAAAAGTGATGTGGTATTGAAGGGCAGGAAGGAAGGACAGGATAGCATGATAAAATATCTGAGTGACCAGATGCACCCTACAACACTTTACACTCAGATACTTGACACTAACTGGGGAAACTGGACAAGTCATTTAGATCATTTGGTCCTCAGTTTCATCATCTATAAAGTGAGAATAAACACTTTATCCATTTTACCAGGTGATTATACCAACAACACATTGTGTGTAAACATCTATCGGAAATTGGAATTATTATCCAGCACACTAATATGTGACGAGTTGAGTCACTGGAAAAGACTCTGATGCTGGGAAAGGTTGAGGGCGGGAGGAGAAGGGGACGACAGAGAATGAGATGGCTGGATGGCATCACCGACTCTGTGGACATGAGTTTGAGTGAACTCCGGGAGTTGGTGATGGACAGGGAGGCCTGGGGTGCTGTGATTCATGGGGTCGCGGAGAGTCGGACACGACTGAGTGACTGAACTGAACTGAACTGAACACTAAGTTATCCATTTGGGGTAGCAAAAGTGCCAAGGATATACAGAAAATTTGTAGGGTCTGACCCTAGTGAAAACTGAAACTAAAAGTTGCTCAGTCGTGCCTGACTCTTTCCAACCCCGTGGACTATATAGAGTCCACGGAATTCTCCGGGCCAGAATACTGAAGTGGGTACCCTTTCCCTTCTCCAGGGGATCTTCCCAACCCAGGGATGGAACCCAGGTCACCTGCATTGCAGGTGGATTCTTTACCAGCTGAGGCATGAGGGAAGCCCCTAACTCCAGTGGATATCATCAACATTAATATTTTTACCACTTACAAAATTATTAACATTACCAAATAATACTGTCACTTTGGTATCCTCTTCATACTTTCACCAGTGGGAAGCATCTGTCTTCTAAGCTACTCCAACTATCGTGTGTCATATGTATTACAAGCATGGAAATCCTGACAAAGTTCATTCTGCTGTGATTAAATAATTAGTTTAATACCATGGTAACCACTGCTGTTGTTGTTGTTCAGTGTCTAGATCGTGTCTGAATCTGATCCCACAGACGGCAGCATGCCAGGCTTCTCTGTCCTCCACTGTCTCCCAGAGTTTTCTCAAATTCATGTCCATTGAGTCAGTGATGCCATACAACCATCTCATCCTTTCCCACCCTCTTCTCCTCTTGCCCTCAATTTTTTCAGGCATCAGGGTCTTTTCCAATGAGTCGGCTCTTCACATTGGGTAACCAAAGTACTGGAGCTTCAGCTTCAGCAACAGTCTTTACAATGAATATCCATGGTTGATTTCCTTTAGGAAAGACTGGCTTGATCTCCTTGCAGTCCAAGGGACTCTCAAGAGTCTTCTCTAGCACCACAGTTCAAAAGCATCAGCTCTTCAGTGCTCAGCCTTCTTTTTTTTTAATTTATTTTATTGGAGGCAAATTACCTTACATTAATATATTGGTTGGTTTTGCCATACATTGACATGAATCCGCCCCAGGTGTACATGTGTTCCCTTTCTTGAACCCCCCTCCCACCTCCCTCTTCCCCATATCCTCCCTCCAGGTCATCCCCGTGCACCAGCCCCAAGCATCCTGTATCATGCGTCGAACCTGGACTGGTGATTCATTTCACATATGATAATATACATGCTACAATGCTGTTCTCCCCAATCATCCCGCCTTCACCCTCTCCCACAGAGTCCCAAAGACTGTTCTATATACCTATGTCTCTTTTGCAGTCTCGTATACAGGGTTAAGGTTACCATCTTTCTAAATTCCATATATATGCGTTAGTATACTGTATTGATGTTTTTCTTTCTGGCTTACTTTACTCTGTACAATAGGCTCCAGTTTCATCCACCTCATTAGAACTGATTCAAATGCATGCTTTTTAATGGCTGAGTAATACTCCATTGTGTATATGTACCAAAGCTTTCTTATCCATTCGTCTGCAGATGGACAGCTAGGTTGCTTCCATGTCCTGGCTATTATAAACAGTGCTGCAATGAACAATGGAGTACATGTGTCTCTTTCAATTCTGGTTTCCTCGGTGTGTATGCCCAGGAGTGCGATTGCTGGATCATATGGCAGTTCTATTTCCAGTTTTTTGAGGAATCTCCACACTGTTCTCCATAGTGGCTGTACTAGTTTGCATTCCCACCAACAATGTAAGAGGGTTCCCTTTTCTCCACACCCTCTCCAGCATTTATTGCATGTAGACTTTTGGATAGCAGCCATTCTGACTGGTGTGAAATGGTATCTCATTGTGGTTTTGATTTGCCTTTCTCTGATTATGAGGGATGTTGAGCATTTTTGCATGTGTCTGTTAGCCATCTTTATGTCTTCTTTGGAGAAATGTCTGTTTAGTTCTTTGGCCCATTTTTTGATTGGGTCACTTATTTTTCTGGAATTGAGCTGCAGGAGCTGCTTGTATATTTTGGAGATTAATCCTTTATCAGTTGCTTCATTTGCTATTATTTTCTCCCATTCTGAAGGCTGTCTTTTCACCTTGCTTATAGTTTCCTTTGCTGTGCAGAAGCTTTTGATTTTAATTAGGTCCCATTTGTTTATTTTTGCTTTTATTTCCAATATTCTGGGAGGTGGGTCTTGGAGGATCCTGCTGTGACTTAAGTCGGAGAGTGTTTTGCCTAAGTTCTCCTCTAGGAGTTTTATAGAATCTGGTCTTACATTTAGCTCTCTAATCCATTTTGAGTTTATTTTGGTGTATGGTTTTAGGAAGTGTTCTGGTTTCATTCTTTTACAAGTGGCTGACCAGTTTTCCAAGTACCACTTGTTAAAAAGACTGTCTTTTCTCCATTTTTATATTCTTGCCTCCTTTGTCGAAGATAAGGTGTCCATAGGTGCGTGGATTTATCTCTGGGCTTTTTATTTTCTTCCATTGATCTATATTTCTGTCTTTATGCCAGTACCATACTGTCTTGATGACTGTGGCTTTGTAGTGGAGCCTGAAGTCCGGTAGGTTAATTCCTCCAGTTCCATTCTTCAAGATTGCTTTGGCTATTCGAGGTTTTTTGAATTTCCATACAAACTGTGAGATTATATGTTCTAGTTCTGTGAAAAGTATCGTTGGTAGCTTGATAGGGATTGCCCTGAATGTATAAATTACTTTGGGTAGTATACTCATTTTCACAATATTTATTCTTCCAATCCACGAACACAGTATATTTCTCCATCTATTCGTGTCCTCTTTGATTACTTTCACTAGTGTTTTATAGTTTTCTATGTATAAGTCTTTTGCTTCCTTAGGTAGATATATTCCTAAGTATTTAATTCTTTTCGTTGCAACAGTGAATGGAATAGTTTCCTTAATTTCTCTTTATATTTTCTCATTATTAGTGTATAGGAATGCAAGGGATTTCTGTGTGTTGATTTTATATCCTGCAACTTTACTGTATTCATTGATTAGCTCTAGTAGTTTTCTGGTAGAGTCTTTAGGGTTTTCTGTGTAGAGGATCATGTCATCAGCGAACAGTGAAAGTTTTACTTCTTCTTTTCCAATTTGTATTCCTTTTATGTCTTTTTCTGCTCTGATTGCTGTGGCCAAAACTTCCAGAACTATGTTGAATAGTAGTGGTGAGAGTGGGCACCCTTGTTTTGTTCCTGACTTTAGGGGAAATGCTTTCAGTTTTTCACCGTTGAGGATAATGTTTGCTGTGGGTTTGTCATATATAGCTTTTATTATGTTGAGATATGTCCCTTCTATTCCCACTTTCTGGAGGGTTTTTATCATAAATGGATGTTGTATTTTGTCAAAGGCTTTCTCTGCATCTATTGAGATAATCATATGATTTTTATTTTTCAGTTTGTTAATGTGGTGTATTATATTACATTGATTGATTTGTGGATATTGAAGAATCCTTGCATTCCTGGGATAAAGCCCACTTGGTCATGATATATGATCTTCTTAATGTGTTGTTGGATTCTGATTGCTAGAATTTTGTTAAGGATTTTTGCATCTATGTTCATCAGTGATATTGGCCTGTAGTTTTCTTTTTTTGTGGGGTCTTTACCAGGTTTTGGGATTAGGGTGATGGCCTCATAGTATGAGTTTGGAAGTTTCCCTTCCTCAGCAATTTTCTGAAAGAGTTTGAGTAGAATAGGTGTTAGCTCTTCTCTAAATTTTTGGTAGAATTCAGCTGTGAAGCCGTCTGGACCTGGGCTTTTGTTTGCTGGAAGATTTCTGATTACTTCCTCTAGTTCCATGCTTGTGATGGGTCTGTTCAGATTTTCTATTTCTTCCTGGTTCAGTTTTGGCAAGGTGTACTTTTCTAGGAATTTGTCCATTTCTTCCAAGTTATTCATTTTATCCATATAATTGCTGATAGTATTCTCTAATAATCCTTTGTATTTCTGTGTTGTCGGTTGTGATCTCTCCATTTTCTTTTCTAATTTTATTGATTTGGTTCTTCTCCTTTTGTTTCTTGATGAGTCTGGCTAGTGGTTTGTCAATTTTATTTACCTTCTCAAAGAACCAGCTTTTGGCTTTGTTGATTTTTGTTATGGTCTCTTTTGTCTCTTTTGCATTTATCTCTTGGAGAAGGAAATGGCAACCCACTCGTGTTCTTGCCTGGAGAATCCCAGGGACGGGGAAGCCTGGTGGGCTGCCGTTTATGGGATCACACAGAGTCGGACACGACTGAAGTGACTTAGCAGCAGCAGCAGCAGCAGCATTTATCTCTGCTCTAATTTTTACGATTTCTTTCCTTCTACTGACCCTGGGGTTCTTAATTTCTTCCTTTTCTAGTTTCTTTAGATGTAGAGTTAGGTTATTTAGTTTACTTTTTTCTTGTTTCCTGAGGTGTGCCTGTATTCAGTGGTCAGCCTTCTTTATGGTTCAACTTTCACATCCATAATTGACTACTGGAAAAACCACTGCCTTGACGATATGGACATTTGTCAACAAAGTGATGTCTCTACTTTTTAATATGCTGTCTAGGTTTGTCAAAGCTTTTCTTCCAAGAAGCAAGTGTCTTTTAATTTCATGGCTGCAGTCACCATCCACAATGATTCTGGAGTCCAAGAAAATAAAGCCTGTCACTGTTTGCATTATTTCCCCATCTATTTGCCATAAAGTGATGGGACTGATTGCCATGATCTTAGTTTTTGAATGTTGAGTTTCAAGCCAGCTTTTTCACTCACCTCTTTCACCTTCATCAAAAGGCTCTTTAGTTCTTCACTTTCTACCATTATAGTGGTCTCATTTGCATATCTAAGGGTTTTGATATTTCTCAGCAATCTTGATTCCAACTTGTGATTCATCCAGCCCAGCATTTCACATGATGTACTTTGCATATAAGTTAAAATAAGCAGGGTGATAATATACAACCTTGTCATATTCCTTTCCCAATATTGAATCAATCCATTGTTCCATGTCTGGTTCTAACTGTTGCTTCCTGACGTGCATACAGGCTTCTCAGGAGGCAGGTAAGGTGGTCTGGCATTCTCATCTCTTCAAGGATTTTCCACAGTTTGTTGTGATTCACACAGTCAAAGGCCTTTATCATACTCAATGAAGTAGACGTTTCTTGGAATCCCCTTGCTTTTTCTATGATCCAACAGATATCGGCAATTTGATCTCTGGTTCCTCTACCTTTCTTAAATCCAGCTTGTACATCTGGAAGTTCTCAGTTCACATATGGTTGAAGCCTAGCTTGAAGGGTTTTCAGTATAACCTTGCTAGTATGTGAAATGAGCACAACTGCACAGTAGTTTGAACATTCCTTGGCTTTGCCTTTCTTTGGGATTGGAATTAAAATGGACCTTTTCCAGTCCTGTGACCACTGTTGAGTTTTCCAAATTTTCTGACACATTGAGTGCAGCACTTTCACAGCATCATCTTTTAGCAGTTTAAATAACTCAGCTGGAATTTCTTCACCTTCCCTAGCTTTGTTGGTAGTGATGCTTCCTAAGGCCCACTTGACTTCACACTCCAGGATGTCTGGCTCTAGGTGAGTGATCACACCATAGTGGTTATCCAGGCCATTAAGAACTCTTTTGGATCGTTCCTCTGTGTATTCTTGCCACCTCTTCTTAATCTCTTCTGCTTCTGTTAGGTCCTTACCATTTCTGTCCTTTATTGTGACTATCTTTGCATGACATGTTCCCTTGATATCTCCAATTTTCTTTAAGAGATCGCTAGTCTTTCCCATTCTGTTGTTTTCCTCTATTTCTTTGCCTTGTTCATTTAGGAGAGCCTTCTTCTCTCTGTTATTCTCTAGAACTCTGCATTCAGTTGGGTGTATCTTTCCCTTTATCCTTGGCCTTTCACTTTTCTTCTTTCCTCAGCTATTTGTAAAGCCTCCTCAGACAACCACTTTGCCTTCTTGCATTTCTTTTTCTTTGGGATGGTTTTGGTCTCCGCCTTCTGTACAATGTCATGAACCTCCATCCATAGTTCTTCAGGCACTCTGACTACCAGATCTAGTCCCTTGAACCTATTTGTCACCTCCACTGTATAATCATAAGATATTTGATTTAGGTCATACCTGAATGGCCTAGTGGTTTTCTTACTTTGTTTGATTTAAGCCTGAATTTTGCAATAAGGAGCTCACAATCTGAGCCAAAGTCCAAAGTGAAAAGCACAATGATGGCAGATGGGAACATGAAGGGCTTTCTATTTCATCTTAATACTTTGGAACCCAGCAGATCTTCCACTCCCGGAAATTTTACAAAGCCAAAACTCTATCATCCCGTAAAGAAATTTAATTGCTTTCCTTTTTAACATATTTATTCCTAGACCAGTCTGTGCACCACTCCAAGCAGACTGATGATTAGTTGACAAATCTGTTTCATCCCGCCTACTAGAATCAACAGACAGCAGAGACTCTGCCTCTCCAAAACAGAAATGGACAGTTGTTCTTTTTTCCCATTCTTTTCCTCATTTTAATGAGCAGATTCTGATTAGCAGACATTCTTCAATGTTCTTGCTAAATATTAATAGTTTTTCTCTAGTCTAAATAACAAAAATGTGTGTTTAAAGATGAGAGGACCAGGGAGGAAAATAATTGCAATAAGACTAAAAACAGACCTAAATCCATATAAACTTCTCTAGAGCTAAAATGGTAGAAGTTTTATCCTAAAAAAAAATTCCACAGACTTTCAAATGCCTTTCTGTAATTTTTTTTTATCAGTTTATTGTCTCCATTTTAAGCAGACATACTGAATTCCAGCAGACTGTTAGAGAAAAGTAGGATGCCACAAAAACCTTCTCCAAGAAACAACTATTTTAGACTCTTTGATACAGTAAGCATTAAAAAAAAAATGAAAATGCACTTTGCTGAAATCTGGGATATGACAGAAATGAAAGCCAAAACCACTTCCTATTTTGCCTTGGCTTATAAACAAATTGCAGAGTATCACAGTTTTGTTCTATATGAGGACATATTTACTCTCTGGCTAGAAAAGTAGCTCAACTACTCTTACAATATTTATTCTAAAACAAAAAGTATTTCACTAGGTATAGAGTTACCAGTGAACGGTGGTTAGAAAAAGGAATGAAAATTCCTGCCTTAGTTTTAGTTGTTGTATACTGTCATGTCTTATTCTTTGCAACCCAAGGACCATAGTCCACCAGGCTACTCTGACCATGGAATTCTCCAGGAAAGAATACTGGAGTAGGGTACCATTTATTACTCCAGGGGATCTTCCCAACCCAGAGATCAAACCTGTGTTTCTTGCATTGGCAGGTGGATTCTTTACCACTGAGCCACCAGGGAACCCCTGCCTTAGTTTAGAAACTCAGGCAAATCTATCTGTGCAAAATGTCAGATTATCTCTAAAATTTGGAAGCATACCACATAGCCTTGGTTATTTCAGCTGTCAGCTGTAGGTTGTCTGTTCATTGAAAGTCATATTTAACCTAAGCAGCTGCTCCCACAGCCTGGTGGGCTACAGTCCATGGGGTCGCAGAGTCAGACATGACTGAAGCAATTTAAAATGCGTACATGCATGCTGCTCCCATAACCTAAAGCTTTCCACTCACTGTGAGTACTTTATAATCTCATATTTTAGTTCTAAACTGGGGAAACTTTGTGGAATAAACCTTTAACTGTACTAATTTTAACTGTGCTAGCTTTAGAGGAAGTAGGGAGGAAAAGGAACAAAGAAGAAGTTACGATGATAAAAATATGCTGCTACAACCAGTGCAGAATGTTTCAGTATGCCGAAGAAAATGACGGAACTGCCAGTTTAGTCAGGGTGGCAGTCATACTCTTACATGATGGATATCAAGGATTCTAAGCAAAGGTTCTCACTCTGTCTCAGGCAGAGGCAGCCACCTTCCTCTGAAGATGGATATGGTCCTGCCAGGCTGGATGGCATTTCACAGTCCCTTCAAACCTTATGATGCCATGGCTCTGTGAACAGCAAGCTACAGTTCAAAGGTGAATGACCACAAAAAATCATCCAGTGAGAAATAAGATGTCACAGTAATATTAAAACAAAAAAGAAAAATTGAATCTCCTTTGGTGCCGATCCAACATTTATGTCTGCTAAAAGCAGTTTAATTTCAGTTTGGCAGAAAATGTTGCATATAACTCAGGAGTGAGACCACAAGCTTTCCTGAAATCATTTAACCCGCAAAGCAAACAAGTTGCTTAAGTTTAACTGCAGCAACTGTAAACAAGAATGGAAATATTCTTCATCCATTGATCAACATGTCTCTAGACATCAGAAACAACCTCAGAAAACCGTATGAAATAATTTCACGGGTTTTCTTACTGATTACCGTTTCTAATTATCATGAGTACATTCCCAATAGCATCTAAACCGTTGTTCCCTTTCTATTTTCAAGACTAACCACCACTTCTACATATTTAAATCACCATGAGGATTTGGTCATAGAGTAAAAGCAGAAATGTGAATTTATGGATTAAAATGTTCATTGGCCACACTCTTCCACTAACCAAATAAATTTATAGATGCAATAATGAGTGAAAAAATTTATGATATGAAAGCAAGTTTTCTAATAAAAATTGAGAAATCATTTTTAAGTATTATTTGTAACCAATTTATCCTCCCACCCCAACTTACCCACCACCCCCAACACACAAAGACACAGGGAGTTGCTGTTCTCCACTTCCCAGCTTGACCATGTGAAGCATCAGGTATGGTTCAGGCCCAGCTGCCTAGACATTATTTAGTGCTCTTTGGCTTCATGAGTCTCTGGAGTGTATGCATATGTGCTCAGTCATGTCCAGCTCTTTGCGACCTCATGGACTGCAAACTTCCAGGTGCCTCTGTCCATGGGATTTTTCAGATAAGAATCCTGGAGTGGTCTGCCATTTCCTTCTTCAGGGGATCTTCCCAAACCTGTGATCAAACCTGAGTCTCCTACATTAGCAGGTAGATTCTTTACCACTGAGCCACCAGGGAAGTCTGATATGAATTTGGAGAGGATACATTAAATCCATAAGACCTAGAAATGACCAAAAATCATCCGTGCACTTGCCGGACACACCCCACTTATTTCCTACTCCTGGTGCTCGGTGGTTTCTCCGTGTAGACTCTGTCTCTTGCTACACTGCGTCCCCATCGTAAACTGCCCAGGACCCAGGCTGGTGCTAACAGTCACTCTCAGGCATGTGTCTATCTTGTCTGAGTTTGCTGCTGGGTCCCCCATCATTGTGCTCCAATCAACAGCGGGATCTAGATGAACACTGAACAGCTGGACCCATGAGCACTGTACCCTCCTGCCTGCCCCACAAGCTGCTCCATGGTGTGCCCCTGAAGTTGGGTCTCTGAGCTCCTCCCCATCCTGTGTCTTGCCTCATGGTCGATCTTGTACTTGGATCCCGCATCTCCTGGGGCCCTTCCTTCCCTGTGGTGCCCTTAAACTGACTACAAGCCTCACCTCTAAGCCCTAAGTCATTCTACATGACTCCAAGAAATGTGGCGCTGATTTAAAAGTTGCTACATAAAACAAGTCTGGATCATCCCATAGACAGTGATGAGCACAGACATTTATTAAAAGTTAGTGTAGCCATGATCACTTGGCTACAAGAAGAAGAGAGACCCCCTTGGATGATCTTTTCTAGAGAATTATGATAAGCAGCAAGTCATTTCCACACAGTACTTAAATCTTTCATCCATATCACCTACTTCCACCCAAGGTCTTCATATTTCACTCTTGCTTGATCTCAAACAATAAACTGTGTGGTGCATGTGGACTCTGCTCATAGCAAGTCATGATCTTTCTTGATTTCTCATTTATGATTTATTTACACATCTTCTTTTGTTTTAGCTACTTTAAGAGACAACAAACACCAGAAGAACAATATTGATCAACTCTGGCTGCAACCTAACAGATGGATTTAACTTTGCCAAGGGTAATAGAAATGCAAGTCACATATTTATGAACAGTCAAGCATCTGTTTATTCTGGAGGTAACCTTTTTAGCTGTGCCTGGTTTCAATAACACTAGGAATCCAGTAGAAATCAGACCATGAAATCATAACTGTGCTAAAAGATCATAAAGTCAGAGGAGTTTCAAGTCAGAGGCACAGAGAGGCTGTCTGCACCAGCTGCTGCTTAGGCTCACATCTGACCCTTAGAGGGAAGTCACTGACGGTCACAGGAATCCTATAAGCAAATCTGAGAAACCACCTGCTGTGCTCAGTCATGTCTGACTCTCTGTGACGCTATGGACTGTAGCCCACCAGGCTCCTCTGCCCATTGGATTTTCCTGACAAGAATGCTGAAGTGGGTTGCCATTTCCTCCTCCAGGGAATCCTTCTGACCCAGGGATCGAACCCGCATCTCCTGCATTGGCAGGCAGATTCTTTACTACTGAGCCACCTGAGAAGCCCACCTGCTATGCTTGCCATGAGCTAAATGAAATGATCCCACGTCACCAGCAACATGAAGGGAGCATACAGAAGTGGAAAGCAGGGATTCACAGAATGGTAAAAGGAATAAATTCACCATGTTGTAATTATACTGCTGATAAACATTTACTGAGCATCACTTATTATGGAGTAATAAACTATGGGGAGCAAACTTATACCATAATATTTGTGTGTGTGTGTGCCACATTTTCTCAATTCATCTACCCTATATAAAAACCAAAGACTTCAGTAACCTCAGGGCAAGGCAGAAGGAAGTAAAGGGAATAACATTAGTGGGAAATACTGATATTGCCAACAATAAACATTAGATCTAAGCTACTGATCCCTACTGGAAATTAAAGCACAAAATTAGCTTATTATAAGAAAAGGTTCAAAGGACACTGCCAATTGAGAGAATCCCTCATTAAGTTTAAGTGACCATATGCTAATAAAGGAGGAGCCTGCACCCATGTCTCTATGTGTCTTGTGCCCTGTTCAGTGCTCGTAAGTGGAGCTGTATCCTAAGAATCTGTCATCCAAAGACAAAGCTTAAGACCATGGATAGACCTCTAAGATCTTTATCCAACAAGACAGGCAGGTTTAAGCACAACAACACAGAAGCAAATGAAATTCTCCCCTTTTTATAAGTTGAGCTTAAGAAAACTGACCCTGGCATAAAGCCTAGAGGACAAGGAGTGTTTCAGGTGGAGTCCCCTGAGTAGGCGCCACAGACAGCCACAGCAAAGGACAGGGCTGATGAAGGCCACCTTCCTGGGCATTTCTGTCCATTTTTTTCCAATTAGATTTGTGGTACAGGAAAGCCAAATGAAAAACCATAAGGAAACAACCACAGTGGGGAAAAGCCAAAGAGACAAAAGGCCGATTTCAACAGGAAAATATGGCCTCTTAAAACAAGACAGATAACAGCCGTGGAATTTTTCAGATTAAAAAAAAAATCACACTCTAAATGCTGCCAGTTTGACTCTGTGCCCATCTCATCCCCATGTCAAAGTTTCTGTGGCAGATGGTAAGGAGCAAAATGACCCAAAAATGTCAGTCCTTTTTTCTTCTAATAAAGAGAAGCTATCAAAAATACACAAAACAGCAGAGAGAAAGGCAAAAAGGAACAATGTGAGTACCCTTGTTCGATAGAAATGGAGCAACACATATTAGTTCCCTGAATTTTGGATTCTTTCCCCCAAATACAGCTTAGGCTTAATAGAGGGCTTTTAAGTAAAATTTTCTTTTTAACTTTTTTAGTTGGTTTGCTTTGGGAGAAGATGTTACTTGCAGATTGTATTAAACATACAATATATAGTGAAAAGTGGCTTCCTGGGTGGTGCAGTGGTAAAGAATCTGCCTGCCAATGCAGGAGATGCAGGAGCCTTGTGTTTGATTCCTGGGTCAAGAAGATGCCCTGCAGAAGGAAATGGTAACCTACTCCAGTCTTCTTGCCTGAAAAATCCCATTGACAGAGGAGCCTAGTGGGTTACAATCCAGGAAGTTGCAAAGAATTGGACATGACTGAGGATACACATAACTTGAAAAGTAGGTGTCTCCTCCCCTCATGCCTGATAGAGTTCTCTTTCTCTGAAGGAACCATTCTTACCAGACTTTTCTGCATCCTCATCTTTAATCCTAGGATAGAGGTATATATGTGTTTGTGTTGCTCCCTCTTTTTACACAAATGAAAGAAAGAAAAGAAATGCACAAATAGAACAATCTAAATATATTGCCTGCACCTTGAATTTTTCAGTTAATATTTTAAGGATATTATTCTATATTTATTCTTTCACTTACTAATTTTTGGAATAAATTAGTTTAGTAGTGAATAAACTAATGTCCTTACTCCAAGAAAGCATAGCAGAAGGGCTCACGTCAAAAAATAACATCAACGTCTAATAAGTATGTATTATATCAGATGTATTATTTTAAAAAAACAAAGCAGAGTAAGGGGACAGGGTAACCATGCTGTGATGGGAAAGAGAAAGGCTTGCTTTGTGTGATGACATTTCAGGAGTGACCTCAAGAGAAGATCATGTGGCTATCAGAGGAATAACTGATCAGACAGCAGGAAGAGTATGTGCAAAGGTCCTGGGACAGGTGTGTGGTGATCACAACTGAGGATCAGCAAGGACGTCACCATGGCTGCTGCACATTAATTAAGGGAGTGATAGGAAATGAGGTCACAGGATGAAGAAGAGAGCCAGATTATGCAGACTCCTGTAGCCCTTGATCAAATATTTGGCTTTTACTCTGAGTGAGATGGAAAGTCACCAGCGAATCTGAAGTGACATGCTAGACACACATCTCAGAATGATTACTCTGACTACTGTATTGAGAAATTTTGGGTGGCAAGGTTGGAAACACGAAACTAGTCCAGGCAAAAGGTGTTGCTGGCAGAGACCAGGATGGAGCAGTGGAAACAGTGGATGGTGGTTAGATTCTGGATGCCTTGTGAATGTGGAGCTGTCAGAAGCTGCTGATGAACTGGATGTGGAGAATGAAAAGAAAGAAGTGCCAAGGATGAGAGTTCTAGCCTGAGTCCTGAGAGTTACTGAAAAGACAGTTTCTGATTACTGAAATGAGAAGGCTGTGGGAAGAGCAGAGCTCAGGAAAGAGAAGCAGTGAAGACATTACTGATTTGTTTATTAGCTGCACTGTGTCCTCAGCACGGTGCACTGGCTTTCTCTAGTTGTGATGAGTGGGGGCTACTCTTCATTGCAGTGTGTGAGCTTTTCATTGTGGTGGCTTCTTCTTCTGCGGAGCACAAGCTCTACAGAGTATGGGCTTCAGTAGTTGCAGCGCACAGGCTTAGTAATTGTGGCTGGCAGGCCCTAGAGTATGGGCTTAGTTGCCCCTCAACTCGTGGACTTGCCCCAGACCAGGGATCAAACCCGTGTCTCCTGCATCGGCAGGCAGATTTTTAACCACTGGACCACCCGAGATGTCAAAGACACTGATTTTGTTTATTTTTTTCTTTTTTTTAAAAAATTATTTATTTATTTATTTTACTTTACAATATTGTATTGGTTTTGCCATACATTGACATGAATCTGCCACAGGTGTACATATGTTCTCCATCCTGAACCCCTCTCCCACATCCCTCCCCATCCCATCCCTCTGGGTCATCCCAGTGCACCAGCCCCGAGCACCCTGTATCATGCATCAAACCTGGACTGGCAATTCATTTTACATATGATAATATACATGTTTCAATGCCATTCTCCCATAACATCTCACCCTTGCCCTCTCCCACAGAGTCCAAAAGACTGTTCAATACATCTGTGTCTCTTTTGCTGTCTCACATACAGGGTTATTGTTACCTTCTTTCTAAATTCCATACATATGCGTTAGTATACTGTATTGGTATTTTTCTTTCTGGCTTACTTAACTCTGTATAATAGGCTCCAGTTTCATCCACCTCATTAGAACTGATTCAAATGTATTCTTTTTAATGGCTGAGCAGTATTCCATTGTGTTTATGTACCACGGCTTTCTTATCCATTCATCTGCTGATGGACATCTAGGTTGCTTCCATGTCCTGGCTATTATAAACAGTGCTGCGATGAACACTGGGGTACATGCAAGACACTGATTTTAGACATAGCAGGTTTGATGTGTCTATGAGACCTCCAAGTAGAAATGTCAAGGAGACAATAGGATATATGAGTCTTAAAGTAAGGCAGAAGCCAGGGATGGGGAGACAGACGTGGGAGATTTTAGCACATGGCTGACACTCTAAAACATATATTTCTTATAAATATTTATGTGACATATATTCTACTCAGACTTCACTTGAACTTTTCAAACAGCTGCATAATAGGAAACTTTTTTATTAAATTCATTTTTATATTAAATTTAAATGAAGACCACTGCTTTGTAAAAAAGTCAGAATATACAGTTGGTCCTCGATATTCATAGAGTCTGTATTTGCAAGTTTGCCTACTTGTGAAAATGTATTTGGAACACTCAAATCAATTCTTGCCTTTATAGTAAACCACAGACTGGTGGAAACCTTAACTCACTTAACACACATTCTCCCAGATGAGCTGTCTTCTTGTTTCTGCTTCTATACTATAAAGAATTGTCCACTTAGTGGTCTACTCCCTGTCATGTGTTTTTTGCTTTTTTGTGTGTGCTTTTCTTTTTTTTGGTGATTTCTCTTTAAAAGCACTGAAGTGCTTTCTGGTGTTCCTAAGTGCAAAAAGGTTGTGATGTGACTTACAGAGAAAATACATGTGTTAGAAAAGCTTGGTTCAGGCAAGGGTTATAGTGTCAGTGGCAAAGAGTTCAGTGTTAAAGAGTCAACAATATATATTAAATAAAGTGTCTTTAAATAGAAACACACATAGATCAAGGTTATATACTGACTGAAGAAAATGGTGTGACCAAAGGTTTGGAATCTAATGCTGTACCTCCTCTAGAAATAACTGGTTAGTATTCACTAATTAGCATTATGGTGACTTTTTAGGCTGTAACTGCCATGTAATGAGAACTGATTGGTTTGTTTTTTGATCTTTTCATAGCTCGGTGGTAAAGAATCCTCCTGCCAAGTAGGAGACGTGGGTTCAATCCCTGGGTGGGGAAGATCCCCTGGAGGAGGGCATGGTAACTCACTCCAGTGTTCTTGCCTGGAAAATCCCATAGACAGAGGAGCCTGGAGGGCTACAATCCATGAGGGTCACAAAAATGTCAGATACAACAGAGACTAAACAACAATAACAACCCTTCAAATGGGAAGCAAAAGACTGAAATGAATCCTTGGTAGGAAAGTTATGACCAAACTAGATAGCATATTAAAAGGCAGAGATATTACTTTGCCAACCAAGGTCCGTCTAGTCAAGGCTATGTTTTTTCCCGTGGTCATGTATGGATGTGAGAGTTGGACTGTGAAGAAAGCTGATTGCCGAAGAATTGATGCTTTTGAACTGTGGTGTTGGAGAAGACTCTTGAGAGTCCCTTGGACTGCAAGGAGACCCAACCAGTCCATTCTAAAGGAGATCAATCCTGGGTATTCATTGGAAGAACTGATGCTACAGCTGAAACTGCAATACTTTGGTCACCTCGTATGACAAGTTGACTCACTGGAAAAGACTCTGATGCTGGGAAGGACTGGGGGCAGGAGAAGGGGACGGCAGAGAATGAGATGGCTGGATGGCATCACCGACTCGATGGACATGAGTTTGAGTGAAGTCTGGGAGTTGGTGATGGACAGGGAGGCCTGGCGTGCTGTGATTCATGGGGTCACAAAGAGTCGGACATGACTGAGCGACTGAACTGAACTGAACTTGGAGAAATCATCTACCACTACTCTGCACCTTAAGGTAAGAACCTCATGGAAACCAACCCAGAAAGCTGGGGCTATGACCTATTTTTAAGAAGTAGCAGAGAAGAAAAACCCAAAACAAACAAACAACAACAACAAAACCCCCCATTAATAAGTTCAATGATATGTGCACAGAGAATTTTAATAAATGATACTGACAACTTTCAAAACTAGTTAGAGTATCTAATGGCTTTCCTTGTCAGAAAAGTATCTTTGTATCTTACCCAAATCCCAGTGCAGTTTAAAATCCCATCTACTCTTTATGTGTTCACAGTAGAAATGAAAACTTGTTAAGCACCAGCTTCTGCTCTAAGTCCATCATACACTCAAACACATTAAATTGCCCCAGGCTCTTCCATTGTCTAAGTAAAGTAATTCCATTTACTTTAAAATTTCTTACTTAGGGCTTATTTTCCATCCTCTAATCAGTCAAATACAACTACTCTTCCTGCTTTGAAACACTTACAATCATGTCATCTTTTTGCCTTGTTAAATGATGAATTGCAATTTCCATCTTGTTGCCTCCAGAGCCCACACTGTCGGTCATAAATGTTTAACGGGTAAGGTCATTTCCTATCAAGATCTCCGTGAGCAACTGTTTTAATATGTAATTGTTCTTCTGATCTTTCTATTTAAGGATTCCCCTTCTTGTATTACAAAAATATTTTTACAATCAAACCATGTTAATTATTAAAGATAACAGGTCAAATGCAAAGACAGAAAAGGCTTTTTATATTAAAAAAAAAAAAGCTAATAAAGTAACACTGAAGACAATCAGCCTAGAAATGCAAGTCAATTATCAAGAGATTTCATGTTTACTGGACTGCAAGGAGATCCAACCAGTTCACCCTAAAGGAGATCAGTCCTGGGTGTTCATTGGAAGGTCTGAAGTTGAAGCTGAAACTCCAGTACTTTGGCCACCTAAAGAGACGAGCTGACTCATTAGAAAAGACCCTGATGCTGGGAAAGATTGAGGGCAAGGGGAGAAGGGGATGACAGAGGAGGAGATGGTTGGATGGCATCACCAACTTGATGTACATGGGTTTGGTTAGGAGTTGGTGTTGGACAGGGAGGCTTGGTGTGCTGCAGCTTATGGGGTCACAAAGAGTCAGACACGAGACTGAAAAAGAGACTGAACTGAACTGAACTGACCCAAGTTTTAGAACATGTCCACCTTGAAGGTTTGGGGATTTGGGTGCAGGTACCATTGGGTTTCCCTGGTAGCTCAGGTAGTAAAGAATCCACCTGCAAGGCAGGAGACTCAGGTTTGATCCCTGGGTTGGGAAGATCCCCTGGAGAAGGGAATGGCAAACCACTCCAGTATTCTTGCCTGGGAGATCCCATGAACAGAGAAGCCTGGTGGGCTACAGTCCATGGGGTTGCAAAGAGTCGGACATGACTGAGTGACTAATGCACTTCACACACACTTTTTCAGGCACCATTTCTTTTTTGGTCTTCATTAGCAATGTATCTTGTCATTGCCATACTTTTGAAGAAAGCATTCCTTACAGTTTGGGTCATGAAGAGTTTGCACCACATTTTACTAACCACCACGTGATTTCTATTATATATTTAATAGTGATGTAAAAAAATTTTCTAAGAATCTGTCCAGGAATTTAAAAGAATAAAACTCAGTTACAAAGCTAAGCTACTGGAAAACACATGATTGGACAAAGCAAGAGAGAATGCGGTATTAAGATACTCGCCGAGGAGTCCGAAAACTGAACCCCATGGCTAGAAGGCTATATGCAACCTTAGACTAGTCATTTGACCTCCTGGGATTTAAGTATCCTCATGAAGTATCCCTGGAGAAGGAAAAGGCTACCTATTCCAGTATTCTGGCCTGGAGAATTCCATGGACTGTATAGTCCATAGGGTTGCAAAGAGTTGGACACGACTGAGAGACTTTCACTCACTCGTGGAGCAGACTATCTCTAAGATCCTTATTATTCAAAATTCTGCATTTACATTGAGCACAATTAGTTGGGGCTTCTCTGGTTGCTCAGACAGTAAAGAATCCACCTGTAATGTGAGAGCCCTGGATTTGATCCCTGGGTTGGGAAGATCCTCTGGAGGAGGGCATGGCAACCCACTCCAGCATTCTCTCCTGGAGAATCCCCATGGACAGAGGGGCCTGGTGGGCTACAGTCCATGGTGTCACAAAGAGTCAGACACAGCTGAGAGACTAAGCACACAGCACAGAGGAAGATCAGTGACAGCACAGATTACACACATGGTTAAATCTAATTAATTAACACGTGAGCTGTGTGCTAAGTTGTTTCAGTCTTATCTGACTCTCTGGAACCCTGTGGACTGTAGCCCACCATGGGATGGGCAAGAATACTGGAGTGGGTTGCCATGCCCTCCTCCAAGGGGTCTTCCCAACCCAGGGATCCCACATCTCTTCTGTCTCCTGCATTGGCAGCGGGTTCTTTTCCACTAACGCCACCTGATGGATATAGTATTATATTCACAGGCCTCACACATGCCCCTCCATAGAGCCTAGCAAGTGACCAGGAGAGCATAAGACACACACTCAAAATCTGGAGATCGGTTCTAGGCTTGCCTCAAACAAGATGTTAAGTCATTTTCCAACAATTAAATATGTAATTCCACCAGCTGTGTGTCCTATAATTTAGTTCAATTTTGTATCCTGCAACTTTACCAGATTTGTTGATGAGTTCTAGTAGTTTTTTGGTCCTGTCTTTAGAATCCTGTGAGCAGTATTATATCATCTGCAAACAGTGATAGTTTTAAATATTCTTTTCTAAACTGAGTTCCTTTATTTCTTTTTCTTCTCTGATTGCTGTGGCTAGGACTTCCAAGAATATGTTGAATAATAGTGGTGAGAGTAGACACACTTGTCTTGTTCCTGATCTTAGCAGAAATGCTTTCAGCTTTGAGTATGATGTTAACTGCAGGTCTGTCATATATGGCCTTTGTTTTGTTGAGGTATGTTCCCTCTATGTGGAATCATAGAGGGGATAACTAGTGAATATAACAAAAAAGAGAACAAATGAGGTTACAGTGAGGGAGGGGGGAGGGGCAATATAAGGACAGAGGATTAAGAGGTACAAACTATTAGGTACAAAATAAGCTACAAGGATATATTTTACAATGTGGGGAATAGTCAATATTTTATAATAACTATAAGTGGAGTGTTTGTGTGAATCCTGAGTCACTCAGTTGTATATAACTTTGTGTGGCCCCATGGACTGTAGTCCACAAATAAATGGACTATAACCTTTAAAATTTGTGACTCATAACATTGTAAACCTGCAACTTACATAATACTCTCCATCAACTATACTTCAGTGAAAAAGAAAAAAAAAGAAACAAAAGACTTTTAAATGTCCACGTGTAAACTATTAATAGAGAGCTAATAGGAAACTGCTGTACAACACAGGGAGCTCAGCTCAGTGCTCTGTGATGACTTAGAAGGGTACATGGGGGTAGGGTGGGAGGGAGAGGATGTACAGATACATATGGCTGATTCACACTGTTGTGCAGCAGAAACTAACAATATCATAAGGCAATTATACTCTAATTAAAAATAAATAAATAAATTGCACTTGTTTCTCCCCTTCTCATTTTTTGTTTTATACTTTTTACTGTTTAGGGGAGTTTAAGTTATTATTTAGTCCACTGCTTACAGAATAGTGAGCAGGATTACAAGAATTCTGGAGCACTCTTAGGTGCCCTTGATTATAGAGTCTTTGGAACTTTTTTAAAAAGCACCCAAATTCTCTGGATGCACTAGATGTACATGGTCTATTGGAATAATCCAGTCAGGAAGGCATGGCAATATTTATGGTTGTTTGGGCATTGGTAGGATTAAGAGTATCTTTCGAATAGAGAGTACAGGGAGAAGAGTGTGTGCCAACACTAGTCTCACCATGAAAACTGGTTGGTATGTTGTTCTTCTTATTTGTAACTGATGCTGTCCCTTCTCTTGATGTGTGCTCAGTCGTGTCCAACTCTTTGCAACCTCATGGACTGTAGCCCACAGACTCCTCTGTCCATGGGATTCTCTAGGCAAGAATACTGGAGTGGGTTGTCATGCCCTTCTCTGGGGATCTTCCCGACCCAGGACCAAACCTGCATCTCTGGAGTCTCCTGCATTGGCAGGCATTTACCACTAGCACTGGGAAGACCAAACACTTAGGAATAGGAGTTAAATGGGGGCTGTTTTCAGATATTGGCTAGCAAAAGCAATTCAGGATACAGTCCAATTTGAAAGTAACTAGGCAAGTCCTAATTACTTGAAAGGAGCTCTTATAAAAAGATTTTTATCTTTTAAAAGTAACATTTTTATTCATCCATCTTTAGGCAATAGTGTACTTTTGAGTCACCTTAGAGGATAGAAATGAAGCTTGGTTGTACCAAGCATCTAGAAGCTTGAAAGTGGTTCACTGGTCCCAAGAATTGAGTCCAGCCAATTCTGTTGTGCTGAATAGATGCGTAGAAATGACACCTGGATGTCCTGGGTGAAGTGTGGTTCCTAAATTATCAGTGCTTGTGCTTGATGTATCAACAAAATGATTAAAGAGTGAGGATTATTTACCTGAGGCTGATTATTTAATAAATCTGCAAGAACAGACTATACGCCATTTTTCAAAGTTTATATATTTGACCAATTATAAGGGCCAGCTGGACCATATGAAGAGCAAAGGTGAATTGGGAGGCCTCATCTAACTCTCATACTTTAGAGTCACAGAGATTTTAGCTCCAATGGAGCTGAGATATTGCCTTGCTGGACTCATCCCCATGCTTCTCTTCCTTTACTTCCAGCTCTCTTTTCAACCCACAAACTAAGCAAAGAACACCATACCTTCCTGAAAACCTTAACTTCCTCTCACTTCTTTGATCATTACTTTACTCAGCACTCTTAAAATTAGGTCACTTACCCTCTTGATGTTGTACAAGTGAAATAGCAAAAGAAATGGATTGGCAATTGCTTCAACTTGAATGTACAAAAATGCTTAATATTATTAATTTTGCAGGAAAATTGGAAATAACATCCATGTCCCCTAAAAAGATGACAGAGAGTTAAATATATTGGCACAGAATGATGGCTACAATAAATTACGTAAAAAATTCAAGACCAAACAGCACATTGATGAATAATATTCATAAGTGAGTGTTTATTGATACATATAAATAAAATAATATATTTTTTTGTTTTTTCAACAAATATTAAATTTGCCACACACTCTTCTAAAGATCAAGATTTTGGTGGGAGACACAGCTCCTACCCATGGGTGTTCACAGTCTGTTGGGGAGGTAAATATTGTTGTTGTTGTCCAGTCTCTCAGTCATGTCCAATTCTTTGTGACCCCATGGACTTCAGCACATCAGGCTTCCCTGTCCTTCACCATCTCCCAGAGTTTACCCAAACCCATGTCCATTGAGTCGGTGATGCCATCCAACCATCTCATCCTCTGTTGTCCCCTTCTCCTCCTGCCCTCTATCTTTCCCAGGGTCTTTTCAAATGAGTCAGCTCTTCGCATCAGGTGGCCAAAGTACTGGAGTTTCAGCTTCAGCATCAGTCCTTACGAAGAATATTCAAGATTGATTTCCTTTAGGATTGACTGTTTTGATCTCCTTGCAGTCCAAGGGAGTCTCAAGAATCTTCTCCAACAACACAGTTCAAAAGCATCAGTTCTTTGACACTCAGACTTCTTTACAGTCCAGCTCTCACATCCATATATGATTTCTGGAAAAACCATAACTTTGATTATATGGACCTTTGTCAGACCTTAGAGAAACATTAATCAGATAACACTATGCTAAAAACTGTATGTGTGTAAAGTATATATGCATACGAGTGTGTATATTTATATAAGGAAAAAGGCTAAAATCACGTATTTAAAACCAACAGGTATTACCCGTGAATGATCTTTTATTTCTTTATTTTCAGCAAGCTGTAAATCTTCAATTATCATCTCTTTCTTTTGTAATTAGAAAAAAATTAATTGGATTTACTGTTTCTTATTTAGTTTCCTCAGGTCTACATTAGGCTACCTTTAGATTTAGTGATCAGCTCTCTTCTGTCTTCCCTTAAGATAAAAAACAATGTTGTCTATTTCCTGACTTTAGAATGCATAAGAGTGTACTGCTTTGACACATGTGAAAGTAACAGTAATAAGAAGTAATTGAGAAAAAGCCAGCCAGGCATACATCATTTTCTGAGAGACATGGATGGCTATCCAAGCCAGGGGAGCAAAGAGACCCATCTTCTCCTCGGGCCCAAGAGAGCTCACACTTACTTGTACTTAGCAATGCTTTTTTAGCAACCCTCTGCTAAAGCTGAAGCATCAATTACATGGCATTTTTAAAGATTCATTTATCTGTCTATTTACATTTTGGCTGTGCTGGGTCTTCGTACTGCACATGGACTTTCTCCAGTTGCAGTGAGCGGGGTCGGGGGCTGGTACTCTGGTAGAGGTGCACAGGCTTCTCATTGCAGTGGCTTTTCTTGTTGCGGAGCACAGGCTTTAGGCTACGGGGCTTCAGTAGTTGTGGTGCATGGGCTTAGTTGCTCCACGGAATGTGGGATCTTCCTGGACCAGGGATCGAACCCATGTGCCCTGCATTGGCAGGAAGATTCTTAGCCACTAGACCAGGGACGCTCCCATTATATCTTAATATGAAAGTCTTAGAAAGACTATTTTTTCTGATGAGACTTATTTCTTACAAAGAATTGAAGTTAAATAACTTGCAAAATATTTTATGCTTTGTTATTTATATTTTTGCATTTTACAACTGTTTCCAGTACTTTTAGTAGTTCTTATGAAATGAGAGTGAAGTTTCTGCCATCTCTTCTGACATTCAGAGAACTTCTGATGAGACCACAGAACTCTACCTCACCAAAGGCTCAAAAAGTAACAGGGACTTGGCCACCAGGAGATTTGGAAAATGACCTGGCCAGTGTCCACCATAAAACATTCCAAAGGCTTACTGTGAAGCATCAAAGTTCATTTAAAAAGTTGCTTACATATATTTTTTTGTAAATGGTACACACTCATGTTTATAAAGAACAATGTCCAAATAAAGAAAAGAATAAAGAAGAAAGCTTGAAAATATCCCCCAAATTTCATAAGTGTTAACGTGGTGGGCATATTTATCTACATCTCTATCCATGCACAGGGATGTATTGATATAATACTACATAAATAGGATTATTTGCTTCTTTTTTAAAGCAGAAATGAAAGAGGGCATATAAAGCTTAAAAATAAGGACAACTCAATTTGGGAGGTGAAGATCATGAGATGCCTCATGAAGGGAGCTTTGGGTCCCAGTGATGCCCCACTCTTTGAACTGGGTGCTGATTACAAGACTATGTTCATTTTGCAAAAATGTGAGCTGTACATTTCTGATTTATGTACATTTTTAGTTTGCATCTTATACTTCAGTAAAAATTTTTTACATAAAACTCCTTGATTAAGTAAATCAATACTCCAAGCAAATGAAGGAGAAGGTAAAGGAGAGGAAACATATATAATCCTAGAACCAATTAAGTCTATTTTCATGCTTTAATTTCAGTCTCTAATTTTCAGTATCTTAAAACTTTATCTATTATTTGTTAATGCTCTTTCACACAAACATAATAGGAAATTCTAAGTCCTAGAAAGGGTAAATGGTCTTCATGTTCTTCAATGTATTAAACATAAGTTACATAGTTTTATAAAGAATATTCATAGTAAGTGAACATAAATTGGGGAAATCTTTAGGTATAGCAACATATTACAATATAGCCTGCACTGGCTATGACAGAACCCCTCAGCCAATGAGCCATACTTTCTATGAACTGATTAATATACGAGTGTCAGTCAGAAACATTTAAGTCATATAGATACAGCATAACAGTTTTAAAGTAAGATTTATTAATTATATACAGGTGTAATTTTCCTTTGCCCTCTATTTTATCCATTTCTTAAAACATTTCTATACATGTTCTGGGGCTTCCCAGGTGGTGCTACTGGTAAAGAACCAGCCTGCCAATGCAGGACACATAAGAAAAGCAAGTTCAGTTCCTGAGTTGGGAAGATCCCTGGGAGGAGGGCCTGGCAACCCACTCCAGTATTCTTGCCTGGAGAACCCCATGGACAGAGGAGCTTGGCGGGCTACAGTCCATAGGGTCACAAAGAGTTGGACACAACTGAAGCAACTTAGCACAGCACAGCATACATGTTTTATTATATTTTGATGTCACTTTTGAAACCAAAATAAACACAGCAATTAAATAAATGAGGGAATTAATCCAAGCACTTTTGTAACACAAGTTATAAATCCAAACATAGCAAACTTCAGAATGCAAACACCAAATTTCTCCAAATAGATATATACCTGCCCTGCAAGGGTGGGGATGCTGACTCAGGGTGGTGGGTTTGGGGGGAGTCTGGGACCGTCATAGATCCAATAAGCAGCTGTTTATAGCCAAGTCCTTAGGAATCCGGGATGTCTGGGAAGATTATCCACACACGGGACTGGGACTGGTAAATCCAAAGAGTAAGACAGAGAGTAAAGATGGGTAAGGAGGGACACTCGTGACTGGGGAGCACTGGAGCAAGAAATGAAAGGGAGGAGAGAGCAAACCTGGACTATCACAAGCTCCACTGGAAGCTGAGAAGTCTGAGGTTATTCCTGTGCCCACATTTACAGCAGGGCATTTAAAGCTGCGTTAAAGGCTAAAAATCTAACTATACCATTTTTCCTGCAATCCTCTGAGCAGCTCCTCAGAGACTTTGTCCATCTTGAACCTCTTTAATTTCTAGGTTATGCAGCTAATTGGTGTCTTTATTCTAGGTCTCCCATCTATCACATTGACTTTGCAATCACCATTAGGCTTAATCGGCAACAACTTAAATGGAATTCCATCCATCATCCCATACAAACTTGCTCTTGTGTCTTCTCACCAAATGGGACTTATTCCGCATCCACCATGAATCTGTACCCAGGAGACTGATCAACAGCATGAAAATTTGAACTGAGCTCATATTTTGCTTAGTTTCAGCTTTGCAGTTCCTTTAGCTATCAAGTGTAGCACACAGAAGACAACAGATAAATGAATGAGAGACTATTCATCTTCATTACACTATTGATATGTGCAATTTATAATTTTTAATGCTCTTGACACCATCTTCAAGGAGAAACTCAAAGCTAACCATTGCATTCAATTACCTAAAACTTGTCAGCACAGTATCCCTTTCAATAGCATCATACCCATCCTAATTAATAAAATCACTTAGATATTTATTATATGCGTTTGGGTTTTATTTCTTTTCTAAAAGGAGTTTTATATCCTCTCATCCTCCACATCTTTCCATTCGTTTTATCAATTTGGCTACCAGTTATCAATTATCAAGAAAAGAACATTGTAGCCATTAGTCATTTATAGTTACATCCAATCTGTTCTCTTCTTGTCACTTTCAAACTTCTAGATTCTGTGAACATATGAATGTAAGTGTAGAAATCTCCTCTGATATCTGAAGCCAACTTCTCTTAAGGGACATAATCAAAATACCACTTTATATTGTCAGCCTCCACGTTCTTTCCAGAACACAATGCATTGTCACTCACTTCTAAACACCTTATTGGACTTTGGGTAACAGACTATAGTAATTACCTATTATATATTTAACTCTCAGACTTTTTCTTCCTTGATATATGCCTTTATTCAGTCAACAAGACATAGAACCTACTATGCACAAAGTACTATGTCAGGTAAAGTAGGAATTGCAGCCAGTGGACTTTTATTCACTTTTCTTGAGCCACCTGCTTCAAGTGTGAGGGTCTTTGCTTTTCTTTTTCATATTTCACATCTAATCAGTGGCCAGTGTATGTGAAGTTTTCTTTCACATTATCTTCTTTTTTTTCCACTTTCTTCCCGCCACCCTATTCTAAATCCTTACCGTCCTACACCTAGATAATTTCAAAAGCTTCCTCCCAATCTGTCTCTCTGCAAGGTCTCTGACCTAATCAAACACCTTACTTATTCTATAAACAATATGTTATAGCAACATATTAATGTAATTGTTACAATGATGCAATAGAGGTAAGAATCATTATTTGCATTTTGTAGATAACAACATTACTTGTTAAAGTTGTTTTTTTTTTTAAAGTCCCAAATCACATAACTAATGCATGACTAACACAGAAATTTAATTCTAGGTCTGAATGCATCTAAAGCCTCTTTCCGTAACATCAGACTAACTCCCAGTTTAAGGGAATTGTTTTGGGGAAATCAACCAGAATGGGAAGAAAAGGTACGAATTATGCTGGCATGAAAAGAACAGGAAACCAAACAAGTGACATGGAGAAGAAAGCACAGAGCTGTACATGGGACCAGATGGGCTATGAAGAGAAAAGAAATGTCCAAGATTTTTCGGTAGTTTTAGACAGTGAGTCATTGGAGGTTTGGCCTGGCTCTGCTTCCTCTATGTCTTGGAAAGCTGTATGATGAGATGGTTTAAGAAGCAAGGGCCCGAATTTGTTCCCAATCTGGCACTACCCTCTACTAGCTGTATGTCCTTAGGAATGCACTTAACTTCTCTGTGCCTTATGTCAATACAATGGGGATAATAACAAACCTGGGTTTCCTGGTGGCTCAGAGGTTAAAGCGTCTGCCCCCAATGCGGGAGACCCGGGTTCGATCCCTGGGTTGGGAAGATCCCCTGGAGAAGGAAACGGAAACCCACTCCAGTATTCTTGCCTGGAGAATCCCACGGACGGAGAAGCCTGGTAGGCTACAGTCCACGGGGTCGCATAGAGTCGGACACGACTGAGCGACGGAACGGAACGGAATAACAAACCTGCTTAAAAGGAAGGTTGAGGGTTTTTTAAATTTATTTATTTTTAATTGAAGGATGATTGCTTTACAATATTGGTTTGATTTCTCCCATACATTAACACGAATTAGCCAAGGGTATATCTATGTCCCCTCCCTCCTGAACCTCTCTTCCACCTCCCACCCTTCCTACCCCTCTAGGTTGTTACAGAGCCCCAGTTTGCGTTCCCTGAGTCACATGGCAGATTTCCATTGGCTATCTATTTAACACGTGATAGTGTAAATGCTTCTCTCTCCACTCATCTCACCCCCTCCTTCCTCCCCTCTGTCCTTGTCCACAAGTCTGTTCTCTATGTCTGTATCTCCATCGCTGCCCTGCAAATAGGTTCATCAGTACCAAGGCTGAGGATTATTAAAGTGCTTACAACACTCAGAACCCAGCACATATGTCCCCAGTGTTTGTAAAATATTCTTTACATCCATGCATTTCTGTTTCTTTCAAATATCTTAACACTCATAGAGAATGGATTCAGTTATTTGCATTTCCTTTAAGTTTATAAATAAAGCCAAAAAAAGCAATGAGAGGTCACGGCCCAAGCCAGGCTGACTTATTTGGTATAACACCCAGCAAGCCCTGACATGCTCCGGATTCTAATGAGGTCAAGGAGACTGTTTTTCATAGTGTCTTTTCTCTTGGATAAATGAGAGAACTGATCACATTTGCATGATGAGAAACAAGACTGACTTCCTTTTCATCACGGAAGGGATTTAATGAAAATCCAACCTATAGATTCACTCTCCTTATAATCAAAGACTGGTTTTTCAACCCACTGTTCTCTGCACAGAGCTCCCTAAAATGAAAGGTGAAGTATGGTTCCCTTGGCAAAAGCTGGCCAGTTAGGACACCTTCCCTACAAAATTGTTACCTTATCAGAGTTTGCAGTTAAGAAGAGTTCAGTTAGACCCAAGCATTTATTTTAATGTACAGTGGGGTAATTTTTCCAACTCTCCAAATAATAACTAATCAAAATAGCCAGAGGATGGCCTGGATGCAAACATGCCAACAATCTGCAGTCACTCTCTTGGTTCCCACCGTCCCTTCCCCCTACTCCATAGGGAAGTTCGCTTCTTCGGAGGTCTTTATACTTTCATCAGGTTGTGCTACTGCATTTAAGTGATCTCAGCCCCTGACTGGCTCCTTGTTTTCTCCCTAAATACTGTACACAGCCATCACTATGCTTATGTGTATGCTCATGCTTAAGACCTGTTGGCAAGGGACTCTTGGCAAGGGACTCTATCTGCATTTCAGTCCCGTTCTTCTTAATCCTTAAAGGAATGTTCCCAGGCTAATTAAAGAGAAAAACAGAATTATTATGCCCCAAGAATTCAGGCAAAACATTCCCAAGCACTAAGAAGCCCTAATGAATCCTCGTGCTGGACATGCGGATTCTCAGCCATCCTGCTGGTTTAGGAGAAATGGGGCGAGTCTGTGAAGTTCTCTTCACTGAATAGGAAAGCTTCTAAAATGGATGAGATGATAAAAGGTACCAGGTGTTAACTAAGGAAGGGAAAATCTGACCCTCATCTTTGCAGCTTTATTTCTGTGATCGGTTTGCTTATGAATAAGTGAGCTAAGACAGATGATAAGGCCAGGAAGAGAAAGGAAATATTCTTATGAATCCAGCTTCCAGTTTCCCCCTCTTCTGAATTGTTAGAAAAGCAGACTTACTTCTAAAAATTCCCACATTCCTTTCATCAGCACTTTCTTCATTCATCTGGATTATAAACGGAATAATCATTTCCCACACATCAGCTGTGCAGTCAAATAAGTGTATTTCAGGCATTCTCTCTATATAGTAATAGGTTTTATTTTCTCCCAAATGTTATGTAATCATATTATTACCAATGTCCTTCATCCCATAATCCCTTAAAGAAAAGTTTAGTAGCTTCTGTATTACAGCAGCTCTTCCCCTAGTATCGAGGGCAAAGGAGAAGCAGCAGTTGGAGAACGCACATGGAGAGCAGAGACCTGAATTAAGCACACAGTCATTCCCACGGCGACTTCTAATGCCAAGTCCAAAGACCTCATTTCCATTTCGGTGTCCCTAACCCCAGCAACATTTGCTCTGCTAGAGTGAATCTAACAAACTTCTTCCAAACAAAGTCATAGAACACTTCCTTTTAAACGTGGGCTCCTGTTGCTGCTGCCTGCATCTGCTAGATTTAAAATGAAAACATCTTAGAAGTTTGCTCTAGTAATGTTTAATGTGCAAATGCCTCCAATCAACAGCGAAGCTCACAGAACTGTGACGACTCACTAGTCAGAAAAGAAAGCTGCTTCAGTACGAATGGGTTTGAACCCTCACATGGAAATATCAAGACAATAGGCAATTATTTCTATGAAGGAGTCTCCTGGAAATTACAACGACATTCAGAGGAAAAGGGTCCACTTCAGACACTGTATTCGTCAGGGCTGCGTCTCAGGTCACTGCGGGGTCTGTCCTTGCCTGGCAGAGCAGCCCTCATTAATTACAAGGCAGCGTTACTCCTGACACAAAAGAAATTATTTTTCAAAAATCAGTGCGCTGTTAGCAAAGGTGTTCCTGCCCTTCCACTGAAAAACCGACAGCTCCCCAAAGCTCAAGGGTCGGTCAGTCATTCTCAGGTTACCAACAGCCATTTTCACCAGCACATGCTAAATATTCTTTCCCAGGTAGCAGACCAGGTCTGCCAAAAGCTCGGGAGTTTCTTACCATTGCGATCCGATCTTCCCTCCCTTCGGACTCCGGCTGCCAGGAGCTGTTGCTGGTCCGCTGCTCCTCCAGCCACCGGATCCTCTGGAGGCTGAGAATGTCTCATGTGGTGCGAATGTATCGCCACCGATTATATTTCGGTCCCTCAATTGCTAGCCTTGATGCTTTGGAAATCAGCCAAACCAAGCGCAAAGAGAAAGGGCTGCAGCTTGCAATTTCAGAACTTTCCCTAGAATGTGCTCTTAAAAACATGGGCCCCTCATTTAGCATTTGAGCAAGTACCCAGGGCTTGCTACATTCAATTGCACTTCTCTCGTTTTCCTTTTAAACTGACTTGGGTTTTGTTGCTAGTGGAAGGAAATTATAGCAAAACACTCAAAGCTGACCCAGGGGATGCAGACCTGGGGCAGACTTCCACATGCTTCAAACTGACAAGAAAAGGCTGCTATTCCAATCAGAGATGAGAATCCTGCTGAGATGCGGAGGAAGGCAGAGGGACAGTGCTGGCAAGCTGTCTAGGGTGACAGCATTTTGATAACTGGAGGGAGTCTTCAAAATGCTCTGAGGAACAACCACGCGACCCAAGTCGGCTCTAAATCATTTGGTACCAGATTGTTCAATCCAAAGGGTCAGAAAGCAAAGTTCTATCAAAGAAATCTATGGAGCACAGCCTTATCTTGAAGGATGAACTAGAAGTTCTTCAAGGGCAGAAGTTCTTCAAAGGGTCTGCTAAGACCCTTTACATCTACTGGGTTACTCAATCATATTAAACTATTTGTTGTTGTTTAGTCACAAAGTCGTGTCTGGCTCTTTTGCAACCACATGGACTGTAGCCCACCAGACTCACCTGTCCATGGGATTTCCCAGGCAAGAATATTGGAGTGGGTTGCCATTTTCTTCTCCAAGGGATCTTCCCAACCCAGGGATTGAACCTGCATCACCTCCACTGGCAGGCAGATTCTGAGCCATCAGAGAAGCCCCATTAAACTATTAGGCTCTTGCTTTGCCTACATTTTGACAACATTTTAAATTCTTAAAAATTTTATTTCAGAAGGATTTACTCAGACAACTCGCACACAGCACAGGCAAGACCTCAACTGAAGCTCAGGCCAGAACTCTTTAAAATAACAGTACACATGAGCCAACACATCTATCAACTGCCAGATTGTTTACCTGCCTTTCCTTCCCCCACTTACTGTGAACTCCTGCAGGTAGCGTCCACGTTTGTTTTGTTCACTACTTTACCCCTAGTATGGCCTCTACTCCACTGTAGGATATTAACTGGCTGAATTAATTAACTTTCCATAATCATTGGAAATGTTGGCGGAGCCCCACAAATTGGTAAAATTCCTTTTGCTTGGGGCTTCATGTGTTGGAGGCTCGGTTTGGGTTCTTTTCATGGCTTCTTTTCCTCTCACCAGAAAGGTTCACACATCCTAATATGGTCAGGCTTAGAAAGGGCAGGGAAAACTTCCAGCAGAGTTAAATACTTGTTCTAAAGAAAATGCAACTCAAGGAATATAATTCATGCTGATGGCCAAGGGTTCTGATTTGTTCAAGGAGTCCATGGCCTTTATCAAGCCTGACAGCATCAAGAAGAAGTTGTGCATCAAGAGTTCAAGAGAGCTATTCACAACTTCCTTCCCTGTAGGCAACAGTCGTTTAGAACAGAAAAGGAGACATGGTAGGCAGGCGAGGCACCCAGGTGAGACAACAGAGCCCACTCCAGTGGCCAAGATGTAGCTTGATCCCTCGCTACAGTAGTTCTGGATACTTACTGAATTCACACAAACCTTTAAAGTACTGCTCTGGAGCTCTGGAATGTCAGACACATCCTCAAACAGAAAGAAGCCAGTGCTGCCTAACTGGAGACTCAGCTCATGACTCCATCTCTAGGTCCTCTTCCTAGGACACTCCACCAAACTGCTCCAACCATTCCCTGCTCTGTGCCCAAGTACACTGTCCTCAGATGGAGTGAGGTGGTGACATCAACTGCAGAGTGGTCAGTGAAAGAGTCCTTGCTGTCCTATTTCCAATAGCCTTTGTCTTTGTAAACAACAGAAACCCCCTACTCTGGCATTAATGAAGGATATCCCTTTTCTTCTCCTTGTTCTTCAAGGTGCAGTGTCATTCCTTCCTCGATCAGGAAGACTCCTCTGATGGCTACAACATATAGCAGTCTCTCTGCCCCATTCCTGACATTTACTGTTGTCCCAACCATTTAATATACTGTTGTCTGACACTTCTTGGACATCATTGTTTTTATTTTTTTATTTTTGGGTATATCTTATCATTTAGCCAGACAGTAAAGATGTATTCCTGCACAAAATTTGTGAATGGCATCCCACTGACTAGAAGATGAAACGGAAACTACTCAGCATGGCATTTAATGTCCTTCATGAATAGGACACTTATAAGTTTCCTTCCCCACCACAACCCTGCAAGTATAGTCTGCTTGTCACAGGAAAAAAAAAGTGTAAGTGAAAGTCGCACAGTTGTGTCTGACTTTCTGTGATTCCATGGACTGTGGCCTGCCAGGCTCCTCTATCCATGGAATTCTCCAGGCAAGAATACTGGAGTGGGTAGTCATTCTCTCTCCAGGGGATCTTCCTGATCCAGGGATCAGAACCCAGGTCTCTCGCATCACAGGTGAATTCTTTACCATCTAAGCCACCAGAGAAGCCCAAGAATACTGGAGTGGGTAGCCTATCCCTTTTTCAGGGGATCTTCCTGAAGCAGCAATTGAACCAGGGTCTCCTGCATTGCAGGCGGATTCTTTACCAGCTGGGCCACACTCCATTCAATTCTCTCAGATTTTTATGCTCACTCATGCTTCCAGGCCTTTGCACACACCAGGTCCACACAGGAACTTGTGCTCCCCTGGGTCCTCACTTTTTGTGCCATCTCTTTTGTTTCTCCTGAAAGAACTCAAGAGTCACGCGAAGGTTGGAGGTCTATTAAACATTGATGTGGACCCCCCCCATACCTTATGTTTGTGGCAGAGCCAGGCACAAATCAAACTAGATTTAGAATCAGTGATTCGCCTGCAGTGAGTGTATTGGAATTATTTTTCCCTAAGAAAAAATGGATTTTTTTCCCTCAAACAAATTACCATTTGGCAGAGAATATGAAGAAGGATTTCTGAATAATTGTCTCCCTGTTGACTGAATCAGGTTTTTATTGACATTAAGAGTCGTTTGGACACTTGTGCTAATCGAAGTTGTTAGACTTCTCAGCTTGGTGTTGTCAGAACGAAACAAATCACTGAAATACAGCTACCTCACTGATGCACAGTCCCAGACAACATCAGCAAAACTGTCAGAAATTTCTGGAGAGTTAGAAGAAGAAAGGAATTGACATTTTTCTTTCTTTTTTTTTTTTAAAAAAAAGAACTGTAATTTGTATATTTTTATTTAAAAGTGTAAACATCCAAAAAGCCAGTTGTTTTGTCTTGAACCACCCCATCCTCCCACAAACCTCCCTTAATAGCTATTCAGGTACAGCAATAAAGAGTTTCAGACCCAGGGGCAAAAGGCCCAGTGGAGAGCTGCCCCCACCTTCTTTGAACCTGAAAGAGTTCAAGCAAATAGAAACTCTTTCCCAAATATGTACAAATAGTATTTCATGTTTTCTTACAGAGCAAATCCATTTGATCCATCTAGTGTAACATTTATTGCACCTTTAAAAGACATGTACAATGTATTTGAGAAGCCCAACAAGACATTATCACCTCCTTCCAGACAATGCTCCTTTGTTCATTTACTTAGTACTTTTAAATTCTGGCCCTGCATTAATAAAAAGCTTGCTTGGCATTCCAAGACAATAGCCAATAGAGACTTTCGGAAGCATCGTACAGCTACTGCAACACTCATTCCCCCCTCCCCCCAGTGCAATACAGGGTGCCCCTGTGGGCAAGAATGCAGAGGAAAGGAAACAGTAGACTCCTAATTATTCCATAGCAGCAGGGTTACACCTACCAACCCTCTCAAAAGAACTGAAGGAAAAGTCTGGAATCTTATTTGGTATTTTTGCAGTAAGCACCTTTGTCACAAGCATTTTTCTGCACAGTTAACTGGCCTTGCACAATTTTGCCATGAAAGGTCTACAGTCTTGTTTCAACTGGTTGAAATGTTAGCCTTTCTTCCAGTTACTGATGGCTTCAATGAGCCGATGGATGATGATGATCTGCCCTAAGAACTGGTTTCTTATTTTGAAACACGCTACACTGGAGGAGAAAGAAGCTGAGAGCCTCGAAGGCATAGAGTTGAACTCACATTTTCCACGGAACTTCAGAATTATCTACCAAAATACATGTGACATTATGCCAAGAACAAACAAATAATGGAGAGGTGTTCACAAAACAATACAAAAACTCAGTTAAAAATATGCATCCTAGTGTTTGGAGACTGATCTCTCTCTTAATGAAAGAAGAAGTTTTAGCAAAACAGAAAAAAGTGTGATATGATGAGACAAATCAACAGGCCAAAAAAAAAAAGTATAATATCTTAGGAACAAAAGACTCCTGAGAAAAGTGCTTAGGTCCAAGTCACAAAATTGATTATTCGCAAAGTACTGGCCTCAATCTACACACATTTTAAATGTATTCAAATATTTTGTATTTTGCAATAGTCTTCTTAATTTTGTTATTCATTTATCATCTTTCATTAGGTCTTTTTTAACATCCTTCTTTTGTTTTTCATTATTTTATTCTTTACTGCAAAATTGCCTTACTGCTGATTAGCTATGCAATGAAAATGTCCGTGGCAGAGATGATTATTATGAAAGTGCCTAGAACAGTTGGGAACCACTTATCTTTCGCTGTTTCTCCCATCTCCGGGTTTAAGCCCAAGTCCCATCCCCCTATATTGCCTTGATGTTGTATTCTGTTACTGAATGAGTTTAGCCTCAACTACCCAGTTTCCCTGGTGGCTCTGTGGTAAAGAATCCACCTACCAATGCAGGATATGATGCAGGATACGTGGGTTGGATTCCTGGGTCAAGAAGGTCCCATGGAAGAGGAAATGGCAACCCACTCCAGCATTCATGGCTGGGAAATCCCATGGAAAGAGAAGTCTGGTGGGCTACAGGCCATGGGGTCACAAAGAGTTGGGCATGACTTGGTGACTGAACAATAAAAACAGCAACCCATCCTTGCCTAGCCCCATATCTGCAGCCAATTCAGGCAGTATGGCTAAGGAAAGCTCAACACGGACCAGCGATTATACAATCCTATAGAAATAATTGCATGGGCAAGATGGTGCTTTCAAATTTAATCTCAAGCAAGTCCACTCATCTAAGAATCATACAGCACTTGGGATGCCTTTCAGTTTCTAATAGTGTTTCAAAGGTTTCTGTTTAAATAGACCAAAATTGATGTTGGCAGAGGAGAATTAGGTCAAGGCACTGAGAAAAAGAAACCATCACATCCTAAAACCACCCAAAGATTGCCAAGTACTTATATAATGAAAACAGTTACATAGGAAAAAACATACTTCATCAGTAAAATATTTACATTAATGTCAATTATGGTATTACTTATGAAATATAAAATCATACAAGATAGTTTCTAACCATGAAAAGTGGATATAGTAAGGAGAAAATTAAAGGGACAGCAATAAAATGTGAGTGCCCTCGGGGAGGCTAGCAACAATCATATGTCAGAATCCTTTGCAGGGTTTAAACTATCTAGTAGAAGGCATGAAGCCTGTTTCCTAGACAATTCTGAATTACAGAGACAACTGGCTGGAGGCTTTACAGTCCTATTTTCTTCATCTGTCACAGGTTATATTCCTGTTCTCCCTTTTTACCACAGGAGGGAGCCACAGCATAACAAGGGCAGAGTTCTCCAGTTTTCCCTGAGTGGTAATATAAAATAATTTTTCTTTACCACACGTCAGTTACAACACGGCATAAATCAGCTGTCCCCAGCATTTTGGGCACCAGTGACAGGTTTCATGGAAGACAATATTTCCATGGACCAGGAGTGGGGATGGTTTGGGGATAACTCAAGCACACTACATTTTTTCTGTTCCCAGGTGGCTCAGTGGTAAAGAACACACCTGCCATTCGTGGATTCAATCCCGGGGTCAAGATGCCCTAGAGTAGGAAATGGCAACCCAGTCCAGTATTCTTGCCTGGGAAATCCCATGGACAGAGGAACCTGGAGGGCTACAGTCAGCTGGGGCATGGAGTCACATACAACTGATCATGCGTGCACGCTCTGACTTATTTCTATTGTTATTACATTGTGATACATCATGAAATAATTACACAACTCACCATAATGCACCATCAGTGCGAGCCCTGAGCTTCTTGTCCTGCAACTAGATGATTCCTTCTGTGGTGATGGGCGACAGTGACACCTGAAGTGTGATGCTTATGTCCAGTCTACTTTGTAATTTCGTTTTGGTTGCTGTCACTGCAGGAAAAAACCCTTCACAAAGTTAGGATGTTGGAAGTGGAAGTAAGATTTTCAGTGCTTTTGTGGTAATCCCCAAATATTCTGCCTTGACTTTAATCCAGAACATACAGAAGTCTGAAGTTGTCTCAAACATACTCTGAAGGCCACCATCATTTGCAGTTTCAAACAGTTGATCCTCTTCTAGCATGGACAAAGTCGATTCACCTGGCCTGTTCACAAATGGGTCGTGGGTCCATTCCTTCCCACTCTGGGGGGTCTTTTGTGGTAGGGGAGGAATGCTCAAACTCTTTCGAAAATTGAGACAGGTGATCATACATCTGGGAGAGAGGGGGCCCTGGTTTAGTCTCTTTCAAAATCTCTGCTAATGTTTGAAATATGTCAAAAACCCAATGTTCACTCATCACACCTATAACTGAAGATTGACTTTGAATGTCAGTCTCTGTTGACTTGAACATAGTTTTCATTCTCCCCTGAAGGGACAAGACTGAGTTCACTGAGCAGGATGAATATGTCACACAAGTAAGCAAGTTTTGTGATCCATTCTGTGTCACTGACATGTGCTGCCAGTGGTGACTATTTTTCTAAAAGAAATCTCTGGAGTGGTTCTCATAACTCAAAAACTCTGACCAGTGATCTACCTTTAGAAAGCCACCTCACTTCTGTGTGTGAGAGAAGAAGACGTGTGTTCTCTGTGTCCATCTCCTCACAGAGTTGTGCGAAGAGCAAGTACTTTAATGTGATCATTTTATTCACATCCTGCAAAACATTGTTAAGTTCAGGGGACATTTTTTGGTTAGCCAGCATTTCTCTATGGATGATACAGTGCACAGACTCACATTCAGAAACAATGTCTTTGACTCAAGCAGTGAAACCAGAAAGCCATCCAGTCATGGCAGCCACTCCATCCATGCATATATATCAACACAAAAGGACCAGTTCAGTTTTCCTATATATAATTACTCAAAGACTTGAAAAGTTCCACAGCTGTGGTGTTGGCTGGTACAAAAATGTATACAACATGTCCTCGTGCATATCCTCCTGAAAAATATATGCACAAAAACAAGCATTGTAGTCTTGTCAACATCGGTAGACTTGCCAACCTGGATTGTGTACCACGGTGACTCATTAATCCTCTCTAACAGTTACACCCTCAATATCCTCTGCTGTTTCATCAATTCATCTAGTTATGGTGCTAGCCAAAAGAGGAACACGTGCCACCTTTCAAACTGCAGTCTCTTCTAAAAGTTCATGACAAGTGTCCTTAGCAGCAAGCAGGATCAACTCTTCACCAATAGCAAAAGGCTTCTTAGCTTTTGTAATGCAGTTAGCCACTAAGAATGATGTTCTCAGTGCAGATACATTTGATGAAGTGGTGAGCTTCAATAATTGCTTCTGGTTTTTGTATTCATGATTTTTTTCTTTTGAAAAACTCTAAAGGCTTGTGTTTTAATGCAGGGTGCTTGGTCTCCACGTGACAAAGCAGCTTTGAAAGTTTCATGGCTTTGCCAGACAGTCAGTCACCACATATTATACAAAGAGGGCTTGGAGAATGTGAATCACCTGTTGCAACAGATCCGTAATTTAAGGAGAACTCTTGGTATTTTCTTTTAAATGCAGTTTTCTTTTTGTTGGCAGTCTTAGAGTCTTCTACATCTTTAGAGTCCTTCATTGGAAGGACGAAACTCCAATACTTTGGCCACCTGATGTCAAGAACTGACCTGCTGGAAAAGACCTTTATGCTGGGAAAGATTGAAGGCAGGAGGAGAAGGGGATGACATAGAATGAGATGGTTGGATAGCATCACCAACTCGATGGACATGAGTTACAGCAAGCGCCAGGGGTTGGTGATGAACCGGGAAGCCTGGCATGCTGCAGTCCATGGGGTCGCAAAGGGTTGGACATGATTGAGCAACTGAATTGAACTTAAGAGTCTTCTGCCATCTCATCATTGGGTCTTTTCCCATTTTCAAAGAAGTTCTTCAGCAACATTTTTACTCATTTTATCTAAGGTTATTATGTGAAGAAAGCTGATCGCTGAAGAATTGATGCTTTTGAACTGTGGTGTTGGAGAAGACTCTTGAGAGTCCCTTGTACTGCAAGGAGATCCAACCAGTCCATTCTAAGGGAGATTGATCCTGGGTGTTCATTGGAAGGACTGATGCTAAAGCTGAAACTGCAATACTTTGGCCACCTCATGCGACGAGTTGACGCACTGGAAAAGACTCTGATGCTGGGAAAGGTTGGGGGCGGGAGGAGAAGGGGACGACCGAGAATGAGATGGCTGGATGGCATCACCGACTCTGTGGACATGAGTTTGAGTGTACTCCGGGAGTTGGTGATGGACAGGGAGGCCTGGCGTGCTGTGATTCATGGGGTCGCGGAGAGTCGGACACGACTGAGCGACTGAACTGAACTGAACTGATTAGCTTATGGGACTTCCCAGGTGGTGCTTTAAGAGACGTGGGTTAAATCTCTGGGTTGCAAAGAATCCCTGGAGGAGGGCATGGTAACCCACTCTAGTATTCTTGCCTGGCGAATCCCACGGACAGAGGAGCCTGCAGTCCATAAGGTCACAAAAAGTCAGACACAACTGAAGCAACTTAGCATGTACAAAGGCATTAGCTAGTGGGCTTATCAAAATTATGACTGAGACAAGTGTGCAGGGCAGGAAAGAGGCATGACATAAGTGGTAAATAAAACAATGGGCAGGCCAAGCATAGACAAGGAAATGGCAATCCACTATTCTTGCCTGGAAAATCCCATGGACGGAGGAGCCTGGTAGGCTACAGTCCATGGGGTCACAAAGAGTCAGACACAACTGAGCGACTTCACTTTCTTTCTTTCATGCATAGATTAAAATAAGTGTTAGATTCTGACTTGAAGCCTGTCACCAGATGGAGTTTAATTGTCACTTGCCACTCACTGACAGGGTTTTGATATGTCTGCAAGCAATTATTTGTATGGTCTCTGTACAGTCAAACCTGTCTGCTTATGATATCTGCATCTGTAGCCACTTCCCACCACTAGCACCACCTCAAATCATCAGGCATTAGATTCTTAGAAGGAGCGTGCAAGCTGTTATAGATTCCTCACACGTGCAGTTCACAGTAGGATTCTTGCTTCTATGAGAATCTAATGCCACCACTGATCTGCAAGGAGGCAGAGCTCATACGATAATGCAAATGATGGGGAGCAGCTGTAACCACAGATGAAGCTTCATTTATTAACCTTACTTCTCACCTCTTCCTGTGTGACCAAATTCCTAACAGGTCACAGATTGGTATCAGTCCATGGCCCAGGGATTGGGGACCCCAGGCATAAATGCCTCCAACAGAAAAGGATGTGACCTTAAAATTTCCAAAGCTGTCCTCCAACTTTGCTCAAGTTTTTCACACACAGACACACACATGGGCATGCACACACATGCATGCATACAGTGCAACTCTTCTTTTTTATTTATTACCTAAATACCCAAATTTATAAATCATTTGTAAGATGTTATTTAGGTGAAGATAATCCATACACACATCCTAAGTATTACAATACTTGATATTTTTTTACTGACTTTAATCACATAGAACTCATTAGATTGATTCATACATGGATTAAAAGCAATCTACAATTTATCTTCCACTCCCCAATGCTTTAGGCATAAATGACTGCACCAAGAAAAGTTTTCTGAGGCATACTGCTGAAGATGATTTAGTGATGTAATAGGTAGCCTAATAAAGATGTTAAATAGGCATTTTAATGAACTCTCCTTATTAACCTTTGGCCAAAGTCACATCTGTACCCGTTCCATGTTTCATCTCTTAAACAATCTTTAAAAGCTGTAGCCAAGTTCAGTTCTATTTCACTATAGCCTTGTTCAGTTCTGTTTTACTTCTAAAGAATTCAGGACAAACATATTTAGAAAAATGATTATTCCTCAATTTGTAGGTGATGAAGTAGGAGCTTACAAGAGACTCCAAAAGGGATTAATCAGATCATGGTGCTTGACTCAGAAGGAAGACCTATGCTCAAATTAACACAAGATCTTATTTTATACAGCAATTCCACAGAGCTGTATACAATGTCTTAAAGTCAAATTCAGCTATAGTCGAAATGGAGGAGAGGTGGAACATACCACCAGAATAGCAGAAGTATCCCAAATATGGCCCTTGATCACTGCTTATGTAAAGTTCCACTCAACCCAGGCTCACTGCTCAGGTCACTTGTGACACAGGGTGGACCTGCACTGGGAACAGAGGGGCTAGCAGAAGCATAGAGTCCAAGAATTCTATGAGGCTGGACTTCCAGGTCCTGATGAAGGAATATGTAAGGAGGTGAGAGGAAGGAAAACATTTTACTTAGGAATGTGCCAACGTGATTTATGTTTCATACTCTTATAAGTATGAAATTTTGCCCAGGCCCCACCAACGTTGGGGTAGGTTTGCTCCTTTCTCTCCTTACTACACTTTGTCCATCAAGGATTTATCTGGGTTTGGTTCAATCAAATCAATAACTCTTAGTTGGGTTTCTGTGAGGATGAGAGTTGTGCAGAGACCAGGAAGTATGGCTTGATCACCATTGGACACATTCAGCTATTTCAATTCAATTAAAATAAAATTTAAAATTCAATTTCTAGTCCTACTAGCCACAATAGACACTAGTGGTTCCTGTATCAGGCAGCACATATGTAGAACATTTCTATCACTGCAGAACATTCTACTGGACAGAGCTTCCCTAGAGGACCATGAACAGAACAAATATGAGAAAGATAGGGACATCAGCACAAGGAGGGTACAAATCCACAAATAAGTCTACACCTTTGAAACTACAGTCTAAAGTGACCATGGCAGTTCAGTTCAGTCGCTCAGTCATGTCTGACACTTTGTGACCCCATGGACCGCATAACACCAGGCCTCCCTATCTGTTACCAACTCCCGGAGTTCACCCAAACTCATGTCCATTGAGTCGGTGATGGCATCCAACCATCTCATCCTCTGTCATCCCCTTCTCCTCCTGCCCCCAATCTTTCCCAGCATCAGAGTCTTTTCAAATGAATCAGCTCTTCACAACAGGTGGCCAAAGTATTGGAATTTCAGCTTCAACATTAGTCCTTCCAATGAACACTCTGGACTGATCTCCTTTATGATGGACTGGTTGGATCTCCTTGTACTCCAAGGGACTCTCAAGAGTCTTCTCCAACACCACAGTTCAAAAGCATCAATTCTTTGGCGCTCAGCTTTCTTCACAGTCCAACTCTCACATCCACACATGACCACTAGAAAAACCATAGCCTTGACTAGACAGACATTTGTTGGCAAAGCAATGTCTCTGCTTTTTAATATGCTGTCTATGTTGATCATAGCTTTCTTTCCAAGGAGTAAGCATCTTTTAATTTCACGGCTGCAATCACCATCTGCAGTGATTTTGGAGCCCAAAAAAATAAAGTCTGACACTGTTTCCACTGTTTCCCCATCTATTTGCCATGAAGTGATGGGACCAGATGCCATGATCTTAGTTTTCTGAATGTTGAGCTTTAAGCCAACTTTTTCACTCTCCTCTTTCACTTTAATCAAGAGGCTCTTTAGTTCTTCTTCACTTTCTGCCATAAGTGTGGTGTCATCTGCATATCTGAGGTTATTGATATTTCTCCCAGCAATCTTGATTCCAGCTTGTGCCTCATCCAGCCCAGCATTTCTCATGATGTACTCTGCATATAAGTTAAATAAGCAGGGTGACAATATGCAACCTTGACGTACTCCTTTCCAATTTGGAACCAATCTGTTGTTCCATGGCCAGTTCTAACTGTTGCTTCCTGACCTGCATATAAGTTTCTCAAGAGGCAGGTCAGGTGGTCTGGTATTCCCATCTCTTTCAGAATTTTCCACAGTTTATTGTGATCCACACAGTCAAAGGCTTTGGCATAGTCAATAAAGCAGAAATAGATGTTTTTCTGGAACTCTCTAGCTTTTTCAATGATCCAGCAGATGTTAGCAATTTGATCTCTGGTTCCTCTGCCTTTTCTAAAACCAGCTTGAACATCTGGAAGTTCACAGTTCACATATTGCTGAGGCCTGGCTTGGAGAATTTTGAGCACTACTCTACTAGCGCGTGAGATGAGTGCAATTGTGCAGTAGACCATGGCAGTTAATAGACATGATAAATAGCATCACTGGTTTGGTGATAATCTTCAGAGATCTCAAATGGCCTACCTGTCAGAATATTTTCTTTTGCTTCCATTACATTGCAAACATGAGTGACTCAGTTTCCAACATTAAAAAAAAATAGAATTCATTAAAAATCTAGTTTTCTAGTTTCACTTGAAAACTGAGAAGGCCTGACCCCTCTGGGCCTGCATTCCCACCCTGTAACACAGACCTGGAGTCAAGGAGCTGCAGTCCCCTAAAAGAAGCCTGTGCCCTTCACTTTACCAATCCTCACTAGCCACAGGATCCAAGGTAATTCCTCTCTAATTTCTGCTGCATATATATTTGAATGGGAAAAAATAACATCTTTAGCAATACATAAAAATAAATATCTATAATGAAATGCCATAAAAGATACCTAGAAAACTCTTGCTTATTTTTGCTGCATCTTTAAATAAATACATTCTATTCACCTATTCAGATGATATTTTTTCATCTATAGAAATAGGATTAGTAAATTACAGAAGGTTGAGGTAAACTTAATATTTTCAATAATTCTATACTCAACACTCTAGGCTTTTAAATTTGATGGAGGGAAGGAGGGTAAGCAGAGGGGAGACATGATACATATGTGACTCTTTCCTCCTTTGTGTATACACACACACACACACACACACACAGACTGTGTCCTTAAGTGTGGTACAGCTGCAAAAAGGTCTCATTGTGTGTAAATAAAAATGAGCCAACTTCTGAATTAGATTTTAAGTAATCTTTGGGCACCTAATAGAAAAACATCTCAATCATGAATAAGTCGTTTCATTAAAAAATCTAATCTTAGGCTCATGAGTTGTACCCATTTGAACTTAAGCTCTGTTAAAGATGGGACCATATCTGTCCTGTACAATACCAGGATGTGGCAGGTAATCATTTCTCAATAAATATTTGTTAAATGGAATAATATAACCCTCAGAGTAAAGGGAAAATTCCCTTAGAAGTTTTAAGTCTCTGCCATATTCCTTTTGATCTCAACTTAACATGATGATATTTATATTAATTTATTCAACAAAACCTTTTATGTGCTGAGGTTCTGTTGGAGATTATCTTAGTATGCAGCTGTTGACTCTCTAAGTCATAGGTCATATGTTTAGGCAGGGGAATGCAGGCAGAGGAGAAAGACCCTGGGTTCGCCTCCTCTCACAAGCATACCAAAATCACAATTGTCTGCAGAATAACCATCAATGAAAAACACTGTAACACACCAGATAAGATCTCCTACAACCAAAGACAAAAGAGCAACCACAACAAAATGAGCAGGAAGGATGGAATTAAGATATAATCAAATCCCATATGCTGAAGGTGAATAAATAGGAGAATAATTACAATTATTCTCCATAAGCAGGAGAATAATTATATCACAGAGATTTTCCAACCGGAGTGAGAGTTCTGAGCCCCCTGTCAGGTTCCCCAGCTTTGGGGCTTAGCACTGAAAAACTGAGCCCTCAGAGCATACAACTTTCAAAGCCAATGGGGCTTAACTGCAGGAACCCCACAGAACTGAGGGAAATAGAAAATTCACTCTTAAAGAGTGAATACAAAATCTCACACGTACCAGGACCCAGGGCAAAAGCAGTAATTTGATAGGAGTCTGGGATAGATCTACCTCCTGGACTAGGAGGGTCTCCTGGGAAAATGGGGCAGCTGTGACTCACTCAGGGGACACAAACACTGGTGGCAGATATATTAGGACGCATTCACCTGCAGGAGCGCTCCTGGAGGGTGACATCTTGTTGCCAAGGCGTGGCCCACCCAGTAGCCTGTGGGCCCCAAGGGTGGGATGACTCAGGCCATACAACAAGCTGGGCAGAAACACAGGCCCAATCAGCAGCAGACAGGTTACATTAAAAGCTTCCTGAGCCCAGAGATGCCTCCAGACACCCTCCTAGACAGGACCTTGCCCAGCAGAGGACCAAGACTCAGCTCTTCCCATCAGTGGGCAGGTAGCAGCCCTTCCCAATAGGAAGCCTGTACTAGTCTCTAGATCAGCCTCACCCACCATGGGGCAGAAACAGGAAGAAAGAAAAATACAGCCCCACAACCGAGTCTGCAAGCACAGATCAGAACCTACTCTGGGACCATCTAGCCCCTGGCCCCTGGGTGACGAGATGGGGCATACACTGCTATGATGAGAGGGAAATGCACAGGGCATCTCATACAGAGAACCACTTCTCAAAAGTCAAAATACTTAACATAAGTTACACAGACATAAAAACACTTACACAAAATAAGGTTGCAGACAAATATGTTCCAAATGAAGGAACAAGATAAAGCCCCAGAAGAAGAACTAAATGAAGAAGAGATAGACAATCAAGCTAAGAAAGAGTTCACAGTAATGATTGTAAAGATGATCAAAGAACTCAGAGGGAAAATGGGTGCACTGAGGGAGAATTTAGAGGTTTTTAACAAAGAGTTAGAAAATGTATAGAACCAAAGAGAGCTGAAAAATACAAAAACTGAAATAAATACACTAGAAGGAAACTTCTAGTGTATAATATTTCTTCTAGTGTATAATGTAGACTAAATGATACAAAAGAATGGATTAGTGGGCTGGAAAACAGTAGTAAAAATCATGGCTCTTGAACAGAAAATAAGAATTTAAAAAAATGAGGACAGTTTGAGACCTTTGGGAATTAAGCACATTAATATTCACATTATAGGGATCCCAGGAGGAGAAGAGGAGCCTGAGAAAAATATTTAAGAAGATAACAACTGAAAACTTCCCTAACTTAGGAAGTTCAGGAAGCAAAGAGAGTCTTATACAGGAATTTACCTGAAGAGGAACACACCAACACACATTATAATCAAAATGACAATTATTAAAGAGAGAATCTCAAAACCAGGAAGTGAAAAGCAACAAATGTACAAGGGACAAGGTTGTTAGCTGATTTTTCAGCAGAAACTCAAGTGATGAAAGGGTAAAACCTATAACCAAGAATACTCTATCCAGCAAGGCTCTCATTCAGATCTGATATAGAAATAAAAAGCTTTACAGACAAGACAAATCTAAAAGAATTTAGCACCACCAAACCAGCTTTACAACAAACGCTAAAGGAACTTCTCTAAGATGAAAAAGAAAAGCTAGAACTGTAACTGGGAAGGATTAATCTTTACTCCATACTGGATCTGCTCCTGTGACTTTAACTCTTATTCTGCCACTTTTGTTGTTATAAGCCTACATAATGGCCTGCCTCAGGGAGCCCTGACTGCCCCCATCTACCTGACCCGTGAGCTAGGGTGACTTTGGCTCACAGGGAGATAAACAGACCTTGCCCACCTGTGAAGGACTGTGACATTCTTTCTTTCTTTGTGTGGGAAATGGTGCCTCTTGTCTGCTGCTTACCAGCATGGCTCAGAAATTCACATTTTGGGGACTGGAACTGCAGATAGAGGGGGCACCTTTGTTTATTGATATGACCAGAAATATTCCATTTCATTCCATTTCCCATGAAATGACTGTAAGGAAGTGAAACTAATATCCCCCTCCTTGCCTGAGGCTTGTCATTCTAGGAGATATTTGGGAGAATTAAGTGGTCTTTTTTACTTTGTTTCCTCATCTCGCCCCATCTCTGATCCATAAAAGAACCTGGCATCTAGGCCCCAACAAGATGGTTATTTTGAGACATTAGTCTGCCATCTTCTTAGTTAGCCAGGTCTCCGAATAAAGTCACATTCCTTGCCTCAGAACCTCGTCTCTCAGATTTATTGGCCTATCGTGCAGCAAGGAGAGCAAGCTTGGACTTGGCAACACAAATAAAAACAGGGAAATTATGAAACAAAGAAGTTCACTGGTAAAGGCAAACATATAATAAAGGTAGGAAATCATCCACACACAAAGCTAGTAGGGAGGTTAAAAGACAAAAGTAGTAAAATAATCTATATCCTCAATAAGCAATTAAGAAATACACAAGAGAATTAGATGTATAATATGATATTCAAAGCAGTATTTGTGAGGGAAGGAAAATACAAATGCAAGGTTTTTAAACTATGTTTGAAATGAGGCAAAGATGTAGAGAGACAGAAACTCTCTTTATTTTTATGGGAATGTAAAATGGTGCATCCACTTTGGAAAAGAGTTTGACAGCTCTTCAAACAGTTAAACATAGAACTATCATATAACCCAGCAGTTTCACTCATAGGAATATACTCAAAAGAAGTGAAAATGCATGTTCAAATAGCTGTACATTAATATTCATTGCAATACCATCACAATAGTCAAACGGTAGAAACAACCCAAGTGGCTATCACAGGATGAATGGAGAAACAAAATGTGGTCTACACATTCCAGGAAATACTTTTCAATCATAAATGAGAATGAATAATTTTCTAATTTATATCTTATATTGGAGAAGTTGATTTATGATGCTGTTAGTTTGAGATGTACAGTAAATCATACAAATACATATATCTATTCCTTTTCAGATTTTTTCCCATGTAGGTTATTATAGAATATTGAGTAGAGTTCCCTATGCTATATAGGAAATAGGTCCTTGTAGATTATTTATTTTATGTATAGTAAGGCTGTATAGGTTAATCCTAACCTCCTAATTTATCCCTCCTCCCATCTTTCTCCTTTGGTAATTATGCTTGTTTTCTATGTTTGTGAGTCTGTTTCTGTGTTGTAAATAAGTTTATATCATTTTTTAGGTTCCACATATAAATAACAATATTTGTCTTTGACTTACTTCACTTAGTATGATAATCTCTAGGTCCATCACATTGTTGCAAAAGGCATTATTTCACTCTTTTCTATGGCTGAGTAATACTCCATTTATAAATGTACTAAATTTTCTTAATCCATTCTTCTGTCAGTGGAAATGTAGCTTGTTACCATATATTGGCTATTGTAAACAGTGCCACAATGAACACAATGGTGCATTTTTATTTTCAAATTATGGTTTGCTCCAGATAAATGTTCAGGAGTGGAATTGCTGGATCATTTAGTAGTTCTATTCTTAGATTTTTAAGGAGTTTCCATACTGTTCTCCATAGTGATTGTACCAATGCCCAAGGTGCACTTGAGAAGAATGTATTCTGATGCTTTCAGACAGAATGCTATATAAGTATCAATTAAGTCCATCTGATCTAATACGTCATTTAATGTCTATCTCCTCATCAATTTTCTGTCCGAATAATCTATCCATTGATGTAAGTGGGCTGTTAAAGTTCCTCATTATTATTGTTATAGGTGATTTCTCATTTTATAGCTGATAATATTTGTCTTATATATTGAGGTGATCCTATGTTGGGTGCATACATAATTGATATATCTTCGTCCTGAATTGACCCTTGATCGTTATGTAGTGTCATTTTTTGTCTCTTGTAACAGGCTAAGCGACTGCACTTTCACTTTTCACTTTCATGCATTGGAGAAGGAAATGGCAACCCACTCCAGTGTTCTTGCCTGGAGAATCTCAGGGACGGGGGAGCCTGATGGGCTGCTGTCTATGGGGTTGCACAGAGTCGGACACAACTGAAGCAACTTAGCAGCAGCAGCAGCAACAGGCTTTTAAACTTATATGCAGAGTACAGCATGAAAAACGCTGGGCTGGAAGAAGCACAAGCTGTAATCAAGATTGATGGGAGAAATATCAATAACCTCAGATATGCAGATGACACCACCCTTATGGCAGAAAGTGAAGAGGAACTAATGAGCCTCTTGATGAAAGTGAAAGAGGGGAGTTAAAAAGTTGGCTTAAAGTTCAACATTCAGAAAACTAAGACCATGGCATCCAGTCCCATCACTTCATGGCAAATAGATGGGGAAACAGTGGAAACAGTGTCAGACTTTATTTTGGGGGGCTCCAAAATCATTGCGGATGCTGACTGCAGCCATGAAATTAAAAGACGTTTATTCCTTGGAAGGAAAGTTATGACCAACCTAGATAGCGTATTAAAAAGCAGAGACATTACTTTGCCAACCAAGATCCGTCTAGTCAAGGCTATGGTTTTTCCAGTGGTCATGTATGGATGTGAGAGTTGGACTGTGAAGAAAGCTGAGCGCCAAAGAATTGATGTTTTTGAACTGTGGTGTTGGAGAAGACTCTTGAGAGTCCCTTGGACTGCAAGGAGATCCAACCAGTCCGTCCTAAAGGAGATCAGTCCTGGGTGCTCATTGGAAGGACTGATGTTGAAGCTGAAACTCCAATACTTTGGCCACCTGATGAAAAGAGCTGACTCATTGGAAAAGACCCTGATGCTGGGAAAGATTGGGGGCAGGAGGAGAAGGGGACGACAGAGGATGAGATTGTTGGATGGCATCACCGACTCAATGGACATGAGTTTGGGTGGACTTCGGGAGTTGGTGATGGACAGGGAGGCCTGGCATGCTGCAGTTCATGGGGTCACAGAGTCTGACATGACTAAGCGACTGAACTGAACTCAACAGGCTTTATTTTAAAGTCTATTTTGTCTGATACAGGTATTGTTACTCCAGCTTTCATTTGATTTCCACTTGCATAGAAGACCTTTTTATATTCCCTCACTTTTAGTCTGTATGTGCCCATAGGTCTGAATCAGGTCTCACATAGACAGCATATACACAGGTCTTTTTCTGGTATCCAAATAGCTAGTCTGTTTTTCTGTTGGTGCATTTAACCCATTTACCTTTACAGTAATTATCAACATGTATGGATGTGAGAGTTGGACTGTGAAGAAAGCTGATCACCGAAGAATTGATGCTTTTGAACTGTGGTGCTGGAGAAGACTCTTGAGAGTCCCTTGGACTGCAGGGAGATCCAACAAGTCCATTCTAAAGGAGATCAATCCTGGGTGTTCATTGGAAGGACTGATGCTAAAGCTGAAACTCCAATACTCTGGCCACCTCACGCAAAGAGTTGACTCACTGGAAAAGACTCTGATGCTGGGAGGGATTGGGGGCGGGAGGAGAAGGGGATGACAGAGAATGAGATGGCTGGATGGCATCACCGACTCTATGGACATGAGTTTGAGTGAACTCTGGGAGTTGGTGATGGACAGGGAGGCCTGGCGTGCTGTGATTCATGGGGTCGCAAAGAGTCGGACACGACTGAGCGACTGAACTGAACTGAACTGATGCTCTTATTGCCGTTTTGTTAATTGGTTTGGATTTATGTAGGTCCATTTTTTCTTCTCTTCCTCTTTTGTTCTCTCCTTTTGTGATTTTAATGATTATGTTTAGTGTTTTGTTTGTATTGGTTTTTTTGTGTGTGTATCTACTGTAAATTTTTGGTTATCAGTTGTCATGATGCTTTGATATAAAAGTCGATATATATGTATATATACATGTATATAATTGTTTCAAGTTGCTGATCTCTTAATTTCAAATGCATTTCCAGTATCATGCATTTGTACTTTCTTCTCATGAAATTTTTTTTGTATCAAATTTTTGTGTAGATGATTTCCTGCCTTAATTGTATGTTTGCCTTTACTGGTGAGCTTTCCCATTTGTAACTTTCTTGTTTCTAGCTGTGGTTTTTCCTTTCCCACTTAGAGAAGTTCCTTTAGCATTTGTTATAAAGCTGGTTTGGTGGTGCTGAATTTTCTTAAGCTTTTTCTTGTCAGTTCAGCTTTTGATTCCTTCATAGAATTTGAATGAGAGCTGTGCTGGGTAGTGTTCCTGGATGCAGGGGTCTTTTCCTTTCAACACTTTAAATACATCATGTCACTCCCTTATGGACCAAAGAGTTTCCATTAAAATCAGCTGAAAAGCTTATGATGATTCCCCTGTATGTTATTTGTTGCTTTACCCTTTTGCTTTTAATAATTTCTTTGTCTTTAATTTTTCTCAATCTGATTAATATGCACCTTGGTATGTTCCTTCTTGGGTTTATCCTGTATGGGACTCTGAGGTTCCTGGACTTAAGTGCGTATTTCCTTTCTCATATTATGTAAGTTTTCAGCTATTATCTCTTCACTTATTTTCTCAGATTTTTTTCTCTCTCTTCTTCTGGGACCCCTATAATGTGAATGTTGGTGCATTTAATGTTGTCTCAGAAGTCTCTCAGACTGCCCTTATTTCTTTTTATCCTTTTATTCTTTATTCTGTTCAATGGCAGTGATTTCCACCAGTTTGTCTTCCAGTTCACTGATTCCTTCTTCTGCCTCATTTATTTGCTATTGATTCCTTCTAGTGTATTTTTCATGTCAGTAATTGATCATCTCAGTTTGTTTGTTCTTTAAGTTTTTTAGCTTTTTTATTAAGAATTTCTTGTATCTTCTTGGTCTGTGCCTCTATTCTTCTAATTATTATTCATAAAATTTTTGATGATAGCCATTCTGACTGTGATTTACATTTCTCTAATATGTAGTTTTGATTTACATTTCTGTAATAAATAGCAACGTTGAGCATCTTTTCATGTGCTTCTTGACCGTCTTCATGTTTTCTTTGGAGAAAAGTCTATTTAGATCTTCTGCCCATTTTTTGATTGGATTATATTTTTTATATATTGAGCTATGTGAGCAGTTTGTATGTTTTGGAAATTATGCTCTTGTCTGTCACATCATTAGCAGATGTTCTCTCCCAGTCTGTAGGCTCTTTTTTGTTTATGTTTTCCTTTGCTGTGTAAAAGTTTATAAGTTTAATTAGGCCCCATTTGTTTCTTTTTGCTTGTATTTCTTCTATTTTCAGAAACTGAACTGAGAAAATATTGCTATGACTTATGCTAGAGAATGTTTTGCCTATATTCTGTTCTAAGGGTTTTGTAGTGTCATGTCTGATATTTGGGTATTTAAACCATTTTGAATTTATTTTTGTATATGGTATGAGGGAATGTTCTAACTCATTGATTCACATAAGGCTATCCAGTTTTCCCCAAACCACTTGCTAATAAAACTGTTTTTATGCCATTTTATATTCTTGTCTCCTTTGTCAAAGATTAATTCTGGACCCTCTGTTCTGTTCCATTGATCTATATATCTGTCTTTGTGCCGATACTACATATGGAATATTTTGTTTTATTCTATTAAAAATAACGACTATGTTCAGTATTACAAAATGTTAAAAATTTTCAATTCTGGTTATTCTGTGGGCATGATTACAGGATTCTGTGTACCTTTTTTGTACGGCTTACATTTCTCGAAATTTTAAAGGCAAGTTAAAAAAAAAAAAAGCTCTTTACTTTTTTTATAGCAAAGAATTCCTCTGCTCTTTCTAAAAGAATAAAAGTAGTATTAGAATTTCTGTAACAATATCCTTTCTTGACCAAATACAGCCATCTGGCAACTTCCCCATTCACCTCTTCTCAGTGGAGAAAGAAACCAGTAGTTTTGAATACAGAAAAACAATCTTCATTAACTTGACCTCCTCCACACTGTGTGATGAGGAGACAATCCAAGTTGGAACAGCACTGTATGCTATGGCCACCCACTGAAGTTACCTTGAGGGCCCACCAGGTGGTGTGTGTGTGTGGACTTCACAAGTAAATACTCACGGAGCCAGGCTCCCAAGCATTCCTAAAGAAAGACCTTCCCAAAACATCCTTGTTCAGCAAATTTTAAAGCTGTTGCTTCAGCATGTCTGTGATTCAGGCACCCATGCTTAAGTCTAGAGATCTCAAGAAGGACCCTCTCCCACACTCATCTACCATCTCCTTTCCAGGTGATATCCTGATGTTTCAGCATCCTACAATCTCTGGACAAAATTTAAAGGCATTTATTTTGGAAAATAAACTCGGTGTGTACACTCATTTACTTTTCAAATGTTTCACAGCAAAACAAAGGTTGTATTGCCAAGGGTTACAAAATTAGAGAGGAAATGAAAATCTGTTATTTTCATGATAAGTTCATTTCACTTAGCCAAAGTATTCTTAGTTCCAAAACAACTCACATTAAAAAAAATGGTTGAGTTTTCGCAGTGACTGATTTTAGGCATTGGTAATGGCACCCCACTCCAGTACTCTTGCCTAGAAAATCCCATGGATGGAGGAGCCTGGTAGGCTGCAGTCCATGGGGTCACTACTAGTTGGACACAACTGAGTGACTTCACTTTCACTTTTCACTTTCACACATTGGAGAAGGAAATGGCAACCCACTCCAGTGTTCTTGCCTGGAGAATCCCAGGGACGGGGGAGCCTGGTGGGCTTCCGTCTATGGGGTCACACAGAGTCGGACACGACTGAAGTGACTAGCAGCAGCAGCAGTAGTCTCTAACTTAATTTTAAACACAGCAATTTTTAAGCTATGCCTGGGACTAACAGATAACCTTTACAATCTTATAATTAATTCAATATCTAATAAACAAACAAGCTCTACATAATATGCTGACAAGATATTATGATATCCTTATCTTTTATCACAAAAGTAATACAAGCTTATCGTAAATAAAATTCAAGTACTTTAGAGGCAAAATAAAGCATTTTTATAATGTTTCTGTGTTAAACTTTAAGTGCTTTATCTGTCTGAACTCAATCATTGATGATACTCCATGAGATAGGTACTATTTAATATCCCCTTTACAAATGAGAAAACTGAGACATGGACATGATAGGTAAGTTGTTCAAGGTCATGGAGCAAGTAAGAGGTGGCCAAGATTCAAACTCAGACACTCTAATTCCAAAGCCCATGGGCTTCACCATCAGACTAGACTGATTATATTATAAATTGATTAACAATGTCTCTGGAAATTGGTATTTATATTGTTTATTTGCTGTATTAAACAATGCTAAGTCACTTCAGTCGCGTCCAACTCTCTATGACCCTTTGGACCATAGACTGTGAGGCTCCTCCGTTCGTGGGATTCTCCAGGCAAAAATACTGGAGTGGGTTGCCATGCCCTCCTCCAGGGAATCTTCCCAACCCAGGGATTGAACCCGAGTCTCTTATGTCGCCTGCATTGGCAGGTGGGTTCTTTACCACTAGCGTCACCTGGGAAACCCTAAACAATACCATAATAAATATCCTTAAATGCATATCCGTATTTCTTGAAGATTTATTTCTAGAAGATTGCTTGCACAGGCATTTAAAACAGTAGGTAACGCCTAGTTGACTTCTAAAGAAGCAAAGTCTACTATATTCTCCCAAACAGTGCTGTTTTCTTGCTCCTTACTGACCCCTGGTGGTACCAGTCATTTTTCATTTTAGATAACCTGATAAACACTAAATTATGATGCTTTTAATTTGCATGGCCCTGAACACTTTAAAGTCTGAACAGCATTTTTAGCATTTATTTGCATCTGTGCGTCTCTGGATTTTGTCTTCTCACATTTTAGCCCATTGTTCTATTGAGTTGCCTTTTCTTATGAGTTTGTGGAACTCTCTATCCCCATATACTTTGCCCCAATGAACAGGCACTGATCCTGCAGGAATCCCCAGCCAGCACTTAAGAGAAACTGCTGCACAATCACAATGGGCTTCTGTGCCAGGTCCAGAGGCAAAGAGCTGAGAACAGAACACATGAAATTTTAGTTTCTTCCTCAAAGCAAAACTGCCAGTATATTAGAGAGATAACAATGTTTACCTGAGGGCATAGCTCACAATCTGCCCATGAAAGTCATTTTCCTTTGTGGCAAATATTGTATTGATTCAACATGATGCATTAGAAAAAGCAAATGAGATGGCTGCCAAGAAAATCCAGGAGATGCTGTAGAATTGGGTTAGCCTGGGTTTGAATTTTGGAGCCTTCATTTATTTAGGCAGGTGGCTTGGATTAATTTCTCTCAGCATCCAAGCCTCCAAAGAATAAGAATCATGGTATCTACCATGCAGAGTTATAAGAATTGAAGAAATCCTCTATAAGCATCTATAATAGAGTCTGGCCACATAATAGGGATAGAATTACTAATGCAAAAAATATTATTTATCACTACTATTATTAATAATACTGATATTAATGGATGGTGATTAGAGCAGAGGCAAAAGTTATGACTTGCCAAATGTAACTGACATGATTGGCTGTGCTAACTTAGCTATGGATAAAATTAAGTTACATTCTTATACTTTCCAAATTAAAACTCACCTCTACCTCCATTTACCCAGTGAGTAGGAAATCTATCTTTTCTTCTTGCCCTTCTCTTCTCTTTTCATGTCCAGGTTGCTCAGGAGACCAACACTACTTTCTCCTATGTTGCACTGCTAGTGTCAAACTCACGCACTTCCGTTGAGGTTAGCAGGCTCCTTTACCACCAGTCTCTGTCCAAGCCACTGTGACTAAGACCCTGGCACTGACAGCAGGGCAGATCCCCTTCCAAGCCACAGTGGTTCTTAGGGTGGTGTGGGAGTCTGGTTGCTATCCCTAATAGACTTCAACTAATTAAAGGGGTCCCTGGTACCTGATCTGAGTTCTCAACTTTTCATCTCCTTAGGCTCACCTGGATACCCCTTTCCCAGACTGCTGGCCTTTCTCAGGGGTGCTGTCTGCCACCCCAACTACCCAAAAGCATTTACCCTTTACACATCTCTTCATTCCTGTCCTCAATCTGAAAGTCCCTACAACTCTGCCCCAGCCCATTTCCCTTTTTCTGTTGCAGAATGCAAGCAATTATTTCAGGGGGGAAAATGCCAGTCACTCTAGGATAGTGTTTATTCTCCTCACTTTACAAGGGACCTTCCTCAGATCTAGGCAGTTGCAGATGATTCAATAGAGCCTCCAGTTGCTTAAAGGCAGCAGGAGGCAAAGGAGGTGAAGGCCCATAACTGTGATTAAACTTGGAGTTCAGGAAGTTCATTCTTAAACAAAATGGACGTAAAATATATCCCCTACCCTTCTGGAACTTCCAGGTTGTCATTCTTCTGTATCTAGCACAATAAATGCTACCCAGACACAATAAACAATGACACTTACTGGATTTCTGAAACAGAGCTGGATATAAACTATGACCGTTTTGGTGGCAACATTCATTAGGGGGAAAAATGTCTTCTGACTTTGAAACCAATCAAGTCTGTTACATAATGGGCTGGAGAAAAACTAAGATGATTATGATTTTTCTTCATATTCCTACACCGAGCCATCCTAGTTAGCAAATTTTAAAGCAATTTGCTTTAATTAAGCTTGAAAAGTGATGGAAACTTGTTGAAATCAGTCACTTAACTGCTTTCATAGATCATACTTTTTAAAATTAAAGGACTTTGACAGACCAGCTTGATGGAATTCAATAACCCACAAGATTGTGTATTCTCCTTGGTGTTACAAAAATATCTAAGCACACTGAACTTAAAGTCATAGAAAAAAAATGAGAGAACTGTTTACTTGCTCATGGAAGGGCAGGTGTTCATACTTAAATGAGCAGAAAATGAAATATGGAGTCTGTACCCATTTCAAAGTGCTGAACTGCTTGGCACTGTGTGCATCATAGATTTTGATAAACTGAAGATGTATGGGCTCAATAAACTCACAGTTTCCAAAGCTTTTCCCAGATACTCACAGGAGTCCACTCTGTTTGCTTAGATGTCTTTGGATGGATCTGAATGACTGGACATCTGATTCGGTGTCAGGTGTGGCTGACAGAGCAGAATGTAAACACTGCTCTTCATCCCTGAGTTTGGAGATAGAACTATTCTGCAATGTACAACTCAGTGGTCAAATTCTGGGCAAGGTGATCTGGGTACTTCTCACTGTGCAAAAGTCCAGTCTTCTTCAAAGGCTGTTGGAATCAGAATAGAGTACGGCTTTCAGCAGTGTAAACCTAGAGCCAAAATATGGAGCTCTCTAATAGATATTCTCAATTAGAGACTGGTTTAGTCTGTTAAATGCAGCAATCTTTTTGGCTTGAATAGAATCTATCAATGATTTTTACTTGATCAAATGACAAAAATCTGTATTTTTTACAAAATAAAGTTAAATAAACTATACATATTTTAATGCCTAAAACACTTTACTTTTTCTCATTAACATCTCTATTTTATGAAATTCATATGTTTCATGTACATATGGATTTCAGATTATGGGGCCCATCAAACAAATAACTTAGATGTACCCAAGATGAAAATTCAGGTTTGACTCATTTTTAAACAAAATAGCAGAATCATTTGAATTTTCAAAGATACTTTAAAAGAAATACAGAGAAAAGTGAAAGAATGTTGTTTCATTTTTTCTTAATCTCCAACTTCCTTGAGATCTTATGTGAAAAGAGAAGAGGATATTTTTAAAATTAGCAGAAATGTTCAAGTATAAACTAATACATAAGTCTAAAATTGTATATCAGCACTCAGGAATACCATGATGTTTAACAAGAGCCCTCAAATGATATTTTAATTAGCAGTACATCTCCATGTTGTCAGAATCCCAAGGTCTAGATTTAAAGAGTAAGATATCATTTTGGGGGGATTAAAAATAAGCAAAACTAATGGAGGAATTTAAAATAAGTAGATAAAATAGAATTGAGAAGACAAAGAAACTGTAGTCTGGACTTTGTTTCAACACAAATTTGTACAATGACCTTAAGTAAAACTCAACCAATGTACTTTGGTTCTATTTCCATAGAGGAATGGTACTGATTCTCTTATACAGTCCAGTGTGACGATAAGACAGGGCATAGCACATACACAAATAATGTAAAAGAAATTGATGTGACACAGGTTACCTGTAATACTAATGCTATCAGAAAAAAAATAATGTGGTTTGTAACTCCAGCATTATCAAGTAAGAGTACAGGTATGCTCTACAATATAGCATGTGGTATACCAAAAAAGATAAAAATAAAAATCACATAAAAAATTTTCCCCCCAGAGGGGACACAGGTATACCTATGGCTGATTCATGCTGACGTTTGGCAGAAACCAACATAAAACTGTAAAGTAATTATCCTTCAGCTAAAAATAAATAAATTTAATAAAAAATTTTTCCTCCCCAAAGGTAAAATAATCTTGCAAAGTATACACATAAAGGGCTGTTACTAAACCTATAAATTGGTCTAGTAATTAGTATACCAGCAAGAATGTCTATAATCTTCCTGGGAACATCAAGGGAAGAATATAAAAGGTTGCTTGTGTACATGAAAAGGATGTACAGGGCTAACCTAAGCTAGTATTTCATCAAAGCACTGAGAAACTCCTCCACAAAACAGCTAAAATTTGAAAGAGGCAACTATAGAAACTAATGAATGCTGTTTGGTTTTTAAAAGTAAGTTTCAACTATGGGAGAACATTCCATTTCCCAAGATAGTAATTTTACAGAGTGTAATTACCTTTAAGTATGTTGTGTTTCAAATTCAAATAAAAACTCAGCACCAACCAGACTGTTAAACCATGTGAAAATAGCTTCATTATTTAGGCATTACAGAATTAATTTCAAGAAGATGCTTTCCTAGAATTAGCAATTTTAGGAAAGTAAGTCAGAGCTGAGAAATCAAGGAGAGACACAAGTCTGCCTCTCTCCTTCCACTGCCACTGGCCATCTCTGCTGGATTCCTGCAGAGACCTATAGTCCACATGTGTGAGAATTAATCATCACTAAAGATGCTCTTCCTCTATTTTCCATGCTCACTTCATGCTACCACCACACTTCTAGGACTCACATCATGAACCCAAATCACTCCCAACCACTGCTCCAAAACCAGTCACACCAAAATTACTTTTTAAATAGTCTTCAAGTATGTACCTCTCTCAGGCATGCCATGGCTTTCATTTACCTTCTCATTATCCCTTATCTAAAATACTGCAATGGAGGGGAGGAAATCAAGATGGTGGAGTAGAAGGATATAGAGGTCACCTTCTCCACAAATATATTAAAAATAGATCTACATGTGGAACAGTTCTCATAGAATACCTATGGAATGACAGCTGTATGAGATCTTCATACCACCAAAGCTGCAGGAAAGATCACCACATAACCAGTAGGACAAAAAGGAGGGGGGCGGAAACAATCTGGGTAAGTCCTGTGACCCTGGGAGGATGCTGTGGAAGAAGAAAGCTTTCCTCACCCTGAAAATACCCTTCGCCAGCTGGGAGATCAGCCAGGACAGACAGGGAGCTTCAGTGGCTCGGAGGAGAGTGCAGCACGAAGAACAGAGAGAGACCAGCGCAGACAGCCCTGGCTACCGTGTTGCACTTCCCAGCCTGAGATGAGCACCTGCTGGTGTGGGCAGCCCTGAGTGCTGAATTTTAGGCTTCAGCCAACAGACCCCAGGAAGAGGACTTGACTTGGCTATGAGGAGACAGCCTGAAGGGCTTGGAACATGGAGACACACCTGGGGATGTGCAAAGGATGGGGCCCAGAACCTCAACAGAAGCCCCACTGTCAACCAGTGCAAAAGGAAGGAAGTGCCCCTCCATATAAGCCTTATTCTCAGCATGCAAACAGTGAGCACAGCTCTGCCAATACAATCTTTAGCAATTGCCTATACACAGCAGCAGGGCAGAAATCTGAGTCGATTCCTGGCAGGTGCATAACTTCAGTGGATTTATACCAGCAGCTTTGAAAGCATAGTGCCTGATGGTGGCAGGGGTCAAGGTGGGGGGAGGTGGGTGCATCTGAGCTGATTACTCACACACCCATAGCTGAGGTGGGTTCAGTGTCAGCAGCAGCAGTCTTTAGGGGCACACACGTGGAAGCAGGGCTGAAATCTGAGCCAGTGACCAGTGCTCCCACAGCAGAGGAATATCCAAGGGCAATGCCAATAACCCTATTCTTTCTGAGTGCACAAAATGGGTGACAGGTGATGTCATGCAGTGCATATCCTGGTAGACAGCTCCTGGGGAGTAATACATCATGGCTCCTTCCCAGCAGGAGTGCCTTGGTCCCATCTATCTCACACTGCAGCTCAAAAACAGATGAGGGGGCTTCTACTTCAACAATTGGGGAGCAGACCCTGCCCCCAAAAGGGCTGTGACAACCACAGAGCAAATAGGAGGCTTCACCCAACACCCAGTGGAGGTTCAGATCACCACAATACCAATCTCACCACGTGTGTGTGTGTGTGTGTGTGTGTGTGTGTGTGCATGCGCTTAGTTGCCCAGGCTCCTCTGTCCATGGTATTTTTCAGGAGAGAATACTGGAGTGGGTAGCTATTTCCTCCTGGGCTGGATCCTTCCCAACTCAGGGATCAAACCTGTGTCTCCTGTATCACAGATGGATTCTTTACCCACTGAGCCATTGGGGAAGCCTCAATCTCACCCCCTATCAAGGAGATAATGACTAGCACACACTGAGGAAAGACATCGCAGGCATCCATACCAAAAAGATCACTTGCATTAAAAACACTGGACTCAAGAAGGCTACAAAGGAATGCCCCTGCACAAAAACAGCCCTTTAAGAACACACTAGATGACAGATGACTGTTTCTCCTAAATTCATAGAGTCAAAGAAATAAAAATAAAATGAAAAAGGAGAGGAACTACTCACAATTAAGAGTACAGGAGACATCCTCTGAAAGAATAGCAGACCCCAAGTTCAAAAATTAAAATTATACAATTCAACTGCCAAGATGAAAACCAAGCTAAAGACCTTAAATAGCAAAGCAAACAAATACAAAAGAACAAATAAGTTATTTGGAAGATAGAATCAGAACAGCAGAAAGAAAGACAAAAGAAAGGCAAATGAAAAAAAAATGAAAGCAATATGAGACCTATGGAATAACATACAGTGTGCCAGTTGAAGCATAATAGGATCACAGAAGAAGAAAGAGAAAAGTGGGCTGAAAATTTTTTTGGCTGAAAATTTCCCAAACCTAAGGAAAGAACCAGAGAGCCAATCACAGGAAGTACAGAGGGTGCAAAACAAGATGAACACAAAGGCATATCACAATAAAAATGGCAAAAGTTAAAGAGGATTCTAATGGCAGCAAGAGAAAAACAGTTAAATACATGGGAACTCCCATAGGATATTAGCTGGTTTATCTACAGAAACTCTGATAAACAGAAGGATAGATTCTAAGCCCTGATAGGGAAAAACCTGGAACCCAGGATACTCCACCCAGCAAGATTATTACTCAGAAGGAAAGAAAAAAAATTTCTTAGATAAGCAAAAACTAAAAAGAATATGACAATATTAAACCTCTCTTAAGAGAAATATCCCTTGTGACTCAGCTGGTAAAGAATCCACCTGCAATGCAGGAGACCTGGGTTCGATCCCCTGGGTTGGGAAGATCCCCTGGAGAAGGGAAAGACTACCCACTCCAGTATTCTGGCCTGGAAAATTCTATGGACTATATAGTCCAGGGGGTCACAAAGAGTTGGACACAACTGAGCGACTTTCACTTTCACTTTCAAGAGAAATATTGAAAAGTCTTTTCTAAAAAAAAAAAAAAAAAATCTGTAAGAGAGGGGAAAACCCAACAAGAAAAACAAACACAATAAAGGATTTTCGATTACTTAAATAAGTCAGTACAGGACGTCCCTGGTGGTCCAGTGATTAAGAATATGCCTGCCAATGCAAGGGACACAAGTTCAATCTCTGGTCTGGAAAGATTCCACAAGCAGTGAGGCAACTACGACCATACAGACTATGCACTGCAAATGCTGAAGCCCGTGTGCCCTGGAGCCCATGCTCTGCACCAAGATTAGCCACCTCAATGAGAAGCCCACGCACTGCAACTAGAGAGCAGCCCCTGCTCACCACAACTAGATCTAGTGCAGCCAAAATAAAATAATAAATAAATAAATAACCCCATATACAGATTTAAAAGGTAATATATAGAAAACTCTAAAGACTCCACACAAAAATTACTAGAACTGATAAATGAATTCAGCCAGGTAGCAGGATACAAGGTTAACATATAGAAGTCAGCTGTATTTCTTTACACTAAAAATGAAATACTGGGAAGGGAATGAAAAATCACCAAGGAGGTGAAAGACATATGCAGAGAACTATGAAACATTAATAAAGGAAAACTATAAAAAACTAATAAAGTTCAAAAAATGAAAACATATCCTATGGTGGAAGAATTTATATTTCTATAATGGCCACACTACCCAAAGCAATCTACAGGTATAAAGTGTGACCTTATCAAATTACCTATGACCTTTTCCACAGAACTAGAACAAATAGTCCTAAAATTTATAGGGAACCATAAAAGACCTAGAATAAAAGCAAGAGGAATAATCCTCCCAGAATTCAAACTATAGTACAAATCTACAGCTGCTGCTGTCACTTCAGTCGTGTCTGACTCTGTACGACCCCACAGACAGCAGCCCACCAGGCTCCCCCATCCCTGGGATTCTCCAGGCAAGAGTACTAGAGTGGGGTGCCATTACCTGGTCCAATGCATGAAAGTGAAAAGTGAAAGTGAAGTCGCTAAGTCGTGTCAGACTCTTAGTGACCCCATGGACTGCAGCCTACCAGGCTCCTCCGTCCATGGGATTTTCCAGGCAAGAGTACTGGAGTGGGGTGCCATTGCCTTCTCCAAATGAACCCACATACTGATGGTCAATTAATCTTTGACAAAGGAGGCAAGAATATACAATGGTTTTGAAAAGACAGTCTCTTCACCATGTGGTGCTGGGAATACTGGACAGCTGCCTATAGATCAAGGAAATTAAAACAGACCCTCACACCAGCTGCTGCTGCTGCTGCTGCTGCTAAGTCGCTTTAGTCATGTCCAACTCTGTGCGACCCCATAGATGGCAGCCCACCAGGCTCCTCTGTCCCTGGGATTCTCCAGGCAAGAATACTGTAGTGGGTTGCCATTTCCTTCTCCCCTCACAGACACGTAGATAAACTCAAAATGGCTTAACAACTTAAACTTAAGACACAAATACTATAAAACCCCTACAAAAACACATTTGCAAACAGTCTCTGACAATCTTACCAATGATTTCTTAAGTCAGTCTCCTAAGGCAATATAAATAAAAGTACAGTGATATCTATTCAAACTTACAAACTTCTGTATGGCATAGGAGAACACAATAAAAATGAAAAGACAACATACAGACTGAGAGAAAATACTTATAAATGTTGTGACTGACAAGAGCTTAATTTCCAAAATATAAAAACAGCTCATACAACTCAACTACAAAAAAGTAAACAACCCAATCAAAAAATGGGCAGAATACCTAAATAGATGTTTCTCCAAAGAAATATACAGATGGTTAATGGGCACATAAAAAGATGCTCATCGTTATTAATTATTAGGGAAATGTAAATTAGAGCCACAATGAGGTACCACCTCACACTGGTCTACAAATAAGAAATGCTGGAGAGGATGTGGAGAAAAGAGAAACCCTTTTACACTTGTATATGGGTATGTAAGTTGGTGTAGCCACAATGGAAAACAGTACTGAGGTCTCTCAGAAAGCTAAAATTAGAGCTGCCATATGATCCAGCAATATAACTCTTGAATACATACCCAGACAAAATTCCAATTCAAAAAAATACATGCACCCCAATCTTCATAGCAGCATTATACATGATAGATAAGACATGGAAAGAAACTAAATGTCCCTTAAAAGATGAATGGATAAACGATGTGATATGTATATACAATGGAATGTTACTAAATCATAAAAATAATGAAATAATGCCACTTGCAGCAACATGGATGGAATTAGAGATCATCGTTAAGTGAAGAAAGTCAGAAAGAGAAAGACAAACATATGATACCACATGTGTGGAATCTAAATTATGACACAGATGAATCTATCTAGAAAAAAAACAAAAAAGGAACAGACTCACAGACATAGAGAACAGACTTGTGGTTGTCAAGAGAGGTGAATGGTGGATAAATGGATTGGGAGTTAGGGATTACCAGATGCAAGCTATTATATAGAGAGTGGATAAACAATAAGGTCCTACTATATAGCATAAGATACTCAGTATCTTGTGACAAATTATAATGGAAAAGAGTACAAAAAAAGAATGCATACATATGCATAACTGAACCACCTTGCTATACAGCTGACACTAACACAACACTGCAAAATAACATTCAACAATAAAAAAGTATTCAAAAAATTCTGTGAAAGGTACTATAATCATAATGAACAGTAAAAGGATAAACATGAAGATCTAAATAGCACATCAAAATCATAAACTACGGGGGAAGAGAATAAGAAAATGTAGATTTTTTTTAAACGTGTTTGAGCTTATATGACTACCAATCTAAAGAAAGTAGATATAGTAAATGAGTTAACATACTTAAAAACCACGTTAACCACATATCAAAAGCATTCAATAGACTCACAAACTCAAGGAATAAAATTCAAGCATATTATAAAAGAAAACCATCTAGCTAGAAAGTGAAAAACACAAATAGAAAGGAACAAAGAAAAAATACAAAATCAACTGGAAAACAAGGTTTAAATATATACCTATCTTAATAAATACATATGGCAATAAATTCATACCTATCATAATTACCCTAAATGTTAATGGGCTAAATGCTCCATTCAAAAGACATAGAGTGGCAGATTAAATAATGAAACAACAACCTGCAATATACTCCCTACAAGATACCCACTTTAGGGCAAAGAACACAGATAGATTGAAAGTGAGGGGATGTTAAAAGATATTTCACGCAAATGGAAAGGACAAGAAAGCTGGGGCAGCAATACTCATATCAGACAAAATAGACTTTAAAACATGGTCATAAAAAAAGATAAAGACACTATATAATGATAAAGGATCAACAAATAATAGGATATTATATTCATTAATATATATGCACCAAATATGGGAAACCTAATACATAAAACAAATACTAACAGACATTAAAGGAGAAGTTGATGGGAATATAGTAATAGCAGGAGAATTTAATACCTCCACTGACATTATTGGACAGATCTTTCAGAAAGAAAATAATAAGGCAACAGAGATCCTAAATGATAAAATAGAACAGTAAGATTTAATTTATATTTTCAGGGCACTACATCCAAAGAAAACAGAATAGACATTCTGTACCAGCACATATGAAACATTCTCTACGATAGATGAAACTCCAGGCCACAAAATAATCCTCACTAAATTTAAGAGGACAGAAATTATTTCAAGCATCTTTTCTGACCACAATGGCATTAAACTTAGAAATCAACCACAGAAAAAGAAATGAGAAAAAAAGTACATAGAGACTAAACAACATGCTACTACAAAACCAATGGATCAATTATGAAATTAGAGAAAAAATTTAAAAATACCTTGAGATAAAAGACAATGAACACAAAGGTAAAAATTCTATGGGAAGAAGAAAAAACAGTTCTAAGAGGGAAGTTCATAGTGATACAGATCTTCTTTAAGAAACAAGAAAAATCTCAAATAAGCAATCTAACCCACCAGCTGAAAGAATTAGAAAAAGAAAAACAAACAAAACTTAAAGTCAGCAGAGGAAGGCAATAATAAAGATAAGAGAAGAAATAAATAAAATAGAGATTAAAAAAAAAACAAACCAAGACATGGTTTTTCCAAAAGGATAAATATAAGTGACATAAGCCTCTGTCCAGGCTCACAAAGAGAAAAAGAGAGAGGACCCAAACAAAATCAGAAATGAAAGAGGAGAAATAACAACAGATAATACAGAAATTAAAAAAAAAAACCATAAGAGAATGCTATGAACAATTCTGCTGACAAACTGGATAACCTAGAATAAATGAACAACTTTCTAGAAATATTAACATACAGACCACTAAAACTAAATCAAGAAGAAATATGTAGTTTGAACCTATTAATCACTAGAAGTGAAACAGAATATATAGAGAGAATGAAAAAAAAATACAACAAACTTATAACAATCTTTCTCAAACAACCAAAAGACTAAAGAGGAGGGAATACTCCCCAAATCAGTCTATGAAGTCACTATCACCCTGATACCAAAACCAGGCAAATATACGAGCAAATAAATTATAGGCCAAGATCTTTGATGAATATGGATGTAAAAATCCTCAAGAAAAATTAGCAGACTGAATCTAAAAACACATTACAAAGATGACACACAATAATCAAGTTGAAATCATTCCAGGGTCACAAGGATGGTTCAACATTCACAATCAATCAATGTGAAATGCCACATCAACAAAAGAAAATACAACCACATGATCACCTAAAGATGCCTAAAAAGCATTTGATAAAATTTAACATCCATTTATAATAAAAAGTCTTGCCAAAGTGAATACAGAATAAACATATCTCATCAAGATAAAAGTTTTCTATGACAAACCCACAGCCAACACAACACTCAATAGGGAAAAGTGGAAAGCCATCCTGTTAAATTCTGGAACAACATCTTCATTCTCACTACCTTTTTCCAACACAGTGTTGGAAGTCCTAGCTAGCTACAGCAATCAGACAAAGAAAAGAAATAAAATATATCAACATTGGAAGGGAAGAGGTAAAACTGTCATTACATACAAATGACATGATAGTCTATATAGAAGCTCCCAAAGACGCCACAAAAAAGCTATTAGAATTCATAAACAAATTCAGCAAGGTATCAGGAAACAAGACTAACATACATAAATCTGTTTCATTTTTTTACACTAACAATGAAATATCAGAGACTTAAAAAAAAAAACCTTTAAAAATTACACCCAAAAATATAAAATACTTAGGAATAAACATCACTAGCAAGTAAAAACTTATATGCTGAGAACTACAAAGCATTAATAAAGGAAACTAAAGATGATTCAAAGAAATGGAAAGATATCTCATACTCTTGGATTGGAAAGATCAATATTGTTAAAACGATTCTATTACCCAAGGCAATTTATAGATTTAGGGCGATCCCTATCATATTACCTGCAATATTTTTCACAGAATGAGACTAAATAATCCTCAAATGGAACCACAAAAGACCCAGAATTGCTAAATCAATCTTGAAGAGAAAGAACAAAGCTAGAGGCATAACACTCCCAGACTTCAGACAATGCTACAAAAAGCTACGATAATACAAAAAAAGACATATGGATCAGTGGAACAGAGAGCCCAGAAATAAACCCACACACCTATGTTCAATTAATCTTCAACAAAGGAGGCACAAAAATACAATGGAAAAAAGACAGTCTCTTCAGCCAGTGGTGTTGAGAAAGCTGGACAGCTTCATGTTAATCAGTGAAGTTAGAAAACACCCTCATACCATATACAAAAATAAATTCAAAATGGTTTAAAGACCTAAATATTAGACATGATAACATAAAACTAGAAGAGAATGTAGGCAAAATATTCTCTAACATATCAGAGCAATGTTTTCTTAGGTCATTCTCCCAATGCAGAAAGTACAAAGCAAAAATAAGCAAACAGGACCTAATTAAACTTAAAACCTTTTTCAGAGCAAAGGAAGCCATAAATAAAAAGAAAAAAGAATATACTCACTGGGAAAAAATATTTGCTAACCATGTGACTGACAAAAGCTTAATTTCCAAAATATACAAACAGTTCATACAGCTCAATATTAAAAAAAATACCCAATCAAAAAATGGACAGAAGATCTAAATAGATATTTCTCCAAAGAAGACATACCAGTGGCCAACAGGCACGTGAAAATAGGCTCAACAATGCTAATTATTAGAGAAATGTAAATCAAAACTACAAAGAGGTATCACCTCAGATCAGTCAGAATGGCCATCATCAAAAAGTCAATGAATAATAACTGCTGGAGAGGGTGTGGAGAAAAAGGAACCCTGCTATACTGTTGGTGGGAATGTAAATTGGTACAGACACTATGGAAAGTAGTATGGAGGTTCCTTAGAAAACTAAAAATCAAGTTACCATATGATCCAGCAATTCCACTCTAGGACATATATCTGGAAAAGACAAAAACTCTAATTAAAAAAAGATACATGCACCCCAATGTTCCTAGAGCACTGTTTACAACAGCCAAAACATGGAAACAAACTAAACATCCATCAACAGATAAAGAAGTCATAGTATGCATATATACAATGGAATATTACTCAGCCATAAGAAAGTGAAATATTTCTATTCGTGGCAACATGAATGAACCTAGAGAAAACCATACTAAGTAAAATAAGTCAGACAAAGACAGATAAACACTACCATACATAAAACAGGCAGAAAAAAAGGACCTACTTTATAACTTAGGAAACTATATTCAATATCTCATAATAATTTATAATGGAAAAGAATCAAGAAAGATATATACATACACACACACTTTGCTTTACACATGAAACTAACACAAGATTGTAAATTATACTGTAATAAGAACATGAAAATTAAAAACAATAAGAGAAGTCTAAAAAATAAAATACTACAATGGAGTCTCGACTGGTCTCCCTGTTTTCCTCTACACTCGTGTCCACCTTGTCACAAGAGCTCTCTTCCAAATATAGAACCTGGTTAGGTTATTCCTCTGCTTAAAATTCTTTAATAAAAGCATGGCATACAGTCTGATGTAGCTCCTTCCTTTCTCTCCAATATCATCACTTCTGCTACTCCTCATCTTTTATATCCATATGTATTGCTGTTAAAATACATCTCATAGTTGCCACTGCATTCATTTGACCAATTCTGAATCATCTTTCAAAACCCAAACCTGAAATCACCATTTTTGTAAAGTCTTCTCTGCCTGACCCAGATTCACTGCTACCTTCTTTGTGCTACCTCTGTAATTTTCTCAGAGTTCTATTTTGCACTTAACACACTGCATTATAAATACATATTTATAAGTGCATTGTCCCATAATTTATGAGCTCTTAGAGGGCAGAGCCGTTGCTTAGTCATTCCTATGTGTCTCATGCCTAACACAGTGAGTAGAAAAAACAGTGCTCAAGAAAGAGAGGTTGAATTGAAAAGCTAAAGCTCCCAAGTTATCTCCACTGGAGGTCAAATAAGAGGGACCTACCATTAAGCATGTGGGACAGGAAAGCACATGTGCATGCTCAGACACACACACACACACACACAAAGAAAGAAAAAGAGAAAAGAGAGTGAAAATGAAGATCAAGAAAGGAAGAAAAGAAGGGCTTCACATTGAGAGCAAATGTAAACACTGGATTGGCCAAAAAGTTCCTTTGGTTTTTAAGTAAAAATAAAAGACACATTTTTCATTTTCACCAAGAACTTTATTGAACAAGGTATTCACCATTTTGTTCTACTACCATCTGCCATTTTTCAGGCAACTGCATAATTCCACCTTCCCAAAACTTTATCTTTTTGAGCAAAGGATTGTTTCAGGTGTTGTTTACAGTCTTCCAGGGAACTGAAATTTTTTCCATTAATAAAATGTTATAAAGACTGAAATAAATGGAAATCTGAAGGTGCAAGTTCTGGTGAATACGATGAATGAATCAGAACTTCGCAGTCAAGATGTAACAGTTTTGCCCGGGGATCAAAGATAATGTGGTCTTGCGTTATCCTGATGGAAGATTATGCATTTTCTGTTAACTAATTCTGGATACTTTTTGTCAAATTCTGTTTTCAGTTGGTCTAACTTGGAGCAGTACTTGTTGGAATTGATCATTTGGTTTTCCAGAAGGAGCTCATAATAGAGGACTCCTTCCAATCCCACAATATACACATCTCCTTCATTGGATGAAGACTGGCATTTGGTGTGGTTGATGGTGGTTCATTTTGCATGCCCCATGATATCTTCCATTCCACATTATTACACAGTATCCACTTTTCAATGCCCATCATAATTTGGTTTAAAAACAGAACATTTTTGTTACATTTAAATAGAGAATTGCATGTAGAAATATGGTCAAGAAGGTTTCCTTCACTTATGTAGAACCCAAACATTCAGTGATTAACATAGCCAAACTGGTGAAGATGATTTTTAACACTTGATTTGGATATTTTTGGTATATCCACTATCTCCTGCATAGTATAACTTCGATTGTTCTCAATCAATGTCCCAGTTTGATCACTATCAACTTCAACTGTTCTACCCAACCGTGAAGCATAGTCCAGTGAGAAATCTCCAGCACGAAATTTGACAAACCACTTCTAACACATTTGATCAGTCATAGCACTTTCTCTATAAATCTTTTTTTTGCATTTCAATTGTGCTTTTACCTTTCTCGAAATAATAAAGAAAATATGCCAAAATGTTGTTTTTTTTCTTCTATCTTCAATGTTAAAATGGCTACACAAAAATAAACCGGTTTTGATGCTTTCTTTTTTAAATGCATGCTGATATGACAGCTGTGACGATACAGTCTAACAGAACCTTCAAATGAAGTTAAAAACAAAGAACTAAGTGCTACAAGAGCCACCTTACAGAAAAAAAAAAAAAGAACATTTTAGCCAACCCAGTAACCACCAACAATTTTTCAAATAAACCTATAACCAAGATTACCTATCCCTGTTCACCAATGTATCCTGCCAAGACAGTTCACTGAAGCATCTTCAGAGACTAAAGTAAACAAACAAAAAAACCCAAAGAAACAGCAAGGAGACTATATCCATACTGTTATGAAATTAATTAGGCTCCCCAAATTCATATGTTGAAATCCTAACCCTAGAATCTCGGAATGTTACCCCATTGGAAGATAATGTTTTTAAAGAAGTTATTAAGTTAAAACACCACCATTAGGATATGGTCCTAATGAATATGAATGGAGTCTTTAAAGGAAGAGGAAGACACCAGGGGTCAAAGGCATGCATGCACAGAGGGCCCATCATGTGAAGAGGCCAGAAGAGGAGGCCCATTTGCAAGCCAAGGAGAGAGGCCTGCAATAAGCCTTCAGAGTAAACAAACACTGCCAGCACCTTGATCTTGAACTTTCAGGCTTCTGAACTGCCAAAAAATTTTCTGTTGTTTAAGTGACTCAGTTTCCAGTAATTTGTTATTGCAACACTAAGAAACTAATAACCATACCCTATATGGGGCGGGGGAGGGGGGACTTGGTAATGAAAAAAAAAACAACCTGAGAACTAATCTTTAAGTATTTGAAAAGCTGGCAGGTAGAAAAGAAATCATAGTAATCTTTCCTAGGATTATTGCATTCCAACTCAAAACAAGGAAGGACTAATACCAGGATTCATTAACTTTAAAGATACCTTCCAACACTGATATTCTATGACAATTAGAAAAGACATTCCTCTTAGAAGGACATTTAATCACTCAGGACTAAGAACTACCTTTTAAAAGCTCAAATTACTTCCACAAATAGCTAATATTTTATGTGATACTGCGTTTAAAATTACATAGTATGGCAGACATCAAGGCTAGATCAAAACTAGAATTTAGATACTTCTTTTATACCTCCTGATCTCTCCTCAAGCAGATTTGTTTTCCTCTGCTGAGTGACATGCAGATTGAAGGACTTCCTGGGAAGAAAATTCAAACATATTTATTATTAGTGATGGTTCAGTTGCTAAGTCATGTCTGACTCTTGCAACTACATGGACTGTAGCCTGCCAGGCTACAGGGAAATCCATGGGATTTCCCAGGCAAGAATATAGGAGTGGCTTGCCATTTCCTCCTCCAGAGGATCTTCCCAACCAATCAAACCTGGGTCTCTTGCATTGCAAGTGGATTCTTTACGGACTGAGCCACCAGGGAAGCCCATTAGTGAGGTTCACACAACTATAGGCATGTGTGAAAACCTGGTGTACCATATGTGGGAGGAGAAAGAGAAGAAATACTTTGAGAATGAGGAACCCCTGAGAAAGTTACTCTATCCACAGCCATAGAGAGAAAAGCAGTGCTGCAGTGCGTATTACATGGTAGTTGTTGGCTGAACCATATATGAACATGGTACTCCTTACTGATAGTGTGCATGTCATGGAGAGAGTAGGGAAGCCTCAGATCAGTAAACCTTCCCTCCTATACTCTGCACAACTTTTGGACCTAACAACATGTTACAGGACCATTCTAAAACAAGAAGGAGGAGCAGTGCAGAGGAAAAATGTCCCCGTAACTTTGGGAAAGTATATATGATGCACTAATATCTCCCTGGAGCACTGAGTTCTACCCACAGTTGAGCAGAAAAATAAAATGTCATCCTAGAGAGGATCATAGCAGCTCAGTGGTGAGAGGCTTGGTGGTAGGGGTAGAGCTCAAGCATCAGAGCACTATGGACTGTCCAGGCTGGGAAACTGCAGGTACAGCATTCATCGACAGTCATGAGAATGGCAAGTGGCAGGGTTGGCGAATGCACAAGGTCATCAGGTTTAGGACAAGTAAAGAATTGTGTGGATACAAATGGTAGCCCAGGTGGAATATTAAGAAAAGCCTGGAGCTAGAAGACAGCAATATGAATTCAATCTTGGAAGGATCTCTAAGAACTGCACCTCAAGTGCCTTTGTTGTTCAGTAGCTTAGTCCCGTCTGACTCTGCGATGCTATGGACTGCAGCACACCAGGCTCCTCTGTCCTTCACTATCTTCCAGAGTTTGTTCAAACTCATGTCCATTGAGTCGGTGATGCCATCCAACCAACTCATCTCACCGCTTTCTCCTCCCACCCTCAATCTTTCCCAGCATCAGGGTCTTTTCCAAAGAGTCAGCTCTTCACATCAGGTGGTCAATGTATCTCTTTAAAGATATGGGGAATGTTAAAACATGGTCTGAGTTCCTTCTGTCATGTAAAGGGAAAGGATAAAGCTCTAGATATTAAGTTTTAAATGTAAAAGTGTCCTTATTGATATCCACAGCTGGTGAGGTCTGGGAATATTTACCATGCAAACGCTCTTATTAAGAATATATTCCTTAAAGCCCATCTCACAGCATATATATATATATAAAGCAAGCCTGTAGAATGCCATTAAATCTGGGCACACTGCCAAATGGAATATGACAGAGAATAGTGGGTCTGGAGATATTCAAGGGCACTCAGAGCATTTTCTTTAATCACCATTGATGGGTTCTCAAGAAGGCTCTGACCCCTAAACCCAATTCCCAGAGGAAAGCTTTGTCTTAGAAGCTTTGCCTTCAGAAGCTCACTGCGCTCTGTTGTTATTTGGAGAAGAACATGCAGAAGAAGGGCCCAGAAACTTGAAGACCTCTGGTAGTCTGGCTTAGTTCAGAGAATAGAGAGCAAGCTAGTAGAAAGGTACAGGAAGAGAAGACACACAGTTGAGACCCTGGTCCCGTTTCTGCCAGCAACAAACTGCTTGGCCTCACTCTCCGAATCTCAATTGCTTCTATCATAGGGCAGAATGTATATCTAACTTATTGACCAAACATGTGAGGACTGAATAAGAGAGCAAATGATTCCTGAAAAGGTACATGTCACAAGTCAGCAGAAATAAAAGTTATTATTTGTCAAGTTCAATCACCTCTCAAGTTTCACTTATGCAAGGGAAACTTACTGTTTATTATGTTCTATGGATGGCTAGACATTGGGGCACTGGGTAAGTCATAAAAAAAAAATTGTAATCCACTGTTTCTTTCACAGAGATGCTCATGAAAAAGATTATATTACAATGAAAAATTACTATAACAGAAATAAGGTATCAGAAATACCAAAAGAGAAGCTTTACTATAGCAACATTTAATAAAATTGTACTTAAATTACAGAACAATCATATGATAGAATACTAAATAGCCACTAAATAAAGGTTTTTATGAAGTTTAATAATATAAAGAAATTTTAATGACAGTTTAAATGAAAAAATATACAAAAGTAGGAGTAGTGTATGTGGAATAAGACATATTCTGCTAAAATTAAATCCATGAAACCCTCTCTTCTGGCTCTAATGAATTATTATACCAGACTAGCTCCCCCATTGTTAATAGTTAGAAAATGGGCAAAGACATAAAACTTATTTTCAGACATTAGACTATAGGCAGCACAGAAAGTGAAACAAGAAGTACAGGAGGTCCAATATCAATTATGAAAATTAATTATCTTTTCATATACAATTGACTATTGTATATAGACAACAACTGTCAGTTGGAATGAAAAACTAATACAATTAAAAATACAACTTGGAGGACCACTGAAACATACACTATTTAGGATAAATTTAACAAGCTATACATAAGACTGGTTCACATAAACTTAAAAAAAATTTTTCTGAAAGAACAAAAATCTAAATAAATGCAGAAATATATTACACTGATAGATTAGAGTGGATATTGTTAGTATTTCAATTCTCCCTCTATTACTTTATAGATTCAATGCAATTCTAAAAAAAAAATCACAGAAGATTTTTCTTGTAGAAATTAACAAACTGATTCTAAAATACATATATAATGAAAATGCCTAGAATGGCTAAAATAACCTTGAATATGAGAATATGGATATAAAATAAAATTTATGCAACCAGGTGTTAAGACTTATGATAAAACTGCATTAATCAAGACAGTGTGGTATTGGCATAAGGTCAGCATATAGATCAGTGAGACAGGATAGAGAGCCCAGAAATAATGTAACACAAAAATGGTCGACTGATTTTTTAAAAATAGTGCCAAGAGAAATCCATGGAGTATAGATAACCCTTTTACAAGGTGGTGCTGGAGTAAATAAATAGAATATTGAAAGAAAAAAAAAAACAAACAAACTAGCTTTGACCCCTATTCCACATCATGTACAAAAATTAACTATAAATCGCACTCCTGGGCATACACACCAAGGAAACCAGAATTGAAGGAGACACATGTACTCCAATGTTCATTGCAGCACTGTTTATAATAGCCAGGACATGGAAGCAACCTAGATGTCCATCTGCAGACAAATGGATAAGAAAGCTTTGGTACATATACACAATGGAGTATTACTCAGCCATTAAAAAAAATGCATTTGAACCAGTTCTAATGAGGTGGATGAAACTAGAGCCTATTATACAGAGTGAAGTAAGCCAGAAAGAAAAACACCAATATAATATACTAATGCATATATATGGAATTTAGAAAGATGCAAATGATAACCCTGTATACGAGACAGCAAAAGAGACACAGACGTATAGAACAGTCTTTGGGACTCTGTGGGAGAGGGTGAGGGTGGGATGGTTTGGGAGAATGGCATTGAAACATGTATATTATCATATGTGAAATGAATCGCCAGTTCAGGGTCGATGCATGTTACAGGATGCTCGGGGCTGGTATGCGGAGATGACCCAGAGGGAGGATAAGAGGAGGAGGGAGGTGGGAGGGGGGTTCGGGAGGGGGAACTCATGTACACCCAGGGCAGATTCATGTCAATGTATGGCAAAACCAACCAATATAATATTGTAAAATAATTAGCCTCCAATAAAAAAAAAAACTTGTTTTTGCAAAAAAAAAAAATTAACTATAAGTGAATTAAGAATTTATGTCTAAAAGCTAAAATTCCAAAACCTCTAGATGAAAACACTGAAGATAATCCCTACAACTCTGAGGTATGCAAACATTTCTTAGGAGGCAAACAGCATTAACCACAAAAGGAAAAAAAAGAGGGTAGGTTGGATGTCATCAAAATAGAAAACTGCTGGTCTACAAAAGGCATCATTAAGAAAATGAATACAGAAACCATAAGTCGGGAAAAAAAACATTTGCATCACAGATATGTGGCAAAAGATTTTTAGAAACCTTTAAATATAGAAAGAGATCTTAAAATTAATAAAACACATAAAATATGTGAGAAAGATCTTAACAGACATTTCAAGAAAGTAAATTCAAGAATGGTTGTTAAAAGGTATTTGACATCATTACTAATTAAGAAAATGCAAATTAAAATCACAATGAAATGCAACTATACACTTATTGTGAAAAGTGAAAGTGAAGTCGCTCAGTCATGTCCGACTCTGCGACCCTGTGGACTGTAGCATACCAGGCTTCTCCGTCCATGGGATTCTCCAGGCAAGAATACTGGAGTGGGTTACCATTTCCTTCGCCAGGGGATCTTCCTGACCCAGGGATTGAACCCCGGGCCTCCCGCATTGGAGGCAGACGCTTTAACCTCTGAGCCACCAGGGAAGAGGATGTCTTGAATTAATAAAGACTGAAAATACTACATTAGCAAGGATGTTCAGTTCAGTTCAGTCTCTCAGTTATGTCCAACTCTTTGCGACCCCATGGACTGCAGCACGCCAGAGTTTCTTGTCCATCACCAAACTCCCAGAACTTGCTAAAACATGTCCATTGAGTCAGTGCTATCATCCAACAATCTCAAGCTCTGTTGTCCCCTTCTCCTCCTGCCTTCAGTCTTGCATGAACAGTATGAAAACGCAAGGATGTGGAGAAAATAAAATTTCCACATTGACAGTGTAAAATCACTTTGAAAAATAGTTTGGTTTTATTTTTCAACAAAATAAACGTCCACTTAACACACAAACCAGCCATTCTAATTCTAGGTATTTACCTAGGAGAAATAAAAATATGTGTCCATATAAAGACTATTACATGAATGTCCATAGCAGTTTTTTATAATTAATTTATTTAATAGGAGGTTAATTACTTTACAATACTGTAGTGGTTTTTGCCATACATTGACATGAATCAGCCATGGATGTACATGTGCTCCCCATCCTGAACCCCCTTTCCACCTCCCTCCCCATCCCATCCCTCAGGGTCATCCCAGTGCTCCAGCCCTGAGCACCCTGTCTCATGCATCGAACCTGGACTGGTGATCTATTTCACATATGGTAATATACATGTTTCAATGCTATTCTCTCAAATCATCCCACCTTTGCCCTCTCCCACAGAGTTCAAAAGTCTGTTCTATACATCTGTGTCTCTTTTGCTGTCTCGCATACAGGGTCATTGTTACCAACTGTCTAAATATATGTGTTAATATACTATATTGGCATTTTTCTTTCTGGCTTACTTCACTCTGTATAATAGGCTCCAGTTTCATTCACCTCATTAGAACTGATTCAAATGTATTCTTTTTAATGGCTGAGTAATACTCCATTGTGTGTATGTACCACAGCTTTCTTATCCATTTGTCTGCAGATGGACATCTAGGTTGCTTCCATGTCCTGGCTTTTATAAACAGTGCTGCGATGAACACTGGGGTACACGTGTCTCTTTCAATTCTGGTTTCCTCGGTGTATATGCCCAGCAGTGGGATTGCTAGGTCATATGGCAGTTCTGTTTCCATTTTTTTAAGGAATCTCCACACTCTGCTCCATAGTGGCTATACTAGTTTGCATTCCCACCAACAGTGTAAATTTTATTCATGATTGCCAATAAATAATAGAAATTGGTAAATATAAGTAAAATGTAATATACTCATATCAGAATCTCAGAATACACTGCTTGATAATACTCCTGAGCAATAAAAATAAATGAATTCCACGTGCAAAATGAAAAAAAAAATCCAGACATAGATTTTATACCTTTAACAAAAATTAACTTAAAATGAATAATAGCCCTAAATGTAAAACACAAAACTGCAAAACTTCTAAAAGATAACACTGGAAAAAATCTAAGTGATTATGGTTTGGGAATGAATTTTTATATATAACACCAAAAGCACAATCTGTGTTAAGTACACTTTATTAAAAACTCCTGTGGAAAAATTATTTAAGATAACTAAAAGATAATCCATAGACTGAGGGAGAAATCTTTGTAAAAACATACCTGATGAAGAGCCAGTATGCAAAATATACCAAAGAATTCTTAAAACTTAACAATAAGACAACCAATTTAAAAATGAGAAAAAGAGGGAAGTGTGGTCAAGAAGACTCTGAGTTCACCTTCTCCAATAGGCACAACGAAATCACAAATATTTACAGAGCAGTTATTGATGAGAATGACCTAAGGACTAGCAGAAAAGATTTCCCACAACTACAGATATAAAGAAGGAACCACAATGAAATGGGTAGGAGTGGTACTGATGTAGTGTAGGCAAGACCCACCATATTCCCAGGTGGGTAATCCACAAATGGGAAGATAATGATAACTGCAGAAGTTCTCCCCTCAAAGTGAGGGGTCCAGCCCCACAGTATGCTCTCCAGAGTTGGGCTGCTGCTCTCGGAGGACAAGGCTCCATGATCTGTGGTCCTGAAGGCGGCGAATCTCATATATGAAAGAGCCAGAGGGCTGCAAGAAACAGACTCTGTCCTCAAAAGATGAACACAAAATCTCACATGCTCTAAGACCCACTGCTTAGCTAGTCATTTAAAATGAGTCTGGGTCACACTCATCTTGGAGAGCCTCCGGGAGAGGTAGAAGGCAACTGGGAGTCTGCCTGAAGATACAGAGATGCTGGTAGCAGCCATTTTACCCGGAGCTTGTTCTGGCACAAGGACCCCGGCACTGGGAAACATCCCTTTGGAGTTCTCCCTCCAGCCTATTAGTGTTACGGACTTACCCACCCACCAGTCCATCAGTACCAGCCATCCTGGACCACCCAGCCAGCTGCTCAGGGACCTCACTCCATGGGCAGGCAGCCTCTGCATGAGTGAAGCACAGCCTGGCAGCCAACTGGGCTGACTACCAGTGCTGACTGACTACCAGCACCCCACAGTTGTCAGCCCCACCACAAAAGAACGGTCCCTGCAGCACACATAAGGGGTATCCCTAGAGTACATAGGCCTGGTAAGTGTGGGAGTTTTCTGAGTGAGAGTGTCAGAAAACAGAGGGCAACATGCTTCTATGTACCATGGTATACCTCCCTCACAAGGACTCTACACCAATATCAACAAACACTACCTAATATACAGAAGTAAAAACAGAGAATTAGACAAAATAAGGTGACAAAGCAATATGTACCAAAGAAAAGACAAAGATAAAACCACAAAAGAACTAAGTGAAGGTGAGATGAACAGTCTATCCAAAAACAGGATCAAGGTAATGCACATAGAGGTACTTATTATAATCAGGGGCTTCCCTGGTGGCTCAATGGTAAAGAATCTGTCTGTCAATGCAGGAGATGTAGGTTTGATCTCTCGGTCAGGAAGATCACCTGGAGAAGGAAACGGCAACCCACTTCAGTATTCTTGCCTGGGAAATCCCATGGACAGAGGAGCCTGGCAGGCTCTCGTCCATAGGGATCACAAAAGAGTTGGGCGTGACTTAGCAACTAAACAACAATATACTCAGGAGAAGAATAGATGAACACACTGACAAGTTTAACAAAGTACAAAGAATAATAATAAAAAAAATAGAGCTGAAGAATTAAATAACAAGAAGAAATCAAGCATAGTTTAGATAACATAAAGGAGCAAATCTCTAAACAAGAAGACAAACTAGTAGACATCAGTAAAGCAGACAGAAAAAAAGAAAAATAATTTAAAAAATAAGGATAATTAAAAGACCTCTCAAACAACATCAAGCATATTAACATCTACATTATAGGGGTCTGAGAAGGAGAATGAGAAAGGAACAGAGAACATATTTAAATATATAATAGCTGAAAACTTCCCTAACCTGAGGAAGCAAACAGACATCTAGGTCCAGAAGCAATGAAAGCCCCAAACAAAATGAACCCAAAGAGATCCACACCAAGAAACACTGCAATTAAAAAGACAAAAATTAAAAACATATAATCTTAAAAGCAGCAAGAAAAAGCAACCAGTTACATGCAAGGGAACTCCTAGAGCATTATTAGTTTACTTTTTAGGAGAAACTTCTAAGGCCAGAAGGAAATTGCATGGCATATTTACGGTAATTACAGGGAAAAGAAAAAGACTACAAGCCTATCATTCTGATTATAAGAAGAGATAAAATGTTTTACGGATATATGAAAGATAAGAGTTTAGCAACTCTAAATTGGTTTTAAAAGAAATGTTAAAAGAACTTTCTAAGAGAGAAAGAAAAGTCCACAAATAAAAAAAATATGAAAACTGTGAAAGAAAAATTCTCATCAGTTCAGTTCAGTCGCTCAGTCGTGTCTGACTCTGCGACCCCATAAATCACAGCACGCCAGGCCTCCCTGTCCATCACCAACTCCCGGAGTTCACTCAAACTCATGTCCATCGAGTCGGTGATGCCATCCAGCCATCTCATTCTGTCGTCCCCTTCTCCTCCCGCCCCCAATGCCTCCCAGCATCAGAGTTTTTTCCAGTGAGTCAACTCATCGCATGAGGTGGCCAAAGTATTGGAATTTCAGCTTTAGCATCACTCCTTCCAATGAACACCCAGGATTGATCTCCTTTAGAATGGACTGGCTGGATCTCCTTGCAGTCCAAGCAACTCTCAAGAGTCTTCTCCAGCACCACAGTTCAAAAGCATCAATTCTTCGGCGCTCAGCTTTCTTCACAGTCCAACTCTCACATCCATACATGACCACGGGAAAAACCATAGCCTTGACTAGATGGACCTTGGTTGGCAAAGTAATGTCTCTGCTTTTGAATATGCTATCTAGGTTGGTCATAACTTGCCTTCCAAGGAGCAAGCGTCCTTTAATTTCATGGCTGCAATTAGCATACGCAGTGATTTTGGAGCCCAAAAAATAGTCTGACACTGTTTCCACTGTTTCCCCATCTATTTCCCATGAAGTGATGGGACCAGATGCCATGATCTTTGTTTCTGAATGTTGAGCTTCAAGCCAACTTTTTCACTCTCCTCTTTCACTTTCATCAAGAGGCTTTTGAGTTCCTCTTCACTTTCTGCCATAAGGGTGGTGTCATCTGCATATCTGAGGTGATTGATATTTCTCCCAGCAATCTTGATTCCAGCTTGTGCTGCTTCCAGCCCAGCATTCCTCATGATATACTCTGCATATAAGTTAAATAAGCAGGGTGACAATATACAGCCTTGCCGTACTCCTTTTCCTATTTGGAACCAGTCTGTTGTTCCATGTCCAGTTCTAACTGTTGCTTCCTGACCTTCATACAGGTTTCTCAAGAGGCAGGTCAGGTGGTCTGGGATTCCATCTCTTTCAGAATTTTCCACAGTTGATTGTGATCCACACAGTCAAAGGCTTTGGCATAGTCAATGAAGCAAAAATAGATGTTTTTCTGGAACTCTCTTGCTTTCTCCATGATCCAGCAGATGTTGGCAATTTGATCTCTGGTGCCGCTGCCTTTTCAAAAACCTGCTTGAACATCTGGAAGTTCACGGTTCACATATTGCTGAAGCCTGGCTTGGAGAATTTTGAGCATGACTTTACTAGCGTGTGAGATGAGTGCAATTGTGCAGTAGTTTGAGCATTCTTTGTTATTGCCTTTCTTTGGGATTGGAATGAAGACTGACCTTTTCCAGTCCTATGGCCACTGCTGAGTTTTCCAAATTTGCTAGCATATTGAGTGCAGCACTTTCACAGCATCATCTTTCAGGATTTGAAATAGCTCAACTCGAATTCCATCACCTCCACTAGCTTTGTTCGTAGTGATGCTCTCTAAGGCCCACTTGACTTCACATTCCAAGATGTCTGGCTCTAGGTGAGTGATCATGCCATCGTGATTATCTTGGTCGTGAAGATCTTTTTTGTACAGTACTTCTGTGTATTCCACCTCTTCTTAATATCTTCTGCTTCTGTTAGGTCCATACCATTTCTGTCCTTTATCGAGCCCATCTTTGCATTAAATGTTCCCTTGGTATGTCTAATTTTCTTGAAGAGATCTCTTGTTTTTCCAAGGCAAATACACTGCATTTAGAGCAGCAGATCCACCATTTATAAAACAAGTGAGAAGGTTGAAAGAAGAAAGTAGTAAAATCATTTGTTTCCACAATAGATAGTTAAGGGATACACAAAGCAAAGAAATGCAAAATATGATGTCAAAATATTAAATGGTAGAGAGGGAGAAAAAATGCAGGACTGTCAGAAAGCATTCAAACTTAAAAGATCAGCAACTTAAATACACACTGACACATACACACTCAGGTATATACTTACTGCCATTTTGTTCATTATATTTTAGTTGTTTTTGTTTTTTTTTCTTTCTTCCTTTGCTTTCTTTTCTTGTGATTTAATGACTGTCTTTATTGTTATGGGCTTTCCTTGTGGCTCAGCTGGTAAAGAATCTGCCTGCAATGCAGGAGACCTGAGTTTGATCCCAGGGTTAGGAAGATTCCCTGGAGAAGGGAAAGGCTACCCACTCCAGTATTCTGGCCTGAAGAAATCCATAGACTGTATAGTCCATGGGGTCACAAAGAGTTGGACACAACTGAGCGACTTTCACTTTTTACTGTCATATTTAGATTCCTTTTTTAAAAATATGTGTGTATCTAAATTCTTGGTCTGTGGTTACCAGAGGTTCATATATAACAACATATATATGAGCAAAGGAAGAAAGGAAAAGAAAAAGAACTACAAAAACAACTCAAAACTGAACAAAAAGGCAGTAAGTATATACCTATAAATAAATACTTTAAATGTAAAGTAATTTAATAAAGAACAAATATTACAATCAAAGGAAATAAGGAGGGACAGAAGGAAGGAGGGAAGAGAGACAGAGATAGGACTAGATATAAGTTGCAATAAAATATTAGTAATGATCACTTTAAAAATGAGACTGTATTAATAGGCACTTTTTATTTCCTTCTTAATATGTTTCTGTATTTCCATTCTTTAATACTAAATAGTATTCTATTTATAATAAAAATATTATATCAAAAACAATACCCACAACACTGTAAGAAGAAAGAAAGGAAGACGAGGAAGGAGGGAAAGGAAGGCTAGCTAGAAGTAGAAGTCTGTAGTGAAGAGGAATCAAAGAACTACTTACAGAGGAGGATATATTCATATTGAATCTTAGAAGAATCAACAGAATTTCATAGGATTTTGCTGAGCCTAGAAGAGCGAGGAGAAGAAACAGAAGAAGAAACAGCTTCTGCAGAAGTTTGTGTGGAGAAAGCACTGGTAATACACAGAAATAAGCTTTCTCGAGACAGAATATTTAAGTTGTAATTTAGAGGACAAAGCTTCTGACACCAGATTTTTTTTTTTAATTAAAACAGAGACAGTGTCCACCCAAGTCTGGTATTTCAGTAGTTGAGACCTCTGATTCAGAATGCTTTCAATATAATGACTGAGGTCACTTTGGCAAGAAGACCCATCTGCAGCTTCCTCTGCAAAGGGGAGTGAGACATCAGAGTTCTGATGCTCACCACTGACAAAGGAAAGGCATGGCCCCAGAAACAATCTCTGGTTAGGCTTAGGTCTTACGATGACTCTGTACCATCTGTTCCCAGAATTTCACTTCTTACCTCAAGATTTTTATGGATCCATTTGTAATAAACACAGAAAGTCAAAATCAGTAAGCTGTTTCATAGCTCTTTAGAGACTACTGCTTTATAACATGAACCAAATATCATTTTATTCTTGCACTGCAATTGTGTGTATACATATAAATTCTCTTTCAATCTTTCTTTTAAACATAAAATTTCAAAACTATAACCTGAATACAGGATTAATAATCTATGACCTTCAATTTTGTATAGTTATACTCTCTCTTAATAATATATTTTTCATCCTTTAATAGCCTAAGTTCCTCCCTGGCCATATCCAACAGTTCATTTATTGCTTTAACTTTATTACTAAAACATCCAATATTGGGACTACACAGCAATGCTCCAATCGCAGTAACTCTCTGCTTAAAACCCGCATCTCCTTTATAGAATCTTTTCACTGCTCATCTCCTTATTAATCTTGAATTTCTCAATATCCATCAAAAGCAGTTCACCAAACCTACTGCTATTTAGTGCCCTTAGGAACAGTGCTTCTCAAACTCAATGTGCTCTCAAACTACCTTGCAATCCTGGTGACTGCAGACTCTTACTCAGTAAACTAGCGTGAGCGCCTTTAAGTACAAGATCCCAGGGGATGCTTGTGCTACTAGGTTGTGGACCAAACTTTGAGTAACAAGGCTTAATGGAAGCTGCCTGAATACCAACCTTTGGACTTTCCGCATATACATACATTTGGGAATGGCAATCTCTTACCTTCAGAAACATTTTATTCCCTTGACTTTCGCTAAGATTTTCTTCAGGCTAAGTGCATCTAAATTATATTCCTAATTCTTACTAGTAGGTAATTATGCACGCTTAAAATTTCCTAGTAACTTCCTTATCCTTCGTATTCTTTCATTTTCATATTTTAGTTCAGGAAGCTTACATATAACACCTTCTTTCTGTGTATTCTCGGTCTCAGTTCAGTCGCTCAGTCGTGTCTGACTCTGCGACCCCATGAATCACAGCACGCCAGGCCTCCTTGTCCATCACCAACTCCCGGAGTTCACTCAAACTCACCTCCAACGAGTCGGTGATGCCATCCAGCCATCTCATTCTCTGTCATCCCCTTCTCCTCCTGCCCCCAATCCCTCCCAGCATCAGAGTCTTTTCCAGTGAGTCAACTTGTCTCATGAGGTGGCCAAAGTATTGGAGTTTCAGCTTTAGCATCAGTCCTTCCAATGAACACCCAGGATTGATCTCCTCCAGAATGGACTGGTTGGATCTCCTTGCAGTCCAAGGGACTCTCAAGAGTCTTCTCCAACACCACAGGTCAAAAGCATCAATTCTTCAGCGATCAGCTTTCTTCACAGTCCAAGTCTCACATCCATACATGACCACGGGAAAAACCATAGCCTTGACTAGACGAACCTTGGTTGGCAAAGTAATGTCTCTGCTTTTTAATATGCTACCTAGGTTGGTCATAACTTGCCTTCCAAGGAGTAAGTGTCTTTTAATTTCATGGCTACAATCAGCATCCGCAGTGATTTTGGAGCCCCAAAAAATAAAGTCTGACACTGTTTCCACTGTTTCCCCATCTATTTGCCATGAAGTGATGGGACCAGATGCCATGATCTTAGTTTTCTGAATGTTGAGCTTCAAGCCAACTTTTTCACTCTCCTCTTTCATTTTCATCAAGAGGCTTTTGAGTTCCTCTTCACTTTCTGCCATAAGGGTGGTGTCATCTGCATATCTGAGGTGATTGATATTTCTCCCAGCAATCTTGATTCCAGCCTGTGCTTCTTCCAGCCCAGCGTCCCTCATGATGTACTCTGCATATAAGTTAAATAAGCAGGGTGACAATATACAACCTTGACGTACTCCTTTCCCTATTTGGAACCAGTCTGTTGTTCCATGTCCAGTTCTAACTGTTGCTTCCTGACCTTCATACAGGTTTCTCAAGAGACAGGTCAGGTGGTCTGGTATTTCCATCTCTTTCAGAATTTTCCACAGTTTGTTGTGATCCACACAGTCAAAGGCTTTGGCATAGTCAATGAAGCAGAAATAGATATTTTTCTTCCAGAGTTTCTCTGGAAGAAAGAGATGTTTTTCTCTTGCTTTTTCCATGATCTTCCAAATTCACACTTATTAATCTTTCCATATCTCCTAAGATTTAAAATTTTCCTCTCTTACTTGTCAATCACGATTCTAAATGAGAAAATTAAAAATACAGTCCCTCCTCTTTTCCATACCATTTATAGATAGATAGGTAGGTAGATGGGCTTCCTGGTAGCTCACCAGGTAAAGAATCTGCCTGCAATGCAGAAGATCCCTGGTCGATTCCTGGTTCAGGAAGATCCCCTGGAGAAGGGATAGGCTACCCACTCCAGTATTCATGGGCTTCCCTGGTAGCTCAGACAGTAAAGAGTCCACCTGTAATTCGAGAGACCTGGGTTTGATCCCTGGGTTGGGAAGGTCCCCTGGAAAAAGGCATAGCAACCCATTCGAGTATTCTTGCCTGGAGAATCCCATGGACAGAGGGGCCTGGTGGGCTACTGTCCATGGGGTTGCAAAGAGTCAGACACAACTGAGAAACTAAGCACAGCACAGTACAGATAGGTAGATACAGGTAGAGATACATAGATATATAATATATGCACACACTGACCTACTTAAGAAATAAATAAAACTCAGAGATCATCAAACCTTGAGAAGACAAACACTGGATATGGTCTAACTTCACTGCTCATGATGCTGCTGCTGCTGCTAAGTTGCATCAGTCATGTCTGACTCTGTGCGACCCCATAGACGGCAGCCCACCAGGCTCCCTCTGTCCCTGGGATTCTCCAGGCAAGAACACCGGAGTGGGTTGCCATTTCCTTCTCCAATGCGTGAAAGTGAAGTCGCTCAGTCGTGTCCAACACTTTTCGACCCCATGGACTGAAGCCTACCAGGCTCCTCTGTCCATGGGATTCTTCAGGCAAGAGTACTGGAGTGGGTTTCCATTGCTTTCTCCGTTCACTGCTCATAAAATAATCTAAAAAAATTGTTAAAGTAGTAATCCTGTATCATATCTAAACACATCAGCTATTTAAATCATTCCATGAATTGAGCTGATTCCCACAAAAAATTTCCTGATAGCCCATTGTTTTATTTTGCTCTCAACCTCCTCTGGTCCAGCTTGCTAGCTTTATGCAGCCTCATTCTTTCTCCTGAAATTCTGCCTTTGAAGTTTTATAAACCCCATTCTATAGTTTATACCTTGAAGTTATGGGCTCCCCTGGTATCTCAGCCAAAAAAGAAACCACCTCCAATGCAGGAGACCCAGGTATGTTCCCTGGGTTGGGAACATTCCCTGGAGAAGGGAGTGGCCACCACTAAAGTATTCTTGCCTGGAGAATCCCATGGACAGAAGAGCCTGGTGGGCTACAGTCCATAGGGTCACAAACAGTTGGACAAAACTGAGTGACTAAGCACATACATAATTGGTAAGCAAGTGCTTCCCTTGATGGTAACCAGACTCTGTCTCCATGAAACTGTTGGAGCAAATTTCCATGCACATGCTTAATATCTGGCTTATTTATACCTTCCCTTTCCACTCCATTCATATTGATCTGCAATTACCAAAATTTTATGACCTTTGGAGTACACAACTCTAAAGCATTCTCACAGGCTTGAAAATCACAATCCATCTCTTTGCTAGTCACTATCATTTTTACCTGTGTAAGCAATATATCAAGCTCAATAAGTCTATTTCTTATTATCTCATATTCTACTGATTTGCAACATATTGTACAGTATCTTATGAGGATATCTATGTCAGGGCATATAGCTGAGAATTCTATGAGCACCCCCACTCTCCAGTACTTGGTCTCTCCTACTAAGCAGCAACATGAACACACAATAGAGTAACAGTATACATAATATAGTAATCCAATCTATCTGATGAATTTGCAAGACAGTCTACATGTTTACCATGTGCCTTAGTCAGTCTGGGTTACTTTAACAGAATATCAAAGGTTGGATCATCAATCTCATGTTTAGAGAAAAAGTAATTGCATTCATATGGGCTCCACCCTCATTGACCTAATCAACCCCAATGGTTCCACCTTCTAATACCATTACATTTGGGGTTAGGATTTCAGCAGATGAATTTTGGAAGGAAAACAAAGATCCTGCCCATTACACTATATGAATGACAAGAAAAAAACACAAGAAACAAACTTGATCTATACAGATTTCTAGCTCAAGCTCACTAGAAAAACAAGTTATAAATACTTACTTGTATTTCTTCAATTCTTACTGTCTTAGAATACCTCATTTTTATCCTTATGATTCAAAAATGTTAACAATTTCCTAAATTTTATACAGAACATCCTACCAGTTTATCATTACTGTCATGCCTATCTTGACCCTGGTCACACCCCCACACTCTTCCTGAAATGAGAGAGAAGAGCAACCTATGGACTTGATTAGGAAAAAGTTGGGGAACTCAACAGGGATAAAGGGGTTGGGTCTGCCTGTTTGCTGAAGTTCAAATCCAAAGTCAAAAGTTCAGAGGATATATAGCAAACCTTCTACTTTGGTTCAAGCATCACCATGCGAAGGTTGGAACAGAAAAAGAGAAGTCAGCATAGGGTCACATTTCTGGACAGTGTCAGTTCTAAGGGTGAGGGGGAAGTTCTCAGATAGTGGGATGGGCAGGTCAAGAACAAAGGAGACACCTTAGGCAGGGAGGACTGACAGAAGGCAGGCAAGAGGAGTCGGGCTCCCTTCCCCATCTCCAAAGCCTGGGGCTGCCACAGGGCCACCAGAGGCGGTTGGAGAGAGGGTGGGCCAGTCTGAGAAAGTTGATCCAGGGAGCTTCCAGGATGGGCCACAGGAAAGCCCAGAGTTCACTGCTCTCAGCCCCACACACTCCCTCTGAGGCCTCCAGCACAGGACAGTTACAGACTATCCACTCTCATCCTCCCCACATGGCAGGGAGGAGTTCCTGGCTACAGTGAAAGTCAGGGCATCATTTCCTGGGAGCCAGTTCTTGGAGCATCGTTCCAGCAGGAAGGGACCCACAGTGCTAAGTATTTTAAAGAATATCCCTCATGACTCCCTTCTTAGCATTCCCAACTTCACAAGTCTCTTCTTACAGTTAAGCTCTGCCAAAAGGGGCTCAAGCGATGAGTTACTCTAACAATGGGAACCTGCTGTATAGCACAGAGAGCTCAACTTGATGCTCAGTGATGATATAGATGGGTGGGATTGGGGAGTCAGGTAGGATGGAGGTCCAAGAGGGAGGGGATATATGTATACATGTAGCTGATTCACTTCATCATACAGCAGAAACTAACACAACATTGTAAAGCATGTATGCATGTGTGCATGCTTAGTCACTCAATTGTGTCCAACTCTTAGCGACACCATGGACTACAAACCACCAGGCTCCTCTGTCCATGAGATTCTCCAGGCAAGAATACTGAAATGGGTTACCATAACTCAGAGATCGAACCCAGGTCTCCCACACTGCAGGCAGATTCTTTACCATCTGAGCCATCAGGAAAGCCCAAGAATACTGGAGTGGGTAGCCCATCCCTTCTCCAGGGGATCTTCCTGACTCAGGAATCAACCCCCGGTCTCCTGCATTGCAGGTGGATTCTTTACCAGCTGAGCTACCATGGAAGCCCAAAGCAATTATACTCCAATAAAAAAAGATTATTCTCAACATTAAAAAAAAATGTGGCTCTTAAGAGTAAGCTCAAGTATCTCAGAAAATCTCTTTTATTTCTCATCATATCTAATAATACTTTTGCCTTTGCAAATGTACATCCTCCTGCTTCTTTCTCTTGGTTTTAAAGTTAAAAGTTCTTCTTGACATCTCTTCCTTCCCAATTTTATCTCTGGCCAAATGACACTCCCAAACTCTTTCTACAGGTTATGAGAAAGGGTATGTGCCCTGTGCCCTGTAGAACCCTGTTGTGTACACCAGGCACACTTAGACATGTGACAGCCCTATTTAAATGCTCCACAGATCTGCCTGAGCTACCAGGCACATGTGGATCTGCAGAAGCTTCCTTCTGCTTGCAGGTCACAAGCTTTAAGCAGATGGTTCACCCCCATCTCTGCTGACATGGTTTCCCCACACTTTTGCCATCCCTTCTCCCTGCCCCAAGCCCAATAACCAGAATTACTTAACCACTGAGTGGATGCTGGACTGCACACTTCCACATCTCTGAACCAGCCTTTATGTAACAGAAATGCTATGATCTGGAGCTGTTCAATGCATGCAATTTTACCCCTCAGCCAAGGTTTATGTTCCCAAATGACCATTAACTGTCCCAAACTCATTTCTGGCTCTCTCATCCATGGAATCTCAATAGCTGAAAAAGAACATCACTCCATCATCACCAAATTTCTCTTTACGGGGGTTCTTATGTAATAATTTTAGTATATCTCAGGCTTCTATTTTTCTTTCTGTAAACTTTCCTTTCATTGGTCTATCTGAAAATCAGCTAACACAACCATAAACCATAAATTTACTTGAGTTTTTTTTGCCTTTATGAGTAAAAAATATACAAGTTGCCCTTTCTTGCCTTCCTTATTTTTATTCCTCTGATCTTTTATGTTTGGTCCATTAACTCCTATTGAGCTGTGTTTTACTTCACAACTCTGCTAAGCTGGAGGTGAGAAAAAAGTCCCTCTTTTTTCCAGGACACCAAGGATAAGGTGTCCCTCTTGTCAGCCCTCTTTTTCAGTCCCTTGCCACACTCTCGCTTTCCTGGGTTCCCCATGAACACTCCTGTTCTGTCCTATGTAGTTTTATTTCCCTTAATCATATCCTGCATTTGGTCCCCTAGTGCCGCCTCAAAAGTGAGAGCCTATATTGTCGTCTAAGTGATCACATTCCTAAAAGGCAGCAGGAAACAGTCCTATTAGTCCACCTTACTTAGGGAATATTAACACAAACCAAGTCACTTCACTGGGTCAAGCAGACAGTTCTGCCTCAGCTAAAACCTAGACACGGCAAGAATATTAATTATACAAACTGGATATTGTCTCTTCCTCTAGAAGCGGGTACCAATATCTTGATTATCTAATATGGAAGCCCAACTCCAGCCCCTAACTTTGACTTCAGCAGTTGCTCAAAAAATGCTCGTTCACTAGCATCCAGCAGCCACAGGCCCAGGGAGGAGGTCTTAGCTACTAACACCACTTCCTCAGGGAGTGGGGGTCCACCGAGTTTTATCCAGGCACAGAAAAAGAAAAGTTTTAGAAGAACTGGATTTCAAACATGTTCATGAATGAAAACAGCAGTGAAGATATAAGCCATAAGCCATATCCTAGGGAGAAACAAATACAGATACAGCAATCCTAAAATTAGAAGGGAAATAATGTTTTCAGTATTACTGAGATGTTATTTTTACTTTAGCATGTCGTTAACATAATTTGTTACAGACATATTAGTGTTCAAGGGAAACTGCTAAATGAATAAATGAGTCAGAGAAGAAAATGAGATCCTACCCACAGGAGAAGAAGCCTAGAAGATAGAATGTGATTAGCTTGATTCTCAATCTCTAATACTCATTGCTTTAAAATTAAATACATCTGGGGCTTTAATCTCATCTAGGGTTAAGACTTGTGACATATAGAACACTGATCTAAATCAATATTATTTTGATTATTCATTCAATTAGAAGCTGTGAAAGTACCACATACATTATTTGTAATCAGGCCCCTATGGTAACTTAATATGTTATTATAAACTAAAGATGAAATGTTAGCAGGAGGTCCTAAGTTTCCACATTTTGTTATGTTTTATGTTTAATTATAAAATCTTAATATCCCCATTAATTTTTGAATCATATTGGTATAATGTAAATGAAAGAAATTATTACCAGAATTCACATTCAAATATTAATTTTGTTTTTGCAGTTATCAGTGAAGAGAAAGCAGTTCTCTTTAACGTGTCTATTGTACAGCCAGGGACACTTCTCCAACCACAATAACAGCTCAAAACACTGATTACATTCCAACAAAAAATATTTACAATGGGCAAAACAAGAGAACTAAAATAACCTTGTGTGTGCATGCTCAGTTGCATCTGACTCTTCACAACCCTATGGACTGTAGCTTATCAGGCTCCTCTCTCTATGGAATTTCCTAGGCAAGAATACTGAAATGGGTTGCCATTTCCTCCTCCAGGGGATCTTCCTGACCCAGAGATCAAACCCACTTCTCCTGCATCTCCTGCATTAGCAGGCAGATTCTTTACCACTGTGCCACTTGGGAAGCCTCCAAAATAAGGTTAATTCTCCTTTAAATTGCAAAAGAGAGATAAAGTCAGAAAAGAAGAAGAAGAGGGGGAAAAAAAAACCTATCTTGCTTGAATTTTTGCTCTCCTAAGATGGAAGACAGAAGGCAGCTTTGAAGAAAATAATGCTCCATATAGTTACTCTTAAGAAGGGCAGTTCAACTCCAGTTGGCACAGATTGACACTCTTTTCAATACTTTTTTAAAATGGAGTTTTTCGTTATTTAATGTCATACAAGGTAAGGATTTAATAGCTTCTACTGCTGCCTTATCCAGCATCACTTGGTTATGCTCCTATTGGCAGTTCATTTCTGGATATATTCGCTTTCTTTCACTTCATCAGACTTTGACATACTTTTTCTATTAATATAAGAAGAAATGACAGTTTAAGTGAAATGACAGTTTAAAAATTATCAACATCATCACTTAAAATTCTTTTTTCATTTTTTCCCCATATATACAACACACAGATCAAAATAATTTATAAAAGTGGTGTTTTGCGGACTTCCCTGGTGGGCCAGTGGCTAAGACTCTGAGCTCCCAATGTAGACAGCCAGGGTTTGATCCCTAGTCAGGAAATTAGATCCATATATGGCAACTAAGAGTTCAGCTGAAGTGCTGAAACTAAAGATTTTACATGCCGCAACTAAGACCCAGTGTAACCAAATAAATAAATATTTTTTTTAAAGTGGTATTTTAAGGGATACCTAAAGAATCATGGACAGAATGCTAGACCAGCCTTTAAAAGATTGTGGCACAGATTTCTAAGAATCTTCCAATATTTGTTCTTTCTGAGAACCCCTAAATGTTAGCTGGTCACATTGCCCAAAATAAGGCTTACCTGTGTTGGCTTCCCTTGCAGCTAGGTCCAGCATATGGAAGTGTGCAGCATGTGGAAATGAGATGGTGCAACTTCATGTTCTGTCCTTAAAGGGGAGAGGGGATGCCCCTTCTCCCCAGCCTCCATCCCAAGGCTGGCAAAGTGGGTGGGAATGTAGGTGTTCCCCCTTGGACTCAAAGAAGGAGGACAATCAAAGTAGAAAACTGGGAAATGACTATGTCCCATGGGGCTACAGCCTTCACACAAGCCCAAGAGCTTCCTACAACTGGACTTTCATGTAAGAGGAAAAGCAAGTTCTACATTTTTAACAATTTGAGAACTCTGTTTCATGCAGCCAAAACTATATCTAATGCATAAAGGTATCACAGATAAAGAAACTGAGCTGGGACCCAGAGCTACCAATTTCACAAAATCCAGGGTTCGCTCATTCCTGCCAGACAAACTTACCTAACACTGTCTCCATATTTTTTAAAACTATTAATAATACCTCAGGGCTTCCCAAGTAGCTCAGCTGGTAAAGAATCCGCCTGCAACCTAGGAGACCCAGGTTCGATCCCTGGTATTTCATTAAAGTCCAGTTGAATCTCATTTTTCTTGCCTATACTCTTGCTAATAAAGGAGAAAATGATCTTTCATATACAAGTGAAGTGAAGGTTGCTCAGTTGTGTCCAACTCTTTGTGACCCCATGGACTATACAGTCCATGGAATTCTCCAGGCCAGAATACTGGGGTGAGTAGCCTTTCCCTTCTCCAGGGGATCTTCCCAACCCAGGGATCAAACCCAGGTCTCCTGCATTGCAGGTGAATTCTTTACCAACTGAGCCACGAGGGAAGCCCAACGTACTTTCAGACACAAAGTACCTACCTAAAATGACCTTTCTCTTCTTCTGAATTTTCTTTATTTATGGGCCACATCCTCTGTGTGGGGAGATGAGGGGCAAGGGGATGGAAAGTGGGAGGCAATTAAATGGAGATTCATATGGGTTTGAATACCAGTTCTCCACAGTCTAGCTGTTCACCTTCTCTAAGACTCTGATTCTAATCATAAAAAACAGCTCCATTCTTCTCTCATACCACTGCCACAGAAATTAATTAAGATAACACATTTAAGGTACTTGGCATTATACCTGGCTCATAGGAGGTGCTCAACAAATGTAATTCTCTGCTTTCTTTCATGTTATCATGCATTCAGTATTCATTCAATAATTATTTATAAAGTGCCCATATATCTTCCAGACATTATGACAGGTACTGGGGCAGGAAGAAGATTCCTGCCCTCATGGGTTTAACCTGGTAGATAGCAAAGAAATAAAACAGGAGCAGTGGGGAGGCAGTTGGAAAAGAATAGGTTTTTAAACTTTTCTTAATTCCTTTTTATGAAGGAATACATGTGGAGTATAAAACTTTTAGGAAAAATAGAAAAAAAAGAATAAAAATTATTCATAATCACACTACTCAGAAATAATCACTATTAATACTATAGACTATATCCTCTCTTTCATTCTATCTATGTGGTATGTAGTCCTTTTTTATAAATATACAGGTTATACAACATGTATTGCAAATAGTTTTCTTAACTTCTCTCACTTGAAATTTATGAAGAAAATTTGAACATTATTACTATTTCAATTGCTGCATGGAATTCCCTCATCTGGATGTACCAGAACTAGTCAAAACTCTCTATTTTGGGATCATTAAGGGTTTTTAGAAAAATACAGGGTTTATTTAGTCAACCATTGAAAATTCATTTCTAATAATCAAGTCTAGTATTGTGTTAATAATAAGCACAGTATCCATAGGCAAGCATAAAATACTATCTCTGTCATCAAATTTATGCTCTAACTTGGCAGTTACAGAAAAACATCTGAAATGATGGGAGTGCAAGTGATCAAAGATACAACAGAAATTTCATAAAAGCAAAAAAGTTGTGAGGGTTGGTGCAGAGACTAAAGCACTATATAATAGGGATGAGTTGTGTGTGTGGGATTTGGAATCTAACTCCTGCAGTGAGCAGGTCAGGAGAAGGAGGTAGAAAAGAATGAGCAAAGGCTGACAGCCCAGGAGCCTTGGACATCTAAAGCTGAGGAAGTCAACTAGGATGTCGTCAGTAATAAGGTAGATCAGGCAGAGGATAAATTATTAATATGAAGAGTTCATGAGTTGGACTTCATTCAAGAGAGGGTTACTGCAGAATCTTTACCTGACAAGACATCTGGAAGGTTAGGGACAGTAACTTAGTGCCACAACACATACCATTTACAGTGTTACTGTTTAATGTTTTTCTTTAAGTCATCTCACTTTTATAACCTAAATATATTTATGTAAAAGTGAAAAGAAATGTTGTATCAGTACTGAAAATGGAAGAGGAGTATGGCTAGGGGTGTGTGTCCATCCATCTGCCTCTCTTTCTGTCTTACTAAAAAAGAGATTTAGTAGTGGAGGTGCATGCTCAGTTGTGTTCAACTCTTTGTGACCCCATGGACTGTAGCCCGCCAGGCTCCTCTGTCCATGGGATTCTCCAGGCAAGAATACTGGCGTGGGTTGCCATTACCTTCTCCAGGATATCTTACTGACCCAGGGATCAAACCCACATCTCTTAAGTCTCTGTGTGGCAGGAAGATTCTTTACCACTGGCACCACCTGGAAAGCTATTTAAGATTCATTAGCACCCACTCCAGTGTTCTTGCCTGGAGAATCCCAGGGACAGGGGAGCCTGGTAGGCTGCCGTCTATGGGGTCACACAAGGTCGGACACGACTGAAGTGACTTAGCAGCAGCAGCAGCAGCAGCACTGAACTGAGATTTTCCTTCACTAAATCAGCTGAATTACAAGAGAATTTGAGAAAGAATCACTTACTAAGGGATTCAAAATTACACTGTAGCATATCTGAACCTCCTAAATTCTTTCGTTCATGATCAGCCTACTCAGAAATCTCAAACCAGAGGGCAAAGCAATTGGACTGGATCATGTATGAGTATACTACACACTTCTCCTCTGTACCATATCAGATGTAATAATACTAACTAATACTATTTTATTGTGTTATTATTATTATTACTATTATTATAAGCCCAATGGTTTTCATAAGACCTTCATCCTCCTCCCACCTCAGTTTGCCATATTTATAGTTCTGTCTACTCTAGGGCAAACATGATTCTGTCTCATCGACACAAACACTGTAAAGTCTTCATTTTCAATGTTATTAAAGAAAAAGAACTAAAACCAAACTCATTTGCACATGTCACGGGACCAAGTACTTTTTGATGGAATTCAAAGGTATGAAAGACTGAGAAAGGAGGAAATATCCAAATAGAATTTCTTTTGCACTTTGGAATGTATAATATGGCAGGGGGGAAAGAAATAAAAAACACTTACTTTCCTAATTCTTATTTGTTTGATTTAAAATTAAGATATATGAACTGATGCAAAGAGCTGATTCATTGGAAAAGACCCTGATGCTGGGAAAGACTGAAGGCAGGAGAAGGGAACGACAGAGGATGAGATAGTTGGATGGCATCACCGACTCAATGGACATGGGTTTGGGTGGACTCCGGGAGTTGGTGATGGACAGGGAGGCCTGGCATGCTGCGGTTCACGGGGTCGTAAAGAGTCAGACACAACTGAGGGACTGAACTGAACTTCAAAAATAACAAATAAAAGAGGGGCAGAGTAGAAACCTGGAAGGAGTCTAAGATGCTAAGGCACAAGTCACTTGCCAATCTCATCTACCCTCATGATTTTAGCTATTACCAATATACTAATGACTTTAAGTCTATGTCTGCCACCCAGATGTTTTCCTGAGTTCCAGGCATACATCTAACTCTCCATTAGATATCTCCAGTTTCACAAGAACCTCAAATTTAATATATTCAAAACACAACAGAAAGAGGCCCCCAGTTCTGATCAGGTGAAGAGCAGGCACATGCTTCAGGGAAGTCCAGACCACTCAACCCAAGGATGGGAAGATTTCCCATCCAGTGACTGGTTTAGGAGAAACCTTAGGCCAACGACACATGATGTTAAGTTCAATGGGGAATGAACTTTTGAGAAATATTTCATTGCTCTTAAAGAGGGACACAGAGACATTTCTCTCTTCTGGTCTTTGAATATTTTTTATGAGGTTATGATTCCTGGAATTGTTGATTCTATAGGCATTCTATAACCTGAGACAGAAGTCAGATGTTGGACATGCTGAGCAAAAAGTGTGATAACAGCCAAGGGACCTTGACCATGCTGTTGGACTGCTGAATTATTCAGGCCTTCAAACTGTTTATGTGAGATAATAAACTCCCTTACCATTTAAGACATTCTGACTTGTGTATTCTCTTACTTAAGGTTGAACTCTTCATAAGTGATCACACTAAATAAGTGTGTGTTTTCTACTTTTGTGTTGTTTCTTAAAATATTACATGCTTGCCATTTCTTTTCTTACAATAGGAAACTACAGAAAATAATTTTACACATGCTTTTCTGATGTAGGATAAACAGGTGTTAAACATATCAATGATGGGAGGGAAGGACAGTCTAATTGGCTTAAAGAAGAAGGTCAAAGGAACCACATCTTTAGGGTGCGTCTCAAATATATCATTATAATCCCTCCAGTCTTTAAAGTTTTGTCAAAAGCAGCTAGTTGATTTGCCTTCAACAAAATAATTTTGAGGGTATCTTAGTAAAAAGTAGGCAACCAATATCATTCAAGAACCTGTTAAACTTCAGGTTGTTAAAACCAACCTCTAGTTTTCTGGAATCCATAGGGTCCACTTTGCATTCATCATTCTAAAACACAGCAATTTCTTCAATTAATTTTCAGACTAGACAAACTGAATCTTTAACTGCAGAGCATCATGTTCTTTTGCAATTGCTGCCTCCATCTATTAATATAAAAGCACTTCTCATACTGTAACATCTAAAAATAAATTCAAAACTCTCACCCAAAACAAGTTTATAGCTTACGTACTTTTTTAGCATATATGTGTTTGTTGTCCTCCACTTTAGAAATTTATCTCTCTAAGAAATTCATTTGAATACTCAGAGAAAACATATTTTCCCCTAGGTGAAACATGACTTTCCTTATGTTTCAATTTTTCATATAGACTTTTCAAAAACTCATTTTTCTAATTAATATGAATTTTAAAAATTCTCTTACAAATCATACTTCTGCCAAAATGCAGAGTGATTATATATGACTTAATTTGGAGAATTAACATTGAATATGAAATTAAACTGATATTTTGAAGCTATTCCCCATTAAGAAAAACTATATAGAGTTAGTCAATATTTTTCATTCTGTTTTAAGGAGGACAGAACAATGGGGAAATGGGTTTATTTGCAATAAGAAGATTTAATTAGTCATCAGGAGGAGTTTTCTGAATAAAGATGCATTTCTATGGTAGGCTGTGAAGGGCACTTTTTTTCCATACACTTATAACTGCATTGTATTCCACAGATATGGAAAGGTTCGGGGGCATTATCTCTTCGCCATATAATGGACAAGAGAAACATGACCTACCAACTAAACTATGAATTTAAAATGGCATTGTCAGACCTCAAGATGAAAAATAAGGCGATGGGTGTGAGGGTATTTTCTTATGGTTATGCAGCCCAATCACTTCCACACCCACACACAACCAGTCTGCTGAGAAATCACTACTTTTCTCAGCCTTCTGCTACCAGTACACGAAACAGAAAGGCTGTACAAACACAAGTGTAGAAGTTAAAAATGAAAAGTAGTAAAGAGACTTTAATTTTAAAAAATAAGTGGAAAACACGCAGCACTTGCTTGAGACAGTATAAAAGTTCCCATTTTTATCTCAAGAGATGCCGTCACCATTCAAACAAAAATAGGAAAGTTTTCGTGCCGTAAAGTCAACAGAATCAACTGCCAAACAACTAATATGGCACAAGCATTTACGTATAGAATTTTAATGCTGGAAAGAGAATCTTTGAAACTCTTCTTTGATAAGTTAATAATCCTCTTCTTCTCACTGTATACAGATATTAAATCTAAAATAAATGCTATCTGTTCTTTCTTTGGAGAACTCTGAGTGTAAAAATGATTTGAATAGGAAATCTCACTTTACTGAGCCATTCATGCTTGTTGCCCATGAATATTTAACTCTAGAAAAGAAAAGAAAATTCTGACGGAGTCCTGTGGGACCTCTAGGATTGAGCCCAGGCAGACTGGAGAATTTGTACACACTACGGAAGTGCTTCCCAGGTGGCTCAAGTGGTAAAGGATCCACCTGCCAATGGAGGAGATGCAGGAGATGTGGCTTTGACCCCTGGGGAGGAAAGATCCCCTGGAGATGGGAATGGCAACCAACCCACCCCAGTATTCTTGCCTGGAGAATTCCATGCAGAGAGGAGCCTGGTAAGCTAAGTCCATGGGGTCACAGAGTCAGACACAACTGACCAACTAATACTTTAACTTTCCAGGGTTAGAGCAGGAGGACCAATGAGCATCCCAGGAAGGAATTCATGCTAAAATGAAGAATAAGAAATCAGGATATATCCTGGGTACTGGACAAGACAGGTAATTGTTAGATACATTTCCCATCCCTTGGTTCTGCCTTAAGCCTCTGCCTCCATGAAGTAATAAGGTCCCAGGGAGAAAGGGGGCCGTTAGAGTAAAGCTGACGTTTCCACAGAGCATCTCAAAGGCACCGGAAGTGTAAGGCAGACGACCTTCGAACGAGGGCGCAGTGTATAGCACGATACCGGGATGAGGAGTGTCTTTGCCGTTTACTGGAGCAGCATCAGTGTACTGATAGAAGTTAGCTTAAAGAAAGTTGGTACATTAAGTCAGGCAATGCCAGCCTCAATGCAGCTCCAGCCTTAGCATCTGGAAGCGTCTCTGAGGACAGGAGAGCAGCATCACAATACAAAAATCACCTCAATGGGGCTGCACCAGGGGTGGGAGGTGACACCACGGTTTTGGGGGCAGCAGAAAATAGAACCCTTGGCAAGGGCACCATTTCCCAGATATAACAGTCCGCCTCTGGAGTTTATTATCTCTTCTCAGACAGTCAAACTACTTAAAAGAGTGAGCTTTTAACCACACTAATGTCTAAAATTCTTTTTATCCCTGGTTACTACAAATCTTAAAATTTTGTTTCTGGTTAAGAAAAGCTGTAAGAACAGCAAGACTTTGGCATTTAGGGATTTAATATATTTGGTCTAAAAATTTTCACAAGCAACCCTGAAATTCAATTTTTTGTGGTAATTTATAAACTTCTAAGACACGAATCTGAACTGTGGGTGTTTTGTAGAAGTAGGCAAGGCTAGTTGGCCATCCAGCCTCTACATTTCAACACAACTTTGCTGTAACCCCCAGCTCTTTTTAGGAAAGTGCTATACTAGAAAAACCCTTCCTTGTTAGAATGACTGTCCTTTGTCTCTAAGACAGCAACAGTGAATAAAATGTTAAATTATCCATGTGATTGTCTATACCCTGTGGATAATGATCCCACACTATATAAATAAATGTTAATGCAAAATGATAAATCCATTTACCTAAATATCCTTCTCAGATTGCACAACTACTTGGAATTACATCTGGCAAAGATTATTTTAAGTCTCTTTCTCTTTCAAACAAGTCCACTGGCTAAAATGACAAACTTCTAAATGTAACTAGAAACCTACTTTGTCCACATCATAAAGGAAATGTCCTTCTAGATGAACAAAACAACTAGCCACCCAACAGTCTCACTCTAAAGCCCATTTATCTTCTTGCATGTTAGTGCAGAAACATGGAAGCAAGAGACCCAGAATAGGTGCTAGGTTAGGTACTGGCCTACTTATTTTAGTGGAAATTAAATTTAATGAATGAATATAAGGAGTCATTATTCTTTCTCCATAAAAGACACTTAACTTTCCTTTTTAGTAATGAAGAATTACTTCATTATTTACCAAGGAAGAATTTTCTAATTCATTTCCTTTTACTGTTGACCAGCAATTCTATTCAAATATTTTGTCACCAATAATAGGTTCTAAGCAGAAATAGTTCATTCCCACAAACTTTTCATTACATGAACAAATGAAAATAACTACATGTATCATTTGAAGCCTCCAATCAGAAGCTTGGAGGCACTTTAAAAACTGCCACACTGGTGAGCTTTTCACATGCTCTAAAAAAAGAAATAAGAGACAAAACTAAGATGAGTACCTTTTCCAGCCCCAATAATTCACTTCCGTCTGTAAACTTTTTTGCCTGACTAACCCCTTCACACATGATATTCTACCCAGACCTGTCAACTTTCTTTCCTTGAACTGAATACCAATTCTGTGACAGTCATTCTAAACCCAATATAAAATTAGGTAAAGTGAGGTATCCAAATAGAAAAAAGTTATCCTAATAAAATAAGGCAAACGTATATAAAATGCATAGGGAGCAAGTGCTGTCCATTTTGAACTTCTGTCTGAACACCGCTCATTGTCAATGCTCCATCAGTAGTAACGCCAATTCATTTGCATCTGCTCCACACAGCCCCCAAGCAACTACTTTTCTTTCTTTCTCCTTTTCATTCAGAAGATATATGAGCGCTCTGTTCAACTTTGTTTTTGTTAAAGCAAATCGGGAAAATAATGATAAAGCAGTTCTTTCACATACCACTTTCAGCAAAGCCCTGGGAACTGCTATCCCAGTAACTGCCATTACTCCATTTTTGTAAGACTTTCTAGAATGAAAAAGCTATAGCCATAATGATCATTTCATTTTGGGGTTTCAGGGATACCTTTACAAATAAGCAACCAATATGTCTATATTTGGGCTTCCCTAGTGACTCACCTGCAATGCAAGAGATGCAGGGTCAACCCCTGGGTCAGGGAAGATACCGGGAGGAGAAAATGGAAACCTACTCCAGTATTATTGTATGGGAGTCCCATGGACACAAGAGCCTGGCCAACTACAGTCCACAAGGGCACAAAGAGTCCTATATGACTGAGCAACTGAGCGCGCGTGCACACGCGTGCACACACATGTCTACTTTCATGGTATAAATAGGAACTTAGAAGGATGAGAAAGCAGAATTATTTGGTGGCTTGTCAGGAGCAGCACAGGGATGCAGGCTGACTACAGTGAGCAAGAATCATCTTGAAATGAGTCATGGGAGACTCCAAAGACAAATGTACATTCTTCATACTTTCACACTCCTGAATATCACACCAAAAGTGTCTCTACCTTGGAGTGCTTCATTTACGAAGCTTTTCAATGCCTTTCACACCATATTTCCTTCTCTTTTCGCTCATTCTTTCCTTGGTTCTGCTTGGAGATGCTATCTAAGTGTGAGTGGGCTGATGCTGAAAAGATTCCAGGTAAACTTTCAAAGGGGATTTAAAATCTCAAGAGACAGTGTCCTGGCTCAGAAAACAGGAAACCATGGGGTTGACAATGAAAGGCCCCTTTTCACACACAAATCAAGTATCTAAGCATGAACAAATAAGTTGGAAAAATAATGCCAAAATGGAAATCAGGGAAAGGAATTATTGATGCCCAAACACAGAATTTGGTTCCCCACCAACAGACCACTAACTTTGGGAAAAAAAAGAATGAAAATATCTATATACACAAAGAAGTGTGTGTGTGTGTGTGTGAGTGTACATGCATATCACATACAATATTAGAACATAAAATCTGTACCACTCAGCATGCCCTATAATTTGCTTAATATATTTCTTTTCATCATCTGAATGAGAATTTATGTATGGGGTTACAAATAAAATATTTCAGGACTTTGATTTAAAGTTCAAATGAAGATGTTGATCTTTACCAAAATATGCATATTAAACTTTGATATATGAAACTACTAAGCATTTCTCTTATTAGAATCATTTAAGAGTAGACCTAGTTGGAACTAAAAATGAAACATCTCCTTTTTAAACATACATGTGAAAAAATATCTTTACGAATATATTAGGAAGAGGCAGGAAAAATATAAGATAAGTTTGTAGCATTTTGTAGTTCCAGTAATAAAGGAAGTGTTCAAATAATACAAAGATGGAGGCATTTCCAAGGGAGACAAACAGTTCCTAAGAGCCAAAGCAGAAACAATTTAAGGAATAAAATGAAAAAACCCATCAGTTCAGTTCAGTCGCTCAGTTGTGTCCGACTCTTTGCGGCCCCATGAATCACAGCACGCCAGGCCTCCCTGTCTATCACTAACTCCCGGAGTTCACTCAAACTCATGTCCATCGAATCAGTGATGCCATCCAGCCATCTCATTCTCTGTTGTCCCCGTCTCCTCCCACCCCCAATCCTTCCTAGCATCAGACTCTTTTCCAGTGAGTCAACTCAACGCATGAGGTGGCCAAAGTATTGGAGTTTCCGCTTTAGCATCAGTCCACTATGGTTTTTCATGTATGGATGTGAGAGTTGGACTGTGAAGAAAGCTGATCGCCGAAGAACTGATGCTTTTGAACTGTGGTGCTGGAGAAGACTCTTGAGAGTCCCTTGGACTGCAAGGAGATCCAACCAGTCCATTCTAAAGGAGATCAATCCTGGGTGTTCATTGGAAAAAACCCATAGAATTGGATTTTACCCACAGTATAAAATAAATATCCAAGAGATCTACTGATACAAATAAGTGATTGAACAATAAATACTGGGGAAGAAGAGATACATCCTCCTTACAGAAGAATTCTAAATAATAAATGCAGCTACTCCATAGTCTAGGAGTTTCTGAGTATGGGGACCTGGCACTTAACGCCTCACTTACAAACATTAGTCTGTGGAAAGAGGGAAACAAAGCAGTGGAGAAACAAGGAAATCACTACCTTAACCATATGAACAACAAATAATTACAACAATAATAACAAAAATTTATTAATGGATACACAATAGGAAAAAAGTATAGTGGCATCAAAAACATAAAAGTTGTATAAAAATACTGTCTTCAATATGAATTCAAACTTCTGTTGAAATCAGTATAAAGTAATGTTATAAATATATTTTATATATGTCTCATTGTAATCACAAAGCAGAAACATATAATAGTTACACAAAGATGACAAGAAAGAAATCTAAGCATCATCATTACTGAAAATGAATAAATCACAGGAAGCAAAAGAAAGAAAAAGAAGTAAAAAACAACCAGAGAACAAGTGACAAAACTGCACCAGTAAATCCATGTCTATCAATACTTTAAATGTAGGGGCTTTTCAGAATGGGAGAAAATATAGCAAATGAAACAACTGACAAAGAATTAATCTCCAAAATATACAAGCAGCTCATGCAACTCAATACCAGAAAAATGAACAACCCAGTAAAAATGTGGGCAAAAGACCTAAACAGACATTTCTCCAGAAGGTATACAGACAGCTAATAAACTCATGAAAAGACTCTCAACATCACTCCTTATTAGAGAAACGCAAATCAAAATCACAATGAGGTATCATCTCACACTGGTCAGAATGGCCATCACCAAAAAGTCTACAAACAATAAATGCTGGAGAGGGTGTGGAGAAAAGGGAACCCTCTGATACTATTGGTGGGAATGCAAACTGGTACAGCCACTATGGAGAACAGTGTGGAAATTCCTTTAAAAACTGGCAATAGAGATGCCATATGATCCAGCAAACCCATTGCTGGGCATACACCCCAAGGAAAGCAGAATTGAAAGAGACACACGTACCCCAATGTTCATGGCAGCACTATTTACAATAGCTCGGACATGGAAGCAACCTAGAGGTTCATAGGCAGATGAATAAATAAGGAAGCTGTGGTATATATACACAATGGAATATTACTCAGCTATAAAAAGGAACACATCTGAATCAGTTCTAATGAGGTGGATGAACCTAGAGCCTATTATACAGAGTGAACTAAATCAAAAAGAGAAAGACAAATACTGTAAATTTACACATATGTAATTTAGAACGATGGTGCTGACGATCCTACATGCAGGGCAGCAGAGGAGACACAGACATACAGAACAGACTTTTGGACTCAGCAGGAAAAGAAGAGGGTGGGATGATTTGAGAGAACAGCATTGAAACACATACATTACAACGTGTAAAACAGATTACCAGTGAAAGTTCAATGCATGACACAGGGCACCCAAAGCAGGTGCTCTGGGACAACCTAGAGGGATGGGGTGGGAAGGGAGTTGGGATGGGTGTTCAGAATTCAGAGGACACATATATACCTATGGCCAGTTCATGATGATGTATGTAAATATTTATACACCCAACATGGGGCTTCCCAGGTGGTGCTACTAGTAAAGAACCCAGCTGCCAATGCATAAGACATAAGAGATGCAGGTTCCATCCCTAGGTTGAGAAGATTCCCTGGAGGAAGACATGGCAAAACACCCCAGTATTCTTGTCTGGAGAATCCCAGGAGGAGCCTGTTGGCCTATGGCCCATAGGGTCACAAAGAGTCAGACATGACTGAAGTGACAAAGCATGCATGCATGCATGCATACACCTAGCATCATGCATGCTAAGTCGCTTCAGTCGTGTCCGACTCTGTGCGGCCCCATAGATGGCAGCCCACCAGGCTCTCCCGTCCCTGGGATTCTCCAGGCAAGAACACTGGAGTGGGTTGCCATTTTCTTCTCCAATGCATGAAAGGGAAAAGTGAAAGTGAAGTCACTCAGTCGTGTCCGACTCTTAGTGACCCCATGGACTTCAGCCTACCAGGCTCCTCCACACATGGGATTTTCCAGGCAAGAGTACTAGAGTAAGCTGCCATTGCCTTCTCCACACCTAACATAGAAGCACCTAAATATATAAATATTTACAGACCAAAAGGGAGAAACAGACAGCAATGTAATATTAAGGAATTTCAATATCTCACTTTCAAAAATGGGAAGATCATCCAAACAGAAAAACCAATAAGGAATTATTGAACTTAAACTACACACCAGAACAGATGGACTTAACAGACATTATATTCCATCAAATATTCAGTTCAGTTCAGTTCAGTTGCTCAGTCGTGTCCGATTCTTTGCGACCCCATGAATCATAGCACGCCAGGCCTCCCTGTCTATCACCAACTCCTGGAGTTCACTCAAACTCATGTCCATCGAGTCAGTGATTCCATCCAGCCATCTCATCCTCTGTCGTTCCCTTCTCCTCCTGCCCCCAATCCCTCCCAGCATCTGAGTCTTTTCCAGTGAGTCAACTCTCCGCATGAGGTGGCCAAAGTATTGGAGTTTCAGCTTTAGCATCAGTCTTTCCAATGAACACCATCAAATATTAGCATATATATACTCTTCTCAAGTGCACAAGGAACACTCAGGATAAATCATACACTAGGCCAAAAAACTAGTCTTAATAAGCTTAAGAAGACTGAAATCATATCAAGCATCTTTTCCAACTACAATGGGATGAAATTAGAAGTCAAAACTAGACAGAGGATGAGATGGTTGGATGGCATCACCGACTCAATGGACATGGGTTTGAGTAGACTCTGGGAGTTGGTGAAGGACAGGGAGGCCTGGCATGCTGCAGTCCATGGGGTCGCAAAGAGTCAGACACAACTGAGCGACGGAACTGAACTGAACTGAAAAGTCAATTAAAAGAAAATTGGGACATTCACAAATATGTGAAGATTTTTAAAAGGCACTGAAGAACCAACAGGTAAAAGAAGAAACCAAAAAGGAAATGAGAGAATACAGTGCACTTTGCAATCAGCACACCCCATGGCCCGGTGCCTCAGCTGCTGTCCACAGCAGGTTCCACCTGGGAGCCTAATATTTCTGGAAGCTCTAGGTGGAGTCCCAGGAGTTGAGGGGGACCAGTGGCCACTACTGAAGCATAAAGAAGTGATAAGGCAAGAGCCCCTTAAGATTTCTCACTTTTCTTAAGATTATTGACATAACCCTTTTAGTAAAATGGAAGTTCATACAGGCATTGCAGAGGCAGCTGTTTTAAATAGATCCCCAAGAGGCCAGCAAGATAGCAAAGAAGGATGTAAGCTCATCCCTACTTACAAAAACACCAATATCACAACTAACTTCTCAACAACCACCAACAAAAAAAACATCCTGGAACCTACCAAAAAACATACCCTGCACCCAAAGACAAAGAAGAAGCCATAACAACAAAGTATGGGGGCACAATCACAATAAAATCAAATCGCATTCTCATTGGATGGATGACAAACTGGAAAATAATTCTGACAGCAGTGAAAGTCTTAAGCTCAACATCAGGTTTCCTAGACTGGGAGTCTAGCAATGGGAAGAGGAGCCCCCAGAGAATCTGGCTTTCAAGGCCAGCAGGGTTTGATCACAGTAATTCTACAGGATTGTGGGAAACAGGAACTGTACTCTTGGAGGGTACACACAAGCTCTAGTTCACAGCAGGACCCAAGGAAAAAAAGTGGTGACCTCATAAGAACCTGGGCCAGATCTACATGCTAGTATTAGAGGGGCTCCAGCAGAGGTGGGGGGGGCTGGCTGTGGCTCACTGCAGGGACAAAGACTCTGGCAGTTATAGCTCTGATGAGTACTTACTGGCATGAACCCTCCTGGAAGCCATCATTTCCCCTCAAAACCTAGCATCATCCCAAAGCCTATGTATAGGTGCCAATGCTAGGACACCTCAGGCCAAACAACCAAAAAGGAGGAAACACACCCCTAAGCATCAGTGGGCAGGGCCATGGTCAGGAAGACTTCAAGCAGCCTCCCTTCAGATTCCACAGAGAAATCAAAAGCTTTACAGACAAAAGCTAAGAGAATTCAGCACTATCAGGCCAGCTTTCCAACAAACATTAAAGAAAATTCTCTAAGTGGAAAAGTATCGGGGACCAGCCTCGATATGACCCAGGGTATCCTCGGGATGAACGGCGTCGGCGTCAGAGAGAGAGAGAGAGAAAGAGAGAAAGAGAGAGAGACAGGGGCTGATGATTCCTTGGTTTACGCTGGAAACCAATAAAACCCCAGCACGGGGCTTGCTCTGTTTACGTAGGCCGCAGGCGCCCTCTCGAATCACTGGAGGCACCCCACCAGGGCACCCCCTCGAGTGGGTCTTAGAAGCCCAGGCAGATAAGAAAACTCAGAGGGCCCAGCGCTCCAAGGATCTCAACCAGAAAAAGGAGAATAGACAAAAGGATGGAAAAAGAGAAAGAACGACACGGGGAGACCAAGCTTCAGTGAGCAAGGCCCAAAACTTTATTTTCCAGAGTTGCTTTTATACCCTAAGTTATGCGCATAAGAAACAGAGAAAGGGAGGTATAGAGTCACGCCAAAATCGCGTGGGGTCAGCAGTCTTGACCCTTATCAGGATCAGGGCTTATTTTTGTGTGTCTTGTGAAAAAAGTTTTAGGTGGTTTACATCCTCTTCTGGCCAGGGGGCCTGCTAACAGTTTATGGCCCTCTCTCCTAACAATAGGTTAGTTAGCAAGTAAAAGGCTTATATTCTTTTAAAGTGACTTTCCTAGAGTCAGGTGCTAGACACAGAACAAAGTTACATTCCTATAAGGCACCGGTGTAGTGAGCTGCAAGAAAGGAATTTATTAACTTAAGATCTGATGTGGTTAAATCAAAGGCTACTACTTATACTCTCTATATGTGATTAATATATTTCCAAGGATACAATAGATAGAGGAAACTGCAGCAAGCATTGATTCAACAATGAAATCTTTTTTAGTACTACTCTAATGATTTTAACTTCTTCAACAGATTCCTGTATTTTACAATATTAGGCTTTCTGTCCTTGCATGGCTGGGAGGCTATAAACAGTCACACTCATAGTTGTAAGAGCCCGGACAAACTTGTCATGCAAGTTAGAAAGCTATCAGAGGGGCTTGGATTGGAACACTCCTATTAAGCCGAGGAGAACTTTTAAACTACAGCTCTGAATTAATGTTTTCAGAGAAAGGTGGTTGCGGGGAAGCCCCTGTAAGTATTAGAGGACTTGGTAAGAGGCGTAAGATAGTAAAGCAGTCAGACTCCAGTTTTCTTTGGGGTAGATGCTCAGGTAAGTCCAGGGGGTTCCTCGAGCCCTGATTAGCCTTTGCCTGTCAGGCCTCTTCCCCAATTGACCTTTGCCATGGGTAGGATTTCCCTCGCTGGCTCCCGGCAGAAAAGAAAAGGCAACTACCAGAAATAAGAAAATTACAATGAGAGAGTTCATTGGTAAAGGCAGACATAAAGCAAAAGTAGGAAATCATTTGGACAAAAATAGAATATCAAAACCGACAACTGTGAGAAAAACAGAGCACAAAAGCAGGATATTGGAGATGCATTTGAACCTAAAAGACCAACAATTTAAAACAATCTTGTTTACATATATATATATATATATATACACACACACACACACATATATATACACACATATATATACACATATATATATGTGTATATATATATATATATATATACTATTACATCAAATCCTTATGGTAACCACACACCAAAAATCTACAATAGATACATACACAAAAAAAAGGAAAAGGAATCCACATATAACACTGAAATTTAGACATCAAGTCACAAGAGAACAAAAAAGGAAGGGAAGGAAAAAGACCTATAAAAACAAATCTGAAGCAATTAAGAAAATGGCAGCAGGAAAATACAAACTGACAATTACCTTAAATGTATAAGCATTAAATGCTCCAACTAAAAGACATAGTCTGAGAGGATTAATATAAAAATAAGACCTGTATATATTCTGTCTACAAGAGACCCACTTCAGCTCTCAGGACACATACAGATTGAAAGTGAGGGGATGAAAAAGATATTCCATGCAAGTGGAAATCAAAAGAAAGCTAGAGTAGAAATACTCATATACAAAATAGACTTTAAAATACAGATTGTTATAAAAGACAAAGAAGTACACTAAATAATGATCAGGGGATTAATGTAAGGAGGTGATATAACAATTGTAAATATGTATGCACTCAACAGAGGAGCATCCCAATATATAAGGCAAATACTGACAGCCATTAAAGAAGAAATGAACATTAGTAACACAATAATAGTAACAGAAGTGGGGAACTTTAAAACCTCACTTTCATCAATGGGCAGATCATCCAGAGAGAAGATCAATAAAGAAACGCTGGCCTTAAATGACACATTAGATCAGATGGATTTAATGGATATTTATAGAGCAATCCAAACAAAAGCAGCAGGATACACATTCTTCTCAAGTGCACAGGGAACATTCTTCAGGATTGACCACATGAAAACCTTTTACCACAAAGCAAGCCTCAGTAAATTTAAGAAAACTGAAATCATATCAACCATCTTTTCCCATCACAAAGCTATGAGATTAGAAATCAACTACAAGAAAAAAACTATAAAAAACATGAACATGTGGAGGCTAAACAATATGTTACCAAACAACCAAAGGCTCACTGAAGAAATCACAGAGGAAATCAAGAAACACCTAGAGTCAAATGAAAATGAAAGCATGACAATTTAAAAAATATGGGACTCAGCAAAAGCACATCTAAGAGGGAAGTTTGCAACAATGCAGTCTTACCTTGGGAAATAAGGAAAATCTCAAACAACCTAACCTTACATGTAAAACAACTAGAGAAAGAACAAACAAAATCCAAAGATATTAAAAGGAAAGAAGCCATAAAGATCAGAACAGAAAAAAAATGAAATAGAGACAAAGAAAACAACAGAAAAGATCAATGAAACTAAAAGGTGGGTCTTTGAAAAGATAAACAAAAGACTCATCAAGAAAAAAAAGGGAGAGAACGCAAATCAATAAAATTAGAAATGAAAAAGCAGGCGTTGCAACAAAAACCACAGAAACACAAAGATCATAAGAGACTGCTACAAGCAATTATATGCCAATAAAATGGACAACCTAGAGCAAATGTACAAATTCTTAGAAAGACACAACCTTCCTAGACTGAATGAGGATGAAACGGAAAATATGAACAGTCACAAGTACTAAAATTGAAACTGTATGAAAACTCCCAAGAAACAAAAGTCCAGGACCAGACAACATCACAGGTGAATTTGATCTAACATTTAGAGAAGAGCTAATACCTATCCTTCTGAAAGTATTCCCAAAAATTGCAGAGGAAGGAATACTTCCAAATTTGTTCTATGAAGCCACCATCATTCTGATACAAAAACCAGACATAGACACCAAAAATAAACAGATAAATAAAACTACAGGCCAATATCGTTGATGACCATAGACACAAAAATCCTCAACAAAATACAAGCAATCCAAATCCAACAATACATTAAAAGAATTATATACCATAATCAAGTGGGACTTACCCCAGGGATGCAAGGATTTTTTTCATCTGCAAATCAATCAGTGTGATACACCACCACATCAACAAGTTGAAGAATAAAAATTACATGACCATCTCAAAACATGCAGAAAAGGCTTTTGACAAAATTCAACACCCATTTATGACAAAATTTCTCCAGAAATTTTGGAGCAAAGAGGGACCACACCTCAACATAATGCAGGCCATATATGACAAACCAACAGCAAATATCATACTCAACTATGGAAAACTGAAAGCATTTTCTCTAAGATTAGGAAAAAAGATAAGAATTCCACCCTTGCCACTATTATTTAATATAGTTTTGGAAGTCCTAGCCACAGTAATCAGAGAAGAAAAAGAAATAAAAGAAATTCAAATTGGAAATGAAGTAAAACTGTCACTGTTTGCAGATGACATGATATGGTACATATAAAATCCTAAAGATCCTACCAGAAAACTACTAGAGCTCAATGAATTCAGTAAAGGTACAGGATACAAAATAAATATATAGACATCTGTTGCATTTCCATACACTAACAATAATGATCAGAAAGAAAAATGAAAGAAACAATCCCATTTACCACTGCATCAAAAAGAATAAAAGTACCTAGGAATGAGTCTACCTAAGAAGACAAAATATATGTACTTAGAAAACTTTGAGATGCTAATGATGACACAAATCAAAGAAGACACAAACAGATGGATAGATATACCACATTCTTGCATTGGAAGAATCAATACTGTCAAAATGACTATACTAGCCAAGGAGATCTACAGATTCAAGGCAATACCCATCAAATTACCAATGGCATTTTTCACAGAACTAAAACACAAAATCAGGGTCAATGCATGTTATAGGATGCTAGGGGCTGGCATGCGGGGATGACCCAGAGGGAGGATAAAGGGAGGAGGGAGGTGGGAGGGGGGTTCAGGAGGGGGAACTTATGTAAACCCGGGGCGAATTCATGTCAATGTATGGCAAAACCAACCAATATAATATTGTAAAATAATTTGCCTCCAATAAAAAATGAATTAATTACAAAAAAAAAATAAAATAAAATTTGTATGGAGACATGACTATGAATAGCCAAAGCAATCTTGAGAAAGAAAAAGAGAGCTGGAGGAATTAGGCTCCCTGACTTCAGAATATACTACAAAGCTGCAGTGATTAAAAGAGTATTAATACTAGCACAAGAACAGAAATATAGAACAATGGAACAGGATAGAAAGCCCAGCAATAAACTCACACACTTATGGCCATTAATCTTTGACAAAAGAGGCAAGACTGTACAATGGAGGAAAGACAGTCTCTTCAATAAATGATGTTGTGAAAACTGGACAGCTATATGTAAAAAAATGAAATTAGAACATTCTTCAACACTGTGCACAAAAATAAACTCAAAACGGATTAAAGACTTAAATGTAGCACCAGATACTATAAAACTCTTAGAAGAAATCATGGCAGGACACGCTTTGACATAAATTGGGCAATCAGTAAGAAATTAATAACATCAGTTCAGTTCAGTTCAGCTGCTCAGTCGTGTCCGACTCTTTGCGACCCCATGAACCGCAGCACGCCAGGTCTCCCTGTCCATCACCAACTCCCAGAGTTTACCCAAACTCATGTCTATCGAGTCGGTGATGCCATCCAGCCATCTCATCCTCTGTTGTTCCCTTCTCCTTCTACCCCCAATCCCTCCCAGCATCAGGGTCTTTTCCAATGATTCAACTCTTCACATGAGGTGGCCAAAGCATTGGAGTTTCAGCTTTAGCATCAGTCCTTCCGATGAACACCCAGAACTGATCTGCTTTAGGATGGACTGGTTGGATATCCTTGCAATCCAAGGGACTCTCAAGAGTCTTCTCCAACACCACAGTTCAAAAGCATCAATTCTTTGTCACCCAGGTTTCTTCACAGTCCAACTCTCACATCCATACATGACCACAGGAAAAACCATAGCCTTGACTAAATGGACCTTTGTTGGCAAAGTAATGTCTCTGCTTTTTAATATGCTATCTAGGTTGGTCATAACTTTCCTTCCAAGGAGTAAGCGTCTTTTAATTTCATGGTTGCAATCACCATCAGCAGTGATTTTGAAACCCAAAAAATAAAGTCTGACACTGTTCCCACTGTTTCCTCATCTATTTGCCATGAAGTGAGGGGACCAAATGCCATGATAACATACAAACTACCAGTACTGCACCATGAGGAAACAGGAAATTTGCACAATCAATTACTAGTAAGGACACTGAATTACTAATTAAATTTTTTCCTATAAAGCAAAAGTCCAGGACAAGATGCTTCTATTGGTGGAATCTACCAAACACTGATATTAGAATTAACACCAATACTTCCCAAACTCTTCCAAAAAGCAGAAGAGAATGGGACACTTCCAAACGCAGTTTCTGTGGCCAGCATTATCCTGATACCAAAACCAGGCAAAGCCACTACAAGAACATAAAATTAGAAGCAAGTACCCCTGATAACTATAGATGCAAAAATATCAGCAAACTAATTTTAACAGTACATTAAAAATACCATAATCAACTAGGATTTATTCCAGGGACGCAAGTATGGTTCACTGTCCACAAATCAACCAATGTGATACATTACACTAACAAAATGATGATTAAAAAAAAATCATGTGATCATCTTAATATACATAGAAAAAGCATTTGACAAAATTCAACATCCATTTATGCTAAAAACTGTCAATACATATAGGTAGAAAGAATGTACCTCAAACATAATGAAAGCCATATATGATAATCTCACAGCTAACATCATACTCAACAGGAAAAGCTCAATGTTTTACCTCTAAGATAAAGAACAGGAACAAAAATAAGGATGCTCACTCTCAATACTTTTATTCAAAACAGTACTGAATATCCAAGTCAGAGCAATTAGGCAGGAAAAAGAAATAAAAAGCATCTAAACTGGAAAGGAAGAAGTAAAACTGTCTCTATCTGCAAATGACATGATATAGTACATAAAAAACTACAGTGACTTCACCAAAAAATTGTTGTTCAGTGGTTCAGTTGTGTCCGACTCTTTGCGACCCCGTGGACTGCAGCACACCAGGTTTCACAATCTCCCACAGTTTGCTCAAACTCATGTCCATTGAGTCAGTGATGCCATCCAACCATTCTGTCCCCAGAGGGCAGACAGAATGAGAAGTGTTAGATGCAATAAACAAATACAGTTAAGTTGCAAGGTACAAAATCAACAAACAAAATTCTGTTGTGTTTATATACATAAACAATGAGCTAACAGAAAGAAACATTAAGAAAACAATCTCATTTATAATCACAACCAAAATAATAAAAAGCCTAAGAATAAATTTAACCAAGGAGGTGAAAGACCTGTATACTGAAAACTGTAAGACACTGCTGAAAAAAACTGAAGACACAGTAAATGAAAGCTATTCCATGCTCACAGATTGGAAGAATTAACTAACATTGTGAAAATGTCCACACAACCCAAAGAAATATACAGATTCAATGTGATCCCTATCAAAATTCCAATGGCATTTTTACAAAAAGAATTCTTAAATGCATTGGAACTACAGAAGACCTCAAAAATCCAAAACAATTTGAGAAAGAAGACCAAAGCTGGAAGCTTCACACTCCCTGATTTGAAATACAAAGCTATACTAACCGAAATGCTACCATGCTGGCATAAAGACATACAGATGAACAGAACAGAATAGAGAGCCCAGAAATAAACCCATGTATATGCTGTCAGTTAATTTAAGACAAAAAGGCCAAGACTATATACTGGGGAAAGGACAGTCTCTTCAATAAATCATATTAGGGAAACTGTACAGCCACATGCAAAAAATGAAACTGGACCTCTATACACAAAAAATAATTGAAAATGGATTAAAGATTTGAATGTTAAGACCTGAAATCACAAAACTTCTAGAAGAAAACCTAGGTTGTAAGCTCCATGACATCTGTTTTGGTGATGATGTTTTGGATTTGACATCAAAGGCAAAAGCATCAAAAGCAAAAATAAACAAGTTAGACTATATCAAATTTAAAAGTTTCTGCATAGCAGGGAAACTGCCAACAAAATGAAAAGGCAACCTATCAAATGGGAGAAAATATTTGCAAATCATATATCTGATAAAGAGTTAATCAAAAAATTCATACAACTCAACAGCAAAGAACAAACAACTTGAATTAAAAAAAGGACAGAGTATCTGAATAGACTTTTTATTTCCTTAGAAGACACACAGATGGCCACTAAGTAATTGAAGATATGCTTAACATTGCTAATCATCAGGGAAATGCTTCTTAAACCCACAATTTAAAAAAAAAACAACACAATGGGATATCATTTCACACTTGTCAGAATGTTTAGAATTTTAAAAAAGACAACAAACAACAAATGCTAGTGAAGATATTGAGAAAAAGAAACCCTATAGCACTACTGGTGGGAATATAAACTTGTTGAGCCACTATGGGAAACAGTATGGTAATTCTTCAAAAAATTAAAAATGCAATGACTATAAGATCTAGCAATTCTACTTCCAAGTATTTATCCAGAGGAAATGAAAATAGGATATTGAAGAGATACCTGCACTTTTATGCTCACTGTGGTATTAATTCCAGTAGCCATGATATGAAAACAACCTAAGTGTCCATAAGCAGGTGAATGAATAAATAGGATGTGATATATGAATACACAGAATATCATTTAACCATGAATAAAAAGGAAATCCTTTCATTTACAACAATATGGAGGAACTTGAAGGCATTATGCTAAGTAAGGTAAGCCAGACAAAGACAAATACCACATGGTACCACTTATATTACTTTGCCAACCAAGGTTCGTCTAGTCAAGGCTATGGTTTTACCCGTGGTCATATATGGATGTGAGAGTTGGACTGTGAAGAAAGCTGATCGCTGAAGAATTGATGCTTTTGAACTGTGGTGTTGGAGAAGACTCTTGAGAGTCCCTTGGACTGCAAGGAGATCCAACCAGTCCATTCTAAAGGAGATCAATCCTGTGTGTTCATTGGAAGGACTGATGCTGAAACTGAAACTGCAATACTTTGGCCACCTCATGCGACGAGTTGACTCACTGGAAAAGACTCTGATGCTGGGAAAGGTTGGGGGCGGGAGGAGAAGGGGACGACCGAGAATGAGATGGCTGGATGGCATCACCGACTCTGTGGACATGAGTTAGAGTGAACTCCAGGAGTTGGTGATGGACAGGGAGGCCTGGCGTGCTGTGATTCATGGGGTTGCGGAGAGTCGGACATGACTGAGCGACTGAACTGAACTGAACTGAACTGAACCACTTATATACAAAATCTAAAAAAGACAAAAAACAAACAAAAAATCCCACTCAAACTCATATACTCAGATAGTGGAAGAGTGGTTGTCAGGGTCTCAGGAGTGTGGAAAATAGGGAAAGGTCAGTAAAAGTGGAAACTTTCAATTATAAGATGAATAAGGTCTGAAGGTCAATATAAACAGGGCTCCCGTGATGGTTCAGTGGTAAAGAACCCATCCACCAATGCAGGAAACACAGGGTCAGGAAGATCACCCTGGAGAAGGAAATGGCAACCCACTCCAGTATTCTTGCTTTGAGAATCCCATAGACAGAGGAGCCTGGTGGGCTACAGTCCATGCAATGGGAAAAGAGTCGGACACAACTTAGGGACTAAACAACAACAACAGTCAGTGCAAACATAGTGATTACTAATGATAATGCCATGATATAATTTAACTTTGCTTTCAGAGTAAAGCTTTAATGTTCTCACACACACAATAAATAAGCGAGGTGATGGATGCTTTCATTAACTCAATGGCAGGAATCCTTTAAATATCTTACAATTTTTTGTCAGTTACGCCTCAATAAGGCTGTAAACAAAAACTGTCACAACCACGAAGAATGAGAAAAGCCTGAAAAACTACCACAGACCAGAGGCTGACTAAGGACACATGACAACTAAACTCAATGTATTACCTTGCACTGGATCTTAGAACAGAAAAAGGTCATTAAAAACTGGTGAAATTCTGATGAAATCTGGAGTTTGAAATTTATTATAATCCTAAATGAAACTGAAATCGGGATGAGGGATGTATAAGAAACACCTCTACTATCTGTATAACTTTTCCATAAATATAGTTATTCCAAAATAAAAGTTTATTAAAAAAAAAAGATGTATCTGGAATCTTATAGGACAGATTTTAAGCAATGTGTGCACAAGTCATGGATTGCAGCAAAAAGATCTTAGGAAACGAAAAAAATTTGGAAACAGACAAGTCAGGAAGTCATGGTATGAGATTCTTAATGATCAAGAGTGGCAGGTCTTTAAGGAGATTTTCGCAGTTTTGACACATTCCCCGCCATAGAGTATCTTACAGTCTCTGACTGACTGTACTCTGCCAAAACAGGTCAGAGGCTAAGTAATGAACCAGCAGATTTAGGCATGGCAAAAAGTTAGACCATGGTACTTGTGAAACTTTAAAAGTCAATATTCTCCTTGACTAATAAAAACCAACATATATAGATATAAAAAACAAAAAAAAGTCATGTAAACAATAGCATTAGATACTGGAATAGGCCACTAAAGTGGCCATAAAACTCTCACATCCCAGGTCTTAAAAAGAATGGATAGAATCTCAAACAAACTAAAGATGGTTTAGAGGCAGCCTTGTCTGTTATCTTCTCCAGCTAACATTTAATCATAACACTTCTCAGGAGTTTCTCATGGAGCTTCTGGTGTTTCTTCCCACTGAACTCTTCTTGCATTTAACATCTTACCATTTATCTGTCAAGTAGGACATGTACCTTATTCTTTCACTTGTGTATAAGTCCCACCTGCCCTGCTAAGGACATGTTAATTCATTCACTCTTTCAATAATCAAGTCAGTCAACACTAGATGTCTACCAGGCATTATGAAGGGCATTAAGGGTACACCATTAATGGGACCACATAAAAGGTGTATTTAACTGGACTTTAGGTTTAGAAGTGAAAACATTTAAGCTGAGTTCTGAAAAACTAGATCATAAACAACCTGATGCAAAGGCCCAATCACAAACATTTGAATTTTCTCAAGCCTTGAGCTCAACTCCTTGAAGAGAGCAGAAATTGGAGTTTGTTAATTACGATCATAATATTGATACTATGAACAATAGTGACACTATTGAATCAAGATAATAACAATGGTTTGGATCCAAGATTCCAAAATGAGGAAGGCAGAATTCCAACTCTCAAGATGTTATTGACATCTTCCCTGTTCATGCTTGAATCCATCATGCCAATCACAATTTCCGTGACATGCTGGCACTCAATAAATATTTGCTGAATTGATGAGCTTTCTCAGACTCCTCACATCCAGTCAAGCACCAAGTCCCAGGAACTCTTTTTGTTTTTTTAATAAGGCTTTTTCACTTTACTATCATTCAAATGTTTACTGAAATAGTACTTTTGGTGGGGTGGTGTGTGCCGTGGGCTTGTGGGATCTCAGTTCCTCAACCCAGATGGAATCCTGGTCCACTTAATGAAAGCACCAAATCTTAACCACTAGATGACAAGGGAGCTCTCCCCTATGAACTCTTATCTTACTTCACAATATTTCTTGCCATCTGGGCCCCAATTTTTCTACTTGCCGCCACATTCTTTTGTTACTTTCCAGCTCTAGCACTAAAAGAGACTTTACACCGGTCCCCTCTTCTAGGCTCTTCTTCCTCAACACTGCAAGCCACCAGCAGGTTTTCTGAATAAGTGCCTACTAAAACATCTCCTGTTTGCTTACAGAATAAAGCTGAGCATTATCAGCTTACAATTCCAGTTCTCAAGTCCTCCCTGGTCTTGTTCTTATCTAGATACTGTGGATGTTTTCACACCCAACACTCCCTTAAACAAACCCAATCCTCCGGTCATACTTGTCATACTTCCAAACAGGCTTTTTCTCACCCAGATTCCACTCAAAAGCCTTGGTTCAGGCCGTTCCTACATTCAGCAGCTCTTGTTCCTAGGCTCCTTAATGTAAAGTGAAAGTTGTTCAGTCATGTCCAACTCTTTGAGACCCCATGAACTGTACAGTCCATGGAGTTCTCCAGGCCAGAATACTGGAGTGGGTAGCCTTTCCCTTCTCCAGGGGATCTTCCCAACCCATGGATTGAACCCAGGTCTCCTGCATTGCAGGTGGATTATTTACTGTATGAGACACCAGGGAAGCCCTAAAGCCCAATACAAAACTTTGCCTAGAGTGAAGCTTTTTTTAACCACATTTGTGTATAGCGTGAAAAAGAAGCCACTTTTTTTTAATATAGATATATGACTCAACACCATTTTTTTTTAAAAGACCATCTTTTCCCCTCTGTGCTTCTATGCTGGCCACTTTTGTCATAAATCAAGAACCTATCAATAATAAAATATACACAGGTCCGTTTCTGTACTCTGTTGATTGATATGTTCATTTACCCTTGCACCAATTCCACACTGCTTAATTAATCTAGATTTTCTATCTGGAAAGTCGACTAACTTTGCTCTTCATCAAGATTCTCTTAGCTATTCTTGGCCTTTTGCATTTTCATATAAATTTTAGAATCACTTTCAACAAATACAAACTTGCCGGGATTTTAACTAGAATTACACAGATCAATCTGGGAGAGAATTAAAAAGAGGTCTTATCAGCTTCCTTAAATATTTGATCTTGTTATGCCAATGTAAATGGTAACAGTTTTTAGTTTTATTTTGTAATAGTTTTTTCCTAATTTAATTTGATAGTAACTTTTTATTCAGTGGCCATGATGAATTCAGTGACATTATTAATTCATTAAGAGTAGCTGTAGTTTATTTTGTTCAGATGTGCAGAATAATGTCATTTACTAATAACGACAATTTTACTATTTCCTTCTAAATTCTTACTTACTTGTATTGCATTGGTTATGATCTTCTGTACAATACTGAATAGATGTAATGATGACAGACATCTATGCTTCAGTATCCAGGAAGGTATTTTTAGGTATTTCACCATTAACTTTACAGTTAATGAAGTTAACTTCATAGTTTCTTCATCTTTTTAAAGAAACTCTTTATCATAATAATGAACTTTCTTTTTATTTCCAGTTTATTGAGAATGTTATCATACCTGTGTACAGGATCTCACCAAACACTTTTACTTCGTCTATTAACATACAGGTTTATTTTCACTTTTAATGTGATAAATTAGATTGACTTTCAACTTATATATCAACTTTGCATTACTAGAATAAAATTAACTTAGTTACAATATGTAATCAGTGTATCACAAGTTTCATTGCGTATTTTAACCTTGTCTAAAACAAAGATCATGGCATCTGGTCCCATCACTTCATGGGAAATAGATGGAAAAACAGTGGAAACAGTGTCAGACTTTATTTTTTTTGGCTCCAAAATCACTGCAGATGCTGACTGCAGCCATGAAATTCAGTTCAGTTCAGTTCAGTTCAGTTCAGTCGTTCAGTCGTGTCCGACTCTCCACGACCCCATGAATCACAGCATGCCAGGCCTCCCTGTTCATCACCAACTCCCGAAGTTCACTCAAACTCATGTCCACAGAGTCGGTGATGCCATCCAGCCATCTCATTCTCGGTCGTCCCCTTCTCCTCCCGCCCCCAACCTTTCCCAGCATCAGAGTCTTTTCCAGTGAGTCAACTCGTTGCATGAGGTGGCCAAAGTATTGGAGTTTCAGCTTCAACATCAGTCCTTCCAATGAATATTCAGGACTGATTTTCTTTAGGATGGACTGGTTGAATCTCCTTGCAGTATAAGGGACTCTCAAGAGTCTTCTCCAACACCACAGTTCAAAAGCATCAATTCTTTGGCGCTCAGCTTTCTTCACAGTCCAACTCTCACATCCATACATGACCACGGGAAATACATAGCCTTGACTAAACGGACCTTTGTTGGTAAAGTAATGTCTCTGCTTTTTAATATATTATCAAGGTTGCTCATAACTTTCCTTCCAAGGAGTAAGCGTCTTTTAATTTCATGGCTGCAATCAGCATCTGCAGTGATTTTGGAGCCCAAAAAAATAAAGTCTGACACTGTTTCCACTGTTTTTCCATCTATTTCCCATGAAGTGATGGGACCAGATGCCATGATCTTTGTTTTCTGAATGTTGCGCTTCAAGCCAACCTTTTCACTCTCCTCTTTCACTTTCATCAAGAGGCTTTTGAGTTCCTCTTCACTTTCTGCCATAAGAGTAGTGTCATCTGCATATCTGAGATTATTGATATTTCTCCCAGCAATCTTGATTCCAGCTTGTGCTTCTTCCAGCCCAGCGTTCCTCATGATGTACTCTGCATATAAGTTAAATAAGCAAGGTGACAATATACAGCCTTGACGTACTCCTTTTCCGATTTGGAACCAGTCGGTTGTTCCATGTACAGTTCTGACTGTTGCTTCCTGACCTGCATACAGGTTTCTCAAGAGGCAGGTCAGGTGGTCTGGTATTCCCATCTCTTTCAGAATTTTTAAGACGCTTACTCCTTGGAAGGAAAGTTATGACCAACCTTGATAGTATATTAAAAAGCAGAGACATTACATTACCAACAAAGGTCCTTCTGGTCAAGGCTATGGTTTTTCCCGTGGTCATGTATGGATGTGAGAGTTGGACTGTGAAGAAGGCTGATCGCCGAAGAATTGATGCCTTTGACCTGTGATGCTGGAGAAGACTCTTGAGAGTCCCCTGTACTGCAAGGAGATCCAACCAGTCCATCCTAAAGGAGATCAATCCTGGGTGTTCATTGGAAGGACTGATGCTAAAGCTGAAACTGCAATACTTTGGCCACCTCATGCAACGAGTTGACTCACTGGAAAAGACTCTGATGCTGGGAGGGATTGGGGGCAGGAGGAGAAGGGGACGATCGAGAATGAGATGGCTGGATGGCATCACCGACTCTGTGGACATGAGTTTGAGTGAACTCCGGGAGTTGGTGATGGACAGGGAGGCCTAGCGTGCTGTGATTCATTGGGTCACAAAGAGTCGGACACGACTGAGCGACTGCACTGAACTGAAACACGAGAGACGCCGGCCCCGGCGGCGCAGACGCGAGAGACGCCGGCCCCAGCGGCGCAGACGCGAGAGATGCCAGCCCCGGCGCAACCGACCACGCAAAGAAGCGCGGCCGTGAGGAGCTACCCCACACCTGAGTCCAGGGTCGGGGGCTGAGAGGAGCTGTCCCACATCCAATAGGCGGCAGCTGCGCAGGCGCAGGAGGGCCGAGAGGTGCTACTCCACACTCAAGGTCAGGAGGGGAGGCCTTGAGGAGATACCCCTCATCCAAGGTAAAGTGCAGCGACTGCTTTCTTGGAGCAGCTGTGAGATCCCACACCCAAGGTAAGAGAAACCCAAATAAGACGGTAGGTATTGCAAGGGGCCATCAGAGGGCAGACACACTGAAATCATAATCACAGGAAACTAGTCGATCTGATCACATGGACCACAGCCGAATGTGGTCCACTGGAGAAGGGAATGGCAAACCAGTATACTTGCCTTGAGAACCCCATGAACAGTATCAAAGGGCAAAATGATAGGATACTGAATGAGGAATTCCCCAGGTCGGTAGGTGCCCAGTATGCTACTGGAGATCAGTGGAGAACTAACTCTAGAAGTAATGAAGGGATGGAGCAAAAGCAAAACCAATACCCAGTTGTGAATGTGACCGGTGATAGAAGCAAGGTCCGGTGCTGTAAAGAGCAATATTGCATAGGAACCTGGAATGTTAGGTCCATGAATCAAGGCAAATTGGAAGTGGTCAAACAGGAGATGGCAAGAGTGAACATAGACATTCTAGGAATCAGTGAATTAAAATGGACTGGAATGGGTGAATTTAACTCAGATGACCATTATATCTACTACTGTGGGCAGGAATCTCTTAGAAGAAATGGAGTTGCCATCATGGTCAACAAAAGAGTCCGAAATGCAGTACTTGGATGCAATCTTAAAAACGACAGAATGATTTCTGTTCGTTTCCAAGGCAAACCATTCAATATTACAGTAATCCAGGCCTATGCCTGAACCAGTAACACTGAAGAAGCTGAAGTTGAACGGTTCTATGAAGACCTACAAGACCTTTTAGAACTAACACCCAAAAAAGATGTCCTTTTCATTATAGGGTACTGGAATGCAAAAGTAGGAAGTCAAAAAACACCTGGAGTAACAGGCAAATTTGGCCTTGGAGCACGGAATGAAGCAGGGCAAAGGCTAATAGAGTTCTGTCAAGAGAACACACTGGTCATAGCAAACACCCTCTTCCAACAACACAAAAGAAGACTCTACACATGGACATCGCCAGATGGTCAACACCAAAATCAGATTGATTATATTCTTTGCAGCCAAAGATGGAGAAGCCATATACAGTTAGCCAAAACAAGACCAGGAGCTGACTGTGGCTCAGATCATGAACTCCTAATTGCCAAATTCAGACTTAAATTGAAGAAAGTAGGGAAAACCACTAGACCATTCAGATATGACATAAATCAAATCCCTTATGATTATACAGTGGAAGTGAGAAATAGATTTAAGGGACTAGATCTGATAGATAGAGTGCCTGATGAACTATGGACAGAGGTTCATGACATTGTACAGGAGACAGGGACCAAGACCATCCCCATGGAAAAGGAATGCAAAAAAGCAAAATGGCTGTCTGAGGAGGCCTTACAAATAGCTGTGAAAAGAAGAGAAGCGAAAAGCAAAGGAGAAAAGGAAAGATATAAGCATCTGAATGCAGAGTTCCAAAGAATAGCAAGGAGAGATAAGAAAGACTTCCTCAGTGATCAATGCAAAGAAATAGAGGAAAACAACAGAATAGGAAAAACAAGAGATCTCTTCAAGAAAATTAGAGATTCCAAGGGAAAATTTCATGCAAAGATGGGCTCAATAAAGGACAGAAATGGTATGGACCTAACAGAAGCAGAAGATATTAAGAAGAGGTGGCAAGAATACACAGAAGAACTGTACAAAAAAGATCTTCACGACCAAGATAGTGACGATAACGTGATCACTGACCTAGAGCGAGACATCTTGGAATGTGAAGTCAAGTGGGCCTTAGAAAGCATCACTACGAACAAAGCTAGTGGAGGTGATGGAATTCCAGTCGAGCTATTTCAAATCTTGAAAGATGATGCTGTGAAAGTGTTGCACTCAATATGCCAGCAAATTTGGAAAACTCAGCAGTGGCCGCAGGACTGGAAAAGGTCAGTCTTCATTCCAATCCCAAAGAAAGGAAATGCCAAAGAATGCTCAAACTACCGCACAATTGCACTCATCTCACATGCTAGTAAAGTCACGCTGAAAATTCTCCAAGCCAGGCTTCAGCAATATGTGAACCGTGAACTCCCAGATGTTCAGGCAGGTTTTAGAAAAGGTAGAGGCACCAGGGATCAAATTGCCAACATCCACTGGATCATGGAGAAAGCAAGAGAGTTCCAGAAAAACATCTGTTTCTGCTTCATTGACTATGCCAAAGCCTTTGACTGTGTGGATCACAATAAACTGTGGGACATTCTGAAAGAGATGGGAATACCAGACCACCTGACCTGCCTCTTGAGAAACCTATATGCAGGTCAGGAAGCAACAGTCAGAACTGTACATGGAACAACAGACTGGTTCCAAATAGGAAAAGGAGTACGTCAGGGTTGTATATTGTCACCCTGCTTATTTAGTTTATATGCAGAGTACATCATGAGGAATGCTGGGCTGGAAGAAGCACAAGCTGGAATCAAGATTGCTGGGAGAAATATCAATAACCTCAGATATGCAGATGACACTACCCTTATGGCAGAAATTGAAGAGGAACTCAAAAGCCTCTTGATGAAAGTGAAAGAGGAGAGTGAAAAAGTTGGCTTGAAGCTCAACATTCAGAAAACAAAGATCATGGCATCTGGTCCCATCATTTCATGGGAAATAGATGGGGAAACAGTGTCAGACTTTATTTTTGGGGGCTCCAAAATCACTGCAGATGCTTATTGCAGCCATGAAATTAAATGTCCTTACTCCTTGGAAGGAAAGTTATGACCAACCTTGATAGTATATTAAAAAGCAGAGACATTACCTTGCCAACAAAGGTCCGTCTAGTCAAGGCTATGGTTTTTCCAGTGGTCATAACGGATGTGAGAGTTGGAATGTGAAGAAAGCTGATCGCTGAAGAATTGATGCTTTTGAACTGTGGTGCCAGAGAAGACTCTTGAGAGTCCCTTGGACTGCAAGGTGATCCAACCAGTCCATTCTAAAGGAGATCAATCCTGGGTGTTCATTGGAAGGACTGATGCTAAAGCTGAAACTGCAATACTTTGGCCACCTCATGCGACGAGTTGACTCACTGGAAAAGACTCTGATGCTCAGAAAGGTTGGGGGCGGGAGGAGACGTGGACGACAGAGAATGAGATGGCTGGATGGCATCACCGACTCTGTGGACATGAGTTTGAGTGAACTCCGTGAGTTGGTGATGGACAGGGAGTTCTGGCGTGCTGTGATTCATGGGGTCGCGGAGAGTCGGACACGACTGAGCGACTGAACTGAAGTGAACTGAACTGAAACAATCCTTTCAAGACAGTTTTATGCTACTTTGCATTTTTCTGTATTATTCATAACACTGCAATCATATTGTAACTGTATTTATAAAAATTTTAAGCATCTTACGGAGGGCAAATACTTCCTTTGGTCTTTGTATGATTTCTACCGTCTGAAACACAGTACATATGTCAGATAAAAGGTTGCTGAGTCAAAGTCCTCGTAATCTCCTAACAAGATATCTTTCACATTAAAATCATTCTCAATAAATATCTGTTGATGATGAGTATGTCAGTGTCTTTTTTTTTTATTTCAATGAGTTCCATCTTCTCAACTTAATTCCTCATGTTTTTACCTGCTATAGACCTAACAACTTACTGGCAGGAGCACAATTATAGCTCAATACAGAAAAATAATATATTCACAAGGTTCACTGTCTACTCTAGAGGATATAAACTCATATTTATCACCCAACTGCTATGACAGCCAGTCCCATGGTACCTGGTCAGGTAGTCCAGCTTGGGCCCACTTCATATGTTAGCCATCAGTGAGATTTTCTAAAGGACCTACGTCTACCTGAGAAATTTTGCCATGATCTTCATTATTCTTCAGAAGCCCTGCTTACCAGCTTGATTTGTGATTTTAGAAACTGAGCTCTTTTGTCTCTGTTTTTGAGGAAAAACTTGGGCTTCCCTGGTAGTTCAGTTGCTAAAGAATCGCCTACAATGCAGGAGACCCGAGTTTGATCCCTGAGTTGGGAAGATCCCCTGGAGAAAGGCTGGACTACCCACTGCAGTATTCTGGCCTGGAGAATTCCATGGACTGTATAGTCCATGGGGTCACAAAGAGTCGGACACAACTAAGCGACTGTCACTTTCACTGAGAAAAATTTTAATGTACATTTTTGGTGAAAAGGTGTCTCTTGCCATTCATTGTGTGGCAGTCCAACTGTACCCTGACATTTATATCGTATTCTAAACTCACACAGCACAATCTACGTAGGTATGAATTTGAGGCAATCAGTAACTTTAAAAGTCCCCAAGGCATACACATGAAGCAACATCTCTGGGTTTTTACCACAAACTCTATCTCTGCCTAACTGCGCCATCTATCAATCAATTCAGTACAAGAACATATCATATATACTACGTTAACAAGCTACCGTCTTGTTCCAGAAGTTAAAAAGATTCATCAGACTTCTTGACCTTTGGAGCTAAAACAGAAGAACTGGAAACTATTATACAGGTTTAAACCTGAGACAGATATAGAAATCTGTGAAGAGAAGTGAAAACTTTCAGAGAAACTAACCATAGGAAATATGTAGTGTAGTGGCTATTACACGGAAGAAGGGAAGTAAAAGGAATCTTAAGCTCTGTGGTCTTAAGCTTCTCAAGTTAAATATATTTAATATGATATGTCACTGACTGCAATTATGTTAAAACAAGTCAATAAGCCAAAGTTCAAAGAAGTCAACTTTTCTTCAAAACAAACTGAAATATCAACCCACAGTCCATTAGCCCTTTATAAACATACGTAACGTAAAGTAATGACAAATACAGTAGTGGACACAACACTGAATTGCTTCAGAAGATACTCAAGAGACTCCTAGACTTTCATTTTTTGACCATGGGTTAGAGACGTATGGAATTCTGCCTCAGTCTAGGCTTTACATATTTACATACATTTACCTAAAGTCACAGGAAATAATCCTGGTAAATGTTAATGTTCTTAAATTTTTGCCAGACAAAATTTACCCAGTCTGGCCAAAAATACTATTAACATAAAAAAGGATAGTTCCTCCTTGTTTTGTTGGTTGGTTGGTTGATTAGGTGGTTGGTTTTTAATGGTATATTTTAAAGATTCATTCCCTTAGGTTGAACTCTGTCTTCTGGTGCTTGACTGATCTGCTCCATGGAGTATAATTACTTGGACAAATCTGCTCTGTGGGACATAAACGGCATTACATAATATGGGCCTAGACCATGGTGACCAAGTTTGCTCTAATCCATTTATTCTTTGCTCTTTACATGCATAATTTACTCCAGGAGGCAAGTGTGCACTTGATATTTATTTACTATTCACTGGTACATAAATTCTATTTAAGTGTGAAAATTCACACTTTGAGGAGTTGTTTTTTTGTTTTTGTTTTTTTTTAAGTGAGGCACTTACTAAACCTTGCAAGATACTAAGGCTCACTATAATGTGAACATTAAGGATTCTGGCTTCTACTCTTTACAGTTTCTCTTCTGTTTTCTCTTTGAATTTTAAAAGGGCTTTCTGAGCACCACGCAGCACAAATCTGCGACGGAAAGCAGAAATTGAAGGAGTTGGTCTCTACTAGCAGAACCCACATAGAGAGTAAGAATACGAGTCAGCCTCAGAACGGCCAGGCAGGGAGCAAACAGGGGCCCACTGGCCCAGGCCGGCTACTTGCTTTCACGATTGTCAAATCAGCCACAGGGAAGCTGGTGGATCATGTAATGCCCTTCAGTGCCTCTGCCCAGAAGTGATACATTTATTTGACTCATGGTTGTTGGCCAAAGAAAGTTTCCTGGCCAACGCTTGCTTGAAAGAAGGTAAAGAAGGGGGATTCAATCAAGACCCAAAAGAAGGAGAAAGAGAATGTCCATGACTAACTCATAACCATGAGACATAAAGCTCTTTGCACAGCATATGGTCCATGTTCAACGTTCAACACACAGTACTTACAGGTATAATTGTTGCTCGGGTGTTGCCTAGCTGATCACACACACACTCTACACAAAGAGCTTCCATATTTTATATCTGAGATCAGCCTGCCTGCATTAGGGGCTTCCCTGGTGGCTCAGACAGTAAAGAATCTGCCTACAATGTAGGAGACCCAGGTTCGACCCTGGGGTCGGGAAGATCTCCTGAAGTAGGAAGAATCGAAACGGCGTCTTCTGCATTGCAGGTGGATTCTTTACCAGCTGAGCTACCAGGGAAGTCCTAAGGAAAAAGTCAGGCCCCCAGAAAATGGACTAGAAGCTGGGCAGAGAGACAACCTAATGGGCCCAAGATAGTGAGTCGGCCTTACTGACAAAAGGAACCATACACTCTGGGTCCAGATCTAGAATGCAGGCAAAATTGTGAATCGCTCAGTTGTGTCCAACTCTTGCAACCCCATGGACTGTAGTCCATCAGGCTCCTCTGTCCATGGGATTTCTTCCAGGCAAGAATATTGGAGTGGGTTGCCATTTCCTCCTCTAGGGGATCTTTCCAACCCAGGGATCGAACCTGGGCCTCCTGCATTGTAGGCAGATTCTTTACCATCTGAGCAACTAGGGAAGCCCCTAATGCAGGCGGGCTGATCTCAGATATAAAATGTGGAAGCTTTTTGGGTAGAGTGTGTGTGTGTGATCAGCTAGGCAACACCTGAGTAGCAATTATACTGATCGGTACTGTGTGTTGAACATTGAACATGGGCCATATGCTGTGATAAGAGCTTTAAGTCTTACGGTTATGAGCTAGTCATGGATGTTCTCTTTCTCCTTCTTTTGGGTCTTGGTTGAATCTACCTTCTTCACCCTCTTTCAAGCAAGCCTTGGCCAGGAAACTTTCTTTGGCCAACAACAACCATAAGTCAAATAGATGTATCACTTCTGGGAAGAAGCACTGAAGGGCATTACATGATGCACCAGCTTCCCTGTAGCTGATTTGACAATCATGAAAACAAGTACCAGGATGGAGTTTCCAGCAGTCCAGGGAACTAAGATGTGGAAAATCCCCTGCTGCTATGGATTGGATGTCTGGATGCGTATGTGCCCCCCACTCCACCCCCACCCACTAAATTCATATGCTGAAACCTAATCCTCAATATGCTGGCCTTTAGAGGTGGGGCCTTTGGGAGGTGATTAGATAGTAAGGCTGGAGTCCACAGGAACAGGGGCTTCCCAGATGGCCCTAATGATAAAGAATCTGCCTGCCAAAGAAGCAGAGGCAGGAGACATGGGTTTGACCCCAGGACTGGGAAGATTCCCCTGAAGGAGGAACTGGCCACTCACTCCAGTATTCTTCCCTGGAGAATCCCCATGGACAGAGGAGCCTGGCAGGCTACAGTCCATGGAGTTGCAAAGAGTCGGACATCACCAAGTGACTGAGAATGCAGGCGTGCCACAGGAACAGAATAGTCTTCAGAGAGCTCCTCGACCTCCACCGCCATCTGAGGACTCAGCAGAAAGATGGCTATCTATGAAACAGAAAGCAGGCCTTACCAGACACCAAATCTGGCTAAGACTTGACCTTGGACTTCCCAGATTCCAGAACTGTGAGAAATAAATGCTTAAAAGGCACCCCGTCTATGGTATTCTGTTATACCAGCCTGAAATAAGACATGTGCCAACCTGCGCAAGTGAGAAGTGTAAGGAAAAAATTCTTCTGTGGTATGAGCCCCTGCCATAAGGGGACTATACCTCACTGTGGTACAGACATGGACTGTCTCCTTAAGTCATCTGGTAAACCTGTGACTTCTTACAGAGGACTGTGAATGTACATCCTGGGGATGGTGAGTCCTTTGCCCAGCTCTTAACCACAATCTGACAAAAGCTAACTGAACAAGCAGGAGACAAGACATCCCCATCGCCATAAACAGCATCAAGAAACCTCTACACACACAACTGGTATAAAGTCAGGCAACTTAGCAGAGTAGCCTCTGCAACTCTCCCTGCTTGTGGAAAAAAAAAAAATAAGAAGAAGTCAATCAAGGCATACATTAATACCACCAAAGGACACCAGCCTAACATAATACTGTGCTCTGAGATAGCTGCTGCTGCTGCTGCTAAGTCACTTCAGTCGTGTCCGACTCTGTGTGACCCCATAGACGGAAGCCCACCAGGCTCCCTCATCCCTGGGATTCTCCAGGCAAGAACACTAGAGTGGGTTGATAGCTAGACTGTATTAAATGGTGACTCTCAAAGTGACCCAACTCCAGGGAGGCCTGACAGAGTAGAGGGGTTAGAGTTGAAAAAGCGGCCTCGTACTTCTCTTGTTTGCTAGATCATAACCTTTATTTGTCGGAGAAAGCAATGGCAAGCCACTCCAGTACTCTTGCCTAGAAAACCCATGGATGGAGGAGCCTGGTGGGCTTCCGTCTATGGAGTCACACAGAGTTGGACACAACTAAAGTGACTTAGCAGCAGCAGCAGCAGCAACCTTCATTTGTACCTGTGTGTATACTAAGTCACTTCAGTCGTGTCTGATTCTCTGCGACCCCATGGACAGTAGTCGACCAGGCTCCTCTGTCCATGGGATTCTTCAGGCAAGAATACTAGAGTGGGTTGGCATCCCCCCTTCCAGGGGATCTTCCTGACCCAGGAGTCAAACCTGGATTTTCTGCATTGCAGGCAAATTCTTTACCATCTGAGCCACCAGGGAACCTCCATTTGACATTATACCTAAATTAAATACAGGATCCTACAGAGAGTAAGACTTTCATTGTCTCCCAAACATAATGCCTTTTAAAGCCATAGGTTGTATCAGGCACAACAGCAGGCAAAAGAGTCTAAGAACCAAGAGCACAGACAAGCCCCCAAGATGATAGCTTATGGTGAACGGTGTTGGATTCTTGATCCTAAAGGAGAAGATTTAGCAAGATTCGGGACCAGGGACCAGGCTTGATCACTCAAAAGCTTTTGTGTAGCAGAGTTTTCTTAAAGTATGAAAAGGGACACAGAAAGCTTCTGATATAGACCTCAGAAGGGGGATGGGAAGCACTATTTGAAGCTAATTAGACAACACTCTACACAGGGCCCAGAAATTTTACTTTTCCTAAAATTTACAAGTAGAGTTCAAAATCTAGAATTCATGGTATAAACATAACTGCCTTGTAGCTTCTAATCATGACTATGAACAAAATTCCCTCACATAAATGGGTATTCATCTTAAGTATCAACCAACCAATAACAGGAATCCAATTTAAAGATGGGTTGGATGTATTCTAATTATTAATCATTCAATTCATGTCACTTTTCTTTTGTCCAACCTGGGGATTAGTCCCGTAGTCTTTAAACTAGAAAAGGACAGATAAACCATACTCATTTTGACCAAATTGAGTGGTAATATATTCTCCAGCTGTCACTTTACATTGTGTTATTGACTTTCACATTAAGCAATGTCTCTGAAGTCTGGACAGAGTCCACACACTGACACATTTCATTTCAGGGAATTCCGTTATTGAGATGACTGAACATACGATCATCTGAAGCCATAATTTATTTATGCCCTTAATACTAGACTTGCTTTTAAAGCATGAGCAAAGAAACAGTAGACTGTTTTCATGCATATGATCTCCATTATAATTACTCATTTTTAACATAATAAAAATGGTAGTCATCCATTTGATTAGACAGATCAAAGAGGTCAGACTAGTGTACATCACCCTTGAATTTCACATGATGCACTCATCATAATCTTTTCAACACCTAAATCTGAATGTGTCACATATGTTCAGAATCCTGTCTATTATAAAGTCAACATTACATTTTTATGTTTTGCATGGCAATAGGTTTTTAGATTTGCAATTAGAAATTAACATCAAACTACCTGAAACATCATTGTGTATGTAACATAAGATAGCTGAGCTTGAATGCAAATAAAATTACATTGTTATAATAATTAACTTTTTCATAGCACTCTCATCAATATTATTTCATTAAAATGTTTGTAGATGTTTCAAAGGGGCAAGAGAACATCACCAAAAATTTCACCAGAAGCAAAGACCCATTCCTACCTGAAAGCAAGTGTATGTAGAACAAAACATCAGAACAGAATATGTTTCATGAAACGTATTTGAGGAAGCAAACAAAAATGTGACTTTGATTTAAATAACAAATGAGGTAATTTTTCAAAAACCAAGTACAAGGCTCTATTTTGGAGCATCTGAGTGAAGAAGAAAGCATAGATCCTTACCTGGAAACAACCAGATCTCACTTTCCTTGGTCTCTAATCCTCAGCAGGTGCTGAGCATTCTATACTCATCCACAAAGGGGAGGCTGCCATGGCCCAGTCTGTATGACTTGATACTTTCAAAGAAAATCTAAAAGTGAGAAACCATCTAAGTATAATATGTGTAATGTCTGCGATTCAAGAAGACAATAGTCATAGAAGGTGGCAGTACTGAATTTCAATAAGAAAACAAAAGAACTACACCAGCTAAAAGCACAAGCTGCAAATGAACACACATTCAGAGTGAAACAAGTGAAGATACACTCTATCAGCATCCTCAGGGTAGACCATTCTCCCTAGTACTAAAATAACAAAACAACACCAGGAGTCAAGTTACAGGAAGGTGCTATTTGGCCCTTTTTGAACTAATAACCACCGGTTCCCTCGCTAATTCTGGAGCTTGCATTTTTAAGCAGACACTGCTGCCTTTCAAACAACTTACATCCTAGCAATCTCCTTCAGTTACTTGCATGGTCTTGAGGATCTGAGACATCCATTTGATGTTAGGAAATTGTCTCTACACACAAGACAGCCTGCACCCCAACTCAAATCTTTAAACTTCTCTTTCAGGGACTGGATCAGGACCTCAGAGAAAAGGCAAAGACTTTCTTTTCAGATCGGGTAAGAGAAATACTCTTTTGCCCACTTTCTCCTGGGATGCCAGTTGCTTAAAAGCCCAGAAGAGAAGCCAGTGCGGGGTGGGGAGGGGGGTGGGGGAGGTGTTTCGGGAGGGGGGGGTGGTCTTTGCGGCGGTAGATGTGTGAGTTCCAGAAGTTCTTATCTTTCTACCATAATTGGCGATGTGACCCAAATACAAGGAAACCTTCTTGTTCCATTAACAGACCCAATTTGGATTAAGCAGCTCCGCGGGAAGAAACGACATCCTCCCGGCGGTAGCTAGCTGTTCTGCACTCTTGAGATAATTCTCTTAGTTTCGTGTTAACATTTGGTTAAGGAGATGCTGGTGGGTCAGATTTGACACTGTGAATCCACTAAACCGTTTTAGAAAGACTTTTTCTCTCCCTAATGGCGAGCCCTAGGAGCTCAGCCCCAGCGCCAACAACCTTTCCCGTGAAACACGCACTCTTGGCGGGGAGGAGGAGGGGGCGTCGCGCTCGCCGGCCCCCAACCCTGCAGCGGCGCGCCCGAGAGCTGGGCGACCTGCTCTTTCTTTCGCTGATTCTCCCTGCAATGTGCAAATTCTTCCCTAGCTGGGCGCAGGTAGACAGGACCGCCACCTGCTCATCCCAGAGGGTACGCTGCAGAAAACTCGAATGGATCGTGTGCGGACGCAGGCTGGTCGCCAGCGGCGACAACTTTACAGATTTGTTCATGTTAGTTCTGGACCGGGTAAAATAGCCCCCGAAGGACAGGAAGCAAACGCCCCTCTATAAAGCCCACTACCGTGTCACGCCGGCTCCCTGGAGCCACACTAGGTCAGTTCCCCGTCTTGCTCACCCCGCACAGGCACCCCAGGAACGCACTGCGAATGACGCCCGCCCCCCTCCCCGCAGTGGCAGCCCGGGGAGGTCGAGGTGTGCAGGGACAAGCAGTGCCGGAAGGGAACATCCCCTCCTTTCCTCTCTCCGCAACCCAGTCCTTCCCGGGGCAGGAAAGTGCTGGAGAGGCTCCGGGCTGGCGGAGGACTCGGACGCCCCAGCTCCGAGCGGGGCCGCCGGCGGGGTCCCCGCGCCCGGCTCCGGGGCTGGGGTGCGCGTGCGGCAGGTGCAGGGCCGCGGCCCGGGGAGCGAGCCGCGCTTACGTGCTCCAGCTTGTCTTTCCTCCGGAGCCAGACGCTGGCGCTGTAGTCCTGCTGCTTGACGCTGCTGTAGAAGTTCGCGCCCACTCGGGTCAGGCTCGGCGAGGGCTCCTTGGGGCGGCTTTTCAGCCTCATCTGCTCGAAGCCCTCGTGGGGGGAGGCCGAGAGCCACTCATGCTGCCGGATCTCCATCCTGACATGACCAGACGGCTGCCGGCGCGCAGCGGGCTCGGGATGGGCGTGCGGGAGGCCGGCCGGGGTTGAGGGAGGAGCGAGCGAGCGCGGGCCGGGCGCGGGGAGCGCGGGGGAGCCGAGCGCGGGCAGGGCGGGGCGGAGCGGGCGGGGAGCGAGGGACGGAGGGGGAGGAGAGGAAGACGGGGCCGGAGGGACGCCGCGAGCGGGGCGGAGGCGCGGGGTGCGGGCGCCTGCGGTCCGGGGCTGGAGCTCAGCACACCGGCCCCCGGCGGCACCGATTGGGCCGGGTCGGCCTCGGCGGAGTGCGGCGGCAGGGGGCGGGGTGCGGCGGCAGGGGCCGCGCGCCTGCAGGTTGGCGCAGTGAGGAGGCCGAGGACTGCGAGTCCGGCCGCCGCCCCTCCCGCCGCGCCCAGGCGGGCGGCCGATCTCCCTTCCGCATCCTCCCCTCAGCGGGGCTCGGTCTCTTCCCCTCGGATTTTTCACTCGAAAGCGAACCGCGCCTGGAGAAGTCAGCACCATCTCCGCGCCCCCTCCCTCCTGGGTACCACCCTGCCCTTCCCCCACTCTCCACCCCGACCTCTGCCTCCCCTCTTTCTCAAAGTTCAGGAACTTCCAGCCTCAGGAGCCCATTTATCCCACCCCTGGGGACTCCCAACGGAAGGTGTCCAGTAACCCCAGAAAACGGCCCCAAGGACAAGTGTCTTCGTGAGCCTGGTGCGCTTTCCTGGGAGGGTGGGTGGCGATGCGGACCCTCCGGGCGCGGTAGCCCGGCGGCGGAGCATGGCTCCTCGCAGCCTCGCCCCTCGGATCCTGGGAGGGCGATTCCAGGGGACACTCTGCCTCCGCTTCGTTCTGGAGGCGTCTGGAGTCTTGTGCGGTTCTCTTTTCGGTTCCCAAGCTCCCAGAACTAGGTTTGCATGCCCAAACCTTTTTACGACTGCTTTCCCTCCCAGGCTCAGTATTAAGAGAGTGTGGCATGATTTTTTAGAAGATTTTTTTAGAAATAAGGTGGCATATTAATCATTAAATCTTAATAATCTCTTTATCCTTTTGCATTTCTAAAATCAACATTTTTCAAAACATTCTTTGGTTTTCCCGAAAAGCCGAATAACAACTAGTGTGAAGGATTTCTCAGGTCCATTTAAAAGCTTGTTAAGTCTTTGAAAGCTGAAGTGTAATGGAGAGTTTAAAGGGAGCCGCAAAGGATAAACTGATCTCTCTAGCCCTTGGCAGAACAGTTACCCAGAACTGTTCACCTTGCTTGATAGTTTCAAAGAATAAAATTCTGGGCTGGAATTTCATGAAGTTCTATGAAGGCAAGGATTGTGTATCATATCCTTTTAAGTCTCCAGATGAAAAGATGATATTGTAATAGTAGTTAAAATCCAATGAGCAGTCAGTTTGAGGATGCAGCAACTACATATAAACACACACAATTCTTGGTTATTCTAAATCGATTTTCTTAGGAGCTGAATTGCATTGTGTAATGTGTACGCAGTCTATGGGTTATCTCTAAATCTCAACAGTTTGCAAAGATACAGGTTATTCATCCCATTTTCCTGGTGACGGAAAGAATTGAGACTCCTGCATGAATCACACTTCAAATCAAGGATTTGAACCACATTTAAAAGACAGCTAATGCTCTACATACCACTGGCTTGTCTCTCATATTTTGATATTACAATTTAACTTTCACTGATTTTGCTTTTATTTAAGTATAAACGTACAAGTTAAATGATTACAAGTATGTGTGTGTGTGCGTGCGCGTGCGCATGTTCAGTCACTCAATTGTGTCGGACTCTGTGCTACCCTATGGACTGTAGCCCACCAGGCTCTATCCGTGGGATTATATACCTGCAAGAATACTGGAGTGGGTTGCCATTTCCTCCTCCAAGTGGTCTTCCCAACCCAGGGACTGAACCACATCTCCTGCACTGCAGGCAGATTCTTTACTCCTTAGCCACAGGGGAAGCCCACAAGTGAGTGTGTGTGTGTGTATCTTTTGTAATATTGATGTTAGAAAAACCAGACTGCCCTTTTGCTAAGGCTACCTCAGGTTCTCTGCTTTTTGTTCTAAATATTGCACTGTAGGTCATGTGATACAGCCAAACCTTGACAAGAGACAGATTTGCAATTCAGAGTAATAATGAAATGTTTCACTGTAGTTGAATTTAAACAAATGGTGTCCACATCAAGTCAGATTTTCATATTGAATTTTCTTTTCTTTACCTTTTTAGAGGAAAACACTACAGATACTACCACCAATTTTTTGAAATGAGTATACTGGTAGCATACGTGTTACAGGCAAACTACTAAATTGAACATTAAATCAATTCATAGATAATGTTTTTCTGATAAAAAAAATCAGTCAAAGCATAAATTTGTACTGTTTCATATTTAATCTACTTAGTATACAGTGCAGGTATCAAAATGGATTCAACAAATTTAAATAAACCTGGGTATAATCATATTCACAATATTTTTTTCTCTCTTGGATCCTGTCCAGATTCATTGATTATGACATTAATGTGGAATTTTCTGGTTGACCTTCAAGAGAACATTGTATATGAAACAACTCAGTTCAAACTGTTGTGGAGAAGATAATATTTCTAAAGATGGCCAATGAGATTTTAGTATATGTGTGTATTTTGGTATATGTGAAATTTTAGTATATGTGAGATTTTAGTATGAGAATCTCACACTAAAATATTATTGAAATATATAAATATTTTTGCTGCTGCTGCTAAGTCTCTTCAGTCATGTCGACTCTGTGCGACCCCATAGATGGCAGCCCACAAGGCTCAGCCGTCCCTGGGATTCTCCAGGCAAGAACACTGGAGTGGGTTGCCATTTCCTTCTCCAGTGCATGAAAGTGAAAAGGGAAAGTGAAGTCGCTCAGTCCTGTCCGACTCTTCATATCCTCACTGACTGCAGCCTACCAGACTCCTCAAGTCCATGGGATTTTCCAGGCAAGAGTACTGGAGTGGGTTGCCATTGCCTTCTCCATAAATATTGTTGAATTTATATTAAGTAATTAGCACCCATAGCACTTTTTCTTATACATTTTCATAGCTCTTATAAGTTCTTATTGCAGCATAGATGTTATGATTATCTATCCTGTTAGTCCATTGGCTTTTTGGGGAACTGGGAGCACACCTGATCCTTTACTGTGCTAAATGGTTTTCATATGATTTCAGTAGGCTTCAAGTTTATCTACTAAATGGAGATTAATCATGACTATCTCAAATAATTGCTACAGGGATTAAATTATATAATTCATAAGAAAACACTATGAACAGTAGGCTGCTGTGTTATTGTTATCGGAACATTCAGGCACAGTAAAGTACTTTATATAATTTTAATGATATTGTGCAAACCGTGAACTTCCAGATGTTCAAGCAGGTTTTAGAAAAGGCAGAGGAACCAGAGATCAAATTGCCAACATCCATTGGATCATGGAGAAAGCAAGAGAGTTCCAGAAAAACATCTATTTCTGCTTCATTGACTATGCCAAAGCCTTTGACTGTGTGGATCACAATAAAACTGTGGAACATTCTGAAAGAGATGGGAATCCCAGACCACCTGACCTGCCTCTTGAGAAACCTGTATGCAGGTCAGGAAGCAACAGTTAGAACTGGACATGGAACAACAGACTGGTTCCAAACAGGAAAAGGAGTACGTCAAGGTTGTATATTGTCACCCTATTTATTTAACTTATATGCAGAGTACATCATGAGGAACGCTGGGCTGGAAGAAGCACAAGCTGGAATCAAGATTGCCGGGAGAAATATCAATAACCTCAGATATGCAGATGACACCACCCTTATGGCAGAAAGTGAAGAGGAACTCAAAGGCCTCTTGATGAAAGTGAAAGAGGAGAGTGAAAAGATTGGCTTGAAGCTCAACATTCAGAAAACAAAGATCATGGCATCTGGTCCCATCACTTCATGGGAAATAGATGGGGAAACAGTGTCAGACTTTATTTTTTGGGGCTCCAAAATCACTGCAGATGCTGATTGCAGCCATGAAATTAAAAGACGCTTACTCCTTGGAAGGAAAGTTATGACCAACCTAGATAGCATATTAAAAAGCAGAGATATTACTTTGCCAACCAAGGTCCATCTAGTCAAGGCTATGGTTTTTCCCGTGGTCATGTATGGATGTGAGAGTTGGACTGTGAAGAAAGCTGATCGCCGAAGAATTGATGATTTTGAACTGTGGTGCTGGAGAAGACTCTTGAGAGTCGTTTGGACTGCAAGGAGATCCAACCAGTCCATTCTAAAGGAGATCAGTCCTGGGTGTTCATTGGAAGGACTGATGCTGAAGCTGAAACTCCAATACTTTGGCCACCTCATGCGACGAGTTGACTCACTGGAGAGGAGTCTGATGCTGGGAGGGATTGGGAGTGGGAGGAGACGGGGACGACGGAGAATGAGATGGCTGGATGGCATCACCGACTCTGTGGACATGAGTTTGAGTGAACTTCGGGAGTTGGTGATGAACAGGGAGGCCTGGCGTGCTGTGATTCATGGGGTCGCAAAGAGTCGGACATGACTGAGCGACTGAACTGAACTGAATGATATTGTCATTTTTATTGGCAGTTATATCAATTAATCTTGGTTGCTTGTAATCAGTTATAGAAACTGCACTATTCCACAATTTTGCATTTTATTAATGCTTATATTTATTCTATAAGCACTTTACCCAGTGTTGGTAAAGTCATTACTGGTATTTTACATGATGCTTTCAAACTGTATAGCATTTTTGAGTAAAACATACATAATCCATCAACGTCTATTGATTTCAAACTTAACAGATACCATTGGCCAGAAATTGTTAACATTGTCTGAATTAAACATTTTGCATGGGTGTAAAACCTAAGGCTAGAGCAGGCTGAAAGTATTAAGTAACAGGGAAGAGTGTTTTATTAAGCCTTTCATAACGATAATAGTACCTTACATTTCTACAATATTTACATTTGTAGCACATTTTCATACCCTTTATCACATTTTTACTTCATGGAAAAATTATCTGAAAGTTGTCTTGATCACGGAGTCTGGTCTACAAGCTGTGTTCATTGACTCTAAATAAAGGATTTTTTTTCTCTAATCTAAGATCAAAACATCTCAAATGAATACTTCTTAATATTTAGTGTTTTACTTTTTAACGTGTTTACTTTAACTAAGTTATTACCAGGTTTTGTTAAAGGTTTATTAAATAAAATATTTCAATAATTAGACCTTCCTTGGTAGTGTGCATTATATCTTCCCTAATTACCTTGGCAGTATTAAAGTGAAAGTGAAAGTGAAGTCTCTCAGTCGTGTCTGACTCTCTGCGACCCCATGTCTACCACACTCCTTTGTCCATGGGATTTTCCAGGCAAGGGTACTGGAAACATTGACCCAAGAAATACTCTAGTTTTTGTTGTCAAGAAGTTGATCCAGCTGCTTAAAATTGCATTACTTGAAAAAAAAGAGACTATTTTTTAGAACACTTAAAGGTTCACAGCAAAATTTAGGAGAAAATACAGAAATTTCCTATATCCACCTGCTCTACATATGGATAGCTTGCCTCATCAACATCACTCACCAGAATCGTACATGGGTTACAACTGATGAACCTATACTGATACATCATAATCACTCCAAGTCCATAGTTTACCTTGGAGTTTGCCCTTGAAGTTGTAAGTTCTATGGGTTTGGACAAATGTGTAAAGACATTATCCATCCCTATAGTGTCACAGAATACTTTCAGGGCCCTAAAACTCCTCAGTGCTCCACCTACTCTCCTCCCCTGCAACCCACGCCCATGTCTATAGCCATGTAGTTGTTACTGATTAGTTATAAAATGAAAGTGAGGATTTTTGAAATATTAAATTATTAACAAAATGTATTTATCTGCATACAAACTTCTTTTGGACTAACAGTTCTTTTTTTCAGTGCCTACTTCGCCAGTCACTGAATCGGTCCATCACCAAAGGTATTATATCATTTGTTTCTCACAAAAACCGTGCAAAGTAAACATAATCATTCCTGTGTTTCAGATGAGGAAACAAAGACTCAGGAAGATTAGCTTGCTGGAGAGACACAGCTAACAAAAGCCAACACTATGGCTGAAACTCAAGAGTGGCTCAACTCTCAATACTGTTTTCACAGCACACACCTGTCTGGTCTTGCATGGGTCCCTGGCATCTCTGCTGGGTTAAGAGTGCCACAGTGAGCTCGAAAGAAGCTGGTGAGTAGTGGGAAAAGTTGATGAGGATGAGACACTAGTAGCATGAGTTTATACTGTTAGGTGCTCACATATTACTCACACGAGGAGAACCAAATGAGATAGCAGTGTGATATTTCTGAGTGTTAAAAACATTGGTTCTACTGCCAGCTCATTTGACAACCAACCAATTGTGGGACTTAATCAAAATACTTTGCCTAATTACATCTGCCAAGTTGCTATGGTTTAATCACAAAGTTGACCCCTGCAGTGAGCACTGGACAGATCTATCATATTAACACATCTGATTGGCTGTGTCACAAAAAATTATCCAATGTCTATACTGAGAAAAAAGTAAAGAGGTTAGTTGAAACGATTAACTAGATGCTTAGTACAACAAAAACCTTCTGGTAGAAACAAGAAATCTAAATTATCCTAATTCATAGTGTGGATAGATTAAACCATTCAGACAGTTGCTTAAGTTGTCACTTCATGTAGCCTTTATGCCTACAGCCATTGAACTGTTAATTCATACTTGAAAATCACCCTGACAGTCTAAATCCAATTCTGAGTACCTGGGACAGTTTCTTATGTGTTTCTTATGGTATCATTGGGCTTCCCTAGTAGCTCAACTGGTGAAGAATCCACCTGCAATGCAGCAGACCCTGGTTCAATTCCTGGGTCGGGAAGATCCCCTGGAGAAGGAACAGGCTACCCACTCCAGTGTTTTGGGGCTTCCCTGGTGACTCAGACAATAACAAATCCACCTGCAATGTGGAAGACCTGTGTTCAATCCTTGGGTTGGGAAGATCCCCTGGAGGAGGGCATGGCAACCCACTCCTTGAGAATCCTCACGGACAGAGGAGTCTGGCAAGCTATGGTCTGTGGGGTCACAAAGAGTCAGACATGACAGAGCGACTAAGCACAGCACAGCACAGCACAGCATGGTATCATTATAAAGTATATTCAACTCAACAGTAAAAAAGGAAATATCTGATTGGTAACTTATACCATAATTATGGTTACACCATTAATATAGTAAGTTACATCACAATTCTCACTCATTCGTAGAATCTTAAAACTGAAATCTAACCTTAAATAGAATGATGTGAGAATGATGTATATTTACTGAATCTGGGCACCCATGAAGAATGTTCTTTGCATGGTTTCTTATATTTTTATGCCACCCTGGTAGTGATCGTAGCTTTCTTTTACTTTTTGTTCTTTTTAGGAACCCACTGTTATTGACATCAATAATATGGAATTAGTAAATATCATAAAACTATTTAGACACCTCTGACATCTCCTACTTGTTCATCTGTGCTAAAAAAGAATTTACTAGCTTCAAAGATATTCAGTATACCTGACAATTAGAGTAGTTTTTTTTTATTTCTATAGTAAATCATGTTGCTATGTACCATCTCAATGCTTGTCCAAGCTCAGTGTTGCTAGCTCTGTACAGTACATAATATCTTTTGAAGATAAAGTGTATCATATTTAGTACCCAAGAATGAAATTCAGAAAGCTTGGAGCTAAATTTTAGGCTCAGTTACTGGAGCTTTTCTTGGTCTTAGGTTTTCTAAGCTACTGATGTCCATCTCTCACTCCCTATTATGTGATTCTAGTTCATTGCCCTTGTTTTAATGATATTTTTCCAGTCTTCATTTTTTGCCAATGGCTTTGTTAAATGAAGGCAGAGAATAAATAATAGATGAAGAATTAGTTAATCTGTCATGAGCCAACACTGCCTGTCAGCTTGTCAATCTGACGGATTGGTTTCAAGTTGTAATAACTGTTAAATTAATATACAAAGATGGACAGTGCACATTAAACATATTTCCTTTCCCTCTTTGAATATTTCTATTCTAGTTATTCTCAAGATACTCCAGTCCTTTCCAAAAGCATTCATTTTAGCAATTTATGCATATAGGCCATGAAGACACAAGATAAATAAAACAATGTTTAAAATTCTTTAAGCTTGATCTGGTTGGAGAAGCAGACAGGTAAATGCTGTAACACAGCCACAGGTGCAGTGAAACCAGGAGAAGTATGAGCTAGGGGAAAAGTAACAGAGAAAATTACCCAAATGGGGATAAAACTCTGAAAAGAAAATGTGGTTACACATTTAGATAATGATCTTAGCAGAGAGATAGAGCTCAGCTTTGCAGAATTCAACTCAGAATTTCAACTTGACAAACATATATTGAGTATCTAGTGTGTCCTTAGTTTGGTGACCACCATGGGCATTCAAACTTCAGAGAAATCATAAACCCTACTGTAAATGAATTTAGTCTTAAAAATAGACAAACCTAACCAAATCACAGATAACATGAGATTATGATCAAATGTTGAGATAACATGAGATTATGATCAAATGTTGAGAAAGGATCAAATGTCAAGAAATAAGATACTAAATCAATAGTTCCTAATCAAGCACTGAACAATACACTTTCCCTGATTTTAGGGTATATAACCAGATGCCATGATCTTAGTTTTCTGAATGTTGAGCTTCAAGCCAACCTTTTCTCTCTCCTCTTTCAATTTCATCAAAAGGCTTTTTAGTTCCTCTTCACTTTCCGCCATAAGGGTGGTGTCATCTGCATATCTGAGGTTATTGATATTTCTCCCGGCAATCTTGATTCCAGCCTGTGCTTCTTCCAGCCCAGTGTCCCTCATGATGTAGTCTGCATATAAATTAAATAAGCAGGGTGACAATATACAGCCTTGACGTACTCCTTTTCCTATTTGGAACCAGTCTGTTGTTCCATGTCCAGTTCTAACTGTTGCTTCCGGACCTGCATATAGCCTTCTCAAGAGGCAGGTCAGGTGGTTTGGTATTCCCACCTCTTTCAGAATGTTCCACAGTTGATTGTGATCCACACAGTCAAAGGCTTTGGCATAGTCAATGAAGCAGAAATAGATGTTTTTCTGGAACTCTCTTGCTTTTTCCATGATCCAGCAAATGTTGGCAATTTCATTTCTGGTGCCTCTGCCTTTTCTAAAACCTGCTTGAACATCTGGAAGTTCACGGTTCACGTATTGCTGAAGCCTGGCTTGGAGAATTGGATACCTCATGCGAAGAGTTGACTCACTGGAAAAGACTCTGATGCTGGGAGGGATTGGGGGCAGGAAGAGAAGGGGATGACAGAGAATGAGATGGCTGGATGGCATCACTGACTCGATGGACATGAGTTTGAGTGAACTCCGGGAGTTGGTGATGGATAGGGAGGCTTGGCATGCTGTGATTCATGGGGTCGCAAAGAGTCGGACATGACAGAGCAACTGAACTGAACTGAACTGAACTTGGTTTGGGAAGGCAGATCTTGCTTTGGGAAAAGTCAGTAAGTGGCAGGTATCACACTGGTTCTGAGAGTTGTTTAGCAAGCTAAACATAAAATAAAAAGGCCTGCTTAGAAGAGAGATTCTAATTTATTTGATGTACCTGTTAGTGTGGAATAGGTGGATGCTCAAGGTAGCTTCTGAAAGTTCACTGGCTGAACCTAACACGCAACTGGACTGAGGGTTATAATTTGGTTGTAGTCCCAGCTTCAGAATGAAAATGTAAACTCTATAGGTTTCAGTGTCTTTATTGGGAATAGACATGTAAAGAACAGGTGCGTGTAATTTCCTCCCTTTTAATCTTATTACTGTGCTGCCCAATTATTTATTTTACAAATACAGATGCAAAAGTTATAATTCTAATATAATAAGTCATTAGTATACTTAGGGTTATTCTAAATGATTGTTCAACTAGAATTTTGCTGACAGGAAAAAAAATGAATTATGATAAAGTATTACTAAAATCCTCAGTTTCCCTGAATATGTATACTTCTCAAAATCTTGACCGAGAATCTCAAAGCCGATGTATACAGTATGAGAGAAAGGTAATTAAAACATTTAGATTCTCTAAGAAGAAAGCTCCCTGGCTTACACTTATCAGACATCGCAGTGTTTACCTACCTGCAAGTGGTAGATGAAGGAGGCTATAAATTCCAGTAAAGGAATAGGAATGCGGGTGAACCCAATGGGGTAGAAACAAATTATAGCTAGAAAACCTAGCCAAGGAGTCCCTTAGTGTGCATGAGACGTAAAAGGACTCATAGTTCTCCAGACCAGGAACTCAGATAGAAAAGGAGGGGATGATAGAAAACAAGTTAAAATCAGGTATCAGCAGCTCGCTAAGAACATGCATAGGAAATGCAGAAGGAAAACTGGTTTCTCTGATAAGTGGGCCTAGTAAATTGAATGTAAACTGTCAGAAAACTGTTCAGAAAAAGACAAAATAGGAGCAAGCCAATTGGAATTTCAGAGAGTCCTTGCTGGGGGTGAAGTCAAGATGGCAGAGCAGGAGGATGCAGACTTCACGTGTCCTCACAGCTAGGGCACCTACCTGGCACTAGTTGGGGGCCTTGGACGCCTAAAAGGATGGGAGGAATCCTTGCACAACTGGGTAGGAAGTGGAAGGAGGTGGAAGAAGGGGTAGAAATAGAGGAGGCAGAACAGGACTAGCACCCCTGAGGAGCAGCTGGGCGAGGGGAGAGGTTCCAGCGATCAGAGGGGCCCACGTTTTCATTTTTCTTTTTCCTAATGCATTTTTAATTTTTCAAATTTGTTATTGTTCTGTTCCCTTTTTGTTTGTTGCCTTTTTATTCCCCTGTACAGTTTGTGGGGCCTTGGTTCCCAGGTGAGGGGGTCAGGCCTGAGTTCCTGTGGTGGGAGCAGAAGAGGGTGGGACAAACTGGGAGAGTAGCATTGATATTTATACACTACCGTATGTAAAACAGATGGCCAGTGGGAACCTGCCTTACACCACAGGGAGCTCAGCCCTGTGCTCTGTGATGACCTAGAGTGGTGGGATGGGACATAGGGAGGGAGGTTCAAGAGGAAGGCGGTTTATATACACACACACACTTACAGCTGGTTCATGTGCCGTGTAGCACATGCTAACAGCATTGTAAAGCAGTTATACTCCCCCCCCTCAAAAGAATCATTTTTTCCTTTTACAATTTGATTATGAGAAATAAAATGGCAAATGATTTATATGAACTCTCTTATGACTCACCCTGTCCCACTCTTCATATGTGAGATGGGACAGAGCCCAACCTGAGACATCACCTTCCACACCCTCTCAATCCCAGAAAAATTTTACCTGGATTTTTCTAAAACCACAGAAGCTCTTTATTGAGGAGGAGAGCAAGCTGTTTTTTTTAAATATTGTTAAGCGTAATGATTCCTAGTTGTTTGTTTTTGTTTGTTTGTTGGAGATTATATTCCATAACAGGGATTACAAAATATTGGGTATAATCCCCTGTGCTGTACAGTAAATCCTTATTGCTTATTTATTTTATGTATAGCAGTATGTATTTTTTAATCTCTATACCCACAATTCGTAATCCCATACCCCTAATTTATCCCTTCCCACCTCATCTTTGGTAACCATAAGTTTGTTTTCTATGTCTGTAAGTCCGTTTCTGTTTTTTATAAACATAAATTTGTAGAACTTTTTAGATTCCACCTATAAGAAATATCATATAGTACTTGTCTTTTGTCTTTTTCTGATTTATTTCACTAAGTATAATATTCTCTAGGTACATCGAAGTTGCTGCAAATGGCAATATTTCATTCTTTTTATGATTCAGTAGTAGTCCACTATATACATTATACACACACACACACACACACCACATCTTCTCAAGCCATTCATCAACTGAAAGTTGCTTTCATGTCTTAGCAATTGTAAATAGAGGTACTATCCATGGGGTTGCAAAGAGTCGGACATGACTGAGTGACTAACATACACACATGAACATTGTGTGCATGTATCTTTTGGAATTATTGGTTTTGTTTTTTCTGGATAAAGAAGGGAGCAAGTCTGAATGCTTACTCCATGCCAGGTGCTATGCTAAGAGCTTTGTATACATTTTCATCTAATGCTCAAAGCAATTTACTATTACCCCCATTTCATATTCTAGAAACTGTGTCTTCGAGAGGTTAAGTGAACTGCTCAAGGTCACATAAAAGTAAGTGACACAACTTGGAGTCCAACTCAGTACTGATTTTCAAAACCTAGGTTCCTAATATATATTCTGTTGTAATCACTTTATTAAATGAATAGAAAGAAGCTGTGCACTTTCACCCTGTTAAACTCAGCCTGTGTAACTGTTCTTTCCTTGCTCATAAAGGACACTTCTGGCATGTTTCATAGTTTATTTTGTCATTTTTTTTAATTTTAGGAAGTTCAGCCTAGGAATCACAGAACTCCAATTTTGCATGCAATTGACAGACTTTTCCCTCTTCCTGAAAACCTGCAGCTGGGGAAGGAGGCTGCTCTATCTCCTCTACCACTTAATAACCTCAGCTCATGGCCTCTCCAGATTAGATATTAGAATAAAGAGTGTTGCAGGTTGGGTTCCCCAGGAATTAGACTCTTAAAACAGAGATTAGTATCCAAGGACGGCCTTAGGGATTAACATATGTGGAAGGAAGGGGGCAGAGGGAGAAGCCAATCAATCCCCTGAAGGCCTCACATGACCCCATGGAGTGCTCTGGAGCTGGGATGGCTCTTCAACTTAGCCTGAGCTGCAGTAGGGGGCTAGAAATTCATTTGTACCCAGTTTTGATCAGTCTTTGTGTGTGCTACACCCCTGTGACCTTGGGCAAGGCAATTTTCTTCACCTGAGGTAGTCCCTAGAGAAAGCTGACAACTGCAGGCCATCTTGAGGTAGCACTCCAGAAAGTTGGGGGAATAAGCCTTTCTTTTCTAAAGAGGGTCTCCATGGGACACCACAGTATCCACTACAGGGACCATGGTAAGAGGGAAGGAACATCTTTCTGGCTAGATGATCATCTGGTCCTGATGCTCTGTTCATGCAGCATATACCAATGCTGATTCTTTTCTTCCCATTGGGGGAACTTTAGAGGGTTCTTTGAAAGTCTTCTTGTCACTAAGGATCTCTCTCCTGCAGTTCTTATGTTGGTAATGTGTACTCAGAGGAGCTGCTTAAAATTTTCCTCTGAGCCCCCTTCCATCCTGGCTTCCTGAGGTCCATCCTCTGCTGGGTCACTTCACTTCTCAAGCAGCCTTTTTAGTCAGAGCATTCAAAGATGAGCAATACCAGAAAAGCCTCCAGCATTAGCTCATAAAATTAGACATCATTGTCCCTCCACTCCAGACATGTAGAACTTTTAGTGCAGCCGTGGCTTTGTGTTCTTCAAAAGGAAGATATCACCTTCTATCTGTAGACTTTCCCAGGAAGAGATTGTGTACAATGAACATTGTTCCCCAAGCCCCAGAGGGTAAAAGTATATATGCTACCATATAAATCCAGATCTATTCTCCTCCAGTGTCTCCTTTTGGAATAAACTTGGTTATGTTCTCATTTTCCATTTGAATCCACCAAGAAACACTTCCATTTTCTAGCCATGAGGTGCTTGATCCCAGAAATCTTATGTGATGCCATATGAAAGGTGACAGCCACACAGGCATTCCGCTATGGCAAGGCAGACAGACAGAGAGTCCATCTATTCTGCAATAAGGTGAACCAGAATATGCATAGGATGGGTACCACATAATCCATATGTTGAGTACTTCTGCATTTCTAGCCCTTCTAGAGCAGTTCAGTCGCTCAGTCATGTCCAACTCTTTGCGACCCCATGGATGGCAGCACACCAGGCTTCCCTGTCCATCACCAGTTCCCAAAGCTTGCTCAGACTCATGTCCATCAAGTCGGTGATGCCATCCAACCATCTCATCCTCTTCTCCTGCCTTCAATCTTTCCCAGCATCAGAGTCTTTTCCATTGAGTCAGCTCTTCACATCAGGTGGCCAAAGTATTGGAGTTTCAGCTTTAGCATCAGTCCTTCCAATGAACACCCAGGACGGATCTCCTTTAGAATGGACTGGTTGGATCTCCTTGCAGTCCAAGGGGCTCTCAAGAGTCTTCTCCAACACCATAGTTCAAAAGCATCAGTTCTTTGGCACTCAGCTTTGTTTACAGTCCAACTCTCACATCCATACATGACTACTAGAAAATCCATAGCTTTGACTAGAAGGATCTTTGTTGGCAAAGTAATGTCTCTGCTTTTTAATATACTATCTAGGTTGGTCATAGCTTTTCTTTCAAGGAGCAAGTATCTTTCAATTTCATGTCTGCAGTCACCATATGCAGTCATTTTGGAGCCCCCAAAAATAAAGTCTCTCACTGTTTCCATTGTTTTCCCATCTATTTGCCATGAAGTGATGGGACCGGATGCTATGATCTTAGTTTTCTGAATGTTGAGTTTTAAGCCAGCTTTTTCACTCTCCTCTTTCACTTTCATCAAGAGGCTGTTTAGTTCTTCGCTTTCTGCCATAAGGGTGGTGTCATCTGCAATTCTGAGGTTCTTGATATTTCTCCTGACCATCTTGATTCCAGCTTGTGCTTTATCCAGCCCAGCATTTCACATGAGATGGCTGGATGGCATCACCGACTCGATGGACATGAGTTTGAGTGAACTCCGGGAGTTGGTGATGGACAGGGAGGCCTGGCGTGCTGTGATTCATGGGGTCGCGGAGAGTCGGACACGACTGAGCGACTGAACTGAACTCTGCATCTAAGTTAAATAAGCTGGTGACAATATACAGCCTAGATAATACTCCCTTTTTTTTCACGCCACACTTTGAAGACAAAGGGCCTGAGCAATCTCCCTGAGCAAAGATAATAACATGTTCTTTCCACTTGATGATTCGCCCCCAACCATCTGGGCCATCCCTGAATTTTGAGAATGGTTGAGGTTAGCTCTCCACTTTCCCTGGCTGTGACAACTAATTTTCACAAGGTTACACAGTTCATGAGTGTGTGCATGCTAAGTCACTTCTGTTGTGCCTGACTCTTTGTGACCCTATGGACTGTAGCCTGCCAGGCTCCTCTGTCCATTGGATTCTCTAGGCAAGAATACTAGAATGCCCTCTTCTGGGATATTCCCAACCCAGAGATAGAACTCACATCTCTTATGTCCCCTGCCTTGGCAGGCAGTTTCTTTACCACTAGTGCCACCTGGAAGTCCATGCAAGGGAGTATAACCAACACCATAAACTTGTTCAGATATCAATCTTAAAGTATACTAGCAAGAGTGTCAATCCAATAACTGATTAGGGCTAAAATAGCTTTGACTACCAAGAGCTTATTGCTGTTACCAAGAAGTACCTTTGTTTTTATAGTCTTCATTCAATTTTAATAATTACTCTGGGACTTAGCAGAGAATCAGTTCAGTTATCACACTGTGAATCAGTGTGTTAAAAACTCCTAAGACATTGCCCCCAGTCTTCTGGCTTAAGTAAGTGTAAGGTCAAGAAGGATATTGAGCAACATCTTCTGTATGTTAGAAAAGTCCTTGAGGGGGAAAATTAAGATGGCAGAGTAAGAGGCTATGGAGCACACCTCCTCCCACAAACACATCTACAAATGGAACAGTTCTCACAGAACATCTACTGATGTACTAATGTTCATCAGCAGAAGACCTCAAACCCCTAAAAGGATAAGACAGATCTCCATGGAACCGGTAGGGTGGGAAAAGAAAGAAGAGGAAGCAGAGTAAGACCTGTGCTGCTGGGAGGGAGCTGAAAAAGCAGAAGGGTTCCCGCACCCTGGGAAGCATCCTCACCAGGAGGGAGGTCACCTGGGACAGAAAAGGAGCTTCAGAGGCTAAAGAGGAGAGCGCAGCAACTGGTTTGTGGCAAGCAGGACAGAAAGAAACCTGCAAAGATGGTAGGTGCCACCACCCTGTGCATCCCAGCCTGAGATATGTGTCCACTGGTGAGGGCAGGGTTGGGTGCTAAAACTCGGGGTTTAGAGGACAGCCCTGGGATAAGGACTGTCATTGACTGCATGGGAACAGCCTGATGGGCCTGGAATGTGGTACAACTGCAACCAGGGCTGTTGCAAAAGAAGCCGGGGCCAGCCATAGAAGGAAAGTGCCATTGTTTAGTGGCATCAGAAGGGAGGGGTAGAGCTGCCATTACAGCCTCTTTCTCCCACCTCCTTAGTCTCTGGAAGAGTGTGCCCCAGCTGCCTTGTTGGCTGGCTTCAGTGCCAAGCACTGCCTCAGCAGTCACCAGGAGAGCTGGAGAGACACCAGGAGGTTACCCACAGGCAGAGGCAAGGCTGAAACCAGAGCTGAGCCCCCGGGGCCAGACAACTTAGAAAGCATGGCTGCAAACTTTCCCCCTGTGGCTGTGTGAGCCATGGATTTATGCCTACTGTGCTGGTTTTGTAAATTTAATGCCTGAGGGACATCCCAAAGGACAGTGGGTGCTCCCAGTGACTGATCTGGCCTTAGCAGCTGTGGCTTTGTGGGCGTGTGCACACAGGGACTGGCTGGGCTGGGAACTGGCTGGGCCAGTGTCTGAGGCACTGGTGGGACTGGCAGAAATGTCAATACCTGTGTTTTAATAAATTGTGACTCAATGTGAAGATGAGTTATGGTGTTTATCCTAGTCTCTATGGAAGGTAAAACATGCAGGAGGAGAAGAAAGAAAATGGTGAGAAGGGCAGACAGAATCTTATGATTGACATCATAGTATGTTTTACATTATGTTTTGTTTACCAAAGGGGACGAAATATTCTGTTTCTTCCTAGAAATAGCTCAGGAGATTAGGAAGGCTGCCGAAGAATAAAGGAAAAAGCAACAAAGACCGTAAACCTGGTACAAGCTTATCACATGAGAGATTTTTTTTCTTCCTCCCTCCCTCCCTTCCTTCTTTTTTCTCTCCCTCCCACCTTCCATCCCTCTTCCTATTCTTTTTTTTTTTGTATTATTAAGATGAATCTAGAATGATGCTGAAACTCCAAGACTTTGGCCACCTGATGCAAAGAGTCAACTCATTGGAAAAGACATGCATGCTGGGAAAGATTGAGGGCGGGGAAGAAGTGGGCAACAGAGGATGAGATGGTTGGATGGCATCATCGACTTAATAGACGTGAGTTTGAGCAAGCTCCAAAAGATAATGAAGGGCAAGGAGGCCTGGTGCACTGCAGTTCATAGTGTTGCAAAGAGCCAGACATGATTTAGTGACTGACCAACAACAGCAGGAACCTGTGGATTGTAAGTCTTGAGATTTTCATTGTCCCCTTTAAGTCTCATAGTTCAGAACTTCCAATAATTTTCAAAGATCTCCTTTCTTTTCATTTGTAAGTAATTCCTTCTATTTGCTTCTGACTATCTTCTCATCTCTCTTTATAGACCTCTTGGAGAAGCAGTTTGAAGTCCATGGGTAGACTATCCAGCGAAAAGAGAATGAAGTTATTTCAAGAGACTCAAGAAAAATCCTCTAGTAAAAATACTTCAAAGGGATTCCCTGCTAGAATATATTACATCCTTCTCAGAGTCCACCTGGGAATACAAATGACACCTAGGAAATAACCATCATTTTATGACATACCAGGAAAGCACGGAGCAATGTGTGAATGTAAGCAGTGTGAAGTCAGCTTTAAATTGTAGCACTTATTTTTAGAGTCAGTCTTAGTGTTCCGGTCCACTTGGACAGGAAACATTTATCAAAAATTCAATATTCACTATGATGATATCATAGTAAGTAGCATTTATCTTTGTTTGAATATAATAGTTTCCCAGGTCAGGACCCAGTCATGAAGAATAATAGAGTTTTAACTCCAGGGCTAGATTTTACTTGTAGACTCATACTCTCTTGGTTTGTACATGCAGTGTCGGGCTGGAGCTGGCACCTAGACGCTTGAGGGGCAATTGTGTACATCTCTCCCCAAATCCATGTTCAATGACTTCAGGCTGGTAACTTGAAATCAGCAATGATGGGAGTGTTTACACCATGGGAATCAAAATCACTGCAGATATGGGCTCCTCCTACCATTGTCTCCCTACTCCAAGAGTCTGCTGTTAAACATTCTCCAGACATCATCGCACACAGAAAAAAGAGACAAATATGTCTCCTTATCTTCGTTACGATGCAACAGTCCGATCTCTTGTCAAAATATTTGTTTATGTTTTGCATAAATGTGGCTGAAAACCAGCATGTTTTTTATCTGCCTAGAAGATTTGCTTCTGATGAAAATGAAAAAGAAAAGAAGACATGGGCTCTTCTGTGGATGAAGGATGTTAAGTAGCTATAGCATTAACCTTGCCTGTCCCTATGCAGGGGAAACAAAGAGAGGAGGGAATGTGACTGTTGTAACCAGTATCATCTTTGCTTCCTGAGAGCTGACCACAGGCACTGCAACCTGCAGTTCTATCCCCGTGTGTACACAAGATGCCTTTTTTCAAGACCCTGTGTCACTACATCATCCATTTAGCTCTATACTGTTTTCACCTTGGTTTTTTTTTTTATCATTTCTATTTCCTTTGAAAATACAAGAAGCCCTCTACATATGAACAAGTTCTGTTTCAAGACTTCCCTGGTAGTCCAGTGGTTAAGAATCCACTTTGCAATGCAGGGGACATGGATTTGATCCCCAGTCAGGGAACTAAGCTTCCACATGCTGCAGAGCAACTAATCTCACACGCCACAACTACTGAGCTTGTGCACGCTGGAGCCCGTGTGCCACAACTAGAGAGCCTGTGCACTGCAGCTAGAGAGTCCACGTGTCCTAATGAAAACTCCCACCTGACACAACAAAGCTCTTGCATGCTGTAACTAAGACCTGAAGCAGCAAAACAAATTAAATATATTTTAGAAATGACTTCATGTTCATGAGTCCAGTTTGTTCATAAGTCCAACAAAGTTAACCTAGGTACCCAACTAACACAATCAGCTATTATAGTGAAAGTGAAAATGTGAGAGTGTTAGTCACTCAGTTGTGTCTGACTCTTTGTGACCTCATGGACTGTAGCCCATCAGGCTCCTCTGTTTCCAGGCCAGAATACTGGAGTGGGTAGCCATTTCCTACTCCAGGGGATCTTCCAAACCCAGGGATCAAACCCAGGTCTTCTGCATTGCAAGCAGATTCTTTACTGTTGGAGCTACCAGGGAAGCCTAGTATAGTACTGTACTATAATAGGTTTACAATACTTCCGTCACAAGTAATATGTATATAAAACACAAGCACACAAAAGAAACATGTTTAATCTTACAGTACAATACCTTGAAAAGTACAATTTTACAGCACAACAGCTGGCATACAGGGGCTGGCATCTAGTGAGCTGTAAGAAGAGATACTGACTGGAGTTCAGAGAGGAGGTGGGAGATGGTAGAGCTGAAGGATCGTCAGCAATAGGAGATGCAGGGCAAGCCACAATTTCACTTACATCTAATGCTGATGGAATGCATGTTTGGATCTTGAAAAGTTTGCAGCTCGACGGTTCCTATGTAGAGAATTAGTCACTCAGTCGTGTCTGACTCTTTGTGACCCCATGGACTGTAGCCCACCAGGCTCCTCTGTCCATGGGATTCTCTAGGCAAGAATACTGAAGTGTGTTGCCATGCCCTCCTCCAGGGGATCTTCCCGACCTGGGAATAGAACCCAGGTCTGCTGCATTGCAGGCAGATTCTTTACCTTCTGAGCCACCAGGGAAGCCCCATGTAGGGAACATACTGTAAACCCACAGACTCACAGATGCGTCTTTATCCTGTTAGCATATAACACTTCAACAATCTTCAGCAATGCCACTGGGCTTTAATCTTTCAAGTTTCTTACACAAAAACCTTGGAAATAATAGAGACAAAAGATCAGAAACTTGGGATGGCATGACCAAAACAGATAAATTGGAATTCACCAATGCTTTAAGAATCATCGGTAAAGAGAAAAAGGGGGGCGGGGGGAATACCACAATTGTATGGCTTCCTAGAGTTAAACAAATTGCCCTTGGAGAGAGATACAAGAAAGGTTGAGAGCAAGTGATGGTGTGGAGGCCACAGGGGACTCACAGTCAAGGTTTATTTGACCTAGAGGCAGTTATCAGTAAAGGAAAACCTAACGTCACACAATCTCTTTGTCTGAAGCTCACCAAGCAGCTCTCCTCCCTGTAAATCCCACTGGAGACAAGTGCAAGAAGTGTGTCTTCACAGATGGCTCCCAAAACACGTCCCCAGCACAGGCATCATTAGTCATTGTAGTAGGTAGTTTGGGATTTGCTTTATGTGTAAGAACAAAAGAGGCTTTTTTTTTTTTTTTCAAATTTGCAAAGCTGAGGCTTGAAATTCAAGGACAGTGAAATGGCTCTCATCTATTCCCCTCCTTTATATAAAACCTGCATTTATTCTTTTTTGCTCACTTGTCTACTCATGTATGATGATGCTTAGAACATGCTGTCTTGTCTGTAGATTGCTGTATATATCTTATTTGGTGTGTGTATGAGGGGAGAAGCCCATTTCATATTCATAGCATATCCCTGGCCTTATTAGCATGGAATCCTATTGGATGCTCATAACCAGTGCCATTTAAGCTTTTTATTCACCTTTTTTAGGGGGACCTTTATTTATCAATTATTAATTTAATAAATATATTAAGCACATGGAATGAGTCAGGTCTGTGCAGCATTAAATTCAATAAAAAATTATCTGCTATAGTTTCTCTATTTTTCAAAAGACTATTTATTATTTACTTTATTATATTTATGATATGGTTTATTATTATCTTAAGCTTCTAGCATTCTGCATGGCATATAGTTGATTCTCCACAAATGTTCATCTCTTTCCATTGCCCTAATGAACTCATAATTTTTAGTTGAGTTTGTTCTCTGATTTTAGATATTCTCTAGACCATCTTAGTTGCATGTATGCACAGGCAGGTTAGACAGAAGCACACACACATTTACACCTACTGCCATCATTACCTCCCCCAACACTTGGTTATGGCTATATGGCTCCAGCATAGAGGCAGTGTGTGGGATGTTTGGCTTATGGGCTTTGGGGACAAGTGATCTTGTTTGAATCCTGGCCTTGTCACTAATTCGTTTTGCTTTCCACAATTTATTTACCTCTCTCAGCCTCAGTTTCCTCATCTGTAAAATGAAAATAACCAAGAGGGTGCTTCAGGAATTAAAACGGATGATGTAGGTAAAAGACTTAGCACTTCATTATAAATGACAATTGGAGTTAGCATTACTTTTATATTTTTCATTTTATTTATTTATATTTATTAATTTTTTGGCTGCTCTGGGTTCATTGGTGTGTGCGGGCTTTTCTCCAGTTGCAGTATGTGGGTTTCCCATCTCAGTGGCTTCCCTTGTTGCGGAGCATAGGCTCCAGGGCATGCAGGCTTCAGTAGTTGTGGCATATAGGCTCAGCTGCCCCACGGCATATGGAATCTTCCAGGACTAGGGATTCAACCCATGTCCCCTGCATTGGCAGGTGGATTTCTAACCACTGGATCACTGGAGAAGTCCTGCTTAGCCATATTTTAGAAGGTTTCTCTGGGCAGCTCACTCACTGAGGATGGCTCATTTCCCTGTCCCCTCACCTCGGTGCTCCAAAGGAGTGACAGGTGAGTAGGGTAATGAGGTTGAGGATGCAGTAAAAAATCTAGGGTGTTACAAACTTGACTTCAGAGTCTTTTTCCTGTTCATGTTCTGTGCCCATTCTTTGGTTTCCAGAGCCCCTTTGGCTTGGAATTTACCTCCTTTCCTGTTCTGTAATTCCTTTCCCCACATCCTGAGTGCACACAACCCAGTTTGTCTTACCCCGTTCTCTTCTATTACACCGTTTTAGAGGGTTTTAAAATACTTCTACCATTCTTCCATGCAAAATCTGTTTCTCATTGACTTTACTTCTAAGGGAGAAAGTTAATGAGTTATGATTGCTCATTAAAGTCCAAATTTCCAAATGTGTATCTATTTGCCACTCTCTCACTGAGTTCCAGTATTTAAGACTCCTGGGCCAGACTGAGGTGGGGGGAGGGTGGGGGGAGTTGATTCTGGAGATGTAGGAAACAGGTCCCATTTCAAGTGGACTTTAATGAGCAATCATAACTCATTAACTTTCTCCCTTAGAAGTAAAGTCAATGAGTAGAAAGTACAGAGAGAAGGTCTTCAGAAATTTCCACATTCAAATATGGATTTTTTTGGTGGGGGAGAAGGGGGGGAGGTAGTAAATTCCCCAACACTGAAACCTTTCAATTACGAGTTAAGAGACCACTGCTATCAGATTAAAGATTGGAGGGAGGAATTAATGAAATATCAGAACTCAGGATACCAAGATTCTATGAAAACTTCATGTGTATTTTGCATTACGATTATTATGATATTTTAAAGTTCAAAAGTTTCAGACAAAATTAGGACAATTTGTCATACACACACACAGTCACACACAGACACAAACACACTTCATCCACACTTGGAACTCCTTTTGAAGATTAAATAAGGTTGCTATGAAAAACTCCAGTGAAGTTAAGACTTTCACATTTTATTTTTGAAAAGAGCACTTCAGAACCATCAGGGCAAGCTCAGAGATTAACTGCAGTCCCTCACTTTGTGAATCTTCTTTATCATGCAAAAAGCAGTTACTCTACTTCCTTTGGAGACTAGCAGGTATGTTTGTTAATAAAAATCTACTTTGCATGTTCCTCTTGCATAAGTGTATTGCTGTAAGCCAATCTGATTTAAAGGACAGGAATCTGCTCAAGTTGTGAATGAACTCAATAAATTGGAATACTCTTACCTGAGAGAAAACGGAAATCCCAATGTTGAGTGCATATATGAATCTGACTGGTCTACTGGGAATAGTGTGTTTTATTTCTATGTCTTCAAGTTAAAACCATCTGACACTTGAATCTTTATTCCCAGGGCCTCTTAGGTCTCCTACAATTTTGATGCAAAAAATGATTCAGCAACACTCATTGCATCCTTGCTGGGTACAAGGCACTATGGTAGGCCTTGGGCAAAAGAGAAAAATCAGAAATAGTTGAATAAGACATGGTTCCTGCTTTAAAGGACTTTAAAATTTCCTGAGAGAAGAACTAATGGTTAATTCTTTCAGTTAGATTATTGAGATATTTTATTGATTTAACACACTTTAACAGAGAAATGTAAAGAAAAGATTGTTGAACAGAAAATTTCTTAAGGAAGGAGACTGGGATGAAGTGATTCATTTTTCATTTGCTGTTTCCACATTTTTAAAAATTGATTATCATGAATGAATGAATGAAAATACATATAAGTTTAAAAATTCTATTGAATTTTCTTATTCCCTAAAACGTAACTATCATGTCTTTAGTAAGAATTTGCTTTAAGGAATAAGGAAACATAAATTTAAAATTAATATCACTATAAATGGAATTTACAAAAGTAGTGGCCTCCATGTGGTTCTGTGTATATACATATATGTATATATATAGTCACAGACACATACATGCATGTATATGCATGTTCTTCATATATGTGGTTCTGCATATATATATATATATATATGCAAGGGATATATATATAAGCAATGGATATATAGATGCATATGAAGCACACATATGTACATACATACATACATCTATACGTACATACATATATTCATTGCCAACTCTAGAATGTTCATGAACTAATGATGGGTCTTTTGGGTTCTGTTCCTTGGATCTTTCAATATCCTAATGATCAGAAAGACAGAAAGTGACCACCTCCCATCTTCCACTTTTATTTATACAGGCAACTGTGGTGGAAAGTAAAAAACACCTGACTGGTAAGGCTTATCTCTGAGTTCAGATCTTGACTGTACCATACATTACTTTTCCCTGAGTGTATAAATATTCTCTGGTAGAATGGAGAGTTCAGAAAGATCCCTACTTATACCAGTAAAGGCCAGCCCATTGGCTGGGTTAGCGGTGAAAAAAAATTGAGCAGAAGCAGTTTGACCTCCTTTGCCTTAGAAGCAGTCTTTGAAAATCTAGCCCATTCCCTCTCCAAGCTCATTGTAGATGAAGACTGAGATTCTCCAAACTCCAAACACTGTGCTTATTCACCAACTTCTAACCCTTCATTACTTATCAACCTGTTTTACCTACTTTATAGAGGGTGTTTCCATGACACAGTTACACTAAAGATTGGGTAGAGACAATAATAGCTACTAAGAATAGCTATTTGTTAAAGGTTTATCATGGGCAAAGTTATCACCTCCATCATCTTATTATGCTCACAAGAATCTTCCCAGTAAGACACTATTTTCTTTATTTTGCAGATGTGGAAATGAGGTTCAGAGAAACAAGGAAACCACACACAAGGAGCTAGTAAATGAGTGAAAGAACTGGTGTATCAATTTGACACTGCTCTGCATTCCAGAAGAACCAAAGGCAGACTGACCCAGTAAAAAAAAATAAAATGATAAATGATAAAAAAAAAAAAAAGATACCAGAATTGGCTGGTGTTAGGATTCAAGCAGGCCTCTGTAGTGGTATGATAGGATTTTCTCTTTGCCAAAAAATCTTTTCTTTAAGGAAAAGGGAAAAATCTGCTTCTGCAGCAGCTCTGGTCATGCTTATCATAGAGAGCAGGTAAGGAGGTGGAGAGGAAGGTGGCAAAATTTTATCTTTCAGGTAACTACAACCAAAACTTAAACTGTTAGATACAAATTTTTGCAAAAAGTTAGTAAAGTCCATTTTGAGAGCCATACTCAACCGTGTGTTTAAATTTTTCTTTTTTTGCTCCAAGGGCTTCAAATACAAGTCTTCTGGTTTCAGTATACCCTAGTATTTCTATTCCACTTGCACTAGAACCCACTGAGATCAAGGCTGTGGTGAATGCCAAAATGGAACATTAATTGATATAAAATTACTTTGAAAATTTGAAAGAGTAGAGAAGTGTATAGGAGAATAAAATTTTTGGAATTCTTAAAAGGAAGTTGATTCCTCCAGTCCTATACCTAACATGGGTCTATGAAGTGTCTTGTCCTGTCATTCATCTACGCTCTCTCAGCATTAAAAGAGGCCACTATAAGTGCAGATAGGAACCTGGAATGTTCGGTCCATGAATCAGGGTAAATTGGAAGTGGTCAAACAGGAGATGGCAAGAGTGAACATCAATGTTTTAGGAATCAGTGAACTAAAATGGACTGGAATCGGTGAATTTAACTCAGATGACCATTATATCTACTACTGTGGGCAAGAATCCCTTAGAAGAAATGGAGTAGCGCTCAGAGTCAACAGAAGAGTCCAAAATGCAGTACTTGGGTGTAACCTCAAAAATGACAGAATAATTTCTGTTCATTTCCAAGGCAAACCATGCCATCACATTAATCCAAGTCTATGCCCCAACCACTAATGCCGAAGAAGCTGAATGGTCCTATAATGACCTACAAGACCTTCTAGAACTAACATCAATAAAAGATACCCTTTTCATTTTAGGGGACTGGAATGCAAAAGCAGGAAGTCAACAGATACATGGAGTAACAGGCAAATTTGGCCTTGGAGCAAGGAATGAAGCAGGGCAAAGGCTAACAGAGTTTTGCCAAGAGAATGCACTGGTCATAGCAAACACCCTCTTCCAACAACACAAGAGAAGACTCTACACATGGACATCACCAGATGGCCAATACCGAAATCAGATTGATTATATTCTTTGCAGCCAAAGATGTTGAAGCTCTATACAATCAGCAAAAACAAGACCAGGAGCTGACTGTGGCACAGACCATGAACTCCTTATTGCCAAATTCAGACTTAAATTGAAGAAAGTAGGGAAAACCACTAGACCATTCGGGTATGACCTAAATCAAATCCCCTATGATTATACAGTAGAAGTGACAAATAGATTCAAGGGATTAGATCTGATAGACAGAGTGCCTGAAGAACTATGGACGGAGGTTTTTAACATTGTATAGGGGGTGGTGATCAAAAACATCCCCAAGAAAAAGAAATGCATAAAGGCAAGGTGATTGTCTGAGGAAGCCTTACAAATAGCTGAGAAAAGAAGAGAAGCTAAAGGCAAAGGAGAAAAGAAAAGATATATCCATCTGAATGCAGAATTTCAAAGAATAGCAAGGAGAGATAAGAAAGCATTCTTAAGTGTTCGATGCAAAGAAATAGAGAAAAACAATAGAATGGGAAAGACTAGAGATTTCTTCAAGATAATTAGACATACCAAAGGAACATTTCATGTAAAGAAGGGCACAATAAAGGACAGAAATGGTATGGACCTAACAGAGGCAGAAGATATTAAGAAGAGGTGGCAAGAATACACAGAGGAATTCTCTGTACAAAAGAGATCTTAATGACCCAGATAACCATCTCACCTAGAGCCAGATATCCTGGAGTGTGAAGTCAAGTGGGCCCTAGGAAGCATCACTACAAAGTTAGTGGAGGTGATAGACTTCCAGTTGAGCTATTTCAAATCCTAAAAGATGATGCTGTGAAAGTGCTGCACTCAATATGCCAGCAAATTTGGAAAACTCAGCAGTGGCCACAGGATTGGAAAAGGTCAGTCTCCATTCCAATCCCAAAGAAAGGGAATGCCAAGGAATGTTCAAATTACTGCACAACTGCACTCATCTCAAATGCTAGCAAAGTAATGCTCAAAATTCTCCAAGCGAGGTTTCAACAGTATGTGAACAGAGAACTTGCAGATGTTCAAGCTGGATTTAGAAAAGGCAGAGGAACCAGACATCAAATTGCCAACACCTTTTGGATCATAGGAAAAGCAAAAGAATTCCAGAAAAACATCTACTTCAGCTTCATTGACTAAGCTAAAATCTTTGACTGTAGAGATCACAACAAACTGGAAAATTCTTCAAGAGAAGGGAATACCAGAAAACCTTACCTGCCTCCTGAGAAATTTGTATGCATGTCAAAACGCAGCAGTTAGAACTGGACATGGAACAACAGACTGGTTCCAGGTTAGAAAATGAATGCATCAAACTGTATACTGCCACCCTGCTTATTTAACTTACATGCAGAGTACGTCACGTAAAATGCCAGGCTGGAGCACAAGCTGGAATCAAGAGTGCCGGGAGACATATCAATAATCTCAGATACGCAGATGATACCATCCTTATGGCAGAAAGTGCTTCTTGATGAAAGTGAAAAAGGAGAGTGAAAAAGTTGGCTTAAAACTCAACATTCAAACAACAAAGATCATGGCAGCTGGTCCCATCACTTCATGTCAAATAGATGGGGAAACAATGGAAACAGTGACAGACTTTCTTTTCTTGGGCTCCAAAATCACTGCAGATGGTGACTGCAGCCATGAAATTAAAAGACACTTTCTCTTTGGAAGAAAAGCTATGACCAACCTAGACAGCCTATTAAAAAGCAGAGACATTACTCTGCCAACAAAGGTCCGTCCAGTCAAAGCTACGGTTTTTCCAGTAGTCATGTATGGATTTGAGAATTAGACTATAAAGAAAGCTGAATTCCAAAGAATTAATGCTTTTGAACTGTGGCATTAAAGAAGACTCTTGAGTGTCCCTTGGTCTGCAAGGAGATCAAGCCAGTCAGTCCTAAAGGAAATCAGTCCTGAATATTCATTGGAAGGACTGATGCTGAAGCTGAAACTCCAATCCTTTGGCCACCTGATGTGAAGAACTGACTCACCGGAAAAGACCTTGATGCTGGGAAACATTGAAGACGGGAGGAGAAGGGGATGACAGAGGACAAGATGGCTGGATGGCATCATCAACTCGATGGACATGAGTTTGAGCAAGCTTCGGGAGTTGGTGAGGGACAGGGAAGCCTGGTGTGCAGCTGTTCATGGGTTGCAAAGAATCAGACACAACTGAGGGACTGAACTGAACTGAACATAAGTACAGAGGCAAAGACTGCATTAAGCTCCACAGGGGAGCTCCGTGGAGGAGCCAGAGGGACTCTGCCCCTACTCCCATGCCAAGGTCAGTGGAGGTTGTATCTCCAGGCATTGATCATCATTTGATAATGGACTGGGCTCCTGTGCCTAATCCCTTTGGTAATGTGGAGCCATTCCAATCCCAAAGAAAGGCAATGCCAAAGAATGCTCAAACTACCACACAATTGCACTCATCTCACACGCTAGTAAAGTCATGCTCAAAATTCTCCAAGCCAGGCTTCAGCAATATGTGAACCATGAACTCCCAGATGTTCAAGCAGGTTTTAGAAAAGGCAGAGGAACCAGAGATCAAATTGCCAACATTTGATGGATCATGGAGAAAGCAAGAGAGTTCCAGAAAAACATCTATTTCTGCTTCATTGACTATGCCAAAGCCTTTGACTGTGTGCATCACAATAAACTGTGGAACATTCTGAAAGAGGTGGGAATCCCAGACCACCTGACCTGCCTCTTGAGAAACCTGTATGCAGGTCAGGAAGCAACACTCAGAACTGTACCTGGAACAACAGACTGGTTCCAAATAGGAAAAGGAGTACATCAAGGCTGTCTATTGTCACCTTGCTTATTTAACTTATATGCAGAGTACATCATGAGGAACACTGAGCTGGAAGAAGCACAAGTTGGAATCAAGATTGCCAGGAGAAATATCAATAACCTCAGATATGCAGATGACACCACCCTTATGGCAGAAAGTGAAGAGGAACTAAAAAGCCTCTTGATGAAAGTGAAAGAGGAGAGTGAAAAGGTTGGCTTAAAACTCAACTTTCAGAAAACAAAGATCATGGCATCTGGTCCCATCCCTTCATGGGAATCAGATGGAAAAACAGTGGAAACAGTGTCAGATTTTATTTTTGGGGGCTCCAAAATCACTGTGGATGCTGATTGCAGCCATGAAATTAAAAGATGCTTACTCCTTGGAAAGAAAGCTATGACCAACCTAGATAGCATATTAAAAAGTGGAAGCATTACTTTGTCAACCAAGGTCCGTCTAGTCAAGGCTATGGTTTTTCCCGTGGTCATGTATGGATGTGAGAGTTGGACTGTGAAGAAAGCTGAGCGCCAAAGAATTGATGCTTTTGAACTGTGGTGTTGGAGAAGACTCTTGAGAGTCCCTTGGACTGCAAGGAGATCCAACCAGTCCCTTCTAAGGGAGATCAATCCTGGGTGTTCATTGGAAGGACTGATGCTAAAGCTGAAACTGCAATACTTTGGCCACCTCATGCGACGAGTTGACTCACTGGAAAAGACTCTGATGCTAGGAAAGGTTGGGGGCAGGAGGAGAAGGGGACGACAGAGAATGAGATGGCTGGATGGCATCACCGACTCTGTGGACATGAGTTTGAGTGAACTCTGGGAGTTGGTGATGGACAAGGAGGCCTGGCATGCTGTGATTCATGGGGTCGCAGAGTTGGAAACGACTGAGCGACTGAACTGAACTGAACTGAATGTGGAGCCATAGATCTCCAAGAGTACTAGGATCACCTACCCCAGGTTATTGCATTACAGTTTAAGTCATACTGCACTGAGTTCGGGATTCCTTCTCCTGCTAATCTAATCATTTAAGTAGTCAAGCTGATTCAGGGCCAGCAGGGCAATTTTCTGTAATATGACTCAATGATATAAGGGCCTGAGATTGAAAACTACATCCCACTGCTATAAAAATGATAGTTGCTAACCTTATATGGAATAACTCTAGGTTTGTTTCTATTAAAATGTATTTGTTAGCCTGTGAATTGAAATTACCAAAGGTGACTTTTTTTCTTTCTCTTATCTTTCCACCCCTTCTTGGGTATATTGGTGAAAATAATGAGGTTATCCAGGCCCTAAATGTCATGGTGAAAAATTTGCAACCTTATCCAACACTCTGATTATCCCCTTTATGCCACAACTGAAGAGAACTGAGGTCTCATTATCTTCCCTGTGGATGACAAAGAGACATAAATAAACTTTTCATTTGTCTTGTCAATTTCATATTGGTCAATGTAAGTTTCATACAGAACCAGGGAGTTAATAGTAAATATATTTTGCAGAGATGATCATAGTGGAAGACTATAGAAACACTAACTTTTGAAGTTAAATAACTGAATAACCTTTGAAGGAAATAATTTCAATACATACATATATCTGCAAAAGGTATATCTAAGATATATATTTTTAAAAAACTCTTTTGCGGTAAAATTCTAATGTTTCCTAATATTTCCATCCCCAATATATGTGAAGTGAAAGTGTTAGCTGCTTAGTTGTATCTGACTCTTTGCAATTCCATGGGCTGTAGCCCACCAGGCTCCTTGTTCATGAAATTCTCCAGGTAATAATATTGTCTGAGCCACCTGGGAATGCCCCTTCCCAACGTATACACCTACTATAATCCCCTCCACTCACATGTGGGCAAGGTTTATAAATATGATCAATGTCACTGTTGTAACTAGGTTACAATATATGGCAAAGGTGAAAGGATTTTGCAGATATAATTAAAGTCAATGAATTGGTGGACTTTAATCAATAGGAAAACTATCTTTGCAGTAAGCTTTTCAAAAGAGACTCAAAACAAGACAGACCCTTTCCCACAGGCCTTGAAGAAGGAAGCTGTCATGTTGTGATTTACCTGTAGACAGAGGAAGCCCCTAGGAGCTGAGGATTGCAATCCTATAACCACAAGGAACTGAATTCTGCCAGTAGTCAGAAGGAGCCTGGACAGTAAGCTCTAGATGAGAAACTAGCCCCTGCCATCACCTAGACTGCATTCTTATCCTAGGCAGAGGACACAATTAACCCAGACATGGTCTCCTGATCCACAGAAACTGTGAGATGCTGAACATATGTTGTTTAAGCCAATAAATAAGTTATGATAATTTTTCATGTAGCAGTCAAAAAATAACACATTATTCAATAATAATACAATTCACTTTTTAATAAATCAACAAAAGATTGAACAGATATTTCACAAAAGAAGACATACAAATGGCCAGTAAGCATATGAGAAGATGTTCAATATCATTAGGCATCAAGGAAATGAAGATTAAAACGACAATTAAATATCATCATATGCCCACACAACACCATTTTTTAAAAAAGTAGAGTAACTGGGAATGTATGCAAATAAAATGCTACACCCCTTTGGATAATGGTTTCACAGTTTCTGATAAGTTAAACAAGTATTTATTCTATGATCAGCCACTTCCACTCTTAGGTAAATATTTCCAAGAGAAATGAAAACATTTGTCCACAAAAAAATTTTGTATGTAAATATTCATAGAAAGTTTATTCATAATAATGAAAATCTGGAAAGAATATCCATTGTGAATACTACTCAGCTATAAGTTTATTCACAATAAAACACTGTGAATACTACGCAGCTATAAAAAAGTCACATACTACTGATACATGCAAATATTTAGATGAATCCCAAAAACATGTATTAGGGAAAGAAATGAGACCTATGACCTGATAAGCCTGTCTGCTGCTGCTGCTGCTGCTGCTAAGTCACTTCACTCGTGTCCGACTCTGTACGACCCCATAGATGGCAGCCCATCGGGCTCCACAGTCTCTGGGATTCTCCAGGCAAGAACACTGGAGTGGGTTGCCATTTCCTTCTCCAATGTGTGAAAGTGAAAAGTGAAAGTGAAGTCGCTCAGTCGTGTCTGATTCTTAGTGACCCCAGGACTGCAGCCTACCAGGGATTTTCTAGGCAAGAGTACTGGAGTGGCTTGCCATTGCCTTCTCCGCTTTATCCATCTGCTGCTGCTGCTGCTGCTGCTAAGTCACTTCAGTCGTGTCCGACTCTGTGTAACCCCATAGACGGAAGCCCACCAGGCTCCCCCGTCCCTGGGATTCTCCAGGCAAGAATCCATCTAGTAAGTGTTAATTGCTGAAATCCTGGTGTATTGACTCCAAAACTAGCACCCTGTGCCCCATATCACTCTCTTTCACACTTTATTATATTCCTTGCCTCCTTCCTTCTTACTTAGGATGAATTGTGTTTCTGTCTATATCCAAATTTCCCTTTGGGCATTAGATCTTTTTATCTCTCATGCACTCAAGGACATCATTCTAGCTGATCTCCCTTTCTCTCCTGCATTATCGATTTCCCCCCTCTGCTGGAGCACTGCAATCTGCATACAAATATGCTGCTCTATTTGTAAACATTTAAAAAATTCCTCACTAGGCCCCATGTCATGCTCCAGCTACTTTCTACTTTCCTTATTCTCCATTTCAACAAGACTTCAACAGTCATTGCTACTCATTGACTCCAAATCTTTATTATTCTTTTTTCTTTCATAATTTTTAAAACATTTTAAAAAATAAAAGTATAAGGTACATAAAGACAAATATTTTGTCGAATGTATTTACCTAGGTAGTCAATCAGAGTATAGAACTTCTCCATCACTCTTCAGAATTCTTTCCAGTTAAACTTTCTTTCCCTAGAGACAACCAGGATTCTGATTTCTATCACCAAAGAGTCCTTCCATCTATTATTGAATTTCTTATGTAAGAAGCTACATGGTATGAGCTTTTTTGTGTCTCATTTCTTTCCCCAGTACATGTTTTTGGATTCATCCAAATAGTTGCATGTATCAGTAGTATTTGACTTTTTTTTATAACTGAGTAGTATAAACAATGTTTTAAATCCGTTCTCCTAGTGATGGATATTCTTTCTAGGTTTTCATTATTATGAATAAACTTTCTATGAATATAGATTGTTTACAGAGAGGGGATCCTTTTGATGTGTAGAAGATTGAACTAGATAATTTCTAAGGAACATTTCGCAGTGTACCTTAACCATCTTGGTTCCTGTGAGTAGTGCTGAAATACACATTGGAATGCACATATCTCTCAGAGATCCTGATTTCACTTTTTTTGGATATGTATCCAGAAGTGGAATTCTGGATCATATGGTAGTTCTATTTTTAACTTTTTGAGGAATCTCAATAAAATATTTTCCATAATGGCTGAACCAATTTACATTGCTTCCAACAGTACACAAGGGTTCCCTTTTCTCCACATCTTCACTAACATTTGTTATTTATTATTTTTTTTGACGATAGACATCCTAAGAGGTATGAGGTGATCTCTTACTATGTATTTCCTAATGATTTTTATTTCTCTGATGATTATTGAGATAAGAAATTTTTCATATACTTGTTGGCCATTCATGCCTTCTTTGTAAAAATGTCTATTCATTCCCTCTGTCATTTTTTAACAGACTGAGCCACCAGGGAAGCCACCTTCTCTGTCAATTTTTAATTGATTTTTTTTTTTTGCTGTTGAGTTGTATGAGTTTCTTGTGTTTTTGATATATGGTTGGGAAATATTTTCTCCTATTCCATATGTTGTCTTTTCATTTTGCTGATGGTTTCCTTTGCTGTGCACTATCTAAGTGTCCATTGGTGAATGAATGAAGGACAAAACTCTGGTATACGTACACCAGAATACGTACACCAGTAATAGAATATTACTCAGTCATAAAAAGGAAATCCCACCATTTGTGACAAATAGATGAAGCCAGATGACTAAGCTAAGTGAATCAAGTCAGACACAGAAAGACAAATCTTGCATGATCTCACTCATATGTGAAATTTAAAAAGTCAGACTCATTTAATCAGAGAGTAAAACAGTAGTTTTTAGGAGTTGAGGGGGTATGTTTATGGGGAGAGATACTGATTAAGATGAATAAGTTCTGGGAATCTAATGATGAATAGCATGTGATTAGAGTTAATAATGGGGTCGCTACGAGTCAGACATGACTGAGCGACCTCACTCTCACTTTTCACTTTCACACATTGGAGAAGGAAATGGGAACCCACTCCAGTGTTCTTGCCTGGAGAATCCCAGGGACGGGGGAGCCTGGTGGCCTGCCGTCAATGGGGTCACACAGAGTCGGACACGACTGAAGTGACTTAGCAGTAGCAGCAGAGTTAATAATACTGTATTGTTTAGTCACTGAGAGTGGATTTAAAGTGTTCTTACCACACACAAGCAAAAATGGTAATTTATTATGTGAGGGGGTGGATGTATTTTGATTAACTTCACTGTGGTTTCATTTCACAGTATGTATATACATTAAACCATATACTTTAAAATTAAAAATAAATAAAAAATTTTAAAGGAGAGAATTTTTAAACAATTTTAATAAGTAAATAAGATATTTCACTGATCAGAATGAACAAAAGTAAGACTTAAAATGCTAACATGACATATGAGTTTGGTGTGACCACTAACCTTTCTTTGAGGCATTATCTCTAGTAGTCTTGCACATTGGTAGAAGATTACAGGCTGTGTAATGAGTTGAACACCCATTCCTCCTGTGTATTATGGCTTTGTCATCCACCAGTTCTGTAACTTTTGAGGAACTTTTCTTTTCTTACCTATAATCTAAATAAATGAATGAATAAAGCTCTGTGTGTGTGTGTGTGTGTGTGTATACACACACACACATACATTTATATATATTAAGTATAAATTACATATATTATATATAAAGCAAATAAATCCCAAGTGTTGTCAAGGGTAAGTACTTCAGTGTTCTCAAAGTGTCTAGAATTCAGCGTAGATTTGCAATGTTGGAGAGAACATAGGAGCTCCAGGGGCAGGAGAACTGACACGGACATGAAGGAAAGACTAGCAGCTCCCAAGACTTCTTTTTCATTCAGATTCAGCAACTTGTGATAAACAACAGAAAAGCAACTTACTGTGAGATAAAACCGCAACAGTGGTGGGAAAAATATTCATAAAATTTTATAATCTCCCTTCCGCAGAGAATCTCCTCTATTCACAGCCATACACATCAGAAATTCAACTCCACTGAAGTCTCTGTAAGTTCTGGCTTAGAACCAAGTAGTTAAACTTTCCTCTCTGAGGAAGAAATAAATTCTTCATGTTATTTTTGTTATAAGTATTGTTCAACGATTTTTATTTATAAAAACTAGCTATATAAACATCTACCTGAAAATAGCTCTCAACTTCCTGAGTAAAGAAGAAGGAAAAAAGTAAAACTGATCAATGGATGAAAATGCGTATCTTATACTAAGGACGAATGGAGGAATGTGTAGGTAGAGAGGATAAATACATTATTAATAACCAAGTTACTAAACCAGCTTCTGATTGGCCCTAGCATAGCTCTAAGCCAGGGGTCTACAAAGTCTTTCTGTAAAGGGCCAGATGATAAGTAAGGCTCAATGAGCCACAGAACCTGGGGTGCATGTATTCAGCTTTGTCTTGCAGCAAGAGAGCAAGCATAAGCAACAGGAAAGGAATGAGTGTAACTGTGTTCCAATAAAATTTGATTTACAAAAATAAATGGTGAGCCTAGTCTAAGCTTTGGTGATAGACACTAAGGTCAAAGGCTGTTTCTGTAATGTGAAGTTTAGACTATAGAACTCAAATTGATTTCCAAAGTATAAATTCTTTCCATTATTTTAAAATGAGGAATCATCAAGGACAATTTTTAAAAGTAAGAATGGCTACAAAATGATGAAGGAGTTAAAGAATGAGGGTAACTCAAGTCTGATAACAAAGGTGTTTTGTAATAAAACTGACTTTAAAACAATCACATCTTCAGAAGGATGTTGTGAGGGTAAAAAAGAAATAATGTGTATGAAAAGTGTAACTTCACCTTTCTCATCATAGGATTATCCACATGACTTCAGATAAGTGAAAACTCCTCTTCAAACCTCATAATATTTGTTGGTATAAGTAAATACCTCTAAATTGCAGGAAAGAGAAAAAGCAATGATATAAACAAGAGTAATTTTTTGTTAGAGAAAAAATTTTGAAAAAAGAAAATGAATAAACTCCATTTATGTATCCGTATGGTATCTGTGATGACAGTTTGATAAATATTTCAAAAAGTGGTGATCCATGAAAAACACTTATTAAAATATAAAATGATATATAAATATTCAGTGTTGTTTATATTGTCACATTCACCATCACTATTCCCAACATGAAGATGCCAGTAAAAAAAGATGATCAGAAAAGGACACAGATAAGATGATTAGGGACAATATTAAGGCTTAATGCAAAGGAGGGGAGTTTTAAAAAATTACAAGTACAACTGATGTTTAAACAACATGGGCTGAACTGTGGGGATCCACAGATTTTTTTGTTGATAAATATGTGCTACAATACTACAAGATGGTCGATTGATTGGTTAAATCTTTGAATATGGAACCACCTATGTGGAGGACCAACTGTAAAGTTAGGTGGATTTTCAGATGTGTCAAAGTTGGCGCTCCTAAACCCCTGCGTTGTTCAAAAGTTAACTCTGTGTGTGTGTATGTATGTACATATTTATTTATTTTGGTTTTCAACTAATTTTGTTTTTTAATTTATTTTTTAATTGATGTGTAATTGACTTGCAATATTGGCTTGGGCTAGGGTATACAACATTTAAATACATTACAAAATGATGACTGTGATAAATCTAGTAACCACCTGCCTTCATACAAAGTGATTACAATACTGTTAACCATATTCCTTATGTTATATTCATTTAATTTTATCGGTCATGTTAAATAATACTAGAAAAAAAACAGATTGCATTGCTACAAATGAATTTGTTCATTTATACTACTCTATAGAAAGGTCTCTGTTTAAAAAAAAACCAAATTATTCTATATGGCAAAATAGTATTGAAAAAGGAGAGGGGAAAAAAAAGAGGAAGAAATTTAGAATTCTGGGGAAAGACTTCTTTCAAATTTTTATTTTAGGAAAATAAAGAGATGTACTTTCTTTCAAAAAAAAAATCATATAGAGCAGAGCTCCTCCATTATTTGGGCAACGTTCTGCTCAAGGACAAAAATACCTCCTAGGGAGGCTCCACTGATGTATGCCAGTGGAAGGCAAGGGGAAAATCAAGAGGCCTGGGGAGGGTGTTCCATGTTTCCACTTCCCTGGTAGACATTTCTTTGTGTTTAGGGTCCTAGTTCTTCCCTTACCCATTTCAATTCCCCTAGAAAATAAGCCAATGTTTGGTATTGGCTGCTTTTCCCTCCTCTTTTCAGAGGCCAGCAGCTCCCTTCCACATCCTCTTCCTCACCAAGACATCTTCAGGGACCTGACATCAGTCAGTCATGGTTGTCAAGATCTGCATCCAAATTCACTTTAAGATCCATGTGATACCTCAACATTCACCATCATTTTAAGTTATATTTGTCAAACTGTAGATTTCAACAGCCACCTAACAAATATTTGTTATTCTTCACCTAGAAATATCAGTAATCAGTGAACAAGTAGGACTTGAGGGGAATAGGTGCAAGGGAAAGAATAAGATAGTTACACAGCTAAGAGTCCCACTAGAGGTAGACAGAAACTTTAGGACATCACCATAAACTAGGCACCAACCAGAACATGTCCAGAACATCTGGAGCTAAGCAACAATCACAACATTTTGAAACTAAGTAGAGTAACTTGGACTTCCCTGGTGGCTCAGTGGTAAAGAACCCACCTGCCAATGCAGGAAATGCTGGTTGGATTCTTGGGTCAGGAAAATCACCTGGAGAAGGAAATGGCAACTCACTTCAGTATTCTTGCCTGGGAAAAATAATGGACAGAGGAGCCTCATGGGCTACGGTCCATGGGGTTGCAAAAGAGTCTGAGCAACCAAACAACAATCAAGCAGACTTACTTAGGCCACCACAGAAAATGGGTACAGTTCAGTTCAGTTCAGTTCAGTCGCTCAGTCATGTTTGACTCTTTGCGACCCCACAAATCACAGCACGCCAGGCCTCCCTGTCGATCACCAACTTCCAGAGTTCACTCAAACTTATGTCCATCGAGTTGGTGATGCCATCCAGCCATCTCATTCTCTGTCGTCCCCTTCTCCTCCTGCCCCCAATCCCTCCCAGCATCAGAGTCTTTTCCAGTGAGTCAACTCGTCGCATGAGGTAGCCAAAGTATTGGAGCTTCAACTTTAGCATCAGTCCCTCCAATGAACACCCAGGACTGATCTCCTTTAGAATGGACTGGCTGGGTCTCCAAGCAGTCCAAGGGACTTTCAAGAGTCTTCTCCAACACCACAGTTCAAAAGTATCAATTCTTCGGCGATCAGCTTTCTTCACAGTCCAACTCTCACATCCATACATGACCACGGGAAAAACCATAGCCTTGACTAGACGGACCTTGGTTGGCAAAGTAATGTCTCTACTTTTTAATATGCTATCTAGGCTGGTCATAACTTTCCTTCCAAGGAGTAAGCGTCTTTTAATTTCATGGCTGCAATCAGCATCCACAGTGATTTTGGAGCCCAAAAAAATAAACTCTGACACTGTTTCCACTGTTTCCCCATCTACTTCCCATGAAGTGATGGAACCAGTTGCCATGATCTTCGTTTTCTGAATGGTGAGTTTCAAGCCAATTTTTTCACTCTTCTCTTTCACTTTCATCAAGAGGCTTTTTAGTTCCTCTTCACTTTCTGCCATAAGGGTGCTGTCATCTGCATATCTGAGGTTATCGATATTTCTCCCAGCAATCTTGATTCCATCTGCTTCTTCCAGCCCAGCGTTCCTCACGATGTACTCTTCATATAAGTTAAATAAGCAGGGTGACAATATACAGCCTTGACATACTCCTTTTCCTATTTGGAAACAATCTGTTGTTCCATGTCCAGATCTAACTGTTGCTTCCTGACCTGCATACGGGTTTCTCAAGAGGCAGGTCAGGTGGTCTGGGATTCCCATCTCTTTCAGGATTTTTCACAGTTTATTGTGCTCCACACAGTCAAAGGCTTTGGCATAGTCAATGAAGCAGAAATAGATGTTTTTCTGGAACTCTCTTGCTTTTTCCATGATCCAGCGGATGTTGGCAATTTGATCTCTGGTTCCTCTGCCTTTTCTAAAACCTGCTTGAACATCTGGAAGTTCATGGTTCACATATTGCTGAAGCCTGGCTTGGAGAATTTTGAGCATAACTTTACTAGCGTGTGAGATGAGTGCAATTGTGTGGTAGTTTGAGCATTCTTTGGGCATTGCCTTTCTTTGGGATTGGACGGTGTGTTCACTCACCTAGAGCCAGACATCTTGGAATGTGAAGTCAAGTGGGCCTTAGAAAGCATCACTACGAACAAAGCTAGTGGAGGTGATGGAATTCCAGTTGAGTTACTTCAAATCTTGAAAGATGATGCTGTGAAAGTGCTGCACTCAATATGCCAGCGAATTTGGAAAACTCAGCAGGCCACTGGACTGGAAAATGTCAGTCTTCATTCCAATCCCAAAGAAAATGGGTACAAGACCTGCATTTGGCCTTGGGAGATCTAGAAGATTACAAACCCTGAAAAAACTGCATTTCTGCATGTAGTCAAGACAGATATATCTGGAAAGGTGACAAAACTAGGTGGAAAGGAGACATTATACTAAAAACTGAGATGAATTACGGTATTTTAGTATGAGTTATCACCCTTGTGCTAATATATATATGATTTAAATAGTGCTACCACAGTCCTGGTTAGACCATCTAGGGTTAAAGGAGGAGCTAATGATGTAAGCCTTGATATCTACCTAAGACAGAAAGAAGGTATTCTCCCCTCCCCACTTTCTCTTTGATTATAAAAATGTAGCCTTCTTTGCTCCTGGGGCTGCATCCCCTTGTTAATCCCCTGGTACCTCTCACAATGCTAATAAAATCACTCTTTGCCTGTCACTTCACCTCACGCTGAATTTTTTTTGCATCAAGACAAACAGATCTGAGCTTTTGTAAGTCCTGGGGCCAGGTGAGTGGTTCTAATGAAAAGACATTGAAATTGAGTCCCCTTTTAACTCAGGGATTGTGGGTTCAAGTCCCAGTGTGAGGAGCAGCTGTGTTGAAGTCCCATCAAGAGAAGTGCAGTCTCATAGACAGGTCCTTAAATTCACAAAGTTGATTTCCTTCAGGCTTTAGACATGTGAGTGGGAGAGGCAAGGCATTACTGAAAATGGAGAGAGTGGATTACAAATGAATAATCCTTGACATCTCAGAGCCCAGTTTCTCCAGAGGAGCCTGAGTAGGGAGTGGGACCTGAGCAAACAGCCTTGGTAGCTGCAGACATGGAGGGAACACAACCAGTATTGTCCAGAGCTTGAAACTGACAACTGACTTAGGTCTCACCAAAGGCCCCCTGCCTCTAAGACCTTCCATATATATAAGGAGCTGGACTGGCCCAAATGGTCCCTTCCAGGCTTAACACCTTCTGGTCCTTCCTAAGGAGAGGGTGAGCCACCATCCTGGATGCTTCTTCTGCCTTGGGACTCCTCGGACATATAGGGGATAATTTGGTATACCAGCTGTGTGATGCAGAGAAAACTTACCTGCTTTTATTGTCTGTTCCATAACTTCTCATCACCCTCCAACACAGGGCTGTACTGTCTGGAACTTTCCTTCAGGTTTAGAGGTCTCACCTAGGAAATGGAGGAGGGGTGTAAAAAAACACAGCACAAGCCAGAAGACAACTTAAATTCCAGACATTGTACTTCTAAGGCTTTCTTCTTATGCCTATCTCTGAAAGTGTTATTAGATGTATCAGAGACATTTCTAGCGATCCTGAATCTGTAAGTGTTTAGAGGCAGGCATCCATAATTGGGGCTTCTTGGGTGGCACTAGTGATAAAGAACACACCTACCAAAGAGGAGACATAAGAGATGCAGGTTGGGAAATCCCCTGGAGAAGGGCATGGCAATCCACTCGAGTATTCTTGCCTAGAGAATCCCATGGACAGAGGAACCTGGCAGGCTATAGTCCATAGGGTCGCAAAGAGTTGGACATGACGGAAGTGACTGAACACACACACACACACACACCCATAATTGAGCCCATGTACAGCATATAACTAAATCCTGTCCTGAGCAAAGGTTGAACAAAACTGTCACTTATAGTATATGATCCCATAAGGTAATAAAAAATATAATTATGATTAATGGAGACTCAGTTCAGTTCAGTTCAGTCGCTCAGTCGTGTCCGACTCTCCGCGACCCCATGAATCACAGCACGCCAGGCCTCCCTGTCCATCACCAACTCCCGGAGTACACTCAAACTCATGTCCACAGAGTCGGTGATGCCATCCAGCCATCTCATTCTCCGTCGTCCCCTTCTCCTCCCGCCCCCAACCTTTCCCAGCATCAGAGTCTTTTCCAGTGAGTCAACTTGTTGAATGAGGTGGCCAAAGTATTGCAGCTTCAGCTTTAGCATCAGTCCCTCCAATGAACATCCAGGATTGATCTCCTCTAGAATGGACTGGTTGGATCTCCTTGCAGTATAAGGGACTCTCAAGAGTCTTCTCCAACACCACAGTTCAAAAGCATCAATTCTTCGGCAATCAGTTTTCTTCACAGTCCAACTCTAACATCCATACATGACCACGGGAAAAGCCATTGCCTTGACTAGATGGACCTTGGTTGGCAAAGTAATGTCTCTGCTTTTTAATATACTATCAAGGTTGGTCATAACTTTCCTTCCAAGGAGCAAGCGTCTTTTAATTTCATGGCTGCAATCAGCGTCTGCAGTGAAAGTCTCACCTAAAACCACCTGCTCCTAGGGAACAAGGAAGCCCCAAAGGTTCAGACTTCCATTTTTGACAAAGGACTCTCACACATAGTATAAATGGAATGTCTAGTAAGCTAAAAGTCCTCTAGTGAGGGCAGGGTAGATAAATGCCCCTTAAAATAATTGGTTTAACCACATTATGGTTCTAACCAGTGGCAAATATATCCATAGATGGACTTTAGGGTGATAGCAATTTGTCAAGGGTTAAAATTTACACTTAGAATGACTTATGTAGGACCTGCTTAGAGGAAGAAACTTTTCTTGGGGTCTTGACTTGGTCTGTACTTCTAGTCAAATGTTCAGTGTGTGGAAGTTTCAACAGAATTTGGCATTAATGAGGTCTCAGTTCTAGAGTGTTTAGAGTAGGTAACTTTGAAGTCTATATTGAAGAAAAATAAATTCCTTTTGGTGTCAAATGCAATCCAGGTTTCTAAGACCTTGACTACTAAATTTAAAATTGGTAACCATGTGCCCTGCTTTATCAACATTATGAGGTTCTGAGAGCATAATTCAAATTTCCCCTCTAGAAGTGATACCATTAGAGAGTTGGAAGGTATAAGGATATTAAAGGATTCAAGGTAGAGATATACACTAAGATTTTCCAAGATTTATACACTTGCTACTTTCTGCACCACTAGGAATCGCTTGTGTATAAATCCAGTAGAGAAAATTCCATTATTGTTGACAAATATATCCCTAGAGAAATGGCCCACAGGAAAGCAATATTCCTCCTGCATGACTCCAGGTAGTGCCCATCAATTGTGCTGCCAGTCTTGGAATTTGGGGCCTCAGAAATTACTAATTCCACTGCCATAGTACACAGAATAAAGGCTAAAATGAATCAAACTGACCAGAGTTTCAATCAGGCAGCACAGGATCTGACAAAAGGGATGTAAATGTTACTGCAAAGTCACACCAAACCTATCAGTGAATGAAATCCACATCCAGAGAAACTGATTCCTACCAGAGAAGGAGAAACTGGAGGAGGGCCACTGAAGCTGATGAAACTCAGAACAGGCAGGCTACTCTCACCTCTAAGATGTTTCAGTGAGAAAAAACACTCCAAATCTTTACATGTGTGAGAATTTTTTTAATTTTAAATATATAAAATGTGTAAAGTTACAATTTTTCAAGCTTCCCTTTAGAGGGACTCATTTTTGGGGTCCCAGTCAATCATATTCCAGGAGGGAAGATGTGGCCAGGACCAGAAGAACAGTACAATGTACATGTTGTCTGTTTTGAGGGCAGGATCTATAGTGTCTGATTTGCCCTTACACACAGGGGGAACTTGATGCCTGATTGTGAAATAAATGAACCAGTTCAAGGACTTAAAGGAAAATGAAAGTCATACAGCTGTGTCCAACATGTTTGTGATCCCATGGTCTGTAGCCTGCCTGGCTCCTCTAGCCAAGGAATTCTCTAGGCAAGGGTACTGGAGTGGGTTGCCATTTCCTTCTCAAGGACTTAATGAATCACCAAAACGGAACATTTTGTTAGGTTGGGGCTTCCCTCATAGCTCAGTTGGTAAAGAATCCGCCTGCAAGGTGGGAGACCTGGAGTTCGATCCCTGGGTTGGGAAGATCCTGTGGTGAAGGGAAAGGCTACCCACTCCAGTATTCTGGCCGGGAGAATTCCATGAACTATGGGCTATAGTCCATGGGATCGCAAAGAGTCAGACACGACTGAGTGACTTTCACTTTCACTTTCATAGATCTGCTACCACTTTACTAGAATAACACGCCACCCAAGCAGATAAAAGGTATTAAGCTTGAGAGTTAAATCTCCTACTTAAAACGAGGATAAACAGGGTTAACAAACTCGGGCGCACAGACGTACCCCCTCCTTGCCCACCACGTTCTAGTGGCAGCCAGGGGAAACCCCTCAGGGCCTCGCCTGGGTTGACTTCATCCGGGAACCACGCCTCACCACCCGCTGCTCCTAGCCATTTCGGTTTTCATTCCCACAGGTATTTCCCTTAATAACATACCTGCACAGTTTAATTCCATCTCGGCATGCAGGCAAACACAGGGAAATGGAAGGAAGACTCTTTGGGGTAACGCAGCAGGCATAGCCTAGGAGCCTTTTCTCTGGCCCTTAAAATTAAGACAGATACCAGTCTTCCACTTACCATGCTGTCCCTGTCAAGAGGTATCAGTTGCTCTAAGGTAAGGAAGATTTATTGCCTTTAGGAAAGCCAGTAACCGTATAACAATTAACATATTTTTGTATGTACAATATGGGCTTCCCTGGTGGCTCAGTGGTAAAGAATCTGCCTGCCAATGCAGGAGACACATTTCCATGCCTGGGTCAGGAAGATCCCCTGAAGAAGGAAGCAGCAACCTACTACAGGATGCCTGCCTGGGAAATCCCTTGGACAGGGAAGCCTAGCAGGCTACTGTCTATGGGCTCTCAAAACAGTCAGACACTACTGAGCCACTAAAAAGAAAACAACAAGCAATATGTATAATAAACATGTATAAGTAATGCAATTTACTTAAAGTATAAGCACTACCATATAAAACAAGAGAGAACACATTTTACCTTTAAAAAGGAAAACAGATCATTAGAGATTAATATTCATTGCACCATGTGTCACTGTGTTCATTCAAGGACGTACTTGAAACTATTTTACTCCATCCTCTCATCCCTTGGGATTTACTATTGTTATCACCTCAAGTTTACAGATAAAGAAACTGAAACACAGATAGGTTAAGTGACTTGTCCTCGGTCATAACACAGCCTGTAATTTTGGATTCTGCAGTTCTGGCTGCAGGAGCTGCCCTCTGAACTGCTCTGCTCTCTACCCTTCCATTTTATTGTCTGCATCAAGCCTGGTAAATGCTTAATGGAGAAACTCTCCAATTCCCAATCTCAGCTTGCTCATCCAGTTCCAATTTCCTGGTTAGCCCTGGCCATTTATGGCTTCGATTCTGCCTCTCATGATTTATTTCAGTAGTTGAATTTGGAAAGAGCAAATTGCAGGGGGATTCTGCTTCTAGGAGTACAGTCAATTCTGAAGCAGTGCCACCAGGTAGGTATAGGAGCAGAGGCTTTCTAATACATTGTTGAACTTATACGATGTGAGGACACACTGTGAGTGCCACATCCCAAATAAAAAGGAACCCGAGGAGGGCAGAGTGCACCTTCATTTAAAACATCAACAACCTTGGAATCAATGCCTTAAAAAAATGGGGACTAGAGACCCTGCTGTCAGGAGGATGATCATTCAGCAGAAGAAATGGTCTTGAGACTGAGGTGCCTTGCTTATTCACACGCCATTCTCAACAGAGCAACCAAGGAGATGCTGTTAGAGTGTCAGTCAGATCATCTCTCACTTCACAACCTTCCCCTGGCTGTGCATCTCATACACAATAAAATTCAAAATCTTTCCTCTGGCCTACAAGACCCTACATATCTGCTTCCTGCAAACCCATCCTCCTCTGTCATTGGTTGTCACTGCCCAGGAGAGCATGTTCTCACGTCCCTAGCTTGAAAGTTGCAGTGAATCACAAAGTCACTGCAGCTAGAGGCTGTTAGCACACTGTGATCTTTTCAACAGTTCCTTTCTTGCAGAAGGTCTGAGTGGCTCATTCCCATGGCTGCCAGAATTGGCGAGGCTGAATTAATCAAACTCAAAGAGCAGATATTTTACCATCTAATTTTTTTTTTATTTTAGTCATCATACATATTCGCTAATCTATTCTCCCATAAATTCAACTTAACTGGGATAAAATATCTTTAATTATTAAAAATATAGATTATTAACTTTTTTTTAGAAGTTAACTTGCATCTTTCTCTCATATTCACATTAAGAAGCCTCAGGGTAACATTATGTTGACTCATAGGGGTGATTAAGAAGAGAATTTAAGAAAAAATTATAGTCTTTTACATTTACCACATGTTTATGAATTCTAGTACTCTTCAGTTCCTTCCATTTGAATTTCTATTTGGTGCCATTCTTATTCAGCCTGAAAAACTTCATTTTAACTTCTTTAATCTTAGACTGTTTTACTTCATCATCATCTTGTTTCTAAATTAATAATATGAATTTTTAGAGCAGTTCTAGGTTTACAGAGAAAATGAAAAGGAAGTACTGAGAGTTCCCACATACCCTCTCCTCTTTCCCCTTGCCTGTTGTTAACATCCTACATTAGTTTAAAGATTTGTTGCATTGATGAATCAATATTGATACAATATTTCTAACTAAGTTCATAGTTCACGTTAGGGTTCACTCTTTGTCCTTCATTCTATGGATTTCAACAACTGAAGAATCAATGCTTTTGAACTGTGGTGTTGGAGAAGACTCTTGAGAGTCCCTTGGACTGCAAGGAGATCCAACCAGTCCATTCTAAAGGAGATCAATCCTGGATGTTCATTGGAGGGACTGATGCTAAAGCTGAAACTGCAATACTTTGGCCACCTCATGCGACGAGTTGACTCACTGGAAAAGACTGTGATGCTGGGAAAGGTTGGGGGCGGGAGGAGAAGGGGCTGACAGAGAATGAGATGGCTGGATGGCATCACCGACTCGATGGACATGAGTGTGAGTGTACTCCGGGAGTTGGTGATGGACAGGGAGGCCTGGCGTGCTGTAATTCATGGGGTCGCGGAGAGTCGGACACGACTGAGCGACTGAACTGAACTGAACTGAACTGATGATGTGCTAGTTGCTTCAGTCATGTCCAGCTCTTTGCGACACTATGGATTATAGCCAACCAGGCTCCTCTGTCCGTGGGATTCTCCAGGCAAGAATACTGGAGTGGGTTGTCATGCCCTCCTCCAAGGGATCTTCTCGACCCAGGAATGGAACCCACATCTCTTAAGTTTCCTGAATTGGCAGGCAAGTTCTTTACAACTAACATTACCTGGGAAACCCCTGTATGATTATATTGTGTCAAAGATTATGTATCATGTAAAATATTTTTACTGCTCTACATATATCCTGTGCTTTACCTATTCATTCCTGTCTCCATTCTCCAAAACCCCTGACAACCCTGATCTTTTTACTCTGTCTGTAATTTTGCCTTTTCCAGTGTCACCCTGTGGAAATCATATGTGATGGTTAACTTCATGTGTCAACTTGACTGTGCCATGGGTTGTCAAGATATTTGATTAAACATTATTCTGGGTGTGTTTGTGAGGATGTTTCTGGATAAAAATAATATTTGAATTGATAGATGAAATAAAACAGATTGCCCTCCCCAGTGTGGGTAGGCCTCATCTAATTCACTGAAGGTCTGAATAGAACAAAAAGACTGAGAGATGGAGAATTTTCTTTCTTTGCTTACTGTATTTGAGCTGGGAATTTGCTCTTCTTCTGCCTTTGAACTTGGACTAGAACTTACATTATTACCTCTCCTGGGTCTTCAGCTTGCTGAATGCAGACCTAGGAACTTGTTAGCCTCCCTAACTGCATAAGCCATAATTCCTTATAATAAATCTCTTTATATATGTATATAAATAGGCTTTTCAGATTGGCTTCTTCCACTTAGTAATATATATTTAAGATTTCTCTTTGTCTATTTGTGGCTTTTTGACAGCTCATTTCTTTTTATCATTAAATAATATTCCGTTGTCTAAATGTACCATTGTTATACCATTCACATTTTAATTGCTTTCAAGTTTTGACAGATATGAGTTATATTGCTATAAATCAGTGTGTAGGTTTTGTGTGGACAAACATTTCCAACTCCTTTGGGTAAATACCAAGGAATGAGATTGCTGGATCATACAGTAAGAGTGTGTTTCGTTTGTAGGAAACTGCCAAACTGTTGTCCAAAGTGGCTACATAATTTTTCATTCTCACAGCAATGGTCACCTTTGTTTTGAAAAGTATTGTTAGTCATAGAATTGGGGGTTGGAATCTTTTTCTTTGCATCAAAAGATGTCATCCCTCTGTCTCCATCCTCCATTCCTCCTGGTCAGAAGTCAGCAGTCACTGCTGTTTCTCTGCATGATTTCAATACATTTTTTTTATCTTTGGTTTTCAGTAATTTAGCTATGATGCAACAATTTGTAGGTTTCTTTTTATTTCCTGAATAAATTTCTTGCCTGGATAATCTCCTCCTACAATTAAATGACTAGATAAGAATGCGTTAAAATAGTCATGTCAATTATTTTTATACAAAGAATTTAGTAGTATGCTAGACACATAGTAGCAGTTGCTATTATAGAAATATGTTTTTAGGTTATCTGTGAAAAATATACAATTAAATTATTTCATTTAGATATTTTAAACCATAACTAAGAAATATGAATTATGAAATTACTTTTTAGGAAAACATTGTTTCTCATAGATGGAGGAAAGTTACACTACAGTTTATAAGCAAACTATAAACTGTAAAGGTAAACTAAAGCAGAGGTAAACTAAGCTTTACTCATTACAAATTCCAAATTAAGTGAATATAAATTATATGGATTTTTTTGCACATTAGTTCCGCAGAGAGATGTACAAATGTTATGATTCAGTAAAGACTTAAGATGAATAATCTCAAAAAAGGAGGTGAATGGAAAGGATTAAAGCCCAGGAAGAGGCTGCTTACATTCTTTGAAGTAGAAAATACAGAGGCTTTACTGTGAATTGTAGAACATTTTACAATTAGGTCATGGGAATTACGAGGAAGAGATGTATTTGTTTTGTTTCTTTCTGATGGCTCCTCCTAGAATTGTTTTCTTTTCTCCAAAATAACAGTTTGTTTCAAGACAATAATAACAAATTTATATGTGGTCCTTTCCTAGTTTACAAAGAATTTTCAACACATTTTATCTCCTTTAATTCTTATTAAAGTAAATAAGATAATTACCTCTCATTTATTTACGGGCTCAACACACCCAATTTGTGACTGATGTGGGCACTGAAACCATAAATTGCAGTGCCAAACCCCATGCAGATGAATATTCCTCCATTTTACTGTAGCAAATAAATACTAAAGAAATAGCCCCTCACACTGTAAAGTGAATCTGTAATAACTAAAACCCAAACACCAAAACTCAGTGAATTGAGCTTTATCTACTTTTTTGTATTTTTTTCTCTAACATTGTTTTTTTAAATTTTTTTATTATTATTTTTAATATAAATTTATTTATTTTCAGTTCATTTCAGTTCAGTCGCTCAGTCGTGTCCGACTCTTTGCAATCCCATGAATCACAGCACGCCAGGCCTCCCTGTCCATCACCAACTCCCGGAGTTCACTCAAACTCATGTCCATCGAGCTGGTGATGCCATCCATCCATCTCATTCTCTGTCGTCCACGTCTCCTCCTGCCCCCAATCCCTCCCAGCATCAGAGTCTTTTCCAGTGAGTCAACTCGTCACATGAGGTGGCCAAAGTATTGGAGTTTCAGCTTTAGCATCAGTCCTTCCAATGAACACCCAGGATTGATCTCCTTTAGAATGGACCGGTTGGATCTCCTTGCAGTCCAAGGGACTCTCAAGAGTCTTCTCTAGCACCACAGTTCAAAAGCATCAATTCTTCGGCAATCAGCTTTCTTCACAGTCCAACTCTCACATCCATACATGACCACGGGAAAAACCATAGCCTTGACTAGACGGACCTTGGTTGGCAAAGTAATGTTTCTGCTTTTTAATATGCTATCTAGGTTGGTCATAACTTTCCTTCCAAGGAGTAAGTGTCTTTTAATTTCATGGCTGCAATCAGCGTCTGCAGTGATTTTGCAGCCCTGACACTGTTTCTACTCTTTCTCCATCTATTTCCCGTGAAATGATGGGACCAGACACCATGATCTTTGTTTTCTGAATGTTGAGCTTCAAGTCAACCTTTTCACTCTCCTCTTTCACTTTCATCAAGAGGCTTTTTAGTTCCTCTTCTCTTTCTGCCATAAGGGTGTTGGAAGCTAATTACTTTACAATATTGTATTGGTTTTGCCATATATTGACATGAATCTGCTACAGGTGTACATGTGTTCCCCACCATGAACCCCCCTCCCACCTCCCTCTTCATATCTCTCTGGTCATCCCAGTGCACCAGCCCCGAGCACCCTGACTCATGCATCGAACCTGGACTGCCGATTTGTTTCACATATGATAATATACATGTTTCAATGCCATTCTCCCAAATCATCCCACCCTTGCCCTCTCCCACAGAGTCCAAAAGACTGTTCTATACATCTGTGTCTCTTTTGCTGTCTCACATACAGGGTTATCATTATCATCTTTCTAAACTCCATATATATGCGTTAGTATACTGTATTGGTGTTTTTCTTTCTGGCTTACTTCACTCTGTTTCATCCACCTCGTTAGAACTGATTCAAATGTATTCTTTTTAATGGCCGAGTAATATTTCATTGTGTATATGTACCACAGCTTTCTTATCCATTCGTCTGCTGATGGACATCTAGGTTGCTTCCATGTCCTGGCTATTATAAACAGTGCTGCGATGAACATTGGGGTACACATGTCTCTTTCAATTCTGGTTTCCCCAGTGTGTTTGCGCAGCAGTGGGATTGCTGGGTCGTATGGCAGTTCTATTTCCAGTTTTTTAAAGAATCTCCACACTGTTCTCCATAGTGGCTGTACTAGTTTGCATTCCCACCAACAGTGTAAGAGGGTTCCCTTTTCTTCACACCCTCTCTAGCATTTATTGCTAGTAGACTTTTGAATAGCAGCCATTCTGACTGGTGATAAATGATACCTCATTGTGGTTTTAATTTGCATTTATCTAATAATGAGTGATGTTGAGCATCTTTTCATGTGTTTGTTAGCCATCTGTATGTCTTCTTTGGCCAGTTTTTTGATTGGGTCATTTATTTTTCTGGAATTGAGCTTTACCTGAGATCTGAAGCACTGCCAGGAGTTTCAGAGACATAGGAGAGAGATTTATATGCAGATTTACATACAGGTGTAGAGTAAACAGCAGCATGGCATACCGAAGAGAAAGAAAGCACAGTTTTTGTGTTAGTACCCTAAGGATGAATTCAGAGAAGCAAAAGGGTGAAAAGGATAGAGGGAATGTGATGCAGACCAAAGAATGCAGAGCAAGGGGAAGAGAAATTTCAGAAGAAATGACCAAGTTATCAAAAAGTCCTCAGGGGAGAGTATAATGCAAAAAACAAACAAACAAAAAGAATGCTTGGGGCTGGTGCATGGGGATGACCCAGAGGGAGGATACGGGGAAGAGGGAGGTGGGAGGGGGGTTCAGGAAGGGGAACTCATGTACACCTGGGGCGGATTCATGTTAATGTATGGCAAAACCAACCAATATAATATTGTAAAATAATTAGCCTCCAATAAAAAAAAAAAGAATGATCACAAATACTAGCTATACTGGTACCACAACCACAACAAAGAAACATTTAGACCATGCCTGTAATATGCACTACTTCCTAAACACAGTGGGATTGAGTAACAAGCCTCAGAGCCACAGCTTCTAAGAGATGACACAAAATTTAAAGCAGGTGTGACTGACTTCCAGAATCCAGTCACGTAGCGACTCACAATGTAAAATTTTGCATGACAGTGCTATCATATTAAGATACTGGGGCATTGAATGGGGGCTTCCCTGGTGGCTCAGATGGTAAGGAATCTGCCTACAACACAGGAGACGTGGGTTTGATCCCTGGGTTGGTAAGATCCCCAAAGAAGGGAATGGCAACTTACTCCAGTATTCTTGTCTGGAGAATTCTGTGGACAGAGGAGCCTGGCGGGCTACAACTGAGTGGCTAACATTTCACCTCACTTCACTTTCACATCACAGAGCAGGCTGTAAATGCATGAGTGGGTACAAAATGAGAAAATGAGATCAAGGAGGCCAGAAAGGAAGGCACTAAGGACAGTGGAGTAGCTTTGACACAGTAAGTTCTTCACACATAATAAAAGCTGATTAGGTGGGAGAAGCAGTTTTTTAAAAAAGTTGTTTCAAATCTGGAATTACTGAAACATCTTCTGTAAAGATGTTCCTAGGTTTGCCCAGAGTGGGACTGCTGCTCTCAAACAACATGATTTTTATTTAAATTTGCAGTAAAAAACTCAGTCAGGTATTATCTGAGTCAGCAATAACATTTAATATTTGTACATTCCTCCTAAAGCTTTCAAAGAGGTTTTGCACACATAATACCATTTGGTTCTTAGAAATTCTGTGAAGAAGTTATTGATGTTTCAAGTCTTTTTGGAAGAAAAGAAATCATCTCAGTGAGGCCCAATGGTAGAAAAAGCCTGGGCCAGGCATTAGACAGACATGGTTTCATATCCAGGCACAGCCTGACAGTTTCTAGTTTGTTACACTGGATGAGTTATTAACTTTCCTGGACCCCAAGATTCTATATGCAAAATAAGGATTATGGTTTATAGTTTGCCATGTTTCTTATTAATATGTAAGATAATTGTTTGCTGTTTAGTCACTAAATCATGTCCGACTCTTTGAGACCCCATGGACTGTAGCCCGCCAGACTCACAAAAAGATAAAGATCAATCTGGCTTGCCATAATTTTGGAGGTTTCATTTTGGGCCAACCTGAATGACTGGCAATCATGACTGGAAACAAGTAAAACTGTGCCCCAAACCTGTCGTGAAGTTGTCTGATTGTAGCCCAATCTTTTGGAGAAGGCAATGGCAAGCCACTCCAGTACTCTTGCCTAGAAAATCCCACGGATGGAGGAGCCTGGTGGGCTACAGTCCATGGGGTGGCTACTAGTCGGACAAGACTGAGTGACTTCACTTTCACTTTTCACTTTCACACATTGGAGAAGGAAATGGCAACCCACTCCAGTGTTCTTGCCTGGAGAATCCCAGGGATGGCGGAGCCTGGTGGGCTGCTGTCCATGGGGTCGCACAGAGTCAGACACGACTGAAGTGACTTAGCAGTAGCAGCCCAATCTTTAGGCTAAGAAAACCTCCTCAAACCCATTCTTGCACAATCCTAATTGAAGCCCATTCCCAACACTTCATAGTAGACCTTGTGCATGTCACAGGGGATGAAGGGAAACTCTTTGGAGAGGTGGCTTGCTGCTGCAACCCTCAATCTTTGTGCTGGCACCATTGCATTGAGATATGTCCTTTTGAGAAGCTGGTGACTGGCTGGCTTGTGTTTTTGGTCACAGCTAATAATCAACTGATACTGCAATACTTTGACCACCTCATGCAACAAGTTGACTCACTGGAAAAGACTCTGATGCTGGGAAAGGTTGGGGGCGGGAGGAGAAGGGGACGACAGAGAATGAGATGGCTGGATGGCATCACCGACTCTGTGGACATGAGTTTGAGTGAACTCCGGGATTTGGTGATGGACAGGGAGGCCTGGGGTGCTGTGATTCATGGGGTCGCGGAGAGTCGGACCCGACTGAGCGACTGAACTGAACTGAATAATCAACTGAAGGCACATTCTTTGAGAGCCTACTATGTACAAGCTCTGTGCTTTGTTCTCTTCTAAATCCTGCCCCAGGTGCAAAGGAGGGAGGAAGAAACATAGACGCTACAGGGACTTTCCACATTGAGGAAGTTCTGTGGAGGACATAAGACAACCAATATCTTGTTAACTGGTGAAATGTGTGTTTCCCTGATTAGAAGATTTAGGCATGAATTCTACCTGAATGCTTTCTTAATATGCTCAAGGGGACCATTTTCTTCAAAGAGATGTGTTGGTGAATCAGCACATACAGATTCACTTTATTTTCAGCTCTTGGGAATTCAAGAAACAGATTTCTTCTAGGAAAATTTCCAAGGTAATGCTTGGAATTTCTTTAATAAACAAATAGTGGTGGGACACATGTGTGTGTTCTTATTTTTTTAATCTGTTTTCTCTATTATCTATGTAATCTATCTCATTTTTAAAAGTAAGTATGAAAATCAATCAACAAGTTTTTCACCTGTTTGTTTAAGCCAACTTGTCCCTCTATGTCAGGAATTTATAAGGAGTAAAAATACATAGAATTAGAATTTTGACATATCTGTCACATAGCACTTCAACTTCAATGAAGAAAATGTATTCTTTGCAATAAGAAAGCTCTAGTTATATATACTGAATATTATTCAGGAGTATTCTTGGGAGGTATTTCCCTGGTGGTTCAGTAGTAAAGAAGCCACCTGCCAGTTCAGGAGACATGGGTTCAATCCCTGGGTCAGGAATATCCCCTGGAGAAGGAAATGGCAACCCACTGTAGTATTCTTCCCTGAGAAATCCCATGGACAGAGGATCCTGGTGGGATAGAGTCCATGGGGTCACCAAGAGTCAGACAAGACTTAGCAACTAAACATCACCATTCTTGGGAAAACATTCTTGTCTCCATGTGTTGTTTTCACTTTTGGTAGCATACTTGCACAGCTGGGTCCCACAGACAATACTTCCTGAGGAATAAGGATAGAACAATAGACATGATCTTGGTGGCAGTTACAATGAGAAGCATATTAATTTCCAGTATGAACTTTAGGCAACAGGCTTTAGTAGTTGCAGCTTATGGGGGCTAGTGTGCTGGCTCAATAGTTGTGGCACACAGGCTAAGTTGCTCCTTAGTATGTAGGATCTGCTCAGACCAGGGACTGAACCCATGTCCCTTGCATTGGCAAGCAAATTCTTAACTACTAACCACAGGGAAATCCTCTTGTTAAATTGCAATTATTTATATGTTCAGGATCATAGCTATTTGGTCGGTTACATATGCTACAAATCCTTTTACTCATTCAATAAGCTTGCCATTTCTCTGTCTTGATAATTAAATTTGATTAATAGGAACACCTTATTTTAATGTATTTGATTAATTTTCCCATTTTGTTTAGTAATTTTGTTCAACAGTATCTATCATGAGATTCTAAAAATATTCTCCTATATTATTCTTGAAAAATTGAATTGTTTTGCTTTTCACCCTGGGTTCTGGAATTGATTTTTTTGAGTGAGGTAGAGGTCTACATGGATGATTGACTATTCCAACACTATTTATTAAAGAGAATTATTCTCTCTCAACTGCCCTGCCATCCCACATTTGTCATGAATTCAGTGTCCATATATTTAGTGACCTTGTACTTGGGCCTTCAGCCCTTTTCTGTTCTTTTATTTGTCTATCCATACACCAATAATAGATTGGTCCACTTTTAAAGAACACTGCTATCTAGTGGAACAATTTCTCTCATTCTGTTTTTCTTTGGCTTAATTTATTCTTGGCTGTGTATTTTCCCATGTACTTTCCTATTAGTTGGTCAAGATATACAAAGAAATTTGAAATATTAATTGGGATTACATTGAAGTTATAGTTAATTTGTTGATAATTAATGTCCCTAAAATACTCTTGCAGTCCAGGAAGGTTGCATATCTCTCAATTTATTTAGGTCTTTAAATTTTTCCTTAAAAACATTTATAATTTTCTGCACAGAAAATCTGCCCAGCTTTTATAAAATTTACTCATAGGTATAAAATATTTTCGATATTCTTGAAAATGATATTTAATAGTTTTGTATTTGTTAATAGACCCTGATGCTGGGAAAGATTGAAGGCAGGAAGAGAAGGGGACAACAGAGGATGAAATGGTTGGAAGGTACCACTGACTCAGTTAATACGAGTTCGAGCAAGTTCTGGGAGTTAGTGATGGATGGGGAAGCCTAGCTTGCTGCAGTGCATGGAGTCACAAAGAGTGGGATGAGACTTAGTCCCTCTGAACAACAACAACAATAGTACTAATACAGCTGAGTTTTACATTGATCATGAGCCCATATATTTTGCTAAACTGACCTATATAATAATTTGTCAGTTTATATAGTTAATCTCTGTGTCCAATCATATCATCTGTGAATTATCTATAGAGTTAGTCTCACTCGAGTTTCAGATTAAACAGTCCTCCAGACTGCTAAGTCTGGCCAAGATCTCTGACACCCAGTGAGTTTCCCAGAACCGACCACAGGTTTCAAAATTTGGTAGAAGGACTCAGAACTCACTGAAAGCTATTATTTGCATGCTTAATCACTCAGCCATGTCCAACTCTTTGCAACCCTTTGGACTATAGCCCACCAGGCTCCTCTGTCTATGGGATTTCCCAGGCAAAAATACTGGCATGGGTTGCCATTTCCTCTTCCAGGGGATCTTTCTGACCCGGGGATTGAACCCATGTCTCCTGCCTCAGCAGGTGGATTCCCATCAGGGAAGTCCCCCTGAAAGCTACGACACTGATAGTCATATTTATTAAAGTTAGGGATACAAATTAGAACCCTTCAAAGGAAAAGACACAATGGGTCAAGGTCTGAGAAGGTGTGGAACTTCTGGTTGTCCTCTCCCTGTGGAGCCATGAATGACATTACCTCTTCCTGGCCATATGAGTGGTAACACATACAGAGTATTCCTGCCAACCAGGGAGCTCACCTGAGCTTCTGTGTCCAAAACTTTTGCTGAGACTTCATTGTCTAGGCGTGATGGAATCATTGATGGTGTGGTTGAACTCAGCCTCCTCTCCCCAGAGATTCAGGTGATATTACTTGGCCCAGTGAGCCCATCAAGAATCATCTCATTAGCACAAACTATGCTGTGGCATCTGGCGCATCACGAATAACAAAGACACTCAGGAAACTCCAAGTGTATAGAAGTTACCTCCCAAGCATCTGGGCAAAGGCCAGACCTGTCTTTTGAAGACAAATTCCCTTCTATGTGATTTTTTTCTTTCTTCTTTATCTTTATTCATGTGTATTTCTTTTTCTTGATACATTGCACAGGATTCCAATGTATTCTAAAACAGTAGTGCTAACCGTGGGTACTAGTGTTTTGTTTCTGATCTTAAAGTGGATGTTTTCAATATCACCATTAAGACATCCTATATCATATTAGAAAACTTTTCTTCTATTCCCAGTTTGTCAAAAATGGAGATTTTGTCAAAAACAAAGTGGAGCTTTCTTTACTTTGTTTGCATCTGATATTTGTATTGTTCTCTTTAGTCTGTAAATGTAGCTAATTACATCGATTTTCTATTGTCAAAAACATACACATTGATGGAACAAACACAGTTTGGTTATGATTCATCCTTTTAAAATGTTATTAAATTCTATTAACTGATTTTTCCATTTTATTCATGAATAAAATTTTTATGGATTAAAAAAAAATTCATTTAATGTCCTTGTTGGGTTTTGGAAACAAAGTTCTTCTGGCTTCAAAATGCAAGTTTGGGAGTGCTCCCTTTAAAAAAATTTTCTCAGCAAGTCTATGTATTATTAGATGGGCTTCCCAGATGGCTCAGTGGTAAAGAATCCTGCCAAGCAGGAGACGAAGGTTTGATCCCTGGGTAGGGAAGATCCCCTGGAGGAGGAAATGACAACCCACTCCAGTATTCTTGCCTGGGAAATCTCATGGACAGATGAGCCTGGCGAGCTACAGTTCATGGAGTCACAAAAGAGTTGGACACAACTTAGTGACTAAACAACAATACATCAACTACATGTATTATTGGTACTATACGATCCTGAAATGTTTGGTAGAATTCCCTAGGTGAAATGATTTGGACCAAATTTCAATAATGACATGCAATGTCTTTAATCATAATAGGAACATGGATTTTCTATTTTCTTTTATACTATTAAGTTAATAGAAGTAACTATTTGATACTCCCTAGGGTTGGTTCTCTGGTGGTCTAGGGTCTTGGAGTCAGTGCTCCCACTCCAAAGGCTCAGGGTTAGATCTCAGAAATTAAGTTTGTCATCAACTTCTTCACAATGGGCTTTTAGCTTCTTAAAACCTTAAGAGAAGTGGTATGCATCCAAATTTTAAGCCTTTCTTTCCAGAAGTTCCTTAATTTCAGACAAGTTCTTTAATCTGGTGAATCACTCTTCAGGTGCTTCCTGGACTGGGTGTTTGCCCATTTTACTATTTTTAACTGTAATACAACTATTATTGCTACTGCCACTACTACAACAAAAATGACAGAAACAATGATTACTTCTATTTTTAAATATATTCTCAGCACTTAATACAACCTTCATTAAAACCCTGCTTACTGAATTTTGAGTGAGGCTTCATGCTAGTTACTAGAGAAGCAGTCCCAGTTCTCAAAGTGTATATTCTAGTGGTAAGGGAAAAAGAATAAAAAAGCAAATAATAATAACAAATAAAAGCAAATAACTACTGATGTTGGTAAATGTTATCAAGAAAGTAAACCTAGTGATAGAAAATATTAAATTGAACAATTTAGTTAGGTCAGGTTAATAAACATGTTTGTTATTTTTAAGTCTCTAATGCACTCTTATAAAAGTTGTTCATATTATCCTCTATTTTTCAGTGACTGCATGATCTATAGTTGTATTTCTTAATAGTTATTTTCTCCCACTATTTTGAAAATTTCACTTCCTTATCCTTTGACTTCACTTTCTTTCCTTGAGAAGTCAGATGATGATAGTTCTTATTCTTTTCCATGAAATCTGTATTTTTTCCTCTGGCTACGTTTTACATTTTATCTTTAAATTTACTTGTACTTTAGTTTTACTATGATGTTTCTAGATTTTCTGTGTATGTGTGTGTGTGTGTGTGTTTATCTTGCTAGTGGGTTACTAGGCCTTTTGCCTTCTCATAATTTTGGAAAATACTCTCAGATATTTCTTCTCCACCAGTCTTTGTCTTATTTCTTTTAGTAACTACTATTTTTTATATGTTCTACCATTATTAGTATTCTCTCTATCTCTCTCTCTCTCTCTTTGCCTTATGGGTGTGTGTGTGTGTGTGTGTGTGTGTGTGTGAATTCTTTTTGTCTCTCTATGAGTCATTCTGGATACTTTCCTCTGACCTGACTTCCAGCCTATTAATTCTCTCTTCAGCCAAGTATAGATTGTAACCTGAAGTTAAACTCACCTTTCAAGTTTTATCGTCTGTCATCATATTTTTTAATTTCAAAGTTTCTATTTGATTCTTTTTCAAATATATATCATTTTTATTGCTTTTAGTTCTTGGCTAAAATAAATAAGAACATAGTAAGTATAGTTTAAAAATCTGTGAAATATGGTTCCAATATCTGGAGACCCAGTTGTTTTGATTTTTCTGGTGTGTGTGTGTGTGTGTTTTAATGTGCCTGCCTCTGTTTTGTTGTGTCCTAGTTATAGTTATTGGAGTTTTATTTGTAAGAAAAATTTAAGGGCTAGGATAAATGTGAAGGTTTGGTTAGTTTGTCTAAATTACCTAGCCTACTATTACTGAAAAAGGAAGAGCTAGAGTAATCTTTTAAAGATAGAAATAAAATTATGCCACTTCCTGCCTTAAATCTTTTCAGTGACTCCCCATGGAGTGTAGAACAAAATGTAAATTTTGTTCCTAGTTAAGGATTCCTGGGTGGCTCAGTGCTAAAGAATCTGCCTGCCAATGGCAGGAGTTGTATATTCTAACCCTAGGTCAGGAAGATTCCTTGGAGCAGGAAATGGCAACCCACTCCAGTATTCTTCCCTTTAGAATCCCACAAACACAGAAGACTTGTGGGCTATACTCCATGGGGTTGCAAAAAGGCAGACACAACTGAGTGACTGAGCCCCTAAAAACTGAGAACATACCACTTCCTGCTTTGAATCTTTTCAATGACTTCCCATGGAGCTTAGAATAAAATCTAAATTCTGTTTTTAGTTAAGATAACATCTTCACCATCATTGCATTTTTTAGTTTTTCCTAATTCAGGGAGTTTATTTTTGTTTCCACTCACCCCGGCTCTTTGAGTGGCTAACTGATCTTTTAGTTTTCAGTGAAATACAACTTCCTCAAGGGAAAACCTGACCTAACTAAATTGTTCAATTTAATATTTTCTATCACTAGGTTTACTTTCTTGACTTAGCAGCAGCAGCATTATTTGCTTTTTTATTCTTTTTCCCTTACCACTAGAATATACACTTTGAGAACTGGGACTGCTTCTCTAGTAACTAGCATGAAGCCTCACTCAAAATTCAGTAAGCAGGGTTTTAATGAAGGTTGTATTAAGTGCTGAGAATATATTTAAAAATAGAAGTAATCATTGTTTCTGTCATTTTTGTTGTAGTAGTGGCAGTAGCAATAATAGTTGTATTACAGTTAAAAATAGTAAAATGGGCAAACACCCAGTCCAGGAAGCACCTGAAGAGTGATTCACCAGATTAAAGAACTTGTCTGAAATTAAGGAACTTCTGGAAAGAAAGGCTTAAAATTTGGATGCATACCACTTCTCTTAAGGTTTTAAGAAGCTAAAAGCCCATTGTGAAGAAGTTGATGACAAACTTAATTTCTGAGATCTAACCCTGAGCCTTTGGAGTGGGAGCACTGACTCCAAGACCCTAGACCACCAGAGAACCAACCCTAGGGAGTATCAAATAGTGAGAACTCACATAAAGGAAACCACTGTAATATAAGACCCAGCATCACCCAACAACCACAGCACCCTGTGCAGGATGCCTCAAATAAAACAACAAAGAAAACAAAAGTACAAACCCAATCATCAACAGACAGGAGTACCACCTCACTCAGCCTTGCTCATCAGAGGAAAAACAAAGAAACAAACAAAAACTCTGCAAAAATCTCACCCTTTACGAAGCTAACACAAACCACTGGACCAAACTTAGGAGGGCAGAAACAAAATGGGAGAAAAAATTGAACCTTCTTCAAGGAAATATCAAATTTCCTTGAAGCCTGGGAAAAGAAGACCACAAATACAATAGCTTAAAAAAAAAAATGAAGGCAGAGAAATACTGCACAAATGAAGAAACAAACTAGAAACACAGAAGTCTAAATAAATGAAGAGAAAATAGGAAAATTTCTTGAAATTTCCTGAAAAACCTGAAAAGAAATTCAGAATAATGATAGTAAAGATGATCAAAACCTTGAAAACAAAACGGAGAAAATGCAAGAGTCAATTAATGGGAAGACCTGGAAGAATCAAAGAAAAAGCATACAGAGACAACACAATTACTGAAATTAAAAATACTCTAGAAGGAATCAACAGCAGAATATCTGAAGCAGAAGAGCGAATCAGTGAACTGGAAGATAAAATGGTGGAAATAACTTCTGAAGAACAGAATAAAGTAAAAAGAACGAAAAGAGCTGAGGACAGTCTCAGAGGCCTCTGGGACCATATCAAACGCACCAGCATTCAAATTATAGGGGTCCCAGAAGAAGAGAAAAAGAAAGGGTATGAGAAAATTTTTGAAGAGATAGCTGAAAATTTTACCAAAACGCAAAAGGAAATAGCCAATCAATCCAAGAGGCACAAAGAGTCCCATACAGGATAAACCCAAGGAGAAACACACCAAGACACATACTAATCAAACTAACAAAGACTAAACACAAAGAAAGAATACTAAAAGCAGCAAGGGAGAAACAACAAGTAACACACAAGGGAAACCCTACATGCTTAACAGCTGATCTTTCAGCAGAAATTCTGCAGGGCAGAAGGGAATGGCAGGATATATTTAAAGTACTGAAAGGGAAAAATCTACAACCAAGATTATTGTACCTAGCAAGGATCTCACTCAAAATTGATGGAGAAATAAAAAGCTTTTCAGACAAGCAAAGTTAAGAAAATTCAGTACCACCAAACTAGCTTTACAATAAATGTTAAATGGACTTATATAGTCAAGAAATACAAGAGAAGAAAAAAGATCTACAATATCAACCCAAACAATTAAGAAAATGGCAATAGGAACATACATATCAATAATTACTTTAAATGTAAATGGATTAAATGCTCCAACCAAAGGGCACAGACTGGCTGAATGGATACAAAAACAAGACTCGTATATATGCTGTCTACAAGAAACCCACTTCAGACCTCAAGACACATATAGACTGAAAGTGAGAAAATATATTCCATGCAAATGGGAAGCAAAGAAATCTGAAGTAGCAATCCTCATATCTGACAAAATACACCTTAAAATAAAGATTACAAGAGATGAGGAAGGACACTACATAATGATCAAGGTATCAATCCAAGAGGAAGACATAACAATTGTAAATATCTATGCTCCCAACATAGGAGCACCTCAATGCATAAGACAAACACTAACAGACATAAAAGGGGAAATTGACAGTAACACAATAATAGTAGGAAACTTTAACACCCCACTCACACCAATGGATAGATCATCAAAACAGAAAATTATAAGGAAACACAAGTCTTAAATGATACATTAGATGAGATGGATCTCATTGATATCTTCAGGACACTCCATCCAAATGCAGAAGAATACACCTTTTCTCAAGTGCACATAGAACATTCTCCAGGATAAAATCAAACCTCAGTAAATTTAAGTAAACTGAAATTGTATCAGGCATCTTCTCTGATCACAAAGCTATGAGACTAGATATCAATTACAAGAAAAAGACTGTAAGAAACACAAACGCATGGGGATTAAACAATGCATTTCTAAATAAGTTTTGAGTTGTTGTGTTTTCATTGTCTAGAAACAAATGACAATGAAAACACGACAATTCAAAACCTATGAGATGCAGCAAAAACTGTTCTAAGAAAAAAGTTTATAGCAATACATTCCTACCTTAAGAAACAAGAAAAACTTCAAGTAGACAACCTTACTTTACACCTAAAACAACTGGAAAAAGAAGAACCAAAAAAACCCCAAAATTAGTAGAAAGAAAGAAACCATAAAGATCCAAGCAGAAATAAATGGAAAATAAATGAAAGAAACAACAGTAAAGATTAATAAAAAAAAAACCTGGCTCTTTGGGAAGATAAACATAATTGACAAACCCTTAGCCAGACTCAAAATTAGAAATGAAAAAGGAGAGGTTACAGCAGACAAAGCAGAAATACAAAGGATTATAAGAGACTATTAGGAACAACTATATGGCAATAAAATGGATAATTTGGAAGACATGGAAGATTCTTAGAAAAGTTCAATCTTCCAAGACTGAACCAGGAAGAAATAGAAACTATGAACAACACGATTGCAAGGACTGAAATTGAAGCTGTGATCAAAAATCTCCCAAAAGACAAAAGCCCAGGACCAGATTCTATCAAACATTTAGAGAAGAGCTAATGCCTATCTTTCTAAGACTCTTCCAAAAAGCTGCAGAGGAAGGAACACTTCCAAACTCATTCTATGAGGCCACCATCACCCTGACACCAAAACCAGACAAAGACACACAGAAAAGAAAACTACAGGCCAATATCACTGATGAACATAGATGCAAAAATCCTCAACTAAACGTTAGCAAACAGAATTCAGCAGCACATCAAAAAGCTCATACACCATGATCAAGTTGGGTTTATTCCAGGGATGCAAGGATTCTTCAATATATGCAAATCAATCAATGAGATACAACACATTAACAAATTGAAAGATAAAAACCATATGATAATCTCAACAGATGCAGAAAAAGCCTTTGACAAAATTCAGCACCCATTTATGATTGAAACTCTTCAAAAAATAGGCATAGAAGGAACCTACCTCAACATAGTAAAGGCCATTTTGATAAGCCTACAGCGAAGATTATTCTCAATGGTGAAAAACTGAAAGCATTCTCCATAAGATCAGGAACAAGACAAGGATGTCCACTTTCACCACTATTATTCAACGTTGTTCTGGAAGTTCTAGCTACAGCAAATAGAGAAGAAAAAGAAATAAAAGGAATCCAGATTGGAAAAGAAGAAATAAAGCTCTCACTGTTTGCAGATGATATGATACTGTAAATAGAAAACCCAAAAGATAGTATCAGAAAATTCCTAGAGCTAATCAGTGAATTTAGCAAAGTTGCAGGATACAAAATCAACTCACAGAAATCATTTGCCTTTCTATGGACTAACAATTAAAAATCAGAAAGAGCAATTAAGGAATCAATTCCATTCACCAAGGCAACAAAAATAATTAAATATCTAGCAATAAACATACCTAAGGAAATGAAAAAAATGTATGCAGAAAATTATAAGACACTAATGAAAGAAATCAAAGATGACATAAACAGATGGAGAGATATCCCATGTTCCTGGGTAGGAAGAATCAATATTGTAAAAATGACTATAGTCTACCAAATGCAATCTACAGATTTAATGCAATCCCTATCAAGTTACCAATGGCGTTTTTCACAGAACTAGAACAAAAAATTTTTAAATTCATACAGAAACCAAAAGACCCAAAACAGCCAAAGCAGTCTTGAGAAAGAAGAAAAGAGCTGGAGGAGACAAGCTTCCTGACTTCAGGTTACACTACCAAGCTACAGTCATCAAGACAGTATAGTACTGGCACAAAAATAGAAATATAGACTAGTGGAACAAGATAGAAAGCTCAGAAATAAACCCATGCACCTATGGGTACCTTATTTTTGACAAAGAAGGCAAGCATATATAATGGGGTAAAGACAGCCTCTTCAATAAATGGTGCTGAGAAAACTGGACAGCTACATGTAAATGAATGAAATTAAAACACTTCCTAACACCAGACACAAAAATAAACTCAAAATGAATTAAAGACCTAAATGTAAGACCAGAAACTATAAAACTCTTAGAGGAAAACATAGGCAGAACACTGAATGATATAACCCTATGACCCATCTCCTAGAGTAATGGAAATAAAAACAAAAGTAAACAAGTGGGACCTGATTAAACTTAAAAGCTTTTGCACAGCAAAGGAAACTATAAGCAAGGTGAAAAGAGAACAAATAACCCAATCAAAAAATGGGAAAAAGACTCAAACAGACATTTCTCCAAAGAAGACATACAGATTGCTAACAAACACGTGAAAAGATGATAAACATAGCTCATTATTAGAGAAATGCAAATCAAAACTACAATGAGATATCACCTCACACCAGTCAGAATGGCCATCATCAAAAGTCTACAAATGATAAATGCTGGAAAGGGTGTGGAGAAAAGGGAACACTCTTGCACTGTTGCTGAGTGTAAATTGATACAGACATTATGGAAGATGGTATGGAGATTCCTTAAAAACTAGGAATAATACCACCATATGACCCGGCAATCCCACTCTTAGGCATACATCCTAAGGAAATCAAAATTTAAAGAGACACATGTATCCCATTGTTCATTGAAGCACTATTTACAATAGCTAGAACATGGAAGCAGCTTAGATGTCCATCTACAGATAAATGGATAAAGAGGTAATGGCATATATACAAATGGAATATTGCTCAGCCATGAAAAGAAACACATTTAGTCAGTTCTAATGAAGTGGATGAAACTAGAACCTATTATACAGAGTGAAGTGGGTCAGAAAGAGAAAGATAAATACTGTATTCTAACACATATATACAGAATCTAGAAAAGTGGTACTGAAGAATTTATTTACAGGGCAACAATGGAGAAACAGAAATAGAGAATAGACTTTTAGACATGGGGAGAGGGGAGGAGAAGGTGAGATGCATGGAAATAGTAACATGGAAATTTACATTACCATATGTGAAATGGTGAAATGGATAGCCAATGGGAATCTCCTGTATGGCTCAGGAAACTCAAACAGGGGCTCTTTATCAACCTAGAGGGGTGAGATGGGAAAGGAGATGGGAGGGAGTTTCAAAAGGGAGGGGATATATGTATACCAATGTCTGATTCATGTAGAGGTTTGACAGAAAACAGTAAAATTCTGTAAAGGAATTATCCTTCAATAAAAAATAAATAAATTTTAAAAATAGTAATATGGCCATGAAAAGCAGTTAAAGTCAATACTGACTGAGTTTGAATCCTATTCTGCCACTTATTTCCTGTGTGACCTTGGACAAGGTAACTAACATCTCTGCTTCGGTTTCTTCAACTTAAGAAGAGCAGCAATTAAGTCTTCACCTCTTATCCAAATCATGAGGCTGAATATGTTTCAGAATTCAGAATTTTCCTTATTTTAGAAAAGGCAGTGTGGTACCATAGGACTGGAAAAGGTCAGTTTTTCATTCCAATTCCAAAGGAAGACAATGACAAAGAATGTTCAATGTTCAAACTACTGCACAATTGCACTCATTTCACACGCTAGCAAAATAATGCTCCAAATTCTCCAAGCCCAGCTTCAAAGTATGTGAACTGTGAACTTTCAGATGTTCAAGTTGGATTTAGAAAAGGCAGAGGAACCAGAGATCAAATTGACAACATCTGTTGAAGCATCAAAAAAGCAAGAGAGTTCCAGAAAAACATCTACTTCTGCTTTATTGACTACGCCAAAGCCTTTGACTGTGTTAATCACAAGGAACTCTGGAAAATTCTGAAAGAGATGAGAATACCAGACCACCTGACTTGCCTCTTGAGAAATCTGGATGCAGGTCAAGAAGGAACAGACAGAACTGGACATGAAACAACAGACTGGTTTCAAATTGGGAAAGGAGTAGTCAAGCCTGTATATTATCACCCTGCTTATTTAACTTATATGCAGAGTACATCATGAGGAATGCTGGGCTGGAAGAAGCACAAGCTGGAATCAAGATTGCTGGGAGAAATATCAATAACCTCAGATACACAGATGATACCACCCTTACGGTAGAAAATGAAGAACTAAAGAGCCTCTTGATGAAAGTGAAAGAGGAGAGAGAAAAAGTTGGCTTAAAGCTCAACATTCAGAAAACTAAGATCATGGCATCTGATCTCATCATTTCATGACTAATAGAAACAGTGGCAGATTTTCTTTTCTTGGGCTTCAAAATCACTGCAGATGGTGACTGCATGGAAAACCATAAAACTCTAAAAAAACTGAATAGATCCTAGTGGCCTTTTTTTTTTTTTAACAGCTTCTCCAATTTTAATCATGAGAAAACCTAAGACACAGAGATATCAGACAACCGCCCTGAGATAACGTAGCTAATTTCTTAAACAGTGTTGGAGACTGACTTTCAGTTTAGTGTCCTGTGTGCTACATCATAATATTAAAAAATATGTATTATTATTATTATTTCAGACTTGAAAGCTAGAATTAATAAATAGTTCCCAAGAGTCTTTCCAATCTTGAAATTCTAAAATGTGGACTGACTTTCTCATGATCAATGGATACTTTTTACGATTGCCAAAATTATGTTTCTTTGTGTGTATATGTGTCTGCTGTGCTCAGTCACGTCCAACTCTTTGTCACCCCTTGGACCGTAGCCTGCCAGGCTCCTCTGTCCATGGGCTTTTCAAGGAAAGAATACTGGACTGGGTTGCCATCTCCTTTTGCAGGAGATCTTCCTGAATCGTGGGTCAAATCCACCTATCCTGCTTTAGTAAGCAGATTCTTTACCACTGCACCACAGGGGAGCCCCCTTAGATTCCTTAGAGGCAGAAAATTCTCTGAAGTCAGTAATGGGAGCTATCTGAAGCAGCTGTTCAGAGGAAACTGTTGGCAGTAAGAAGGGGCCATAGAGTTCCAGAATGACAATGCAATTTTTTTAAAAAAGGATCAAATCTGCCTTACAAGTACATTTTTTTTCCCTTTTGAAATAATCCATGAGACTTGCCAAACACCTCTTGGCATAAGTAGTATGTATTTGGTTGCATGGAAGGCTGATTTCTTAAACATAGACTACCTCATTTTTATAAGTGTAACTGAAGACATTGTTTCAGTCTCCCTGATGAGCTACAGGAACATGAAACTCTAGGACAAAATTCATAATCTTCAAGTGATTTTGCTCATGCTGTATACCTAATCTAAGTTTGATTGTTACCTTTTCTTGATAAAATTGTATTTTATTTTACAAGAATCAAGAAAAATGTACATTGAAAGTTATCATTGTCTACATTGTGTTGTACCTTCCAGATTTTCTTATACATCTATTTGTGACTTTTAAATAACAAACCTTTATTATATACCAAGCAAAGAGTTTCAAGGCTTCTTTTTCATTGAAAATAATAATGCATAGACCTTTCAATATCAGTATATATTTTATGCATGATTTAGTGGTTAAAAAAATAGCAAAATCTGTTTTAGAGCCAGCCATGTGCTAAGTATTTTAAATTGTCTTTCAAAATTTTAATCCTTCTAACAGCGTTAAAAGGTCAGTATTATTATTATCTTCATTATACAGTTGAAGAAATCAAAGTCTAGCTTAAGCAATATAAGCAAGTATACATATCTAGAAAGTAAGAGAGGGAACTTCCCTGTGGTCTAGTGGTTAAGACTTTGTCTTCCAATGCAGGTGGTGAAGGTTTGATCCCTGGTTGAGGAGCAAAGATCCCACATGCCTCTTGGCCGAAAAACCAAAACATAAAACAGAAACAATACTGTAACAAATTCAATAAAGACTTTAAAAAAAAAGCAAAGCATGAGAAACAAAATGTAAACCTGGGCACTCTAACTCCAAAAGTTTATGCCCTGAATCATATCAATTAGCTTTTCCTTTGCATGCACAATCTGCAACATTCACCCTTTTCTAATTGTTAGACCTCTAGTTCATTTCCCTTTTTCCCTGTTTTCTTCTTTCCCTCTCTTGCTCCTCTCCTCCCCTCCTTTCTATCATCAACAGCTCTTTGATGAGCATCTGTATAGCAAAATCTTAGGGACATGTCCTCAAAGTTCAAATGTGACTAACAACTGCTCCACAAAGAGCTGGGACCTGTTGTCCTCCAAATTCTCACCCTATATTGTTCAATAGGTTCATGTGACAAGTTCTGTTCAATGGGCCATGAGCCTTTATATGTGAGCCATGTCACTTCATGGACAAAGCACAGAAGACTGGCTGGGTTCTCCATGGGTGCTCTTGCCCATCTGGTGAACTTGAGTGCTGAGATGGCAGCAGCACAGAGCACACAGCCCCCATCAGCCTAGGCCCCTGAGTGACAACACAGCTTAGCACACCTACCTCCCACTGAGCTGTTTTGAACCTGAAGCTTGAACCTCAAAGCAAACATCTTCCTGTTAAGTCACTGAGTTATTAGCTTTAAGTTCTTACTGCACACAATGGGAATTAAGCAATATCTAGCAAAAATTATATCCCTTTCCCTTCTGACTCAGCAATCCTAGTTCTAAGAATCGTTCCCAGTTATACTGGCAAAAAAAAAGAGAAATAATGTATGCACAAGGCTATTAATTGCAGAGGAAATGACTTCTGAATATTTTTGAACAAACATACATGAAGAGCATTTACTTCATCTTCTCCTTTCTAGGGATTACTCTGTCCTTGAATAATGAAAATGCTATCTACTGAATTGGAGTTATGTTCTTGTGATATTTGTGTTGATGTTTGTGTTTATGCTTGTGTGTTTGCTCATTCATGCAGACATGCATGCTTCTTCTTGATTCTGAGAGAGGTCAGAGGCCAGTTTCCCAAAGTTCGCACATAGATGTTCAGATGGCACCGAGGTGAGGCATATAAGAAGTAGATTGGATCATGAATTATCTGTGGGAAAAGTAGGTGTTATCATTAGGAACCTGGGAGTGTAGGATGATTTTAAGATAAAAGGTGAGAGAGAAGCATTTGTCTAGATTCCTTTCATGTGAATGCTTTGTTTCAAGCAAAAGGAGAATTTTGAGGCAAGTTTGGCTCAGAGGTTAAAGCGTCTGCCTCCAATGCGGGAGACCTGGATTCGATCCCTGAGTCGGGAAGATCCCCTAGAGAAGGAAACGGTAACCCACTCCAGTATTCTTGCCTGGAGAATCCCATGGATGGAGAAGCCTGGTAGGCTACAGTCCACGGGGTCGCATAGAGTCGGACACGACTGAGCGATGGAATGGAACGGAACGGATAAAACACTTAACTGATGAGGCCTTCCTTAAAATGCTTACAGGGAACCTAGAGATTTTATGACTGTGAATTTTGGTTGTTAACACCAAGTAAATCTCTTTGAAAGTGAAAGTGTTAGTCGCTCAGTCATGCCTGACTCTTTTCAACCCCATGGACTGGTCCATGGAATTCTCCAGGCCAGAATACAAGAACTGGAGTGAGTAGCCGTTCCCATCTCCAGGGGATCTTCCCAAACCAGGGACTGAACTCAGGTCTCCGACATTGCAGGCAGATTCTTTACCAGCTGAGCTACCAGGGAAGCCCTTGATATCTTCAGGTTTTACATATATAGCAAATAGTATTTTAATTTCCTCAGGGGATTTAGCTTCATTTGCCTTTGAGAGAGTGCAAGTTTGCAAGCTTTTTTTCTTTCCCTTTGGGTAAATATTCAGCACAAGTGCATTACTTGCGAACCTTCTGAAAGATAAAGTGCTTTTCATGTTTTCTCTCAAGGTCTCACTAAATAGAGCATGTGAGGAAATGAGAAGCTATAATGACACCCACCTCCTAGCCCTCCTGGTGTGTGTGTGTGTGTGTGTGCGCGCGTGTGTGAGAATAGTTTTTGGTGAACTACTGCTTTCTCTTGGAGCCATTCCCATGTGAGCAGCCACGCCTGGGCCTTGTACCGCTTTCAGAAAATGACCCGTGACCGGCACACAGAACTGGAAACGTTGTCAGTGTGATGAGAATGCCTAATGTCCCCAGAGTCGCCATGCAGCAGAAGCCAGCCGTGACAAGTCATTACTCTGCTGTCCATAGTGACAGAGGGAATCTCTCTCATACGCAGTTAGCGGCTGGGGCGTGAATGCAAGGCAGAAGGAACCCACAGCCTGGAGCTGACGTCATCCACACCCTGTGCTTTTTTCGCTGTCCATCTTTGCCTGGGCAAAACTGGTAGTCTAATTGGTGACCACAGGGCAATCATCAAAATTCAGAAGGTAAACAGCAGCACTGCTACCACACGTTTGTAATAAATTCTTCAATGTTATTCACAGAAAGTGTTGTATTCATGGGGATAAATGAAAGGAGACTGCCACCCCACAAATGGCTGCAGGAGAGCATTCTGCAGATTGCAGAAGAGATGTTTAATTGGTGGAGAACACTTGGATCATTTAATCACGTAGGGATTCAGCAGAGATAGAAAGGTGTTGGGAAAAGCTGTGTTTCTCTGCCTCTGCCACGTTTCTGGCAAATCTAATGATTTGTATGCAGAGGAGAAAGACACCAGGCCATGGCAGGTTGACTGTGGGTCCTGGGTCATTTCCAGGTTTGAAGCCCAGCAAGTGAGACTGTCATCCAGTGATGGGGAAATTAGGAAGGAGGAATTAGCAATGAGCATCATTTTGGATGTATTGGTTTTAAACTTATCAGGGGACTTTCTAATGGAGAGAAGTGTGTTAAAGGGACTGGATCAAAGAGCAGGGGCAAGATCTGAACTGGAAGATGACTCAAGTGAGCTCATTAGGACTTAGAACTAGAGCTACACAGGATTGAAAAGGACTGGAGTTGGAGGCTTATATCAGGAATGGCTTTAAGGGAGAGTGACAGCCTGGAGCACATCTTGTAGTTCTCACCGAGCCTCAGTTTTCTCTTTTGCCAATTGAATGACAATAATGCATCCTTCATAGATTTTGGGGAAATAAACTGAGAAAATATATTAAAAGCACTGGATAACACAGAGAACTCAGCCTGGTGCTCTGTGACAACCTCAAGGGGTGGAATGGGGAACGTGGGAGGGAGGCTCCAGAAGGAGGGGATATAAATATACTAGAGTCCTTTGTACTGCAAGGAGATCCAACAAGTCCATTCAAAAGGAGATCAATCCTGGGTGTTCATTGGAAGGACTGATGCTAAAGCTGAAACTGCAATACTTTGTCCACCTCATGCGACGAGTTGACTCACTGGAAAAGACTCTGATGCTGGGAAAGGTTGGGGGCAGGAGGAGAAGGGGACGACTGAGAATGAGATGGCTGGATGGCATCACCGACTCTGTGGACATGAGTTTGAGTGAACTCTGGGAGTTGGTGATGGACAGGGAGTCCTGGCATGCTGTGATTCATGGGGTTGAGGAGAGTCAGACACGACTGAGAGACTGAACTGAACCGAGCTGAACTGATGGCTAATTCACATCGGCATATGGTGGAAACCAACACAGCATTGTAAATCAACTGTCCTCCAATTTAAAAAAATCACTTAGCACAGTGCCTGGAATATAGTAAACCCTCAAGAAATAGTAGCTGTTTATTTGTTGAAACATAAAAATAGAAGGTAACAGTATTCTTTTAGAATACCATCTAGAAGAATTGGGAGACTAAGTATGAAAAGGAGAATTGTAGATAAGGATAAATCCATTTTTGAAGACCATAGGAGTACATTAATGGACTTTGAAAGGAACAGAGGAATTTCCATATGGAAATACAATCTATAGTTCTTTATATATATAAAAAACAATATGTATATGTATATTTTATAAACTCTTGAAAACTTTGTCTTTTATCAAAGGGAGAAATATTTTTATATTCCTTTTCTATATCCAGGTATTCAACCAAGATTAGCTGGAGGTATTAAGCCTTCTTAATACCCACACTGCAATTTTGCATTTCCAATGAATCTAAACTGCTTTAAGACTGAGGAAGAGGAGTTTTGGAGTAGATACATTGCAATAGTATTCCCTGGAAAAAAAGTTTTTTTCATGCCCATGGGTGGACCTTGAGCCCTATTCTATTCTTGATTCTGCCCTAGAAAGGGGTCTTTCACCCACACAGTGCCACTCACTCATGCTCAGGAAATGTCCCCTAACACTTCTGCAGAGATGATGCCCCTTTCTTGATTTACATGGGCTACTCTGATTCATGATTATTTGTGGTTTCTGTCACCTACTAGAAGAAAATATTAGAACTGACATGTAAAAATTGAGTTTGAATGATGGATTTACAGCTTATTAGCTTTGTTATGTTAATTAAACAAGGAGGCCATTAAGCCAAGGTGGCTTTTCAGTGTCAGCAGCCTGTGTGTGTGTGTGTGTCTGCTCAGTCACTCAGTCGTGAATGACACTTTTGTGACTCTATGGACTGTAGCCTGCCAGGTTCCTCTGTCCATGGAATTCTCCAGGCAAGAATACTGGAATGGGTTGCCATTTCCTCCTCCAGGAGATCTTCTTGATCCAGGGATTGAATGCACATCTCTTGAATTGGCAGGCAGTATCTTTACCACTGAACCACCTGGGAAGCAAACTCAAACCTAAGTCTGTAATGCCTCAAGTTGTTGAGAAACCCAAGTACAACCAATCACAGACAACCAACAAGGCTTTCCCAAATAAGTCAACCACTTATGCTATAACTAATCAAATAATTTCCTTGTTTTGTTTCTACCTTTTCTCTATAATGTCTTTCCCTGAACTCCCATCAGCTCTGAATCATTTCTGGTTTGGTGATACTCAATTTGAGTCAATTTATGCCCAAAGAAATTCTTAAAAATTTTAATATGTTTCAACTTATCTTTTAACAGCTTTGTGACCTAAACTTTCACTTTCCCATTCTAATATAGGCATAATTCACAGAATTGTAAAAATAAAATTGAAATTAGTGTACATAAGGCTTTTTATAAATTATGGTATATCATTCAAGTGCATTGTGATGTTATTAAAAGTGTTCTCTTTAATAAGCTAATTATTTCTTATACTCTGGGCACTCTAGCTGCCGAAGAAGTGGCAGCATCTAGCAATCAAGTGAGTACCAAATCCATATTCAACAGCCACTAATTACCAAGCTTATGAAACTGTCTTGCATTCTTCTAGAGGAGAAAATTTTGTATGACTGAGATGATAAATAGAAATTTTCCTCCCCAAACACACACATGCATTTACCCACAAATTTTGTTAGACTTGGAGTCAAATAAAGTCTATTCAATAACCAAGTGTTGAAAGTTAAAAAGAGGGGACAGAGAAACATAATAAAGCCTGTGATTTTCTTTCCTTATCAAAACCAATATTCCAGTTCTTTGATAACAGCTGGATGTCCATATAAATGGAACTAGTTTCAGATCCCATGAGTTTAAATAGCTCAGTCCTACAGAACTGCCCCCACTTCAGAGGTAAGCTGCAGATGGGTTTCCCAGTCTACCCATCCTTCTGTCCAACAAACTACAAGTATGAAGGGGGTTTGTCCCATGCCCCATCCCCCTGCAAGTTTGATAATTTCTACGATAGCTCCCAGAACCTAATCTGAAGTAATCATTTTTTTCTTTCTATATTCTGTCTTTACAAACCTTTTCCTTTCTTTAGCCTCTTGGAGCTCCCAACTACTTGTTAGTGGGGCACTGTCCAATCTTGAATTAGTCAATAAAGTCAATTAGATTTAAAAATTTCATTTGATTTTTGTTTTTAACACCAATTTATTGTAAAGCATACAACTCCAAAATAGCCCAACAGAAGAGATAAATAATGAAGGATATGGAATGGTGGGCACATTGCAATTTCCTACTTCAGGGTATCTTTCCAACCTAGGGAAATCCCACCATTAAAGAAACTCAAATGCTTTAAAATGCTTTTTCTAGTCTCCTCTTGTTGACCTCTTTGGCTTATATTTCATGTATTGTTTCCCTTGATCATAACTTATTCAGTTCAGTTCAGTCCCTCAGTTGTGTCCAACTCTTTTTGACCCCATGGACTGCAGCATGCCAGGCTTCCCTGTCCATTACCAGCTCCCAGAGATTGCACAGACTCATGTCTTTCAAGTCAGTGATGCCATTCAACCATCTCATCCTCTGTCGTCCCCTTCTCCTCCTGTCCTCAATCTTTCCCAACATCAGGGTCTTTCCCAATGAGTCAGTTCTTTGCATCAGGTGGCCAAAGTATTGGAGTTTCAGCTTCAGCATCAGTCATTCCAATGAATATTCAGGACTGATTTCCTTTAGGATGGACTGGTTGGATCTCCTTGCAGTCCAAGGGACTCTCAAGAGTCTTCTCCAACACACAGTTCTAAAGCATCAATTCTTCAGCACTCAGCTTTGTTTATAGCCCAACTCTCACATCCATACATGACTACTGGAAAAACCATAGCTTTGACTAGATGGACCTTTGTTGGCAAAGTAATGTCTCTGCTTTATAATATGCTGTCTAGGTTGGTCATAGCTTTTCTTCCAGGGAGCTAACATCCTTTAATTTCATGGCTGCAGTCACCATCTGCAGTGATTTTGGAGCCCAAGAAAACAAAGTCTCTCACTGTGTCCATTGTTTCTCCATCTATTAGCCATGGAGAGATGGAACCAGATGCCATGATCTTAGTTTTCTGAATGTTGAGTTTTAGGCCAGCTTTATCACTCTCCTCTTTCACTTTCATCAAGAGACTCTTTAGCTCTTCTTCAATTTCTACCATAAGGGTGGTGTCATCTGCGATCTGAGGTTATTGATATTTCTCCTGGCAATCTTGATTCCAGCTTGTGCTTCATCTAGCTCAGCATTTTGCATGATGTATTTTGCATATAATTTAAATAAGCAGGTTGACAATATACAGCCTTGACGTACTTCTTTCCCAATTTAGAACCAGTCTGTTGTTCCATATCCAGTTCTAACTGTTGCTTCCTGACCTGCATACAGGTTTCTCAAGAGGCAGGTCAAGTGGTCTAGTATTCCCAGCTTGAAGAATTTTCCACAGTTTGTTGTGATCTACACAGGATAATTGGTTTACAGAATTGTGTTGGTTTCTGCCATACATCAACATGAATCAGCCATAGGTATACATATTTCCCTTCCCTCTTGAACCTCCCTCCCACCTCCCACTCCATCCCACCCCTCTAGGTTGTCATTGCTCATCATTGCTATTGATCATCAACAGGTTCCTTGACAATGACCAAGTATTTAAAGAGAGAGGCAAGTGACTCTGAATCTGAGAATAGATATATTTTATTCCACAAAATCTGGCAGAATATGGGGGAATGCTATCCTGCCACAGGAGGAAAAGAAAAGTTGTGCTAAATAATTTTTCCTTCCTCTGTCTCCCAGTGCTTTGCTGCGCCTCCAACTTAACTTTTGTTACTGGCTGTCTTAGTGCTTAGTTGTTCATGTGCATATCTGTCACCTTCACTAGACTGAGTTCCTTAAGACCAGGGTCCATGTGCCTAGGTCAAAGAAGATGTTCAATTAATATTTTCTGAGTTGAAATTTTAGCATTTTCTCCTGATATGTAAGTAGCAAATCAGGATATAGAGAATAGTCATACCTGTGGTTATTCAAAGAGTCAGTGAAACTCCAGCCTGCAATAAAATATTTCATACTTTCTAGTTTGTGGAGCTTTAACCTCACCCCTAGGAGCTGAGTTCAAAGTCATCAGCATATGAAGGGTTTTCTTAATTCCTCCCTCCTGACTTTAAAATATGAGCAATATAGGGACAACTTTCCTGGGTTTCCTTTCTCTATTACATACATTTCATATAGGAGGCCATCTGGTGTTTGGGAATAATGACTTCTGCCCTAGATACTTTTTCTATGTTTCTCATGAATATGACTTGTAGCAGGAAGGTAGAAGGCATGAAATAAAACAGTTATGGTTCCAGTTCTTTTGCTGATTTTAAACCTGAATAAGTTTCACTTCATCTTCCACTTCTTTCCCCATCCTCGTTTTATAATCTTTCTCATTTCTAAAATGAAGCAGGTGTTAAAGAGGAGGTGGTCATGGACAGTGTCAACCTTGGCACATTTCAGATGTTTCTAGTATCAGTAACAAGGGGAGAATTTTCTCGTCTAACAACCTCATCTTACATATACACTGCCAAAGGCCAGGGTTTTCACATGACTTGCCCAAGGTTATTCTATGGTGGGAGAAGAAAATAAAACCATTATCTTCTGTTCTCAGTTCAGTGCCTTGTTGCTATGGAATACTTTGTTGAGGGAAAGAAAATGAGTGGTAGATATATCAGTTTTATTGCCACTTCAAGATCTACCACAAAGCTTCAGACAAACAGAAATTAATAATACTTTAATGTGTTGTTGGATTCTTATTGCTAGAATTTTGTTAAGGATTTTTGCATCTATGTTCATCCATGATATTGGCCTGTAGTTCTCTTTTTTAGTGGCATCTTTGTCAGGTTTTGGGATTAGGGTGATGGTGGCCTCATAGAATGAGTTTGGAAGTTTACCTTCCTCTGAAATTTTCTGGAAGAGTTTGAGTAGAATAGGTGTTAGCTCTTCTCTAAATTTTTGGTAGAATTCAGCTGTGAAGCTGTCTGGACCTGGGCTTTTGTTTGCTGGAAGATTTCTGATTACAGCCTCTAGTTCCGTGCTTGTGATGGGTCTGTTCAGATTTTCTATTTCTTCCTGGTTCAGTTTTGGAAAGTTGTACTTTTCGAGGAATTTGTCCATTTCTTCCAGGTTATTCATTTTATTGCCATATAGTTGCTGATAGTATTCTCTAATAATCCTTTGTATTTCTGTGTTCTCGGTTGTGATCTCTCTCTTTTCATTTCTAATTTTATTGATTTGGTTTTTCTCCCTTTGTTTCTTGATGAGCCTGGCTAGTGATTTGTCAATTTTATTTACCTTCTCAAAGAACCAGCTTTTGGCTTTGTTGATTTTTGCTATGGTCTCTTTTGTTTCTTTTGCATTTATTTCTGCCCTAATTTTTAAGATTTCTTTCCTTCTACTAACCCTGGGGTTCTTCATTTCTTCCTTTTCTAGTTGCTTTAGGTGTAGAGTTAGGTTATTTAGTTGGCTTTTTTCTTATTTCTTGAGGTATGCCTGTATTGCTATGAACCTTCCCCTTAGCACTGCTTTTACAGTGTCCCACAGGTTTTGGGTTGTTGTGTTTTCATTTTCATTCATTTCTATGCATATTTTTATTTCTTTTTTGATTTCTTCTATGATTTGTTCATTATTCAGCAGCGTTGTGTTCAGCCTACATATGTTGGCGTTTTTAATAGTTTTTCTCCTGTAATTGAGATCTAGTCTTACTGCATTGTGGTCAGAAAAGATGCTTGGAATGATTTCAATTTTTCGAATTTACCAAGGCTAGATTTATTGCCCAGGATGTGATCTATCCTAGAGAAGGTTCCGTGTGCACTTGAGAAGAGGTGAAATTCATTGTTTTGGGGTGAAATGTCATATAGATATCTATTAGGTCTAACTGGTCTAGTGTATCATTTAAAGTTTGTGTTTCCTTGTTAATTTTCTGTTTAGTTGATCTATCCATAGTTGTGAGTGGGGTACTAAAGTCTCCCACTGTTATTGTGTTATTGTTGATTTCCCCTTTCATACTTGTTAGCATTTGTCTTACATATTGTGGTGCTCCTATGTTGGGTGCATATATATTTATAATTGTTATATCTTTTTCTTGGATTGACCCTTTGAGCATTATGTAGTGTCCTTCTTTGTCTCTTTTCACATCCTTTGTCTTAAAGTCTATTTTATCTGATATGAGTATTGCTACTCCTGCTTTCTTTTGGTCTCTAATTGCATGGAATATCTTTTTCCAGCCCTTCACTTGAGATCATACATCATGACCAAGTAGGCTTTATCCCAGGGATGCAAGGATTCTTCAATATCCACAAATCAATCAACGTAATACACCACATTAACAAAATGATAAATAAAAACCATATGATTATCTCAATAGATGCAGAGAAAGCCTTTGACAAAATTCAACATCCATTTATTATCAAAACCTTCCAGAAGGCGGGAATAGAAGGAACATTCCTCAACAAAATAAAAACTATATATGACAAACCCACAGCAAACATTATCCTCAATGGTGAAAAATTGAAAGTGTTTCCCCTAAAGTCAGGAACAAGACAAGGGTGCCCACTCTCACCACTACTATTCAACATAGTTTTGTTTGGCCACAGCAATCAGAGCAGAAATAGACATAAAAGGAATCCAGATGGGAAAAGAAGAAGTAAAACTCTCACTGTTTGCAGATGACATGATCCTTTACATAGAAAACCCTAAAGACTCTACCAGAAAATTACTAGAGCTAATCAATGAATATAGTAAAGTTGCAGGATATAAAATCAACACACAGAAATCCCTTGCATTCCTATACACTAATAATGAGAAAATAGAAACAGAAGTTAAGGAAATAATTCCATTCACCATTGTAACGAAAAGAATAAAATACTTAGGAATATATCTACCTAAAGAAACAAAAGACCTATATATAGAAAACCATAAAACACTGGTGAAAGAAATCAGAGAGGACACTAATAGGTGGAGAAATATACTGTCTTCATGGATTGGAAGAATAAATATTGTGAAAATGAATATATTACCCAAAGTAATTTATAAGTTCAATGCAATCCCTATCAAGCTACCAATGGTGTTTTTCACAGAGCTAGAACAAATAATTTCACAATTTGTATGGAAATACAAAAAACCTCAAATAGCCAAAGCAATCTTGAGAAAGAAGAATTGAACTGGGGGAATCAACCTGCCAGGCTTCAGGCTCTACTACAAAGCCACAGCCATCAAGATAGTATGGTACTGGCATAAAGACAGAAATATAGATCAATGGAACAAAATAGAAAGCCCAGAGATAAATCTATGCACCTATGGACACCTTATCTTTGACAAGGGAGGCAAGAATATTCAATGGAGAGAAGACAATCTCTTTAACAAGTGGCGATGGGAAAACTGGTCAACCACTTGTAAAAGAATGAAACTAGAACACTCCCTAACACACACAAAAATAAACTCAAAATGGATTAAAGATCTAAATGTAAGACTAGAAATTATAAAACGTCTAGAGGAGAACATAGGCAAAATACTCTCCAACATAAATCACAGCAGAATCCTCCATGACCCACCTCCCAGAATATTGGAAATAAAAGCAAAAATAAACAAATGGGACCTCATTAAAATCAAAAGCTTCTGCACAGCAAAGGAAACTATAAGCAAGGTGTAAAGGCAGCCTTCAGAATGGGAGAAAATAATAGCAAATAAAGCAACTGATAAAGGATTAATCTCCAAAATATACAAGCAACTCCTGCAGCTCAATTCCAGAAAAATAAACGATCCAATCAAAAAATGGGCCAAAGAACTAAACAGACATTTCTCCAAAGAAGACATAAAGATGGCTAACAAACACATGAAAAGATGCTCAACATCACTCATAATCAGAGAAATGCAAATGAAAACCACAATGAGGTACCATTTGACACCAGTCAGAATGGCTGCTATCCAAACGTCTACAAGCAATAAATGCTGGAGAGGGTGTGAAGAAAAGGGAACCCTCTTAACGCTGTTGGTGGGAATGCAAACTAGTAAAACCACTATGGAGAACAGTGTGGAGATTCCTTAAAAAACTGGAAATAGAATTGCCATACGACCCAGCAATCGCACTCCTGGGCATACACACCGAGGAAACCAGAATTGAAAGAGACACATGTACTCCAATGTTCATTGCAGCACTGTTTATAATAGCCAGGACATGGAGGCAACCTAGATGTCCATCTGCAGACGAATGGATAAGAAAGCTGTGGTACATTTGCACAATGGAGTATTACTCAGCAATTGAAAAGAATACATTTGAATCAGTTCTAATGAGGTGGATGAAACTGGAGCCTATTATACAGAGTGAAGTAAGCCAGAAAGAAAAACCCCAATACAGTATACTAATGCACATATATGGAATTTAGAAAGGTGATAACGATAACCCTGTATGGGAGACAGCAAAAGAGACACAGATGTATAGAACAGTCTTTTGGACTCTGTGAGAGAGGGCGAGGGTGGGATGATTTGGGAGAATAGCATTGAAACATGTATATTATCATATGTGAAACGAATTGCCAGTCCAGGTTCGATGAATGAGTCAGGGTGCTCGGGGCTGGTGCACTGGGATGAACCAGAGGGATGGGATGAGGAGGGAGGTGGGAAGGGGGTTCAATATGGGGAAGATATGTACACCCAGGGCAGATTCATGTCAATGTATGGCAAAACCAATTCAATAATATAAAGTAATTAGCCTCCAATTAAAATAAATAAATTTAAAAAATAATAAAAATAATACTTTATTTGTATAAAGATAATTAATATCCCTTGTGCATCTGTAGTTTTAGCAGACTAAGGTTTATCTGCCATAATCTGGGGGCAGGGGCATTTTACCTGTCAGTATCTTAAAGAGTTGAAAACAGTAGGATTAATTTTCATGCATGATAAGAACTGCTTTGTCTTTCATGTTGTTATTGCTGTCTAGTCACTAAGTCATCTCTGACTCTTTGGGACCCCATGGACTGCAGCATGCCAAGCTTTCCTGTCCTTCACTATCTCCCTGAGCTTGCTCAAACTCATGTCCATTGAGTTGGTGGTGCTATCCAACCATCTCATCCTCTCTTGCCCCCTTCTCCTCAGTCTTTCCCAGCATCAGGGTCTTTTCCAATGAGTTGGTTCTTAGCATTAGGTGGCCCAAATATTGGAGCTTCAGCTTCAGCATCAATCCTTCTAATGAATATTCAGGGTTTATTTCCTTTAGGATTGACTGATTGATCTTTCATACACAGAGTTTCATACATAGTTTTCATACAGAGTTAACTGGTCAGTGCTTTCTTCCTGACATTTCACTGTATGATTGTTTCCATTTTTAGCTTTTTATACCTTGGGATCAGTAATGACAGTAATCAACCCTTCTCATGACTTTTCAAAGTTACCTGAATATCCCTGAAGATGTACTCTGAGAATTTACTTACTATACATTCAAGTAATGGACAGGTGAGCAGTAAAAGCAAGTCTCAAGCTATGAACAACATCATCTAGTGAATAAGACATCATCTAGACATGAACAAACTTTGGTAACTGTGTTAACTTTGATATGTTGCGTAGGTGTTTTATTCACAAGTACTTAGAGTTCTTAGCTATAAAAGAATAGTAAAGGTATTCCACTTTCAGGCTTTCTAGGAGTTTAAGAAGAATTAGAAATTAAATATTAAAGCAAAATTCAAATGCCTTGATTGTTCTCTCCCCATATTCTAAAGTTAGCTCCTGAGCTGAGAGAGTTGCTCTGAAGTTGACAGTTTTCAAATTAGAGGTCACTTGAATGAGGCTCAAGGTTGGAAGTTAAAAGAAGGGGGAGTGAAGAGATCTGAATGGGCAAGGCTTCAGGGCTCCAACCTGTGCTTCAAGCAGATAAAGCTATTCATTTCTTCCTTCTTTTTTCCTTCCCCTTTTCCTTCCTACCATCCTTCTCTCCCTCTCTCCTTCCTCTTTTCCCTTCCTTCTTAACTGTTTTCCAAAGTGGCTGACTGTATCTTCTTATGATTTTAATTTTCATTTCCATGTTCTAAAAACATCTCTTCATGTGTCTATTTGCTTTTTGGAAGTGTCTACTAATATATTTTGTACCAGCTGAGCTACCAAGGAAGCCTCATATTTAGGTGATCACATATTTTTTCTTTTATTCTTTTAACATAGTTTATTGCAGTGATTTTTTTTTTTTTTTTGTATATTAAACCAACCTCGTATTCCTGGAGCTACTTCCTTTGATCACTATGACTATATATATGTGATATATTTATAATTTTAGTATATATATTTTAATTTTTGCAAATATTTTCATGAGGGGTATTGGTCTTTTGGTTTCATCTGTTTGTAATATTGTTGTCTGGGTTTTAATATTAGGGTAACACTGGACCAATAGAATTCACTGGGAATTATTCTCCTCTTCTGTTTTCTGGAAGAATTTTTATTTTATTTGGCATTATATTTATCTTAAATGTGTGACATAATTCACTATTTGAAGACTCCTAGGCCTGAAGTTTTCTATGGGGAAATGTTTCCATTAAAAATTCAATTTCTTGAAAAATATAGAGCTATTCAGAAATTTTACATGTGCTATCACCATCTTATTTTCCCATGCAATACTTATGGCATAAGCTCTGTGTCTTCTGAGTGAGCTTTGGTAGTTTATATCTTTCAGGAAATGTGTCTTTTTCATGTAAGGTGTCAAAGTAATTATAATATAGTTATTTATAATATTTCCTTATTATCCACTTAGTATCTTTGAATGAATATTTATAAATTGACCAAAATAATTTAGTCATCTTTTCCTTCATTCAGCACATGCTTGATGTAGAGAACCTAACTATGGGGTTCAGAATTACTCATTCTCAGCATGAATTCCTTAATAATTTCATTTTTTCATCCATATAAAAATATCTGGTCATAAGTCAGGCTAATGACACTATTTGAACTGATAAGGAAGAGGAGAAAGTCAGGCTTCCTGTAAGAAGTAAGGAACTCCTAACCACGAATTGTTAAGACTTGGCCTGTGGAAGAAACTGAGCACCAGTGGAGTCATGTGCAGTGTGATGGTTGGTGGCAAGGAGGGTGTGCTTCATCCAAATTGCTCATATCAGTGAAAGGTTCCAGGTGGCCATTGATATTACATCTGAGTGGACATCAGTTTTATGAATTAGAGGATCCATCTTTTCAACAGAGGTTTTTAGACAGAGATTGACATGTGGGAAGGGTAAGACAAACTCCAGGCAAGTTGTCAGGATCCCAGTTAAGTGAGTTTGGATGAGAGAAGGAAACTGGATCCAGCATAAAACTGCTTAGTGGTTAATAATACCCCAGGACTCACATATACTAGGTTCCAAGGCTCACTTCATGTCAGAGTCCCCTTAATTATTCAATATCTCTCGTCAGTCTCCTTCAGTGGCAGAAATAGAATTAAGTATAAATCCAAGTGATCCTCTATTCTGCAGAAACCTTATCAAAGGCAAGAGACTGCCTGGCTCACATCAGTCTCTCCTACTTTCCAGCGTGTCTGGATTTTTGTTTAAGCCCTTTGTCCAGGATTTCATGTTTGCTATTCCCAATTTTGTTAGCTCTGTCTCTTTGGAGGGATTGTGAACCTGGTTTGTGTCGTATAACCATAGAATGTCCAGTTTGGGAGCTATTTTAATAGCCAGATAGTCCCTGAATTATTCATCATTATGGATTTTTTTTTCACCCTTTGTTTTCCTACCTTCCCAGTCAGGCAGAAGAGGAAGTATAACCTGGAGGAGAATCATCATTGTTAAAGCTGGAATACAAAAGTAAACTCAAAGTTATTGTTCTGCTTTTCTGACCTCCAGAACTGATTCTTAAAACTCAAAATGGGAGGTTATAAAAGGATCATGAAACAGATTTTATGCAGTAAATATCATATGGGAAAACGATATGGAGATGGCATATATTCTTAGAGGAGGTTGGAGGGGGCAAAGATAAGAGAATCAGATTTGGGGGACCCCACAGAGAGAAATGAAGACAGTATTGAGTGTCAGTTGAGCACCATGAGAGAGAGACTCTGGTTATAGAAAAATCGAGTTAATACTTGAAGTCTGCTCATTGCCATTGGATGAAGCACCCTTACACACCACTAATGATAAGGAGCTACTTCAGGTAAGGATCTCCCACTGACAGATGTGTGTGCATGGCTAGGAGATGCCCCATACCATTGTCCAAATATGTTGCTGAGAATCATCTAAACCATCCTATTGTTACTTCCCTTTCAGTGGCCCAGGATACCAATAATTTACTCCTCAGGAGAATGTGGCATCTAAAGAGGGTGATATTTGTGTTACCAAACCAAACTTGGGTCCACTTGCCTGGACACAGTAAAGTCAATCTACTGACAGTGGGTTGTGGTGAAGGAAAGTGCAGTGTTTATTGCAGGGTGCCAAAGTAAGGAACTCAGGGCAGCTAGTGCTCAAAACACCTGAACTCCTTGATGAGTTTTAAGAAATAATTTTTAAAGGCAAAGTGAGGGACGGGAGTCTTGGGGTATAAGACCAGCTCCTGCACAATTTTCTGACTGATTGATGGAGAAATAACAGGACAGGGTCATATTATCAACCTTCAGGCTCCAGTAGGTCTAGAGGTTATGTGCGTGTGGTCATTAGCTAATTAATTCCTTTCATTTGATGGGAATTTTAGCATCTGCAAAACAACTCAAGAAATGTATATCTGATACTGTAATCTAGGTATTTCAGTTGTTGTTGTTTAGTTTCTAAGTTGAGTCCAACTGTTTTGCAACCCCATGAACTGTAGTCCACCAGGTTCCTCTGTTCATGGGATTTCCCAAGCAAGGACACTGGGTTGGGTAGACATTTCCTTCTCCAGGGGATCTTCTTGACCCAAAGACTGAACCCACATGTCTTGAGTTGCAGGTGGATTCTTTACCACTGAGCCACCAGGGAAGCCCAGGTATTTCAGAGAGGAGTTAAAGCAGAGGGTATTGGGAAGTGGGGTCTGTCACAGGTAGGCTCCATAGGACTCTGCTTGGTTACAATTAGATGGGAAAATCTTTCTATTCATTTTCCTTTTGATTAAACTGCTCCACTTCCTTCAGTGATGCTTATGGGGGTACGGGTGGAGGAAATGAGCATTTGTTGAACATTATATAATAGGCACAAAGTTTTTTAAGTGAATCTTCTAATTTAATCCTAAGAACAATTCCATGATATAATAAATTAAAAAAAAACTAATATATATATATGCATACAAACATATACAGATACCCATTCTAGTTAATTACCTATAAATATGTTCCTCTGGGTATATTCTTTTTAAAGTGGGATATTATTACTTTTATTATTATTATTAACAACCCAAGTGACTATCAGTGCCCTAAATATCATGATACTCAAATGCATTGTTGTTATTGTTTTTGATGATGATAATGATGATGAAGACATTAACAAACCTACAGTAGAACCATCAAGATTCTTATGGCATGATCTCAGTTTTATCACTTAATGTTGTGTCTCTAATGAACACTGATTGCAGTCAACTCTGAAATTATGTTATAACTCTTTAGAATAATCCTAAATAGCATCAGGAGCTACCATAAAGAGTCTTCTGATCATCTGTATAAAAGGCAGAAGGCTGGTTTCCACTTGATCCTTCCCAGTGCTGTCTATCCAGAGTATGTACTGCTTTTTGCAAAGGGTACATGGAAAAATTTTCTTTGAAGAGCAGATCTTAACTTAAGTTGATGGCTAAATTATGCCTTTGGTGGCTGTTGCCAACTGAAAAAAAAAGTGCATAATCTAAAAGTTGAGAATGTTTTATATGGTGAACAAAACTGAGGACTTAAGCCTAAGACACAGTCTTTCAGGTAGCTCTGAGAGACTGCTCCAAAAAGATATAAGGGAGGAGCCAGGATACACAGGAGTTTTTGCAACAAAGACCAGGTAAGTCAGAACTTCAAAAGGTTGCCATTAATTAAAGAAAATTGGATATCAAGTTAAGGAATTAAGTGCTTTTCTATGTATGGGAAGATGCAAGAGTCTGGTCTCACTGAAATCATTCCTTTGATATTCACCTCAGCTCTCTGGGGCCAGTATCCACTTTTGTCCATCCTGTGTCTCCTCAGGGTGTTCTGTTGGAGGTGTGGCCGAGGGCTTGGCAGCCAGCAGCTAGCTTATCTCCATCCTGAGTTCCCTCAGGGCTCACCATTAGGAGTGGCACAGAATAGGAAAAACAAGAGATCTTTTCAAGAAAATTAGAGCTATCAAGGGAACATTTCATTCAAAGATGGGCTCGATAAAGAAAAGAAATGGTATGGACCTAACAGAAGCAGAAGATATTAAGAAGAGGTGGCAAGAATACATAGAAGAACTGTACGAAAAAGATCTTCACGACGAAGATAATCACGATGGCGTGATCACTCATCTGGAACCAGACATCTTGGAATGTGAAGTCAAGTGGGCCTTAGAGAGCATCACTACAAACAAAGCTAGTGGAGGTGATAGAATTCCAATTGAGCTATTTCAAATCCTGAAAGATGATGCTGTGAAAGTACTGCACTCAATATGCCAGCAAATTTGGAAAACTCAGCAATGGCCACAGGACTGGAAAAGGTCAGTCTTCATTCCAATCCCAAAGAAAGGCAATGCCAAAGAATGCTCAAACTACGGCACAATTGCACTCATCTCATACGCTAGTAAAGTCATGCTCAAAATTCTCCAAGCCAGGCTTCAGCAATATGTGAATCATGAACTTTCAGATGTTCAAGCAGGTTTTAGAAAAGGCAGAGGCACCAGAAATCAAATTGCCAACATCTGCTGGATTATGGAGAAAGCAAGAGAGTTCCAGAAAAACATCTATTTCTGCTTCATTGACTATGCCAAAGCCTTTGACTGTGTGGATCACAATAAACTGTGGAACATTCTGAAAGAGATGGGAATCCCAGACCACCTGACCTGCCTCTTGAGAGACCTGTATGCAGGTCAGAAAGCAACAGTTAGAACTGGACATGGAACAACAGACTGGTTCCAAATAGGAAAAGGAGTACGTCAAGGTTGTATATTGTCACCATTCATGGGGTCGCGGAGAGTCGGACACGACTGAGCGACTGAACTGAACTGAACTGAACTGATGCAGAGTGCATCATGAGGAATGCTGGGCTGGCAGAAGCACAAGCTGGAATCAGATTGCTGGGAGAAATATCAATAACCTCAGATATGCAGATGACACCACACTTATGACAGAAAGTGAAGAGGAACTCAAAAGCCTCTTGATGAAAGTGAAAGAGGAGAGTGAAAAGTTGGCTTGAAGCTCAACATTCAGAAAACAAAGATCATAGCATCCGGTCCCATCACTTCATGGGAAATAGATGGGGAAACAGTGTCAGACTTTATTTTTTTGGGCTCCAAAATCACTGCAGATGCTGATTGCAGCCATGAAATTAAAAGACGCTTACTCCTTGGAAGGAAAGTTATGACCAACCTAGACAGCATATTGAAAAGCAGAGACATTACTTTGCCAACAAAGGTCCGTCTAGTCAAGGCTATGGTTTTCCCAGTGGTCTGGTCATTATGGACTGTGAAGAAAGCTGATCACTGAAGAATTGATGCTTTTGAACTGTGGTGCTGGAGAAGATTCTTGAGAGTCCCTTGGACTGCAAGGACATCCAACCAGTCCATTCTAAAAGAGATCAATCCTGGGTGTTCATTGGAAGGACTGATGTTAAAGCTGAAACTCCAATACTTTGGCCACCTCATGGGACGAACTGACTCACTGGAAAAGACTCTGATGCTGGGAGGGATTGGGGGCGGGAGGAGAAGGGGACGACAGAGAATGAGATGGCTGGATGGCATCACCGACTAGATGGACATGAGTTTGGGTGAACTCCAGGAGTTGGTGATAGACAGGGAGGCCTGGGGTGCTGTGATTCATGGGGTAGCAAAGAGTCGGACACGACTGAGCAACTGAACTGAACTGATGTAGAGGATGGTTAGCTGTGTCCGGGGGTTGACCAGAAATATGAAGAAGACAATTCTCACTTTTGAGATAGTGAGAAGAGAAGGATAGACAGAAACAAAAAGCCCTAGCCCCATGAGGTGAATGTCATGATAATTACAGGTAGAATATGAATGACAATACAGGGGAGGAACAGAGAATCTCTAGAAAATGATGTGACCAACCAGGATTGATGCACAAGCTCTAGAGAGGCTTTATGCACCAGTTTGACTGCATTTTGTTCCACTTAAATTTCATTTAGAGCTTTAAGAAGGAAGCTGATGCAAATTGGCCAGATCTAACCAGCACATGCTTGGCAGTATGTTAACCAGGGAAAGGGTTTTTGTGTTTAGTCACTAAGTCGTGTCTGACTGTTTTGCAACCTTGTGAACTGTAAACCACCAGGCTCCTCTGTCCATGAGATTTCCCAGGCAAGAAATACTGGAATGGGTTGCCGTTTTCTTCTCCAGGGGATCTTCCTGATTCAAGAGCCAAACCCATATCTCCTATGTTGGCAGGCAGGTTCTTTACCACTGAACACCAGGGAAATCCAGGGAAAGAGTTAAGTAATCTAATTTATGTTGATTATATCAGCTATATTTATTGCAATAGGCTAGAAAAGGATAAAACAAATTTTCTTACTTGTATATGTTTTCTTTGAATTAAGAGTCATTTCTCTGTCTCCTTTTTCAGGATTAGTATATTCAAATGAGTAGTTCTGGGATTAGGATTTTCTTTAAAGCTTGATACCTAGGTAGAAGGCAACTCTAAAACTATTGGACAGAAGGTACAAAAAACAGCAGATATTTGTCTTAATATGAGAAAGACATTTCCATAGACTGTATTCTCCCTAATGGAATGGATGGACTCTCCAGGAAATAAATCCCTGTATTTAGACATGCCCAAACATGTGAAGGAAAGTTTCCTCTGCTGGAAAGTTTGGGAATCTGAGCTTGATTGTCTTTAGAGGCCCTCTCAACTCTAAGTTCTATAAACAGTTGTCTTATCTAAGTTTAGGCCCCTGGCTTCACCTGGCTTCCATAGAAAACAAAGGCTGAGATGAAGCTTCTTTACAAGACTTTATTGGAAGGTGTGGGCTTCCCTGGTGGCTCAGGGGTAAACAATCCACCTGCCAATGCTGGAGACTTGGGTTAGATCCCTGGGTTGGGAAGATCCCCTGGAGAAGGAACTGGCAACCCACCCCAGTATTCTTGCCTGGGAAATCCCATGGACAGAGGAGCCTGACAGACTACAGTCCATGGGGTCACCAAGAGTCGGCCACCACTTAACGACTAAACAACATTGGAAGGTGCATTTCCAGGGCCATCTGTGAGAGGGAAAAATGGATGTAATCCAAGAAAGAGCGAAAAGCAAATGCAAGGTTTTGTCTACTCAACTGGCCACATCTTCAGAGGAAACACAAATGTCTTCCAGAAATGCTTAACAGAAACATCTTGCTTTGCTCTGATGCAGAGTAAGAAGAGACAGGCTTCTTCCCATGTCCTAGATTTTACTGATCAAAGTTTGTCCCATAGAATGTTGATCTTCCTGCACATCTAGGTTGCATTGCCTGGCCCTTCATAATCGTTGCTAGAAAAATTAGTGTGGTTCTTTCTTTGTGTCTAGAAATTTTTAGAGGAGCCATAGTCTGGTTGGTTGGGTGAGGTCAGGTAAGATGGAAACTTTGCCTTTCCTGGCCCTCATCTCCAAGTGAAGCTGAAAAAGCCTGCAGTGTTAGGAGATTAGACTAGGTAGCTGCAATCAGAGCTTTCCATTGAGCAAATGGTCAACCAATGGAGCTGAGCAAACCTGAGGAGGCACATAACCTGGATTCAGCAGCATATTTTGTGACTCAACACTTTTTTCCAATGTAGACTCTCTCCTGGGTTCGATCTTCTTTCTCTGCATTAAAACTTAGACACAATGTTGTAGAGATGGGAGCAGAAATGAGAAAAACAGCATGAATTAATCAACACAAAGAAAGAAATACTGAATAGAAGGATTTTTATAAAACACAAACAAAAAAAATATTTAAAACAAACAAAAAAGCCAGTTTTGGAAGTGTAGTTTTATCTGAACCCTTTCTCTTCATTCTTCCCTATCCTCCCGTGAATGTCACAGTTCCACAGGAAATGCATTTTTATGTACCAGGATGTCTGTGACCTTTAGTTCCTGGTGCTGGAGTGCAGCACCTCCAGGCTTCCACCAGGATCACAGCATGGGATCCCCATGCCAGAAGTAGGCTGGGACTCTGAGAGCTTCTTCAGGGACCTTTTAGACTTCTGTTGCAGAGCTGTAGGTGGGCAGGAAAGTTGGCTGACTGGCTAATATCTTACTTTTTACAGTTTAAAAAAACTTCTGAGCCTCTGTGCCTCCCGTTCAGAGATGTTTCTGCTTTCTGACAGGTGCACAATTCTCTTCCACAGCCCAAACAGAAAATTGGCTAGAAGTGAGGAGTAAAAATAACTCCATTTAGTACGGTGAAAGAAATGACAGAGTAAATCCCTGCATTGCAAGCTTCTGGCCTCTTCAGTCTCTATTCTCATTCACCCCTCAACTCAATGTCACTTAGCTCTGTCCTTATCACAGATGGAAATAGTTCTGACAGAATCATATAGAGCCTCCAGGTTACCAACTCAGTTGGCTTCTCCTTAGTACTCATTTCCTCAAACTCTTCATGGTCCTTAATATCTCTATGCTTTTCAGAAATGTATCTTCTGTTGTTTGGACATTATCTCTTTTTCCAGATTCTCCTCTCTCCCCTTGGAGTCCTTCATTATCTCTTAAGCTGATTTCTCTTCTCCCAATAGCTTCTCAAGTGTTAGTTCTCAGGAATGGTCCATGGCTCACTTTTCTTTAACCGTGGTTATAGCTTCAATGACTAAATGAATGTCAGTGATTCCCACATCTGCTTTCTTATCTCAGCCTTTTCTCTTGACCTCTGGAATCTTGTTCCTCACTATCAACTGGACATTATCTCCTGGAAGCCCATTAGACACCTCAAATTTAAGGTGCATCAAGGTCAAGTCTGTCTGCATCACGCCTCCCAGATGTGTTTCCTCTCTTTCATTGTTTGAGGAAGTAAATGATACCAACATTCACTTAATTGCTCTCTGAAATTGAGAGTCATCCTAGACTTTTCTTCCTGAGCCAGGAGATAATGGAGTCATTTCCCTCTTTCCATCCCCATGCTGTTGATGCTCTGATGCTGGCCCTCATAATTGCCCAGTTGAAACTTGAACATTTCCCTCTGCTAGAATTTGTCCAACTTCCACATGCCTGAGATCTCCTTCTAAAACACAGATCTGATCACCTCATTCCCTGGTGTCTTTAGTCAGGTTCTCTAGAAGTGGAGCCTGAAACACGAGATGAGGCGCTTGTGATTTACTGAAGGGTTCTCTCAGGAAAAACCTGTGAGGGAAGGAGTGAAGAAGGTAGGGAAGAGAGAAGGGTGTATTGTCACATCAAGTCTAGCCTTGGTCCCATCCACAGGGGAAGGGCTCGTAAGCATAAACCACAGCACAGAGTTGTTCCTTCCTAGAGTAAAGAGGCTAGCCTCTTGTATCCTCTGTTAACTCCATCTTTGGCTGTGGATTGCCTGAGATGTTGGTAGGGAAAGAGGAGTGATTTCCAAACCAAAGTGACTTGTCAGCTGAGGACAATTATCCAAAAAATAGAGGCAGTTGTAAGCATTCAACAGTGAACATGTACAGCAGCTGAAGGAAGTGAGTGCTGGTTCAGTAATGGGGCCCCAAAGCAGTTACTCTACAGTGGTTGAGGAACTATTTTAGCTCTCTGTTCAAGTAGAAGGAAAAAAAAAAAAACACTCAGCATGACCCTTCTCTGCTTACCCTTGTCAGTCTTATATCTTACCATTATTTCCTCTCTGCAATTCTCATTTGAATTTTCCCTGTAGACTGAATCTTTTAATACTATTTGTATTCATACTCTTCTTATTTTGCCCCTGATGTTTCCTCTATTTGGAATTCCCTTCTTATTTTTCTGAAAAACCACAGCTCAAATATCACACTTGTGAAGCCATCACTGAAATTCCTAGACAGAACTGATCACTCCTATGTCTTGTTGAGGCTGCATTTTATATACAACTTTGTTATAACATCTTTCAATCGTATATATTTGTCAGAGTGCTTGTTTCTTCACTAGGCTTTTGAAAGACAAGGATCATATGTCTTTGAACCCCTGGCTAAACATCTAGCACCTTTGAACTAGCCAAAGATCTCCTTTCTGTAAAGACTCTACAAATATTGGTTGAACTGAATTGCATATTTGTATGTATTATATAAGAAGCAAGTGGTACATCTTTAAGGCATATAATACCTCAAAGGTCTACAACTATGAGATAGTTGTTAATTTGATTGCACTTTTGCTTATTGCTATGAACTCCTTTGATTTTGTAATGTTGACCATGGGTCTTCACACTCTTTTATTTCCACTTTTATTTTGTTATTTTTACTTCACAAATATTAAATAGACAAAATTCAGATTCCATGAATTAAGCTTGAGTGCTCCATAGAATATAGGCTACATAAATGCAAAAGACAAATCAATAATGACTGATTAAATCAAAGTAGTACCTTTCCTGAATGTCATATCAGATGATATTGATACTGAAGGAAAAAGTTGATGAAACTCTTGATTCTGTGATTTTGGCATAGTCAAGGCCTCCAACAATAGCTTTTTTCTTTATAGTAATTTTCATCTATTCACTTTTTCCCAGCTTATTCAGGCGTAACTTATATACAATAAAATTCATTCTTTTAAAGTGTACTGTTTGTCCACAGTCATGTAACCACCATCCCCTTTTATAACCACTCTCCCTAAGCATCCACTAACCTAGTATCTCACATAAATACAACCATACAATGTCCTTTTCACTTCTTTCACTCAGCACAAAGGTTTTCAGGTTAGTTCATGTTGTTGTGTGTTTAACATCTTATTTCTTTGCTGTGTAAGTACTCCACAATTTGTTTATCCATCTGACAGTTGATAAACATTTAGGTTATTTTCATTTTCTGTCTATGATGAATAATGATACTATGAACACTTGTGTACAAGTCTTTTTTGAGAACATATATGTTCATTTTTCTTGGATAAATACCGAAGAGTGAGTGAAATGGCTGTATGATTAGTATATACTTAACTTTGTAAAACATTGCCAAATTGTTTTCCAAAGTGTTGTATCATATCATTTTACATTCTCAGCAGCAGTGTTAAGGGTTCAAGTTGCTCCACACCCTTGTCAACACTTGTTGTGCTCAGAATTTTTGACTTAGGTTATTCTAGTAAGGCTAAATGGGTTTTAATTTGCATTTCTCTGATGACTAATGATGTTTCATGTACTTCACACATACATCTTCTTGTGTGAAATGTCTGTTCAAATATTTTATCCATTTCTTGGTGAGATAGAGAGTTTGTTTATCTTTCTGTAATTGAGTGGCTTTTAAAATATATATTGGATAAAAGTCCTTTGTCAGATATCTGCTTTTCAGAAATTCTCAATTTCAATGAAGTTCTTGTTGTTGTTTGGTTTGATTTATGCTTTCTATGTCTTGCTTAAGAAACCTTTGCCTAAGCTATATTACAAATATTTTTCCTGAAATATTCTACAAATATTCCTACAAATATTTCTTCTAAAAATATTATGAAAAATCTTAGTCAAAAAATAAATGTTTTAGTCAAACAATAGTCTTCTTTTTAATGGTTACTTTGATTTATCTATCTTCAGTTTTTATGTATAGTGTCTTTCAGAAGTGCCTATTTTAAATGATCAAAAGCCATATGATATAGCCATACAGGGAAAGAATTGTCATTTGTTTTATAGTTGTCAAGATTATAAAATAATATATGTGTTAAGATAGGGTTATTGATAAACAATCCAGAAAAATGTACATCAAAATGGAAGTGTTCATCTCTGAATGGTAGAATTATCAGTGATATTTATTTTTTTAATTTTGCCTTTCTATATTTTTCATTCTTTTCACAAAAGCATGTGTATAAGTTGTGTTTTAAAATACCATCAGTATGCACAAATAATAACAAATCATGAAAAAGAGAGGGCAAATTTACAAAGTTAAGATCATTTCTTGTTGCATCTTATTTGTCTGGCAAATTAGAGAAAAACAAAAAATTGTCTATGGAGCTGCAGATTTCTTAGACAAAGCCTAAATGATCTCAGTCTTCTTCTATTGCATACATTTCTTCCAAACTCCCAACAAACCTTCTTCCAATGTCCATCTGGTTAGAACACAGCTCAAACAATTATTTTCTTCATTTATACGTGGCTTTTCTCCTTATAATACCGACATCCTTAAGCCTGGTAACCAGCCATGGTGACTCCACAGTTTATCCTCAAAAAGGATGCACAGAGCTCTTCCCTGAGGTCAGTGACTGGGGAGTGGTTATCTCCATCCCCAGGAGGCTCAGTGCCTCTCTGATACTGATGATACTACTTCTGAAAACGGAAGGAGTGATGGATGGGGGCTTCCACCTTCCCATTATTCATCTTTTCATTCAACGGCAATGAATATCACTTACGGTGAAGGCAACATTTAGCTACCCAAAATGCACATTAAAGCTTACAGCAAGAATGCATCAAATCAAATAAATTAATCTTTCTTCCTGCTCTGCTCCACTTCCTTAAGCATTTGTAAGCAGAGCTCATTAAAACTGTTTGAAGTAGTGTATTGTCTGTCTTTCTCTTCAGTTTGAAATGTATGTTTTAGTTCTATAGATTTGAGCTACATATTTGAAATGTATACAAGCCTTCCTTGAGGAAATCAAACTACCCAGGTTAACTTGGTCTTTCTAGACAGAGACTGTAGTCGTGTATGGCCACCCTGATCATTGAAGTAAACACTGGAACACCCCATAACATCCCATTCCCTGCATTCCTAATCTCCTTCACTGGTTCTACTTCTATTTTCTCTAGATAGTTTATGTCCTTTAAAATGGTATATAATTTAACCACTTATTATATCTACTGCCATTGTATCCCCCAAAAGGTAAACTCTAGAAGGGCGAGAATCTTTGTCTTGGTCATTGACATAGCCTAGGTGCCTGGAGCAGCACTGGTATGTAGCAAGCCCTTGATAAATATTTGTGGAATGAACAAACTCAAAATACTGGTGGAATGAACAAATTCAGAGACCCTCAGAAAGCCTCCTTTGCCCTCTAAAGTATCTCTGCCTGTCAGGTTGCACAGTGTCTGAATTTCCGCCATTAGAGATGTCTGCTTTGGGGTTTCTTTGTGACCTTCTTTAGATTATGAAGCATGCACATACTTCTATGAGAAAAAACATCCATCTATCCATTCAAAGACTATTTGTTGATTATACACTGTGCATAAAACACTGTGTTAGATGTGTGGGGGCACAGAACTGGGTCCCAGTCCTTCCACCCTAAAGACTGGGTTACATTTGCTACCTATGTGACATGATCCCACTCAAGAAAAAGGCACAGAGCACTTCTCTGAGGTCAACACCCATATATGGTGACAGTGGTTCTGCCAAACACAGGAGGCTCAGTGCCTCTCTGACCCTGATGAAAGGGTCACTGCACACACTCTGGGCTGTGCCTTAGAATCACAAGGGAGATTCCAGTGGTTTCCCGGAAACCACCCCAAAGTGTTGGAATTCCTATCCATGAAAAACAACCTCTCCTACATCCTCATCTTCTTTGTAGTATTCTTTCTTCACTCCTGGGGCTCAAAATAAACCTTTTCTCCCCATCACTTACTGTTCTCTCTCTTAAGAGGCTGCTGATTATTCTCCCAAGTCCCAAATAAGTTCATTTTTTACTGAAGTAAAGTTGATGTATAAGTTAGAAGTTTACAATACAGTGATTCACAGTTTTTAAAGGTTTTACTCTAATTATAGTTATTATAAAATACTGTCTATATTCCCCATGTTTTCAGCTTATCCTTGTGGATTATTTTATATATAATAGCTTGTACCTCCTAATTCCCTATCCTTATCCTTTCCCTTTCCCCTTCCCTTTTCCCACTGATAACCACTAGTTTGTTCTCTGTATCTGTGAGTCTGCTTCTCTTTTGTTATATTCATGAGTACGTTGTATTTTTTAGAGTCTACATATAAGCAATATCATACATAGCATTTGTCTTTGTCTTATTTCACTTCACATAATACCTTCTATGTTGTCACTAATGCCAACATTTCATTCCTTTTGGTTGCTGAGTAGTAGTCCTTTGTATAGATATATAGATATAGACAGCATATTAAAAAGCTGAGACACTGCTTTGCCAACAAAGGTCCATCTTGACAAAGCTATGGTTTTTCCAATAGTCATGTATGGATGTGAGAGTTGGACTATAAAGAAAGCTGAGTGCCGAAGAATTGATGCTTTGAACTGTGGTGCTGGAGAAGACTCTTGAGAGTCCCTTGGACTGCAGGGAGATTCAACCAGTCCATCCTAAAGAAAATCAGTCCTGAATATTCATTGGAAGGACTGATGTTGAAGCTGAAACTCCAATACTTTGGCCACCTGACACAAAGAGCTGACTCATTGGACAAGACCCTGATACTGGGAAAGATGAAGGGCAGGAAGAGAAAGGGACGACAGAGGATGAGATGGCTAGATGGCATCACCGACTCGATGGGCATGAGTTTGAGTAAACTCCGGAAGTTGGTGATGGACAGGGAAGCCTGGCATGCTACAGTCCATGGGGTCACAAAGAGTCGTACATAACTGAGTGACTGAGCTGAACTGATAGATCTTTGACCTCCCAGGTGGTGCAGAGATAAAGAATCCGCCTGCCAATGCAGGAGACTCAAGAGACACAGGTTCAATCCATGGGTCAGGAATATCCCCTGGAGTAGGAAATGGCAAGCCACTCAGAATGCCGTGGACAGAGGAGCCTGGCAGACTACAGTCCATGTGTCACAAAGAATTGGACAAGACTGAGCAACTGGGCACACACCCACACAGGTGGATACTACATCTTCTTTATCCAATTCATCTGTGGATGGACCCTTAGGTTGCTTCCACATCTTTGCAATTGTAAATAATGCTTCTATGAACATTGGAGTGCATGTATCTTTTCAAATTAGTGGGATTTTTTTCAGATATATATCCAGGATAGGAATTTCCAGGGCATATAGGAGTTCTATTTTTAGTTTTTTGAGAAACCTCCATACTGTTTTCCACAGGGATTATACCAATTTACTTGATATAGCATTCTTTTCATTGCTGACATCTTTCAACTTCTTGGAAAACCTCCGAAATTTATAGGCTTTGTCCTAAGTCTTCAAGCTTTCATTTATTCAAATGATGTTGACTCATATAAATTAAGTGCCTATAATGTGCCTTTGACTCTTCTGGGTGCTTGGGATACACCAGTCGAAAAAACTGGCCACATTCCTATCCAAAGTAATCCTAGGGTAAGGAGGACAAAATGCAAAATAAATACATTATATAATAGGTAAGAGTGATCATAGTTTCGAGGAGAAAGTTGAGCAGAGTCAGGAGGCCTGGGAGTGCAAGGGGAAGAAGCAGTTTGCATGGTAAATAGATGGTCAGCACAGGCCTCATCTAGAGAAGGATATATGAGAGAAGATGTTGTTTTTCTCCAGTATCACTGCCACCCCTCTGGGCCAAGCCTTCTTATGTTCTTGTGGATGCTACCTCTAAACGAGTTGGCCTACTTCCAAACTGACCTCCTCAACCCATTCTCCACGCTGAAGTGTAAGTAGTGTTTCTAAGCCCCTGTCAGGTCAGGTCACACTGCTCCTCTGCTTAAACCCCTTCAGTAACTCCCCATTCACAGCTCCTGGGCAGTCTAGCATGCAGCTGCTTTATCCATATTTTTAGCTCTACTGCTATTGTCTTTGCCACATCTTCACTCAAAAAACACAGATTGCTGTCTCCAGGTTGTACATGAAACCGTGTCTGCCTAAAAAGGTGCCCCACAGCTTGTTCCTGCTCCTCTCTCAATATCCCACTTAGCAGTCATCTCCCCAGAGGAAAGTCTCCTGGGTCCCTTCCGTCTGGCTCAGGAGCCTTTCCATACGCTCTCCTGACAGCTCGTGCTTCCCTCTGCCATCGCCTGTGTTCAGTGTCCTGAATCATCAGCCCCATCGCAGGCCACTCTCCTGGACTTCTATGAGCAAAGACTGTTTTCATTCACCTTTGTGGTCTCAGGACTTAGCATAGTGTCTGATTAAGGGATTATTGGAGGAAATGTCTCTCACTGGGGACAACAGTGCAGGGAGACACATCTGAAGGGGCAGTCTGTGAAAAAGAGATTTGGCTGTGTGTACCTCCAGAGGGTAGGCACATACAAGTTGTTGCAACTTACAGAGATTATCATCCTTGTATTGGATAAAATGGTAATGGTAACTAATATTGTTGCGTGTGTGCTCAGAAGTGGCAGACTCCGTGTGCCATTATGGAATGTAGCCTGCCAGGCTCCTCTGTCCTTGGAATTTTCCAGGCAAGAATTCCGGAGTGAGTTGCCATTTCCTCCTCCAAGGGAATCAAACTGGAATCTCCTGTGTCTCCTTGCATTGAAAGGCAGGTTCTTGACCACTGAGCCACCTGGAAAGTGCTGGCTCCTGGTGCATGTGTGCTCAGTTGTATTCTTTGTGACTCTTTGTGATCCCATGAACTGTAGCCCACCAGGCTCCTCTATCTATGGGATTTTTCAGGCACGAATACTGGAGTGGGATGCCATTTCCTCCTCCAGATGATCTTCCCAACTCAGTGATTGAATCCTTGTCTCCTGCATTTCAGGGGAATTCTTTACTGCTGATCCACCAAGGAAGGACTGGCTATTGATAGAAAGCCTCAAATATTTACCACGTGGCCCTCCCCAAGGAGTTGCCTGAGTATCATCACATGTTGGCTGGCTTTCCTAGGTGAATAATCACAAAGAGAGCATGGTGAAAGGTGCAGTGCCCCAGAGGTCACACTTCATCATTACTGCAGTATCCTTTGGTTACACAGCTCAACCCTATTTTTGTAGGAGGAACTTGTACAGGGGAGTAAATATCAGAAGAGGAGCATCACTGGGACCATATTGGAGTCTGGTTACCACAAAAAGAGAAATGAGTGAGTGAATAAAAGTCACATGGTCATGTCCAACTCTTTGCAACCCCATGGACTGTAGCTGTCAGTCTCCTTTATCTCTAAAATTCTCCAGGCAAGAATACTGGAGTGGGTGGCCATTTCCTTCTCCAGGTGATCTTCCCAACCCAAGGATCTAATCCCTGTCTCCCGCATTGTAGGCAGATTCTTTACTATCTGAGCCACCAGGACATAAAACAGAGATACAAAAAGGGATTACAGCTCAGCAACTCATTTAAGGGTTTTCTGGATGGAATACAGGATACGAATTTTTGGTAAATCGTGATCACTCTCTGGCATAAAGCCCTGACCTCTTTCTCCACACTTAAAACCCCCAAGAATCCTCTATGCTGCGGCTTCCCAACTGTGCTGTATACACAGGCAACCCCTGAATTAGTTTATTATGCTTTGAGTTACTGATCTCACCAGCCCATGAGAAAATTGAACAGGGCTTGGGGTAGATGGAAAAAGAGAAATTTGTCCTATTTTATTTGATGTATGTCTATTATATATTTTCAAAATATAGTTTTCTATTTGTTCTGTAACCATATGCAAATTATATATGCCTGCTGTATAAAAATATCTACTTTTGACTATTAGGAAAATCAAAATCAGAGTGCCACAAAGGGGCATTAGATTCTCACACTGTGGATGTTGCAGTATTTTATGTGTGTGTGTATTAGACCAGTGTGTCAATGATGTTGTTCACATATTCTCTAAGTTAGTAATACGTTTCCTGTCTATGCTATTAAGCACTATAAGATGTGTACATTAATCTGCTACTGTGGTTGTAGATTTCTTTAATGCTTGCTTTTAGTTCTGCTTAATTTTCTTTTTCTATTTTGAAGGTACATTTTTAATACTTGGTGTTTATGAATTCAAGCCAATTATATCTTCAAAGTAAAAGTAAACTTTACCTTTTTGAAGTGAATCTCTTTATCAGTAGGAATGCTTTTCAACTTCAAGTTTAGTTTCACTGATTCTTCATTAATGCAATTTCTATGTTTTTACATTTAACCTTTCTGAATGTGTCGGTTTTAGAATTGTCTTATTTTTAAATAAATAGTTTCCTGTCAAATTTTATTATCTTATACTTTGTTTCAACATACTGACAAGAATAGTATTTTAATTCAACATTCTGTTTACATATAATTATTGACCTGTATATTTGAATTTATTTTGCTATTTCATAATTTCTATTTGTCCCATATGTTTAGTGTTTCCTTAACTATCCTTTCTTGCCATTTTTTTAAATTAACTAGCACGATTCATCTTTTGATTTTTGCTTCTATCATCTTGGAAGTCTTATCCTGTTTTTATTTATTTTAGTAGTTACTCTAGGAATAACAATATTCTTACTTATTTATCTTAATCTGAAATTATTCCAGATCTTTACTCTCCTTTGAGGTAATGCAAGTCCTTAGAATATCTTCATCCTTGGGTTTGATCCATAGGTTGGGAAGATCCCCTTTAGAAGGAAATGGCAACCCATTCCAGTTTTCTTGTCTTGGGGTCACAAAGAGTCAGAGACAACTTAGAGACTAAATAACAGCAATAACAAATCAGATATTATTGAAATAAAGTGTGAGAAAAAAGAAATTTTTAAAAAATATTTTAATTTTTTACATTCCTCAATTTATTTATGGCTGATATTCATAATCTATCTTATTTTTATTGTTTTCTTTTAATTATACATTATTATTACTGCTAGAAAATCGCATGGACAGAGGAGCCTGGTGGGCTGCAGTCCATGGGGTCGCTACAAGTCGGACATGACTGAGCGACTTCACTTTCACTTTCACACATTGGAGAGGGAAGTGGCAGCCCACTCCAGTGTTCTTGCCTGGAGAATCCCAGGGACGGCGGAGCCTGGTGGGCTGCCGTCTATGGGGTCGCACAGAGACGGACACGACCGAAGCGACTTAGCAGCAGCAGCAGCAGCAGCAGCAGCAGCATTACTGCTTTATACAACTCTGAGAGGACGGAGACCTGAAGACATGCAACTCAAAAATCATCTTTTTTCTTTTCCCTCATCTTTTACTTTGCTCAGCCCCAACATGGCCTTATCTGCTGTTCCTTGTGGCTTGGGGGTGATATATGTATGGTTTTCCCTTACTTTAAGGGGTCCTAGTCCCTTTTCCTTTGGTAATCTCTGGGCCTTGGCCTCTGCCCTTGCCTGCATACTCTAGGAACCAGATCCTATATCTGTTGCCTCAGCAAATGAACTCAGGATATGTGCAGTTTGGGAGCTTTGATATCCACTTGTTTCCCAATTACAGGCTTTTAGTAAAAAATTAATTAGCCAGGGAATTCTCCTCTGTCTTTTAAACTCTCCAAAGCTCATAAGCACTTTAAGATGTTGATGATTGTTTGCTATAAGAAATTATACATAATTATTTTTAGAAGGATTAATTTAAATAATTCATTGTTATTGAGTTGAAACCTCAATAAGTACTATAATGAACTTCAAAACGCACATGGCAATGAGAACTTCCAAGATTTTTTCTAATAATATCACTAATAATTTAATATTAACAATACATTGGGTGTTTATAGAAGCCAGTCAAGGGCCTAAGTGTTTTATATGTATTAATTTATCTAGTCCTCATAATTTAGTACAATGTCTAGCATATATTTCCACAGTTTATTGTGATCCACACAGTCAAAGGCTTTGGCATAGTCAATGAAGCAGAAATAGATGTTTTTCTGGAACTCTCTTGCTTTCTCCATGATCCAGCAGATGTTGGCAATTTGATCTCTGGTGCCTCTGCCTTTTCTAAAACCTTCTTGAACATCTGGAATATCATAATTCACATATTGCTGAGGCTTGCCTTGGAGAATTTTGAGCATGACATTACTAGTGTGTGAGATGAGTGCAATCGTGCGGTAGTTTGAGCATTCTTTGGCATTGCCTTTCTTTGGGATTGGAATGAAGACTGACTTTGCCAGGCCTGTGGCCACTGCTGAGTTTTCCAAATTTGCTGGCATATTGAGTGCAACACTTTCACAGCATCATCTTTCAGGATTTGAAATAGCTCAACTGGAATTCCATCACCTCCACTAGCTTTGTTCGTCACGATGCTCTCTAAGGCCCACTTGACTTCACATTCCAAGATGTCTGGTTCCAGGTGAGTGATCACGCCATTGTGATTACCTTCGTCGTGAAGATCTTTTTTGTACAGTTCTTCTGTGTATTCTTGCCACCTCTTCTTACTATCTTCTGCTTCTGTTAGGTCCATACCATTTCTGTCCTTTATCGAGCCCATCTTTGCATGAAATGTTCCCTTGATATCTCTAATTTTCTTGAAAAGATCTCTTCTTTTTCCTATTCTGTTGTTTTCCAATATCAGACCACCTGACCTGCCTGTTGAGAAACCTGTATGCAGGTCAGGAAGCAACAGTTAGAACTGGACATGGAACAACAGACTGGTTCCAAATAGGAAAAGGAGTACATCAAGGTTGTATATTGTCACCCTGCTTATTTAACTTATATGCAGAGCACATAATGAGGAATGCTGGGCTGGAAGAAGCACAAGCTGGAATCAAGATTGCCACAAGAAATATCAATAACCTCAGATGTGCAGATGACACCACCCTTATGGCAGAAAGTGAAGAGGAACTCAAAGGCCTCTTGATGAAAGTGAAAGAGGAGAGTGAAAAGGTTGACTTGAAGCTCAACATTCAGAAAACAAAGATCATGGCAACTAGTCCCATCACTTCATGGGAAATAGATGGGGAAACAGTGGAAACAGTGTCAGACTTTATTTTTTTGGGCTCCAAAAATCACTGCGGATGCTGATTGCAGCCATGAAATTAAAAGACACTTATTCCTTGGAAGGAAAGTTATGACCAGCCTAGATAGCATATTAAAAAGCAGAGACATTACTTTGCCAACCAAGGTCCGTCTAGTCAAGGCTATGGTTTTTCCCGTGGTCATGTATGGATGTGAGAGTTGGACTGTGAAGAAAGCTGATCGCCGAAGAATTGATGCTTTTGAACTGTGGTGCTGGAGAAGACTCTTGAGAATCCCTTGGACTGCAAGAGATCCAACCAGTCCATTCTAAAGGAGATCAGTGCTGGGTGTTCATTGGAAGGACTTATGCTAAAGCTGAAACTCCAACACTTTGGCCACCTCATGAGATGAGTTGACTCACTGGAAAAGAGTCTGATGCTAGGAGGGATTGGGGGTAGGAGGAGACGGGGACGGCAGAGAATGAGATGTCTGGATGGCATCACCGACTCAATGGACATGAGTTTGAGTGAACTCCGGGAGTTGGTGATGGACAGGGAGGCCTGGCATGCTGTGGTTCATGGGGTCGCAAAGAGTTGGACATGACTGAGCGACTGAACTGAACTGAACTGAACTAGCATATATTTACATTCAATAAGTATTAGTTAATACAGTAATTTAATACTCACTTTTTAGTTGAGATAGTTTTCACTTCCACCCTCCAGGGCCATAAAGCCACTGTCCAAGGTCCCAATCTCCCAGTTGCTAGAGTTCTTCACTACATTACTTAGATCAATAAAATATATTACATTGTTATAGCATAGCTGCTTAGCACATTGCCTGTCAAGTAATTTTTCACGTTTAGGGATTCTTTAACGTCTTAAAGTCTAAAGTGTGGTTTTGGGGTTTGTGTGCCCTCAGATTACACGAAGTGCTACTGGCTCACAAGACAAGTCTCACCCTTTCTGATGCTTCCCCAAAAAGAAAGACTCCTTTCTGACTCTCAGTTTTCTCCTTTCTTTCTGTATAGACTCCATCAAATGTATCATTAGATTAGAAGTTGGAGTTTCTCATTTCCATTTGTACCATAGGTCTTTGTAAGCATTTTGAAATTTAATTACAGCACGTACAATCAAGAGCATTAAGAAAAACATGCCCATGACTTCGATTCTGTTTGTTTAAGCTGAATCTCAGTGTCATTTTAGCAGACTTGGACTGTAAATAGTTTAAGTTCTGGTGCCAAGAGCCAATTATCTACAGCAAGCAAAAATCAAATGATTTTATACAGAATGAATCATGCAAGGAGCTTCCAAATTTTCAGCAGGCAAATTGGCTCAGATAAGATGTATTATTGTTCCTTGATTAGAAACAAAGAAGTCAAGTTAGGGTGAAGTTTTTAGGGGCTTAAGGGGATACTGTGTGAATCACAATAAACTGTGGAAAATTCTGAAAGAGATGGGAATACCAGACCACCTGACCTGCCTCTTGAGAAACCTGTATGCAGGTCAGGAAGCAACAGTTAGAACTGTACATGGAACAACAGACTGGTTCCAAATAGGAAAAGTAGTATGTCAAGGCTGTATATTGTCACCCTGCTTATTTAACTTATATGCAGAGTACATCATGAGGAACGCTGGGCTGGAAGAAGCACAAGCTGGAATCAAGATTGCTGGGAGAAATAGCAATAACCTCAGATATGCAGATGACACCACCCTTATGGCAGAAAGTGAAGAGGAACTCAAAAGCCTCTTGATGAAAGTGAAAGAGGAGAGTGAAAAGTTTGGCTTGAAGCTCAACATTCAGAAAACAAAGATCATGGCATCTGGTCCCATCACTTCATGGGAAATCGATGGAGAAACAGTGGAAACAGTGTCAGACTTTATTTTTTGGGGGCTCCAAAATCACTGCAGATGCTGATTGCAGCCATGAAATTAAAAGACGCTTGCTCCTTGGAAGGAAAGTTATGATCAACTTAGATAATATATTAAAGAGCTGAGACATTACTTTGCCAACAAAAGTACGTCTAGTCAAGGCTATGGTTTTTCCCGTGGTCATGTATGGATGTGAGAGTTGGACTGTGAAGAAAGCTGATCGCCAAAGAATTGATGCTTTTGAACTGTGGTGTTGGAGAAGACTCTTGACAGTCCCTTGGACTGCAAGGAGATCCAACCAGTCCATTCTAAAGGAGATCAGTCCAGGGTGTTCATTGGAAGGACTGATGCTAAAGCTGAAACTGCAATACTTTGGCCACCTCATGCGATGAGTTGACTCACTGGAAAAGAGTCTGATGTTGGGAGGGATTGGGGGCGGGAGTAGACAGGGACGACCGAGAATGAGATGGCTGGATGGCATCACCGACTCGATGGACATGAGTTTGAGTCAACTCCGGGAGTTGGTGATGGACAGGGAGGCCTGGCGTGCTGTGATTCATGGGGTCGCAAAGAGTCGGATCTGACTGAGCGACTGAACTGAACTGAACTAAGAGGATAGAAATTAAATAATATTTATGTGGACTTCTCCAAATTTCATCATGATGCAGGAATCTTATGTACTTTTCTTATTTGGACCTGATTATTATTCTCAAATATACTGATTTTTACTTGCCACACATTTTTTCTTTCACAGTTTTCCTAATTAGTCATCACTGCTTATGGTGCAGTATAGTAACAGCATTGTCTGTAACTAAAGAGTAAAAATTACATTCCCCCCAAAATAGTAGTTTTTCTTCTGAATTTATGACTCCATCTGTCTAGTAAGTTGGGAGCCTTCTCTGGTCCTTTGTTTTCATTGACTTTCTATATTTACATACAAAAAAATCTGTATAATGTGGTTTTTAAACTAATTAGAATAATGAATTTTTTTGAAGCTGATAAAAGCCATGACACATCTCTTATTTTAGTTTTTTGTACTATGTCTATGCATTTTGACTTTCCAGATGAAACTTGGCTGACAAAACCAGACAACTCTGATGTGACGCTTTAAGGGCATATTTACATGGTATAATGTTAATAAATTGTGATGGAAAACATTGGTCTCAATGTGGGTACAAGAATCTTATTCACAATTAATTAAGATAGCATCTCGCTTCCCAGGTGGGGCTAGTGGTAAAGAACCTGCTTGCCAGTGCAGGAGACAAAAGAGACACAGGCTCAATCTCTAGGTCTGGGAGATCCCTTGGAGAAGGGCATGGCAATCTACTCCAGTATTCTTGCCTGGAGAATTCCATGGTAGAGGGGCCTGGCTGGCTATAGTCCATGGGCTTGCAAAGAATCAGACATGACTGAGCGACTAACACTTTCACATTCAAGATAGTAGATTTAGCTAATCAATACATATTATTAAAAGACATTTTATTTTGATCAACTTGTTAGCTCTACATTTATTTGTCTCAATTGTTTCAGTCTTATCAATAAACAATATAAAGCATACATTTTCGATGAGGAGTATTTCTGATATCTCTGTCATGACATTTAGCTTTTCCACTGAAAAAAAAGAACTTTAACATAGGAAATAGTAGTTTCTGTATTTTGGCCTTTTTGAATGTCTCTTAAACATGGCCACATTCAGCTTTTATGCAGAGCCATCTTATCCTCTGTTGTCCCCTTTTCCTCCTGCCCTCAATCTTTCCCAGCATTAGGGTCTTTTCAAATGAGTCAGCTCTTTGCATCAGGTGGCCTACGTTTTGGAGTTTCAGCTTCAACATCATTCCTAACAATGAACACCCAGCACTGATCTCCTTTAGGATGGACTGGTTGGATCTCCTTGCAGTCCAAGGGACTCTCAAGGGTCTTCTCCAACACTACATTTCAAAAACATAAATTCGTCAGTGCTCAGCTTTCTTCATAGTCCAACTCTCACATCCATACATGACCACTGGAAAAACCATAGCACTTTTCCCGTGGTCATGTATGGATGTGAGAGTTGGACTGTGAAGAAAGCTGATCGCTGAAGAATTGATGCTTTTGAACTGTGGTGTTGGAGAAGACTCTTGAGAGTCCCTTGTACCGCAAAGAGATCCAACCAGTCCATTCTAAGGGAGATTGATCCTGGGTGTTCATTGGAAGGACTGATGCTAAAGCTGAAACTGCAATACTTTGGCCACCTCATGCGACAAGTTGACTCACTGGAAAAGACTCTGATGCTGGGAAAGGTTGGGGGCGGGAGGAGAAGGGGACGACAGAGAATGAGATGGCTGGATGGCATCACTGACTCTGTGGACATGAGTTTGAGTGAACTCCGGGAGTTGGTGATGGACAGGGAGGCCTGGCGTGCTGTGATTCATGGGGTCGTGGAGAGTCGGACACGACTGAGCGACTGAACTGAACTGAACTGAACTGAACTGAACTGACTAGATGGAACTTGGTTGGCAAAGTAATGTCTCTGCTTTTCAATTTGCTATCTAGGTTGGTCATAACTTTCCTTCCACAGAATAAGTGTCTTTTAATTTCATGGCTGTAATCATCATCTGCAGTGATTTTGGAGCCCAGAAAAATCAAGTCTGACACTGTTTCCAATGTTTCCCCATCTATTTGCCATGAAGTGATGGGACTGGCAGACAACGAATCTTTAATTATCTGCAGCTCTCATTTGGCCCTAATGGAACTAATCCTTTGCTTTTGTTATTAATATTTAATGATTTGAGATTTCCTTAAGGTGGTCCTAGCTTAAGAACCTAAACTAGTATTTAGTTAAGCTTATATAAATTGAGCATTGCTTTCCCAATGGGAAGATTAGACTCTTTTGACCAAGTTATAGACGAGATCAGTGGATGGATCTAGGTTGATAAAATCCTGAGAACTCAGAAATTCTGGAAGTTCTTCTGATGCTTGAGTACCTGCCATTTATATCCAAGAAACACTCAAACTTAGTGCAAGCTAATCCATTTTTACATCTGAGAAATAGACAATGGTAAAGAGAAAAATTCTTTACTATAGGGCAGTAAGATCCTTATATCATCATTGTTTTCAATTTGTGGTGCTTAAGATGGATCTCTCAGGGCTCCATCTCAGATGCTTGGTGATAAGGGAAGAAATAGAATCTATTTCTCTTCAGTATCTTGGGGAAGGAGAGGGGTTAGTAGCAAGTAAATTGAACCCACAGGAATGATTAATCTCATAACCAATTAATATTTTCTGTGCAGCCTGTAGTTTGATTACACATGAAAAGTGAACTGGAATCATCATTAAGATAATTCTAATCAAAGTCTTTTTTAGCTCAATTAAAATAGCATTTTTGTTCTGTGATTAATCTACTGTTAAAAGATAAAAAGAGAGTGACTTTCACATACCTCCTGTAATTTAATCTGTTTCTTTCCAGCACTATTTTGGTTGCTTTGAACATCCTGGCTTTATCCTGGAAGAGCATTAAAGATCCATTAATAAATGTTTACATAATTACATACACAGAGGCAGATGTTCATCAAAGCAAATTTTATTTTTAATAAGAATAAATGATTGGGACTTCCCTGGTGGTCTAGCGGTTAGGAATCTGCCTGCCAAAGTAGGGGACGTGGGTTTGCTCCCTGGTCTGGAATGATCCCACATGCCTTGGGGCAACTGCGCTGCAACAAGAGAAGCCACTGCAATGAGAAGCCCACCTACAGCAACTAGAGAATAACCCCCTGTTCACCACAGCTAAAGAAAGCCGTCATGCAGCAATGAAGACCCATTGTAACAAAAATAAATAATTAAAATATTTTAAAAAATAAATGATAGTGTATTTAGACCTTTCCCAATCTTATTTTATAGCAAAAATCCTACACTAAGTAACATTTAGAGATACTGACACTAGTAATTGAAGCAACAGATATGCTGAGCTTCTAGGATAAAATACAGTCTAGATGGTAGAGATATCTTCATTTTGTAAGGATACACATACATTAAAAAACAGGAGGCTTAATTCTTCCTGTTGAAAATAAGGAAAGGGATTCCCCCTCACGTTTTTCTTCAAAAATTTGTCACGGTATAAGTATTTTCTCCTCTCTTTGAAAGGTATATAAATTCTTTTGAAATATGCCCCAGTCAGTCAGTTTTATGACCCAGGAATGTCTTTCTCAAGGACCTAGGAGCCATCTCAGATCTTTGACTCTGGTTCCTGACACAGAGCAACTAAAACCCCTGGATTTGCCTAGGTGATGGAAGTGCCTTTTATCCTAATGAGGCAATGCTTGAAAGGCTCCTGTATAGCTTCAGGATGAGGCTTGGTCACTGGAGATCAAGCCATGATTAGAAGCTTGGAACTTTTAGCCTCAACTGATTCTCCCATCCCCTAGGGAGAGGATAGAATTGAAGATTAATTGTCAATCATGCGAAAATGTTGAAACCTCTATAAAAATCCTTAAAGTATGGGGTTTGGAGAGTTTCTGGGTTGGTGAACACATCTACATGGCAGGAAGGCTGTGCACCCCATATACCGTAGGGACCGTAGCTTCTACTCCATGGACCCTTCTTCAACTATGATTCTATGTATTCATATTTGTGTTCCTTATAATATCTTTGTAGTAAGTTGGTAATAATAAGTAAAGTGCTTTCTTGAGTTTGTAAGCCATTCTAGCAATTTCTGAATCTAAGAGGAGTGTCATGGGAGCCTCCAATTTATAACAAGTTGGTTGAACTATAGATGACAACTTGGAACTTGCAATCTGTGTCTGAAGTAAGGTGAGGGTACAGCCTTGTGGGACTGAGCCCTTTAACCTGTGAGATCTGATTCTAACTGTAGGTAGAGAGTGTCAGATCAGAACTGAATTTAATTGTAGGAAACCCAGCAGCTGTCAGAGAATTGGTTGGTGTGTGGGGGAAAATCCATACAATTGGTATCAGAAGTATTCAGTGTGTAGAGAAAAAAAATGGTGGTTTTTCCTTTTAATATTTATTTTAGTAATCCTCTTTAAAACAAAAAAGAAAGCACTCATATAGTTGAAGAAAAACATTTATCACTAGCCATGAAAGCATAATGAATAATTGAACTGCTATGGGAAAAAGGAGTATTTCTGCATCACAGGCATAGATGCCACAGTCATCTGTGCTCCATGCCAGGTAAACTGGGGGTCCAAGGTAATTTAGAAGAATGCTTTGGGCTATTTTATATGTTCGGTTTGGGTTGCAGTACAGAGAAAAGAGTGTTTCAGGAGATGTCAGGAGATTAGAATTTAATTCTGACTCTGAAAATGTTTGGCTTTCTGCTCTCAGAATACATGTGTGGATGTACCTCTCGGTCACCTTGGGGTCGGGTGGGTTCATGTGACAGATCTGGCAAATAAGCTAAGGGTGGAAGTAATGACTGTTGCTTTTACAGCAGAGCATTTAACTACCAGTGCAAGGTCCTCTGAAACTGTCTCCCTTTGTCATGGCAACAGTAATATTTGAGATGATGGCTGCTCTGAAAACATCAGGCCTGGATTAAGGAGACAAGGCGCAGAGCTCCCAGCAAATCTGCAGTGCACTTGAAACATGAGAAAAAAATGATCCATCAAAGTTTGGAGGTTGTTTGTTACCACAGCACACAAGTTAGTTTATCCTAACTGATACAACAAGAATCCACCATTCTAGCATACAGTTGTGGACCTGGAAGTGAAATTCTGGCATATGTACAAGCAAATAAACACCGGCTCTGTTCTGTCTGTATTATAAGCAAAGTTATGAATCAAAATAAATAAAAAAATAAAACCCTTGGATTTTATATCTTGAGGTTCCAAACTAGAACTTTGAGGTCACCTTCAAGGGTATCTCCGGAGTTTAATCTATCATTGGTTTCTTACAAAAAAAAAAAAAACACTGGAGGTGATTTAGTGGGCTAATGAATCTTGTCAGGGTTTCTGTAGTATCTTAAACTTTAATTGCATTTCAGTTACTTAGTGGCATTTTACAGGGTAGATTTGAAGCTATGTTTTACTCTATGCATTACCAAATCAGAGGGTATTTACACCAAAATACTTCATATAACTAGTATTATAACTAAGAAATACTTACTAACAGCAACTCTCCAAATTTTCAGAAGGAAATACTATCATTTTTAATGCTTTCCAACTTACTTGTCTATTAAGTAAAGTGAGATTGTATTTATTGAGTCTGGAATTCCAGTTATGGAAATTTCATTTCACTTTATAAGCTTCTGCTAACAAAGTCAGAATATAAAAAGCAATCTTATTTCCCCTTGCTTTCCACACATAAATCTTGAATAAAATGTACTTGTGTATTATAGCTGTGCTTTGTAAAGTCCATATTCTATAAACATGAAAATTTTAAGGAATATATTACCTGTGCATGCATGCTAAGTTGCTTCAGTTGTGTCCAACTCTTTGTGACCCTATGGACTATAGCCCACCAGGCTCCTCTGTCCGTGGGATTCTCCAGGAGAGAATACTGGAGTGAATTGCCATGCTCTTCTCCAGGGGATCTTTTCAACTCAGGGATCGAATCTGCGTCTCTTAAGTCCCAGCATTAGCAGGCAGATTCTTTACCACTAGTGCCACCTGGAAAGCCCAATATATTACCCAGTTGCATTTAAATATGTTTTTTTTTTTCTATAAATTAAAACATTCATTTAAGTAGTTAATAAAGGGACTTCCTTGGTGGCCCAGGGGTAAGGAGTTTGCCTCCTGGTGCAGAGGACATGGGTTCCATCCCTGGCCTGGGAAGATAAATATATTCCAAACATGGGAATTGAACCATTCCATAATTCTCTATCTTACAGGTGGAATCTTTGTTAAGCCTGTCCATAACTCATGTTTTTCTGCCTAAAAGCTCTTTTGGGAAGTATCTTGTATCATTTGCTCTCCTTCTAGAAGAAGTAACTACTGATAGTAGAGGTAACTACTATCTCCTGATTTCAAGAAAGCATTGCCTTTAAAGCACTTTGAATCATTTCTTTAAATAATCTCTCTGACCATTGTAGACATTCTGTACTTCTAGCAAGAGAGAGGACAGCAGAAGCTAATTTCAGGGTTGTGCTCCACATGTGCTCTGGATCTTTAGACAATTTGGAGCCTGCTGGCTGGAGTCATGGAGCCAGGCCTTGCTCCACAGATAGAGGTGCAGAGGGTGTTGTGGTTGAAATTGACAATGCTTTCAGTCTCAGCCTGATGTCTAATGGTGTTCCATGTGCTATATGGCAAAGGAAGGGCACAAAGCTTCCTCCTCAGCCATTGTTTTCTGCACAGGGCCTCAGAAGACCCTCCTGTGTGTGATGGCAAAGATACTAAGTTTCAGCCTTCACATTCTGTATCTAGCTTTTTGCTTAAGCCTGTGAATAAAATTGACATTGGTTGTCAAAGAACAACCATTCATTGGACACAGAGGTACAGATTAGAATAATGATATAGCGTGTGGGGTGGAGAAAGGTAGGAGCTCTCTTAATGGAATGGCTGGAGGGTCATTGGCTAGTCCATCTGCTGCAGAGCTTTCATGGTGTCCAATCTGCTTGGTCTGGCTGCATGGCCAAACTGATTAGAGCTGTTTCTAGTAGGAACTTCACTAGCCAATGGTCATCAGCAGAAGGCCTGCTTTAAATAGCCGAAAGGCAGAGCTTTTATAACTTCCTGTATAGAAATGACCCTAAATGCCCAGAAGTTTGGAAGAGGCTGTGCTTGAGTGGCACAGGTGAATGGATTCACACACCTACATGTCGATCACTGAATATGCCTCCACAATTCCTCTATGTTTAGAATGTTTAGACATTTTCTGCAAAGAGGGTATGGGAAAATAAAGGGATGAGTTTGCTCATCAGAACAGGTCTGTTACTACATTTTCCAGCCAGTGATTTCCCTGAGAGTGTTTAAATTGCTTCAGGCAGGCATCTCCATTTATTTCTAGACCTTAGATGCTTACTGATTAAGTAGTATTTCCTATAATTTGTCATAACTGTCCTAAAGCTAAAAGAAAACAGATCCTGGGGCTTCTCAAATACTGGTTTAGTAATGTGGGAGAAGTCATCAGCATACCTTAAGCGTTAGGATGCTGACTGAAAATGAGAATAATGGGGTAATCAGGGTTGTTGGGCCAATGACACACAATTACTTTATATAAAATACCTTTAAACAGGATGTAATAATCCCTGCTGCTGCTGCTGCTAAGTCACTTCAGTCATGTCTGACTCTGTGTGACCCCATAGACGGCAGCCCACCAGGCTCAGCCGTCCCTGGGATTCTCCAGGCAATAACACTGGAGTGGGTTGCCACGCAAGAATATAAAAAATTCTTTTTCTGCAGAACAATAAAATGTAATTAAAAAAAAGATATTGTAACATAATCAGTCAATTCTTCAGCCTTTCATAATTTGGCATTTGTCATTTATGTATTTATTAACAAATATTAAATGAGTCTCCACCACACGCCACATCACGTGTTATATACTAAGAGAGACTGAAGATGTAGAAGACAAGAATTTTAGAATTTACAAAGCAAAATAAATGGCACTGTGTGAGAATCTTTTCATTCAGAAAGTTGGAAAGAGAGAGTACTGATGCCTGAATACTAAGGAATCATTCAGTTCAGTTTAGTTCAGTCGCTCAGTCATGTCCAACTCTTTGCGACTCCATGAATCACAGCATGCCAGGCCTCCCTGTCCATCACCAACTCCTGGAGTTCACCCAAACTCATGTCCATCGAGTCGGTAACGCCATCCAGCCATCTCATTCTCTGTCGTCCCCTTCTCCTCCTGCCCGCAATCCCTCCCAGCATCTGAGTCTTTTCCAGTGAGTCAACTCTTCGCATGAGGTGGCCAAAGAATTGGAGTCTCAGCTTTAGCATCAGTTCTTCCAATGAACACCCAGGACTGATCACCTTTAGAATGGACTGGTTGGATCTCCTCGCAGTCCAAGGGACTCTCAAGAGTCTTCTCCAGCACCACAGTTCAAAAGCATCAATTCTTCGGCGATCAGCTTTCTTTATAGTCCAACTGTCACATCCATACATGACCACTGGAAAAACCATAGCCTTGACTAGAAGGAATCATTAACTTAGCCAAAACATACACACTGACAATCAATTCTTATTAAACTGAAGCATAGGTGGGCAATACCATGGCCACAGCTGCTGTGCCTAATTGAGCTGGGTTTGCATTTCAAAACCAGCACCTGGGGCTACATTCAAATTATTCTGCCAGAGGTTACTCTAAGGAATATGAACTTTGGTAGGCAATTTACAATTTTTTAACATTTTATCCACAGGGAAGATTCAGCTTACAGCAAATTAAGTAATATTATTTAAAATTATATGGGTTGTATTCCAACTCTAAGCAGACTTTTGCTTCATGAGATATCCTAGGAATAAATTTGGAATATTTGGATTTGGGAAGGATCACAGAATATAAATATTCCATCAAACTTCAAATGAATGTTGTCTTAAAATTAATCTTCAATAGGTGATTTCAGTTCCAAATAAATTCAGCTACATACACGAAGATGACAAGTGATCTGTGTAAGTGTAAGGACTGATTCAGGTCTAAGTTGTGTCCATGATATAACCATTAACTGGTAGGCAGCTAACCAGTTTCTTTGTACTAGGGACTTCTAAACTATCCAAAAAAAACTTCAAGGAACACGTTCAAGAGGTATGTTAACTGCATCACGTGCCAGCTGTATTCTAAGCACATTCTATGTATTAACTCAACTCACAATGACTCCATGAGTGAGTACCATCATCAACCTCATTTTACACACAGGGGATGGAGTTTCAGAAAAGTTGAGCTGCATTAAGTCACCCAGCTAATAAGGAGCAGGACGAGTCTGGCATCAGTCTTGCTTTTCAACCACCAAGCTGCAATGTGCTGAGTTAGACTGTGTTAGTTAGTAACAAAGCCTGAGTCATCAGAAGAAAGATTTTCCAGGATGGAAAGAAACTCTGTAAAGGGCAATAATTTTATCTTTGGGGGAGCACAGGCAAAACAAAGGAGATCAGGAACACTCCGTGACTTTCTAAGTCCTTGTTTTACACATTGGACTTGTGCTCTCTGGTCCAGAATAGCAGACTTGGCCTCCACCTGGGGTTTTGCAGGTTCCTACAAACAGTATATGCTCAGTCACTCAGTCATGTCCAACTCTTTCTGAGTTTATGAACTGTAACCCACCAGGCTTCTGTGTCCATGGAATTCTCCAGGCAAGAATACTGAAGTGGGTTGCCAATTCTTTCTCCAAGGGATCTTTCCAACCTAAGAATCAAATCCTTGTCTCCTGCATTGGCAGGCAGATTCTTTACCACCGAGCCACCTGAGAAACCCACAAACAGTAGTCAGCATTTTTAAGTTATAACCCAGAGAGGTGTACAGCATATGGGACATTCTCTGGGGAGCCCTGCTTTGTAAATTCTGGGTCTATATACTATTAAGTAATCCTTTAGCTGAGAATATCCTACTAAAGTCATCCAATAGTTAAGGGTCTCTTTTTCCTAGTAAATGTCATTTGTCTATTAATCCAGATGTTCAGCTGACAAAAAGATTAGAAGGAAAACCTGCCTTCTTCTTTCCTTTGGGAATATTCCTATAGTAGAGAAAGTAGTGGATCCCAAACCAGATGTTATAACTTCCTCCCTGGTCATGGATATAGCCCAGCTCCTAGTGCATTGCCTGGCATGTATCAGGCACTCAGCATAGATATGTTGAATGAATTAACACAGCACAAGTCTGTCATTTAGATTTTCTGTACTATGATGCTCATCCTCACCTTGAGGACAACCGAAGGACAGTACAAAAGCTGTGGGTAAAAGTTAAAAAAAACAGTTTTCCCTCAAGATTCACTTAAACCTTTGTAAGACCCTGGGGTGCAAGGAGGCACTGCTTTGGTATAATTCTGATATATTAGAAGAACAGGAGGAAAAAAGTCACTTCCACCAACTTCACCAAACACTCAGGTTTGGGAGCTCCTGGAGGTCACTATGTGAGGGATAGCACTGCCCCTGAAGGTGGCAGAGTTACTGGTGGACGTGTAGCAGTGGAGGCTATCTCATCCCAGCTACTTGGAGCATCAAGTAGAGAACTGATAGTATAGTTGATAATTTCTGAGCACTAGGTATATGCCAGGCACTGCAATAACTGCTTTTACATGCAATAACCCCTTTACCCTTCACATCAGTGAGTTCAGTTCAGTTGCTCAGTTGTGTCTGACTCTTTGCGACCCCATGGACTACAGCACGCCAGGCTCCCTTGTCCATCACCGACTCCCAAAGTTTGCTCTAAATCATGTCCATTGAATCGGTGATAACATCCAACCATCTCATCCTCTGTCATTCCCTTCTCCTCCTGCCCTCAATCTTTCCCAGCATCAGGGTCTCTACAAATGAGTCAGTTCTTCGCATCAGGTGGCCAAAGTATTGGAGTTTCACCTTCAGCATCAGTCCTTCCAATGAACATTCAGGACTGATTTCTTTTAGGATGGGCTGGTTGGATCTCCTTGCATCCAAGGGACTCTCAAGAGTCCTCTCCAACACCACAGGTCAAAAGCATCAATTCTTTGGCACTCAGTTTTCTTTATGGTCCAACTCTCACATCCATACATGACTACTGGAAAAACCGTAGCTTTGACTAGATGGACATTTGTTGACAAAGTAATGTCTCTGCTTTTTAATATGCTGACTAGGTTGGTCATAGCTTTTCTTCCAAAGAGTAAGCATTTTTTAATTTCATGGCTGCAATCACCATCTGCAGTATTTTGGAGCCCCCCAAAATAGTCTCTCACTGTTTCCATTGTTTCTCTATTTGCCATGAATTGATGGGACCAGATGCCATGATTTCAGTTTTTTGAATGCTGAGTTTTAAGCCAACTTTTTCACTCTCCTCTTTCACTTTCATCAAGAGGCTCTTTAATTCTTCTTCACTTTCTGCCATAACGGTGGTGTCATCTGCATATTTGAATTTTTTGATATTTCTCCCAGCAATCTTGATTCCAGCTGGTGCTTCATCCAGCCCAGCATTTTACATGATGTACTCTGCATATAAGTTAAATGAGCAGGGTGAGAATATACAGCCTTGATGTATTCCTTTCCAGATTTGGAACCAGTCTGTTGTTCCATGTCCAGTTCTAACTGTTGCTTCTTGACCTGCATACAGCTTTCTCAGGAGGCAGGTAAGTTGGTCTGGTATTTTCGTCTCTTGAAGAATTTTTCACAATATGTTGTGATCTACACAGTCAAAGGCTTTGGCATAGTCAATAAAGCAGAAATAGGTGTTTTTCTGAAACTCTCCTGCTTTTACAATGATCCAAAGGATGTTGGCAATTTGACCTGGTTCTTCTGCTTTTCTAATTATGGCTTGAATATCTGGAAGCTCACAGTTCACGTACTATTGAAGCCTGGCTTGGAGAATTTTGAGCATTATTTTGCTAGTATGTGAGATGAGTGCAATTGTGCAGTTGTATGAACAGTCTTTGGCATTGCCTTTCTTTGGGATCGAAATGGAAGGTGACATTTTTTAATGTGGCCACTGCTGAGTTTTCCAAATTTGCTGGCCTTTGAGTGCAGCACTTTCACAGCATCATCTTTTAGGATTTGAAATAGCTCAACTGGAATTCCATCACCTCCACTAGCTTTGTTCATAATGATGCTTCCTGAGGCCCCCTTAACTTCTCATTCCAGGATGTCTGGCTCTAGGTGAGTGATCACACCATTGTGGTTATCTCGGTCATGAAGATCTTTTTTATATAGTTCTTATATTCTTACCACCTCTTAATATCTTCTGCTTTTGTTAGGTCCATACCATTTCTGTCCTTTTTTGTGTCCATCTTTGCTTGAAATGTTCCCTTTGTATCTCTAATTTTCTTGAAGAGATCTTTGTCTTTCCCATTCTATTGTTTTCCTCTATTTCTTTGCACTGATCACTGAGGAAGGCTTTCTTATCTCTCCTTTCTATTCTTTGGAACTCTGCATTCAGATGGATGTATCTTTCCTTTTCTCCTTTGCTTTCACTTCTCTTCTTTCCTCAGCTATTTGTAAGGCCTCTTCGGACAGCCATTTTGCCTTTCGGCATTTATTTTTCTTGGGGACGGTCTTGATCACTGCCTCTGTACGATGTCACAAACCTCTGTCCATAGTTCTTCAGGCACTCTGTCGTTCAGATCAAATCCCTTGGATCTATCTGTCACTTCCACTGTAATAAGGGATTTGATTTAGGTCATACCTGAATGGTCTAGTTGTTTTCCCTACTTTCTTCAACTTAAGTCTGAATTTGGCCATAAGGAGTTCGTGATCTGAGCCACAGTTAGCTCCTGGTTTTGTTTTTGCTGACTGTATAGAGCTTCTCCATCTTCAGCTGCAAAGAATATAATCAATCTGATTTCACTATTGACCATCTGGTCATGTCCACATGTAAAGTCTTCTCTTGTGTTGTTGGAAGAAGGTGTTTGCTATGACCCCTCACATGAAAACCTGTCAAATAGGTTGTGTGTGTGTGTGTGTGCATGCACGCTCAGTTGTGTTCAATTCTCTGTGACCCCATGGACTGTAGCCCACCAGGCTCCTCTTTCCATGGGGTTTCCCAGGTAAGAATACTGAAGTAGGTTGCCATTTCCTCCTCTAGGAGATCTTCCCAACCCAGGGATTGAACCTGTGTCTCCTGCATCTCCTGCATTGGCAGGCAGGTTCTTTACCACTTGCACCACCTGGGAAGCCTGTAAAATAAGTTAAAATATTACTATTTCTTCACATGATCTATGACTCTCTGTTGCTGAGCAAAGAAATAAAAGAGGATAGAGGTGGAGGAGAGTCGAAGGCCACCTGGACATATTTGTTGTCTCCAGTCTAGCCCTCAGACACCCCACTTCACTCTCTGAGTGCAGAGGAGGGCAGACAAGGTCTGACTCACCCCTACACTGGAGACCTGAAGTTTTCTAAAACCAAAGGAATGCTGGGAAAAAGCCCCTGGCAGGGAGGGGACTACAAGGACTTGGGCACCAGAAGGAATGGGAAATAAGGAGCATAATGAAGGCTGGAGGCTGTGAAGCATGTCCTCATGCTCTGGGGATGGAAGCTCCAGGCTTCATGCAGGGCAGAGCTGACAGCTAGGTGGAAGGGTGTCTATAGCATATTTTCATCACACCTCCCACCAAACACATGCTTCATACTCTCTTTCTGAGTAGTTTGGAGTCCATTTACCAGGGTAAAGTCTTGTTTGAAGCTTCTTTGTTGTTTTTTTTAATGTATGTTTAATTGCTAATTAGCTGGAAAAGTGAAAGAAAGTGAAAGTGAAGTTGCTCAGTCATGTCCAACTCTTTGCAGCCCTGTAGATGAAAACTAACAAGCTCCTCCATCCATACGATTTTCCAGTCAAGAGTACTAAAGTAGGTTGCCATTTCCTTCTCCAGGGGATCTTCCCAACCCAGGGATCGAACCCAGGTCTCCCACATTGTCGGCAGATGCTTTACCGTCTGAGCCACTAGGGAAGTCTGTTAGCAGGAAAGCAAAGGAAAACCCTCAACTCTGAGAGTTGACGTGTAAGTATCACCACCACGATAGCAGATGCCAAAGACAAACCCAATGTAAGTGACAGAAGTTTATGTGAATTAATTATAGGGACTGATTTTTCTGACTCCCTGTTCCTTATCTCCAAAAGCCATGGTTAGCCACAGATAAAGTACCTGGTGTGTAAGGTGGTAGTTCACAGTTTGAGTCCACCCAGGCAGACTCCCAGACTGAGTGAACAGACATTTTAATTCATCCATCACAAGTTTAGGCCTGACTCAAAGGTTTTCTTAATGAAGGTTTCTGAAGAATTTTCCAGCTTTATAATTTCTAGGCAGAATTTCATTTTGTTCTCCCACTGTATTTATTTCTGCTTAGTATTATTTATCTTCAAGCAAAATGATCAACAATAATCCTTTAAAAAGCTGAGAGGAAATGCATCATCTAGTTGGTCTACTTCTATTCAATTTCAATTAACTTTCTAAAAATAATTTTAGAGAGATATCTGAAATAATAGTCTCAAGTTTTGCAAGTGACAGATAGCAGAGATTTATTGTAGTGATTTATCTCACACTGCCTGAGTGGCCCTATACTCAGTGTTAAAGTGATTATACAATAATTTCTTTCCTGTGTTTGTTCATTCCCCTAGTCTTGGGGGTTTTCTTCCTTCCTTTATACCCATTTTCTCCTACCCGCCTGATATCCCAGCAAATAAAGAATCAGCCTTCAGTGTAGGAGACTCAGGTTCTATCCCTGGGTCAAGACGGTCCCCTGAAGAAGGAAATGGCAACCACTCCAGTATTCTTACCTGAAAAATCCAATGGATAGAAGAGCCTGGTGTGTTATAGTCCAATGAATGGCAGACAGTCAGACACGACTGAGAAACTAGCACTCACTTTTCGCTTTCTTCTCCTACACCCCTTTCCCAGGCAGAACTAGTGCCTGTGTCATGCTATCAAAGCACCTGTTACCTACCTCTGAGAATGCATTTCTCAAGAACAGAACCTCACTCCCATGGATGCCCAGTGGTGGGTCAGGTGGTAGCTCTGTGATCACATAGAATACTTTCCTTCAGTGTGTATTTGACTTGAAGACTTGGGATACTTTTGAAAATCTCTTACACATTTTTTCCTTTTTCTTTTTTTTTTTTAATTAAACTTTTAATTTTGTATTGGAGTGTATCTGGTGCCTCAGAAGTAAAGAATTTGCCTACAATGCAGGAGACACAGGAGCTGTATGTTAGATCCCTGGGTCAGGAAGATCCCTGAAGAAGCAAATGGCAACCCACGCCAGTAATTTTGCCTGGAGAATCCCATGGACAGAGGAGCCTGGTGGGCTACAGGTACAGGCTTTGATGGGTTTTCAAAGAGTCAGACACGACTAGGTGACTAAACAACACAGCCGGTTAACAATGTTGCAATAGTTTCAACAGGACAGCAAAAGGACTCAGCCATACAAAAATGTGTATTCATTCTTCCCCAAACTCCCCTCCTATCCAGGCTGCCCCATAACACTGAGCAGAGTTCCCTGTGCTATACAGTAGGACCCTACTGGTTATCTGTTTTAAATACGGCAGTGTATACATGTTGATCCCAAACTCCCTAGCTATCTCTTTCCCCATCCTTCTCCCAGCAACCATAAGTTCATTCTCTGAGTCGGTGAGTGTGTTCTGTTTTTTTGTAAATAAGTTTATTTGCATCATGCCTGTTTAGATTCCCCATATAAGTGATGCTGCAGGATGTTTCTGCTTCTCTGTCTGACATATTTCACTCAGCGTGACAGTCTCTGGGTCCATCCATGTTGCCGCAAATGGCATTAGATCTTTCTTTTTAATGGTTGAGCAATATTTTATTGTGCATACATACCACTTTCTTTTTCCATTCCTCTGTCAATGGACATTTGGGTTGCCTCCATGTTCTGGCTATTGTAAAAAGTGCTGAACGGAGAAGGCAATGGCAACCCACTTTAGTACTCTTGCCTGGAAAATCCCAGGGACGGGGGAGCCTGGTGGGTTGCTGTCTATGGGGTCGCACAGAGTCGGACACGACTGAAGCAACTTAGCAGCAGAAGCAGCAGCAGTTGCAATGAACATCGAGGTGAATGTATCCTTTCGGACCATATTTTCTACTAATATATGCCCAGGAGTGGGATTGCTGGGTCATAGGGTAGCTATATTTTTAGGCTCTTTTTTTAAGGAATATGCATACTGCTCTCCATAGTGACTCTACCAATTTACATTTCCACTAACAGTGTAGGAGGGTTCCCTTTTCTATATACCCTTTCCAGCACTTATTGTTTGTGGATTTTTTGATGACGGTCATTTCGAATGGTGTGAAAAAGCTCTTGCATATTTTTGATGCATCTATACTCAAGTACATACTATTATAACTCCACTTCTCCACATTGACCTACCTCAAATTCTATGTCAAATATGTTTAGACATGAATGTAAGTGACTGTAGTGGACTGCAGAGGTGGCTATAAATCCTTCCACTCTCTACATCCAAACCTTTGTAATATAACTTTTAAATTCTCTCTTGAAGAAGCAGTCTTTTTTCAACTCTTGAGTCAGGGAGGACTATAACATTGTAAAATGTGGTGCTAGCAGAGATGTGAAAAATATTGTGCATTGGGTGCACAGCTCAGATCACTGTTGCAGGTGAACATGTCCAGGCTAGCCCACTGGTGACTGAAAAGCCATGTGAAGAACTGCGGCACCCCAGCTGTCAGTCAGTCGACCCTCAAATAATTTGTCAACTTCAGGTCACGTGAATGAGAACCAGAGGAGATCAGCTTGACCCATATCAGAAAAATGGCCCCACTGGACTCAGCCCCCAATTGCTGATCCACAGAATTGTGAACTTAATCAATGACTGCGGTTTTAAATCTCTACATTTGGGGGTAATTTATCATGCAGCAAAAATTAACTAATACCATGAATAAGAATGAGAAGTAAAAGCCCAAGAAATAAGCCATTTTTCTTTGACAAAAATAACCGGAAAGTTTCATTCCTCAGGGTTAACAAAAAATTCAGTCTTATTTATTGCTTGCCCTGCCTGTTCTCCCCCACATTCTCAAACAATCTGAGAAATTTCTTCATGAGACGATCACTATTGGGGAGATATTTTCAGATCAACCGTGGGAAGATTTAAAGTTAATCACAAGAATGTTTGCAGTGATAAAGAAGCAAGTCTTGGCCAAGAACAATAAGAAAAACACAATTGAATATAAGCACATTAGAAATTACCTGAGACTTTCTTTGAAGTTAGTTTCAGATACATATTGCAGATCAAGTCATGAAAAAGAGGAAAAGATGATGAAGATGTGAAGCTAACTTAAGCTGCTTTAGACTCAGAATGTAGTAACAAGGTGAAAAGCTTCTCCCGGACTACTAAATGATCTATTTTGTTGTTCTCCACTGACATTTGTAAACAGTTGGTTGAAAAGCAAATGTAACCCAGTTGCTTATATAACTTTTCACTTAGGGCATAAATGTAATGAGCTGGCTCATTTATTGGTTTCTTTGTTCCCTATGTTTATACAGATGATGTTTCTGAAATGTTTCTGTATGTTCAATGAAGTGGTCAAAATGATCAATTTTCTAACAGAAAAAAAGTGCACGGAATAATCATTTTGTAACCAAACTGCATTATAATGGGAAGTGACTTGAAGATGTTTTCACATGCTATAGTAGTGACTACTTGAGTTGAGCAGCAGGAGCCCTCTGTCCTGGGGACAGGCAATAAACAAATGCATTGTTTGTAGAAAATTAGGTCTGCTTTTATTATCACCACATGTTCCAGCAATTCTAGGTAATTTCAGTGCTAATATATATATGCCTCCCACAGGTGTGGGCAGCTCCCCTGTACCCTTTCTGTGCGTTTCCTGCTACAGGACACCACTGTTATATGGATGAATGCTGCCTTAGCTGGAAGAAAATGCTGCTCAGAATTTATGTACTCACTGTTATGTCTCTTCCTGAGAAAAAATAAAACAAAGGAGAAGAATTTGGAAAAGATAAACAAGTCAATTATTAATCATAACAATAAAGATTAGCTCAGTGATAATGCTCAAAAAATCCTTTAAAGGTTGCCATTAATAGGCATTTATCTTGGTGGGCCTAGATTTTAGAAATATTCTGATATGAAGCAGAAAAAGGAATTTCCTGACCCAGCGTCCATCCCCTTAAATTGACTCCTATTTCTGATAATAACAAATTCATTGTAACAATATTTTGTGAGTCAAAATATAGATAACATTATTTTCAAAATGGCAAGTTATTTAAAATACATATTAACACATAATTGCATATGCATATGTGTATATATATGTATACAGAATTACAAATGTGAAAAACACAAAATTCACAGAATTTTAAAGATAAAATGTAAGATAGCAAATAATTTCATTCTTTACAGAGGGCCATGGTAAGCAATAACCATATTCTTTCCTTCTCTGCAGTTCAATAGATATTTTTGATGATATTTTCAAGAAAAAATTGAGGTTGTTTTTTTCCAGCAAAATATTTATCTTGTTATAGTTATTTGTTCATGAGTATCTTCCTCATATTAATTCCTTCAAGGATGCAGATCAAATTTCTTGTCTTTGCATAGTCAATACCTTGTACATAGCCTGATAAAGACCTGTTTATCTCTAGTCAGTCATATTTGGTACCATGTGATTCTCTCTGTGGAGCTACCCCATGTTCAAGGTCAAGGCAGCAACCAAGAGGAGCTACCCCAAGTCCAAGGTAAGGAGCACTGGCTGTGCTTTGCTGGAACAGATACCCCACATCCAAGGTAAGAGAAACCCAAATACAACAGTAGGCACTAAGAGAGGGCATCAGAGGGCAGACAGACTGAAATCTCAATCAAAGGCAACTAGCCAATCTGATCACATGGACCACAGCCTTGTCTAACTCAATGAAACTAAGCTGTGCCATGTGGGGCCACCCAAGACGGATGGGTCATGGTGGAGAGGTCTGACAGAATGTGGTCCACTGGAAAAGGGAATGGCAAACCACTTCAGCATTCTTGCCTTGAGAACCCCATGAACAGTACGAAAAGGCAAAAAGATAGGACACTGAAAGATGAACTCCCCAGGTTGGTAGGTGCCCAGTATGCTACAGGAGATCAGTGGAGAAATAACTCCAGAAAAAATGAAGGGATGGAGCCAAAGCAAAAACAACACCCAGTCGTGAATGGGAATGGTGATAGAAACAAGGTTCAATGCTGTAAAGACCAATATTGCATAGGAACCTGGAATGTCAGGTCCACGAATCAAGGCAAATTGAAAGTGGTCAAACAGGAGATGACAACAGTGAACATTCTAGGAATCAGCGAACTAAGATGGACTGGAATGGGTGAATTTAACTCAGATGACCATTATATCTAATACTGGGGACAGGAATCCCTTAGAAGAAATGGAGCAGCCATCATGGTCAACAAAAGAGTCCGAAACACAGTACAAAAATGACAGAATGATCTCTTTCATTTCCAAGGCAAACCATTCAATATCACAGTAATCCAAGTCTATGCCCCGATCAGTAACGCTGAATAAGCTGAAGTTGAACAGTTCTATGAAGACCTACAGGACCTTTTAGAACTAACACCCAAAAAAGATGTCCTTTTCATTATAGGGGACTAGACTGCAAAAGTAGGAAGTCAAGAAACACCTGGAGTAACAGACAAATTTGGCCTTGGAGTACAGAATGAAGCAGGGCAAAGGCTAATAGAGTTTTGTCAAGAGAACACATGGTCATAGCAAACACCCTCTTCCAACAACACAAGAGAAGACTCTACACATGGACATCACCAGATGGTCGACACCAAAATCAGATTGATTATATTCTTTGCAGCCAAAGATGGAGAAGCTCTAACTGGATAGTCAGCAAAAACAAGACCAAGAGCTGACTGTGGCTCAGATCATGAACTCCTTATTGCCAAATTCAGACTGAAACTGAAGAAAGTAGGGAAAACCACTAGACCATTTAGATATGACCTAAATCAAATCCCTTATGACTATACAGTGGAAGTGAGAAATAGATTTAAGGGATTAGGTCTGATAGAGTGCCTGATGAACTATGAACGGAGGTTCGTGACATTGTACAGGAGACAGGAATCAAGACCATCCTCAAGAAAAAGAAATGCAAAAAAGCAAAATGGCTGTCTGAGGAGGCCTTACAAATAGCTATGAAAAGAGAAGCCAAAAGCAAAGGAGAAAAAGAAAGATATAAGCATCTGAATGCAGAGTTCCAAACAATAGCAAGGAGAGATAAGAAAGCCTTCCTCAGTGATCAATGCAAAGAAATAGAGGAAAACGATAGAATGGGAAAGACTAGAGATCTCTTCAAGAAACTTAGAGATACCAAGGGAACATTTCATGCAAAGATGGGCTCAATAAAGAAGAGAAATGGTAGGGACTCAACAGAAGCAGAAGATATTAAGAAGAAGTGGCAATAATACACAGAAGAACTGTACAAAAAAGATCTTCATGACCCAGAAAATCATGATGGTGTGATCACTCACCTAGAGCCAGACATCCTGGAATGTGAAGTCAAATGGGCCTTAGGAAGCATCACTATGAACAAAGCTAGTGGAGGTGATGGAATTCCAGTGGAGCTATTTCAAATCCTGAAAGATGATGCTGTGAAAGTGCTGCACTCAAAATGTCAGCAAATTTGGAAAACTCAGCAGTGGTCACAAGACTGGAAAACGTCAGTTTTCATTCCAATCCCAAAGAAAGACAATGCCAAAGAATGCTCAAATTACCACACAAGTGCATTCATCTCACACCCTAATAAAGTCATGCTCAAAATTCTCCAAGCCAGGCTTCAGCAATACGTGAACCATGAAATTCTAGATGTTCAAGCTGGTTTTAGAAAAGGCAGAGGAACCAGAGATCAAATTGCCAACATCTGCTGGATCATCAAAAAAGCAAGAGAGTTCCAGAAAAACATCCATTTCTGCTTTATTGACTATGCCAAAGCCTTTGACTGTGTGGATCACAATAAACTGTGGAAAATTCTGAAAGAGATGGGAATCCAAGACCACCTGACCTGCCTCTTGAGAAACCTGTATGCAGGTCAGGAAGCAACAGTTAGAACTGGACATGGAACAACAGACTGGTTCCAAATAGGAAAAGGTGTACGTCAAGGCTGTATATTATCACCTTGCTTATTTAACTTATATGCAGAGTACACCATGACAAATGCTGGGCTGGAGGAAGCACAAGCTGGAATCAAGATTGCCAGGAGAAATATCAATAACCTCAGATATGCAGATGACACCACCCTTATACAGAAAGTAAAGAAGAACTAAAGAACCTCTTGATGAAAGTGAAAGAGGAGAGTGAAAAAGTTGGCTTAAAGCTCAATTTTCAGAAAACTAAGACCATGGCATCTGGTCCCATCACTTCATGGGAAATAGATGGGGAAACAGTGGAAACAGTGTCAGACTTCATTTTTTTGGGCTCCAAAATCACTGCAGATGGAGATTGTAGCCATGAAATTAAAAGACGCTTACTCCTTGGAAGGAAAGTTATGACCAACCTAGGCAGCATATTGACCTGAACTGAACTGATTCTGTATGCATATGTCATTAGTTCAATTCAGTTCAGTCACTCAGTCATGTCCAACTCTTTGCAACTCCATGAATCACAGCACACCAGGCCTCCCTGTCCATCACCAACTCCCGGAATTCACTCAAACTCATGTCCACAGAGTCGGTGATGCCATCCAGCCATCTCATTCTCTGTCGTCCCCGTCTCCTCCTGCCCCCAATCCCTCCCAGCATCAGGGTCTTTTCCAGTGAGTCATCTCTTTGCATGAGGTGGCCAAAGTATTGGAGTTTCAGCTTTAGCATCAGTCCTTCCAATGAACACCCAGGGTTGATCTCCTCTAGAATGGACTGGTTGGATCTCCTTGCAGTCCAAAGGACTCTCAAGAGTCTTCTCCAGCACCACAGTTCAAAAGCATCAACTCTTTGGCGATCAGCTTTCTTCACAGTCCAACTCTCATATCCATACATGACCACGGGAAAAAACCATAGCCTTGACTAGATGGACCTTTGTTGGCAAAGTAATGTCTCTGCTTTTTAATATACTATCTAGCTTGGTCAAAGCTTTCCTTCCAAGGAGTAAGCGTCTTTTAATTTCATGGCTGCAATCAGCAGTGATTTTGGAGCCCCCCAAAATAAAGTCTGACACTGTTTCCACTGTTTCTCCATCTAGTTCCCATGAAGTGATGGGACCGGATGCCATGGTCTTACTTTTCTGAATATTGAGATTTAAGCCAACTTTTTCACTCTCCTCTTTCACTTTCATCAAGAGGCTTTTTAGTTTCTCTTCACTTTCTGCCATAAGGGTGGTGTCATATGTCACTAGACTACTGTGATTTTACAGTTTACCTGTCACATTGTGTATGTGATACACATATATATAAACTCATATACATATATACACATAAAGATATTAGAACATAAAGATTTTTAAAAATTTTTTTTATTTTTTATTTATTTTTTTTCAAAAACAATTTTAGGAATCTTTACTTAAAAACAACCTTATCTTAAAATGGAGTAACTTTGGTTTTACGAGCAGCAAGCAAAGTACAGAAGCAAAAATGCGTTACAGGAGCATTAAGTTCTACATTAGGTCACAGCGTCTAATCTGAAATCACACCCATAATATCATTTTTCAGGATATCTGGGAAATAGTTATTTCCCAGGATGTCTGAACCATAGCTATTCTATTTTGACTTTTAATTGTAAAAAAAAAAAAAAAAAAATTTTTTTAATAGCCAAAGCAGATTTCACCATTAATGACGTCAGTGTTTTTCTAGGTATGAGAAGATGAAAGAATTGGAACTCATAAAACCTTTATCTGAAAAGATCTAACTATCTGAAGGCCTGTTCTGCCAGTTTTTTTTTTTTTTTTTCAGAGCACAGAGTGCCTCATTCCTGATTTTCACCCTGAACTTCTTTCGGAGGGTGTTGAAGGTCAGCAACTTGCAATGGTCATGATGTAATCTTTGTAGAGGCAGCTGGCAAGTACCAACTTCCAGTCAGCAGGGTCCCTTCATAGCCACATATCTGACCATGTGATTTTTAAGAAGGATAATTGCTTTACAGAATTTTGTTGTTTTCTGTTAAACCTCAACATGAATCAGCCATAGGTATACATATATCCCTTCCCTTTTGAACCTCCCTCCCATCTCCCTCCACATTCCACCCCTCTAGGTTGATACAGAGCCCCTATTAGAGTCCTGAGACACACAGCAAATTCCCGTTGGCTGTCTATTTTACATATGATAATATAAGTTTCCATGTTACTCTTACCATACATCTCACCCTCTCCTCCCTTCTCCCCATGTCCATAAGTTTATTCTCCATGTCTGTTTCTCCATTGCTGCCCTGTAAATAAATTCTTCAGTACCATTTTTCTAGATTCCATATGTGTACATTAGAATAAGATATTATCTTTCTCTTTCTGACTCACTTCATTTTGTATAATTGGCTATAGGTTCATCCACCTCATCAGAACTGAGTCAAATGCATTCCTTTTTATGGCTGAGTAGTATTCCATTGTGTATATGTACCATACTTCTTTATCCATTCATCTGTCAATGAACATCTAGGTTCCTTCCATGTTCTAGCTATTATAAATACTACTGCAATGAACAATGGGATACTTGTGTCTTTTTCAATTTTGGCTTCCTCAGGGTATGTGCCTAGAAGTGGGATTGCTGGGTCATATGGTGGTTTTATTCCTAGTTTTTAAGGAATCTCCATACCATCTTACATAGTGGCTGTATCAATTCACACTCACGAACAGTGCAAGAGTGTTCCCCTTTCTCCACACCCTCTCCAGCATTTATGTTTGTAGACTTTTTGATGATGGCCATTCTGACCAATGTGAGGTGATATCTCATTGTAGTTTTGATTTGCATTTCTCTAATAATGTGCAATGTTGAGCATCTTCTCATATGTTTGTTAGCCATCTGTATGTCTTCTTTGAAGAAAGGTCTGTTTAGGTCTTTCTCCCACCTTTTGATTGGGTTGTTTGTTTTTCTGGCTTTGAATTGTATGAGGTGCTTTTATATTTTGGAATTTAACCCTTTGTCAGTTGTTTCATTTGCTACCATTTTCTCCCATTCTGAGGGTTGTTTTTTCACCTTGCTTATAGTTTCCTTTGCTATGCAAAATCTTTTAAGTTTAATCAGATCCCACTTGTTTACTTTTGTTTTTATTTCTGTTACTCTAGGAGGTGGATCACAGAGGATCTTGCTTTGATTTATGTCATCGAGTGTTCTATGTTTTTCTCTAAGAGTTTTATAGTTTTTGATCTTACAGTTAAGTCTTTAATTCATTTTGAATTTACCTTTGTGTATGGTGTTAGGAAGTGTTCTAATTTCATTCATTTACATGTAGCTGTCCAGTTTTCCCAGCATTATTTATTGAAGAGGATGTCTTTGCCCCATTGTACATTCTTGCCTCCTTTGTCAAAAATAAGGTACCCATAGGTGCATGAGTTTATTTCTGAGCTTTCTACCTTGTTCCATTGGTCTGTATTTCTCTGTTTTTGTGCCAGTACCATACTATCTTGATGACTGTGGCTTGATAGTGTAATCTGAAGTCAGGAAGGTTGATTCCTCCAGCTCCATTCTTCTTTCTCAAGACTGCTTTGGCTGTTCAGGGTCTTTTGTGTGAAATTTTTTGTTCTAGTTCCGTTTAAAATGTCATTGGTAACTTGATGGTGATTGCACTGAATCTGTAGATTGTGTTTGATAGAATAGTCATTTTCACAATGTTGATTTGTCCTACCCAGGAACATGGAATATCTCTCCATCTGTTTACGCTGTCTTTGATTTATTTCATCAGTGTCATATAATTTTCTGTGTAGTTCTTTTGTCTCCTTAGGTAAGTTTATTACTAAATATTTAATTCTTTTTGCTGCAATGGTGAATGTGATTGATTCTTTAATTTCTCTTTCTGATTTTTCATTGTTAGTATATAGAAATGCAAGTGTATTGATTTTGCCTCCTGCAACTTTGTTAAAATCACTAACTAGCCGTAGTAATTTTCTGATACTATCTTAGGGTTTTCTATGTACAGTATCAGGTTATCAGTGAGACCTCACTGCAAACAGTGAGAGCTTTACTTCTTTTCTGAACTGGATTTCTTTTATTTCTTTTTCTTCTCTGATTGCAGTAGCCAGGATTTCCAAAACTATGTTGAATAATAATGGTGAAATTGGACACCCTTGTCTTTTCCTGATCTTAGGGGGAATGCTTTCAGTTTTTCACCACTGAGAATAATCTTTGCTGTAGGCTTATCATATATGGCCTTTACTCTGTTGATGTAGGTTCATTCTATGCACATTTTTTGAAGAGTTTCAATCATAAATGAGTGCTGAATTTTGTCAAAGGCTTTTTCTGCATATATTGAGATGATCACATGGTTTTTATCATTCAATTTGTTAATATGGTGTATCACATGGATTGATTTGCATATATTGAAGAACCCTTGCATTCCTGGAACAAACCCAACTTGATCATGGTGTATGAGCTTTTTGATGTGTTGCTGAATTCTGTTTGCTAAAATCTTGTTGAGGATTTTTGCATCTATGTTCATCAGTGATATTGGCCTGTAGTTTTCTTTTTTTGTGTGTCTTTGTCTGGTTTTGATATCAGGGTGATGGCGGCCTCATGGGATGAGTTTGTATGTGTTCCTTCCTCTGCAATTTCTTGAAAGAACTTTTGGAGGATAGGCAATAACTCTTCTCTAAATGTTTGATAGAATTCTCCTGTGAAGCCATCTAGTCCTTGACTTCTGTTTTTTAGGAGATTTTTGATCACAGCTTCAATTTCAGTGCTTACAATTGTGTTGTTCATAATTTCTATTTCTTCCTGGTTCAGTCTTGGAAGATTGAACTTTCTAAGAATCTTCCATGTCTTCCAGATTATCCATTTTATTGCCATATAGTTGTTCCTAATAGTCTCTTATAATCCTTTGTATTTCTGCTTTGTCTGCTGTAAATTCTCCTTTTTCATTTCTAATTTTGTGGTTTTGACTCTTTTCTCTTTTTTTCTTGATGAGTCTGGCTAAAGGTTTGTCAATTTTGTTTATCTTCTCAAAGAACCAGCTTTTAGTTTCATTAATCTTTACTCTTGTGCCTTTCGTTTCTTTTTCATTTATTTCCACTCAGATCTTTATGATTTATTTCCTTCTACTAATTTTGGGGGTTTTTTTTTGTTCTTCTTTTTCCAGTTGTTTTAGGTGTAAAGTTAGGCTGTCTATTTGATGCTTTACTTGTTTCTTGAAGTAGGATTGTATTGCTATACACTTCATTCTTAGAGCAGCTTTTGCTGCATCCCATAGGTTTTGAGTTGTCATGTTTTCATTGTTATTTGTTTCTAGAAATTTTTTAATTTCCCTTTTGATTTCTTTGGTAACCTGTTGGTTATTTATAAATGTGTTGTTTAGTCTCCATGTGTTTGTGTTGCTTACAGTTTTTTTCTTGTAATTGATATCTCATCTCATAGCGTTGTGGTCAGAGAAGATGCTTGATACGATTTCAATTTTCTTAAATTAACTGAGATGTAAATGTGGTCTATCCTGAAGAATATTCCATGTGCACTTGAGAAAAGGTGTATTCTTCTGCATTTGGATAGAATGTCCTGAAGATATCAATGAGATCCATCTCATCTAATGTATCATTTAAGACTTGTGTTTCCTTAATAATTTTCTGTTTTCATGATCTGTCCATTGGTGTGAGTGGGTTGTTAAAGTCTCCTACTATTATTGTGTTACTGTCAGTTTCTCCTTTTATGTCTGTTAGTGTTTGTCTTATGTATTGAGGTGCTCCTATGTTGGGTGCATAGATATTTACAATTGTTATGTCTTCCTCTTGGATTGATCCCTTGATCATTATATAGTGTCCTTCCTTATCTCTTGTAATCTTTATTTTATGGACTATTTTGTTTGATACAAGGACTACTACTCCAGCTTTGTTTTCCTTCCCATTTGCATGGAATATATTTTTCCATCCTGTCACTTTCAGTCTATATGTGTCTTGAGGCCTGAAGTGGGTTTCTTGTAGACAGTATATATATGGGTCTTCGTTTTGTATCCATTTAGCCAGTCTGTGCCTTTTGGTTGGAGCTTTAATCCATTTACATTTGAAGTAATTATTGATATATATGTTCCTATTGCCATTTTCTTAACTGTTTGGGGTTAATTTTGTGGATCTTTTTTCTTCTCTTGTATTTCTTGACTATATAAATCCCTTTAACATTTGTTGTAAAGCTGGTTTGGTGGTACTGAATTCTCTTAACTTTTGCTTGTCTGAAAAGCTTTTTATTTCTCCATCAATTTTGAATGAGATCCTTGCTGAGTACAGTAATCTTGGTTGCAGATTTTTCCTTTTCAATCGTTTAAATATATCCTGCCATTCCCTTCTGCCCTGCAGAATTTCTGCTGAAAGATCAGCTGTTAAGCATATGGGGTTTCCCTTATATGTTACTTGTTGCTTCTCCTTTGCTGCTTTTAGTATTCTTTCTTTGTGTTTAGTCTTTGTTAGTTTGATTAGTATGTGTCTTGGTGTGTTTCTCCTTGGATTTATCATGTAAGGGATTCTTTGGCCTCTTGGACTTGATTGACTATATCCTTTTCAGTGTTGGGGAAATTTTCAACTATAATCTCTTCAAAAATTTTCTCATGCCCTTTCTTTTTTTCTTCTTCTGGGACCCCTATAATTTGAATGTTGGTGCTTTTGATCTTGTCCCAGAGGTCTCTGAGACTATCCTCAGTTCTTTTCATTCTTTTTACATTATTCTGCTCTTCAGATGCTATGTCCACCATTTTCTCTTCCAGTTCACTGATTCCTTCTGCTTCAGATATTCTGCTATTGATTCCTTCTAGAGTATTTTTAATTGCAGTAATTGTGTTGTTTGTCTCTGCATGTTTATTCTTCAATTCTTCTAGTTTTTTGTTAACTGATTCTTGCATTTTCTCCACTTTGTTTTCAAGGTTTTTTTATTATCTTTACTATCATTATTCTGTATTTTTTTTTCAGGTAGTTTGCCTATTTCCTCTTCGTTTATTTGGATTTCTGTGTTTCTAGTTTGTTCCTTCATTTGTGTAGTGTTTCTCTGCCTTTTCATTTTTTTTTTTTAACTTATTGTGTTTGAGGTCTCCTTTTCCTAGGCTTCCAGGTTGAATTCTTTCTTCCTTTTGGTTTCTGCCCTCTAAGTTTGGTCCAGTGGTTTGTGTAAGCTTTTTACAGGGTGAGATTTGTGCTGAGTTTTTGTTTGTTTTTCCTCTGATGGGCAAGGCTGAGTGAGGTGGTAATCCTGTCTGCTGATGATTGGATTTGTATTTTTGTTTTGTTTGTTGTTTAGATGCAGCAGTCCTTCACAGGGTGCTGTTGGTGGTTGGGTGATGCCAGCTCTTGTATTTCAGTGGTTTCCTTTGTGTGAGTTCTCACTATTTGATAGACATGAGAGACGCCGGCCCAGGCGGCTCAGACGCCAGAGACACAGGCCCCGGCGCAACCAACCACGCAAAGAGGCGCGATGGTGAGGAGCTACCCCACGCCTGAGGCCAGGGCCGGCAGCCAAGAGGAGCTACCCCACGTCGAATAGGCGGTGGCTGCACTGGCGCAGGAGGGCCGTGAGGACCTACTCCACGTTCAAGGTCAGGAGGGGCGGCCTTGAAGAGATACCCCTCGTCCAAGGTAAGGTACAGCAGCTGCACTTTGCTGGAGCAGCTGTGAAGAGATACTCCACAACTAAGGTAAGTGAAACCCAAATAAGAGGGTAGGTATTGGGAGGGGGCATTAGAGGGCAGACGCATTGAAATCATAATCACAAAAAACTAGTTGATCTGATCATAAGGACCACAGTCCTATCTAACTCAATGAAGCTAAGCCATGCCGTGTGGGGCCACCCAAGACGGACGGGTCATGGTGGAGAGGTCTGACAGAATGTAGTCCACTGGAGAAGGGAATGGCAAACCACTTCAGTACATTTGTCTTGAGAACCCCATGAACAGTATCAAAAGGCAAAATGATAGGACAGTGAATGAGGAATTACCTAGGTAGGTAGGTGCCCAGTATGCTACTGGAGATCAGTGGAGAAATAACTCCAGAAAGAATGAAGGGATGGAGCCAAAGCAAAACAAATACCCAGTTGTGGATGTGACTGATGCTAGAAGCAAGGTCCGATGCTGTAAAGAGCAATATTGTATAGGAACCTGGAATGTTAGGTCCATGAATCAAGGCAAATTGGAAGTGGTCAAACAGGAGATGGCAAGAGTGAACGTCAACATTCTAGGAATCAGTGAACTAAAATGGACTGGAATAGGTGAATTTAACTCAGATAACCATTATATCTACTACTGTGGGCAGAAATCCCTTATAAGAAATGGAGTAGCCATCATGGGCAACAAAAGAGTCTGAAACACAGTACTTGGATGCAATCTTAAAAATGACAGAATGATCTCTGTTCGTTTCCAAGGCAAACCATTCAATATTACAGTAATCCAAGTCACTGCCCCAACCAGTAATGCTGAAGAAGCCGAAGTTGAACAGTTCTATAAAGACCTACAAGACCTTTTAGAACTAACACCCAAAAAAGATGCCCTTTTCATTATAGGGGACTGGAATGCAAAAGTAGGAAGTCAAGAAACACCTGGAGTAACAGGCAAATTTGGCCTTGGATCACGAAATGAAGCAGGGCAAAGGCTAATAGAGTTTTGCCAAGAGAACGCACTGGTCATAGCAAACACCCTCTTCCAACAACACAAGGGAAGACTCTACACATGGACATCACCAGATGGTCAACACCGAAATCAGATTGATTATATTCTTTCAGCCAAAGATGGAGAAGCTCTGTACAGTTAGCAAAAACAAGACCAGGAGCTGACTGTGGCTCAGATCATGAACTCCTTATTGCCAAATTCAGACTTAAATTGAAGAAAGTAGGGAAAACCACTAGACCATTCAGATATAACCTAAATCAAATCCCTTATGATTATACAGTGGAAGTAAGAAATAGATTTAAGGGTCTAGATCTGATAGATAGAGTGCCTGATGAACTATGGACGGAGGTTCGTGACATTGTACAGGAGACAGGGACCAAGACCATCCCCATGGAAAAGAAATGCAAAAAAGCAAAATGGCTGTCTGAGGAGGCCTTACAAATAGCTGTGAAAAGAAGAGAAGTGAAAAGTAAAGGAGGAAAGGAAAGATATAAGCATCTGAATGCAGAGTTCCAAAGAATAGCAAGGAGAGATAAGAAAGCCTTCCTCAGTGATCAATGCAAAGAAATAGAGGAAAACAACAGAATAGGAAAAACAAGAGATCTTTTCAAGAAAATTAGAGATATCAAGGGGACATTTCATGCAAAGATGGGCTCAATAAAGGACAGAAATGGTATGGACCTAACAGAAGCAGAAGATATTAAGAAGAGGTGGCAAGAATACACAGAAGAACTGTACAAAAAAGATCTTCACGATGAAGATAATCACGATGGCGTGATCACTCACCTGGAACCAGATATCTTGGAATGTGAAGTCAAGTGGGCCTTAGAGAACATCACGATGAACAAAGCTAGTAGAAGTGATGGAATTCCAACTGAGCTATTTCAAATCCTGAAAGATGATGTTGTGAAAGTGCTGCACTCAATATGCCAGCAAATTTGGAAAATTCAGCAGTGGCCACAGGCCTGGAAAAGGTCAGTCTTCATTCCAATCCCAAAGAAAGGCAATGCCAAAGAATGCTCAAACTACCGCACAATTGCACTCATCTCACACGCTAGTAAAGTCATGCTTAAAATTCTCCAAGCTAGGCTTCAGCAATATGTGAATTGTAAATTTCCAGATGTTCAAGCAGGTTTTAGAAAAGGCAGAGGCACCAGAGATCAAATTGCCAACATCCGCTGGATCATGGAGAAAGCAAGAGAGTTCCAGAAAAACATCTATTTCTGCTTCATTGACTGTGCCAAGGCCTTTGCTGTGTGGATAACAATAAACTGTGGAAAATTCTGAAAGAGATGGGAATACCAGACCACCTGACCTGCCTCTTGAGAAACCTGTATGCAGGTCAGGAAGCAACAGTTAGAACTGGACATGGAACAACAGACTGGTTCCAAATAGGAAAGGGAGTGCGTCAAGGTTGTATATTGTCACCCTGCTTATTTAACTTATATGCAGAGTACATTATGAGGAACGCTGGGCTGGAAGAAGCACAAGCTGAAATGAAGATTGCCGGGAGAAATATCAATAACCTCAGATATGCAGATGACACCACCCTTATGGCAGAAAGTGAAGAGGAACTCAAAAGCCTCTTGATGAAAGTGAAAGAGGAGAGTGAAAAGGTTGGCTTGAAGCTCAACATTCAGAAAACGAAGATCATGGCATCTGGTCCCATCACTTCTTGTGAAATAGATGGGGAAACAGAGGAAACCGTGTCAGACTTTATTTTTTGGACTCCAAAATCACTGCGGATGCTGATTGCAGCCATGAAATTAAAAGACGCTTGCTCCTTGGAAGGAAAGTTATGACCAACCTTGATAGTATATTAAAAAGCAGAGACATTACTTTGCCAACCAAGGTCTGTCTAGTCAAGGCGTCAAGGCTATGGATTTTCCCGTGGTCATGTATGGATGTGAGAGTTGGACTGTGAATAAAGCTTACTGCCGAAGAATTGATGCTTTTGAACTGTGGTGTTGGAGAAGACTCTTGAGAGTCCCTTGGACTGCAAGGAGATCCAACCAGTCCATTCTAGAGGAGATCAATCCTGGGTGTTCATTGGAAGGACTGATGTTAAAGCTGAAACTCCAATACTTTGGCCACCTCAAGCGACGAGTTGACTCACTGGAAAAGACTCTGATGCTGGGGGCGATTGGGGGTAGGAGTAGACGGGGACGACAGAGAATGAGGTGGCTGGATGGCATCACCGACTCGATGGACATGAGTTTGAGTGAACTCCGGGATTTGGTGATGGACAGGGAGGACTGGCGTGCTGTGATTCATGGTGTCGCTAAGAGTTGGACATGACTGAGCGACTGAACTGAACTGAACTGAAATGAGGGTTAGTTCTTTTGTAGTCTAGGGTCTTGGAGTCAGTGCTCCCACTCCAAAGGCTCATGGCTTGATCTCTGGTCAGGAACGAAGATTCTACCGAGTTTTGTGTGGGTCTATATATTCTTTCCCACTGGTCAGGTACTCCTTTCCATTCTCAGCTGGTGTTCTGCATGTACTTCTGTGTCTGAAAATATATTCCTGATGTATCAATGGAAAGAGATACACCTACTCCTCCACCATCTTGTTCTCTCCAGAATAAAAATTTTCTCAGGCATAAACCATTAGAACATTGATTTTATTTTCTTTTTAGCTCTTTTGTGATAGATAATTTTATGTACTTAATAAAATTATATGATAAGATTATTAGACACGAGAAGCTATTCTGTGAATTGGCTTCTGTTTGTGTTCCAAATCACTCTTAGTATTATCTCCTGTGATGTTGATGCTGGAAAGTTAAAGCTATAATTCCCAGGATCTCTTGCAGCTAGGATTCAGGATGTAACAGACTTCACTCATCTGCTGTGTGAGATGTGAGGTGGAGGAAAACCCACTGCATGTAGGGAATCTCTTCAGTAGGCATGAGCTGTGCTGGAAATGGTGTGGTTTGCAATCTGCAGTAGCGGTAGCAGCTTCTTTTCTTACTCATGGCACAAGCAGAATAATTCCCACAGATGAGAGTTGTTCATGGAAGCTCAGACTACAGCCTTCTCCTCTAGCCCTTTCCTTGGTTTTGTAAACATTCTAGTAGTCTCTAGTGTATTACTTTCTGCTTAGACCAGCTGGAGGGTGTTCTGTCCTTTGCAACTAAACTATGAACCAAAGGGCGTAATAGTTTGTGTTTGATTGAGAGTAACTCTGCTGTAAAGTCAAGTATATAAAATTCTAATAATACAAACCCAATATAATATCTCGAGATCATGCCTTAAATAACCTTTCCTTCAGTTCAGTTCAGTTCAGTCGCTCAGTCGTGTCCAACTCTGTGACCCCATGAATCACAGCACTCCAGGCCTCCCTGTCCATCACCAACTCCCGGAGTTCACTCAAACTCATGTCCATTGAGTCGGTGATGCCATCCAGCCATCTCATTCTCTGTCGTCCCCTTCTCCTCCCGCCCCCAACCTTTCCCAGCATCACAGTCTTTTCCAGTGAGTCAACTCGCCGCATGAGGTGGCCAAAGTTTCAGCTTTAGCATCAGTCCTTCCAATGAACACCCAGGATTGATCTCCTCTAGAATGGACTGGTTGGATTTCCTTGAGGTCCAAGGGACTCTCAAGAGTCTTCTCCAGCACCACAGTTCAAAAACATCAATTCTTCTGCAATCAGCTTTCTTCACAGTCCGACTCTCACATCCATACATGATCACGGGAAAAACCATAGCCTTGACTAGACCGACCTTGGTTGGCAAAGTAATGTCTCTGCTTTTTAATATACTATCTAGGCTTGGAGAAGGCAATGGCAAGCCACTCCAGTACTGTTGCCTAGAAAATCCCATGGACAGAGGAGCCTGGTTGGGCTACAGTCCATGGGGTCACTACTAGTCGGACAAGACTGAGCGACTTCACTTTCACTTTTCACTTTCACACATTGGAGAAGGAAATGGCAACCCACTCCAGTGTTCTTGCCTGGAGACTCCCAGGGATGGTGGAGCCTACTGGGCTGCCGTCTATGGGGTCACACAGAGTCGGACACGACTGTAGCGACTTAGCAGCAGGTTGGTCTTAACTTTCCTTCCAAGGAGTAAGCGTCTTTTAATTTCATGGCTGCAATCAGCATCTGCAGTGATTTTGGAGCCCAAAAAAATAAAGTCTGACACGGTTTCCACTGTTTCCCCATCTATTTCCCAAGAAGTGATGGGACCAGATGCCATGATCTTCATTTTCTGAATGTTGAGCTTCAAGCCAACCTTTTCACTCTCCTCTTTCACTTTCATCAAGAGGCCTTTGAGTTCCTCTTCACTTTCTGCCATAAGGGTGGTGTCATCTGCATATCTGAGGTTATTGATATTTCTCCTGGCAATCTTGATTCCAGCTTGTGCTTCTTCCAGCCCAGCGTTCCTCATAATGTACTCTGCATATAAGTTAAATAAGCAGGGTGACAATATACAGCCTTGACATACTACTTTTCCTATTTGGAACCAGTCTGTTGTTCCATGTCCAGTTCTTACTGTTGCTTCCTGACCTGCATACAGGTTTCTCAAGAGGCAGGTCAGGTGGTGTGGGATTCCCATCTCTTTCAGAATTTTTCACATTTGATTGTGATCCACACAGTCAAAGGCTTTGGCATAGTCAATGAAGCAGAAATAGATGTTTTTCTGGAACTCTCTAGCTTTCTCCATGATCCAGCGGATGTTGGCAATTTGATCTCTGGTGCCTCTGCCTTTTCTAAAACCTGCTTGAACATCTGGGAGTTCACGGTTCACGTATTGCTGAGGCCTGGCTTGGAGAATTTTGAGCATGACTTTACTAGCGTGTGAGATGAGTGCAATTGTGCGGTAGTTTGAGCATTCTTTGGCATTGCCTTTCTTTGGTTTGGAATGAAGACTGACCTTTTCCAGGCCTGTGGCCACTGCTGAGTTTTCCAAATTTGCTGGCATATTGAGTGCAGCACTTTCACAGCATCATCTTTTAAGATTTGAAATAGCTCAACTGGAATTCCATCACTTCCACTAGCTTTGTTCGTAGTGATGCTTTCTAAGGCCCACTTGACTTCACATTCCAAGATGTCTGGCTCTAGGTCAGTGATCACGTTATCGTGACTATCTTGTTCGTGAAAATCTTTTTTGTACAGTTCTTCTGTGTATTCTTGCCACCTCTTCTTAATATCTTCTGCTTCTGTTAGGTCCATACCATTTCTTTTCTTTATTGAGCCCATCTTTGCATGAAATGTTCCCTTGGAATCTCGAATTTTCTTGAAGAGATCTCTGTTTTTCCCTATTCTGTTGTTTTCCTCTATTTCTTTGCATTGATCACTGAGGAAGGCTTTCTTATCTCTCCTTGCTATTCTTTGGAACTTTCCTTAAATGTAGCTTAACATGAAGATATGTGTTAAAAGCTTATGAGCACATGCAATGACAGTCCAATTTTACATGCTAAAGTCTATTAGCTAAAAATGTACACTTTCCAAGTTCCTTTTATATTCATGTCTAAAAACTGGTTTTATTTGGGTTATTTGCCCAAAGCAAATTAGAAGCAAATGTGGCTATTAAAAAGAGTAGACTAATAGCAAGATGTGTTATCTAACTTCCTGACAGTAAAGAATGAGCCAGGAAATTAAGAGAAAAATGTAAGAACAGAGAAATCTTACTAGTCTAGTCCATTAATGTAGGTCAAGGGGAACTACATTTGCAACAGCCTCAAGGACATCTTCTGATTATACAACAAATGCTGATGCCCATAAAATGGTGACACCAAAAGGGAGTTTTAAATTATGTTGCCTTTTCTGTCTTTAATAACAGGGAAGTCTGACATCCAGCAACTATGTGCTCTATCCTCCCCCAGCGTCTTGCCCACTACCCTCCCCAGGTTCAAGGTGAGGAGAGTGGCAGAGACCCAGAGAGAATTTCCTTTGTGAAGGAATCTCACTTTCCTTAACCATGGCTTGCTATGTCCCACAGCACACAAGGGCATGAAGAGTTGCCTTAGAGACTTATGCAAGGTCACTCTGCTCTTACAGGCAATATCACATCACTGGACCACTTTGGTTTTACATTTTATCTATCGTATCAGCCTTTTCATCTGGGGCAGTGACATAATGGAGCCCAAGAAAAAGACTAAAAGGAGCAACATGAACAATTTGAACAACTCCATTTGGTGTTCTTACCTTGTGGCCCAGTTGATCCTTACACAAGGATAGAAATTATAACATGAAAATCAAGCTTCTCTGGAGAGCTTTAATTCCAGTATTTTGCTATTGAGGGAAAATAAGCATAAAAAAATTTTTACTGTTTCTTTTCCAATAAGAAGAGGTTATTTGATTTCATCCTTCTTCCTTAATGGCAGACCCTCAAGAAAAGGACAGAATTTACCAATTCTGGAAAGACTTAAGGAGAGGAGTTTGGAAAACTCTCTGGCAAGCTAAATATATAAACACATGCACACACACACACCTATGAATTATATGCCACAAGAGGATATAAGGCTAAAGAAGAATTCCTAGACTTTCTCCAAGGAGTGTCTCCTGAAGTCTACCATGAGAAGCATGTGCTCTCCTTGCTCTAAACAATATCTTCCAGATCACCTTTACCTCACCCACGAAGTACTACAAGAGATTTTTCCAGAGGTTGCCCCTAAATATCATGGTGACATGTTGATAATTGAAAATTATAATGTAACCATCATCATGGCAGTACCTAAAGCTAAACCTAAAGCTAAATGCAATGAAGCTGTTTCACTGAACAAGCACAAAGACACTGTTCTCACTAATATCATGGCTTTTTTCAAGAAATTATCCTTTATCTTCTTCCATAATCTACGGAAACTGTACTCCAAAACTCCAAAAGATAACACCAGCTCTATGTCCTTAGAAGTGGGAGAGACTGCAAACAAACAGAAACAACTGGTGGTGAAATTGTGTTCAGAACATTTTTAATATGTAGAATTGAGTTGTGAATAAAGAACCATGAACTCCTGCTAATATTCCGGAAGTCTAACGTTCCCTTCCAACACCCCCTCACCTGTCCTTGGTATGCTGTGGTCTATGCAGTGGGTCTGTCTTTGCCACCCAATCATCTTGTCTGGCTCTTTCCTCTTAGATCTTATAGTGCATCAGGACGGCTGTGTAGGAAGTCACAAAAGGAACTACTAGCAACATTTGTTCCTGAGGATGAATTCAAAGTCCTTGGGGTTTTTTAGCAGCAGAAAAAGAGAATGATTTGCTATGGCATAGTTTCCCTACCCCATTATAAAGAAGCATATTTTAAACCTGACACAACTGTTCCTGAATTAATTGCTGCTACTTGCCCATTTTTCCCCCATGTCAAGCCAATGAGCTTTGAAGATCACCAGAAAGCCTGGGGAACTTGTCTGAAGAACCCAAGGCACGGGAGTCTTTTGGGGAACCATCTTCAAAATTTTTGCAACAAGTTAGATAAGGAGGTCACCCATAAGAAAAAGCATCCTAGGTTGGGGTGTTAAAAAGACAAAGGTGGTGAAAGAGGGCAGAAAAAAACCCTGGAACAAGTTGTTAAAACTTAATCAGAGTGAGGAAAGCATCAGCACGAGCAAAGGGGGGGTGGTGATGAGAGTTTAATGACACATGAGAGACTGAACAAGTAAGTAAAGACGTTAAGGGTAAAGGAGGTCAGATCTCTCTTCATCAGAGAAGGGAGTTTTAAATATGGACAGGGAGAAAACAAGAATAAACTCTTAGGTGTTAGATTGAAATTAGAGGTATTGATATGAATTCATGATCTTTCTTGACTTACAATGGGGTTATGTCCAATAAATCCACTAAGTTGAAAATACTACCTGTCCTTCAACAGATGAATGGATAAAGAAGATGTGGAATATATACCCAATGGAATATTATTCAGCCATAAGAAAGAAGGAAATTCTTCCATTGTAATCACATGGATGGACTTTGAGGGCATTAAACTAGATAACATTTCATTCATAGTTTCACTGAGTTAGACAAGGCTGTGGTTCATGTGATCAGTTTGATTAGTTTTCTGTGATTCTGGTTTTCATTCTGTCTACCCTCTGATGCACAAGGATAAAAAGCTATGGAAGCTTCCTAATGGGAGAGACTGAATGTGGGAGAAACTGGGTCTTGTTCTGATGGGCGGGGCCACTCTCAGTAAATCTTTAATGCAGTTTTTTTGTTGATGGGCAGGGCTGTGTTCCCTCCCTGCAGTTTGACCTGAGACCAAACTGTGGTGGAGGTAATGAAGATAATGGCAACCTCCTTCAAAAGGTCCCATGTACGCACTGCCACACACTCAGTGTCCCTGACCCTGCAGCAGGCACCCTCAGACCCACATCTCTGCCAGAGACTCCTGGAAACTCACAGCCAAGTCTAGGTCAGTCTCTGGTGGGTTCACTGATTCTTTCTCCTGGGTCCTGATGCACACAAAGTTTTGTTTGTGCCCTCCAAGAGTCTGTTTCTCCAGTCCTGTGTAAGATCTGGCAGCTCTATGGTGGGGTTAATGGAGACCTCCTCCAAGAAGGCTTATGCCACACCCAGGTCTTCTGCACCCACAGCCCCTGCCCCTGCAGCAGACCACTGCTGACCCGTACCTCCACAGGAGACATAAAAACACTCAAAGGCAGGTCTGGCTCAGTCTCTGTGGGGTCTCCTGGTGTGTGCACAAGGTTTTGTTTGAGCCCTCCTAGCATCTTTGGTGGGTCTGGGATTTGATTCTAAATGCAATTTTGCTCCTTCTACCATCTTTCTGGGGCTTCTCCTTTGTATTAGTCAACAAAAGAGTCCAGAATACAGTACTTGGGTGCAGTCTTGAAAATGTCAGAATGATTTCTGCTCATTTCCAAGGCAAACCATTCAACATCACAGTAATCCAAGTCTATGCCCCAATCAGTAATGTAATGCTAAAGAAGCTGAAGTTAACAGTTCTATGAAAACCTATAAGACCTTCTAGAACTAACAACCAAAAAAAATGTCCCTTTCACTATAGAGGACAGGAATGCAAAAGTAGGAAGTCAAGAAACACCTGGGATAACAGGCAAATTTAGCCTTGGAGTACAAAATGAATCAGGGCAAAGATTAACATAATTTTTCCAAGAGAACACATTGGTCATAGCAAACACCCTCTTCCAACAACACAAGAGAAGACTCTACACATGGACATCACCAGATTGTCAATACTGAAATTAGATTGATTATATTTTTTGCAGCCAAAGATGGAGAAGCTCTAGACAGTCAACAAAAACAAGACTAGGAGCTGACTGTGGCTCAAATCACGAACTCCTTATTCCCAAATTCAGACTTAAGTTGAAGAAAGTAGGGAAAACTACGAGACCATTCAGGCATGTCCTAAATCAAATTCCTGACAATTATACAGTGGAAGTGGCAAATAGATTCAAGGGGTTAGATCTGATAGACAGAGTGCCTGAAGAACTATGGACAGAGGTTTGTGACATTGTACAGAAGGCAGGGATCAAGACCGTCCCCAAGAAAAAGAGATGCAAAAAGGCAAAACAGTTGTCTGAGCAGGTTGGAAAGTTGTTGGAAGAGGATGTTCACTATGACCAGATGTTCCAAGGAACAACACAAATAGATGACATTGCTATTTACTGAGAGGATTTACTTTGCAGGGAAACATCAAAAACATATTTTTTAACTGTTAGTTTTGAGGTTCTTATTAGACATTCAATTGGAATTCTTCTTCTTTGAATTAGGTGAAGATCAAGGCTGACAGAAACATATGTGGGAACATTTGCCTACGGGATGTATTCAAAGCCATAGGTCAAGATTCGATTGGATAGAAGAGAGTATACATAAAGAAAAGGGTCCAACACTGAACTCTGGAGCATTGCAATGTTTAGCAATTACCCCTAAAGGAAAGCCAGCAAAGGAAACTGCAAAGGGGCAGCACCAAGGTAAGAAGAAATACAAAAGATTGTGCTGTTTATAAGATTTAACAGAAAATATTTCAAGAAGAGAGGAGATACAACTGTGTCAAATATTATTAAGAGATTAAATAAAATCGGGGTGAAATTGACTATTGGATTTGGCAGCAAGCAAATCACTAATAATCTTAGTAAGAGCTGTTTCAAGAGACCTGGGGGGATTGATACCAAAGGCTTGAAGATGAGAGATGGGAAAATAAAAGTTTGTAGTGTTAGTTGTTTATCAGTCTTTGAAGGCTAACAAGGAGACAATGATGAAATAATAGAGAAATAAATTGTGAGAGGAAACTTCTTGAGTTGGAAAGAAAGCATTGAATCAGAGCAAAAGTGTAATGATTGAACCTAAGAACAAAGATGCATTTTACATTATTACAAGAAAGGGGGCAGAGTTCCATACAGAGCCAGGCAGACTATTAGATTGGACAGGCAGAAGATGAAATTATTGATACTTATTTGCATCTGTTTTTCTTCAATAAATTATTAGTCAAACAACAATTTACAGTCCAAAGAGAGAAAAGTTAGCATTGATTGGGGTGGAGGGACAATAAGGAGGAAGATACGCTCAGGTTTCTAAAAGAGTGAGAAAGGAAAGAATTATAAAGATTAAATGGAAATATAAATATCTATTTGAGATTTACAGTAAGAAGAGCAAGGGCATTTATGTGATTGTCTCCAGCAATCTTCGGGTTCAGTTCAGTTGCTCAGTTGTGTCTGACTCTCCACAACTCCATGAATCACAGCATGCCAGGCCTCCCTGTCCATCACCAACTCCCGGAGTACACTCAAACTCATGTCCACAGAGTCGGTGATGCCATCCAGCCATCTCATTCGACATCGTCCCCTTCTCCTCCCGCCCCCAACCTTTCCCAGCATCAGAGTCTTTTCCAGTGAATCAACTCGTCGCATGAGGTGGCCAAAGTATTGCAGTTTCAGCTTTAGCATCAGTCCCTCCAATGAACATCCAGGATTGATCTCCTTTAGAATGGACTGGTTGGATCTCCTTGCAGTACAAGGGACCCTCAGGAGTCTTCTCCAACACCACAGTTCAAAAGCATCGATTCTTCGGCGATCAGCTTTCTTCACAGTCCAACTCTCACATCCATACATGACCATGGGAAAAACCATTGCCTTGACTAGACGGACCTTGGTTGGCAAAGTAATGTCTCTGCTTTTTAACATACTATCAAGGTTGGTCATAACTTTCCTTCCAAGGAGCAAACATCTTTTAATTTCATGGCTGCAATCAGCATCTGCAGTGATTTTGGAGCCCCCCAAAATAAAGTCTGACACTGTTTCCACTGTTTTTCCATCTATTTCCCATGAAGTGATGGGACCAGATGTCATGAGCTTTGTTTTCTGAAGGTTGAGCTTCAAGCCAACATTTTCACTCTCCTCTTTCACTTTCATCAAGAGGCTTTTGAGTTCCTCTTCACTTTCTGCCATAAGGGTAGTGTCATCTGCATATCTGAGGTTATTGATATTTCTCCCAGCAATCTTGATTCCAGCTTATGCTTCTTCCAGCCCAGCGTTCTTCATGACGTACTCTGCATATAAGTTAAATAAGCAAGGTGACAATATACAACCTTGACGTACACCTTTTCCTATTTGGAACCAGTCTGTTGTTCCATGTCCAGTTCTAACAGTTGCTTCCTGACCTGCATACAGGTTTCTCAAGAGGCAGGTCAGGTGGTCTGGGATTCCCATCTCTTTCAGAATGTTCCACAGTTTATTGTGATCCACACAGTCAAAGGCTTTGGCATAGTCAATGAAGCAGAAATAGATGTTTTTCTGGAACTCTCTTGCTTTCTCCGTGATCCAGCAGATGTTGGCAATTTGATCTCTGGTGCCTCTGCCTTTTCTAAAACCTGCTTGAACATCTGGGAGTTCACGGTTTACATACTGCTGAAGCCTGGCTTGGAGAATTTTGAACATGACTTTACTAGCGTGTGAGATGAATGCAATTGTGTGGTAGTTTGAGCATTCTTTGGCATTGCCTTTCTTTGGGATTGGAATGAAGACTGACCTCTTCCAGTCCTGTGGCCACTGCTGAGTTTTCCAAATCTGCTGGCATATTGAGTGCAGCACTTTCACAGCATTATCTTTCAAGACTTGAAATAGCTCAACTGGAATTCCATCACCTCCGCTAGCTTTGTTCGTAGTGATGCTTTCTAAGACCCACTTGACTTCACATTCCAAGATGTCTGGCTCTAGGTCAGTGATCACGTTATCGTCACTATCTTGGTCGTGAATATCTTTTTTGTACAGTTCTTCTGTGTATTCTTGCCACCTCTTCTTAATATCTTCTGCTTCTGTTAGGTCCATACCATTTCTGTCCTTTATCGAGCCCATCTTTGCATGAAATATTCCCTTGGAATCTCGAATTTTCTTGAAGAGGTCTCTTGTTTTTCCTATTCTGTTGTTTTCCTCTATTTCTTTGCATTGATCACTGAGGAAGTTTTCTTATCTCTCCTTGCTATTCTTTGGAACTCTGCATTCAGATGCTTATATCTTTCCTTTTCTCCTACTCAGGTACAAGTGTGTGATTTTGGGGCTCAACCAAGATTGGGGTTTTGCCAGGTGAACAGGATGGTACAAAAGAGGGGAAATGAAAGTATTTGCAAGACATTTACAATTATTATTGTGGACCTGATGAAATCTAAGCCAGTTTATCAAAAGCTGCTAGCTGTTTAACAAAATTCACTGTCTTTCTCAAAAAATTACTAAGAGTTCACATGCCGCAACTAGAGATCCTGCATGCCGTAGCCAAGATCAAAGGTTCTGCAAGTTGACTCAGACCTGGAGCAGCCAAAGAGAGAAAGAAAGAAATATTTTAAAAAGAAAATAAACCTCTACTAGTTCTGGAGATATGTTTCCCCCTAGACTCAGGGACATCAGTACTAAAAGAAAGTAAAGTCTGATCATATCCATTCATGTACTTTCAAGGAACTAAGTCATCTTCTGATTTCTGTAATTTCAATGAAAGCGGCAGAGATTCTCTCATCTAATCCTGAATTATTATGATCTTGGAAGACCATTTAGAAGCTTAAATTCAAAACTTCACCTAGAGAGGTTCAAGTCCATCTTCAGAGGCCCAAGTCCTCAGGTCAGTACTGAAACTCACACCATAGATAAATGATACCTCCTACTAGCCTGAATGCTCCAATTCCTTAACTTATTGTTTAAGAAAATATTTACATGTACCTGGTATGATGCCTTGCATCAGAAACCCAATAAATATTTGTTATTTATTTTTTATGCTTCCTAGAAGCATACTTTTTCTGTCAATACAACCAATGGTATCTAATGAAGGCACACACCTCCATCCCAAAGAATATGATTCTAAACCAAAACAATTTGCTATTGCTGCCATTGTTGTTATCATACTTTGTTATTGTTATTAAACTCTTTCCTGGCAAAATCTAAGGAAGAGTTCATGCTAACAGCTGTTATAATTCTGTACACATATATAATTGCAATGCTAGTTTGTAAGTACTAAGTGTCATATAAATGGTGAGCAATATCAATAATAATGAGTTTGATTTTATTTAAATGCCTTGCAGCACAAGAAGCTGATTAATTCTGTTTCAAATCTTAGAAAGTAGTTTATTTCCAGCAAATTAACTTACAATGCAGTAAAAAAAATTTGTGTTAAGAATATAGGGGAGCTAGTATAAGCATTCAAGTTAACTATGAGTCATATATCTTTGTTCAGGGAGAGTCAGAAAATAAAGATTCTTAAAGATAAGAATGGACATGAATTTGAGCAAAGTCTGGGAGATAATGAAGGACAGAGGAGCCTGGCATGCTGCAATCCATGGGGTTGCAGAATTGAACATGACTTAGCAACTGAACTACAACAACTTGAAGATAAAAGAGCCTTTTGGAATATAGTTGAATCCTCTTTACAAATGTAGAAACTCAGACTCACAAATTGTATGCCTTCTACTCCTAATTAGCATTGAATTTTAAGAGTGGTCTCATGAAACTGATAGCTTTTTGAAAAGCATTGAGATCTCGAGAAACTTCATGGAGCATTAGGGAATGCACAGGGGGAGCATAAAAGTAAGAATGGTAGACAAGGTAAGAAGGAAGTGACCTCATTGGAGACTAGACTTTGGGTGGTTCAGTGACTGGTGAGATAAACACAGGTTGGAGAGAGAAGGCTGAGTACCCATCATCTCCTATAACAAATTTTACTCAACAAAGGAAGAAGACAGGCCCCAAACTTTCCAATGCACATCATCTTATCAGTAGCAATTTCCTGGCTTCCTAAGAGGTAGGGAAAGTTGCATTTTGTCAACTGTTAGAGCAGTGGTTCTAAAGCAGAATGTGCACAACTCTTATGATTCATTTGGGCATGGGAAAAATGGTGAAACTTACTCTCTATATAATATATATGTTATATATATGCAATATCCCCAAATTATACGAAGTTAAACCTGCTTAACTTAATTTCTTATCATTCATTTTATATATGAATTGACCCTGACAATGAGCTGCACATTTTTTTCTCTACCAAACACAAGTATTTAAAATGTTTAACTGTTTTGTGATGAAATGTTAACAGCATGCTAACAAAAACTCTCAACAAAATAAATGCAGTTAATTTGTCCCTTCATTATAAAGCTGAGTTTAGAGAAATGAAAAGAGGAAAGCTAAGTTTCAAGAGAAAAAACTGGTACAATGGTATGAACATCTGAAAAACTGATGTTTAGAAATATCTGATTTGTTTCGAAATGTTGTTATCTAAAACAATGCATGTCATTTACTAGGCCTCTCATTTCTGCTCACTTAAACTTAGAATCCATATTTTTCAACTTGTTAAGAATGCCCTTCTGAGCAATTTTAAAGGTATTTATTGGAAATATCATAATGCAGCGCCTTTCAGTTAGTTTGCTTAAATGGTGATTGACTCCCAGGGAAATGGAAATTTATTAAGTGAATTTCAAGGAAAACATGGACATAATTAGAGAATTGCATTGAAAATAAATATCATAATAATAAAAATAAAATAAATATTAAATTTAATCCAACAATGCCCAAATTTCATTTGAATCTAGAAATCTGTGGGATATCTTTTCCAGCATTTACTACTGACCAATGGAATAAAGTGAACTAATGCTAACATCTTCAGATTACCATATAACAAATTTTAAAATAAGATTTTATAGTAAATCAAAATCCACATTGTTCTCCTTAAGAGTGGACTTAATAATAAATAAAATTAGTCATTAAACAAATTAAATTTTAAAATATTTTATTTTCTTTGTCTCATCTCAAACACTTTGAGATAGATCATTTCATTTTTATTTCTGAGAAAGAGATACTGGATATTATTAAGTCCATTTTACAGATGATAATAAGCACACTGAAAAAATTAAATGCTGGCAATTGTCAGAGCCAGGATTTAAATTCTAATCTCTTGACATAACCTGAAATACTCTTTTCTCTATACTTCTAGTCAAACCAAGCATATCAAATAGCCCAAATCTTTCTTCTAAATTACTTTGAACCCCCAGTTTACCTTGCTTGGAGTATAAATGGCTGTGGCATTTATGACCATGACTCAGAAATACTCAAGGTGGTAAAAGACAGTAGAATCACAAGATTAAAGAGACCTCACTTTACTAGAAAAGTGTGGAAAAGTGTGTTCTAAAGCCAGCCCAGTATGCCCCCTCCATGCTGTCAACCTCCCAAGCCATCAGCCTCCAGAGGCAATGGGATCAGGAAGGGATCTTAGTAGACTCTTAGCATCTGGTGAGCTTGGTTTGTTGTGCAAGTCTAAGCCTTGGCAGTCCTGTGTGTGCACAGCCTCATTCCTCTGCCTACCCGCTCTCCTTTCAGGTGGCTCTCTTTTTCCAGCCCCAACTCATAGCTCACATCTTTTGGGAAGCTTTTTTTTTTTCAAGGCCAGCTTGGACTACAATCTCTTTCTAAACTCCTTGAGGCAGACCCTTTGCTGACCAGTCACAGCATTGGTCACCTCGCTTCATAATCTACCACATCTTTGTTCTCAGCACAGCACAAGAGATTCCCAGAGCGCAGAGCCAGGAATGGGGCAGGGCTCAGTGTCCTTGCTGAATGAATGATTAGATTTATTCATTTGTATTGCCAATGCATACATGCTCAGTCACTTCAGTCATGTCAGAATCTTTGCGAACCTACAGACTGTAGCCCGCCAGGCTCCTCAGTTCATGGGATTCTCCAGGCAAGAATACTGAAGTGGATTGCCATGCCATCCTCAAAGGGATCTTCCCAATCCAGGTATAGAACCCACGTCTCCTGTGTCTCCTGCATTGCAGGTGGATTATTTGCCTACTGAGTCACTTGGAAAGTGCTTGTATCACTGTTGTAGTACCTAAAGCATTTCAATCTTTTCAAGTCAAATCTAGGAGGTCCTCAGAGACCAGTATGAGGGGAGGTAATTCGTGGGAGAAAGCTTGTTTGGGAATATTAGCTAAGGGCTCAGTTATTTGATTTGCACTCTGTAGGCTCAGTTAAACTCTTTAAAATAGCCTTCAAACTTCTTCCAAGCCTGAGGCAAGCAGAATGTTTTTCCCTTGAGGTACACAAAGCCAGATTCTCTCCTTGTCCTCCTCTATGTCCCAGACAAAGCCCAGCAGGTCAGATCTTGGGAGGTCCAGGTCAACAGCTGCTGAGTACTCTCAGCACAGTGTCTGACAGAGAGGTCCTGGCATCAAGCATTTGGAGCATAAAACAGGGCTGATTCGAGAGCTGAACTTGGTTCTTTAGAAGCCGCCATCTGGATATACTCCATCTCAGAGAAAATTGCTGGGCTCAGAAGTTCCTCAGGAAGAAGGGACTCCAGGTGCACCTTTGAGCATCATTGAACCATTACTTTATATTCATTTTGTGTGTATTCAGTCGTTCACTCGTGTCCGACTCTTTGCAACCCCATGGACTGCAGCCTGCCAAGCTCTTCTGTCCATGGAATTTTCCAGGCAAGAATACTGAAGTGGGTTGCCATTTCCTTCTCCAGGGGATCTTCCTGAACAAAGGATAGAATCTGAGTCTCTGTAGTCTCCTGCACTGGCAGGCAGATTCTTTACCACTAGCGCCACCTTGGAAGCCAAATTTTAAAATGACATTTATACTCATTAGACCACAGGAATAGTACCTAATGAGAAATGGTCCCTCGGTTATAAAGCCTTACCCAGGCATATAATGACAATGTTTGGCATAAATCAAGCTTCCTTTTTGGCTCAGCTGGTAAAGAATCTGCCTACAATGCAGGAGACCTGGGTTTGATCCCCGGGGTGGGAGATCCCCTGGAGAAGGGAAAGGCTACCCACTCCAGTATTCTGGCCTATAGAATTCCATGGACTATATAGTCCATGGAATTGCAAAAAGTCGGACACAACTGAGTGACTTTCACTTTCACTTTAATTGGCATAAATCTGGTGTTTACCTGCAAGAGGCCAAGTGAAAGCAGATGATGTCCTAGGTTGGAGTTGTAACTCAAGATCAAGTAGAGTCAAAGCAAGTACCATAGACATCATCTCCCAAACATGCCAACTGAATGCTGGGGGCCTTCTCTTCTCCCTTTTGGGAGGTCCTCTCTGCTCTGCTTACTTGAAAAATAAATACTTGCAGACAAAGGATAAGCCCCAAATGAGAGATACAAGGAAGACTGATAAAAATTGAACTGATACAAATTTTTAAATAGAAAAGTTTCCTTTGCCTAAAGAGACACACACTTAGAATGATTTACATTTTGACTTAAGTCAATGCATTAATAAATGAGCTATCACTTTTGGGGAAAAAAGTATTTGCTTCTTCTGAAACTAATTGCCAAGATTTGTTGGCTTTCATACAAAAACTGGATTTTGCCTCAACTGACCTTATTTCAGAACTTAAGTGGCTAGCTCCTGAGTAGGTGCAGTATTAGTAATAACTCCACCTGGTTTTCATATAGCTTCATTCCCAAAGTTTTGCTAAATATTATGTTTACTACACTTCTTTGAAGCCAGGTGATAATTATAGACAAAAAGCTGTAGAGAAATTAAATCCAGCTTACTACTCGGGATCACAGTTTCAAGTAACACCAGGACCTGAGCATGAATTCTCCCAATCCTTGTCTTTCATGGTGTTCAGGGAGAGCTGATTTCAGTCCATTCCCAAATGATCCCCATTCTTAGCTCCTTCTGTGCCCATGGTTGTGACCCAGGAGGATGAAAGGAGCATGTTCAGATCTTCATCTTTGCATTTCCCCCTCCACTTGCTGATGCTTAAAAATCAGCTGAAATATGATCATTAATTTTTTTACAAAGTGATATGCGTTACTATATTAAGCTGAGTCAATAGAAAGGGGAAAGAAATAGAAGCATGTACTAATAAATACACTTGGGGGTATAGCCCTAATAACTAATTGCTTAGGATTCTGCCCCGATTTGTTTATTATACTCATTCATTCCCTCAAATAGGTAAGAGTTTCTTTTAATGTGGGAGACAGTCTGTATTACCACTCTGCAATCTCCCTGTACCCACATCTCCTGCCTTATCTCAGGGCTGTGTACAATAATGCCTTTTGTTCAAAACAAAATCTCTTGTAAGTGTTTATTTTCTACCTCCTGCTGGTGAGCCAGGTACACATCTGGTGAGTGCAGAGAGAAGGGGCAGAGGCAGTCTGCTTCTTTCAATCTCCAGAGAGACATTTAAGCTACTGGAACAGCTATTTTTAACAAGTATCATCTTTATCATTTACTTTGAGATGTCTTCTCTATCTACTCAGTAACATGGAGAGGCAGAAATAATGCAATGATAATTAAGTTTTATTTATAGCATCTTTCTATACTATCAGATTATCCTATCCATGAACAATGCAACTACTAAATGAGGATAATTGAACAAAGACAATCTTAGTGTAGATGGAGAAAACATTTTAAACATGGAAACATTTAAATAAAAAACATGTAAACATTTGAAACATTGTCTCAAAATGATATAAAGTCACTGAAGTGGTGAGATGAATGAAAGCCTCTTTGGGACAAAAGCTGCAGTTAGAAAAACACACACAGCAGAAGAATGTGGTTGTGATCGCCTAGTAAATGCTTCTGAGAAGAGTCAAAAGAGCCTTTGCTGTCTGTGTGGGTGACACATAACAGGAGAAATGAGAAAGAAACTTAGAGTAAAAGTTAACACTCCTAGAAATGGAACCAATAGGTACAGCCAAGGACAGAGGTTCTAGGTTGATTTATCCCTAGTTCTCTGACCTGAGGCTTTTCTCCTCTTACTTAATCATTATCAAGCCTTTTATTGCTAATCTTTCAAGACCCAGAAATGACTGATTCTTTTCACCAGGCTTCTCAAAACATCCAACCTTCAACATTACCAACTTCAGCTGGATCTCCATGGTATCCATTGTTTTTAACTTCACATTTGACTCCCCTCTCAGTGTTTGGTGTTCCTGATATGTGTGTGTATAATAATATGTTTCTTATTCATGCATTTATTGCACCCAAAAATAGTTTTGTATATCTGTTATGTGCAATGCTAAAGACACAGCAGAAAATAAGAATCAATATTTGACATCTAGAGGAGAGTCAGAAAGGAAATATGTGATCTCAATAGAGTGTGGTAAATAATCTGAAGACGTAAAGACAAATTTGTGTGGGATGGGAAACACAAGTTTCTAAAAGGATCTATTCTGAACGGATCAGAAACTTTTTATTTCTGGGAAAGGTGAAATTGATGCTGAAATGTGCATTACCCAGAGGAAGAGAGTTTTTCCACTGTGACTTGATATGTAGTCTGGACTCTCTGCAGACTTTCTGATTCCCATGAAACAAGCACCTTTTTTTATGTTCATCTCTTCCTTTCCTGACACCAGCCATCTGTATGGAGTTAAAAGTTTTCTATATAAATGATAGATTACTGCCAGGAAACCCTAGTAAACTAGCATCTTTAACTATCTGGTGTCAGTTTTTTATATTAAATAGGTTAGCTATAAAATTATCTTTCTCCTCACTCAGCATGTTTTTAAATTATGTATTTTTGCCTCTGTCTATGTTTATTAAGATGAAATCTCTGGCTATACCTCCATTTATTTGCTTCCTATGGTTTTAAAGTAAAAATCTGATATACAAGAGGAGTGAAACCAAATCAATAGGCTCTTGGATTATTTCCAACAAAAAGCTTTCAACAAGTCCTCTTACTCCAGGAGCTCAGATTGAAAAGACAAGAGAAATCACCAGGATCTTTAGATTGTGATTCCAAATTCATAAATTTGGACTTGAACCCAACATAGAATCTCTCATTTTTTCAAATGTATTCATATTTTCCAAAATTCAATTTTTGAATAAAACTTGGCTGTATGTACACAGTGAATTCAAATGGATTAGTCAAGATATACTGATGCTTCATTCCCTTTGTTGTTCAGTCGTATCATCGTGTCCAACTCTTTAGGACCCCATGGACTGCAGCACACCAGGTTTCCCTGTCCTCCACTGTCTCCCGGAGTTTGCTCAAGTTCATGTCCATTGAGTCAGTGATGCTATCTAACCATCTCATCCTCTGCCGCCCCTTCTCCTGTTGCCTTCAATCTTTCCCAGCATCAGGGTCTTTTACAATGCCACTCCCCTTAGAAAAGCATACATGAGCTGTACAAACCCAAGAGGGAAATATCTAAAAGCAAATGTCTATATCTCCACATACTCCCATGCCTCAATCACTTGCTTATCAATCCCTGGCAAATCCCTGAAGCATGTAGCTAACCTGGAAACTTTCTGTACTGAAACTTTGGCTACCACGAGGCCAAGTTCATTAGCACATATGTGCTACCTCATGAACAGACTGATTCTTCCTCTAGGAATGTATTTTGAGGATCAATAGTCATTTAGAAAGAACAATCAGCAGAGTAACACATTATGTTCAAATCCACCTGATTATACATATCTGAAAAAAGACACACACTTGATTTTGCAGTTTAGTCCACATGAATGAGTCTACATGTCAGTGCTGTGGTCTAAAAATTCAGAAAACCTCAATGTAGCCTGGGTAGCACAACTAAGCAGTCTATGACCTATGCAAATTGCTTAACCACTGTGAGCCTCAAATAAGTTATCTAGAGTAGAGGTACTGGAATGAGGACTCATGCCTCAATACTTAAAGCTATAAGTCTGGACTAAAACTAAGCTATTGTGTTATAGCAGTTTTCTCTTAGTTACCAACCTTGTTAGCTCTTTACTCTATGTCTTTCATAATAGGAGAAACAGGTGAAAAAATTTTGTGAAGAGATCAATAATTTTGAAATTTGACAGAAACATTATTTGTTATCTAGCCCTTTGCCTTGAGGGTATAAACATGGTCAATTATTATAGTCTTTCACCCTATAGCATACTCCAAAAGAGGTGAAGGGACTTGAGATTGTCACTCAACAAGTATTTATTGCTCGCCTACTATGTAGTTACTCAGATGGTAAAGTATCTGCCTGCAATGGGGGAAACCTGGGTTTGATCCCTCGGTTGGGAAGATCTCCTGAAGGAGAGCATGGCAACCCATTCCAGTATTCTTGCCTAGAGAATCCCCATGGATAGATGAGCCTGGTAGGCTACATACAGTCCATGGAGTTGCAGACAGTCAGACACAACTGAGTGACTAAGCACAGCACTATGTATCAGAAGGGAATGAAACAAACCAAAAATTCTTTCATGAAACTTACATTCTGATAGAGCAGAAAGAGTTTGCCTGCCATGCAGGAGTCCTGGGTTTGATCCCTGGGTTGAGAAGATCCCCTGGAGAAGGGAATGACAACCTACTCCAGTATTCTTGCCTGGCGGGGTATAGTCTGTGGGGTCAAGGAGAGTCGGACACGACTGAGTGACAAACACACGCACACACAGTTTTACCCTAAATCCAAATCAGGCTAAAAGAAATTTGATTATTCAAATTCAAAGTGAGTTTTAACTTAATTACTCAAAATCAAAAGGAATGGGATTATTTTTGCTTTAGCTTCTATTTATAACGCTGAAAAGAAGAGAGAAAGAGCATTAGAGAATATCTTATCTTAAGCAGTTAGGATCTGGATCTACTCCCATCATTACTGTCAATGTTATGAGGGAAAGTGGATTCACTTTTTATATTCTGTTAAATTTGTAGGGAGAACTAGATATCATTAAAACTTCTGCAATTGACCTATATCTGCTTTTTTGTTCTTCAAGAAGAATGGAGAAAATAAGATCTGTCTTGACAACAGAGTCAAAAGAGATAATGTATGTGAAATTGCAAACCACATACTACGAGTCAAATGTCAATTCTTCTTACTCTTCTAACTGAGTCACATAAGGGTTAAGGGAATTTCCAACATAACACTGCAATGGCATGGTATTGCTTCAATTCCCCAAACAGGCTCAACTCAAATTAGAAAGTTAAAAAAAAAAATTGGTGAATAATTCATGAACTGTGGTTTGAACCCAGGTTATCTGGCCCACACCTCGAAACTTAACCACTGTGCTATGCTGTGCTACATTTGTCACCGAAAAAAGGTAAAAAGTTAGCTGTGGAGAAGAGAGGGAGTAATTCTACAGGATTAGCACCAATTTGAATCAGGATAATAGAAGCAGAGAGCACCACACTAAGTGAGGCATCGGGAACTATTCAACCGGAGAACTAGTTTGGAACGAGAATGATTTTCATGAGTTAAATACTTTTGAGCGGTTAGACAATTCCAAAATGTTCCCCTGTTTCAGATATTGTGGTGCAGTAATGTTCCTCCTTTCTCCTATAAAAGGGAAAACATATCCAGATTAAACTATAGTTGTTCCCTCAATACACTGACCCATCCCTGAGGGGTAATACATTTACAGCATGTAAAGCAATGCCAGGGTCTGCTCCCAGACTTGAGAGGTCAAGGTAATGGCATAGTTCAATAAAGAACAATTAAAGGAAGTTCCATTTCGTCTGACTCCCTAAGCTCGTACCAAAGTTGCTGAAAGACCAATATGATCTTTGTTTTCCTTCTACACTGCTTATACATACAGTCTGCTTCCATGCCTGTGGCATAAGATACTGAAAACTTACCTCTCCCCCATGAGTCAGCCAATTGTCTTTAACCCTGTCCAAGTAAAACCTTCCCTGGCCCCAGACCATCTTCTGAGAATAAAAGCATCTAGTAGCTTAACTTTCTGTTATGCTCTTAAATATACTTTGCTAAAGTCTTTATTTTTAAAATAAAAAGTTTTTTTCCTACTGCTAAAGTAAAGCATTGCAGAAAATTTAGAAAATATTTAAAAGCATGTATAATGAACCTGGAATCAACACTATATTTCTTTCATATGCATGTATATATGTATAATCTAATTTTATATCTAATGTGTATGTATCATGTATATATCATTCACTTCTTATACTTAGAAAACAAAATTGTGACACATTTAATATAATGTCTTTTAAATTTAATACTGTACTGCGAACACATTCCTATATGATGAAATATTATTTTAAAGCTCAGATTTTTAGGAATTTCTTCAGGCTATAATAGAGTAGGTTATTCCAATCAATTTTTTTGAAGAAAGCAAATATGAAAGCTGGTTAAAATATAAGAAACACATCAGTGTGAAAGTATTGGAGAACTACCAAGACAATAAGGCCTTGAGGGGCCAGAATTCCTAAGAGAAGGGAAGTGAAATGTTGAAAGATCAGTATTTCCCCTGTATTGCTCCTTGTGGTCTTTCTATTTGTAAGCACTTCAGGGCATAGGCCAAATAGAAAACTGGGAAGCAAAAATTTACTAGGTCCCAGAGTTTCAGGGATCAGGAAAAAAGAAAGATGAAAAAAGAAAAACTCACTAAAGTCTAACACTCTGCACTGCTTTCCCTCTCAAAGCATATGTCATTTATTAAGTCATAAGTATTGAGAGTAAGTATTAAACTGTAAGTCTGAGGAAACTTCAGGAGATAGTGAGGGAAGGGGAAGCCTGGCGTGCTGGAGTCCATGGAGTCTCGAAGAGTCAGACACGGCTGAGTGACCAAACAATAAATTGAGAGTAAGGCTTTTCCAAGAAAACAATTAGGAAGTGGCTAATAAAATCATGAAGGGCTAAGCACATTTTTGAGTTTTCAGTGTTCTCATGGTATTGGTGAAACAAAAATTGGAGTTCAGAATTCCCAGGAGGAGGTCCCTGTAAAAAACTTAGGGCTTGATTTGAGAGCCAAGAAGAGCCAGATCTTGGGAGAAAAATCAAACTAGGAAGAGACCAACCATCACAAACATTATAAACCAGTCTCAAACTACCCCCGTAGTCAAGATAGTGTGGCCCGACTCTAACTGCCTGCTAGAAGAAAATTAATTTCTATTTTCAGAAAAAGTAGCCAGAATCTCTATAACTGTTCATATGCAATGTTACAACATTTAAAAATTACCAGGTATAGAAGATTGGACCAAGTAAATAGAAACTATGAAGAAAACACATGAAGTCATTAAGATAGATTTAAAAATACTTTTGATTAATATGTTCAGCAAATTAGATGACAAGATATGGGGCTTCAGAAAATAACCGGAAACTATAAAAAATTCTGTGAAAATTGTGTAATAGAAAAATAAAAACTGAAATTAAGAATTCAATAGATCCCATTTATCAGTGATTAGACATAATAGGAGGGGGGATTATTCATCTGAAAGATAACAGTAGGAAATATCAAATCTGCACACAGAGAAAAGAAGGATGGAAATACAGAAAAGAATATGAGAAATAAGACACAATGTGAGAAGAAACTATGAATGTAATTAGAATTGAGTAGAAGAGAATGGGTGAAGTAATAGTACAAAAAATGATAATAGCCAAGAAGTCTTAAAAAAGGATGAAATACACCAAACTACAGATTTAGGTAGCATTACAAACACCAAGTACCATAAATGAGAGTAAACAAAACCAAACCATTTTATAATAATACTGCTGAAACTAAAGCAAATAAGAAAATTTAAAACAGTCTTGAAAAAATCCTATAGTTTTACACAGGACAATAATAATATTGAAACTGAAATCTCAGAAAAAATTATGAATTCAAGAAGAGAATGGAAGAATATCTTTAAACTACCCAAGGAAGCACACTGTCTTTCTAAAATTTAATATCCAGAGAAATATTCTGGAAAACTTAAGGTGAAACAAAGATATTTTTAGACAAACAAAAACTAAGAAATTGTATTGTGAGTGAACTTACATTTAAATAAATACTAAAGGAGAGCTTTCAGGCAGACATAAATTCTGATCCTATATTGAGACACAGAAATTCAGAAAGAAAGAAAGATCTCAGATGTGGTAAAAATGGAAATAAGTATAATTGAATACTGATTGTAAAACAGAATATTCCTAATATTTTGTAGAATTCGAGATACATGTAGAATTAAAATGATAACAAAATAGTTAAAAAAGAAAGAAAGAGGAAGATAAAATTAAAATAAATGCTGGAGAGGGTGTGGAGAAAAGGGAACCCTCTTACACTGTTGGTGGGAATGCAAACTAGTACAGCCACTATGGAGAACAGTGTGGAGATTCCTCAAAAAACTGGAAATAGAACTGCCATACGACCCAGCAATCACACTCCTAGGCATACACACCGAGGAAACCAGAATTGAAAGAGACACATGTACTCCAGTGTTCATCACAGTACTGTTTATAATAGCCAGGACATGGAAGCAACCTAGATGTCCATCTGCAGACGAATGGATAAGAAAGCTATGGTATATATACACAATGGAGTATTCAGTTCAGTTCAGTTCAGTCGCTCAGTCGTGTCCGACTCTCCACGACCCCATGAATAACAGCATGCCAGGCCTCCCTTACTCAGCCATTAAAAAGAATACATTTGAATCAGTTCTAATGAGGTGGATGAAACTGGAGCCTATTATACAGAGTGAAGTAAGGCAGAAAGAAAAACACCAATACAGTATACTAATGCATATATATGAAATTTAGAAAGATGATAATGATAACCCTGTATACGAGACAGCAAAAGAGACACAGATGTATAGAATAGTCTTTTGGACTCTGTGGGAGAGGGCGAGGGTGGGATGATTTGGGAAAATGGCATTGAAACATGTATATTATCATATGTGAAACGAATCGCCAGTCCAGGTTCAATGCATGATACAGGATGCTCCGGGCTAGTGTACTGGGATGAACCAGAAGAATGGGATGGGGAGGGAGGAGGGAGAGGGTTCAAGATGGTGAACACATGTACACCCGGGGCAGAGAAAAAGAAAAAAATAAAATATCCTAAGTTTTTGCATTGTTTGAGAAGTTATGTGCAAATTTATAGTAGATTAAATTAACAAAAGATGCATGTTTAAATCTTTCAGTTCAGTTCAGTCGCTCATTCGTGTCTGACTCTCCGCGACCACATGAATTATAATAGCACGCCAGGTCTCTGTTAAATCTTTGCTGCTGCTAAGTCACTTCAGTCGTGTCCGACTCTGTGTGACCCCATAGACGGAAGCCCAACAGGCTCCCCCGTCTCTGGGATTCTCCAGGCAAGAACACTGGAGTGGGTTGCCATTTCCTTCTCCAATGTGTGAAAGTGAAGAGTGAAAGTGAGGTCAGTCAGTCGCGTCTGACCCTTAGCGACCCCACAGGCTGCAGCCTACCAGGCTCCTCCATCCATGGGATTTTATAGGCAAGAGTACTGGAGTGGCTTGCCATTGCCTTCTCCGGTTAAATCTTTAGGGCACCACTAAAAGAAAATGGAATGATAATTATTAACATTAAAACATTATTAACACAAAGTAACTTTAAAAGAAAAAAAAGAAAATAGAAAACAAATAGTGATTTGGTAGATATAAATAAGATTCTGTAAATAATTACATAAAATGTAAATGGACGTCTATGTTAAGTGGAAGACTATCAGACTGAATAACAAAAGAAAAGTCTATGCAACTTATAAGAAAGGCAACTTAAATACAACACAGAGAGAACTTAAAAGTCAAAGGCTGTAGAAAGATTCACCATACAAACACTAACCACAAGAAAACCTGTTGTTGTTCAGTCTCTTAAGTCGAGAGTACACAAGAGTATTACTAGAATAGCAGGGGCATCTCATAATGATAAAAAGTTAATATAATAGTAATAGATAATGATTCTGTATTTTATGTACCTAATTATATTGCTTCAAAATACATAAATGAAACCCCACATATGTAAAAGGAGAAACAAATTCACGATAAAGATTTTAATGCACTACTCTCAGTTACTGATTTGGCAAACAGGCAAAACATCAATAACTATACAGAGGATTTGAACAAAATCATCTTTTTTATTGGCATAATTTACTCACATGTGCACACACACAAAGGCCTATACTCAACAACTAAAGAAAATGTTTTTGCAAGTGTACAGGAAATGTTTACCAAAATAGATCCTGTTGTTCTAAAAGCAAACTTCGTATGACCGTAGTATATTTAAATTGGAAATCAGTAAGCAAGAGAATGCCAGAAAAATATCAACTTATGCTTCATTGATTACGCCAAAGCCTTTGACTGTGTAGATCACAATAAACTGTGGAAAATTCTGAAAGAGATGGCAATACTAGACCACCTGACCTGCCTTATGAGAAATCTGCATGCAAGTCAAGAAGCAACAGTTAGAACTGGCCATGGAACAACATGCTGGTTCCAAACAGGGAAAGGAGTACATCAAGGCTGTATATTGTCACCCTGCTTATTTAACTTATATGCAGAGTTCAGTTAGTTCAGTTCAGTCGCTCAGTCATGTCCGACTCTCCGCGACCCCATGAATCACACAGCACGCCAGGCCTCCCTGTCCATCACCAACTCACGGAGTTCACTCAAACTCATGTCCACAGAGTCGGTGATGCCATCCAGCCATCTCATTCTCTGTCGTCCCCTTCTCCTCCCGCCCCCAACCTTTCCTAGCATTAGAATCTTTTCCAGTGAGTCAACTCGTCGCATGAGGTGGCCAAAGTATTGCAGTTTCAGCTTTAGCATCAGTCCTTCCAATCAACACCCAGGATTGATCTCCTTTCGAATGGACTGGTTGGATCTCCTTGGAGTCCAAGGGACTCTCAAGAGTCTTCTCCAACACCACAGTTCAAAAGCATCAATTCTTCGGCGATCAGCTTTCTTCACAGTCCAACTCTCACATCCATACATGATCACGGGAAAAACCATAGCCTTGATTAGACAGACCTTGGTTGGCAAAGTAATGTCTCTGCTTTTTAATATACTATCAAGGTTGGTCATAACTTTCCTTCCAAGGAGTAAGCGTCTTTTAATTTCATGGCTGCAATCAGCATCTGCAGTGATTTTGGAGCCCAAAAAAATAAAGTCTGACACTGTTTCCACTGTTTTTCCATCTATTTCCCATGAAGTGATGGGACCAGATGCCATGATCTTTGTTTTCTGAATGTTGAGCTTCAAGCCAACCTTTTCACTCTCCTCTTTCACTTTCGTCAAGAGGCTTTTGAGTTCCTCTTCACTTGCTGCCATAAGGGTAGTGTCATCTGCATATCTGAGGTTATTGATATTTCTCCCGGCAATCTTGATTCCAGCTTGTGCTTCTTCCAGCCCAGTGTTCCTCATGATGTATTCTGCATATGAGTTAAATAAGCAGGGTGACAATATACAACCTTGACGTACTCCTTTTCCTATTTGGAACCAATCTGTTGTTCCATGTACATTTCTGACTGTTGCTTCCTGACCTGCATACAGGTTTCTCAAGAGGCAGGTCAGGTGGTCTGGGATTCCCATCTCTTTCAGAATGTTCCACAGTTTATTGTGCTCCACACAGTCAAAGGCTTTAGCATAGTCAATGGAGCATAAATAGATGTTTTTCTGGAACTCTCTTGCTTTCTCCATGATCCAGCGGATGTTGGCAATTTGATCTCTGGTGCCTCTGCCTTTTCTAAAACCTGCTTGAACATCTGGGAGTTCACGGTTCACATATTGCTGAAGCCTGGCTTGGAGAATTTTGAGCATGATTTTACTAGCAGAGTACACCACACAAAATGCTGGGCTGGATGAAGCACAAGTTGGAATCAAGATTGCTGGGAGAAATATCAATGATCTCAGATATGCAGATGATACCACTCTTATGGCAGAAAGTGAAGATGAACTAAAGAGTCTCTTAATGAAAGTGAAAGAGGAGAATGAAAAATCTGGGTTAAAACTCAACATTCAAAAAACTAAGATCATGGCATCTGGTCCCATCACTTTCTGGCAAATAGATGGGGAAACAATGGAAACAGAGAAAGACTTTTTTTTCTTGGACTGCAAAAAATCATTGCAAATGGTAACTGCAGCCATGAAATTAAAAGATGCTTGCTTCGTGGAACAAAAGTTATGACCAACCTAGACAGCATAGTAAAAAGCAGAGACATTACTTTGCCAACAAGGGTCCATCTAGTCAAAGTTACGGTTTTCCAGTAGTCTGTACGGATGTGAGAGTTGGACTATAAAGACAGCTGAGCACCGAAAAATTGATGCTTTTGAACTATGGTGTTGGAGAAGACTCTTGAGAGTCTCTTGGACTGCAAGGAGATCCAACCAGTCCATCCTAAAGGAAATCAGTCCTGAATATTCTTTGGAAGAACTGATGCTGAAGCTGAAACTCCAATACTTTGGTCACCTGATGCAAAAAGAAATAACTCATTGGAAAAGACCCTGATGACTGGAAACATTGAAGGAAGGAGGAGAAGGGGACAACAGAGGATAAGATGGTTAGATGGCATCACCTACTCGATGGACATGAGTTAGAGCAAGCTCCAGGAGTTGGTGATGGACAGGGAAGCCTGGCGTGCTGCAGTCCATGGGAACGCAGAGTCAGACACGACTGAGCAATTGAATTGAACTGAATAATCAGATAACTAGAAAATCTTCAAATGCTTGGAAGATAAAAAATTAATAGCCTATTAGATTAATAATGTGAGCAATAATCAGATTAGTGCAGAAGTCATAATTAAAATAGAGAATATTTGAACTAAATGATAAAGAAAGTACAACACACCAATGCTAGGATGGGAGAATTCTGCATCTGTTTGATATCTAGAAAGTGACAATGAGACATACCTCCCATACTGAGAATAAAGAAATCCCAGATAATCTACAAAATTGAAACTTTTAATAAAATCTTTCAGAGAGTTAAGATCTTAAGGCAACAGAGTATGCTGTCTTCTAGAGAATGGTGAGCACTTTCAGAAGGAGACAGGATACATAACTTACTTCATCTTTGGAAGAGCTCAAAAAGTAGTAGAGGAGGGAAGAAGTTTCCTCCTTTTTATGAAAGCAGCGTTGTCCTAATACTAAAACCATACAAAGACATTGCAAGAAAAGGATAATACACATCAATATTCTTTTTGTAAAGAATATAAGTCATTATCTTTGTATATAAAAGTCATTAACAAAATATTATCAAGTCAAAGCTAGCAATATAAAATGAGAGAAAAACCTCCTCTGGTTTATTCCAGCAATCTAGGACTGGTTCAACATTCAAAAACCAGTGTTATTCATTTTACCTACGAAATAAAATATACAAATAAAATAAGACCACATAAGCATCTTGGTGCAGAAAACGCAATTGCCATGATTCAACATCTAGTCATTAGAAAAACTAAGAGAAAGTTAAATTTAGAAGGGAATGTTGTCAAGATGACATGTACAAAACCCTAAAGCTAACTTCATACTTAATGATGAAAATGTATACATACCTCCCCCATAATACCAAAAATAAGACAAATTTGTCTGATCTCAAAAACTTCAATATTTCACTGGAGGCCCTAACGTATGCAGCAATGTAAGGCATAAAAGGAATACAGTTTGAAAAGAAGTAAACTGTTTTAGATGATATGATTTGTCGATAATTCCACAAGACTCTACAAAAAATCTATTATAACTAGTAGGCAAATCTAGCAAAGTTGTATGATACAAGACTGCTACACTTCAATCAATTATACTTCTATTTACTAGCAATGAACAGTTGGAGAGGCCAAGTCAGGCAGTATCCTTTTAGTGAACAAAAGCAAAGGTTAAAGTGAAAGAAACAGATCTGACTTGGAGTCAGTTCTTCCCTGTAACAACACAGGCTGACAAGGATATAATACAATTGAAATTCCCAGACACTACTTGAGAAAGTCTAACTTAGGATAATACAGAGAAGGGAATGGCAACCCACTCCAGTATTCTTCCCTGGAGAATCCCATGGACAGAGGAGCTTGGCGGTCTACAGTCCATGGGGTCACAAAAGAGTACGACACTACTGCAGTGATTTAGTACATTTAGTACGTCAACTAAAGCTTAGCGAATACATGCCATACCCCAGCAATTTTACCCATAGCTACACAGCAACAGAAGTAAATACACATGGGCACCACAAACATACCTGAGAATGAATGTTCATAGTAGCGTTATTTGCAATAATTTTAAAACTGGAAACAACCCAAATGTCCATTAGCAATAAAATATATAAACACACTGTGATATATTTACATAGTAGAATAAAATGCAACAATGAACTATTATGACACAACACAACTTGAGGAAAAGCTCATAAACAGTTTATTTGAGCTAAAGAATATGTAGTATATAGTGAATAATTCTACACATACAAAGTTTAAAAGTATGTAAAACTAATCTATGATGTGTAGGAGACAGGATGGTGACTGCCTGGAGAAGGGAATGGCAATCCACTCTTGTAATCTGGCCTGGAAAATCCCATGGATGGAGGAATCCCATGTACGTTACAGTCCATGGGGTCACAAAGAGTCGGACACGACTGACTTCACTTTCCACTTTCTTTCTAGGAATTTTAGTTCTAACGGCACTTCAGCCATTGCTTCTCCGCTAATCAGCACTTATTTTCTTTGTTTGCTTTCTTTTGTGCACTGTTACTTCTCCGAGGTTCTTTTCATACGTGGAAACTGAGTATCCATGTGACTGTAAACTCCATGAGAGCAGAAATTGCATTTCCTTCTTGATCACTCCAGCACAGTTTTGTACAGGCTCACAGTACGGTGGGTGCTGACCTCTAGATAAATGCTGCTGATTGTCAAAAAAAAAAAAAGGATGGTGACTGCCTTTAGAGGTGCAATGATCAAGCGGGTACATGAGAGACTTCTGGGGTGCTGATAATGTTCTATTTCTTGAACTGTAGGGCGATTTCATGATTATGCTTACTTTGTAAAAATTCACAGATCAGTACACTTATGGTGTGTGCACCTTTCTGCGTGGATGTTTTATCTCTATTTTTATAATTGTACTTAAAAATAGTTTTCCCAGACTATATAGTGTTTGACCATATGGATATCCATTGTTTGTTTAACCCACTCTCATTACTCAATTTAGATGTTTATTATTTTTGCTACTCTGAAAAATAAACTTTTTATTTTACAGTTGTTTTGCTTTAGTTTTCTAATTCAAGCCTTTGACTATTTTCTGAACATATATTCCTGAAAGTAGAAGTGCTGAGTCAAAAAATCCAAACATTTAAATGGTACCAAATACCTGTTGCCAAATTGCCTTCTAGAAAGATCGTTTCACTATTAAAATATTGAAGGTCAATCTTATCAAGACAGATTAAATGTTCATAGCCCTTATCCTGCTTGACCTTCATAACACCTGACAAAGTCAGCCACCTCTTCTTTTGGGAGATTCTAGTTTGCTCTGGCTTTCTTGGCACCATCCTGCCTAACCCAGTTTCCCCTCTTCCTTGTGCTCAGTTGTCCACCTGCCCTAAAGTTCAATTCTTGGCTCTTTTTTCCCCCTCCTCTCCTTTAGAGGAATTCCTTTCTTACCTTTTCATTTTCCTCTCTATGCTTATTATTTCCTATTCTCTTTCCAGTTTCTCCTATCTTGTTCTGCATTTCCAACAGCTAAGCATTGTCTGTGTTCATTATCTCAAATGTAATTACAAAGGGTGAACAATAGTTAATGACTTAATAAGTGTTTGAAAAAGCAGAAAAAACAAGTGATAATATTGCAAAGCTCAGACCTCAGGAATTATAGGACGTGTCCTCTAGGAAACTTTCCCTTTAACTTCTATCTCATCACTCTTTTCCCATTTTCTCTCTCTCCTTCCTCTCTACCTCTCACTATCTCCCTAAACTCTCTCCCTCTACTTGTACCATCATCATTTGTCCTCTTTGTTCTCTTATATTTCCTCTCCATACTAAATCATACAGCATGTATCTGAATTTTTTTCCATTTAATCTCCTTTTTGAATGTTTTATGGTGTTATTTTTCCAACTGGAATCACTAAAATTGAAAACAAGAAAGCTAAATGTTTTGTTTTCTAAGAGAAAATATATCATTTGCTGTTTTGAACGTGGTTTGTTCTTAATTGGAAAGAAGCATTCATAGATCATTCTATATTACTAAAAGCGTCACACCTAATGCTATTGGTTATTGTGTGTTTACTAGCTTTGTGGCTTACCATACATTAATTTTCTTATTTTTTTAGAATATTGCTTTGAGATAGCCTTGCATTTTCTCAGATGAAACACAGAGGCTTAGGAATCTTGTCCAGGTCGCATGTCGGATAAGCTTCAGTACTGGGACTCAAACCCAGGTCTGTAAGATTTCTGAGTCGTGTTCTCAGCCGCTTTATTAAAAGCTCAGTGGATAGAGTTACTTTGAATGACAATAATCTCACTGATTACCTCTCTCTGGAGGCAAGGAACAGATAGCACACCAATCAACAACAGAAGGATTTTTGTGATGTCCCTCTGCTGGCTCCTTCCTCCTCCATGATCTCCTTTGATCATTATGAGAGATATTAATAAAGTTAGTAGTCTTGTGGAATTTGGGGCATGAACAGAATAGAGGCCAAGGAATCTTCTCAGAGGCAGATGGACAAATAATACAGCACTCCACAAAAGACCTTTCTACTTCAGTTCTCATTATGTTCACCATCAAGTCCATTGGGAAAAGGGAAACAAAACAAAACATGTCCCAATCCCTTCTTGTTTACTAACTGTATGAATTTAAATGCATATTAGGAAGTGACTGGCTGAAATCATGTTTTAATATTTCAACCAGAAACATCTGATTTATTATTGGCACATCAACCACTATGAGTTCCTATCTTCTGTCCACCCAGCTGGATGAGATTTTAAGGGCTGTTTAGGAGCCCCACAAGGCTCTTCTTGGAAATTTTCCTCTCCTTTCTTTTGTTTTATTTGTTGTAAAGGTAACAGATCATCAATTTTATTTGCCTACATTCTCCACTAGAGAGAACAGAACACCCACATTAATTTAGTTACACCTGTTCCCATATAGTACAGAACTCTGTCTCTTTAACACACATACAATCTCTCTTTCACCACCTTTCTTCTTTGCCATAACAACACTCAAGAGATGCCTGCTATGAAATTAAACAGTAATGAAGTGTTCAGAGAAGAGAAAGCTTTGTTTGTCGCTGAAAAACCAGAAGCATTAAGAATCTATCCTAACACCAGGGTCTGAGGAACGGATGGTGATGCCACTTCTGTAGAGAATGGGATCTGCTTTTCTCAGGCACAGCACTTGACCTTGACATCTGCAAAGCTCTTACTGATTCTGCAAGATCCAGATCAATCATTGTTCTTTCATGACCTGCAAGATGAGTGAATCACACCCTTCCCTTGACTCACAGATACTTTTGAATCCAGACATTTTGAAGGCCTGGTGTCAGCTAGCTCCCAGATCACAGAGAATGTGGCAGGAGTCCTTAGTATAAAATCAGGAGGAGAATTTGTTTGAGACTCTAAAGAGGGAGGAAGTCTTTGGGGGTCCACATGCATAAAACTAGGGCTTCCCAGGTGGCGTTAGTGGTAAAGAACTCAGCTGCCAATGCAGAAGACACAGGTTCAATCCCTGGGTTGGGAAGATCCCCTGGAGAAAGGAACAGCTACCCACTCGTGTATTCTTGCCTGGAGAATCCCATGGACAGAGAAGCCTAGTGAGTTACAGTCCATAGGGTTGCAAAGAGTCAGATACGACTAAAGTGACTTAGCATGTATGCACATCCATAAAACTAGAGCAAAAGGAAGAGTGGTAAAGCCAATATTCCCTTAGATCACCAAAGGTCAGGACTAGCTAACGTCAGACCATAGCTCTATTATTGCACTTAAATGGTCCAGCAGACTTTCCTGCTAATAAGTGATACCCGTAAAAAAGCAGAGACTTTGTCTTATTGTCACTTTTACACTGTTGACCCAATAGAAAGCTGGAACAGAAAAGACACAGAAAATGTTTGCTGAATGAACGTAGGTACAAAATGATACTCAAGCCAGTAAAAACACTCATTCACAGATAATGAGAGAGAGTCAAGATCATAATCATCACTTTCCTTACAGAGAACACAAAACAGAGATCCTTAACTATTCATTAAGGTCACATCTTTTTCAGTCAGGGCTTGTTTTTAACCCTGTACAAAGAGTTTGCAAATTTGTACAAAGTTCCCTGCCCAGGACTGTTTACTGCATACCCCAACCAGGTCCCTGGGAAATTTATTGTGTGGTTGGCACTGTGAAGTCCCTCAATAATATCATCTCCAGAGTAAGATGACAACTATGTATTAAGTCCAGATTACATTTTCTTAACTGGTTTGTGGACCTAAACATTTTGGAGGTAGTGGAAATTTTCCTTTAAATGTATAACAAACCAAGGCAGAGCTGAAAGTAAAGCAGCCGTTCGTCTCCCTGGGACAGGGAGCTGAACTGGAGCCAAGCCTCCTAGCTGGCTGGGCCTCTGTACTTCTGCTATTGATCAAAACCCTTCTTGTAGAAAAGGCAAAAGGAGACAAGGCTGGAATATTTAAACATAATTCCCTTAAGAGTGCTCTTTCATAATCAAAGACTGTAATTACTTCTCTCTGAGGCCCCTTTTCCTGCAGGGAAGCTTTCCTGCTGGTTTTTAAAATTTCTAGCTAAAAAGGCACAGTTTGGGGACTTCAGGGGAAGCTATAAGGAAATGAGTAGGGAAAGCTGAGAACTCTGAACAACATGAAGACTGTAAGCCTAAGAGGGCTTAACTCAGAGAGCATCACACAGCAAGATGTGGAGCCCTTAGTCTACGGCCCGGCTTGTTCATCCAGGTGAAGATCACTGCAAACAACACTGGTCCTTTCATCCCAACAGAGGACAGAAAGCTGTTTCTTCCTGAGCAGATAAGCTTCTCTTGGAACAAAAATGAAGCCTAATACTAGGGGAATACTAAAAACTGTGAGAGGGCAAAGTGTGTCAGGACACTACCATAACCGTCTCCTTATTCCTATAATGTTCCTTTCTCTCCACACACCCCTACTTCATCCCCACCGATCTTTAACCTGCTGTCAGAAGAGACTGTCTCTAGCCACTTTCTCCTCAGGGGAAAAGCCAAAAGCTCTCCTCTCCAGGGATCAGTTACATTGCAAATCTTTAATTTGATTACAACATTTGACTGAACCCTTCAAAAAGGGAATGTCAGGGAGGAGGTGCCACCTTCTCCATTACATCCAGATACCAGGGTAGGTAACAACTCATTCTCTTTCCACCAGTTCTGATGAAAGAGTTCTGATGAAAGATTATCTTCATAGGCCAATTTCTTCCTTTCTCATGTCTATCCTGATATGTCCTACAGAGCAAGCCCTTTCACTGAATCTTATTAAACTGCTCCATCAAAGAATCTTGCTATTAAAGTGATAGAAACAAACTCTTGAATAATTATATGTGAATATTTTGACCATAAGTTAATCATCAAATGCTATAAGAAAAATGTTTCATTCATCATTTAATAAGCATTTATTACTCTTGAAATAATAAAGCTTTTTCTTCCATCTTCAATATGAAAATGGCTACCCTAAAATTCACCAATTTTGATAAATTTTTTAAAATGCATGCTGATATGACAGTTGTCATTATACAATCTAACCAAATTGCTTCAAATCAAGTTAAAGACAATTAAGCCCTACATCCGCTGGATCATGGAGAAAGCAAGAGAGTTCCAGGAAGACATCTATTTCTGCTTCATTGACTATCCCAGAGCCTTTGACTGTGTGAATCACAATAAACTGTGGAAAATTCTGAAAGAGATGGGAATACCAGACCACCTGACTGCCTCTTAAGAAACCTGTATGCAGGTCAGGAAGCAAAAGTTAGAACTGGACATGGAACAACAGACTGGTTCAAAATAGGAAAAGGAGTACATTAAGGTTGTATATTGTCATCCTGCTTATTTAAGGTATATGCAGAGTACATCATGAGGAACGCTGAACTGGAAGAAGCACAAGCTGGAATCAAGATTGCCAGGAGAAATATCAATAACCTCAGATATGCAGATGACACCACCCTTATGGCAGAAAGTGAAGAGGAACTCAAAAGCCTCTTGATGAAAGTGAAAGAGGAGAGTGAAAAGATTGGCTTGAAGCTCAACCTTCAGAAAACAAAGATCATGGCATCTGGTCCCATCACTTCATGGGAAATAGATGGAAAAACAGTGGAAACAGTGTCAGACTTTATTTTTTTGGGCTCCAAAATCACTGCGGATGCTGACTGCAGCCATGAAATTAAAAGACGCTTACTCTTTGGAAGGAAAGTTATGACCAACCTAGATAGCATATTAAAAAGCAGAGACATTACTTTGCCAACCAAGGTCCATCTAGTCAGGGCTATGGTTTTTCCAGTGGTCATGTATGGATGTGAGAGTTGGACTATAAAGAAAGCTGATCGCTGAAAGATTGATGCTTTTGAACTGTGGTGTTGGAGAAGACTCTTGAGAGTCCCTTGGACTGCAAGAAGATCCAACCAGTCCATTCTAAAGGAGATCAATCCTGGGTATTCATTGGAAGGACTGATGCTAAAGCTGAAACTCCAATACTTTGGCCACCTCATGCTCACTGGAAAAGACTCTGATGCTGGGAGGGATTGCGGGGGCATGAGGAGAAGGGGACGACAGAGAATGAGATGGCTGGATGGCATCACCGACTTGATGGACACGAGTTTGAGTGAACTCCGGGATTTGGTGATGGACAGGGAGGCCTGGCGTTCTGTGACTCATGGAGTTGCAAAGAGTCGGACACAACTGAGCGACTGAGCTGAACTGAACTGAAAGCCATCTTACATGAACAAACTGAATGAATTTGTTAGCCAACTCAATACTATCTTGAACCAATGCCGTCACCTCCACCATGATCGCCAGTGCTATCACTTTCACCATCACTACTGTCATCACCATCACCACTACTATTATATTAACACTTATACTTCCACTAACTTCCAAATGCTAATATTACCAACACCTGCACCACTCCTGACATTACAATTATTGCTAATATACATCCCAGTGTTACTCTAAGAATGGCTCATCACCACCTGATTCAGAATCCCTTGGGACTCTTAGACTCACAGCACATTGTTTTTGCTTTTGTTTAGTCACTAAGTCATGTATAACTCTTTGTGACCCCAAGGACTGTAGCCTGCCAAGCTCCTCTGTCCATGGGATTTCTCAGGCAAGAACACTGAAGTGGGTTGCCATTTCCTTTTCCAGCGGATCTTCCTGACACAGGGATCGAACCCATGTCTCCTGCATTGGCAGGCAGATTCTTTACCACTGAGCCAGCAGGGAAGCCCAATAGCACGTGTGCCTCACCTCAAACTTATTTGATCTAAATCCTGCACATTTTCTTTGGAAAATTGCATTTAAACAAGCTCCCAGGTGATTTGTAGGGAAGACTGATGCTAAAGCTGAAACTGCAATACTTTGGCCACCTCATGCAACGAGTTGACTCACTGGAAAAGACTCTGATGCTGGGAAAGGTTGGGGGCGGGAGGAGAAGGGGACGACGGAGAATGAGATGGCTGGATGGCATCACCGACTCTGTGGACATGAGTTTGAGTGAACTCCAGGAGTTGGTGATGGACAGGGAGGCCTGGCATGCTGTGATTCATGGGGTCATGGAGAGTCGGACACGACTGAGCGACTGAACTGAACTGAAAAAAGGAAAAATCACTAAATCTGGAGACATGGTTCTCCAGTCATCCCAGGTACCTCACCTATAAACTGGGATTCCTTAAGTGTGTGTTGAAACATCTACTGGGTGTTTGCTAATCATTAGGACCTGTGGAGTGTTAAAAGGAGAGTTCATAGGCATCAATGCATGATGAAAATTAGGGCTAAACAAAATGTATGAATAAAGGCAGAACTGTATCCCAGACCAAGTGCTTTTGCATTCTAGGAAGGTGTACCTGAACTTCATCTCTCTGGCCCTGAGATCCTTCAGCCATAAGATAAGGAAGTGCTGAAGTTACACCATTGCTAATGGCAGGGCCAGGACTAGAAACCACGTTTTTTGACTCTTAGACTGGTTTGGTTGGTCTTTCAAGGAGCCTGTCCAGGTAAAGGGAGGCAGAGGGAGACAACAGCACAACCAGACTGATTTGGGGCCAGCTGTGACTCAGCTCATAACAAGATTAAATGTGCAACATTTGGGGTGACAGTGATGTGTAGCCAGAGACCAGACCTGGATGTAAGAGGAGAAATTTTCTTTGGACACTTTGATTTCTGTTTTCCATTTCCTGCTTTTCCTTTTAATTTAGCTTCCCATTCAGCCTCTCCCCTCTTCTATCTACTGGTCTCAGACTATTTTTCTCAGGGTCTACTCTCTCATCCAAATCTGCTGGTACGTTTAAATCATGATCGTCTCTCTCCCACCTGTCAGGTCTCTGCTGCTCCTCCCCCTGGACCCCTCCACTCCAGCCTTACTGAACTCCTTTGCCATATTCCTGGATCACATTCAAAGCCCCTCCCATCTCAGGGCCTTGACTCTTCCTGATCCTTCTGCCCAGATTGTTGCCAGTTTCTCTCCCTCATTGCCTTTGTTCAAATGCCAGCTTATTGAAAAGCTCTTTCCTGATAGTCCTGTGGTCATGCCTGACTGTCCCTCTCCATCCCTCTACTCTGCCTTATTTTTCATGATCTGACACCCCTTATAAATATTTGATGGTCTGTTTCCCTTTCTTCTTCCCAGAAGGTAAATTTTTGTTTGTTTTGTTCAATTAGTGTCTGACACATAGTAGGCATTCAATAGATATCCAAACAGAGGAATCACTCATGAATAAATAAATGCTCTCCCACTCTATTGGAAGGTAAGCTTTTTCAATATAGGTTCATACCTCGTAATATCTTACTCTTTTCCATGTTATACATTTACATGTGATAAGGACTTTTAGGAGGAAATGTTCTTGTTCAAAGAATTGTACCAATGCTAGATAGTGTAGCATTTGTGTCCATGCCCTGAAGGTGACATTTTTAAGCACATGCTCAAGCCACCCGGTAATTACCCTGCAATCCCATTTATTACCGTAAATTCAGCACCCTGTGTATTGTCTGGCACATGGGAGTCATTCCATAACTGCTTGCTGAACTTGGATGAATGGAAGGCTCTGGTTTGCCCACATGAAAGGCCTGTTTTATGTCTAATAATTCAACAGTCACTTCCATGAAGTTTTTAGTTGATTACTGCTACCTCTGGCTTACAAAACTGTAACCTCATGGTCAGTCTGACCAGCCAGGCACTAATAGGTCTTGCTTCTCTTTTTGCTGTAGACTTTGTGACGTGTTATTGCAGTCTTGCTACATGTCATATATAAGGCATGAAGGATCCATATAGAAGCCAGGCAATATAAGGCAGTTCCATAAAGAAGCCATAATTCCTTTAGAGAGCAAATAATTGCCTAAGTTTATGGGTATAATTAAGAAATTTGAGATCCAGTTGTACATTTTGCTTCAGGCTTTCCTAAGCGGGAAGAAAACGGTTGTGCTAAGTAATTATACCTTAACCCATCTTAAAGCTCAAGGATTTAGTTTTTAACCAGTGCTAAATTTATCAGATCTTGCCTGGATTTTCAATAGAACAGCTGCCAAGCAAACTGTGAAGGAACAGAATGCGTCAATGTTCAGCTAAAACGAGCAAGGAAATCCTTCCTAATCAAAGCCAGCAGTCATTGTCAAAATAAGCACACCCTGGCTGGTTGCTGATGACAAATGAAATTCCACCTGCCCAAAGCTCCCACACAACACCCTGGACACATGTCCATGAGCAATCTTTCATCTGTAGTAAAACATTTCCATTCTCTAGACAAAGATGTCAACATAGGGAGTCCATTTTTAAATGTATCTTAAGGTATGTGAATGGGTAACTCCTACTGCTTTTAAATTTTACCCACTAGAAAGACTTGTTTTCAAGCTCTTGTTCATTTTGCCATTAACATTATTTAATTAATATCATTTAGTAACTTCTCACTTGACATTATCTATCTTTATTCTACTCAGGGTTGAGTTTCTCAAATTTAGTTCAAATATCATAGTTATCACTTACTTGGTGAAGAATTCTGACTCTGTTTAAAAGCTTTAAGCACCCCCTCCACCCAGTATTTTCTACTATGCTTTCCCACTTATTTATCCCATTCAGAGCACTTATCATATATTTTGTCCAACATACTATTTCTCACTTATTTTATTTACTTTCTACATTCATCTGACCTGCTTGTCTCAGCTAAAGTGTCAAATCCACAAGGCAGAGAATTTTGCTTGTTATCTTTACTTAGAGCATGCCTGACTTGGAGAAGATGCTCAATATTTGTTGAATCAATGAGTCAATGAATAAAGGTTAAGAATGTTGGCTGCAGTCAGGCTATCCAAACTAAATGCAGGCTCTATCATCTGAGGAAGATGTTTAAAATATTTCAAGCCTTGGAAGTGGAAACTTCTGCAGAAAGGGGATGATAATAGTAATATTAATACTGCAAGTACTACTACTACTACTAAATTTCATGGTGACATGAACAGCAAAGGAATGATGCATGTAAAAAGTGAACAGAATTCTCCATGGAGAGGATTCCCTAAGTAGAGCTGGATATTACTGCTTGCTTGGTGCTCTACTGAATATCCCCAAAGCCCTAAAGAGACAAGTAGATGTGCCTACAGGCCTTGAGGGTTGGGGATTCAGACTCCATTCAAATCCCTTCAACCAAAATAATATATCTGCTTTGTTAAAATTTTTATTTCTTTTTAATTTTCTTTACAATTACAGGTAAGATTTCATTTGGGGTAAAAAAGTATTCTATGCTTTTATATAGTTTGAAATTTATCACCATTAGTATTCCATTAGTAGTAAGAAGAGAAATATTTCACTTTCATTCTTCTGGAATTAGGCACTTGTGCTTCCCTACTTGCCTTGAGAACCCCATGAACAGTATGAAAAGGCAAAAAAATAGGATACTGAATGAGGAACTCCCCAGGTCGGTAGGTGCCCAATATGCTACTGGAGATCAGTGGAGAAATAACTCCAGAAAGAATGAAGGGATGGAGCCAAAGCAAAAACAGCATCCAGTTGTGGATGTGACTGCTGATAGAAGCAAGGACCGATGCTGCAAAGAGCAATATTGCATAGGAACCTTGAATGTTAGGTCCATGAATCAAGGCAAATTGGAAGTGGTCAAACAGGAGATGGCAAGAGTGAACGTGGACATTCTAGGAATCTGTGAACTAAAATGGACTGGAATGGGTGAATTTAACTCAGATGGCCATTATATTATTACTGTGGGCAGGAATCCCTTAGAAGAAATGGAGTAGCCATCATGGTCAACAAAAGAGTCCAAAATGCAGTACTTGGATGCAATCTTAAAAACGACAGAATGATCTCTGTTCATTTCCAAGGCAAACCATTCAATATTACAGTAATCCAAGCCTACACCCCAACCAGTAACGCTGAAAAAGTCAAAGTTGAACAGTTCTATGAAGACCTACAAGACCTTTTAGAACTAACAGCCAAAAAAGATGTCTTTTTCATTATAAGGGACTGGAATCTGAAAGTAGGAAGTCAGAAACACCTGGCAAATTTGCCCTTGGAGCACGGAATGAAGCAGGGCAAAGGCTAATAGAGTTTTGTCAAGAGAACGCACTGGTCATAGCAAACACCCTCTTTCAACAGCACAAGAGAAGACTCTACACATGGCCATCACCAGATGGTCAACACCGAAATCAGATTGATTATATTCTTTGCAGCCAAAGATGGAGAAGTTCTACACAGTTAGCAAAAACAAGACCAGGAACTGACTGTGATCATGAACACCTTATTGCCAAATTCAGACTTAAATTGAAGAAAGTAGGGAAAACCACTAGACCATTCAGATATGACCTAAATCAAATCCCTTATGATTATACAGTGGAAGTAAGAAATAGATTTAAGGGACTAGATCTGATAGATAGAGTGTCTGATGAACTATGGACGGAGGTTCTTGACATTGTACAGGAGACAGGGACCAAGACCCCCATGGAAAGAAATGCAAAAAAGCTGTCTGAGGAGGCCTTACAAATAGCTGTGAAAAGAAGAGAGGCGAAAAGTAAAGGAGAAAAGGAAAGATATAAGCATCTGAATGCAGAGTTCCAAAGAATAGCAAGGAGAGATAAGAAAGCCTTCCTCAGTGATCAATGCAAAGAAATAGAGGAAAACAACAGAATGGGAAAGACAAGAGATCTCTTCAAGAAAATTAGAGATATCAAGGGAACATTTCATGCAAAGATGGGCTCGATAAAGGACAGAAATGGTATGGATCTAACAAAAGCAAAAGATATTAAGAAGAGGTGGCAGAATACACAGAAGAACTGTACAAAAAAGATCTTCACGACCAAGATAACCATGATGGTGGGATCACTGACCTAGAGCCAGACATCTTGGAATGTGAAGTAAAGTGGGCCTTAGAAAGCATCACTATGAACAAAGCTAGTGGAGGTGATGGAATTCCAGTCAAGCTATTTCAAATCCTGAAAGATGATGCTGTGAAAGTGCTGCACTCAATATGCCAGCAAATTTGGAAAACTCAGCAGTGGTCACAGGACTGGAAAAGGTCAGTCTTCATTCCAATCCCAAAGAAAGGCAATGCCAAAGAATGCTCAAACTACCACACAATTGCACTCAACTCACACGCTAGTAAAGTCATGCTCAAAATTCTCCAAGCCAGGCCTCAGCAATGTGAACCGTGAACTTCCAGATGTTCAAGCAGGTTTTAGCAAAGGCAGAGGCACCAGAGATCAAATTGCCAACATCCGCTGGATCATGGAAAAAGCAAGAGAGTTCCAGAAAAACATCTATTTCTGCTTCATTGACTATGCCAAAGCCTTTGACTGTGTGGATCACAATCAACTGTGGAAAATTCTGAAAGAGATGGGAATACCAGACCACCTGACCTGCCTCTTGAGAAACCTGTATGCAGGTCAGGAAGCAACAGTTAGAACTGGACATGGAACAACAGACTGGTTCCAAATAGGAAAAGGAGTGCGTCAAGGTTGTATATTGTCACCTTGCTTATTTAACTTATATGCAGAGTACATCTGGAGAAGGCAATGTCAAGCCACTCCAGTACTCTTGCCTATAAAATCCCATGGATGGAGGAGCCTGGTAGTCTGCAGTCCGTGGGGTCGCTAAGGGTCGGACACGACCGAGCGACTTCACTTTCACTTTTCACTTTCACACATTGGAGAAGGAAATGGCAACCCACTCCAGTGTTCTTGCTTGGAGAATCCCAGGGACGGGGGAGCCTGGTGGGCTTCTGTCTATGGGTTCACACAGAGTCGGACACGACTGAAGTGACTCAGCTGCAGCAGCAGCAGCAGAGTACATCATGAGGAATGCTCAGCTGGAAGAAGCACAAGCTGGAATCAAGATTGCCAGGAGAAATATCAATCACCTCAGTTATGCAGATGACACCACCCTTATGGCAGAAAGTGAAGAGGAACTAAAAAGCCTCTTGATGAAAGTGAAAGAGGAAAGTGAAAAAGTTGGCTTGAAGCTCAACATTCAGAAAACAAAGATCACGGCATCTGGTCCCATCACTTCATGGGAAATAGATGGGAAACAGTGGAAACAGACTTTATTTTGGGGGGTTCCAAAATCACAGTGTATGCTGATTGCAGCCATGAAATTAAAAGATGCTTACTCCTTGGAAGGAAAGTTATGACCAACCTAGATAGTATATTAAAAAGCAGAGACATTACTTTGCCAACCAAGGTCCGTCTAGTCAAGGCTATGGTTTTTCCTGTGATCATGTATGGATGTGAGAGTTGGACTGTGAAGAAAGCTGATCACTGAAGAATTGATGCTTTTGAACTGTGGTATTGGAGAAGACTCTTGAGAGTCCCTTGGGCTGCAAGGAGATCCAATGGGAGATCAGTCCTGGGTGTTCACTGGAAGGACTGATGCTAAAGCTGAAACTCCAATACTTTGGCCACCTCACGCAAAGAGTTGACTCACTGGAAAAGACTCTGATGCTGGGAGGGATTGGGGGCTGGAGGAGAAGGGGATGACAGAGAATGAGATGGCTGGATGGCATCACCGACTCTATTGAGATGGGTTTGAGTGAACTCCGGGAGTTAGTGATGGACAGGGAGGCCTGGCGTGCTGTGATTCATGGGGTCGCAAAGAGTTGGACACGACTGAGCAACTGAACTGAACTGAACTGAACTGAACTGAACCGAACTGGTGGCCCAGATGGTAAAGAATCTGCCTGCAATGCAGGAGACCTGGGTTCAGTCCCTGGTTTGCGAATATCCCCTGGAGGAGGACATGGCAACCTGCTGCAGTATCCTTGCCTGGAGCATCCCCATGGACAGAGGAGCCTGATGGGCTACAGTCCATGGGGTTGCAAAGAAACAAGCACGACTGAGTGACTAAGCACACAGCACAACTCTATATTATAGCTTTGCATCTATTTAGTGGACACTGTTGTTCAATATAGTCTAGGAGGGAGAAAGGGACTGGAAGAATGGATAGAAAGGAGAAAGAAGAATAGAAAAAAGAAAACCAAGTTATATTGCTGCCAAGTATAATACCTGGCACGTGGCAAATGCTCAGGAAACAGCTGTTCGCATCTCTCTCATTGTGTATGCATAAGGCAGCCACAAGCCCACGTCCAAAAGAACAGCAGACCAGCTCATTCTAGGTTGCAACACTCGTGATGTGAGGGCTACCTGTCATTTTGAATCATAAATCCTATGCATAGAAGGAGCTAGAAGGGCACTTGTGATGTCTTGAAAAGATTTAGCCCCAATCTTCATTTCCACGTTTTGTTCTTTTGGTTTTTTCTGTATTAACAGAGTAATTGGAGTTTGTCTGCAAGCCCCACAGCCAAATCCAGCTTAGCCAATATCCCAGGAAGAGCCCACCTACCAGCGTACTAGACCAGTAGTGGGCTGGACCTAAGGGAAACTTCTTAGAGTTCTTTCCTAAATGAATGCTTCCAGCACGAAGAAAAGATCAAGACTGTATATTTGCTGCAGAAAGCCCCTCTCTTGGAATCAGCAGTCGTGGACATTAGTGTGTGTCTGTGGCTGCACTCAGCCACCTTAGGAAATCATATTGCCAGACCCCCAGACTGAACCCTCTCCTTCCTTGCCTCCTCACTGGCATATTTTGAGATTTCAGTGAAATGTCTTCAATAAAAGACATGGAAGCAGCGAGGAATTGATGTGGAGCCAGCATATGAAGACAGGGCTTGAAGAGACAAATCTGGGGAAAAGCAATGGTGGGCTTTGAAAACGGGTTCTGTGCCTGACTGACAAAGAAAGCAGGGAAAGAACGCCTTCAAACTCCTGGGTCTAACTCAGGATTGGCTTGGCCATAGAGTAACACTGAGAGGGAGCCTTCAAATGAGAATGAAGAAAAGAGCAGAGGGATGGGAGAGAAAGCAGGAGGGAGGGCCAGTTGTGTGAACTCTTGGAGAAGTTATGGTTAGAAGTGACAAGGCAGACCCTGACTCTCAAAACTCAAATCATAGGTTTTTACCTACTCCAAGGTCTCTGCCAGACTTAAGTCTCTACCCCTCAACCTGCCAGAATAGCCCTGACTTCACCCTCAGGTTCACTGTGAACACAGTTCAGTCCATCTGTATCCACTGACTCCCATCATGAACTCCACCAACACGATCTCTACACCTGGTCTTGAAGAAGTGCTTACCTGGGCTGGACTACTAGGCAAAGCTCCTGGTTCTGATGCTTGCAGGCAGACAGTCTCTTGCTCTGGCCTCCATCCTGTCCATCCCACCCCCAGTGCCCCCAGCTACTTCAATAAGAATGTATTGTGATCAGTAGTTGAACTTTGTGTTAGATACTGCAGATCCAACCATGAATCAACCTCTGACCATATGTCCTAGAAGTTTTAGTCTCAGTTCAGTTCAGTCGCTTACTTGTGTCTGACTCTCCGTGACCCCATGAATCACAGCACGCCAGGCCTCCCTGTCCATCACCAACTCCCGGAGTTCACTCAAACTCATGTCCATCCAGTCGGTGATGCCATCCAGCCACCTCATCCTCTGTCGTCCCCGTCTCCTCCTACCCCCAATCGCTCCCAGCATCAGAGTCTTTTCCAGTGAGTCAACTCGTAGCATGAGGTGGCCAAAGTATTGGAGTTTCAGCTTTAGCATCAGTCCTTCCAATGAACACCCAGGATTGATCTCCTCTAGAATGGACTGGTTGGATCTCCTTGCAGTCCAAGGGACTTTCAAGAGTCTTCTCCAACACCACAGTTCAAAAGCATCAATTCTTCGGCAATCAGCCTTCTTCACAATCCAACTCTCACATCCATACATGACCATGGGAAAAACCATAGCCTTGACTAGACGGACCTTGGTTGGCAAAGTAATGTCTCTGCTTTTTAATATGCTATCTAGGTTGGTCATAACTTTCCTTCCAAGGAGTAAGTGTCTTTTAATTTCATGGCTGCAAATAGCATCTGCAGTGTTTTTGAAGCCCCCCAAAATAAAGCCTGACACTGTTTCCACTGTTTCCCCATCTATTTGCCATGAAGTGATGGGACCAGATGCCATGATCTTAGTTTTCTGAATGTTGAGCTTCAAGCCAACCTTTTCACTCTCCTCTTTCACTTTCATCAAGAGGCTTTTGAGTTCCTCTTCACTGTCTGCCATAAGGGTGGTGTCATCTGCATATCTGAGGTTATTGATATTTCTCCTGGCAATCTTGATTCCAGCTTGTGCTTCTTCCAGCCCAGCGTTCCTTATGATGTACTCTGCATATAAGTTAAATAAGCAGGGTGACAATACACAACCTTGAAGTACTCCTTTTCCTATTTGGAACCAGTTTGTAGAAGTTTTAGTCTAGTGCAATGTTTTTTAAAACTTTTATTAACCCCAATTAAGAAAAAGATGCAATTTTATATTATTACTCAATACACATACATATGTATTCAGGTATGTGTATAAAAATAAAATAATGAGAATTTCATAAGACAATATCATGAAGGAGTCATGAAGCGAATACTACTATTTTCTATTCTATTCTACTCATTTTTCAATAACAGTAACAACCCGCTGTGCTTCCCCAGTGGCTCAGCGGCAAAGAATCCCCCTGCAGTGCAGAAGCTACAGGAGACATGAGGGTCAGGAAGATCCCCTGGAGGAGGAAAGGGTAATCCACTCCAGCATTCTTGCCTGGGAAATTCCATGGGCAGAGGAGCCTGGAAGGCTACAGTCCATGGGGTGGCAAAGTTGGACATAACTGAGCACACATACCCTCAATAACCCACTAAGTTGATTTTACAACCAACAGTTTAATACCCCGTATACTGGTAGGGGATATAGATAAGAAAGCAGATTATTAAAAGGAGCTTTGGAGGTGAAATTATAAGGCCACAGCCAGAGTACCACTGGAGCACAAAGGAAAAGCAGTAGCCTGAAGGCAAATGTCAGTAACATGCTTACAGCAGTCTGGACTGCATAATCTGTGCTCTGAACCATTGTACTCTACTGCCTCCCAGGGCCTCCAGGAAGGGAACAGCCGGTATGGCTTTTATGTGGCTATTGATGAAAAGAGTTGGATCATCAAAGAGGAGAAGGATGGGAGGAACAGGGAGAAGACTTATTGGCTTAGGTGGCATTATATGGAGTAGGCAAAAACCTGAAAGCTAGCCTCATGTGAGAAGGCAGATAGTTGGGTGTAAATAGAACACCGAATGCTGAGGGGGAGGATCTTTTTCCTGAGAGCTCTGGGAGAATCTGAAAAAGGGTTTTAAGTAGATCAGGGGTTATGTTTTAGGAAAGTCTCTTTTGGTGCTAAGTATAAAAGAACGCTTCCCTGGTGACTCACTGGTAAAGAACCCACCTGCCAATGCAGGAGATGTGGGTTTGATCCCTGGATTGAGAAGATGCCCCTAGAGAAGGTAGTGGCAACCCACTCCACTATTCTTGCCTGAGAAATTCCATGGACAGAGGAGCCTGGTGGGTTACAGTCCACTTGGTCACAAAGAATCAGACACAACCGAGCGACTAAACAATAAAACATGAAAGAAAATATGTTCTGTGACCACAAACTATTTGGAGCAGTTACTTTCAGAACAAAATGCTCACAATTTACTCTGTGGTAGGCTTTTAATGTGGTTTTTAATAGTTGGGGAGAGAAAAAGGAATTAAAAGTCAGATGCAACAGTCATTGGTCAAGTTTGTCTTCCCAGATTTCTACTCTTACTTAAGTTCTTAAAATAGAATGAATTTTGGACTAGAAGTCCTCTCAGAGTCCACTGGAGAAAGCTGAGGGAAGGTAGAAACTCTGCAGAAACCTGGCTAAGTAGCAGGTTTGGGGGTTTTATTAGTCAGTTGGTTGCGTCTGACTCTTTTTGTTGTTGTTGTTGTTGTTATTTTTATTTTTATTGGAGGCTAATTATTTTACAATATTATATTGGTTACTTTTGAAATACATTGACATGAATCCGCCCCGGGTGTACATGAGTTCCCCCTCCCGAAGCGTCTGACTCTTTGTGACCCCGTGGACTGTAGCTCACCAGGCTCTTCGGTCCATGGGATTTCTCAGGCAAGAATATGGAGTAGATTGACATTTCCTTCTCCAGGGGATTTTCCCAACACAGAGATGGAACTGGTGTCTGCTGCATTGCAGGTAGATTCTTTACCTCTGCACCACCAGGGAAGCCACAGTAGGGAGGGAATCAAATGGGAAGGCATTTTGTAACTAAATTCATCTGTTTGAATTCGTGCTGTTCAATATAGTAGTCACAAGATCTTTGTGGCCCTTTAGACTTAAATTTAAGTTAATATGAGTTAAATTTGAAAAGTTAAGTTCCTCCATCATAGGACCTCAATGATTCCTCATAGGTTCCTCAATTCAGTAACTACACGTGGCAGAGGGTTACTTCAGAGGACATTCCCATCATCACAGAGAGTTCTATTGGACAATGCCACTTCAGAGTCTAATTCAGTCATATGTTAAATCACTGTTTGTATCTCACTATTTGTGTTTTCTGAGACAAATATGAAGTACATAGAGCCATCCTTGGAGAGCCAGAATGTTTTGCCTCACTCCAAATTGTTTCCATTTATTTCTAGTGATCTTTTGTTTGAACCCAAGCCAGAGAACGGACCCTTAAATCTCATTCATTCTCAATCTTTTCCTCTTTCTTGTTCTCAATCTCTCAAACACACACACACACAGAGACATATACACAAACACACAAAATAATCTTTTCTTTTAACTTGAGAACCTTTACCCATGGGAGAAAAAAATGTATTTAGTTATAGCCCAGGTTTTATCTAGTAAGATTTGGGCATCTCTTCTCTTTCCCAAAAATTAGTACAGAAAAAAATCAAGTTACTTTGAAAAAATCAGGGAAACCGTGATCAACTGGACTCTCAGAGAATAAATATTAGGAAGAATACTTATTAGAATGATATATTACAAGGGGGTAATATCCCACAAAGAACCAGAAGGTACGGAATGTTGCTTCTAATTATGCTTTCCACATCTGTAATTGGCAGTGGTCCCTCAAAGCTTGCTCAGAGGATAGTCTCACTTAGGTCAGCAAGGAAGGCCCATGAGCTTTCAAAGGGTCTCCCCCAAATAGACTGTATCCAGAAAATTCACAGCCCCTACACCTCACCTTACATCCTCATCTGCACCTGGGCTGACCCGGGCTTACCCTGGATTCCACTTATTGTCCTCATTTTACAGACAAAGAAATTATAGAAGAGGAACTGTTTCTTAAAGCTCAGTGTTGGGTAATGGCAGGTCAGTGCTCAGAACTTGGGTCTTCAAATACCTATCATGGAGCTTTATCCAGTGGATTTCAGAACATTTCATATTTTTTTTAATTCTATAAAATTACTAATATTGGAAAAACTATTTCTTTTCTTTGGAATCAGAGCATGAGTAAAATATAACTTGAAAAGTATGCATATGAAAAAGATACACACAAGGTCACAATGAATATATAATTCTTCCATGCACTGGCAGATTTTAAAAAGAAACTATACCTAGGTAAGGCCTCTTGACTTCTCTGGTGGCTCAGATGGTAAAGCATCTGCCTACAATGTGGGAGACTCAGGTTCAATCCCTGGGTCAGGAAAATCTCCTGGAGAAGGAAATGGCAACACACTCTATCATTCTTGCCTGGAAAATCCCATGGACAGAGGAGCCTGGTAGGTTACAGTTCATGGGGTAACAAAGAGTTGGACACACTGAGCGACTTCACTTCACTAAGGCCTCATACCATGTCTTATAGAGACTGACAAAGTGGCCAGGTAAGTGTAGATCAAGGCCATTCTTCATGACCATGCAGTGGACTTTATAGTCAAACAACCTGTGCTGAAGTTCAAGTCTGTCCATTTTATAGCTGGTGACCTTTGAGAAGAACATGTACTAGAAAAATATGTGGTGGTATAAAAGCACTTATGGGCAAATTTATAATGAATAATGTATGCCTAGAAAATGAGCCATGTAGATGAATTGTTTTCCTCAACAATCTACTCATCATTAGCATCTTCATTGATTGATCAAATATGAAAGTGTATCTATTCTGCATTTAAAACCTTCACACTTCTTGACATGGGTCTTGACAATGATTTTTTTTTTTTTTTTGATGTGATATCTAAAGCACGAGACAGCAAAAGTAAAATTGAACAAATGGGACTACATCAAACTGAAAAGCTTCTGCACAACAAAATAATCAATGAATAAAGACAAGCGACTTAATGGGAGTAAACTAAATATCTGATAAAGATTAATATCAAAATATATAAAAACTCCTACAACTCAATAGCAGAACAGCAAATAATCCAATTAAAAATGGACAAAAGAACTGAATATTTTTATTTTTCCAAAGAAGATACACAAAAGATCAACAAGTACATGAAAAGATGTTCGACATCATTAGTTGTTGTTGCTGAGTCACTTCAGTCATGTCCGACTCTGTGAGACCCCATAGACGGCAGCCCACCAGGCTCTGCCATCCCTGGGATTCTCCAGGCAAGAATACTGGAGTGGGTTGCCATTTCCTTCTCAACATTAGTTGTTCAGTTCAGTTCAGTTGCTCAGTCGTGTCCGACTCTTTGCAACCCCATGAACCACAGCATGCCAGACCTCCCTGTCTATCACCAACTCCCGGAGTCCACCCAAACTCATGTCCATCGAATCGGTGATGCCATCTAACCATATCATCCTCTGTCATCCCCTTCTCCTCCTGCCTTCAATCTTTCCCAACATCAGGGTCTTTTCAAATAAGTCAGCTCTTCACATCACGTGACCAAAATACTGGAGTTTCAACTTCAACATCAGTCCTTCCAATGAACACCCAGGACTATCTCTCCTAAGATGGACTGGTTGGATCTCCTTGCAGTCCAAGGGACTCTCAAGAGTCTTCTCCAACACCACATTTCAAAAGCATCAATTCATCAGTGCTCAGCTTTTTTTATAGTCCAACTCTCACATCCATACATGACTACTGGAAAAACCATAGTTTTTAGACTAGACAGACCTTTGTTGACAAAATAACTACCATATGATCCAATAATTCTACCTCTGGGAATATATCCAAAGGAAATAAAAATATTTGCTCAAAAAAATATCTGCAGCCCTGTGTTCATGGAAGCCTTATTTTCAATAACAAGGACATGGAAAAAGCTTAAGTATCCATCAATGAATGAATGGATAAAAAAGATGTGGTATATATATACACACAATGGAATGTTATTCAGCCATAGAACACTAGGAAATCCTGCTATTTGTGACAACATCAATGGACCTTAAAGGCACTGTGTGAAGTAAAATATGTTAGAGAAAGACAAATACTGTATGAGCTCACTTGTCCATGAAATCTTAAAAACAAAAGACCAAAGAGCAAAAATCATTGGAAAAAAAAGAGAGATCAGATTTACAGTTACCAAAGGCAGGGGTTGGGGGTGGGATAGATAGGAGAAAGATTGTCAAGCAGTACAAATTTCTAATTAGAAGATAAATTAATATCAGGAATGCAATGTCCAACATGATGACCTTAGTCAACAGTACTGTATGATATATATGAAAGCTAATGGAGTATGTCCTAAAAGTTCTTATCACAAGGACAATTTTTTTTTGTTTTTTTGATGTTACCTATGTGAGATGGTGGATGTTAACTAAACTCATTTTGGTAATTATTTTACAAGACATGTAAGTCAAACCATTATGCTGTATGCTTTAAATTTATGCAGTGATGAATGTCAGTTATACCTCAGTAGACCTAGACAAACTAAATGTAATTTGTTAGATAAAAGGAAGATTCAGGGCAGCATCCTTAATATTCTAGGAGCAGTGCTATTATAACCAATAAATAAAAAGTCCACTGGTCTCTCTTTCTCATTCCTTCCACATGACTTTTATATATTAATATATTTATGAGTTTTTTTTACCTTGATGATAGCACTGATTTATCTTACTATCTTGCTGTTCTTATAATTAGAAGCATCAAATATATCATGTATTTTTCAAGAGGAGAAGATGTTTACAACCTTTATGTTGTGACTATGATTCTGAAATACATATGCAATAGGAGCTCCTGAATGCATTTCATGTTAAGTCATGAAATGAAATTGTATTCTGTCTCTGGACACTCTTTGGACTGTATATGACAGAGCTTTGTCCTAGAACTGCTAGCAAAAATGCAATAAGCGGACTTTGCCTCTATAGAGTTTCATGTGCACAAAGCCCTTTGCAGGCATGGTCATAACTTTTTTTTTCCTAAAAAAATGGTATCAGGGTCCATCTAACAAGGTTACAAAAACTGGATGCTGATGGCTCTCAGTACTTTATAATCCTCTGCTAAACAGAAGGAGAACCCACTCCTGCCAGCCTTAATAACAGCACCAGCTTGTTGCTGCTTCTAAAATAAAGAAATAAAGCAAAATAAAATCTTCTGGTCTTAAAGGGCATGACTCTGAAGAAAGCAAATATCTTGGGGTGTTTTTTTCAATGCACAATTTAAAGTGACAGTGACCACTTTACAATCACGGTGGATCATATCTATTTGTTTAATATTCGGCTTTCTCACTACTGTTTCCTTACTCTGCTCAAATGTTTCCATTTATTGGACAATTTTTATCTCCAAAGCATATAGAGTTTCCTGTCACTTCAGAGACATGAAAATGATTTTTTCATTTTTCCTGTGCAGTTACTATTTAAAGTAAATGAATAAAACAAATGCATTACTTATCTTCTGGATGAATAGGCAGGGGCCAGAGAGCATGTTGGTGCCTATGGCTTCAGCTTGCCCCTGCAAACAGTGGAAATGAGGGAGGAAACCTAAAGCCCACCACATCCCTTCTTGTCCCCCACCCCTGCCACTCCATCCCCTGACACACACCAGAACTAACTGCAGGAATTCTTCATCCAAGTTTTCTGGAGATTTCCAGCCTCGAAAATTCCTTTTGTTGGGGGAGTCTGTAATTTCCTCAGTTCTGTCTCACTGCAGCAAAAATTTGAAGTGACTGACGAATCAGTGTTACAGCTCAGTTTTATAGGCAAACAAAGGAAAATACATCCTCAAGGTATGAGGGCAGGCTGACCCAAAAGACGGGAAGAGAAGAGAAGCCTCAATCCTTCTAGACTTCCTCCTTTTATACTTTTGTTTCCTACCCAACTCCCACCACCACCCCGAGCCTGTCCTATGTAATTGGGCTATCCAAGAGGGCTGTTTGTTTTACCTGAGGTCCTCACTCCAGCCCTTGGACCTTCCTTTGTTCTACTTTCTCCGGCTTTCCCCTTCTTTGTATTTTCAGTTCAGTTCAGTTCAGTCGCTCAGTCGTGTCCGACTCTCCGCGACCCCATGAATCACAGCACGCCAGGCCTCCCTGTCCATCACCAACTCCCGGAGTACACTCAAACTCATGTCCACAGAGTCGGTGATGCCATCCAGCCATCTCATTCTCCGTCGTCCCCTTCTCCTCCCGCCCCCAACCTTTCCCAGCATCAGAGTCTTTTCCAGTGAGTCAACTCGTCGCATGAGGTGGCCAAAGTATTGCAGTTTGGACTCTGTTTTCCAATTCTAACTACCTAACATTCCTCTTCAAGAGATGGGAGGCCCAATTCTTTGGGAATAGGGGCATCGAGGTCTCTCTGTCTACGTTCTGCTGAATAGGGATGGTGAGGGGCATTGGGCCTCCCCTTTTTGCTAGTCTCAAGCCTCAGAGTCCTTACAGCAGTGTCCATTTAACTGTGAGTGATATTTTCTGTGGTCAGCTGTAGTTTTATATATCCTTGTTGAACTGGCACTGCATGTTGTAGCCTGTTGACCTGGACAGAGACAAAACAGGTTAGATAATTGATAATACATGGAGCCATCATAAGCAGCATCAATATGGTGAATATAGGGATTAGTAGGGGCATTCAGTTTAGTTCAGTTGCTCAGTCGTGTCCAACTCTTTGCGACCCCATGAATCGCAGCATGCCAGGCCTTCCTGTCCATCAAAAACTCCCGGAGTTCACTCAAACTCATGTCCATCGAGTCGGTGATGCCATCCAGCCATCTCATTCTTTGTCGTCCCCGTCTCCTCCTGCCCCCAATCCCTCTCAGCATCAGAGTCTTTTCCAGTGAGTCAACTCTTCCCATGAGGTGGCCAAATTATTGCAGTTTCATCTTTAGCATCAGTCCTTCCAATGAATACCCAGGACTGATCTCCCTTAGAATGGACTGGTTGGATCTCCTTGTAGTCCAAGGGACTCTCAAGAGTCTTCTCCAGCACCACAGTTCAAAAGCATCAATTCTTCGGCACTCAGCTTTCTTCACAGTCCAACTCTCACATCCATATATGACCACTGGAAAAACCGTAGCCTTGACTAGACTGTTCTTGGTTGGCAAAGTAATGTCTCTGCTTTTTAATATACTATCTAGGTTGGTCATAATTTTCCTTCCAAGGAGTAAGTGTCTTTTAATTTCATGACTATAATCAGCAACCACAGTGATTTTGGAGCCCCAAAACCTGGATCAATGAAAAAGCAAGAGAGCTCCAGAAAAACACATCTATTTCTGCTTTATTGACTATGCCAAAGCCTTTGACTGTGTCGATCACAATAAACTGTGGAAAATTCTTCAAGAGATGGGAATACCAGACCACCTGATCTGCCTGTTGTGAAACCTATATGCAGGTCAGGAAGCAACAGTTACAACTGGACATGGAACAACAGACTGGTTCCAAATAGGAAAAGGAGTACATCAAGGCTGTGTGTCACCCTGCTTATTTAACTTATATGCAGAGTACATCATAAGGAACGCTGGGCTGGAAGAAGCACAGGCTGGAATCAAGATTGACGGGAGAAATATCAATCACCTCAGATATACAGATGACACCACCCTTATGGCATAAAGTAAAGAGGAACTAAAAAGCCTCTTGATGAAAGTGAAAGAGGTGAGTGAAAAAGTTGACTTAAAGCTCAACATTCAGTAAACTAAGATCATGGCATCTGGTCCCATCACTTCATGGGAAATAGATGGAGAAACAGTGGAAACAGTAGGGGCATTAACCAACTCCAAATCCCCCTTGCCAGGAGAAGGATCCCCCAAAGAGCAATTGTAGCTACCCCAAGAACTCTCTAGCTTGTTCTTTGATATCCTGTAGGATCTGGAATGCTTTTCTTGAGGACTGTGAGATTTTCTTTAACTTAGCTGGAGGTATTTACCTGGAACCAACACATCTCACTCAAGAAGGCTCAAGTTTCTCTTTGTTCAGGATCAGGAGATCTATCTCTTGTTTTGGAGTACAACCCCTGCCAAGTTGTGTTGGCTCTTTAGAGCTATCCTGAGAAATCTTATCCCCAGAAACTTAATTTTAGTGGTGTTCGTTAGAATGGCACTCATCTGAATAGGCATCTGAGATCTCTCAGGGGCTCACAGGTGGATTGAGTGTCCTCTTCTGTTTTCTTCCACAGCTTGACTCATGAGTAGTGAATCCAGGACTCGTGTCCTGGACCTTGACTGCTGTGGGTAGAAAGTATTACAGGGTAGAGGCCCTTCCATGTGGGCTGGAGTTGAGCCTCTGGGGACCCATCTTTCCAGACTTTAATTAGGACTTGAGTCCTGGAGCATATAGTGGTGGCTCTTCAGAATCTTTTGAGTCCTGGTTTACACACCATAAGGATATATCCTGTTGGAATTGTCCAATGCCATGGTATAAGACCAGAGGGTCTGAGCCTCTGGATCTAGGAAGAGGTCATTGACATAAACAAAAGGTCTTCCATATAGGATCTCATAAGGACTAAGACCAATCTATTCCTTAGGGGCAATATGGGTATTACTGGTGCTGCTGCTAAGTTGTTTCTGTTGTGTCCGACTCTGTGTGACCCCATAGATGGCAGCCCACCAGGCTCCCCCGTCCATGGGATTTTCCAGGCAAGAGGACTGAAGTGGGGTGCCATTGCCTTCTCCCAATACGGGAGCAGAGGAGAGCTATTGGTAAAGCCTCCTTCTGTCCCAGGGTGTTCTCCTGGGTTACCTTTTTTTATCACTGATTTTAAGAATTGGTTGACTCTTTCTACTTTTCCTGAAGACTGAGGCCTCCAGGCACAATGGAGATAATAAGTAATGCCCAATGCTTTACAGACCCCTTGGGTGACCTTAGAACTAAAAGATGTACCATTGTCACTTTGTAATGACCCGGGTAGACCAAATCTCGAAATGATTTCATGGAGCAGTTTTTTTTTTTTTTACCACCTCCTCAGCCTTCTCGGTCTGGGTGGGAAAGACTACAATCTATCCTGTGAATGTATCTATCATGACTAATAGGTATTTATACTCTTGAGAAACTGGCATCTGGGTGAAGTTCATCTGCCAGTCCTCTCCTGAGTAGGTCCCATGTCATTGGACAGGTTGGGCCAGCTGGGGTTGTTTAATTGGCAAGTTGGGACAAGAGAAGTCCACTTGACTTATAGTCATTTGAAGGCCTGTTCCTTTGAAGGACCTTTTTAGTAATCTTTGGAGGGCTTTCTTCCCTAAATGAGTGGCAGCATGTAAGGAGTTAATCAACTTCTACTGGAGGTTCCCAGGCAGAAAAAGGAGTCCCTTCTTTTGGACCATCCCATATGATCTTCTTGGAAGCCCTCACTCTTAGCTTTAAGAGTCTCACCTTCAGGAGTTTCTGGCAATTAGTCTGTGGAACTAAGGTGGCAACACCTATTAGGTCATTGTTCTGTAAAGCTGCTCTCTTGGCTGCCTGATCGACTGCCACTTCCATGCTCCCTTTTTGGTGTCCTTTACAATGAGAGACTGAAACCTCAGTGGGCAGATGAACTGCTTCCAAGAGCCTAAGGATTTGATCACCATAATTGATTGGGGACCCTCGGGTGGTCAAGTGGCCTCTTTCTTTCCAAATAGCAACATGTGCATGTAGCACCAGAAAGGCATACTTGGAGTCAGTGTAAATGGCTACTCCTTTTCTTTTTCCCAGCTCAAGTCAGAGCTATGAGCTCAGCTAATTGGGCTGAAGTACCTGGTGGCAAACATTTAGCCTCTGTGGTCTCAAAATTGGAGACTACTGCATACCCAACTCTTCTTTTTCATCCAAGACAAAGCTGCTTCCATCAGTGTACCAGATTTACTCAGGATTAGTCAGAGGATCTTCTGACAATCCCTCTCAGGATTTTGTTCAGTGGTCCAAGGTTTCTAGGCAAGATTGAAAGAGCCCTCGGGGGTAAGCAGGAGGGTAGCTGGGTTAAGAACCTCACAAAGGGATATAGTCAGGCCTGGATTTTCCATCAGCACTACTTGATATCTGAGGATCCTTTGATCAGACATCCATAAATGACCTCTTCCATTTAGGAGTTGTTTCACTTGGTGGCTGGTAAAATAGTTTGCCCCCAAGAGAGAGTTTTAAAGCATCTTCTATTATGACTGCAATATGCAAGATTTCATAGGCAGGGAAAGATCTTTTCCCAATAAGGAAGTAGGACACTCAGGGACCACCAGAAACTTGTAGGAAAGTATTTGTTCATCCCAGCAACAAAGAAGTGCTCAGGTGAATATTTTTGTAGTTCTTCCTGTAGCACCCAAAAGAGTACAGGTTTGGGAGGAGAAGGCTCCAGAGTAGAAGGCCACACACAGTACGTAGCCCCTGGGTCAACAAAGGAATTCTTGGACCTACCTGCCACATCCAGTTGTACCTTTGGCTCCAGCCCTGTGATGTTTATCTGTGACAGGCAGGCTGGCATGAGTGGGCCACTTCAGTCCTGTAGAACCATCATGAGGAAAGGCTTGGTGCTTGACCTTGAGGCTTTTGGGTCCTGAGGGCAGGGTGCGGTCCAATGCCCCAATTGATGGCATTTGTAGCAAGCAAACTTAGACTTGGATTACTGTAATATTGAATGGTTTGCCTTGGAAACGAACAGAAATCATTCTGTCGTTTTTAAGATTGCATCCAAGTACTGCATTTCAGACTCTTTTGTTGACCATGATGGCTACTCCATTTCTTCTAAGGGATTCCTGCCCACAGTAGTAGATATAATGGTCATCTGAGTTAAATTCACCCATTCCAGTCCATTTTAGTTCGCTGATTCCTAGAATGTCGACGTTCACTCTTGCCATCTCCTGTTTGACCACTTCCAATTTGCCTTGATTCATGGACCTAACATTCCAGGTTCCTATATAATATTGCTCTTTACAGCATCGGACCTTGCTTCCAGCATCAGTCACATCCACAACTGGGTATTTGTTTTGCTTTGGCTCCATCCCTTCATTCTTTCTGGAGTTATTTCTCCACTGATCTCCAGTAGCATACTGGAGCCACCTACCGACCTAGGGAATTCCTCATTCACTATTCTATCATTTTGCCTCTTGATACTGTTCATGGGGTTCTCAAGACAAGAATAATGAAGTGGTTTGCCATTCCCTTCTCCAGTGGACTGTGTGGATCACAATAAACTTTGGAAAATTCTGCAAGAGATGGGAATACCAGACCACCTGACCTGCCTCTTGAGAAACCTGTATGCAGGTCAGGAAGCAACAGTTAGAACTGGACATGGAACAACAGACTGGTTCCAAACAGGAAAAGGAGTACTTCAAGGTTGTATATTGTCACCCTGCTTATTTAACTTATATGCAGAGTACATCATGAGGAACGCTGGGCTGGAAGAAGCACAAGCTGGAATCAAGATTGCCGGGAGAAATATCAATAACCTCAGATATGCAGATGACACCACCCTTATGGCAGAAAGTGAAGAGGAACTCAAAGGCCTCTTGATGAAAGTGAAAGCAGAGAGTGAAAAGGTTGGCTTGAACCTCAACATTCAGAAAACGAAGATCATGGCATCTGGTCCCATCGCTTCTTGAGAAATAGATGGGGAAACAGTGGAAACCGTGTCAGACTTTATTTTTTTGGGCTCCAAAATCACTGCGGATGCTGATTGCAGCCATGAAATTAAAAGACGCTTACTCCTTGGAAGCAAAGTTATGACCAACCTAGATAGCATATTGAAAAGCAGAGACATTACTTTGCCAACCAAGGTCCGTCTAGTCAAGGCTATGGTTTTTCCCGTGGTCATGTATGGATGTGAGAGTTGGACTGTGAAGAAAGCTGATTGCCGAAGAATTGATGCTTTTGAACTGTGGTGCTGGAGAAGACTCTTGAGAGTCCCTTGGACTGCAAGGAGATCCAACCAGTCCATTCTAGAGGAGATCAATCCTGGGTGTTCATTGGAAGGACTGATGCTAAGGCTGAAACTCCAATACTTTGGCCACCTCATGCGACGAGTTGACTCACTGGAAAAGACTGATGCTGGGAGTGATTGGGGGTAGGAGGAGACGGGGACGACAGAGAATGAGATTGCTGGATGGCATCACTGACTCGATGGACATGAGTTTGAGTGAACTCCGGGAGTTGGTGATGGACAGAGAGGCCTGGCGTGCTGTGGTTCATGGGGTCGCTAAGAGTCGGACACGACTGAGCGACTGAACTGAACTGAACTGAACTGTAGCAAGCCACTTTAGGAGACTTGTCACAGTTTGAACGCTCTTTGGCCCAATGTCCCACCTGTCTACAGATTATGCATTTGGTTCGTGCCTTGTCCTTTAAAGACTCGGGGTTTGACATAGGGCTTCCCTGGAGGGCAGCCAGCATCTGGGCATGACCTGTCTCTTTCCTTTTCTCCCTTTCCTGGACCTTGCCCTCCCTCTCATGTTCTCTGCTATAAAAGGTATTGGAGGCTGTGTGGACCATCTCATCTGAAGAGGCAGCAGGGTCCTGCTGCTGTAGCTGTTGTAACTTTATCCTGATGTCTGATGAACACTGGGACAGGAATTTGTCCTTTAAAATCACCTGTCCCTTGTAAGAGTATAAGTCCAGATTGGTAAACTTTTGGAGGGCCTCTTAGCCTTTCCAGAAAGGCAATGGGGTTCTCATTAGACTCCTGAGTTATTGCTGAGACCGGGCATAGTCCCACAGCTAATAGGCTTCCATTTCCGTGGGTGGACTTCCTTAGGGATGAGTCTTTCTGAAGTTTATCCTACCCAGTTCTGTTGCAACCTGAGAGCTGGGCACCCCTGGGTCAGGGTGACGATCCCCAGGCAGGCTGAGGCGTGACAGCCTCCTGGAGATGGAATCCCGGGGCAGGTCGAGGCATGTCAGCCTCCTGGGACTCCTGGACTGGCAGATCCCTGAGCAGACTAAAGTGTGACAACCACCCAGGGACTGGATCCCTAGGCAGGTCAAGGCAGGTTGACCTCCTGGCACACCCAGGCTGGAGTTGGGTGTCCCCCTGGTCTCCAGCATGACCAGTTCTGGGTAGGATTAAGCTATTGTAATCTTAACTCATTGCTGGTTTGTCCACCAAGGACAGGAATAGATACCATGATGTAAAGCAATCCAAGTCTGTGCCCTGAGAATGGGAACCTGGTGAAATAGTCATAAGCCTTATCCTCTTATTGCTCTGAGGGAATGTAAGTCACTGATTTCCTCCCCTAGTCCTCCATAAGAGCAGTTTAGGGTGTTTCCAATGGTAAACATTTCATTGTCATAGACCCACTTTAGATAATAATGGAAGTAATGACAAAGATGTGGGTTATCTAGTCCTAGTAGGGGCATTAACAGTATCTTAATAATAAGCAGGGTGGAGTGATGTTGCCTACAAAGGAGCAGGGTCCTGGTTGTAGGAGTTAGTAAGTGGCTTAAGAGCAAATTGATAAGAGGCAACAAACCAGATGTTCCAGTTAAGTGGAGATTTGATCCAGGGGTATGTTCATAACTTTAGGAGAAGGGTGGTAAGGGTTTAGGCCCAAATGGCCTGCAGGGCTAACTCTAAAAGTGGCAAACATTATCCCTGCAAGCCCAATTGTCCTTAAAGGGATGCCAACAGATGGACTTCTAGCAGGCATTGCGTGCCTGTCACCCATCCTAACGGGTTCACTAAAGATGCTGTTGTTGCACATGTTGTAGTAAACGTGGAAGATGAAGGCCTGAATATCTAGAGAGATTGGATATTATGCAGCATTTCTCTCCCAAAGGCCAGCTATTTTCTGGTTGTCCCTCCAGAAGATTGGAGAGGCAACATTGTGGGCCTGGACGGGGCTCAGGAGAAGAGCATGACCACAACTTTTGAAAGAATGACATAGCCCAAGGGCATAACATGAGCCTATTCAAATCAAAAGGGTCCAAGATGCCAAGTCTAATTCAATTAAGCCTTGATCCTCAATCTGCAAGCTAAATGACACACCCAGAGGTGACAGGAGAGTTCCAAGGCACCAAGAAGTGGGTGGTTCCCCAACTGTTGGGATGATCCTCCCACTCATTAGCATATGAAGTCACCCAGCTCACAAAAACTAACCACATCACGTTCCATGGCCACTGAACTCACCCTCTGCAATGGCCTACACTCTGTGGAATGTGCTTCTCTCTGAATCTGAACAAATCTACCTCTTACCTGTTGCTGTCTTTCTCACTGAATGTTTTTCAATAAGACATCAAGAACCTGAGCTTCATTAGGTCCTGAGGCCAGGCACCAGGGGTTCTGGCCAGGCCCAAGTCCCAGGAGCTGAAAGACGGGAGGAAAAAGCAGTGGGAAAAGCGTGCCCAGGAATCCCCTTCATAACCTTCCAGAAATTCTGCTAAATACTTGACCTGTGCTCACAGTTTTCATTGACCTGATCCTTAGCACAAAGAAGATTAAGGACAGAAGAATCCCCACCCGCTTGGGCAACAGCTACTAGGGCACCGCAGATAGAGGAGCCTTCAGGACACACTAGGGTACCCACTGCTGCTCGCCTGTTCACAGGGAGTTTGAGGAAACAAGAAACAAGAGTTTGTAAAGAAATTAAAATTTTGTTAGCCATATGTCCGTCCAGCCATAGGAGTGAGGACTTCCTACCCCAACTGAAGGTCTCCTAGAATCTGAGACTGGGCCACGTTGAGCTTTCTGCTGAGTTTCTTTTTGCTGTCCCAGTTTCCAGCACAGTAGGCTTCTTGTCATTTCCACTGCGCTGGGTTTTCTTTGCCTTGTGCTTCCACCATGGGAACTTTCACAGAGTTGGACTTCTGCTGCACTTGGCCTATGCCTTGCAGGGCCCAAGCCAAGGTTGTTTCAGCTGGGTTAAATTCGAGAAATGGCACCATATGAGCCATCTTGAATGAGACATGTTGTTTTGGGGTAAATACCTCCGGCTAAGTCAAAGAAAGTCTAGAAACATTCAGATCCTACAGGATCTCAAAGAACAAGCTGGAGAGTTCTCAGGGTGGCTACAATCTCTCTTTGGGGGATCCTTCTCCTGGCGAGGGAGAATTTGGAGTTGGTTAGTGCCCCGACTAATCCTTGTTATCACCATATTGATGCTGCTTATGATTGCTCCATGTATTATCAATTATCTAACCTGCTTTGTCTCTGTCCAGGTCAACAGGCTACAACATGCAGTGCCAGTTCAACAAGGATATATAAAACTACAGCTGACCACAGAAAATATCACTCACAGTTAAATGGACACTGCTATAAGGACTCTGAGGCTTGAGACTAGCAAAAAGGGGAGGCCCAATGCCCCTCACCATCCCCATTCAGCAGAACGTAGACAGAGAGACCTCGACGCCCCTATTCCCAAAGAATTGGGCCTCCCATCTCTTGAAGAGGAATGTTAGGTAGTTAGAATTGGAAAACAGAGTCCAAAATGGCGGTGGCTAAAAGACAAAGAAGGGGAAAGCCGGAGAAAGTAGAACAAAGGAAGGTCCAAGGGCTGGAGTGAGGACCTCAGGAAAAACAAACAGCCTTCCTAGATAGCCCAATTTACATAGGACAGGCTCAGGGTTGGGGGAGGAGGGGATAAATGTATAAAAGGAAGCCTAGACGGATTGGGGCCTCTCTTCTCTTTGTCTTTTGGGTCGGCGCGCACTCACACCTCAAGGATGTATTTTCCTTTGCTTGCCAATAAAACAGTTATAACACTGGTCTGTCCCTTGCTTAAAATTTTTGCTGTGGTGAGACAGAACCAAGGAAATTACAAACTCCCCTGACACTTTGAATACGGAAAGTTAAACCAACAAAAGTAAGTGCTGTTGGACTGCTCCTAGGTAGCCTTTTTCAGAACATTTGAGCTCACTCCTGATGTCAGCAAATAGATAAAACATTTCCTAGGCATTACAATCTTCGGGAAGACTGGCATGCTGTTGAAGGAGGAATATTTAATACAACAGTCTTCAGGCCGTTCTGTGCCCATCTGTTTATAATCTTCAGAGACACAGATCTAAGGCAACTTTCATTTTACGGTGGCCTGAAGTTTCCCCTCACCCCCTACCACCTGCAATTTAAATTCCTGCCCTAAGGAAGAGAATCAATCATTTCAGTTTTAACAGTGCTGATTTTCTTTAAGTGCTCATTGTTCTGCAAAAATATTGTGGTCAGAGGGTCAAAGAAACCAAACTTCTGAAAAGCAAGAAGAGTTACCTCAGTGCTTGCCCTGTCCACCAGGAACCTGTGGTCCTCTGAAAAGGTTTATTCAAAATCTTAACACAGATGGTCCTGGTTTTATGAGGATTTGACTTACAATTTTTTGACTTTCAGTTCAGTTCAGTTCAGTCACTCAGTCGTGTCCGACTCTTTGCGACCCCATGAATCACAGCACGCCAGGCCTCCCTGTCCATCACCAACTCCCAGAGTTCACTCAAAGTCATGTCCATCGAGTCGGTGATGCCATCCAGCCGTCACATTCCCCTTCTCCTCCCGCCCCCAATCCTTCCCAGCATCAGAGTCTTTTCCAGTGAGTCAACTCGTCGCATGAGGTGGCAAAAGAGATACACATTCAGTAGAAATCCTACTTTAGATTTTGAATTTTGATCTTTTCCTGGGTGAGTGCTATGTCTCTGATCCTCTATGTCAGTTAGCCTTGTGACTACAAGTGTAAACGACCAACACACTTACAACCATTCCATACCCACACAACCATTCTGAGTTTCACTTTCAGTCCAGTGTTTTGTAAATTACATGAGATAGTCAGCACTTTACTACAAAATAGACTGTGTATTAGATGATTTTGCCCAACTGCAGGCAAATGTAAGTGCTCTGAATACAGTTAAGGAATGGTTCAGCTGAGCTATGAAGTACAGTAAGTTAGGTCTATTAAATGAAATTTTAACATGGTATTTTTTTTTTCACTTCAGAGGGTATTATTAGGTTGTAACTGCATCATAAATTGAGGAAGATCAGTATGTGAGATGTGTTGTGTGGAGTTGCTTCGTGGGGGAGGAATGGGCAGTGGCGAGGGGAGGGGGAAGACAGTCATACCTCTGTCTTGAGTGAAAATGAATCTTTCAGGTGCTCAGTGAGGAATCAGTCACTACACTGGTCAGAAACTCTAATGGCATGGGATTGTTAACCATTCCCTCCTTTAATTTTTTTAAGCACTGGAATTTTTTCCAGCAACATATGTTGCATATTTTTTCAGCACTTAATCCATAATCTAGCATTGATGACTACTGAAAAAATTCCAATATGTCTCTGCTTTGTTTTTCTATGCTCATTCTTCAGCCCAGCTTTAGTTTTACTCCTTGATAGCTTTTTATTAAAGAACACAGGAAGTGACTAGGAGGCACTGTGGGACAGAGGCACTCTTAAACTGTGTTTCCCATTGAGGAACCCTGCAAATACAGATTTGAGCCTAGAAACCTGCTGAGGTGGTTGTTGTTTAGCCGCTAAGTCGTGTCGTGTCCAACTCTTTGCCAAGCTCCTCTGGCAAGATTTCCCAGGCAAGAATACTGGAGTGGGTTACCATTTCCTTCTCCAGGGGCTCTTCCTGACTTAATCAGGAATTAATCAAATTCATGTCTACTGCGTTACAGGTATATTCTTTACCCCTGAGCCACCAGGAAAGCCAGGAGAGACAAGGCCTTGTTCAAACAGGCCTGGGGCAACAAGAAACATTTTAGTAGAGCAGGTAATAAAGGAGGAGGTAGAGAGGGCACAGCTGTGTGTTGTTCTCAACCAGCTTTTCCAGATTTAGCAAAAACAAAGCAAAAAAGTTAGGAAGGAGGGAAGAAGGGTGGTTGGAGAGGAAGGAAAAGGAAAATAATAAAAGGTGAACAAAGAAAAGGACACCGTTGGACATACTTATACTAAAATTATTTTTGTTTATCTGAAATTCAAATTTAGCTGGACATCCTTATTTGACCTGGTACATTAATTTCCCCTTTTCTCTGCCCTCCCACTGGAGCAGCATCCATTATCCCTTTCATAAATTGAAGTTCTACATAAAATTGCTTTAAAGGGGGTTTTGAGCCTTTAAAAATATTTAAGTGAGGAAATAGATGAAAATCACCACTACACTCTGACGAATGAGTTTATCTCTGAGTAGTTTTAAAATTTTTATTTTTTTATTTTTGGCTACACTGGGTCTTTGTCACTACACACGGGCTTTCTCTAGTTGCAGTGAGTTGGGGCTACTCTTCATTCTAATGCTCGAGCTTCTCTTGTTGCAAAGTACAAGATCTAGAGCTCAGGAACGTCAGTAGTTCTGGCACATGGACTTAGTTGCCCTGGAGCAAGTGGGATCTTCCCAAACCAGGAATCAAATCTGTGTCCCCTGCATTGATAGGCGGACTCTCAAAGATTGGACTGGACCACCAGGGAAGTCCCTATCTCTAGGTATTTAGGAAAAGAAAAGTGTGTGCATATGCTATAATTTCATGGTAAGAAATTTTAAATTTTATTTTATTATAATTTGACACAGTCTAAGAAAACCTGCATCTGGTAGATTGTACAAACAGCTTCACTACTTCAGACTTTTCTGTATCCGTATCTGTTGCCCTATGTTTTAACAGTTCCTCCCACTAGAGGCAGAATGTTCTTCCCTGCCCATGACTTGGGTTTGGTAGCATGTCTGCTTTGGGCAATGGGATATGACCTGATGTTAGCATGATTAGGCTTATGTTCTGGCCCTTGACATTACCACAAGAAGAACATGGGGTTAGTCTAACTGTCCTAGAAAAATGAGGTATTTGTAACAGATCTAAATTGAACCTATGGCCTTGAGTCAAACCCAGCTGGCCCAGACAAGTTGAGTCATACATTCATGAGCTAGAAATAGATACTTTTTGCTGTATTTTGTGGTTTGTTATGAAGCATTATCATGTCCAAAACTGACCTATATATTCCACCTCATCACTTTCAGAGGATCTATCAAAGCTGCCAATTCCTCTAGGAGCTGAGATTTACAAGACATGCATGACACAAACTTTCCTATTTAGGTAAGAAATTTTTGAGCAGAAAGTTTTGAGCATTGAATAATAAAATTGCCAAAGATGCACAGAGAAGTCACCTACCAAAGGGAAATTACCATCCAGATTGCTAATAAGATTATCACTAATCTGCTCAGTTTAAAAACTAAATGTTCTTTCCAAGATTTTTAAAAAGTAGTTCAAAGATGGGAGTGAGGACTAGTCACCGTGAGAAACTGTAAAACTGAACAGCTGTGCAGGCAATTCATTTATTAGAGTAAACATTTGAGCAGGCAGGAGTTGGTGATTGCTATTCCCCCTTCAATGTATTTTAGATTCAGGATGTATAGTTCATTAAACTTGGTATTATCAAGAGAGCTCCAGTGTGTAGCAGATGGGAAAGCTGGAGAATCATTTTTCATTTTAGTTAGTGGTGTTCTCCAGAGATGCTGGCCACCAAATCTGCTACCAAACCCTTTAGCCCCCTCCTTGAAAAATATGTCAAAACCGTATTTCAATTTCTATGCTATTTGCCTCCTACAATAATACTTTCAATGTGATAAAGCCAAACACCAGCACTAATATTTCTAAATACTGTTAAAGGGATTGGAGCTCTTCAAAAATCACACTGTAAACTCTATTATGAACATTTTCCACATTTGAAAACCAAAGTGAATTCTTCAATGAGGTCCGTGTGTCAAAGATTGCATTGGGAAAGACACCAGGTAGCCGCTGTAAATGAGGAAACAATCATTTTTAAACATGAACTGTAAGAGTGTGAAAGATCAAGTTACATTAAACAAAAGTACAGTGTGTTTCCAAAACTACAGTGTGGTTTTCAGAAGTCAGGGCACAGGAGCTTAGAATCTTGTTTAAACATGATACCACATACCTTTAAGTAAGGGATGGTAGATTATTAAATTAGAATAATGCCTCTCAAACATTTTTACTAAAAATATTCTTTTAGACAGTGAAAAGGACTTCAATTAATCTGACCTGAGTTTATACTGACATGGTTGACTGCAAGTTAGGTGCTTTATTGTCAAAATTCATAATTTTTGTATTTTATTTCATAATATATCCAAGTGGTTTAACATAAAAATAGCATTTTCAATTACCATTAGGGAAAAGAAACAAATTTTTAAAGGCTAACTGGTTAAATAATGAAAGATATATAATAGTGGATCTATCAAACTTTGAAAATTGGATTGTATCCAAGAGCCCTAAATCTGCATAATGGTTAAAACAACTCTGACTTGGTGTCACAGATTTTGAGAATTTACAACCACCTAAATACCAAGGTCAAATAGTACTTTTCTCCCAACCATTTAGGTCCAATCGGCCTCCAGTCACTCTTTCACCTGTTCTACCTGAAAGTACCACAGTTCATGGATTCAAACTGAAATCATTCCTTCTAGTGCATATCTCCCTGGGACTTTGAAGGTAAAGCCCTAACTTTAGGAGTTGCATGGTTTGATGAGTGTGAAAGTGGTGATAATTGTGGGTTCTTTTGGTGTCTATAGTTCTCACTCCTAAGGAGTTTTCTCCTTGAACTAAAGAGAGATGAGACACACACTCACTAATTATACTTTGTCTTGAGTCCTTCCCCAGTATGCATTACCCTTAAGGAAACATGCATATGGGGGATTGGGCTAAGACTTTAGAAAATAAAAAGATATGTCCATAGAAAATTCCACATTAAATGTCTAGACAATCTATCAAAACCAAGCAGAAGGATGAAAATCAAAGGACATGAGAATATGCCAATATTTAACAGTTGGAAGATATAGATGCCAATTTTTTTTCCTCACCCAATTTTTTGGAACTATAACTCACATATATGCAGAGTACATCATGAGAAATGCTGGGCTGGATGAAACACAAGCTGGAATCAAGATTTCTGGAAGAAAATATCAATAACCTCAGATATGCAGATGACACCATACTTATGGCAGAAAGTGAAGAAGAACTAAAAAGCCTCTTGATGAAAGTGAAAGAAGAGAGTGAAAAAGTTGGCTTAAAACTCAACGCACAGAAAACTAAGATCATGGCATCTGGTTCCATCACTTCACAGCAAATGGTTCAGGAAGCAATGGAAACAAGGAGAGACTTTATTTTTCTGGGCTCCAAAATCACTGCAGATGGTGACTGCAGCCATGAAATTAAAAAAGACACTTGCTCCTTGGAAGAAAAGCTATGACCAACCTAGACAATATATTATAAAGCAGAGACATTACTTTGCCAACAAAAGTTCATCTAGTCAAAGTTATAGTTTTTCCAGTGGTCATACATGGATGTGAGAGTTGGACCATAAAGAAAGCTGAGCACCAAAGAATTGATGCTTTTGAAGTGTGGTGTTGGAGAAGACTCTTGCAAGTCCCTTGGACTGCAAGGAGATCCAACCAGTTCATCCTAAAGGAGATCAGTCCTGAGTGTTCATTGGAAGGACTGATGTTGAAGCTGAAACTCTAATACTTTGGCCACCTGATGCAAAGAACTGACTCTTTTGAAAAAAACCCTAATGCTGGGAAAGATTGAAGGTGGGAGGAGAAGGGGATGACAGAGGATGAGATGGTTGGATGGCATCACCAACTCAATAGACATGAGTTTGAGTAAACTCTGAGAGTTGGTGATGGACAGAGAGGCCTGGGGTGCTGCAGCCCATGGGGTTGTAAAGAGTCAGACACAACTGAGCAATTGAACTGAATGTATAGCTCACAATAAAATAAAAATAAAATACAATAAAAATCAACCTTTTAAAGTGTACAATTCAGTGGTTTTTAGCATGTTCACAAAGTTGTGCAGCAATTATTCTTATCTTTTTCCAGAATGTTTTCATTATCCCCCACACCCCCAGAGAAACTCATCCATTAGCGGTCACTCCTCATCTCCTTTTCCCACAATCCCTGGCACCCAATTCTGTCTCTATGAATTTCTTATTCTGGACATTTCATATGAATGGAATCAAGTAATATGCAGCCTCTTCTGTCTGACTTCTATCACTTAACCATATGTTTTCAAAGTTCATCCATGTTACAGCATGTGTCTGCACTCATCCCTTTTATATGGATGAATGATATTCCATTGTATAGGTATACCACATTTATTTACTCATTCAACATTTGAGTTGTCTCCATTTCTTACTATTGCAAAAAATGGCATTATTAATATTTGCAGTTTTTATGTGGATGTGTTTTCAGTTTTCTTAGGTATGTACTTAAGGAATAGAATTGCTGGGTCACATGACAACTTTATCTTCAATTCTTTGAGAAACTGCCAGGTTTTTTCTGCAGTAAAAACCATTGAATAAACCATTTCAAATTCCTACCAACAATGCATTAGGGTTCCGATTTCTTCATACCTTTGTCAACAATTTTTGTCCTTTAAATGGCAACCCACTCCAGTGTTCTTGCCTGGAGAATCCCAGGAATGGGGGAGACTGGTGGGCTGCCGTCTATGGGGTTGCACAGAATTGGACATGACTGAAGCGACTTAGCAGTAGCAGATTACTCATTCTAGTGGGTGTGAGGTGTATTTCGTTGTGGTTTTAATAATGTTGACTTTTTTTATGTGTTTACTGGTTATTTATATATCTTTCTTGGAAAACGGTCCATTCAGATCTTTTGTCCTTTGTTTAAACTGGGTTGTCTTTTTATCATTGAATTGTAAATGTTCTTTACAACTCTGTATGCTCATTCCTTATCAGATTTGATTTTCAAATATTTTCTCCCATTCTGCGCATTGTCTTTTCACATTATCAGTGGTGTCCTTTGTAGTACAAAAATTTTAAATTTTGAGGAAGTCCAATTTACCCACTTTTTTCCCTTGGTAGCTTATGCCTTTGGTGTCATAGCTAAGTAACAATTGCCCAATCCAAGGGATCAAAGATATACACATATCTTTTCTTCTAAGATTTATATAATTTTAGTTTTTACATTTAGGTTTTTTATCCATTTTGAGTTACATTTTGTATATAGTATAAAGTCCAAATTCATTCTTTTATATCTGGATATACAATTGTTCCAGTACTATTTGTTGAAAATACTATTGTCTCCCTAGGCTGTCTCAGTACCCTTGCTGAAGACCAATTAACCATGGATATATGGGGTTATTTCTTTACTTTTTTCTAGTTTTTATAAATAAAGTTTTATTGGTAAACAATTGTCCCAGTTTGTTGACATATTGTCTATTGCTGCTTTCATGGTGCAAGGACAAGTTTGAGCAGTTGCAACTAACTGTAGACTGTAAAATCTATAACGTTTACTATTTGGTACTTTAAAGAAAATGTTTGCTGACCCTGATTTCCATAATTATCTGTGGCTCACACTTTTCACTTAACTCTTCTTGGTGTTTTTCCTCTCATTTTAAAAAAAATTCTGTTTTTTAAATTTTTACAATTTTGTCTTGGTTTCTGCCATACAGCAATGTGAATCAGTGGTATATGGGTTTATTTTTGAATTCTCAATTCTATTCCATTCAGTAACATGTCTGTTCTTATACCAGTAGCACACAGCCTTTACTACTATAGTTTTGTAATGAATTATGGTATTAAGAAGTGTGAGTCCTTCAACTTTATTCTTATTTTCTAAGATTACTTTGGCTATTTTTGATGACTTGCATTTCATTTTACTTTTAGGATCAGCTTGTCAATTTCTTTAAAAAAAAAGAAAAACAGGATTTTGATTGTTAAAATTTGGGGAATATTGCCATCCTAACAATCTTAAATCTTCTAGTTCAGAAAAACAAGAACTAAATATCTTCCCATTTATTAGGCATTTTCCTTCAGTGATGTTCAAGTATTTCACTTCTTTTCGTACATTTATTCCTATGTATTTTTTTAGTTTGATACTTTTGTATGGGCTTTTCTTCTTATTTAATTTTTGGATTGTTCATTTCTAGTGTATAGAAACACAATCAGCTTATGTATATTGATTTTTATACCCACAACCTTGCTGAACCTGTATATTTGCTATAAGAGTTTTTAGTGAATTCTTTAAGATTTTCTACGTGCATGATCATGCTATCTGCAAATAAAAAGTTTTGCTTTCTCCTTTCCAATCTGGAACTCCTTTATTTCATTTTATTGTCAAAATGTGCTGGTTAGAACCTCCAGTAAAATGTTGAATAGAAATGGTAATAATTGATGTAAGTGGCAATAATTGTCTTGTTCCTGGTGTCAGAAGGAAAACTTTTAATCTTTTACCATTAAGTAAGATGCTAGCTCTGAGTTTTTAATTGAGATGCTTTATCAGGTGAGAAAACTCCTCTTCTATTTCTTATATTTTTAAGAATTTTCTCATAAGAAGGTGTTCAATTCAGTTGTGTCCGACTCTTTGCAATTCCATGAATCACAGCACACCAGGCCTCCCTGTCCATCACCAACTCCCGGACTTCACTCAAACTCATGTCCATCGAGTTGGTGATGCCTTCCAGCCATCTCATTCTCTGTCGTCCCCTTCTCCTCATGCCCCCAATCCCTCCCAGCATCAGAGTCTTTTCCAGTGAGTCAACTCGTCACATGAGGTGGCCAAAGTATTGGAGTTTCAGCTTTAGCATCAGTCCTTCCAATGAACACCCAGGACTGATCTCCTTTAGGATGGACTGGTTGGATCTCCTTGCAGTCCAAGCGACTCTCAAGAGTCTTCTCCAACACCACAGTTCAAAAGCATCAGTTCTTCAGCGATCAGCTTTCTTCACAGTCCAACTCGCACATCCATACATGACCACTGGAAAAACCATAGCCTTGACTAGACGGAACTTGGTTGGCAAAGTAATGTCTCTGCTTTTCAATTTGCTATCTAGGTTGGTCATAACTTTCCTTCCAAAGAATAAGCGTCTTTTAATTTCATGGCTGCAATCAGCATCCACAGTTATTTTGGAGCCCAAAAAAATAAAGTCTGACACTGTCAAGGTGTTAACATTTGTCAAATGCTTTCTTTGGGTCTATTAAGACTATTATAGAGGTTTGTCTTTTTTTCCTGTTAATATGGTCTATTATAGTGTTTGATTTTCAGATGTTGAAACAACCTTGTATTGCCAAGATAAATTCAGTCACTGTGTATAATCATTTTTATATATTGCTGGTCTTGGTTTGATAGTACTTTATTGAGGACTTCTGCATTTATATTCATAAGAGATACTCATCCTTAGTTTTCTTTGTTTGTGATGTCTTGGCACAGTTTTAGTATTAGGAGAATGCTAGAATGAATAATCAGAGAAAGCAATGGCACCCCACTCCAGTACTCTTGCCTGGAAAATCCCACGGACAGAAGAGCCTGGTGGGCTGCAGTCCATGGGGTTGCTAAGAGTCGGACATGACTGAGCGACTTCACTTTCACTTTTCACTTTCACACATTGGAGAAGGAAATGGCAACCCACTCCAGTGTTCTTGCCTGGAGAATCCCAGGGGCGGGGAGCCTGGTGGGCTGCCGTCTATGGGGTCGCACAGAGTCAGACACGACTGAAGTGACTTAGCAGCAGCAGCAGCAGAATGAATAATACTTATTCTAAGTAATGAATGTATAATAAAGAATAAATGATACTTATAGAATAAAATGTGTTCCCCACCATTTTTTTTTTGAAGAATAGAAATAAGTGTCTTAGAGAAGATGGATTTAATGTACTTTTTTTTATTCCTTGTGCTAAGTGCAACTAGAAGCCCTGGATAGTATACTTAAAGCAAACATAAGAAGATTCTGAGACGGACTTGCTAGGGACCTCAGTGTCCAAGGAATAACACAGTGGTGAGTTTCCTGGGGTTGTTTTGTTTATTTTTTATTTGTTTGCTTCAGATGTCTCATATTTAGGGCTCAGAGATATGCAGAAATATTTTCAAAATCTAACATTTATGTCAGTAGTGTCTAAGGAATGAGAGAAGTGGGTCAGGACTGAAAAAGTACTCAAATAAATAAAGACAGTATACTTCCCAAACATTACATGAATAAATACCCATCAAAATCCCAGCAAGATGTTCTGTAGTTATAGAATTCATTGGTACATTTAATACAAGGCTATGTATTAACAAACTAAATCCAGTAGTGTATAAAGAAGATAGTACGTCCTGAATATGTTGGATTTAACTTATCTGGTATGTTCACTCAATGAAATATTATGTCACAGTGAAAATGAACTACAGCTCCCTGAAACAATGCACTTGTATGTATTTTTAAAGCAAGGACTCAATAACCCCCAAACTCAAGAAGGAACAGATAAAACCTCATTGCTATAAGTAGGCCATTAATAAGGTTCTGGTTCTTTAAATGGTGATGAGTTTATAGGTGTTCACAACATTATTTAAAATATTTTATAATAAATCATATAAAAGTGGTTTATGGGTAAATTAAAGATAACAGTATGACATGAAACAGGCTGATGATTCACCAATATTGCACCCTTGAGGTCCATTTAGGAAAAATAAACTCTGACACATACTTTCTCTTGGCTAAGCCAGCTTATGTCTGTGCAGTACAGCCAGCTGTACTGAAAAATTCATTTTTAAAAGATGAGAATTTTAATCAATTTATGACTTTTTAGAAAAGTCATAATTTTATAGCCTCCACCCCCACTGAACACTCTGAGAAAGTGGCAGTTTCTGAGGTTTTGGTAAAAAGATCTAGTGGATGCTGATCTTTTCCTGGGTATACTAACAGTCTTAGTGTGAGGCGTTCCTCTTCTCAGCTTTGCCTTTCCAGATTTACTCCATCTGCACATTGGCCAAGCTTTTATTTTTTATTTTTCATAAATGATACAGTGCCTGCTAAATACCTCATACATCTTGTTGAGAATGTCTTCACCAGTTATTTTGCCAAAAGTCCTTTTTAAATTAATACCTTCAAGGATAATGTAACTGTAAATACGGTAACCTGTGGCAAATAGTGTTCAGTTACTCAGTTGTGTCCAACTCTGTGTGGACCCATAGACTGTAGCCCACCAGACTGCACTGTCTATGGAATTTTCCAGGCAAGGAATACTGGATCTGGCTACTATTTCCTACTCCAGGGGATCCTCCGGACTCAGGAATAGATCCTGCATCTCCTGCATTGGCAGGCAGAAAACTTTACCACTAGCACCACTTGGGAAGCCTATAGAACAAGCATATTATTTATGCCCAAGTCTTCAGGTATCTGTAATGGAGGGAACAAGGTCAACCCCAACCAAATAGCTGTTTCAGTATGTCTGTTGAACACATTAAAGCGCATCATATGAAAGTGTCACTTAATAACTGCCTCCATTAACCTAGGTAGCCATTTCAGACCCAAAACAGATTCAAGGTTTCATCCAATGGTCTCCTTTTAGGTGAGTGGAACCCAGAGATAAGTGCTGCAACTGACTTTATTGAAAGCTTCAAAACACTTTTAAAAAATGTTTATTTAATGCTACTTCTCATTGGATTGTCTAACCTACATCTACCATTTTCACTTGCAGGTATTTTATTCTAAATTAACATTATTAAATTTTTGTACTATGGGTTTGATGCCATCAGTGCAATAGGTTCTTACATGGCATCCCCCCAAAATGAAAATCTTCTGTATCGGCTTCTACCATGACTATTGATTCTCTGGAGTGGTTCAGGGGTGCTCTCATTTACACTGTCAGGTGAGCAATGGGGAGCTCCCCTGATGATACCTGACCGAGTATTATCTTGCATATTCTGTGTTTAGTCAGACTAATGCCTCTAACTTCCTGCTTTTAGCCATAATTGCGTATCCCCATCTGAAAACATAATTTTCAGTTATTTCTCTTTTAGAAGATAAATAATGCCACCAATTTGTGAAAAAAAATAAAATTCAGGGGGAGGAGAAGGAGATCTTATAGTATTGGCAAAATGTGTGAATTTTGTCAACTGAATGGCTTATTGTAATCAAGGCAAAACATACTGATTTATGGTAGCTGATGGCTTTTGGGTCTAACTGTATGCTTAAAAATAATTTATTGGTATGGCGAAAAGTGCATTAAGACAAACAAATAAGCAAAAAGCAAGCCTTACCTTGCAGCCTCCATTATGTCTGGTAATGCTGGCACTGCAGCACCTGCTCTCTGGCGTTACACAGCGTGCTGCATGAGCATCATTTGTTCTCATAGCTCTTTTGTTACCAGGAGGCCTAAGAGCACCAGGGTTCCTGAAATTTCAAAACAAACACATTTTCCACTCACTTGCTCACTTTGAATTGTCCAGCACATGTAAGTTGCAGTCTGATGGATTTACCTGCATATTGTATTTATTTTACAGGATATTTCAATGTCATAAGAATTCAAATCTTCATTACCCCAAATGGTCAGATGAAATGAATTCTCCAGGACTGTATACCACTTCCATCCTTTGTTTTTAGCCACCCTTGATGAAACCAGTATGAGATATGCCAGATTAAAGAACCTGTATTTTTATTCATAAAAGGCTCTTGGGAAATATAAATAAAATAGAAATTTCCAAAGAAAAATATTTTTTAAAGATTTGAAAATCCTAATGTTTAGATCTTAAGACAAGTAACCTCATGTTATGTTTATGTATATCTATATATATACATTATTTAATAAATTTTAAATTTAATTTTGATAAAATCTTATTTTGAACATACAAGATATACCACCCTTTAAAGTAATGAATAGGGCTTCCCTGTTGGCTCAGATGGTAAAGAATCTGCCTTCAATGCAGAGACCAGGGTTCAATTTCTGGGTCAGAACGATGCCCTGGAAAAAGAAATGGCAACCCACTCCAACATTCTTGCCTGGTGAATTCCAATGGGCAGAGGAACCTGGAGGGCTTAGTCAAAACAGTGAATACTTTGGAAGCCAAACCAATCACAGCACACTCTCATGGGATTGATGATCTATGACTGTTAACGATATTACAAAATTTAGTGATTTAAAACGATACCATTTATTATTTTACAGTTTGTGTGAGCCATGAATCTGGGCACAGATTAGCTAAGTCTCCTGCTACAGAGACCCACAAAGGCTGCAACCATGGTGTCACTGGGATCACGATTTAATCAGAGTCGGACAGTTATGTATCCCTGAAATAATACAATTGAAATTTAACTGCTGCTCTCCCCTAATCAGCTGCTCTTTCTGCATCTTCCCCATTACAGTTGATTATAATTACTCAAGCCAAACATGTTGGAACTATCTTTGACTCCTCCTTTTCTTTTATAACCTTCATTCAATCTGCAACCAAGTCCCAATGACTCCACCTTCAAAATGTACCCAGCATCTGACTACCTTTCACCACCTCCACTACTACTACCCTGATCCAAGCCACCTGCATCTCTCAGGGGGATTATTGCAACAATCTTCTAATTGATCTCCTAGAATATGTCCTTGCCCCCTTGCAGTCTATTCTTTATATAGAGGCCCCACCATGACCCTGTTAAAATACTAGTCATTTCTGCTCAAAATCTTCTAATACTTTTCTATCTTACTCAGATTAAAAGCAAGTGTTCTCAACATAACTGACAATGTCCTACATTTTCTATTTCTCACTTGTGGGTTACAACTCTGACTTATGTTCTACAACTGCCCCCTTTCCCACTCTCCTTTCTAGAGAACACTGGCCTCCTGGCCATTTATTAACCCCACCACAGACCTATGCCCACAGCAGGATTCCTGAGTCCTCTTCCCCTCAGACAGCCCATGGGTCTCCCTTCTCCTCTTCTGGATATTTTGCGGAGGCTATTAGTCAAATTCAGTTCAGTTCAGTTCATTCGCTCAGTCGTGTCCGACTCTTTGCGACCCCATGAATCACAGCACGCCAGGCCTCCCTGTCCATCACCAACTTAGATACAGAATAAAGGGAAGAAAAAAGATTTGATAGTGGAGTCTGTTAAGATGGAACATAATTATTAGATACCTTGTTAGATGAAATTTCAATGAGATGGTGGTTGGGATCAACAGCTCTATTGGGATGAAATGAGACAGGGCTAATAAAAAGATAAGACAGCTGACAGTCAAATCTCACAAAAAGTTTTACTGTAAAATGAGCAGGAAAAAAATGGGTAGTAGGTGGAGAAACATGGATTCAAAGTCTTTTTTTTAAAAAAAAAAAAGAAGATATGAAGGTATGTTTATCTAATAATAGAAATGATCAAGCAGAAAGGAAAAACAATATTGCAGAAGAGGAACTGTGGGGTAAATTGGAGAATAAAATTCTTGAGAATGGAAGGCAGTAAATAGGATCCAAAGTACAAATGAAGAGGCTGGCTTTTGGTAGAAATAGGATGCATCTTCCAGTGCAACAGGTTTAAAAGCAAAGCAAAGGGCACAGATGCTGGTAAGCTGCTGGACTATTTGGTGACAAGATGCAGGATTAAAATTTGAGTACTTCTATTTTGAGAACTGCGGGAGAGGCTTAGAGACTCAGAGAAAAAACATTATGAAAAGTTGGATGGGGAAGGTATGCTAGGATTTTCTGACAGCACTGAATATCTTTATGAAATTTTTTGATGATAGATTAAAACTTTTTAATTTTCTTCTGAAATCTTTAGCTATTCAAGTTTCCCTGGTGGCTCAGTGGTAAAGAATCCACCTGTCAATGCAGGAGATGTGGATTCAATCCCTGGGCTGGGAAGATCCCCTGGAAGAGGAAATGGCAACTCACTTCAGTGTTCTTGACTGGGAAATCCCATGGATTTCCAGGCTCCCAGAGAAGCCTGGCAGGCTACAGTGCATGATAGTACAAAGAGTTGGACATGACTTAGTGACTAAACAAAAACAACAGGTACACCTACAGGGTGGGTGGATAATCATACAAAATCAGAATTGGCAATTTTCCAAATTCTCATTATTTTTTTTTTTACTTGGAGAAAGAGACAAAGGAATAGAGAATAGATGTCAGGAATTGATGTGGCTAAGCTGTGGTGTCTCACAGGGCAAGATGTGAAGTAAAGATGTGAGGAGAGAGAGGTGGGGAAAAAGCAGTGGTGTCAATGGACTGGAGGCCCCCATGCTTGAGAGATGTCTGGGGCAGGGATTCTAGAGAATGTGGGCAGAGTGGTTAAGTGATAGCAGTCAGAGGGCAGGATGCTTTATATCAAAATGCTCACCTGGAGAGTCTATTAAAAATATAAATTATTGAGTCAAACTTAGAGAATCTGATTCCATAGATCTGGGATATGATCCGACAATCTATAGTTTTCATAAGAGACCAAACTGATTCTGAGAGAGTGTGTCCTATAAAGGACATTTGTGAACTGTTGAGAGGAAACAAATATACAAGTGCTCATAAAAAGATATGATCACTTGGGGCTCAAGTGATCAAGAAAGCATTCCAAGAAGAGGGGAACAAGAGAGTATGACATACTGACCAGCTTACTTATTCTAGGAAATAAGATCCTTGGTTATTGGAGCACACAAATTTCTTCAGGGTTGGAGAGAAAAAAATTCAGTACAATACCTATAAAAGCTAAGAAAGTTGGCCAAATTTCCCAAAATGGGAAACTATGAAATCATTTGCCAATGGTGGAAAGGACAATCACCACTGAAAAACAGCTTAAAAGATACTGAACAGGAGTCAAAATATCTAAGGAGAGCACAGAAAATTTGTCCAGTTTGAGATTAAAGACAAATGCTTTCCTCTCTGTGAAGCAATTTCCTTCCTCGGTATTCAGAAGTCATGAAACACTTGCCATACCTATGGTTCTTCTGCTTTACTGGGCTTATTGTTAATGGTGAACACCATTAAGAAAACAGAAGATAAGCAGCTTTTCACTCTCTGCCAGTTGAAGTTGGGAAATATTTTTTCTGACTCCAAGTATATACTTCAAACTGCCAGGTGATCAGAAGGGCCAGGTCAATTTGAGAAAATTGTGTGGTACAGAGTCCTGACTTAATAGTGTCTAAAAGAGGAAAGCTGCATGCCAGCAGCATTTGAAAAAAATAAACAGGTGTTGTCACTGCAGGAAAGTATTAACCCTGGAGTTATCAGTATTGGCCACTTCAGGCTATTATGAATGGGTATGCACAATTTTAGAGGGATTAAATAATATGAGAAACATGCCAAAAAATGAATAAGTCATTTACAGATGAGTCTACTCCCACATTTTCCATAACTGTCTAGTACACAAATTTTTCCAGTGACAATAGGGACAGGGTATAACAAGGGAGGTAGTAAAACCTGCTGAAGAACTCAGATTTTGTGAGTTTAATTCAGGCTGTGACTTATTGGCTCTACAGTATTGGTTAAAAGATCTATTCACTGCATCTCTCAGGTTACTCATCTAAAGAAGGTTGATGGTCATCGTACTTAGTTCATAGGATTGTTTTAAAAAAGAAATGAGTTAATACATAACAGATCTTAGCACAGTTACTGGCTCAGAGTAAATGTTCAATATGTGCTAAGTATCTGTTGTTGTTCAGTTGCTAAGATGTGTCCATGTAACGCTAAGGCTTAGGAGATTATTATCCAATTTAGTAACACTCTCACAGAGCAGTCCCAAGCACATCACAGCAAATTGTGACATCAACATGTCCATTTACAGGAGAAGGGTAGACAAATGCTTTATCTAAGATTCTTTAAGGAAAATGTTTGTTTGCGCTGGAAGACATCAAGGCCAAGACAGAAGGGTAAATAACATGCAATACAGGCAAGAGAAAGATTTTTTTAAGACATGAGAACAAAATGTACTGCAGAGTTTTTGATGCAGCAAATGTCCATATTTTTAACCATATTTCGATGACATAGAGTTCCCACAAGGCAATGGCATGCCACTCCAGTACTCTTGCCTAGAAAATCCCATGGATGGAGGAGCCTGGTGGGCTGCAGTCCGTGGGGTCGCTAAGGGTCGGACACGACTGAGCGACTTCACTTTCACTTTTCACTTTCACACATTGGAGAAGGAAATGGCAACCCACTCCAGTGTTCTTGCCTGGAGAATCCCAGGGACGGGGGAGCCTGGTGGGCTTCCGTCTATGGGGTCACACAGAGTCAGACACAACTGAAGTGACTCAGCAGCAGAGTTCCCACAAGTCAGGTGCCCATCTTACCATCTAATTCACGTTTTAATAGCAATCATTTTCCAACTCTGCCTAAGTCATTGTCTCAAAAATCGTAGAGAACACAATAAAGAGGGAGATGGGGGTATAAATGGACTTCCTGGGTAGCTCAATGGTGAAGAATCTACCTGTGATGCGGAAGACTCAGGAGACACCACAGATTCTACCCGTGGGTCGGGAAGATCCCCTGGAGGAGGGCATGGCAACCCACTCCAGTATTCTTGCCTTGGAGAATCCCATGAACAGAAGAGGCTATCAGGCTACAGTCCACAGGGCCACACGTAGTCAGATATGACTGAAGTGACTGAGCATGCACGTGGATATAAATAAAAGAATGCAAGAGAATATAGTAGCCGAAAGCATATATATAGTGGATTCTGGGTCATATTGAAATTGGACAACTCAGCCTTTTTAGGTCTCTATTTTCTGCATCTATAAAATGGGGATAATAATAGTACTTACCTCTATAAAATTTTTATAATGAATGGATGAGATGATAAACACAATACATTTGTTACACTGGTGGTTATTATTGTTAACTGGAGAAGGAAATGGCAACCCACTCCTGTATTCTTGCCTGGAAAATCTCATGGACAGAGGAGCCTGGTGGGCTACAGTCTGTAAGGTCTCAAAGAGTTGGACACAACTGAGTGACAAAACAACAATTATTGTTAATATTGATAAAAGAACATTCCTTGCCCCAAAGTTAGGGCAAGTATAATTGGAGGATTGACGGCAAGATGACTACAGATGACTACACAGATGACTACAGCATTAATTCACTCAATAAACATTATGTTAGGAGCTGATGATATGGTGGTATTAACAAATAAATTCTTGAGATAGTTTTAAGTCTATCAAGAAAGATAAATTAATAAGACAATGTGGTAGGTGTTAAGATAGAGCTGGAATGGGGACTATTTAAGAGAAGCTCCTAACCAGATGTTGTTATTTAGTCACTAAGCCATGTCCGACTCTTGCAATCCTCTGCACTGTAGCTCGCCAGGCTCCTCTGTCCACAGGATTTCCCAGGCAAAAATACTGGAGTGAGATGCCATTTTCTTCTCCAGGGGATCTTCCCAACCTAGGGATCAAACCCAAATCTCTCGCAGTGCAGATATATTCTTTACTGCTGAGCCACCAGGGAAGTCCAAACAGATATTAGGTAAGTCTAAATTAAAGTCAAACTTAAGCTGGAAAACATGAGGGAGATAAAGAGAAGTCACCCACTGGGGTCTGAAACACTAACATTACATCTTTAAAACAAGAGAAAAAGAAAGCTTTTATGTAATGACCAGAAATTAATGGACATTCAACAATCATTTCTACTGAAACATTTTAATACATTGGCTGTAGAATAATATTATTATCTCCTAATAAATAAAATCTATTTCTAAACCAGAGATGATATCATAATTAGCAACATAAGATGAAAAGATAATATCTATTAAAAGGAGAAGGAAAGCAAAGATGTCCACCATCACCTTCCTCTAGACATTCTCTCCAAGGTCACAAGACATGAAACAGAAAAGAGAAAATGGTAAATTGCTATTATTTGAAGAGATGACATATTATTTATTTGGAAAAACCAGAAGTATAGCTGAATTTGATGAGCTCTATAAAGTGGATGGATGAAAGACAGCCCGTTATCCTGCCCAGAGAAACCCACTTCCTCACTATCCAAAATGAACAGCTCACGTGGTTTCCTTTCTCTTTAAATCTCCCAGGCCCTTCTCCCCACTTCCAACTGATGACCCACCTCAGACATCTTCGAGAGCACAGAGACAATCACGCCTGAAGAGCCTCACATTCTTAATAACTTGGCAAGCCACCTCATCTGTAGCCACATATTCTGACTTTTCTCCGGTCCCAGAGAAGTAAACATCCTGTCCTTTCCAGGTCAACTCCCTGATGTGTGCTCAGCACACACACCTCCGTCTGCCCCAGGAGGCTGCTCTGACAAACTTCCCCCTCTCTCTCCTGCACCATCAGTGTCTTCTTGTCACCAGATCGCTCCTACTTGCGTGTAAATGTGCCTTCTCATCACCCATCTTTAAAGAAAAAGCCCTCTGTGGATTGTGTTTCCCCTTCAAGCTACCACTCTTATTTCTCTGCTCCCTTTAAGAAAAAAGTTCCTTGAAATTGTTTATGATGCTTGTGTTCTTCACCTTCTAATTTCTCCTCAGCCCACCCCAACTCTCTGAATGAATTTTCCTATGTCACCCCAGAAGCCCACCCAAACAAAGCCCCTGGTCCGTCAGTCCTCTGTGGTCAGTCACTGGCTCTCTCCTGGGCATTAGACCCAGTTGACGACTATCTCCTCGGTAAACATTGAACACCTTGAACCTCCTGTGACCTCTTCTCCCTGTTTTCTTTCCAATTTACTGACCCTGACCCTACCGGCTCCTTTGCTGAGTATTCTCTTTCTGACTTCTCTACCCATGTTCCCTCTGTCATTTAATTTTAAATACTGTCAACATGGCATTGAGCCCCAAAGAGGCAGGACTAGGGTGAGGCAAGCGAGGCACTGGCCTGAAGCTTAACATATAAGGGATAATGATAAATAATGTTTATTATTAATATTTATATTAAATATTTTGATGAATAATATTTATTAAAAACAAAATTAATGTCCCCCAAATGCATCTTGAATAAAATATCAACACTTTAAATGAAGACCGATCAGCGTTACTGATTTTTCCCTCTGTCTCAGGCCCCAACATGGTTCAGCACTACACTATATCTCAAGTCAGATGCCAGTCACAAGTGGTAGGTCCCCAGGTTATTCATAACTTCTGTGCTCAGTTCAATTCGGTCGCTCAGTCGTGTTCCACTCTTTGCGACCACATGGACTGCAGCACGCCAGGCTTCCCCGTCCATCACCAACTCCTGGAGCTTCTGTCCTACTTGGCTATAAATTGGAGGTCTCCATGATGCCCTTTTCTGGTTCTTGAATTTGTTAAAGGAGCTCATAGAACTCAGGGAAACATTTCCTTACATTTACCAGTTTACTATGAAAGGATGTGCTAAAGGATACAGATGAACATCCAGATGGAAGAGATGTGTAGGACCTGAATGTGAGAAGTTGTGCGGGGCTTCCAAGCCCTCTCTGTGCATGTCACTCCCAGCATTTACATGTCTTCACCAGCCTGGAAGTTCTGCAAACTTTTGGAATTTTGTGGAGGCTTCATCACCAAGGCCTGACGCATCGCTGACTCTATTTTCAGCCCTTTTCCCTTCTCAAGAGAAAGGGGGTAGGAAGCCTGAAAATTCCAAGCTTCTAATCATGGCCTGGTCTTTCTGATGACCAACTCTCATCCAGGAACCATGCAGCAGCCCACCCAGGGTTGCCTCATTACAACAAAGGACACCTTATCACCCAAGAAATTCCAAGGATTTCTAAAGGGTGTCAGGAATCAGTGTCAAAGACAAGATATTAGAACAAAATGCTAATATTAGAACAAGATGCTAACAGTACTCTTGTCACTTAGGAAATTATAAGAGTTACAATAGTTCTGTGCCAGGAACTGATGGCAGAGACCAATACATATTTTCTATTATTCCATAATTTGCATCTCACATGTCTTTATATGTGGTTTAGTTGTAAGTAATTTTTAAATATAAAAGAGGCAGCTGATAATTTGTAACAGCCTTTGAGAGCATTCCTGATCAATTCTTTGGCTAATTCAGACACAATGGCTGTTCTCTCCTGCCATCTTTCCCAAATTAATCATGTAATATTAGAAGTTGAAGACAAAAGAAATCAAGTTCCTCCTGTCCTCCCCAAAAGAAATGGTTACATAATTACTGACAAGACCACAGGAGAAGTAATCTCTGGCTTCTTTATCCTAATGTGACATTGAAATACTCCATTTTCTCTGAATCCCGGGATAATATCTCTACAAATCAACATGGATAAATTTCAAAGCATAGTGTTAAGAGAGAAAAAAAAGTTGCTGAAGAGCTTGACAACGTCATTTACATGAAGTTCAAAACCAGACAAAAGTAAGCCATGTCATTTGGTATAATTACATAGTATTAAAACTAAAAAAAATTAAAAGTAATAAAGATAGAATCCAAGGAAAATACCCTTCACAGTACTGATAATGTCGTAGCTCAAGTTGGGTGTTCAGAATAGGATTTTTGTTCAATTATAATACTTAATAGTTGGGATATTTATTATATTCCATGATGCTTACTTTCTAGGTATAATTTACATAAAGTAATTGTAGATCTCAAATCTCAAGTTTACAGACTGGCAAATTTTCACATGTGTATATATTCATACCACTTTCTTTTTGCTTCAAATATTTCATGATACAATGAAAAGAAAATCGATTCTGAAGTTAATCTATAATTTGGACTGTTTTTTTTTTTTAACTATGTTTGTTAATGGTAGATCAATTGGCACTTAATTCTTTGCTCTAAGGATGTGGCTGCTGTAAAAAGAAATCCAAAATTTATGTTAAAATCCCAGTATCATTTGAGAATTATGAGCTCAAAAGTGACTTTCTCTGAAAGGAAAACTTTTTCATCTTAAAATAAAAGTCGTCTACAACACACATCTTTTTATAAATGATCTTGCTCTGAGATTGATGCAGAGGGAGTTATAACAAGGCTACACTACAGACCACATAAGGAAAAGTACTCAAGTGGCCGAACCCAGCGGACTCTGCAAGGACTACTGAGTTTCAATTTCCTCCCACATGCTTCACATATCCTCTGTGGATGGGCAGGCAGGCTTTCTAAATCTCACACACATTCTTAATCCAGCACACAACCATTTAAAAAGATTGCTGCTGCTGCTGCTAAGTCACTTCAGTCGTGTCCGACTCTGTGTGACCCCACAGACAGAAGCCCACCAGGCTCTCCCGTCCCTGGGATTCTCCAGGCAAGAACACTGGAGTGGGTTGCCATTTCCTTCTCCAATGTGTGAAAATGAAAAGTGAAAGTGAAGTCGCTCAGTCGTGTCCGAACCTTTAAATTACCTACTATTTAAAATATACCAACTTTAGCAAAAATCTAATTTAAAATATTTTAACCTGCATATTTCTTGAGGGAAAATTGAGCAAACTTTACCCCAAATCTCCCATCCACATTAAACCTGGATTCCATAATTATTACCATGTTGCCCTTGGTGAGAAAAACAGGCCATAACCCAAGCAATCTTATAGCCCACAAGACTTGGAGGAAAACACAGACCATCCACGTAGTTTATTGGCAGCTATGGAAACCATGCAATGTACAGAATCAGTGGGAGTTAAGAGTAAGTTATTCATTTTTCCAGTGAAATGGTTGTCTCATATGTCAATTGATTCTGCATATACATAAGCCCATCCAACCTTGGACATTTTTGTCTTGGAGAAAAATAGGTTTTTGTCCAAATGTTAAAGAACAAAATATGTCTCCCTAATTTTACCATGTTGAAATGAGGGCAAACCTCCTGGGAGCTATAAGACCACATATATCTTCATATATCTTCAATAAAGATATTCTTATCTTTAATTCAGAGAATTTTTATAAATACTATCTTCCTATGAAATTAAGCTATTTAATAAGTTTGCATGAAGTGAAAGTCACTCAGTCGTGTCTGACCCTTTGTGACCCCAGGGACTACACAGTCTGTGGAATTCTCCAGGCTAGGATACTGGAGTGGGTAGCCTTTCCCTTCTCCAGGGGATCTTCCCAACCCAGGAATCAAACCCAGGTCTCCTGCATTGTGGGCGGCTTTTTTACCAGCCGAGCTACAAGGGAAGCCCAAATGTATTGAGTTCAAGCCCATATTTCCTTGCATTTTCCACATCACATAAAAGACTGCTTTTTATATAATGTGTGCTTAACAAATATCTTGTTAATCCATTGGAAGATGGAAGTTATAAAAGATGTCTGCTGAGGGATAAAACTCAAATCCCATTTTTGTCTTAAGAAAACAAGGGCAGGACAAAAGTGTCAGGAGGAAGAGAAGGAAGTCGATTTGTTTTGTCAGAAACAGGCGTCGTATGAGGCTTTTTTTTTATTCTTTGCAATTAATTCACACAAATGCAAGATGAAGTTAGTATTACCCCATTTATGAGCACTGTTATGACTTTCGTTCTTGCTCTACCTGATGAGTAAATAGATATTCAGGGAAGCTAAGTTAATTATTTGAGGTCACGTTACCACTAAATTAAACCATGATTTTTAGGCTCCAAATCTCATGCTTTTATTTTTCCCACTAAAATATTGCCTATTTTTTTCCATGTATTTCAAACAGTGTGCATCAGACAACTAATTAAACTCTATTTTTCTCTAGTTTTATCTAGATTGGTTAAGAGCAGGAGATGGTATGGAATTGTGCTGTTGTTGTTGTTCAGTAGCTAAGTCATGTCTGACTGTGCAACCCAATAGACTGTAGCCTGCCCAGTTCCTCTGTCCATGGGATTTCCCAGGTAAGAATACTGGAGTGGGTTGCTGTTTCCTTCTACAGGAGATCTTCCTGACCCAGGGATCGAATCTGTGTCTCCTGCAATGCAGGTGGATTCTTTACTACTGAGCCACCAGGAAGGAGAATGGAAGCCAGTATGGAATTTGATATTTGACAAATAAGTAATCAAATTCTAAAAGCTTATAATTATCCTAAAAGAATAGAAATGAAACTGAATTTCTTAAAAAGATGAAAGCAGTTACATATAACAGCAGTTCTCAAAGTGTGATTGATAGATGCCTAGTGATCCCCATGATCCTTCAGGAGGTCTGTGAGGTCAACATTTTTACCTGAAAGAACAACTGACAGAAAATAGGCAAACTATATTGTTCAGATTTGGATATTTAAGGACTATTTATTTAAAATTAACAAAGTACACCAGGGCCTTCAAGGAAAACAACTGACAGTATTTGTTGCCAATGATAAAATTCAAGTTCTGAAATTAAACCTGTGATTGTTCATTCTCTAGTTTGCCACTGATACAGATCTGTGTGTTAAAGAGCTAAAAGATAGTATTAAGGTAATGGCTTAATGTCAGGGACTTTCCAGGTGCACTAGTGGTAAAAGAACCTGCCTGCCAGTGTAGGAGATTAAAGAGTTGGATTCAACCCCTGGGTCAGGAAGATCCTCTGGAGGAGGGCATGGCAATCCACTTCAGTATTCTTGTCTGGAGAATCCCATGGACAGAGGAGCTGGCAGGTTATAATTCATAGGGTCGCAAAGAGTCAACATGACTGAAGTGACAGAGCACAGCTTTACCTCTGAGAAGGTAAAATCAGATATATGAAGTTTTTTACTAGATATTGAAGACTGGGGCAAAGTGGCTTGAAAGGATTTGATACCAAGTGTCTTAAAGATATTGATGGACAGTTCTAGGCCCTGTACCATGACCTTGAGAAGTTTTTAATCCTCAAAAAAAGTTCAAGGTCAGTTATTTTCTCTCCAGTCTGGCAATAAAGGCATCAGCAAATGAAGAATGTTGGTATTTTGGTTGACTTCCCACTTAGCTTCATTTCTTTTTTACCATCCTTTTTTTTTGGCTGAGGCAGTAATTTTGAGCAAGCCAACCATGGAAGTTTGCTGATAATGAAAATTACCAAATGGCAGCTCTAGTATATTTTCTGACAAAGGCGTTTCCTAGGACTTGGCTTCATGAGTAAGAAAGAATTGCAGAGAATACTGTTCCTGGGTGTCTTCCAATTTTACAAAGCACCAGCAAGCGTCACAGCCTTCCAACTGTATGGGGGAAATGGTACAAGGTGTTTGTTTCTCAGATCATTTATTAGTTCAACTTCAGTGGGAGTTTGGCAGGACAGAATTGGCTGGGATTGAAGAATTTCAGTTTGTCAATAAAAGTAATTACAGTTAAATTAAAAGTTATACAACTTTTAGCCCAATTTTCTTCCTTATGTGGAGAAGAATATACACATGTACACACTTGGGGAAAAAAGAGAAATAAGCAATTTAAAACATTTCTGCCTCACCTTCCAAATACAGATCTTTACAGTCTTTACTCTGTCTTAGAACGAGGAATTTTTCATTTTTGTTTCTAACATTTGTAGTTTTTCATATGTGGAAACTTCATTTTTGGAAACCTTCCACCAATTGGCCTAATTTCTAATCCTTCTACAGCATAGGTTCTGTGTCTCCTTCCAAGGGGCTTACCAGGTGGCTCAGTTGTGAAGAACCTGCCCACCAGGGTGGGAGACATGGGTTCAATCCCTGGGTCGGGAAGATCCCCTGGGGAAGGGAATGGCAACCCACTCCAGTATTCTTGCCTGGGAAATCCCATAGACTGTAGCCTGGGCTATAGTCCATGGGGTCGCAAAAGCTGAACATGATTGAAGGACTAAACAACAACAACAACAACTCCTTCCAAGAAAACCTTTCTTGACTTTTCACTATACGTCACGTTTGGCCTCTGCACTTTACCTTCGTGGCACTGAGGATATTTGTCATGGAGCAATTAATTCTGTGTGTTGCTTAATGTCTGGCTCTCTGACAGAATGTAATCCCTGAAGGGCAAAGACATCTCTCTCTTATTTACCACTGAATCCAAATACTTTTCACATAATAGACACCATCAATATTTAGGGCAATCTTGGGTATGAGTCCAAACTTTCAATGAAATTAGCTACCGTACATAAAACATTCAGTCCACAAACTGGAGAATAGTGAATCCTCAAAAAATGCTAACTTACTGCCTAACATAATCCCTGGGAAATACACAGGGAAGGTATCATAAATTCTCAATTTTCAAGTAAGGAAATGCAGTCAGAGGGCATGTTACTTGCCCAGGACACACCACTTATAACAAGTGGAGGCCAGATGGGAACGAAAACCTTCTCAGTCCCTATTCCACATTCTTTCTAGTGAACCAGACTTTAGAGAGAGTACACCTGGAATGCTGAAGGAGCCTGTTCTTCGACAACATCTACTAAACTGAGAGGATCCATCCCAAGTGTTTTCAGCTCTGGTCCGGAAGTAGGTATTGACGCAAATTTCTTTCTTCAGCATTGCATCAGAGACTGCTTATTTCCCATTCAACATCTATTCTCCATCTTCTACAATTTTTTTTTCACATAGCAACGCACTCCTATAGGAAAATATATTAATCACAGCTTTCCTTGTATCAAGGTGAAGATATTTCATTAAGTTCTGACAATGAAATAAGTGTGATGAATGTGTCCCAGGGAAGCTACTTAAAGAGCACAATTTTGTATCATACCAAGATGCAGGCATGGTGAGTGGTACCCCAGCAGCCATTCTGAATGATGTGGTGACCTTGAGGTTGGAAATGATGTGCTGAGGATGATGAAACAGCATGGTGCCTATTGACTGGTCATCCCTGACTGTGGAGTCACCATGGCAGACCAAAAGACCTACATCAGGATTTATTTTGTGTGTGAGAGAAATACACTTTTAATACATTTAAGCTTCTGTTAATATTTTTATGCAGCTAAATATAATCTTACTGATATAATCATTTACAGAACTGTAGGGGAAAAGTAGTAGTTCGGCTCATTGTTATTTTTGATCCTCCAAGTGAGAACCTGATAAAATGGATGGTTCATTATGAAATGTATTTTTTCAGCTTATTGAGTTATAACTGACAAAATAAAGTTGTAAGACATTTAAGGTATACACTGTGATAACATGATATACATGTACATTGTGAAAGGACTCCTCCCACCCTCCGTCTACTTAATTGTCATCACGTCTGTCTCATACATTTGTCTTTTTTGGTGGTAACATCTAAGTTCTAGTATTTTAGCAAATTTTAGTTATCAACTCTACAACGTTATCAACTATAATCACCATGTTTTACATTAGACTCTCAGGTTTTATCTTATAGCTGAAAGTTCATGCCCTTGATCAAAGCAAACACTTTTCTATTCTCTGTTTCTATGGGTTGATTTAAAAGAATTTTTTTCAGTTTCCACATACAAGTAATACCTTGAAGCATTTGTCTTTCTCTGTCTAGCTTATTTCACTTTGCATAATGTCCTCAAGCTGTAGATATTGTTGCACACGTGCGCACACTCACACACATATATATTTTTGAATCTATATAGTGCTTCCCAGGTGGCGCTAATGGTAAAGAACCTGCCTGCCAATGCAGGAAGCATAAGAGACACGGGTTTGATCCCTGGGTCAGGAAGATCCCCTGGAGGAGGGCATGACAACCCATTCCAGTATTCTTGTCTGGAGAATCTCATGAACAGAGGAGCCTGGCGGGCCACAGTCCATAGGGTCACAAACAGATGGACATGACTGAAGTGACTTAGCATGCACACATACATATATATACATATATATGCACATACATATATATGCATATATACACACATACATATGTATTCATGTGTGTATACATGTATGCAACACACATACACCATATGTTTATATAACAACTTCTTTAACCATTGATTTGTTGATTGATACTTACGTTGCATCCATATCTTGGCTATTGTGAATTGTCTTGTAATAAACATGCAAGTTCAGATTATCTCTTAAATATGTTTTCATTTCCTTTTTTTAATGCACTTAGAAGGAAAGTTGTTGAGTTGTATGGTAGCTCTATTTTTAATTTCTTAATACTGTTTTACAACTACTGCAGCCACAGTGGAAAACAGTGGTTTTCCTTTCCTTTGTGGTTGTCTAGGGTACCTTGCTTATTTTAAGAGGCTCCCAGTAATTGAAGGTATGCCACGACCTGCCAGTGTCAGGGGCTTCCCTGGTGGCTCAGATAGTAAAGAATTGCCTGCAATAGGGGAGACCAGGGTTTGATCCCTGGATTGGGAAGATCCCCTGGAGGAGTGTCAGGGGAGGACTGCAGTTAGCACCTAGATGCAGGATGACTGGAAGCAGACCCTCAGGTGACAGCTGAGTCTGTGCCTAGGGCCCTTCCAGGGGGGAACTGGGAGGTGGGCATTTTGGCTGTTCTCTCTGCATTGGACTGGAATGTAAAGCCACAGGGCACATGGATGCTCCTGTGCCCATTAAGAAGTGATTTTTTTTTTTTACGTGATAAAGTCTTGAGGGATTTCTGAACACAAGCCCCATTTGCTCTCAGAGTCAGGTGATCCAGGGGCCCATCCTTTGGGTGGCAGCTGCAAAAGTTAAAGTACTTGATATGTATAAAAGCTCCTTCTGGAGAGAGATTGGCAATTTGCAGTGGGCTAGTGGGAGACGCCTGAGGGGTTGTCTGCTGTCTTCCCTGCCTCTGAAGATCACTGTCAAACTTCTAGTTGTATGCTAAATTAGAAGCTTGACTCAGGCACCAGGTTTTAAAATGTGCAAACAGACATCTCTCCAGGAAAGACTGGGAGAGTGGCGTTTTGTGACTGCTCCCTCTCTACCAAGTCCTGGGTCATAGCCACGGTGAGTCCTTCTGAGCCAATTAAGAGCTATTTCTTAGATTGAAAAAGCTTTATGCATCTTATAGAGGCAAGTCCTACTGGCTTTCAGAGCTCACCATTTGAAAGCTCCTCAGGTGAGAGTCTTAAAGGTTTGAGTGATAGATGTGAGGTTTAAACCCTCTGCTCCTTGGGGAAAAATTGGGAGTGGGAGTTCCCTCCTGATTATATGGCATCTGACCTGGGGTGTGGTTTATAAATAGAGTGTGTCTCAGTCCTTCTTACCTATTTCTCTAGGGGTATTTTCTCATTTGCCCAATATATAGGAATCCATGTCTAGTTTCTGGATTACTCTCAGCAGAAATGCTCTGTGTGCAGTGTAGATTGTGTGTCCATGGGAGGAGGGGAGTTAAGGAAACTCCAATATTCCCTTCTTGGACTGGAACCATGAAATGTATTTTAAATCAATAGCTTGAAATTTTGAATTGCAAATATTTCAACATGTAGGCATCACTAAGTCTGTGTGAAGTATGCTATTTCTGAACTCATTAGAGTAAGATTTATGAGATAATTTGGGGTCACATTTGTCTGTTTCAAGCTTTTGATCAGCAGCATTTCTGGAAAAGATTATCAGAACAGTAAGAGAGAGAATTTGAGACAGTTTCTTCACTTGTAGAAGTTATGAATATAGAATTTTAAAGTGGGAAGATGCCTTAGAAATCACTTATTCCATCTTTATTTTACACACCAAAAAAAAAAAAAATGGGGAACAATCATTATAAAGAACATTCTACAGCTTTCTCACAGGTTTACTTTGCCGTACTCCAAGTCACTAATGTGGCCTCTTCATTAGTGTATAGTGTTATTAACAGGTCATTAATAGCCACTGTGAACTCTGAACCAATAAATTAGGTCAAGAGACTATCTCTTCTGTCTCTTCTTTGAACTTCTTTTTCTGATTAAACTATGTGTTCATGAACTTGAAACATGCTTTTGATTTATGAGCTGGTATAGCCTGTGTGCCTACCTGACTGCAGGCAGTGTAAAGGCTTCCTTTACTATGGGAACCTGAGGATAGTAAGATCTCAGTTTCTGTTCAGGCTTAAGGCAAAGAAGGTCACAATTTAAACTTCATTCTGTAACCCAGCTCTTACCAGTCATCACCAGAAGCATTGGGTGCTGACTTAGAACCTTGTACCTTAGCACCTTGCTTCTTACTTGGTTGCTGTTTCTCAAGTATAACTCTTAAGTCCAGGGAGCTGCAGCTAGTGTGGATGAGGAGGGGCAGGGAGGGGCAGAGGAGTAGAGTAGCAATTACTAGCTAGCCAAGGTTTGAGCTATTTACAGTCCTTAATCACAATATCATGAAACATTTTCAGTACTCTAATATTATCCCCCAAGTTGTGGTCAGCATATCTGACTGCATGATATTTCATCATTTGAACAGGTCAGGCTAAACAGAAATTGACTGAAATAAATGGATATAAACTGAAATTGATTGAAACAGAAGAATATTTTTAAACACTGCATATTTTCTTCTTGCTTCTTCTAACCTCCCCTTTCATTAATAATGCAGAGATAAGTAAGGAAACTTAGCCAGATTCAATGATTCCCTTCAGTGTTCACTTCTTTTCTTTCTCATCCCATACTTCCTTTTTACAATCCTCCTTTCTTTCTTTTGTCCTTTTTCTCCCAAAGAGAGAGCTTTGGATTGCTAATTGAGCTAATTGCATCGCTACATCTCAAAACACACTCTGAAGCTTCAGCGCAGACTCTTTGTGACCCCATGGACTGCAGCACACCATGCTTCCCTTCCTTCACCATTTCCCATAGTTTGCTCAAACTCGTGTCCATTGCATACTGTACATAAATGGGGCCAGATCTGGCCTATGAGCCATTGTTTGCTGACCTTGGATATGCATGATATCCTTTGGTAGTCTTTTTGAATACAGTTTCCTTTTTCTTATAAAACAGACTATTAGAAAGTCACACACATTATTCCTACCTTTTTATGCATATGATATCATCAATTCAATAGTCTTATAAGGCAACTCAAATTAGTTCTCGAGCAAAGGGGAGTATAAATAAAATAATATAAATTTTGTGAAGAAGAGTCACTAAATTTAAAGTTCCCATCATGTAAATTTTGTGCAAAGATATTCATCTTGGGGATTTCCATCAACAGAATTGAGACACACATTGGTCATAGCATGCCTCTGTCTTGCTCCCTGCTAGTGTCAAATCAGGTGTTATTCTTTTAGTTTCTTTTTAAAATGCTGTTTAATTTCAACATGTCAAAATCTTTATGGGCTTCAGTATATATCTCCCACCCACCTCCTTCCTGGTAATAAAGAAATGCTAAAGTAGTGCTCAGATCTCCTTGGAGAAATGCCCTGTGGAAACAGACTATATGGTAGGCCATTGACATTCACTAGGAATACTTGCCAAGGCCTTCAAAAATCTTAAATACATAAATACCACTAAAGCATATATTTTCCTACAAAATTTAATAATAAATTGTTGAAAAATTTAAATGATTCTTTTCAATCCTTTATACTTAATAAAAATAGGGCCAAAGTCATGTGTAAGGCTATTTACTCTTTTTTATAAGACTTACTGTGAACATAAAGAGGAGAAAAAAATCAAGTGAATGCTGACTTTCTGGATATGTCCACTTACTACCTAAAAGAATCAATTCTACAGACCAGCCTAGTAGAAAATATCACTCAAGTTGATGGTCTAATAAAATTATGAGTTAAGTCATTTCATGAACATTTGAGGACTAGGGCAATAGAAATGGAAATTGCTGATGTTAAATTTATGAATGCTAAGGTTCTGCTTTATTTGAGCAGGCAAAAACGAAGTAATGCTTGTAATTGGTTAAGCTATAGAGTGTGTATAAAGAGTCATACAAAAATGGAATCCACTGCCTAGGGAGGATATGAGCTGCCTTCCAAAACACTGATCATTTGATTGAACAATGAAGAGAAAATCCAGGAACCTTCTCAAATATTCTTCAGTTCAGTTCAGTTCAGTCGCTCAGTCGTGTCCGACTCTTTGTGACCCCATGAATCACAGCACGCCAGGCCTCCCTGTCCATCACCAACTCCCGGACTTCACTCAAACTCATGTCCATCAAGTCGGTGATGCCATCCAGCCATCTCATTCTCTGTCGTCCCCGTCTCCTCCCACCCCCAATCCTTCCCAGCATCAGAGTCTTTTCCAATGAGTCAACTTGTCGCATGAGGTGGCCAAAGTATTGGAGCTTCAGCTTTAGCATCAGTCCTTCCAATGAACACCCAGGATTGATCTCCTTTAGAATGGACTGGCTGGATCTCCTTGCAGTCCAAGGGACTCTCAAGAGTCTTCTCCAGCACCACAGTTCAAAAGCATCAATTCTTCGGCGATCAGCTTTCTTCACAGTCCAACTCTCACATCCATACATGACCACTGGAAAAACCATAGCCTTGACTAGACGGACCTTGGTTGGCAAAGTAATGTCTCTGCTTTTTAATATACTATCTAGGTTGGTCATAACTTTCCTTCCAAGGAGTAAGCGTCTTTTAATTTCATGGCTGCAATCAGCATCCGATTAGGATAGAAAAAACCTTTCACATAAAATCTCCATGCAATCCTAGGGATAGACCAGGATTTAGAAAATGATAGACTAGGTGGCTCATAAGAGTCCTTCCAACTTTAAGATTTTGTGATTGGTAATATTTTATGATATGCGATAAACTAGAGGAATTGTATCAAAAGAATTCAACTAATCCTGGAGTGGCTTGAAATGCCCCTAATTTGCTTACTTTTTTCCAGACCTTGACCTGGGATATAAGTACTAATAATGGCCAAAGAATGGCTGGTCTTCAGCAAATCTGTGGAGTAGGCAAAGTCTGTGAAGCTCAGAAGTCAGCTCTTGGAAAGGTTGTCCTTTATTTCTAAGGAAAACATGGCTTAAATTCAGCATCTGCTCCAATATCCACAAGATTTGGGAAAGATGGAAGACTGAGTGAGAGATGTTGCTCCCAGATATTTACTTTTATGCACCATAGGATATCAAAAAGAAGAGAAACATCACAAAGGACTTGGAATCCTCTTTTGGGAAAATGGTTAGTGTATTTTCCATGAATGTAAAATAGTTGTATCAAGTTAGGAGGAAGGATGGCCTTGTTATTGTCTTTATTTGGAGATTAAGTGTAGTTTAAGGAGATATGTATGGATGTCAAAGTGACAAGGGGTGGACTTGTGATGGTTACTTTTATTTGGCTAGGCCATGGTGCCCAAAAGTTGGTCACTACTAATCTATATGTCTCTGTGAAGGTATTTTTAGATGAGATTGCTAAAGCTGAACCTTCAATACTTTGGCTACCTCATGCGACGAGTTGACTCACTGGAAAAGACTCTGATGCTGGGAGGGATTGAGGGCAGGAGGAGAAGGGGACGACAGAGAATGAGATGGCTGGATGGCATCACCAACTCGATGGACATGAGTTTGAGTGAACTCCGGGAGTTGGTGATGGACAGAGAGGCCTGGCGTGCTGTGATTCATGGGGTTGCAAAGAGTCGGACACGACTGAGCGACTGAACTGAACTGAACTGAGCATTTAAATCAGTAGACTTTGAGTAAAGCAGATTATCCACTACCATATGAAAGGGTATCATTAAGCCAATTGAAGGCCTCAAAAGATGGTCCCTTGAAGAAGAGGAAATTCTGCCTCAAGATGGCCCTCAAATTCAAACTGCAACATGAACATGAACATAATAGTCTTCACCCTGCTGGCTGACTGCAGATTTCAGATTCACCAGTCCCAGTCATGTGAGTCTATTACTTAAAATAAATCTCTCTACATGTGTCAATATCATACTGGTTCTTTTCTAGAGAACACTGACTAATAATATACCACCCCACCCAGCTCTCTCTAAAAACTTCACCCCAGTCCCACTCTGTGCCTCCAGCATGTGCAGTTTCTTTTCTGTGCCACATTGACTGCATTCCTGCTCAGTCACTAAGTCATATCTGATTCTTGGTGACCCCATGGACTGTAGCCCACCAGCCTGCTCTGTCCATGGGATTTTCAAGGTAAGAATACTGGAGTGGGTCACCATTTCCTTTTCCAGAGGATCCTCCTAACCCAGGGATCGAACCTGTGTCTCCTGCTTGGCAGGTAGATTCTTTACCACTGAACTACCAAGGAGGCCCACATTGATATACCAGCCACAACCACAGGCTATTGCCCCAGTCTCTTCATGGCCCAAACTGCCATCAACTCAGATCTGTGTGTGCACAGCATATATTTCAAAAGACTTGAGTTAATGGGCTTGAGTAAGAGTGAGCAAAATGATACACCCTGGCAAAGTAAAAACATAATGAAAACAAATAACAAACAGTATTAGATATGCATTTTCTTTATAAGTCTTTTAGCCATAATCATAACTGGGGGATCATGTTTTGGCTACCTCTGCCAGTATTATTTGGTTACTCTTTTACCCCAATACACACATTTCAATAAATTTAAAAAGTAGAACAAAGACAGGCCAGATTCACTGTCTGCTGAGCAATGACATTAAAATTCAGTAATAGAAAAGTTTAAGGGAAGAAAGCCATACACTTTGAAATTTTTCAGTTCAGTTCAGTCGCTCAGTTGTGTCCGACTCTCCGCGACCCCATGAATCACAACACACCAGGCCTCCCTGTCCATCACCAACTCCCGGAGTTCACTCAAACTCATGTCCATCGAGTTGGTGATGCCATCCAGCCATCTCATTCTCTGTCGTCCCCTTCTCCTCCCACCCCCAATCCTTCCCAGCATCAGAGTCTTTTCCAGTGAGTCAACTCATCGCATTAGGTGGCCAAAGTATTGGAGTTTCAGCTTTAGCATCAGTCCTTCCAATGAACACCCAGGATTGATCTCCTTTAGAATGGACTGGTTGGATCTCCTTGCAGTATAAGGGACTCTCAAGAGTCTTCTCCAACACCACAGTTCAAAAGCATCAATTCTTCGGCGATCAGCTTTCTTCACAGTCCACTCTCACATCCATACATGACCACGGGAAAAACCATAGCCTTGACCAGACGGACCTTTGTTGGCAAAGTAATGTCTCTGCTTTTTAATATACTATCAAGGTTGAAATTTTTAAACACTATCAAAACAAGAAATAAAAGTATAAATTATACACCATTTTTTCTTAATGTATATATTTATTGCAGTATAGTTGACTTACAATGTTTCAGGTGCACAGCAAGGTGATTCAGTTACTCATATACACATGCATTGTTTTTCAGATCATTTTCCATTATAGGTTATTACAAGATACTGACTATACAGTAAACCTTTGTTGCTTGTTTTGAATCTATTTTTTTGAATTAGAAATCTAGCATTGTATTCATACTAAGGCAAGCAAGTGGAATCAAAATGTCATACAATTTTTAGGTTATTTAGAAAATCCTATGAAAAACAGCCAAAGAAGTATTCATAGGACTAAATATGATCATAAAATGTTTTTTAAGGAAATGTAATAAAAATTAATGAATTGATATTCAACTCAAAAAGCTAGAAAGTGAACAACAAAATAACCCTTCAAGAAAGTAGAGGGAAAGGATCAATGAAGATAACAGGGGAGATAAATGAACTCATTTAATTAAAAAACACATCATTAAAAGCAAAAGCAGTTTCTTTATAAAGGCCAATAAATAAAAAATCCTTATGACGGATCTGTCTAGGAAGAAAGAAACAAAAACAAAAAAGCAGGGTTTAAAATGGAGAAAATGCCTGAACTACAAGTAGGAAAGAATTTTTCAAGTATGGGAAAATATTAAATAAAAATTTATAAAACTACATTTTGACAATCTTCAGGAAATGTATAATTTTTCATAAGAGTATAATTAGTCAAAACTTTTTGAATATGTGAAGAAACCTAAAAATATCATTATTCATAGAGTAAATTATAAATTAACCAAAAATAGAAGGATTTTTTTCTCATTTTAAGTGCATCTGCCAGAAAACATCAAAAGAAATTCCATAAAAGTCAGAATAAGGCAAAGCTTCTAACAATCTTATTATTCAAAATTGGAACCCTGGCTAGAGCACTAAGATAAGAAGAATAAATAGAGACAAAATTATTTATAATTATTATAAGGACATTTTCAATAGAAGAATGTTTTGAAAATCATTTGGTACATGATCTTTATCTTAATTGATAAGGGGCAGGAAAGGATAGAAATTATATTTTTATCTTAAAAAAAGAATGTAGTGATATTTAACTTCTAACATGCAAATAGGATTAGTGTTCTTTTAGACAGAAAAAATACAATGTTTTCCTATGATTATAAAGCCATGACAAGCAAAAAAAAACCAAACAAACAGTAATGGAAGGCAAATGTCAAAGAAATCTTTATCTGAGGAAAGGGATTCAAGAGATCAAAGTCAGCAAACATTGTCCCAGCATTCCCCTCTGGACAAGGAAAGGGAGAGATGTATAAAAGTGTTGAGGATAAAACTGGTTCTCTTGTCTCTAGCTCCCCATTTGGTACTCTGAGAGGAGTTCCTTTCTTAGGCTGTCCCCATACCATGATAGGATTCAAACACATCAAAGCAAATTGAGGATACGTGCAGAGTGAGGGACTGACATTTCACTTTCACAGGCCACCATCGATTCCCATTTCACTGAGAGCCTAGAGCCCTGTGAACTGAGAGCAGAGGCTAGGAGAGACCATCAAGCCAGATTCGGGACCAAACAGGGGACAATGTATATTCTCTTGATGTGCCACTGCAGTGTTTCAGTCAGGCAGTTCAGTCTCTCAGTCGGGTCCAACTCTTTGCGACCCATGGACTGCAGGACACCAGGCTTCCCAGTCCATCATCAACTCCTGGAGCTTGCTCAAATGCGTGTCCATTGAGTCTGTGATACCATCCAACCACCTCATCCTCTGCCGTCCCCTTCTCCTCCTGCCCTCAAACTTTCCCAGCATCAGGGTCTTTTCTAATGAGTCAGCTCTTCCCATCAGGTTTGGTCCCTTAGAATTTGGGAGTTCGATGATACTGACTTTAAGTGCATCCTAACATATTTATCGGACACGACTGAAGTGACTTAGCAGCAGCAGAAGCAGCATATTTAGTGGTCCTAAAGGTAACTTTTTGAGGGTAAGAAATAGAAAGTCAGCTCCCAATTTCTGTTTTTCCTGACTTTTGGTCATATAGTTTATCCAAATCACTTAAGCAGCCATGATAGTTTGTCATGTAGAACATCAGAGACCTCACCTCCAAACACTCAGAGTGAAAATGTTACTTTCTATCCACCTGACAGCAGATGAGGGACATTCAAGACTTAAACAGAATAGAAAAAGAAACTTGTCACAGCCAATTTATATTTACCAATTGTCTTAACTGCTTTTCCCCCAGTTGAGAGAAATGTATCTAGCCTCTTCTGACTGTAGCTCGATGAATAACCTATTATCCACCAAGGAATAAAATCTATTTCATTCAAAGTTTATCTGAGGATGCCTATATTTCTATATGTATGGTAGATAGAGGAGAATAGTGTTACTTGGAGAATCCCATGGACAGAGGAGCCTGGTGAGCTATAGTCCATAGGGTCACAAAGAGTTGGACACAACTGAAGTGACTTACTACACACAAACACACACACACACACACAATAAAATTTGCTGTTTATCTGAAATTCAAATTCAACTCAATATCCTGTATTTTTACTTACAAAACATGACAATCCTAAATGTATCACAGCCAGGAAACTGACTCTGGTACAGTGCTGAAAACTACAGACTCTATTCCGTTTTCATCATTTATATATATATATTCATTTGTATGTGAACACATAGCTTGGTTTTTTTTGTTTTTTTTTTTTTTCAAATTTCAAAAACAAGAACCAAAAGAATCCGAGGACTTTGCAAAGCAGAACCCAGCACAGCTGTTTCTAGTCACTGCCTGGTTTGCCATGGAACTGGTGGCTCGCCCAACAGCCTGGCTGAATTAACACACTATGAGCAGCAGAAGTGGAAGAAACCAATGGGTTTGGTTTTGCTCTATTATAGAGGACTCAATTAGCTCTCCACCTACCTGGGAAAGGTCTTCCACTTGAATTTCCTTTGTTTTTTATTGTCCCTAGACTATGATTTCCTGTGTGAATAGCTGGTTTCATGCTTTATAACAAGAAAGAGAGCCAAATTCCTTCTCTTGAGCTATAATTTGTATTCTGCAACTAGTGATTTGATATTCAATCTTTTGGGTGATTATCTTTATTTTCTTTGTGAACAGCAGTGCTAAAAATAAGCAAGAAAAGTGTTGTGGGGAAAACAAATCAAACCCCATACTGCCTGAGCCATGCTAATCAGGTGGATTTCAGGACCACTGGCTGGATCCACACTGGGCGTCAGAAGACAAAACTAGCAAATGAAGCCAGGAAATAACTTGTTCCATTTAGAGACTCACATCCCCACTTGTAGGACCTCTATCAGGCTATTTCAGCCTCTTGAAACACTTTCAATGGAAGTAGTATTGCTTGCCTTTCAAAGAGTTAAAGAAAGGAGATTTTTATGAAAGATGTGTGTGTGTGTGTGTGTGTGTTAGTAGCTCAATTGGTCCAACTCTTTGTGACCCCATGGCCTGTAGCCATCCAGGCTCTTGTGTCCATGGAATTCTCCAGGCAAGAATACTGGAGTTGGTAGCATTCCCTTCTTCAGGGGATCTTCCCAACCCAGGGATAGAACCTAGGTCTTCCACATTGCAGGCAGATTCTTTACTGTCTGAAGCCTTAAAGTGAAAGTTTTAGTCACTTAGTCATGTCCAACTTTTTTGTGATCCCATGGACTATAGCCGTCCAGGCTTCTCTGTCCATGGAATTCTCCAGGCTAGAATACTGGAGTTGGTAGCCATTCCCTTCTCCAGGGAATCTTCCCAACCCCAGGTCACCTGCATTGCAAGCAGATTCTTTACCATCTGAGCCACCAGGTAAACCATACATAGCTGAGGAGATGAGCTAAGTCTTCTCAGGAACCCATGCCTAGACCCTTCTCTTAAGTGAAGACTCTTTCTAGTTGTTCCTTAGACTGTCAAAGTCAATGATGACATTTTCACGGGGACAATTAACAAATGAGGAAAATAAGAAGTCTGTAATTTGTTTTTCATAGATTTAAATATTTCAGCTTAAAGGAATGTCCTTTATTATAAAATGTATTTTTTCTGTTTTTAGTAATAAGATGTTCTGTCTAGTATAAGATGAGGATAATAATAACAATAACTTTGCTGTTCTTGTTTGATAAAGAAAATGTTGACTAGATCTTTCAGTTGTAAGCACAATAATTCTATGTAACAGGCTATCCCCAAACTCAGTGACAAGTAGAAATAAGCATTTGTTTCTTGGGCACCTATCTAAAGGGCTTCCCTTATGGCTCAGATGTTAAAGAATCTTCCTGCAGTGTGGGAGACTGGGATTTGATCTGTGTCGGGAAGATCCCCTCGAGAAGGAAATGGCAACCCACTCCAATATTCTTGCCTGGAGAATTCCATGGAGAGGAGCCAGGCAGGCTACAGTCCATGAGGTCGCACAGAGTTGGACCCGACTGAGCCACTAACATTTTCACTTTCACCTGTCTAAGATTAGCTGGGGCGACTCTGCTGTAGGTATCCTTCATTCTCCTGTGGCTACTATGTTGCAGCCTACCAGAGCAGAGACCAGAACCTTCCCCATGACTCGAGGGTACAGCAATTGTGCCCTTGTGATTGTCCTAGTAAGCATGCCAAACAGATATACCTGGGGCCGGGCGTGTTTTCTGCACCGCTTCACTGCCCACCCCTGCATCCGTCCCCATGGAAACAAAACAAGATGTTCCTGATCAACAGCAGAGCCTTAATTTAATCCCTCTTTGTGGTATGCTGATCAAACTCCCCAGCATAGCTGTTTCCTGTGATCTCATGTGACTTCTGGCGATAAAAGTGTGGGCTGAAAGGAGCCATATTGTCTTCCTGCCATGGAGAGCAGAAGGGCCCCCTGACTCCCTGCTTGCCAAATTATATATGTGTCTGTCTTTTCAATACGTGCTCACACCCGCTCCCCCGCCACCCCGTTTCAGGTCTTTGTTACCCGCTGTGCTGGACATGGCACTACTGGGCTATTGAGATGTGATCTTCCCATGACAATGGCATAGAAGCAAGAAAGCAAACCCAACCATACCTTTCACTAAAGGGAATCATGTGGTTGAGGCCAAAAGCAAGGGAACACTCTGCCCTCCATGGGGCCAGTGTTGTGAAAATAGAACCACATTACAGGGGACGGTAAAGTTGTGAATTATGATTCAATCTGCCAGGTGGTGGTTGTTATATCAGCCTTCCTTTTTTCCTGATATTTGCTTACCTAGACATAGAACAAGGGACTGGTTCAAAATTGGGAAAGGAGTAAGTCAAGGCTATATATTCTCACCCTGATTATTTAACTTATATGCAAGAGTATATCACGCAAATTGCTGGGCAGGATGAAACACAAGCTGAAGTCAAGATTGCCAGGAGAAATATCAAAAGCCTCAGATATGCAGATTACACCACTCTTATGGCAGAAAGCAAAGAGGAATTTAAAAGCCTCTTGATGAAAGTGAAAGAGGAGAGTGGAAAAGCTGGCTTAAAACTCAACATTCGAAAAACTAAGATCATGGCATTCAGTCCCATCACTTCATGGCAGATAGATGGGGAAGCAATGGAAACAGTGATAGACTTTATTTTCTTGGGCTCCAAAATCACTGCAAATTGTGACTGCAGCCATGAAATTAAAAGACGCTTGCTCCTTGGAAGAAAAGTTATAACCAAACTAGAGAGCATATTAAAAAGCAGAGATATTATTTTGCCAACAAAGGTCCATCTAGTCAAAGCTATGGTTTTTCCAGTAGTCATGTATGGATGCGAGAGTTGGGCCATAAAGAAAGCTGAGCATGGAAGAACTGATGCTTTTGAACTGTGGTGTTGAAGAAGACTTTTGAGAGTCCCTTGGACTGCAAGGAGATCAAACCATTCAATCCTAAAGGAAATCAATCCTGAATATTCACTGGAAGGACTGATGCTGAAAATGAAACTCCAATACTTTGGCCACCTGATGCGAATAACTGACTCATTGGGAAAGACCCTGATGCTGGGAAAGAATGAAGCCAGGAGGAGAAGGGGACAACAGAGGATGAGATGGGGTTGGATGACATCACCTACTCAATGGACATGCATTTGAGCAAGCTCCAGGAGTTGGTGATGGACAGGGAAGCCTGGCGTGCTACAGTCCATGGGGGTTGCAGAGAATCGGACACAACTGAGCGACTGAACTGACTGATTGGTTGAGAAATACAACAGTGAGAACTCAGCTTCAAAGAGCATCTTTAATGGGGGTGGGGGGGAACATCATTAAATAGCAGTTTAGAAAAACCAGAGGTTGGAAGTACATGATTAGAACTTAGCACGATCAAAGCTATGGGTCCTCTTTAGGCCCTGATTATCCCAGCTCTCATTTTGTAAAATATACTAATCCAAGGCAATTTGCGATGATTTTACTGTGCCTGCCACATTTTTAAGGCATCTTTGATTGAGTAGTTAGGTGTTTTGTTAAGACTATTGGAAAGAAATATACTAATCAGGATTCTGTGTGAGATCACAGATAATTGATTAATTCACCTTCTACAGCTTTCCCTGTGCACATGCAATGGATCCAATTTCCATCCTAGAGACTTAATATCCTTTGTTCATTATTAATTCATCATCCAAACTGTCCCTTCATGACAGATTATACTCTAACAATAAAGCCTATGCAGAGTCAGCTTTGCCAATGAAATATTCAGTGCTTTTTTAACTTTAAAAAAAGTCATGAACTTTTTAAATAATGTTATTTTTCTCTTTAAAAATTTATAATTTTTTTAATAAAGAAGAAATCCCAGAAATCTATCACCATGGCCTCCAGTCAGAAAGTTTAATAAAAAAAAAAATCAAAAATGCCAAGAAATGGTTAGGGCATTTTGAAAATTATCTACTCACTTGCACAATCCTCCTGGCAAAGTCAGGGTCTCTACAAGAGTCAGCTGAGACAAAGGGTCTGAACACTGTTCCAGAACCCGACCCTGACGTGTGACTTTAGAGCTGCTTAAGTCTCTGCTCCTCTGGTTCTGTATTTACAAAGTAGGTTATGGGATGGGATTTAAATACGTGGAAATTAGTCCTGAATATTCATTGGAAGGACTGATGCTGAAGCTGAAACTCCAATACATTGGTCACCTGATGCAAAGAATTGACTCATTGGAAAAGACCTTGATGCTGGGAAAGATTGAAGGCAGGAGAAGGGGACAACAGAGGATAAGATGGTTGGATGGCATCACTGACTATATGGACATAAGTTTGAGCAAGCTCCAGGAATTGGTGATGAACAGGGAAGACTAGTGTGCTGCAGTCCATGGGGTTGGACATGACTGAGCGACTGAACTGAACTGAACTGTGGGTGTGTTTCAGAGCTATTTGGAGGGAAAATGATACAAACCTAGAAATCATCTCATAGTCCAAAGGCAGGATGCTGCTAGAGCCTCAGTACAAAGTCAGGGAGGATAGTCTTCCTCTTAGCAGGGACCCCAATATCCCAGTTTTGCCTTCTCAAAAAAAAAAAAAAAAAACACATGATGGGGCATCTATTTCCCAGCTAGTACACTTCCCAGGTGACTTATTTTTAAAGACTCTGCCTGCAGATGCAGGAGGCACAGGTTGTATCCCTGGCTTGAAAAGATCCTCTGGCGGAGGAAATGGCAACCCATTCCAGTATTCTGGTCTGGAAAATCCCATTAACAGAGGAGCCTGGTGGGCTATAGTTCATGGGGGTGGAGGAAGAGACAGACACGACTGAGAGACTGAACAGCAACGCTCTTGTGCAGTCACATAGCAGGAGACTTTTGTTTTCCAAGCAGCTGCCTTGGCCCACGGGTCTGTTAGAGAGCTCTGCACACCCGCGTGTGCACACACACCAGGCTAAGGTGTGTGTGCTGCACAGCCGTGCTTCCTGGGTTCGTTATTTTATAGGATCCAGGGATCGTGTCCCTTAAGAACAGGTCGTTTGGACACGATAACATTCTCCACTTTCACCATGGCTCAATTCTGAGAGTTTGCTCAGTTTGCATCAGGCAAAAGCACGTTTGCGGGCCAAGAGGGACACTAAGAGCGGAGGGGGCAGAGTGAGAGGGAATGGGGAGTCCTGCCGCTCTGGGGCTATGAGTTCTGTTCTGTTGATCACCACAGCCAGCTGAAGTGAGTTCCTCTCGTCAGTAGACCTGGCATTTCACATAGGGCTTCCCTGGTAGCTCAGCTGGTAAAAAATCCGCCTCCAATGCAGGAGACCTGGGTTCCATTCCTGGGTTAGAAAGATTCCCTGGAGGAGGGCATGGCAACCCACTCCAGTAGTCTTGCCTGGAGAATCCCATGGATAGAGGTGGCTGGCAGGCTACAGTCCATGGAGTCACAAAGAGTTGGACACGACTGCAACTAAGCACACATACACATTGTGTAGCTCAGGCACTCAGCTGAGCAGCCTGGTGAAGCCTTAGCCCAGATGCCTCATCTCTGAGCAAATCAAAAATGGCTCTTTCCCAAGAAAGACTGACAGCAGGAAACTGAAATTCTCTGGCCCCATGAAAGGACGTAGAAAAGAAGAAACCATACCAAAATTTGAAAGCTGGGAAACAGAGGATGAATGGTGATGATGTAGAAGTCTTGAGAAAGCTGAAGAGGAGAAAGCAAAGAAGCCACGGGATTTACTGCATGAGCTCTGCAGAGCTCAGGAATTGGCAGCTCAGAGTATGTCTAGACTGTGGTGATTGTGAAGCTGAAGCAAGAGGGCCAAGGTCTCTGTAAAAATCTAGAACCTCATGTATTCCCCCAACTCTGGTTAGCCAGGCTAACCTGGGGACCCTCCTGAATTCAGAAAAACCACCAGACATTTCTTCTCTGATAGTGTAAAACTAAGTCTCTGGACCTAGGGACACACAGGCAATGGTATAGGTTGGGGTCCCCTAATAAAAGTTTATGGGGGCTTATGTGAAAAATGTGCATATTCTATTTGGAAAACTTCCCTCAACACTTCCCCTGCACTTTTCCTCCCCTTTTCTGAAAGCAAGCAGCTGATTGATATCCTCCAGGCAAGATACTTGAGATGACTTCTTGGGAGAATCTGATTTCCTAAGTGAAGAAATTTTCCGATGCTAACACGGAGCACTGCTCAGTGACACAGATCACTCAGTTCAGTTCGGTTCAGTTCAGTCGCTTGTTTAACTTATGCGCAGAGTACATCATGAGGAACTCTGGTCTGGAAGAAGCAGGAATTAAGATTGCCGGGAGAAATATCAATAACCTCAGATATGCAGATGACACCACCCTTATGGCAGAAAGTGAAGAGGAACTCAAAAGCCTCTTGACACAGATCACTAATCATCATACAAAAGTGAAGTCGCTCAAACATGTCTGACTCTTTGCGACTCCATGGACTATAGCCTACCACACTCTCCGTCCATGGGATTTTCCAGGCAAGAATAGTGGAGTGGGTTGCCATTTCCTTCTCCAGAGGATCTTCCCAACCCAGGGATCAAAATGGGGTTTCCCACATTGTAGGCAGATGCTTTACGTCTGAGCCACCAGGGAAGAGTCACCTGTGGCCCACAGGCTCCTCTGTCCATGGGATATTCCAGGCAAGAATACTGGAGTGGGTTGACATTTCCTTCTCCAGGGGATCTTCCTGACTCAGGGATCCAACCCATGTCTCTTGCATTGGTAGGCGGGTTCTTTACCACTGAGCCACCTGGGAAGCCCACAAAGTACATACAAGAAGGCAGTGCTCCTCTACACACAGAGCTTCCAATCTTAAAATGGAGTAAAACCTTCTAATAGGAAAGGCAGAAGCCAAACACAGTAGAAGTGTAAAGGCAATTTGAGAAAATGACATGCAGGGGGGACAGTTGCAAACAGTTGTTTTTCCACCAACTGAAGGGGGAAAGGGTGGATTGTTTAGTAGATTATGTTGGAAAAAAATCTGCTTATGGTTTTGAGAATTTGAACTTGGATCACTACTTAATGCCACAAATAAAGGAGAATGCTAGAAGGGTTAAAAGTCTAAAATTGAAAGGGGAAGTTATAATTTTAATATAATAGAAGACTATCTCCATGACCTAGAGGCATGAAAGGACCTTTGTAAAAAATTCAGAAACAATACCATATGTAGAATTTTCAAAAAATAGGAATTCTTGTCCAATGAAGAATGCTATTAAAGACTAGTAACAGAATGAGAGAAGGGATCTCCAACATGTAAAACCGATGCTTTTATGTTTAGAATACAAAAAGTGGTGGTGGCATGCCCGTGCTCAGTCGTGTCCGACTCTTGGACACCATGGACTGTGGACTGTAGCCCGCCAGGCTCCTCTGTGGATTGGATTTCCCAGGCAAAGATACTGGAGAGGGTTGCCATTTCTCAGCCCAGGAATCATACCCACATTTCTTTTGTCTCCTGCATTGGCAGGTGGATTCTTTACCACTGCACTACCTGGAAATAAGAAAGCAACTCCATCAAATCAACAAGCAGCAGGCAGCAACCGCACACATTCTCTCATCTAGTCAAGAGCATCTCTGTGACATGGATACCTTCTCCCTCCGGTACTATCAATGTTTCCCTCTCAACGGTATCATTCTCATCAGCGTATGTACATCCTTTTGATCATTATTCAGTTTTAAAACACCCTTTCTTAACCCCACTTCAACTATATTTTTCTGTTCCTTTTCATAGAAGCAACTCCCCAAATTGTTGTCTGGACTGCTTGTTTCCAATTCATCTCATTCTCAATTTTTTATCATGTAATATTTCATTAATGAAAATACATGTAAGTTATAAAACATTAAAAAATGAACACCAATGAAACCTCTATTCCACTTGAAAACTGGAACATCTCCAACTTCACTGCATCAGCCTACATGTTCTTCCTCTGTGCCATCATTCTGCTCTTTCTCCCCCAAATGGAGAAGCCACTTCCTTAAATTTTGTGTGCATTATTTTATTTTACTTCATAAACTTTTATCATATATATCTGTATTGTTAAGCAAAACATACTAAAATCTGGGGGAGATCATGTTTCCCTTAGTTTTCCCTCCGTATTTTGACACATTCCAAATTTAACAGGTGCAGATGGAAACTCCTGACCTCACACCTCCCACAGTCTTCACAGTCTCACAGTATCATCCTTCTAGTGGTTCGGACAAAATTATTTTAGTCACTTCTGACTCCTCTCTTTCTCTTGTAGCGCCTATCCAATCTATCGGTAAATTTTGTTGGTTCTACCTTCAGAACACACAGAGAATCCAACTGCTTCCCATCTCTACTCTTTTCACCCAGGTGCAAGCCACTGTCACCTCTCATCTTGATTATTGAAAGATCCACGTATCTGTATCCTTGCTTTTGCCCTTGCCCCCATCTCCACCCACAGTCTATTCACAGCATAGCAACCAGAGTGATTATTTGAAAATCCATGTCAGATCACATTACTCCAGCTGAACACTCTGCAGCAGCTTCTATGTCAGGCAGAGTGAGCATCTACAAGGCACGTCACGCTCTGGACAGCCTCCCAGACTTCACACTGTGCTGTCAATTTCCTTTCCCACAATCTTCCTCGGGTCCACTCCCACCTACTTCCATCAACAAGTCAGAATCCTCCTGTCCCAGGGCCTTTGTCCTCTATCTGGGATGAAGCTATTTTCCGAGAATATCCCCTCTTCCCAAATGGCAGGCTCTCCCTCACCTCCTTTACTTCTTGCTGCTGCTGCTAAGTCACTTCAGTCGTGTCCGACTCCGTGAGACCCCATAGACGGAAGCCCACCAGGCTCCCCCGTCCCTGGGATTCTCCAGGCAAGAACACTGGAGTGGGTTGCCATTTCCTTCTCCAATGTGTGAAAGTGAAAAGTGAAAGTGAAGTCGCTCAGTCGTGTCCGACCCTTAGCGACCCCACGGACTGCAGCCTACCAGGCTCCTCCATCCATGGGATTTTCTAGGCAATAGTACTGGAGTGGCTTGCCATTGCCTTCTCCGCCTTTACTTCTTAAATATCATCTAATCAGTGAGACTTACCCTAACAGTCTCCTTAAAATAGTATTTGAACACCTTGCCTGGAGAATCCCAGGGACGGGGGAGCCTGGTGGGCTGCCGTCTATGGGATCGCACAGAGTCGGACACGACTGAAGCAACTTAGCAGCAGTAGAAGCAGCACTTTTTATCGGAGGAGGCAATGGCACCACGCTTCAGTACTCTTGCCTGGAAAATCCATGGATGGAGGAGCCTGGTGGGCTGCAGTCTATGGGGTTGCGAAGAGTCAGACAGGACTGAGCGACTTCACTTTCACTTTTCACTTTCACACATTGGAGAAGGAAATGGCAACCCACTCCAGTGTTCTTGCCTGGAGAATCCCAGGGACAGGGGAGCCTAGTGGGCTGCCGTCTATGGGGTCACACAGAGTCGGACACGACTGAAGTGACTTAGCAGCAGCAGCAGCACTTTTTATCCTGCTTTCCTGCTTTTTTTCCTCTACAACTCATCACATTCTGATAGGTATATATATATTTTTTTGCTTGTTTGTTTACTCTCCAACTACTTTTCACTAAAATACAAGCTCCATGAAGGCAAGAGTTTCTGTCTGTATTGTTCAGTGCTCTGTCCCCAGCAATGCCTAGAACATACTACATCTCAATAAATATTTATTGAATGACTAAATGGATGGATAAATAAGTCAATGAATAAATGATTTTTCATTTACCTCACTTTCACCAGCTACAACTATCCTACTCCCAACTCCACATCTTACCACCCCTTACCTAACCCTAATCAAACTCCAGGCCAAAGCAAACTGGTATTTAGCCCCCTACCCAGTGACTTCTAGATGGTAATTACAGATTCTCTCTTTTCCTCCTTTCAGAGCCACCAGAGGTGTTCCCCACAGCTTTTGCCTATTTCTCCTTTAGCAATCCCAAAGGCTGTCAGAGCACTGAAAGCTTTAAAATGTATTCTTCCCCAACTGAAGGTAGAATGCTATTTCTCTGGAAGTCATTACCTATTTGTCTTCCACCACTGACATAAGCCCATTGTCCATTTTAAGGATATTAAAGCCTAAATCCTAACAGCCTGTGAGCAAAACATCCAATTTTTCAGTTTTAAGAGGTGGCATATTTGGGTTTAAATTACACTTAGAAAAATAAAAAGCAATAAACCAGATTCCACTTACTCCACATCCTTCCTCTTTCTTGGAAAATCTTAGATCAGAAAAACCTAAATTACATGAAATTTACAAAATTAGCTGCATCATGAATAAATTGATTTATTATTCAAGATGTTGGGGAGTACATTTTATTACTCAGTATCCTTGGAACAAAATATTTGAAATGTGAGATGAAATATTTTCAAGTTGCTTCACTAAATTAAGGCAGACCAAAAAGAACATCTGCACATTAACATAAAACATTCATCAGGAGGTCTGTCACAATGTAGAGGAAAATGGTCCCAAAAAATTTTTTTTCTAGTAATTTCCATTAAATGTGTAGCCCGTGACCATTTTTACTCTACTGCATTCTGGAACTTACCTCAGGTAATGGAAGCTATATCCAAAGAGCTTGTAAACTATTCACTACAAAGAAATAGAAACTTCCAGAAGTTTTCTTAATGATTAAGAAGATATGAATGACCAAATAACCTAAAAATCAATTGGGTTCATTTCATATGTAGCTCAAGAACTGAAGTTCAATATTTGTAGAACTCGTGAACTTCTAATGAGGAACAATGTTTTCAATTTTCAATTAAACTGTTCAGTTCAAATTTTCAGGCTTATTTCTGAGTTCCCCTCATCTTCTCCCTCTGAGTCTGCTTCTGATGCATTGTTTCTTCAAGGTCAGATCCCAAATGCTATTCACCTGCCTCAATATTTTCAATAAATGTTGGACCCTTAGGTTCTTAAAGGAAATGCAACATACATTTTTCTAAGTTTACTTTACAGAAAACTTGCAGGAGTTTCATGTATCACTAGTTTTAGAACTAAGCAGTATGAAGGGGAATAGCTTAGAACAATAGAATACTCAAGCTGAAAGAAACGAAATTTTCTGGTTAATCTTCTCCTTTCATAAGGAAACTCGGGATAAATTATTTTCCTGGAGTCCAGAAGCCAGTTCATTGCTACACTGGAATTGGAATGGAAGCCCTTGCTAGTCAGCCAGCCCTGATTTTCATCACTATCTTTTGAAGTCACTATGTGCATAGTTTACCTATGTCTTCTTTATCCCTGCATCTAGTCAGACACCAAATCCCAGGCTTTGATCTTAGAAAGTTCTTCATTTTCTGGTCTCTCCTCTGCATTCACTTGTCACTGTCTTGATCCAGCCTCTCACTGTCTCTTGCCTGGACTGCTACTTGGTCCTTCTGTCCAGCTGTTCTGCTACCCTCCCACCAGCTTGCATTGGCTTCCTGTTGTTTCTGAAATCAAACCCAAGCTCTTCACCCTCGGGTACAAAATTTTTTTATAATTGTTTGGAGCCCTATCTCCCCACATCCTAATCTCGTCAACTCTACTTTAGTCCCAGGGACTATTAGACATCACTTTCTTCTGCCCAAAATGACTTCTAATGTTCCTTATAACCTGGCAAGGGACTTCTCAGGTGGCACTAGGGGTAAAGAACCATCCTGCCAATGCAGGAGACACAGGAGACGGAGTTTCAATCCCTGGTTCAGGAAGATCCCCTGGAAGAGGGCATGGCAACTCACTCAAGTATTCTTGCTTGGGAAATCCCATGGACAAAGGAACCTGGTGGGCTACAGTCCATGGGGTTGCAAGAGAGTCAAACACAACTGAGCGACTAAGCATGTACTCATGCACATTACCTGCCAATAAATCATGTCCATTTGATTATTGGGAAACTCCTAGTCATCCTTCAAAAACAATTCAAACATCACTTCCTCTCAGCTTTTGTAACACTGTGAAAGTATGGACCCACCTTGGTCTTTTAATCACCTCTGTCTGCAGTCCACCTCCCCACATATAACCTCATCAGCCTCTTCCACAGTTTAGGCCTTGTCCTTGATTTCAAATTTGGTCTTCCACTTCTCTCATCCTGATCTTGCCCCTCCCCAACACTCAGACTTTTGATTTCCAGATTTTCACACTTGTCTTGTCTTTCTTTACATGTGTGCATGCTCAGTCATGTCCAACTTTTTGCGACCCCATGAATTGCAGACCTCCAGGGTCCTCTGTCCATGGAATTTTCCAGGCAAGAATACTGTAGTGGGTTGCCATTTCCTTCTGCAGAGGATCCTCCTGACCCAGGGATTGTACCCTCATCTCTCACATCTCCTGCATTATCAAGCAAGGTTCTTTACCATTTGAGCCACCAGGTTCTCCAAAGATAAGTCTCTCCACAGACTGATGAATTAGATCTTACAATGCCTCCTTATTTTCCCCCTCAGTCCAGGGTCTTAGGTGACCTACACCAGGATTCTGCCCCCAAAGGCAGCTCACAGCAGGCATGACCTGGTCCCCCAGGAGGACCAAACATTAGAAAGATTTAGGTAGAACTTCTCACACTGAAATGGTGTGAGTAGCTTACATATTTGTCTACCTCTTTAAATTGTGTATTACTTCAGGTCAGGAATTGTCTTTTTTCTTTAATCGCTGATGCCTAAAGTAGGGCGGATATAGAGTTGGCATTTAATAAATATATGAATGAGCAATAAATATGTGAATGAATCTTTTTAAATTAATTTTTGTTGCTCTGTCAGGATCAGCTAGATTATGCTGTGATGACAAACCCCAGACCTCAGTGGCTTAAAGTAGCAAGGATTTACTTGCATTTCCAATGTGGAGATAAGGGAGCTCTGATCATCAGAGTCAGTCTAGAATGCAGATTAGTGAAGGTTTATCCCAAAAAGTATTTCCATGACACCTGGAAAGTCTAGAGCCAATAACTAAAAGCACATCATTTCTACCCAAATCCATTTGCTAGACCTAGTCACATGACTATCTGACTTCAAAGAGACCAGGAAGGACAATCCTAACAAGCACCCAGAAGGACAAGTGCACTGGGCATCAATGCAGGTGGCAATATCCACCATGTGCCACTCCTCTGGCTACGTGTTCAGTTCCTCTTCACTCCATATGCAGGGCACAGCCCCCTGCCGTGGCCCTGTCCTTGCATTGCACAGTGGGTATATATGTGTTAGGGGAAAAGGTAAGCGATAACAAGTCTTTTCATTTCACAGGTTTTGAATTCAAGAGGCAATACATCTGACCTAATGTAGAAACAAGTGTTTATGACCAATGTGTATCAGGTTCCTGTGCTGTGCTGCTGTGTTCTGTCACTTGGTTGTGTCTGACTCTGTGATCCCATGGACTGCAGCCTGCCAGGCTTGTCCATAGGATCCTCCAGGCAAGAATACTGGAGTGGGTTGCATTTTCTACTCCAGGGGGCCTTCCCAACCCAGGGATGAAACCTGCCATCTCTTGTGTCTCTTGCATTGGCAGGCAGATTCTTTACCACTGCACCACCTGGGAAGCCCGTGTTAGTTTCCAGGGCTGACATAACAAATTGTTGCAAACTGCGTGGCTCAAAGCAACAGGTGCTTATTGTCTCACAGTTTTGGACAACAGACCATGAAGTGAAAGTGTCAGCAGAGTTCTGTTCTCTCTGAAACCTATAGGGGAGAAACTTTTTTTCCCTCTTCATAGCTTCTGGTGGTTTGCCAGTGATCCAGAATGTTCCTTGGCTTGCAGCAGAGAGCACTTCTGTTGCTGCCTCTGTTTCATGTTATCACATGACACTTTCCTCTCACATCTGTTTCTTCCACTTTTCTTAAAGAGACATCAATCATAATGGTTTCAGGTCCACCTTAATCCAGTATGGTCTTATCTTAGTTTGATTCTTCCTATTTCCAAGTAAGGTTATATTCACAGGCACCAGAGGTTAGGCCTCCAACATATATTTTTAGGGGAACACAATTCAACCAATAACAGCATTTACCTTTCCAAAACCCTCCTATAGACAGAGTTACACATTAGCCAGAAGTCATGAATTTTTACCTCACTGCTATGACTGGTTGGTAATTTTATGCTGACTTCCTTGGAAAGGGTATTTATGTATTGTGCAGAAGGGAAAGACAGTGAACCAAATATTTTGATGTCTAGAATGGTGGAATATGGTAGACATTAGAGCTCCGAGTATTTAAGAGAAGATACTTCCAGTTATCTTCCAACCAAACAGTTGGATTATACGTCTCTGCTTCCATGAAACGAGCTGTGAAATTATGTAACTTTCTTTAAGCCAGTGAAATGTGAGCCAACTTGATATGTGTTATTTCCAGATACTAAAATTTAATGAGCCAAAGCACAATTTTTCACCTTTCTTTTTATCTTCTAGGTTGAAAGTAATTTTCCAGGTAGTGAAAATTTTGGAATAAAGGCCCTGGTATAAAGGACAGCATGAAGTAAAAACTCCATCATACAGACCTGTAGTTAGTATGTATCATATCCTATGATACAGCAATTTACATTATATATACACATATGTATTTGTATATACATACATGAAAAATTCCTGTACCTATTCATCAGAGAAACATATAGAAGTATTTTTAATAGAATTGTTGCAGCAAAAAATGGGAGTCAATCTAAATACTCATCAATTGTAGGTTGAAATAAATAAATAGCTACATCAATAATCTGAATAAAAATGAAAACAAGTGAATTACAGCTATAAAAATCAATATAACTTTTCAAAACATAATTTTAAACAGTCATAATAGAAGATATAGGTATGACTTCAATTCTATAATACAGTGAGAATTAATCAGTACTTACTTATATCGATGCTTTTGAACTGTGGTGTTGGAGAAGACTGTTGAGAGTCCCTTACACTGCAAGGAGATCCAACCTGTCTATTCTAAAGGAGATCAATCCTGGATGTTCATTGGAGGGACTGATGCTAAAGCTGAAACTGCAATACTTTGGCCACCTCATGCGATGAGTTGACTCACTGGAAAAGACTCTGATGCTGGGAAAGGTTGGGGGCGGGAGGAGAAGGGGACGACCGAGAATGAGATGGCTGGATGGCATCACCGACTCTGTGGACGTGGGTTTGAGTGTACTCCGGGAGTTGGTGATGGACAGGGAGGCCTGGCGTGCTGTGATTCATGGGGTCGCGGAGAGTCGGACACGACTGAGCGACTGAACTGAACTGAACTGAACTGAACTTATATAGAGGTATAAAAATGTCTGATAACAGTGAAGAAAAACCAGGGAACAAAATTCAGCTAAATAACTACTTCTAACAGATACTGAGTATAATGTGATTGGAGAAGGCACACAGAGCTCCTAGGGTATGAAAATTCTTCTTCTGGCATGACTGTTGGGTACATGCTATTCATTTTATTATTGGTCTTTAAGCTTTACTTTGTACTCTTTTTACAACCTGTATTTCAAAACTATTGAAAAAGTAAATCTTGGACATATATATGAAGGACACAAGTTATAGAAATAATACCATTTCCCCCTTGTGATTCTTTTTTCTTTTTAAATTAATTTTTATTGGAATATAGTTGCTTTACAATATTCTGTTAATTTCTACTGTACAGCAAAATTAATCAGCTATGTGTGTGAGCTAAGTTGCTTCAGCTGGTTCAACTCTTTATGACCCTAGGAACTGCAGCTGGCCAGGCTTCTCTGTCCCTGGGAGTCTTCAGGCAAGAATACTGGAGTGGGTTTCCATCCCTTCCTTCAGGGGATCATCCCATCCCAGGGATCAAACCCAGGTCTCTTATGTCTCCTGCATGGTCAGTGGGTTCTTTGCCACCAGTGCCACCTAGTAATCAACTATACGTATACTATGTGTACATATATCCTCCATTTTGGGGTTTTGCTTCCCATTTAGGTCACCACACAGCGCTGAGTAGAGTTTCCTGAGCTACACAGAAGGTTCTCATTTGTTGGCTTCTCAGGAGGCCCCAGTGGTAAAACCCACCTGCCAAAGCAGGTAGCCATTTGAGAGATGTGGGTTCGATCCCTGGGCCAGGAAGATCCTTGGAGAAGGACATGGCAACTGACTCCAGTATTCTTGCCTGGAGAATCCCATGGACAGAGAAGTTATCTTTCCATTAGTTATCTCACTAGTTATCTATTTTATGCATAGTACCAGTAGTGTATATATGTCAATCCCAATCTCCCAATTTATTCCATCCCCTTTTTCTTTGGTATCCATATCTTTGTTCTCTATGTCTGTGTCTTTATTTCTATTTTGCAATGTACCATTTTTCTAAATTCCTTACATATGCGTTAATATGTGATAACTATTTTTCTCTTACTGACTTATTTCATTCTGTATGACAGCCTCTAGGTTCATCCATTGCTCTGCAAATGATCCAATTTCATTCCTTTTTATGCCTGACTAATATTCTATTGTATATATGAACCATATCTTCTTTATCCATTTCTCTGTTGATGAACATTTATATTACTTCCATGTCCTAGCTATTTCATTGCTTTCTCTGGGTATATGCCCAGTAATGGCATTGCTGGGTCATATGGTACTTCTATTTTTATTTTTTTTAAGGAACTTCCAAACTGTTCTCTGTAGTGGCTGTATCAATTTACATTCCTGCCAACAGTGCAAGAGCGTTCCCTTTTCTCCACACCTTCTTCAGCATTTATTGTTTGTAGATTTTTTGATGTTGGCCATTCTAACCTGTGGAGAAGTCAATGGCACCCTACTCCAGTACTCTTGCCTAGAGAATCCCATGGATGGAAGAGCCTGGTGGGCTGCAGTCCATGGGGTCGCTAAGAGTCGGACATGGCTGAGTGGCTTCACTTTCATTTTTCATTTTCATGCATTGGAGAAGGAAATGGCAACCCACTCCAGTGTTCTTGTCTGGAGAATCCCAGGGACGGGAGAACCTGCTGGGCTGCCATCTCTGGGGTCGCATGAATCAGACACGACTGAAGTGACTTAGCAGCAGCAGTAGTTCTGACCTGTGTGAGATAATACCTCATAGTAGTTTTGATTTGCATAAGTATCTAGCCTTACATTCCTTAATCCATTTTGAGTTTATTTTTGTTTATGGTATCAGGGAGCACTCTAATTTCATTCTTTTACTGTAGCTGTCCAGTTTTCCCACCCTTATTGAGAAGACTGTCTCTTCTCCACTATATATTCATGTCTCCTTTGTCATAGATTAGGTGATCATAAGTGCATGCGTTTATCTCTGGGCTTTCTATCCTATCCCATTGATCTATACTTCTGGTTTTCTGCCAGTACCGTACTTCCTTGATGTTTTCCAATGTAGTCTGAACTCGGGGAGCCTGATTCCTCCAGCTACTTTTTCCTGTCTTAAGATTGCTTTCACTATTCGATGTCTTTTGTTTTTCCATACAAATTGTAAAATTTTCTATTCTAGTTCTGTGAAAAATGCCATTGGTGATTTAATAGGGATTCCATTGAATCTGTAGATTGCTTTGGATAGTATAGTCTTTTTCACAGTATTGATTCTTTCATTCCAAAAACATGGTATGTCTCTTCATCTGTTTGTGTCATCTTTGATTTCTTTCATCAGTATCATATAGTTTTCTGTATACAGATATCTTGCCTCCTTAGGTAGGTTTATTCCTAGGTATTTCATTCTTTTTTTCACAATAGTAAATGAAATTGTTCCTTATTTCTCTTTCTGATCTTTCATTGTGAGGGTATAGGAATGCTGGAGATTTCTGTGTATTAATTTTGTAATATGCAACTTTACCATATTTATCAATTAGCTCTAGTACTTTTCTAGTGACATTTTTATGATTTTCTATGTATAGTATGTTATCTGCAAACAGTGATAGTTTTAACTCTTCTTTTCAAAACTGGATTCCTTTTATTTCTTTTTCTTCTCTGATTGCTGTGGCTAAGACTACCAAGGCTATGTTGACTAATAGTGGTGAGAGTGGACACCCTTGTCTTGTTCCTGATATTAAAGGAAATGCTTTTAGTTTTTTACCATTGAGAATAATGTTTGCTGTGCATTTGTCATATATGGCCTTTATTATGTTGAGGTGATTTCCCTCTATGCCCATTTTCTGGAGAGTTTTTATCATGAATTGTGTTGAATTTGATCAAAAGTTTCTCTGCGTCTATCGAGATGGTTATGTGGTTTTTATTATTCAATTTGTTAATACAGTGTATCACATTGATCAATTTGTGTACTTGCTACCAGACATTCACAAAGCAGGATTTGACTTCATAGACTTGATACCAGTTCTTAGAGCTGGTCTTAAAGACCATCCTTCAGCCAGTCTGCTGTAAGCATTGTGAGATAGAATCTTTTTAACTCGTAGGGTGGAGAAGCATACACAGGGCAGATGTCTGGGAATCAAAAAGTGGTCATGAAATTTATTGTCTGTGGCCCTCTTACATATCAGTAAGAAGGATGAGTGATTAAAGGAAAATTTTACTCAGGCAACCAAGGCATTTGTAAACATCATGATTTGTAATCTGCATGCATATACTTCTGATTTTTCTAGCTTAGAACTTCTCTAGGAGCAGAAAGAGCCCCAATGAATAGTTCTTTGCTTAAAAGGAATTAGTTTCTTTACCTCCATGTCCAAGTTTAATAACAAGCATTATAGGTTTCATTCTTTCATAAAATAACTGTTTAATTGAAATGAAAGAAAACCTGTAAAACTCAAGTTTTGTCATTTTTAATGAAAACCTTAAAAGAAAAATGGTGTTGACCCAAAGATTTTTGATAATTCAGTAATGAGGCAGTCATGACTTTTTATATATGGTTTAAGGGAAAAGTTTAGTTCTTCCCAAAGTAAATTTAGTGTGCAGAAGTTCATCATCAAGTCAAACAAAGACAAATGTCATATGGTATGCTTATACATCGGAGAAGGCAATGGCAACCCACTCCAGTACTCTTGCCTGGAAAATCCCATGGACGGAGGAGCCTGGTAGGCTGAAGTCCGTGGAGTTGCCAAGAGTCAGACACGACTGAGCAACTTCACTTTCACTTTTCACTTTCATGCATTGGAGAAGGAAATGGCAACCTACTCCAGTGTTCCTGCCTGGAGAATCCCAGGGACGGGAGAGCCTGGTGGGCTGCCATCTATGGGGTCGCACAGAGTCGGACATGACTGAAGAGAATTAGCAGCAGCAGCAGCAGCATGCTTATATGTGGAAGCTAAAAAAAAATGGTCTGAATGAACCTATTTATGAAACAAACAGAATCACAGGTGTAGAAAACAAACTTATGGTTACTGGGGGAAACAAGGGCACAAAGGATGAATTGGGAGACTGGAATTGACATATACACTGTACTACATATAAAATAACTTTATGACCTACTCTATAGCATAGGGAACTTTAATCAAAACCCTGTCATGGCTTGTATGAGAAAAGAATCTAAAAGTATGTATAACTGACTCACTTTCCTGTACATCTGAAAGTATCACAACATTGTAAATCAACTAAATGCCAATACAAACTAATTAAAAAAGGAAAACAACTTGGCATCAACCTGAGAACTAAGCCTAGACTTGGTCACAGCTTTAGGATATGGAGTTCCAGACACTTTGGGAGCATAGCGCTCTGTTATATCTACCTAGCATCAGCACATCAATTAATTCAAACAAAAAGATTGAAAATAAAAGTTAAATTGATTATTTCATCCCATGCAAATAATAACTAACTCACTATTCTTCATATTAACTAGTGGCAGGTATGATGTTCTGTTCTTAGATCCTCAATAGATTTGCTGATGATCATGGTGTACCAGTGTACCTTCTTTTAGCCCATTAGTATCTTTCCCAGTGATAAAGACTTTTCTGACATTCAGCACCTGACAGATTGTTTTCTAGTTACCAATTCAGGACACAACACATCCTGCTTTAAATCCCACTGTGTATCCAAATGGCCCATTCAGTTTATGTGCATCTCTCTTCTACTAAAAATTTAATTAATCCAGATGCTCAGGGTCTTTTAGCTAATTTAGTGTTCTGATTAACTCAGGATTAAACAAAGAATTCCTTTTTTCCCAAGCTATGTTGTAAAAAACATTACTAAACTGTGTTATCTTGCATTCTTGCTTAAATACTAAGACTTATAAAAACCCTGCCCTGAAAATAATCTTTCTTTTTAGCATTCCAAAAAGAGAAATTTCCAATTCAGGCTTCAGCAGGGTGACTCCTTTTCTGAAGACTTATTTTTGAATAGGGGTGCTGTTCAGTGCTGAAAATTTGAATGCTGTTGATTGTTCTGAGTGTTCATAGGAAGGACTGATGCTGAAGTTGAAACTCCAATACTTTGGCCACCTGATGCAAAGAGCTGAGTCATTTGAAAAGACCTTGATGCTGGGAAAGATTAAGGGCGGGAAAAGAAGGGGACAACAGAAGATGAGATGCTTGGATGGCATCACCAACTAAATGGACATGGGTTCGGGTAAACTCCGGGAGTTGGTGATGGACAGGGTTCATGGGGTTGCAAAGAGTCAGACACGACTGAGCAACTGAACTGAACTGTCCAAGACTTTATTCAGTTTTAAACTCATAAGTCTAAAGTTTATTAATTCATTCTCCCCACTCCTTTCCCAGCATTACACCCTTGCCACCTTTTAGTTCTTGTCTCTTCTGGATCTATTTATGCAGCGACCTTGCCTAAAATACTGTTGATAAGGAAATGTCAACTCAGACAGATTTGGCCTTTTGAGTTTTTCCCCCTTTGCATCCTGTCCATAAACATAAGCTTAGATACATCAAACAAAGTATAAATGGGAGAGTGGAGTTTACTGAAGCTCATATAGAGACAGATCAGTCTAATTATTTTAAATGAAGAAAACAAAACTATGGGAAGACAATTAGTCTGAGGTCTGAAGGAGATCAGTCCTGGGTGTTTATTGGAAGAACTGATGCTAAAGCTGAAACTCCAATACTTTGGCCACCTCATGCGTCGAGTTGACTCACTGGAAAAGAGTCTGATGCTGGGAAGGACTGGGGGCAGGAGGGGAAGGGGATGACAGAGAATGAGATGGCTGGATGGCATCACCGACTTGATGGATATGAGTTTGAGTGAACTCCGGGAGTTGGTGATGGACAGGGAGGCCTGGCGTGCTGTGATTCATGGGGTCGCAAAGAGTCGGACATGACTGAGCGACTGAACTGGACTGAACTGAACTGAGGAGACTTAATTTCTTGTCCCAGCTACTTATTAGGTTTAGGATCTTGCACAGGTTATTTAACATCAATGTTTACATTTCCTGATATAAAAAGGAAGGGGTTTATGATTCTTTGATGTTCCTTTTTGTCCCCCTCTTGCTTTTTGTGAACCCATGAACTTCTTCAGTGTTCAATCAAATGGGGAAATAGATTGCTGATTAAGACAAATTTCCAGGAATGATTTTAGTCTTTTCCAAACTAGTGTCTTATCTTAAACACATAACATATTAAAACTTTTATTCCTCTCTTACATCAACCAGTGGCATCTGCTCAACCAACCACTAGAGTCAGCAACTTCAAAAATCTTAGTGATCAGAGAGACAATTTTTCAAAAAAGTAAAAGTTAGATCACTTCATCCTTCATGTATAAAACATTCAATAAATTTGACAAAAGTGTAATTGGATTTGAACAGAGACTAATTGGCAGATTTACCGAGTGATGATCTGAGTGGTGAGAATCCAAAATCATGTATACTCCATCTGTCTGGAGAATCAATAGACAAATGGAAGACCCATTTTTAAGTTACTGAAAAGCAAAGATCATTAAAAATTATTTTGGAGCATAAACATGAAGTTATTATTTTTCAGTCCAACCCACGAATTTAGAAAATTCATAAATCAGAAGATAAGAATAGCATTACTGTTCACTGGGTGGATAATAATGATTCAATGCCATAACCATTACATTCTTAGAAAAATAATTTTCACCATCATTTTCATCTTCTATATTCTTGGATCAGAATGTGGTGATTTGTTATTAGTTAACTGGAATGATAAATGCCCCAAAAGAATATCTAGACTATACAGACTATAATGAGTAAATGATAGGAAGACTAAATGTTAGATTTCTAGTTAGTATTTTTGGATCCTTTTGGTTTAAATCTTCACATTTAATGACGTTTTGTAGGACAGTTATATTCACAGTGTCGCACAGTGATTTGGTGGCCAGAATTCAACATCATACTCCTCCAAAGAGTATTCAGTTCAGTTCAGTTCAGTCACTCAGTCGTGTCCGACTCTTTGCGACCCCATGAATCACAGCACACCAGGCCTCCCTGTCCATCACCAACTCCCGGAGTTCACTCAAACTCATGTCCATCGAGTCGGTGATGCCATCCAGCCATCTCATTCTCTGTCATCCCCTTCCCCTCCTGCCCCCAATCCCTCCCAGCATCAGAGTCTTTTCCAGTGAGTCAACTCGTCACATGAGGTGGCCAAAGTATTGGAGTTTCAGCTTTAGCATCAGTCCTTCCAATGAACACCCAGGATTGATCTCCTTTAGAATGGACTGGTTGGATCTCCTTGCAGTCCAAGGGACTCTCAAGAGTCTTCTCCAACACCACAGTTCAAAAGCATCAGTTCTTCGGTGATCAGCTTTCTTCACAGTCCAACTATTAACATTTTTAAAAAGAAGATTCCTGGTAATAAAATTTAACTCCAATCCTTAGTCACACACATGAACACACAGAGCCACACAATTGGTGGTGGTGGTGGTTTAGTCACTAAGTCATGTCCAACTCTTGTGACCCCATGGACTGTAGCCCATCAGGGTCTTCTGTCCATGGGATTTCCCAGGCAAGAATACTGGAGTGGATTGCTATTTCCTACTCCAGGGGATCTTCCTGTCCCATAGATCAAATCTGGGTCTTCTGCATTGCAGAACCTTCTTCTGAACCACCAGGGGAGTCCCTCCACCCCCAACCCCCCACAATTAATCACTCTTATATCCACCTTTCACATCTACATAAAGATATCACTTAGCTCAACAAAAATGTTACTGGATTATGATTTCAAGTCACTCTACCAAACTGGCGCAAGGACAGAAAATGCTTGAAGTATCTCTCAGGTTCAGTTCAGTTCAGTTCAGTTCAGTCGCTCAGTCGTGTCTGACTCTTTGCAACCCCATGAATCACACATGCCAGGCCTCCCTGTCCATCACCAACTCCCAGCGTTCACTCAAACTCATGTCCATCGAGTCGGTGATGCCATCCAGACATCTCATTCTCTGTCATCCCCGACTCCTCCCACCCCCAATCCCTCCTAGCATCAGACTCTTTTCCAGTGAGACAACTCGTCACATGAGGTGGCCAAAGTATTGGAGTTTCAGCTTTAGCATCAGTCCTTCCAATGAACACCCAGGTTAACTTTCATTTATATTCAGCTTTCTTCTTTAGAATACTTCACATTGTTTCATTTTGTTTTGCAATTTTCTTAAGGTATTTTAAAATGAAGAAGTTCAAATCTCCTCTTTCCATTAATAGATATTTCTTCCATTATACGTCTGCTTCTTTCTTCTCAAACGTGATCTTTTATATAAAAGTGGGTCACAGAAAATTGTTAATGTCAAGTCATTCCAGATCCATTAATCCACATTTCAGGGCTGAAGAAGCAATATGTGACGTTACCAGGAAACAATTTCAGGTAGACTACACTGCTATTTCTTGTGTTCTTCCCTAAGGAAATATCTTTGTTAGAAGAAAATGGGTAATTTTAAATATTGCATTTGTTTTCAATGACTTAAAACTCTTCAAATTTTAAGCTCAAAGGATTAAGCAAAAATAAAACCTCATTATATTACATGTTATCTGATGAACAATTTTACAAACTACTTTTTAAAAACTTTTCACACCCAGAGCAGTGTGAAGAAGCACAAAGAGTGCTGAGCTCAGAGTCAGAATATCTAGGTTTGATACTTGATATACCATCAACAAGCTATGATGGGTGCATAGTTATTGGCTGTACTCTCCTATTTGCAAGAAAGATCTTTTAGCTTCCATATGCTTCCCTGGTAGCTCAGCTGGTAAAGAATTTGCCTGCAAGGCAGGAGACCCCGATTCTATTCCTGGGTCAGGAAGAGGCACTAGACAAGGGATAGGCTACCCACTCCAGCATTCTTGGGATTCTCTGGTGGCTCAGTTGGTAAAGAATCCACCTGCAATGCGGGAAACCTAAGTTCTATCCCTAGGTTGGGAAGATCCCTTGAAGAAGGGAACGGCTACCCGCTTCCATATGATTCTATGACATTTCTACAATTCTCACCACTTCATTCAACCCATGCACATTCTAAATTCTGTGCCAGGCCCTGTCTCAGGGGCTGGAGAGATCACAGATGACAAGGTACAGACTTGACCACTCAAGAGCCTGATGGAGCAGAAGAGGAGGTGCATCAACATGAGTATACTCTGGGGTACGGCTGCATCTACCTAGTATTTTCACCACATCCAGCTCCTATCATTCTCCTCACCTTGCTACACACACATGCACCTTCACACACACACACACACACATATACCCACCCAAGCAGCTTCCCCATCACAAAAATATAGCTTTTAATCAAATTCAGTGAGTCAACATCTACAGTACTCTAATTTGTATGGTTAAAATGTTATCTTTTTGAATGACTAAATTCTTCAGTATGTCCTGGTTATTAGAAATGTGAATGGGTGACTAAAAATTCTCTAGCATGCCTATAGAAAAGAAAATAAGTTAAAAAAATATGTCCAAGTCTATGTTAAAAAGGAGAGATATTCCCATCGTGACCCCTTCTGGAAGAACATAACCATCTTACACTAAAATATTCCTTCCATTAATTTCTCATATTATCTGAAATTCAACTGTCAAGTATTTACTACATTGATTTAAAGTACTTCTTGTTGTTCAGTTGCTAAGTCGTGTCCAGCTATTTGCAACTCCATGGACTGCAGCATGCCACATTTCCCCATCCTTCACCATCTCCTGGAGTTTGTTCAAACTCCTGTCCATTAAGTCAGTGATGCCATCCAACCATCTCATCCTCTTTCATTTCCTTCTCCTCCTGCCTTCAATCTTTCCCAGCATCAGGGTCTTTTCAAATGAGTCACCTCTTCAAATCAGGTGGCCCAAGTACTGGAGTTTCAGTTTCAACATCAGTCCTTCCAGTGAACACCCAGGACTGATCTCCTTTAGAATGGACTGGTTGGATCTCCTTGCAATCCAAGGGACTCTCAAGAGTCTTTTCCAACACCGCAGTTCAAAAGCATCAAATTCAAAAGATCAAAAGCATCGGTACTCAGCTTTCTTTATAGTCCAACTCCCACATCCATACATGACTACTGGAAAAACCACAGCCTTGATTAAACAGACCTTTGTTGGCAAAGTAATGTCTCTGCTTTTTAATATGCTGTCTAGGTTGTTCACAACTTTCCTTCCAAGGAGTAAGTGTCTTTTAATTTCGTAGCTGCAATCACCATCTGCAGTGATTTTGGAGCCCCAAAAAATAAAGTCAGCCACTGTTTCCACTGTTTCCCCATCTATTTCCCATGAAGTGATGGGACCAGATGCCATGATCTTAGTTTTCTGAATGTTGAGCTTCAAGCCAACTTTTTCACTCTCCTCTTTCACTTTCATTAAGAGGCTCTTTAGTTCTTCTTCACTTTCTGCCATAAGGGTGGTGTCATCTGCATCCGTTCCGTTCAGTCGCTCAGTCGTGTCCGACTCTTTGCGACCCCGTGGACTGTAGCCTACCAGGCTTCTCCGTCCATGGGATTCTCCAGGCAAGAATACTGGAGTGGGTTACCATTTCCTTCTCCAGGGGATCTTGCATATCTGAGGTTATTGGTATTTCTCCCAGCAATCTTGATTCCAGCTTGTGCTTCTTCCAGCCCAACATTTCTTATGATTACTCTGCATAAGTTAAATAAGCAGGGTGACAACAAACAGCCTTGACATACTCCTTTTACTATTTGGAACCAGTCTGTTGTTCCATGTCCTGTTCTAACTGTTGCTTCCTGATCTGCATACAGATTTCTCAAAAGGCAGGTCAGAGTCTTGCAAATGAGTTAGAAATGTTTTAATGACTTTGAACTCCCCTGAAGATGATGGAAAGGAAGAAATATATCAGCAAAGTCTTGCTTTTAGCCAACAGTTGGTTTACTACAAAATTATATTACCTCATGTTACATATGATTGCAACTCCAGTTTCTGCCAGAGGAGACAGTTAATCCAAAATATCCCTTTTTCAGGGAATTAACAGTCAAACTCAATGAGGTGAATGCAGAGTATGTATTGACAAATCTTTTGCTCAACTGATTAAAAAAAACAGAGAGGAGACATGGGCACCCCTTTATGTCAGGAAAAAATGGTGTGGAACACAGGCACTGTGTTCCACAGGCAACTCTGGCAAAGGCTGTGTGTTTTGAAACTTGGTGCCAAGAGCCAGTGTGTTATCTGTAAACACTGATCTTGTTCTCTGGAAGGCCTCGCAGTTATCTTCAATTTGGTCACTTCTCTTTCATCAAAACATTCCAGTTTCCTTATCTCCGAAATAATCCATTATGGCTATTTTCTATTTTGGAGGAAGGAAGAGGAAAGATGGCTTATCTTTATAAATGTGCTTCCAAAAGGACCTGGGCCAGCTCACACATTTGACACGTAGCACAAAGGCACAATAGGACAATTAGAGCAAAAAGGAATCCATGAAAGAGAAAGAGTTGGTGTTAGTACATGAACAGCTGAATAAATTTCTACACTTGGGAAATTATTATGGATCTAACATTTCTAGCTACTAAGGAGAGAGACAGGAAGAGAACAGGACGGCAGAGGAGTAGGTGGACATGGAGTACATCTCTCTCTAAGGATACATCAGGAATACACCTTCAGACACAGGAGTGCATGCTGAGAGTGGACAGCGGTACCTGACCAGTGGGAAAGAATATATAGAACCATGCAAAACTCAGTAGGATGAAGGAACTAGGGGGAAAAACAGGAGTGTTAGTAGCACTGGATCTGCCCTCGGCCGGTGGGGAACTGAAGAAAGGCAAGGGGGAAATATGTTGTGTTTATCTGCTTTGGTTTTATAACATCACGCAGTTCATAAATTTCAGAAATGCAATTATTCAGAGCTTCCCTGGTGGCTCTGTGGTAAAGAATTGGCCTGCCAATGCAGGAGATACAAGTTCATTCCCTGGATCGGGAAGCTCCAACTAAGCCCGTGTGCCACAACTACTGAAACCTGGGCACCCAGAGCCTGTGCTCCTTGAGGAACCTCCACATTGAGGAGCCTGAGTACCACAACTAGAGAGCAGTCCGTGTAGCAACAAAGACCCAACACAGACAAAACTAAATTAAAAATTAAAATTAATTTTTTTAATGCAATTATTCTTGAGACAACAGAGATCCCTCCGGAAAACAGTGCTTCCCTCCCTCTAATTTACTTGATACAGAAGATCGCAGATTCTTCGAATCACTTCTGCAGTGAGAACTAAGGTGGGGATGCCCCCGGCTGTAGTTCTCTTTCACTCACTGACTCAGCAGAGCCAGATCTCTCAGGGAAAGGGGAAGAAAAGCCAGTTCTCCACAATGAATGGCTACCAAGTCACTGAGGAAGTCACCATCTTTAGGCTTCCAAAGAGCCAGAGGACTTGCGGCCCAGCTCACCAAAACCAAAAAGAAAAGAGAAAGATGAGCAGAGCCTCAGTAGAGGAGAAACACCAAAAAGCACACGCTAGGCTTCCTGGATTTTTTCCCAAATCTGCTAACAAAGTACTGACAACCAAGTGAGTCACTGCAATGCACCTTCTCTACCTGTTGACTTGCTGTTGTTTTTCGGTCTCTCAGTCCCGTCCGACTCTTTACAACTGCGTCGACTGCAGCACGCTAGGCTTCCCTGTTCCTCAGTATCTCCCAGAACTTGCTCAAACTCATGTCCATTGAGTCGATGATGCTATCCAACCATCTCATCTTTTGTCTCTCCCTTCTTCTGCTGCCTTCAATCTTTCCCAGCATCAGGATCTTTTCCATTGAGTGGGCTCTTCCCATCAGGTGTCTAAAATATAGGAGCTTCAGCGTTGGTCCGTCCAATGAATAGTCAAGGTTGATTTCCTTTAGGATTGACTAGTTTGATCTCCTTGTTGTCCAAAGGACTCTCAAGAGTCTTCTCCAACACAACAGCTTGAAAGCATCAATTCTTTGGTGCTCAGCCTTCTTTATCGTCCAACTCTCACATGTGCATGACTACTGGAGAAAACCATGGCTTTGACTATATGGGCCTTTGTCTTAATACTAAAAGCAATAAATGCCTCTTGGGATGGCCACACCAGATTTCCTCTTCTATGGGGGCAGCCCCTTAGTTATCAACCTCCAATAGCTTCTTCTGTCTCCCCTAGTCTGAAGCAGACACAACTTATTACTCATATTCCCTTTCTTGTGAATCTGAAACTTAGAATGAAGAATCATCACGCTGAAAACTGTGCTTTGGGGGACAAAGAGGTCTGTGAACTTTTACTCCTGAACATGCTGAAGCTCTCACAGGATCATCTCTTCCCTGGATCCAGCTTGATTATCTTTTTCTTGGATTCTGTGGGCTGCACAAGTCTTTCAAATTTTCCTTTTCTTTTTCCATCTTTTCCTTTACTTGGCCAGAATTGATTATTTCTTAACTTACAATACACATATGAGTCCCTGAATAGGATTCTTACAAATAACACTAAGAGATACAAGAGGGAAAAAAATGAGCCTTGATTATGAGTAAGAAATATATCATATACAATGAAATTAGAAAGGAAGAACAAAAATGGAGGGTGGGTGATATATGGAATTATTAATAGGTATTTGGAGAATTATCATGGCTCCAAATGAAAACAAGGATTGTCACAGGTCTAGTTATCTAGAAGCAAATGCTGAGAAAGAGTTTGAGTGCAAGATGTTCACAAGGAATCAACACCTGCAAATGGAACAGAAAAGGAAATTGAACTGTGGTGCCCATCCAGAAACTCCTTGCACTCAGGAGCCCTGGAACCAGATGCTGAGGCAGCCCCTGGGATGAGCAGACATCTGGAGGCCACCTTCTGGTCACCCCCCACAGCAAGTCGTAGCGTAAAGGGAGATGTGAGCAGCACGTCTCTGTGTCTATCAGGGTCCACCCTTGGTGCCATTTGAATCCACTTCTCCATGTACAATCAGGGAGCATCTCCTCCCAGTTTCCAGTGGGAAACTTAGAAGAGGAAGGTTAGATGGTGGGAAGAATTACCTCTCCTCCCCTGCAGTCAATCTCGAGCTGCAACTAATACTCATCATCTCCCTCCTTCACCAGCTATTTGAGATTACCATCACCATTAGCATCATCTCTGCTGCCCTTACATAGCAGTTGTTGAAGGCAGAAGGCCATCATGCAGAGCTATGAGTCCAGGGGCTGGGAGCCACTGTCAACACACAAACAGCTGCTGCTGCTGCACCCCTGGACTTCCTGCCGCAGCTTCCCTGGGCAGCGACCACGTCCCACAGAGAGAAAGATGCAAGGCAGAAACAGTGGCTGTATTTGGAAGCTTCAGCCCCTCCACTTAAATTGGTTGTTCTCTAAGACTTGGCTTAGTTCTTTCTGAGTACAGGACTTGCCTGGGAAGGAGCAGATGCTTTATATTTATATTTACCAATAAAACAGAAACTGTGGGAGATAGTCCTCTTAGCAGGAAAATTTTACTCCCAGAAGCTTGGCAACATGGATTGTTAACCTCTGTGACATTCATCCTACTTTCTCTTTCTAAAATAATAATTAAAAAAAAAAATCTCATTGTTGAAAAAAAAAAAAGAATTCTCAGGCTAAGATTGTGGGCATTGTTGTGACTGCCATTTATAGTCACAATTATAGAAAAGAGTATCAAGAAGTACCCAAGTGGATCATCTGGGTTCCATACATAGTCCTCCTTCTCCCCATTATACAACAGCAGGTTTAACTTCTCTGGACTCAGGGTCAAGGCAATGACACCTCTTCTTTCCTGCCCATGACCCAGGTTGCCTAAACCACTCAGGGGGCGGCCATACTTTATAATTCAATAGGAATCTCGCTGTGGCCCTCAGAAAAAAATATGCCCAAAGGGGACCTCTCCCCTTGTAGACTGCAGCATTACAGGGATAGAAAGGACAAATCATTCAGTGAATTTCTGGGAGTGACATAACTCTCATTCCAAACAACTACTAAAACTATTGTAACCAGCTCAAAAGCAGTGGGGGCCATTCACTGGGCACGTGTTAGGAACCAGGCTCTGTGCGTGAGTGATTTCACTTGATGCTCACACAGTCCAGTGAAGTGATTACCCTCATAATCTCTATGCTGCACTTGAGGAGAAGGAGGCTTACAAAAGGGAAATTGCTGGCTCAGGGTTGTGCAGCTAATAAAGGTAGACCTAGAACACCTCTGCTGTAATTATTTTGTAGCATCACATGAAATAATTAAAATCTAGCTACAAAGACAAAGATAAATGAGCAAACTCATGTTAATATAAGAAATAACTTTATCGTGCTTTGTAATTTGCTTGCTGATTGATAAGCGAAGAACTAGTGTAGCTTTATCATTTTTATTTTCAGTTAATTATTCTTCATATGTTCGTGTTTCAGAATGTCCCTGAATCTTTTCTTATTATCAATATTCAATTAGAAACTATGCCCCAGTTTCTATCCTTCAGTAAATTCTGGAATGGTGGCTGTTAAATGCATGTATGTGTAAGAGAATGATAAGACAACCCCTTATTCTAAAAATATATTGAAGCAGGAGAAATAGGCTGCGCATTAATTTTTTTCTAAAGACGCTCAAAATGGCATCTCTCTCAGCTCATTAACTCTAGAAACATTTCTATGAGGATGGCTTTCTTGTTTCAGAATGAAGGAGCTCTAAGTAGATGGAAAAAACAGAACTCAAAACTTTAGGAAGAGCCGTTTTATTAGAAACTAAGTGTGTCTGCTATGAAGGAGCTAAAATCAGATCTTAATTCAGAGCTGTAGTCAGGAAATGATGTCTCCCTTTGGGAAGCAGGAGGAAAAGGGCACTGGGAAATATTTTTAGAGATGACTTGTTGTTAATCCAGAAAGAATAATTTTTAGATACATGGGTATTTATTATAATATTATTCCTACTTTCTTGTATTTTTTTCAAACTTTTTAAAACAAAAGAATTTTTTAGAGAAATCCAGAAAGAAGGAAAAAGGGACAGAGGGAAGGAGAAAGAAAAGTAAAGAAAAATAATTCATTTTCCTACACACAGATTCTCTTGTTCAGAAGCAATTTATAAAAATAATCATCCCCAGCTTTTCTTTCTGTTCTACCTACCAAATTTTAAAACAACTATGAAGAGCAGCATCCTCAACAACCACAGAGTAATAAACTTTAAGAAAACCTTGAACTTTAAGAATATTTGACCTGATATTCTTGTTCTTTGAGAACTTAAAATAAGAACAATGAAATGACTGACAACAAGCAGTGGGAAATTCCGTGCATTGGGGCAGTATGTGAACCTCCATTGGCGCCAAAATTATCTCTATTGAATCTGCTGCTCTATCATTTACTAGTAGTGTGGGTTGGGCAGGTCATTCAACCTCTCAGCACCTTACCTTTCTTATCTACATTATAAGGATAAGAAAATTTAGCTCCTAGAGTTTTCTTAGGACTAAATGAGATGATTTAGATGCCTGGTATAAGGTGGCAGCCATTAGTAAACCTTCCTGCCCACCCATCTTCCACAACCAAACCAGTTTAAGAAGGAAGCTTTGTCTGTCTGAGCTGAGCTCTTCAGGTGATTTTCAGGTACAGCACTTTCCATGTGAGCCCATCTCTGTAAATGAGCCGAGATGAGTTTATTCCACCAATGTGATGACCAGTTTTATGGTCATAACCAAAGAGTCTCTCTTCCTTAAGGGTGGCATGTATACACTGTGACCTGACTCCCTCACAAGCCTCTAACTTGCGTGGCTCTGGGCCTGTTTGTTTTCTCTGATCTGATGGTCCCTGAAGCAACTCTGAAGACAGGGACACAAAGGGTGGGCTAAGGAGGGTGAGCAGGCACAGGGACTGGGAGAGGAGAGGTTGGATTCAGAGAAAACAAAAAAGGAAAGGAAGCAATCTGCCAAGGTGATTAGAGGCCGCCTTCCCTAGTGTGTAACTCAAAACAAAGTCGATTTTCCTTCTGACAGCAGTTTTCGTATCCTGTGAGGTTTGCCATGAGCTGAATTGGAGAGAGTAAGCCCCACTATCTGAAAGGAGGAAAGAAAGACAAATTTTATATGTGCTCAAAAGTCTCAGAAATACTCCTGGAGAAAAGGATAAAAGCTTTTAAACATGACTGTTTGACTCACTTGGTTTTGCATGGCTCTACTCTCCATGAAAAGGAGAAAAGCTACTCTGTCTAAAGCACACTCCTTTCTTGGGGCTTCCTTGGTGGTCCAATAGTTAAGACTGCATGTTGCTTTCACTGCAGGGGGTGAGGGGGGTAGGCACTGATTTGGTCCTGATGGAACTCAGATTCTGCATGCCTCAGTTCACTTCAGTAATGTCCGACTCTTTGTGACGCCATGAATCACAGTACGCCAGGCCTCCCTGTCCATCACCAACTCCCGGAGTTCACTCAAACTCATGTCCATCGAGTCAGGGATGCCATCCAGCCATCTCATTCTCTGTCGTCCCCTTCTCCTCCTGCCCCCAATCCCTCCCAGCATCAGAGTCTTTTCCAATGAGTCAACTCTTCGCATGAGGCGGCCAAAGTATTGGAGTTTCAGCTTTAGCATCAGTCCTTCCAATGAAGGCCCAGGACTGATCTCCTTTTAAGGCAAGGCCAAAAAAAAAAAAAAATCAGATTCCTCTCAAATAGCTCCAGGGCTCCAGTCTCTCCTACCTGCCCAGCAAGTTGAGCACAAGTGGCTCCAAGTGGCAGCCAAACCCTTATCCAATCTGATTCCAATTCCATATTTTCAATTTGGTCTCCCATCAAGATCCTCTTCCCGAGACCAAACTGGGACATTTTATTTACCTCTAAAATACCTGTAAATAAAATTTACCCCTAAAGTCCCTCGGACTCCAAGGAGATCCAGCCAGTCCATCCTATAGGAAATCAGTCTGAATATTCATTGGAAGGACTGATGCTGAAGCTGAAACTCCAATACTTTGGCCACCTGATTCGAAGAACTGACTTATTGGAAAAGGCCCTGATACTGGGAAAGATTGAAGGCAGGAGGAGAAGGGGACGACAAAGGATGAGATAGTTGGATGGCATCACTGACCCTATGGACATGAGTTTGAGTAAACTCCAGGAGTTGGTGATGGACAGGGAAGCACTGTGTGCTGCAGATCATGGGGTTGCAAAGATTCAGACACGACTGAAAGACTTAACTGAATTGAACTGAAAATACCTGTGATTTTCTTTCATAGACATTACACATTCCTTGTGCAATGATTTGTTTGTTTTAAAAGTATTTAACCAAATGCTCATCAGGCAAATTTATTTTCTTTTCTACCCACTTACATTTATTCAGGGCTTCCCAGTTAGCTCAGTGGTAAAGAATCTACCTGCCAATGCAGAAGATATGGGTTTGACTCATGGGTCAGGGAGATCCCGTGGAGGAAGGTATGGCAACCCACTCCAGTATTCTTGCCTAGAGAATCCCATGAACAGAGGAGCCTGGTGGGCTACAATCCATGGGGTCACAAAGAGTCAAACATGACTGAGAGATTAACTCTTTCACTTTTCACTGCATTTATTCTATAGAGGTCCTTTTCTTCTCCACCCCAAATGAAAATTCAGGCAGTCACATTTTCTTATCTAATCATTTTGGCAGCAAAAGATCTCTGAAAAATGCTAGATTAAAAGGATCAGTCTTAAACCGAGGCTGCCTTTCCCAACCTCAGGACTACTCCAAGCAGGAAGGCTGCCACGGGGGAGAGGAGGTCTGGTTGGATGATTCTCTTTCTCCTTTTCCTATCCTTCCTCCTCCACATCGATTACCTGTATTTCCAATGCTTCCAGTGTTTAAGATGGAGGACAGAGAAGAGATAAGGGGAACAGAAAAGTGCTACCTAAATGGTACTTTCTGGACTTCCTCCTTATATCTTCAGAGACCACCAGTATGACCCAGAGCCTCTCCATGGAGACAAGTACAGTGCTTCTCTGGCTGGTTGCTTGTTCCTTTCTTGAGTGCAGCACTTCTCAAGGCAGGTCCAGGGATCCTGGAGAATTCTTGAGACCCTTTGAGGGAGGCCGCAAGGTCAAAACCACTTTCATCATGATACTAAGATGTGCTGTACCTTTTTCACTTTCTTTCTCCCACGAGTGTACAGTATGTTTTAAAGAGGCTATAGTGTGTATTCACAATTATGTGAGAAGGCTATTTGGATATTCCTCCCTTTTCCAACTAGTACACATCTGCGTGAGGTTGAACTTTCTTCTCTTACTTCGACCTAAACAACACTAAATGCAGAACAGCAGACCGAATGCCAAAGCAGAATCCTGTGGTCTTCCATTAAACCAGACATTAAAAGGATTTGCAAAATTGTAAAACAGCGCCACTCTCCTCTCTAAATTGTTTTTCTATTTTAGAAAATATCATATATCCATATAAAAATATTATTCATTGTTGTTCAGTCGCTAAGTCGTGTCCAACTCTTTTGCAACCCCATGGACTGTAACCCAGCAGGCCCCTCTGTCCATCGGATTTGCCAGGCAAAAATACTGGAGTGAGTTGCCATTTCCTTCTCCAGGGGATCATTCAGAACAAGGGATCGAATCTGTGTTTCCTGCACTGGCAGGCAGGTTCTTTACCACTGAGCCACTGGGGGAGGGATTTAAGAATACTATAATTCTCAACCTTAAAATCTGCCTCTTCTGAACTCCTATATTATATATTTAAGTTGATTATTATATATTGATGTCCTATATTATAATATATATATATTATATATTGATGTTGATTATATTCCTATTATGATTTTGTGGTATTATTTGCTTGCGTTTGTTCATGGCTATATGGTCATACACAAACCCTGACCAACAAGAATGTGAGCTACTTCAAGGTCTGATTTATTCATCTTTTAATCCCCAGTACTTAGAAGAGTAGGAGGAAGGAAATGGAAACCCACTCCAGTATTTTTGCTGGAGAATTCTGTGGACAGAGGAGCCTGGCAGGTTATAGTCCATGGGGTCACAAAGAGTTGGACATGACTGAGAGACTAGTACCCACTTACTCACTTAGAAGAGAAATGCTGATTACATATCAGTCGAATTTATAGAGGCTAATTCTAACCTCCTGAAAGGAGATCATCAGAAGAGAGGATCACTCTAAGACTGAATTCTTGCCGTTTTTTTGGCATGTGTTCCTTTAGATCTCTTCTATATTGTTGGTAAGGAAATTGAAGCGATATTACAGGAAAGATAAATCAGAGCCTGCCTGGGATGAAAGCCCAATCCTTAAAGCCTACGTGAGGCTCTCGAATGAGGCTCTGGTGATTTAGGAACATCACGAGCCTTTCCACGGGAGGCAGCTGTTCAAGATAAATTATTGACTCTGGCCATTCCTGTCACCCTTCAAAGCACCCCAGAAACAGTGACACCATTATCTCCAATTTTGCACACAGAAGTGGGCAGTTCATAGAATTGTTGAACATTTGTTCAAGTATGAACCTTCAGACATTTTCTCATTTGCAAATGAGTTATGTAAATTGCTCAAGTCCACTGGGGCTAACTAATGGTGGAGTCTTTTATGACATCTTTATGACCCTTTCAACTCCGTTGATTATAAATGCACATGGCTATAATACAGGAACTCATTATGACAGAAGGAGAGATCAAGTCTTACTAGGGAGAGAAACTTCCCTAGTGTCTCAAAGGAAGATTTATAGAGGGAGGAAGAGACGGTAGAAGACAGGGAGAGAAAGGAAGGGAGAGAGTAGGGGAAAGAGGAACAGAATATAGACAAGGCTGCAAAAAACTAACACTATGTTTACTGTTTTAAAAGGAACAAAACAAAGCAAACAAAGCCCCTGCCATTTCCCATGATTATTCCACTAGAAGGCTGTGGATTTCGTTTTCTACTATTGCATAGCAAATTAACACAAACAGGAGTTTAAAACAGCTCTTACTGATTATCTCACTGTTTCATAGGTCAGAAATTCTGGGGCTGCCCAAACAACTTCTCAGCTCAGGCATCACAAGGCTGCAATCTTGTGTCTCAGTGTTGGTCAGGCTGTATTCTTATCTGGACCTTGGGGTCCTTTCCAAGTTCATTCAGATTATTGATAGGGTTCAATTCATTGTGGTTGCAGGACTCATAGCAACTGGTCTCTTCAAAGCCAGCAGGAGAATGTTTCTACTACTTTGACTTTGTCTGACTTCAGGAGATACCTAGCACCATGCCTTTTAAGGATTCACCTGGTTAGGTCAGGCCCAGCAAAGATAATCTCTTTTTTTAATTAACTCAGTCAACTGATTAGTAACCTAATCATGGGGGTAGTGTACCATCATATTCTCTAGATCCAGCTTTACTCAAGACAAGAAGACTAGATACTGTGGCACAAAAAGAGGTGGGAGTTTGAGGGACCAGAGTAAAATCCTGCCTCTTATGGCCTATCCTCTGGTCCAGTGATTTATCTTTTACAAAATACAGTCACTTCCTGCCAAAGTCCTGGAGTCTTATCCCATTATAGCATCAGTTCAAAGCCCCAAATCTAGGTTTACTTTTCATTCAATAATTTTCTAAAGATGAAAGCAACAATTCTAGCCACCTGTAAGTTAAACAAAAGTAGATTTAACACTTTAAGATAAGAAAACATGTATTACCCAGGAATACGCTATCCATCCTCAAATGATTATTTCTGGTTTGCAGATCAGATATGATTTACTAATTTTGCACAGTCATTAGAGGTTTGGAATTACCCAAAGTACAAAAAACAAAAACAAAAAAAGAACATAAGAAACTGTTCTTTGGGCAACATACACATTAAGTCGATAGTTCTCTGGGTAACACACACATTAAGTTGATAGCACTGTAATTCTACCAGGCTCCTTTGGTTTGGCTTCATAATCTGTGCAACTAAAAAGCTGTCACTACTATGGTCTTTTATTCATTGGCTAATCGAAGTTTGAGACATAGTAGTTTCTCCAGTTCCTCCTGTCAAGAGAAGGTGGCAGGGAAGTGAGCTGGTCAACAGAATACACCAAAGGCAGCACGTTTGTTGTTTTTTTTTTTTTTTTAAAGTCTAACTGCCTTTTTTTGAGTGAACTCCGGGAGTTGGTGATTGACAGGGAGGCCTGGCGTGTTGTGATTCATGGGGTTGCAAAGAGTCTGACACGACTGAGTGACTGAACTGAACTGAACTACCTTTAACTTTTATGGTTGCTCCATTATGCTCTTAGGATTACTTCTAAAATCTTTGGACTTCTCCGTTTGTTTTTTAATTCAATCAGTTCAGTTCACCAGAGGAGCTCATAAAGATTAGACCACCTGAAGCCCAATTCAAGGAGTGTAGGTCCTGCACACACCCTATCTTGTCAGCAACCCCATCCTGCAATCATTGCTCTAAAAACTCCTTGCCAAATCCTCCCATGTTGGGACACAAAGTTTTCAAGGGAAGGAGCCAACTGTGTTCCCCTTCACCTAAGCAATAAAGCTATTCTCTCTTATTTCACCCAAAACTCTGTCTCCAAGATTCAATTTGACATTCTCTGAAAAAGGCTTCCCTAGTGGCTTAGATGGTAAAGAATCCATCTGCAATGAGGGAAACCTGGGTTTAATCCCTGGTTTGGGAAGATCCCCTGCAGGAGGGCATGGCAACCCATTCCAGTATGCTTGCCTGGAGAACCCCACAGACAGAGGAGCCTGGCCAGCTACAATCCACAGGGTGCAAAGCATCAGACACGACTGAGTGACTAAGCACAGCACAGCACAGAGCTATTTAAAATCCTAAAAGATGATGCTGATAAAGTACTGCACTCAATTTGTCAGTAAATTTGGAAAACTCAGTAAGGGCCACAGGACTGGAGATGGTCAGTTTTCATTCCGATTCCAAAGAAAGGCAATGCCAAAGAATGTTAAAAACTACCACACAATTGCACTCATTTCGCATGCTAGTGTCGATTAAAAAAAGATGCACAACTTGAAAGTTGTGAGTTAAGTTTTATTTGGGGCAAAATGAGGACTGCAGCCCAGGAGGCAGCATCTCAGATAGCTCTGAGAGACTGCTCTAAAGCGGCAGTGGGAGAAAGACAATATATAAGGTTTTGGTGAAGGGGGAGTTCAATACCATGAAGCACTCATTTTACAAAACGTTTTTTTTTTGTTAGTCCTCCACCCTTATGGCAGAAAGTGAAGAGGAACTAAAAAGCCTCTTGATGAAAGTGAAAGAGGAGAGTGAAAAAGTTGGCTTGAAGTTCAGCATTCAGAAAATTAAGATCATGGCATCTGGTCCCATCACTTCATGGGAAATAGATGGAGAAACAGTGGAAACAGTGTCAGACTTTATTTTGGGGGGCTCCAAAATCACTGTGGATGTTGATTGTAGCCATGAAATTAAAAGACACTTACTCCTCGGAAGGAAAGTTATGACCAACCTAGGCAGCATATTAAAAAGCAGAGACATTACTTTGCCAACCAAGGTCCGTCTAGTCAAGGCTATGGTTTTTCCAGTGGTCATGTATGGATGTGAGAGTTGGACTGTGAAGAAAGCTGATCGCCGAAGAAATCGATGCTTTTGAACTGTGCTGCTGGAGAAGACTCTTGAGAGTCCCTTGGACTGCAAGGAGATCGAACCAGTCCATTCTAAAGGAGATCAGTCCCGGGTGTTCATTGGAAGGACTGATGCTGAGGCTGAAACTCCAATACTTTGGCCACCTCATGTGTCAAGTTGACTCACTGGAAAAGACTCTGATGCTGGGAGGGTTTGGGGGCAGGAGGTGACGGGGACGACAGAGAATGAGATGGCTGGACTGCGTCACCGACTCGATGGACATGAGTTTGAGTGAACTCCGGGAGTTGGTGATGGACAGGGAGGCCTGGTGTGCTGTGATTCATGGGGTTGCAAAGAGTCAGACACAACTGAGTGACTGAACTTAAGGATCTGATGTACCATGAAGGGATTTAGTGCTTCTCTAGATATGAAGAGATGCAAGGATTGAGTTCATAAAATCTGTTCCTAAAAACATCCGACTATCTAAAGACCTGTCCCACCAGATACCCTGGAGCACAGTGTGCCTCACTCCTCCCTGAACTTCCTCAGGGGTTGTTGAAGGTCAGCAGCTAACAGCAGCATGGGGTTCAATCTCCATAGAGGCAGATGGCAAATGCTTTTGCTGTTCAGTCATTGGCAATGCTGTTAGTAAGTGCCAATTTGTAGTTGACAATAGTAAGATTATGCTCAAAATCCTTCAAACTAGGCTTCAGCAGTATATGAACCGAGAAATTCCAGATGTACAAGCTGAATTTAGGAAGCACAGAGAAACCAGAGATCAATTTACCAACATTCTTGGTATCATAGAGAAACCAAGGAAATTCCAGAAAAACAACTACTTCTGCTTCAGTGAGCACACTAAAGCCTTTGACTGTGTGGATCACAACAAACTGTGGAAAATTCTTAAAGAGATGAAAGTACCAGATCACTTTACCTGTCTCCTGAGAAATCTGTATGCTGGTCAAAAAGCAACAGTTAGAGCCTTACATGGAACAGCTGACTAGTTCAAAGTTGGGAAAAAAGTACAACAAAGCTATATACTTTCACCCTGCTTATTTAACTTAGGCTTTACTGGTGGCTCAGATGGTAAAAAATCTGCCTGCAATGCAGGAGATCCAGGTTTGATCCCTGGGTCAGGAAGATTCCCTGGAGAAGGGAATTAGCTATGTCTCTTTTAGACAACATATTGCTAAATATTTTTCTTTCAACAGTTAAGTTCACTCCTTCTGCTGTTCAAATAAATATGCTTAGTTTTGGTTTTATTTTATAGTTTACATTTCTTTATTCTAATGCCTTTTTGTTAGTATTTTATTTTTGTTTATATTATTTTATATTGTCTTTGATTTTTTATTTAGATTTTGAAGTTATATTCTGCCTTGGATTCTACATGGGTTTAGCTTTACAATTTTAAGTTATATGCCTGAAGCTATGTGACTCAGTACCTCCACTTCTGATAGAGGAAGAGAAACAAGAAATATTTAACACAAAATTCAGGAAAGCAATTGTCTTTGTGAGGTAGGCAGTAGGATAGAATCAATGTGGAGAATATAGATACAAAATATGAATATTTGAATGAGATCTAACTTAGGTGGTGTTACCATTGTACTTTTATGTTTTATGGCTTACATATATATTTTTATATTGTCATGTATACACCAAATATTATTTTAAAACTAAAAATTCATAAATATCAACTTTCTCTACTACCTTTCTTGTTTTTTCTTCTACCAGTACCCTCCCCAATTCTCAGCATTCCGTGTTTTGTTGCTATCTTCTTGACTTCTTACTCTTTTTGTTTTAAGTAGACTATTATTTTGACAATATGTGGTTTTTAGTTAAAAATTACAAAAAGCAAATGGCATATATACAATGCTTTCAACAGTACCAAGAAAAATACTTATAGGTCATATGAACAAGGACTAAAGGATAAGACACAAAAATGAAAATATTTTACCTTAGTGTTGTGGGATTATGTACAACAACTCTTCCCTAGAATTGTTCTTTGCCACCTCATCATTTGGATCAGTTGAACACTAAAAAGAAAAACAAACACAGCAATATAGTCTTATATATGCAGTGATAAAAATATATTACAAAAGTTTTTACATTTTGTATACTGTATTGTTTTCTGAAGTGTTCTAAAGTTTCAGAACAAAATAGGAAACAATCTCTTTAGATGAATGGCTTTAGCAGATTATAAAAAGCCTAATATGGAGAAGGAAATAGCAACCCTTTCCAGTATTCTTGCCTGGGAAATCCCATGGACAGGGGAGCCTGGTGGGTTACAGTCCATGGGGTCGCAAAGAGTGGGACATGACTGAAAGAAGGAAACAGTCCTAGAAAGTCGAGGTGCTCACCAAAGACACCAGAGATTTTGATGGCAGGCATACAACTGTGGCTGAGGACTCCCAGCTCCCAGGTCTCTTGATCCTGGCCTCTCTCATCAGATACATGTGGGGAAAACTAGAATCTAAAATATGCCGGAGGACTTCCCTGGTGGCTCAGTGGTAAAGCATCTGCCTACAGTGGAGGAAATGCAAGTTTCATCTCCAGTCAGGGAAGATCCCACATGCCTAGAAGCAACTAAGCCCAAAAGCCAAAACTACTGAGCCTGTGCTCTAGAGTTGCAATCATTGAAGCCCATGGGCTGCAACCACTGAAGCCCGCCGCACCCTAGAGCCCATGCCCTGCAACGAGAGAAGCCACTGAAATCAGAAGCCTGGGCACCACAACTAGAGAGTAGCCCCTGCTCGCCCCAGCTAGAGAAAAACCCACACAGCAATGAAGGCCCTACACAACCAAAAATAAATAAAATCATTAAAAAAATAAAAAGCCTAATATTGTTGGTAAACTTGCACCTCAAAAAGTAACTTGATGCTTAAGTGAAAGTTGCTCAGTCATGTCCGACTCTTCGCAACCCTATGGACTGTAGCCCGCCAGGCACCTCTGTCCACAGGATTCTCCAGCAAGAATACTGTAGTGGGTTGCCATTCCCTTCAGGAGATCTTCCCAATCCAGGAATTGAACCCAGATCTCCTGCATGGCAAGCAAATTCTTTACCATCTGAGCCACCAACAATAACTCCCAATTTGATGCTAGTTAGCTATTTAAACATGCACAAGGTGGGTGAAATGGGAGAATAGCAGAGAAATCAGACCTGCCTCAACAGTAACAACACACAGGAATACAAAACACCTCAGAGAGTTGGGGAACTAAAGTATTCCTCCGTCTCCTCACAGAGCAAAAGGGCAAAAATACTCAGACATCTTTTTACCAATAGTGTGGAAAACTTATGTTTGAAAGAGCTTATCTACGAAGAAACTGTATTTTTAAAATTAGCTCACATTTTACCAGTCAAGTTCAAATTAGCATAAGTGTTCCTACCTTACGTGGATCTGATTTCAATTTAAAGGAAAAAAACACCTGACATTTTAGTTAGCCTGCACAGTCTGACAAGGGTAAACATGTAAGTTCCTTCAGGACTATTGAGATATGAAAAACAGCCCTGGACCCCAGAGCCCAGGGTTGGAACCACAGCATTGCAAATCAAACTTCCATCAGCAATAGCAAATGTTACATAGACCCCAAGCCCCTTGAGAAAGCTGAGTGCATATGGCTGACATTATTTTTACCTGAACCCCCTCTCCAAATACCAGTGGCTCCCTGGGGAGGTGCCAAAATTACTCCTTATAAAAAAGCTTAGGTCATTTTTGTCATTGTGTTCAGTGTCAGAAATGTAAAAGTCCCCTTCCTTCTAAGCGTCTTCATTCTCCTTGAGACTCAGGGTCACCTTCTCTTTCTTCCCAGAATAACTCTGCTCAAGAATTAACAGGGCAGAACGGAGCAGGACATAGGGATCTGGTTTTGACTTTCTTTCTCACATCTTTCCCTCCCTCCCAAAGGGCAGGAATATGTCAAAGTTCTGACATTTCTAATGCTCCTTTGACTCAGCACCTTTTCTTCCATGTGTTAGTTGTGGAAACACTACCTCAGTTTTGACATCACCCATGCTTGTGTGGACATGAGTTTGAGTGAACTCCGGGAGTTGGTGATGGACAGGGAGGCCTGGCGTGCTGTGATTTATGGGGTCACAAAGAGTCGGACACGACTGAGCAACTGAACTGAACTGAAATGAACTGAACTGAATGCTTGTGTCCACACCCTTGGTCCCTGCTGTCTGTCTCCCACAACCAAGGATGCTTGATGCTGTCACAGCTCTGGAACCATGCACATTTGTAGCATTCTTGCCACATTCTCTTATTGAACACCTACTAGACACAAGGCACTGTGCTAGGAATTTTAAGGTGCAAAATAGGCAAAAAAGAAATAATCTCCACACGAAGTGGATAATGAAGAGATGGTTAAAGAAACTACTTTGGGCTCATAGAAAAAGGAAGAGATCATTGCATGGGAAAACAGTGAACTTCCATGTCGGAAGCTCTATTTTATAATAGGAAAGACTCAGAGAAATAGAACACTGATGGATGTTTTCCAAGGAAGTATAAAAGTGAGAATTCTCAGGATGTGACTGAGAAAGAATGAGCAGCCTGACTTAGCTAATGTATAGGGAGATCATTGGGAAAAAGAAAAAAAAAAAGAAAGAAAGGAGTATAGCAAAAATTTTGCAGTGGTCTGTTTTCTGCATCTTCCAAGGAATACAGTTAGGCAGTTAGTCCCATGGAAATTCTAAGCTACTTTGGCCTTTATCGAAACAGTGCCATTTTTCAAGGGTCTAATTTTTATTTTCTTCAAAAGACAATGACAACTGTGGAAATGATTGGTCAGCTTGTGAGGATGCTGTGCAACTCACTCTCACTCAAAGGACTTAATTTAATTTAGTACTCTTCTTTGGTCACTCTCCAACTCTGATGGATAAAATTGACCCCTTTAGAGGAGATAATGCAATATGCAGAGCTGAACTCCAAAATGATTATATTATTAACTGCCCTTACAACAAAAATTAAAAAACAGACCAGTCATAAGGAAGAGTGATGGTGCAGGCTGACCTGTGGAAATATTCATAAAATGTTATTCAGTGTGACAGTAAAGTATGTGCTTGAAGAACACTGCTGCTGCTGCTGCTAAGTCGCTTCAGTGTGTCCGATTCTGTGCGACCCCACAGACGGCAGCCCACCAAGTTCCTCTGTCCCTGGGATTCTCCAGGCGAGAATACTGGAGTGGGTTGCCATTTCCTTCTCTGTAAAGAACACTAGTCCCACACAAACAGTGAGGTTCCCTGTAACTCTTGTAATTCAGTCATTCTTGTGCCTCCTTCACGAGGATTCAGTATGGCTGTGATGCTGTTATCCCTCTGATAGGAACTCTAACTCTGTGTAAAGCCCCAAAGGTCTGTTACTTATTTTTATTTTACATTTACTATATTTCATTTACAGTGGTGTGTTTGTTGCAGGTGTATAGCAAAGTGATACAGTCATATATATATATATATATATTAATTAACAAAAGCAGTTCCCATCTTTTGATGGGGTGCTCATGGTTTATAACATAAATGGCATTATTTTGAGAGAGGGATAACTTAGGTATGGCATTGGGTTTTTTTTTTTTCTTTTTGCAGCCTGAGGCAGTTGTAAAATAACTTAATGTAGCTTTTTACAACTGTGTATTCTATAGTATTTTTTCATTTGGTGAAATTTTAACTGTTAATGTTTTTGGCATTGTGCTTTGTACTATTTATTAAATAAAAATTTTAAAAAAATAGAGGGGGAAATTACTGCTTTAGTGATAGAACTGGGGAGGTAATATGAAAATGGAAAATGATTAAAAAAAAAGCTGCTTAAGAAATGATAGCAACTGAGACATGAATGGGCTGCATCATGAAAATAATCTAAAAAGATTCTACTTGTAGTACATTAATTCTCTTTCTCTTGAAAGACATAAAAATTGGCTGAATTCTTTCCATTCATTATTGGGTGTTTGTAATGTATTAATAATAATGAAATTTTTCTCTAGAGAAAGAGGAATGCTGACAGCTTTTTAAAAATACTTTCCTATGATAAGGATGGTGATGACCCATTAATTTATTCATACCACACAGATTTATAGAACCTACATTTGCTAAGCATTAAAAACATAAAACTAAGTTAAAAATGTCCCTTCCCTACTGTACAGCAGGAAAATACCCAACTGTGTACAACACAGAGTGCCAAGTGGCATGATAAAAAATATAATATTTAAGATATTCTAAGAGCATGAAAAATATTTAATCTGTGGTGGTGGGAAAACAATGAGTTGAGACTTCCAGATGAAGTGTGTCCTAGGCCAAGTGTGAAGGGGTAGGTAGAAGTTATTCAAGCAAAGATGAAAAAAGAGTACTTTTCAGGCATATAGTTACAAAAGATACCCACAGTGCTCATGAAATCACCAGTAGTTGAGTAAGCCTGAGAAAACTGGGCAAAGAAAGATTGCAGCAGGAGGTCTTAAATGTTATGGCCAGAAGTTTGGACTTAGCCATGGCCAATGGCCATGAGGAACCAACCAACAACTTTAAAAAGAAACATCATGGTCATACGTGTTTCAGGTCAAATTTGTAGAACACAGAGAATGTACCAGAGAAATTCAAAGACATACTTAGAAAAACACAGTAGGAAGCAAATTGTAATCCTAACAAGAAATGAACTATGTTTGTGGCAGTGAAGATAGAGAGAAAAAGAATACATTTAAGAAATATAAAAGTGGTAAATCTAGAGGACTTTGTTTGAATATGGAGATTAGCAGAAAGGAACTTGGGGAATAATTGGTGGTTGACTCATCACCTATGAGTGATCCTCAATACGACTATCACTGGATTTCTCAGCAGAGACCTTTCAGCAAAATTGATATATTTAAAGCATTGAAAGAAGAAAACTGTCAAACAAGTACTTCATATCTGCAAAACTGTCCTTCAACAATGAGGGAGAGATTAAGACATTTTCAGTCAAACAAAAACTGAGAGAGCTTGTTAGTGTTATATTAGACCTGCCTTACAAGAAAGGTTATGAGAGTCCTTCAGGTTGAAATGAATGGGAAGTTATTGTTTATTGGGTATAGTGTTTCTGTTTCAAATGATGGAAAAATTCTGGAAAAGGATAGTGGCAATGGTTGCAGGAAATTTTAAATATATTTAATATCACTGAAATTGTACAGTTGGCAGTTAAAATGGTGAATTTTATGTATTTTACTAATTTTACTACAAGAAAAAAGAACCCGTGGAGTGTTTATTACTTGTACCTAAACCTTGAGTGCTATGCAAGTCAACTAGTTGATTATCTTAATTCAGTCAAATAAACCATCATTCATTTCATCTTTTTAACTCTATCAATAGCCTGAATAACCCATTTATTAAACCCATTATTGCTCTTCTATTTCTGTGTACACAAAGTCTGCATGTACCAGTAAGATGCCATCAATATTCAGAAAATTCTTTAAATAAGATTACTCTAAATGAGCTTATACCACTGTAAGACTTAAATCTCCAAATAGACCACATTCTATTTTTTTACAGCAGTTTTCACAGTACCATTGACAAATTACAGCCCAACTCACCCAACTGTAAGAGTTACAAATGCCAGTTCTTTATGTGACATGATTTTAAGGAGTCTCTCTTAAAACTTTTGCCTCCTGTCTGCCTCATGGTCAACACTTTGTACCTTTAGAAGTACTCTGGGGTCATGGGCATTTTAGTTATGTTAGGACCTCACGTTCTCTCACTGTAAATAAATTGTTTTATTTAGGCATTAATATCAACTATTGCATGGCACCAAGTAAGTACCTAAGGACTCAGTTCAGTTCAGTTGCTCAGTCATGTCCGACTCTTTGCGACCCCATGAACCGCAGCACACCAGGCATCCCTGTCCATCACCAACTCCTGGAGTTCACCCAAACCCACATCCATCGAGTCGATGATGCCATCCAACCATCTCATCCTCTGTCGTCCTCTTCTCCTCCTGCCTTCAATCTTTCCCAGCATCAGGGTCTTTTCAAATGAGTCAGCTCTTCGCGTCAGGTGGCCAAAGTATTGGAGTTTCAGCTTCAACATCAGTGCTTCCAATGAACACCCAGGACTGATCTCCTTTAGGATGGACTAGATGGATCTCCTTGCAGTCCAAGGGACTCTCAAGAGTCTTCTCCAACACCAGGTTCAAAAGCATCAATTCTTCTGTGCTCAGCTTTCTTTATAGTTCAGAGACTCAGGCAAGTAAAATATGTTTCCCTGAGGTAGGAACGTGGAAGAACCAAGAAGCGCCAGGGGAGAGCCCTTATGGGAAAGGCATAAGCTAGAAGGGACATGAGAAAGTATTAAGACAAAATTTTGCCTGAGATACCAAATAAACAACCAGGATTTAGTGCTGTGAACATGACCAACATCTTCAACTTTGGGAACAAAAAACTTTAGAGGTCTCATGTTTCAACCTCAGATTCACCATGGATATCTCCTCTCCTGAATTCCTGAAAGGAATAAACACATTCTCAAAAAGCACTGGGAGCCTCCTGGAGCCACACACTCTTCCAGGGGCTGAGGATTCCACAATGAACAAAAGAAAATCCCTACTTTCATGGGGCTTACAATCTAGTTGTTATCAATAGTTGCTCAGTCGAATCTTTTGGGACCCCACGCTAACCCTCCAGGCTCCTCTGTCCATGGGATTTCCCAGGCAAGAATACTGAGTGGGCTGCCATTTCCTCCTCCAGGAGATCTTCCCCTCCCAGGGATTGAATCTGCCTCTCCTGTATTGGCAGGAGGATTCTTTACCACTGAGCCCCTTACAGTCTAGTAGGGGAGATAATGGGAGTAAGAAAATACATCCATGTCAGGAGATGATGAGTGCAGGGAGGAAAAATATGTTGAGTTGACATAATGATAGGAATCAGTAAGCTGAGCTAAGACAGGAGAAGGAATTGAGCCACAAAGACTTGCTGAAATAGTTATCAAGAGGGTCTAGCTGAATCAGGTACAGTCCTAAATCCTCATGAATATCACATGCTGTAGGAGTTGTGATGATCTTCATTTGGCAGATAAGGAAACAAGTGCTAAACTACAACTACCTTTTAACTAAAAGGTATATAACTTAATAGAGGAAAACAACAGAATAGGAAAAACAAGAGATCTCTTCAAGAAAATTAGAGGTATCAAGGGAATATTTCATGCAAAGATGGATTCAATAAAGGACAGAAATGGTATGGACCTAATAGAAGCAGAAGATATTAAGAAGAGGTGGCAAGAATACATAGAAGAACTAGACACAAAAGATCTTCATGACCAAGATAATCACGATGGTGTGATCACTCACCTGGAGCCAGACATTTTGGAATGTGAAGTCAAGTAGACCTTAGAGAGCATCACTATGAACAAAGCTAGAGGAGGTGATGGAATTCCAGTCAAGCTATTTCAAATCCTGAAAGATGATGCTGTGAAGGTGCTGCACTCAATATGCCAGCAAATTTGGAAAACTCAGCAGTGGCCACAGGACTGGAAAAGGTCAGTCTTCATTCCAATCCCAAAGAAAGGGAATGCCAAAGAATGCTCAAACTACCGCACAATTGCACTCATCTCACATGCTAGTAAAGTCATGATCAAAATTCTCCAAGCCAGGTTTCAGCAATATGTGAACCATGAACTTCCAGATGTTCAAGCAGGTTTTACAAAAGGCAGAGGCACCAGAGATCAAATTGCCAGCATCCTCTGGATCATGGAGAAAGCAAGAAAAAAATCTACTTCTGCTTTATTGACTATGCCAAAGCCTTTGACTGTGTGGATCACAATAAACTGTGGAAAATTTTGAAAGAGGTGGGAATACCAGACCACCTGACCTGCCTCTTGAGAAACCTATATGTAGGTCAGGAGGCAACAGTTAGAACTGGACATGGAACAACAGACTGGTTCCAAATAGGAAAAGGAGTACGTCAAGGTTGTTTTTAGTCACCCTGCTTATTTAACTTCTATGCAGAGTACATCATGAGGAATGCTGGGCTGGAAGAAGCACAAGCTGGAATCAAGATTGCTGGGAGAAATATCAATAACCTCAGATATGCAGATGACACCACCCTTATGGCAGAAAGTGAAGAGGAACTCAAAAGCCTCTTGATGAAAGTGAAAGAGGAGAGTGAAAAGGTTGGCTTGAAGCTCAATATTCAGAAAACAAAGATCATGGCATCTGGTCCCATCACTTCATGGGAAATAAATGGAGAAACAGTGGAAACAGTGTCAGACTTTATTTTGGGGGGCTCCAAAATCACTGCGGATGCTGATTGCAGCCATGAAATTAAAAGACGCTTACTCCTTGGAAGGAAAGTTATGACCAACCTAGATAGCATATTAAAAAGCAGAGACATTACTTTGCCAACAAAAGTACGTCTAGTCAAGGCTATGGTTTTTCCCGTGGTCATGTATGGATGTGAGCTGGACTGTAAAGAAAGCTGATCGCTGAAGAATTGATGCTTTTGAACTGTGGTGCTGGAGAAGACTCTTGAGAGTCCCTTGGACTGCAAGGAGATCCAACCAGTCCATTCTAGAGGAGATCAATCCTGGGTGTTCATCGGAAGGACTGATGCTAAAGCTGAAACTCCAATACTTTGGCCACCTCATGCAACGAGTTGACTCACTGGAAAAGACGCTGATGCTGGGAGGGATTGGGGGCGGGAGGAGACGGGAACGACAGAGAATGAGATGGCTGAATGCCATCACCAACTCCATGGACATGAGTTTGGGTGAACTCTTGGAGCGGTGATGGACAGGGAGGCCTGGCATGCTGTGATTCATGGGGTCGCAAAGAGTTGGACATGACTGAGCGACTGAACTGATCTAGCAAGTAGTGGCAGTGTGGCTAGAACCCAGCCAAGCTCCTCAAGGCCACGTGCTATAACTCCAGACCACACCACTCTGAGGTCAGAGGATTTCAAGAGGAGGGGACCTGAGTGGAGGCAACGACTGTGGTGAGGAGAAGGCTGGCCATATTCTAGGAACAGCCACAGAGTAAGAGAGGGAAGCGTTCCAGAGTTATATCAAGGCAGTGGCAGGGCCAGAAACTGTAGGGTCCTGAGGACACTGTCAGTCTCTGAAGTACTCAGAGTGTAGACTGAGGCCATTGAGGGTTTTGAGCAGAAATGCATCATGATCTAGCCAAGGTTTTCAAAACTTCCCTCTGGCTGTCGAGTGGAAAATACACATGGTGAGTGTGCGTGCGTGCTCAGTGTGTCCAACTCTTTGCAAGTCCATGGACTGTAGCCAACCAGGCTCCTCCATCCAAGGGACTGCTCAGGCAAGAATACTGGAGAGGGTTGTCATTTCCTTCTCCAGGGAATCTTCCCTACCCAGGAATTCAACCTGCATTGGCATTGAATTCTGTACCATTGTACCACCTGGGAGGCCCTAAGGTGAGTGTTTTAGTTTATTGCTGCTCTAACAAATTACCCAAAACTTAGTGAGAATTCTTCATCTTATAGTTCTGTCAGTAAAAATTTCAACACAAGTCTCACTGGTTTAAAATCAAGGTGTAGGCAGTACTGCATTCTTTTATGAAGAGCTCTAAGGGGCAATCTATTTTCTTTCTTTTCTGTCTCCTAGAGGCTACCAAATTTCCTAGCTCCCTGTGCTCCTCCTCCATCTTCAGAGACAGCAATAGTAGGTAGAATTCTGACATCTCATGGTTCCAACCCTTCCTCTGTCTCCCTCTTCCACTTCTAAGAACCCATGTGATTACATGAGACCCACTCAAATATTCCAGGAAAATCTCCCCATCTCAAGAGATCCTCAACTTGTCACGTCTGCTGGATCCCTTTTGCCATAGGTAAAAGGTGACATATTCATAAACTCTAAGGATTATAAGCTATTACATACAATAGTGCAGGTGACAGTACCTGAATAATTATCTTGGACATTTATTCTTCAATAATGCACATTCTGTGCTTCCTTATATCATTCAAATCTTATAACAGTTCCAAGTCAGAATAACCATCATCTCTACTTTACAGTGGGAAAAACCAAGAGCTTCAGCTTGCCCTAAATCATGTGACTTCTATGCCAGAGAGATGGTCTTTGCATGCAAGTCAGCTTGCCTCCTTATCCCTGTGCCTTTTCTACTGCAATGTATGGCTACAAAAATAGAAGCAAGGGCAAAAAGTAATAATTATTTAAATTTCTTAGCTTTTTATTTTGTATTGGGGTACAGTCGATTGACAATATTGTGATAGTTTCTGGTGGAGAGCGAAGGGACTCAGCCATATATATACATGTATGCATTGTCTCCCAAACCCGCCTCCCATCCGGGCTGCCACATAACACTGAGCAGAGTTCCCTGTGCTGTACAGTAGGTCCTTGTTTGTTATCCACTTTTTAAATGTTTGTTTTTTTTTAACCTGTTAGGATACAGGTAGTGTGTATGGTGGAAGGTGGGACAGCCTAGAAGTCTTCACAGAGGAGCTGACTTTTCAGCAAGATTTGAAATCAGATGTAAGAATTCCCACATAGATATTAGCCTGATTCCCAGCACACAACACTTCCAAACATTTCTGTCAAGTTGAAAGCCATTATCTACAAACATCAGTGTTATTTGTGTTAATGCTTTAATGGTAATAAATCGCAGAGTTAAAGCTTTCTGGATGACGAGCTGGACACGAAGGAAGGATGGAGAGAGAATATATAAATATATTTTTTCCTTGACCTATTTCTCACAAGCCATTTATAGATAATTTCAATAGAAAACACATTAAGGATTTTCTCTCCCAATAGACCTTTTCCATTTCCTTCTTTCTGCCTAGGCTGCCCTGTTACTCTAATTCACTGCTGCTTAATGTGTTCAGGCTTCAGACTGAAGCAATACACAAATCAGATCAAGCAATGTCTCAATCATTCATTTTTGAAACTTTCCCAATTAGGACACTTATCTCCTCTGCACAGAAATGCACCATTAGCAGACTTGTTTCTTTTCCCATTGAGTAAGCAACATAGGTGAGTCTGTGTGCTAGGGCTCCTGCAGGGCTGATTCCCCACATGCTTGGTGCAGCAGTGATATGTGTGTGTGTGTGTGTGTTGTTGTTGTTGTTTTGGGAGGACTCGGGAACAAAGGCATTTTATCTTCTTCTGTTTTGCTTTGTTGTGTGTTACTGCTTATGCTGTGGGCAGAGAGCACACAGTCCATTTGCAGCCCAGCCTGATGCTGCTCTTCATTTACATCATTCCACCCCCAAAGAAGGGCTTCCTAAATGGCTCAGTGGTAATGAATTCACCTGCCAATGCAGGAGACATGGGTTCAATCCCTGGATCAGGAAGATCCCCTGGAAGAGGAAATGGCAACCCCATCCAATATTCTTGCCTGAAGAATCCCATGGACAGAGGAGCCTGTGGGCTACAGTTCATGGGGTCACAAAGAGTGGGATACGACTGAGCATGCAGACACCCCAAAAGGAGTTTGGGTGGGAGGGGATGAGGTGCTATCTGCACATCAGGGGTAGGGCTTCTGTGGTTTGAGAACCCCCTGTGAATATGCTAAGCAACCTCCATTTCTACTGTAGAGTCCTTATCATTCCTGAAAATTAGACGCCAGCCTGAGGGCATTCATGGGGTTGGGCTCTATCGTGTGTTTGTGTGTGTAATAAAGTTCTATTAAAGCACAAAAGAGAGAAAGCTTCTGACATAGCATCAGAAGAAGGCAGAAAGAGTGCCCCCGTACTGGTCTTTAGCCAAGGTTGGACTCTTTAAGGATTTCTTTGACACGTGTTGGGTCAATTTTGGCCATTCTTCTCTGTTCTCTTTTGAGGGTCATTTACAAAGTCTCCCAGTCACAGCAGAGAGGAGAACAAAGCTTCCAGAACTAGCGCCCACAAAGTGGCCACACAGATTCTGCCACTCTCTTACCCTGGGCTGCCTCCTTCTTCGGTCCCAGGAGATGCCTCTGAAGCTCGAGGTGGGGAGATGTTGAAATTCACTACCTTCCCCCCACAGTAAACCCAATCCTGGGAGAGAGTTTCCAAGTTTAACTCAGACCAAACTATAAACAAAAGATGCCTGCTTTCAGTTCTAAGAAAATCGAGAACTGCAACCTAACAGAAAGCTAGGAGACAGAGGAGCTCCACTCTATGTGTTTGAGGAGAAACCCTAAGCTCACACTCACTGGAATACAATGGATTGCTTTGGATTCTCCCTTCTCTTGTTCACTGGACTGAAAGAGTGAAAAGAAAGGTAATTGCTTCACGGAGGCCTGTGATTGAAAGGACAGAACTCTGTCACCTGAGGTCTGGCAGAAGCCAGCAGGAGGCTGCATCTATTAACATATTTTAGTCACAGGAGATTCCTTCCTAGAAGGAGAGCTCGTGGAAAGGTGTTTTAACTTTTCATTTTAAAATATATTACCGGTTTCCATGGAGACCAAGGTAAAGCTGTTGCACAGACTTTTCTTGTAGAAGCCAGAGTGACATTGTTATGCCTGAGGAGGAACTCATGCCTCTGTCTTCCTGCTCCCTTTGCAGCCCACTGGAGCAAGTGCTGTGTCAGAAGCTCGAGATTCAGACACCAGGCTAGCCTCACTGTGTATCACAAAGAAAATGCAAAACAATGCTGTTGCTCAAATTAGTCTCTGGCATCAGCAGCATCAGAGCCTGAAAATGTATTGGTGGTGGTGGTTTCATCACTAAGTCGTGTTTGAATCTTATGACCCCATGGACTGTAGCCTGCCAGGTTCCTCTGTCCCTGGGATTTCCCAGGCAAGAATACTGGAGTGGGTTGCCATTTCCTTTTCCAGGGGATCTTCGCCATCCAAGGATTGAACCCGTGCCTCCTGCATTGCAGGCAGATTCTTTACCCCTGAGCCACCAGGGAAGCCCAAAAAGTATATACTTCCAATCAAAACAATATTCAAGTGAAGTTTCTTCGAGTAAACCTGCTACACAATCTAATCACTAAATGTCTTTTCTCCTTTGATTTGCAATGTAGGCAAAAGTTCAAAAGTTGCTCTGTCTTAAACCATTAGTTAATTCATGCAAAATTTAAGTTCTTCCATGGAGCTAAGTCAGTAAGGTGGGTTGTTTGGTTCCCTCCTTTAATGATAAAGGCTGATCAACTGCATGTTTCACATTTAAACTAACTGTAGAGACCTCATGTAGACACAGCTTAAGATTGTCCTTTGCTAATGTCCCTCTTGGCTGGCAATGCCTCCAGAATACTGAAACCTATTTCTAAGAAATCAATATTGAAAAATGAAAAGAACAGAATGCATTCCCCTCACACAGCTCCTGATCAAAGGAAAGGTAGACCTGAAATTTGATCATCATCTTAAACAGTTATCTGTGGCCACTCAGCTTCCCTAGATAATGATTCTTTCTGAAGTCATGTGGGAGAAACCACTGTAAGAATACTTCCTACCAATTTGGCAATAAAGATTTGGCAATTTATTCCTTAAATGAAAGGGAACTATGCTGTCTGTCAAGTGTGTGCTATATGAGTTAAAGTTGGGGTAAGTGGGGCATAAGAAAAATTGTGTTTGGTGTGTTTAGACACTGTGTTATTTGACTCTTAATGACCCTATGGGCTGTAGACCTCCAGGCTCCTATGTCCATGGAATTTCCCAGACAAGAATATTGGGGTGGGTTCCCATTTCCTTTTCCAAGGGATCTTCCCCACCTAGGGGTCAAACCCCTTGGCAGGCTGATTCTTTTCCACTGAGTCACCAGGGAAGCCCAAGGAAGTTTGGAGCTCATGGGTGGGGGGACCTCAGGTAAACTTTTTTTCTTTGCTTTGATGATAAAATTGTGTAGTGGGCCAGAGAAAGAATTATTCATGAAACGTGTTTTATGTTACTATTAGCACAGGTTTACTTTTTTAGGTAGAATAGTGACTTCTTTTGCACCTCTGTGCTTGTTCTTGGAGAAGAGGAAATCAATAGTTAGCTGTCAAAATTCTAGCCATAATTTTGCTCATTATGCTATAAGATTTGACCTTCTTTCACCTATCTACTGACTCAGAACTGAAATTAATGGGAAGCAGAAACTCACAATAAAAAGAGAAGCTTATTTTTTACAGCATGATTTTCCTACACTCCCCCAAAGAATGAAAGTTATTACCTCAGTAAATTTCTGCAGTTTGGTTTTAGTATTAAATATTGAATAAATATTATGAATTTGCAAATACTGATTTTGGCAGAATCTTCCACAGCCTTATACTTAGCTTGTATTAATCAAATCAGGTTGTTTCACTATGAATTTGTTCTTTTGGAGCATAATGTTATGTAACGACATTAATTCTATTTCTGGGCTTGTAGTAGCAGCTAAAATTAATTAAGGATTTATTTTATTATCCTGCCAACAGCTGTTAGATTATTTCACCTACTCAGTGCTTGAATGTTACCCCAAATCCTACTCCAGTTTCCTAAACTTACTATTGCTTTCTGGGCAATAAAGAAGGCTCATTCTTTTAACAAATATGTATTGAACACCTACTATGTGGCAGGTACTATTTTAGACATTGTAGGATATACAAGGATGAACAGAATATGTTAAAGTCTGCTATATTCTAGTGAAGGGAGATGAGATAAACCAGTAAGCAAATTTGTTAATTTCAGATAGTCATAAATGCTTTGGAAAAAATAATACACAGTGATACCAACAGTGATTCTCAAGTGTGTTCACATGATGATATGTATAAAACATAATGGCATCTGCAGAATACTGGAAGAGTGAGACACCCATGGAGGTCCAGTGGTTGAGACTTGGCCTTCAAATGTAGGGAGTGTGGGTTAAAATCATGCTGTCTTCAGCTTGTTCCCATGGCACCTCCTTCTTTCATGTGATGGTATGTCAATTTGGTAGTTTCAGTCTATTCCCAGTTGGACCATGAGCTTCTGGTGGGCAGAGATGATTCATCTTCATGGTCATGGGAACATGCTGAAGGAGAAATCAATTCAGTGTGGTAGTCAAGAAAATCCCCTCAGAGAAGGTGGTAGGAGAGGGTGGTTTTAACTGTGGGACGGAGGAAAGCATAGCTGTCTACCAGGTGGAAATACAGAGATGGGAAAGGACTGACTTTCAGTCAGATGGGAAACACGGACTACTGTCAGTATCAGGCCCTAGGCATGCTCACCCCCTCAATTCCAGCATTAGACCAAGCTCCAGGTGCTCCCCATCAAGGGTCTACACCTGATTTATCCTCTGTTTATTAAGAATCACAGCTCTGGCTTTTCAGGAAATCCCTTCAGTTCAGTTCAGTTGCTCAGTCATGTCCGACTCTCTGCGACCCCATGAATCACAGCACGCCAGGCCTCCCTGTCCATCACCAACTCCCGGAGTTCACTCAAACTCATGTCCACAGAGTCGGTGATGCCATCCAGCCATCTCATTCTCTGTCGTCCCCATCTCCTCCCGCCCCCAATCCCTCCCAGCATCAGAGTCTTTTCCAGTGAGTCAACTCGTCGCATGAGGTGGCCAAAGTATTGGAGTTTAAACAAAAGAGTCCTGCCTCACCCACAAGGCCACCAGCCTATTTGGTTTTAGTTCTTCCCTCTTCTAGCTCAAAATACAACAAAGCCTTTCTGAAAGCATCATGTTCTTCACTATACAGTTTCCCTTGCTGAAGGAAAATCACTCGAAACATGTGAGCCATTACTCTCACAGCAAAAATAAGTGACATTTCAATGTACTCTCAGGCAAAAATAAGTGACATTTCAATGTAATTAATACCATCCTCTCTTTTTGTTCAGAATCACTAGTACAGGTTCAGTAGCCAACTAATATCATATAAGAGACCACCCACGACCAGAGAGTCAAGTTCTAAGACAACAGTTCTCAACACTGACTCCACAATAAACCACCTAGGGAGCTCTTTATTGAAAGAACTGACATTGCAGAGCAATGGAAACCAGGGTCTTAAGGTGAGAGAGCTGGTCCTCAGGCAAGTGGGGAACTACTGGCCCCAAAGAATGCTGGCCCTGTGGTGAAAAGACCAGCAACCCATTGCTCATATACTGAGAATGACTAAATTCTTCCTCTCTGCTACTGAACACTGGTTTCCTGATCTGTAAAATGGGAAAAACCTGATGACCCACAATATTTTAGTCTGACTCGTGGGAGATAGTTTGGGTATAAATCCTTTAACACTGTCAGGAATCCTTTGGAGAAAAGGGAAGGCTGTTCATCAGTAGCAACCCTTTTAATTTGTGTATTGGGTTTGGCGGACATTAATTAACATGTTCCTATTCTAGTAGCTGTTTACTTCAAACATCTTGCAAGGAAATGGTCTACTAATAAAAATGATCAATGCAGAGGAACATGTTTGCGGAGGCAATTAGACTTCAATTTTCTTTTATATATATATAAAATGTTATTTATTTATTTATCTATGGCTATGCTGGGTCTTTGTTGCTGTGCAGGCGTTTTTCTAGTGGTGTGCGGGTTTCTTATTGTGGTGGCTTCTCTTGTTGCAGGGCGTCACTCTAACGTTGGCAGGCTTCATTAGTTGTGGTGTGTGGTCTCAGTAGTTTCAGCTCCTGGGTTCAAGAGAATGGGCTCAGTAGTTGTGGCACATGGGCTTGGTTGCTCAGTGGCATGTGGGACCTTTCAGGATCAGGGATCGAACCCATGTCTCCTGCATTGGCAGGCAGATTCTTTACCACTGAACCACCAGGGAAGCCCAAATTTCAATTTTCATCTGTTAATTTTGAAGTACAGGAAGAGAGACTAACCAGGCATTCGGACAGGCAGACTGCAGCTTGAGAGAGATGAAGGATAAAAATATAGGTTTAGGTGTCAATATCTGTGTAGAATTTGGAATAAGACTGTTACTTGTACCCACAAGTCTGCTGCCTAGATGTCTTCTAAATCTACCTGTAATAGTTAAGGAAAACAACTCAAGTTTCCATCTCATATACTGTGGACTCAGGAAGCTCACTCAGATTTCTATAGGTTCCCAAGAAATGGTTGGTTGGTATGGTGCAGATTACATGCTTATTATACCTTTACTTTCCATTGAATTTTCTGTGACCCACATAATTAGGTCCTTCTGACTTCCCAAAGCACCATTAACACAATGTTCCATACTTTACTACACGTGGCAGTAATGGAGGAAAATAAAGTCAAGACCATAAGAAACTTCACCTCGTAAAGTGTACATTCCACCCCACCTCCATCACAGGGAATTTTCCCGTGGGTGGATTGTTCTTCAACCTTGTCTGATTCCCTGTTGTTAGCTTGCTATTCCACCTCCACCTACAGACTCCAGTCAGAGCTCTGCAATTCTTTGCATATCCTGCTGTTTTTTCACTCCTCTTTTCCGGATTGCCCACCGAATCTCAAACTTTTTATTCCTTCACTGTGCAAATAAATTCAGTCTTAACTTGTACTTAATGTTGCCTGCTGCTGCTGCTGCTAAGTCACTTCAGTCATGTCCGACTCTGTGTGACCCCATAGACGGCAGCCCACCAGGCTCCGCCCTCCCTGGGATTCTCCAGGCACGAACACTGGAGTGGGTTGCCATTTCCTTCTCCTAGTCTATGTTAAAGGTGGCTTCACTTTTCTACCCATAAAAGTTCCCTCAAGCTCCATCAAGGTATATTCTTACACATGGAAAAATCTACCCATAAGACAAAGTATGCTATTCTTGTAGATGACAAAAGCAGCACCAGCTGTCTTTGAAAAGATATTTTCTCTTCCTACTTCATAAAGAAAGAAGGCTGGCATTATTAATGATTATGTTAGCCATATTTTTAAAGTGTATTCCATGTGATGAGCTAAGAATTACAGTAAGTGGTTTATATACATACCACTATTTGATTCTTACAGCAAGCCTATTCTGAAGACAAGGAAACTAAAGTGCAGGGAGATTGGGCGGCTCACCCAAGGTGAGATAGTTCTTAACCAGAGGCTCAGAGCCTACCATGTTGTTCTCCTATGGCTAAACCTACGCTGCTGCTGCTAAGTCACTTCAGTCGTGTTCGACTCTGTGCGACCCCATAGATGGCAGCCCACCAGGTTCCCCCGTCCCTGGGATTCTCCAGGCAAGAACACTGGAGTGGGTTGCCATTTCCTTCTCCAATACATGAAAGTGAAAAGTGAAAGTGAAGTAGCTCAGTCACGTCCGGCTCTGTGCAACCCCATGGACTGCAGCTTACAAGGCCCCTCCATCCATGGGATTTTCCAGGCAAGAGTACTGGAGTGGGGTGCCATTGCCTTCTCTGAAACCTATGGTAGTAAATACTTAACAAGTGGATCTACAGAAAAAAAAATCTGTGCTTTGTACAGCTTACCAATTTCCATGGTGAAAATACTCCCACCAAGGCTGACTTCAAGCTAATATAACATCACTGGATACAGGGTTGGGAAGAGGACACCACTCTATAGTAATTCCACCAATGGACCAATAATTTCAAGAGCATAGATAAGAGTATTAAAATGTAATAATTATAAAGTGATGTTTTGTATATTTATTACCTGTTTTTAATATAGTATTTAATTGTAATTTAAATAATTTTTTAAGTTTTGAAATTAATTTATTTATTTTAATTGAAGGATAATTACAATATTGTGATGGTTTTTGCCATACATCAATATGAATCAACCATAGGTATACACGTGTCCCCTCCATCCAGACACTCTCTACCACAAATCACAGCAAGATCCTCTATGACCCTCCTCTCAGAGTAATGGAAATAAAAACTAAAATAAACAAATGGGACTTAGTTAAACTTAACAGCTTTTACACAACAAAAGAAACTATAAGCAAGGTGAAAAGACAGCCCTCAGAATGGGAGAAAATAAAAGCAAATGAAACAACTGACAAGAATTAGTCTCCAAAATATACAAGCAGCTCATGCAGTTCAACAGCAGAAAAACAAACAACTCAATCAAAAAATGGGCAAAATACCTAAACAGATATTCCTCCAAAGAAGACATACAGATGGCTAATAAACACATGAAAAAATGCTCAGCATCGCTTATTATTACAGAAATGCAAATCAAAACTAAAATGAGATATCATCTCACACTAATAATATAAGTTTTAATAATGGTTGATTTAATAACCAGCTTGCAAAATTCTCCAAAATTTAACAGGTGACTCCAACAGGCCAGTATGAACTGCCTCTGAGACACATACAATTGCTTCTTGAGTATACCTTAAATATAGCCCAGACTTAAAGAAATTAGGGAAAGAAAAAGATCAAGATGAAAAGAAAATCAGAAATGTGTTCCATGGTGAAAGTTAAAAAATTCAAGAAGCTTGGAGATTGGGGAAGGCAAACATTTGCTGTTAAATAATATGATAACCTAGACAGCATATTCAGAGAAGGCAATGGCAAGCTACTCCAGTACTCTTGCCTAGAAAATCGCATGGATGGAGGAGCCTGGTTGGCTGTAGTCCGTGGGGTCGCTATGGGTCAGACAGGACTGAGCAACTTCACTTTCACTTTTCACTTTCACACATTGGAGAAGGAAATGGCAACCCACTCCAGTGTTCTTGCCTGGAGAATCCCAGGGACGGGGGAGCCTGGTGGGCTTCCGTTTATGGGGTCACACAGAGTCGGACACGACTGAAGTGACTTAGCAGTAGTAGCAGACAACTTTTTAAAAACCAGAGACATTACTTTGCCAACAAAGGTCCATCTAGTCAAGGCTATGGTTTTTCTAGTAGCCATGTATGGATATGAGAGTTGGACTCTAAAGAAAGCTGAGCACCATAACATTGATGCTTTTGAAGTGTGGTATTGGAGAAGACTCTTGAGAGTCCCTTGGACAGCAAGGAGATCCAACCAGTCCCTCCTAAAGGAAATCAGTCCTGAATATTCATTGAAAGGACTGATGTTGAAGCTGAAACTCCAATACTTTGGCCACCTGATGCGAAGAGCTGACTCATTTGAAAAGACCCTGATGCTGGGAAAGACTGAAGGCAGGAGGAGAAGGGGACGACAGAGGATGAGATGGTTGGATGGCATCACCGACTCAATGGACATGAGTTTGAGTAAACTCCGGGAGCTGGTGATGGACAGGGAGGCCTGGTGTGCTGCAGTTCATGGGGTCTCAAAGAGTCGAACACGACTGAGCAACTGAACTGAATTGAACTCATATGATAACGTTTGGAGTTCAGGTACATTTGTCATGAGTCTCAGACTTCAGTTCAATAGATAAAATGATTAGGGGGAACCATGTGGCAGCTTGCTTATTGATCACTGTGAAGTTTTTAGCAAAGTGTGAGCCTGATGACTTCTTAAAAAAAGAAAGAAGACAATAATGAATGTTATTACTCTGGATTTAGGAAATGTTTGGCTTGGTTTTGGGGAATAGAAAGATATCAAGTCAACTCCAGGTATATTTTAATTCATTATCAGTTTAAAAATATTTTCATATTGGAACATTCATACAATGATTTAGCAGCAGTTCATGTATGGATGTGAGAGTTGGACTGTGAAGAAAGCTGATCGCCAAAGAATTGATGATTTTGAACTGTGGTGTTGGAGAAGACTCTTGAGAATCCCTTGGACTGCAAGGAGATCCAACCAGTCCATTCTAAAGGAGATCCATCCTGCATGTTCATTGGAAGGACTGATGCTAAAGCTGAAACTGCAATACTTTGGCCACCTCATGCGACGAGTTGACTCACTGGAAAAGAGTCTGATGCTGGGAGGGATTGGGGGCATGAGGAGAAGGGGATGACAGAGAATGAGATGGCTGGATGGCATCACCGACTCAATGGACATGAGTTTGAGTGAACTCCGGGAGTTGGTGATGGACAGGGATGCGTGGCGTGCTGTGATTCATGGGGTCGCAAAGAGTCGGACACGACTGAGCGACTGAACTGAACTGAACTGAGAGACAATAATTCTCTGAAACTATTCACATCAGTCCCCATAGGTGTGGGAGTAGGAACAAGGTGCCACAACTGCAGCTCCTGTCCTGTCTTGTAGAACAAGTACAGGTTCAGAGACATGAGCTCTGGGTTCCAGCCTCTGCTTTTCACTTACTGGCTTTTTAACTTTAAGACAAGTTAGTTGACTTTTTCTTGCCTCAGTTTGTCATTGCTGCTTAGTCACTAAGTTGTGTTGACTCTTTGCAACCCCATGGACTGCAGCACACCAGGTTTTCTGTCCTCCACTGTCTCACAGAGTTTGCTCGAACTCCTGTCCATTGAGTTGGCGATGCCATCCAGCAATCTCATACTTTGTCACCCCTTCTCCTCCTACCCTCAATCACATTGATAATTGTACCTGCCCTATCCGGCTATTTATTTGTAAAGAGTGATTACAGTGGGAATACAAGCCAAAGTTCTTGGAATCCAATTCACCTTGAGAAATACCAGTTGAGCAGAAAACCTTTTTGCCAGGCACTGGGGCTACAATAATGAGCAAACAGGCAAGGTCTCTGCCCATAAGGAACATTCAGTCTACTGGTAGAAACAAAGAGGGCTTAGAGAAGTAAAATCTATAAAATGTATGCATTTCTGTTGTCCTTTCTTATTCAAGAACATTCATTGGCAAAGCTGAGAATTTTTTTTAAAATCTATGAACATGCAGAACTTGCAGAATTTTCTACACAGCCTCTTCACATCTGTTCATGCTACACCCTCAGACTGGATGAGCTGTGTTTATTTGATTAAAAGAAAGAGACAAAGTTACAGTGAGATAATGATTTTCATAATAAGAAAACTTGCAATCAGTAACAGTTCCAAATGCAAGACAACTTCTACTTCCTGACAATTTTTTTTAAGATACTAAATAGATAGTTTCATTACAGATAGAAAGCATCTAGAAGGTAATTATATGGTGAAAAAAGTCAAGATAAATGCCTAATAGACTTTCCATCCTCTCTTGCAAGGCTGATATTGGTGGTAAGGTTAGTTTTAAGTGCGATGCTTGGTGTTTAACCTTGAATGTCTGGTTTTCATTTGCATAGCAATAAGTTCTGGCTATTGTACACTCCATCCAAAAATCTAAAAATATATTCTGTCTTGACTTAATAGCCTGTGTAACCTAATTTAAAATGAGAAACTGAACTTCAGGTTTTCTCTCTTCAGTTTACTGTGAAGTAAGCATTAGCATATTACTGCCCTTTGCTATCATTTATCGCTTATATTTTCTTCCAATAAGAAGAACCTGCCACATCATGGTGATTGGTTTAAAGGTAGCTGTTTATGCATGCTCAGAGGAACACAAGGGAACACAGAAGACTATAGATGGAGAGACTGTAGGCTTGAAAAGGAACAGAAATTTCTATTTTAATCTTAGTTCTACATCTCACTGATGACTCAATGTGACCTTGAACACGTAATCTAATGTATCTGATGTTTAGTTAGTTGCCTCACCTATAAAATGGGAATACTGACTACATTAGGCAGCTCCGATGGGGTCTGTCTTCTCTGTCAAGACAGTGATATGGGTTCCATTGTCTGTACCAAATAATCTTCTCACCTCTGCCCCAACCAACTTATCCCAAAGTGACATCCAGCTCAATATAGGCAGCTCAGTTCTCTTCCTTGGCAATCGATGTTTGCACAAAGACATAGAAACCTGGAAGTCTCTGGTAATAATAACGATAAAGCAAACACAGATGGGGTTTACTGTGTACATGACACTGTTCTAAGCTCTCTCTACATATGTTTACATCCTCAGAACCAATCTGTGTACATGTACTATACTATTATCACCTCCATTTAACGGAGGAGGAAACTAAGACTCAAAGAGGAGTCTCCCCTATGGGGAGAAGATGGATAAAATCCTGCTTCTCAGGACTTTATAGTTTTATCTCAACTATCCAGGTCATCTAGCCCCTAGAATATAGATACAATGCTACCACTGCTAATAGTTATCGAAAGATTTCCCTGTGCCTGGCACTGTGTCATGGGCTTTGCTTACATTATTTCCATCTGATCTTGGGGAACTACCTGTGAGACAAATACTTTCCTTGTCTTTATTGTACCTGTGAAAGGATGCAGTTCCAGCTCATTTCATATCCCTCCCCTTTCTTCCCCTTCCTCACCCCTGAGAAGAAGGAAGGTCTGACAGTGTAAATAGCCAGAGCTTCTGAACATGTTATTGTCTGAGGAGCTGACCAATATCAGCAAGAGAAAGTGGTCTTGTCTTGCAGCTGCTATGATTTACAGAATGTGACAACCCTAGAGCCACTCATACCTAGGATATCTAAAGCTAGAAACACTGCTCATGGAGACTGGAGGCAACCACCTGAGGGTGATGGGGCACTGAAATGGATGGAGTGGATGGAGGATGAGAGAAGGGTGTGGGGGAGGTTTCAGCGAGAGAAGGGGCTCACCAACACTGCCCAAGCCCGAACTGGGGACTTGACGAGGAAAGCAGGGGCATTGTCTGGATGCTGGAGTACCCACCATCAGCTAAAGCCAAGACGGTCATGAATTCGCAAAACCTAGGAGATGCTGTGAGCAGTGCTGAGGGTTTCCATACAAATGAGGACACTTCAGCTGACTGAAGTGAAATAGTTTGCTCAAAATCCCCGAGCAGGAAGGGCAGAGGCAGAAGTGGAACTCTGGCTGTCAGATTCTGGGGATACATGCTCTTAGCCCCTTACTTCATATTGTCTTCATATGAATTCATATAGAATTACTGATTCTTCTAGGTTTTATAGGGTTTGGAGCTTTTCTTAAACTGCACTTGTTCACATCCATTCCCAAAGCCTCTTTCAGAAACCAGGCTCAGCCTTCAAACCAGGCATAAATGTCATCTCTTTCCAAGCTAAGCTTCTCCTAGCCTCAACAGCCTAGGTCCTCTCTCTCTTCCTGATCCCCCAGAGCACTTTACCTATATATACATACAAAATGGATTCTGTTTGGCGTGAAAGCTGGGTAGACGTGTCCAATCTCTTCTACTAATTGAGGCCTCAAGGCCAGAGGTATTTGATATGTCATCTGCTTTCCCCTATCCCATTCAACACACTCACCACCACCACTACCAGGATATTACCTTGCAGGACCACTCAAGCAATATGCATTATGAATAAGTTCTGAGGATCCAATGTACAGCGTGATGACTATAGGTTCTAATTTGTTGCTGTTTAGTTGCTAAGTCATGTCTGACTCTTTGCCACCCCATGGACTATAGCCCCTTAGTCTCCTCTGTCCATGGGATTTCCCAGGCAAGATTATTGGAGTGGCTTGCTATTTCCTTCTCCAAGGGAACTTCTCAACTCAGGGATCGAACCCATGTTTTCTGTATTGGCAGCCAGATTCTTTACCATTGAGCCACCGGGGAAGCCCACAGGTACTAATAGCATATTATATACTTGAAATTTGCTAAAGAGAGGAAGTAGATGTTAAGTGTGCTCACCACAAACAAATAAAAGCTTATTGGCTATGGTAATCATTTCACAATGTGTGCGTACATCAAATCATCGTGTATACCTGAAATGCAATTTTTATTTACTTTATTTGTCAAAGTCAGTTATACCTTAATAAAGCTGGGGGAAAGAAAGAAATATGTATTGCAGGAGGCAGACATTCAGAGGATTCAAACAACCACAAACACAACACAGCCTCAGAGAAAATGTCAGTAGTGAATATCTGCTCTAACTCCATCCTTCAGGCTGAAAGGCCAGTTTGAGTTTTTGAGTTAATCAGTTTGGGAAAGCTTCTTCCAAAGATGGGGATAAGTCATCTGCTAAATCCATACAGGAAGAGATAATTTGTTATCTAATTGAAATGCAAAAAGAAAGAAGTTCAAAGGAAAACAGGATCTGTGATCCCCAAGTAGAATCAATAGAATTTACCACATTTACTTCAGTGCCAATTTGGTGCAGGAAATACATTCAGAACGGGCTTCCCAGGTGGCTTAGTGGTAAAGAATCCTCCTGTCAAAGCAGGAGACACTGGTTTGATCCCTGGGTCAGGGAGATCCCCTGAAGAAGGAAATGGCAACCCACTCCAATATTCTTTTAGGAGAATCCCATGGACAGAGGAGCCTGGCAGGCCACAGTCCATGGAACTGCAAAGAGTCCAACACAGCTTAGCAACTAAATGACAAAAACTAAGCAATAACAATAGTCTCAGAATTTCACATGCCTCCCAGCTCAGGGCCTGTGGTCATCAGTACCCAGCTCCCCTTCCTGGCCAACCCGAGGAGCCGCCCCATAGCCACGGCAGGATGTTACTCCAGCTTCTCAGTGTGCCACACTCTTGAGCATCAGACGTGAGCAATCTCCCTAGTTGGAAAGTAAACTATCTCACAAAAGGAGTGTGGAGGAATACTACACCATAAACCTTAACTCAAACCACCAGAAATTCTCGTTAATGAGCTGCCAATGCACTGTCTCAGAGAATCTGTTTCACTAGCCTGAATGACGACCAGCTTGGGAGTGACCTCAGCCTCAGTTTGCACCTTTACCTGTGCTGCTGTTCAGTTCACATACCCATTTGTGGGGGGTGATTGCAAAACTGCAAAGTAAGACAGAAACAAGGAAGTGGTGTGAGCCTTCTCCCTGGTGGCCAGGTCTGGGTTTTTACAAGGACAACAGTATCCAGGGGAAAGTCAAAATGGTTGGGTGAGTTTATCATTCCTGCTCTGCAAATCTCCCTAGCCACAGACTAAACTGAATTATCTGTTGCTGTTGGGGTTGATATTTTCTGAGAGCTTTAATGAAACATTTCTGGGCTCAAGAGTCTTCAGATGGATTGTATTATTTCACTGTCCTCCCACTTATTTTATATCTGGTGGAGGCAGGTTTACTGCAGAGATTAAACTCTTGCCCTTTTATGTGTTTAGAGATTTCAGAAGGTAAGCTGCCCTCTTCAACTCACGTGACTGCTTGTTGTTATTTGCTAAGTTGTGTTTGACTCTTTGCGACCCCATGGACTGTGTCCTCCAGGCTCCTCTGTCTATGGGATTTTTCAGGCAAGAATACTGGAGTGAGTTGCCATTTCCTTCTCCAGGGGATCTTCCTGGCCCAGGGATCAAACCCACGTCTTTTGCATTACAGGCACATTCTTTACCTCTGAGCCACCAAGGAAGCCCGTGGTTGTTAATCTATGGCTAATCCACAGATTCCAAATAAAACAACTCTGTATTTCATATCTCTTTTGAGCTATATCAAAAAAACAAAAAAAAAATCAGCCAAAGGCCCAGTATCTGATCCTTCACATCTTTGAAAGAGCGTTTTTCATAGCCCACTCTCAGCGTTACCAAGAAACCATCTCTCAAATTTAGGATTAGCTACAGGCAGACTTCATTTTATTATGCTTCACTTTATTGTACTGTGCAGATACTGTGTTTTATGCAAATTGAAGCTTTGTGGCAACACTGCCTCCAACACGTCTATTGCCACCATTTTTATAACTGTATTTTCTCACCTCAGATTTTTGTGTCACATTTTGGTAATTCTAGCAATATTTTGAGATTTTTCATTATGTTTGTTATAGTGATCTGTGATCCATCATCTTTCATGTTACTATTGTAATTGTTCTCAAGACCATGAACCTCATCCATTAAAATGATTAACTTGAGATACGGTATGTGTTCCAACTGCTTCAATGACTGGCTGTTCCTGTGTCTCTCTCCTGCGCCTCTGGCCTTCCTATCCCATGGGACAAAACCATGTAAGAATTAAGCCACTTCACAAACATGATGGCCTCCAAGTAAAAGGAAGAGTCACACATTTCTCACTTTAAATAAAACACTAGAAATGATTATGCTTAGTGAAGAAAGCACACAGAAAGCCAAGATAGTCTGAGAGCTACAGCTTGTGTGCCAAACAGTTAAGTCAAGTTGTGAATGTAAAGGAAAAGCTCTTGAAGGAAATTAAAAGTGCTACTTCAGTGAACACACGAACGATACGAAAGCAAAACAGCCTTATTTCTGTACAGGGTAAGTTTTAGCATTCTGAATAGAAGATTAAGCCAACAACATTACCTTAAGACAAAGCCTCAGTTCAGTTCAGTTGCTCAGTCGTGTCCGACTCTTTGCGACCACATGAATCACAGCACGCCAGGCCTCCCTGTCCATCACCAACTCCCGGAGTTCACTGAAACTCATGTCCGTCGAGTCAGGGATGCCATCCAGCCATCTCATTCTCTGTTGTCCCCTTCTCCTCCCGCCCCCAATCCCTTCCAGCATCAGAGCCTTTTCCAGTGAGTCAACTCTTCGCATGAGGTGGCCAAAGTATTGGAGTTTCAGCTTTAGCATCAGTCCTTCCAATGAACATCAAGGCTCTAACACTCTTCAATTCTACAAAGGCTGAGAGAGGTGAAGAAGGTGAAGAAGAAAAGTTTGTAGCTAAGAGTTGATTCATGATATTTAAGGAAATAAGCAGTCTCCATAATAGCATTTGCTGATGTAGAAGCTACAGCAAGTTAACCAGAAGATCTAGCTAAGACGATTGTAATGAATGTGACCACGCTAAACAACAGATTTTCAATGTAAAATGAAACAGCCTTCTATTGGAAGAAGATGCCCTCTAGGACTTTCATAGAGAGAAAAAGTCAATGCCTTGGCTTCAAAGCTTCAAAGGGCAGGCTGACTCTCCTGTTGGGGCCTAATGCAGCAGATAACTTTCAATAGAAGCCAGTGCTTCTGTTGAAGTTAGACCCATAAGAATTATACAAATTCTACCCTGCCTGTGCTCTGTCAGCAGAACAATAAAGCCTGGGTGACAGCACATCTGTTTACAGTATGGTTTACTAAATATTTTAAGCTCACTTTTTGAGACCTACTGCTCAGAAAAAAATACTCTTTTTAAAGTATTTCTCCTCACTAACAGCACACCTGGCCACCCAAGAGCTCTAATAGAGATGTACAGAATTAGTTTTTTTCATGCCTACTAACAACTGCATTCATTCTGTAGCCCATGGATCAAGGAGTCATTTCAACTTTCAAGTATTATTATTGAATAAATACATTTCATAAGGCTACAGCTGCTTCAGTGATTCCTCTGCTGGATCTAGGAAAAGTTATTTGAAACTCTTCTGGAAAAGACCCTCCATTCTAGATGCCATTAAAATGTTTGTGATTCATGGGAAGTGGTGTATATATTAACACTAACAGGAGTTTGAAAGAAACTAATTCCAAACTTCATGGATGACTTTGAGAGGTTCAAGACTTCAGCAAGGGAAGTAACTGCAGATGTGGTGAAAGTTGAAGAGAACCAGAATTAAAAGTGGAAGTTGAGGCTGTGGTTAAATTGCTGTGATCTCATGGTAAAGCTTGAATGAATTAAGAAGTTGCTTTTTATGAAAAGGCAAAGAAAGTGGCTTCTTGGGATGGAATCTACTCTTGGTAAAGATGCTATAAAGACTGTTGACACAACAATCTCAAATATCACATAAAACTTAGCTAATAAAGCAGAAGCAGGGTTAGAGAGAATTGACTCCAATTTTGAAAGAAGTTCTGCTTTGGGTAAAATGCAATCAAAGAGCACTGTGTGCTACAGAGAAATCATTCATTAAAGGAAGAATCAATCAATATGGCAAACTTCACTGTTGTCTTATTCTAAGAAATTGCCACAGCCATTCCAGCTTCCAGCAACCACCTCTGTGATCAGTCAGCAGGCATCAACATTGAGGCAAGAATTTTCCTTGATCTCAGAGAGACCCCCGGCTCCGGCGGCGCAGACGCGAGAGACACCCGGCTCCAGCGTAACCGACCACTTGCAGAATCGTGGCTGAGAGGAGCTGCCCCGCGCCCAGGGTTAGGGCGGTGGCCGAGAGGAGCTGTACCACGTCCAAGAGGCGGTGGCTGCTTGGGCACCGGAGGGCCGAGAGGAGCTGATCCACATTCAAAGCAGGAGGGGCGGCCTTGAGGAGATACCCCTCGTCCAAGGTAAGGTACAGCGGCTGCACCATGCTGGAGCAGCTGGGAAGAGATACTCCACGACCAAGTGGAATGTAAGAATCCAGTGTTCTGGGGAGGAAGGAACAAGATGGCGGAGGGATAAGATGGTGAGACCACTCTCTCCCCCACAAATTCATCAAAAGAACATTTGAACGTGGAGTAAAGTCCACAAAACAACTTCTGAATACTGGCAGAGGACATCAGGCTCCCAGAAAAGCAGCCCATTGTCTTCTAAAGGAGAGAGAAGAAATCCAGCTCCACCCACCAGAACACCGACACATGCTTCCGTAACCAGGGAACCCAGACAAGTCACCCGTCCAACCCCACACACAGAGAAGAAACTACATAATAAAGAGAACTCCACAAACTGCAAGAAGAGGGAAAGGCCACCCCAAGCAAAGCAATATAAGCAAGATGAAGAGGCAGAGAAATACCCAGCAAGTAAAGGAACAAGATAATTGCCCACCAACACAAACAAAAGAAGAAGATATAGGGAATTTACCTGATAAAGAATTTCGAATTTTGATGGTGAAAATGATTCAAAATCTTGAAAGCAAAATGGAGTTACAGATAAATAACCTGGAGAAAAGGATTGAGAAGATGGAAGAAAGATTTAATAAGGACTTAGAAGAAATAATAAAGAGTCAATATACAATGAATAATGCAATAGATGAGATCAGAAACACTCTGGAGGGAACAAACAGTAGAACAACAGAGGCAGAAGACAGGATAAGCGAACTAGAAGATAGAATTGTAGAAATAAATGAAACAGAGAGGAAAAAAGAAAAACGAATTAAAAGAAATGAGGACAATATTAGAGACCTCTGGGACAATGTTAAACGCTCCAACATTCGAATCATAGGAGTCCCAGAAGAAGAAGACCAAAAGAAAGACCATGAGAGAATACTCGAGGAGATAATAGTTGAAAACTTCCCTAAAATAGGGAAAGAAATAATCACCCAAGTCCAAGAAACCCAGAGAGTCCCCAACAGGATAAACCCAAGGCGAAATACTCCAAGACACACATTAATCAAATTAACAAAGATCAAACACAAAGAACAAATATTAAAAGCAGCAAGGGAAAAGCAGCAAATAACACATAAGGGGATTCCCATAAGGATAACAGCTGATCTTTCAACAGAAACTCTTCAGGCCAGAAGGGAGTGGCAAGACATACTTAACGTGATGAAAGAAAATACCCTACAGCCCAGATTACTATACCCAGCAAGGATCTCATTCAAATATGAAGGAGAAATCAAAAGCTTTACAGACAAGCAAAAGCTGAGGGAATTCAGCATCACCAAACCAGCTCTCCAACAAATGCTAAAGGATCTTCTATAGACAGGAAACACAGAAAGAGTGTATAAACTTGAACCCAAAGCAATAAAGAAAATGGCTACGGGATCGCACTTATCAATAATTACCTTAAACGTAAATGGGTTGAAATTTTCAAAAAGGCTAGGAAACAATTCTCATAGCCATCAATAGTTCAGTGTTGAGTTCTTGAATAGTTTTTAAAGTTTGGGACAAACTGTAGTATTTGCTATTTGAAGTACTATTTGTAATTGGCATATTACGATGTAATATTGGCCTTCATTTCCAAATTAAAACGCCTAAAAATGCCTAACAGGTTTTTAGATTTGTGAATTTTAGTTGAAATGTATTTTACGATGTTACTAAACCTGCAGAAATATTGAAATATTTCAGAGAACTTATTCACTGTGCATTTAATTTATTTTATTTATAAAAGTTATGAACTGTAGAAAGTTTTACTTGTTGGGTCAAATGCTTGTTGCTTCAAATGCTTGTTGCATTTGAAGTGCTAGTTACAAGAAAATAAAATACCTTCAATGTAAAAAAAAAAAAAATTCCTTGATCTCCTGACACTGTATGTCAATAAATATTTGTATTTCCTCCTTAAAAAAAAAAAAAAACAACATTGAGGCAAGACCCTGCACTCTTAATAAGATTATGACTCATAGAATGCTCAGATTATATTTAGCAGTTTTTAGTGATAAAGCATTTTAAAATTAGGGTATGTACATTTTTTAGACAATGCTATATTGTAGCCATGAAATTAAAAGACGCTTACTCCTTGGAAGGAAAGTTATGACCAACCTAGATAGTATATTAAAAAGCAGAGACATTACTTTGCCAACAAACGTCCGTCTAGTCAAGGCTATGGTTTTTCCAGTGGTCATGTATGGATGTGAGAGTTGGACTGTGAAGAAGGCTGATCGCTGAAGAATTGATGCTTTTGAACTGTGGTGCTGGAGAAGACTCTTGAGAGTCCCTTGGACTGCAAGGAGATCCAACCAGTCCATTCTAAAGGAGATCAATCCTGGGTGTTCACTGGAAGGACTGATGCTAAAGCTGAAGCTGCAATACTTTGGCCACCTCATGCAACAAGTTGACTCACTGGAAAAGAGTCTGATGCTAGGAGGGATTGGGGGCAGAAGGAGAAGGGGATGACAGAGGATGAGATGGCTGGATGGAATAACCGAATAGATGGACATGAGTTTGAGTGAACTCCAGGAGTTGGTGATGGACAGGGATGCCTGGCGTGCTGTGATTCATGGGGTCGCGAAGAGTCAGACACGACTGAGCGACTGAACTGAACTGAACTGAACTGATACTTAGACTATAGTGTAGTGTAAGCATAGCTTCCACATGCACCAGGAAACAAACAAACAAAAAAATGATGTGACTTGCTTTATTGTGATATTAGCTTTATTGCAGCGGTCTGGAACCAAAACCCACAATATCTCCAAGGCATGCCTGTACTGAGGGGATTTTCTTGCATTTGCAGCAGTCTTGAGTAATCAAGCAATCAGTCTAAGATACCAGTATCTACCTTGTGTCTAGTCTTCTTGTAAGGAGAAAGAAAGCAAAGTCAGGTGTAATTATGGTATATGGTTCAAATCAGCCACAAGAAGCACTAAGCTGCAGGCTCTGGGGGCTGCAGAATTCAGTCAAGAAAGGGAAATAAATGAAGTCAAGTCGTTAAGTACATGGGTGGAAGAGTGGACTCAAGCTGGAACCGGAAGGATGGATAAGCAGTAGAGAACACAACAGCGTGTGTGCACGTGAGCTAAGTGGCTTCAGTCATGTCCGACTCTTTGCAACCCCATGGACTGTAGCCCACCAGGTTCCTCTGTCCATGGGATTCTCCAGGTAAGACTACTGGAGTGGGTTGCCATTCCCTCCTCCCAGGGATCTTCCCAACCCAGGGATGGAATCCATGTCTCTTATGTCTCTTGAATTGGCCAGCAGTGTTCTTTACCACTAGCACCACCTGGGAAGCAGAACAGTATGAGAAAAGACCCTGCTAGGAGACGGGGAGAAATGAAGATGGAAATGAGCCCAGGGAGTTCATGAGGCTATGAGAACTACTCAGTGAAAGTTGAAGAGAATATTGATCCATTGTAGAGGACAAGTTTTAGAAAAGGAGCAAGATAGCAGAAAGGATTTTTGAAAATGTTCTTGGTGATTTAAAGCTGATGTGTAGAGTTTTCAAAGATTCCTTACCTCTCTGCCCAAGTGGACTAGCTAGCTACTTCTTGCATTTTTAGATGCATCTTTTACTTAAATACCAGATGCCTAACTAAAGCTTTACCAAGCATTTACTGAGTGTCAGCTGTGCCAGGTGCCCTGATGAGGGCTGGAGATTCATAGATGAAAGTTTTCATCACATGCTCAAGTTCTCACATGTATGCGAGATGGCACCACTCAGGTAAAATCAGTGGCTGTCTTTCTGTGGTGGAATTATGGAGGATTTCATTTTCTTATTTGTAATTTTCTAATTTTTTCCAACTTTCTCCAAGGAGAAAAGATTACACTGCAATTAAAATAGCATTAATGTCTATATAAAGCATGACATGTGAGGTAAATGATAGAGGTAAGAAACAGTGTTTGGGGAAAGAAATTAGATTTTCTTGTGCCAAGACAAAAATGAAAGCTGAAAAATGTAAATCAAACTACTTTGGGGATGACATTACTTTCAAATATATTCACAGAGAATCACTACACAGGTGGGTTCTAAAGTCACCCAAGAGAAAATGACTGGGGTGGAAGTTCTAAATAAACAGGTCACTCCTGTTTGACACAGTGCCCCAGGATCAGCCATATGAAACATACAATTCTTCAGGCCTCTTTTTTCACTCTGAGAATAGCATTTGAAGCCAGAGACTCAGGCTTCGTTCCTTCTCTTCTCTTAGCAGCTCTGTAGTGGCTCCCTGCATTCATCTGCCCTCTTACAGCAATCTGAGAGCAGAGCTGTATGAATCACATCAGCCACAGTAACCCCCTACGCAACACCCAGAGGGTCAGAAGGTAGAAGCAACCTTCAGAGAGCATCTCACAGGCTCCCTCTTGTCTGTGGCCCACTCCCTTCACTCTTTCCTCTCACTTGTTCTTTTAGAGGCAGCAAAGAGGAGTGATCAAGGGTTCTGGGGTTAGAGGCAGACTGCTTTCTGGCTCCTCTCTCTGCTGACTCTGTGACCTCGATGGCTTATTAACCTCTCTAAGTCTCCCAATCCTCATTGTCACCTTCTGTAAATAGACATACGAGTAGATGGATAGACTGACAGATAGATAAAAATATATTCCCAATTTAACTCCTAGTTAGTCTCCATGCCTCCACTGCTACCTTTAAACTCATTTTAAATTTTATCAAAACTATACTTGCACATTTTCTTGGGCTTCAAAATTGCTGTGGGCATTGATTGCAGCCATGAAATTAAAAAACACTTGCTCCTTAGAAGGAAAGCTATGACAAACCTAGACAATGTATTCAAAAGCAGAGACATAACTTTGCATAACAAAGATCCATATGGTCAAAGATACGGTTTTTCCAGTAGTCATATATAGATGTGAGTTTTGGACCATAAGGAAGGCTGCGTGCCAAAGAACTGATGCTTTCAAATTGTGGTGCTGGAGAAGACTCTTGAGAATCCCTTGGACAGCAAAGAGATCAAACCAGTCAATCCTAAAGGAAATCAACCCTGAATATTCATTTAAAGGACTGATGCTGAAGCTGAAGCTCCAATACTTTGGCCACCTGATGCAAAGAACTGACTCATTGGAAAAGATCCTGATGCTGGGAAAGATTGAGAGCAGGAGAAGGGGGAGAAAGAAGATAAGATGGTTGGATGGCATCACCAACTCCATGGACATGAGCTTGAGCAAACTCAGGGAGTTTGTGAAGGACAGAGAAGCCTGGCATGCTGTAGTCCTTGGGGTCACAAAAAGCTGGACAGGACTTAGGGACCGAACAACATCAACAGCTATTTTGATCTGTTGTATTTACCTTCCAGTCTCTAAATAGATCATGATTGGTCAGTTTTAGGCATTAACTACCGGCTTTCCAAGGTGGAGAATGAAGATGTGGTTCTCATATGCTCCCCTCCTTTGTCTACACTTTCTGTAGTCACTCAGTCTTTGTAATTAAATTTTCAATTGAATTTGCTTTCAATTTTGATTTATAATTAGCATTTACATTATTTTACATTTACATCATTACAGCTCTGTAAACTAGTGATTTTCAACCTGGCTCAGTAATACCCCTTAAAAGGAAAATTGAAATGTGGGACAGCATTTGGTTTGTCAGTGTTAGGGGGTGGGTGGGAGGGGATGGGCCAGTGGCATTTAGTGGATGAGGGTCAGGGATGCTACAAGTCCTGCAACGGGCAGGATGTTGATTTACAACAATGCCTGAGGTGCTAAGAAGCCCTCCTGAGAAGCAGTAAACACTGCTAACTACTAAGCCATGCAGTGTACTGTAGCTACTTCCTTTCTTGGGCAAATTTTTATTTTTATTTTCCCTTGTTGTTGTTCAATAGCTAAGTCTGATTCTTTGTAACCCCTTTGCAGTGGATTGTAGCATTCCAGGCTCCTCTGTCCATGGAACTTCCCAGAAATATTGGAGTGGTCTCCCTTTTGTTTCTCCAGGGGATCTTCCTAACTCAGGGATTGAAATCACACCTCCTGCATTGGCAGGTAGGTTCCTTATCACTGAGCCACCAGGGAAGCCCACATTCTAGCATGATATTCCCTGATGTGGAAATATTCTTTCTTGATGACCCAGGTATGACCATGTCTGTTTTCTACAGGAGGCTCAAGTTCTTCAAGTTTACCAGGGGAAAAAGTCACAGGGAAGTACCTCCTGTGCCTTCTCCCTTGACCATCACTCTATCCACAGAATTTACTCCAGCACTTTGTGGTTAGTTGTCTATTCCTTTGTCTCCCACACTAAACAATGAGCCCCTGAGGACACAGGCTGTGCCTTATTCATTGTCATGTCCCAAGTGAATGTTTCAGAATTCATTAATAATCAACTGCCAAAATGAACCCAGGCAAAAATCATCATAAAACTATGGAAAATAAAATTCTGGGCTATCTAGAAATAAAAAAGCAGTAAATAGAGTCAACTATGTTATTCATTTTTAGCAATAATAGGTAGCTTTTAAGCAATTTTAGCAGTCTTGTGCTAGGCACAGAATGGGAAATTGAAATAACATAGAAAGAATGCATTTTATTAAAAATTGCTTTAGAACTTTCAGAACTACTGGTGAACATGAGATTGGAAAAATACTGGACAGCCATGAATTCACTGAGGTTCCCCTCTGCTGTATCAACCTCCCCAGTGGCAGTCCCGCACACATTTGAACCACAGTAAACAGCCACACAGGTTCCCCTGGTGGTTCAGAGGTAAAGAATCCACCTGCCAATGCAAGAGACATGGGTTCCATCCCTGGGGTGTAAAGATTCCCTGGAGAATGAAATGACAGCCCACTCCAGTATTCTTACCTGGGAAATCCCGTGGACAGAGGAGCCTGGTGGGCTACAGTCCATGTGTTGCAAAAGAGTCTGACATGACTTAGCGACTAAACAACAACAAACAGTCACACATTTGGATGGCCTGCAATTATTTTGTGATCTCTTCCTACCTCCTCCATCCCCACACAACACACAAACTAATTAGAAGAGATAATCCTCACTTTGGCTACATCAAGTATTGGGCGATCGTTGTGCTGTTCTTCATGGTTCCTGTGCTGTTCATGTCCTGCTTAATGGCAAATGAGTTAATGTGCAGCCTTCTCCCTGGTAACTCCTAATTCAGGACATACTTTCTTCAGTTGCCAGAAGTAAAAATGTTTTTCATTTAAAAAATTTGAGAAGTTTCTCATTTTAGAATCTGCACATTTCACAAAGAAATTGCTGATAGTTATTCAAAAAGAATGCCCTATTTTCCCAACTACTTACTTTCTAAGGCACTTTCCCAGACTTGAAGGCTCAATGCCATCCATTATTAGGTGACATGCAATCAAACTGGAAACTCATGGGAATGTGAGAAAAGTACAATTTGGGACATATCAGCTCCTACCTTAAGCCTGGAGTTTACAAATCTTATCTGGTTCAGGCAGCTGAGAAGTTTCAAAGGCATGATTTAACTTGATATCCAGTCTCTGGGTACAGATTCTGTGTGTAAAGGGAGTCTCTTCTGTATTGCCGATAAGGCTCTGCCTTCTATTTTGACAGGAAAACAAGATCACTAGACTTGAACCAGAAGAGTGATGGTGTAGACTTCAGAGCACACCTTCCATCTCACGTGTCTCCTAAAATCTGTCAAGGTCAAGCCTGGCACGTTTCAGCTTACACAGAGTAGAAGTAGAGCCTCTTGGTGTGTAAGAGTTTCCCTAGGAGAAGTAAATGAGGCAGTGTGCACACAGCAGCTTACATCCATGTGAGAAGCCAGACTTCTCTAGTCCTCCTGCTCATTACTGTTCATCATCTACACACACAAAGCGTGGAAGTCAGCAACACTTCTTTCAGAACTCTGGCGTGTGTTTCAAGTTCTACTCCCCAGAACATTTCACCTGGCACAACTAAGCAAGATTTGCCATTCTTTTCCTCTCCCTCAACTTTTACTCACTGGGGCTAACAAATTCAAAAAGACCCCAAAGGTGGGCTGGTAGAAGGAAATAGAGGGGGGGGAAAGTTCAAATGTGAGTAGCTGATTTTGGTCCCTCTAAAAGTTTACTCTCAATGAGTGTAAATACTAAATGACTAGGAGAAGTAAACGAGGCAGAATGCACACGGCAACCTCGCTGGCAGCTCAATCGTTAAGAACCCTCCTGCCAGGCAGGAGATCAGAGTTTGAACCCAGGGGTGGGAAGATCCCCTGGAGAAGGGAATGGCAACGCACTCCATATTCTGGCCTGGAGAATCCTATGGACAGAGGAGAATGGCAGGCTACAGTCCATGGGGTCACAAAGAGTCAGATATGTCTGAGCGACTAACACTTTCACTTCCACTACATGACTTTACTCTCATGAACTGACTGTTCCTTACTTGTCATCTTCCCTAAGAGATCTCAGCTGACATTTCAATCTCTAATACGCACAGATCTATGCAGAATTCCTACTGCTGCTCTTTCTCAGGGAGAGATCCCAAGTCAGAGAAATTTGACCATAAGAGAGATGGCAGGTCAGAAAATCATCTTCAATCAAGTAAGCTTTCTAAAATCAGCCTCAGGCTTCCCTGGTGGAAGTTCAGTTCAGTTCCCTCAGTTCAGTTCAGTCACAAGTCTTGTCCGAATCTTTGCCACCCCATGAATCACAGCACACCAGGCCTCCCTGTCCATCACCAACTCCCAGAGTTCACTCAAACTCATGTCCATCGAGTTGGTGATGCCATCCAGCCATCTCATTCTCTGTCGTCCCCTTCTCCTCCAGCCCCCAGTCCCTCCCAGCATCAGAGTTTTCTCCAGTGAGTCAAATCTTCGCATGAGGTGGCCAAAGTATTAGAGTTTCAGCTTTAGCATGAGTCCTTCCAATGAACACCCAGGACTGATCCCCTTTAGAATGGACTGGTTGGATCTCCTTGCAATCCAAGGGACTCTCAAGAGTCTTCTCCAACATCACAGTTCAAAAGTATCAACTCTTCGGCGATCAGCTTTCTTCACAGTCCAACTCTCACATCCATACATGACCACGGGAAAAACAATAGCCTTGACCAGATGGATCTTGGTTGGCAAAGTAATGTCTCTGCTTTTTAATATACTATCTAGGTTGGTCATAACTTGCCTTCCAAGGAGTAAGCGTCTTTTAATTTCATGGCTGCAATCAGCATCCACAGTGATTTTGGAGCCCAAAAAAAATGAATTCTGACACTGTTTTTACTGTTTCCCCATCTATTTCCCATGAAGTGATGGGACCAGATGCCATGATCTTAGTTTTCTGAATGTTGAGCTTCAAGCCAACTTTTTCACTCTCTTCTTTCACTTTCATCAAGAGGCTTTTGAGTTCCTCTTCCCTTTCTGCCATAAGGGTGGTGTCATCTGCATATCTGAGGTGATTGATATTTCTCCCGGCAATCTTGATTCCAGCTTGGGCTTCTTCCAGCCCAGCATTCCTCATGATGTACTCTGCATATAAGTTAAATAAGCAGGGTGACAATATACAACCTTGACGCACTCCTTTTCCTATTTGGAACCAGTCTGTTGTTCCATGGCCAGTTCTAACTGTTGCTACCTGACCTGCATACAGGTTTCTCAAGAGGTAGGTCAGGTGGTCTGGGATTCCCATCTCTTTCAGAATGTTCCACAGTTTGTTGTAATCCACACAGTCAAAGGCTTTGGCATAGTCAATGAAGCAGAAATAGATGTTTTTCTGGAACTCTCTTGCTTTAATATGATCCAGCAGATGTTGGCAATTTGATCTCTGGTTCCTCTGCCTTTTCTAAAACCTGCTTGAACATCTGGGAGTTCACGGTTCACATATTGCTGAAGCCTGGCTTGGAGAATTTTGAACAAGACTTTACTAGCGTGTGAGATGAATGCAATTGTGTAGTAGTTTGAGCATTCTTTGGCATTCCCTTTCTTTGGGATTGGAATGAAGACTGACCTTTTCCAGTCCTGTGGCCACTGCTGAGTTTTCCAAATTTGCTGGCATATTGAGTGCAGCACTTTCACAGCATCATCTTTCAGGATTTGAAATAGCTCAACTGGAATTCCATCACCTCCACTAGCTTTGTTCGTAGTGATGCTTTCTAAGGCCCATTTGACTTCACATTCCAGGATGTCTGGCTCTAGGTGAGTGATCACACCATCATGATTATCTTGGTCATGAAGATCTTTTTTGTACAGTTTTTCTGTGTATTCTTGCCACCTCTTCTTAATATCTTCTGCATCTGTTAGGTCCATACCGTTTCTGTCCTTTATCGAGCTCATCTTTGCATGAAATGTTCCCTTGGTATCTCTAATTTTCTTGAAGAGATCTCTTGTTTTTCCTATTTTGTTGTTTTCCTCTATTTCTTTGCATTGATCGCTGAGGAAGGCTTATCTCTCCTTGCTATTCTTTGGAACTCTGCATTCAGATGCTTATATCTTTCATTTTCTCCTGTGCTTTTTGCTTCTGTTCTTTTCACAGCTATTTGTAACGCCTCCCCAGGCAGCCATTTTGCTTTTTTGCATTTCTTTTCCATGGGGATGGTCTTGATCCCTGTCTCCTGTACAATGTCATGTATCTCTGCCCATAGTTCTTCAGGCACTCTATCAGATCTAGTCCCTTAAATCTATTTCTCACTTTCACTGTATAATCATAAGGGATTTGATTTAGGTTATATCTGAATGGTTTAGTGGTTTTCCCTACTTTATTCAATTTAAGTCTGAATTTGGCAATAAGAAGTTCATGATCTGAGCCACAGTCAGCTCCTGGTCTTGTTTTTGCTAACTATACAGTTAGAGCTTCTCCATCTTTGGCTGCAAAGAATATAATCAGTCTGATTTTGGTGTTGATCATCTGGTGATGTCCATGTGTAGAGTCTTCTCTTGTGTTTTGAAAGAGGGTGTTTGCCCAGTTAGTACTCTTGGGAAAACGCTATTAGCCTCTGCCCTACTTCATTGCATGCTCCAAGGCCAAATTTGCCTGTTACTCCAGGTGTTTCTTGACTTCCTACTTTTGCATTCCTGTCCCCTATAATGAAAAGGATATCTTTTTTGGGTGTTAGTTCTAAAAGGTATTGTAGGTCTTCATAGAACTGTTAAACTTCGGCTTCTTCAGCGTTACTGGTTGGGGCATAGGCTTGGATTACTATAATATTGAATGATTTGCCTTGGAAATGAACAGGGATCATTCTATCGTTTTTTAGATTACATCCAATTACAGCATTTCAGACTCTTTTGTTGACCATGATGGCTATTCCATTTCTTCTAAGGGATTCCTGCCCACAGTAGTAGATATAATGGTCATCTGAGTTAAATTCACCCATTCCAGTCCATTTTAGTTCACTGATTCCTAGAATGTTGACGTTCACTCTTGCCATCTCCTGTTTGACCACTTCCAATATGCCTTGACTCAGGGACCTAACATTCCAGGTTCCTATGCAATATTGCTCTTTACAGCATCGGACCTTGCTTCTATCACCAGTCACATCCACAACTGGGTATTGTTTTTGCTTTGGCTCCATCCCTTCATTCTTTCTGGATTTATTTCTCCACTGATCTCTAGCATATTGGGCACCTACTGACCTGGGGAGTTCCTCATTCAGTATCCTATCATTTTGCCTTTTCATACTGTTCATGGGGTTCTCAAAGGAAGTATACTGAAGTGGTTTGCCATTCCCTTCTCCAGTGGACCACATTCTGTCAGACCTCTCCACCATGACCCGCCCGTCTTGGGTGGCCCCACATGGCATGGCTTAGTTTCATTGAGTGACACAAGGCTGTGGTCCGTGTGATCAGATCGACTAGTTTTCTGTGAATATGATTTCAGTGTGTCTGCCCTCTGATGCCCTCTTGCAATACCTACCATCTTACTTGGGTTTCTCTTAAGTGGTGGCGGCTGTGCAGGCACAGGAGGGCTGAGAGGAGCCACTCCACGTTCAAGGTCCATGAGGAGATACCACTCGTCCAAGGTAAGGAGCAGCAGCTGTGTGAAGAGATACCCCACGACCAAAATCAGTCTCAGTTCAGTTCAGTTCAGTCTCTCAGTCGTGTCCGACTCTTTGCGATCCCATGAATCACAGCACGTCAGGCCTCCCTGTCCATCACCAACTCCCAGAGTTCACTCAAACTCACATCCATCGAGTCGGTGATGCCATCCAGCCATCTCATTCTCTGTCGTCCCCTTCCCCCTCCATCCCCAATCCTTCCCAGCATCAGAGTCTTTTCCAATGAGTCAACTCGTCGCATAAGGTGGCCAAAGTATTGGAGTTTCAACTTTAGCATCAGTCCTTCCAATGAACACCCAGGATTGATCTCCTTTAGAATGGACTGGTTGGATCTCCTTGCAGTCCAAGGGATTCTCAAGAGTCTTCTCCAGCAATCAGCCTAGGCTCTCCCAATGTGGATTTCAACTTTGACTGAAGTTTTCTTATCAACTTTGAGGAGAATAAGCAGGGGAACTAGGGAGAGCAGTCTGCCTCCTCTGTTTATGTGAAATTAAAGCCCAAAATTCTAACTGCTGTGCAGAGGCATCCAGAATGCCCAGGAGTTTGTTTGTAGAGAAAGATATACTTACTTTGGCCAAGGGGAAAAAGAGTTCTCTTTAGAGAACTTGAGATTTGAAGGCTAATTTGGTGCTTGAGACACAGAAGACAATCACTCAATAAATACCATTGACTGGCTGATGGGAAGATAACTTGAAAAACAGTCTGAGTACTCATGGAATTCACAATTTCTTAACCCTTTTCATCCTGTCTTCAGCTTAGCACTTGAAGCATCATTGTCAGTGTTTCTGTTTTAAGGAATTGAGTCATTATGGATTCTTTTAGCTCCTTAATATGCTTTATAATTTTATTGACGTCAAATGCTTGGGGTTAGTCCACTTAAGATGACTAATGTAAATGAAGGAGTCATGCCTTCTAAGACTTAAACAATTCCACAAATTGGAGTGAAAGTCATCACAAAGTATGCAGATAACTAATCTCCCCTTCCCCTACTTCCAACTGATATTCCGGCTGCACTGGTAAGTAGAAGATTCCAGAGAGCACAGAGTGGTGATCACTTTCTCTTCCCACAAGCCTTAATCTGCCACCTCTAAGTTTTAAATATGTTCTGCAGCCCTTACCTGGTGACTTGGGGGTAAAGAATCCACCTGCCAATGCAGGAGTCATGGGTTCAATCCCTGAATCAGGAAGATCCCACATGCCATGGAGTAGCTAAGCCCGTACAACTACTGTGTCTGTGCTCTAGAGCCCAGGAGTTGCACCTACTGAAGCCTGCATGCCGTAAAGCCTGTGCTCCACAATAAGAAAAGCCACTGCCATGACAAGCCTGCCCACCACAACTAGAGAGTAGCCCACTGTTGCCTCAACTAGAGGAAAACCCACACAGCAATGAAGATCCCAGTGCAGCCAAAAATAAATAAATAAATAAAATTATCTTTTAAATGTTTAAAAATTATCTTTTAAATGTTTAAATATGAGCAATATGACCAGAAAAAGATTATAACCTGTTAAAGTGAATTATGTTTTTGTGATCTTTCTCGCATAGAAGCAGGGTGATGTGTGAAAGGGAGAAATAAAAGTAATTAAAATGAGCTGAGGTGAATTAAAAGTTATTAAAATGAGTACAGACTACACACATAAGATAAGATGAGAGGGAAAAATAGGAGCCACCAGAGGGGATTGGAAAGAGAATTTTAGGAGGTAAGGAGGGATGAGTTCAGATAAGAGAAGAGGGAGTTATTTGGGTAGTTGTCATGTTCATGAGTTGCTGAGAAAGAGAGGCAAGAGGGAAAGAGATTTTAATAAGCTTGGTTGGTATTAAGAATTCTTTGAGAAATTATTCATAATATTTAAATTGCTTTTCAACTATTGTTGTTGGATGTCAGCCTAATGTTCCCTTGAACACCACACTGCACTGAGCCTGGGCCACCAGGGAGCTCAGCTTTTATGTATTAAATAGGTTGTTACAGTTTTATCCAAATCTATGCTACCAGTTGGAAATGTATTTAAATGCAACATGCAGTTTTGCTTGTCTCAACACTGGCTAAAAAGAAGCTCCTCCTTAAATATTATTTCCGTAGAAGCCAAGTGTTTGGCAACATTTGCAAGTAAATCTAATCTAGTCCTATAGAGTTGACCTTTTTTTTATTGAAGGAGAAAATGTCTGTCATTTCTAAAGGTTTCATTGGTTAATTTAAAACTTGGATATATACTTTATCTATTTATTTATGTAATAGGCTTTATTCTAATATGCAAGCTCTCAAGTTATTAATTCATTCTCCTTTTTTGGGTAACAGCTTTATTGAGATAAAATTCACATACCATTAATTTAGAGTGTACAACTGAATCGTTTTTAGTTTGTTTTAAGAGTTGGGCAACTATCACCCCAGTTTTAGGACATTTTTGTTACTCTAGAAAGAAAACCAGACCCTTACGTTATCACTCCAAAACTCCTCCATTGCCTTTACCCACCAGCAACCACAATTTGTCTCTACAAATTTATTAATAGCTATTCTGGAAATTTCATATAAGAGCAATCACAATATGTAGTCCTTCATGACTTATATCTTACACTTAGTATGTTTCCATTGTTCATTCGTGCTGTAACATGTACTAGTAATTTGTATGTAACTTTTTTGGCCAAATAATATCTCATTGTATGGATATACCACTTTTGTTTATTCTGTTCAGTCATCAACCTATGGACAGTTGGACTGTTTGGTTATTTCAGGAGTTATGAATAATGCTTCCAAGAACATCTGTGTGTATGTTTTTATGTAGACACATGTGATGTTTCTCTTGGGAATATAACTAATAGAACTGGAGTTGCAGAGTTATGCGGTAGCTCGTTGCTTAACTTTTTAAGGAATTTTCAAAGTGCTTCCAAAGTGACCATACCACTTCACTTTCCCACTAGCAGTGTATGAGGGTTTCAATTTCTCCACATCCTCACCAACACTTGTTTTTATCTGATTTTTTTTTTTATCATCGCCATCTTTGTTGGTATTAAGTGGTACCTCACTGTCTCATTGTGATTTTGATTTGTGTTTCCATGTTGACCAAAGGTGCCAAACATCTTTTTGCTTGTTATTGGTTATTTGCAATCCTCTTTGGAGAGATGCTTACATAGATTATTTGCCTATTATTTACTTGGAAAATTTGTTTTCTTAGTCTTATAGTTTTTATATATTCTGACATAACTCCCTTATCAGATACATGATTTGCAAAAAAAAAAAAGACTTTTCCCATTCTGTGGGCTCTCTTTCAGTTTCTTGATAATGTTCTTTGGAACACAAAAGGTTTTAATTTTGATGAAGTCTATCTATTCTTTTTCCTTTGGTTGCTTGTGCTTTTGGTCTACTAAGAAACTTGCTAATTCCAAGGTCAGGAAGATTTACCTCTTTTTTTTTTTTTTATAAGAGTATTATAAAATTAGCTCTTACATTTGGTCCTTTCATCCATTTTGAACTAATGTTACATATTGATCTTAAATTACGAACCATTGCTGAACTCATTTACTAATTATAATCATTTTTTACTGGATTCCTTAGAGTTTTCTGTGTAAAAATCAGATTGTCTGTATGTAGAGATAACTTTACTACTTCCTTTCCAATCTGTATGCCTTTTACTTCCTTTTCTTGCCAAATTGCCCTGGCTAGAACTTCTAGGTAATGTTGTATAGAAATGATGAGAACAAATGTCCTTAATTTTTTTCTCTCATCTTAGGGGAAAAGCATTCAGTCTTTCACAATTAAGTAAACCCCATTGCATTATGGTATTTGTATCATCATTTGCCTATGTTGCTGGATTCAGTTTACTAGTATTTTGTTGAAATTTTTCATCTATAGTCATCTATAACAGATATTGATTGGTCTGTAGTTTTCTTGTACTGATGTTGATTTTAGTATCAGTATAACAATAGCTTCATAAAATAAGACAGGAAACATCCTCTTATTTTATTTTTTGGAGAAGTTTGTAAAGACTTGGTATTAATTATTTTGTAAATGTTTGGTAGTGGTTAATTCACTTCTTAAATTCATATATATTTGTCCAGGGCCCACTAGGTGCAAAGTACCTTTCTAGGCACTGGGGATACAGCAATAAGTAAACTTCTGCCCTCAAAAGGCTAACATGTTGACAATTTTTGTTTAGCTAGTTGAAATGGAAATATTTGGTTAATTTGTGCCCTTTCTCACCATTAATTTAAGATTTAAGAAAAAGCAATGCAAGAGACCTGTGTTCAATCCCTGGTTCAGGAATATCCTCTGAAGAAGGGAATGATTACCCACTCCATTATTCTTACCTTGAGAATCCCATGCACAGAGGAGCCTGGCAGACTATGGTCGATGGGGTCACAAAGAGTCAGACCCAACTGAGCAACTAACACTTATCACTTAGAGGAAGATATGTAAATTTTGTACTCTGATTCCTGTGGGCTTTATTTAGCATGTAGTAAAAATGACCTCTCTCTCTCACACACACACACTCATACTTTCTCCTTCCCTCCCTTTGTCTCCCTCTTCTCTTTAAACTCTGCCCATGATCCCTACCCTACCACCCTATTGATACCTACTCTTTGAATCTAATACAGAATTCTAAAAAATATGGGTACATTTTCTAAAATAATCCCCACTACTGTGTAAACTAGCAAATGTGTCTTCTTCTTTAAATTTCTCAGCTTTGAGAAGTGTTGAGAATTGCAGTCTCTGTGGTACAGGGGAGGTATTCTTGGGTGTGAGAAGACTGTCAAGGGTTTTCCTTATCACTTTAATTACTGCATTTTGACCATCAAATGACCTAAATCAAATCCCTTATGATTTTACAGTGGATATGACAAATAGATTCAAAGGATTAGATCAGATAGAGTGCCTGAAGAACTATGGACAGAGGTTCATGACATTGTATAGGAGGCAGTGATCAAGACCATCCCCAAGAAAAAGAAATACAAAAAGGCAAAATGTTTGTCTGAGGAGGCCATACAAATACCTGTGAAAAGAGGAGAAGTGAAAGGCAAAGAAGAAAAGGAAAGATATACCCATTTGAATGCAGAGTTCCAAAGAATAGCAAGGAGAGATAAGAAAGCCTTCCTCAGTGATGAATGCAAAGAAATAGAGGAAAACAACAGCATGGAAAAGACTAGATATCTCTTCAAGAAAATTAGAGATACCAAGGGAACATTTCACTCAAAGAAGGGCTCGATAAAGGACAAAAATGGTATGTGCCTAACAGAAGCAGAAGATATTAAGAAGAGGTGTATACTGAAGAACTATACAAAAAAAGATCTTCACGACCCAGATAACCACAATGGTATGATCACTCACCTAGAGCCAGACATCCTGGAATGTGAAGTCAAGTGGGCCTTAGGAAGCATCACTATGAACAAAACTAGTGGAGGTGATGGGTTTACAGTTGAGCTATTTCAAATCCTAAAAAATGATGCTGTGAAAGTGCTACACTCAATATGCCAGCAAATTTGGAAAATTCATCAGTGGCCACAAGACTGAAAAAGGTCCGTTTACATTCCAATCCCAAAGAAAGGCAATGCCAAAGAATGCTCAAACTACCGCACAATTGCACTCATCTCACACGGTAGCAAAGTAATGCTCAAAATTCTCCAAGCCAGGCTTCAATAGTACGTGAACCGAGAACGTCCAGATGTACAAGCAGGATTTAAAAGAGGCAGAGGAACCAGAGATCAAATTGCCAACATCTGCTGAATCATAGAAAAAGCAAGAGAGTTCCAGAAAAACATCTATTTCTGCTTTCTTGACTATACCAAAACCTTTGACTGTGTGGATCACAATAAACTGTGGAAAATTCTGAAAGAGATGGGAATACCACACCACCTGACCTGTCTCTTGAAGAATCTATATGCAGGTCAGGAAGCAACGGTTAGAACTTGACATGGAACAACAAACTGGTTCCAAATTGAGAAAGGAGTACATCAAGGCTGTATATGGTCACCGTGCTTATTTGACTTATATGCAGAGTACATCATGAGAAACGCTGGGCTGAAGGAAGCACAAGCTAGAATCAAGATTGCCAGGAAAAATATCAATAACTTCAGATATGCAGATGACACCACCCTTATGGCAGAAATTGAAGAAAAACTAAAGAGCCTCTTGATGAAAGTGAAAGAGGAGAGTGAAAAGTTGGCTTAAAGCTCAACATTTAGAAAACTAAGATCATGGCATGATCACATCACTTCATGGCAAATAGATGGGGAAACAATGAAAACAGTGAGAGACTTTATTTTGCGGGGGGGGCTCCAAAATCACTGCAGATGATGACTTGCTGCCATGAAATTAAAAGACGCTTTCTCCTTTGAAGGAAAGTTATGACCAGCCTAGACAGCATATTAAAAAGCAGAGATATTACTTTGCCAACAAAAGTCCATCTAGTCAAAGCTATTTTTTTTTCAGTAGTCATGTATGGATGTGAGAGTTGGACTATAAAGAAAGCTGAGTGCCAAAGAATTGATGCTTTTGAACTGTGGTGTTGTACAAGACTCTTGAGAATCCCTTGGACAGCAAGGAGATCCAACCAGCCCATCCTAAAGGAAATCAGTCCTGAATATTCATTGGAAGGACTGATGCTAAAGCTGAAACTCCAATACTTTAGCCCCCTGATGTGAAGAACTGACTCATTTGAGAAGACCCTGATGCTGGAAAAGACTGAAGGCTGGAGAAGAAGGGGATGACAGAGGATGAGATGGTAGGATGGCATCACTGACTTATGGACATGAGTTTGAGTAATTCTGGGAGTTGGTGATGGATACGGAAGCCTGGTGTGCTGCAGTCCATGGGGTCACAAAGAGTCAGACACAAATGAGTGATTGAACTGAACTGAACTGAACTGAAAACAGAATAGCTTCCCTGGTGGCTCAGTGGTAAAGAACTTGCCTGTCATTGGAGGAGATGCAAATTCAATCTCTGCGTCAGGAAGATCCCTGAGAGAGACGTCTGGTGGGCTACAGACCATTGGGGTTGCAAAAAGTTGGACACGACTAAACAATTGAAAACAACATCAAGAAATATAAGTGAGTTCAATCCCAGGATGCCACATGATCCTCTTCAACAGATAGTTAATGCTATAAGTCAAGTCTGTACCAGCTGGTATTATCATCAGTATCTAACAATAGTACTGATAGCTGAATCTTCAGAAGTTGACTCTGAACAAGGATCAAATCTTTAAAGCTTTGACTACTCAGGGCTCTAGTTTTCAGTCATAGAACTGGTATAATTCCTTTTCTCATAATACATTTACTTGTTGCCATCCACAAACATATCTTGACCACTTAATTGTATGTCTGTGCCAAATAATTATTTTAAAAAAATAAGCTTAGAAGAGATTCTTTCTCTCCAAGAGTCAAGACTTGGTCAGGAACTCCTAGTCCCATGGAGAGTGTAGGACAGGGTGCTTGCTACCAGATTAAACCCCTTGGGCAACTTGAGAATCTTAGAGAAGCCCTTAAAATGGCCCAAAGTTATGAGACACTTTTCAAGCTTCGATACAATGTGACCAACATAAGACTATAAGCAGAAACATTTCCAGGAAACATCTACATACTCTGGAATTCCAAAGTAAACTGCATAAATATCCGTGAGCACCTCTATGTGCCAGGTACTGTGACAGGGTTGGAATACAACGTTAAACAAGACACGATCCCTTCCCTTGTGTGTGTGTGTTAGTCACTCAGTCATGTCCGACCCTTTGCAAGCCTTTGGACTCTAGCCCACCAGGTTCCTCTGTCCATAGGATTTTCCAGGCAAGAGTTCTAGAGTAGGTAGCCATTCCCTTCTCCAGGGGATCTTCCCAACCCAGGGACTGAACTTGGATCTCCTGCATTGCAGTCAGATTCTTTACCATCTGAACCACCAGGGAAACCCAATCCCTTTCCTTAGAATGGAATAAATGTAATTCAGTAGCCAAATAAGTAGCCTGTCGAAAGCGATCAATGTCTAAAAGAGCTAAAGAAAACTGTAAACCAAAGCCACGACTGCTATAAAACACTCAAAATGTCATGCAAGGTACAAGTTATTAACAATGTTCTACAAAGACTCTAGGTCTCTGGCATTCCCCAGACCAAGTGTCAGATGACTCTCTTGATTGATCTGTTTCTTTTTTAACCTAAAACATGATTAGAAAGACATCTTCTCCAGATCCCTGTAACACAAGCCATTCAATATCTTATAATAAGGCAGAAAATAATGTAAAATAAATCCCCCTCTGGGCCAAAACATATACTTATTTTTATTGTTGCTTTTTTTCCCCTGACTTAGACCATTAGTCCTAACATTTACCATGTAATCACCCTGTGGTGACTGTGCGGCAACGCTGAGGGTTTGGAAAGACCAAGAAAAATAGCTAAATGAAGAAGTCTCAGTTTTGGGTGATGTGTAGGATGATTCAGTCCTGAATACTTCCCCTGATGCTGCTGCTGCTGCTAAGTTGCTTCAGTCATGTGCGATTCTGTGCGACCCCATAGACGGCAGCCCACCAGGCTCCCACGTCCCTGGGATTCTCCAGGCAAGAACACTGGAGTAGGTTGCCATTTCCTTCTCCAATGCATGAAAGTGAAAAGTGAAAGTGAAGTCACTCAGTCGTGTCTGACTCTTCGCAACCCCATGGACTGCAGCCTACCAGGCTCCTCCATCCATGGGATTTTCCAGGCAAGAGTACTAGAGTGGGGTGTCAGTGCCTTCTCCGGAATACTGACCCTAGGAGCTTACAATCTAGGATGGGAGTGAAGATATAGCCATAATCAAATAGCATTTTAGGTTGAAAGTCAAGCTCTGATTAAGCTCTATATAGAGCTGGGAACTAACAAAGGAAGATATAAAGTGTACTGCTATTGTTGTTTGGTCACTAAGTCATGTCCGACTCTTTGTGACCCCATGAACTGCAGCAAGTCAGGCTTCCCTGTCTTTCACTGTCTCCCTGAGTTTGCTCAAACTCATGTCCTTTCGATCAGCCATCCAACTCATCCTCTGTTGGCCCCTTCTCCTCTTGATGGATTTTCCTTCTCCTAAAATATGAATTTTCATATAGTTGTAAATGTGCTCTTATTATTTGAGAATCCCATCTCATATGTGAAAAGGCTATAAGAAAAAAAAGATGTCAGGATATACAATATTAGCCACTCAGGAATATACACATATATTCTTCGGGATGCTGGAAGAATTGCCCCATCTGAAATTCAACCCAGACACAATCTTGGCAGGAAAGGGGCTCATGAAGGACACCTGGACCATAAAACATATCCTCTAGAGAGGAATAGGTAGAATTATAGTTTATCAAACAGGAAAAGCATCCTACAATGTTAATGATAATTTCTTTTTAAGATTTTCTCTTTCTGTATTTTATTTATTTTCTGATTGTGCTGGATTTTCACTGTGGCACACAGGCTTTCTCCAGCTGCGGTCTCCTCAGCACTCTGTATCAGTACCTATAAAAAGCAGTAGGGTGTCAAAAGATATCTGATGATTAAATAATAGGCTTGAAGTCTAAAAGAAATTAAATTATTTTCATACATCAGAGCTAAATCTAATTGAAAGAAGATTGTTCCAAAGCTATAAATAAGAAATGTTTATTTCATTTTTATAATTTGAATCTAAATTATATTCATAATATGTTAATTATCATATACATTTCCTAAATATGTATCTTAATCATTACACTGAGCTGGAAGAAGCACAAGCTGGAATCAAGATTGCTGGGAGAAATATCAATAACCTCAGATATGCAGATGACACTACCTTTATGGCAGAAAGTGAAGAGGAACTCAAAAGCCTCTTGATGAAAGTGAAAGAGGAGAGTGAAAAGGTTGGCTTGAAGCTCAACATTCAGAAAACTAAGATCATGGCATCTGGTCCCATCACTTCACGGGAAATAGATGGAAAAACAGTGGAAACAGTGTCAGACTTTGTTTTTTTGGGCTCCAAAATCACTGCAGATGCTGATTGCAGCCATGAAATTAAAAGACACTTGCTCCTTGGAAGGAAAGTTATGACCAACCTTGATAGTATATTAAAAAGTAGAGACATTACTTTGCCAACCAAGGTCCGTCTAGTCAAGGCAATGGTTTTTCCCGTGGTCATGTATGGATGTGAGAGTTGGACTGTGAAGAAGGCTGATCGCCGAAGAATCAATGCTTTTGAACTGTGGTGCTGGAGAAGACTCTTGAGAGTCCCTTATACTGCAAGGAGATCCAACCAGTCCATTCTAGAGGAGATCAATCCTGGATGTTCATTGGAGGGACTGATGCTAAAGCTGAAACTGCAATACTTTGGCCACCTCATGCGACGAGTTGACTCACTGGAAAAGACTCTGATGCTGGGAAAGGTTGGGGGCGGGAGGAGAAGGGGACGACGGAGAATGAGATGGCTGGATGGCATCACCGACTCTGTGGACATGAGTTTGAGTGTACTCCGGGAGTTGGTGATGGATAGGGAGGCCTGGCGTGCTGTGATTCATGGGGTCGCGGAGAGTCGGACACGACTGAGCGACTGAACTAACTAACTAACTAACTAATCATTACACTAAGAAATTGCCATGTCTGTAAGTAATGAGCTCTCAGTCACCTGAAGTGGCTAAAAGGAAGCAAGACGATCACTTTGATTCTGGAAACAAGATTTGTTGAGCATCTTCGACATGCCTCGTACTTCACTAAATGTTGAATAAATGAGATAATGTTCCTCATCTCAAGAGTACCTTGTTGAAGTACATTACTAGAGAAAGCATTTAGACTAGAAGATCCATGATAATCCAGATAGGAATTTGTTGATAAGTGTATTGTATTTACCTAGCAAACTGCAATGAGACTGACCTAGAGAGAGGTCAACTGAGATGGTGCTGCGAGAACCATGAGACAGCATCTTCTCTGCGCTTGGTGCTGTGACAGCACCTCTGACATGAGCAGGAGTGGCAGTTGATCTCTGAATTGAATCAAAGGACTCTAGAACTTGGAGTCCTGTGTAGTAGAGACAGCCTCAGATGAAGCAGTTCTGCTGAGAAAACCTGGGAGGTCAGAGAGAGTAAGCTGCTCCTGGCTGGGGAAGGGAGGAGTAAATAGAGGTTGCAGAAAGGAGAGTCTGTTAGTTTGCTAGGGCTGCCCAGAGAAAAGTATGCCAGACTGGGTGGCTTAAACAATTTGTTGTTCAGTCACTCAGTTGTATCCGACTCTTTGCAACCCCATGGACTATAGCCCGCCATGGTCCTCCACCCATAAGATTTCCCAGGCAAGAATACTGAAGTGGGGTCCGTTTCCTTCTCCAGGGGATCTTTCCAACCCAGGGGGTTGAACCCTCATCCCCTGCATTGGCAGGCAGATTCTTTACCACTGAGCCACCAGGGAAGCACCTCCCATAATACTCCTCTTGTTGTTTTGTTTTTTTTTCTTTACCCTTGAATAAATTCTGCAGATAAATACAAGTAAAATGATTATTTACCATTAAGTTTACAAATGAGCTTGAATGTAACGTTTAAAGAATTTATAGTCATTCATCTGATCATTTCTTATACTCATTATTTATCAGTTGTTATGGAGTATTTACTACATGCCAGGCTTGGGCATGGAGCAGAGGACACAATATGGTCCTGGCCCTTGGGCCTGTCCATGTATGTTTCTGTGCACAAAAGTCTCATAGGTTGAGTGAAGTCACTGGGACTTTTTTCCCCACTCTTCTAGATGCTATCTTAGGTTGAAACTGGCTTTAGAATCCTCAAAGCAAAGAATGTATTTGTTGCCAGGGTGAAGTAGGGTCTTCTCCTGAAAGTTACAGCTCATTTGGAAAGCTAACCACAAATCATGTTCAGGTTGATAGTACTCTTAAGAAATAAACTGTATCATTCTCATTTGTGGATGGATACTGTTGTCATTGATGGTTGGATAGCATCACCCACTCAACGGACATGAGTTTGAGTAAACCCCGGGAGTTGGTGAGGGACGGGGAAGCCTGGTGTGCTGCAGTTCATGGGGTCACAAAAAGTCAGAAATGACTGAGCGACTGAACTAAACTGAACTGAACTTAACTGTTGTCAAAAGGACATTAATCCTACCCTCCCTTAATCACACGCCAGAACTGCATAGAAGCCAGCTGGGGCAATGAAACATAGCTATGCCCCCTGGATGTACTAAATTGCTTAAGTGACAGCTCTGGCTCAAAAGCTTTTCCAGGAAATTTTGTGATGCTCACCAGGATCTGTGGACCCATTCCCAATTCAGATCTAAGGATAACCAAAAGCCCTGATCTGCTGGCCTGAGAGAAATAACAGGGGCACAAAACTGAGCCAAGCTCCATTTCCCTGGTGACTTTTGCTTTCAGAATCCAGACTGCTGTCTTCTTTGCTCCTTTCCTAATGATCAACAGATTAAGTACGCTAAGAGGCTTTTGGTCCTTAGAGACACCCAGCAGATACTGAAGGGACAATGACACCCAAATCAGCCTTATCTGGGGTACTGCTCATCAGACTAGACTTCCCGTTAATGAGTTAGGTGGATGCAAGTTGCCTCCTGGTTGGAGACATTTTATTCCGGTCCAACTGATTCTCACAAAGAGATTCTTTAAGGCTAATCAAATAGGACACTCATTCTTATCCTGGCCTCGTGTTTTTTGTTCAGCTCTCCCTAGTCTTGTGAAGTAAGTCTATTTTTCTAGGACTCTCTCACAACTTGCCTCTGCTTTAGAACTTGCCTAGTCTCTTGTCTTCCCCTCCACTCCTTGCAATATTGTTTTTCTTGCCTCCTTAACGTTGTTGTTGTTCAGTCACTAAGTTGTGTCCACCTGTTTTCAATCCCGGACTGCAGCATGCCAGGCTTCCCTGTACTTCTCTGTCTCCCAGGGCTTGCTCAAATTTGTGTCCATTGATTCAATTCATGTCCATTGAATCAACGATGCCATCCAACAATCTCATATTCGGTTGCCCCCTTCCCCTGCTCTCAATCTTTCCCAGCACGAGGGTCCTTTCCAATGAGTTGGGTCTTCATATCAAGTGGCCAAAGTATCAGAGCTTCAGCACAAATCCTTCCAATGAATATTCTGGGTTGATTTCCTTTAGGATTGACTGGTTTGATCACCTTGCTCTCCAAGGGACTCTCAAGAGTCTTCTCCTGCACCACAATTTGAAATGATCAATTCTTTGGCACTCAGCCTTCTTTATGGTCCAAATCTCACATCCGTATATGACTACAGGAAAAATCATAGCTTTGACTATAACAGTTCAGTTCAGTTCAGTCACTCAGTCATGACCGACTCTGCAACCCCATGAATCACAGCACGCCAGGCCTCCCTGTCCATCACCAACTCCCGGAGTTCACTCAAACATGTCCATCGAGGTGGTGATGCCATCCAGCCATCTCATTCTCTGTCGTCCCCTTCTCCTCCTGCCCTCAACCTTTCCCAGCATCAGAGTCTTTTCCAGTGAGTCAACTCGTCGCATGAGGTGGCCAAAGTATTGGAGCTTCAGCTTTAGCATCAGTCCTTCCAATGAACACCCAGGATTGATCTCCTTCAGAATGGACTGGTTGGATCTCCTTGCAGTCCAAGGGACTCTCAAGAGTCTTCTCCAGCACCACAGTTCAAAAGTATCAATTCTTCGGCAATCAGCTTTCTTCACAGTCCAACTCTCACATCCATACATGACCACTGGAAAAACCATAGCCTTGACTAGACGGACCTTGGTTGGCAAAGTAATGTCTCTGCTTTTTAATATGCTATCTAGGCTGGTTATAACTTTCCTTCCAAGGAGTAAGCGTCTTTTAATTTCATGGCTGCAATCAGCATTTGCAGTGATTATAGAGCCCCCCAAAATAAAGTCTGACACTGTTTCCACTGTTTCCCCATCTATTTCCCATGAAGTGATGGGAACAGATGCCATGATCTTAGTTTTCTGAATGTTGAGCTTCAAGCCAACCTTTTCACTCTCCTCTTTCACTTTCATCAAGAGGCTTTTGAGTTCCTCTTCACTTTCTGCCATAAGGGTGGTGTCATCTGCATATCTGAGGTGACTGATATTTCTTCCGGCAATCTTGATTCCAGCTTTGGCTTCTTCCAGCCCAGCGTTCCTCATGATGTACTCTGCATATAAGTTAAATAAGCAGGGTGACAATATACAACCTTGACGTACACCTTTTCCTATTTGGAACTAGTCTGTTGTTCCATGGCCAGTTCTAACTGTTGCTTCCTGACATGCATACAGGTTTCTAAGAGGCAGGGCAGGTGGTCTGGGATTCCCATCTCTTTCAGAATTTTCCACAGTTTATTGTGATCCACACAGTCAAAGGCTTTGGCATAGTCAATGAAGCAGAAATAGATGTTTTTCTGGAACTCTCTTGCTTTCTCCATGATCTAGCGGATGTTGGCAATTTGATCTCTGGTGCCTCTGCCTTTTCTAAAACCTGCTTGAACATCTGGGAGTTCACGGTTCACGTACTGCTGAAGCCTGGCTTGGAGAATTTTGAGCATGACTTTACTAGCGTGTGAGATGAGTGTAATTGTGCCGTAGTTTGAGCATTCTTTGGCATTGCCTTTCTTTGGGATTGAAATGAAGACTGACCTTTTCCAGTCCTGTGGCCATATGGACCCCTTTTATTTATATGACTTAATCCCTTCCCCTCTCTAATCTATGTAACCTTAAACCAATGACTCCGAACGATCAGAAGTAAACAATAGAAATGGAGAAGGAAATGGCAACCCACTCCAGTGTTCTTGCCTGGAGAATCCCAGGGATGGGGGAGCCTGGTGGGCTTCCCTCTATGGGGTCACACAGAGTCGGACACGGCTGAAGTGACTTAGCAGTAGCAAACAATAGAAATGCTAAGGTCTGTCTGTGCCTTGATCAAGAGTTCTTTGTTTTTGGACCCTCATTGGGCCAGAGAATAGTGGATTATTAGAGCCTGGAGGGGAGAAGGCAATGGCAACCCACTCCAGTATTCTTGCTTGGAGAATCCCAGGGACAGAGGGGCCTGGCGGGCTGTCATCTATGGGGTCACACAGAGTCGGACACGACTGAAGCAACTTAGCAGCAGCAGCAGCATCAGAGCCTGGAGGAATGTGCATGTGATTGTCATCTACTGAAGACCACATCCCACTGTGTTGTCAATGAGAGAGAGCTTCAGTCTCTTTCCAACCCTAATTTAATTCAAACACTTTCATGCTCTAGTTCAGTTGAAAGCATGCTAGTATCTCACATCTGGGGAGAGAATTGGGTCCTTCAGATAAGCCAGGACATTTGCTTTCAATTTACTCCAGCAATCTCTGACAAAAACCTATCATCAGGTACCAACCACTTTAAACTCCTGTGTACTCTCTGCAGACCATGACTCTCAACAATGAATTTCAAGAATAAAGAGCTGTCCTCATAAGGTATGAAATGGAGGATTAATAATGTGCAGAACACAATTACTAGTTATAGTTATTTATTTTTAATCTAAGTGTTCCTTTCATTATCTGAGTGTTCAGTTCATTCTCTCAGTCGTGTCCGACTCTTTGCGACCCCACGCCAGGCTTCCCTCTCTTTCACCAATTCCCAGAGCTTGCTCAAACTCATGTCCATCGAGTTGGTGATGCTATCCAACCATCTTATTCTCTGTCATTCCCCTTCTTCTCCTGCCTTCAATCTTCCCCAGCATCAGGATCTTTTCCAGTGAATCAGTTCTTCCCATTAGGTGGCCAAAGTATTGGAGCTTTCAGCTTCAGCATCAGTCCTTCCAATGAATAGTCAGGACTGATTTTCTTTAGGACTGAGAGTCTAAGTAACTCAAGAGTCTTCTCCAACACCACAGTTCTAAAACATCAATTCTTCGGCACTCAGCTTTCTTTACAGCCCAACTCTCACATCCACTCCTGGAAAAACCATAGCTTTGACTATATGAACCTTTGTCACCAAAGTAATGTCTCCACTTTTTAACATGCTGTCTAGGTTTGTCATAGCCTTTCTTCCAGTGAGCATGTGTCTTTTAATTTCATGGCTGCAGTCACCATCTGCAATGATTTTGGAGCCCAAGAAAACAAACTGTGGGATTTATTTATCTGAGTGTGGGCTCAGGAAAATAATTGGATTCAAGACATAAGAGAATATATGTGGCTAAGATTATACCATACCATCCTAATAAGGAAATGAAATAATGAAACTCCCTGGTATTTATATCTAGAAGGACAACTAGCAATCTCAACTAGCTTGAGAAATTCCCTTTGGAGTCGGTGAACTTGGGCACTCATGTGCATTTTATTATGACTAGAATGGTTTACTTATACATTGAGAAAATAGACTATCCAGACATGCTGGATGCAGGGTAAAACTGGGAATATAGATCTACTTGAATTTTCCTTTTTGAGTGAAATGGAAGATTTCAGTAGAGTTGCTGATTAGTTTTCAGGATTTTGTTTTGATTTTGCATCTTTGTTTCAATCACAAAGAAAAGAAAAAGGAAGAAAAGCGAAGTCCAAGACCCTTTGAGAAATCATAGGACCTCAGGAACCATTTTTTCCCTTGGATAAATATATTTTTATACAAGGAAATACTCCTGGGTTTGGACTTTATTAGGAAATGTGTCCAACAACTTGTTCACTAACCAGAAAGCATAGAATAAATGGTTAAAAACCTGACCCATATATTTTCAAGGTGCATGCATGTTCAGTTGCTCTGTCGTGTCTGACTCTTTGTGACCCACTGACTGTAGCCCACCAGGCTCCTCTGTCCATGGGATTTCCCAGGCAAGAATACTAGAGTGGTTTGCCATTTCCTTCTCTAGGGTATCTTCCTGACCCAGGGATTAAACCTGCATCTTCTGCATTGGTAGGCAGATTCCTTACCACTGAGCCACCTGGGAAGCCCCTATTTTCAAGGTACCTTTAAAAAAATATATCTCTCAAAAGATACTCAGTTCTCATGGTGATTCATGAGGTAGGTAATGGTCCAATTTAGCTGTTTAATATCTTTTTCCATGAACCATCTTTCAGCGTGGTCAGAGCAGTAGCATTCAGTGACGTTAAGGGAGCCCTTCAGGAACTTCCCCTCTGACTTAGTAAGTGCAAAGTCACAAGAGAATGTCGATCCAACTCCAACGACCATAACAAGTCATAGAGTCTACACAAGAATAACATTTTTCAGCCTCTCAGAGAATAGAGACTGTAAATGAAAATCTTGCTTCTCTAAGGAGAGAAGGGCATACAATGCTTTCACTTCTGGTTGGCAGGCCAGGAGTAGAAACAATCAACAGAGAACAAGTGAAGAGGATACTCTGGTAGACGTTGTCAAGATTTTTAAAATTCTGATTAAGATTTTTAAAAACATCTATAGTCATTTGACAATTGTTCACTGAAAACAGTTAATGTTTAGCAGCTTATGTGCCAAAGTTTGCATGCTTTGTACCTTTCAATTCTTGAATTAATCAGTAAGCAAAGCTGTTTTATAGATAGGAAATCAAAGCTTAGCAAAAGTGAGATCATTCTTGGGACTTCCCTGGTGGTTCAGTGGTAAAGAATCCATCTGCTAATGCAGAGGACACAGGTTCGATCCCTGGTCCAGGAAGATTCCACATGCTGTGGGATAACTAAACCTATATACCACAACTACTGAGCCTGCGTGCAAGAGCCCAGGAGCTGCAAGAAAAGAAATGACCGCAGAGAGAAGCCAGTGCACTGAAACTAGAGAGTAGCCCATGAAGCAATGAAGACCCAGAACAGCTAAATAAATAAACAAAGTGAAAAAAAAATTTAAGTGAAATAATTCTCACAGTGGAATCCAGGTCTGCTGTTCTACAATGCCTGAGTCTTTGGATCATAACACTCTCCCCTTGGTGCTTATGTACAGAACGAAAATCAGAGGTGGTTTATATTGCTAAAATTTTCTGAATATCTGTAGCATATTTTCTTTTAGTTCTAAGAAATCATCATGACAATCTGAGAAGAATGAAAAAAATATGAAGGTTTTAAAAATACGTATTTGTTAACTGTCTAAAATCATCTGAACCAATTGTTTGAGCTCTTATAGGAATCGTGCAGGGAAATTAAAGATACATGAAGACTAAACGTTCCTTGAAAGAAACATTTGGATGCCTAAGCTCCTTATTGCATCATCACTTTCATCTTTTTTTTCTGAGGTGATATATTTCTAGTTATTATTAAAGTGTGTGTATGTGTGTTCACTCAGTCATGTCTGATTCTTTGCAGCCACATGGACTGTAGCCCACCAGGCTCATCTGTCCATGGGATTTTCCAGGCAAGAATACTGGAGTGGTTTGCCATTTCTTATTTCAGGGAATCTTCCCAACCCAGGGATCAAACCCAAGTCTCTTTTGTCTCCTGCATTGGCAGGCAGATTTTTTACCACTAGCACCACCTAGGAAGCCCATTATTAAAGTAGGTAGAAATCAAAATATAAGTATTCACTCCACGCATGCCTTTTTCAGAAATATTACAAATATTTATCACAAGAATAACCTATAATGGCAATGGCAGCAGCAACACATCACTGATAAAATTTGAATATTTAAGATTTAACCAAGTTTCTGTTTTAATAAAGATCAGAGTGGTATTTCCTTCCTTTCTCACTTAAACTATTGTAAAACTATTCAAAAAGAGAAAAAATATTTCCTAATGTAGATACATAATGCCCATTTTGTGCCTCTTTTGAATTATTGTGATTGTTTAGCAGCAACCTATTTCCATTAGTTTAATAACTATTTCCCATTGTTTGTTGGAAATCAAGGACTCATACGACTTGAGTGGGAGTTACTCATAATACGAGCATTCCCCACCACTGACAAGAAAGATTATGTTGATAGTAATGAACATGATCATTGATAATTATTAAATAGAACTTCTGATTTAATAGTCACAATGGCTTTATGAGAGGTATTATTATTATGGCTTCCCTGGTGGTTCAGAGGAGCTTCCCTGATAGCTCAGTTGGTAAAGAATCTGCCTGCAATGCAGGAAACACTGGTTCAATTCCTGGGTCAGGAAGATCTACTAGAGAAGGGGTAGGCTACCCATTCCAGTGTTCTTGGACTTCCCTGGTGGCTCAGTGGTAAAAATAAAAACCCACCTGCCAATGCAGGAGATGAGGGTTTGATCCCTGGGTCAGGAAGATCCTCTGGAGAAGGAAATGGCATCCCACTCCAGTGTTCTTGCCTGGGAAATCCCATGGACAGATGAGCCTGGCTACAGTCCACAAGGTCTCGAAAGAGTAGGACATGACTTAGTGACTAAACAACCACAACATTATTATTGTTACTATTCCAATTTTACAGGTGAAGAAACAGAGCCAAAAGAACCTAAATGATTTGCTTAAGATCTCACAGCTAGAAAGTGGTGATCCATAGAGGCAAACCCAATTCAGGTTCTAAAGCCATGTCTTTCCTCTACTATGTCTCTGAGTCATCAGAGCTCACCATGATGGGTACAGTCTCTGGAACTCCTTGTCTTAAGTTGTCAAATGAGATCTTTGGACTAGCTAAAGGTTCTGGAATCCCAGCAAAGCTCCATCATAAAAATAAAGTATATGAATAGGTGAGATGCATTAGAATTGGAATACTCCTGGGTCCTCCACCCAGTCAATCAATTGATTAACAAGTGTTTATTGCATTGTGACAGCCTTGAGCTGGGTCTTGGGAATGCTCCTAATCCAGGTATTTAGCATCTGCTTAAATGGCAACCCACTCCAGTATTCTTGCCTGGAGAATCCCAGGGACAGGGGAGCCTGGTGGGCTGCCGTCTATGGGGTCGCACAGAGTCGGACACGACTGAAGCGACTTAGCAGTAGCAGCAGTAGAAGTATCCACCTTACTTTTGTTGTTGTTGTTTAGTCACTAAGTTGTGTCTGACTCTTTTGCAACTTCATAGACTGTAGCCCTGCCAGACTCCTCTGTCCATGGGATTTCCCAGGCAAGAACACTGGAGTGGGTTGCCATTTCCTTCTCCAGGGGATCTTCCTGGCCCAGGGATCAAACCCATGTCTCCTGCACTGACACGTAGATTCTTTACCACTGAGCCACTTGGGAAGCCAAACCACCTTACTACTATTCTGCAAACTGGAAGTTACTTGGAGATACTTGCTGAAGAATCTTCATGCCGTCAAAGAGTAATCAAATACTCAGATCTCCAATGTCAGAAAAGAATTTAAGAAAACATGAAAATGTTCTTTAAAATAAAAAACTTAAATAGTTACCAACTGATGTCTGATGTCAGTTCATATTGTCACCTACTTTAAGCTGCCCTGGCCTTGATCATTTTGAAGCAAACTTAAGATACTAAATCATTTTACTGGCAAGTCTTTCAGCATGTGATAATGAGTCAAGAAAAAAACCCACAGACTGAATCTCATTATCACACTTAATAATAGCTTATAAATATCATCAAATATTCAATCAATATTCAATTTTCTCTGATTGACTCCTAATTTTTAGTAGTTGGTTTGAATAACATTTTTCTTTATAGCAATTATAAATCATAATTTTCCAAATTACCTTCCCTGAGACATTGATGTTTTATAGCTTTTAAAAGACATTTTAGCTAACTGAATAAATTTAGCTAACACTGAATTAAAAAACATTTTAATGTTATTAATTTAATTTAAATAACATTTAATTAAATAACATTTAATTTAAATAACATTTAAATAACATTAATGTTATTAATTTAATTTAAATAACATTTTAGCTAACTGAATAAATTTAGCTAACACTGAATTAAACAAAGTTAAACAGATTTCTTTACTGCAGGGCCTTTCTAAGCCTTCAGTATGTTGCTGTGCATTGAGGCCTTCAAAAAGAAGGATCTAATGTGCAGTTTTCCCAAATCTGTTGGAATACTAATCTTTTTTCTCTGATACACATCTCAGGAAACACTACCAGAAGCAAGTTACTTAACTTTTTGTGTCAATTTTCTTTCCCCTGTGTCAAATTTAACGAACTTGGTATTGGACTCCCAGAAATCTTAATGAGGATCAACATGGTCCCTTCAAAGCCTAAATTCTGTTAACGAAATGAATTTGAGGACTATAACTATTAAATATGGTTATTAAGAGACGTCTCATGTGGGTGCAGCAATGGCCACCACATGTTTGGAAACAAAAATTTAATATATGCTGGACTGATAAAGGGTCAAAATACAAGGGCTAGCAAAGGTGTAGAAAATGTAAACCAACACTGTTCTGGGAACTCAGAGCATGAAGTCAGACTCTCTGAAAAATCAAAGCTGTTTTATATCAGGAAAGCAATCTATTCTTGCTTTGCCACAGTGTTCATAGTGACAAGACTTTTCAAAAACTAATAGAACCTAGTGTGTAAGAAAGGAGTTTTGCATCACAAGGAGTTATAGTCATCTGAGAGTTGGACCATAAAGAACTCTGAACACCAAAGAACTAATGCCTTTGAATTGTGGTGCTGCAGAAAACTCTTGAGAGTCCCTTGGACAGGAAAGAAATCAAATCAGTCAATCCTAAAGGAAATCAACCCTGAATATTCATTGGAAGGAGTTAGGCTGAAGCTGAAGCTCCAACACTTTGGCCACCTGATGCAAAGAGCCAACTCATTAGAAAAGACCCTGATGCTGGAAAAGATTGAGGGTAAGAGAAGAGGGTAACAGAGGATGAGATGGTTGGATGGTATCAATGACTCAGTGGACATGGGTTTGAGCAAACTCTGAAAGACAGTGAAGAACAGGCGTGTTGCAGTCCATGGCATCGCAGTCAGACACGACTTAGCAACTGAACAATGACAATATCTGAGAAAAACAAATTCAAATTGGAGACAAAAGAAAAACCAGGACATTTAATCAGTTTACAGAAATAATAACACAGTACCTTTGAAATAAGGAGTTTCTAAGAGATTTGAGACATGCCATCTATCTATGAATGAAGGAAGACTCCATAGATTTGTCTAGTCCAAGCACTTACTTTTCTTTCTCTTAAGATACACATTATATTTCTAGCATTCACTCCATAATCCTAAAAACAATACTGTAGAGAAAAAAAGTGACTCTTGTTTCCAGGTGAAGAAAGCTACACCGACGGAGGGACAATTCTTTTCCTTCTCCTGGCAACAGGTATCAGGAAAAGAATGGAAAATTTAGAAGAATATTAGATCAGGATTGCTCTTAGTTGGCCCAGGTGACCCTGATGTTTTTGTAAAATCCCCAGGAGCTCACCCTCCACCCAGGCTAGTGTAAGAAAAACCCCTTATGTACTGAATGGTGCATATATGCCAAGAAACTTTCCCCCCAAAATCTCTGTCTTTTAGAACAACAAAAATTCAGTACCCCAGGGGTTATGTTTTGTTTCAGGATGTTACTTAGCTGACTTGCTTCAACTTAGGCAGAAGCAGTAATCAACATGAGTAATGCTAACGGGATGCTGGCTGATTCCTGTTTTCTTTTGCACTGAGGACTCTGGGAGCAAAGTTAAAAAAGTTTGTTTTTGCTGGTAGTCATCAGGAACATGGTTGCAATTACCACCCACTCATTTTCCAAGCTAGAGCTATAAAGAGTGAAGGATGTCATATTTCCTTCCACTTTAGCCACATTTTCAGAACTGCTGGTATGTGTGAATTCCTTTCTTGCCTCCTGGTTAATGATTAGACATCTGTATTGAGGCATCATTGCCAGAAACCTTCAAGGTTCTGGTCATTGGACTTGGTACAGGAGCCTGACAGGTACAAATTGGGGCCTAGACCTTCAGCGTTTGCAGTCTAATTGCAGAGACAAAGCTAGAATTATAAATCACGGAGCTTTTAATCTCTTTTCTTTCCAACTTTTTATAATGAAAAATGTGAAGAGTCACAGAAATTGAAATAGCAATATATACTGAGCATCCATACACATATTCATCACCTGTATTTAAAAACTAGCATCTTCCATTACATTATTTGTGTTGTCTTTGTGTGTATGTATGTGTGAGAAAGAGATTGTTGAACAACTTGAAAGAATTTGCAGGTATCATGAGACTTAAAGTCCCTAAATAATTCAGCTGCATCTCTTAAAAATAAGAACATTCTCCTCCTATTTAACTACAATATGAATATTATATCTAAGAAATTTTGTAATAATTTCCTAATACCATCTAACATCCAGTTCAGTTCAGTTCAGTCACTCAGTCGTGTCTGACTCTTTGCGACCCCATGAATCACAGCACGCCAGGCCTCCCTATCCATCATCAACTCCCGGAGTTCACTCAAACTCATGTCCATCATATCAGTGATGCCATCCAGCCATCTCATTCTCTGTCATCCCCTTCTCCTCCCACCCCCAATCCTTCCCAGCATCAGAGTCTTTTCCAGTGAGTCAACTCCAGTGAGTCAACGCATGAGGTGGCCAAAGTATTGCAGTTTCAGCTTTAGCATCAGTCCTTCCAATGAACACCCAGGATTGATCTCCTCTAGAATGGACTGGTTGGATCTCCTTGCAGTCCAAGGGACTCTCAAGAGTCTTCTCCAGCACCACAGTTCAAAAGCATCGATTCTTCGGCACTCAGCTTTCTTCACAGTCCAACTCTCACATCCATACATGACCACTGGAAAAACCATAGCCTTGACTAGACGGACCTTGGTTGGCAAAGTGAAGAAGCTGAAGTTGAACGGTTCTATGAAGACCTACAAGACCTTTAAGAACTAACACCCAAAAAAGATGTCCTTTTCATTACAGGGGACTGGAATGCAAAAGTACGTAGTCAAGAAACACCTGGAGTAACAGGAAACTTTGGCCTTGGAGCACGGAATGAAGTAGGGCAAAGGCTAATAGAGTTTTGCCAAGAGAACGCACTGGTCATAGCAAACACCCTCTTCCAACAACACAAGAGAAGACTCTACACATGGACATCACCAGATGATCAACACCAAAATCAGACTGATTATATTCTTTGCAGTCAAAGATGGAGAAGCTCTATACAGTCTGCAAAAACATGACCAGGAGCTGACTGGCTCAGATCATGAACTCCTTATTGCCAAATTCAGACTGAAATTGAAGAAAGTAGGGAAAACCACTAGACCATTCAGATATGACCTAAATCAAATCCCTTATGATTATACAGTGGAAGTAAGAAATAGATGTAAGGGTCTAGATCTGATAGATAGAGTGCCTGATGAACTCTGGATGGAGGTTCGTGACATTGTACAGGAGACACGGACCAAGATCATCCCCATGGAAAAGAAATGCAAAAAAGCAAAGTGGCTGTCTGAGGAGGCCTTACAAATAGCTGTGAAAAGAAGAGAAGGGAAAGCAAAGGAGAAAAGGAAAGATATAAGCATCTGAACGCAAAGTTCCAAAGAATAGCAAGGAGAGATAAGAAAGCCTTCCTCAGCGATCAATGCAAAGAAATAGAGGAAAACAACAAAATAGGAAAATCAAGAGATCTCTTCAAGAAAATTAGAGATACCAAGGGAATATTTCATGCAAAGATGGACTCGATAAAGGACAGAAATGGTATGGACCTAACAGAAGCAGAAGATATTAAGAAGAGGTGGCAAGAATACACAGAAGAACTGTACAAAAAAGATCTTCACAACCAAGATAATCACGATGGCGTGATCACTGACCTAGAGCCAGACATCTTGGAATGTGAAGTCAAGTGGGCCTTAGAGAGCATTACTACGAACAAAGCTAGTGGAGGTGATGGAATTCCAGTTGACCTATTTCAAATCTTGAAAGATGATGCTGTGAAAGTGCTGCACTCAGTATGCCAGCAAATTTGGAAAACTCAGCAGTGGCCACAGGACTGGAAAAGGTCAGTCGTCATTCCAATCCCAGAGAAAGGCAATGCCAATAAATGCTCAAACTAACATCCAGTGTATATTCAAATATCCCAACTTAATCCAAAAGTGTCTTCTAGAGCTGTTTTGTTTCATTCTAAGTACAATGGAGAAGGAAATGGCAACCCACTCCAGTGTTCTTGCCTGGAGAATATCAGGGATGGAGGAGCCTGGTGGGCTGCCGTCTATGGGGTCGCACAGAGTCGGACACGACTGAAGTGACTTAGCAGCAGCAAGTACAATCTAATTAAGATTTACACATTAGATTTGGTTGTTATGGGTTTTTTTAACATCTTTTAATCTAAAATATCCTCCATTAGCCTTTTATCAGGACATTGACTCGCTGAAGTTTTGAAGAGATCAATTAGAGAATGTCTCACTTTCCAGATTTTTCTGATTGTTTCCTCACGGTGTCCATTAACTTTTTTAACTGTCAGTGTTTGCTATAACTGAAAGTTAAGGCTAAGGTTTGACTGAACATGTTAAACAAAACTTCCTATTTTCATACATTGCTTGTGGGAATGTAAGATGGTGCAACCACTTAGGAAAACAGTCTAGCAGTTCCTTAAAATATTAATCGTTTTGGGAACAAGGCAAGAATCTTCCCTCGCAACATTCCCTTTTTACTGTTGTACTAGAAACCATAGGTAATGAAATAAGCAAAAGGAATAAAAAGTATACAGACTGGAAAGGAAGAAATAAAACTGTTTTTGTTTTCTAACAATGTAGTAATCTATATAGAAGAAAAATCCAAGAGAATTAGCAACAATAACAACAGCAAAAAACCCTCCTGGAACTAAAATAAGCAATTACAGCAAAGTTGCAGGACATAAAGTTTTAACACACAAAAGTCTGTTATTTTCCTATATACCAGCAATGGGACAAGTGGAATTTGAAATTAAAAACACATTATTTACATCATTACTCCCCCAAAAAGAAATACTTAAGTATAAATCTAACAAAACATTTATGATCTATATGAGGAAAACTATAAAACTCTGATGAATGAAATCAAAGAACTAAATAAATGGAGACATATTTCATGTTCATAAATGAAAAGACTCAATATTGCCAGTTCTTCCTAACTTGATTTATAGATTCAATGAAATCCCAGTTAAAATCATAGCAAGTTATTTTGTGGATATTAGCAAACCAGTTCTAAAGATTATGTGCATGCTAAGTCACTTCAGTCATGTCTGACTCTCTGTGACCCTCCATGAACAGTAGCCCACCAGGCTCCTCTGTCCAAGGGATTCTCCAGGCAAGAATACTGGAGTGGGTTTCCATTTCCTTCTCCAGGGCATCTTCCCAACCCAGGGACTGAACCCAGGTCTCCTGCATTGCAGTCAGACTCTTTACTGACTGAGCTACACGGCTGGATATTTGCATGCAAAAAAATGAATCTAGACACAGACTTTACACACTTCAGATAAATTAACTCAAAATCAATTTTAAGCCTAAATGTGAAACACAAAACTATAAAACTCCTGGAAAATCACAGGAGGAAACTAGATGAACTTTGGCATAGTGGTGCCTTTTTAGATACAATACCCAAGGTATGATTTGTGAAAGAAATAACTGATAAACTGTACTTCAACAAAATTTAAAATTTCTGCTTCACAAAGAAACAATGTCAAGAGAATGAGGAGACAAGTCAGAGATTGGGAGAAAATATTTGTAAAAGATACATCTATCAGAAGACTCTTATCCCAGATCTACAAGGAATTTTTAAAACTTAACAAGCAAAAGACTAACAAACTCAATTAAAAAGCAGGCCAAAGACCTCTACACTCACTGAACCAAAGAAGATATACAAATGACAGATAAGCATACGAAAAGATGTTCCAATTCATATATCATCAGGGAGATGCCAATTAAAACAATAAGGTCTCACTATATACCTGTTAGAATGGCCAAAATCCAGAACACTGACACTGCCATATATTGCTGAGGTTGTGGAGCAATAGAAACTTTCACTTATTATGGGTGAGAAAGAATGTAAAATTGTATAGCCACTTCTAATGAAAAGAATAAATCAAACATAACAGTGTTTGATTTCAGATCATAAAAGAGCCATGCTTCCTCCTCACTCATTTTCCCTTAAATAATTCACTCTGGGTGAAATGAGCTGACATGTCATGAGCAGCCCTATGGCAAGAGCCACATAATGAGGGAAATGAGGCCTCCAGACAGCAGTCATGTGACTGTGTGATCTTGAAATCAGATCCTCCAGCCACAGTCAAGCCTTCACATGACTGTAGGCCCCAGCCAATATCTTGTCTGCAAACGCATGAGAGACCCTGAGCCAGAATCATTCCCCTAAGCCACTCCCAGATTCCTGACCTTCAGAAACTGTGACCTAATGAGTGACTGGTGTTGTAAGTCACCAAGTTTTAGAATAATTTGTTATTTAGTATTAGGTAACTAATACAGATGCTTAAATTGAATGAATAGCAAGTGTGTTGTGTATATATGACCCAGAGACATGTCAATATTCAGACATCTCTCTTTTTTTCTTTTGAATTCTCCAATTTATCCTCCAAGTTTTAGAATAATTTGTTACTTAGTATTAGGCAACCAAAGGCAAACCACTCCAGTACTCTTGCCTAGAAAATCCCACGGAGGAGCCTGGTAGGCTGCAGTCCATGGGGTCACTACTAGTCGGACATGACTGAGTGACTTCACATTCCCTTTTCCCTTTCATGCATTGGAGAAGGAAATGGCAGCCCACTCCAGTGTTCTTGCCTGGAGAATCCCAGGGATGGTGGAACCTGGTGGGCTGCCGTCTATGGGGTCGCACAGAGTCGGACATGACTGAAGCGACTTAGCAGCAGCAGCAGCAGCACAGATGCTTAAATTGAATGAATAGCAAATGTGTTGCATATATATGAACCACAGACATGTCAATATTCAGACATCTTTCTTTTTCTCTTTTGAATTCTCTAATTTATTCCTTATTTGATTTTGTTTTTCTTTGATTTGACTGAAATCTGTGGGTTATTTTGTGTCAGAAATGTCAAAAGTGACAATAAAATTATAATGAAACATGATGTGATCTGATGAAGATCAAGTTAGGGATGTGGAAAGCTGAGCTAACTGGAGAGAAAGTCCTGAAAAATCACACTGAACACAGACAAGACACTTTTCCTTCTTTGTCTTTTCCATACTCATATAGAAGCTTCAAGTCCTCTTTCCCTTCTCTGTGTTAGGAGTAAAGTTACTTCCTGATCCTCTTTGCTTACAAAAAATAGAAAAAGCAAGCTGTAGATTTTTAACAGCAGCAACCAGCTGTAGAGTAAGCCACGTTATCTAAGAGAAACAGGAACGTTTCAATCAAGGCTAAAATGATTTCTTCAAGGATAAGGAGCCAAATATATTTCAAATGGAATTTTCCAAGAGAGGAACATATTGTGAGTCTAGCTCCCAAGTGATTGTCTAGCAGACTAAGAAGCCAGGATTACTTGTACTTTTATCAGACTAGTTTGGCTGGTTTGGTTGGCATCAATATACTGTAAATAAATCCCAACTTCTGAGTTCATTGCAGCAGTAGTAACTCCAACTGATTCAACAACAAAAAATTAACCTCAAAATATGTAATGGCTTAAACACAATAGGAACTTATCTCTCACATTCATGAAGTCTGAAATACACGTTCCTGAACAACCGGAGGCTTTCTTCTGACCAGGGACCCAGCCCCTTCCATCCTGTGGCTACATTTGCCAACACATGGCTTCCAGTTCACTGGCTGTGTCTGAATCTAGCCCATAGATGGAAGAAGCACATGAAGAGTTACATGTCAGAGAATTAGTGGTCTGGGCCTGAAAGTAACACTCCTGACTTCTATTCACATTTTATTGGCTAAAATTCAGTCATATGGCCTCCTGACCACAAGTAGGGCTGGTGTGCCCAGGAAGAAGGAGAGACAAGTTCTTGAGCAACCAGCCACTGTCTGTCACAGTAACTAATGGTACCGCTTACTTTGCATAGCTGCAGATTACCTCCTCAGCTGACTCTCTTCCTAGGTCTACGCACAACTTTACCTGAACCAATGCAAGGTAGCCTAAACCTCCTTCCTCTATGCTTCTAGAGAACTGAGCATCTGTCTCCACTGTATTAATCGTCGCCCAGTTTCCACTGTTCATGGATCTGTCCTTTCACTTCATTAGCATCTGGAGAGCAGAGAACATGTCTTTTTGTTTGTGTGTCCACAGTATCTGGCAAAGAATAGGGATTCATTTTGAGCAATAAATGGGCAGATTGAAGAATGAATAAAATGTTACTCATAATTAGATGGGGTAAAAGCATAAGGATGGCTGAATGTCGTGAAAACTCTGTAACCAAATATGAAAAGGAAATAGAAATACCTCCATGCCGTGTTTATAAAGGGCAGCGTTTCTGGGTCTTTAACCTATCTGTGGAGTACTTAGAAGTGCCAAGACAAGAATTCTATTATTTATTAAAGTCTGATAATGGACGATGTGAACTCTCATTTCAACACTCATGTTTTTAAAGGATCCAGTATTTATTTCTGGAGCCATGACATGGAGAAAGTTAGACTCACAGGGAAAAATTACAGGGAGGTGGCCTTTGACATGATTTTGAAAGGAAAAAGACCCTGGAATTAATGCCATGTGCTCAGAAGTTCTACTGTGGGTTCTACCCTTGACTACTGGTATATCCTTGGGTAGATCATTTAATCTTTCTGTGCCTTAGATTCCTTGCTTGTGTGCTAATGAGACTGAACTAACTGTTCTCTTATATTTCAAATTCTTGGATTCCTTAAACTAGAGCTTCCCCACAAGATGATTTATGAGGTAGTTAGCTCCTCATCACTCCAAGTATTTGAACAAAGATGACAAATAATCACAACATGTGTGTGTTGGTCGCTCAGTCATGTCTAACTCTTTGTGACCCCACAGACTGTGGCCCACCAGGCTTCTCTGTCCATGGGATTCTCCAGGCAAGAATACTGGAGTGGGTTGCCATTCCCTTCTCCAGAGGAACTTCCCAAACCAGGGATCAAACCCCGGTCTCCTGCATCGCAGGCAGGCTCTTTACCGTTTGAGCTACAGGGAAGTCCAATAACAATAATAGGTGCATTTATTGAACGCTTACTATGTTCCTGGCAGTGTGCTAAGTACCTCTTTACATATTTCCTCTTAAGAATATAAAAAGGTGGTTATCAGAATTATTCCCATTTTAAAATTGGTGCTTACAGAAGTTAAATAACTTCCTGAAAGTCATCCTGCTGCTGAGTGGTAGTGCCAGGATGTGGGCCCAGTCAAGCACTCTAGCTCTGCAGGCAGGATTTCCATGCCTGGATTAGAAGTACGACTGAATGGTCTTGTGGGGATTCCTCCTTCTTAAAGATTTTATACAGTTAGAACTTGAGTAAGCAGCCTGGAGATGAGAAAGGGGAAACCCCTTACCAAACTCTACACTCACACTTCTCATATTTTGTTTAGGATCTCAGAGCTTACAATTGTGTCTCAGATATCAGATAGGGAGGGCCCTCATGGGTCCAGGAAAGCTGTCTGAGCTTGAAGAAGTCATTCTGTCTCTCCACCAAAATAAACCACTAGTGCTTTCTAGGGTCCTCTGCTCAGCAACAGTGTGTGAAGCAGCCAAGGCTTAACTTAACTGATGTAAAACAAATAGAGGACTTGAGAGGTTCTCTCTCAATGGGCTACCTTTTGATTCTTTCGCTTGTTTGTTCTTGTAATGAATGAAATTGCTGTTTGAAGGAGTTCCAGAAAGGTGACATAACAACATAACCCATGAAGCATCCTTGACCCAATGCCTCCCCAAGCTTCCAAATCCCCAGCACATATAAGCAACTGTACAAGGGAAGGCAGGGGCTTGTGAGGAGCATAGTTCTGGTGGACATCTGAACTGTTGTCTTGACCAGGTGCTTTGGGGCAGGTGACCTGTCCTCTTGGTACCTTACTCCCCCACCTGCAGTATAGGAATAGTGACAGGACCGACCTCATTGAGGTTATGGGGATGACAAGAGTTAAAACATGTAAGGTGCTGCAACAGTGGTTAACACATAGTAAACATTAGATATTTATTAATAAACCATTTATTAATATACCATTTATTTAAGATTCAAGGTGGTCTTGGTTAGTTTATTCTTAGGGATCAAGGATTCAGGAAATAAATTTATCTCCAAGTCATAAAGAAAAAGAATGACAGAAGTGGGCAGGCAAGAACTAAATCAGCACCATAGATATGACCCTGAAATCCAGGATTATTCCATAATCATCCAAACTTGGTTTCATAGGAATCACCAGACTGGACAGCCCTGTACTTGGCTGAGCCTGGATTCTAGGATGGCCCTTCCAAATAGCCTCTACCTTATGAAGCAGCTTACAATTCAGCAGAGAGTGTTTTGTTTTTTAAAGATACCTCCAACTGGATATATAGCATCACTGTTTTCCTCACCTTGTGGAAGTACAAGAAAGCCTTGGGACATATTAATAAATACAGAGTTGACAGGCACATAGCTATAAACAAATGTCAGGTATTATTGATATAAAATAATGGAAGCAGAATTCTAGGGACAGAGAATGTTCCCAAAGGGAGCTGACCCACTTTAATATTTTTATATAGGTTCAAAAGTTATTTATTTCTCAGATATGGTATAAAATAATATTTTATTCTGTCAACTATAACCAGACATAGAGTAATCCTATTTCCAAAGCAACACAAACAAATAACCCTGTAGACAACAAATGGGAATACATTCTCTACTCTCCTGGCCTTCCTTATGGATCAGAATTAGAGGATTCTTCCAAGAGTAGGCTTTGCTCTCTTGGACCACATCCCAAATCCATAAGGGGAACATGATAAGACCAACTCTCCCAGATATTTCAAAACTGGGGGTATTTTAATTCACAAGATTTAATAAAAGGACTCAACAAAGATTGTGCTAACATGACATTCAACTGCTCAAATCTTTGAAGACTCAGTAGAGATGATTATTTTACATGATGCAAACCAAACATTTTGATGACTGACTTAGTTACTCAAATGTTGATCTATATGCCTTTGATGTCATGAAAAGCTTAAGACAGTTACATTTAAGCAAAGTGCTACTTCGTTTCTAAGCTATACTTTTTGTATGGGCAAGAGTTTCTGAGGGTATCTGAACTTTTTGTACCCACAACTGAAGAGAAAGTGCAGCAATGACCTGACATTTGTGGAAATATCCCTGTGGCCTGGACTTACTGGCATTTTTTCAGTTCATTTTATAAAATCCATTCTATTGATTGAACACAAAAGAAGTCAGATGATGTGTTCAAGAAAGCAAATTATTTCCCAAATGGGCAGGGTAGATCAGTGGAAGCAAACACGGAATTTTAATCCCTTGTTCATCTCATCATGCAACCAAAACAAACACACACAAAAAATAATATTGATGTCACATGTCATACATTATGTTCACACAGAGATGCAAAGAACTTTAACATATGCTCCCTATGTGCACTCTTTTCACTGGATTAGACACTGAGATGTCTGAGTCTGATAGGCATCCTCTGTAATGCACTTTAAGTAACTGAATCAATAATTTGATACATTGCTTTTGATAAGATTCCAATATTCCTTGAAACATCATTGAGAAATTCATACTTTTGGATGCCTGATGTAACCCTATTGTTCACAACCAGTACTGGTCCTCTGGCAAGAAGATCAATGGCAACTCTACAAGCTATTCCTCACTGATATTCTTACCTTTTTTAGCAGCCAGAAAGATTTGAATAAAAAGCAGATGTGTGACCCTACACCCAAGAACGGGTGCTATCACAGGTACTGCCAGCAGGTTCCCAAGACCTAGGAAAGACTAGGAAAGTCTCCAGATCTCAGTGTTGAAGGCTTCTTTCTTCTGCTCCTACTGCTCCCATTCCACGTGTCCCTGGGTAAAATCTCCTGGATCTTGAGAGATTCCAGTCCAGGGTCAATCACCTCTCCACTGCCTCCATCCTAGAGAGTAGAAAAACTGTCAGTTGGTGATAAGTTCCTTTAGGTCCTACTGACAAGGGCTTAATTTCCAAAATATACAAACTGCCCATACAACTCAGTATCAGAAACAAACAATTCAGTCCAAAAATGGGCAGGAGACCTAAATAAACATTTCTCCAAAGAAGACATACAGATGGCCAACAGGCACATGAAAAGATGTTCAACATTGCTAATTATTCAGTTCAGTTCAGTTCAGTCACTCAGTCGTGCCCGACTCTCCAGGACCCCATGAACCACAGCACGCCAGGCCTCCCTGTCCATCACCAACTCCCGGAGTACACTCAAACGCATGTCCACAGAGTCGGTGATGCCATCCAGCCATCTCATTCTCCGTCGTCCCCTTCTCCTCCCGCCCCCAACCTTTCCCAGCATCAGAGTCTTTTCCAGTGAGTCAACTCGTCGCATGAGGTAGCCAAAGTATTGCAGTTTCAGCTTTAGCATCAGTCCCTCCAATGAACACCCAGGATTGATCTCCTTTAGAATGGACTGGTTGGATCTCCTCGCAGTATAAGGGACTCTCAAGAGTCTTCTCCAACACCACAGTTCAAAAGCATCGATTCTTCGGCGATCAGCTTTCTTCACAGTCCAAGTCTCACATCCATACATGACCACAGGAAAAACCATTGCCTTGACTAGACGGACCTTGGTTGGCAAAGTAATGTCTCTGCTTTTTAATATACTATCAAGGTTGGTCATAACTTTCCTTCCAAGAAGAGAGATGCAAATCAAAGCTACAATGAGATATCATCTCACACTGGTCAGGTGGCCATCATCAAAAAGTCTACAAATAATAAATGCCAGAGAGGATGTGGAGAAAAGGGAAATGTTCTACACTGTTGGTGGGAATGCAAATTGGTCCAGCCAGTATAGAAAACAATATGGAGGTTTCTTAAAAAACTAAAAAGAGAGCTACCATACGATCCAGCAATCTCACTCCTTGGCATATATCTGGAAAGGGGATGAAAACTTTTAATGTGAAGAGACACAAACATCTGTACGCTCATAGCAGCCAAGACATGGGAGCAAACTAAATGTCCATCAATAGATGAATAGATAAAGAAGATGTGATTTTATATAGAGAGAAAGAATGGAAGATTACTCAGTCACAAAAAAAGAATGAAATAATGCCATTTGCAGCAACGTGTATGGACCTAGAGATTATCATACTAAGTGAAGTAAGTCAAAGACAAATACCATATGCTATCACTTATATGTGCAATCTAAAAATATTATATAAATCAACTTATTTACGGAATCAAACTTATAGTTACCAAAGGGAAAAAGTGGGAGGGGTAAATTAGAAGTTTGGGATTAACAAATATACACTACTATACATACAACAGATAAACAGCAAGGACCTATGCGGAGCACAGGTAACTATTTTCAATGTCTTGTAATACCATATAATGGAAAGAATCTGAAAAGAAGATACAAACAGATTTGAATCACTTTGCTTTACACTTGAAACTAACACAATATTGTAAATCAACTATACTTACATAAAAAATGGAAAAAAAAATAAAGTACGTTACATAAACCTACTCTCACCTCCCCAAAATTCCCTTTAGGTCCTAAAGTTTAGGGGAACTCATCCATATTTTGCCTTCCTCACTGCCATTCCACACAATGGTTATTTGAAACAATCCAGTTTCAAGCACTGACAGACTTTCCTCCGTGGACACACCAAAAACAATTTCCAAAGTGCAGGCTTCACTGCTAAATGGAAGGAGCTTTAAAGCCATACACAGAATCAGTGGTGTAGCTTTCACTCCCAGCATTAGCTCTGTCCCGGGCTGGCAAGGACAGCTTCAACTCCCCGTTTCCTGGCTGTTTAGATGTATATAAAGTCTGATCACCACTTAGGGGGTTGCCCCTGATTAGGCTTTCAGAGCTTTGTTTTTGTCTCATCTAATTACATTTGCCCAGTAGGAATAGCCTCTGTCCCGTAGGTTTACTTTCTCTGGAAATTTGTCTCAGCTCAAATAACGGTGAGAGAAGGCGAGAGACTAATCTCGCTCCATGCAATGAGATGCAGATGGTTAGACCCCTGTTGGAATCCCCTCCTGAACCAAAAGAGCACACAGCACTGTGGGCTTCGGGCTACTGTGGTCTATTCCAGCTCCGGCATGTGGCCCAGAGAACAAAGGCTCCTCCTGGTCAAGGTTACTTCTTTGCTTAATCCTTTTCATAAAGTCTAACCCCAGTGTCAGCCCCCGGGGAAGCCAGCTGCATTGTCACCCCTGCAGGACTGGAATGGACTCAACCTGCAGCTCCCTCTCTCCTGGGAAACAAAGCACAGCCTCTCATCTACCATCAACCCCTGTGCTTCAGGCTTGCTGGCTATTCGTTTTGTGCAGCCTGGTGGGGGGTGGATTATCTTGAGCTTTTTAGAGTTTGAGTGAAATGACCTCTGACAGAGGGAAAGGGCTTTAATAAAACAGGTTCCCTTACCCTTGGTTGGGTCTGAATGCAACTGTTCACTTCTACTCTGGATTTCAAAAGAAATTTCTGTTTTGCTCTGGGTTTGGATATGGGTAGTCATTGAGGGTGGTTAGAGGAAACTGGGCTGTTGCAACAGCTGGGCACTCAGAGGTGCATGGCTGATGCAGCTACAGTGAGACAGGGCACGCCTGAGGAAGCCACAGGGACTACGCAAACAAGACACCTTATCACAGCTGCAGGAGCTGACCCTTAAGGTCAGAACATCAGACAGAGTACTGTGGGCCTGAGTCACAACAGTTTCGTGGAGAGTCCAAATTTCACAAGAAAAATAAATGGACATTTGCAGCCTGGGGTCTCTGATCATCCATTTACCTTACTTCTAAGAAAAGCATATAATTTTCATTTGGAAACGCACACCCCCCACCACCACCATTCCCACCTTAGTTTATGTTTTTGAAAGCTAACCACCACTACACCATCGTCAATCAGAAGCACCCATTCCCCTGAAACTTGAGACTGCCTCAAGGATACACAGGTGACCCCATCAGAGCCAGAGACAGTCTGTAAGACTTTGATGATAACTTCAGCCTTGAATTTTCTACTGGGTTTATATCTGATAGGGTGCAGAGGCCCTAGGTCTTATACCCTATCAGATATAAACCCAGTAGAAAATTCAAGGCTGAGTGGGTATAAGACCTAGAGCCTCTGCAGCCATTCTGTGAACACAGGATCAATCCTTCCTGAGAATGAAATCAACATAGAGTAGATAAGTGAGGAGATAGAGAAAAACAGAACATGTGCCCTGGATCAAGCCATACCTGAAAGCAGTAGATTCTTGAACTTCTACAACTTTGTTTTTCTTTAAATTATTTTGGATTGAGTTTTTGTTCCTTTGAAAATAAAATGCACTCATTAATCATACAAGAAAGTACAAGATAAGTTTCAAAGCCTTAGAAATAGGGAGTTCCCAATACCAGAGTCCAGGCCAGACAGGGAAAGAAAAAGGAAGCACCTGAGAGGTCTACATTCAGTACCCAAGCCCTGGATCAGTGGTGTTCAAACGTGAAAGTGCAGAAGAATCACATGGAGAACTTAAAACAGCATAGATTCCCAAGCATTCCAACAGCCAATTCTCATCCATAAGTTCGGAGTTTGACCCAGGGATCTGATTTATAACCAGGATCCAGGCACACTGGAAGCCAAAGATGCAGGGAACATGCTTTGAAAAACATTACTTTACACTTTGGGCTGGGACTGTTCGTGAGAATGTAAATTGATACAGCCACTATGGAGAACAGTATGGAGATTCCTTTAAAAACTAGGAATAAAACTAACATATAACCCAGAAATCCCACTCCTGGGCATAAACCCTGAGAAAACCATAATTGAAAAAGACACATGTACCCTAATATTCATTGTAGCACTATTTACAATAACTAGGACATGGAAGCAATCTAGATGTTCATCAACAGATGAATGGATAAAGAAGGTATGGTACATATATACAGCAGACTATTACTCAGCCATTAAAACGAATGCATTTGAGGCAGTTCTAGTGAGGTGGATAAAGCTAGAGCCTGTTATACAGAGTGAAGTAAGTCAGAAAAAGAAAAATGAATATCATATATTAACACATATATATGGGCACAGGCTCTGTTTTTTCTCTATCTCCTCACTTGGCTATTCTCCTCACTTGCAATCTAGAAAAAATGGTACCGATGAACCTATTTTGAGGGCAAGAACAGAGATGCAGACGTAGAGAACAGACTTGTGGGCACAGCAGAGGAAGAAGAGGGTGGGATGAATGAAAAGAGTAGCAATAAAACATATACATTACCGAACGTAAAATAGATAGCTAATGGAAAGTTACTGCGTAACACAGGGAGCTCAACCCAGTACTGTGACAACCTAGAGGGGTGGGATGGAGTGGTGGGTGTGAGGGAGGTTCAGAAGAGAACGGACATTTATATACTTATAGCTGATTGACAGATGGTATGGCAGAAACCAACACAATATTGTAATTATCTTCCATTTAAAAATAAATTTGTTTAAAAAAAGGGTTCTGGTCCTGGTGTGAGGCAGTGACCAGAGCCACATAGAGGAGAAGAATAGTATTAGGACACAGCTTAGAACAGGACTGCGGACACAAGTATGGCAGCAGCATCTCAGTGTGTGACGTGTGGCACACAGGGAGCCACAATTTTGGAGCTGGAACATCAGCACTATTAGAAAAGCAGGAACGAAGGTTCGATCAGAAGTACCACATGAACACGTCCAAGTTTGCAAATACTCCTGTGGGTTCATCTCAGCTCTCTGGCAACCAGAGATTAGGAAACCAAAACTCCAAGCGTGTAAACCGCATGCACAAAGAGGCACAGCCAATTAGCCTGGTAGGCTAGACCCGGGTTCCACACCAACCCCCACGCGACTTCAGCTGGTTCTCAAGAAAGGTCAGCCTCCCAGCTGTGAGAACGAAGGGGCGCAGAGGGTGGCAATCAGTGAGAAGATCAGATTGAGAGAACTCAGCTTAAGGAGGGACAGTTTTCATGTTGGAGGTTTCATCGACTCATTTTGCTCAAAAATATCCTGGCCCAGCTTGCAGATGAAAAGTGGGGGAAGGCAGGATGGCCAGCCTTTTGGAGAAAAGCAGGTAATTATTTTATCATTCTGAGTCAGTCTCTCTCATTGGGATGCGCCCCCTTGTTTTCCTGACTATTCCCTTGAGATAACAGAAAATGATTCTGCCCTTGGTAGGGTTGGAGGCCATCCCAGTCCTTAACAACATTGAGTACTTATAATTGCTTTCATTTTTTTTTTAATGGAAAATACAAAAAAAAAAAAAAAATGCAGATTCAGCATAAGAAAGAAATAATAATATTTTCAAAAATTGTATCCCCTGAACTACTGTCAATATTTTGGTGTAAATCCTTCCAGAACCCTTAAAAATGCAAATATATCATATGAACCATATTTATAAATTGCCTTTCAGATTATTTACTATAAGGATGCTGGGCTTCCCAGGTGGCACTAGTGGTGAAGAACCTGCCTGCCAATGCAGGACACATAACAGAGGTAGGTTCATATCCCTGAGTTGAGAAGATCCCCTGGAGGAGGGCATAGCAACCCACTCCAGTGTTCTTGCCTGGAGAATCCCATGGACAGAGGAGACTGGCAGGCTGCAAGTCTGTAGGGTTGCAAAGAGTTGGACAAGACTGAAACAACTTAGCATTCACTATAAGCATATTTCCATGTTAAATACTAAATGCAAAAGAATGTTAGTGCTTAAATAATATCTCATTTATCATTAAACAATCACTTATTGTTAAATATTTAGATTATTTCCAATTTTAGATTACCCATTATCTTTGTACATTAATTAAATCCTTAAAAGAAATCCCTAGAAATGTTATCCTGGGATCAACTGGCTTGGACTTTTTTTACACTCCTGATATATATTGGGAAATTGCTTTCAGAAAGATTGGGAAATTGTTTTCCAGAAAGGTTATAGCAATTTACCTGTTCTCAACAGCAGGAAACTCTGGGAAATAGAGAGGATTTAATCTTGAACTTTGATAGATGTGAACTTCTATTTTCTTTTTCACTCAAAATATAGTCTCCTACTCACTGTCTCTTCACACGGATAAGACAGTTGGTAAATGCTAACACTTCACACTTTGCAAAACAACTTTTTAATTTTTTTGTTAAACACTTTTACATATTTTTAATTCTCCTATCACCTGTGAGAAATAGGACTTAGTATTATAATCCTCTTTGCAAATGAGGTCCAGAGAAGTTGAGTGATTTCTCTAAGGTCTCATAGTCACTGGTAATGAGATAAAAACCAAGTTCACTTATCTTTCAAGCCCAGTGTTCTTTGTGCATGGTGGTTTTCCACTTAGGCTACCATTTGGATTTAATATCTGCAGTGACTCCGATTTAATTCACCTGTTGGTGTCTGTGATAAGTGAACACTTCCAGGATGTTTGAGAATCTAATGAAAATGATAGATCTTCTTCCCAGCAAAAAGGACACATATATGCACATGCACAAAGTGAAAGCATTAGTCCCTCAATCATGTCCGACTCTTTTGGACCCCATGGACTGTAGGCAGAGGAACCAGAGATCAAATTGCCAACATCTGCTGGACCATCAAAAAAGAAAAAGTGTCCCAGAATACATCTACTTTTGCTTTATTAACTATTCCAAAGCTTTTGACTGTGTAGATCACAAGAAACTGTGGAAAATTCTTCAAGAAATAGGAACACCAGACCACCTGACTTGCCTCCTGGGAAATCTGTACGCAGGTCAAGAAACAACAGTTAGAACTGGACATGGAACAACAGACTGGTTCCAAATCAGGAAAGGTTGTATATTGTCAACCTGCTTCTTTAACTTATATGCAAAGTCAGTTCAGTCAGTCAGTTCAGTCGCTCAGTCATGTCCGACTCTTTGCAACCCCATGAATCACAGCACACCAGGCCTCCCTACATCACCAACTCCCGGAGTTCACTCAAACTCATGTGCATCAAGTCGGTGATGCCATCCAGCCTATCACCCTCTGTCTTCCCCTTCTACTCCTGTCCCCAGTCCCTCCCAGCATCAGGGTCTTTTCCAGTGAATCAACTCTTCACATGAGGTGGCCAAAGAATTGGAGTTTCAGCCTCAGCATCAGTCCTTCCAATAAACACCCATGACTGGTCTCCTTTAGGTTGGAATGATTGGATCTCCTTGCAGTCCATGGGACTCTCAAGAATCTTCTCCAACACCACAGTTCAAAAGCATCAATTCTTCGGCGATCAGCTTTCCTCACAGTCCAAGTCTCACATCCATATATAACCATGAGAAAAACCATAGCCTTAAAAAGCAGAGACATTACTTTGCCAACAAAGGTCCGTCTAGTCAAGGCTATGGTTTTTCCCGTGGTCATGTATGGATGTGAGAGTTGGACTGTGAAGAAAGCTGAGCGCCAAAGAATTGATGCTTTTGAACTGTGGTGTTGGAGAAGACTCTTGAGAGTCCCTTGTACCGCAAGGAGATCCAACCAGTCCATTCTAAGGGAGATCGATCCTGGGTGTTCATTGGAGGGACTGATGCTGAAGCTGAAACTGCAATACTTTGGCCACCTCATGCGACGAGTTGACTCACTGGAAAAGACTCTGACGCTGGGAAAGGTTGGGGGCGGGAAAAGAAGGAGACGACCGAGAATGAGATGGCTGGATGGCATCACCGACTCTGTGGACATGAGTTTGAGTGAGCTCCAGGAGTTGGTGATGGACAGGGAGGCCTGGCATGCTGTGATTCATGGGGTCGCGGAGAGTCAGACACGACTGAGCGACTCAACTGAACTGAACTGAACTGACTAGACGGACCTTGGTTGGCAAAGTAATGTCTCTGCTTTTTAATATGCTATCTAGGTTGGTCATAACTTGCCTTCCAAGGAGTAAGCATCTTTTAGTTTCATGGCTGCAATCAGCATCTGCAGTGATTTTAGAGCCCCCCAAAATAAAGTCTGACACTGTGTCCACTGTTTCCCCATCTATTTCCCATGAAGTGATGGGAACAGATGCCATGATCTTAGTTTTCTGAATGTTGAGCTCCTAGCCAACTTTTTCACTCTCCTCTTTCACTTTCATCAAGAGGCTTTTGAGCTCCTCTTCACTTTCTGCCATAAGGGTGGTGTCATCTGCATATCTGAGGTGATTGATATTTCTCCCCGTAATCTTGATTCCAGCCTGTGCTTCTTCCAGCCCAGCATTCCTCATGATGTACTCTGCATATAAGTTAAATAAGCAGGGTGACAATATACAGCCTTGACGTACTCCTTTTTCTATTTGGAACCAATCTGTTGTTCCATATTCAGTTCTAACTGTTGTTTCCTGACCTGCATACAGGTTTCTCAGGAGGCAGGTCAGGTGGTCTGGGATTCCCATCTCTTTCAGAATTTTCCACAGTTTATTGTGATCCACACAGTCAAAGGCTTTGGCATAGTCAATGAAGCAGAAATAGATGTTTTTCTGGAACTCTTGCTTTTTCCATGATCCGGCGGATGTTGGCAATTTGATCTCTGGTCCCTCTGCCTTTTCTAAAACCTGCTTGAACATCTGGAATTTCACGGTTCACGTATTGCTGAAGCCTGGCTTGGAGAATTTTGAACATGACTTTACTAGTGTGTGAGATGAGTGCAATTGTGCAGTAGTTTGAGCATTCTTTGGCATTGCCTTTGTTTGGGATTGGGATGAAGACTGACCTTTTCCAGTCCTGTGGCCACTGCTGAGTTTTCCAAATTTGCTGGCATATTGAGTTCAGCACCTTCACAGCATCATCTTTCAGGATTTTAAATAGCTCAACTGGAATTCCATCACCTCCACTAGCTTTGTTCGTAGTGATGCTTTCTAAGGCCCACTTCACTTCACATTCCAGGATGTCTGGCTCTAGGTCAGTGATCACACCATCATGATTATCTGGGTCATGAAGATCTTTTTTGTACAGTTCTTCTGTGTATTCTTGCCACCTCTTCTTAATATCTTCTGCTTCTGTTAGGTCCATACCATTTCTGTCCTTTATCGAGCCCATCTTTGCATGAAATGTTCCCTTGATATCTCTAATTTTCTTGAAGAGATCTCTTGTTTTTCCTATTCTGTTGTTTTCCTCTATTTCTTTGCATTGATCGCTGAGGAAGGCTTTCTTATCTCTCCTTGCTATTCTTTGGAACTCTGCATTCAGATGCTTATATCTTTCCTTTTCTCCTTTGCTTTCTCTTCTCTTCTTTTCACAGCTATTTGTAAGGCCTCCTCAGACAGCCATTTTGCTTTTTTGCATTTCTTTTCCATGGAGATGTCTTGGTCCCTGTCTCCTGTACAATGTCATGAACCTCTGTCCATAGTTCATCAGGCACTCTGTCTGTCAGATCTAGTCCCTTAAATCTATTTCTCACTTCCACTGTATAATCATAAGGGATTTGATTTAGGTCATACCTGAATGGTCTAATGGTTTTCCTCACTTTCTTCAATTTAAGTATGAATTGGGCAATAAGGAGTTCACGATCTGAGCCACAGTCAGCTCCTGGTCTTGTTTTTGCTGACTGTATAGATCTTCTCCGTCTTTGGCTGCAAAGAATATAATCAATCTGATTTCGGTGTTGATCATCTGGTGATGTCCATGTGTAGTGTTCTCTTGCGTTGTTGAAATAGGGTGTTTGCTATGACCAGTGCGTTCTCTTGGCAAAACTCTATTAGCCTTTGCCCTACTTGATTCCGTGTTCCAAGGCCAAATTTGCCTGTTACTCCAGGTGTTTCTTCACTTCCTACTTTTGCATTCCAGTCCCCTATAATGAAAAGGACATCTTTTTGGGTGTTAGTTCTAGAAGGTCTTGTAGGTCTTCATAGAACCATTCAACTTTGGCTTCTTCAGCATTACCGGTTGGGGCATAGGCTTGGGTTACTGTAATATTGAATGGTTTGCCTTGGAAACGAACAGAGATCGTTCTGTCATTTTTGAGACTGCATCCAAGTACTGCATTTCGTACTCTTTTGTTGACCATGATGGCTACTCCATTTCTTCTAAGGGATTCCTGCCCACAGTAGTAGATATAGTGGTCATCTGAGTTAAATTCACCCATTCCAGTCCATTTTAGTTCACAGATTCCTAGAATGTCGATGTTCACTCTTGCCATCTCCTGTTTGACCACTTCCAATTTGCCTTGATTCATGGACCTAACATTCCAGGTTCCTATGCAATATTGCTCTTTACAGCATCGGACCTTGCTTCTATCACCAGTCACATCCACAACTGGGTATTGTTTTTGCTTTGGCTTCATCCCTTCATTCTTTCTGGAGTTATTTCTCCACTGATCTCCTCTAGCATATTGGGCACCTACCGACCTGGGGAGTTCCTCTTTCAGTATCCTATCTTTTTGCCTTTTCATACTGTTCATGGGGTTCTCAAGGCAAGAATACTGAAGTGGTTTGCCATTCCCTTCTCCAGTGGACCATATTTTGTAAGACCTCTCTACCATGACCGTCCATCTTGGGTGGCCCCACATGACATGGCTTAGTTTCATTGAGTTAGACAAGGCTGTGGTCCATGTAATCAGATTGGAGCAACCCCACAGCCAAGAAGCGGTGGCCACGCGGGCACAGGAGTACCGAGAGGAGCTACTCCACGTTCAAGGTCAGGAGGGGCGACCTCGTCCAAGGTAAGGAGCAGCGGCTGCGCTTTGCTGGAGCTCCATGAAGAGATACCCCACATCCAAGGTAAGATAAACCCAAGTGAGACAGTAGGTGTTGCAAAAGGGCATCAGAGGACAGACACACTGAAACCATATATGCAAAGTACATCACGTGAAATGCCAGTCTAGATGAAGTACAAGCTGAAATCAAGATTGCTGGGAGAAATATTAATAACCTCAGACATGCAGATGACACCACCCTTTGGCAGAAAGAGAAGAAGAACTAAAGAGCCTCTTGATGAAAGTGAAAGAGGAGAGTGAAAAAGTTGGTTTAAAGCTCAACATTCAGAAAACAAAGATCATGGCATCTGGTCCCATCACTTCATGGCAAATAGATGGGGAAACAATGAACTGTAGCCATGGCTGGATGGCATCACCGACTCGATGGACATGAGTTTGAGTAAGCTCCAGGAGTTGGTGATGGACAGGGAAGCCTGGCATGCTGCAGTCCATGGGGTCACAAAGAGGCAGACATGACTGAGTGACTGAACTGAAATAGCCCATTAACAATGTTGTGATAGTTTCAGGTGAACGGTGAAATGACTTAGCTAAACATACACACTTATTCATTCTCCCCCAAACCCCCCTCCCATCCAGGCTGGCACATAACGTTGAGTGGAATTCCATCTGCTATACAATATAACCTCCTCTTTTTTGAGTGTTGGAAGAACCTATGTAGGCTTCCCAGGTGGCTCAATGGGAATCTGCCTGCCAGTGTAGGAGACATGGGTTCAATCCCTGGGTTGGAAAGATCCCCTGGAGAAGGAAATAGTGACCCACTCCAGTGCTCTTGCCTGGAGAATTCCATGGACAGAGGAGCCTGGAGGGCTACAGTCCATGGGGTCACAAAATATTCAGACACAATTTAGTGACTAAACACTACCAAGAACCTATGGAACAATCACAGGTTTTACTATGGCAAAAGAGAGATTTTCCTGATGGATCTCACCTAATCACATGAGTCCTTTAAATCTAAGCCTAGATGTGAGAGACCAGAGACATTTGTGCAAAGCTGAGAGCAATTCAATTCAAGAGACATTCTCCTGCTGCCTTTGAAGATGGATGGGCCCTTGCGGTAAGAATCTGAGAGTGGCCTTTAGGAGCTATTGACTTAAGGACGTTGTCAGTTATTTTTCCAGCTGAAAAGGGTTTATTTGGGGAAAGCAGAGAGTTGCAATTAGGAGTCTGTAACCACCGTGAGCCACATGTAAGTGCCTGCATAACAAGGAGAGAACTCCTTTACAGAGGAAAAAGGAAGTTGGCTTTTCATTGGCTGGATTCTTACCAGGAAAAAAGGAGTCTGCTAATGTTACAAGGAATGAAATCTCCCCTTTATCATCTCCCAGCTCTATGCAATTGAGGTTTCTGTTTATTAAAATTTTTACATTTCCCCCCTTTTGATCAAGATCTCTCTCTGAAAGTATCCCTGATCAGAGTCAGGTTTTCTGGTTTCAGGGGCATTTTGTCTCTAAATGTCAGATGGAACTTATCTGGATGTAGTGCCTCTTGTCAAAAGGAAAGTGAACAGATTGGAAACCTACTGAGGTCATATTCAAGTAACAAGGAGGGGTAAGAGGAACTCTCAGGTGCTTTTAACCTAAAGAAGCCACCAGAAAACTACTAGAGCCTATCAATGTTCATTGCAGCACTATTTACAATAGCCAGGACATGTAAGCAACCTAAATTTCCATCAACAGTGGAATGGATAAAGAAAGTGTGGTACATATGTACAATAGAATATTACTCAACTATAAAAAAGAACAAAACCATGCCATTTGCAGAGGTATGGATAGACCTAGAGACTGACATACAGAGACAATTAAATCAGAAAGAGAAAAACAAGTATCAGACAATATCTTTTGTATGTGGAATCTAGAAAAATGGTACAGATGAACTTATTTCAGAATTAGAAACACACAAAGTTGTAAAGAACAAATTTATGGATACCAAAGATGTTATGGGGGGCAGGATGAATTGGGAGACCAGAATTCACATATATATGCTGCTGCTGCTGCTAAGTCACTTCAGTCGTGTCCGACTCTGTGTGACCCCATAGACGGAAGCCCACGAGGCTCCCCCGTCCCTGGGATTCTCCAGGCAAGAACACTGGAGTGGGTTGCCATTTCCTTCTCCAATGTGTGAAAGTGAAAAGTGAAAGTGAAGTCGCTCAGTCGTGTCCGACCCCTAGTGACCCCACGGACTACAGCCTACCAGGCTCCTCCATCCATGGAATTTTCTAGGCAATATATATGCTACTATGTATAAAATAGATAACTAATGAGAACCTACCATATAGCAAGCGAACTCTACTCAATGGTTTATGGTGACCTAAATGAGCAAACTCCGAGAGATGGTGAAGGACAGGAAGCCTGGCATGCTGCAATCCATGGGGTCACAAAGACTCGGACACGACTGAGCAGCTGAGCAACAAAATGGGAAGGAACTCTAAAAAGGGTAGGATATATGTATATTTATTACATTTAATTTGCTATTTAGAAGAAACTAGCACAATATTGTAAAGCAACTATATTCCAATAAAAATTTTAAAAATAAAAGTTGAAAAAATTTTAAAATAAAGTTCATATATTATCAAGATCATAGACATTAGAGATCATCTGAAGTGTTATGTCATCATCAAAGGTTTGGAAACAAACTTCCAACAGGTCTGGTCCAGATATCCTGGGAAAGCTGTCTCATCAGATGCTGTCTCTAATTCAAAAATCGTTCTTTCAGGTTCTCAGATGATTTGCAGATCCAGTCAGGTTTCTATGCTTTCTTTAGGTGTGTCATGTGAGTCTAAGAGTCTATTCCTTACAGTCTAGTGGCACAAGGGTTGGTTAGCAGTATTTGATAGGGGCCTTTCCACTGAGGTTGAAGAGATTTCTTCTGGATGTGTCCTTCCCAACAGACAAAATCTTCAGGCTGCAAGGTGTGATACTTGAGGTCTTCATCTCCTGAGCATGCAATTCAAAAAGATGGCTCTCCCAAAACATAGTTATTTCAATAGAAGCAATTAAGTCTTTTTAAATATTGGAATATCTTTCCTTTTATTAATAATGGGTCAAAAGAATCAGGAGTCAAGAGTATTGGGCATCCTGTGACTGTCTCAATGGGTGAGAGTTCATGAGTTCCAAAAGGGCTACCCATGAGGTTTAGAAGGACCAATGACAACGATTTTAGGCAAAAGTTTTTGGAGACCCTCTATAAATTTTGCAAATTGAGTATTAATAATGTCATTACTGTGTCTAACTAAATCAGAGGATTGGGATAGTAAGTACAGTGAAAGTGCTATAAAACTGGCAAACAACAAAGACTTGTGAAAGTGCTGGGTTCAATCCCTAGGTTGGGAAGATCCCCTGGAGGAGGGCATGGCAACCCAATCCAGTATTCTTGCCTGGAGAATCCCCATGGACAGAGGAGCCTGGTGGGTTACAGTCCATTGGGTTGCAAAGAGTCAGACACAACAGAGCAACTAAGCACAGAACGGTACAGTAATGCTTTCCCACCAGTATTGATTCATGGAAGCAGTCATTTTGTCAATAGATTGATGGTTTAATACATGTATAGTGGTAAGGAATGGGAATTCTAGGGTCTCTGTTAAGATTGGGTTGTTACTTAGTCCATACCAGATGATTGAGGGTGGTAAGCTTGTTTTTATCAAACCAAAACTTATTGGATTTCCCATCTTGTTTTTCCTTTCCTGAGGCCAATTACTGGGCCTATCTAGCCAGTTTTCCTAAATTATCATTTGGAGAAATATCCCTTTGGGCCATGACAGAAGTTTGGCTGCTGTTCATCCTTTAAGGGCAGCATTCCTTGTAGAAATGTCAGCAAGGTGATTTCCCTTAGTTTTTAGAGAGTCAATATTATAATGTCCTAGAATTTTAATAATACTTAATTGGCAGGTTAAAGTATTACATTCAATAATTCCTAAACATTGGAGTCATTTTTAATTTTACTTGCAATGGAAGTAAGAAAGCCACATTACTTCAACAACATTCCAAAATCATGAGCTACTCTAAAAGCATATATGCTTATCTAAATATTGGCAGTTTTGTCCTTGACTAAAGTACAAGCTTGTGTATTATTCAGCATTGTTGGGCTAAAGTAACCATAGGTAAAGATGCTGCCTCAATAACATCAAAAGAAGTTGTAATAGCACACCCAGTATAATATCTGCCACTGTCGTCTTTTAGATAAGGGCCATGAGAAGTCAATATTACCTAGTGGAATTTCCTGTAGATTGTTATGGGGAACTGGGACTCAGCATTCAGCAGTTGTGAGGTACTTCATCAGTGATAGACAGGGGAAGAGTAGTTAGGCTAAAAGTGTGAAAGTGAAAGTTGCTCAGTCATGTCGGACTCTTTGTGACCCCATGGACTATACAGTCCATGGAATTTTCCAGGCCAGAATACTGGAGTGTGTAGTCTTTCCCTTCTCTAGGGGATCTTCCCAATCACTACATAATAAGAGCTATGTGGGGGGCAGTTAACAAAAGGACTTCACAGGAGGTGAGGGAGGCCACTGGGTGAGAAATGTCGAGGGTGATGAGAATACAGGAGAGCTCCTACTGCATGAGGAACAAAAATGGCTAAAGAGAATCCCACAGCAATTTTCTCAGAGGCCTTAACCCAAAGGGCAGTGGCTGTAATGACTCTTAGGCAAGGAGGGTGACCCTGTGCCACAGGGTCCAGTTGCTGGCTGTAATACCCTGTGGGTCAGGGGCAATCCCCATATTTGGGAGTGAGTACCCTAAGACAATTCCATCCCTTCCTAAAGGGGATCTGATCATTGGGATCCCAAGAACAAATGGATTCATCAGACTCTCCCTTAAGACCATGAACCCTATGTTGTCTGGTCCGTCCTATAAAACTGGGTCAAGGTCAGAGGGATGGATAAAAAAGATGTGGCATACATACACAATGGAATATTACTCAGTCATTAAACAGAACAAAATAATGCCATTTGCAGCAACATGGATGAACCTAGAGAGTGTCATACTGAGTAAAGTAAGTCAGACAGAGAAGGAGAAATATTGTATGACATCCTTACATGTGGAATCTAAAAAGAAAGAATACAAATTAATTCATGTAAAAAACAGAAAGAGACTCACAGACTTATAAAACAAACTTACGGTTGCCAGGGGGAAGGGATAGTTAGGGAGTCTGGGATGGTCATGTACACACTGCTATATTTAAAATGGATGACCAACAAAGACCTACTGTATAGCACATGGAACTCTACTCAATATTATGTGGCAATCTGGAGGAGAGGGGTTTAGGAAGAGAATGGATACATGTATATGTGTGACTGAGTCCCTTTACTATTCACCTGAAACTATCACAACATTGTTAATCAGCTATACGCCAATACAAAAAAAAATTATTTTAAAAACTGGGTCAAGGTGGTTAATATTGAGTAAAGAATACAGAGGTTTGGCCATAAAAGAAAAATTTGGAATCCAGTTTCAGCAGTAACCAACTGGCCTTAGTAAAGCTCATAGTCAGCACTTAGCTTTAAGTGTTGAAAAACTCAGGACTCTGTGAAGTCTGTCTAGGTCTAGGTGTAGCCCTTTTTCTGTATCAGATACCCTAAATATGAAACCTGGGTTTGAGCAAACAGCAATTTTTCTTTGGCAACGCTGTGTCTCTTTAATGCAAAAAGCTTTAGTAAGTGCATTCTGTCTTCCTGAGAGGAAGCTTGAGAAGAGGAGCAAGAAGCAAATGGAATCATCCTCATATTGCAACAAAGTGGAACTCCCAGGGAATCTTACATCATCCAGATCAGCCTTCAGGATTTGTGAGAAATAGAAAGACATCTCAGTAAAACCCTGGGGCATTAATTGCTCAGTTGTCCTGGATGAAACTCAATGTTCTCTCCCTGGTAAAATAGGAGTAATTCAGAAGCTAGTACAAAGAATAATAAGGTATTGAGTCTTGTAACATTCTATTGTGGAGACTTCCCTGGTGGTACATCATAAGAACAGATAAGAATCTGCCTGCCAAGGCAGGGATACGGGTTCAATCCCTGGTGCAGGAAGAATCCACAAGCTGCCAAGTAACTAAGCCCATGTGCCATGACTACTGAGCCTGCACTCTAAAGCCTGGGAGCTGTGACTACTGAGCCCACATGCTGCAAGTACTGAAGTCTGTGTGCCTAGAGCCCATTCTCAGCAACAAGAGAAGCCACTACAATGAGAAGCCTGCACACCACAATGAAGAGTAGCCCCCACTCACCCAACCAGAAAAAGCCCTCATGGCAACAAAGACCCAGAACAACCAAAGATTAGTTAATTAAGAAAAAAATTCTGTTATGGGCTTAATGCCTTGAAGGGTTTCTTTACCTACAGGATATTGATCGACTCTGGGAAGAGGTTTGGCGGTTTCTATTTGAATCTTGATGGGAAGCATGCTTGACCTTTGCTGATATCAGTGGGAGATTTATTTAGCCCATAAGGAAAGTGGTAGCTGTTTCAATAGGGACAAATGATTGATGTCAATAACTAACAAAAGATGTTAGAGAGTCATTTAATTCACCTGATGGGTTACTTGATGACTACTGTCAAATTCTAGAATTATTTCCCACCTCTAGTACATCATGAAGAACGCTAGGCTGGAAGAAGCACAAGCTGGAATCAAGATTGCTGGGAGAAATATCAATAACCTCAGATATGCAGATGACACCACCCTTATGGCAGAAAGTGAAGAAGAACTCAAAAGCCTCTTGATGAAAGTGAAAGAGGAGAATGAAAAGGTTGGCTTGAAGCTCAACATTCAGAAAATGAAGATCATGGCATCTGGTCCCATCACTTCATGGGAAATAGATGGGAAAACAGCGGAAACAGTGTCAGACTTATTTTGGGGGCCTCCAAAATCACTGCAGATGGTGATTGCAGCCATGAAATTAAAAGACACTTACTCCTTCGAAGGAAAGTTATGACCAGCCTAGATAGCATATTAAAAAGCAGAGACATTACTTTGCCAACCAAGGTCTGTCTAGTCAAGGCTATGGTTTTTCCCGTGGTCATGTATGGATGTGAGAATTGGACTGTGAAGAAAGCTGATCGCTGAAGAATTGATGCTTTTGAACTGTGGTGCTGGAGAAGACTCTTGAGAATCCCTTGGACTACAAGGAGATCCAACCAGTCCATTCTAAAGGAGATCAATCCTGGGTGTTCATTGGAAGGACTGATGCTAAAGCTGAAACTCCAATACTTTGGCCACCTCATGCGACAAGTTGACTCACTGGAAAAGACTCTGATGCTGGGAAGGATTGGGGGTGGGAGGAGAAGGGGACGACAGAGACTGAGATGGCTGGATGGCATCACCAACTCGATGGACATGAGTTTGGGTGAACTCCAGGAGTTGGTGATGGACAGGGAGGCCTGGCGTGCTGTGATTCATGGGGTCGCAGAGTCGGACATGACTGAGCGACTGAACTGAACTGAACTGAACTGGGAGAAAGAAAGTCTGACATGACACTTTTCTAAGAAGTCTCAGCCTAGCAAATGGGTAGAGACAGAGGAACTGAGGAGAAAAGAGTATCTCTCAAAGAGCCTAAACGAAAGGGAAGAGGTTCAGAGGCAGAGATCTCTTCATATTCATCAGAGATCTCCACTACTTGAACTATTTTAGTACTCCAAGGCAGAGGATGCTTTATCGTAGCAGGATTGAACACTGACAGTGTGGCTCTGGTGTCGGTTAGGACTGGAAGAAAGTCATTCCCAATCTGGAGAAATGTTTTTCCAAGCCAATTAAGAGGGAGGATCAGAAACAGACCATCACTGAGAATTGTGGGGGTGTTGGAAAGGCTGGTTAGAGGACTGGAGGCACCTAAAGTGCTTCAATTGGTATCAGTCTCTTTCCCAATATCCTGGCCATTTGCAATAGTGGCAGAAACCAGGAGGGCTTTGGTTTTGTTTAGGAGCTTTCAATTGCTGTGGTTGAAAATTAAGAATTTGGGAGGTCTTCCTTTGAGTCACTCATCTAGAGTACACGAGAGCTGGTTTGCCAGATTAAGTAAATCTAGAGTGGAAATAGTTTCTCATTCACCGTCTCTTTGAAAGTGAAAGTCGCTCAGTTGTGTCCGACTCTTTGGAACCCCATAGACTATATAGTCCATGGAATTCTCCTGGCCAGAATACTGGAGTGGGTAGCCTTTCCCTTCTCCAGGGCATCTTCCCAACTTAGGGATTGAACCCAGGTCTCCCACATTGCAGGCAGATTCTTTACCAGGTAAGCCATGAGGAAAGCCCAAAAATACTGGAGAAGGTAACCTATCTCTTCTCCAGGGGAATCTTCCTGACCCAGAAATTGAAGTGGAGTTTCCCGCATTGCAGGCAGATTCTTTACCAACTGAGCTACCAGGGAAGCCCCAAGTGAAAGTGAAAGTCGCTCATTTGTGTCCAACTCTTTGCAACCCCATGGACTATACAGTCCTTGGAATTCTCCAGGCCAGAATACTGGAGTGGGTAGCTGTTCCCTTCTCCAGGTGATCTGCAAAACCCAGGGATCGAACCAAGGTCTCCCACATTGCAGGTGAATTCTTTACCAGCTGAGCCAATTACTAGAATGTAAAGGTCCCAGTTCAGTCCATTAATAAGCATAAAGTTAAAAGCTACCCAGACAGAATCAACTTCTGAAGGAAGACCAGAATTTTCTTTAAAAAATCAATCATGTTGATTGTAACAGCCTTGAGCAGGTTCATCAGATTTTTATGTGTGAGTCTGAATTTCATTCCCATCAACAAGCTTTAAAAAATGCCCTAGGAATTGCTTGATGAATTCTCTAAGCAATTACCTGAGACTGACCACCTAATAAATTAGCAGACTGGTCTCCCAGTTTTAAGTCTAGAGACGTTTCAAAATTACAGTTAGTGGTTTTCATCCAACAACATCCCAGCCTTCACCAATAAGAATATGAACTAACTGATATAAGTCAGAGAAACTAGGTTGATAAGTTTGAATAACTATACTTGATGCCTCAGCAAATCTGTGAAGATCATTGATTACTGTGGGAACATCTTTGACAATGGCTTACAGTTCAGTTATGTCCAGAGACTATAAGAAATTGCTTCACCTCTTGGGTTCTCAAAAGGCTTAATTTTACAGGGACAGGTTTTGATAAGTTCAGAGGAAATGAAGTAGAGAAAGGTTCAGAGAAAAAGGAAAGTTTGGTGACAGCTTTAGTGTGGGGGAACTGAGGGTCAGTATATGGGAGATATAGGCCACATAGAAAGTAAGGAGGTGGAATCTAGGACGAAGAAGCCAAAGAAGAAGAGCCATTTCATCTTTCCTTAATCATGTATTTGCCTCAGTCAATCTTAAAATCTTATTCTGCAAGAAAAAAGTCACCTTAGACTTTGGATAATGTTTGGAAGCCCCAAATACAAACCAAAATAAGCAGTCCGTTTTTTTCTGGAAAACTTGAAGCTATTGTAGTCCAATTCAGCTTTCAGAAAATTGAGTTTGGGTGTTTCAAAATTTCCCCATAATGGCAACTGATTATCTAAAATGCCTTTGGTCGGGTCAGCTCATTTAATTAGAAATACATATGAGGAAGGACAGCAGTTTTTAAACATAAAATCTGCTGGAGCCTCTTTTGCAGGAGACAGCAGTCCTCAAAATATTTAGATAACTGAGATCTTATTTCCCAGAAGATTTTCTCTATAGTAAAAGAACAGTTTTCAGCTCAAGCAGCTAGCAATTCAAATAGCCTAAACAGTTCAAATATCTCAAACAGCTTGCAACTCAATAGCCAGCCGTCCTAATACCAGCCAGTTCTAAGGGAACAGCTTGGTCCTGGAAGAGACAGGCCACAGGTTTCCAGCCAGTTCCCACAAAACAGTTGCTATGACAAATGAATGGGCTGATGGCTGAAGTGGCACAGTTTTAGTGAAGCAGCCTCTGTTCCCAAAGGAAAGGACTAGAGGCTTCTCAGCCAATTTCAGTGAAACACTCTAATTCCCAAAATCAAACCAAGTACCAAATGGATACCTGTATACAGAACAAGGCCTTAACCAAAAAGACAAAACCTTTAACTAGATCCTGAATAAAGCCTGGAAAGGGTTCAGATGCAAAGAGGACATGACCTTGGGGTACCTTCAAACTCCAGGGGTCAGTCAAAAGAATCAGTGAGCACACAGGTTCAGCTTGTGGATACAAGCACCTATTTGTTCACCTGAGTTGTTGAGAGTCTTCTCTGGTCCCCATACAGGCCACCAAAACATTGACCTAAGTCAAATAGATTTCCAGTTATTTCTCCGGCCAAAAAAAAAGACAGGTTTATTCAGAATCAGCAGAGAATTGCAATCAATTTTCTGCAATCATGGGGAACTAACATGCAAGTCCCCACCTGGTAAGTGAAGAAGAATGCTTTTACTGAGAGGAAAAAGCACTTGGGAGGGCAAATTAAGCAAAGAGTCCATGACTTTTCATTGACTGAGTCCTTGCCAGGAAAGAAGAGGAATCTTTCTTCTTCCTGTTCAGCTCCGCATTTGTCACAGATGTGAAAGCTACTCCCCCGGGCCCCTGACTCTATTTAATTGAAGTTTCTGTTTATTAGTTTTTTTGATAGAGCTGAGAGCAACCCTTGGTTGACAGCCAGAAATAAATTTGGAGACCTCAGTCCTACAACTACAGGAAATTAACTCTACCAACAAACATAGGAAATGAGCTTGGACAAGGACCACTGGGTTACCAGGGAAACCCTCCTTATCATTTTTGATACTGCTTTGCAACCAGAAGCCCTGCCAACAAGTGAAACAGCAAATACAGGAGTTCAGAATGAGCTTTCCCACCTTTGCATGAGAATTATTTTGAACTGAATCTAATCAAGACTCTGCAGTTTCAAGAGAAACTACTGCCCCTGCCTTAACTACCTAGAATAATTTAAATTGGAGGGTTTCCCCAGAAAAGAGTTATTATTGGAAATAAATTTTGTCTAACTGGCCCCACCTATATGGCAAGGCAAGCATCTAATTACCAAATATCTGCTTTTCTCTGTATTGTCCAGTAAATGACCCTCCTGTCCTTGGAAACCCCAGGCCCAGGCCCCATTCCTTAGCTCAGGAGGGCATCTACACCTCATTTTACATTTCTGTCTCTGAACTTCTCATGTACACGGGATCCCCATTGTATGAAGCTAAATTTTCTTTTCTTTTCTGTCTTATGTCAATTTAAATCTTAGACCAGCCAGAAGAACCTAGAAGGGTAGAGGCAAGTTTTTACTTCTCTAACACAACCTTAGTGTGGTCTAATCACTCAGGTGTGACACCTATTTTAATTACTGTCGTGCCCTCTCCATTGAGATCCTCACTTATAAATGCTGATTTCTTAGCATGAACTTTATCCGAACAACAATTATTACTGATTCCTGTCAAAGTGAGTGAACCCTTTCGAGTCTCTGTGGTCATACCTCGGAAGCCGAGTAGGTGCCTCTGTGGGAGGCTAGGGGCCGCGATGACTTCCCAGGAGTTGCCCTTGGATTCCCTTGCAGAACCAGAAATGTGATGTCACATTCACTGCCTCTGGGATGCATGATTAAGCTATTGGCTGCCTCCAGCACCACTTCTTCCAGCAGCTTTGTCTGTCACTGTGTCCGCTCCTCTTTGCCAAAGACCCTGAAACAAAGAGAGTGCAGGTGTTTTTATGAAGCCCTCCTGATTCTCCAGGACAAAGTTAAGCAGTGCATGAGCGATGTAGTGTGAGAGACTGCACAGCTGACAGATATCAAACAAAATGTGAAAGCCGTGTCTTCTTCACAGCCCCTGCTGCCACAGGAGATGTAGTTTTTAAATTATTACTTTCTATGTCCCTCCCACTGGAATGTAAACTCCCTGAAAACAAGGACTTTGTTTCTTTCTGTGTTCAAAGAGTCTGGCACAGGGTAGGTACTCAATAAATGTTTGAGATAGACAGGGCGAGAGGAGATAGGGAGGAAGGAAAGGGTGAGCATGTAGACCGTGGAATTAGATAAACCTAGGTTTAAATCCTTTCTGTAGCAATTCTTACTGTGCAAAAATCATGGGTGGGTTATTTACTTTCTTTATGTCCCTCTCTTCATCACTGATGAAGTCAGTGTAAGTCAATATAAGCCTGCTGACACTATTAGGAAACCAAAACATTGGAATTAATTACATATTTAGATTGTTTGTAATATTATTACTACTTTTAAGTAAATTTCTGAACATGAGTAAAGATATGACTATAGACACTGCTGCTGCTGCTGCTGCTAAGTCACTTCAGTCGTGTCCGACTCTGTGTGACCCCATAGACAGAAGCTCACCAGGCTCCCCCGTCCCTGGGATTCTCCAGGCAAGAACACTGGAGTGGGTTGCCATTTCCTTCTCCAACGTGTGAAAGTGAAAAGTGAAAGTAGTCAGAGCTTATTGGATAAGGGATATTCCCAATTTTGCCTCTGCTTGTTGTGTTAAGGTCCCCTCTTATCCAGCCATACTCTATTCTGTTTTCCAAATGTAATGAAAATTTTCATTTTTTTAGTCACTCTCATCATTCCTACTTTGTCTCCTCTACTATGGATCCCAGCCTTCCTTACAATATGGGTATCTCAGCAATGAAACCCTCCCCACCCCCACATCAGACCCTGGTCAAGGACACTTACATCTGGGAATGAACCTTTAGTCAGCTATGATAAAGAAAAGCCTGATTCTATCCTTTGTGCTTCTGACCAGGTGACTCATCTGACAATTCTCATAGAACTTTCTGTAGCCTGTCTGGTTGAGCTGTCAAAGTATAATTTTCATAAAATTAAAACACAATTATCATATAAACAGAGTGAGTATGTGTAAAAGATTTATGCTCTTCACAAAAGACAGAATCAAACAACAGTAAACTCTTTCAAAGGGGAATTTGAAAAACAAAGATTTATATAGACCATCAGGAACAGCATGCTGAAATAAATTTGCTAATTTAGAGACCAAATTGGTTTAAGTCTTAGAGGGCAATAAATCATTTTTTAAAAAAGAAATCATTTGCACGTCTACCAGAATAAAATTAACATGTAAGACTTCCCTGGTGGTCCAGTGGTAAAGAATCCACCTGCCAATGCATGGGACAGGGATTTGATCCCTGGTCCAGGAAGATTCCACATGCTGGAGGGCATCTAAGCCCATGAACCAAAACTACTGAGCCCATGCACCTAGATCCTGTGCTCTGCAACAAAAGAAGCCACTGCAGTGAGAAACCCATGCTCCACAACAAAGAGTAGCTGCTCGCCACAACTAGAGAAAGCCTGCCTGGGCCAGGGATACACATCTGAACTAGAGGGGCAGATACCCTCTTCTGGCTGTTGGGAGTTGGGAGACTGTGGGGAGTTGAGCTGGAACATTCTGCTGACTCAAGTGATTGGACTGCCATTTTAGAAGAACTTTGAGGGCCCTAAAAAGAAATCAGTCTGCAGAAAGAAAAAAAAAATAAAAACGAAAAGGAAGCCCAGAGAGAAGAGAGATTAAAGACGGATAGTGAGATGAAGAGAGAAGCTGCATGGTGAGATCTTGGGTTCCTGCTCTGCTGGTGATAAAGAAGCTTCTCCAAGAAGATGAATAGACCGGAATAGAGATAGTACAAAGACAGAGGGAAGAAAACAAGCTATAAAAGAAAGAGAACTGCCTAGTCTTGAGAGAGCCCCATTTTAATGACTCCTCTTTCTCAAATTTGCCCAGGAGAGAATATGTTTGAGCTGAGTGGACAGAGAGCCTTGGACAGCCTTCTTTGTGCTTCTTGGCACTCACAGGGGGAGACTGGCCTCCCTCTGCCCAGTGTGGCAGAATAAGCGAGCTCACCTAAGTGAGAATCCTTATGTGCCTAATCCTGCAGGTTCATCACCACGACGTCTTGTAGACCTGATGTGGAAACCACCATTGAGAGGATTATAAGAAAAACGATATTTGGGGAAAGAACAGTGAATAGGGTTACATCCATTTGAGCCTCAGTGTCCAGCACTTTATCAGTAACCTTTTTATTTCAGTAGAGCTAATGGATCTATTTTGACTAAGGACATGTATGAAGCCTTTTGAGAGTCCAAGGAGATGAGAGGTACAAAGCATAATTAAAGAATTATCATTGTCACCATTATCTTCAATCAGCACATCATTCACAGCAACAGTTTATAAGAACTTTCTGTGGGGAAAGTGTCACCTCTAGTACAAATGAAGAGCCACCAGTACTGTTCCTAGGCCCCCTTCTTGATTACTGATACAAGTCATCATCTATACCCTGAAGTCCCCTGATGAGGAGGGCGCATCATTTCCAGTTGCTAAATAGAAGAAACGAAGCACTATGAGATGAGACTTGGACAACGACAACCAGTCTCAAGTTCAGTGTCAAAGAAAAGTTGAGTAAACTTGAATGCCTTGTGGTCAACACACAAAATAGAACCACAAAAAGAACTCAGAGCAAAAGGAGAAGATGATTTAATTCCCATGAGAGTTCTTTCCTGTTTAGTGAGAGATCACTTAATCCATGCAACTCATTTTCAAAGTATCTGCCATTTCTGATATCAATGCATATAAAACAGAAGACCACCTAACCCATTCCTCACCTCCATGCTTATTCTGAGATACAAGCTCTTTGCAGGTCAGAAATGGCATGGGAGAGGCAGTGGCAAAGTGGAGAAGACCTGTATTAGTCAGAGTCCTCCAAAGAAATGGAACCAATATATATAGAGATATGTATAAGACAGGATTTATTACAAAAATTGGCTCATGAGGTTATAAGGGTTGAGAAGTCTCACAGTCTGCCACATGTAAACTAGAGAATCCGAAAATATAGTGATATAATTCAGTCTGAATCTGAAGGCCTGAGAACCAAGGGAGCCATTGGTGTAAACCTTGTCTGAGGTCAAAGACCTGAGAATTTCAAGGATACTGGCATAAGTCCTGGAACCCTAAGGCCCAAGAACAGGAGCTCCCATGTCTGAGGGCATGAAAAGATGGATGTCCCAGCTCAAGAAGAAAGAGAGAGAATTTTCCTTCCTTTGCCTTTTTATTAGGGCAGTCAGCGGATTGGATAGTGCCTACCCACATTGAGGAGAAAGGATGGCTTTACTCAGCCTACTGAATCAAATGTTAATCTCTTTCAGAAACACCCTCAAAGACCCACATGGAAATGTTTTATGTAGACATCCCTTAATCCGGTCAACTTGACAATCCATCCCAAGACCTAAGGATTTAGGGCCAGTCAAACCTGAGCTCACATACAGATTCTACCATTTACTAGCTGTGGGAGAAAATTTCTCAATTACTTTAAGTCTCCCTATCCCTGATATAAAAAACATCTGTGTTGAGATGTTATCATAAAGATTCAGCGAAATTAAATGACATAATACACCTAAAGGACTTATCAAGAACCAAGTGGATAATAAACAGTTAATAAATGGTGGCTATTTCTAGAGTCAGCCTCTAAGGGGACAGCAAATGTTCATCCCCAAGAAGAATTTTGCAGAAAAGGCTACTCTCAGTCTACCATCTTTCCAAATTCCTTAATTGTGATTTGAGGGAAGGATGATATAAGAGACAAGGGGGAAAATGAGAGGAAGCACGAAATAACGCAGGTCTTCTAACACTCTCTGTGTCTGTTCTTTTCCATCTCAATAATTTAAACTTGGACTGGCTGTCCACTTTATACTCCAATCATTCTGTTCATCCCTCTTGCAGTATTTATGAGATACACTATGTTTACGAGGTGTTTACTAAGATATAGGTGGGGGTTTCCCTGGTGGCTCAGTGGTAAAGAATCCACCTGCCAATGTAGGAGACAAGGTTTGGTCCCTGGGTTGAGAAGATCCTCTGGAAAAGGAAATGGAAACCCACTCCAGTATTCTTGCCTGGGACAGAAGAGCCTGGAGGGCTACAGTTCATGAGTAGGACATGACTGAGTGACTAAACAACAGCAACAAGGATATAGGTGTGTCCTCCTACTAGATTAAGGGCTTTTGGAGGACAGGGTAGTGTTTATTCATCTTCTCGCCCCAGTTTCCAGCTTAGTGTCTGGATAATGTTTATGCAGTTCAGTTCAGTCGCTCAGTCGTGTCCGACTCTTTGCAACCCCATGAATCACAGCACGCCAGGCTCCCTGTCCATCACCAGCTCCCAGAGTTCACTCAAATTCATGTCCATCGAGTCGGGGATGCCATCCAGCCATCTCATTCTCTGTCGTCCCCTTCTCCTCCCGCCCCCAATCCTTCCCAGCATCAGTCTTTTCCAGTGAGTCAACTCGTCACATGAGGTGGCCACAGTATTGCAGTTTCAGCTTTAGCATCAGTCCTTCCAGTGAACACCCAGGATCGATCTCCTTTCGAATGGACTGGTTGGATCTCCTTGCAGTCCAAGGGACTCTCAAGAGTCTTCTCCAACACCACAGTTCAAAAGCATCAATTATTACTAGATAGTAAATATTTGTTGAATGAATGAACAAAGAAAGGTAAGGAATGTATGAAGGAGATGCACGTCCCAACCAGGAGAACTCTCTGCCCACCTGAATGTAAAGTCATACTCCCAGAGAATGCTACCTTCCCCCTTGACTCTGCAGACTGGACACAACAAAAGGGTGGACGATTTCTTCAGGCCCTCCTTGAGCTGGCCTGGCTACAGGCAGAGTAGGGCTGAGCTTGGAGAGAGCAGACCCAGGGGCTGTTGACTCAGCTGGCAATAAACACATCCTTCTTCCAAGACTGATCAGCTCCTGCCCTAAGTCACCACTTGATTTTCAAACATGAGTTGCTACAGCCATGTTTTCAAATACTGTTCCAAACAGGCCTAAGTACCTCTGAGGAGCAGCGCAGCTTGTGATCAAGCCCCTCTCCACAGTCCAGTCCACCTTTTCAGGCATGGCAACTCTTATCTGGCATGCAAGCATGCTATGTCGATTCAGTCATGTCTGACTCTTTGCAACCCTGTGGACTATATCCCATTAGTCTCCACTGTCCATGGCATTCTCCACAGGAATACTGGAGTGGGTTTCCATGCCCTCCTCCAGGGGGGTCTTTCCAACCCAGGAATCAAACAAAGTCTCTTATATCTCCTGCATTGGCAGGCAGGTTCATTTACAATAGCACCACCTGGGAAGCCCCAACTTCTATCTTATAAGCTCCAATGCTTTGGCCACCTGATATGAAGAGCTGACTCCTTGGAAAGACCCTGATGCTGGGGAAGTTTGAAGGCAGAAGGAGAAGATGGGACCAAGGATGACATGGTTGGATGGCTTCACTGATTCAATGGACATGAACTTGGGCAAGCTCCAGGAGATGGTGAGGGACAGGGAAACCTGGTGTGCTGCAATCCATGCTGCCATGAAGAATCAAACATGGCTTAGTGACTGAACAACAACACCTATGACTTCATTAGGGAAAGGAGTGCTGATATTTTCATTGTCTTTTTTAACCACTGCACTAAGTGGCTCAGACAGGAAAGAATCTGCCTGCAATGTGGGAGACCTGAGTTCGATCCCTGGGTTGGGAAGATCCCCTGGAAGAAGGCAATCCAATCCAGTATTCTTGCCTGGAGAATCCCCATGAACAGAGGAACCTGGCAAGCTACAGTCCATGGGGTTGCAAAGAATCTGAGCAACTAAGCACAACACAGCAAGAATGAGTCATCTCACACTCTTCAGTAAGCTGAAACCCAAAGCTGCAAGGATGCTCAGAATAACAGATGCTATTTGTTGGCCACCAAATGCACTTCCTGTCCCTCCATCCTCATAATAGTTTCTTGAGACAGGCATAAATATCCCTATGTTCAAGTGAGAAAACCAAGGCATAGAAGTTAATGTTATTTCAGGCTCAAGTGTGCTTCAGTCAATATATGGTCTATAGAGCTGGTATTTGCATGCAGGCCTGAAACAAATAGGAATGAGGGGACGCGAGAGAAGAGGAATAGACATTATCGTCTACAAAATATGCAGCAGGACTTTTAAGAAATCCAGTTTGTGCCTATGGACAAAATCTTTGAATTCGCTTTACTTCTTAATGAATGACTTGGAAGTCATTCTAATAAAAGAAGAACTTAAATAAAAACCAAGACATAATTTTTGACTAATAGGGAAAGTTTGAAGGCAAAAGAATAGGGATGCAGAGGATAAAATGGTTAGATAGTATTACCAACTCAACGGACATGAATTTGAGCAAACTCTGGGAGATAGTGAAGGACAGGGAAGCCTGGCGTGCTGCAGTTCATTCAGTTGCAAAGAGTCAGACACGACTTAGCTACTGAACAACAACTGTCTGAGCAAAAAACAAATTTTGCAAATAAGAACATTACAGAGACTCAATTCAAGGAAAGTGATAGGCGTTCAAATCTCACCTGCTGTCTAGTAATGATTTTAAGATGGTTTGCAATATTATACTTAAAATCAGTATGGCCTAGGTATGAAATTGCTTCTACTGAAAGCTTCCCTGCAGCCTAAAGAGTAGTTGTTACCATACTGTGAGATGGGACGCTTGAATTTAAAGCATACAGCCCATTCACAAGATACTTTACAAATCTTCCTCAGGATATCTTAGCAATCAGTTCAGTTCAGTCGCTCAGTCGTGTCCGACTCTCTGCGACCCCATGAATCACAGCACGCCAGGCCTCCCTGTCTTAGCAATAGAAGTGCACTTAATCGTATTGAAGCCAATTATGGCCTCTGTACTCTGACACCAAATTAAATTTCGGAGACAGAGTTTTGGGTAAAGTAGAAAAGAAGAGCTTTATTGCTTGGCCAGGCAAAGGAGGCCACTGTGGTCTAATGCCCTCAAAACTGTCCTGACCTGGAGGGGGTAGTGAGGAGCTTGACAGTATTGGTTCAAAAAGGGCATGATCAGCTCATGGTATTCTTCTGATGGTCTGGTGATGAGGAAAGCGGGAGTCAGCATCATCAGCCTTCTGGTTCCAACCTTCCAGCCTGAGGTCTACATGCTTGTGGACAGTGTACCATCATTAACCAGTTAACTGTTAACTTCTCCCACCTGTTGGGGGTTTCAGTTATCTGCAAAACAGCTCAGAGATACTGCTGTGTGTATCCCTAGACAGGGAACCAGGACCTTGCCCCAAGGTAACACTATTGTTTCTCTTAACAATTTGTTCCTCCCTTGGATCTCATCCCCTCCCTTTCCTAATTAACAACTGCTTGAACCTACCCTTTGGACCTCAGGGAAGGTGGTTGAAGCTGAGTGAGGACTGCTTCCTGAAACCACAGAAGTGCCGGACACAGAAAGGCTTTTGTGCCCAGGAACCCTGCAGGGCTCTGCTGGATATCTATTCTCTTCACTCTTGATGGCCAACTAGGACTTTGGGTTCCCGCTACCCGAAGTATGGAGCATTCAAAATGGTGTTTTTTCCTTTAACTCTGTTACCTAAATCAAAATGGACAAAAGTTAAGATTTTTTTCTAGAATGAGATTTGATTGTTTAATACAATAAGGTGACAGATATTTCTGATATAAAACTGAGTCTTTTTTCTTTGAAAGTATTTTCTCTCAAACTGCTTTTCATGGAATGTAAGTTCTACTAAGCACTCCATAAAAAGAAAATTCTGTGATCTAATGAATTTGTAAAATTAGAAAATACTTCTCTTAGATATTTGCCATAGCCATTCAGCTTATTGCAGACTGTATAAACACTGCAATATTGGCCTGTTTTTATGATATGTACTAACATGCTGGTAATAGGTAGTTTATGGAATGCACTTTGGGAAAACCTGTTGTTTAAGAAAACTCTGAAACATGAAAGCTATTTGCAATAAACCCATTCACAAAATCCCACTAAACATCTGAAATCACACCAAAATCTCGTAAGAATATGTTAAAGTTCCCACTTCAGAAATAAGGTGATTCTTTTCTAATAGACTATGGTTTAGTCAGCACGTCTGAGTCCTTAGAACTATCTCACAAAACAGGCATAGTTCTTTTCATTAAGCGGGTGAGAAGAGACTCAGGTTAAGGAACTCATTCAAGGTCACACTACTCATTCAAGGAAAGAAACAAAATCAAAATTTTTAATGTAAGCTCAAAGTTTAAGCTCTTAAAGACTATACTGTTGTCCAACTCTCCCTTTTGGAGCAGACCCTCCCTTGTCCTAGAGAACAGCTCTTCCTTGGAGAGCCAGGCAGTTCCTTCATCCCAGGAGAGCTGATGGAATGCAGACAGACCGGAGCCCTCATGGGTGTCCAGGCAAAGTGGAGCCTAGAAGCCACCAAGTCTCCCCACAGTTCTCCCTCTCCTGGTCAGTACACAGTCAGGAACCATGGTCAGTTCCTCCCCAGTGAGAAACAAACAGAAGACTTAAACTGACCTTTGTGCCGTGATGGGGATCGAATCAACACACTCAAGCTGCAAGTGAGGCCCGGAGATTTCAGTACACAGCCTGGCTCAGGGCCTTGCTTAGAACTGCTGAATTCTTAAATGCTCATTGTATTTATACCAAAGTCTCTGTTTCCCTGTCCTTCTGACCAGGGGAAGCTGAACTCACCAGTCTTCATCATGCACTGCTGAGAAGACATTTCCTCCCCACCCCTCCTGAGTTCTTGTGCTCATAATGGTCTTATAATTAAACTAATAAAAGAGTAACAGGAGAAAAAAGCTAATTTAATTGGTACATACAAAGGTCTCATAGAAATAGCCAAGGCTGGTAGCTTTTATACTTTTTAGACAATACATTTGTGAGGAAATGACAGGACAAAGGAACTTAGGCTCGGGTGCTCGATTAGTGAAGAATCTAGAGAAAGATTGGGCTTAGTGTAGTAAATCCGTAAAGAAGTAACAAGGTTGGTTGTCAGGCTTCTTGGCCCTGAATTCCTTATCTGGGGTGTTAGGAATGCTTTTCTCTCTGTCTCTTGGTGCAGGGAAGTACCTTTCAGATGAGAATAGTTCCTACTTTCGGGGTGGGTGGTAGGGCAGTGGACACAGAGAAGGGTCAGACTGCTCTTCTTGCACTGGCTATTTCTCAAGTAAGTTTAATTGAAAATAATCAATATGCCACTTTGACATATTTGGGGGCAGCCTGCCCTGAGCTCCAGCAACACTCAATATTTAATGAGCCCCTACTATGTGCCAGGCATTACGGTAGTTGTGGGAACTATAGCATATGTGACAGGAAAAGTCCCTGTCCCCACAGGACTCTTTTCAAGTAGGGGCACACAATCAAAATGAGAATATCATGTCAGGTAGTAATAAAGACTTAAAAAATGAAGCCAGGGTTGCTGTAGGGTGCTCAGGGCAAGGTTTTACAAGCAAGCTACTTGTTTGTACTGAGCAACCTGAATGCAGTGGAGAAGCAAACAGGCGAGTCTGAAGGAAGAAAGCGTGCGGTGCCTGCCTGGTAGACAGCGCGGCACTGCCCTCTGGGGGCGGGCTGAGGCAGGCACCACATCTGGGGAAGGAGGCTGGTCTGCGGGCACAGTTTTCAAGTAGGGGGATACGATTGAAATGAGAATGTAATGCATAATTGCTTCTGGATCTGGCTTTCTGCTTGTTTGGGAGTGAGGCTAAGGTTAGCAGGAAGCTCAGTTTAAACTCAGTTTATTCTTTGTAACTTCCTGCTGTGTTGTCAACGCTCTTTGGCTCGGGTTGATCCCAGAGCCAGATGCTCTCCTTTGAATTTCAGCCACATCACTTACTAGGTTAGTAATGCTGAGCAAGTTACTTAACCTCTCTGTGCCTTGCTCCCTCATCTGGTGAAGAAAAAGGAATAGTAGTAGTATCTACTTAACTGGGGTTTAAGGATTAAACAAGCTCATATATGTGAACTGTTTAGAGCAGTGCCTGAAGTATAAAAACTTCTGAAAGAATCCCTTTATTAATATTCTTCGTGCCTGAATCTGAGTGTGTGGGGTGGTGTGTGCATGTGTGACACAGAGGGAGAGTGAAAGCGAGAGGGGGATGGGCGAACAGCCTCTAAAGTCTCTTCTGGCTGAAAATCATTACATGTACTGTCTGACCCCTCACACCGCAGCTGTGTCAGAGGCTGTCAATAAGGCCTGTTAGCAGGTCCTATGCCCATTTTCGTAACCAATCTTGTAGGAAAGAAACTGAGACAAAGTAAGGACTTAGGACTCAATGAAAGTCACTCAGCCATATCCGACTCTTTTTGACCCCAGAGACTATACAGTCCATGGAATTCTCCAGGCAAGAATAATGGAGTTTGTAGCCATTCCCTTCTCCAGGGGATCTTCCCAACCCAGGGATCGAACCCAGGTCTCCCTCATTGCAGGGGGATTCTTTACCAGCTGAGCCACAAGGGAAGCCCAAGAATAATGGAGTGGGCAGCCTATCTCTTCTCCAGGGGATCTTCCCGACCCAGGAATCTGACCGGGGTCTCCTGCATTGCAGGTGGATTCTTTACCAACTGAGCTATGATTATAATTATCTTAGAATATAATTATCTTAATAGTATAATTAATTTTAATATAATAATAATATAATCAATATTATATAATATTAATTAATATTATTAATATTAATTTGATTTGGTTAATATTAATTAATATCCATTAATTGCATAATATAATATTAATAATATAATAATTAATATATAATTATCTTAATAATTATCTTAAAACCACTAGGATTATCTGGATGGCAGCATCAGGACAAATTTGAAGTCACTGGAAATACAGAAGAGTGATTTCCCACAGTTAAAACGAAGCTCTCTTTATTTGCTTCTTCTAATTAAAAAAATCAGAGCTAAAGATCCTTAAACATTACAGTTAAAATGGCATGGCTCTATACTGGCTTAATGAATTCCCTCATGAAATCAACTCTAAAATATCATCCCTCATGAATCATGAAACAGAATCTTTCTTGTTCTCTTATGAGCTTTCCAGTTAATCCTCAAAATTCATGTTTACCTTCTGTTGTACAAGTTGTGTCCTGTTCTATAGGTTGGCCAGAAAAAAATAAACTTATGGCTCTCTGACTTATATGTGTCCACCTTCAACCAGAATGGAAAATACTTAAAACTCATAATTATTGATGGTTTCAATTTTAAGTCCACTCTTGACATCTTTAGATGCAGTCCTTTATGCAAAATTGCCCATCAGAAAATTCTATATGAATGCCTCCTTCATGAACATTCAGAAAACCAAACTCATCATCTTTCGTTCCAAATCTAATTTCCTCTGCCCCCAGAATTCTTCATCTTTAGGACTGACACCACGCTCCACCTAGTTTCCTCATGCAATCTGGTCCTTCCAATTTTGCCTTTTTACTATCTCTAAAATCTTTGAAACTATTTTCTTTTGCCACTTGCCACATTTCTAAGCTTACCTTCAACTTTAAACAATCACTATAATAGCCTTCCAAATGGTTTTCCTGCCTCCAGAATTGACGCTTTTAAATCCATTCTCCACATGGTTGCAAATTGTTGTTGTTGAGGAGCTAAGTTGTGCCCCATTCTTTGCAACTCCATGGACTGTATCCCACCAGGCTGCTCAGTCCATGGGATTTCCAGGCATGAATACTGGAGTGGGTTGCTATTTCCTCCTCCAGGGGATCTTTCCGGCCCAGGTTCTTTACCACTGAGCCACCAGGGAAACCCATTTGGATGCTAATACCACTTTATGAAATGAAAATTTGACCAGGTTATGTTCTTGCCTAAATCCTTCTATAGCTGTTCTTAGGATTAAGTCTAAACTCTTGACCATGGACCATAAAGACTTGTGTTCTGATCACTGTCTATTTCCTTTACCTGCAACCAATACCAGTTCAACATCTATCCTGTACTAACCAAGTGCTAACGTGAATAGGATTTAGGTATTTCTGTCTCTAAAAGGCGTTAAGTTTTTCAACTATCTGTTATTGCTGTACAATTGATACCCCCAAACTCACCACATTATTTTTTGTCTGGGTTCCCTCATTGCTTTGACTGTGTACAGTGGAAGCATTTACTGGGCCATCAGGTCCAAGATGGCCTCATTCATATGACTGGCAGATGACTGAGAATCTTGATTCTCTTCCAATGACCTTTCATCTTCCAGTAGGTTAGTGGTATCAGAGAAGCATTTGAAGACAGTAAAAGCAGAAGTTCCAAGGCCTCTTATAATCCAACCTTGAAAGTCCCACAATATTGCTTTCTCCATATTTCACTGGCAAAACAAGTTGCAGGGTCTGTCCAGATTCCATTAAATAGTCTCCTCTATTAGGATGGAGCGGTGAAGTCACAATATGTGCCCCTGCAATGGGACATGCAGACCAGATAAGAGGATTAAGTGACTATTTTGCAGTCAGTGGCATGTACATAAATGTACATAAATGCTTTCCTCTGGAGGTATAAGGAGAAACCTAACCTCTTCACTGGCCCTGATGAAATCCCAGGAGGCCTAGGGGTGAAGTTAGCCTGATCAGAGAGAGGGTCAGTTGCTGGAGAAGAGGGAGCTGAATGTTCCACTTATGAGAGAGGTACAGAGTTTCCTTTATACCAACCATTCTCAAAACTCTATGAGCCAAGGCGGCTGCTAGGAGGGGTAGAAAGGCAGTAACCAGGACACCCATCTATTCTCGGCACTTGTTTATTTGATCACATGGAATACTTTTGTGTTTAAAATTCCCAAGGGTTAAGAAGTGAGAACACATGTCAAACTTAACTCCATTTTATTTTCCTGAGGTGGTGGGCTTCCCTGGTAGCTCAGACAGTAAAGAATCTGCAATATAGGAGACCTGGGCTCAATCCCTGTGTCAGGAAGATATCCTGGAGAAGGGAATGGCTATCCACTCCAGTATTCTTGCCTGGAGAATTCCATGGAGAGAGAAGCCTGGCTAGCTATAGTCCATGGAGTCCCAAAGAGTTGGACACAACTGAGTAACTAACACTTTCACTACTTTTCACTTTTCCTGGTTGGCTCAGTGGTAAAGAATCACCTGCCGACCCAGGAGACTGTTCAAGGGTCTGATATGACTTAGTGACTGAGCAAACACTTTTTGCTTGGAGTGTCCAGCCTAGATTTTTACTCATCATATACAAAAGCACCCCTAATAACACCAGCAACATGACAAGCGGGTGCAACTTCTGAACAGTATCATGTATTTTATTGATACATGCCCATTGCAGAAAGTGCAGCTGAATCTAAAAAAGAAAATAAATGTCCCTCTTAATCCCATAGTCCGGGGCTAACCACTCTAAAAAGTCTGGCATGATTTTCACTTGCAGTCCATATTCATTAGAGGTTCTCAGTCTTCCTGTGTCCCAATAGGAAACATCCAGCATCTCCAGTTTTGCCAAGGCTCTGTGTGGGTTTCTTGGTCTATGGTATCTGCCGTAAGTCAACACCAGAGTCAACTTGGAGCCAGTCCCAAGGATGGAGTGTCCAAAACCCAGGGGACAAGGGGAGAGCAACTCTTTCAAGGTCTCAAGGACAAATCAAGCAAGCAAATTCAGAGGAGTCATGAACACCAGTCACCGTTCTGTTAGTTGCTTGGTTAATTAACGGGGAGGCATGGTGGGAGAGCATTCCAAATGCCAGAGGGGGCTTGTCTGCAGAGCCTCAGAGCTTCCTACTGCTCAAAAGCTAGCAGGGAGGACAGTGTGAATTAGTCATGTCTCCTGGCTAGACTGTGGCCCCCCTCAATTTTGAACACGATGACAGACAGCTTCACAAATAAGCTGACATCAAACCAGAAAGTGTAATAAATGCCAGGAGATTTATAAGCCCCAGGAAAATGAAAACTGCCAGTGAGGAGAAAAAAACAACTCACAGTGATCTTTTATGTGCATCCTGTGCCGACTGGAAATTGAGATTTCCATGGGGACGATATGGTCATCAGATTGATGAAGGTAAAAGGGAGATAGCCCCTGAAGACAGTGCTCCACTCGCTGGAGACAAGAGGAGCATGAGGCATGTGTGCCAGGAGATGGGCGCTGCGCTTCAGAACGTGTCCACTTTGCCCTCATTAGGTAGTAATGAAGAAGTGACTTCCTTAGTCACTGCTAGTATGAGAAATCAATACTTTATACAGGACAGTTGGAGAAACAAGCAAGGTATAACCACAGTGCGTTATAAAAAATGGCTTTTCAAACTGAGTGATAAATTAGTTCAGGCGGCCATTCTGAAGGGCAAAAAAGGACTTCACACTTCAGGGTGCAGGCCAGCACTCCTGTTCACAATGGGTTGAGCATGACCCACCAAAGTCACCACACTGGGCTCAGAGCATATTATTTCAAAAGACTGACATGAAACTACAGACTTAGGGAATAAATGAGTTTGTTTTAGTTATTACTTCTTTAATTTTTTAAACATCACAGCAGTTAAAGATTCCGAAGGCTAAGAGTTTGCTTTTATTTCATCTCTCTAAAGAGAAAGTAGGTTTGTAAACCAAACCCTGAAGAAAGCAAAGTTGCCAACATGAATGACACTTCATGAGCTGGGAGTGGGGCTGGGGAGTGGAGGGTGGTGTGCGTATGTGTGTCAGAACAAGGTGATAAGAAAAGGAGAAATAAAAAAATAAGAATGCTCAGTCCAAGGCCATCTGCTGAGCAGATGGTAAGCTATAAGGAAGACTAGTGGTGGCAGCAAATTCCTGGTGGTCCAGTGGTTAGGACTCAGCACTTTCATTGCCCTGGCCTGGAGTTCAATCCCTGATTGGGGAACTAAGATCCTACAGGACACATAGCATGGCCAAAATGTGGGGAAAAAAGTTATATTTTTCTAATGACCCCTTTGCTTTGTGTCACCTTTCAGGTTTTTCCTTTACAGGCTAAAAACCGACAAGTGCTAACTGCATGTCGCAATTTTCAGGAATTATGCTACCAGCAAGTTGCTTTCTGAAGGAACATGGTTATATTTAGATGACACTTAAACTACTGCCTTATTTTGTCAATTCAGCAAAAAATTAGACCTTATGCTTGTTTAGTGACGTATTGATTTCACTATCAACTTGTTTCCAATTTTCCTACAAATTAATACACAATTAAATAGAATTGTGTTGATGCCTCAAATGTCTTTGCCTCAGTTAAATTTTTTCTTTTAACCTATCTGTTATTCAAGTTTTAACCTTACTTCTCAGTATTTCATTTTATTTATTGAGGAAATTGAGTTCATCAGTAAGAACTCCACATTCACATCATGTCAAGATTACAAAGTAAACCTTTTAAAGAAAATTTCTTTCCACTTAAGTGCTTCCTTTTTGAGGTGGGCATATCAGAAAATCACACAAAGAGAACGCAGTAATCTTTATAAGACATATGATTAATATAAATGTGTGGTACATGTGATTGTGGAACTGACAGAGCTAGTTCTTCTTCCAGAAACATGGTGGGATTACACTTCTTTAGAGATTTGTTTTAATGTATGAGTGGGGAGACCCAAAGAAGTGACAAAAAGTTAAGAACAAGTCAAAACAAAAGGATTTCTCCTCAAGGCTGAGAAGCAGAAAATATAGGCTGCCTCAGGAACATTCTAGTCTAATTGCACCTGTGGAGCAAGACTATCCATCTCCCGTTCACTGTTCAAAGTCCCATAAAAAAATCTCAAAGAAGACAAAACTAAGTCACATGCTCTCACCCATACCAGCGAAACTGTCTACAGTGAAGAATTCCTAATGAAGGGACATTGCGGTGCTAATAGGAAATATGTGGATGCTTCACAGCCAAAATGCAACAAATATACTCTACAGTGGCAGAAGCAGTAACCCTTGGAGTGCTTTGCATCATTTGCACTAGCATTTAAGCAAGAAATTAGGCAACTAAATCCCCAAGACTCCTGATCTCCTACTATCCCACCCTTCTATGACAGAAGAAACTCCTGAGTTGCTCCCTGAACCAAGGGTTTCCCTCAGAACCCTTATCCTACCAAATGGATTCTTGAATTGGTCACACTCATTTTTTTTCCTTCTGTTATTGCTGCTAACTCATTCCAGCTTTCAAATATTACTCACTATCCAAGAATCTCCTCTCTAGAAAGGTCATACGAGTGCTCTTGGAGGCTACATGGCCATCTGTATTCCTCCAGCCACAATCAGGAGACTCACTGCAGCAAAAGAGAGGAATTTCAGTTATTAAGAAATGGCAGGTTAGGGTACTGAGGTGATGGTATTTGTAAAATGTGATTTTCTGTTGGTATTTACTTCTGCTCTAGTGGCATTTAGTGAATATCATTGACTGAAATTGACTAAATGTAACTGTGCTCATGGACTGTAGCCCACCAGGCTCCTCTGTCCATGGAATTCTCCAGGCAAGAGTACTGGAGTGGGTTGCCATACCCTCCTCCAGAGGTTCTTGCCAACCCTGGGACTGAACCTGGGTCTCCTGCATTGCAGACAGATTCTTTACAATCTGAGCCACCAGAGAAAACCTCATAAACAAAGGATCTCCAAAACTGAGAGATGTTCTATTTCTGGCATCTCTGGCATAAGAAAATACCTTAAGGCAGAGCTGCCTTAATCACTCTTGATAAAAATGAAACAGAAGAGTGAAAAAGCTGTCTTAAAACTCAACATTCAAAAAACTAAGATCACGGCATCCAGTCCCATCACTTCACGGCAAATAGATGGGGAAACAATGGAGACACTGACAGACTATTTTCTTGGGCTCCAAAATCACTGCAGATGGTGACTGCAGCCATGAAATTCAAAGATGCTTGCTCCTTGGAAGAAAAGCTATGACCAACTTAGACATATTAAAAAGCAGAGACATTACTTTGCTAACAAAGGTCCATCTAGTCAAAACTATGGTTTTTCCAGTAGTCACGTATGGATGTGAGAGTTGGACTGTAAAGAAAGTTGAGCGCCGAAGAATTGATGCTTTTGAACTGTGGTACTCTTGAACTGAGAAGACTCTTGAGAGTCGCTTGGACTGCAAGGAGATCAAACCAGTCAATCCCAAAGGAAATCAGTCCTGAATATTCATTGGAAGGACAGATGCTGAAGTGGAAACTCCAAACTTTGGCCACCTGATGCGAAAGACCGATTCACTGGAAAAGACACTGCTGCTGGGAAAGATTGACGGCAAGGGGAGAAGTGGACGACAGAGGATGAGATGGTTGGGTAGCATCACCAACTCAATGGACAAGAGTTTGAGCAAGCTCCAAGAGTTGGTGCCTGGGAAGCCTGACGTGCTGCAGTCCGTGGGGTAGCAAAGAGTTGGACGCAGCTGAGCAACCGAACTGAATCACTATCAGCGTAAGAAAAACACCCTGATGTGCCTTCCTATTAATTAATAGGAAGACTATTTATTATAATTAATTAATAGTAATAGACTTTCCAAAATTCAAATATAAATGAACTTCTGTGTATCTATGTCTTATAATTAAGACATATTTATTTTATTTTACTTTGAGAAAAATGGCCCCAAGGTCCAAACAGAAAAGCTAAGTGCCACTGTGACAGCTTCAGTAGCCCCAGGATTGCTTTTATAGCCATTCCTCAGGCTCCATGTAGGCATTATGTCATTTAGTCTTTGAAATTATTTTCTGTGCAAAATCTGAAAAAAATGGCATATATTCAACACCAGCGTTCTCAGCTGAGACAAGCAATTAGCAAATTCATAAATTAAGTGCTTGCTTGCTTTTCTTTAGTCAAATATAAGCAGTTGTTTAAATATACTTTTCTTTAAAATTTTTCTCCCAGGAAATAAACAGATGTTTGAATATCTGCATTGCTGCTTGAGTATCACACCATTTCATCATGTCAGCACCCAGATTCAGATACAGACTTTCATGTGATAGTGAGCATTAGTTAATAAGCCAATGTGAATTTGGAGTGGGGAATTTGGTGGAGTGCCACAGGGCTCTCCCCTTGCTTACACATGGTCCATGCTTTTACCGGAACGTGCACAGTAATGAAAAAGTGCAAGTTGGCAGATTACCATCATAAGAATCATCTTAATGAATTCATAGTTTTGCATTCTCTCAACCACATATATATATATATATATAAACCAATTTACTCACAATTGAGATAGGATGAGTGTTTCTGAAAGTGAATTCATTATGCTAATTAAGCACACAAAATATAATGTATAGAACCAAAGTGCCAAGTTATCAAATTATGTTGAAATGTTTGTAATGACATCGGTTGAAATGTTTAGCATTGTCATGCCTAATACATTTTCTCCCTGCAGATGGAATTTTATGGGATGTTGAATCATAATCAGAATAATGTTTGGTGAGCAAGAAACCACAACAAAGGAAGTTAATTGGATGCATTTTTAGAAACATGCCTCAGCCAAAATAGCTTGAGGCAGTCTCCCTCATGATGGGAATAATCTAGCCCAATGAGGTGGTAAGATTGAATACACTAGGAATGACATCCCTACTTTGAATGGTTTCTGAATTTGCACAGTCCATTAGCCTTCTTTTAGGTTTCCTGGAAGATTAGAAATCAGCTCATCGTTTTAAGGTGACTCTCCGTATCTCTTCTCTAATTCTGTGACTCACAAAGGTTTAAGACCCTGAAGTGAGGAAGATGGTTCCTAGGATAGATGTCCGTGGTTCTGAACCACCATTAGCAACCCTGAAATCCTTCTGATTCCTAATCAATTTTATCTCTAAAATATTAAATCTGTGGGCTTCCCAGGTGGATCAGTGATTAAGAATCCACCTGCCAATGCAGGAGACGCTGTTTCAATCCCTGGGTTGGGAAGATCCCCCCGAGAAGGAAATGACAACCCAGTCCAGTATACTTGCCTGAGAAATCCCATGGACAGAGAAGCCTGGACAGAGGAGTCTGGTGGGCTACAGTTCATGGGGTCACAAAAGAGTCATACATGACTTAGTGACTAAGCAACAACAAAAATGTTAAACCTGTGCCATTAACGCCAGGCCAAGCAAAGTCAAGGGAGAGAAAAGATCTCTTTATAAAAGGTAAAATCCAAATGTTATACACAAAAACTGTATGTGCATTGTTTTATGCATAAAAATTTCATGAAGATAAAACTTCAGGAAATGCAAAGAGATATAGAAAGAAAAATGGTGGTGAGACTTTAGCTTACCCTCTCATCTCATGATAAAGAAAGAAGGCAACAAAGAAGATATATAAAGGCCCTAATACAAGCACATTATATTGTATTAGCAAATTGTATAGCCTATAACTAGAAAACGTACACTGAATTGTTGAATTGTTTTATGTCAATGATATATTTACAAAAGAGAACATGTTAGGCCATATGAAAAAAATCTGAGTCAAGTAAAAGGTATAAATGTGGTACAAATGCTATTACAAATACAGATAATATTCTCTGATTATAATGCAATAAAACTAGAAATCACAACATGGGAACATAAAAGTTTCTCAAATAATTCTTTTGTCAAAAAAAATCTAAATAAAATTTGTAGACTATCTAGAAAATAGTGATAAATAAAAACAGTAAATATGAAAAATAGAGCAGAATGAAAATAAAAACACTAAGTATTAGCAAAAAATAGTAGAAGAGGAATAATTACTCCTAAGAAAGCAGAAATAATGCATTAGTAAACAAGAAAGCAGAAAACAGCATATTAGAAAACAGAAACATATAACTAATTAATAAAGTACATTTCTTGGTAGGAGGGAGGAAAAATTTTGAATTAGGGGAGGGAGGAGATGGTTGGGGCAGAGACTAGAGAAGGCAGAGAGAGCCCAATAAATAAAGACAACAGGAGAAGCAAAGCAGAAGCCCAAAGAGAAATGTTCAAATAACCATCTTTTCAGATGACTGACGTTCCCAATGAAATTATTTTCCTCTCTACAGGAAGTGTGAGGGTCAGTTCATTTGTCTACTGCCCTCCTCTCCCCCTCCCCAGCACACATACACATACACACACATCTGTATTCCTCTCATTCCATACTTACATCTTGAATGGTATTCTTAGTTGGCTTATTTCTTTGGGGGATACCTTACCTTTCTCTCCTGCATACAAAGCTATCATTTATTGAAGGCTTATCATGGACCAAGTGAGACATAAGGGCTTTAAAGACTCTTTTGTTAAACTCACACCAAATTTTTCAGGTATTATGCTTACCTTATAGATTAAGAAATGATGTTCACACAGTTAGTAATTCAAACCTAACTCAACCCCAAAGTTGATTTTTCCTCATAATGCTCTACTGCCTCTCCATGGATAGCAAGAGAGATCACATAGTAATAAAATTTGTACACAGTTAGCAAATTGTTGAGGGGAAAGGCTAATATCACTAACAAAATCAAGATCCAAATGATGTCAACCATCTGAAATGATTGGCTGACACCAACATAAAGAACTCCCTGAAAGCTAAGTTCAAAATACTATATTTGGGAGCTAAAAAAAAGTTCTACACAAAACAGAATCAGGAAGATCTGTTCTGGTGCAGTTCATTTGAAAAATTTCCCAGTATTTTAGTGCCTGTATGCTCCTTATGGGACAGGGAAATGGCAACCCACTCCAGTATTCTTGCCTAGAGAATTCCGTGGACGGAGGAGCCTGGTGGGCTGCTGTCCATGGGGTCTCACAGAGTCGGACACAACTTAAGTGACTTAGCATGCATGCAAGCATTGGAGAAGGAAATGGCAACCCACTCCAGTATTATTGCCTGGAGAATCCCAGGGACAGAGGAGCCTGGTGGGCTGCCATCTATGGGGTCACACAGAGTTGGACACGACTGAAATGACTTAGCAGCAGCAGCAGCATGCTCCTTATACCCTCTGTACCTTGCCAGCATGCTTAGTCTTGTCCAACTCTTTGCAACCTTTGGACTGTAGCCTGTCAGGCTCCTCTGTCCATGGGGTTGTCCAGGCAAGAATACTGGAGTGGGTTGCCATTTCCTCCAGGGGATCTTTCCGACCCAGGGAATGAACCCACATCTCCTGTGTCTTCTGCATTCCAGTCAGATTCTTTACCCACTGAGCCATCAGGGAATGTCTGACTTCTTGTGACCCTCATGGACTATACTGTCCATGGAATTCTCCAGGCCAGAATATTGAAGTGAATAGCCATTCCCTTCTTCAGGGTATCTTCCCAACCCAAGGATCAAACCCAGGTCTCCTGCATTGCAGGTGTATTCTTTACCAACTAAGCCACCAGGGAAGCCCAAGAATACTGGAGTGGGTAACCTATCCCTTCTTCAGGAGATCTTCCTGACCCAGGAATTGAACTGGGGTCTCCTGCATTGCAGCAGATTCTTTACCAGCTGAGCTACTAGGAAAGCCCATACCATCTGTATCCCAGCAGAAAATGGTGGCACTGTCAAAGAGTTTAACTGAGAAGAGTTTAATAAAGGAACTGTTTACAGGATTAAGGCAACTAACTAGTAACAGTGGATCACCCAAGGACTGGCACCATAATGCCCAGCAGGAGGTGAAGCCATTGGTAAGACACATTCTTTGTTCTTTTAAAAAATTGTTCAATACCATCTTACTCTTACCCTCAAAGTTCCTGCTGAGACCAAGTCCAATCAGAAGCTAGAAAGCCGGGCCAGCTGAGAGGTACATTCAGTAGAGGTCAGACTCTTGGGAATCTTTCAGGGAGGACCAAGTGGAGAAACTATCTGTTGGGGAAGCAAACAGAGAATAAGCAGCATATTCATATTCATTCTCATCCAACAGAGTGACACGGATGCCAAAACAACAAAAAAGGGGACTTCAGTCTCAGTCTGTATATTCTAGATCTTGATCATAAGAGATCTCGGTGCTACTGAGACCTCTGCTACACAGACCAGAACTTGGAGATCACTTTCAATCTGAATGACTCAGAGAGTAGATATGTACCAGGAGTGCATCCTAAGAAAGCCAGCTGGTATGTCAACTGTTACATCAAGTAGGATCTTCATGCTAGGGTGAAAAAGACTCAGGGGAGACAAGCGTGAAGACTAATGCAAAATAGACTAATTTGTGGTCAAGAGAGTAGATGTTAGATACAGGCAGGGGAATTATTAAGAAGCAGAAATTTGTTTAACACAAGCAATAAATTCCTCTTCTCTAGAACTATTCATTAATGACTTGGATTGCAACTGGCAGAGTAATCCTTTATGAAATTCAATCATAGTCTAGGCTGCCATCTGCTGTTGGGGCTGCTGTAGAAGGGATTCTGTACTTGGCAAAATTCTGACTTAAACTTGATGCCAGCACTAAACACTCTAGTCAGTCCTACTGAAATAAATGATTGTCCTTCACACTAAGGATAATGTAAATAAATCTGAATTTGTTCTGATGTCTTTCCTGCTACTGAAATGTAGGCATTAAATTATCAGTCCTTCCATAAACAATTTTTTGAGTTTTGTCACTTCTTGGAGAGGCTAAGGGATGATAACCAAATAGTAATATCTTGAAATATCATGCTTCTAAATCATCTCAAAAGAATAAAATGCCAAAACAGAGCAGTTCTGCACTGAACATTAGGCATCATCTTATATCCCCTTTCTTGGTCATAACTACATTCAAACAGATCTTTCCAACAGAACAAAGGCCTGTTGAAAGTACAGGGTCTCCAGATAGAGGAGAAAAAGCCTGATTCTAAGTCTTCAGGAAAAATCTGCAGTAATAACATAGATAATTGTTCATAATCTATTCAGTGAGAAAAGGTTATGTAACACTTTATGTAAGTATTAATATATATCTAAATATGTGTATATATATATATATATATATATATATATAAATGTACTCTGCGTGTATATGGTCTTCCCTGGTAGCTCAATGGTTAAGAATTGGTCTGCCAATTCAGGAAACTCCGGTTCAACCCCTGAGTTGGGAAGATCCCCTGAGGAAGGAAATGGCAACCCACTCCAGTATCCTTGCCTGGGAAATCCCATGGACAGAGAAGCCTGGTGGGCTACAGTCCTTGAGGTCGCAAAGAGTCAGATATGACTTAGTGACTAAACACCCGTAACAACTGTGTGTATATGTGTATAGATATATGCAGTCTATATAGAGCTGAAAGTATACATATACCTGAAGAAATAATAGCTATCTCTGAATAGTGTAATTAAGAGTTGCCTTCTGTTTTCTTCTTTGGAGCTTACTGTGTTTTTCCATAATAAACAGATAAGTTGAGGGAAAAAATACTTTCTATTGTGCTTTTTTTATTTTCTTTGTTTAATAGAGGGAAGAACTATGTAATTACTTAGCTAGGTAGACTTTTAGAAGACTTGACTAATTTGTAAAGTTGATATATCCCTATTTCTCCCATAGTTTGGATTCTGACCTAGAAGGGACATGGAGATTTGCTTTGAACACTGGATGGGGTGTGTTGTTTCACTGCTAACGTATTTTCATGGATCATAAACTGCAGAAGTGACTTCAGCAATACAAAGCCTGAAAAGCAGACTGTACAAGTGATCCAAGACAGATGACATAGATCAAAGAGCAAGTAAGGAAAAGCAGTGGCCTTTAAAAACAGCTAATTGCCTTTGGAAATTAAGCTGCAATTCACTCTGCTCCCCAAAATCCCTTATGTAAGCGTAATTTTAAATGACTTATTTTATAAAACTCCAAGGCCTTCAGTGACATACTGAGGACAGACTGGAGGGAATGGTCAGTCCCCTGGAAGCAAGAAAGCATTGTCTGTAGAGAATGTAAAAGCATTAATAAAACTAAGTAAAAAAGTGTTTGCCTTTAAAAATCAGTGTGCATCAGCATAAAGAATCTGCCTGCAATGCAGGAGACCCTGGTTCAATTCCTGGGTCAGGAAGATCCACTGGAGAAGGGATAGGTTACCCATTCCAGTATTCTTGGGCTTCCCTGATAGCTCAGTTGGTAAAGAATCTGCCTGCAATGCGGGAGATCTGGGTTCAATTCCCCTGGAAAAGGGAAAGGCTACCCACTCTAGTATTCTGGCCTGGAGAATTCCATGAAATGTATAGTTCATGGGGTTTCAAAGAGTCGGACACAACGAGCAACTTTCACTTTCATTGAGATTTATGGTTTTTTCAAGCATCAGCAATGCCACCCCACTTTTGCACATTGTGGCTCAGTGATTAAGAATCTGTCTATCAATGCAAGAGACATGGATTCTATCCCTGGGTCAGGAAGATCCCCTGGAGTAGAAAATGGCAACACACTCCAGTATTCTTGCCTTGAAAATACAAATGGACAGTCTGGTGGGCTATAGTCCGTGGGGCTGCAAATAGTTGGACACGACTGAGCATGTATGCATACATGCTGTATGTTATCTTCCAGGTGTCTTATATTGTTATGGCATAAAAATAGTCACCTTGATAATGCAATGCCAAGCACTTGCTCTATAACACCTCCAATTGTGTGAGGTTAATATGCCTACAAATTTCACAAGAATTGAAATACCTTCAAAAGTGTGTGCTTTCAGTTTTTATTCATAAATTTTTTTAGTTCTGAAACTGCAGGTAAGGTTGAATCCCAGGTATAGAGGAAGTACCCAAAAGAGAAATTATATTACTGTAATCTTATTGTTTTAGTTCAATCAGATTTATTTTATTTTAGTCACAATGAAATTGAGACAGAAGAGAGTATTTTTGATTTATAGACTTGTATCAACTCCAGAATTCCAACATTACACAAATAGCAGTAGGAAAGACCAAGGCATTAAAAATGCTAGAACCTGAGTTCCACTGGACCTGGTTTTAACTCATTTTAAAAATAAATTTTGACTTGGGAGAATGGCATTGAAACATGTATATTATCATGTGTGAAACGAATCGCCAGTCCAGGTTCAATGCATGATACAAGATGCTCGGGGCTGGTGTACTGGGATGAACCAGAGGGATGGGATGGGGAGGGAGGTGGGAGGGGGGTTCAAGATGGGGAACATATGTACACCTGGGGCAGATTCATGTCAATGTATGGCAAAACCAATACAATAATGTAAAGTAATTAGCCTCCAATTAAAATAAATAAATTAAAAAACAAAAAAAAAAAGAAAAATATAAAAATAAATTTTGGACTTCCCTTGTAGTCCAGTGGTTAAGAATCCACCTACCAAAGCAGGAGACAGGGTTCCATTCCTGGTCCAGGAAGATCCCACATATCACAGAGCAACTAAGCCCGTGCTCCACAACTTCTGAGCCCATGCACCCTAGAGCCTGTGCTCTGCAACAAGCGAAGCCCCCACAGTAAGAAGCCCACAGCTAGAGAGTAGCCTTCACTCGCTGCAACTGGAGAAAACCTGAGCACAGGAACAAAGACACAGCACAGTCAATAATAGATTCTTTTAAAAAATAAACTTATATAGTATATTTTCTTCCAGTATTTTCTGTAGATGATGAGCTGAAATGCCTCAGGATCCAATGTATCATCAGGAATTGGGGAAAGTGCTGACAGGAGGTGTGCTAGCAGAGATCTCTAGGGCTCTGTCATGCCTCTCTCAGCTTAGCTTATTTATGAAAACTACTAGTGGAGTGGGAACTCTAAAATTTTCATCAAACTATTATATTTAGTACAGTTTCATTTTTGTGAATTTTTATCTGAGTAGTAAATCACTTAACATTAGTGACCAAAGCCTCATCTCTGTTTTAACACTACTATATCCCTTTACACAGACAAGTACAGATACACTCTAATCATAAAAATGTAACTACTATAAAATTAATAAGTACTACTTGTTAGCTACATACTATGGGTCAGACACTGTGATAGTCACATTTTATATGCTATCACATTTGTCTCACAATAATTCTGGGAGGTAAAGATAATTGAGTCATTTAATGGACGAGGAAAATGAGGCCCTTCTATCCAAGGGAACACACTTTAACAATAAAAGTTAATATTTCCTTTACCTCCAAAATGTCTACCATTAAATCTATTTTATATAATCTGACAAAGTAGACAGACTAGTGCCCCTCAAAAATGATGATGTGTTTATTTGGTTTGTTTTATTTATCTTTTTGTGTATTTGTTTTAGTCCTAGAGAGAAATTATCTTATTCACTTTCTAGACTTAAAAACCCCTTTTAATATAGACATTTTTTAAAATTATCAATAAAGAGACAATCAGAAAGACGTTTCAAATGACTTTCCTAAATGTTACAAAGCAGATCAATAGCCAAAACTGGAACATATTCACATTTCTTTACATTTTACCTTATTTTGCAGGCATTCAAAGGAGTACTATTTATTTGAAAAATACACAACTATTAAAAAAGACTTTTGGATATAGTGCCTTAAAATTGTGATTAATATACACATCTTGTCTAATTTCATAAATGTTGCTAAGAAATAATATTCCAGAATACATCAAGAAATCTTCATGTGAATTTTTACTTTTTAAACCACAGTGGCAAAATCTGCTAGTTGCCTCCCATTATCCATTCTGTCCATTTTCCCTATTAACAGAACACTCACCTTAGCTGCACACACTGACATCTGGAATAAAAGACTTTCCCTAGGATCCTTTAGTGGTTCAGTTCAGTTCAGTTCAGTTCAGTCGCTCAGTCGTGTCCGACTCTCCGCGACCCCATGAATCACAGCATGCCAGGCCTCCCTGTCCATCACCAACTCTCGGAGTTAACTCAAACTCATGTCCACAGAGTCGGTGATGCCATCCAGCCATCTCATTCTCCGTCGCAGATGAGGTCATTTGAATAAGTTCTGACTAATGACATGTAAAGGAGATCAGTCCTGGGTGTTCATTGGAAGGACTGATGCTAAAGCTGAAACTCCAATACTTTGGCCACCTCATGCGATGAGTTGACTCACTGGAAAAGACCCTGATGCTGGGAGGGATTGAGGGCAGGAGGAGAAGGGGACAACAGAGAATGAGATGGCTGGATGGCATCACCGACTTGATGGACATGAGTTTGAGTGAACTCCGTGAGTTGGTGATGGACAGGGAGGCCTGGCGTGCGGTGATTCATGGGGTCTCAAAGAGTCAGACACGACTGAGGGACTGAACTGAACTGAACTGAATGACATGTAAGTAGAAGTGTTGTGAGGGACATCCAGGTAGTCTCCTTTAAGGATCTCTCCCATCTGGAGGGTCAGCGTTTATTTTTTATTGAAGTATAATTGATTTACAATGTTGTGCTAATTACTATTACACAGCAAAGTAATTCAGTTATACTTATATATGTATTCTTTTTTAATATTCTTTTCCATTATGGTTTATCATAGGATACTGACTACAGCTCTCTGTGCTATACAGTAGGATCTTGTTTAGGGGGGTCATTGTTAATAACTATAACAGATTATGACACATTGAACAAAGCAGGGATTCATGACACCGTGATAATATAAATAATTAATGAATATATTGAAATTTTGAGGGGGAATGAAACATTTACATAGTCTTTAGGTTGTTGTTGTTGTTGTGTCCAAATCTTTTATGACCCCACCACACTCTTCTGTCCATAAGATTTACCAGGCAAGAATACTAGAGTGGGTTGCCATTTCCTTCTCCAGGGGATCTTCCCAACTGAGGGATTGAACCCGTATCTCTGGCATTGGCAGGCAAGTTCTTTATCTCTGTGTCACCAGGGAAGTCTTTTGGTACCCATTCACAAATTATGTACTAACTACTAAGGAGAAAGTGCAGCTTTATAGGTGAGAAGACTGGGAGGACTACCCTAATCAAGAGGTCAAGTTGAGTATCATCCCTAAGAGAATAAGTCAAAATCATGAGTCCTCTGACAGAATACAAAGAGAAAATGAAGGGCTGCTTCTGTGACACCCCTACCAAAGATGCATACACTGAATCTAATGATGAGAAAACATTAGACAAACACAAATTGAGGGACATTCCACAAAGCAATGCTTGTAATCTTCCAAAGTGTCAAACTTATGAAAACCAAGGAAAAATTCAATGGATGGAAAGTTTTCCTAGACTAAAGGAGACTCCTGAAAGTCCCCTGAACAGCAAGGAGATCAAACCTGCCAACCTTAAGGGAGATTAACCCTGAATATTCACTGAAAGGACCGATGCTGAAGCTGAAGTTCCAGGATTTTGGTCATCTGATGTGAACAGATGACTCATTGGAAAAGTCCCTGATGCTGGAAAAGATTGAGAACAGAAGGATAAGAGGGCATCAGAGGATGAGATGGCTGGATGGCATCACCAATGCCATGAAAATGAACTTAGGCAAGTTCTGGGAGATGGTGAGGGACTAGGGGGGTCCTGGCATGTTGCAGTCCATGGGGTCACAAAGAATCGGACGTGACTGGGCAACTGGACAGCAACAACAACACAGGAGACTAAAGACACATGAAATTTAAGTGCAAAGTTCTGGACTTGATCTTTTAGATATAGAAGACATGATTGGGACTACTGATGAACTTTGCATGGAATCCGAGGTTTAAATGGTAGCAGTAAGCTATAGTTAATTTCCTGATTGTGATGATCGCACTATGGTTTTGTAGAATGTTATTGTTTGCAGGTAATACACATTAACCTATCCAAGGGTTATGGAGCATCATGTTGGCAGCTCAGTCCTAACAATTCAGAGAAAAAAAATTTTTATAATTATTGTAAACTTCTGTAAGTTTGCGACTTTTTCCCAAAAAGTGAGAATTTTTCTAAACAAATGAAAGGTATCATCAAACTACAGATTTTAAAAAGGCTATAAAAAGCATGATGAGTACATAAAAAGCACACTTGGATATATCATAATGAAATCTTACCTCAGAGTCCTTTCTGAGTTCCCAGAAGCAATTTCTCCCACCCTACCACTAACAGGAATCACCAAATCTCTCTCACCTTAGAGAGTAGATCCAATGAAACATTTCACTCTGTCAATAGAAAATATATTTCCCTACCCCTTACCAAAGCCTTCTTCCTTAGTTGCTTCAGAATTTTAATGGACAGCACATCCATTTTATTCAGGGAACCTCCTAGCCTACAGTCCTGAGATCCAGACAACTGAGTCACAGAAATATGCTGTAGAGGTCCAAAGGCTGGGGGAAGATGGGGTCTCCAACATTTCTTCCTTTATGACTCCCAGTATACAGAGCTGCTCCAAATTAAATTCCATTCTTTATCACAGGGTTCCCCCCCCCCCCCCGTCTTGAGTTAAGAGAAGATCAGGCCTTCTTGCTATGTTTCAATCTGTTGTGCACCATGAGCAAATTCTTAGGTTAGACAAAGACATGACCCTTAAAGACAAGTAATAACTACTCAGATACAAGTAAGACAATCATTTATCTCAGTTTTCCCAGGACAGTTCTAATTTACACCTGTGTTATCCCAGCACCACCTTTCACTCTCAAAGTGACCATGATTTGGACTGTAAATTAGGGACATTGTAGATTAAAACAAAACTTTGAGGCAAAATTCTGTATGTAGTAGATACTTGATATTTTAAGTTCATTGGTTGGTTGGTAAGTTGTCATATCTGGGAAACCCACCATCCTGTGGGTCTTAGAGGAAAACAGGACATAGGCTGTCAACTGTGCTCATGACCTAAACTTGGGCATTATTATAGAGTCCTTGCCAGAGCTTCAAATCAGAAACTAATGACAAGGAAGCTTTATTAGACCTAATTCTGGGAGTGAGTGGTGACTTCTAGTGACTACCATCCAGAGTAGTGGGGGCAGAAGTGCTTGGGTTCACTGGGAGCAGTGGTTTCCCAGGCAGGGTATTCTGTGTCATGACCTGCGTCTGTTGTCAACTGTAAAACTTTCCTTAGTTCTTGGGTATTTATAGCCTGAGTCTAGCTCTCCAATATTTTCATCAATTCCATGAGCCATTTGATGTTCTAATTTCTTTTCTTCTGATGCTCACAATACTTGGTTTCTACTATTTGTACCAAGAAAATGAATATATCCAGCTTAGGATACTAAACAGAACCCATACTTTAAAAAAAAAAAAAAAAGCTTTCCCAAAGATGAAGCAAATTCTCTTGTTTCAGTTCAGAACACTGATAGAAACTCCTAAATGGCAGTCACTTGAATTTTTTAAAAATCTTATTCTCAACTAAGTACCTTATTTCACAAATATAACATCCTGAGAATTGCTAGTGGTTGCAATAAACTAAGCACATATGAAACTGCATCAAGATAGAATTGATTTGCTTTGCTTTGTCATTTGATTTCATACATTTGATGTTGCTTGCTGAGTCTTTACTAAAACATCCATTAGAAAGAGGGAATAACTCTTTCACACTAAGGAAATAAATACACACAATGACCTTCCTCCCCCATCTGTTATATATACCCAGACACATATATGCACATGCACAACATTTTTAAAAGATATTTTGACTTAGTTAATTTGGCTTATGCAAGTTCTTATATTTCTTTGAGCTGAAATCATTGCCCCAGGCAACAGTGACACCCTCTCTATGAAACACTGAAATGTGAGAAGTGCAAAGGACGTTGAATTCAAAGCCTGACACCACTCTACCAGGAAATTCTCTCCAAGGCCAATAAAAACAGGGCGGTCGGGCATTCTTTATGGGCTAGCGTTACTCCCATGTCAAAGACTTAACCTGATAATTCTTTTTAAATTAATGTTCTGAGATGCATTGACCATCATAGCCCACTTCATTAATCAAATGTCTCTCAAGCTCTCCACTTGTTCCTGGTCTACTGAAGATACTCTGAGAATTTCTCACTTGCAAATTACTGAGGAAATCTAAGTTCACTTTGAAATATGGAAACTGCTGTTTTGGGGTGTTCATGACACTCAGTGAACTCAAAAGACAGTGTTCTTTCTCCACATTTTATTTCATTTTATTTTTCTGTCTGTCCTCATACTCACATCATCCCACTGGCAGCCCATTAGAGCTGGGATGCGGTGCTCAGTCTCTCTATGTCCAGTGGAGTCAGACAGTACAGTGAAGTCACAATCTTTCCTCCCTATCATACTGACAGCAGGTGTGAGATGTAGATTCTTCTGGGATCCTGATTCCAGAGCGCAAACAGGAGGTCTTCTTCCTTTCTTCCATTCTTCTATCACCTCATTTATTTTTTTTCTTTTTAGTCAGTCATGTCCAACTCTGCGACACCATGGACTATAGTCTACCAGGCTCTTCTGTCCATGGGATTTTCCAGGCAACAGTACTGGAGTGGGGTGCCATTTCTTTCTCCAGAGGATCTTCCCGACCCAGGGATCGAACCCAGGTCTCCCACATTATAGGCAGATGCTTTACTGTCACCTCATAGTAGAAAACAAATAGGGCTTCCCTGGTGTCTCAATGGTAAAGAATCATCCTGCCAATGAAGAAGACATGGGTCCTTCCTAATCCAGAAAGATCCCATATGCCGTGGAGCAACTAAGCCTGTGCACCACAACTATTGAGCCTGTGCTCTCGAGCCCGGGAGCTGCAACTACTGAGTCCCACATGCCCTAGAGCCACTGCTCAGCAACAAGAGGAGCCACGGCAATGAGAAGCCTGCATACTGCAGTTAGAAAGGAGAGCCCTGCTCGCTGCAACTAAAGAAAAACCTGCACAGCTACAAAGATTTAGCACAGCCATGAATAAATAAATACAATTATTTTTTAAATGATGCCATTTTTAAGAAAGGAAGCATAACACTGAGAAGGAAGGAAGGCAAAAAAATGCAATTTATGTACCTTCAGAATTCAGATCACAAAACAGTAATATGTTTATTTAGCAACTATTCTGTGCCAAGCACCTACAAAGTTCTTTATATGTGTTATGTCAGTCAGTTCAGTTCAGTTGCTCAGTCATTTCTGACTTTTTGCAACCCAATGAACTGCAGCATGCCAGGCTTCCCTGTCCATCACCAACTCCCAGAGCTTACTCAAACTCATGTCTATCGAGTCGGTGATACCATCCAACCATCTCACCTTCTGTTATCCACTTCACCTCCTGCCTTCAATCTTTCCCAGCATCAGAGGCTTTTCCAATGAGTCAGTTCTTTGCATCAAGTGGCCAAAGTATTGAAGTTTCAGCTTCAGCATCAGTCCTCCCAATGAATATTCAGGACTGATTTCTTTAGGATAGACTGATTGGATCTCCTTGCAGTCCAAGGGACTCTTGAGAGTCTTCTCCAACACCACAGCTCAAAAGCATCAATTCTTCTGTCTTCAGTTTTTTTTAGAGTCCATCTCTCACATCCATAAATGACTACTGGAAAAATATAAGCTTTGACTAGAGGGAACTTTGTTGACAAAGTAATATCTCTGCTTTTTAACATACTGTCTAGTTTGGTCATAACTTTTCTTCCAAGGAGCAAACGTCTTTTAACTTCATAGCTGCAGTCACCTTCTGCAGTGATTTTGGAGCCCAAGAAAATAAAGTCTCTCACTGCTTCCATTGTTTCCCCATCTATTTGCCATGAAGTGATGGGACTGGATGCCATGATCTTCATTTTCTGAATGTTGAGTTTTAAGCCAACTTTTTCACTCTCCTCTTTCATTTTCATCAAGAGGCTCTTTAGTTCTTCTTTGATTTCTGCCATAAGGGTGGTGTCATCTGCATATCTGAGGTATTGATATTTCTCCTGGAAATCTTGATTCCAGTTTGTAGTTCACCCAACTTGGCATTTCTCATGATGTACTCTTCATATAAGTTAAAGAAGCAGGGTGACAATATACAGCCTTGGTGTACTCCTTTCCCTATTTGGAACCAGTCTGTTGTTCCATATCCAGTTCTGTTTCTTCTTGACCTGCATACAGATTTCTCAGTAGGCAGGTCAGGTAGTCTGGTATTCCCATCTCTTGAAGAATTTTCAGCAGTTTGTTGTGATCCACACAGTCAAAGGCTTTGGCATAGTCAATAAAGCAGAAGTAGATGTTTTTCTGGAACTCTCTTGTTTTTTCTATGATCCAATGGATGTTGGCAATTTGATCTCTGGTTCCTCTGCCTTTTCTAAGTTCATTTTGAACATCTGGAAGTTCACAATTCACGTGCTGCTGAAGCCTGGCTTGGAGAATTTTGAGCATTACTTTGCTAGCGTGTGAGATGAGTGCAATTGTGCAGTAGTATGAACATTCTTTGACATTGCCTTTCTTTGGGATTGTGATGAAAACATACCTTTTCCAGTCCTGTGGCCATTGATGAGTTTTCCAAATTTGCTGGCATATTGAGTGCAGCACTTTCACAGCATCATCTTTCAGGATTTGAAATAGCTCAACTGGAATTCCATCACCTCCACTAGCTTTGTTTTTAATGATGCTTCCTAAGGCCCACTTGACTTTGCATTCCAGGATGTCTAGCTCTAGGTAAGTGATCACACCATCATAGTTATCTGGGTCATGAGATCTTTTTTGTATAGTTCTTCTGTGTATACTTGCCACCTCTTCTTAATATCTTCTGCTTCTGTTAGGTCCATACCATTTCTGCCCTTTATTCTGCCCACCTTGGCATGAAATGTTGCCTAATTTTGGTATTAGGGAACATTTGATATCTCTAATTTTCTCAAAGAGATCTCTAGTCTTTCCCATTCTATTGTTTTCCTCTATTTCTTTGCCCTGATCACTGAGGAAGGCTTTCTTATCTCTCCTTGCTATTCTTTGGAACTCTGCATTCAAATGGATGTATCTTTCCTTTTCTCTTTTGCCTTTCACTTCTCTTCTTTACTCAGCTATTTGTAAGGCCTCCTTGACAACCTTTTTGCCTTTTTGCATTTCTTTTTCTTGGAGATGGCTTTGATTACTGCCTTCTGTACAATGTCAAAAACCTCCATCCATAATTCTTCAGGCACTCTTGTCTATCAGAACTAATCCCTTGAATGTTTGTCACTTCTACTGTATAATCATAAGGGATTTGATTTAGGTCATACCTGATTGGTTTAGTGGTTTCCCCTACTTTCTTCAATTTAAGTCTGAATTTGGCAATAAGGGGTTCATGATTTGAGCCACAGTCAGCTCCTGGTCTTGTTTTTGCTGACTGTATAGTTTCTCCATCTTTGGCTGCAAAGAATATAACCAATCTGATGTCTATATTAACCATCTTGTGATGTCCAGAAATTAACTGTAGAAACCTAATAGTATGCAAATAATTTCTGTCCTAAGGAAGTTCAGTTGGCTTCCCTGCCCTTATTTTGGAAGAAGCCAGTTCGTTTTTTTTTTAATTTGCCTAATGTAAATACATTTCAACATTTTTAATGGTCTATAATTGTGTCTGCTCTTTTGATTCTCTTTTGAACCATTTATAACAACTTTCTAGTTCCCTCATGCATTGATAACTTAAAGAAAACCTTTGATGTGTGCTCATTTTATATTTGAATGAGAATTATGACATTATTCTTGCTTGAAACTAAGTATTTGCATCCTTGATTATCTCTAGTTTCAAATTGCCCCAAAAGACTCTGATGCTGGGAGGGATTGGGGGCAGGAGGAGAAGGGGACGACAGAGAATGAGATGTCTGGATGGCATCACTGACTCGATGGACATGAGTTTGAGTGAACTCCGGGAGTTGGTGATGGACAGGGAGGCCTGGTGTGCTGTGATTCATGGGGTCGCAAAGAGTCAGACACGACTGAGCGACTGAACTGAACTGAACTGTAGAGTTATACCTGATCCACCCACATCATCATTTCTTCCTACTATCATGGAGAGTAGGCACTCTGCTGTAAAACTTCTGTCTCTGGGAAGAAGAAGAAGATGAAGTAGAAAAAGTGCTGTGCTTAGTCGTTCAGTCTTGTCTGAGTACTTGTGACCTCATGGACTGCAATCAGGCTCCTCTGTCCATGGGGATTCTCCAGGCAAGAATACTGGAGTAGATTGCCATGCCCTCCTCCAGGGGATCTTCCCAACCCACGGATCGAACCCAGATCGCCTGCCTTGCAGGTGGATTCTTTAACAACTGAGCCTCTAGGGAAGCCCAAGAATACTGGAGTGGGTAGCCTATCCCTTCTCCAGCGGACCTTCCTGATCCAGGAATCAAACTGGGGTCTCTTGCATTGCAGGCAGAGTCTTTACCAGCTGAGCTTCCAGGGAAAGAGAAAATGAGCCTTGCCCTTTTCACTTGGTGAAAAGGGAAAAGGAAAAAGAAGACGGATTAAGCCTAATGAGGGGATGGAGCTGAGAAATAAGTGAGGCAGGTATGAAAGCACTCAAGCAAACCAGCTCATAGGATGGAGAAACCCAAGACTCTCTTGGAAATCCCAAGCTCAGTTTCACAAAGATGTTAGGGAGTGCTGCTGGGAGGGGGAGAATGGTGTTCCATCTGTGCATGGTGAGCAAGAGACCCAGAATTCCCTGTACCCCAACAAGGGCATGTGCAGTGCTATAGGATTGCCAGTTGAAATACAGGAGGCCTGATGAAGCTTGAATTTCACATAAATAACAAATAATTTTTACAAATTTTTTTAGTCCCATACTTATAATAAGTCTGGAAGTAAGAGTGAAAGTATTAGTTGCTCAGCCGTGTCTGACTCTTTGCAACCCCGTGGACTGTAGCTCACCAGGCTCCTCTGTCCATGGGATTCTCCAGGCAAGAATGTTGCAGTCGGGCAAGAATACTGGAGTGGGTAGCCATTCCTTTCTGCAGGGGATCTTCCCGACCCAGAGATGGAACCCAGTCTCCCGAGTTGAAGGCAGATTCTTACCATCTGAGTCACTAGGGAAGCCCTATAAAAGTCTAATTTGTTGTTTATGTGAAATTCAGACCTAACTGGGTGTCCTGTATTTTTGTTTGCTGATTCTGACCACCTCACCTGAGAAGATACACTCAGTTTTGGAAGGCTAGAGGGTAAAACAGAGCAGCCCCTCAAGGCAGAGATCAACACGGATCCAAGGCTTCCTTATGCATGGATCCTGATCCTCCTTGTGCTCTTCATCGTGGATGTCCCAGAAACACACACCAGACTCCCTCCTGGAGGCAGATGGAGCAGAAACCAAAACGCCAGCATAACACAAACAGGATCACCCAAACTGAAAGAGATTTTGTTATCTTCACTTACCAGATTTAAAGTTGTTGTTCCCATCCCTCCTACAGGGAGAGACCTTTGTAAAAGATTAACTAGTTATTAATATTTTAAAATAAGCTATGTTTTTCTTTGCACTTCTAAACAGTGTGAGTGTTAAAGCACCAAGGGCCAAAAACAGCACCCTGAGAGAAGAGCTTAAAGTGTTGCAGGAAGGCGGACCCCTTCCAATTCCCAAGAGTGGGCTCTTGTCTAATACTGAGAAATGTCCGAGGAGACACATGTGCTGACAAAGCAAGAGACTATTGGGAAGGAGTGCCTGGATGGACAGGAGCATGGTAAGGGACAGGAGAACTGCTCTGCCAACCCAGGAGAACGCACAGCCACAGGTTTTACGGTAATGGGATTAGTTTCCCAGTAGTCTTTGGCCAAGATAATCATGATGTTGTAATCATTCACCTAAAGACAGACATCGTGGAATGTGAAGTCAAGTGGGCCTTAGAAAGCATCACTACGAACAAAGCTAGTGGAGGTGATGGAATTCCAGTTGAGCTATTTCAAATCCTAAAAGATGATGCTGTGAAAGTGCTGCCCTCAATATGCCAGCAAATTAGGAAGACTCAGCACATGCCACGGGACAGGAAAAGGTCCGTCTTCATTCCAATCCCAAAGAAAGGCAATGCCAAAGAATGCTCAAATTACCGCACAATTGCACTCATCTCACACGCTAGTAAAGTCATGTTCAAAATTCTCCAAGCCAGGCTTCAGCAATACGTGAACTGTGAACTTCCAGATGTTAAAGCTGGTTTTAGAAAAGGCAGAGGAACCAGAGATCAAATTGCCAACATCCGCTAAATCATCGAAAAAGCAGGAGAGTTCCAGAAAAACATCTATTTCTGCTTTATCGACTATGCTAAAGCCTTAGACTGTGTGGATCACAATAAACTGTGGAACATTCTGAAAGAGATGGGAATCCCAGACCACCTGACCTGCCTCTTGAGAAACCTGTATGCAGGTCAGGAAGCAACAGTTAGAACTATCCATGGAACAACGGACTGGTTCCAAATAGAAAAAGGAGTACATCAAGGCTGTATATTGTCACCTTGCTTATTTAACTTATATGCAGAGTATATCATGAGGCACGCTGGGCTGGAAGAAGCATAAGCTGGAATCAAGATTGCCGGGAGAAATATCAATAACCTCAGATATGCAGATGACACCACCCTTATGGCAGAAATCAAAGAAGAACTAAAGAGCCTCTTGATGAAAATGAAAGAGGAGAGTGAAAAAGTTGTCTTAAAGCTCCACATTCAGAAAACAAAGATCATGGCATCTGGTCCCATCACTTCATGTGAAATAGATGGGGAAACAGTGGAAACAGTGTCAGACATTATTTTTGGGGGCTCCAAAATCACTGCAGATGGTGATTGCAGCCATGAAATTAAAAGACACTTACTCCTTGGAAGGAAAGTTATGGCCAACCTAGATAGCATATTAAAAAGCAGAGACATTACTTTGCCAACCAAGGTCTGTCTAGTCAAGGCTATGGTTTTTCCCGTGGTCATGTATGGATGTGAGAGTTGGATTGTGAAGAAAGCTGATCGCCGAAGAATTGATGCTTTTGACCTGTGGTGTTGGAGAAGACTTGAGAGTCCCTTGGACTGCAAGGAGAATCAACCAGTCCATCCTAAAGGAGATCTGTCCTGGGTGTTCATTGGAAGGACTGATGCTAAAGCTGAAACTAATACTTTGGCCACCTCATGCGAAGAGTTGACTCACTGAAAAAGAGTCTGATGCTGGGAGGGATTGGGGGCAGGAGGAGAAAGGGACGTCAGAGGATGAGATGGCTGGATGGCATCACCGACTCGATGGACATGAGTTTGAGTGAACTCCAGGAGTTGGTGATGGACAGGGAGGCCTTTCGTGCTGTGATTCATGGGGTCGCAAAGAGTCGGACATGACTGAGCGACTGAACTGAACTGAGTCTGGCCAATCATTGTCCAAAGGACCCTAACTCAGGGTTCTTCCTGGGGGCACACACATTGCTAAGCCAAGACGGATTCCAGCAAGAAGGATTCTGGGAGGTTGGTAGGACATCCTCCTCTCCTTTTGAATTTTTTAAATTCCTCAAGTAGATGATTGCTTGTTATTTCCACATTCCTTACCAGGACCTCCTATTGTAACATAATTCATGAAGTGATTACTATCGGGCCTGGCCAGGCTGGGCAATTTTGGTCAGTGTTTCCTCTAACAAAAGTTCAAGTTACACCTCAAGACTGGGACAAGTGCCACACACTCATCTCTACTTGTACCGGTTAGCGTACTCAGTAACATCTGACTTCCCCACTTTCTATCATAAAATGGTGAGGATTTGGCCTCTGGTTTTGTACACACAGTGCTTTTACTGATGGCACATTTAGAGGACCCCAGGGAATTTCGCAAATGACTAATTGAGCAATTAAGTTAAATGCAGCAAGTAAAATTTCCCTTACATGAAAACACCGGAGGTCTTCTCCCCAGGAAAGAATCAGGCTTAATGCTTCACAAAGCTTTTCTGAAAATTAATAAATTGTTGTTTTCAAAGGTGTTAGAGAACTCTGCATAATAGTGTCTACACTGCATGTTTTAGAAATTTATGAAGATTTGCGTTAATATTTATTTTTAACAAATAGAGCACCCACTCCCCCAAAAAAACTAAAACCAAAGAACATAAAGGTAATTTCCTGCCACCTGTGGATATTGAGCACTTAAAATGTAACTAGTATGACTAACGAATTGAATTTTGAACTGTGTTTAATTTTAACTAATTTAAATTTAAATAAACGCTTATAGCTGGTAGCCACATATTTCACAGAGCAATATTATAACAATGATAAAATAGAAACAATCAACATTTCAAGTAAGACCCTAATTATAATAATAATCGTGGTGCTTATTATATAAACATTTTTATATCAGAGCTTCCAGAATTGATTTTGCAAATAAGACTTTTCTCTTAGGAAATATTGTTTAGTAAAATGCGTAATTAAACAAAATTAAATAATATTTGTCAGATCCTTTCATGTTAATACATACTGTGCATGGCCAGGAATAGGACATTGTATGCAGGCTTTGTGCTTCCCTGGTGGCTCAGATGGTAAAGAATATGCCTGCAATGCAGGAGACCTGGGTTTGATCCCTGGGTCAGGAGGATCCCCTAGAAGAGGGAATGGCAAGCCACTATAGTATTCTTGCCTGGAGAATTCCACGGACAGAGGAGCTTGGAGGACAGTCCATGGGGTCACAAGAGCCAGACATGTCTGAGCAGCTAACACTGACTGACTGGCTGATGCAGGCTTCATCAAGGTTTCTTCCAAACTTATTTGTTCCCCAAATCACTTTTGCCCTATGAACATCTGAAACACTGTTTAGAAAATCCCACTGTGGAGAAAAGTGACCAGGTAAAATTAAGATCTTGGACCTACAGAGTGCTGCTTTTGAAATGTGCCAATGTCCAGACACAGTGTTACAACTTGTTACAACGATTCATTATTTTGAGTCAATGTCCTTTAGCTATCACTGTGCTTACCTCCATCCTTGTTCCTGCAACAGCTGCCCAACTCTGTATTCTTTAATGACTGTTGCTATGAAACAGTTTCCATGACAGAAACTAAGACTTTTTTTTAACCTCTTTTAAGCATAGGAGCCGGAGAAGGCAATGGCAAGCCACTCCAGTACTCTTGCCTAGAAAATCCCATGGGTGGAGGAGCCTGGTAGGCTGCAGTCCGTGGGGTCGCTAAGGGTCGGACACGACTGAGTGACTTCACTTTCACACATTGGAGAAGGAAATGGCAACCCACTCCAGTGTTCTTGCCTGGAGAATCCCAGGGACAGGGGAGCCTGGTGGGCTTCCATCTGTGGGGTCACACAGAGTCGGACACGACTGAAGTGACTTAGCAGCAGCAGTAGCAGCAAGCATAGGAGCATGTTTTAAAAATGAATTCTTACAGAAAAACACTATAATCTACCCATATAACAGATAAAAGTAGTATCTCATTAGTGTAAAGTGTGTTTTAGACATATACATCTACATTGGTTTATCATAATAATTAATATAAATAATAATAAAATCAAATTTCAAATTGGGGGCTCAGTTCAGTTCAGTTGCTCAGTCGTGTCTGACTCATGGCGACCCCATGAATCACAGCACGCCAGGCCTCCCTGTCCGTCACCAACTCCCGGAGTTCACTCAAACTCACCTCCTTCGAGTCGGTGATGCCATCCAGCCATCTCATTCTCTGTCGTCCCCGTCTTCTCCTGCCCGCAATCCCTCCCAGCATCAGAGTCTTTTCCAGTGAGTCAACTCGTCGCATGAGGTGGCCAAAGTATTAGTTTCAGCTTTAGCATCAGTCCTTCCAATGAACACCCAGGACTGATCTCCTTTAGGATGGATTGGTTGGTTCTCCTTGCAGTCCAAGGGACTCTCAAGAGTCTTCTCCAACACCACAGTTCAAAAGCATCAATTCTTTGGCGATCAGCTTTCTTCACAGTCCAACTCTCACATCCATACATGACCACTGGAAAAATCATGGCCTTGACCTTTGTTGGCAAAGTAATGTCTCTGCTTTTTAATATGCTATCTAGGTTGGTCATAACTTTCCTTCCAAGGAGTAAGTGTCCTTTAATTTCATGGCTGCAATCACTATCTGCAGTGATTTTGTATTTATTTTTTTTAATTTATTTATTTTAATTGGAAGCTGATTAATTTACATTATTGTATTGGTTTTGCCATATGTTGACATGAATCTGCCCCGGGTGTACATGTGTTCCCCATCTTGGACCCCCCTCCCACCTCCCTCCCCATCCCATCCCTCTGGTTCATTCCAGTACACCAGCCCCGACCTGCTGGGGTCCAGCCTCGGCAAGAGTCCAGGGATACCCTCAGGATGAGCGACGTCGGCAAGAAAAGAAAGGAAAAAAAGGCGATTCGAGTCTTGGTAGAGGCAGAATCAAGACTGCTTTATTTTTTTTTTTTGTAGTTAATTTATTTTTTATTGGAGGCAAATTATTTTACAATATTATATTGGTTGGTTTTGCCATACATTGATATGAATTTGCCCCGGGTTTACATAAGTTCCCCCTCCTGAACCCCCCTCCCACCTCCCTCCTCCCTTTATCCTCCCTCTGGGTCATCCCCGCATGCCAGCCCCGAGCATCCTATAACATGCATTGACCCTGAACTAGTGATTCGTTTCACATATGACAACATACGTGTTTCAATGTCATTCTCCCAAATCATCCCACCCATACCCTAAAACTGGCAATACTAAAAAGGGAGGAGGGATTGTCTTGATACAGTTGTGCCAGGAATGCAATCATAGACCATCTTCTAGAACAGTCAGCACCTTCATGCATAACTCTCAAACAATGGACTTTTAAGACATCAAGGCCACAAGGCATGAGAAAACGGCTTTATCTGTGTAGCAGTTGCTGCTGCTAAGTCACTTCAGTCATGTCCGACTCTGTGCAACCCCATAGACAGAAGCCCACCAGGCTCCCCCATCCCTGGGATTCTCCAGACAAGAACACTGGAGTGGGTTGCCATTTCCCTCTCCAATGCATGAAAGTGAAAAGTGAAAGTGAAGTCGCTCAGTCGTGTCCAACTCTTAGCGACCCCATGGACTGCAGCCCACCAAGCTCCTCCGTCCATGGGATTCTCCAGGCAAGAGTACTGTAGCAGTTAGTCAACTGTAAAAACTATTAACAAGCCTTATCTTGGGAGTCTCAGTTCTGTGCAGACTTTGTGACTCCCTGATTGCAGCCATGAAATTAAAAGACGCTTGCTCCTTGGAAGGAAAGTTATGACTAACCTTGATAGTATATTAAAAAGCAGAGACATTACTTTGCCAACCAAGGTCCGTCTATTCAAGGCAATGGTTTTTCCCGTGGTCATGTATGGATGTGAGAGTTGGACTGTGAAGAAAGCCGATCATCGAAGAATCAATGCTTTTGAACTGTGGTGCTGGAGAAAACTCTTGAGAGTCCCTTGGACTGCAAGGAGATCCAACCAGTCCATTCTAAAGGAGATCAATCCTGGGTGTTCATTGGAAGGACTGATGCTGAAGCTGAAACTGCAATACTTTGGCCACCTCATGCGACGAGTTGACTCACTGGAAAAGACTCTGATGCTGGGAAAGTTTGGGGGCGGGAGGAGAAGGGGACGACAGAGAATGAGATGGCTGGATGGCATCATCGACTCTGTGGACATGAGTTTGAGTGAACTCTGGGAGTTGGTGATGGACAGGGAGGCCTGGCGTGCTGTGATTCATGGGGTCGCGGAGAGTCAGACACGACTGAGCAACTGAACTGAACTGAACTGAACTGAGGTAGTATGGTATCTGTTTTGGGGCTCTACCCCCATACATCTGCAGAGACAATTTTCTACACTAATGCTATATGCTTATTCATTTTGTTATAAACCTTTATCTCTATGTTTTCTTTTAGTGTACTCCCAGGCACACCATGGACAGGGGGCAGGGAGACATATCAGCAAGCACTGGTATGTGACTTTGAAGGCCAAGAGTCTCATGAGCTCCCTCCAGATCTCACTCTAAGGGGCCCTTCTAAACTCGTGAAAGGCTTTTTACCTATTTTGCTTGTGGAATGTTTAGGCCTATTGTTAGCAGACTTAATTTTATGCTGGGGGCGCTTTGTGCAGTCCTGAGCATTCCAAATTCTAAATTGACAATTATAACCCCAACAGGGCCAGAAGGATTAGGATGTTCTCTGTAAAAATATTTTCTTCATTCCTGGCCTGTTTATAGGACCCATACACCCTCAGGGACTGTATTACTACCATGCAAATGCTTCAAGGGGGATATTTGAGCAGGAGTCAGAAGAACTCTTAGAAAGCACAGAGGATCCTCTACACAGAAAACCCTAGAGACTCTACCAGAAAACTACTAGAGCTAATCGATGAATACAGTAACGTTGCAGGATATAAAATCAACACACAGAAATCCCTTGCATTCCTATACACTATTAATGAGAAAATAGAAAGAGAAATTAAGGAAACTATTCCATTCACTGTTGCAACGAAAAGAATTAAATACTTAGGAATATATCTACCTAAGGAAACAAAAGACTTGTACATAGAAAACTATAAAACACTACTGAAAGCAATCAAAGAGGACACTAATAGATGGAGAAATATACCATGTTCATGGATTGGAAGAATAAATATTGTAAAAGTGAGTATACTACCCAAAGTAATTTATACATTCAATGCAATCCCTATCAAGCTACCAACGATATTTTTCACAGAACTAGAACAAATAATCTCACAATTCGTATGGAAATACAAAAAACCTCGAATAGCCAAAGCAATCTTGAGGAAGAAAAATGGAACTGGGGGAATTAACCTGCCGGACTTCAGGCTCTACTACAAAGCCACAATCATCAAGACAGTATGGTACTGGCATAAAGACAGAAATATAGATCAATGGAACAAAATAGAAAGCCCAGAGATAAATCCACACACCTATGGACACCTCATCTTTGACAAAGGAGGCAAGAATATAAAATGGAGAAAAGACAGTCTCTTTAACAAGTGGTGCTGGGAAAACTGGTCAGCCACCTGTAAAAGAATGAAACTAGAACACTTCCTAACACCATACACAAAAATAAATTCAAAATGGATTAGAGAGCTAAATGTAAGACCAGAAACTATAAAACTCTTAGAGGAGAACATAGGCAAAACACTCTCCGACATAAATCACAGCAGGATCCTCCATGACCCACCTCCCAGAATATTGGAAATAAAAGCAAAAATAAACAAATGGGACCTAATTAAAATCAAAAGCTTCTGCACAGCAAAGGAAACTATAAGTAAGGTGAAAAGACAGCCTTCAGAATGGGAGAAAATAATAGCAAATGAAGCAACGGATAAAGGATTAATCTCCAAAACATACAAGAAGCTCCTGCAGCTCAATTCCAGAAAAATAAATGACCCAATCAAAAAATGGGCCAAAGAACTAAACAGACATTTCTCCAAAGAAGACATAAAGATGGCTAACAAACACATGAAAAAATGCTCAACATCCCTCATAATCAGAGAGATGCAAATCAAAACCACAATGAGGTACCATTTCACACCAGTCAGAATGGCTGCTATCCAAAAGTCTACATGCAGTAAATGCTGGAGAGGATGTGGAGAGAAAGGAACCCTCTTACACTGTTGGTGGGAATGCAAACTAGTACAGCCACTATGGAGAACAGTGTGGAGATTCCTCAAAAAACTGGAAATAGAACTGCCATATGATCCAGCAATCGCACTCCTGGGCATACACACCGAGGAAACCAGAATTGAAAGAGACACATGTACTCCAATGTTCATTGCAGCACTGTTTATAATAGTCAGGACATGGAAGCAACCTAGATGTCCATCTGCAGACGAATGGATAAGAAAGCTTTGGTACATATACACAATGGAGTATTATTCAGCCATTAAAAAGAATACATTTGAATCAGTTCTAATGAGGTGGATGAAACTGGAGCCTATTACACAGAGTGAAGTAAGCCAGAAAGAAAAACACCAATACAGTATACTAACGCATATATATGGAATTTAGAAAGATGGAAATGACAACCCTGTATACGAGACAGCAAAAGAGACTCAGATGTATAGAACAGTCTTTGGGACTCTATGGGAGAGGGTGAGGGTGGGAGGATTTGGGAGAATGGCATTGAAACACGTATGTTATCATATGTGAAACAAATCACTAGTTCAGGGTCAATGCATGTTATAGGATGCTCGGGGCTGGCATGCAGGGATGACCCAGAGGGAGGATAAAGGGAGGAGGGAGGTGGGAGGGGGGTTCAGGAGGGGGAACTTATATAAACCTGGGGCAAATTCATGTCAATGTATGGCAAAACCAACCAATATAATATTGTAAAATAATTTGCCTCCAATAAAAAATAAATTAATTACCAAAAAAAAAGAAAGCACAGAGGACTACCAAGCATCAGAAGAAGAAAAGACGGAGGCCCAGGAGTAGATGATGAGGTGGCCCCGAGAAATCCCCAGAGGTCTGGAGGGCCTTGCCTGCCAGCTCTTCAAGCCAAGACCTTGCCATGGGCGGGGTCTCTCATGCCAGCTCCCGACACCGAGCATCCTGTATCATGCATCGAACCTGGACTGGCGATTTCATTTCACATATGATAATATACATGTTTCAATGCCATTCTCTCAAATCATCTCACCCTCGCCCTCTCCACAGAGTCCAAAAGACTGCTCTATACATCTGTGTCTCTTTTGCTGTCTTGCATACAGGGTTATCGTTACCATCTTTCTACATTTCATATATATACGTTAGTATACTGTATTGGTGTTTTTCTTTCTGGCTTACTTCACTCTGTGTAATAGGCTCCAGTTTCATCCACCTCATTAGAACTGATTCAAATGTATTCTTTTTAATGGCTGAATAATACTCCATTGTGTATATGTACCAAAGCTTTCTTATCCATTCGTCTGCAGATGGACATCTAGGTTGCTTCCATGTCCTGACTATTATAAACAGTGCTGCAATGAACATTGGAGTACATGTGTCTCTTTCAATTCTGGTTTCCTCGGTGTGTATGCCCAGGAGTGCGATTGCTGGATCATATGGCAGTTCTATTTCCAGTTTTTTGAGGAATCTCCACACTGTTCTCCATAGTGGCTGTACTAGTTTGCATTCCCACCAACAGTGTAAGAGGGTTCCTTTCTCTCCACATCCTCTCCAGCATTTACTGCATGTAGACTTTTGGATAGCAGCCATTCTGACTGGTGTGAAATGGTATCTCATTGTGGTTTTGATTTGCATCTCTCTGATTATGAGGGATGTTGAGCATTTTTTCATGTGTTTGTTAGCCATCTTTATGTCTTCTTTGGAGAAATGTCTGTTTAGTTCTTTGGCCCATTTTTTGATTGGGTCATTTATTTTTCTGGAATTGAGCTGCAGGAGCTTCTTGTATGTTTTGGAGATTAATCCTTTATCCGTTGCTTCATTTGCTATTATTTTCTCCCATTCTGAAGGCTGTCTTTTCACCTTACTTATAGTTTCCTTTGCTGTGCAGAAGCTTTTGATTTTAATTAGGTCCCATTTGTTTATTTTTGCTTTTATTTCCAATATTCTGGGAGGTGGGTCATGGAGGATCCTGCTGTGATTTATGTCGGAGAGTGTTTTGCCTATGTTCTCTGCAGTGATTTTGGAGCCCCCAAAAATAAAGTCTGACACTATTTCCACTGTTTCCCCATCTATCTCCCATGAAGTGATGGGACCAGATGCCATGATCTTTGTTTTCTGAATGTTGAGCTTTAAGACAACTTTTTCACTCTCCTCTTTCACTTTCATCAAGAGGCTCTATAGTTACTCTTCCTTTTCTGCCATAAGGGTGGTGTCAACTGCATATCTGAGGTTGCTGATATTTCTCCCAGCAATCTTGATTCCAGCTTGTGCTTCTTCCAGCCCAGTGTTCCTCATGATATACTCTGCATATAAGTTAAATAAGCAGGGTGACAATATGCAGCCTTGACGTACTCCTTTTCCTATTTGGAACCAGTCTGTTGTTCCATGTCCAGTTCTAACTGTTGCTTCCTGACCTGCATACAGGTTTCTCAAGAGGCAGGTCAGGTGGTCTGGGATTCCATCTCTTTCAGAATTTTCCACAGTTTATTGTGATCCACACAGTCAAAGGCTTTGGCATAGTCAATGAAGCAGAAATAGATGTTTTTCTGGAACTCTCTTGCTTTCTCCATGATCTAGCAGATGTTGGCAGTTTGATCTCTGGTGCCTCTAACTTTTCTAAAACTTGCTTGAACATCTGGAAGTTCACAGTTCACATATTGCTGAAGCCTGGCTTGGAGAATTTTGAGCATCACTTTACTAGCGTGTGAGATGAGTGCAATTGTGCAGTAGTTTGAGCATTCTTTGGCATTGCCTTTCTTTGGAATTGGAATGACGACTGACCTTTTCCAGTCCTGTGGCCACTGCTGAGTTTTCCAAATTTGCTGGCATATTGAGTGCAGCACTTTCACAGCATCATCTTTCAAGATTTGAAATAGCTCAACTGGAATTCCATCACCTCCACTAGCTTTATTCGTAGTGATGCTTTCTAAGGCCCACTTGACTTCACATGCCAAGATGTCTGGCTCCAGGTGAGTGATCACACCATCGTGATTATCTTCGTCGTGAAGATCTTATTTGTACAGTTCTTCTGTGTATTCTTGCCACCTCTTCTTAATATCTTCTGCATCTGTTAGGTCCATACCATTTCTGTCCTTTATCGAGCCCATCTTTGCATGAAATGTTCCCTTGATACCTCTAATTTTCTTGAAGAGATCTCTTATTTTTCCTATTCTGTTGTTTTCCTCTATTTCTTTGCATTGATCGCTGAGGAAGCCTTTCTTATCTCTCTCTTTGCTATTCTTTGGAACTCTGCATTCAGATGCTTATATCTTTCCTTTTCTCCTTTGCTTTTCACTTCCCTTCTTTTCACAGCTATTTGTAATGCCTCCTCAGACAGCCATTTTGCTTTTTTGCATTTCTTTTCCATGGGGATGGTCTTGGTCCCTCTCTGCTGTACAATGTCACAAACCTCCGTCCAGAGTTCATCAGGCACTCTATCTATCAGATCTAGTCCCTTAAATCTATTTCTCACTTCCACTGTATAATCATAAGGGATTTGATTTAGGTCATATCTGAATGGTCTAGTGGTTTTCCCTACTTTCTTCAATTTCAGTCTGAATTTGGCAATAAGGAGTTCATGATCTGAGCCACAGCCAGCTCCTGGTCTTGTTTTTGCTAACTGTATACAGCTTCTCCATCTTTGGCTGCAAAGAATATAATCAATCTGATTTCGGTGTTGACTATCTGGTGATGTCCATGTGTAGAGTCTTCTCTTGTATTGTTGGAAGAGGGTGTTTGCTATGACCAGTGCATTCTCTTGGCAAAACTCTATTAGCCTTTGCCCTGCTTCGTTTCATGCTCCAAGGCCAAATTTGCCTGTTACTCCAGGTGTTTCTTGACTTCCTGCTTTTGCATTCCAGTCCCCTATAGTGAAAAGGACATCTTCTTACTAAAGTATGAGCTTTAGTTCTAACTTTAGCAATATTGTTTATATATATATATATACTTTTAATTTTTAAAACTTACAACAAAATTTCACCAAAAATATCCCTTTAAATTGGCAGTTCTCAGAAGGTTGCATATGATTCACAATCTTCTAAAATCATAATCCTGAAAGATTCTGATTCACTGTATCTGCGACAGGGCACTTGAATCTATATTTTTCATATCCCCCATTCCTTTGCCCCATGAAATTGTGTGTGTGTTTAGTGGCTCAGTCATGTCTGACTCTGTGACCCCATGGACTGTAGCCCACCAGGCTTCTCTGTCCCTGAGGTTTCCTGCATAAGAATCCTGGAGTAGGTTGCCATTCCCTTCTCCAGGAATCTTTCTGATCCAGGGATTGAACCCACGTCTTCTACTTGGCAGGTGGATTCTTTACCACTGAGCCACCAGGGAAGCCCAATTTAGTATGCTGTCAATCTACAAGCCACTATTTGAAAAACCCTGCTCAAACTGCATGCTTCTTGGAGACATTGAAAGGGTAATTTGAGGTTGTGCTGGACTAACGTATTGACACTGAGATCCTGCCCTATACCACTGTGAATATATTTTCACATCCCAAACCAATCTTCTTCCTCAAGTGGAGGACTGGCCAGAGGTGATTAGGTTTGAGGGAAACAGTGGAGTGGGATAGAGCCTTGGGTAGGAGAGGGAGGTAAGACCATAAATCACAATCACAACCCAAGGCACAAACACTTTGAAGCCTGTGGGCCTTAAATTAGTTGTAATCTCCCTAGAGTTCCCCATTTACCTCATGCTCTCCTCCTTGGAAGAAACCAAGACAGCCAGTTAACTTTTATGAATTTTATTCAGTAAATACATAGAATTTTTATATACTGGAGATTGAGGAAACCGCAGGGAGACATGTTCCTCTTCTTGCCCACACTGCCCTTGAGTAAGGGCATCTGAGGGGAAGCAGTACATAGGTGTGGGAAGTGGCTCACCACGTGTCCATCCCGGGACCCACGCTGCTGGTCAACGAGCCCACCCTGCTCTCATGTAGGTAGGGAACGCCAGCACAGCGTCACCATGACAGCCCAATATGGACATGAAGGCCCTGGAAGCCAGCTTGTAGCAGGTCTTCCTGAAGTAGATGCTCACATCCTGATGGTCTGGAAGCCCGGTGCTGTAGGCAGGTCCTGTCCATTTTGCTGATGGCCACAATCAGCTGCTTCATGCCCCGGACGGAGGCTAGCAGGATTGCTCACAAGTCTGCCAGTTCTTGGAGATGCCCGCCTAGAACTTGCCCAAACCAGTGGCCACGATTAGCACCATATAGTCAGCCTGCCCTGCAGGGCAGGGACATCGGGGACAGAGGAGCTAGTTAGGGGAGGGGATGCCAGATGGGCTGGGAAGCCATCTAGAGCTCTGGGCAGTCCAAGACCCCTTTATAAAGCTCCAGGATGCACCCCAGAAGTTTACAAATTCATGGACTCCCCGGCTGCTATGCACAGAGGTCTTATCTCCCAGTTAAACTTTCACTTAGTTCCGTAAATGAGTTTTTAGTTCCTTCCTTGTGGACCCCAAGTGATCTATTCGTCTGGGTGCCAGAAATCTAGTTTGCTGTGCCAGTCTGAAAGGATGACAGCATCCAAGCCTCATTAGAGTTTGTCCTCTAATTCCTTCAGAATTGATGATTGGTCTTGGTCTGGGCTTGCCCCATGGTTCAGTGGGCAAAGAATCCGCCTGCAATGCAGGGGACACAGGATACTCAGGTTTGATCCCTTGGTGGGGAAGAGCTCCTGGAGAAGGAATTGGCCACCCACTTCAGTATTCTTGACTGGAGAATTCCATGGACAGAGGAGCTTGGTGGGCTAAATCCCAAAGGGTCACAAAGAGTCGGACACCACTGAGCATTTAAACAAACAAGCTGGGTAAGGAAAACCTTCTAAGGCGGATAATACCATCCTTCACCAAGTCCTGGAAATGAAGCCTGTTTTCCTTTCCTTCTCCAGCTCCCCCAATAGGTCAGCCACTAGCAACATGGGATGTTTTATCTGGGAGGTGCCCATAATCATTTTTTTTAAAAAGAGAAAAAATGAATAAGGGGTAATTGGACATGAAACTACATGGACCTCGTTGTAGGTGTCTTATTGGAAGATCTCCAGCCAGTTCCTAAACTTCTAAGGAGCTAATTTGCTCCATGCTTTCTGTCATCCCATCATGTTTCCTGATCCCTGCCTCATGATCTGAGCAATCTGGACTCTGGACACTGTTTTGCACTTAGTAGATCTTCCATCAATATTTTTTTTTAATGAACCATGTGCTTGCCATCTGCCTGGATCCAGACCCCTGACTGCAGCTCCTTGCTCAGCTGACTCCTGTGGATGGATCTGAATTCTGGCCTGATGATGTGAGCAACATACCCTTATCTATCCAGAAAGAAAGAAAGAAAGCGAAGTTGCTCAGTCGTGTCTGACTCTTTGCAACCCCATGGACTATAGCCTACCACGCTCCTCTCTCCATATAATTTTCCAGGCAAGGGTACTGGAGAGGGTTGCCATTTCCTTCTCCAGGGGATCTTCCTGACCCAGGGATTGAACCCGGGTCTTCCACATTGCAGGCAGACGCTTTACCATCTGAGCCACCAGGGAAGTCCTGTCTATCCATATCTAGGCTCTGAATCCTCTTTACTCCCTCATGTTCCACCTCTCCCACCATGTGCTCTTCTCTGGTCCATGAACATGCAGGGATGGCACTCTGAACTTTTTGTTAAATAGGATCTAAGGCCAGAGAACAATCAGACCCCAGGCCAGACCCTTTCTGTTATGAGACTGGTCTGAACACTCACAAATTCAACACATCTTCAGTAGGAAGAGGGGTGAAGGAAACTGAAAACTGATTTATGTCTGTAAATAAGGACTGGCCACCTGTGAATAGGCCAAGACAAAGCAGAATCAAATGTCATTTCAGAAATGTCACCAGTTTCAGTGCTGCAGACATGTTTACAATGCAGATCTCAGTCATTTAGAATTATTGAAGAGCAATCCAGAATATGGAGCTGCTGGCTGTTTAATAGAGATCAATAAATAATTCCAGCATCTAGCAAAATTAAAACTGCATTGCCATCTGGAACTTGGTATTCACAGGCTGATTAGAAACCAGCTACCTGAGGTAATTATATTTCTCCCTTGCCTGTTTCAAAATCATTTCACAATATCCCAGAGCATGAAAAAATTAAAAAAAAAAAATACTTAAGGGAGAAAGAGATTCAAGTTCGGCTTGCCTGTTTCTCTCAGACATAGGAGAGGAATTTGTTTGTTTGTTTTGTTTTGTTTTTATAACTGAAATTCTTTAGTGACCCCCCAACCCTGGGATTCTGACTTTTTAACGCTGCTGCTGCTGCTAAGTCGCTTCAGTCGTGTCCGACTCTGTGCGACCCCATAGACGGCAGCCGACCAGGCTCCGCCGTCCCTGGGATTCTCCAGGCAAGAACACTCGAGTGGATTGCCATTTCCTTCTCCGATGTGTGAAAGTGAAAAGTGAAAGTGAAGTCGCTCAGTCGTGTCCGACTAGTAGCGACCCCATGGACTGCAGCCCACCAGGCTCCTCTGTCCATGCGGTTTTCTAGGCAAGAGTACTGGAGTGCTTGCCATTTTTAATGCTGCTGCTGCTAAGTCACTTCATTCGTGTCCGACACTGCGACCCCATAGACGGCAGCCCACCAGGCTCTGCCGTCCCTGGGATTCTCCAGGCAAGAACACTGGAGTGGGTTGCCATTTTAATGCTACTTAACATTAATTATTTGGAGAAGGCAATGGCACCCCACTCTTGCCTGGAAAAATCCCATGGGCGGAGGGGCCTGGTAGGCTGCAGTCTGTGGGGTCACTAAGAGTCGGACACGACTGAGCGACTTCACTTTCACTTTTCACTTTCATGCATTGGAGAAGGAAATGGCAACCCACTCCAGTGTTCTTGCCTGGAGAATCCCAGAGACGGCGAAGCCTGCTGGACTGGGGTCGCACAGAGTCGGACACGATTGAAGCGACTTAGCAGCAGCAGCAGCAACATTAATTATTAAACTCAGTGCAATTTGAGGACAAATAAAGAAAAGTTATAAGATGATATATTTTACCCAATACATACATGGCCGAAGAGTTGCTTGTAAATTCAGTTGTAGGAGATCAAATGAAAGTTTTTTTTTAATTTATTTTTTATTGGAGGCTAATTATTTTACTATATTATATTGGTTGGTTTTGCCATACATTGACATGAATCCACCCCGGGTGTACATGAGTTCCCCCTCCTGAACCTCCCTCCCACCTCCCTCCTCCCTTTATCCTCCCTCTGGGTCATCCCCGCACACCAGCCCCGAGCATCCTGTAACATGCATCGACCCTGAACTGGTGATTCGTTTCACATATGACAACATACGTGTTTCAATGCCATTCTCCCAAATCATCCCACCCTCACCCTCTCCCACAGAGTCCCAAAGACTGTTCTATACATCTGAGTCTCTTTTGCTGTCTCATATACAGGGTTATCATTTGCATCTTTCTAAATTCCATATATATGCGTTAGTATCCTGTATTGGTGTTTTTCTTTCTGGCTTACTTCACTCTGTATAATAGGCTCCAGTTTCATCCACCTCATTAGAACTGATTCAAATGTATTCTTTTTAATGGCTGAATAATACTCCATTGTGTATATGTACCAAAGCTTTCTTATCCATTCGTCTGCAGATGGACATCTAGGTTGCTTCCATGTCCTGACTATTATAAACAGTGCTGCAATGAACATTGGAGTACATGTGTCTCTTTCAATTCTGGTTTCCTCGGTGTGTATGCCCAGGAGTGCAATTGCTGGATCACATGGCAGTTCTATTTCCAGTTTTTTGAGGAATCTCCACACTGTTCTCCATAGTGGCTGTACTAGTTTGCATTCCCACCAACAATGTAAGAGGGTTCCCTTCTCTCCACACCCTCTCCAGCATTTATTGCATGTAGACTTTTGGATAGCAGCCATTCTGACTGGTGTGAAATGGTACCTCATTGTGGTTTTGATTTGCATCTCTCTGATTATGAGGGATGTTGAGCATTTTTTCATGTGTTTGTTAGCCATCTTTATGTCTTCTTTGGAGAAATGTCTGTTTAGTTCTTTGGCCCATTTTTTGATTGGGTCATTTATTTTTCTGGAATTGAGCTGCAGGAGCTGCTTGTATATTTTGGAGATTAATCCTTTATCCGTTGCTTCATTTGCTATTATTTTCTCCCATTCTGAAGGCTGTCTTGTCACCTTGCTTATAGTTTCCTTTGCTGTGCAGAAGCTTTTGATTTTAATTAGGTCCCATTTGTTTATTTTTGCTTTTATTTCCAATATTCTGGGAGGTGGGTCTTGGAGGATCCTGCTGTGATTTATGTCAGAGAGTGTTTTGCCTACGTTCTCCTCTAGGAGTTTTATAGTATCTGGTCTTACATTTAGCTCTCTAATCCATTTTGAGTTTATTTTTGTGTATGGTGTTAGGAAGTGTTCTAGTTTCATTCTTTTACAAGTGGCTGACCAGTTTTCCCAGCACCACTTGTTAAAGGGACTGTCTTTTCTCCATTTTATATTCTTGCCTCCTTTGTGAAAGATAAGGTGTCCATAGGTGCGTGGATTTATCTCTGGGCTTTCTATTTTGTTCCATTGATCTATATTTCTGTCTTTATGCCAGTACCATACTGTCTTGATGATTGTGGCTTTGTAGTAGAGCCTGAAGTCCGGCAGGTTAATTCCCCCAGTTCCATTTTTCTTGCTCAAGATTGCTTTGGCTATTCGAGGTTTTTTGTATTTCCATACGAATTGTGAGATTATTTGTTCTAGTTCTGTGAAAAATATCATTGGTAGCTTGATAGGGATTGCATTGAATGTATAAATTACTTTGGGTAGTATACTTATTTTTACAATATTTATTCTTCCAACCCATGAACATGGTATATTTCTCCATCTATTAGTGTCCTCTTTGATTACTTTCAGTAGTGTTTTATAGTTTCCGACATACAAGTCTTTTGTTTCCTTAGGTAGATATATTCCTAAGTATTTAATTCTTTTCGTTGCAACAGTGAATGGAATAGTTTCCTTAATTTCTCTTTCTATTTTCTCATTATTAGTGTATAGGAATGCAAGGGATTTCTGTGTGTTGATTTTATATCCTGCAACTCTACTGTATTCATTGATTAGCTCTAGTAGTTTTCTGGTAGAGTCTTTAGGGTTTTCTGTGTAGAGGATCATGTCATCAGCGAACAGTGAAAGTTTTACTTCTTCTTTTCCAATTTGTATTCCTTTTATGTCTTTTTCTGCTCTGATTGCTGTAGCCAAAACTTCCAGAACTATGTTGAATAGTAGTGGTGAGAGTGGGCACCCTTGTCTTGTTCCTGACTTTAGGGGAAATGCTTTCAGTTTTTCACCACTGAGGATAATGTTTGCTGTGGGTTTGTCATATATAGCTTTTATTATGTTGAGGTATGTCCCTTCTATTCCCACTTTCTGGAGGGTTTTTATCATAAATGGATGTTGAATTTTGTCGAAGGCTTTCTCTGCATCTATTGAGATAATCATATGATTTTTATTTTTCAGTTTGTTAATGTGGTGTATTATGTTGATTGATTTGTGGATATTGAAGAATCCTTGCATTCTTGGGATAAAGCCCACTTGGTCATGATGTATGATCTTCTTAATGTGTTGTTGGATTCTGATTGCTAGAATTTTGTTAAGGATTTTTGCATCTATGTTCATCAGTGATATTGGCCTGTAGTTTTCTTTTCTTGTGGGGTCTTTACCAGGTTTTGGGATTAGGGTGATGGTGGCCTCATAGAATGAGTTTGGAAGTTTCCCTTCCTCAGCAATTTTCTGGAAGAGTTTGAGTAGAATAGGTGTTAGCTCTTCCCTAAATTTTTGGTAGAATTCAGCTGTGAAGCCATCTGGACCTGGGCTTTTGTTTGCTGGAAGATTCCTGATTACAGTCTCTAGTTCTGTGCTTGTGATGGGTCTATTCAGATTTTCTATTTCTTCCTGGTTCAGTTTTGGAAAGTTGTACTTTTCTAGGAATTTGTCCATTTCTTCCAGGTTATTCATTTTATTGCCATATAATTGCTGATAGTATTCTCTAATAATCCTTTGTATTTCTGTGTTGTCAGTTGTGATCTCTCCATTTTCATTTCTAATTTTATTGATTTGGTTCTTCTCCCTTTGTTTCTTGATAAGTCTGGCTAGTGGTTTGTCAATTTTATTTACTTTCTCAAAAAACCAGCTTTTGGCTTTGTTGATTTTTGCTATGGTCTCTTTTGTTTCTTTTGCATTTATCTCTGCCCTAATTTTTATGACTCCTTTCCTTCTACTGACCCTGGGGTTCCTCATTTCTTCCTTTTCTAGTTGCTTTAGATGTAGAGTTAGGTTATTTAGTTGACTTTTTTCTTGTTTCTTGAGATGTGCCTGTATTGCTATGAACTTCCCCCTTAGCACTGCTTTTACAGTGTCCCAGAGGTTTTGGGTTGTTGTGTTTTCATTTTCATTCATTTCTATGCATATTTTGATTTCTCTTTTGATTTCTTCTATGATTTGTTCATTGTTCAGCAGCGTGTTGTTCAGCCTCCATATGTTGGCATTTTTAATAGTTTTTCTCCCATAATTGAGATCTAATCTTACTGCATTGTGGTCAGAAAAGATGCTTGGAATGATTTCAATTTTTTTTAATTTACCAAGGCTAGATTTATGGCCCAGGTTGTGATCTATCCTGGAAAAGGTTCCGTGTGCGCTTGAGAAAAAGGTGAAATTCATTGTTTTGGGGTGAAATGTCCTATAGATATCTATTAGGTCTAACTGGTCTATTGTATCATTTAAAGTTTGTGTTTCCTTGTTAATTTTCTGTTTAGTTGATCTATCCATAGATGTAAGTGGGGTATTAAAATCTCCCACTATTATTGCATTGTTGTTAATTTCCCTTTTCATACTTGTTAGTAATTGTCTTACATATTGCAGTGCTCCTATGTTGGGTGCATAAATATTTATAATTGTTAAGTTATATTTTCATCTTGGATTGATCCTTTGATCATTATGTAGTTTCCTTCTTTGTCTCTTTTCACAGCCTTTGTTTTAAAGTCTATTTTATCTGATATGAGTATTGCTACTCCTGCTTTCTTTTGGTCTCTATTTGCATGGAATATCTTTTTCAAGCCCTTCACTTTCAGTCTGTATGTGTCCCTCGTTTTGAGGTGGGTCTCTTGCAGACAACATATATGGGGTTCTTGTTTTTGTATCCATTCAGCCAGCCTTTGTCTTTTGGTTGGGGCATTCAACCCATTTACGTTTAAGGTAATTATTGATAAGTACGATCCCGTAGCCATTTTCTTTATTGCTTTGGGTTTGAGTTTATACACCCTTTCTGTGTTTCCTGTCTAGAGAAGATCCTTTAGCATTTGTTGGAGAGCTTGGTGATGCTGTATTCTCTCAGCTTTTGCTTGTCTGTAAAGCTTTTGATTTCTCCTTCATATTTGAATGAGATCCTTGCTGGGTACAGTAGTCTGGGCTGTAGGGTATTTTCTTTCATCACTTTAAGTTTGTCTTGCCATTCCCTTCTGGCCTGAAGAGTTTCTGTTGAAAGATCAGCTGTTATACTTACGGGAATCCCCTTGTGTGTTATTTGCTGCTTTTCCCTTGCTGCTTTTAATATTTGTTCTTTGTGTTTGATCTTTGTTAATTTGATTAATATGTGTCTTGGAGTATTTCACCTTGGGTTTATCCTGTTGGGGACTCTTTGGGTTTCTTGGACTTGGGTGATTATTTCTTTCCCAATTTTAGGGAAGTTTTCAACTATTATCTCCTCAAGTGTTCTCTCATGGTCTTTCTTTTTGTCTTCTTCTTCTGGGACTCCTATGATTCGAATGTTGGAGCGTTTAACATTGTCCCTGAGGTCTCTAATATTGTTCTCATTTCTTTTAATTCGTTTTTCTTTTTTCCTCTCTGTTTCATTTATTTCTACTAGCTCGCTTATCCTGTCTTCTGCCTCTGTTATTCTACTGTTTGTTCCCTCCAGAGTGTTTCTGATCTCATCTATTGCATTATTCATTGTATATTGACTCTTTTTTATTTCCTCTAAGTCCTTATTAAACCTTTCTTCCATCTTCTCAATCCTTTTCTCCAGGTTATTTATCTGTAACTCCATTTTGTTTTCAAGATTTTGAATCATTTCCACCACCAAAATTCGAAATTCTTTATCAGGTAGATTCCCTATATCTTCCTCTTTTGTTTGTGTTAGTGGGCATTTATCTTGTCCCTTTACTTGCTGGGTATTTCTCTGCCTCTTCATCTTGCTTATATTGCTTTGCTTGGGGTGGCCTTTCCCTCTTCTGGCAGTTTGTGGAGTTCTCTTTATTATGTAGTTTCCTCGCTGTGTGTGGGGTTGGACGCGTGACTTGTCAAGGTTCCCTGGTTAGGGAAGCTTGTGTCGGTGTTCTGGTAGGTGGAGCTGGATTTCTTCTCTTTGGAGTGCAGTGAAGTGTCCAGTAATGAGTTATGAGATGTCAGTGGGTTTGGAGTGACTTTGGGCAGCCTGTATATTGAAGTTCAGGGCTATTTTCCTGTGCTGCTGGAGAATTTGCATGGTATGTCTTGCCCTAGAACTTGTTGACCCTTGGGTGGTGCTTGGTTTTAGTGTAGGTATGGAGACGTTTGATGAGCTCCTATCGATTAATGTTCCCTGGAGTCAGGAGTTCTCTGGTGGTGTCAGGATTCAGGCTTAAGCCTCTTGCCTCTGGTTTTTCGTCTTATTCTTGGAGTAGCCTCTAGACTACTCTATCTGTCATTTCCAAGGTTGTTCCCTCTGTTTTAGCTTCTGTTTGCTGGTCTCCAGTGTCTAATTTCCGCCCTGATACTAGGGGGTGGGTGGACACTTTTTAAGGCTCAGTTGTTCAGTCCTGTTCTGGGAAGGGAGGAACGCTGCAGACAAATATCTCTGGCGTCTGTGGGGAGTGCTCGCAGCGTCTCGGTCACACTGGGTTTGCCCCCACTTGCAGCGCGTGTGTTGTCCCAGTCTACACTGCACAGGCTCTAGGTTGCTCTGCTGGGAACTCTCTGAGGCCGGCGCCGGGTTGTATGCACTTCCCAGGTTTGAGCGGCTCAAGTTCAGGTTCTCGGGTACTCCACAAAGGCACAGACTTGGTTGGGCCTGCGTTTTGTGTCTTCCCCGGTCCAAGCAACTCAGGGGACCAGGTGTTTGGCAAGCGTGGTCGCTGGGACTTATCGCCTCCCCAGTCCCTGCCACTCGGTTTTCTGGGTATACAACCGGCACAACTTCTCAGGGGGACATCGACCGGCCCGAGCCCAAGAAGTCCTGATTAGCAAAAATCCTGCCTCTAGTTTATATCGGATGCCTTTCTGGGGCCGCGGTTGCCCCCTCTGGCTCTGGCTGCCCTCCCTGCCTGTCTTGGCGGGGGATGAGGGATGGGCCGATCACAGCTGGCTTGCTCTGCTGTCCTTTGTTCTGTGAGTGGGGCTGGCAGAGTCTTAGGTTAGAGCTTTCCATCTTTTCGTGGGGAAGCTATCTCAGTCTTCTTTGCTATCCCCAGTTCTTTCAGGTTGTTCTCGCGGCATTCAAGCCCAGTCCTCTCTCTAAGCAGTTCAGCCGTCCCCTCCCTGCCCAGCCCCCGCTTGCTAATGGTGTATGCAGGCGTCTGCGCTACTTCTCCACTGGGAGTTACTGTTTGGCAGGTAATCTGTGGGTTTTAACCACCTCTTTCTTTTTCCTCCCGGTTATGTGGCCCTCTGAGCTTCCAAGGTTCGCCACAGATTCGCCAGTGAGAGTGTTTCCTGGTGTTTGGAAACTTCTCTCTTTTTAAATCCTCCCTTCCTGGAATGGAGCTCCGTCCTTACTTCTTTTGTCTTTCTTTTTATCTTTTATGTTTTTTCCTACCTCCTTTAGAAGACAATGGGCTGCTTTCCTGGGTGCCTGATGTCCTCTGCCAGCATTCAGAAGTTGTTTTGTGGACTTTACTCCGAGTTCAAATGTTCTTTTGATGAATTTGTGGGGGAGAGAGTGGTCTCTCTGTCCTATTCCTCCGCCATCTTGTTCCTGGCCTCCCAAATGAAAGTTTTAATTCAATGAAACACACAACCATGCAGAGGAATTCTATGGCAAATTCTTTTGTAAAACCAAAAATCCTTTAATAATATATAAATGATAGCTATTCTTTATATTTTTTGGTGAAATTTCATATGAATGCCCAGAATACTTTTCTATACCTTTCTACAGTTTTCTTTTTTTTTAATTTTTTTTAATTGAAGGATATTTGCTTTAGAGAATTTTGTTGTTTTCTGCCAAACCACAGCATGAATCAGCCATAGGTATACACATATCCCCTCTCTTTTGAATCTCCCTCCCATTTCCTTCCCCATCCCACCCCTCTAGATTGGTACAGAGCCCCTGTCTGAGCTTCCTGAGCCATGCAGCAAATTGCCGTTGGCTATCTATTTTACATATGGTAATGTAAGTTTCCATGTTACTCTTTCCATGCATCTCACCCTCTCCTTCCCTCTCCCCATGCCCATAAGTCTATTCTCTATGTCTTTTTCATCATTGTTGCCCTGTAAATAAATTCTTCAGTATCATTTTTCTAGATTCCATATATGTGCATTAGAATACGATATTTATCTTTCTCTTTCTAACTCACTTCACTCTGTATAATAGGTTCTAGGTTCATCCACCTCATCAGAACTGACTCAGATGTGTTCCTTTTTATGACTGAGTAATATTCCATTGTGTATATGTACCACAACTTCTTTATCCATTCATCTGTCAATGGACATCTAGGTTGCTTCCATGTTCTGCTGCTGCTGCTGCTGTGTAACTTCAGTCCTGTCCGACTCTGTGTGACCCCATAGACAGAAAAGCCCACCAGGATCCCCCGTCCCTGGGATTCTTCAGGCAAGAACACTGGAGTGGGTTGCCATTTCCTTCTCCAATGTGTGAAAGTGAAAAGTGAAAGTGAAGTTGCTATGCCTAGGAGTGGGATTGCTGGGTCATATGGTGGTTTTATTCCTAGCTTTTTAAGGAATCTCCATACCGTCTTCCAAGGTGGTTGTATCAATTTATATTCCCACCAACAGTGCAAGAGCATTCCCTTTTCTCCACACCCTTTATTTATTGTTGGTAGACTTTTTATGATCACCATTCTGACTGGTATGAGGTGATATCTCATCGCAGTTTTCATTTGCATTTCTCGAATAATTAGTGATATTGAGCATCTTTTCATGTGTTTATGAGCCATCTGTATGTCTTCTTTGGAGAAATGTCTGTTTACATCTTTTTCCCACTTTTTGATTGGGTTGCTTGTTTTTCTGGCATTGCGTTGTATGAGCTGCTTGTATATTTTGGGAATTAATCCTTTGTCAGTTGTTTCATTTGCTACGATTTTCTCCCATTCTGAGGGTTGTCTTTTTACCTTGCTTATAGTTTCCTTTGCTATGCAAATCTTTTAAGTTTAATCAGGTCCCACTTGTTTACGGTTTTTATTTTCTTTATTCTAGGAAGTGGGTCATAGAGGATCTTGCTTTGATTTATGTCATCGAGTGTTCTGCCTATGTTTTCTTCTAAGAGTTTCAAGTTGCTGGTCTTACATTTAGGTCTTTAATCCATTTTTAGTTTATCTTTGTGTATGGTGTTAGGAAGTGTTCTAATTTCATTCTTTTACAAATATCTATCCAGTTTTCCCAGCACTATTTATTGAGGAGACTATCTTTGCCCCATTCAATATTCTTGCTTCCTTTGTCAAAAATAAAGTACCCATAGGGGCTTGGGTTTATTTTTTGGCTTTCTATCTTGTTCCATTCATCTATATTTCTGTTTTTGTGCCAGCAGCATACTGTCTTGATGACTGTAGCTTTGTAGTATGATTTGAAGTCAGGAAGGTTGAGTCCTCCAGCTCCATTCTTCTTTCGCAGGATTGCTTTGGCTAATTTGGGGTCTTTTGTGTTTCCATATGACTTGTGAAATCTTTTGTTTTAGTTCTGTGAAAAATATCATTGGTAATTTGATAAGGATTGCATTGAATCTGTAGACTGAATTTGGTAGAACAGCTATTTTCACAATATTTATTCTTGTTACCCAGTAACTTGAAATATCTCTTCATCTGTTTGTGTCATCTTTGATTTCTTTCATCAGTGTCATAATTTTTTGTGTACAATTCTTTTGTCTCCTTAGTTAAGTTTATTCCTAGATATTTAATTCTTTTTGTTGCAGTGGTGAATGGGATTGATTCCTTAATTTCTTTTTCTGATTTTTTACTGTTAGTATATAGAAATGCAAGTGATTTCTGTGTATTGATTTTGTGTTCTGCAACTTAAATTCACTGATTCAGTTCAGTTCAGTCGCTCAGTCGTGTCCGACTCTTCGCGATCCCATGAATCACAGCACACCAGGCCTCCCTGTCCATCACCAACTCCCAGAGTTCACTCAAACTCATGTCCATCGAGTCGGTGATGCCATCCAGCCATCTCATCCTCTGACGTCCCCTTCTCCTCCTGCCCCCAATCCCTCCCAGCATCAGGGTCTTTTCTATTGAGTCAACTCTTCACCTGAGGTGGCCAAAGTACTGGAGTTTCAGCTTTAGCATCAGTCCTTCCAATGAACACCGAGGACTGATCTCTTTTAGGATGGACTTCTTGGACCTCCTTGCAGTCCAAGGGACTCTCAAGAATTAGCTCTAGTAATTTTCTGATACTATCTTTAGGGTTTTCTATGGACAGTATCATGTCCATGCAAACAATGAGAGCTTTACTTCTTTTTTTCTGATCTGGATTCCGTTTATTTCTTTTTCTTCTCTGATTGCTATAACTAAGACTTCTAGAACTATGTTGAATAATAGTGGTGAAAGTGGATACCCTTGTCTTGTTCCTGATCTTAGGGGGAATGCTTTCACTTTTTCACTATTGAGAATAATCTTTGCTGTAGGCTTATCATATATGGCCTTTACTATGTTGAGGTAGGTTCTTTCTATTCCCATTTTTTGAAGAGTTTCAATCATAAATGGGTGCTGAATTTTGTCAAAGGCTTTTTCTGCATCTATTGAGATGATCATATGGTTTTCATCTTTCAATTTGAAAATATGATGTATCACATTGATTGATTTGCATATATTGAAGAATCCTTGCATTCCAGGAATAAACCCAACTTGATCATGGTGTATGAGCTTTTTGATGTTTTGCTGAATTCTGTTTACTAAAATTTTGTTGAAAATTTTTGCATCTATGTTCATCAGTGATATTGGCCTATAGTTTTCTTTTTTTGTGTTGTCTTTGTCTGGTGTTGATATCAGGGTGATGTTGGCCTCGTAGAATGAGTTTGGAAGTGTTCCTTCCTCTGCAATTTTTTTGAAAGAGTTTTAGAAGGATAGGCATTAGCTCATCTCTAAGATTGCCGGGAGAAATATCAATAACCTCAGATATGCAGATGACACCACCCTTATGGCAGAAAGTGAAGAGGAACTCAAAAGCCTCTTGATGAAAGTGAAAGAGGAGAGTGAAAAGGTTGGCTTGAAGCTCAACATTCAGAAAACAAAGATCATGGCATCTGGTCCCATCACTTCATGGGAAATAGATGGAAAAACAGTGGAGACAGTGTCAGATTTTTTTTGGGGGGGGCTCCAAAATCACTGCAGATGCTGATTACAGTCATGAAATTCAAAGACGCTTATTCCTTGGAAAGAAAGTTATGACCAACCTGGATAGTATATTGAAAAGCAGAGACATTACTTTGCCAACCAAGGTCCGTCTAGTCAAGGCTATGGTTTTTCCCGTGGTCATGTATGGATGTGAGAGTTGGACTGTGAAGAAGGCTAATTGCCGAAGAATTGATGCTTTTGAACTGTGGTGCTGGAGAAGACTCTTGAGAGTCCCTTGGACTGCAAGGAGATCCAACCAGTCCATTCTAGAGGAGATCAATCCTGGGTGTTCATTGGAGGGACTGATGCTAAAGCTGAAACTGCAATACTTTGGCCACCTCATGAGACGAGCTGATTCACTGGAAAAGACTCTGATGCTGGGAGGGATTGGGGGCGGGAGGAGAAGGGGACGACAGAGAATGAGAAGGCTGGATGGCATCACTGACTCTGTGGACATGAGTTTGAGTGAACTCCGGGAGTTGGTGATGGACAGGAAGGCCTGGCGTGCTGTGATTCATGGGGTCGTGAAGAGTCGGACACGATTGAGCGACTGAACTGAACTAAACTGAACTGAAATGTTTGATAGAATTCTCCTGTGAAACCATCTGGTCCTGGGCTTTTGTTTTTTGGGAGATTTTTTTTATCACAGCTTCAATTTCAGTGCTCGTAATTGGGTTGTTAATACTTTCTATTTCTTCTTGGTTCAGTCTTGGAAGAGTGAACTTTTCTAAGAATCTGTCCATTTCTTCCAGGTTATCCATTTTATTGCCATATAGTTGTTCCTAATAGTCTCTTATAATCCTTTGTATTTCTGCATTATCTGTTGTAACCTCTCTTTTATTTCTAATTTTATTGATTTGATTCTTCTCTTTTTTTAATGAGTTTGGCTAAAGGTTTGTCAATTTTGTTTATCTTCTCAAAGAACCAGCTTTTAGTTTTATTAATCTTTACTATCATTTCTTTCATTTCTGCTCGGATCTTTATGATTTTTTTCCTTCTATTAATTTTGGATTGTTTTTTTTTTGTTATTGTTCTTCTTTTTCCAGTTATTTTAGGTGTAAAGTTAGGTTGTCTATTTGATGTTTTGTTTCTTGAGGTAGGAATGTATTGCTATAAACTTACCTCTGAGAACTGCTTATGCTGCATCCTATAGGTTTTGAGTTGTCATGTTTTCATTGTTATTTGTTTCTAGAAATTTTTTAATTTCCCTTTTGATTTCTTTGGTAACCTGTTGGTTATTTAGAAACGTGTTGTTTAGTCTCCATGTGTTTGTGTTTCTTACAGTTTTTTTCTTGTAATTGATATCTTGTCTCATAATGTTGTGGTCAGAGAAGATGCTTGATATGATTTCAATTTTCTTAAATTTACTGAGATTTGATTTGTGATCCAAGATGTGGACTATCCTGGAGAATGTTCCATGTGCACTTGAGAAGAAAGTGTATTCTTCTGCATTTGAATGTAATGTCCTGAAGATATCAATGAGATCCATCTCGTCTAATGTATCATTTAAGACTTGTTCTTTCTTATCAATTTTCTGTTTTGATGATATGTCCATTGGTGTGAGTGGGGTGTTAAAGTCTCCTACTATTATTGTGTTACTGTCAATTTCTCCTTTTATATCTGTCAATGTTTGTCTTATGTATTGAGGTACTCTTATGTTGGGTGCATAGATATTTACAATTGTAATGTCTTCCTCTTGGATTGATCCCTTGATCATTATGTAGTGTCCTTCCTTATCTCTTGTAATCTTCTTTATTCTAAGGTCTATTTTAAAGTTTGTGTTCAGACCATGGCTCTGCCACTTCAAATTGAGTGACACTGGTGAAGTCAACTGCTGTCTCTGAGCCTCATTTTCTTATTTATAACAAGGGCTGCTGCTGCTGCTGCTGCTAAGTCACTTCAGTCGTGTCCGACTCTGTGTGACCCCATAGACGGAAGCCCATCAGGCTCCCCCATCCCTGGGATTCTCCAGGCAAGAACACTGGAGTGGGTTGCCATTTCCTTCTAGCGATCACCAAAGCTATCCTACGTGGCAGTTGTTTAATAAGCAGTAACAATTTTTACCTTTCTATGCCAGCCTAGAAGTGCAGACAAATATAGTGCAATTTTTAGGACAATAAAATATTTGTATTATTTGGCATTTTCACAAACATTAAAAACCATGGCAGAGGACCCCAGTGAATCCATCAGGAATATTCCTGGGGGTCTCAAGTGGTTTTTACTTTTACTTTTCCATAGTAGGAAAAGCAGAAAAGGAGGAGAGACAGTGGTCTGACACAGCTAATGGTTGATCAAGTGGGAGTTGATCATCAGTTTAGTAACCATCTCTGAAGCCAAACTGTAAGTCTCATGGCACCTGATGTTGTTAAACTCCTGGGATCAAGGTGAGAATTAACAGTCATGAGTAAAAGTGATTCTGATTGGAGCTGTGTTTCCTATGTGAACTTATTACTTCTTTGAAAATAAAAAACATTTCAAACCTTTTCAAAAATACAAAAACAAAAGAATTAGGATGGATGTGTCTTGAGTTTTGTAATTTAAATAAAGTCATTAACTTATAAGGGCTTTCCCATGTATCTGAGCACCAACTATGGGTGCACCAGTTAAGCTGGTATATAAATATAAGTTATTCACAATCTCTGCCCTTGCAAAACACATCCCAGTCAGGAAGAGAATCAAATAAATATCTAAGTTCAATACAGGGAATATGTAACATATACATGACAGTGCAAGGGTCTGTTGGGAAAATCAAGTACACTTATTAGAAAAAAAATCACAGGTTTCCTCCTTCTGTTTTGAGCTTTGAAGCAGTGAACCCACAGTGATGTAAATAACCTGTGAGTCAAAGTTGTCATTATCCTGTGTTGCTGTTTTAGGATACTTAACATATTTACTACATTCATACATGTGACTAAAAACACACTTTTTTTTTGTCCTGTCAGGTAAAATTTTACAAAGTCAAATTTTTTTCCACAGGTTAGAGAAAAACTACCTTAATTTTAAACCTCATGCTATTCCTTGAGAAATGTATCCCCTTTACAGGAAAAGTGAGGAGAAGCATTGACTAAACAGGACTTAAAAGGAAGAAGGCTATGAGTAGACTTTCTCATAAATATCAAGCAAAACTTTCTAATACAGAAAGAATCCACTATTATATAAAATATGTATTTTCTTTGCTGACATAGTTAAATTTTCACAAGCATTCTTTATAGACTACTCACCAATATGTGAAATAAGGCTGCACAAGACAGATGAAAATAGGCCGTTCATGGCAGGAGCCCAAGCCTTCACTAAAACCGAGTAAATTGTAGAGAGGCAAGAGAGGGATAGCTTGATGGAGAGTAGAAGTTCTGTCAACACTTTCAGATATGGATCAGCATGGAAACTGTCAAGGTCATGAAAAAGAAGCAAAGACCAAGGCACTGCTGAAGACCTGAGCCAGCTAAGAGGCTGTGACTAAATGCAATGTCAGTCAGGATTGCTTCCTGGAGCAGAAAGAAGTCATGAATGGAAAAGCTGGTGAAATCCAAGTAAAGTCTGAAACTTCGTTATGTTAACAACAGAGAAAACTAAGTGAGGAGGGTAAGAATTCTCTGTACTATCTTTGTACCTTTTAAAATAATTCTAAAACTCTTCCAAAATAATACAAAGTTCATTGGTTTTTTTTTTTTAATGGATCAGTAACAATCATGAGAGGAAAATAACATTTTCCCCTTCAGCTACTCAGTTCATTCATTCATCTCTGTGTGTGATCACTTATTAACTGCCAATGCACTAATTACTGTTACAGGCACTAGACACACAGCAGTGAATTAAACAAAAATTGTGTTCTCTTGGAGTGTGCATTTTAGTTGAGGGAGAGATTATAGACAATACACTGTGCTATGCTCAGTCTCTCAGTGCTATCTGACTCCTTGTGACGCCATGGACTGTAGCCTGCCAGGTTCCTCTGTCCATGGGATTCTCCAGGCAAGAATACTGGAGTGGGTTGCCTTGTCCTCCTCCAGGGCATCTTCCCAACCCAGGGATCAAATCCTTGTCTCCCACATTGCAGGTGGATTATTTACCAACTGAGACACCAGGGAAGCCCAGACAATATATTAGTAAGTAAATAAATAAGTGCATGTCAGGGGATGATAAATACTATGAACATGTTAATGTCAATCCCTGAAAAGTAATAGGGCATGAGTGGCTATCCCAGAGGGTGTTCAGAGAAGGTCTATCTGAGGAACTGAAATCGGAGCCGAATGCAATGAAGAAATGCACCAGCCTGGTAACTGGGGAAGAATGGTCTCAGATGAAGAAACAGTGATGCAAAGGCCTGGTACCCAGAGTGTGTCTGGAGTCTTAAAAATTTGTTAAAAAACATATTATAATCCACATGATAGTAACATGTATTTTTGTTTTAGTTAAGAACAAACATTATTTGAGCCTTTGAGGTATTATCACTACTGTGTTAGTTGTTTGGAGTTAAAAAAAAGTGAAGAGCCATATTTCCTCTCCAAGTAAAATATTCCAATTCTTTCCATTAACTTTCTGCCTCCATTTCTTCACTACCACCCAAATAAAGCTGAACCTGAAGCAATGCGGCCTGACTTACGTAATGTATCTGAAATAGTTCCAGTTTAAAAAAGGAACTATTATAACTTTACTATCTTCACTCTACTGTTCTATCAAAGATTACTAATGATCACCTAGGCACTGTTGACTGTAAGTTCTTAAAATTCTTAGTCCTACTCACTACTCAGTCCTTCTCTTGCTTGTATCTGCTTTGAAGATGTTTCTACCTGCATAATACAGAGAGCATAACATGTACTAGTCAGTGTGTTAAGGTTTTATGTACATTATAATTTATTTTATTCATTAGCCCTACGAACTGGGTGTTACTAGCTGTACCTTACAGGAATGAAAAACTGAATCTCAGAAAGACTACCCAACTTGCTTAAGAGCTCGTATGTAGTAACTAGGGATTTTTTATTTTTTGCTTCTCTGAATCTTAGTTGTGGCATGTGGGATCTTTAGTTATGGCATACAAACTCCTAGTTGCAGCATGTGGGATTTTGTTCTATAACCAGGGATTACACTTGTGTCTCCTGCATTGGGGGCGTGGAGTCTTCCGACACTGAAACACCAGGGAAGTCCCAAGAATAGAAATTGAAACACATGCCCACCAAGTTCTAAAAACCCATTCTTTTTACCATTTCTTCCTACTAGCTCTGACCTGTGCTCACGCCTTCCTCCCAGAAATCTTTGGAAAAGACTCTTATCTAGGCCTGAACTTCCAAGAATTTCCATCTTTTTTGCCAGCACTCATTCACGGTTTAACATTCAAAACTCTAAAAAATATTATATCATCTTCCCACATTTACATCTCTTCAACTAGTCTTAATTCTGTCAACTTTATTATTGGGTTGGCCAAGAAGTCCCTTCAGTTTAAGTAAAAATAAGAGACACACTTTTCATTTTCACTGAGAACTTTATTGAACAATGTAATGAATGTTTTGTCCCACTGTCTTCTGACATTTCCCAGGCAACTTCATAATTCCATCTTTCCAAAACTTTTTATCTTTTTGAGCAAAGAACTGTTCCAGGTGACTTTTATAGTCTTCCAGAGAACTGAAATTTTTTCCATTAAGAATTTTTGAAAATTGAAATAAATGGATAACCAAAGGTGCAATGTCTAGTGAACACTACACACACACAGAGAGATATGTATAGATAATATATAAGATCTAAAATTTTATATATGCATTATGTATATGTATACATATGAATTATATATGTATATATATTTGTGCATATATATAAAATTAAAACATTTACACATTTCTACACTTCAAATTTGGCAGAAATTCTTTTCTTATCCAGAGAAAATCCAACAGCCCCTATCCTCATAGTTGGCACAGGAGGCCCTCTTATAATTGATTATAAGGTTAAGACTGTGTTATCTTTTTCTGGGAGGAAAGAACAGCTCTTGCTGCACTCCATCCATGTTTTGTCTCTAATAAAGCTTCAGGGTCATTCTCTGTTGGTTCAAAGTGTATTTCCTTTTCTCCAGTTTGCCTTGCTTAGAAGTAATGAATAGCTTGAGGCAGCTCTCTAGTCACAGGTCTGATATGGACTCACTAGACAGCAATTCCGTATTTTCAGCCCTGGGTTTTGTATCTTTAAAACCAAGAGTAGAGCAAGAGTCGTCTCATAACTTGACATGGTTCTTGATAGCATTCTCCCTGAAGAACTCAATATCCAGATTTCTAGGAGACAGTTCATAATCTCTTTCAAGGGATTTGTGTTACAGGTAAGGAAGTCATTCATAACATTTGGTCATTACTTGTTACCATTGGAAAAGTTTATTAGGATCCCCAGCTCAATGAATTCTACCCCAAAGTAGAGGAAGGACCCAATAACCTCCTCAAACTTGTGGTCACTGACCTGAGACAAAGCACTGAAGAAAAGGAACAGGACACTGACTTATCCAGGCTGTACAAGTTGTCTGCTGGGTAAAGAGCCAGCAGAGGGTGGTCACAAAGAATTTGGATTTTCAAGTTAAAGTTGTTGCTGTTGTTCAGTCGCTCAGTTGTGTCTCTTTGTGACCACATGGACTGCAGCACGCCAGGCTTCCCTGTCCATCACCATCTTCCAGAGCTTGCTCAGACTCATGTTCATTGAGTTGGTGATTCCATCCAACCATCTTGTCCTCTGTTGTCAAGTTAAAGAGATCTTGATTAAATCTCAATTGGGCTGCTGAATATACGTAACGTCAGAAAGCCTCAGTTCCTTTAATATATAAATAATGTTTTCTTATTATAGTTTTTTATTGAGGATTAAGAGAGATAATACATGTAAATATTTAATATACTGGCTGGAAAAATAATAATCTCTCACTCAGCATGAGTTATTTGTTTCAGCCTCAAACTTCAAATATGGATGAGGTAGTTTAGTTACATAATGTCTAACATTTTGAGATCTAATTATACCATGCCTCAAAATTCAAAGAATTTTCATACTTCAGTTTGAGGTTAGATCTCACAGTAGCATAAGAGGAATAAAGTTGTAATAGTAATAACTCTAAAAAGACCACAATCAATTAACAAATGCTTGTTGAACATTTCAGTATGTATACAGATACCAAAAAAAGAACACCAAATGTTCAATAAAAATCAGTTCCAGGTAGTGAAATGTGCTAGACAGATTGAGTGGAGCCAGCATGGAGGTTTTCCTTACGGTGAAGATGCAAGAAAAGGGAGGTATGAAGCTCACACACCACACTTGGAAGAAGGGAGGGAGTAGGGAACAGAAAGGCCAGAAAGATGTTAACCAAGTCTGAATTGAGGGCAAGAGAGTTCAATATTCTTTCAGTAGACTTCCAATGTCCTGGTCATTCCAATATCCAAATAAAGCAAACGTGGATTTCTCTAAATTGAGGAAGTGCCTTGAAATAATTTCTTCAAGAATTTGCATGCAACTTCAGCTAGAATTCATCAGCCTAATGGGGTCCCTCTGGGATCCAGCAGCAAAAGCACAGCACTGAAGAAGCTGCCTCACATCTATCTAAAATCCAGTGTTAAATTGTGTGATATAATGAAAGTGACTTTCACGTAAATCAAGACATTCTGGGTCTTCTGGGAGCGAGCATTTTTAGGATTTTCTATGTATGACGATGACACCAGAAAACTACCAGAGCTCATCAATGAATCTGGTAAAGCTGTAGAATACAACATTAATGGACAGAAAACTCCTGCATTCCTATATACTAACAATGAAAGGTCAGAGAGAGAAATTATGGAAACAACTTCATTTACTATTGCAACAAACAGAATGAAATACTAAGGAATAAGCCTACCTAAGGAGATAAAAGACCTGTACTCAGAAAACTATAAGATACTGATGAAAGAAATAAAAGATGACACAAACAGATGGAGAAATATACCATGTTATTGGACTGGAAGAACATTGTGAAAATGACTAAACTACCCAAAGCAATCTACAATTTCAGTGCAAACCCTATCAAATTATCAGTGGCATTTTTGATAGAATTAGAAGAAAATTTTACAATTTTATGGAAACACAAAAGACCATGAACAGCCCAAGCAATCTTCAGAAATAAAAAAAGAGCTGGGTGAAATAAGCTCCCTGACTTCAGACTATACTACAGAGCTACAGTCATTAAAACAGTATGATACTGGCACAAAATCAGAAATATAGATCAGTGGAACTGTATAGAAAGCCAGAGATAAATCCATTCACCAATGGTCAATTCATCTGTGACAAAGGAGGTATAACTATACAATGAAGAAAAGATAGTCTCTTCTATGAAAAACTGGACAGCTACATGTCAAAGAACGAAATTAGAACACTCCTCAACACCACAAGGAAAAATAAACTCAAAATGGACTAAAGACCTAAATGTAAGATCAGATACATTTTCATAGATCCTCTATAAAACACTCAGAGGAAAACATGGGTAGAACACTGTAACATAAACTGCAGCAAGATCTTTTTTTTTTTTTTTTGATCCACTTCCTAGAATAAAAATAAAAAACAAACAAATGGGTCTAATTAAACATAAAAGATTTTGCACAGCAAAGGAAACCATAACAGAAAAACAACCCTTAAAATGGGAGAAAATATGTGCAAATGAAGCAACTGACAAAGGATTAATCTCTAAAATATACAAACAGCTCATGCAGCTCAATATAAACAAAAACAACCCAATTAAACAATGGTGGAACATTTAGATAGCTAATTCTCCAAAGAAGACATACTGATGCCCAAAAATCACATGAAAAGATACTCCAACATTACTAATTACTAGAAAATTATAAATCAAATGAGCTATCACCTCACATTAGTCAGAATGCCATCATCAAAAAGTATCCAAACATTTCATGGCTGTTCCTCTCACTGCATGGAGTCTTAGGTGGTGGGATCATCATATATCTAAGCTGACATGTCTTCCCTCAGGGCACCATGAGGATGGCTTGGCTGTTTTCTAGTGCCTTCTGATTTTTGTGGAGTCACACAGTTTAAGAAAAAAATCTATAAACAATAAATGCTGGAGGGGATATGGAGAAAAGAACCCCCCTGTGGAGAAGGCAATGGCAAGCCACTCCAGTACTCTTGCCTAGAAAATCCCATGGATGGAGGAGCCTGGTAGGCTGCAGTCCGTGGGGTCGCTATGGGTCGGACATGACTGAGCGACTTCACTTTCACACACTGGAGAAAGAAATGGCAACCCACTCCAGTGTTCTTGCCTGGAGAATCCCAGGGACGGGGAGCCTGGTGGGCTTCCGTCTATGGGATCACACAGAGTCGGACACGACTGAAGTGACTTAGCAGCAGCAGCAGCATTAGCAGCAACACTGTGAGTATGTAAATTGGTACAGCCTCTATGCAGAACAGTACAGAGGTTCCTTAAAAACCTAAAAACAGAACTACCATATGACTCAGCAATCCCGCTAGTAGGCATTTGCCTGGAAAAAACCATAATTCAGAAAGATACATGCATCTCAATGTTCACTGCCACACTATTTACAACAGTCAGAACATGGAAAACTAAATGTCCATGGACAGAGGAATGGATAAAGATGTGGTATATACAGACAATGAAATATTACTCAGCCATAAAAAAGGAACAAGGGCTTCCCTGGTGGCTCAGAGGTTAAAGCGTCTGCCTCCAATGCGGGAGACCCGGGTTCGATCCCTGGGTCGGGAAGATCCCCTGGAGAAGGAAATGGTAACCCACTCCAGTATTCTTGCCTGGAGAATCCCATGGACGGAGAAGCCTGGTAGGCTACAGTCCACGGGGTCACAAAGAGTCGGACATGACTGAGCAACTGAACGGAATGGATAAAAAAGGAACAAAAGAATGCCATTTGCAGCAACACTGATGGACCCAGAGATGGACATATTGAGTGAAATCAGACACAGAAATAAAATATCATATGGTATCACTTGTATGTAGAATACAAAAAAAGGGTACAAAAGAATCTAATTCACAAAACTGAAGCAGTCACAGATGTAGAGAACAGACTTACACCTAGGGAATAAGGAAGGGGACAGATAAATTGGGAGGTTGGGGATGAGAGACACATTTCTGTTTATAAAATAGATACCTGAGAAGAACCTGCTATACAGCACAGGGAATGCTACTCCATACTCTGTAATGGCCGAAATGGGAAAAGAATCTTAAAGAGTGGGCACATGTATAACTGATTCACTTTGCTGCACACCTGAGAGTAACACAACATTGTAAATCAAATACACTTCAGTAAAAGAGAGAGAGAGAGACTATGGGTCTTAACTACACCAAAGAGGGGAACGGAGGAAAAGCATGGAGGTTGAGTCAGATTACAAAATGTTCCCCAAAACCCAAATAAAAAGCATTTAACTGAATCATTTGTTGAGCAGTATGCACTTTTAAGAAACTAGGGAGACAGCAATATAAGTAATCCACTGGGAGGGTAAAGGAGAATGTGATTACTCCATCTTATATCAACTTAACTAATTTTTAGTTTCTATTATCTGTTTCCCTACTCCAGAATAGAAGGTGTGTGAAGGCAATCATTTATTTGCTTGCCTACAGTAACTTCAGTGCCTAGTCCACGGTTGTTGAATAAATATGACCTGGGGTATTTTTCTGAAGAAAAACAGGATGGCTAACTATTTTGAAGTCACAGACCACTTGGGTTGGAAGAGATTTCTTGGATATTAAGATTCTTTCCTCCTGCAGATCAGAAGACAGAGAAACACATTTTTATCTAGTGAGGAAAGAGTCTGGATCCCAAGCTTCTATTTTTCCTTCAAAAGTTAGGATCCTGTCAGGCAGAGACATAGATGACAAGCAAAATCAAAGACAGACAAAGGAAACAAAACACACAGATATTTTTAAGTACAGTTTATCCAGGAAATAAAATTATTAATTTAGAAGGAAGAAAACTGTGTATGTAGTGGGAGAAGAGAAGGGGAAAATATAAGTACGACACAACCCTTTACTGTGGCCCAGTCAAGGGAGGGAAGCTTTATGAAGAGCTCAGTGGAACTCTGAAGAATGGAAGGAATATGCATAAGCAGGAAGGAAGGGGAGGAAGAAGCAAGTACACAGAGTGATGCAGAAGCTCCACATTGTCTCAGGGTGGAGAGTCTGTATCAGCTGTACACAGACACATAAGCAAAGAGCCAGATTATGGAAAGCCTAAAAAACTTGAACTACCGCACAATTGCACTCATCTCACATGCTAGTAAAGTCATGCTCAAAATTCTCCAAGTCAGTCTTCAGCAATATGTGAACCGTGAACTCCCAGATGTTCAAGCAGGTTTTAGAAAAGGCAGAGGCACCAGAGATCAAATTGCCAACATCCGCTGGATCATGGAGAAAGCAAGAGAGTTCCAGAAGAGCATCTATTTCTGCTTCGTTGACTATGCCAAAGCCTTTGACTGTGTGGATCACAATAAACTGTGGAAAATTCTGAAAGAGATGGGAATCCCAGACCACCTGACCTGCCTCTTGAGAAACCTGTATGCAGGTCAGGAAGCAACAGTCAGAACTGTACATGGAACAGACTGGTTCCAAATAGGAAAAGGAGCGCGTCAAGGCTGTTTATTGTCACCTTGCTTATTTAACTTATATGTAGAGTACATCATGAGGAAAGCTGGGCTGGAAGAAGTACAAGCTGGAATCAAGATTGCTGGGAGAAATATCAATAATCTCAGATATGCAGATGACACTACCCTTATAGCAGAAAGTGAAGAGGAACTCAAAAGCCTCTTGATGAAAGTGAAAGAGGAGAGTGAAAAGGTTGGCTTGAAGCGCAACATTCAGAAAACAAAGATCATGGCATCTGGTCCCATCACTTCATGGGAAATAGATGGGGAAACAGTGGAAACAGTGTCAGACTTTATTTTTTTGGGCTCCAAAATCACTGCAGATGCTGATTGCAGCCATGAAATTAAAAGACGCTTACTCCTTGGAAGGAAAGTTATGATCAACCTTGATAATATATTAAAAAGCAGAGACATTACTTTGCCAACCAAGGTCCGTCTAGTCAAGGCTATGGTTTTTCCCGTGGTCATGTATGGATGTGAGAGTTGGACTGTGAAGAAAGCTGATCGCCGAAGAACTGATGCTTTTGAACTGTGGTGTTGGAGAAGACTCTTGAGAGTCCCTTGTACCGCAAGGAGATCCAAACAGTCCATTCTAAGGGAGATCGATCCTGGGTGTTCATTGGAGGGACTGATGCTGAAGCTGAAACTGCAATACTTTGGCCACCTCAGGCGACGAGTTGACTCACTGGAAAAGACTCTGATGCTGGGAAAGGTTGAGGGTGGGAGGAGAAGGGGACAACCGAGAATGAGATGGTTGGATGGCATCACCGACTCTGTGGACATGAATTTGAGTGAACTCCGGAAGTTGGTGATGGACAGGGAGGCCTGGCATGCTGTGATTCATGGGGTCGCAGAGAGTCGGACACGACTGAGCGACTGAACTGAACTGAAAAAACTTGCGAAATAGAGTAACAGTAACAGGGAGATATTTAAGACTCTTGGGTACAAATGAGTCCAAATGGATAGTTCTTAAATTTAAGATGTATTTTAAATTTATTCTTTGTTCCCCAAATATATCAGTTATAAAGCTTCCTGATGATTCCATGCCAGCAACAAAGAAAGGCTGTGCATGTATAAATATCTGTGTGTGCGTGTGTGCTAAGATGCTTCAGTCATGTCGGACTCTTTGAGACCCTATGGACTGTAGCCCATTAGACTCCTCTGTCCATGGGATTGTCATGCCCCCCTCCAGGGGATCTTTCTGACCCAGATATCAAACTCATGTCTCATGTCTCCTGTGTTGGCAGACAGGTTCTTTACCACTAGTGTCACCCATGGGGCACCACGGGCTACAGTCCATGGGCTTGCAAAGAGTAGACCAGGCTTCTCTGTCGATGCAATTCTCCAGGCAAGAATACTAGAGTTGCCATTCCCTTTCCCAAGGGATCTTCCTGACCCAGGAATCGAATACATATATAAATATCTATCTATATATACATTAGATTATTAAGCTAAGAGAATTGTATTTACTATAATTTGCTAAGAAAATATTTTCTTCTTTAGCTCAAAAGAGTAGGAGTTTTACAGTTATCACATATTAAGTAAACTGAAGAACTTTTTTTGCTTAACCTTGGAAAATTATATAGAGTTATTTGATAAATTGATGAAGTATTAGCAATTCAGATGATAGAATAAAATGTACAATCAATTGCATAAAGTTCCAGAAACACTTTATTTAAAAATGGAGTTGTAAATGCATAACAAAATAACATAAGTAATAAAGGTAACAAAAATAAATAAGGAGAATAATGTATTCATACAAAATAAAAATAACATAGTAAAAGGCCAAATGTTTGTAATTGAACAAAACTGTGTAAACACTTAAATGATAATGTAAGTAGAATAGATGCTAATATTTTCCTAAACAAATCCTTACCTTCTACTTCCATGTTGATATCATCAGTACCCAAACATTAAACAAAGATGAAGGGTGGTGATTAATTTTTTCTACTCTTTCTTCAAATGGATCAACCCTGTTTTAACATTTCATTTATTCCTTCAAAGCAACTGTATCTTTCCATTCATGCTCTTTAAAACCATTTTTTCAGTCTTCCTTTATTAGACAGAATGGGGAATTTAGCTTTACAAGGAGAACAGTTCATTTGCTTTTTTTTTTAATTTAAAGAAAAATAATGAGATCCATTATATAACAGACTTTTGTTTCTATGTCTCTAAAAACAGGTTTTTTGTTCCTTTTTTTTTTTTTCATCTTTATTAACTGGTCCAACAGTACAGGATTTTAAAAAATCCTGTAAACTTTTGAATTCAACAGTTGCTGCTGCTAAGTCACTTCAGTCGTGTCCGACTCTGTGTGATCCCATAGACGGAAGCCCACCAGGCTCCCCCGTCCCTGGGATTCTCCAGGCAAGAACACTGGAGTGGGTTGCCATTTCCTTCTCCAATGTGTGAAAGTGAAAAGTGAAAGTAAAGTTGCTCAGTCGTGTCCGACCCTTAGCGACCCCATGGACTGCAGCCTACCAGGCTGCTCCATCCACGGGATTTTCTAGGCAAGAGTACTGGAGTGGCTTGCCATTGAATTCAACAGTTACTTTCTTAAAATAAATGTAGTACAGGATTATTGCCAAAATATTAAAGAATATTTCATGAAATTTGCAAAAGTTGCAGCTTTAATCTTTATAAACTGATGGGATCAAGGGTTTCAAAAATCCAGGTCTACTAATAATATTTAACTGAATTAAGAATTACCCAAAATTATAGTGTTCTGGAAACATAAAGATAATTACTTTCTTTTTAAACTTATCCAAATGTGAACTTACTGAAAAGAGAGAAAAAACAAGTTAATAGAAGATACTTTTCATAAGCTTCCTGTTTAGCACAGGCCCGAAGCCTTGGTCGTCATCTTGTAGGGTCCTTATAAATGTGTACGACTGAGACAGGATTTACTATTGGGTCCTACGGGGAAACACACAGAAGCAGTTCATCGCTTGGGAGTAAAACTATCTACTAATCTTATGACTACCGGTTCTCCAAGTTTCCTAATGCCCAAAATTTTAATCTCATGATCATTTCAAGGGAAAAATTCTTTCAACTGTCACATATAAACTTGGTAACACAGGACCTGTATACGTGTTCTTAGTTTTAAAAATAGACTCCACCTATAACCTATCTGCCTAGTTTAATCCTTCTACTTATCATTTGCCCTAAAATGAGACAAAATCTTACTTTCACTAAAAAAAAAAAAAAAAAAAAAGGGAAAAAAGTGCCAAATTGATCTTTTTGAAAGTGGAGTAAAACACTGTGGGGTTAAAACAAATACAATTATCAATCTCCTATATACAAAAAATGATGGTTAGTCCTTATTGATATATAGATAGGTCCACCTACCACTCCCAGCAAATCTTAGTGCAAACATAATAGTTCATTTCCATAAACCCTAAGACAATTTACGCAGCAACGAAGTTATATAAATCACATATATGTTGGAAAATTTTAGAACACAAGAAGGACTGTTCTGAAAGGTCAGTTTTGACTGTGGAGAGCAATATGTCATTGTATCCAATGGTAATGAATACTAATATAAATCCTATTATTAAGAAGCAAATATAAGTGTTTAACAAATCTGTACAGACGAAGAGCAAGTCCATTTCAGGGAGCAGCTTGGCACAGGAGACATGGGGGTCAGAAAGGTTGGGTATTTAGTTTGCTTGTAGGTCACAGCGTGGCTTAAAGAAAAAAAAACAAAGATCTATGAAGGGAAAAGATGCAATTATCTAATTCAATTTGAAAATCATAAAAATCACAAAATGTGAAACTTTCACAATCTAATTTTTCCTCTATGTGCATCAAATGGTCATCTCAATGGTTCGAAAGGATTACTATGGCTCCACGTTATAGATAAAAAATAAATAAATAAAATTAAGAAGACAGAGATAACAAGATTACAGTTGACCAAGCTGTCTTATTTTCGCTAAAAGTCAACACTATGCTGTTTCCAATAATTTTAGTCATTCCACAGGTAATTATTTTAACAAGCAAGAGAAAGTCATTCCTGTACTGTAACGTCCTCCTCTTCCCCATCGGGGTTGAACCTATTGAAATGTATACTGAAATCAGCCTCAGACTCGGCATTCTCAAATTCAGCTGAGACTGCACCAGCAGCAGGATGAAGAACCCTAGCTTCTGGTTGGCAAAGTGTCGGTGTCTGACCCGGGCTGCTGTGGTCATTCACAGGACTGGACTTCTGTTTTGGTGGAGATGGCAAGATAGCACTGGGAAATCCCATGTTGTTCAGAGCCTCCAAAGTCCCATCCGGGTCAATCATAGCATTGATAGCTGAAAGAAAGGAAAGGAATAGAGGGAAAAAGATATAACTATAGATGCAGCTAAATTTGGATATGAATATTGCTTATGATTTGGATAATATTTCAATTACTAATATTTATATGAGCTTTAATTTGGTTAATCCTTCCAATTCTGTATTTAAAACCCCACTTTCAGTAATTCTGGGCCTCATCTATATCGTAGATTATAAAAACCTGAAAGCTTTCTATGGTCCCTTGAGGAGGCTACTTACACAGGCATCTGAACTTGCTGGAAGACTAGGATTTGGAGATGTGGAATTCAGGAAAGGTCTCTTTGAAATATGCTTTAATCATTATAAGAGGATGATGAAAATACTGGTTATGACTGAAAGAAACTACTCCTGGCTTTATTTTTTACTCAGATAATTGGGATTAGTTGCTAAGATGGGGTTCAGAGTAACATGAAAATTGAGGAGGCAAATAGCACACTCTGAAGCTACCATAGCATATTGTCATTCATCCTGGTGAGGATGCTAGGGTATTTGCCATGCACAAGTATATATTTATGGACCACTGAGCCATAAAAATCCTTCATAGCCTAGATATTCATATTCCATGGCAACCCCAGCAGGCCAAACAGACCTTGCATTCTCCATAGCAAGGGCCAGATAAAGACCAGCTTTCAATCCAAAAGATCCTTGAGCAGACAAGGGAAAGTCTTTAGCAGTGATTTTCAACGTGGTATTGGGTAGAGAGTAGAGTTGAGGAAAAGAAGCATCACAGATAGAAGAATTATTTAAGAGATTCTTTTTAAAAGCATCCTCCCTCCTGCCAGCTAACAATCAGGTAAACAAGCCACTTTGCCTCATGGAGGTATACGCTTAGGTGTGCTGAGGCTGAGAAAAGATTCAGAACCACTTAGCCAGGACCAACACATAATGCCTATGATAATTCAAACAAATACTGAGTAAAATTAGCAACCAACTCTGGAATCTGCCTGTTTTACCACTGGGGACTTGTGGGTCAAAATACACATAGGCCTAAGTGCATAATTAAAGATCTGACACCCACCAAAAACAATGTTCCTCTTAAAGCTGAGGAGGCCAACAGTCTCTTTTTCTTCTCTACTCCCTCTTCTGGTCCCTGTGTCCAAGGTGCACTCACTTCTTGTGGTACATCCAAATGATCATTATGACTTATAAAACCATTATTAGTTCATATGGGTTGTACCACAAATATAATTTAAGAATTATCAAATCAAGTAAACAGTGCTAATTGTCAACAAGCATTTTCAGCTGCATATACACATCTTAATATATTATTTTACATATTTTTTATATACTATAATTTATAAATATATATACAAATAATAGATACTATACAGTATAGATATACAATACAATCTATATTGTATATACTATATAGATACAAATAATAGATACTATATAATACTATGAATTATATTTTTAATTATTTATACTTTCTTTTTATGAATAATTTGAATACACAGAACTTTGTATCTTTATTCATACATCATTACACTTAATCAAATAGTGTTCAAATAATTAGTAGTATTTTAGAATTATCACTTAGGATGTACTTGTTCTAAAATTGTTAGCTCTTTATACTTAATCAGTAGTAAATTTACCTTGTAGCTGCTTTTCAACTCTTTTTAGCTCCTGTAAGATAGAAGAAATCTCCTGTAGGGAAAGCAATGACAAGAATTAACTTAATTAAAACATTTTTATCTGATAAGCAACAAACCTTACACTAATTTTATTTGGTGTCCTTAATATTACTGACATGGCCCCAATCTGTAGCAACAGGATATGAAATAATTATGATATTCAGTAAAAAGATTTGAATTTTAAAATTGTTAATAGTGAAGCAGAATTCTTTTCAGTGAGATAGTAATAAAAGATGAAAAGTTAGATAATAATACTGTATATGCAAAGATATATTGATCAATCTTGCAACAACTGTAAAAACTGCTTAAGGATTTTCTATGGAAAATGTACAAACTGCCACCTCAATTTTAGGATGATTTCCTGAATAATAAAAACCTGCACAAATTCTGGAGAAGACAAAGCAATCTGTTAAGTAAACAGAAGTGACTCATGTCAACTTACATTTGAGTTCGCTCTTATTTCAAAATTGCTTATTTATAACATATAATTATTATAAGAACAGGAGTATATTAATAGTAAGAAACATAAAAGGTTCCTCCACACCCTCTAAAACTTTGAAGCAGTCAACACTTTAAAACCCTGTGACAGACAAGAGAAAGCATAAAGTTTCCCAAATTTGTGCTCTTATATCTTCCTTTATAAATGAAATAAATGAACAGTTAAAAAATCAGCATATCATTCCCTGAACATAAAACCTTTTAAAAAATGTTTTAATATTCAAGAAATATTACCATACCATGCTTGAGGTTTTCACAATAGGGACTTCACTTTCAGCTCTTAACTTGCTTTCTATTTCATCCCAATTCCGATCTTTGTCTTTAAATAATATTCTATAAATTAAAAAATAAGCTTTTTACATTTAATATTTTTAAAACATCACATTTTTAATGATAATACAAAAACAATATATCTTTTCAAAACTAAACAAGAATTAAAAATACCACTAAGTGTTACATGAACTGTGAATTAAACACTGAGCCAATATTAACAATAAACTCATTTATGTGAGATATCTGTACTAAAAAAGTAACTGACTAGCTACAAATGGACACATAAAAACGATTTAGTATTTATCTCATTCTTTATTGAGAACCAAATATAAAACAAATGTAGATGACAATATAGCCCCAAAATTTTATCTAATATTTTTATATAACCATCTTTTAACAAAAATACAACTTGTTTCATACAGAACATATGCAGTATAAATATAAGGTAAATTTAAGATGAAAACAGGCTGAATTAAGTATAAGCAATTGAGTCTGTTAGGACCTCTTTAAACAGAAAAAGGCTTCTTAGTAACTGATCGAAGTGTGTATGTAATTTCACAGGTTGAAAATTATAATAGAGTACTTATGCTTCTTTTCTTTAAAAATGCTAATTCATGTTAGTATATTTTACATAATAACCTGTTAAGAGTTAAGAAACTATCTTTTTGACAAAAACAATTGTCAATAAAGATCCAATGCTCAAAATTAATTTCAGGCATCTTATAAAACAAAGTGTCACAAAATTCTGACTTGTCTTTCAAATGTGGTATCTCTCTCTTCAATCTAGAAGACATGATCCAGCAGCTTTAGAGAGTTGTAAATACTAGGTACCTTTTTAGTTTCTATTTGAATTTCTTCTTTGGGCTCGAAATCTAGGTTAACTGCCTTATACAATAACCAATACTGTACAAGAAAGTACAGTAAAAGTATTACTATTCGAAGTTGATCAGTATTTATGTAGTAAAACTAAATTACATTTTTATTTGTATTTCTTCACAATTCAATATGCCAGGTTCAACTTATTTAAAAACATGAAACTCATCAATATCAAGTCAATACCAAATTCATCAATGTCAAATTCCAAGTCTGGAACATCTACAATTACAAATAATCATGCTAAAAAAGGCAACGATGGATCCAGAATCCTAAAAGAGAATACTCTTCTGCTCTACTGTTAAAATTTCTACACCCCAAAGACTAAGTATCCTTTCTAGCTATCTAGGAGCTGTTATCCTAACGACCGTGAAATTAAGGCCTGAGAAATTATTGTGTGCTCTCTAAAAGAGTACTGAAAGCCTTAGGATTGGTGAAAGTAAGAAAAAAATGACTATTTCATGAGTCTGTGCTTAGCCATCCTGAAAACTCACTGAATTTTGCCAGAAGATGGTTACTGAGTACAATGTTAGTGCTTTTTCAAATTGTTAAGCCATACATATATTTCATCTTTGGTAAAAATGCTACCTGAGATTCCTAAATCTCTCACATACACACACACGTCCCTGAAGTTCTAAGCCACTAAAGTGATAAAAAACTTAAAGACAATTTGTAAATACTGTGCTGCAGGTTTATAAAGCCAATTGTAATTTTGGCTTCATGGAGTGAAGTGTAATACTTAAACACTAAGGAAGTAGAAAACTACAGCAAGAAATCAGACCAGATCATAATGGTTAGAAATTAAATGGTTTTGTGCAAAGGTCATTATAGATCTTTCAGAAACAATCAGGGCTTTCAACTGATCTTCATATTACATAATGAATTCAAAAGAGTAGTCAGATTAAACAGCAGCATGAAAATATACAGAATTCCAAAGCTAACTTCATTCAATAATTTAACTATGAAGTTAAAACTCCTTTTTGATAAAGTAGCTTTCGGTAAAAAAGAGTCTTAGGCACATATTGTAAGACCCCCCACAATCTATTCTCTAGCACTGGCCCTCAATCCATGCAAATCAGGGGTTGGAAACTGGGAGTTGACCAATGCAGGGCCACACTGCATACCCTGAGGGGCACTTTCACATGGAATCCAACAAGAATACTGCAAAACAGTTGTATAAATATTTTTAATTGAGTCTATAGCAAGTATTAGAATAACTTACAGGATAGTTTTAGATAGGTCTGGGTAGGCATTTCCGTTTATAACTCCTGGTACAGACCTAAAGACCAGTCATTTCCCAAACTATTCTAGTACTATCTGTGTAAAAGGCTCAGGCCTCTATCCCTTAGATTTTGCTTACCAAAAATTATATCTAGCTTTGAATATTACTTCTTCCACAAAGCCTTCCCTGACAGTCCGGGGTGAAGGTGATCCTTGCTCTGTTCTTACCTCTAACTGGGCACTAATCTATTATGTGCTCTCTTGTACCATAGTTATCTGTATATACACTGTCATTCGTCAACTAGATTGTAAGACCTTAACAGTAGGGAGCATGTTTTATCTTTCTTATTGTCTTCCACAGAGCCTGTCACAGTGCTTCACACATAGCAAAACTCAACACTCAAACTGAAGGCAACAAATTAACATTAAAAAAATATTTATTTTTTATACTTCCTAAATTCTGTCAAATTTCTGAGACAACAAAATCAACCAACTAACCATCAATGTGTTTAATGGTCACAATTTTAATTAAATGTCTAAACTACAAAATTTTTTCTTCGAGAGCAAACTAGGGATGAGTTAATTCAACGCAGACTGAGAAAGATACTCTGTGGTAAGGAATCAACAGAAGAGAATGGTATAAGGCAGGTACTCTATGAAGATCTACTGAATGAATAAATAACTGGATGAAGGCTCAGTTACTGAGGAAAAAAGGCATGTATTTCGGCAGGTAGGATGAAATAATATGGGATTCCCATTTATAGGTAAGGAGGCCTCAAGCTTTTCCTGTTGCTAGGTCACATGACCACATGAGGAGACTTACATGGTGTCTCTATGGATAATACTGGTGTATTAAACAAACCAATCTCCCCAAACCAATGAAACTGGTAACATTTGATAATTAAATCTCAGACCAAGTGCTATTATCAGACACACTGGGTTTTTTCCTCCTTAATTTTATGTTTTCCTAAGTGGCATGTGTACATCCTGAGAGAGAGGCAAGATGATAATAAAATATTAAAACTCTTTACATATATATATACACACACATATATAAAGATAAGCAGTTGATGTATTAACTTTCTATGGCTTTTTAACGATAAAGTCCAAACTCCTTAAACAAGTTCTGCCCAAACTGGTCCTTCCTTGTCTCTCCAATGTCATTTCTCATTATCCTCTAGCCTGCTCACTTCACCTACTTTTTGACTAAGGCCATGTAAAATTTAGGTATATAGGTCATCCTTCAAAATTTACTAGAAAGGAAAGTAACCTGCTTTTATAGAAGCAAGGATGTCTGAGTAATGACACAGTACCTGATCTTTCCAGCTGTTTTATCTATAGACTGTCTTATCTTCTTAGAGAACTGAAAGACGGATGAGAGCAACAGATTATCTCCCATGACCTGAAACATGGAAAGGGAAGAACAGACATTAAAATACTACCTCTGTATCAGATAATCACCAAGAATGGTCACAACTCACTATATTTAGGGGCATTTCATATTTATGCTAATTTTAATAAAACTCGATAAAGGATTTAATTAAGAGTACTGTGTAACTATATTGAGAATGAGAAATAAAAATTAAGAAAGGAATTCTTTTTTGTTAAATAACTTGTCATATTTCCATATTATTTTCATCATATAACTTTCAAAAGACAACCCATGTTATCTAACTTTTAATTACTATCATGATCCTGTCTCTCATGCTTCCAATTCAAATGATCATAACTGGGAGAATATAAGTAACTTAGAACAATAAATTTGTCATCTATTCTTTCAACAAATAAGATGAACAAAGAGATCAAGAAGATTACAATCCTTGTTCTCCACAGTGGGACAGATAAGTTTTTAAAATGTATTCAAAATAGTAAGTTTTTTTTTAAAATGTGGACCACATTTTTAAATAGTCTTTATTGAATTTGTTAAGGCTACTTCTTCTGTTTTATGCTTTGGTTTTTTGGCCATGAGGTATGTGGGATCCTAGCTACCCAACCAGGGATCGAACCCACATTCCCCCTGCATTGGAAGGCGAAGTCTTAACCACTGGACCACTAGGGAAGTCCCCAAGAATAAGTTTTTATGTTAGGGGTTGTTATCATTCCAGCTGAACTTTACGGGCAAAAGCAAAGGTTGGCAAACTTCTGTAAAGGGCAAGAGAGTGAAGACTGGGGCCAATGTGGTCTCTGTTACAACTACTCACCTCTCTCACTATAGCAAGAGAGGCTATATTATAGCAGAAGGAGCTGCAGCTGATAAAACTCTATTTACAAAACCAGGTGGGAGGCTGAATTTAGTCTGCATCCTAAGACTAGATTTGGGTTCCAAAATCAGTTCCATCTATTGTCAGTATCAGTGGTGAAAGTAAAGTCCAATGCAGTAAAGAACAAAACCCCATAGGAATTTGGAATGTTAGGTCCATGAATCAATGTAAATTGGACGTGGTTAAACAGGAGATGGCAAGAGTGAATATCTAAATCTTAGCAATCAGTGAACTAATATGGATGAGAATGGGCATATTTAATTCAGATGATCATTAAATCTACTACTGTGGGCAAGAATCCCTTAGAAGAAATGGAGTAGCGCTCAAAGTCAGCAAGAGTCTGAAATGCAGTATTTGGGTGCAATCTCAAAAATGACAGAATAATCTCAGTTCATTTCCAAGGCAAACCATTCAGCATCACAGTAATACAAGCCTACACCCCAACCACTAACGCTGAAGAAGCTGAAGAGTTCTATGAAGACCTATAAGATCTTCTAGAACTAACGTCCTTTTCATCATAGCTGACTGGTATGCAAAAGTAGGAAGTTAAGAGATATCTAGAATACAAGCAAGTTTGGCCTTGGAGTACAAAATGAAGCAGGGCAAAAGTCAACAGAGTTTTGTCAAAAGAACACATTGGTCACAGCAAACACCTTCTTCCAACAACACAAGAAATGTCTCTACACAAGAACATTATCAAATGGTCAGTACTGAAAACGGACTGATTATATTCTTTGCAGCAAATGATGGAGAAGCTCTATACAGTCAGCAAAAACAAGACTTGGAGCTGACTGTGGCTCAGATCATGAACTCCTTACTGCAAAATTCAGGCTTAAAGAAACTAGGGAAAACCATTAGGCCTTTCAGGTATTACCTAAATCAAATCTCTTATGATTATACAGTGGAGGTGAAACATAGATTCAAGGGATTAGATTTGGTAAATAGAGTGCCTGAAGAACTATCTACCAGATGGAGGTTAGTAACATTGTACAGGAAGTAATGACCAAAACCATCACAAAGAAAAAGAAATACAAGGCCAAGTGGTTGTCTGAGGAGTCTTTACAAATAGTAGAGGAAAGGAAAGAAGCAAAAGGTAAGGGAGAAAGGGAGAGATACACCCAACTGAATGCAGAGTTCCAGAGATTAGCAGGGAAAGATAAGAAGGCCTTCTTAAATGAACAATGTAAAGAAATAGAGGAAAACAAAAGACTGGGAAATATTGGAGATGGCTTCAAGAAAACTAGAGATATCAAGGGAACATTTCATGCAAGGATGGGCATGATAAAGGACAGACATAGAAAGAATCTAAGAGAAGCAGAAGTGATAAAGAAGCGGCAAGGACACACAGAAGAACTATACAAAAAAGGTCTTAAGACTGGAATAACCGGGATGCGGTGGTCACTCACCTAGAAGCCAAACATCCTGGAGTGTGAAGTCGAGTGGGCCTTAGGAAGCATTAATATGAACAAAGCTAGTGGAGAAAATGGAATTTCTGCTGAGCTATTTAAAATCCTAAAAGATGATGTTTTTAAAGTGCTGCACTCAATATGTCAGCAAATTTGTAAAATTCCTTAGTGGCCACAGGACTGGAAAAGGTCAGTTTTCATTCCAATCCCAAAGAAGGGCTATGCCAAAGGATGTTCAAATTACTGTACAATTGCACTCATTTCACATGCAGGCAAGGTTATAATCAAAATCCTTCAAGCTAGGCTTCAGCAGTACATAAACCAAGAAGTTCTAGATGGACAAGCTTCATTTAGAAGAGGCAAAGGAACCAGAGATCAAATTGCCAACATCCGCTGGATCATAAGGAAAATAAGGGGATTTCAGAAAAACATTTACTTTTGCTTCATTGACTATCCTAAAACCTTTGACTGTGTGGATCACAACAAACTGTGGAAAATTCTTAAAGACATGGAATACCAGACCACCTTACCTGTCTCCTGAGAAAACTGTATGCAGGTCAAGAAGCAACAGCTAGAACCAGACATGGAACAATAGACTGGTTCCAAATTGGGAAAAGGAGTACAACAAGGATGTATGTTGTCACCCTGCTTATTTAACTTACATGCAGAGTACATCATGAGAAATGATGGGCTGGATGAATCATAAGCTAGAATTAAGAGCGCCGGGAGAAATATAAACAACCTCAGATATGCAGATGATACCACCCTTATGGCAGAAAGCGAAGTGGAACTAAGGAGCCTTTTGATGAAGGTGAAAGAGGAGTGAAAAAGCTGGCTTAAAACTCAACATTCAAAAAACTAAGTTCATGGCATCGGGTCTCAACACTTTGTGGTAAATAGGTGGGGAAAAATGAAACTGACATTTTATTTTCTTGGGCTCCAAAATTAGTGCAGCCATAAATTAAAAGACTTTTGTTCCTTGGAAGGAAAGCTATGAAAAACTGAGTGTATTAAAAAGCAGAGACATCACTTTGTTGACAAAGGTGCATACGGTCAAAGTTATGGTTTTTCTAATAGTCATGTTTGGAAGTGAGATTAGGACCATAAAGAAGGCTGCACACCAATGAATTGATGCTTTCAAACTGTGGTGCTCAAGAAGACTCTTGAGAATCCCTTGGATTGCAATAAGATCAACCCAGAAGGCAATGGCAAGCCACTCCAGTACTCTTGCCTAGAAAATCCCATGGATGGAGGAGCCTGGTAGGCTGCAGTCCGTGGGGTCGCTAAAGGTCGGACACAATTGAGCGACTTCACTTTCACTTTTCACTTTCCACTTTCACACATGGGAAAAGGAAATGGCAACCCACTCCAGTGTTCTTGCCTGGAGAATCCCAGGGACAGGGGAGCCTGGTGGGCTTCCGTCTATGGGGTCACACAGAGTCGGACACAACTGAAGTGACTTAGCAGCAGCAGCAGCAGCAGCAGCAGCAGCAGTCAATCCTAAAGGAGATCAACCCTGAATACCCATTGAAAGGACTGATGCTGAAGCTCCAATACTTTGGCCACCTGATGCAAAGAGCTGACTCACTGGAAAAGACCCTGATGATGGGAAAGACTGAGGGCAGGAGAAGAAGGGGGCAACAGAGGATGAGATGGTTGGATGGCTTTATCAACTCAATAGACACGAGTTGAGCAAACTCCAGGAGAGAGTGAAGGACAGGGAGGCCTGGTGTGCTGCAGTCCGTGGGGTTGCAGAGTCTGACACAACTGAGTAACTGAACAACAGAAAGAAACAGCTGACTAATACAATCTGCCTCTAGTCACGTGCTTTTTCCATCCCATCTCCCTGTCTCCCTCCTCCCAAGGCAAACAATATTCTGAATCCCACTCATCATTCCCTTGGTTTTCTTTTTACATAATTTGCTAGATCTATTCCTGCCCTAAGTATATAACATTACTAATTTGTGACAAAACACATTTTATCCGATCTTTTGAAAATTACTTTCTTCATTTAATGTTCTATTACTAAAATTCATCCACACTGTGGCATACTGTAGTTCATCTGTTTTGATCCCGCCATTGATTTTTCAATTTGTGCACATACCAGTTTATACATTCATTTTTCTTCAGATACAAACACTAAAAGATTGTTCCCAAGTTTTGTTACTGCCCACAGTGCTACTATGAATATCCTCTTCCATGACTTTTGCTGTCAATGAGAAAGGGTATACAGGAGCAGCAAAACTGCTGGATAATGGGCTACATTTATGTTCAATTTTAGGAAATAATATCAAACTGTTTGCCAAAGTGATTCCACCAATTTAACCTTACTAGCAACAATAAGAAAGCCTATATATTCACATCTTCTCCTATATTTAATGTTTTAATACTTTTTAATTTGTTGCCAATTGAATGAATATAAAATAATCTCAGTGTAGCCTTGAAAACTATTTCTCTGACTACTCATGAAGCTGAACATCTCTTCATAGGCCTTGGGTATTTTCAGTGAAATGCTGCACATGTTTTTTGCAGATTTTTCTTTTGGGCTGTTTTGCTTTTTTAAACTGATTATAAGAGCTCTGATATATTCTGTATTCTAATCTCTTGTTGCCTGTATATTTCACATAGTCCTTTAACACACTCAAATTTATCAATCTTTTATTTTTAAGTCAAAACTTTTTGTGTCTTTTAATAAATCATTCCTTGCTGCAGTGCTGAAAGATATTTACCTATATTTTACTAAAAACTTTAAAGTTTTGCTTTTGCCCTTTAGGAACTAAATTCATTTAGAGTTAATTATTTGTAATTGATGTGATGCCACGATGAAATTCTTTTCTACCCATAAGGACAAGCACTTTTTCCCCAGCCCTATATATTGAACAAAACCATACAAAATTGTCTTTGTTTTACAAATGTAGTCTTTACAGGACCTGAAGCATGGCTCCAAAAATAATCCAAAGCCCACCAATCCTCTTATCACTCCCCAAACCTTCCCTGTTTATCTTAAGAGGCTTGTAAGTATTAAACAATGGAATTCTCTGGTGGTGTGAGTGGTAAAGAATCTCCAATGCAGGAGACACAGGTTCAATCCTTGGGTCGGGAAGATCCCCCAGAGGAGGAAATGGAAAGTCACTCCAGTATTCTTGCCAGGAAAACCCTATGGACAGAGGAGCCTAGCGAGCTACATACAGTCAGTCCATGGCATTGCAAAGAGACACGACTGAGCACACACACATACATGGAACAGTTCTCCCCCTCTTTTTCCGACCAATGGGGCATGCATCCTCTGCCACGTGTTGAAGTTTATAGTTTACTCACTTCATCCCTGCTCCAGGTTCTCCGCCTTGTAATTGTTAAGTGATCAGGAGGCTCTGCTGGTTGAGGTCTTGGGTCACTAGACCGACAGTTGTTTCCTTCTGGTGTTTTAGAATGAACTAATGGAGGGATCTTTCGGAAGTTGAGGCTTTCATCAAAAACTCGATCAACTAACTAACAGGACAAAAGCAAATCCTCATGAGCACAGAGTAATTTAGAAAAACACAGATACTGGCATTACAGTTTTTATAGTTAGAAGTTATTCCATTCTCAGGTAGTAACAGAAATATGATATCTTCAATAAACCAATTACTCTTTCTTTTTATAAGCACTTCAAAGGTGTCTGTTTTATAAAGTAGATGTTCATCTACATTGATTTTATTTTCAAAATCCAAAATATATATAATAACTATGTTAAATTTGATTCTCCCATGGATAAAGTTTCCCCCAATGGAAAACATAGATGGTAAATAGAAAAAGCTGAGCCATGTAGATGGACAAGGAGTTCATTTTACTCACATTGCCTTACCAGTGTAAAATAATGTTTCTTTTTCTTTTAGTTTCCTATCTTGTTTTTTCCTTTTTTTCTCCCCAAATCCAGGTGCCAAATTTCTTCACAGATACATAAATTACAAATTATAATTAAGTTTACAAAAGAAAAAAAATTTTTTTAATTCACAAAGTATTTTGATCTTAGATAAACTTTTAGCAGTAATGCTACAGAAATGACATATTCCAGTACAAGTGATATACTGCCATCTACAGTGCAAATTATGCACATATAGTACAAAGTAACTCAGGTTTACTGAAGAAGGAATAAACTCTAGTATAGGAATAAGAAATGAAGCCAAAAGGAAAAAATGGAATTCTACTTAATGAAATGTTTGAAAAATTTTACTGAGTCTGAGTGAATATACAATCACGTTAGGTATAATTTAGTTAGACAGCTGAGAAAATAATATCTTCATCATTCAGAATGTACCAGGAAGAATTGTGTATGTCTTGCCACCAAGAAGATCCTTTTGTTTTTTGCCAATAAGGATTTTTTATACACATTTACAATTGATTAGTGTGGTAACAAAACTACACAGACTGATGAAACATTATTTACCAAATTAGAGAACACATAAAGGGGAAAAAAACAACAAAATTATGACCATTAAAGAATAAGATTATAAATGCGACAAAAAGCAACTGAAGAAAATTTTAGTAGAAGAGTTTACCAGAATTAAATGTGTCAAAAAGGCTAACCATTTTTGGCTACTATTGAGAACATTACTTTATAAAATTAAGGAAGTGAAATGAATCATCAATATTAGGGGTTGGCACACTTTTGCTGTAACAGGCCAAATGATAAATATTTTAGGCTGTGCAGTCTTACAGTCTCTGTTCAACTACTCAATTCTGACACTGTAACATAAAACAGTCAGAGGATAATTAAATAAATCTGTGTGGCTTTGTCCCAATAAAACTGCAACTCATTCTTTCAGAATGTCTGTCTTTTTTTTGTGTCTCTGCACCAAGCCAGAATACCATTATTTTTATATTATATTTTAAAGGTAACTTCTGGAGCCATCTGTGTTCATGGTGTCCCCTGGAAGGGGAGAGCAGGAGACTGGTTTGGCAGGACAATAGTCTGTATATGCTACTTTACATTGCACAGTTCACAAGAATGTTTTAAAACTGAATACATACATTTGAATGAGTGTGTACATGTATGTATATTTCAATTTTTGAAGAATCTTTGTGCATATGTATATATGTATGTATGTATATATTCATCAACAGACTTATTTAAAGTAGTGAAAACTATAGACTTTTTCTTGCTACTAGAGATAATGTCTCGTTAAGAACCTATGTAAGAGTTACGGAAACTTTATACAATGATTTATTATTTATACAATTATTTACCAAATTTGGATGTGCTTTTTAGGTACCATTTATTTTCATATTTTACAAAGTGTTTATTTTAAATAATTTTACAGTTTCATGCTAATAGTAGACCAAATGTTAGCCTTTACTAGTTTTGTTTTAAGAACATAAAAGAAATTTGTTAAAGCAAAGTTGGAAAATGCAGAGCTTCATGCAAATAGGGAGGATGGATGTAACCAAAAAAAAACTAAGCAAAAAGCTAAAAGCAAAAGAAATAAAGAAAAGAAAGAACCTTATGCATCTCTCCATGAAGATCTCCTACCTCTTCTCTAGTGTCTATGGCAGAGCCGGGGGTGGTGGCAGCAGTGCTTACTGTGGTACTAGGGGCAGTGCCTGAGGAGGTCACTGAATCTATCTCTCCTGCTACATCGTTGATTTCCCGAGCAATGAGAGCGAGATCTTGGCTGATCCTGGTGATAATTTTAGAAAAGAAGTTTAATTCTTTCACATAACAGGTCTACAATCATTTCGATAGAATCAGTTTTATAAGTTGTATATTTAAAGATTTGTCCTCAAAACCTCAGATTTTCTACGCATACCATTAACTATTTTGATATTGGAAAAATTAAAACGTTAATTCCAATATGAATCAAACTAAACCACACATAATTTACAAGTTGTCACTTTCAAACAGATGTGTTAAATGCCTGAAGTAGTGATATGTATCTTTTAAAAACACTGTTAATGGTAATTACTAGCATTAATATATTACAGCAGTTCTTAAACTTGGGCACGGTTAACAATTCAAAGGCCTGTGAACTTGAATGAGAAAAGCAGTTACAGCTTTATTTTCACTAACCTTCTAAATGAAACTTAGCATTTCTTTCAATTACAAAGATAAGCAACAAACAACAGTGGTATTAGCAGTACTGGTGATTTTTGGCAGCAAAACTAATCACATTATAGTTTCTATGAGTATATAAAATCATTTAGTCATCACTACTTCAAAACTACTTCATTATACCCTCAGCAATAACATTACATTTACCGTGTTAACGAAGAATCATATACTACTATATCATTTTAAAAATATTTTAAAAACTGTATTTCAATATAATTGTTTCTAATGTTTATACATTTCTGAGAGGAGCTCCCTTAGCTTCTCCAGATGGCCCAAGGGGTGTATGGTACCAAAGAAGTGAGGAGCTCTGACACAGCATAACATTTTATGCTATCTACCATACTTTATAGTACATCACATGTCACTTGAGGGTCACAAGGTAGAACTTATCTAACTGATTGATTATGAAGAAAGAGACATTTTCAGAGAAAATTACTGGCTTGCTCATGACCACACAACTTAAAAGTAGCTGAGACAGGGCCAGATTCCATGTTTTGAGCTCATGTCCCTAAAGTCATTTATTTGTATTTTCAGCCACATGGACTGAAGAACTAAGTAACTGTTATCAGTGATAACTGAACATTTGCTAAGTTATGCAGCCACTGCACAGGATCTCAATTTGGTTACTTTCACAGTAATCAAAAGCTTTGGAATGACAGAATATTTGTAAAGTACGTGTACAGGCTTTACAACTCTAAAACCCAAGGCACAAAGTAACAACTTTTTAACTTATGCAAAATGTGAGCTTGAAAGGCTTTCACGGAATGGAGTAATTGCATAGAAACTTAACCACAGATTTAAAAAGAGACGGTAACTTGAAGCTTATGGCCCAACAGAAGCAATCTACGGTCAATTTCTTTTTATTTACCAGTAAACACTTAATGATCTGGTCACTGTGCTAGGTCCTAAGGGCTGCAATGGTGAAGAAGCAGAAACTATCACAACATTGTTAATAGGCTATTTCAGTTCAGTCGCTCAGTCATGTCCGACTCTTTGCGATCCAATGAACGACGGCACACCAGGCTTCCCTGTCCATCACCAACTCCCAGAGTTTACTCAAACTCATGTCCATCGGGTCGGTGATGCCATCCAACCATCTCATCCTCTGTCATCCCCTTCTCTTCCTGCCTTCAATCTTTCCCAGCATCAGAGTCTTTCCCAATGAGTCAGTTCTTTGTATCAGGTGGCCAAAGTATTGGAGTTTCAGCTTCAGCATCAGTCCCTCCAATGAATATTCAGAACTGATTTCCTTTAGGATTAACTGCTTGGATTTCCTTTCAGTCCAAGGGATTCTCAAGAGTCTTCTCCAACACCACAGCTCAAAAGCATAAATTCTTCGGTGCTCAGCTTTCTTTATAGTTCAACTCTCACATCCATACATGACTACTGGAAATATCATAGCTTTGACTAGATGAACTTTGTTGGCAAAGTCATGTCTTTGCTTTTTAATATGCTGTCTAGCTTGGTAATAGCTTTCCTTCCAAGGAGCAAATCTTTTAATTTCATGGCTGCAGGTCACCATCTGCAGTGATTTTGGAGCCCAAGAAAATAAAGTTTCTCACTGCTTCCATTGTTTCCTCATCTATTTTTCCATGAAGTGATGGGACTGGATGCTATGATCATCATTTTCTGAATGTTGAGTTTTAAGCCAACATTTCACTCTCCTCTTTCACTTTCATCAAGAGTCTCTTTACTTCCTCTTCACTTTCTGCCATAAGGGTGGTGTCATCTACATATCTGAGGTTATTGATATTTCTCCCGGCAATCTTGATTCCAGCTTGTGCTTCTTCCAGGCCGGCATTTCACATGATGTACTCTGCATAGAAGTTCAATAAGCAGGGTAACAATACACAGCCTCCTTTCCCAATTTGGAACCAGTCCGTTGTTCCATGTCCAGTTCTAACTGTTGTCTCCTGACCTGCATATAGGTTTCTCAAGAGGCAGGTCAGGTGGTCTGCTATTTCCATCTCTTTCAGAATTTTCCACAGTTTGTTGTGATCCACACAGTCAAAGGCTTTGCCATAGTCAATAAAGCAGAACTAGAGGTTTTTCTAGAACTCTCTTGCTTTTTCTATGATCCAACGGATGTTGGAAATTTGGTCTCTGGTTCCTCTGCCTTTTCTAAACCCAGTTTGAATGTCTGGAAGGTCATGATTAACATACTGTTGAAGCCTGGCTTGGAGAATTTTGAGCATTACTTTTCTAGCGTGTGAGATGAGTGCAATTGTATGGTAGTCTGAACATTCTTTGGCATTGCCTTTCTTTGGAATTGGAATGAAAACGGACCTTTTCCAGTCCTGTGGCCACTGCTGAGTTTTCCAAATTTGCTGGCATACTGAGTGCAGCACTTTCACAGCATCATCTTTCAGGATTTGAAACAGCTCAACTGGAATTCCATCACCTCCACTAGCTTTGTTTGTAGTGATGCTTTCTAAGGCCCACTTGACTTCATATTCCAAGATGTCTGGCTCTAGGTGAGTGATCACACCATCGTGATTATTTTGGTCGTGAAGATCTTTTTTGTACAGTTCTTCTGTGTATTCTTGCCACCTCTTCTTAATATCTTCTGCTTCTGTTAGGTCCATATCATCTCTGTCCTTTACTGTGCCCATCTTTGCATGAAATATTCCCTTGGTATCTCTCATTTTCTTGAAGAGATCTCTAGTCTTTCCCATTCTATCGTTTTCCTCTATTTCTTTGCACTGATCACTGAGGAAGGCTTTTTTAAATCTCTCCTTGCTATTCTTTGGAACTCTTCATTCAAATGGGTATATCTTTCCTTTTCTCCTTTGCCTCTCGCTTCTCTTCTTTTCTCAGCTATTTGTAAGGCCTCCTCAGACAACCATTCTGCCTTTTTGGATTTCTTTTTCTTGGGAATGGTCTTGATCACTGGCTCCTGCACAATGTCACAAACCTCCGTCCATGGTTCTTCAGTCATTCTATCAGATCTATTCCCTTGAATCTATTTGTCACTTCCACTGTATAATCATAAGGAATTTGATTTAGGTCATACCTGAATGGTCTAGTGGTTTTCCCTACTTTCTTAAATTTAAGTCTGAACTTGGCAATAAGGAGTTCATGATCTGAGCCATAGTCAGCTCCTGGTCTTGTTTCTGCTGATTGTATAGAGCTTCCCCAACTTTGGCTGCAAAGAATATAATCAATCTGATTTTGATACAGACCATCTGGTGATGTCCATGCATACAGTCTTCTCTTGAGTTGTTGGAAGAAGGTGTTTGTTATGACCAGTGCGTTCTCTTGGCAAAACTCTGTTAGCCTTTGACCTGCTTTGTTTTGTACTCCAATGCCATTTGCCTGTTACTGCAGGTATCTCTTGACTTCCTACTTTTGTAATGTTTCATTTCATTGTTTTATATATTATAAGGGCTTCCCTGGTTGCTCAGGGGTAAAGAATCCACCTGCAATGCTGGAGACATGCATTCATTCAATCCCTGGGTAGGGAAGATTCCCTGGAGGAGGGCCTGGCAACTCAGTCCAGTATTCTTGGAAAATCCCATGGACAGAGGAGCCTGGAGGGCTACAGACCATAGGGTATATGGACAGGCTTTAGTTTTGTCTGCAAAGAGTCAGACATGACTGAAAAAACTAAGTGTGCATATATTATAAGGAAACCCATATCACTTAATTCTGGCCACTAAATTAAATTGGCTCTTACAAAAAATATAAAAAAACTTGTAATAAAATGTATTAAAATTACAATTTGGTTTTTTGCCATTAACATTACCATGCATTTGTAATTTTAATCACAAATATTGAGCCCTGAAAAATATAAACCACCATTGTATTTTAAAGTATTAAAAAATATACTTTTAGGTATTCTTATTTGAATTTCACTAATAAAAATACTATATGTAAAAGATTCAGTAATAAAGCTTCTTTTCCTCTTGACTGGAAGTGTCAGATGACTACTTTGGGGTCAATCAAATCAGGGAATAAGACTCATTAGGTTGGTGTTCTATGACACAGTTATTTAATAATCATTTCAATATTAAAAATAGACTACTTATATATCAGCATTATTATTCTTAGGAAGAAAGAACGTTTTAAAACAATGAAATGAAAATCTGAATGAAAATTTGGTTCAGTTCTTAGGTTTCCTATCAGTATAGGGTAAGCCTTAATAAAATATTTTACAAATTGTAAGAATATAACTTTGATTCTGAAACTCCAATTATATCTGGAGCCTCATAAATTTAAATTATCAAATATACAGAAAACTCAATGGTCACAATTAAGTTATAAATACAATCATGTTTGAGTATATATACACACCACTGTTTTCTCTGCACTCCACTTAAATATAAGTAACATCTGATAGCTTACTATATGTCAAGCACTAGGTTATGCACATGCCTTGGTTTGTCAACTCTCTCAAGCTGACACTATTGTTATGTCCATTTTATGCATAAAACTAGAGCACAGTAACTTACTTAACTTGTCTGGGCTCTTACAGACCACATGGCAGAGTTGGGTTTGAACTGAGAAGGTCTGATCCCAGAATCCATGATTTTGATTATTCGGCTATACTGAATCCTTATAATTAGGTTATCCCTCAGAGTTCAATAATATTCTCAGTTCACTCACCACTTCCTGGCAATGTCTATGACCACAACTTCAACTATTTTCGTCTGACTTCCAAAACGATGATTCTAGCTCTCATAAGCTTTCTATGCTGCAGAGCTATACTCTTTCATATGTCTGTTTCAAAAGTACCTGCATACCTGAAGTCAGTATGCCCAAAACAGAGCTTATCTTCCTTTTTGTCTTTTGTTTCTGAGGACATCCATTTCTAAGTCACCTTTATGGGTCACTGATGCTAAAAACTTCATTCTGCTCATAGGAGTTCTTAACAATATTCATTTGAACAACCAAGGAATTACTCAAGCAATTGTCAAACGCTGTCAAATGTTACACTTCCATATCTCCATTTAAACCGTCACTAACACTATCTTAACTTAGGCCTTCAATGTCTTGCACATTAACTTCTAGAACAGATCACTAGTTTATCTCTAGGTTCTCTTCTCTCTCAAACAATTCTACAAATTGCCCTTAAGAGTAACCTTCTTTTAATATAGATCTTATCATCCTTTTCAAAAATCTTAAACATAAATCTTATATATAAAATGATAGGTATGCTTCTTAGCTGGCATTTAACGTCTCCTATTATTTAGCTGGCTTAGGATTATCTTCAATTTGGTCATCCATTAACTATATACCTTTGTATCTTAGACTCAGACAAACTTCACCCACTCCATTTTTTCCCATGCTATTTCTTTTCTCTTTTCAACCTCCAGTAAATTCCTGTTGCAGACACCCTTTTAAAAATAATTAATTAATTAATTTATTTGGCTGTGTCAGGCAAGCAGGTTCTTCTAGTTGTAGTGTGTGTGATCTAGTTCCCTGACCAAGGATCAAACCCAGGCCTCCTGCATTGGAAGCATGGAGTCCTAGCCACTGGACTACCAGGGAAGTTCAAACTTCACCCTTTCTACAACCTCTTCTACCACTCTGCCTGATATCAGCTCATGCAACACCTTTACTTCTTTCCTCTGACTCTGAACTCTCTGAGGACACTCATGTCCAAGTCACCTTTACACTTCACTCACACTAAATACTACGTTCTACTCATACAAGTTGCTTAGGAATTCTTTGTTGAGTGGATGGGAATTACATTTGGATGGGGATTATACAATACATAAAAAAAAAACTTATGTAAACATAAACTTGATCCAAAACAAAACTGCAGAGGTGTAAAGGTGCTGGTTTAGTGATATAGCTCTAAAATCTGAGCAAAAGAGTAAGACAAAGCATAAAACATTTTGTAATCAATTAAAATCACTATTATGCTTTTCAAGTTTAAGTGAAAGTGGTATCAAATTTACAGAAATAAAACATGTACTTCTCACATTCTATTTAGTTTAATTATTTGAAAATAAATTTCTGCATGTTAAGAAAATGTCAGTATTCTATAGGAACATTAAACATCAACTTTCTTTCCTTCTATACTTCCTATCCTCCCCTCTTACTTTTTTAAATATCTTAATAAATAAAAATAAAACTACTTTATCTTCCTGTGAGATGTATGGGTGGAAAATACACCTTGAAAAATTAAATCCCAACAGCAAGTTTTATTAACGTAATGCTACTAACAAACTGGAGGAAAAAGGCATGAATCATTAGGTGTTAAATAGGCTAGCCTTAGAGTACTACTATAGATAATAAAACACATACAGACAAGGGTAATAAAATACACATACTAACAAAATAAAACCAAGTGAAAATATAACAGTTCTTAGTCACTTTCCCCTTGTATCATAATTTTTTTCTGTTTAGGGACAGGGAAGTGAGTTTGGGCTAGAAGGTGTTCAGTGTTCTAGTTTAGGGTAGAGAGCTTAAGAGGCAAAGCCTCCTAAGAAAAAGCAGAACACTCTAGTTCCCTTGGGTACCCCTTGTGTTCATGTGGTAAGACTTCTCTATGGGGAGGGAAAAAAATGAGACAAGAGCAAGGCCTGTTGTTGCCAGCTGTGCCCACAAGAAAAAAAATGTAGTATCAAGATTCTTTCATTGTAGGAGTTTTGTGGGGCCATAATAATGCATGGAATGGCTTTCCAGGTGATGCTAGTGGTAAAGAATCTGCCCACCAATGCAGGACACATAAGAGATGCAGGTTTGATACTTAGGTTGGGAAGGTCCCCTGGAGGAAGGGATGGCAACGCCCTCCAGTATTCTTGCCTGGAGAACCCCATGGACAGAGGAGCCTGGTGGGCTATAGTCCATGGGGTTGCACAGAGTTGGACACGACTGAAGCGACTTAGCACAGCATACAATGATGCGTGGGTCCCAAAGCACACGTATGCCCATACTCTAATCACATGCATGCCCATACAATGCTTCAACAATTATTGTCACTTACATGGCCAAAAAGTAATGTTTAAGCAACACAATGAGATTAGAAGGGCATGTTCTGCAAGAACTAAAAGCAACCACTAGTGAATAGTCATTGAAGAAAAAAAAAACATTAAACTAATGATCCAGGAAAAAAAGAAACAATTCACAGAAGTCCATAAAGAAAAAAAAGATAAACATCATAAAATCATCATAAAAATTTTTAAAGGAATTTATGAATTATTATATATAATTTCTTTAATAAATGTTGTCAAGTATAAGAAAATTAGGACCTTAAGCTAAAGGCAGAAATAATTTTAGCATGTACACAGTGAAAATGTTTAGGTAACATGTGGCATACTGCAGTAAATTTAACACCTTACAAACTTACCAAAAAACCTTTAACTACTATAGCATATATTTGAATAGAGCCTCTATTTAATAGTCAACTGCAATGTTAGGGGTTAAAAATCACATCTGCAGTATGAATTTTACTTTTAATTATGTAATCTTAAGTTTATTATAAACATGTTTAATATTCAAAATAATATTCTCATTTAATTATTAAAGGATTGTACTAACTCAATCTAATGAACTCATAAAAGTACAAGTAATAATCTGCCTCTCTAATTCTCCCCAGAGAACATTAACAACATCTCTAATAAGTACACCTCTTTGGAAGGTAAAAAAATAAAAAATGTATCTGTACAATTCTCAATTATTTGGAGCTGATACTGACTACCTTTCAAAATTATATTAATTCATCAGAGTCTCTACTGGAAATAAGAAAGGGGGGTTTACCAAAATAAATTCTTTAATATGTAAGTAGCACTTGCATTAAAAGTGTAATATGTAAGTAGCACTTGCATTAAAGAAAAAGAGGATAATGAGTAATACTATCAACAAAACTAAAGTTCTTAGTTCTCTGTGGATTTCATTTCTTGGTACAAGCAAAGTAAAAGGTAAATTTATTATCAAGTTGAAACAGTAACAAATAATTTCAACTCTTAGAGATAATGGATTAAAACCAACCTGGCTATTTCTTCTCGATGGGCAGTCCAATCTCGGATGTAGTCTTCCTGTTCTTTTATCCGGTGTTTGAATGAAGAACTAGTAGGCACTGCTGACCCAGAGCTCTGCAATCGAGTCGTTTTCAGGGCTGGAGAAGTACGTAGACGGGTATGTTTAGGGGAATTACGGTTTGATCCAAATTCATCTTCTGAGGTGGAAGCATAATCAGTAGGAAAGCGCCTCCATCTTGAATTTACTAAATTAGTTTAATTATTGAAAAAAGAATTATTATGTTATCTTTTAAAAGAGAGAAAATAAAAATCATGATTTCAAAAACACCATGAGACCACACACAGCACAATTTTCAAGAACTGACATACACATAGTTTACAAAACCATTAAGTCTACTACTCCTTAAAGATAGAAACATCATACTTTGGTGAATTAAAAACAATGAAGAATTAAGAACAATAGAAAGATCACATTTTCTGTAGCATGGTGAGTAAACAAACATTCAGATGAAAAATTGACTAATGACAAACAACTAAGCAAGCTCTATTCATAAATGTGTAACTCAGGTACTATTTAATTGCAAATATTTCTCATTTAAGTGACGTTATGGATTTTTTTTTTAATGACAGCAACAACAACAAAGAAAAATAAAATAAGGGAAAAGATTTCCTCATGCCACATGGACTTTTCAACATGGAGATGGTAAAAACCCTCTTTTCCCAACAAACAAATATGCATAATTCCTGCTGTGGAAATTATGCCTTTATGGCAGAAAAAAAAACATTACCTCTGTCATTCAACATCCTGTTATGCTATGATTGGAAAAAATCTTTTTACACGGTAAAAACACAACAAAGCATCTTCAGTACAACTCTGCTGCTTTGACATTGAAAGCATACAGGTGAAAATAGACAATGGCAATAAAATCTACAAGGAGTGAAAACCTACAAAGGTATTCTCACAACCATTAACATTTATGGCACAGGAGATACTGACAATAGTCACATTAAAGAAAGTGGTAATCACTTTCTTATTTAAGGTTAGTAAAGATTTAAAAAATGGTTTTGCAGACACATTTGAAAATTAGAAGACAAATTAATGCAGACAGATCACTACTACTGTTAATATAATAATTAAACATGCAAATAAAGTGTGAAGCATAAAGAGGTAAATATAGGGAAAAAATGGCTAATCTATGGAAAACTTCACAAGGGCAGGAATTATGCCTGCTTAATCCACTAACATGTTCCAAAGAATTTAGCGTTGTCTGGCTAACAAATGTTTAATAAATATGTTTGAATAAATGAATTAATTCCTAGATACTGACCATTTCCTTTCCTCAAAATAGAAAAACCTAGTAAAAAAGCATGAGACATTTTTGGTGGCTAAACCTTAGCTTCTGTTGTAAGTTCCAACTGCTGTTAATGTTAAGAGCTTTCTTTGTCTTTCTCTTTAATAAAACAGAAGCTGACTCTAGGCTGTGTACATTGGTGAAGTCTAGAATTCCTTTATCCTACTCCACTTGAATTTTATGCCCTTCCTGTCTTTTCTTTCATAGACTTCATTTCTGCTTAAGGCTCTGTAAGGCTGAGTTGGCACTCAAATAAGACTGATAAACATTGTTCCAGAACTGCTTGCAGAGAAATCTGTCATCAAGACTATATCATAAATCAGTGCCTACCCATTTGTCTGGATTTAAACTCTTATTTGAGAGAATGAAAATAGGCCAAAACTTCATGGCTTTCTGTAAAAGTGTACATAAACACATACATGGAACTCCAGGTAATTAATCAGATTTTTTTGAAGGGGTTATTAAAAATAATTTCTGATTTTAACATTAGAAGATAATTTATTAACACAAATAGTACTTTTACCATGGTGGAAATTTACCAATTTCTAGACATTTGAACTGACCCTGAGACTTGAAAACAGCTTTAGGAAAAGTTAAGAAACAAGAGTAAATAAGTTTGCTGTTGTTTTTTTTTTTTTTAAAAGAAACACAGCAAGGCAATTAGATATATAGCAAACAAATCTGTACCTTTATTAAAAGGTATTTCATTAAATACTAAATGTTTTTTATTTTGCTACCCTAGAATATGATTCATAAAAGGAAATCCATAAATAAAAAAGATATTTTGTTAGATTAAAATTCCTGATTTTTGACTTGAAAACTACATAACCATACCTATAACTGAAAATTAGAGAGAAGACAAAAACCAGTAACAAAGAGTTTCAATAAACTGCAGAAGGTATGAAAACAGGTATTACAGAACTCAGGTTGTTAATATGGAGGTAATTTAAAGAGAATGGCATCAATAACTGATAGATTTCTTGAGTGGCACAGCACAGGAAAGCAGAATGAGAAAGTGAGAAACAAGGGCTAAATGTCAGGTGACACAAGTTATCAGGTGACAATATATAAGCTGAGCTCCGTTAGAATTTAAATTGTGCAATCGAAGTCTCCAGGTCAGAAAATCATTATCTTTTGGAGAAAAGAATAAATGAAAAACTTCTTTTTCAAATGAAATTCATAAACTTTCCACCTATTTTTTATAAGTCTATCCAGAATCCAGCAAAAATACTGAAGTTTCTAAGAATAAGTTTTAAAAGAGGAGAAGCAATATGGGAGTCAGGTGGGAGGTCAAAACTATCGGGTATAAGATGAGCTCAAGGAATGGGGAGACAGCCAATATTTTGGAATAACTAAATAAAAAGTAACCTTTAAAACTGCATAAAAAGTTTTAAAAATAATAAAAGGAAGGAGAGAAGGAAAATTCAAAATAGATAGGACACAGCAGAAAATAAAAATATAATTAGTAAGTCTTCAAGTAACTAAAGGTTATCTTTACCAATGGAAAGTATATCATACATGGTGTGCTATGAAGCAAAGCTTAAGTTAATCTCTGAACAAAAAATGAGACGTGAAATGATGACTACTGGTGAAAAAGGGACTGTGAATGGGAGTTAAAGCCAGGACCTCTAACCTATTATTTGCCGAAGAAGTTCTCTCAGTACCTTTGCTTTCTTAATCTTTGCTTCCAAACTATAGCAGCAATGTATTTTATCTGAAGAAAAATCCATATAATCTAACTAGCTTTTGTAGAGGAAACTTCAAGGAAAAATGTTTTTGACTTTTCCCAGTGCCTACTTATTTCATATAGTTTTAGAATAAATTGACTTGGACATGAGCTAGTTTAAATTCTTCAATCTATAGATAAAAATTGGGCCCAGAAAGGTCCTGTGACTTGCTTAAATCAAAGTTTAAGCCAGATCTACTGACTCTGAGAGTGCAAAACTCATTCCAAGTGCTTTAAAATTAAATAAATATTTTATTAAAAAAAATTTCAAGTTAGACTAATTTTAAAAAAAAGACATCCTAGAATTCTCATAGAATGATTGTTTTATGATTTTTACAGGGCTGAAAATTTTTTTTTACTTTCTTCTTGAATTTTACCCTGCTTAGATAAAATTATTTAGAGAATCAAATGTAACTTTATATTATTAGGCTCATTTGATATACTGGTACTAATAAGGCAGTTCAGATAAATGCTTAAACTGAAAATCTGTGTTGAAGGTATCTCAAATTCCAATCTCTAAGAAGCTTCTTGGGTTGATGAGGTGCTGGACAGCACATATAATAAAATGAGAAAAAGTTCTAAGATGGGCTTAATTATTTTGTAGCTAACCTGAAAATTATTCTAGTTATGTTAGTTAAACAGACTCATTTTAGCTATAAAATTATAACACTCCCTCTTGTGGAAGTAATAAACTACTACATTCATCAAGAAAATATAATATTCATGATGTCTAAATAATTTAAAATGGGAAAAAGTTATTAGGATCATTTATCTGTGAGTGCTTTGATTTCTTTCACTCTTAACCGAAAGTTTGCTGACATCAAAACACATCATTATCTACACATGTAACAAATAAATTTCAGAAGACAAACATTACATTTTTATAAGTTGATAAAAATATTTTTGTGGGAAATTAAGCCAGAAACACATTTAATATGTATGAGCATAAGATCATGGTGTTCTGTATTGGTCTTTGACTTGAGAAGAAATAACTCAACCCATGCATGTCCAAGAGTTAACATCTATAAATTTTGAGGATTAGAATAAAAATGGGAAAGCAGTCTAAAAAAATTTTAAGGATGTTAACATGATTTTTGAAAATTTTAGCATGTATACTTAAAACATAATGAAAACCAACTGCCTTACTTTGATAATTCACGGTGAAAGTGAAAATCAGTCACACAGTCGTGTTCGACTATTTGCAATCCCATGGACTGTAGCCTGCCCAAATCCTCCGTCCATGAAATTCTCTAGTCAAGAATACTGGAGTGGGTTGCCATTTCCTTCTCCAGTGGATCTTCTGACCGGGGGATCAATACAGGTCTCCTGTACTGCAGGAAGATTCTTTGCCTTCTGAGCCATTGGGGAAGCCTTACTTTGGTAATTCAGGGTACTTAGTTTTAAATGCTGCTGCTACTGCTAAGTCACTTCAGTCGTGTCCGACTCTGTGTGACCCAATAGACGGCAGCCCACCAAGCTCCCCCGTCCCTGGGATTCTCCAGGCAAGAACACTGGAGTGGGTTGCCATTTCCCTCTCCAATGTGTGAAAGTGAAATCGCTCACTCATGTCTGACTCGTAGCGACCCCATGGACTGCAGCCTACCAGGCTCCACCGTCCATGGGATTTTCTAGGCAAGAGTACTGGAGTGGCTTGCCATTGCCTTCTCCATAGTTTTAAATAGATCTTATTAAAATAAATCTGGATATTTTAATATAACTTCATATTGACGGATCATTGAAAAAAATTTTGAAGGGCTGGGGAGGGGGGTGGACTAAACTCCTAAAAGCATATTACATCAGAATTAAAGAAGCATAGAAGAAATCTTACTCTTAATTACTCTTAATTTTGCCAAATACGAGATTTCCATTCTATTTTTATCATATTCATTTCTTGGAAAAGCTTTTTCTAACATAGGCTAAAATATATAATTTGAAGCTTTACAGAATTATTTTTATGTGTTAGTTTGGATAATTTTACAGGTTCCAGGGTCAGGCATTTTAAAAGTTTATAGTGTGCTTAGCAACACTGATAAGGATGGTTTCACATTCTTTTAAATATTTCAAAAGCTAGGAATTATTTCCTTTCTCCATTTAAGATTTATAATTATATTAAGTAGAAATGGTGTAATTACTATTTACCACATGTAACTATTTTAGCATGTTACCACTGACTGAAAGATCCAGGTCATTGTCCTAGATAGGATTATAAAACTGGAAATAGGCATCTTAAAAGAATCTGAATATATAATCCTGGACCACAATGTAGCTTTAGGCTCAAAAAGGTGGGAAAGAGAACATGAACTTGGTAAAACATCATAGTTACAAAGATTATAGTGAATAATACCAAAATATTTATATTGTATATTGGTTGTATATATACTCCTGATAATAATCCAATAGTCTAGCTGTCCTCTGGAAGTCTGCATGTAAGTGGAGTCTGTTTCTCAGAGCTAGACTGATTGTGGTAGAAAAAGCAATAGGCTGGGAATTAAATGCTTTGGATTCACAACCTGTTCTTGATATATCTATGTGACCAGGCAGGTTATTCTATCTCTTGGCTTTAGTTCTCTAAACTGAATAACCCTTTGAACTATTAAATTCAATGATGTTAATTATTTAATATACTGCTAGTAAGTTTGAAGAATGCCAAGGTCACATACCTCCATTTGCCCTAGGAAATTTCATTAAGTAATTCAAGGTACATTTGGACACAGAAAGATGCATGTTTATCAAGTTCTGTATTCAAACAAGAAAACAAAATATAGGCTAAAATACTGAATTTGAAGACATATTTAAAAACATACATATATATAAGGACATATATATAATATATATATATATATAGCATCTTATAGCTGTTTCTTAGACTTACTAGAAATTATCATATTTGGTTTGCATCTCAAATAAGTCCCTCTGTTAAACATTGAGAATAAAATCAGATCACTCATGTGTTAAGAGCTAGACAACTAGTATAGAAGGAAGAGTTACCAAGAGTTTCATGCCACATGGTAATGTACAACTTATGTTAAGACAGAAGAGCCCTTAAACGGTTTCATGTACTTAAACAGACTTGAGGTGAGGAAACAAGCACGAGGCAGAAGAAACCTAATCAGAGTACACACTACACACGGCAGAATGCGGCAAAAAGGAAATGTGAACTGAAGAAGCAGAGGCACGTGGAACACCAGGTAACAACAGGGGGTAAGCATAATCAAGTGAAAGCAGTTTTCAAATACCATTAGCCACCGACCAAAGTCTGAAGAGGAGAAACAAGGAGAACAGGAGTAACAAAGGAAATTTACCTATTCTTTTGGAATCTAGACTCTTATGTTATCTATCCTCAGCTACACCCACGATGATTACCATCACCTCTCCCACAGACCAGGAGACGGGAATGTGAATGGAGAGGAGGAAAGCAGCAGTGAAGAGAAGAGAGGAGGAACAGAAAATGAAACAAAACAAAACAAAACAAAACAAAACACATGCAAAGTACCACTGGTTTGGGGTTTTGTAGGCTGAATTGTGACAGAAGTAAAAATTTTACAGAAGACTGCATACCAACTTTCCCTCTACTCTTCATTCAAGATTTAGGGCTCACTTAGGTAATCGACAAAAATGAATCTTTAAGTCCTTTTAACAGCTGTTTTCCCCTCAACTGTCCTTTTTCAGCCACACCCACATGAGGCTGATTATGAAGTAATAAGACCACGTTTACAGGATACACACAAATATCTGTCTTGCTGCTCTTTGGTCACACATGTATTCTCACTGGCTACAGCTCTGAAAATCAAGTATATACACAGACGAATATGCTAGAAGCAGTTAATTCTGGTGGGGAGAAAGTAGCTCTTGTAATTATCAAAATCCGTGACAATTAATTACTACAGTTATATGATGGCACATTATGATGCAATGCTCATAACCAGTTAAATTTCTATAGCCCAGTTCTGCCCATGAGCTTAGTGACTGTCTCACAAATCCATCTTCTTGCACTGAAATAAATTAAAGGATTAGTTTCCGCCCACCCCAATCATAAATCGATTTAACTTAATAAAATCAGACGTTTCAAAATAAACAGGAAAAGAGTAAAACTCATTTTTCATTTAGTTCTGAAAGGAGTAACAAAAAGTATACTACTGTTCTTCAGATTCACAAGAACTTAGAATTATGTTAGGATATTTAAAAGTTGAACATGTTTTCAGAAACACAATATTCATTTTTATTATACAGACCAGATAATAATTCCTAACCTAATTCTGACACACAAACCCAGATACCTCACCAACTAGACAATTAAAACTCCCAAATCAATTTAATAAACTTCAAATTTTGAATTCATTATTTTGTACCAGGACTTTAACTGGAAGTGTATATAACTTCTGAATTTTCCTGCTAATGGCTCAGATGGTAAAGAATCTGCCTGTAACGTAGGAGACCTGGGTTTGATCCCTGGGTCGGGAAATCACCCAGAGAAGGGAATGGCAACCCACTCCACTATTCTTGCCTGGAGAATTCTATGGACAGAGGAGCCTGGTGGGCTACAGTCCATGGGATCGCAGAAAGTTGGACACAACTGAGCAACTGACACTTTCACTTCACTTTCAAGCTAACTAAAGTAACTTTTTAAGGAACAAAAACCCTCTATAATATGATCTTTCTGCTGAAAATTTTGGGAATCAAAATCTTTCAAAGAAGTTCCAAAACATAAAAGAAATACACTAATATTATAAAAAGTCTGGATCCAATTTACCTGAAGGAGAGCCATGTGCTGAGGTCATACTTTTGACCTTGGAGTCGGATAGTCGAGAGATACTGTTAGCTCTAATTCTAGGAGAAAATTTATCTGAAGGTACTAATCTGGCTCCACTTCTAATGATGGCTTCTGCGGTCCGTGAAGAGGCACTACTTCTAGAGATCGTTGCTTCAGAGTCACTGCGAGCCGATAATGAGCCAAGCCTTGTTCTACGAGGCTGAGCCAACAAATCAATCCTAGAAATGTTACGCCTTCCTGTGGGAGGTTTGGATGTCGAACTTGTTGTGGACACTTCAGAAGCAACAGATGCTTTGTCAGCATCAGCAAGTTCACTGTCCGAAGCTTCACCAAGTCGGGCTCTGCGCAAGAGGGAAGTCCTGGTAGGTCGTGGCCTTGGGAGAGTGGTGGATTTACTGGACGAACCAGTAGCTCCAGGAGAAGTCTTGGATTTAGTTACTTTACTTCCTTCCAGTTTGGAATGTGCATGCTCATCAGTTGAGGTAAGTGGAGTCCTTCCATGAGATTTACAAGAGTAAGTTTCCTGGTCAGATGACATAACATCAGAGATGGCCGAGTGAGGTACACTAGAGGTTTGGTCATCATCTGTTAAATCTACTGAAGGCTGCCTTATTCTTCCACTGGACTGTACAAATTTACGACCCTCTGCCCGAGAACCTATATCTGTGGAACGACTTTTTGTTTTTTTTTCAATTTTCTCCCTAGCACCCGAAGATGACGACTTTGCAACATCTTTGGAAGGAGAACCTGTGGAACACCTATCTTTATAGAGACTAGTGAAACTCTTTCGTTTTTGGGTTGACTTCCTTTCAGTCTCTCCAGTAACCAGACTGATGGTACTAGCTGTGTCCACATCAGATTCGGGTGAAATGGAGTTGTCTCTGTTATAACTGGGAGTATCTGGGCCTTCATCAGTTTTAGTATCTTCACGCAGTTTAGCTTCTAGAAAAGCCATTACTGCTTCTGTGTCTTTTAGAATAAGGGTTGTGTCCATACTAGAATCAGTATCCATGGAATCACTTCTTTCTCTTATTCTGCTGGCTGTTGTTAATGCTAAGGAAGGGGGTGTTGAAGAAGGCTGTTTATTTATATGGGGGATAAGTTCTATGGGTATGTTGGGGCTAGGTTTTTCTATAGTGAAGCTTCCTTGTCGCACTAATGACTTGGAGGATTCCTTCTTGTCTCCTCCCTTTGAAGTCTGACTTTTCAGAATTTCCTCAGCTTTTCTTCTCTTACCCTCGTTTTGTATTGCTCTTTCTCCTTTGCCTGCAGAAAGTCCTGGAATTTTTTCTTGAGGCTGTGACTCCTGCTTAAAAGACTCCTCCCTACATCTATCTACCTGACCTGCAATGTTTTTTGAAGAAGATAATTTAGTAGGTGTCCACTGTGCCTGTTCCTTTTGTTCTTGTTGCTGGATTTTAGCTAATGTTTGCTTTACCAAAGAAGCTTCCTTATCAGTTTCAGTTTTCTCCTTTCCAGAATAAGAGCTGCCTAAGTGAAGCAAGGTTTTACTATCTCCACCATTTTTAAGAGTCTCACCATTTACTGCCCTGTTCATTTTACTCAAGGCTCTGTCAGTGTCTTGTTTATCTTTCTGGTATACCTGTGCAGGTGCTTCTTTCTCCTGAAGCTCCGTGTCTTGCTTTTCTCCTATCTCTGACCTCTGTGCTATAACCTTTGTTCTGGAGCTCTCAAGAGACTTTTCTTCACTTGGAAGCTGGGGAAGGGTTCGTCTCCTTCTCTCTCCCTGACTAGCCAAGGAAGCTGCTGAGCCAGTACTTCTCAGTGAAATGCCAGATTCACTGATATCTGTATCTATAAAAGAAAACAACAAATATGGAACTTACTGGGGCAAAAAAGTGAAAATAAAACAAATGTCATATTACCTTAGATTTTAAAGTTAAGAAATGGCTTAGGTATAAAGTAAAACTTTGAAGAAATAAGCCAACATTGTGACAGTGTAATTTAAAAAGAAAATGCAACACTGAGATGCACAAAAGGTACCTTACTAACAGGAGTCAAGAGAGCAAATTTTATGAGATGAAAATTAGGGTCATCTGATCTTAAACCTACATCTGTTGCTCTCTTCTTCTTTTAATGTCTTTTATGGGAGAGAAGTTCACATTCTTGCTTTTGTGACTTGTCCCATCTGTGAAATTTCACTCACAAAAAATGGACTCTGCATAATATATAGAATTGTAAAAATAATGTCTAATAAACAATTTGCTATACTTTGAATTATATAGTAAATAATAATAATATACCTAATTTTTAATAAGCATCATTATCTAATGGAAGAATGACAAGTCTGGATTTCCTAAGTAAAACAGAAAATGTAGAACTTTAACAATGTTTTCTAAAAGAAAAAATTCAAAGCTAATTAAAAGATTTTTAACAATTATAAGAAAGGAAAAAAGTGACAGGACTTGTCATAATTTCACAAACTGAGTTATTTTTAAATTATGATCTTCCGGTATATTAAAGCCTCAAACTGAGAAGTTGATGGGAAAATATATAACTTCAATGTTTCCATGTGAGAGACTTTGAGAATATTACTTAAGGAGGACTTTCCTGACTGTTTATAAATGAAATGTATTTCTGAGAAAAGGGATCTTTTTAGGGAAATATAAATTAACATTTAAAGCATTTAAATCTTTTGGGTATAAATGGAAAAAAAGATACTAGAGATAGCTTCTGTGGTTATCCCTTTATAATTCTAAAATTTTAACATCTAAATTTCATAGCAATACTATGGCTATAATGTAGGAAAATACTTAATAACTTACTAATGTAACTTTAATTTAGCAAATGATCATGCTATTTGGTTATCTTATCTCCACAGTACTACTTGAAGCACTAGCTTATTTAGTTATAGCTATTTTATCTTTTTGTACTTTTCTAGCATTTCTGACACTGTCCTGGCTCCTAACACACACTCAATGAATATCTGACAAGAACATTTTAGGATATAAGTAGATTTATCAGCTTATCTGAGTAAGCTCCTTTAGAATATGATGAAACAGGAACAAAATAATGAAGGCTAAGTATTATTAATTTTTATAACAAGGGTAGAATTTTGCTTTCTACAACTAATAATACTTTTATAATGATTCTTTATAAATTTCTCTAGCCTGACTTGCTTTTTTGTTCCCCAAACAGTAATCAGTTTATATGAACCAATCTGATAATTATGCTGTCTTTCCGAAGATTTTTGGTAATATTAAAAATTACTTCAAACTTTTATGATAAATTATACAGCTTTTCTAGTACACTGCTGTGTACCTTGCTCAAATACTTGCTGACAAATGTTTACAAAATTCCTAAAAAGATTTTTGGGTGCCACAATAAACACAAAATAAATTTCTATTTCAACTTCCAGCGATAACACAACTAAGAAAACAGATAAAAAGTCACATATAAATTCTTCTGAGGGTTTTATTTTTAATGAAGAATGTAATGAACTGAATCTACTAATAAAATAGTAAGAGGCATCATAATTTTTGTTTTTTTAAAGAAACTTTATATTTCAGTTCACAGAAATACAGTAAAAAGGTAGTAATAAAAATCATATTATACATTTGCAAAAGATGTATTTAATCAATTAAGTTGTATTAAATAAATTTTCCTCATTAAACATATGGAAAAAAGTGGCATTTAAATATTTGATGTGTTAGTGAATGGGACAGTTTAGAACTGTATTAGTCTTATTTTTAAATTTTCACATGTATATATGTTATATACATATAGTCATATATATAAGTTTTTGTGAGTATACATACACACACGCTTCATCTACAAATTACCTCTATTTTCAGTTAAGGTTACATTAATGATATCTGCATTTTTAGTGAAAATAAAATCTATATATAGTAGCTTGAGACTATGTGAATATATTTATTTAGGTTTAATTCACTTCTCACTACACAGATTTAGCTTATAGTATTTTTAAAACAGATGTATGGCTCACAAAAAAAAAAAAAGAAAAAAGGAAAGGAAATACCATGCTCTAAAGGAACAGGTACAGACAACTCCATTATTCTTTCTTCTTGATCATGCCTTGTGTGATTGGCAGCCAAACTAGCCCATTGTGAAACCCAACGCTTGTTTCCAGACGAAGATGTACCTTCCTAAAGGAGAGAAATAAAAGTATGAAATGATCTAGTCTGTCAAGTCTGTTCTCATGTTCAGAGAATTTCATTTAGTCATTAAATTCCCCTTAACCTATCATATAAAGCAATATTTAAACCTCACATTATATATTATATATAATTATCATTATATATATTATCATGTTATATTTCCTCATATATAAAGATTTTCTAGGGCATCTCTTTTAACTACAAGATTATTACTGTGAATGTAGTAAAATTTTCTGTACTTATTAAGGACTAACAATGGTACTAAAATAAACTCTTAGAGCTTAAAATTTACTGTTGCTAAATAAACTCAGGTGTACTACAATAACTTCATGGCTACCACAGCAAAGTTAGTTCTAGTCCATTCTAGAGAACAGAGTCTAAGACCTATTTCTAAGTTGTTCTTCAGTCCTTGAAATGTTTCCATAAATCAGACTGGTTCCACATTCTCAGGGAGTATTAAAATCTGCCAGGTCATGTCTTCAGGGATTTCAAATACAAGCCAAAGCTTTAGGCTTCTTTCTGCAATACTTAGTATTTTCAGAAGAAGCTAGAAATCACTCAAATCTTTAAGAATGTTTGTATAACCAGTCTGAACACAGACCTGTCCCATCTAGATCTGTCTTTAAGGCAAATGATTAGTCAAGTGTGAAACAGAATTTAATTCATGATATGGTTCCATATATATGGATTATATATTGGTAATTCTTAAGCCCAGGTCAATCTATGTATTTAAGATGGACGATCTAGGTGTATAGAAAAAACTGTTTCCTCACTAGAAATTTAAGTCAATGCTCAGTACTGAATCTGTAATGATAACTAAGAATTGGAAAGTTCTGATCAAATTTATTCTGAATTATTTCAGAAAGCATTTTATTAAAAGTGTCAAATGACAGTCTAAAAACTGGTAAATATTTCATAAGACTATATACTATATGATTTCAAGAATAATGGATTAAAATAGTAAGTTGCATACAAAGTGACATATGTACAGTAAAGCCTAAAGATACCAAAGCCTGCTGAATCTTTGAATTCCTGCCAAGATTTTGTGGGAGTTGTTCACAGTTCTGAGACTGAAGGAGGTACCAGAGCCATTCACATCATTCTAGGAATACCCACAACAGAATGGGTTTCAAAGTCACACATTTATGTAGACCCATTCTACATAATGAATGTTCTAACGGCTGTTTAGGTGGTTCCTTCAAAGGCACGTATATACTTGGGCTATATATAAATTTACTTGGCATGGGCTGAGGGGATAAAGAGAAGAGGGAGTCTAACAAGTTCACAGTCACCAGCACCCTTTCTAAATTAATCAGAATACCAAACCACTGCTTTTAATAAGTATCACTTGCTTTCAATAAGTAAATCAAGCATCTTGAAAAACATCAAAATAAAACTGTTTCAACAGTTTTCAGGAAATAGCAGACCATAAAGGGAAAAACTTTATATTAATAGGCAAATATATATCTGAATTCAGTTGACTATAAAGAATATATTTCACACAAATATTTCATTTATATTTTGTTTTATTTATACCTTAAGATTCAATTTATATTTAATATATATTTACTATTTGTATATTTTAAATTAACTCATTTTTAGAAAGGTACTATAATGAATAAGAGAAAGGGTTAACACATCAAAGCTCTTTAAGGTTCAAATTCTGGCCTCACAAGGTATGAGTTTTAAGACCTTGACCAAGTTAATTTCTACATACTTCAGTTTCACTATTTGTAAAATGCTACGCAGAAAACTTCCACTGAATGTTAGATCTTATTAGCTGAATAAATTATAATACTTCTCAGTCATATATAATTTTTTTTTACACTTCTTCCAATATATTAGTGTACAATGAAATTCTATTAACATTTCTAGTAAAGGGATAAACATTTGTTGACTGCATAAATCTAAGACAATTATTCTGCAGGGTACTTTCTATCCTTCATATCCTTCCCTGTAAATAGGTTTTAGAAAAATACCATTTGCATAGATGAGAAAACTAAAGATGAGAGGAGGGGAAATGACTGACTCAAAGATACCCTGTTAGATGTGGCAGTTCTAGGATTTGTACTCAGGTCTTAAGAGCTTTACTATGCTACACTGACTCCGTAACTATCAACCAAGCCACCCTTTCTAGTTGCATCCTGGAATGCACTACAAGGGCACTTATTTAGGTTTTTAAGTTGTATGTATCAGGCACAACCTTGCATGATAGATCTTTCCTTTCCAATACATGACCTTCTAGTAAGTATATGCAGTGTATATATATATATATACACACACACTTTATCTCAATGTCAGAGACAGTGAGCAAATAGTTCATTAACTGCTAACTGAAAGTTAACATTTTCACTGACTGACAAAAAAATATTACAGTGTTTTACAAGAGGATATATTAACTGCTTAAAATAATATACAGCTGACCATTAAAAAAAGTGAGGGCCGAGGGGGAATAAAAGCTCCAACCCACTGTGAAGCCAAAACTCCATTTATAATTTTGCAGGTGGCCCTCTGTATTCATGGTTTCCAATCCCTGGATTCAACCATGGGTCATGTACTACTGTAGTAGGTATTTAGTGAAAAAACAAATCTGTGTGAAAGTGGAACTGCGCAGTTCAAACCCATATGGTTCAGGGGTCAGCTGTAATTAACAAATAATAAACATTTATATTTTGCGCATGTAAAAAATTTGAGGAAGATGTGTATACCTCTGAGTTGTGAAATCCAGGTGTACTCAGTGGTTTTCTTTCTTCCATTACTACTGCAGCAGAACTGAGAGCCCAATCTTTTATCAGATCTTTATGTTTTTCATTGATAATAGGCCTATTATAATCTTGATTGTCATCTACTCCAAATACCTAGGAGGAGAAATTATTTTACAAATGAGATTCTGAGTAGCAGATTAATATGTGAGCATTATCAGTAACTTCAGAGGCAAAAAACAGTATTTTAAGTTAATTTCATAGGTAAGTTCAATAATGAGGGAAACTTGTTTAATGATAGGAGTAATAGCTGGAGATGAAAACAGGGCAGTGGTAGCTTATGTAAACGTAACTAACCTTTTTAAACATTTAGCAAATGTATCATTTGATAATAAATAAGAGATATTCAGAATATTACATTTGCTTTGTTAAAAGATGTTAATAATGGTAAGCATTTTAAGATGCCAAGTGTTAGGATAGAGTACCACACCACTTCAGCTTGTCTCTGCTTTTGAGAAGCATGCTGGAAGCTTAAAGCTTATGGTTGATTTTATCTGTTCCTTCCCTAACAAGTGCTTAATATTTACATACATGAATTAAATGTATACATATAATTTTCTCAGGTACTAAATAACAGATTTTATTGTACGATCTTTGTATAAAACATCCTATAATTCTTAAACTTTGTGTAGAGTAGAACATAATTTTTAAACTTAAAGGCCTTTGTTTGAAATGCAGATTCCTGAGTCTGTTCACACAGGTTAGCAATAAGAAGGCTTCTTTCAATAAGAAGACTGTCTGTAGTCAATACTTCTGAAATATTCTAAACACAGAGACCAACAATCAATCATGTACCTTTAAGGGCAGTTACCTGAGTCTTACTCATTTATTGGCACAACTAAGGCTTTGAATTGACTGGGAAAAGTTTATAACTATATAAACTTTAACACTGTTTTAATATTAAGTCTACTTGGTTGCCAATGGTTATTATTTATAGGTATAAGTTGTGGTTCTAATAATTAAAATGAAGAATGGTAACATGTGCTTGAATTAGCACTCTGTAGAAGAGAGCTTTAGAATAAAATCAAAGAGCCTTCATTTTCTACAAAAATGGAAAAAATCTTTAAGTCAAACTATTTTCTAGAAAACATTTTAATGATGGCTGATAAATTCTGAAGTCTACATTTCGTAAAGCAAATATCAAATTTGCAAAATTCACTGAACTTTGAAATGTTACCACTAGATGTCATTACTTACTATTTAATTCAAATATAACTGTACAGTTCTCAAGAATTATGATTTAATATTCTGTTGAACCACTCAATATTCAAATTATCTTTGCTTTAAGAGAAAACTGGGTATTATTGACTATTAAATCAAATATGAATTTTTTTAGTATACAGAAAGGAAAAAACAAACCCGTTTCATTTTGCCAAACAGTAGAACTAGCAAGTTTAACAAGAACAGCAGTAAGACATACTAAATATATCTTTCCATGTGCTCTGCCTTCAACTCCACTTGTAAAGAAAGAAATCAGAACCACTAAGTTATGCGTGACTACCTTAAAATTTTAAAATTATCTCTAACTCAAGTCACTGAACTCCACATTTACTGAAGCTTATTTCCTTATTTGCATAATCACACAAAAAAATTACAACTCAAGTTTTTGAGTAAAAGATAAAAATAATCACATGTGATTATTTGTATGTTGTATCTCTCTGGCACATTAATATAAAATTTACCTTCAGTTAATTTCTGATTTGATATTTAATTCTAATCCATACTCGAAATGGACTTCCAAAACTTTGATTTCCTTAAATATCTAAGCATCAGCAGTTCCGAATCTATTAAATCTCTTCAAATTGCTTCTGACACTATTTTGAAATAATAATGAAAGACACACACACAGAGAACTAATGTTTTTAGGGAAAGGGACTGAAGCTGTACAGAAAGTATAGTTACATGACTTCCTACAGATTCCTCTTAAAACATCAGAGGTATTAACAGCTATACACATATCTGTCAGAGAAGCAGCAATTTATTGATATTTTCCAAACAAGTAATATGGCCTGAAGTAGTGTTTGTTGTATGAGCAAGGAAGCCTTCAAAGTTCATACCTATATTTTTGATAGTGTTTTGAAAAATTAATGATACTAATAACTAGTTCAGCTTGAAATCTAAATTTTCATTTTCATGTCTCAGTATAAAAAATCTACAACTTTCATGTGAAAACAAAGAAGACAGAAACAGCTATACTCTGTACTTTAAAGCTATAGTACTTTTCACATCTAAAAAGTACATATAATCTGACATGCATACATAACTTAAACACAACTTGAAGGCTCCTCAAAGCAGAGACCAAGCTTGCTAGATTTTCTCATCTTTTCATTCTAGATTTTGTCCCCAAGTGATCGTCACTGAAATCACTAACTGCAAACTGTTACTCAACCTATCTGTACTTTCTCCTCCTAGATGGCTCAGTGATATTATAAACACACTATGGTAACCTAGGCTCATGAATCTCTTCTCTTCCCCATTACGCAGGGCTCATTTAAACCCCCAAACTTGATAAAGTACAAAATCAGGGTGCCTCTCACTCAGCTAGAAACTTTTTTAGATTAGAAGTCTAAAGTGAGAAAGAAAGAAAGAGCAGATATCTGTCCAACTTTTATATTTCCTAAGTAGAATCTTCCTCTTAAGTTTGTCAGTTTTTAATTTTTCCAAAGGGCATGGAAAGGAGCAGGAGTGGTATGGGAATAGAAAATTTCTTTTTGAACTTGTACTCTCTGTGCTCTCTGGTACTGGCAATTTAAAAATTATTTATTTACCTTAAGGGCTGGAAGTGGTTTTCATGTATTCTTCCCTATAATTCCCTTGATCCAGACAGATTCATCTCTCTATGGGGGAGTGACCTGTGACTCCTCTAGGAGTCTTGAGGTTTAGGGTAAGAAGATAGAATTAGGGAACATGTTCTCAATCTTTTCCTTTGAATACATACATGTGATATGTAGTATCTCACTTTGGGATTTCACAGCTATATCTCATTGGCTACTTTAAATAGTCTTAACAACCTGCTACTGAGGTATGGTAACATTATTGGTAGGTTGTTGGGTTCACCACCATAGGGCATTTAAAAAATAAACAAACTATATATAAGCTCAGTTGTGTCCAACTCTTTGCGACCCCCTGGACTGTAGCCCACCAGGTTCCTCTTCCATAGGATTATCCTGGCAAGAATACTGGAGTGGGCTGCCAGCTCCTACTCATATATATGTATATATATACATATATATATATATATATTTTTTTTTTTTTTTTTGCTGTCCTTGCTCTCAAGGAGCTGAGGTCTAAATCAGGAGCTTAGGGGAAAAGAAATACAAAAAACAGAATGCCATTTGAACCAAGCAGAGGTACTCCGAAGTTAAAAAAAAAACTTGGCAATATTTTTAGATTTTAGTTTTAAATTTAAATAAATTAAACATTCTTCAGGATGAAAAAAGACTAGCATGTATAACAGAAAGTGAGCCTATGAAAAGTTTGACCTTGATTTTTCACTACCATATTATCACTATCGTCATTATTAGTTAAAGGTTCAGACTATATTGAGAATGTCCAGTGTCTAATTCTGAAATTGGAAGTTGGAGAAGGGAGAATAATGGTATATCAAACCCAAGATTAACTTTCATGGGGGTAAATATTACACCTACTGAATACTTGAAAGAGGGATCAAATTACATTTGGTAGCCTCAGACACAGGTTGCACACTTCTTGTGACAGAAAGCTGAGAGAAGTGTGAAAAAGGGTGGAGGAAGGGAGAAGGCTACTCCCAAGTGAGTAGCAACAGTCCTCAATGAATTCATTTAACATTTTTCCAACTCAGTTGAAATTCTTAATTTATTCTCCCACAGAAATGGAATTTGGGCTTCCCTGGTGGCTCAGACAGTAAAGAATCTGCCAGTCTCTACTAGTTCAAATCAACAGTAGAGTTTCTCATGGGTTACGGAAATCACTTGACACATAACAGTTCAAGAATTATGCAGAATGCTAGCCACTAATATCAGGGAACAAAATCAGAAAATTTAATAGAAGTTGAACTTGCAATTTTCCAAGAAAATCTAATTTCATTTTTAAAATACAAAAGCCAACAAATTCACTGGAATAAATGGTTCTGAACGTTTAACACTGTTATTTCTATAATATATTTTTAACCAATTTTTAAATTTAAAATCAGACAAAGTTATAAAAGAAGAGCTCAGAACTGGGGTATGAGATATACATTATAATTCAGCATGATATATAAATAAACACAAGTACATGCATGTTCACAGAGCGTTATTCACAATAGCTGAAAGGTAGAAACAACCCAAATGTCCATTAATGAGTGAACAGATAAAAAAATTTGGTATATCCACACACTATTATTATTTTTTTATTATTCAGTCAAAAAAATGAATGAAGTATTGATGTATGCTATAGCATGGACAAACATTGAAAAGATTGTACAAAGTGAAAAGTAGCAAGTCATAAAAGGCCACATGCTATGAGATCCCATTTATAGGACATGGCCAGAAGCAAATCCACAGATGCAGAAAGTAGACTGGTGGTTGCCAGGAGCCAGAGGACAGACTGACTGCTTAATATGCATGGGATTTCTTTATGAAGTGATGAAAATGTCCTGGAGTTACACAGTGTTGATGGTTGAACAATGTGAATGTACTAAAAATCAATAAACTGTGCACTTCAAATGGCTAATACAGAAAATATTACGTAAATTTTGTTGTTTAGTCATTAAGTCGTGTCTGACTTTTGTGACTCCATGAACTGTAGTCCATCAGGCTCCTCTGTCCATGGGATTTTCCAGGCATGAATACTGGAGTGGGTAGCCATTTCCTTCTCCAGGGGACTTTCCCAACCCAGGGAACGAACCCACATCTCCTGCACTGGCAGGTGAATTCTTTACCACTGAGCCACCTACCTGTTTGTTTTTAAAGGCACCATCTAGAGTTCCAGAAAAACATCTATTTCTGTCTTACTGACTGTGCCAAAGTCTTTGACTGTGTGGATTACAACAAACTGTGGAAAACTGTGAAAGAGATGGGAATACCAGACCACCTGACCTGCATCCTGAGAAACCTATATGCAGGTCAGGAAGCAACAGTTAGAACTGGACATGGAACAACAGACTGGTTCCAAATACGAAAAGGAGTACGTCAAGGTTGTATATTGTCACCCTGCTTATTTAACTTATATGCAGAGTACATCATGAGGAACACTGGGCTGGAAGAAGCACAAGCTGGAATCAAGATTGCCGGGAGAAATATCAATAACCTCAGATATGTAGATGACACCACCCTTATGGCAGAAAGTGAAGAAGAACTAAAGAGCCTCTTGATGAAAGTCAAAGAGGAGAGTGAAAAAGTTGGCTTAAAGCTCAACATTGAGAAAACTAAGATCATGGCATCCGGTCCCATCACTTCATGGGAAATAGATGGGGAAACAGTGGAAACAGTGTCAGACTTTATTTTTTGGGCTCCAAAATCACTGCGGATGGTGATTGCAGCCATGAAATTAAAAGACACTTACTCCTTGGAAGGAAAGTTATGACCAACCTTAAAATGCCTTTTAATGGCATATTAAAAAGCAGAGACATTACTTTGCCAACAAAGGTCCCGTCTAGTCAAGGCTATGGTTTTTCCAGTGGTCATGTATGGATGTGAGAGTTGGACTATAAAGAAAGCTGAGCACTGAAGAATTGATGCTTTTGAACTGTGGTGTTGGAGAAGACTCTTGAGAGTCCCTTGGACTGCAAAGAGATCCAACCAGTCCATCCTAAAGAACATCAGTCCTGGATGTTCATTGGAAGGACTGATGTTGAAGCTGAAACTCCAATACTTAGGCCACCTGATGCAAAGAACTGACTCATTTGAAAAAATTCTGATGCTGGGAAAGATTGAGGGCAGGAGAAGGGGATGACAGAGGATGAGACGGTTGGATGGCATAAGTGACTCAATGGACATGGGTTTGGGTGGACTCTGACAGATGGTGATGGACAGGGAAGTCTGGCGTCCTGCGGTTCATGGGGTCGCAAAGAGTCGGACACGACTAAGCGACTGAACTGAACTGAAATGTACCATCTGACCTTACCGTTCTTCCTTTTCATCTGTCTGGGTAAATCTCTGTCCTTTCCCAGAACCTATCCTACATCCTTGATTCTTCCTATTCTTTTGGAGTCTTACAGCCACCTTCTTTTCCTTTTTCATCACTGTTTAGCATTATTTTTCTATTAGTTCCTCCTTTTGTATATTCAAATCACACTCAGTTCTTATCTAATGCTTCTATAGTTAAAATGTCCAGTTTCTCTCCTTTTTATGGCTTAATTCATTGTCATGCATTCTTTTCTTTCATACCTAAAATCTGGCTGCTCATCAATTACCATCTTATGCTTTCTTTGCCAAACAGATTTTTAAGCATTAAGTGCTTAAGTGGGTATAATAGAAACTCAAAAGTATTTCTAGATTTCTACTAATCAAAGCAATTCCCCTGAAACTTACACATTTCTTCTGATGCAACCAATACTCTTTTGCAGCTTTCATATTTCTTATTACAAAGAAAAACTTACAAAACAGGTTTTAAATTACACATTTTAACAAGTTATTTTGGAATCAAGATATAAACAAATTTCAGCACATAAAATATAGGAAAATCTGTTTGTGGAGGCCTCACTGCATTTAATCAATCTATAAATTCACTGAAATAAATTAGCTAATATATAGCTAACCACATATAAATATTGATAAACATAAAAATCAAGTCAATATTTTTTCTTTCTCATTTATCCATTCAAATGATAATTACTGAGTGTCTACTACATACCAGGCACTGTTCTTGGCACAAGAAATACAGACATGATGAATACAAATGAGATCATTCTAGAAAGGATAGAGAGAAAATAAACTAGCTAGAGGTAAGTTCTATAAAGAAATCACGGTAGTATTATAAGAGGGTAACGCTGGGGCTATTTTATAGATAGAGTGGTTAAAGAAAGCCTCTAAAAGTAAATTATGAGAAGGAAGTAGGCATGCAAAACTAAACCAAAAAACCACACAGGGAAGAGCTTATTAGACTAGGGCACTATAAGTGAAAAGCCCCTAAGAACCAGGAAAATAAGATCTCTTACAATAGTAGAAAAAGAAAAATTGGGGCAAACCTATTAAATATTAAGCTCTTAACTGAAAAAAAAGGTGAGGGTTTCTTTATGAAGCTTTGGGGATTAATACAGCAGTAAAGCATTTCCTGTACCTAAGAAGGACTTGGATTGTTAAAAAGGGGAGAGGAGCATCAACAGAGCGACCAAAACTGAATTCTCCTGATACAAAAAAATTTTTTAAATTGTTCAGTGAAGAGACAGCAGGAAAGAAGATTAACATAAAAGAAAACAAAAATCAAGCTGTCAGAATTTATCTGTCAAGAACCACTATTTGCTTCAGCCCTTATATTAACTCAGATTATTTCTGGATTGATAGGAATTAGAAAAAAAAATATTAAGTCAAATTCCAAATGCAGCCTCTATTATTATCAAGGTCCTCTTTTACTACTCAAGGCTCTTATCTGATCTCTTTTCCTTTAGTTCCCAGACACCTGATTGGGTTTATGAGTGGACTCTGCAGATACCTCCCTCCTCTGTGTTCTAACAGGCTCTCTAGATTTTCACTCTGCTTTATCACAGTTCCCTGGCTCTGACTTGAACCTAGTCTAGAATCTTGCTGGGAATGTTAGAGTTTGGAATATCTTCATTCCAAATTGCTTATACCTGGATCCAAGTTCTCAGCACTGACTTCCTTTGGGATGTCTCACTGCTGTCGATGTTCCTCATTTTGTGTTTCCAGTCCTGTGTAGTTCTCCTGGTTCTGGATTCTTCCCTACCACCTGTTGCCTACAGAATCAGCACTGATAGATACGAGGCCCCATGAAGGGCTAATTAAGAGGCATTGGGGAATCAAAACTCAGGAAGGAAGCTATCTGGTATAACTGGTCTGTGGTATGAAATTTATGGAGAAGAAAAACACTTTTTTCAAAAGAACCTCAAGCACTCTACAAAGACCACTATTTTTTCTTTTCATTTAATATTTGGCTGTTTTCATTCCAAGTCTTTCTCATTTAGCCTAAAAGTCTATGAAGTAGCCCTGACAGTATCCTCCTCTTCCCTTAGCAGTGTTTTGGACGAAGGAGTGGGGAAAAGAAACTGGTACTATGATGGGTTCTCTAGGTTATTATAGGGAAGTCAAAGGAGGGAGGTCTAGGGGAGGCTATCATTGCAGCGGAAGATAATTACCTTTAATCCAGGCAGTTAACAGCACTTTCTTATTATAGCACATCTCCATGTAAGCTTAGATGTAAAACTTAAGAGTTCTTTATAAATAACAGACATTTGAGTTAATATTATAAAAAGTAAATTTGGGGACAAAGCATACAATAAGTTTTATCTACTGACAAACACACAACACAGAAGTACAAACCAAAATGTTGTAATCCCGTTAACTTGGAGGTTGGGCAGAGATATCTCAGTGCCTTTGAATTACATAACAGTATAACCGACACAGAAAAAGATAATGGCATTATAGCTTGATCATCTCTTTAAAGAGATCCTACTTTAACAGCATGCATGCAACTTCTGAGTTGCGAGGCAAGTTATATGTTCTGCCTATCGTCTCTAGACGCAGAAATACAATGTACTTTGGGGAAAAACTGAAAAGGCATTCTAGTGCTTATCATATTTAATGTCAGTGTATCATATGAAACTGCTGCTTACTCACTTTTATTATATTCTGTCTGATTCCAAGGTGCTATTGTTCTTTTCTCTTACTCCTATGTTTGATCCTCCTTTATTTACTCTTATTCCATTGTTCACCTGTACAGGTGTTGCTATGAATTTTGTACTTTGCCTCTTCTCACTTTTATATACTCTTTCCAGGTGATCTCATCTGTATTGTGCATTCACAGCTACCCTTTTTTAATTCTAAAAATGCTATTTTATCCCAGATCTCTTACCTAAGATCCAGACATTTATATTCAACCGACCACTGTACATGTCAGTAGCTTTTTAACCGCCTTCTCTGCTTCCAGCCTTTCCAAGTTTCAATCCATTCTTCACACTTATGACAGTGATTTGCACGTCACTGCCAGATTTAAGTGTTCAATGATTCACAATGGCATTCAGCATTAAAAAAACCCACTAAAGTCCTTAATATGATACAGAGGGGCTGTCAATGTCTAGGCCAATCTCATCTCTCTGAAAGTGAGTGCGGTCCTCTGAACAAGGCCTCTACCCTCCCGGGCTTTTGAAAAGATTGCTCCAAATTTTTGAAAAACTCTCCGTGAGAGTTTTCCCATGCCTATTATGGGATTAATACCATATATTTCAAAATGAGGTCAATTGGCAATTAAATTCGGTATTTACTGAGGACATTTGATATGCCAGGCACTAGGTTCCTGCAGTCATGGAATTTATATTCTTGCATATGTACACATTTGTGTGTTTTGTGTGTGTATTATAGGGTAGCAGAGAGGCAAATAAATAAATAGGAAACTATCAAATGGTGATAAAGCGTATGATTAAAATGAAACAAGTTGATCTGACGGTACGGGGGAGGGGAAGGGTATTGCCTTAGATTGGACAGCTAAAGACTTCTCTGAGGAAAAGATATCTAACCTGAGATCTCCTCATGGAAGATTCTGGTACCCTTACTTGAACAGTTTGCTTATCAAAGCATCCACCATACTATTTTTAATGCATATGTTTTCACTTGCATATTTCCATGCCTCCATATACTTAGTTCTTGAGGGGAAGAACTCTGTCTTTTCTATTTCAATCTCTCTCTCTCTCCTAACACAAAGCTGGGCACGTGGCAGATACTGAATAAAGATTGAGAAAACAATTAATGACATAAACCAGCTCTCAAATGAGGGAGTAAAAAAGGAAAGAGACCACATTGAAGTTTTCAGGCCCAAATAACAATTACATTCAGATGGACAACAGCTGATGGTCCCCACTTCCATCTCACACACCCTAACTTTAAAAGGTAGAAAATGGATGACAAAGCTTACCCGAGCAACTTGATATGATGTCTGAATTTCCTCCCATCCTCCCAAAGTCCTTCTTACGCCCTGATTCTGACTATTTTGGGTCTTTGCTTTCTTCATGCTCACAGGTTACTTCATTTTCTTCAGACATTTGTTTCCCCAGAGCCTGACTTCAGTTAGCCTGAATCTGACCTCTAGCTTTAACCACAGCCATTAGAATCTCAGCTCTTTTTCTCTGGCATTCACAACATAATGTAGTGACTCCTGTTTCTTCCTACAATTATGGCCTTAGCTTTGTTTTCTGGTTTATACAAACTAAGAATGACTGAATTATCTACTCAGTCACATTCTGACATTATTCCCTTAAGTGAATCCTGCTTTAGATTCTTGGTTTTCTTTATCTATAGTGTGACCATATAATTTGTCACTGAAATTGGGACTCTTTGAAAATGAAAAAAAGGATGCTTATTATGGACAGCAGGTACACACCAGGTTTTGTAGTCCTTCTCTTTATCCAGCAGTTTACTTTTCAAGAGTCTCAACTGACAACAATGACTTCCTTCATGACTTTCTGTTGTTGTGGCCAGGCTATTTCCTTGCACTTTAACTTCCATTTGAGTTTCAGATTTGACTTTTTCAATGCTGAGGAACTTTTCAGGATTTATCAAAACCGAGTGTAGCGATTCATACATGGAAACTCCTCATAAGGTTAATAACATAGACCTTTTATCATAAGATAGCATTATAATAGCATTATAATAATTATATATTTATATAGTTATATATAAGATAGCATTATAATAATAAGCCTCTTATATATTTTATTGAATTCTTTTTGCAAGCCAGTGTTCACTCAGTGTACTTATATCTGGTTCATCTAGTACAGATCTGTCTGCCTACAAGTGTTCATGTTTTTAAACTACTACAATATAATCTCCCACTGAAAGATCTTTTAATAGAGAAACATCAATAAACTATAAATGAAATATACATGAATCAAAAATACACTAGAATAAAATTAATATTAATCTGAATTTTAAAACTTATTAGCTTTTTTTTTTTTCTAAAACCTATCCTTTTATTTTCTACTTGACAGTATCTTAAATAGCAATATACTTGTTCTCCATGACCAGAGGTAAAATTATAAACTTTAATCTGAAAGTAATGTCATTATTGATTCCCAGTGATGAAAATAATTAGAAATGACTGAGTCATTTTCTATTGCTACAACTGTGTTCTTAGCTTTCCTTTACTATTATTAGAAATATTAGTTTATCTGTTTGTTAATTTTTAAAAACTTCTTTATTTCTCTTTATTTTTTTTATTTATTTCTCTTATTAACAACCATCATAACATCTATTTCCTAAACTAATGAGTTTCTGAAAGTCTGGAGTTCTATAGCCCAACACTGAAAAATTCTGAGCATTTGCTCCTCAATAAATGGATGTTAGAAATTATATATATATATATACACACACATACCAATGTAGTAATAGACTGTATACACTATAGAACATACTCTTAAATAGAAATAAAAACTATGAAATTAAAGTAAATATAAGTCCTAATAATTTTCCTGCTTCCCAAAGGTTATCTTGTGTATTCTCTAAAAGACCACTGTGTAAGCTCATCATCTGAACTAGTGTATCTCAAATGTTAATCTGCATATGAGCCCTACTTTTAAAGCAGATTCCTTTTCACTATGTTTAAGATGGACTGGAGATTTTGTATTTCTAACAGGCTCTCCAGTGGTGCTAATGCTGCTCACGTGCTAAGTAACAAGAGATTAATGCTTAGCCAAATTTATGTTTCTGTCTTCCAGGGGATAAAATATACAGCAGATTCTAAAGTCAATCTTCCCATACAACAATCATTATACACATTAATCAAAAACATGAAAATCTGTAATGTAAATAATTATCATGACTAGGTATACCCTTGGTTAAGCTCAGAGTATCATAAACACACTGCTTTTGTTTTTACACATTTCTTTTCTATCACCACAGACAGCAGTGAATAGAAATTAAGAGAAGAAACTAAGGAGAAAGAATAATGGATTAAAACATGTATTTTCATCTGCTTCCAAAATAAAATTAGTAGGCAGGAAACCTTTGTTTAACTATTTTCAACTGAAGCTCATGTTTATATTAATGGAGTCAACAGTAATTTGGTTTTCTTTGATTTTTAGTTTTTAAATGCAAAGTGGGCATGGTCAAGATGTAGCATTTAAGAAGTCAATCTTAAATTATTACAACTTTAAAAGGTCCAAACAGCTTGTATGTACAGAACTTTACATATGAAACTCAGGCAAATTCAGAATATAAGCAGAACAAAATCAAAAAGAATTTTGGTCTTATTGTTAGGTTTCCAGTTCCCTAATAAAATCCTAAAGTTTTAATATACTAACTACATGAAAACATTTTATATCCTCTAATAATTTCCAACAGTTAAATATACCACGAGAAAACTAATACCAATTATTTACCTTGTCAATCATTTTTCTTGCTTCCACTTCCTCACTGTTGGGATTCTCTAACTCAATGGTATAGGTACCCTTGTCACTTTGGTCATCATCATTATCCTTTTCAGAAGCAGCGGAAGTAGCTTGATTTTTTAACATTTTATCCATCTCCTGGCTTGGTCTGTGCCCAAGACTCCCTGAACTTCTTAATAATGCAGTTTGTAGGAAGGGAATTGACACCGATGGCTCCTCTGATTTCTGTTTTAACAATTTCCCATGTGGAACACCATGCCCCCCTCTGTGGTGCGCAGAGCTAGTCTGTAAAGACAAAGAAACCACTTTGGCATCTGCTGTTGGAGATTTTGTTTTTTCAAGTTTTGTATGTGGTGCTGAATAAGTAGTTTCCTGACACAAGATTCCCGTACTCTGAGTGAAAGAATATGACCTTCTTTTTCTGGGATTGTCTTCATCAAAGAATGCAATCATAAAAGCAGTTTGACTTACAACAGCTTGGTCTTGATGCTTTTCAGTAGCCTGGGCCTTCTGTAGTTTTTTCTGTTCTGAATGGTGGCGCCTTAAGTGTTCCTCAAGAGTTGCACGCTTGCTACAGCGCCTGTGAGCCCCAGCATTTTCTGAGTCGCTTTGTGTACCATCATCATGTTTGTTTCCTGGACACAGAAAAGAAACCACATAATAGAGAAGGGAAAAAATCCTATGTAGAAAATCAAAGCATATACAAAAGTGCTGCTTGTTCTGCCCCTCCCCGCTTTCAATCCAAAGTCATATGTTCTTTTCAGTAACAGGCTCTGCAAACTTCCCTCAATTGCAATGCTTACATTCAAATTCCATCAACCAACAATGAGTCCTTTATAAACACTTGAATAGGGTTACTTTTCTTTCTCCAAATTTTAACTTTATAATGGTTCATCAATGCCTTAAAAGATAAGCAGTGCTACAACATCTGTGATTCTGTATTTGTAACATTAAATATTAATCCTGCCTTTAAACCTTATACCTTATTTAAATAATCAAAAATTTATCTTTAGCATTAGAAAGGAAAAAGAAAAAAAAGTGTGATCCCACCGAAATGCTTATCATTACACAGGAAAAGAGAATGCAAATGCAATAAAAGTGTGATGAATCGTTAATTTCAGTGATGTTCAAAACTTCCAAAAGTACAGCATTCCTTTCCTTTCTAATATATAAAACTGAAAATTTGCAGATTCCACCAATTACTGTATAATTCTTTACAAACATCTTTTTTGCTATGATAATCTTTGCAATTTTGTATGTGCGCTCATTTAAACTCTGGTGGCTTCAACTAGTTAAACAGAGCATGCTAAAAGGTCTAGCATGGAAAAAGCATAGACTATGAAATCCTATATAAACCTACCAGACAAATGGCATGTTGCTAAATATAACGAGATAAAAATATGTTTTCTGCATTAAGCATATAGAGTCAAGATAGAATACTGCAATTGGATTTTGAAAACATCAGCTTCCTGACAGAGGCTTTTTGTTACTCTTCATAGCTCTGTTAAGGATTAAGTGTGAAACCTTATGAAAACTACTTGATTTTTCACTGATTTAGAATTCTTATCATATAAACAATAAGTACACTAGAGGAAATAATCAAATGACAATTATTATATGCTTATAACACGAATTTAATGGAAAGTTGAGTTATTCTATGTGTGGGCTTAAAATGAGGGCTTAAAAGATAGCTCTTTAGAAGAAAGCTTAAATTAATCTAGTCAATCAGGTGTATTTCAATACTTCCAGAACTAAATCCGAAAATCTTCCTTCAAACTAGCAACTACTGAAAATGCAATATGAAAAGAAAAAAAAATAAAATGGTGTTCAGTTTAATTAATGGAATTCCTGCTTTGGTAATTAATCTAGGGATAAAGGATAGGCAGATGGAATGCAGAAGCAAACAAAACCACTAATTCAAATACAAAACTCATAAAAAAATAGGACATTGTACATATTGCACTGGATATAATGAAAAGGAATCCAGTTTGTAAGAGCTGTAAATAACTAAATGCCCATATTTCATGTGTAATGGGACCAGATGACCCATATTACACACATACACATTATGAAAACACCATCTTTACAGGCTTTGGTTCTTGTTCAGTTCAGTTGCTCAGTCGTGCCTGACTCTTTGTGACCCCCCCGTCCATCTACCAACTCCTGAAACTTACTCAAACTCATGTCCATAGAGTCAGTGTTAGTTATATGTTATTTCTTGTAACAAGTTATATGTTATAACATAGTTATATATGTTATAACATGTATATAACATATATGTTATGACATATGCTAATTCTTATAACAACATATAAAAAGTTGATGCTTATCTGGTGTCAGGTCTTTTCAGTATCTTTTAAGTTACAGGTTAAAAGGTTATAGATTAGCCATTTTCTTTGTAGAAAATTATTCTTCTTTTTCATTTTCCAGTGTTATACAAGATAACACATCTGATCAGAACTGCAATTTTTGTTTTTATTTAACAAAAAATCATTAGGAACTGTTGAGATTTTTTGTGTTTTGTCTGTCATTAATCATGCATTAATATGTTGAAGTTCTTCTAGTATTTTTTAGGATAGATTGCCTGTAACTAATCAGTAGCTGTGTCCAAAAGAAGCTTCAACTCTCCTAAAGGGTATAAGTGTATGGGTTTTGTTAACATTATTATCTTCACTGTCCCAAAGCACATGCATTTCACTCTTGCAGGAGCAAAGTTGTTTTGTTTTGCCAACTTTCAAGTTTTTGACTGATCTAAGTTGCTGAATGTCTAATTATTGTAAAATAGTTTCTATTTCCTATACTTATTTTGAGTCTAGGTATATACTTTTGATCTTTTAAATTGTGGAAAATCTTTTATCTAATGATGGCAGCTCTAACTTTGGGGGAAAGTAAAATGTCATTTGTAAATACACCTGAAAAAATAAAATGGATAAATCTTGGATCAAAAATGAGGCATATTCACAAGGACATTTTCTTAGATGGTTTGTAAAATGTCCTGAAGGCAAATTTAAAAGTAGGGTTCTACGCAATGGCAACATATTAGAATGTATATCTAATCAACTCTGAGGGATAATAATAATTTGTATAATTTCTGGTAAGGATTTTCAAAAATTTAACATAATATATGAATACAGTCTGAATGTGAACATTAATGCCTCTAACAGGTATCAAAATAACAGCTAAAACAGAAAACAGTCATTGTAAGTAAAATTACAGTTACAAATAAAAGGGTATAATAAAGGTGTTTTTTTTTTGGCCATACCACATGGCATGGAGGATCTTAGTTCCCCAACTAGGGGTGAAACCTGTGCCTCCTGCAGTGGAAGCAGAGAATCGTAACCACTGGAATGTCAGAAAAGTTCCATAAAGGTATTTTTTAATGGTAGTTTATCTCTTAGCTCATTTGTGTACATTTGCTAAGGGTGGTCTAAAGAACACGTTATTTTTAAATTTTCAAAGTTTACACTACTTTTTACATTATACTAGGATATCAGTCTCATTTTATCCAATCCATAAAAAATGATCAGTTTACAAATGGGTAGCTTTTATATGTAAGCTTTAACCTATACATATATATCAATACAGGTATAGGTCTCAGTTATATATGTTATTATCTACTAGGAGTAAAGACAACAATTACATGTCAAAAGTTCGTATGCCAGGTAAATGCTTATGATTATAATTAAATATGGTAATGGGCTCTAAGAAAGAATTAGGTAATCACACCATCTCACTATTTTGAAATGCCTTAGAAGCAAATAGGAAATAGGTATTTCTTCTGTTAGGTGACGAGAATCCCAAATCATAAAGTACAGGTTAAACCAGGGTCAGTTTTGTCAATGATAAAGAAGTCATTCATTGATTATTCAAATTAATGAGTACCTATCACATACTCAAGTCCCAGGAAAGGGCTAGAGACATAAGGTAAGGAATATACAATCTCACCTCAACAAGTATTCTTTTAAAGCTCTTTAACTTTTTGTATGGTAACAGAATGATCAGATTAACATGTAATCATTTCCCTTATAGTAAGCTTGGTAAATAAAATCAAGATATAGTAACATAAATCTGTATTCAGCAAATTCTAAATTAAAATTTAACTAGCAAAACCAATGGGGGGAAAATGGTTAGTTGATACTCTGATGTATTTTAACTAACTTTGGTCAAGTATTTTTAATAAAACATATTTAATAATTATTTCAAAAATAAACATTTAACTGCAATTTTCACTAGTGAAAAAATTCTTAATTCAATTAATTCTTAGTATCTCTATATAAAATTTGTTTCATGATATGAGTATCTTGAGAACAGTCTGAAACAATCCACCAACAACCTGACTATGCTGCCAAAGTAGAACTCTAAGCCCGTAATTCCGTAACTTAAAACGTTTAAAATCTACATATTGACATTTTACACGAAGTACACAGTAGAGAATAGAATTAAACATATATTTTCCTTAAATCAGGAAAATGATGAGAATTGTCTTCTAAGGAATTCCACTGGTGAAATGAATGAATATTTCCACAGGAAAAAGAAACATATTTAATGGCATACATATAAATTTACAAAACCAATTTGGTTTTGGTAAGAAAATGAAGGCAGACTGTTCTGAATGAATAAGTTGGATATGGGCAGAATGGCTGGCTTTTGAACTTTAAGATCAAATATAAACCTTCAAAAAAGCAGAAGCAGAAGCTTTGTATAATTATTTTTCTAATCATAGTTTGGTGACTGTGAAGACTGAACTTAACCATAAAAAAGGAAGTTCTGAAAAGTTACCTTTCAACCTTTTCAAGTAAACTGGAACATCACTTTTAATACTCTTGGAATCTTCTTCTGTTCTTTCCCATACCATCTGAGGAGGGTTGTTCTGTGCTAGCCAGTCAGCTACTTTGTTTTCGGGTGCCATCATTCCAGTTTGAATCCCCGGCAGGTCTTGAGTTCCAGGAGAAGACTTCTTTGACTTGTGGCGCTGATCAGAAGTAAATTTTGTCACATGATCTCTAATAGTTACTTTCCCTGGGGTACTGTCATCAAATTCAATGGTAAATGAAGCATGCCCTGCACCTGTTGTATGAGAACTTGGTGTGTCTTTTGTTGGGATTTCATGAATAGTGCTCTCTGTTATTTGTGATGGTTGCTGAAATTCTTTTGTAGGGATTTCAAAATAACTTGGTTCCCTACAGAAAGGAAAAAGTACTTCTTCATTTGCAGCTGCAGATTGTTCTTCAACTTGCTTGGCATCTATGCTGCACCCTAATAAGAAAAATAAGAGAAAATTCAAAATATTTGGGAGCTTCTAGAACTTGAAGGAGTATAGTAATGGCCACTTCCATTACTCCATGGGAATCAGAAGGCAGATTGCTGCTTAGATGAAAAAGAATGACAAATGTCATAAAAGAGAAATAATTTTGATTATAAACATGGCATTCCCGTTACGAATAGGGAGATGCAAGGTAAGCAGCAGTGCAAAGGATAGCAAAGCAGTTAAGAGATGGGATTTTGCAAGGCTAGGTCTTTTTGTTTCCAACGTGGATTCAGAAATCATCAAAAGTACAAAAGAAATGAAATCAAATGTAGATGGAGATGCATGTTCAATGTACATATCTAGAGAGATAGAAAAAAATAGGAATTTCCTTATCAAGTAAGGAGGATGGAATATTGCAAAAACAAGTAAATTTCTAAAGGAGAACGTGTTCAAATGAAGAAAGAAACATGAGGTTAATACATAAGCAACATTCTGGACAGGATGATTTTACTTACCATTCTTCACCATCACAATTTAGAGACATTACTTTCAGAATGACAAAAATAATATTACTAATGCGTGATCCTTACAAGAAGACAGATAACATTTTATAAAAAAAAAAAGAACGAGTAAAGACATGTGGTTTGCTTGTAAAATGAAATCCAAGCAGCAGTGTGAAACAAGTTAAAAATAGAAAATTCAGTTGCCAGCCAATTAATTCCAAAAGAAAACTCATGTACATCTCTATACAGCAGAATATGCCCAACTGTCAAAAATCCTTAGAGGAAAGCTGAATTATAAATCTCAGATCACCAACAAGAGTTGGCATAAGCAAGTAACTCTGGAACACTCTTCTTCTGTTGCCTCAGAGACAAATAAGAAGGCATGAAAAGAAATGCATTTCTATATAAAATATGTGAAGGCACATAAACGAAAATGATAACTGAAATGTTTTAAATCTGTTATCAGATATCACAAATGCAAAAAAAAAATCAAGATTAAACTGCTTTGGTTTTCAGGAAGCAAAAGAACTATTATAAAGATGGGAAAGAGTGAATTCAAATAAAAACTATTGCCCTAAAGTTCAAAAAGGCATTCCTTTTAAAAACACATTGATAGAAAAATCATTTACAAATAATTTATTAGGAAAGAATATACGAGGGACAAGTTTGTTTACAATAATTATTTAATTAAGTGAAGTATTTGGTCTCTTGAAACATTTTTCCAAGTATTAAATACTGATGGAATTCTTCAGGTGCTATAATCAGTTTCCTAGCAAGACTCTAAATATGAAACAGTCATAAAACTGTTTGTTTTTAGATTATACAAGAATGGAACAGCAACATCTCTATAGACCAATGTGTGGCACAAGGTATTGCATGTGTGCTAAGTCGCTTCAGTCAAGTCCGACTTTTTGCAATCCAAGAACTGCAGCCCACCAGGCTCTCCCCATGGAATTCTCCAGGCAAGAATACTGGAGAGGGTTGCCATTCCCTTCTTCAGGGGATCTTCCCAACACAGGAATCAAACTCACGTCTCTTATGTCTCCTGCATTGGCAGGCAGGTTCTTTACCACTACACCACCTGGGAAGTTCCAAATTAAGAATTATCTCCAGTGTAAAACACAACTGACGAGGGTGGCAAAGAATTCGTCTGCAATGCAGGTGAACCTGGTTTGATTCCTGGGTCAGGAAGATCCCCTGGAGAAGGGATAGGCTACCCACTCCAGTATTCAGGGGCTTTCCTGGTGGCTCAGGGAGGGCACAGAGCATTAAAGACCTCAAGTTCCACTCCCCCCCCCCAAAAAAAAAAGTGAAAAACGTTACACAGACAGTAAACAGAATATATAACAAAAACAATTTTTAACTGAAAAATTTTCCTTGTCAAATCTACTTAGTTTTTCCTCACCACTGAAAATAAAAAAAGTGTATCAGAAAAACTACACTGTCAAAGCAGTAATTCTACACACTACCTAGAAAAAGAGGATATACAAGATTCTGAATAACCTAAGTAATGTTTCAAAAATGTCTTTATTAAAGAGCTCATTTATTTTTCCTTAATATTAAAATGTCCACTTGAAAGTTTACTTTGAAGGCCTGTCACTTAAAATTACCATGAGAGTAAAATGCATTGACTGCTCTATATATGTTGGTAAACTCACTGATGTTTTTATTTTTTCATACATTGGTTTATTTACTAATTTAATAATGTACTGTACCTGATCAATTTCATATAGAACTATCCTTCCTATCTACCTGACCTCATACATTCATTTTGTTTTTGCATCCTTACAGGTAACAGAGTAACACTGAGGACAAAAAGTGGCATTTTCCTACTACCACTACCTGAATACTCAAATAAATGATGTGACTGAACTATGAAGTAATAACTGCAACAAGCTGGCCCAGGGGTATAGCATTTATCATCGACTTGTCACTAATGATTCAAATGAATATGTTCTCAACTTTCCTCCCTTGAGAAGAAAAACTTCAGTTATTTCTGACATACTTTTAACATGCTTTCACTTTATAACACATTAAAAAGCAGAGGTCACCAATTGCACGTAACTATTTTTAAGGTTATTATTTCCTAAGTTATTCCTACTTCAAAACTGACTTTCCTCTAAAGATTAGAATCTGAGACATCCATAGGCTAACACCCAACTTATCCAGTAATCAGTTATCTAACAATATCAAGCAGCACAACAGAGCAGAAAGACAGCAGTTATGATCTGATGATTAGAGCCAAACAGCCTGGTTTAGCAGAAAGCAGGAAGAAGATGTGAAATCAGGCAAGTCCCACCTCTATCAGTTCTTAATTCTCATTTTTCTCATTATAAAATGAGAAAATAATACCCACCCATAAGATTGTTGTGAAGATTCAGTGAGGTATGGATTAATTGAGATAGCATAAGTCACCCAGAAAAAGTCTGGAACAAAGTAGGCACACAAAAAAATGTTTCTCTTACTTTTTCTCCCCCAACCCTCCAACACAGCTAACTAGGGAAACCAAAAACTAAAACCAAACATCTAACTCTAAAAAAAACCCAAGACAGTTATGGCAATACCTATATCCTCATATCTGTGATCTTTACTACAAGGAAAGTCCCTCATTGAGAACCTTTTTTTTGACTATTTACTCAGATTACATGTGACAAATTTGGAGGGTATGTAAAAGCAAGGATTAAGGTCAAATATTCCGCACTAAGAAAACGAGTCAACTGGTTGAGATAAGTCAAAAAACAATCAAGAGGAGACATGTGGCTCAAAAACACAGCAGTTCAGAACCATTAAGTATATGGGCAAATAGTCTTACATACTTCAAGTCTCCCAAGGACATTACTGTAACATATAGTTCAATTACTGATATTCATAATGAAGCTTCTGAGTCATAAAGTAAACATTTTAATTATATTCAGCCATCTTTGCTTAAGAAGGAGATGATATGAGTAAATAGAAATTAAGGGAATAGTTAAACTTAAAAAAAAATATTGCAGTTGTTAAAGTGAAGTTCGGTCATCTGGAAAATTCATTAGTAGAGGAAATCATTTTGCTAAAGATGATAAAACCACATCAAGTGTGGGCCTACTATACATGGGATTATAGGCCCACTAGAGAAATTATTAAGGGTCTTCTAAATTAATATAGAAAAATAAAAGCTTTCCTTTCTCAGTACTGGTAAAAATCATTCTGAAATTTATGAATTTAACATGCATTTCTCTTCAAAATCTGTTTTATTTATACTCAAGTAAACTCAGTCATGTCCGACTCTGCAACCCCCACTGATTGTAGCCCTCCAGGTTGCTCTGCCCATGGAATTCTCCAGACAAGAATACTGGAGTGGGTAGCCATTCCCTTCTCCAGGGGACCCTCCAGACCCAGTGATTGAACCTGGGTCTCCTGCATTGCTGGCAGGTTCTTTATCATTTCAGCCACAAGGGAAGCCCTAAATACTCCTAATGAGATTAATAATAAAACACTGGTATGAATAAAATATTATTAGAATAATTTTCATTCATACTAATACTTAATTATTAATCTCAACTAAAAGTGAAGAGGAACTAAAAAGCCTCTTGATGAAAGTGAAAGAGGAAAGTGAAAAAGTTGGCTTAAAGCTCAACATTCAGAAAACAAAGATCATGGCATCTGGTCCCATCACTTCATGGGAAATAGATGGGGAAACAGTGGGAACAGTGTCAGACTTTATGTTTTGGGGCTCCAAAATCACTGTGGGTGCTGAGTGCAGCCATGAAATTAAAAGATGCTTATGCCTTGGAACTAACACCCAAAAAAGATGTCCTTTTCATTATAGGGGACTGGAATGCAAAAGTAGGAAGTCAAGAAACACCTGGAGTAACAGGCAAATTTGGCCTTGGAGCACGGAATGAAGCAGGGCAAAGGCTAATAGAGTTTTGTCAAGAGAACGCACTGGTCATAGCAAACACCCTCTTCCAACAACACAAGAGAAGACTCTACACATGGACATCACCAGATAGTCAACACCGAAATCAGATTGATTATATTCTTTGCAGCCAAAGATGGAGAAGCTGTATACAGTTAGCAAAAACAAGACCAGGAGCTGACTGTGGCTCAGATCATGAACTCCTTATTGCCAAATTCAGACTGAAATTGAAGAAAGTAGGGAAAACCACTAGACCATTCAGATATGACCTAAATCAAATCCCTTATGATTATACAGTGGAAGTGAGGAATAGATATAAGGGACTAGATCTGATAGATAGAGTGCCTGATGAACTCTGGACGGAGGTTCGTGACATTGTACAGGAGACACGGACCAAGACTATCCCCATGGAAAAGAAATGCAAAAAGGCAAAATGGCTGTCTGAGGAGGCCTTAAAAATAGCTGTGAAAAGAAGAGAAGAGAAAAGCAAAGGAGAAAAGGAAAGATTTAAGCATCTGAATGCAGAGTTCCAAAGAATAGCAAGGAGAGATAAGAAAGCCTTCCTCAGCGATCAATGCAAAGAAATAGAGGAAAACAACAGAATAGGAAAAACAAGAGACCTCTTCAAGAAAATTAGAGCTTCCAAGGGAACATTTCATGCAAAGATGGGCTCGATAAAGGACAAAAATGGTATGGACCTAACAGAAGCAGAAGATATTAAGAAGAGGTGGCAAGAATACACAGAAGAACTGTACAAAAAAGATCTTCACGACCAAGATAATCACGATGCTGTGATCACTGACCTAGAGCCAGACATCTTGGAATGTGAAGTAAAGTGGGCCTTAGAAAGCATCACTATGAACAAAGCTAGTGGTGGTGATGGAATTCCAGTTGAGCTATTTCAAATCTTGAAAGATGATGCTGTGAAAGTGCATCAATATGCCAGCAAATTTGGAAAACTCAGCAGTGGCCACAGGACTGGAAAAGGTCAGTCTTCATTCCAATCCCAAAGAAAGGCAATGCCAAAGAATGCTCAAACTACCGCACAATTGCACTCACCTCACACGCTAGTAAAGTCATGCTCAAAATTCTCCAAGCCAGGCTTCAGTAATATGTGAACTGTGAACTCCCAGATGTTCAAGCAGGTTTTAGAAAAGGCAGAGGCACCAGAGATCCAATTGCCAACATCCGCTGGATCATGGAGAAAGCTAGAGAATTCCAGAAGAGCATCTATTTCTGCTTCATTGACTATGCCAAAGCCTTTACTGTGTGGATCACAATAAACTGTGGAACATTCTGAAAGAGATGGGAATACCAAGCCACCTGACCTGCCTCTTGAGAAACCTGTATGCAGGTCAGGAAGCAGCAGTCAGAACTGGACATGGAACAACAGTTCCAAATAGGAAAAGGAGTACGTCAAGGCTGTATATTGTCACCTTGCTTATTTAACTTATATGCAGAGTACATACATCATGAGGAACGCTGGGCTGGAAGAAGCACAAGCTGGAATCAAGATTGCTGGACGAAATATCAATAATCTCAGATATGCTGATGACACTACCCTTATGGCAGAAAGTGAAGAGGAACTAAAAAGCCTCTTGATGAAAGTGAAAGAGGAGAGTGAAAAGGTTGGCTTGAAGCTCAACATTCAGAAAACAAAGATCATGGCATCTGGTTCCATCACTTCATGGGAAATAGATGGAAAAACAGTGGAAACAGTGTCAGACTTTATTTTTTTGGGCTCCACAATCACTGCAGATGCTGACTGCAGCCATGAAATTAAAAGACGCTTACTCCTTGGAAGGAAAGTTATGACCAACCTTGATAATATATTAAAAAGCAGAGACATTCCTTTGCCAACAAAGGTCCATCTAGTCAAGGCTATGGTTTTTCCCGTGGTCATGTATGGATGTGAGAGTTGGACTGTGAAGAAAGCTGATCGCCGAAGAATTGATGCTTTTGAACTGTGGTGCTTGAGAAGACTCTTGAGAGTCCCTTGGACTGCAAGGAGATCCAATCAGTCCATTCTAAAGGAGATCAGTCCTGGGTGTTCATTGGAAGGACTGATGCTAAAGCTGAAACCCTAATACTTTGGCCACCTCATGCGAAGAGTTGACTCACTGGAAAAGACTCTGATGCTGGGAGGGATTGGGGGCAGGAGGAGAAGGGGACGACAGAGAATGAGATGGCTGGATGGCATCACTGACTCGATGGACATGAGTTTGAGTGAACTCCGGGAGCTGGTGATGGACAGGGAGGCCTGGCGTGCTGTGATTCATGGGGTCGCAAAGAATCGGACACGACTGAGCTACTGAACTGAACTGAACTGAAGAGTTTTTAATAAACAATCATGCTAGACTCAGTTATGGTTATCTAAATCAGAAGAGCAATATCCTTAAGTTCTTAAGGCATTTTATGATTGTGGCATTTATTAAATTTCCAGGGAATTTTATGATATACATAATCTAGCAAAAAATGTTCCCTTCCTTCTATACTAAATAACATGAAATATTAAGCTATTTCAAGATGCTTACAAAGACTGTAACTATGAAGGTGAATTCTACTTAAGATATCCATCCAACCTAGTACGTTCAAGTACTTCAAATTACAAAGACTGGGAAACTCCTTTTACCAAAAAGGAATTACAACTGAAAAGTTTTTAAATTTAGTTCAATTAGATTAAAAATCAGTGTAAAAGAGCCAAAAATCTACTCTTCACAGTTGTACGCAACCTTTTCAAAATGTATGCAACTCTTTAAGGCCTTTAATTGTAACTTTAAAAATGTTTAAACCATGTTAGCAGGTCGGAGAACACATCTGAACTAAATCAAGGACAAGTTCTCCTTTATTAGGACTCAAAATATTCATACTACTTCAGGAGAACTTGACTGCTCTAACATTTGCTTCCAGGGTTTTGGAGACTTTAAGGTAAATTGGTAGGAGATTCTGGATACACATGGACCCACAGAAAGGGACATAACTTACTAGGGAGTAGATACTCTAGTATCCTTTCTGGAATGCTCACCTTGCAAAATAAGTGCTAAGATTTTGGGATGCTAGAGAAGACTCTTGAGAGTCCCTTGGACAGTAAGGAGATCAAACCAGGCAATTTTAAAGAAAATCAACCTTGAATATTCATTGGAAGGACAGATGTTGAAGCTGAAACGCCAATTCTTTGGCCACCTGATGCAGAGAGCAAACTCACTGGAAAAGAAAGACCCTAATGCTGGAAAAGAATGAGGGCAGGAGAAGGGAGTGACAGACGATGAGATGGTTGGATGGCATCATTGACTCAGTGAACATGAGTTTGAGCAAACTCTGGGAGACAATGAAAGACGGGAGTCTGGTGCACTGCAGTCCATGGGGTCACAAAGAGTCGGACACGACTTAGCAACTAAAGGACAACAACTAAGATTCTACATTCTAAAAACTGGTAATGAAGAAGCACATCACTTTATGTTTTTACCAGAAAAGCATGCTTAGAGCACAAATAAATTCATCATTTATATTTCACAATTTTAAACACTAAAAAAAACCCTTAATTTCACAATGACCAAATGAAATAGCATTTAATATACATTTTCAAATTTCACTCTACAATACGTGCTGGCATCATAAATTATATCAGACTTGTAAGCTGTTTCCCTCATCCTATAGTAGTTTAAAAAACTACAAATGATGAATCTGAAACAATCACATCCTGATGCTAATATATGAAAGTAAATGAGACTCTCATTAAAGCTTTTAATCAGCTGAATCTGACAGAGTGCTTTAAGCTTCTTAACAAAAGATGTAAATCACTAAATTCCTTCTAACTCAAAAATAATCCCACGATTATGAAGCAGCTTTTGTCATCTGGCAGAAAAGATAATGAGATAGGCCACACAAGCTGGTAATCATTTAAGAATTTAGTTTCATTCACACAGATGAAATTACTACTGGACACTTCACAGCTTGAAATTCATTTTATTATGCTGAGGCATGAGGGATTGATTTTAATGTCAGTTGGTTTTAGGGGTGTTTGTTTTAGTCCTTATACGCTACAAAGTATATTCTTTTAGAATGATTTTGTGTGTGTGGGGGTGGGTATGTAATTATTGCTGAAATGTTAACTGTGGGTAACAGCATGAACTCTATAAGTCAGGATACCTGGGTTAGAATCCCAGCCACACTTTTTGCTAGCTGAGTGACCTTGTGAATAAACTCACATTGCTGTGCTGCCACTTCCTAATCTATAAAATGGGTATGATACTAGTAACTACTTTCAGGTACAGCTATGAGGATTAAATGATTAAATATACACGGGGCACTCAGAAGAGTGTCTGGATAAAGAAAGCACCACTGAAGTATTATCTATTGTTAATAAATCATAGTTCTGTCTCCAGTACAAAAACATTCACTGTGTTCCACAAGATATTTATTTCAGATTTCAGAAGTTGTTTTGGGTAGAAGGATCTTTAACGACTAGATAAACTCACTATCACAATTATTTTCAGAGTCTGTGAATATTACATTCTGCTGTGTTTAACTCCCTAATAATTAGCACATTTTTTTCTTCACTCTTCTCTCTTCCTTCCTCCTTTTGCCCCTCCCTCTCTCTGAGGTGGCTCTAGTACACATGAGAATATAACATATGATCCTTGAAGTAAAAAATATGCAGTTAAGGAATACACACAAAATACTAAACAAAAGTGTTATGATACACATACACAGACATATCCTTTAGAATTTTATACTACTGGATTTATGTGTATATACTCCTATGGGAGAAGAGAAGGCAGGAATTAAGTCTGATTTTGTGGGAATGCACTGGGAGAGCACTAAACAACTATAGTGGATACAAGGCTAAGGAAAGTGAGATACAGTTAGAGAGAAACTTTGACATAAAATCTTCACATAAAGTCTTTGTTAAGCAAAGGAAATAAAGGACAGCTTAGATTTATTGCACAAATTGAACTGCAGAAAGGTTGAAACTGGAAATAGGGGAAAAAAAGCACAATAGAAGTAGGCAATATAACAGATAAAATGAAAGGAAGGGAAGACACAAAAATTTCAAATAAAGACATTCTTGACTGTCTTCCAAACTCCATTTCCTATCCCTCCCTTCAAAAAGAACTCCAACATTCCCAGGTATCTGCCTGTCCCTGATACAGCTCATGTGCCTTAAGGGAAAATTAACCCCACATTCAGCTTCAGGATGGGTAAGACTGGCTTAAGGATAATCTCATAACCCTTGCCAGGGATTGGTTCAGAAATAAGCATGTGATCTACTCCTGAACCCATGAGAGGTCAATGAAATGACAGATGCGTTAAAAGCTTTGGGGAAAGTTTCCAGGGGGTCTTTTAGAAGCAACCTTTGCTATTTCCGACTGGATGTGATCAAAGTAGCATGCACCCCAACTGCTACTGGCAAACAGCCTATGAGTATTAGGGGAAACTTCCTTAGTATGCAGCCACTGAACAGAAGGGCTGAGAGTCCAAGAGAAAACACTAGCTGATGATGCCACTGAGATGCTGCATTAACCAATTCTAAAAGAGGTTCATTATTTAAGCCGGTACATTTCCTTTCTGTTTAGTATCAGGTGGCATTTCTGTTATTTGCATCTGAGGGTATTCTAAATAATATTAAGCTTCTGAGCTTGAACATGAAGAAAAAGTTATGTTGGCCACAGAAATAAGAAAACTGAGATGGGACTTTATTTGCAAAGTTGACAACTTTAGTTTGGGGCACTTTAAGAGCAAGTTGATAAGGCCAGATTTCCTAGACCTGTATCCTGGTAAAATTAGAGTATACTTATGAATAAGAACCAGTGTTCTTATTCTCCAGCTAAGAAAAAAGTCTTATTTATCTTGTAGAATTATGGTGAAAGGTAGAAAGTTGACAGGAGTGCTGATGGAATCTATCCTTGACTCAGAGTCACAGCTGGCTTTACATACTACTCCCTGGTGCCTGTATTTAATTCCTCCAGTTCTGATCCTTATCTGCCGTTATCAAGGAAACCGGGTGCTCCATGCACCAGTGTTGATGTCCATGCCAAGTCCTTATGTAACAGGCAACTGATACCTCCGTTTATTTCCTGGAAATCCTTATTTTCTGGCCTTTGACTTAGTTCATTACTAAATTTCTCCAGCAACAAAAGAATATGTTCCTTGACTATTAATATGAGAATGTGATTCAGAATTATTTCTTCATTCTGGCTGCTTAACAGCTAATCTTCTTGCTATCATACCCCCCAAAATTAGGCACACTGAGATTTTAAAGAAGTTTTAACTTCATACATTTTGAACATAATAAAAATTTTTCAACTAAAAATACGATTATATGCTTGTGAATCTAGTGAAAACACACAAAGTTAGTCTGCATTTACTATTTTGGTCTAGTTAGAACATTTTAATAATTATTTCAAAATGTCCAACCATATTATTAAACTATATCACTTAAATAATAGGAGACACCACTTTTAAGAATAGATAAGATTTTTGCTTTGATAGTAAGTTCTTCCTTAAAACCATTTAATGTCATAATCTGAGATTTTTTTTACCTGATGTTCCAATTTCGTGATTTTTCTCTTCGGGTTTGCCATTTGACTTGAAAGGTCTCTGTTCATCTGCCTCATCATCCCCCCACCATGAAGGCTGCCCATATAACGGAGTACCACGGGGCATGGCAGAAGTATCTGTAAAGAAGTGGGGGAAATCTGTTTAAAGCACATGAAACACGAAAACAAACAAACAAACATGCTTTTGGAGAATGTTAGAATTGCCCAGTTGATTTAATGAAAAACAAAGTACAGGTGACCCCTGAACAATGCAGAGTTTAGGAGCCTCTACCTTCTCTGCAGTTGAAAATTCAAGCATAGTATAACTTATAGTCAGCCTGCTCCCCTGGTGGTTCAAATGGTAGAGAATCTGCCTGCAATGCGGAAGAACCAGGTTCGATCCCTAGGTCAGGACAATCCCTTGGAGAAGGAACTGGCAACCCACTCCAGTATTCCTGCCTGAAGAATCCCACGGACAGGGGAGCCTGGTGGGCTAGAGTCCATGGGTCACAAAGAGCTGAAAACTTATTCAACAACTTTCACTTCCAAATCCATAGTTCCTGTGTATTAGTCACTCAGGCATGTCCAACTCATTGTGACTCCATGGACTCTAGTCCACCAGGCTCATCTATCCATGGGATTCTTCAGGCAAGAATACTGGAGTGGGTTGCCAGTTCCTTCTCCAGGGGATCTTCCCAACCCAGGGATCGAACCTGGGTCTCCCACATTGCAGGCCAATTCTTTACCATCTGAACCACGAGGGAAGCAGTTCTGCATTCATGATTCAACTAATGTGGATTGTGTAGTATTGTAGTATTAACTATTGAAAAAAAAATCTGCATTTCTTTTTAATACAGTGTTGCTCAACACAGAGAAGGCAATGGCAACCCACTCCAGTACTCTTGCCTGGAAAATCCCATGGACAGAGGAGCCTGGTAGGCTATAGTCCATGTTCCATGGGGTTGCTAAGAGCTGGATGCGACTGAGCAACTTCACTTTCACTTTTCACTTTCATGCACTGGAGAAGGAAATGGCAAGCCACTCTAGTGTTCTTGCCTGCAGAATCCTGGGAACGGGGGAGCCTGGTGGGCTATGGGGTCGCACAGAATTGGACACAACTGAAGTGACTTAGCAGCAGCAGCAGCTGCTCAACAGTTCAAACCAGTGCTGTTCAAGGGTTAACTGCATAGTGTAGATAGCAGAAAATACTCTAAGTCGAATAATAGTTGTGGATCTCATTCAATATTGAACATGAGAAACAAATTTTGCACTGGCTAATATCTAAGTAATATAAACTGCTATAGTCCAATAGCTTTTAGTCAAAGTGCAACTTGTTCGCTGGCACACAGAAATGGCTCATAAGTCTAAACATAAAAGACAAAACTAAATTTTGGTATAAGTGACCGTTTATAAATTTTTTTAAAGCCTAAGGACACTGCACAGTAACTAAATTTAAACTAGCTGTTAATTGGACTAATAAGCTTATATTTGAGCAATTTGGTAATTTCTAGGAGAAGGAAATGGCAACCCACTCTAGTGTTCTTGCCTGGAGAATCCCAGGGACGGCAGAGCCTGGTGGGCTGCCGTCTGTGGGGTTGCACAGACTCGGACACGACTGAAGTGACTTAGCAGCAGCAGCAGTTTTAAAAGTTGTTTTTGTATGACTGGGATTATGTGTATAAAATATTCCTAAAGCTCCTACTGTAATATTATACATATCATAATAATTATGATAATGTAGCCATTATTGGACATTTCCTTTTCATTCATTTCAGTTATAATCTAGGGGGAAAAAGCAGACAAACATGAAATAATAAAAATACTAGAAGGTAAATTATATTTACTTTCCTCAAATAAACATACTAAATACACCTACATACAAATGCCATATAATTATGTTCTACACTGCTTTCTAAGAAGCACTGGCTGCATTAAAACCCACTCTGAAATTGTCATTAATTATTTTTATAAGGACATGGACAATTTTCTGAGAACAAAGCATGCAATTTCTTCATAATCAATAAACATGATATTTTCAAAGAGGTTAACTTACCAACGACTTTCTCCTCAGATTTTAGTGCTTCTGTAGGTTTGTGCTGCACTTCTGTTGCAGAATCTGCTACCTTTGAATCTATGCTTTTGGCACATGCAGATTTTGATAATTCTGATTCTGAAGATTTTTGGGACAACTGAAGCTGAATGGTAAATTTCTCATGCTACAAAACATTTTAAAATGGAAGTGAAATATCCATGAGTGAAATCAACCCTAGTAAATGGCAGGTTTACAAAAGAAATAAGTAAAAATGTTTACCTTGAGAGCTTCTTCAGGGACCCTCATTTCTCCTCGTACTACAGTGAAAAGATTTGTATGTAAACAGAGCTAAGGAAGAATATAATTTCAAAACCCTGATATGCTTAAAACAATCAAAGATAATATAGAAGTTGTCCTATTTTCAAGAAGTAATTATTAGAGAATGGCCATATTTCCCTTAAGAGTTACATGTTTAAAAAAAGTTAAATTATGTTCACAAATATAAAAATTTTTTAATACTAAATAAAATCTTAAAAAGTCTAGCAAGTAATTCCAAACTTAGGTAATAATCACAGCCTTCAAGAAGCAAACAACTGGGTGATTAACCTAAGCACAAAAGACATTTTCAGTTCTCACTAACAGTAATAAGACCACAAAGAAAAGCACCTGGATCAAATTATATTGATAGCTAATCACAAAAATCTAAAAAGAAGGGTCATCAGTGATTACCCAACAGTAAATCCTTAAGAAATTCAATTATTCCTACTTCACAAGCACTGATAAAAATGAAACTCATCTTGAAAGTGCAAAAGAAATGCTATAATTAGGGTCTTTACAGAAACTACAACCACTCCCTCCCCCCATGACTTGCAATCAGGGTCAAATTACATTATCAAACAACTGATTCTATACAGATTAGAACCAAGTGCTAGATATAATGAATGCTTTCATTATTATGCCAAAAACAACAATGCCTCTGTATGTTGAAAAGATCTTTTACTAAACAACAGAGGTCACATTTCTCACCATTACTTAACCCCATAATGAAAGGACTTTTATAACCACATAGTAAATCTAGTCTTCTTTATCAGTTCAGAGCACCCATGACTTCAAGGGTAAACAGCTATAATTATCATGACCACTTGGGAGAAAAAGAGACTTCCCATGCATGACGAGCAGTAAACTTGTTTACAAGTATTTGATCCATAGATCTACTCATTAAAATAACAAAGACTCAGCATTTTCTAGAATTGTAAAGCGCTCTGGGAATATCCTATTCAATTCCATTAACCCACCTTCCCATTCTGTCCACGTGGAACTTGAGGACTAGAGAGGCAGAACCAAAGATAATAATCTAGTCAACTGAATACTAGTCCAGGGCTTTCTTATCACTTTACATTGCTTCCGGTAACTTAAAATAATTAAAAATTTTCTTTTTTTGTTATGTAAATATGCTGATGCACATCTTCTGGTATATATGACAATATATAGTTCATAGTTAAGTACTTAATAAAAACTAAAAATTCTAGTAAACTTTTGTTTTACTCTCCAAAAACTCATTAACAGCTGCAGAAGATTCATTGCATACCTACATTTACAGTGGAAAACACCATCTTAAAAATACTGAAAGTCATTTCTATTTTTCAATGGGAAACATGATTTTAGCCTGCTGTGATTGCTTTCTGCAGCTTCAAGTTTCTCCTGGGAGTGCTTTAATTCAGGCTATTCCTCAAAGTTAGTCTAGGGCATCCTCTTAAATTTAGGCTTATAAACTTATAAACTTATAAAGAGTGTGTAACTTATAAAGAAAACTTATAAAGGAAAACTTATAAAGAGTGTGTAACTAAGATTCACATACTTTGTCTTAAAAAACTCCTGTGTGCGAGACCAAAGAATTCAAGATTTCTTTTGTTTAGGTTATGAATTTACCTGAGAATTCTAGTATTACTATGAGATTTTTGAGACTGCTCTGACTCCAGCTTTTACCTTCAAAGCTACTATCTTGCTAGTGGTACAGACCCAGGTAACTGTTTTTAGCTTGCCTAATTCAGAAAAATGACAATCTAAGGTACAATTACTTATGATGTCAAGTTACAAAATACACAATACGGTCATATTAACTACAGCTATATGTCAATTATATCTCAAAAAATTTTAGAAACAGTTACATGTTTACTTAAATCTTGCTTACTAAAAATCATTATATTTATAAATTATTTCCACACTTCTTTGAATAAGAAACAACTGAAAAACAGAAAAAAATACGTGAAACAATGGTTTGCAAAGACAATTAATTCAGTTCAGTTCAAAAGGTCCGTCTAGTCAAGGCTATGGTTTTTCCCGTGGTCATGTATGGATGTGAGAGTTGGACTGTGAAGAAAGCTGATCGCCGAAGAATTGATGCTTTTGAACTGTGGTGTTGGAGAAGACTCTTGAGAGTCCCTGGGACTGCAAGGAGATCCAACCAGTCCATTCTAAGGGAGATCGATCCTGGATGTTCATTGGAAGGACTGATGCTAGGGCTGAAACTGCAATACTTTGGCCACCTCATGCGATGAGTTGACTCACTGGAAAAGACTCTGATGCTGGGAAAGGTTGGGGGCGGGAGGAGAAGGGGACGACCGAGAATGAGATGGCTGGATGGCATCACCGACTCTGTGGACATGAGTTTGAGTGTACTCCGGGAGTTGGTGATGGACAGGGAGGCCTGGCGTGCTGTGATTCATGGGGTCGCGGAGAGTAATCACTACAGATGCTGATTGCAGCCATGAAATTAAAAGACACTTACTCCTTGGAAGGAAAGACAATCAATACCAGGTAACAAAAGACAGTGATTCTTGAGTGAAGAGGAACAAATCAAAGGGAGTGCAATCACTGCACTAACTCAGTATCTTTAGAGAGCTTCCAAGTCAAACTGGAGGGATGGGTAAGCAAGGCAGAACCTGGCAGACTCTAAGCTGTGAAGAAAGAGGGTTGAGAGTCTGGGGAGACCAAGAGGACTACAGTTCAGAAAACTGCACAGAAAGAGTAATCCAGAGATTGTTACAGGGGCTGGCTCAAGTATTCAGTTGGGCATTGATCAGCACATTAATTTGAGAAAACATACCTATGGCTGGGACAAGAACCACCTGAAAGTATTCGAGGTAATACTGCTCCTTACTCAGAGAGGGACAGGAATAGTGTCTAATCACAACAGCCAAGCTGGAAAACCTCATGTATAACGGGTCACTGGATAAAGCAGGGGTTGGCAAATTGTTTATCTATTGAGGGCCAGACAGTAAACTTTTTAGGTTTTGGAAACCATATGATTTCTGTTTCAACTACTCAACTCTGCTATGACAGTACAAAAGCAGCTAAAGAAAGATGTACATAAGTGGATATGCCTGTGTACCAATAAAACTTTATTTACAAACACAGGCTGAGAGCCAGGTTTACCAATGGTCTAGCTGACCCCTAAAGCAAAGTATACAGAAAGGTCTTGCTTCTGTAACGGGGAATTAATTAGCCCCAGACTATTCTTAGAAGTTCAAAAAATTTTAGAAAAGCAATACTCAACATGAAAAAACTATTTCAAAGTAACCTGTGTCCCAGAACAAAGCTCAAAAATATTTATAGGAATCCAAAAGTATGCATACAATACTCAACAAGGTAAAAAAATGAATGTCTGTCATTCAGTCAAAACAATGAATGTAAAAATCTATCAAAACTGACTCAGAACTGACACAGATGTCAACAAACATTTCAACACAGTTAATATCACTGTTTCCACTATTTCCCCATCTATTTCCCATGAAGTGATGGGACCAGATGCCATGATCTTAAGTTTTCTGAATGTTGAGCTTCAAGCCAACCTTTTCACTCTCCTCTTTCACTTTCATCAAGAGGCTTTTTAGTTCCTCTTCGCTTTCTGCCATAAGGGTGGTGTCATCTGCATATCTGAGGTTATTGCTATTTCTCCTGGCAATCTTGATTCCAGCTTGTGCTTCTTCCAGCCCAGCGTTCCTCATGATGTACTCTGCATATAAGCTAAGTAAGCATGGTGACAATATATAGCCTTGATGTAATCCTTTTGCTATTTGGAACCAGTCTGTTGTTCCATGTCCAGTTCTAACTGTTGCTTCCTGACCTGCATACAGGTTTCTCAAGAGGCAGGTCAGGTGGTCTGGTATTCCCATCTCTTTCAGCATGTTCCACAGTTTATTGTGATCGACACAGTCAAAGGCTTTGACATAGTCAAGAAAGCAGAAATAGATGTTTTTCTGGAACTCTCTTGCTTTTTCGATGATCCAGCAGATGTTGGCAGTTTGATCTCTGGTGCCTCTGCCTTTTCTAAAGCCAGCTTGAACATCTGGAACTTCACGGTTCACGTACTGCTGAAGCCTGGCTTGGAGAATTTTAAGCATGACTTCACTAGCGTGTGAGATGAGTGCAATTGTGCAGTAGTTTGAGCATTCTTTGGCACTGCCTTTCTTTGGGATTGGAATGAAGACTGACCTCTTCCAGTCTTGTGGCCACTGCTGAGTTTTCCAAATTTGCTGGCATACTGAGTGCAGCACTTTCACAGCATCATCTTTCAAGATTTGAAATAGCTCAACTGGAATTCCATCACCTCTACTAGCTTTGTTCATAGTGATGCTTTCTAAGGCCCACTTGACTTCACATTCCAAGATGTCTGGCTCCAGGTGAGTGACCACACTATTGTCATTATCTGGGTCGTGAAGATCTTTTTTGTACAGTTCTTCTGTGTATTCTTGCCACCTCTTCTTAATATCTTCTGCTTCTGTTAGGTCCATACCATTTCTGTCCTTTATCGAGCCCATCTTTGCATGAAATGTTCCCTTGGTATCTCTAATTTTCTTGAAGAGATCTCTAGTCTTTCCCATTCTGTTGTTTCCCTCTATTTCTTTGCATTAATCGCTGAGGAAGGTTTTCTTATCTCTACTTGCTATTCTTTGGAACTCTGCATTCAGATGCTTAAATCTTTCCTTTTCTCCTTTGCTTTTCGCTTCTCTTCTTTTCACAGCTATTTGTAAGGGAAATAGATGGGCAAACAGTGGAAACAGTGTCAGAGTTTTTTTGGGGGGGCTCCAAAATCACTGCCGATGCTGACTGTAGCCATGAAATTAAAAGACGCTTACTCCTTGGAAGGAAAGTTATGACCAACCTAGATAGCATATTAAAAAGCAGAGACATTACTTTGCCAACCAAGGTCCATCTAGTCAAAGCTATGGTTTTTCCAGTGGTCATGTATGGATGTGAGAGCTGGACTGTGAAGAAAGCGATCGCCGAAGAATTGATGTTTTTGAACTGTGGTGTTGGAAAAGACTCTTGAGAGTCCCTTGGACTGCAAGGAGATCCAACCAGTCCATCCTAAAGGAGATCAGTCCTGGGTGTTCATTGGAAGGACTGATGCTGAAGCTGAAACTCCAATAGTTTGACCACCTCATGAGAAGAGTTGATTCTTTGGAAAAGACCCTGAGGCTGGGAGGGATTGGGGGCAGAAGGAGAAGAGGACGACAGAGGATGAGATGGCTGGATGGTATCACCTACTCAATGGACATGAGTTTGGGTAAACTCCAGGAGTTGGTGATGTACAGGGAGGCCTGGCGTGATGCGGTTCATGGGGTCACAAAGAGTCGGACACGACTGAGAGCCTGAACTGGCTGACTGAATTTCACTGTATTCCATATGTTTAAAAAATATAAAGACTTGAAAGATATAAAAGACAAACTCCAAATTTTAGAGCTGAAAACTATACTGGACAAGGAAATTGCATGTTAGACACAGAAAAAGAAAAGTTTAGCAAAGCTGAAGACAATGCAACAATAAAAACAACCCAAAGTGAAACACACAAATAACAGATACTCATTAAAAAAATAATAAATAGAGCCTCAATAAGCTATGAGATGACTTCAAGTAGCCTAATATACATTTAAATGAAGTCCTTGAGTAAAAAGTGAAGAAAACAGAAAAATTTTAAAAAATAATGGCTAAATTTTTTTTCTAAATCTAATTAAAAGTATAAAACCACAGATCCAACATGCTCAAAAAACTCCAAGCACAAGAGACATGAAGAAAACTATACAAACGCATATTAAAATCAAACTGCTCAAAACCAGGGGAAAAGGGAACCAATGCAATTGAGAACAACAAATTTAAAGTGCTTAAAAGAAATGTCATCTAGAATTCTATGTCTAGCAACAATAACTTCTAATAACTAAGGAAACTAGATGAAAATGTGGATCTATTAATATTAAAAAGGATGAAAAGAAATGGTAATTACACTGGTTTAAGATATGAATACAATGGCCATAAAAATCTATTTTTCTTATTTAAACCTCTTTAAAAGATAACTGATGCTTTCCTGATATCAATGTAGAATGCAATTTGTAACATATATAGAAATAAAAGGTATGACAATCACAGCACAAAGATCAGGACAGAAAAAATGCAAGTATACCACTATAACGTTCTTATACTGTATGTGAAGTAGTATAATGTCATTTGAAGATACAGCTTAAAATTAAAGATAAAATTATAAAATCTTAACCACTAATTTTTAAAAAAAGGGTTACAGTAATAAAATAACAAGACAAAATGAAATCATAAAGAAGCTCAATAATCCAAAATAAGTTAGGAGAAAAAGAGAAAAAACTGATGGGGCAAATAGAGCACAAATACCAATATGACAGATTTAATAACCACATCATTAAATGAATGCTCTAGATCCCCAGATGAGGGCAGAAATGATCAAACGGAATAAAAACTAAGACCTACTATGTGCTGCCTATTTCAAATGTAAAGACAATAATAAGTTAAAAGAATGCACATTCTTTTCAAGTACACAGAGCATATTTACCAAGATAAGAGTAGATATACCATGCGTGACACGACAGGATTTGAAATACATGAAGTATGTTTTTGACCACTATGGGCAAATTGGAAATTAATAATAAATAATAATAAATCAGAATTAACTTTCCCTTGGAAAAATTCCAAATATTTAGAAACTAAGTAACAAAGATAACTCAACAAAGATCAAAAGAGAAACTTGAAAGTATCTTACATGTTAAAGCAGTATAGGCGTACTTTATTGTACTTCCCTTTATTGTGTTCTGCAGACACTGTGTTTCATACAAATTGAAGGTCTGTGGCAACCCTGCACCTACCAAGTCTATCGCAGACAGTTTTCCAATGGCATTTGCTCACTTTGTGTCTCTGTATGGTAATTCGCCGGGCTTCCCTGGTGGCTCAGAGGTTAAAGCATCTGCCTCCAATGCAGGAGACCCGGGTTCGATCCCTGGGTCAGGAAGATCCCCTGGAGAAGGAAATGGTAACCCCCTCCAGTATTCTTGCCTGGAGAATCCCATGGACGGAGAAGCCTAGTAGGCTACAGTCCACGGGGTCGCAAAGAGTCGGACATGACTGAGCGATGGAATGGAATGGTAATTCGCACATTTCAAACATTTTCATCATTTTTATATTTGTTACGGGGATCTGTGATTAGTGATCTTTTTAAAAAGTTATTTTTGGCTGTGTCGGCACGTGCGGTCTCTGCTGCAGCACGTGGGGTCTTTTGTTGTGGCCCGTGGGTTTGTGGCACATGGGGTCTCTATTGAGGCGCCCAGCCTCAGTAATTGTGGTGCATGGTCCCCAGCCAGGGATCGAATCTGAGTCCCCTGCACTGGAAGGTGAACTCTTAACCACTGGGCCACCAGGAGTCCCTGATCAGTAATCTTTGATGTTACTATTGTTATTGTTCTGGGTCACCATGAACTTCACCCATATAGGTCGGTGAACTTAATTGATAGATGTTGTCCACGTTCTGACTGGCCCACCAACTGGCCATTCTTTCTCTCTCCTCTGGTCTGCATATTCCCTAAGACACGACAACGTTAATATTAGGCCAATTAATAGCCCCACAACAGCCTCTAAACATTTAAGTGAAATGAAGAGTCACACATCTTGTACTTTAAGTTAAAAGCTAGAAATGACTAAACCTAGTGAGGAAGGCATGTCAAAAGACAGCAAAATATTTTTGGTGTTTAAAAAAAAAAGAGATGGAGGGACATTTGAGAAAAAAAAAAAAGCCAAGATGGGACCAAAGATAGGCTTCATGTGACAGCCAAATTGTGACTGGAAAGAAAAAGTTCTTGAAGGAAAATTAAAACTGGTATTTTAGTGATACATGAATGGTAAGAAAGCTAAATAGATTTAGTGTAAATATGGAGTAAGTTTAGTGATCTGAATAGAAGACCAAACCAGCCACAACATTCCCTTAAAGCCAAAGCCTAATGCAGAGCAAGGCCCTCTCTTCAATGAAGGCTGCAAGAGGTGAGGAAGTTGCAGAAGAAAAGCTTGAAGCTTACACAGAATGATTTATAATGCTCAGGAAAAGAAGCCATTTCCATAACATAAAAGTGCAAAGTGAAGCAGCAATTGCTGATATAGAAGCTATAGCAAATTATCCAGAAGATCTAGCTAAGATAATTATAATGACACTAAACAACAGATTTTCAATGTAGACAAAACAGTCTTCTTTGGAAGAAGACACCCTTTCATAGCTAGAGAGAAGTCAATGACTTCGCTTCAATGGGCAAGCTGATTCTCTTGTTAGGGGGGATAACATAGGTAATGATTTTTAAGTTGAAGCCAATGCTTACTTACCATTCAGAATATCTTAGGGCCCTTAGGAATTACACTAAATCTACTCTGCCTGTCCTCTGTCAATGAAATAATAAAGCCTGGGTGACTGGACATCTGTTTACAACACTGTTTACTAAATATTTTAAGCCCACCGTTTGAGACCTACTACATGGCACGTTACAGTCCATGGGGTCGCAAAGAGTGGGACATGACTGAAGAGACTTAGCAGCATGTACGTTCAGAAAAAAAAGATTCTTTTCAAAGTATTTCTGCTCACTGAACATGCACCTTGTCACCCAAGAGCTCTGATGGAGATATACAAAATTAATGCCTGCTAACAACAACAACATCCATTCTGCAACCCATGAATTGAGACATTTTGACTTTAAAGCCTTATTAAAAAAAAAAAACTATTTATTTTTATTTATTTGGCTGTGCCAGGTCTTAGTTGCAGCATGTGGGATCTATTTCCGTGACCAAGGATTAAACCTGTACCCCTGATATTGGGAGTGTGAAGGCCTAGCCACTGGACCACCAGGGAAGTACCTCAAGTCTTACGACTGAACAGATACATTTCATAAGCTTACAGCTGCCACAGCAATTCTTCAGCTGGATTTCAGAAGTTATCTGAAAACCTTTTGGAAAAGATTCACCATTCTAGTTTCCATTAGAACATTTGTGATTTATGGAAAGGTCAACTATCAATACTAACAGGAGTTTGGAAGAAGTTGATTCCAAACCTCATGAATGACTTTGAGGGGTTCAAGACTTCAGTGGGGGAAGTAATTGCTGAGACAGTGCAAATAGCAAAAGAACTAGAATTAAAAGTGGAGTCTGAAAGTGCGGTTAAACTGCTGCAATCTCATGATAAAATTACAATGAATAAGAAGTTTCTTATGAATGGGCAAAGAAGTTTCTTGAAATGGAATCTACTCCTGGTAAAGATGCTGTGAAGACTGTTGGCATGACAACAAAGGATCTAGAGTATTACATATACTTAGTTGATAAAGCAGCAGTAAGGTTTGAGAGACTGCCTCCAATTATGAAAGAAGTTCTGCTTTGGGTAACATGCAATCAAAAAGCACTGCGTATTACAGAAAAATCACCCATGAAAGGAAGAGTCAATTCATGTGGCAAACTTCACTGTTGTGTTATTCTAAGAAATAGCCACAGCCACCCCAACTTCCAGCAACCACCTCCCTGGTCAGTCAGCACCCATCAACACCAAGGCAAGACCCTGCATCCTTAATAAGATTATGACTCATAGAATGCTCACATGATAGTTAGCAGTTTTTAGTAATAAAGCATTTTTTTATCAAGGTATATACAAATTTTTTAGACATAATGCTATCACATACCTAATAGACTACAATGTCATTTAAACATCAACTTTTATATGCACTGGGAAACCAAAAAATTTGTGTGGCTGGTTTCTTACAATGCTACAGTGGTCTGAAACTGAAAGCACAATATCTCTAAGGTATGACCGTACTGGGTGGGGGGCAGGGGCGGGTGGATTTTATATCACTAAATGCCTATATTAGAAAAGAAAGGTCTTGAATGATGTCAGCTTTCACCTGGAAGAAGTTAATAATGACAAGTAGAAGTCAAATAGAAAACATTAACAATTGAAAAATTCAATTAGACCAAATTCAATTATATCAGATTTAAATGGACTGGGGGAGAAGTTTCTTCCCATTTTCTTCACAATATCTGCTCTACCTATAGAATATGCTGTTGGTTAAGGGGGACTCCATTTTTTAAATTGTTTACATCAACTGTACAATTTTGGATTCATCCTTGACTCTGTTCTCTTAGTCCATATTCAGTCTAATCAAGAATATTACTGGCTCCATCTACAAGACATGTACAGATCCTATCATTTCTCACTGCCTCTGCTTCTATCACCCTGGTCCAAACCTCCATTATTTCTCACCTGGAGCTACTGCAACTACCATAACAACCTTCTAACTGGTCTCCCTCTTACCACTCCTGCCCACTCCCACCCTTAAGTCCTTGAACAAGAGTGAAGTGAAGTTGCTCAGTTGTGTCCGACTCTTTGCGACCTCTCTGTAGCCAACCGGGTTCCTCCGTCCATGGGATTTTCCAGGCAAGAATACTGGAGTGGGTTGCCATTTCCTTCTCCAGGGGAACTTCCTGACCCAGGGATTGAACCCGGGTCTCCCGCATTGTAGGCAGACGCTTTACCATCTGAGCCACAGGGAAACGCCTTGAATAAGAGAAACCAGAGGATTCTTTAAAACATGTAAGTCATTATCACCTCATTCCTCTGATTAAACCCTCTAATCGCTCCGTTTCACTTAAAAGCAAAAATTCTTACAGTGGCCTATTCAAGGTGATACATTCTGGTTCCCCACATGCTCTGACCCTTCACTGGCTCCAGCCACACGGACTTTTTTTCAAGGCTGTTCCTCAAATATTGCAAACAGGTTTTTGGTTTAAATCCTGCATTTAACTCTCTATCTGCTTGAAGAGCAATTTCTCCAGATATATCCATAAGGTCAGCATCTTCACCTTCTCCCTATCTTTGCTCCAATGTTGGCTTCTCAGTGAAGTCTTCATGAACAGCCCTTTAAAAGTATACTTTCTCATGCACCACCACTAGCTCTCTGTATCCCATTCACACTTTTCCTCGATAGAATTTATCACCCTCTATCACTCTTTGTGTGTGCTGTCAGCTACCTCCAAACCCATTGAAGTGTAAGCCCCGGGAGGACAGAGACTGCGGTCTGGTTTAATTAGTGCTGTACCCCCAGACTGGGGCTCTCTGGTGGCTCAGTGGTAAAGAACTCACCTATAATGCAGGAGACGTGGCTTTGATCCTTGGGTCGGGAAAAACCCTTGGAGAGGGAATGGCTATTCATTCCAGTATTCTTGCCCAAGAAATTCAATGGACAGAAGGAGCCTGGCAGGCTACAGTCCATGGGGTTACAAAAGAGTTGAATACAAATTCATAACTAAACAACAATACAACATCCCCATACTGTGGGGACTATGTCTGGCATGTAGGAGACATTCAATAAATAATTGTAAAATAAATAAACTTAGGCTTGCTTATCTGCTACATATCTAGCCACCTGAAGATACAGTACCTGTTCCTGAAGTGTAGCATTCCACTATACTTCCTGAGTTTACAGACATTTCTTAAACTTGGATATTTCACTACTTGCTTTTCCAAATCACTTAATTACTCTGATTAGAAAAAAATACTTTTGGTAGATAAATTGTATTCCAGTTTCAACTCACGGTAAATGTTCTTTCCAGTCTTAATTCATGGTAAATGTTCTTTCTGTTGCTGTGGCATTTTAATTAAACAATTTTTAACTACAAGATATAACAATCTGTAGACTAGTTCAATGCAAAGAAATAGAGGAAAACAACAGAATAGGAAAAACAAGAGATCTCTTCAAGAAAATTAGAGATACCAAGGGAACATGTCATGCAAAGATGGGCTCGATAAAGGACAGAAAAGGTATGGACCGAACAGAAGCAGAAGATATTAAGAGGTGGCAAGAATACACAGAAGAACTGTACAAAAAAGATCTTTACGACCAAGGTAATCACGATGGTGTGATCACTCACCTCGAGCCAGACATCCTGGAATGTGAAGTCAAGCGGGCCTTAGAAAGCATCACTATGAACAAAGCTAGAGGAGGTGATGGAATTCCAGTTGAGCTATTTCAAACCCTAAAAGATGATGCTGTGAAAGTGTTGCACTCAATATGCCAGCAAATTTGGAAAACTCAGTAGTGGCCACAGGACTGGAAAAGGTCAGTCGTCATTCCAGTCCCAAAGAAAGGCAGTGCCAAAGAATTCTCAAACTACCACACAATTGCACTCATCTCACACGCTAGTAAAGTCATGCTCAAAATTCTCCAAGCCAGGCTTCAGCAATTCATGAACCGTGAACTTCCAGATGTTCAAGCTGGCTTTAGAAAAGGCAGAGGAACCAGAGATCAAACTGCCAACATCTGCTGGATCATGGAGAAAGCAAGAGAGTTCCAGAAAAACATCTATTTCTGCTTCATTGACTGTGCCAAAGCCTTTGACTGTGTGGATCACAATAAACTGTGGAACATTCTGAAAGAGATGGGAATACCAGACCACCTGACCTGCCTCTTGAGAAACCTGTATGCAGGTCAGGAAGCAACAGTTAGAACTGGACATGGAACAACAGACTGGTCCAAATACGAAAAGGAGTACGTCAAAGTTGTATATTGTCACCTTGCTTATTTAACTTATATGCAGAGTACATCATGAGGAACGCTGGGCTGGAAGAAGCACAAGCTGGAATCAAGATTGCCCAGAGAAATATCAATAACCTCAGATATGCAGATGACACCACCCTTATGGCAGAAAGTGAAGAGGAACTAAAAAGCCTCTTGAGGAAAGTGAAAGCGGAGAGTGAAAAAGTTGGCTTAAAGCTCAACATTCAGAAAACTAAGATCATGGCTTCTGGTCCCATCACTTCATGGGAAATCGATGGGGAAACAGTGGAAACAGTGCCAAACTTTATTTTTGGGGGCTCCAATATCACTGCAGATGGTGACTGCAGCCATGAAATTAAAAGACGCTTACTCCTTGGAAGGAAAGTTATGACCAACCCAGACAGCATATTAAAAAGCAGAGACATTACTTTGCCAACAAGGTCTGTCTAGTCAAGGCTATGGTTTTACCCGTGGTCATGTATGGATGTGAGAGTTGGACTGTGAAGAAAGCTGATCGCCGAAGAATTGATGCTTTTGAACTGTGGTGCTGGAGAAGACTCTTGAGAGTCCCTTGTACCGCAAGGAGATCCAACCAGCCCATCCTAAAGGAGATCAGTCCTGGGTGTTCATTGGAAGGACTGATGCTGAAGCTGAAACTCCAATACTTTGGCCACCTCATGCAATGAGCTGACTCACTGGAAAAGACTCTGATGCTGGGAGAGATTGGGGGCAGAAGGAGAAGGGGACGACAGAGGATGAGATAGCTGGATGGAATAACCGAATCGATGGACATGGGTTTGAGTGAACTCCGGGTGTTGTTGATGAACAGGGAGGCCTGGTGTGCTGCGATTCATGGGGTCACAAAGAGTTGGACACGACTGAGCGACTGAACTGAACTGAGACTAGTTAACTATTAAACTTAATTTTACTATGAATAAAGCACAATAATGGTTTCAGTCTGGTATATGTAATATGTAAAAATTTGTTTTAAGAGTTTCATCCTATATAATACAGTTTCTGCCACTGTAACAGCACAGTGCTCATTTACAGACAGTGCTCAAAAATCATGAGCAATATGAGATGTTATTTTTAAATAATGAAATCAACTGAGTCTAACCTGAGGGATTGGATAGTTGTGGCTTAACATTGACTTACAACACTGAAAAAGCCCTTTGGAACAAAACATTTGTCCCCAAATTTTTGACAGACACACTGTGAGCATGTATATAAGGAAATATTAGTTTACTAATGAGAAATGATTATACAATCTATAAAAGCATGATGAGTATCTTCTCAATAGTTTCTTAATTTAAAATTCAAAGTAAACTTTATAGAGTTTTACTGAAACCCATTTCCTACTATTTTCTCATGTTTTCAAACAGCTAATGTCAAATGAATGAAGGAGCTATTCAAATTCAAAATATATTTGTATTTATTTTTGGATGAAACTTATGTTGGTGGAAAACAAACCATCAATCAAGGCTTTAATGTTAATTCCTAATCATTGTGCTTGATATATATATATTTTAAAGATTTAAAATATACAACTCAAAATTATTAATGATTAATGCTGCTTTGGGTATACAAGTGTAAAGATTATATGATATGCTACAGAATTATTCGGAGAAGGCAATGGCAACCCACTCCAGTACTCTTGCCTGGAAAATCCCATGGATGGAGGAGCCTGGTAGGCTGCAGTCCATGGGGTTGCGAAGAGTCGGAGACGACTGAGTGACTTCACTTTCACTTTTCACTTGCATGCATTGGAGAAGGAAATGGCAACCCACTCCAGTGTTCTTGCCTAGAGAATGCCAGGGACGGGGGAGCCCGGTGGGCTGCCGTCTATGGGGTCGCACAGAGTTGGACACGACTGAAGTGACTTAGCAGCAGCAACAGAATTATTTTTTCATAAATTTTAAGTTAAATCTATAAAAAGTAATTATGTTCTAGGAACAATTTTAAAGTGTTAGTACATTTAAGTATCACCTCTCCTTAGTTGAGACATTTTCTCTGCTAGAGTAATAAAAGTTCATCCAGTTGCCAGTACATTTGATATAGTCCTTAATATCAATGTGCAGATTTAAAAAAAATTCAGTATAATATGTAATATCTGTATTTTAATTAAATAAATTCTTTAATTAATTCTAAATTAATTAAATTATTTTTACAAAGTTTTCCACCCTGTATTAATATAATTGTTTTTATTCTTGTTCATCCAGTCAGGTTCCTTCTCTTCACTAGTGATTCTTTACTAGGAGAACACCATCATGTCCTTATTCAGTTCGTAGTATCCTATTTTCAAACAAAAGAATTTCAAACATATGGTAAATGCATAATGTACTTAATCACGGAGCATAGGTTTCAAAAGACATAGGATATGGAAAAATTTGAATTAACAGGCAAGAGAGATGGAATGCATAAAATGGAGTTAAAATGGAGACAGAAGGAAAGACAGCATTAATTTCTTTCCATGCCTCCTGGGGGACCTGGCCATTATCATGTAACCAGGAGAAATAAATCTCTAGACTTGGCTACGATTACACACTCTGTCTTCTACCCAGTTACATTCTTTGATACCCAAAGTGCATATGTAATAGCACTGCAGGAATATTTCTGCTGAAACTATAATACAGAGTGAAGAGGAAAAAAAGAGTCCATCAACTTTTCCAGCATTGTTTTTAGGAATAGGCATAATAAGCAGAAAGAAAATGTATTATTTTTAAACGTGTATTTTAATTTGGAAGGGCAAAGAGACTTCCAGCATGCTTATATTATGAATTCTTATGTCTGAAGAAATGTTTAATTTATACCAGAATAAAGATCTTTTAATAAATTTAATAAATGCACAAAATCATGTAAGGATATCATATCCAAATCTCAACTTATCTTCAAGTTTCAAGGTGATATAAGTCTGTTCTGGAATTCTAACATCATTCACAAAAGTCTACAAGAGAAAAAAAAGATGTTAAGTTAATATTTTAAGAATTATTATATTTTAGACAAGCAAATATTCAAACCTTACACTGTAAAGTCGAATGGTGGCTAATTACAGCTTGTGTATCATCATAAAATGCATCTTGTAATGAATGATTTCATAATAAAAGACTTCATACTAAGCCTTTTACTACTATTACAAGTAACACACAAAGAACCAACTTGCAGTTCCTCTAAGTCTACTATGCTGCCAAGACAAATTTAGGCACCTAAAAATGGTGCCAAGAAAAGATCCTACTTGAAGTTAGAAATTGTAAAGGGTGAAATATTTAGCTCTAGATATACTATCAGGGTCCACTAGACTCAATTTTAATTTTTCTGGACAGTTTTAATTATTGGTAAAGGATTGAGGTTATTCCTAGAAGTCTTTTAAAGAAGAAAAAGAAAATTTATCTAAAAAAACTGAATAAAATTCATTCCATTTTCCAATTGCCATATGAGTTCTTTGGACGCTTTTAAGAACTTAAGATACATTACAAGACTCTTACATGAATCTAAGATACATTATAGAAACACTATTTTTCCTGTATCTCAAAATATTCTGTTTCATCAACATCATCATCCCATAATTATTTCATTTTATCAATTATTTCTTACTGTGGAAATGACCAAAATAGTAACAGAAAAATAGAATTACCTAGAACACACTAGTATACCATACTAGGCATACTATACTAGTACGTATACTATTTAATTTTCTAGCAGGTGAAAAGAGGTGAAATTAATTTTCATAAAATATTTTAATAAACATACACATCCAAAATAGTACCATTTTAACAAATAAAGAATATAAAAATTAAAAGGCATTTTACATTCTTTCTTTTGTACCTTGTTTTTTAGACTAGTCACATTTCAAGTGCTCAATAGCCACACATGGATAGTGTGAATATCAAACAGAGCTAGATGGATGATGCAATCATGAAATATTGTACAACCTTTCGGTTTCTTACTACATTACCCAGAATATTGCATCATTTTCCCAAGAAGATGTGAAAGACATCTGAAGACAGCATCTTTGCCCTTTTTCAAAAAGCTATTAAAGAGCAAAATTGAGAATTCAGCATTTTTTAGAGGTCTGGCGTGCTGTGATTCATGGGGTCGCAAAGAGTCGGACATGACTGAGTGACTGAACTGAACTGAACTGAAAGGCAAAGAAGAGATGGGAAACTTTTCACAGTTGTAAGGGTAAATACAAAAAGTAGAGCAGCATTCTAGACTATAACAACAATGATAAAACGTTAACAAAATTAGCAAAATATCAAACCATGAGTCTTCGGATGAAGATAATCCTAGATGAATTTTGCCTAACACAAGAACTGATGAGAGAAAAATGTTTCCAAAGTTAAAAAAAAAAAAAAAACCCTAAAAGATATTTTTCATCCAGTTAGCCTAAGTCAGTAAGAGGAATTACACAGTATTTTTTAACACAAAATTGACGATTCTGCATTTTAAAAGAAATTGTGACAGTTTTCTCTCATTTTTTAATGTTTGCGCTTTAATGTTTATTTGATTTAGTATGGAAGAGAACAAATGTATCTATATAAAAGTAACTGGCAGTAAAGAGATGATGTATTAAGAGAAATAAAATTATTGAACTGATCTGGCAACTTATTTGTAATATTTTACAATTATGGAAGAAAAAGATGACCTTCTTCTTGATAAAGTTTTAAACTGTCAAAAATCTTAAAAATAATGCATTTTGATAATGCAAGAGCAAGAAAAACTAGAAATAATAGTAAACTAGAACCAGTGAGAGATGTACTTGAAATCTGAATCAGCATCTATAAAATGGATATATATCCCGCAGAATGCATGACAACTGACACATTCGTGGCTCTCAAAGAACAATATTGATTCAGTGTGCTACATATCTTTCAAAACCAGGAAAATATGGAATAAAAATTGGAGTTTGTCAGGTGGCATTAGGGGTAAAGAACCCACCTGCCAATGCAGGAGACAAAAGACACGTGGGTTCGAACCCTGGGTCGGGAAGATCCCCAAGGAAATGGCAACCCACTCCAGTATTCTTGCCTGGAGAATCCCACGGACAGAGGAGCCTGATGGGTTACAGTCCATGGGGCCACAAAAGTTGGACACGACTGAAGCGACTTACAGTGCACACACGTCTCATTTTTTAATAAAAGTTCTAGTTGTTCTCTCATCATTTAATTCTTACTTGTGTAAACTATTTGTAAAAAGACACAAAGGGTCCACTGGACACAGGATGGTAAATGGTGACAATTATTTTTCCTGACATACTAGAAGTTAAAGACCTAGAATCCACCTGATTTATAAAACATAGATACACAACATTATACTTAACTTCCTGGAATGCGGACATCGTATAAGTGCCCAATGCTTTCCTTTGATAAGTTGAAACTTTAAAAATTACTCTTTCTTTTTGAATCTCATTTTTCCTGTTCTTTACTGGATTTGAGATGGCCATCATACCTTGCTTGAGAAGGTTCCCTCCACAATGAATAAGTTTAGAATGTTATAAAGTAAAATACATAAAGGGTGTGTTATTATGATCATATTCTCAAATTGCTTTGCATAGCTGGCACTTTGTAATATGTCACAGAATACCAGTTTCTAAGTCTACCAAAAACAAACAAGCAAAAATAGAAGCTGCAATCTTACTCCTGTTATAAGGAGGCAGAAGAATATTGCTAAACTCAAGATCACATATTAGTATGATTTATGAATAATCCTAAATAATAAGCTTCTAACATGCTTCACAGAAAGGAGGAAATGTTAATTCAAAGAAAATTCAAAGGCTCAGGCATTTATAAACTCTAATTTCAGGCTCATTTTCAAAAGGCACATTTTAGAGTGTTTTAAGAATTATATTTTGAGTTTACCAACATATTCTATATTAATTACAAAAGAGAAAAGCTAAAGGAGCATGATGAAAGAGAAAAGAATAAAAGAAAATATTAATTAACAAATGTCTGATATGCAGAGGATAGATACAGAATAAAAGAGAAATGCCACAGTTCTAAACCAATTTTATTTAAAACCATCTCATCCTAAAATACCATATTTGCTTAAAAGACCTAAGACTACCTATAAGATCTGCTCAAAGCTCACTGCTTAACTCTCTTAAATATTAAACACTTATTGTTTTTAACAAATGTACTAGGAACTTTCAGAGATTAAATACATAATTTTAACATGCGAGCATTTTGGCAACCCACTCCAGTGTCCTTGCCTGGAGAATCTCAGGGACGGGGGAGCCTGGTGGCCTGCCGTCTATGGGGTCACAGAGTCGGACAAGACTGAAGTGACTTAGCAGCAGCAGCAGCAGCAGCATTTATGACAGAAATATTCCCTAAGGTCTAAAAATGGCTGAGGAAATATGAGCTGGACACAAAATTTCATCTCACAAAATCTAATTGAGAACACCTGGGAGCAAAAAGTCTTCTGACGGTTTAAAATTATAAAAGGGAGAAAATTTCAAAGAGCAAAAGGAAAAAAAAATCATTTATATAAATCAACTATGAAGCATTTTAATAAATTAGATATGGAAAGAAAAATAGGTTTTCTTTCTTATGCCAACATCATTTGATCATACCTCTACCTGGTAGGCAAGACAGGTGAGAACAATGAGGCACACAGCATGAAGTAACAATCAAGATTTGAGTTCAGAAGTAGAATTACTGGGATTCAGAATCAGGTCTCTGAACTACAAATCCCACATTCTCTGCACATCGAGAAAGCTTGGGTGACCAAGCGAAGTCAGCTCCCCAAACTCCGCCACCCAAACCACTACCCTTAGAGAAGACAAATAAACCAGATAAACATCTGTTTAAATACGAATGTATTACATAACTGACAGTATAAAATCATATAACAACCAGGTACTGCAGTAATGCTCTGAGAAATCTGAAGGAAGTGGCCAGCAGCACAACACCTCAATCATGTTGCCAGCAAGTAAGGTCTCCTCTTCCTCCCCTAACTACTTTTCTACTTCCTCATTCCATGCTATACTGGTCTGATGCTGCGGGATATACAGTGTGCAAGAGGACACAGTGGGGGCTGGAACACAGGGAGCTGAGGTAGAATGGGATGGGAGTGGTATGGCAAAAGCCAATGGTGGCTATCAGAGGTGCAGGTGCTCAGGAGCACGGAGGAAGCAGGAAGAACTGGAGGCAAATAAGGGCTCTCACAGAAAAGAGAAGCCTCACGGAGCTTGCAGGGAAACAGCCCACTGACATAAGCTGCAGAAGCAGTTCCAGCTCCTCAAGCAGAACAGCCTCATTTCCGGTAGTGATAACATTAATTGTGGAACTAGGTAACTTGGAAGTGTATTTTAGGGTAGGGTGAAAGGAAGTAGAAGTGAAAGTAGTCACAGGTAGCTATTTATGAATTAAGTTGATAGTGCTTTTTAAAAAAATTTAACTGCATATATATTCACTACAAAGTAGGTAGCCTACAGGATGCTAAATTGTTTTAACTGCTCTTCTTATCATAATAACAAAAGTAACTAACACTTGTATATGTGTGTGTGTGTGCTTAGTTGTGTCCAACTCTTTGTGACCCCATGGACTGGAGCCTACTAGGCTCCTCTGTCCATGGGATTCTCCAAGCAAGAATACTGGAGTGGGTTGCTCTTTTCTCCTCCAGGGGATCTTCCTAACTCAGGGACAGAATCTGCCATCTCCTGCATTGGCAGGCAGATTCTTTACCACTGAATCACTGGGGAACTCAGCAACTAACACTTACTGAATGCTTATTACATACTGTTCGAGGTGTTTAAAACTATTAACTTATTCACCACAACCTGAGAGGAGCACCACTTTACTACTTCTATTTTTAAAAACTTGAGGAACAGAAAAATTAAGTGACTTGTCCAGCGTCACACCACTAGTAAGAATTTAAGCTGGGCTCATACCACTACACTGCCTTCTCTGAAATTACTACTTTTAACCTGATGCTCAAATTTCTAGAATTCTATGCATGTTAAGTTACTTAGGTCCATACTTAACGTTAGTACTACCAGAAATGAGGCTGATCTGCTTGAGGAGCTGGAACTGCTTCTGTAGCTTATGTCAGTGGGCTGTTTCCCTGCAAGCTACTTGAGGCTTCTCTTTTCTATGAGAGCCCTTATTTGCCTCCAGTTCTTCCTGCTTCCTCCATGCTGTGGAGCACCTGCACCTCTGATAGCCAAGTTTTCTATGAATAAAATGCATGACAGCTGGTAGTCCCCAGACTTTGGCTACCAGAGTTCATTATGGCATATTTCCTAGGCTATTCATTTGGGTAACAGTGCATTTATTATTTGTGTAACGTTTTAAAGTTCTGTAACGGACACATACTCACATATATTGTGAGTACTTCAGAAAATTACTGAGTACAATCAAATTATAAGAAAGGTCAACCTTGATAAACTTAGAAGTTAATATTTCACCTGATATTTTATAACCTACATCAATAATTTTTATTTGGTCACAATGTTTTAAAAGACTAAAACACAAATGTAACTCTCACTTATTATTTTCCAAGATACAATGTAAAGACACCTAAGATGAGTGCTGTGGTCAAGATGAAATTTTCTAGTTTTAAAAGCAGAATATAACATTTTTAAAACATTCCACATGTGGAAGTGGATTAAAAATTTCTCTATAAACTCTTTCATATAGAAAATTCATTCAATTCCATTCAAAAAGATTTACTGGGTTCAGGCACTGTACAGAGCCTTGTGCGAGGCACTGTGGTGTGTTTACCGCAGCAAAAGGCCCATGAACTGTTCAGAAGAACACAAAGTCTAGCACAGAGGCAGATATTCACAAGTAGATTCACAAGTAGATTCTTAAACCTTGCATTAGCAAGGTTGATAAAGCACCTGACAGAGATTAAAACAGAAGTCTGTAGATGTGGACAAGGAAGAGGGTAACTCTGTAAATAGCACCTCAGAATCCAAACTGCGTACTTACATGCCCCATGTTAGAACAATTTCTACCTCATCTGCCTATTTCCTTTATTTTAATCATTCAACATGTTAACTACATCAATGAGTTAATATTCTTCAATACCTTTTTTTTGCTGCCTTCAGGAGGATGATGGCAAAAACCACCACAATATTGTAAAGTAATTAGCCTCCAATTAAAATTTTAAAAAAAGTATGACATATGACAAGGCACATGCAAAAATGACTTGGCTGCAGAAAATCTAACAGATTATTTGCAGAAGGTGACAGCATCGTAGAAAAACTACTATTTTGGAGGCATGGTAAGGAAAATGTGATGGAGCATAAATCTGGAAAAGTGGGTGATACCGAATATGAGGTAATTCAGTTTAAACATGAGGAATTAAGACTTAATTATTTATGTGTCATAGGAAACAAAGGTGTTTTTTTTTTTTTTTTAAACAGGAGAAAATTTTAATTAAGTATTACTGGGAATCCACATAGCATGAAAGATTCCAAAAGCAGTCAGGCTAACTGAGATCTATGTCATCTTGGACTTCAAAATCACTGCAGATGGTGACTGCAGCCATGAAATTAAAAGACACTTGCTCCTTGGGAGAAAAGTTATGACTATCCTAGACAGCATATTAAAAAGCAGAGACATTACTTTGCCAACAAAGGTCCATTTAGTCAAAGCTATTGTTTTTCCAGTAGTCATGTATGGATGTGAGAGCTGGACCATAAAGAAAGCTGAGCACCTGTAGAATCGATGCTTTTTTTTTTTTTTTTTTTGAACAGAGGAAAATTTATGCATCGAACCTGGACTGGTCACTTATGATAATATACATGCTACAATTCCATTCTCTCCAATCATTCCACCTTCACCCTCTCCCACAGAGTCCCAAAGACTGTTCTAAATGCCTATGTCTCTTTTGCAGTCTCTTATACAGGGTTTAGGTTACCATTTTTCTAAATTCCATATATATGCGTTAATATATGGTATTGATGTTCTTCTTTCTGGCTTACTTCACTCTGTATAATTGGCTCCAATTTCATCCACCTCATTAAAACTGATTCAAATGCATTCTTTTTGATGGCTGAGAAATACTCCATTGTGAATATGTACCAAAGCTTTCTTATCCATTCATCTGCAGATGGACATCTAGGTTGCTTCCATGTCCTGGCTATTATAAACAGTGCTGCGATGAACATTGGAGTACATGTGTCTCTTTCAATTCTGGTTTCCTCGGTGTGTATGCCCAGGAGTGCGATCGCTGGATCATATGGCAAAGGTGTTAACTAAGAGAAAAACATGCTTCCAAAAATGTATCTCAATGAATAAACATAAAAGTCCTTCAGGAGCAGGCCAATTCAGAAAATGAAAAAAATTACCATATTTGCCAAATTTCTGCATGTTTTCCCCATAATGTTTAATGGTATATTTTGAAAAGCAGTACCAGTTAGAGGAAGTATGGACACATTTAATTCTGTGAAATTCTTTTAAAGAATTTCAACAGCAAAGATCTCAACAAAATTATAATTGTTTTTGTTAGCAAAGCCATGAGAAAACTGAGAAGAAATAAGATAAATTATTCAACACCTCAGCATTCTCCTACTCTGCAGCTACTTACATTCTGCCAAAGTAGAAAAATCAATTGAAGAATTAGGGAAAAAAATTCACTGTACTAACACAAAAATTTTCAATGTAAGAATCCAAAGAAGCAATAACAGACACTAGAGTTTAGACAACACACCACATTTGTTAAAGTAAATGAATGTGTTTCACTCCTTTTTACTCTAATACAGAAGATTCTCCAATGATCAAACACCAAACCATATTTGCATCTTCTTTTTTGCCCAAAGTTAACCCACATGCTCCGGGAGTTGGTGATGGACAGGGAGGCCTGGCATGCTGTGATTCATGGGGTCGCAGAGAGTCGGACACGACTGAGCGACTGAACTGAACTGAACTGAACCCACATGCATGACAATTATGTCTCTCAAAGACTGCTTTTCTGAATTCTTACTGTCATGACTTACCACTCTTTTCTCACATATAAATTCAAGTCATTCAGTAAGGACAAGCCCTCCTCTTACTTCCTTAGAGAAGCCTTTTTTTTTTTTTTAAACCATTAGATAATAATAACCAACAACCATGTGAATTCCTTTAAGTATTTACCACCAAGGTTTCTTGGGAACATAAGCCACATTCATATTCTAGCATAAGGTCCTCAAAGTGCTACGAACCTAGTAAGCACTTAAAAGTAGGTGCACACTAAAGAAAAGGAAATAAAACACACAGGATTTTGTGTTTTTATCTGTTTTCTTACAATATTAAACAAAAATTCAGGTAAGACAAAAAGCAAACTCTTTACTTACCCCATTTAGACTGCCTAAATCTTTCACCAAATGTTCATCAGTAGAGGCATCATAATTGATTACAGCATGTTGCTTATCCACACTACGAGACTGAAAGAAAAAATTTTAAGTTAAAAAAAAAAAAAAAACGCAAGAAAATGCCAGAATAAATAACTATAACAATGGTTTTTGGCTAAATAGTTTACTTTAATAAGATTGTAAATATAGGAAAATACCAAAGTAAAACTAGATTAAATGAGATTTAAACTGTTACTATCCAATAGAATTCTGGCATCACTTTTCAAAGAGGAAAGCTGCCACAATTTTAAGACATTTTTTTCTACCGAAGTCACACGTTCTACTTTTGAGAATTTAAATCAGCTGACTTTGTTGAATGTATCAAATGACAATACTTTTTAAAAAATAATATGAAACTCTTATATGGAAATCATGTGAATTATAACTTCATGTGTTATGTACCTCATTGCAAGAAAAATTACCATACAGGCTTTTCATCTCTCATGTGCTATGTTCCTGAATATAAAATTATCCTCGCTTAGAATATGGGTTCTAAAACTCATGGGAGAGCTCTAAGAGAGAAAGAGAAAGTAAAAAAAAAAAGGCATTAGAATGCAAACGGATTTCTGAAAATCGCTCTTGAGTTTCTTTTAAAGTACACACACACACTCTTTCTCTTAGAGTTTAGTGAGTTATCTATAGATGAAAGTAGCTCAGAGATGAACTATAAGCCTTTGGAAATTTGCACCCAAAGGAACTAAGCCACAGGAAGACATAATCTGAGAACCACTGAATATGAACTCAACAACCATTTACTACTGGGTTATTACGTTATCCTTGGTATACTAAAAGCAAAGGAACCATCCAAAATGGGGAGGAGGTATCATGGACTGTAGCCTACCAGGTTCCACTGTCCATGGGATTTTCCACGCCAGATTCCTGGAGTGGGTTGCCATTTCCTCCTCCAGGAGATCTTCCCGACCCAGGGATTGAACCCAGGTCTCACACATTGTAGGCACTGTAGGCAGACACTTTACCGTCTGAGCCACTAGGGAAGTCTACTCATCTTCGAATTAATCATTTTATAAAAAGGTTCACCTAGCTCACAGTTTTTTGGTGATGACTAAATGCATGGAAGACATTTGTAACCTGCTTGAAAACTCAATCCTCTTACTGGCTAAGTTAAAATACACCAAGTCTTTAATACAGAACACAGGGCCTGCCAAGATCTGGTGTCTTCTAATGCCTAAGTCTTACTCTTTCAAAATGCTTGTGTTCACATCCTATATACAAACTACAAGGAACTTTTACCTAAACAGATACTGAATGCCATTCTATCTTCAATACCACACACTCATCCACATTCTAACTTTCCAGAAACCACTTATTCATCTTTTAAGATAATTCAGCTCAAGCCATCTCCTCTAGAAGTCTTTCCAGATTTCTTATTCCCACATTTTCTCACAGGCAGAAGTGACCATCTCTTTTTTGTGTACCCCACACCAACTTCCATCACTGTCCTGCGTTATACTTACTTATTTACATACACATCTCGTTCTACACCTAAGGACAGAGAGACCCCTGTATACACACTGTATACCGCACTCAGCATGTGTGCTAAGTCGGCTTCAGTCATGTCTGACTATGTGCGACCCCAAGGACTGTGGCCCTCCAGGCTCCTCTGTCTATGGGACTCTTCAGGCAAGAATACTAGAGGGTGTTGCCATTCTCTTCTCTAAGGGATCTTTCCGACTGAGGGATTGAACCCAGGTCTCTTGCATTGCAGGGGGATTCTTTACCATCTAAACCACTAGGAAAGAACCAGCATGAAGCATATGGCCTATCTAGCATATGTTTAAAAAGGTTTGATGGAAAGAAAATCCATGCTATTTGGCCAACCTCATTTCATAAATCATGGAGGTAGGAAAGTTTTCTTATATATAAAATAATAAAAGTATAGAAGCTACAAAGTTCAGGCCAAATTTTAAGAAGCCAACAAACAAGATGGCTTGAAACAACAGAACCAAACCAAAACAATTCTGGCTCTCAGATAATTATAAAACTAGAAATATTTGGAAAATAAGAGTATCAAAATGAAGCAATAATACTTTTCTTAAAAAGAAATACTTCCTTTCCTGCAATAAACAAACAAGGAAATGCCTGCCATAAGTCAAAACATAAAAACCAATTTCAGGCCAGGCACAACAAAAAAGCATCAAAGACTCACACTGACTAATCTGTAACTAAAAACTAACATATGAAATGGTACAAATGAGTACTTGATATATGTCATCCATTCTTTGGGTACGAAACATCTATTGATCAACATTATTATTTTTCTCACTAAAATCTTAAGACAGCAAAAAAGACAGAAAAATACATGGAAAAAAAGCTAAGAAAAAACTAAAAGGAGAAAAGACCACCACTGTATGTCACCATCACTTAAAAACTTTAAAAGATATTGTAGTTGAAAGAGTCTTTATATATCCAGTTGCATTTTTACAATCACAGTAATAGTGATTTATCCTTTGCTACCCTTTGCTCCAAAGAAAAGATGAAAATTAGTAACCTATGAGCTTCAAAACATATTCCATCATTAATACATCATTCAAAGTTATTAAATAGTGAATCAAATATAATTGTATTATATTTACTATTATGCATTGGAAAAATGTTTAATTAATACAATGATTCCCCAAATAGAGCAAAATTCATGCCTTTGGGGCAATTTAAAATGTTATGAAGATAAAAATCAGAATTTTGAAAACTCTTTTCAAAAGGCAACTCATTTGCATACAGAGGAAACCAATATATTATAATAAAACACAGTCACTAAATCTTTCTAAATCTTAATTTTATCATTTGCAAAGTAGAGCTAATTATATCTTTCAAAAATTGTTGAGGAACAACTGAAACAACATAAATGAATAATGAGAACAGAGAAAGTGTTATTCAACTGCATGGTGCTTTTAACAGTAATACTGTCTGTCACTCAAAGCAAAGCAAATATAATCTTTAGCCTTAATTATATTTTATACCTTGCATCATGGCTCTGTAAGACTTGTTTTACATAACGTCTTAGGGAACATAGTATAATCATCCTTCAAGATAAACAAGCACAGCAAATTAATTTGTTAAAGGCTCCTAAGATTAAGTGGTAGAAACAGAATTCTTAATTTCAAAATCACCTACTCATTAATATCCAAGCACATTTTCTTCTCTAGGACCACATTCTTTACACTACCTTTTTTGGAGTGAGATGAAAAAACAAAACAAAAACAAGCAAACATTTTTTTTGGTCATAATTAACAACAACAACAACAAATTAACTGTAACCAAACAGATCATATGACCTCACAGGATCATTTGCTCCCTTTTCGCAGTAGGTTTTAAGCTACACTGTCATCAAAGTATTGCCAGTAAATCTAATTACAGGTAAGAAACTGCTGAAAACTATCTAGCAGAGATTCTAAAACCTAGCAACTAACCAGTTATTTCCTGTAGGTTAAAAATAAAGGGTTTTTAAACCATAAATGCTAACTAGGCTAACAAAATCTTAAAAGATCTTTTATTTACTCATTAAAAAGCAATCAAATAATACCACTTTTATTTCTAACAATTTCAATTATCAAACCAACCGATCTAACCAATGCACAACCATTTAACCTATGTATCATCTTAAGATGAAAACATAACTTCATCAACTCAAGAGCTCTCATTTTCCAAAACAAATATAGTTCACATTTATATACTTACAAGTATTCACTTTTCAAAAGTATAAGCCATACATGAGCTTAGTTCACTTTTCAGAAATAATATAAAAAGAACAGTAGTTTTAAATAATCCATTTATTTTACTAATATACTATCAATGATGAAACCACTCAAAAACTAAACACAATTTGTAAAAATACTTGTTCTTACTTTCATACACAAGATGTGCCTCTCTGTACTAAGAAGTTCCATTAATTTGTAGCACTGATTCTGATTACCAGATAACCATTATGCTGATCAAATCATGGACTTTTTTCAGAGAATACACTGTGTCCAGCGCAGTGCTAAAAGGAGTATGCTCCCATCAGATAAAGGGCATAAGTATCTTTAGAGGTGGAGTCTGAAGAATAGGTAAAAACTGGGTTTTTTCTCACTTGATCACTGAGTTTCCTCATCAACTTCACATTGTAGTTTGAAAATAAAGCATAAATTTAAAAAACAGCCATGAGTAGAAGAGGTGTCCACATTAGACACATTGATGAACTTTAAATAAAAATGTTGATTTTTGACTTCTTACACTGGTAAGATTGCTTTCGGCTCTTTAAAAAATATTGATTTTATTTTAAATTTGTTATAAAGGCATTGTTTCAATTATAATACCTGAATCAAATCAAAGATATTTTAAAATTTTGTTGCCACTGATTTCCTTTTCATTTATTTACTGTGGTAAAATATATATAACATAACACTTATCATTTTAAACTTCTTAAGAGTATGATTCAGTGGCATTAATTAAATTTACAATGGTGTACAAACATCACTGTTGCACAATACTGGATTCTAAAAACTTTTCATCACCCCAAACAGAACTCTGTTACTCTAAAGCAGTAACTCCCAAGTCTCCTTCCTCCAGCCACTGGTAATCACTAATCTACTCTGCATCTCTATGAATACGCTTGTTTTAGAGATTTCACGTGTAGAATATATACATGTAGACATATAATTTTTTCTTTTTTTTGGCTACACTGGGTCTTTGTTGCTGAACTTGGGCCTTCTCTAGTTGCCAAAAGCAGGGGATACTCTCCAGTTCTGGTGCGTGGGATTCTCTTTGCGGTGGCTCCTCTTGTGGAACACAGGCTCTAGGGAACATGGGCTTCAGTAGTTCTGATGCATGTGCTCAACAGTTGTGGGAGGGAGCTCCAGGGCACAGGCTCCGTCATTGCAGCACATGGGCTTAGCTGCCCCATGGCATACGGAATCATCCTGGATTAGGGATCAAACTCCTGTCCCACGCATCACAAGGAGGGCTCTTAACCACTGACCATCAGAGAAGCCCCTTGATTTGTTTTTATGACAAAGGATGTTGAGCATCTTTCACATGCTTATCAGCCATATTTATATCTTCTTTGGAGAAATGTGTCAAGTCTTTTGTCCATTTTTGAAAGGGGGTTATTTGTGTATCTGTTGTCCAGTTGTAGTTCTTTACATTCTTTGGATATTAAACTCTTGTAAGCAATACTTTGGCCACCTCATGCGACGAGTTGACTCACTGGAAAAGACTCTGATGCTGGGAAAGGTTGGGGGCGGGAGGAGAAGGGGACGACAGAGAATGAGATGGCTGGATGGCATCACCGACTCTGTGGACATGAGCTTGAGTGAACTCTGGGAGTTGGTGATGGACAGGGAGGCCTGGCGTGCTGTGATTCATGGGGTCGCGGAGAGTCGGACACGACTGAGCGACTGAACTGAACTGAACTGACTGAAGATATATAAGGTTTTATAAATATTTTCTCCCATTCTATGAGTTGTCCTTTCACTCTCTTGATAGTATCATTAGATGAACAAGGTTTTCATTTTGATGAAGTCCAATTTATCTACTTTCTGCTTTCTCTGTTTGTGCTACTGGTATCATGAATCTACTGCCAAATCCAAGATCATGAAGATTTAGCCCTATGATTTATTCTAAGGGTTTTATGGCTTTAGCTTTTATATTCAGGTCATTGATCCATTTTGAGTTAATATTTATATATGCTGTGAAGTAGAGGACCAAATTCACTTTTCCTTTTTAATGTGGAAGTACAGCTGTCCCAGTTTTATCTGTTGGAAAGACCATTCTTTACTGAATGGACTTGGGTCCGTTCTCAAAAACCCAATGCATCAGTATCCTTGGGCTGCCACAACAAAGTACCATAAATTGGGTGGTAAAATCAGTTAAAAACAATTCAAGTTTCGTCTCTTAAAGTTCTGGAGTCTGGAAGTCCAAATTCAAGGAGTTGGTAGGACTACACTTCCTCTAAAACTTTTAGGGAAGAACCTTCCCTTGTCTCTTCCGGTTTCTCATAACCCACGTTTCCTGAGCGTCTGGTAGCATAACTCTAATCTCTGCTTCTGTTTTTACATGGCTGTCTTCTCTCTGTGTCTGTCTTTTCCTCATCTGATGATACCAGTTATACTGGCTTAGAATTTGCCTCCATCTTAACTTGACTATATCCTCAAAGACCCTATTTCCAAATAAGGTCACATTCATAAGTATGGGGTATTAAGACCTTCATACATCTTTTGAGGGAACACAATTCAAAACATAAAGCCATAGGTATATGGGCTTATTTCTGAACTCTCCATTCTGTTTCATTTGTCCATATGTCTACCCTTATTCCAGTATTGCTAGCTTTATAATAAATTTGGAATTTGACAAGTGTGAGTCATTCAACTTTATTCTTCTTTTTGAAGGTTGCTTTGCCATTTTTAAATTTTGCCAACTTTGCCAAATTATTCAGAAACAACTAATCTTTAATCAATCTTTATTATGGGTTCCATTTTCCTGATTCTTTACAGTCCTGATAATTTTTTACTGGTTACCAGACACTGGGAATTTTACCTTTTAGGATGATGGATATTTCTATATTCCTATAAATATTCTTGAACTTTGCTCTGGGACACAGCTAAATTACTTTAAAAAAAATGTGATCCTTTTGTTTTTAATATTTTTAGATAAGAGTAGAACTCAGACTAGCATTATTTCCCCAATACAGAGGGGTAGAGACCAATGCCCTGTGAATTATGAGGATCTCCAATCTGGCTGTGAGAAACAGGAATCATTTCTAACCCTGTTAGTGCCAATTACTGTTAACTTTAATCTTTTTGAGTTTTTTCCCCCTGCCCTTGGGGAGTTTCTTCACACTTGTGTGCAGATAGTACTCAATCACATACATGTGTGCTGATTCTTTGTGACCCTTTGGACTGCAGTCTACCAGGCTCCTCTGTCCATGGAATTTCTCAGGCAAGAACACTGGAGTGGGTTGCCATTTCTTCCCCCAGGGGATCTTCCTGACCCAGGGAATGAACCTACGTCTCCTGTGTCTCCTGTACTGCAGGCAGATTCTTTGCCCTCTGAGCCATCAGGGAAGTCCCACTCAATCACATACTCAAGGGTAATTCTCTGCAGAGTTCTTTCTCTGTGTAGCTCTTTCCTCTCTGATACTGGATCGCATCTTGGTCTCCTTGGACTCTCAGTTTCCTTCCTCCACCTGACTAATTGTCAGATAACCTACATTTGTTACACATAAACCAAGACACAGACACCTCACCAGTCATGCCTTTTAATCTTATCTCCATGTAAGTGTAAGAAGAGATTTATCCTGTAAGTTCCTAAACAGCCATTCCCATATTTCTTAAGATATCGCTATGCTGGTTCAAGACAAATGCCACATAGAAACAACCTCTTCCACTCTCTAAAGAATGAGTTCTACCCAATTTGAACCTAAAATATGTTTCAGTTACAAGTGGCCTATACCCAAACAGAATCATTACTGCCTTCTTCTCAGTTGTTAGTCTCACCACTCCATCGCACTGAGGAGTCCAGAAAATCTTTGTACTATTCTATTTCTCTCATTGAACTGGTTTAATTATGGTATCATTAAACATGTAACTCATACAGCTCTATAGTGGCTTTACTTTTACTGTCTCAAAACTATAAGTTCTTAAAGTAAAAATGTATACAAATATATGCAAATCTGACTTTTCTGGGGATAATGAAGGGTTTCTCAGTCTCAGCACTACTGATATTTTTGAGCAAATAATTCTCTGTTGTGTGTGTTTGGTGGTAACAAAGGAGGTATGAAGTATTTTATATACTGTAGGATGTTTAGCAATCCCCCTTGACCTTTGCCTACTGAATGTCAGTAGCAATCACCGCCAACCCTCCACCATGCATGACAATCAAAATGTCTCCAAATATGGCAAATATCTTTTGGAAAAGTTAGCGGAGGTAGGATCATCCCAACTGAGAACCAATGGGCTAACACAATAAACATCTCTATTCTAAGCACTTGTTTACAGTTTTTAATCAATAAAAGCGGGGAGAACAATTGAATAAGACTTTATTCTAGACTGTCAGGACCTCTTAAATTAACAAAGTTCTCAAAAACTTGGGGGTCATTTTTGCTAATTACTTTGCTCAAAAATATCCTAAAAGTGTGTTTTAAAAGTAATTGCTTTAAATACTACAGAATACACAGTTGTAAAAATACACAGTTCTATAGTATTTTTCCATTTGGTGAAATTTTAACTGTTAATGTTTTTGGCATTGTGCTTTGTACCATTTATTAAATAAAAATTTTAAAAAATTAATAAATAACTTTCATAGTGATTCTCTGATATAGGCATTATTGTTTGCTTTAAACAGATGAGGTAACTGAGGCTCAAAGATGCTAAATGATTAGCAGAAGTTTACAAAGGAAGATTTAATAAGCAGACCTTGGTATCAACAGACAGATGATTCTGATTCCAAAAATTTTGTCCTAAAATGAGAACAGAAGTGATTTCATAGTCGTCCATAATTGGCATAAAAAACTCAAGTAAAAACCCATCCTTTAATTCTGTGCTCGACAAGCCATAAAAAAAAAAAAGTAACTGCTTTAAAATGGGGCTTCCCAGGTGGCACAGTGGTAAAGAATCTGCCTGCCAATGCAGAAGACCTAAGAGACATGGGTTTGATTCCTGCATTGGGAAGATTCCTTGGAAAAGGAAATGGCAACCCACTCCAGTATTCTTGCCTGTAAAATTTCCATGGACAGAGAAGTCTGTGGGCTACAGTCTATGGGGTTGCAAAGAGTTGGGACACAACTGAGCATGCACATACCTTTAAAAATAATTCAGTTTTAAATACCAACAATCTGCATGCTCAAACTACTAGATGAATAAATATGAATATCTCTAAAAGAAATAGATTAATTCCAGGATCAATCAACTACCCATGAATAAAATTCCGTTTTACTTCATGGATGCTCATTTTATGAATCAGTACATTTACATGGAGATAAAATTATTACTTGTGTCTTAAGAGTGCATAATGTGAAACTTCTTAAAATTAAAAATAAACTTCTCTACTCAAAGTTCTCATTTTTTATATAATCTCCAAGACTTACAACTTCTTTTTAAACGGTACAAGAGGGAGAAAACTAAACTAGTAGCTAGAGTTTAAAGACAGAGATTTGGAAATTTCAAAGGAAAGTAGTGTTGCTCTTCAAAGGGGTAGAAAAATACTTCATAACAATCTTAGGTTTTGAGTAGACATAGAAGGTGGATGCAATTACCTGCAACATGAGCTCACAGTCATCTCTTCCAACAAAAATCATTTCTCGTGGCAGCCTGTGGCGAGTGCCTCCACTGCTCACCAAAAACCAGGATGTTAAGCTCATTTTCTGTTTAGCTTCTAAGTCTTTGGGAAAGCTACGTCATCCTGAAGAGAGAGATTTAGAAAAGCATACATTCAGATATTTTCAATTTCGGTTATCTATTCACCAAACCCTGTAAGCAGGCCTTGGGATAGAACTGCACTCAACATTTACACCTGCCTAAATAAACAGACAGTCCACAGTTCCCAGGAAAAAAACATATCTAACATATTTTCAGAAGTAAGTCCACAAACTCCAATAAAGAAAAAACAAACATTAGTCAATTAGGCAATCAACTAATAACATTTATCATATGTCTGAAAGGCTTTGAGCGTAGCTTATAAAGGTCTACAATCCTCAAGTACATGATCACATTTGTATCATGTTAACCTCAGTAAATGCTACCGATATTACAATATTATACAAATAAGTATCTAAATTACAAATGATTTGAGAAACACAGACTCAATTCAAATGAATATATTTGATAACTGATTAAGAGCTAACAAGGGACAACAAAGAAAATGCTTCACTATCAGTGTAGACCATTTAATGCTCTTTCAAAAATATGCTCTTTCAAAATTTATGTACTGTACTTTTACCACTATAATGGCAAAAAGAGGAACCAAAAAGCCTCTTGATGAGGGTGAAAGATGACAGTGAAAAAGCTGGCTTGAAGCTTAACATTAAAACACTACGATGATGGCATCTGGTCCAATCATTACATGGCAAACAGAAGGGGAAAAAGTAGAAACAGTGACAGATTTTATTTTCTTGGGCTCCAAAATCACTGTGGACAGTGACTACGTCCATGAAATTCAAAGACGCTTGCTCCTTGGACAGAAAGCTATGACAAACCTGTGCTGTGCTTAGTCGCTCAGTCATAGCCAACTCTTTGCAACCCCACTGACTGTAGGCCACCAGACTCCTCTGTCCATGGGATTCCCCAGGCAAGATACTGGAGGGGGTTGCCCTCCTCCAGAGGATCTTCCCAAAAAGGGATAAAACCCAGGTCTCCTGTACTGCAAGCATATTTTTTACCATTTGAGCCACCAGGGAAGCCCTAGATAGCATATTAAAAAGCAGAAACATCACTTTGCCAACAAAGGTCCGTATAGTCAAAACTATGGTTTATTCCAGTAGTCATGTACATATGTGAGAGTTGGATCATAAACAGAAGGTTGAGCATCAAAGAATTGACGGTTTTGAATCGTGGTGCTAGAGAAGACTCTTTAGAGTCCCTTGGACTGAAGGATCAAACCAGTCAATCCTAAAGGAAATCAACTCTGAATATTCACTGGAAGGACTGATGCTGAAGCTGAAACTCTAATACTTTGGCCACCTGATGCAAAGGGCTGACTCTTTGGAAAAGAACCTGATGCTGGGAAAGACTAAAGGCAACAGGAGAAGGGGGTGGCAGGGAATGAGATGATTAGACAGTAAGACCTACTCAATGTACATGAGTTTGGCAAACTCTAAGAAACAACAGTCCATTCTAGAGGAGATCAGTCCTGGGTGTTCACTGGAAGGACTGATGCTGAAGCTGAAACTCCAATACTTTGGCCACCTCATGCAAAGAGTTGACTCACTGGAAGACTCTGATCCTGGGAGGGATTGGGGGCAGGAGGAGAAAGGGACGACAGAGAATGAGATGGCTGGATGGCATCATTGACTTGATGGACTTCAGTTTGAGTGAACTCCGGGAGTTGGTGATGGACAAGGAGGCCTGGCGTGCTGTGATTCATGGGGTCGCAAAGAGTCGGACACGACTGAGCGACTGAACTGAACTGAACTGAAGAGACAGTGAAGGACAGAGGAGCCTGGTGTGCGGCAGTCCATGGCGACTGAAAAACAACTTTCTAAATACAATTTTCCTAGAGCAGCAGTTCCTAAACTTTTTGTCCTTGACATTCTTCTACACTCAGAGGAAAAAAAAAGACCCTAAAGAACATTTTGTTTACATGGATTAGATATATTAATATTTATCATATTAGAAATAAAACTGAGAAACTGGTATGAATTAATTCATTCTAAAATTATTGATAAATCAATTTTACAGAACAATAGCTAACATTTTAATGAAGACTAATTATACTTCCCCCCAAATTAGTGAGAATAATACCATTATACATTTTTTAAAATCAAATCTTTAAGGTTTGATTTTATAGAAGATTTTCATATCTGCTCTGAATTCAATCTGTTTAACTTAAAATATTTAAAAACTTAGCTTCATACTTATTCCCAGATAACTAGTAGGAAATGGTAAATTTATTTTAATAGTCTCTCCAGATAACCGAAGACGGTTTTCTTTGATACTACACCAAAACTTCCCAGGTGGTAATTTCTTAAATGTTATTTACAATACGGAATCTGAAACTATCCATCATGAGAATCCATTTTCTGCTTTGAAGGGATTTTTTAACTTCATGCATCGATCACTTGAAAAACACTGGTTCCCTAAGTTATACAGATCTTCCAAGTGATGATACGTTTTATTATACTAGTTAAAAATATCACATTCACTTAATATCATAATTCATCTCATCAGAAAAGTCTTTAAGTTCTGGGCAGTTGTAAAGCAGCAGAATCGAGTTCCTAAAATTCCAATTTTCTCTTGAAAGCCTAATTTTCCTGTCAAAAAAAAGTCAATTCTTTTCCTTGAAGTGACAGGTTTATACTGTCTACCAAATATTCAAGTCTGCAAAACCATAATCTGTCTGCCAGTCATTATTTCAAGTAAAAATAGTGTTCTATGAAACAACTGGCTAGTTCAGCTCACAACTCAAACAATAACACAAATGCTTTTCTTTAGACAACCGTGGTACTTTGGTATATAAAAATAGCGTCTTTATGTGTAGTTCCATTTAGTCACACAGAACATTAAAAAGATGGTGATTCAAAGGTCAAGATTTATTAGACTTAATGTTTTGTAACACTTTATCAAGGACATTCTTTAGTGAAACCAGCTTTTTTTTCTTACTTTCAAGTGCATGGCAGTGAAGAATATGACTGCTATTAACACAGCAGGATGCCAATGCCTTCAATAAGGAAGCAGCAGCCTGAGCCAGCATTGTTTTTCATATCAGTTCAAAGGTCCATACAATAAAAAAGGCAAATGATGCTTTGATAATATTAAGAAAACAGTTTTGACTTCACGACCCTTGAAATGGTTTCAGGGACTCCCAGAGGCCCGCTGACTGAGCTTCTAGAACTACTGTCTTAGAGGATGTGACTATGTCATTAAGAGCATGAACTTAAGAGTCAGACACTCCTGGTTCTACAGTTATTTCTGCAAGACCTTGGGCAAGTTACTTACCCTGTGTCCCTTAGTTTCCTCTTGTGTAAAATGGAAACAAGGATAGTGTCTACATGACAGCTTTTTTCTTATGGATCAAAGACTACTACTTATAAATATTTTTCCTGCAAAATGATACATTCTCTTACGATTTAATGAGCAGCAAACCTTATGGCTCAGCTGGTAAAGAATCCGCCTACAATGTGGGAGGGTGGATAAGGGAAAGGCTACCCACTCCGGTATTCTGACCTGGAGAATTCCGTGGACTGTACAGTCCATGGGGTCACAAACAGTTGGACACAACTGAGTGACTTTCACTTTATACCACGAAACAATGAAATCAAACATTCTGCAATAAGAAACACATCTATATATTAAAAGAAAACCCTTTAAAATGTGGACTTTTAAAAAAAATAAAATGTGGACTTTTATGTTAAAGTAAAAACCCTGTATGTTATGAATTTGTCTACACATACATGAAACCATGCGTTTCATCAAAATAAGCAAATAATTTTCTGTAAAGTGAAAACTATTAAGTCCTATTCTCTTTTGAGTTTATTAAATTAATTGGTCAATTTATGTGGATTCTTAAATCTTCCATTCACCTAACTCCCTGATGCAGATGTTGCTGTTAAGTCTTCTATTCATCTGTCTGCATGTGTGCAAGCTCAATAGTCAAGTTGTGTCCAACTCTTTGTGACTCCATGAACTGTAGCCCTCAGGACCCTCTGTCCATGGAATTTCCCAGGCAAGAATACCGGAGTGGGTTGCCATTTCCTTCTCCAAGGGATCTTGCTGATCCAGGGATCACACCTGCATCTCCTGCACCGGCAGGCAGGTTCTTTACCACTGAACCAGCAAAGGAAGCATTCATCTGTGTACTTTCTGTCAAAATGGTTTTTAGCATTTCATATGTCAAGTGTTAGTCTTTAAGTTGTGTCCAACTCTTGCGACCCCATAGACTATACCCCAGCAGGCTCCTTGGTCCATGGGATTTCCCAGGCAAGAATACTGAAGTGGGTTGCTATTCCCTTCTCCAGGGGATGTTCCAACCAAGGGATCGAACCTGGGTTTCCTGAGTTGCAGGCGGATTCTCTACTACCTGAGCCACCAGGGAAGCCCAAGTAAGTACATAACTATATAAAATAAAATTTTATATAAATCTGGAAAACTCAGCAGTGGCCACAGGACTGGAAAAGGTCAGTTTTCATTTCAATCCCAAAGAAGGGTAATGCCAAAGAATGTCCAAACTACCGCACAATCACGTTCATTTCACATGCTAGCAAGGTAACACTCAAAATCCTTCAAGCCAGGATTCAACAGAATGTGAAAAAGAACTTCCAGATGTACAAGCTGGATTTAGAAAAGGCAGAGGAATCAGAGATCAAATTGTCAGCATCCACTGGGTCATAGAAAAAGCAAGGGAATTCCAGAAAAACATCTACTTCTGCTTCATTGACTATGCAAAAGACTTTGGCTGTGTTGGATCACAACAAACTACAGAAAATTCTTAAAGAGATGGGAATACCAGGCCATCTAACCTGCCTCCTGAGAAATATGTATGCAGGTCAAGAAGTAACAGAACTGGACATGGAACAATGGACTGGTTCAAAATTGGGAACGGGTACTTCAAGCAGGGTGTATATTGTTACCCTGCTTATTTAACTTATATGCAGAGAACATCATGCATAATGCCAGGCTGAATAGAGCACAAGCTGGAAATAAGACTGCCAGGAGAAATATCCATAACCTCAGATATGCAGATGACACCACCCTTATGGCAGAAAGTGAAGAGGAACTAAAGAGCCTCTTGGTAAAGGTGAAAGGAGAGAGTGGAAAAGCTGGCTTAAAACTCGACGTTCAAAGAAAAGAAGATTATGGCATCGGGTCCATAGTTTAGTTACTTATTTTACTTATGGCAATTCATGGCAAACAGGTGGGGAACCAATGGAAACAGTGACAGACTTCTTTCTTGGGCTCCAAAATCACTGCTCACAGTGCCTGCAGCCATGAAATTAAAAGATGCTTACTCCTTGGAAGAAAAGCTATGACAAACCTAGATAGTGTATTAAAAAGCAGAGACATTACTTTGCTGACAAAAGTCCTGATAATCAAATCTATAGTTTTTCCAGTAGTTGTGTACGGATGTGATCAGTTCACTTTAGTTCAGTTGCTCAGCCATGTCCGACTCTTTGTGACCTCATGGACTGCAGCATGCCAGGCTTTCCTGTCCATCACCAACTCCCGAAGCTTACTCAAACTCATGTCCATCAAGTCGGTGATGCCATAAACCATCTCATACTCTGTCATCCCCTTCTCCTCCTGCTTTCAATCCTTCCCAGCAGCAGGGTCTTTTCCAATGAGTCAGTTCTTCACATCAGCTGGCCAAAGTACTGGAGCTTCAGCTTCAGCATCAGTCCTTTCAATGAATATTCAGGACTGTTTTCCTTTAGGATGGACTGGTTGGATCTCCTTGAAGTCCAAGGGACTCTCAAGAGTCTTCTCCAACACCACAGTTGAAAAGCATCAATTCTTCAGCGCTCACTTTCTTTATGATCCAACTCTCACATCCATATATGACTACTGGAAAAACCATAGTTTTGACTAGACAGACCTTTGTCAGCAAAGTAATGTCTCTGCTTTTTAATATGCTGTTTACATTGATCACATTTTTTCTTCCAAGGAGCAAGCGACTTTTCATTTCATAGCTGCAGTCACCATCTGCAATGATTTTGGAACCCAATAAAATAAAGTCTCTCCTGTTTCCATGTTTCTCCATCTATTTGCCATGAAGTGATGGGACCAGGTGCCATGATCTTCGTTTTCTGAATGTTGAGCTTCAAGCCAACTTTTTCACTCTCCTCTTTCACTTTCATCAAGAGGCTTTTGAGTTCCTCGTCACTTTCTGCCGTAAGGGTGGTGTCATCTGCATATCTGAGGTTATTGATATTTCTCCCAGCAATCTTGATTCCATCTTGTGCCTCTCATACACCCTGGCATTTCTCACTATATACTCTGCATATAAGTTAAATAAGCAGAGTGACAATATACAGCCTTGATGTACTCCTTTACCAATTTTGAACTAGTCCATTGTTTCATGTCTGGTTTTAACTGTTGACCTGCAGACATATTTCTCAGGAGGCAGGTATGGTGATCTGGTATCAGCCAGACCCATCATCAGCCCCACCCATTATCAAAATACATCAACTAAACAATAATCGTACATTGCATATCTTTTATGTCAATGCTCTAAAATTACTCACTTAAAGAAACATTTTAGGGAAAAACTACGGCAATATAAAATGCCTTTAACTTATTCATAAAATGAAAAATACTACAATCGTTAATTCATACATATTTCAATTATGAAGAGTTCATTTAATGGATCACTGATAAAACTTCCTGAAACATTTTCTCAAAGCACAGTCTTTAGGTCATACTGGAAATCTAAAGACTCAATAGTATGGAGGACCACTGTCCTCCACAAAGATTATAGTCCCAGACCTTCTTACATATTCAAGTGCAACCATGAACTATAACCTTTGCTCTATGACTTGGCAATTCCTCCAATTAAAGGTAGTGAAAAGGATAGAACAGGATAGATACACAGGTACTTATTGAAGTCCCAGCAAAGGACTATAGACAGAGAGGGAAACCAAGGAAACTTTGGGAGACCACTGTAAGTTAATGATCACTCAAGAAAGCTACTGGAACATCAAGGGAGGAAGCAGTCTTACTTAACTATAAAGCCATGAATAAAAGCACAAGATATGCCCCAGGCCATCAGGTAAAAGAAAAATGTCACCACCCTTCTACTGATTTGAATAAATGCTATCATAATCCTAGTTGACCTCACAGGGTTAAGACACTCTCCTGCCCAAAATGAAGGAGGCGCTGGTGATGTAAGCTTGATATCTTCTTGAAGAAGGTGGTCTTTGCCCTCTTTTTAATTTTCCTTTGATTATAAAATTTTAGTCTTCTTGATCCTCGGGGCAGAGCTTCCTCACCTGCCCACTTGTATCTCTCACAAGTACTTTATGTTAATAAAACTACTTCTTGCCTACCACTTGTGTGCGGATACACAATGAAACCGAGCCTCAGTAAGTCCAGATGCAAGGTGAGTGATTCTGATTAAATGACCATGGGTTCAAGTTTTTATTAGGGTTTTGCCTGGGAATTTGAGTCCCAGCATGTGGGTTCAAGGCCCAATTTGAGGTGCGCTGTTTCAGTGGAGGTATAATTTCCCTCTATATAACTCTGGGCTATGCTTCATGACTTGTTTTGGCCAATGAGGTAATGTTAATAGTTGTGATGCAAATGGAGACTAAAATATGCTTGGGCAACTGGGTTTGATCTCTTGTACCTTTGCCTTCACCATAAAAAGAACGTGCCCTGGCTAGCCCATTGGTTCAAGAAGAATGAAAGACATGTAGAACAGATATAGATCTAACACAGAACCTGAAGCATGCCCTCAAGTATATCATTCAACCATTAAAAACAGACATATGAACAATAATAAAATTACTGTTTGAGTCATCGAGAGATTTGCAGATTGACTATAATGCACAAAAATGAGTATAATTTACTGAAATAGAAGGTCTTTCAACAGCAGAATGACAATCCAATACACTTATTTCTAAAAATATACAAATGAAATTTTTGTTGTAATTGTTCCCTTTTCCCCAGTTTCTTCAATCTCAGAATGGTAATTAAACCTAAGGCTGTGATGCATTACAGAACTACAAACTGTAGGTAAAGGGAGCTTATTTTAACAAAAAAATAAAAAGAGAGAATTTCGGGTGGAAAGGGTCAACATCTATAGTTTACTTTTCCACCATCTGGAGTTTCACAGGAGAATCATCCAATCTCCTCTCATAGTAGGCAAAAACACACTGATGATGTTGTAGAAGTCAAGCTGAATGAAGTAACTGGGAAGAATCTCACCATTCTGTGTGAAGAGTGTCTATGGTAGGCTTGGTTAAGCACAGCACTTTACCCTACCCTTGAATAAGCTTGATGGTCACATGTTTGGAGTCTCTCTGATACAGTATCTTCAGATAATAAACCTGTCAACTTCTGTGGGAATGGGGGTTTGGGCAATGAGCCCTGATAGTTTTTTATATGAACTTTCAACTAATTTCCTTGTTTTCGGTCCACCCTGCCTACTAAGATACAAGGTATGTCACATTCCCCAGCCTTTCCAAGATCCTAAGAGAATTTATTTGTTTATTTAGTTCTTCCTCCCAAAGTTCCCCCTCTTCCAAAACTTTCTCAACTTCTCTTCCTTTCCTTCTCTTTGTATTAGTGAGACTGGGAAGAAGTGAGAAAATTTCAGGGGTCCTATTCAAAATACTTCTTGAAAATTGTTTCTTTTAGCATACAATTTTGAAATAACACTGAACTACAGATTGACTCGAGAAATTTAGCTACTCTTAACAGTCCTGGGTGTTCATTGGAAGGAATGATGCTAAAGCTGAAACTCCAATACTTTGGCCATCTCATGCAAAGAGCTGACTCACTGGAAAAGACTGATGCTGGGAGGGATTGGGGGCAGGAGAAGGGGACGACAGAGAATGAGATGGCTAGATGGCATCACTGACTCGATGGACTTGAGTTTGAGTGAACTCCGGGAGTTGGTGATGGACAGGGAGGCCTGGCATGCTGTGATTCATGGGGTCAGAGTCGGACATGACTGAGCGACTGAACTGAACTGAACTGAAAAGAAGTGAATTTCCAATGATAATATCTTTTCTCCATATCTGTAGTTTGGTTATCTCATTCTAATTGCATTGAGTTTAGATTTCAAGTTAGGTACCATTAATATTACAAGTACTAGCTGTGATTCAATAGAAGCTAAAAGTAAGGGGGTAAAGTCTCCACGATTATGTTAATATAACTCTGGATATGCCTCCAGACAGTCCCTAGACAAATGGGGATAATAGTTCACCAAACAACATATGATATGCTAATATATTACTGTACTGTGAAGTGAAATGGCTAAAAAAATACTCTTGGTAACTTTATGAATTTGGAAAGAAGCTACTATAAGGAAAACTTCAAATACATATATATTTCAAAGTGCTTCCTAATAAAACCTTTGTATTAAATTCTCCTATGAAAATGAAGAAAATAGTAGACTGGATAAAATAAAAGGGTCCATCTTCATGGCTTCTATGAGAGAATCTGCCGATGTAAGGAACACACAATCAAAGAAATTCCATGCAAACAGGAATCAAAACAAAGTTGAGATGGCTATGTCAATGTCAGATAAGTAGACTTTAGTTCAAAGAAGCTTATGAAAGGCAAAGAACATTACATATTGATAAAACGTTCTATACATCAAGAGGATCTAAAAACTGCAAACATACACACCTAACAAAAGAGCATCAAAATATATGAAGCAAAACAGATAAAATTAAAAGAAAAAACAGAGAGTAGAACAATAATAGTTGAAGACTTCAATACTCCACTTTCAACTGTGAAAAACAACTAGACAGAAGATCAATAAAGAAAGGATTTTATAACACTAGAAACCAATCTGCTGTAACACTTCACTCAAATTCACATTTTTCTCAAGTGCATGAAGAACGTTTTCATGACGTAATGTTAGGAGTAAAACAAGTCTTAATGAATTTAAAAAGATGGAAAACGTACGAAACAACTTTTCTAATCACAGTCGAATGGAATCATTCATCAGTAACAGAAGAAAAACTGGAAATTTCTCACTGTGTAAAAATTAAACAACACACTTTGACAATGAGTGGGCTGCCGTCTATAGGGTCACACAGAGTCGGACACGACTGAGGCAACTTAGCAGCAGCAGTAGAGAAGCAATCATAAGAGAATTTAAAAGAAAAAGCAAATGAAAACAATACAGAATAAAAAACTAATAATATTTGTTCAAAACTAGTCCTAATAGGGAATGTTACAATTACAGTTATAGCTGTAACCACTGTAAAAAGGAAAAAAAAAAAGCAAAAAAAAGATCTCAAATCAATAATCTAAGTGCAGACTTTAAGGAAACCAAAACCAAAGCTAATTGAAGGAAGAAGACAATAAAGATTACTATTTCCAACTGTGTCCTTTTCTTTTTTGCTTTAAGGAATCACTTAACGTACGGTTTGGTGGTGTTGAATTCTTTTAGATTTTGCTTGTTTGTAAAATTTTGATCTATCAAATCTCAACGAGAATCTTGTCTGGTAGATTTTTCTGAGTTGTAGATTCTTCCCTTTCATCCCTTTAAATATATAGTGTCACTTTCTTCTCACCTGCAGAAGCTCAGTTCCTTGTATGTAACTGTTGTTGATCCCTTGCTGCTTTTAAGATTCTCTTTATTTTTAAATTTTTGCTATTTAAATTACAATATATATTGACGTAGTCCACTTTGGGTGATCCTCTTTGGGACACTCTGTATGTCCTGGACCTAGATGTCTGCTTCTTTCCCAGGTTAGGGAAGTTTTCCGCTACAGTATCTTCAAATATGTTCTCTGTCCCTTTCTCTCTTCTAAGAAGCCTATAATGTGAATGTTTTTACACCTGACTTTGTGCCAGTGGTCTCTTAATCTATCAACATTTTAAATTTAAACTATTTTCTGTTAATCTTGTGTGACTGCCACTACTCGGTCTGCCACTTTGCTGACTATCCTCTGTATCATATAACCTACCGCCAATTCCTTCTAATGGATTTTAAATTTTCAGTTATATATTCTTCATCTGTTTCTTTTTTTTACATTTTCTAATTTTTTACTAATCATTCCATTTACATCAATAAACAGTCATTCACTCAACAAATCAATAAGGAGACATTAACTTTAAATGATATATTAGACTGGATGAACTTAATAGCAACACATAAAACACTCCATCCAAAAGCAGCATAATACACATTCTTTTCAAGTATACATGGAATATACTTCAAGATCGATCACATGCTAGGCCACAAAAGAAGATTCAGTAAATCTGAGGAAACTGAAATCATATGAAGCAACTTTTCCACCAAAAAAAAATCATATTAGGAATCAACTACAAGGGGAAAAAAAATATACAAAACTCAAATTGATGGAGGTTTAACAAAATGCTACTAAGTAACCAATGGATCACTGAAAAAATTAAAGAAGAAACCCCAAAATACCTGTAGACAGCGAAAATGAAAACACAATGATCCAAAATGTTTGGGTTGCAGCAAAAGCAGTTCAAAGATGGAAATTTACAGTGATACAAGTTTACCTCAGGAAACAAAAGATCTCAATCAACCTAACATTATGCCTAAAGGAACTACAAAAAAAAAAAAAAAAAAACCCAGCAAAACAAAACCCAAAATTAGAAAAAGAAAAGAAATCATAAAGATCAGAGCAGAAATAAACAGAGACTAGGAAAAAAAAAAAAAGGAAAGATCAATGAAATGAAAAGCTAATTCTTTGAAAAGATAAACAAAATTGATAAACCTATAGCCAGACTTATCAAGATAAAGAGGGCATGAATCAAAAAATCAGAAATGAAAAAGAAGTTACAATCAATACTGAAGAAACTCAAAGAATTTTAAGAGATTACTATGAACAATATTATGCCAATAAAATGGACAAACCAGAAGAAATGGACAAATTCCCAGAAATACACAATCATCTCAATACTGACCTGGGAAGAAACAGAAAACATTAACGGACCAATTACTAGATGAAACTGAATTAGTAATTTAAACAAACAAACAAACTCCAAACAAACAAAAGTTCAGGCCCAGATGGCTTCACAGGTGAATTCTAACAAATATTTAGAGGAGAGTTAACTTATTCTTAAACTATTCCAAAAAAGTGCAGAGGAAGGAGCTCTTCCAAACCCATTTTATGAAGTCACATCACCCCAATAGCAAAACCAGACAAAAACAATACAAAAAAAGAAAACTGCAGGTCAGTATCACTGATGAACTGGGATGCCAAACTTCTAAACAAGTTAGTAGCAAACCAAATTCAACAATATATCAAAAAGATTACACAACATGATTAAATGGGATTTACCTGAGGGATGCAAGGGCTTTTCAATATCTGACAATCAATTATTTATGATAAAGGCCCTTCAGAAGGCGGGCACAGAAGGAAAATACCTCATCATAATGAAGGCCATATATGATAAACCTACAGCTAACATCATACTCAATGGAGAAAAGCAGAATGCATTTCCTTTAACATCAGGAATAATACAAGGATTCCCACTCTCACCACTTTTACCTAACATAGTATTGGAAGTCTTGGCCACAGCCATCAGAGAAGAAAAAGGAATACAAGGAATATAAACCAGAAAGGAAAAGTAAAACTGTCACTGTTTGCAGACAAAATGATATGATACTACACACAGAAAATCCTGAAGATGTCAGCAGAAAACTACTAAAGTTCATTACTGAATTTGGTGAAACTGCAGTATACAAAATTAGTATACAGAAATCTGCAACAGTTCTATATACCAATGATGAATGATCAGAAAGATAATTTAAGAAAACAATCTTATTTCTCATTGTATCAAAAAGAATTAAGTACTTCGGAATCAATTTAAGGAGGTGAAAGACTGATAATCAGAAAACTATAAAATATGGAAGAAAGAAATTGAAAATGGTACAAATGGAAAGACATGTTGTGTTCATGGATTGTAAGAATTAATACTGTTAAAATGTCTCTACCACCAAAAGCAAATAATAACTAGAACAAATATAAAAATTGTGTGGAAACACAAAAGACACTCAATAGCTCAAAAAAACACTGATAAAGAACAAAGCTGGCAGTCCTCATTTTCAAATCATACTAAAAGGCTGCAGTAATCAAAACAGTATGCCACTGGCCTAAAAAGAGACACATACACCAATAGAACAGAATAAAGAGCCCAGAAATAAAGTAGGCAAGAATGTATACTGGAGAAAAATACCCTCTTCAGTAAACGATGTTGATAACCTGGATGGCTACATGCAAAGGACTCAAATTGGACTACGCTCTCACATCATTTACAAAAACACACTGCAAATGGATTAAAGACTTAAACGTAAAGACTGAAGCCATAAAATCCCTAGAAAACATACGTAATACACTGTCACATGGGCTTCAGTTCAGTCGCTCAGTCGTGTCCGACTCTTTGCGACCCCATGAATCACAGCACGCCAGGCCTCCCTGTCCATCACCAACTCACGGAGTTCACTCAAACTCATGTCCATCGAGTCGGTGATGCCATCCAGTCAGCAATGTCTTTTTGGATATCTCTCCTCAAGTAAGGGAAGCAAAACAAAAAAATAAACAAGTGCGATTACATCAAACTAAAACATTGCACTATGAGGAAAGCTATCAACAAAAAGAAAAGGCAGCCTACTGAATGGGACAAGCTATTTGCAAATTATGTATATGATAAAGGTTTAATATCCAAATTATGTATGTGATAATAGGCAAAAACACTAAGATTTCATGCAATTCAACATCAACAGGAACATGAAAGATGCTGGACACTGCTAACCACCAAAAAAAGGAAAGTGAAACGACAGTAAGATACCTCACACCTGTCAGTCTCACTCCAGGCTATCATCAGGGGACTTTCCTGGTGGTCCACTGGTTAAGACTCCATGCTTCCAATGCAGTGGGCACAGGTTTGATCCCTGGTGGGGAACTAAGATCCCAAGCCACACACACAAAAAAAGAACGGCTCTTATCAAAAAGACCACAAATAGCAAATGTTGGCAAAGATGTTAAGAAAAGGGAACCCAACAAAGACGTTGAGAAAAGGGAACTGTTCTACTTGGTAAAACAGTATGGAAGTTCCTCAAAAAACTCAAAAAAGAACTACCATAGGATCCAGCAATCCCATTCCTGGGTAGATATCAGAAGGAAACAAAAACACTAATTCAAAAAGATATATTAAATATATACCTCAATGTTCAGAGCAGCATTACTTATAGTGCTTGAGATATGGAAGTAATCTAAGAGTCCACCCATCAATAGATGAATGAATAAAGATGTGGGATATATACTTATATAGAATGAAATACTACTTGAGCCATTACAAAGAATAAAATTTTGCCATTTTCAACAACATGGATGGACCTGGAAGACATTATGCTAAGTGAAATAAGTCAGTGAAAGACATCTGCATACTGTATGATATCACATATATGTATAATCTAAATGCAAAACAAACTAGTGAATTTAACAAAAAAGAGACTCACAGATATAGTGGTCACCAGTGAGAGGGAGGAAAGAGGAAAGGGCAGGAAATGGGGAGGGGATTAAGAGGCACGAACTACTACGTATAATGGATATACTGTACACATCAGGAATATTATACAAAATAAAGTATAATCTATAAAAATTTTGAATCATTATGTTGTACACCTGAAACTAACTGTAAATCAACTACTCCAGGAAGATCCCCTGAAGGAGGGCATGGCGACCCACACCAGCATTCTTGCCTGGAGAATGCCATGAACAGAGGAGCCTGGGGGGCTACAGTCCATGGGGTCACAGAGAGTCAGACACAACTGAAGCAACGTGGCACAGATCAACTACACCTCAATTTACAAAAAAAATTAACACTGATTCCTTACAAACTCTTCCAAAAATTGAAGAGGGAAGACATCCTAATCCATTCCATGAGGGCAGTGTTATGATGCCTAAGGTAGACACAGAAACTACAAGAAAAAACCACACTAACATATTATTTGATGTAATAATCTCCAACAAAATACTGGCAAACCGAATTCACTAGCATATCAAAAGGATTATGTACCAGGGCTACATGGGATTTATTCCTGGAATTAAAAGATGGGTCAACATATAAAGATGAATCAAGGTAATAAGAGTTTAATACTAAAATGAAAGAAAAAATGATCAGAAATGCATTAGTTAACTAATTACGCAGATCGATGCAAAAAAACTATTTGACAACATGCAAAATCTTCATGGTAAGTTCTCTGAGTTAAAAACAAAGGAATCTGATACATCCAGGGCAGTAATACATATTATCTGATAAACTGGAAGAATTTTATTTTATCTAAGAGGAATTTAAGAGATTAAAATATTAGCTGAGAAACTTACTAATATAGTTTCAGAGATTAAACCATATGGAGTATGCTCATCCATTAATCATGAACATATAATTAACATGTGTATGGCTTAGCTTTAGATTTAACAAGCTGAACAGATTCAGGGTCCTGAGAGTTTTATACATAATTCTAAAAAAAAAAACAAACAACAAAACTCTTAAATATATATTTATGTGTGTGTGTTTTGGGTATGAGAAGAGGTAAGGGCTTTAACCACAAAATGTAAAAAAAAAAAAAAAAGTAACTTAAGAATTACAAATATTAAAGCCTACTATTGAGAAATGAACACATTTTCTTGCTTCATTTAAAGTGATTAACAATATAACTAAAATACAACCCCAAACTTCCATTTCCCATAGCATCAATTTCTAACACTGGAATAACTTAATTACAATCTTAGATATGTTGCAGACTACACATAATACAAAACTGTACTAGTCTCTACTTTCTGTGCTTCTTAATTTCAGCATTTAAGATATCCCACAGTATGATAAAGGGTAGTATTAACAGATGCTGCCTGTCTATAAGCCTTTCCCCATGGCAGAATAATACACTTTAAAGCCCTACAAAACTTAGTTCAAACATCTATCATGTTATCATTTAAACTATAACTTATAGCATTACTGATATCTGCAGTATTATTATATGATTATGTTCTCTAGATTGCAAAGTTACTGTATGTTTCTAGTTGGTGAGCTCTTTGAAGGTAGGCAAAGTCTCTATTCCTCTACCCCTCTTCTTTCAGGAAATGCTTATGAGAAACCGACCAAATTCAGGAACTCTGAGAATTCAAGGTGAACAAAGAAAAAACAAAAAGAAAAGCCTGCCCCAGGAACTCAATCCACTGAACTCAATTGGTCAGTAGATGCCAATACAGAGATAAGCCTAAGGTGATACTAGAACAGAGAAGAATGCCATCACTCCAGGCTGGGATGGGAACACTGAGGGGAGTAGTACTGCAAGTCAGTACAGTACCTCTCTGTATTCCCAGAAAGTGAAGTTGCTCAGTCGTGTCCGACTCTTTGCAATCCCATGGACTGTAGTCTACCAGGCTTCTCTGTCCATGGGATTTTCCAGGCAAGAGTACTGGAGTGGGTCGCCATTTCCTTCTCCAGGGGATCTTCCTGACCCAGGGATCGAACCCAGGTCTCCTGCATTGCAGGCAGACGCTTTACCCTCTGAGCCACCAGGGAAGCCCTGTATTCCCAGAGCCGAGTACAATATTTTGCCTCTAGTGTGAGTGACAAGATATTTTTAATGAATGAATGGGTAGCTCTGTAGAGCTACTACAACTCTTCTTGAGTTGAGAATAATCTGGAAATGTGCAAGCATAAGGGGTGAGAATTTAATCATTTAACCTTTGCTACAATTAAATCTAGCCTTTAAATCCTGGTTAACTCCCCCCATCTTCACCACCTCCCTGCCTTCAATTGTCTCTCTCTTATTCTTTATCTCCTTGTCAGATAAGGTCTTTCGGCAGCAGCAGCCAAAGTTTAAAGCTCTGACATTTGGAGGTCACTGGGAGGAGGTAAATACTGACCTAGCATCATAATCCCATTTCCAAGTTTCTGGTAGCTACAGTCAGCTTTAAAAATTAACTCTCCTATTAGATCAGAGTTCATTTCAGGATCTAATGGGTTACAAATGTGGTATTACAGATTTAAATAAAAAAAAAAAAAAAAGAAAGAAAACAGAAACTCTGCAAATGTTCACCACAGAATACATTCTCATTACACTTTTAAGTTTCAACATTACATGTATTTTATTGCTTTTGCTTATATATTTTTTTAAAAAGTTGCTTGTCACAGTTCAAATTGAGGACCGACAGCAAGAAGAGTATGTGATTTTAATTACTGTAATGATAGAGCCTTGCTGCTGCTGCTGCTGCTAAGTCACTTCAGTCGTGTCCAACTCTGTGTGACCCCTAGACGGAAGCCCACCAGGCTCCCCCATCCCTGGGATTCTCCAGGCAAGAACACTGGAGTGGGTTGCCAAGAGCCTTGTGATAGGTAAAAACAATGTACCTGATCTATAACAACATTATGAAAGAAATTTGAAACAATGCATCACACAACCCACAGCAAAGAACACTATTAGTTGGATTATTAGGTTTGAGCGGAAAAATAAAACTATTACACAAATGATCATCAATGCATGCAACTACTTGAGCTAAAAAAACATGTTAAGCAAAGTCTATCCTTATGCTCTGGCAATCACTTGGCTGATTATCACCAGATGGCTTTATAGAGAATGAACTTCCTCTTATAACCCTCAATTCCTTCAGTAAGAAATAACTGCTGTAGGAAACATCAGCACTATCAATCTACACAGCTGAAAATGCTTTCCTCAACTGATATAATCCTCATTTTAATAAAACCCTATCACCCACGTGACAACTTTTCTTCTGGTGTTAGCAGGCATGAAAGGGTGACAATGATCTCCATGGGCTTGGTCCAGTGCCCAGCTGTTTCCTGAATGAATAAACAGTAGGAGAAAGGAAAAAGAAAACTTACAACAACAACAAAACGTGATCAAGTTCACCTCCTGAAATTGTCATCTGAATGAGCAGTAAAGCTTGTAAATTAAATGAACTAAATCGATGCATCAACTGCCCATCTAGGCCTCTGTAACTTGTACTATGTCTTTAAAAATTACTTTTAATTAAGACACTATTTTAGAACACTTTAAGGTTCACAGTAAAACTGAGTGGGGAAGGTACAGAGATTTCCCAATACTCCCAACCACCAAACATGTAGAGTTGCCCCATTATCAGCATCCCCCACCAAAAGTGATACTTTTTTTTTTTTTAATTACAATTCTTGAACTTACACTGACACATCAGTATCAAAGTACCTAGCTTATATTAGGGTTCACCCTTGGTACTGTACATTCTGTGGGTTTTGACACATATATGATTGAATGTATCCATCATTATGGTATATTGAGTATTTTCATTGCCCTAAAAAATCCTCTGTGCTCCTCCTATTCAACCCTCTTGCACCAAACCTGGCAACCAACGATGTTTTTACTGTGTCCACATTTTCCTACAATGTAATATAATTAGAAGCCTTTCAGACTGGCTTCTTCCATTTAGTGATAGGCATTTAAGTTTCCTCTGCATCTTTTTACAGCTTGATAGCTCATTTCTTTTTAACACTGAATAATATTCCATTCTCTGGATGAGTGACAGTTTATTCACTCACTTGTGAAAGGACATCTTAATTGTTTCCAAGTTTTGGCAGTTATGAATAAAGTTGCTATAAATATCATGTCTTTTTATTCTATCATATCAAGTACCTAAAAGGTAAGTGGCTAAATTTTAAATAAATGTATAAATTCAGGAATACTACGTTCCATTTCCCCCCTACTAAAGCCCTAACCGAAAATATCCTCAACAGTAATAAAAGCTCTGCCTCTGCCTCTGACACCTCGTATTTCTGAAAATGAGGAAAACACTAGGGCTGCATTTCAGCTAAGGACTCAAGATCAAATAAGGGGCAGACGTGACTGACCATTTGTTACAAAGGCAAACATTCTTTTCTATAATCTTTTACTTACAATAATAGATGTGCTATGCTGTGCTGCACTTAGTCGCTCAGTCATGTCTGACTTTTTGCGACCCCAAGGACTATAGCCTGCCAGGCACCTCTGTCCATGGAGATTCTCCAGGCAAGGATACTGGAATGGGTTGCCACACCCTCCTCCAAGGGATCTTCCCAACCTGGAATCGAACCCAGGTCTCCCGCATTGGAGGTGGATTCTTTATCATCTGAGTCACCAGGAAAGCACATGCCAGACAGTTCTAAGAACTTCATATACACACATTCACATAGTTGTTTGTAACAACAAAAATGACGGAAGGTTTAGAAGTGCACAAACATTATACAACAGTTACACTGGAAAACTCCATTTTACAGAGTACTATAAAATGAATTAATCTATTTTTCTTCATGCATAAGGTTACTTAGTGTGACCCACTAATAAGAGGGAAAGAGTGTTAAGACAGAAAAAGTTCACAACCTCATAGAAGCAAAAATAGACAAATGAAAGCTAACTAAATGAATAAAACAATTTCAGTGACAGTGGGAAGATAGGAATGAGAAAAACAAGAACAGCATAATGTAAGTGTTAGGGTGGTGCTGTTTAGGCTGGGTGGTCTGGGAAACATCTCTGAGAAAGTGATATATTCAAGAAAGAATATATTCAAAAATTCAGCTTTGCTGTATAATTAACTTGAGATGAGGGAGATAATGAAATACACTCCTGGGAAAAATGTATTCCTTTTAAAATCCCCACCCTCATTTGAAATAGTACAGTTAAACCAAAAAATTAAATCCACAGCTGTGCTTATTTTGGATACCTACCAAGAAACTTGTTCCATGATCATGTGAACGAAATCTGTACTGGGAAAACTTTTGCTTTCATATACAGTTGATTATTTGGAAACAACTGTTCCAAATTTTACCTTTATAATCTGCCATATACACTATTAATTAAATCTTGGGGAAAAAAAAGCAAATACATGTTGGAAAAAACCCCAATTTATAATACAACTTTTGCCTAAAACAGCATTAAAGAGTAAAAATTTTTTCATTAAGAAAAATGAAGATGACATTTCAAATATCAGTCATGTATTCTATATCTCAGTTTACTCTATATCTTCAAAAGACTTAGATTTGATGACAGACTTTTCTATAAATTGTCTAGGCAGTAAAGGTTACTGCTAAGTTTCCTCTGCCAGTTTATGAAAAATGTAAAGGCTGATTTGCTCGCTTTTGTAGAACTGTAAGACTTTGTTAAAACATAATTTTGTTTTACACCAACAAATCAATTAAGACTCAGATTCAAAGATTTATCAAGTACGTCCTTTGATCCAGTAACTGTACTAGATGCTTATACTTTCATACAAGCATGAGTGAAACAAAACAAGCATGCAAGAAACATGTTTCCCTGGAGGAAAGTTGAAGTTAAATGACTTAAGCAAGGTCACAAATCTAACAGTAGTAGACAGAAGCTATCTGAATTCAAACCTGGGTTTTCAGATACCAAGTTCTGGGCTTCTTCCACAACTACTCTCTGTATTTTTCTCAAGTATGCCTTAAACTGCTGCTGCTGCTAAGTCGCTTCAGTCGTGTCCGACTCTGTGCGACCCCATAGATGGCAGCCCACCAGGCTCCGCCGTCCCTGGGATTCTCCAGGCTAGTGATGTCAATTCCTACAGCTGAAGATTTGGCTGAAGAGTTTTTAAAATGATTGAAGGAGTGTATTTTTACCTACTAACATGTTTAATGACATTGTTTTTGCATAATAAACACTCACAGGTCATGCAAAATTCAATCTATTTTTAATCTACCTCTTATCTTCTTGCTGGCTACCAGTAGGTTCCAACCTTTTCTCCCCAAGAACTCCATAGGCAAGGAAGAATCAGTCAATTTACATTAAAATCAGAGACCAGAAATCAACTGACCCATCTAGAGGAATGATATAAATTCAATAAACTAACATAGATTAGAAATCCAGAATTAGAAAAGACAGTAAACTATTCTAGGCTCAATGCACAACTATGAATCTGAAAACCTTTGTCAAATATCACTAGAAGCAGAAAAAGGTGCACAAACTTGTCTCAGAGAACTGAAAACAGAACCTACAGGAGGGAGTGATGAAGAAAGCGGCTTGAGTTAAGGCTTTATAGGAGCCTGGAACCCAAATGTTTTTGATTCATCTTTTTTAGTTCACTTTATGACAACAATTTCTCTTGTTTCTGTGGTTCTTCTGTAATGAATTTAAGCATGTAACTGCCTAACTATAATATGCCCTTTAAAAACTACTTCTAATTAAAAAAAAAAAATACATGAACCCCAATGTTCATTCACGGCAGCACTATCTACAACAGCCAAGACATGGAACCAACCTAAATGTCCATCAACAGAGGAATGGATGAAGATGTGGTGTATACAGATATTACACACACACACAGGAATACTACTCAGCCATAAAAAAGAATGAAATAATGCCATCTGCAGCAACATGGATAGACTTAAGGATTATCATAGTGAGTGAAGTAAGTCAGAATGACAAATACCATATGATATCTATTATATGTATAATCTAAAATATGATACAAATAAACATTTATAAAACAGAAACAGACTCACAAACAGAAAAGAAATGCATGGTTACCAAAGGGGAAAGGTGGTGGATGAGGGATAAATTAGGAATCTATAGAGTTAGCAGATACAAACTATGATGTATAAAACAGATAAACAGCAAGGTCTACTATACAACACAGAGAACTATATTCAACATTCTGTGATAAATCATAATGAAAAAGAATATGAAAAACAGTATTTATATATGTATAGCTGAATTATTTTGTATACACCAGAAACACAACATTGTGAATCAACTACAATTAAAAAAAAAAAAAAGCAAACAACCTTTTGTGCTTATCATCACTACCTTTCCTCCTCTAATTCACTATAAATAAACTATTTGGGAGGTGGTATAATAGTATCAGTACAACAGATGAAAACCGAAATCAAAAAAAGTCTCAAAATATGTTTTGGACAAGGATATATTTTGTGAATGCATCAGAGAAGCACTTACTATTTAATAACAAGTTGCTAATTATTAGCCTGGATTATGCACTATTTCTTTTTACCTTCATGTTAAATTATAATGCTATTAAATATATCAGTACTGTGCAAAAGAACTATGATGATAGAAGGGCTTTGTATTAACATCTACACTGTCCAGTACCTGAGCCACAGGCCACATGTGAACTACTAAGCACTTGAAATATGGTAAATGCATTTGAGAAGATTTTTTGTTTAATTTTTATTAATTTAAATGCAAATATTCACCTACCGCTAATGGGTACCCTAGCTAGATCAACTTTATATAAACAGGAATCACAAGATTATTTACATTAAGGATGACTTCACTTAAATACTTCATACCTTTAGAATAGAAGCACACAAAACAGGAGGATGAAAATAATTTACATTGGAAAGAGAAATTCTGGTCTGACCAAATGAGCATGATATTTTCAGATAAAGGTATATAGAATTCATTCACACAAATTAGTAAATTACATGAGCAATCAAGCCTATCTTTGGCCAAAATTTTTCAATAGTCGCTTCAACTGTTACTATGTCCATAAGTTTGTTCTTTCACATATTATAATTCATTAAACAACTGATGCTTATAAAATTAGGTTCTTCATTATCAGAATATCACTTCAAAGAATACATTTTAAAGAAGTGATTGTGATCATTATATTTGAATGCTGTCAAACGGTAAACTTACTTTTTAAGAGTATATGATATATATACATAACAACAAAAAAAAGAAAGCAGTTTTATAGCAGAACTCAGTACGTATATTAGTAAATTTGGATTTCCAAGGCCAAAGTAACTTTTGGATTTTAAGCATGATACCCTTAGACAGCAGCTTATTTAAAAAATCTAGTTCTGACAACTAGCTCTTGTACACTAGCAAAGCTGGAATATAAATGAATCTAAGACTATCTTACCTTTCAGAATCTATGTCCTAAAATTAACTTTCAAATAAAGGGATAAATATATTATATGTCCTCAGAGCTTATTCTTTTTTAAATGTAAGTTTTTACATCTTGAAAATTTGTTGCCCAAAAAAATTGTTTACAACTGTTAAAAGTATGAAAAAAATTTTAAAAACCTTGAAAAAGAAAATAAAGTACACATAGTATATAGTTTACCTAAGAGAGCTTTCCTTCCTTGTTTTTGGTGTTAGGCTTTAAAGAACAGTTTGTTTTTGCTAACCAACTTCCTTACCTTTCAAACATTCTTGAATATCTTCTGACGGTTTACTGAATTTCTGTCCTCTCTCTTCCTCTCAACTGCCTTACTGAATCATGGTCAAAAATATCCTTATAATTGTAAACCCAATGATCTTTAACATTCCTATTATATCACCTCTTAATATCTCTGCCCATTCTTACCTTCTGGAAACATTACTTTGGTTTCTCTGACTTCTGTGGTCAGTCTCTACTTTCTCTTTAAATCTTTATTTTTAGGAGGTTAGTTCCCAATATATGTTCTCTTTGAGACTTCATTGAAGCCACTGCAACACAGGGATCCCAAACCCCTGGCCCATGGACAGGTACTGTCTGTAGCATGTTAGGAACCGGGCAGCACAGCAGGAAGTGAGCAGCGCAAGAATGATGAAGCTTCATCTGTATTTACAGCCGCTCCCCACTGCTCACATTACTGCCTCCTGTCAGGTCAGCAGAAGCATTAGATTCTCACAGGATTGCAAACCCCACTGTGAGGGATCTAGGTTGCCATACAAAAACTGTCTAAAATTGTCTTCCATGAAAACAGTCCTTGGTGCCAAAAAGATTGGGGGCAGATGCACTGGACTTCAAATACAGTTTATTAAGTGGCACATCTAAATTTCAAGCCAAAACCTCTTTTATAAGATATGGACCCGATCTCTAATTACTTGTAAATCATTTTCATTTCCAAGTCCCCAATCACCTGTCAGAATTAATCTGAAAAAAATTTGCATCTTTCCATCCTCTGAACAAAATCTGCCTTTCCTTCTGTTCTTTCTTGATAAATGGCAGTATCAACCACCCAGGTACTCCCTCTCCCAATCTCCCTTTTTTTTAGATAAATCATTGAAGAAATGTGTACACAAAAACATGTATTTTCTAGTACTTCAAAAAGACCCCTTCAATTTGGATTGACTGGACTGACAACATGGCAGAGAAGGGAATGGGGGGAATGGGCTGTAATTTAATGAAGAGAAAGAAATTTACAAAGTACTAGTGCACAGGAATTTTTGAAGAATTGATGTCTTTTGAACTGTGGTGTTGGACAAGACTCTGGAGAGTCCCTTGGACTTCAAGGAGTTCAAGCCATTCAATCCTGAAGGAAATCAGTCCTGAATATTCACTGGAAGGACTGATGCTGAAGCTGAAACTGCCAATACTTTGGCCACCTGATGTAAAGAACTGACTCACTGGAAAAGACCCTGATGATGAGAAAGATTGAAGGCAGGAGAAGAAGGGGACAACATAGGATGAGATGGGTGGATGGTATCACCAACTGGATGGACGTGAGTTTGAGCAAGCTCCGGGAGTTGGTGATGGACAGGGAAGCCTGGCGTGCTGCATTCCAGGGGGTTGCAAAGAGTCAGACACAACTGAGTGACTGAACTGAAACTGAGCACACAGGAAATACACAATGTTTTGATTTAGAATGCTGAGACTGGAGGAAAAAACTACAGATCGCACCCAGGAAAAAGAGAGAACAGGAAGAGCAAGTCAGAGATTAGAAATCCTAGTGACAAAACTAGACACGTGAAAATTCAAAGAAAGAAATGGTCGTCGGATAGTATCCTTTGATGAAACATCCATCTTATACAAACTTCATCATATCTTTGGTGAACAAGACTTATGAACTTGTAATTAACCTAAAATCCATTAGCAAAACAGTGCCAGATTCTATTAATGAATTACGTTCTGAATGTTATTAACAATAATCAGTAGACTTGCTTCTCCCAGACACTTAAAAGCCCATTCTCTTGTCCTCAGGCCACTCTCCCCAAATAAATGTCTAAATTTTACTTTATTTACCATTGATTTAATTGCATTCTATTTGTTCCCACCTCTCCAATTCACAAATTTTCAATTCTTTATTCCATATAGTAGATCCTTAACATCCTGGAATCTGTTACAGGAACCACTTAAAATCTTAATGTGGAACCGTGCTCTTTCACCACAAGCAAAGGCTCTTCTTATATTTGGTGAATGGCCCAACACAATTTTTCACATAAAAGAAGGGCAGGGGAATAGTGGAAGTGGAAGGTAGTGAGGTATTGAACTAAGAAGATATATTTCATTTGTGGGTTTGTGACTGAAGGAAATAGAAGAATCATTGGATTAGAGAAACAGTGTAGTCTACAGCCATACCACCCTGAACATGCCCAGTCTCATCTGATCTCAGAAGCTTAGCAGGGTCGGACATTGTTAGTACTTGGATAGGAGAAACAGTATGTTTCCTTCAATAGCTCTTCAGCTTAATCAAAAACAAAAACCAAACTATCTACCATTCCTCTTCAAAAGCACACACACACAGATGAACATACAAACAATGAATATCCTGTCTTCCTGTGTCACTGGTGTCAACTTTGTCAGCTAGCTATTTGCAGAAAAACTGAGCTCAGTAATACTCTTAGTCGCTCAGTCGTATCAGACTCTTTGAGACCCCATGGACTACAGCCCGCCAGGGTCCTCTGTCCATGGGGATTCTCCAGGCTAGAATACTGGAATGGGTTGCCATGCCCTCCTCCAGGGGATCTTCCCAACCCAGGGATTGAACCCAGGTATCCCGTACTGCAGGTGGATTCTTTACCATCTGAGCCACCAGGGAAGCACAAGAATACTAGAGTGGGTAGCCTATCCCTTCTCGAGGGGAACCTCTTGACCCAGGAATCAAACTGGGGTCTCTTGCATTGCAAGCAGATTCTTTACCAGCTGAGCTACGCAGGAAGCCCTAATACTGGAGTGAGTTGCCATGCCCTACTCCAGGGGATCTTTCCAGCCCAGGGATCGAACCCAGGTCTCCCATATTGCAGGCAGATTCTTTACTGTTTGAGCCACCAGGGAAGCCCATGGATACTGGACTGGGTATCCTATCCCTTCTCCAGGGATCTTCCCGACCCAGGAATCAAACGGGGGTCTCCTGCATTACAGGTGGACTTATAAGCAAGTGAAACAATAAGCTGAGCACCAGTGCATAATTGCTATGCTAGCTGAAGCTTTAATCCTCTCATAAAATATTTATCTATGCTTTGTATCACAGATATAAAGATCTTTTCCATCGGAATGTATATTTTATTAGTTTGCTAATTATGGCTGAAATGAAAGACAAAGTGTGAATGCATTTTTAGTTTTAAGTATGTTTTCAAATTGGTTAAACCACTGAAAAAGCTTTATTTTGGAATAATTTTAATCTTATAGAAGAGTGAAGAAATAGTACAGAAGACACACATGTCTGGTACCCAAATTCAGCAAATTTTAACTTTTTGCTACACTAGGTTTATCATTTTTGTTTTTTCCTCTATCTATGCTCACACTCATGGCAAGCCACTCCAGTACTCTTGCCTAGAAAATCCCATGGATGGAGGAGCCTGGTAGGCTGCAGTCCGTGGGGTCGCTAAGGGTCGGACATGACTGAGCGACTTCACTTTCACTTTTCACTTTCACACATTGGAGAAGGAAATGGCAACCCACTCCAGTGTTCTTGCCTGGAGAATCCCAGGGACGGGGGAGCCTGGTGGGCTTCCGTCTATGGGGTGACACAGAGTCAGACACGACTGAAGTGACTTAGCAGCAGCAGCATATACCAGCTGAGCCACCAGGGAAGCCCTCAGTTATATTACTGGAATAGAAAACAGTGTACTTCATTTTTAAACTACTGTTTAATATGACAGTGGTTACTACAAAATATTTCAAAAATACATTCAGAAAACTTAAACCTGAAACAATTCCAAATGATTTAAGAACCCTTTTGTGAAAAACATACCTCTACAGTTTACTTTGAAATGGATCAATGTAAGAGGGACTGGTGAATAGACAAAGGTTTATGGCCAGATATGTGATAAAACTAACAGAATGTTAATGGCAGAATCAAGATGGTAGGTATGTGAGGTGTCACTATGAAACTGTTTCAATTTCCTTGTATATGTTTAATAATTTTCATTAAAAAATAGTAGGAATAAAATCCAGAAGAATGATAATAAGTCACATACACACAGGCTGTGTATTTTACAACAAAAACTTATCTCACAAATTTACTCTGATGAAAAGGAATAAAATGAATAATTTAAAAAGTAGAAACTCTGAGACCAGTATATGTAAAATCTGAGGAATGTAACCAAAGGTGTACTGATAAAAATATTTACAGGCTTGTGTTTTCTCTGAACTAAAAGATAAACTGATCATTCAATAATTAGTAGAGATAAAGATTAAAGATTTTTACAATAATAAATTTAAAACATTAAAATAAAAATAACAAATGAAATGAGTTCATTCTTTAAAAAAAAATACTAAAACACTTGGCAGATTTTATTTTTTTTCATTCATTACAGATATTTTGGGCTTGATGGAACTTGAACCAAAACATTTCTTCTAATCTAACATTATCAAATGGTACCACACTTGTGGTGCTGGGAAGAGGATCACTAAACATAATTACAACTTTCATGTTTTTTATCTATCTAAAGAGTTTTTCAAAATAAACCTCTGATGTAGTTGGACTATTGCCAGCTTTATTTTATAAACAAAGAAACTGATCTTCTGAAATTAAGTGACATACCTTGTTCCTGTTGCTGTTTAGTCGCTAAGTCATGACAAGCTCAAGATCACACAAGTAATGCCTCAGGCAATTCCTGAAAACAAATTCTTCTCACTGCAACTGTCTCTCCTGTTCAAACCTCAGTAGCAGCAGTAGTCACATCCATCCACCTAGGAAAGAACTTCTTGTTGTTCAGTTGCTAAGTTGTGTCTGGCTCTTTGCAATCCCATGGACTGCAGCAAGCCGAGCCTTCACTATCTCCTGGTGTTTCCTCAAATTCATGTCCATTGAGTTGGTATTGGTATGCTATCTAACCATCTCATCCTCTGCCATTTCCCTCTTCTTTTGCCTTCAATCTTTCCCAGCATCAGGGTCTTTTGCAATGCGTCAGCTCTTTGCATCAGGAGGCCAAAGTATTGGAGTTTTAGCTTCAGCAACAGTCCTTTTAATGAATATTCAGGGTTGATTTCCTTTAAGATTGACTGGTTTGAACTCCTTGCAGTCCAAAGGACTCTCAAGAGTCTCGTCCAGTACCACAATTCAAAAGCATCAATTCTTTGGCTTAGCCTTCTTTATGGTCCAACTCTCACACCTATACATGACTACTGGAAAAACCATAGCTTTGCTATATGGACCTTTGTTGACAAAGTGATGTCTCTGCTTTCTAATACACTGTCTAGTTTTGTCAGGGGCTTCCCAGGTGGCACTAATGGTAAAGATCCGCGAATGCAAGAAACGTAAGAAAGCCAGGTTCTGTCCCTAAGTAGGGATGATCCCCTGCAGGAGGGCATGGCAACCCACTCTAATATTCTTGCCTGGGGAATCCCACGGACAGAGGAGCCTGGTGGGCTACAGTCCATAGAGACATGACTGAAATGACTTAGCACAGGTTTGTCATTGCTTTCCTTCCAAGGAGCAAGCATTTTTTAATTTCATGGCTGCAGTTACTTTCTCAAAGAGTGATATTACCTAACCGGTCTCTAAAACAGTAGCTCTCAAGATGCAGAATATTGTATAAAGAGGCTATCTTTGTGTAAAAGAGGGTAAATAGTATAAAAATATATACAGTATTTACTTAAATTGAAAAAAATTCACTGGAAGGATACATTAAAAAGTTACCTATTAGATTGGGAGAAGTGGTTAAGTCGGCAGATAAGGTGGATGGGTGAGAGGATTTTCACATTATTTTTCAAATAGTTTGATTTTTTTGGACCATTTTAATGTGCCATGTGAATGGCTACTTAAGAATAAATAAAAAATAGCAGCCCATCACTCTCTATCCCTTTATTCTGATTTACTTTTATTCACAGCATCTATGCTTGACTTTATATAATTATATAATGATTCATATCCACACCAGACAGTAAGCTTCAACCAACTCCCTTAGTACTAGAGGATATAATGATTTTCTCTTTAATTAAAACAAACAAACATTCAAATGGTTTTCATTATCCCTGTTGACACACACACAAAGGTGACCTTTTTCCTCCAGCATACTTTATGTAACTTTTTTTCTATTTATAAATTTGCATGGTATGTCCTTGGCTATATCCAATACACGCGCAGGATAAAGACATAAGAGGGCTTGCTTGTTAAATTTATAAATGTCAAAAAGCCAGGAAGAGAAGCTAATCCCTTGGATGACAGAATCATTATTCAAGAAGATCTCAAGTTTTAACTACCTTCAATTAGATGATATTCAAAAGGGCTAAAGGTAAACATTGCTTAAAAACATTATCTACATGTATATTCAGAATGGGAAAGATCCTAACATAAAAAAGGTGCATGTTTATATTGACTGCATCAGTGATTTCCAGGCAAATTTTTCTAAGAAACAGAATGGGAAATAACAGAAGGCCAACTTTTTATTGTTAAGAACACAAAAACAAAACCCAAAGATTAACATCAAAAGAAACTTACTACCTACCAACACTATCATTTTATAAAAAAAAGGCCATTTTAACATTAGAAAAGTAGAAACACAGAATGTAAAAAAGAAAATAATCCCTTGAATTGGATAAATATAACTTGAAAAGCCACATAGCATTTTTCTGCTTAGAACTGGTAAGATATTACTGTTGTTGGAGTTAACACAATTTTAGACTGTAAACACAACTGTATGGCTTGAATTAAGGAAAGGGATAATTTCACTACACTGCGTTCAGACCACAACTGCAGAACTAAATGTGGAAACAGAATCAGAACAAAAAAGAACGGCACTGAAGAAACGGACTGATAGATATCTAGTGACAGAGATGAGGAAGGTAAAGGAAACTGGATCATATGAAGTTGTAGAGGTTGCAGAGTTAATTCAGAAAAGGGAAAACTTGGCAGAGAACCACTATATTGAGAAAAACCTTACTGTATCCGACAAAAGAAGTATAACCAATGGAATAAGTTACATAGTAAAGCAGATACTAGCTCAGTTTAAATAAGAGCTTTCTATTATAATTTTCAAAAGCTAAATCAGCCATCCTATGGCCATTTGTTCATGGAAGCGTTGCTCATGGAGAAGGTGGGCTCAGTAAGATCTCAGGGATTAGTAATAAATGGCACATCATTTGAGATGACTTCTAAAGTCTCCTCTGATTCTAAAATAATGTGAATTAGAAGGAAATAAATGATATTTTTTTAAGCTTACTGAAAAAGATAAGTGAAAACAATTTTGGCTTCAGTCAAAAGACTTTCAGTTAATAGACTTTACCACTGAGTAATGAATGACACAGAAGCAAAATTATTCACTAACTCAGGACCTCAAGTATTTTCAACTTTAAGTGTAAAATAATACCTTACTTACACGAGGGCTGCATGAGTTACACAGAGACACACAAAATGCCTGGCACTTTGTTGGTACTCAATACACACTAAGTATTACTCGTTGCCTGCAGAATCCCATGAAAAGAGGAGCCTGGTGGGCTATAGTCCGTGGGGTTGCAGAGTCAGGACACGACTGAACAACTAAGCACACACACACGTTACTCATGTATTCAGTAAATATTATGTTCCAAAGTGTAGTATTTTCTATATTATGTGTTAGCCACCAATACACTTAAACAATAACTTGTTCTCTGCTGTGTTTTTTGTTTTTCAAACCTATGCAGTGCATGCTTGGAATTCATTTCTACTTCTATGCTTCACATAATCTCTACTGGATCAAAGAAATTTCTATAACCTTGCTTTTGTTGGTTTCCTTTCTACCTCTGAACAGGAGTGGGGTTTACTTTAGAACATATCAGCTATGTCATTCATTTTGCCCCCAAAATATAATATACTTTTGCATAATCATTTCAACTAAACTATATATCCAATTTAATCAAGCATACCACCAGAGGGCAAGGAGATCAAATCAGTCAATCGTATAGGAAATCAACCCTGAACATTCACTAGAAAGGTTGATGCTGAAATTGAAGCTCCAATACTCTGGACACCTGATGCGAAGAGCTAAATCATTGGAAAAGACCCTGATGATGGGAAAGATTGAGGGCAGGAGGAGAAGGGGCCAACAGAGGATGAGATGGTTGGATGGCATCACCAACTCAATGGACATGAGTTTGAACAAACTCCGGGAGATAGTGAAGGACAGGGAAGACTGGCACGCTGCAGTCCATACAGTTGCAGAGAGTCAGACTTGACTTAGTAACCAAACAACAACTACCGACAGATGTTTTCTTACACTTTTAGACAGCCTACACTGGCTAACTCATTGCTGAGCACTTCCCTCGAGAAATATTTGAGTAAATAAAGACCCATTTCACCAAGGGTAGTCATTAGAAATCTTAGTTATTAACAAAAGTTTATGAAATAAAAATAGTCTGAGGTTTCTCCCCGTTAGAGGAAACTCATTTCTTACTGAAACACATCAACACTTAATGCTTCAGTCAATAACATTTATCCACCAAATTTTTTTCAGACAGTATGCAATCCTTTTTTTACATACTTGTAGAATAATTCACAACTATACAGATATTTCAGTTGGCAGTTTAATATCATGCTGTCTGTTAGATATTTATAAGCACAATATACTGCTTATCCCCCCAATGTCCATGATAAAGAAGAAAAGAAAATCACTACACATTAATTAAAATAGCACGTTACTTTTCAGGGACAGAATTTTGTTGAGTAAAAATCATACTGACAACAAGTTTAAACATATACAGTATTTAGTACCAGATGAGTGATAGCTGATCACTATCAGATGCAACAATAAAACTAGTTTCAGGAGGCTTTTGGGTTTTTTTAAAGAGATAAAAGGAAACAAGAAACTGATACTTGGAACAAATAAAACAAATCCTTAAGCACAGGGTTTTTAAAATCACCTAGATATTCATACTAATAGACACAATGAATTATAATTTTATAGTGTAAAGTTGAAAAACATGCAGATGGTTATTTAATTCCATAATAAAGTAATTTTAGCACACCATTAAATTAAAAAGTAGAATACATTTCAAGTTTGATTTAATTCCACATGGTGAATTTAATTACAGATTATTTTTAAGTAAGATGAAATTTAAGAAACATAGTAATTCTCTTTTAAAAGTCTATCAAAATACAATGTAGAACTAAAAGGTAAAAAGTATAAGACAATAAAACCACTTTATGGCAAAATCAACTGAATAAAAGAGCATAATTTTAATAAAAAAGTTCAACGTGAATTTTCTTCCCTCAAACAGTAAGCTCTTGTTTAACCTGAATATAACAAAATTCACTGAATTTAAGAACAATGAACTTCATGAGTTCCTATGGGGCAATTTCATTTTTAAGTTTATAGAGTTGATCATACTATAAAATAGTATTGAATAGCAGAAGATAACATTAAAATATGGTTATTAATATGAAGTAGGGGGAAAATTCCAACAGTTTCTGCTTTTATGAAAAGTCCACTTTAAGGCAACTTTTCCTGTATCAGAAAGTTAATTTATGAAACTAAAGTTCCTCTTCATTAGTATTACTTTTACATCAAAAGAAAAAGACTAGACTAATACAACTATGAGGTATTAATAAACTTGACTGTCACAGGACAACTCAAAGAGCATGCAGAAAAGCATTCCATAATTTTGACAGGGTAGCGGGACCAAGGGACACAGATAAAAGAGCACATTGCAAAAAAGACCTTCGTTTTATCTGACTCTGCCTTTCATTAGCAGCTGAGCTTGGACTGACAAATCAGTTGACTTTCCAAGTTTTAATGTCTTCCTCTGTCAAGATTTTTCAGTTTTAAAACAAAAAATAAAAATTCTACAAAATTTACAAAGTTACGAAAAAGTAAAAGCAGCACTGGTTTTACTATTTAAATGGCAGGAAAATACAAAATGGTTTGTAACGTGCAATGTAGTATTTCCAGAGTAGAATTCCTAAATCATTGCACATGCCCCGCTAAGGTTATATTAGTGAAGATCTGGATACTGTATTCATAATGTAACTCTCTCCTTTCACATCATTCCTCCACCGGGTCCTCCCCTTCCAGCTTCAGTTTCTTTTGCTGGTTTTCATGCCAGCAAACGACTGTATGCACTGCTTAACAATAAAATCATTTTAAACGATGCATTTTCAATCAAGTGCATCTACTTCACTACATTTCTCCCAAGCGGGTAAATTTTCATTAAGAGAATAAAAACATGCATTAAAAAATTCAGAAACAGAAATGTACCAGGCCTATTTTTTATTTTGAATGCTTAAAAAACAAAACCGCAAGATGTATCCTACCCTATTCCCTTAGGAACGTTGAATGCGTTACCCACCCAATGAAAAAACATTCTGCTGGTTCATCTTCCTGCTACACAAACAGCTTTGTCGTCAGGCCCTTCCTAGTCCTTTCTTCATCGTGATCTAGTAATTTTACATGAATCACCTTGGCAATGCTTGGACAGGCACTGTCCCTGTCTTCCTGGAGCTTACATTCTCAAAAAAAAAAAACCAAAAACCAAAAAACTCCGCTAAACACTAAAAAAAAAATCAACAGATTTTATGACTTAGGATCCAAATCCCACATCTTCCCGCCCCTGGTTAGGCAGCTGCTAATTCTTCTTTCCCTGGCAGAAATGAAGGCACCCATACCAAAGCCCACATTTGAATCTCAGGACAATGAAGTCGACAGGAAGCCACTCTCTCCTCCCCCGGGTTACTACGGAGCCACAGCCTGCGCGGGTGCTGTGGCCCGGCGGGCTGAGTGACACCACATCTTCCACGCCCTCCCACCACGTCCAAAACGCTCTTCGCCAGACCTCTCCAAACCGCCCCACACCCCAAAACCAACCACACAAAAAGGGTCGACACCCGGAGCTGCTCAGACTGGGAAAAACCCCTTCTCCAGCTGCAGCGCAGCCATCGCCTCCACTGCTCCGCCCGCACCCCCGCAAACAGCTCGGGCGGAGGGGGCTGCACAAAGCCAGGACAGCCAGAGACGACCCAATACGTGGACACCAGCAGGGGAAGCCGGGCCGCTGGACCGGGGGACGCGGGGCTGGAGGGGGGGACTATGGGGGATGGGCGTCCCCGCCGAGTCCCAGGCCCGGGGGAGGGGGCGGCGCGCGGAGCCGTGGGGACGCGCCCCTCGCCGCTGGCCCGCACCCTCGCCCGCTGCGGGCCGCGCCCGAGCCCCCGCTGCAAACCCGAGGAGCAGGGTGTGGAAAGGCGGCGGCGACGGCATCAGAGCGCATCACTTACCCCTCACTGCTGAGAGGGACCGGACGGGGGGGCGGGGCGCGCCGCGTCCCGTGAGTCTTTCGCAAGCGTCCTCCCCCACCCTGTCGCCGCCGCCGCCGCCGCCGCCGCCGCCGCCGCGGTCGAGCTCTGGGCCCCTCGGCGCTCCTGGGCAATAACGTTATTCCACACACGCTCCGCACATAGCGGTAACGGCAAGGAGCGGCCGCTCAGTGCGCAGGCGCCTGGGGAGAGGGCGAGGAGCCCGGCCCTACCCCTGCTCCGGCCCAGTCCCGGCGAACTTCTACTGCGCAGGCGCCGAGCACAGACAATGAAAAGGAGTTGTGCGGGGGGGGTCTCAACCACAGGCCTCTCCAGCTGCTGACTGCGCAGGCGTACGCCGAAGACCTGCTTCAACAATGAACAGGACCCGGGCTTTAGCGGGGACCGCAACGGGCTGGGACTACAGTTCCCAGCGGGCAGTGCGCCAACTCCAAGCTGCTGTCGGGTCGCTGGGCTTGATAAGATTGCTAGTGTCAGCCGCTTCCTCGATCTACGCCGTTTGGGAAATTCAGAGCTTCTTTTTCTTGAAAATTTATTTAATAGTGTTGAGAGATGTTGAGGCTGAAGGTGTAGGAGCTCGTTATTTGCGTTCTTGAGAATCCTCAAGGATCAACTGCATATTAGTGAATTTAGAAGGATAAATAAAGCCTCTCCACGAGCCCGTTCTGTCAGTTAGGTGGTCCAGACAGCAGGATGGGATGAAGGCAGGACTAAGCCTGACTGGGCTACAGAAATGGGCGGAGCCTCCAAGCAGTCTCTTGGCAACCGGATCTGGTCGCCAAACCGCCAAAGCATGAGCTTCGAGCGCGTTGCCCTCTGGGAATTGTAGTCTTTGGGCGGGTTCGTAGGAACTTCGAGGCTGTAGACTTAGATACTGAGGACTACAGCTTCCGACGTCCACCACGAGGGCCCGAGGGTGGAAAAAGGCCCGAAATCTCCGGGATTCCTTGCTTCCCTGTGACAGCAGCTGCAGGAAGCAGGCGGGCGCATCGTGGGGGCTGAGGCCTCTTATTCTTGGAGGGGAGGACACTGGACACTTCCCCACGCATCTCCCATCTCTGGCCCCCGAGTGTGTGCATGGCGAAGTCCCCGGAGAACTCTACCCTGGAGGAGATTCTGGGGCAGTATCAACGTAGTCTCCGGGGTGAGTTTCTCGAACCTCTGTGCCCTAGCCCCTTGATACCAGGACCTCGTGACTGGGAGCTGACCTGGTGCGATTCTTGACACCTTGGTTCAGCCTTTGCCAGACTGCAGAGAAAGAAGATGGATGTTGCTGTGGAAGGATTAAATAGTTGTGTTTGTTTTTACGTTTAAGCAGCGTTGTTTCCCATGATTCCCATAGCGAACTGAACCAACTCCCTGATTGTCTTGGGCATCTTTTTTACCCGAGGTTCGCACAAACTCTAGGATGGCTCTATGCCTGTTGTGTCCAGTTCTCATTCCTCTTTTTATAATCCAGTAAATTCCTGATGCACTCTTTACACATTCAAATTATGTGTAAAATTGAATGTGATTTATTGGACCCGGGGGGCGGGGGGGAACCCGCTAATAATTATTTTAATCACAATAGCTTCTATTTAGTGGTCTATCCTATTTACGTATATTAAATCACTTAAAACTTACAACCTTATGACTGTCCCTCTTCTACACATGGAGAAATAGAGGTCAAAGAGGCTAAGTTAGGCCAAAGCCAACATAGCTGGTTATTGGCAGAGCCAGGTATTAAATTCAGTCAGACTTGTCTGCCTTGAAAGCCTATGTTTGTCTTTATTAATCATGTCTCAATTACTGAAACTTTATTTAGTTAATTCAGATTTTCTTACTATAGTACCTGATGAGTATCATGAGAAAATCTGAATTAACTAAAGTTTCACTAATAGTAATCATGACATCATTAATAAAAGTGACATACTTGTAGATAGTCTTATCATCTTGAACATCATATATAACATCTAGAAAACCTCATTTCTCTTATTTTAAGGTGGAAGTTATGATATTGTCTACATGGTTCTTCTGAGGAGCAAACGAAATAATTCAAATAAAGCAGTGCTTCTTCAGATTTTTTTTTAAACTCTTAGCCATAAGTAAAAATATATTTTATATGGGGTGTATACATATAGGCTAGGGGCTTCCCTGGTGACTTAGTGGTAAAGAACTTGCCTGCCAATGCAGGAAACACAGGAGATGGGAGTTGGATACCTGGGTCGGAATGGTTCCCTGGAGGAGGAAATGGAAACCCACTCCAGTTTTCTTGCCTGGGAAATCTCATGGACAGAGGAGTTTGGTGGTCTACAATCCATACAGTAGCAAAGAGTTGGACACAACTTAACCAGTGAGCATGCGTGCATGCATACAGGCTAAAAGTTTCATTAAAGAATATTTATTTTACTAGAAGTAATTCACTCTACTTTCCTTTGCATTTTCTTAACCCTTTAGGTCATGACCAACAGCTTTAAAAACATTTAAAGCATTTAAAACGTTGACTCATTTATTAATTTAGTGCCTACTATACGTTAGACATACCACATGCTGGGGATATCATAAGGAACTAGACAAAGTGACTGTCCTCAAGGAGACTTTGGATTAATGGGGTAAATAGCTACAGATTATCACGATAAAAAAACAGAAGTGTAAAGATCAGCACTTGACACATAAGCCCTCATTAAATGTTAGCTGCAATTTATGATTGGTACTTGTGGCAAAGTGAAGATTTTTTGAGGGGATAAGAGACTTGAATGTAGTGAGTCTAGACTTTGAAAGGTTATTACATATTGTTTCCATCTGTCAGCAGTGTTATAAACTGTCAACATTCTCAGTATTCAAACTGCAAGAGTAAAATCATTGGTCTGGATGAATATCTTCATCAGCCTACTGATGTTTCAAGAGGTATCAGATACAGAAATAACCACTTCTAACTTTTCATTTGAAAACAAGAAAATACTGTGAAGAATGATAGTACCAGTGGCATTTAATTTTTGAGGTTGGTTAAAAAAAAAATTCTGTTTTCCATTATGTACCTCCCAGTTCTTCTCCTTTAACCTTAGTATAAACCTTTATTTAAACACTAGAGACTATTTAATATTAGGCATTTTGATGCAGTTAATTTCAAACTGTTATAGTACTATATTTAATACCCACAATACTGCTTTCAGTAATTATAGAGTGAAGAGTTCTTATTCAAAGGTAAGATGTTGTAAAATGAAATAAAAAGTTAGTGTTATAACGATATAAGATAATGAAAACATAATCAAGATCAAACTTCTGTGTCAAGTGCTGAAAACATAATCAAGATCAAACAAAGAGAAAAGTTTGTTATTAATTTTAAATGATAGTTTTAACAATAAATTGAGAAATGCAACTAGGAAATTTTCATGGGTTTTCAGCACTTATCATTTATTTAGTAGCATTTTAATTTTTATATTTATTTATTAGTTTATGTAACAGCTTATGGAAGGAAACAGAACTAATACTGAACAGAAGCACGATCAGAAGTTCTTCACTTCACACATTATAAATGACCACTTTTAGACAGGATAATTCTGTTTAAAGTAAAAATGTGTGTTTCTGAATAAACCCAGTATGGTGGCATTATTTTGTATATGAAACTTCATTATTTTAAGCGTTTGTGTCTGACAACTCTAGAACTGTTTTACTATACAATCAGATAAAATGCAAAATGTTAAGTTCTTTTGGTTTTTTTCTATTCACCATTACTTCCCCAAAATGTCTTGTCTCGTTCATTCTTAAAGAAAAGGTCATAAATATTCTTGATCTTTCCTACAAGTTATTTCTCTGGTTAACTCAATAACTATACATGTAATCATTACTAATTCTTTCATTTGTATCTTGCCAGGAAGTGGACATGTAAAACTGCAAAATGATTTTACAATTTCCCCATGATAGTGTCTTGTTTTTATAGCTTTTCCTCATTTCTTTAATATAATTTTTGGAAATATTCTGTTAATAGTAAATGAAGAACTTGAAGTTCTGATGTAAAAAGCAAAGTCAGTGTTGCTTTCTTGCTTTTGAAACTTAAGTGAATTCTTGCCTCTCCTTGAGTCTGATGATCCCATGGCAGCCATGGAAGTAGAGCCATCTACAGACTCCATACTCACCACTGATTCTTTCCCTGATGCCTTTCACATGTAGTCACCCTCTGGTGACCCAAAAAAAATTAGGGTTAGGGTTAGGGTTATCCTCTGGAGATAACTCCTGCTTTGGATTGTCTGTGCCCTCACTGAGAATTGGAATGGTTGATCAGTTCAGTTCAGTCGCTCAGTTGTGTCCAACTCTCCGCGACCCCATGAATCAGAGCACGCCAGGCCTCCCTGTCCATCACCAACTCCCGGAGTACACTCAAACTCATGTCCACAGAGTCGGTGATGCCATCCAGCCATCTCATTCTCGGTCGTCCCCTTCTCCTCCCGCCCCCAACCCTTCCCAGCATCAGAGTCTTTTCCAGTGAGTCAACTCGTCGCATGAGGTGGCCAAAGTATTGGAGTTTCAGCTTTAGCATCAGTCCCTCCAATGAACATCCAGGATTGATCTGCCTTAGAACGGACTGGTTGGATCTCCTTGCAGTATAAGGGACTCTCAAGAGTCTTCTCCAACACCACAGTTCAAAAGCATCGATTCTTCGGCGATCAGCCTTCTTCACAGTCCAACTCTCACATCCATACATGACCACGGGAAAAACCATAGCATTGACTAGACGGACCTTGGTTGGCAAAGTAATGTCTCTGCTTTTTAATATACTATCAAGGATAGTCATAACTTTCCTTCCAAGGAGCAAGCATCTTTTAATTTCATGGCTGCAATCAGCATCTGCAGTGATTTCGGAGCCCAAAAAAATAAAGTCTGACACTGTTTCCACTGTTTTTCCATCTATTTCCCATGAAGTGATGGGACCAGATGCCATGATCTTTGTTTTCTGAATGTTGAGCTTCAAGCCAACCTTTTCACTCTCCTCTTTCACTTTCATCAAGAGGCTTTTGAGTTCCTCTTCACTTTCTGCCGTAAGGGTAGTGTCATCTGCATATCTGAGGTTATTGATATTTCTGATATTGATTCCAGCTTGTGCTTCTTCCAGCCCAGCGTTCCTCATGATGTACTCTGCATATAAGTTAAATAAGCAAGGTGACAATATACAACCTGGACGTACACCTTTTCCTATTTGGAACCAGTCTGTTGTTCCATGTCCAGTTCTAACTGTTGCTTCCTGACCTGCATACAGGTTTCTCAAGAGGCAGGTCAGGTGGTCTGGGATTCCCATGTCTTTCAGAATGTTCCACAGTTTATTGTGATCGACATAGTCAAAGGCTTTGGCATAGTCAATGAAGCAGAAATAGATGTTTTTCTGGAACTCTCTTGCTTTCTCCATGATCCAGCGGATGTTGGCAATTTGATCTCTGGTGCCTCTGCCTTTTCTAAAACCTGCTTGAACATCTGGGAGTTCACGGTTTACATACTGCTGAAGCCTGGCTTGGAGAATCTTGAGCATGACTTTACTAGCGTGTGAGATGAGTTCAATTGTGCGGTAGTTTGAGCATTCTTTGGAATGGTTGATGCTAAAGCTGAAACTGCAATACTTTGGCCACCTCATGCGACGAGTTGACTCACTGGAAAAGACTCTGATGCTAGGAAAGGTTGGGGGCGGGAGGAGAAGGGGACGACAGAGAATGAGATGGCTGGATGGCATCACTGACTCTGTGGACATGAGTTTGAGTGAACTCCGGGAGTTCGTGATGGACAGGGAGGCCTGGCGTGCTGTGATTCATGGGGTCGTGGAGAGTCGGACACGACTGAATGACTGAACTGAACTGAACTGAACTGAAAGACTCTTCTTCAAAGTAACAGTTCTGGCAAACCAACTAGAAAGCTTCATTGCCCTACAGATCTGTAATGTATGCTTACATAGTAGATGTTCTAAAAGTTTGTTTTCAGTGGTGAGCATATCCTAGGTATCCTGGGAGTCACAGTTTAATCTAGAACGAAAAGGGACTTGCCCAAATATGGTTAAGTGTTCATTCACTCTTTCAGTTCAGTTCAGTTGCTCAGTCGTGTCCGACTCTTTGCGACCCCATGAATCACAGCACGCCAGGCCTCCCTGTCCAACACCAACTCCCGGAGTTCACTCAAACTCATGTCCGTCAAGTCGGTGATGCCATCCAGCCATCTCATTCTCTGTCGTCCCCTTCTCCTCCCACTCCCAACCTTTCCCAGCATCAGAGTCTTTTCCAGTGAGTCAGCTTGTCGCGTGAGGTGGCCAAAGTATTGGAGTTTCAGCTTTAGCATCAGTCCTTCCAATGAACGCCCAAGATTGATCTCCTTTAGAATGGACTGGTTGGATCTCCTTGCAGTCCAAGGGGCTGTCACTCAGTCTTTAGGCATCTAAAATTCAAGACCCACAGAATTATATTGGTAATTGTGAAGTATAGCAAATGCCCCTCCTCTAAATTTAACACATCATAGTACAAGGTCATGAGTTATAAAATAAGCTAATTCTATTATAGTATAACAGAAGATTCAGGCTGTTTAAATTCTATACACTTGAATGTAGGAATATGATGTTAGAAGGCAAGAACTTGTTAGAAATTCAGTGTCCCAGCCTTAACAACTGAATCCTGTTTCGAATGTTGCTGCAGTGTTAGCTGTGGATTCAGTTTTACAGCTGTATACATTAGTCACCTATTCTCCAACTTCCTGGCCACCTTTGATTGAGTGGGCATAAAGAAATGGAACAAACTTATACTGAAACAGAAATGCATCATTTACTTTCTGTATGCATTTTATATGGTAATTCCTCCTTTTTCTTTCAACGTTTTGTTATTTTAGGCTCTAGATTGAATTTATGGAAGAGTATGATGGAGTCCAAGTACTGCATTTCGGACTCTTTTGTTGACCATGATGGCTACTCCATTTCTTCTAAGGGATTCCTGCCCACAGTAGTAAATATAATGGTCATCTGAGTTAAATTCACCCATTCCAGTCCATTTTAGTTTACTGATTCCTAGAATGTCTATGTTCACTCTTGCCATCTCCTGTTTGACCACTTCCAATTTGCCTTGATTCATGGACCTAACATTCCAGGTTCCTATGCAATATTGCTCTTTACAGCACCGGACCTTGCTTCTATCACCAGTCACATCCACAACTGGGTATTCCTCATTCAGTATCCTATCATTTTGCCCTTTGTTACTGTTCATGGGGTTCTCAAGGCAAGTATACTGAAGTGGTTTGCCATTCCCTTCTCTAGTGGACCGCATTCGGCTGTGGTCCATGTGATCAGATCGACTAGTTTCCTGTGATTATGATTTCAATGTGTCTGCCCTCTGATGCCCCCTCGCAATACCTACCGTCTTATTTGGGTTTCTCTTACCTTGCGCGTGGGATATCTCTTCAAAAGGCAGAGGCACCAGAGATCAAATTGCCAACATCCGCTGGATCATGGAGAAAGCGAGAGAGTTCCAGAAAACCATCTATTTCTGCTTCATTGACTATGTCAAAGCCTTTGACTGTGTGGATCACAATAAACTGTGGAACATTCTGAAAGAGATGGGAATACCAGACACCTGACCTGCCTCTTGAGAAACCTGTATGCAGGTCAGGAAGCAACAGTCAGAACTGTACATGGAACAACAGACTGGTTCCAAATAGGAAAAGGAGTACGTCAAGGCTGTATATTGTCACCTTGCTTATTTAACTTCTATGCAGAGTACATCATGAGGAACGCTGGGCTGGAAGAAGCACAAGCTGGAATCAAGATTGCCGGGAGAAATATCAATAACCTCAGATATGCAGATGACACCACCCTTATGGCAGAAAGTGAAGAGGAGCTCAAAAGCCTCTTGATGAAAGTGAAAGAGGAGAGTGAAAATGTTGGCTTGAAGCTCAACATTCAGAAAACAAAGATCATGGCATCTGGTCCCATCACTTCATGGGAAATAGATGGAAAAATAGTGGAGACAGTGTCAGATTTTATTTTGGGGGGCTCCAAAATCACTGCAGATGGTGAAATTGCAGCCATGAAATTAAAAGACGCTTACTCCTTGGAAGGAAAGTTATGACCAACCTAGATAGCATATTAAAAAGCAGAGACATTACTTTGCCAACAAAGGTCCATCTAGTCAAGGCTATGGTTTTTCCCGTGGTCAAGTATGGATGTGAGAGTTGGACTGTGAAGAAAGCTGATCGCCGAAGAATTGATGCTTTTAAACTGTGGTGTTGGAGAAGACTCTTGAGAGTCCCTTGGACTGCAAGGAGATCCAACCAGTCCATTCTAGAGGAGATCAATCCTGGGTGTTCATTGGAGGGACTGATGCTAAAGCTGAAACTGCAATACTTTGGCCACCTCATGCGACGAGTTGACTCACTGGAAAAGACTCTGATGCTGGGAAATGTTGGGGGTGGGAGGGGAAGGGGACGACCGAGAATGAGATGGCTGGATGGCATCACCGACTCAATGGACATGAGTTTGAGTGAACTCCGGGAGTTGGTGATGGACAGGGAGGCCTGGTGTGCTGTGATTCATGGGGTCGCGGAGAGTCGGACGCAACTGAGCGAATGAACTGTACTGATGATGGAGTCAGAGAAAAGAATCGAAACTAGGATCCAAGTTCCAATTCTTACTGTTGCTTTTCTAATAATCATCTGTTACCTTAGGCAAGTTAGTAAACTCTTCTCGGATTCTTGTTTCCTCATCTGGAATATGAAAAGTTTGGACTAGGAGGTAGAATTATTGCCAGTAGGAACCACGGAGATGACAAAATGTGTGATGAAGTCAGTGGAAGACACTAGGGAATAGTGAGGGTATGGCCAAACTGGGCAGTTTATTCTTTTTCTGAAAGCATTGCAATTACTTTCTTGCTCTTTCCCTCTTTTCTTTCTTCCTTTTCTTTTATTCTTTTCCCTTCATCCTATACTATGTGGGTCTTATCCTATATATGAGAGCTTGGTTCCCCTTCAGCCATTATCTCAGATCTCTAGATCTGTAATGTCCCTTTTATCAACACTGGATTGGACCACACGAATGATAAAAAGTTGTGTTTCCTTATGAGATTAAGGAACTAGGTTCATGGAAAGTGAGAAGTTGAATATGGGAAGAAAATATAAAATTTGGGGGGTGATCTTTTTTTTCGTAAGTTGATTTAGTTTGATAAAACTGAAAATAATACTGATGTGCCAATTGTATATAAGTAAAATATAAACAAGTGTTTGTTGTTTTTTTTTTTCATTCCAGAGAAGGATACATATGTAGAAACTAATGTTCATCTTACTAGTCCATAATTTGGTCACTGAATTAACCAGCAGTTATGTCATCTGGACCTTTGGCATACTTAAAGGAAACTTAAGTAAAAGTTCCTCTTTTTCTCAGTTTTACTCATCAAACTTGTATTTCTTCTTCTTTTTTGTTTTTACTGTTCTTAAATGTATTCTAAAATTTTAATGTATTTAGGCGCACACTCACACACATTGTCTACGGCTAATGTTTGCTTAGTTAACTATCAATCTCACTTTGACCAAGACGGGCAACAATGTAAGAATGGCCCCAGAAGCATTCATTATGAAAATAAAGAAATACAATGATTTGGCTATTAATAAATAAGGATTGGTAATGCAAATGAAATTTTTCAAACATTTAAATTGACTTTTTTGCTATTAAAATTTAAATTACATATATTCATTTTTTGTTTTGTTTACTTATATGGCTGTTCTTAGTAGTTTTAACTTTTATTACTATTTCTTTTACCAGAATACCAAAAAGTAGTAGCATTTCCATTTTTTCTTCCCTAAAACTAATGAGGTAAAATAAGCAAAAGACAGGATTTAGCAGCCCCAAAAGCATGTTTTATAAGTAAATAATCATCCATGAAATAATGTGGAACCAAAACAATGGTTTGGTGTTACAAGATTGTAAGGGCATTTTCACTTCTTAGACATGTTTGTGCGGGAAAAAAAAAAAAAAAGAGACCACTTTGTTTCTCAAGCTTTTGAGATTTTTTTAAAAGACTTAAACTCTGATCACTTCACCAGTTTATGCTAAGGTTTTCCGAGTTTTCACTTAGTGATACTCCTCTGAGAGATAAAAGGTGGGAAAGGTAGCTTGAAACATGCCTGTGTGCTTACTGAAGCAGCCTTGATTATTGGAGAACTTCATCAAAGCCCACTAGAACATTTAAAGGAATGAGTACTAAAGAAGCTCTAAAAAGTAGCCTTAGTGTATTACATGAAGTAATACTTATTACTAGAGTAATACATGAAGTATTGCATCATGTATCAGGCCTGGAAACAAAATGAAACTAAATATGAGTTTCAGGTTCTTGATCACAGTAGGTATAACAAGTCCTGACACCTGGATCAGAAGCACCTCATCTTGGTGGTGATGGCAGTGGGCTGTGTGTGCTGCCTACCGCAGTGGTAGAATAGCTCAGTGTTCTGAGCACTTTTCACCAAGTTGCGCCTGCAGTTCCAGTGTAGCAGTGTGGGTAGTCACGCCTCGAAACTGAGCACTGGCTATCTTGTTTTATTACTGTAAACCAGCAGTTATCAATCAGGGTGACTTTTTTTTTTTTTCCATCCAGAAGACATTTGGTAATGTCTGGCGGCATTTTTGATTGTCACAAGTGGCAGGGAGAGTTTTACCAGCATCTATCGGGTGGAGGCCAGGGATGCTGCTGTAAAAACACAACACATCCCCTTACAGTCAAGAATTACCAAGTCCAAATATCAACAGTGCTGAGACTGAGAACCGTGATCTAGAAGTAGCAAGGTTATTACTCATAGCATTTGCTTTGCAAGAACCGTGCTTGAGAATAATTACAATTAAGGATACAGATTGTTTTGGCTGATAATTGTACCTAAGTTCTGCCAGTCTGGCTAGGATAACTTCTTTAATGGGAAAGTGACAGGTGCATAAGTCTTCTCAGTTGATACAAAAAAGAAAAGAACCAGGTGTATCCCTCATAATGCGTATAGTCAATCTTCTTGGTTTCCCAACATCCATCCATCATTAATGATCTTCCAGACACTGCTCTTAAAGATGTTTACATTCTTATTTGGATTATCTTTCACTTCTGGTACCAACCAGTTTTAACACCTTTTTTCAGCTATTAGAGTCTTATGATAGTAATTTTTTTTGAGATTTTGTAGTTTCTGCATACAACTTTTAGTCTCTTTAATCATTGTAACTGCCAGTTACGAAACTGCTTTTTCTGATTTTGGATTAATGCTGTTTTCATCTTGGTCACACTAATTGTCAGTACCCCAGTAAACAGTGACAGCAATCCCCTGTACTAGCTAAGGCCCAGTCAAGTGTGGACGGACACATGCGTCTCTTATCTGGCCGTGGTTTCATTTTTCTGCTTGTCTGCCCAGATCTAAGCTTGTTTTGAGAATTGCACCTCGCCTCATGCTTAGCCTGGGGAGGTATGGTTCATTGCATGTTTTCTCAGAGACAGCTGGGCACTGTATTGGGTGCGGTTCTGCCTCCTTGTCACCAGGATAATTCTCATTCACATCTCCCAGTACAGATGGAGAACGTAGACATTAATAATTCACAGTACGTATGTAAGTGGTGATCCTTGGTATACAGGGATGTATTTTCCTTTTTGTACAAAAACATCTTGATGAAGAGGTTCAGTGTTGAGCTGGGAGTTGGAAATTAGAGCAACTCAATTACAAAAATGAATGAAACAGACAAATTTGTTGGCAATCAGCATCTTAAAAACCTTTTCAGTGCTCATTGTATTGATTGATAATTGGATAGTAGACTAGCAGAAATATTATTTAGTTACATTTATGTTCATCCGATTCTGTAGGACTCAGAGGTGGTATTTCTGTTTGTATTTGTAATTAAGTTTGTATTCAGCCTGTGGTTGATGCTGGGAAGAAGAAATCAGGATGTATTGTGAAATTTGTTAACTATCCTCTCAGGAGAGAAGAGGAACTGAGTATTCTTCCCCACTCTTGGTTATAGATAGATAAAGGTATGTCCATTAACAGTGGGATAGGAAACCCTAATTGGAACCTCCTATCTAATCTGGTTTCCTTACATGTAAGCAAAATGGGGTTACGGCTTCCCTGGTGGCTCAGTGGTAAAGAATGCGCCTGCCAATGTCAGAGATGCAGGTTCTATCTTTGGGTCAGGAAGCTCCCCTGGTGAAGGACATGGCAACCCACTCCACTATTCTTCCCTGGGAAATCCCATCCTTGGCAGGCTACTGTCCATGGGGTAGCAAAAGAGTCGGAAATGACCCCGCAACTAAACAACAAGAAGCAGCAGTTAATGGCATCTGGGGAGTAGTGTTCTTAATAAGGATTATGAGACCAGTTGTGATGGCTCCAGTTGAAAAGCAGTGGGGTTTCGTCTGTCTTGAAAGATCTGAGTGTTGTTATTCCAAGGGATTAATTCTGTTTGTCTGTTACAGTGTATATAATTATGTTAGTATGTATGTATTTGAAAAGCATTTAGCATGTTTTAAAATGTACTCTTGAAATGACTTTAAAATATCACTTACCTCCTTAGTTTTAGTTTCAGGATTCAGTTCTTGCAAATTCCTTCTCTTCATCTCTGATCCTAGCAACTGAAGTCATTTGTTGCAAAAAAACCCAGACCTTGTGTAATCACTAAGAAAAGTGGGATAGTTGTTGAATTCAATATATTAGTATGTCACATAATACTATTTTCATAGTACAGTTTAACACATAGTCTTTAAATGATAAAAACTCTAAAAGATTAAACAGGAATATCAGGAAAGGGATTAAATGGCCTCATAAAACTCTCCCATTATTGTAAGCTAATGAAAGAACTCTACCTGTAGGAATTTTCAATTACACTTTTTTTTTTTCAGATTTCCTTTCCTTTTCCTAATATAGCTTGTTAGCTTTTAGTCAGATTAAGTATAAATAAGTAATTATCCTTTGTCTTATAGATGAAGTCATTTTTATGGCTCCACAGAGCCTACTTTTAGTGTAATTCAAACCCTCTGTTTCCTTTTAATGGATGCAGTAAAGATAAGTGCTTTATTCATAGGTATCAGTGCATAAGTCTAAAACTGTGTGAACTAAATTGCTTATCATGTAACACTTTGATATTTCCTTTTCCTTTAACAAGTCTCTTTAGAAAATACTGAGTTATTAAAAAAAAAAAACTATTGCTGCTTCTCATTTTACTGAAGCCAGGAATGCATCTTATCTAGACTTTAAACTCATGAGGAATAAAAGGAGGCCAGGCTTGGTTAGTTATCAATACCAAATTCCTGTCAGAGAAAGGTCTGTGTGGAAATAGGATTGGTGTGGAGAAAATTGCGGTGATAAGTTTATTGGATCTCTTGTGTAGACTGTTGAACCCTGACCTAAAAGACCTATTTTTGTTAGTTTACTCAAGGGGAAAATGAGTTGCTGTAAGTGAAGGACCTATATTAGACATTTTGTAAGATAGAGAATATTTTTTTCTATTAAGTTACGGTTATTTTTTTCTGTTTCACACATTCAAATTAATGAGCTTAAAGGAAATAGAATCTCTTTTTCAAGGTCCTGTAGAATATATATTTATAAATATATTTTCATCCATGATTTGTAATGAAAAGATTTTTCATTTTTATAGCTTTCTTAGGATTCTCTTGTAGGTATTAAAGAAGAGAAGTTTTTCTCCTGAACAGAAGAAGTAGATCTTACTTGTCAAGAAAGGGCCTAGATCAGAAGAAAGAACTTCATTGATGTTATTGTTATGCATTGCTCTGAATTAGGGAAAGATTTTACTGAGAAAAAGGTCTCCTCTGAAGATGTTAAGAATTATTTCAATAGAATCCGTTTGAGATAGATAATAACTGTACATGAACTTGCATGGGAATTCACCTTTTTCTAACATAAATTTCTATGTTAGCTATATATAAATATTTAATAAATAAATGAATTAAAGATAACTTTCAAATACAGATGTCAACATTTAAAAGTGATGACTGAAACCTGGGTCTCAGCTCTAATGTAAAAGGAACATTTTTTGTTACAGTTAATGTTTCTAGATTGGAACTGGAGAATTAATTCTAAGAGATTAGCAGAAGTAACAAGTTTAAACCTGAAAAAGTATCTATTTTTTAACTAATAAAATTACCCATCAATTGCCTGATTCTCCAGTTGTCATACATGTAAAAAAATCCATGAAACAGGATAGAGTTATTAGTAATGTCATGTCTAGTGTCACTAGTATATTATAGTATTAACATATAATAGATGGCTGGATGGCATCACCGACTCTGTGGACATGAGTTTGAGTGTACTCCGGGAGTTGGTGATGGATAGGGAGGCCTGGCGTGCTATGATTCATGGGGTCGCAGAGAGTCGGACACGACTGAGCGACTGAACTGAACTGAACAGTGTCATTACTGGGGCTTCCCCAGTGGCTCAGCTGTAAAGAATCTGCCTGCAATGCAGTAGATGATCTTGGGTGGGGAAGATCCCCTGGAGGAGGGCATGGCAACCCACTCCAGTATTCTTGCCTGGAGAATCCCACGGACAGAGGAGCCTGGAGAGCTATGGTACATAAGGTCATGAAAGAAACATGACTGTAGTGACTGAACATACATGCACAGTATCATTACTATATTAGTATATAGTTCTGTTATTAATCTAAGACTTGGATCCTTTGTTAAAGGTGTTTTTGGGTGAGTATTTCACTGAATAATTATTTCAGTTACCTTTTGCTGATTAACAAGCACAACCCACTCCAGTATTCTTGCCCAGAGAATTCCCATGAACAGAGGAGCCTGGCAGGCTACAGTCCATGGGATTGCAAAGAGTTGGACATGACTAAGCGATTAAGCATGCACACACACACACATGCACACACACCACACACGTCACTCTAAAGCTTGATGGCAGAAACCAACAACCAAAAGCATTTTTAGTGTCTCTCATAGATCTGTGGTTTTACCAGACTCCAGCTGGGCAGTTTTCAAGTCTCTTTCATGCCCTGTGGGTAGATGACCTCTGGCACTGGAGTCATCAGGAGACTCTGCCAGACTGTTAGTGGGGTTGGGCTTCTTTTCATCTCCTTGTGGTGATCTCAGGGCCTCTCCTTTCCACATGGCCTCTTCAGAGTCTCTCTAGCAGAGTAGCCAGACTTCCTACTTAGTGGCTTGGTGTTCTCAAAAACCAACATTCCAAGAAGGTAGAAACAGAAGCTACCAAACGTTTTAAAGATGTGATGGGTCAGGCGTCATGTGCCTTCCAGTGCATTCTCTTGGTGAGTGCAGGTTACAGACCCACTAAATTTCAACCGGGGAGAGCACAAGGATGTAAGGGTAGGTTCTTTGGAGGCTGTTTTCAGAGATGAAATACTAGAGTAATAGACCTTAAAATACTTAATTTTAGACTATTTATGTTAAGTATGTGGTAGTGAGTTTAAACTTCAATTCTAAGGGTGATCAGGCATAGTAACCGAGAATTTCTACATAAGATGTGGTCGGCCAGCAGTATATTAGTACAACTATACTAAGTATAGTATATAAGTACAACTGTACTGCTCTAAACACATCAGCTATCAAATCTTGATCAGAACTAGGCCAGGTGGTCAGCTGTCTCTTGATGCTAGAGGGCCATGTGGCCCACAGGGACAAGGAGGCTTCTTTCGGTAAGAACTTGATGTGGTGGAATCCCTCTTGCCGGTCTTGCCAATCTACACCATGCCAAAATGTGTAGGGGAGTCTTAGGCATTGAGGAGTCAGGATAGTGCCTCCCCTGTTAGATTTTTGTTTGGGAGAGTGAAGAGGGGAAAAGCTCTCCCATTCAGTCCTCCTTGGCAGTAGAGCTATATACAGTGGATGTCAATCACAGTGGTGTCAGGGAGCTTAGAGATCATTAAGTCTAGCCTCTACCCCATAAACTTAATTTCACATTTCCTCTGGCATGTTCCTCAGCAAGCTAGAAGCAAAGCTATGCTTTTTCCCTCCCACAAAGTATCAGAAATGATTGCTTTTCCTTTAGAAATTGTCTTCTCAAGTCCATGTTCATTTGGTCACCCAGATTTCACTGGCTCTGATTTTCACATGCTATCGCAGAACGTGCAAATAGAAGCATTCACCAGTTGAAATGTGCCCTGAGAGAAGGTGATGTCACCATTGGAGAAGATATGCTGGATCCTTCTTTTAATACCAATGTAGGAAACGAGGATGCTGGAAATGCCTGGCGTGAACTACAACACAGCCATGCCGGTGAGTGTGAATGTCAGTTCTAACCTGAATGACACACAGTGAATTCTTTAAACGCCATACAGTAACGACACTAGTCTGTCCTCTACTGCTAGGATTTTAGTCAAGAAACACAAAGCAGCTAATCTAGTTCCCTTGCTTATTTTTTTCCCTTTGACTTCCCTATGCCTATGGGATGTCAAAGCACTGTTTCTTAAGGTAATTCCTAGCTGCCTCTCCAGCCTCATTTTTCTATCTTCCTTTCAACTATTCATCTTGCAAGCGTGTTCTACTCATGCCACCCTATGGCTGTGCTTTTCTGCTTTGTATGAGCCATGTGTTCAAACTGGTTTTTTTCTCACCCTTTTCTGCATGGTGATCTATACATCCTTCACACTCTCTTCTCTGTGAAAACAGGCACAGTTACGTGCTTCCTCTTCTTACAGCATTATAGGTAGACCTAGAGCTTGATTTAGAGCTTATAATATTGTTTTATATCTGTTAGTTATATACCTCTTGCTCAGTGGATTCTTACCTTTTAAATGATAGAGATTTTTCTCATGTTTGTTTTTGTGTCTGTCAATAGCACATTTTGTGATGCATAATACACCAATATTTGTTAGACTGATGGAAGGATAGATGGGTGATGATAAACTATGGATTTAAAATAAGGTGAATAAACCTATTGCTTTTGCTCTATAGTTAATCAACTCAAAGCTTTGTTGCGCCAGCAAGCAACTAAGGAAAGTGAGGTATCTCTAAAAAGACAAGAAACATCCCCTTCGGTAAGTGTCACCATTTACAACCTGACAAAAGCATTATTTTTCTAACTATATTTTAATTTTGTGTATCATTTTAGTAGTACATGTGTTAAACAGATTCTGAGCTGGGCATGCTAATAATGGAAAGTGTTAAAAGAAATAATCTTCCCTCTGATAATTATTTTGGCTGAAGAAGAGACTTCCATGCAGAGGAGATTCTGATTTTTTAATTTATTATTCACTTGAAAAATGTGAGTGAGGAAATAGTTTGGAGAATTTACTTTGCAACTGTTAGCAAATATTTTTTTAAAAGGAACAATATATGGAAAAGATTAACCATTGCTTTTTTTAATAATTTATTATTATTATTATCTGTTCATTTTTGGCTGCTTCTAGTCTTAGCTGTGGCACACAGGGTCTTTGTTGTAGTAAGCAAGATCTTTCATTCGGTGTGCAGGCTTCTGTCTAGTTGTGGTGTGTGAGGGCTCAGTACTTGTGGCACATGGGCTTAGCTGCCCAGGGCCATGTGGGATCTTAGTTCCTCTTCCAGGGGTTGAACCAGCATCCCTTGTATTGAAAGGCAGATTCTCCTAGAAGGATGGTACCAACGATCCTACATACAGGTCAGCAAAGGAGACACAGATGTAAAAAACAGATTTCTGGGCTCAGTGAGAGAAGAAGAGGGTGGGATGATTTGAGAAATAGCATTGAAACATGTACATTACCATATGCCATATGTAGAATGGATGACCAGTGCAAGTTCAGTGCATGAAGCAGGGCACCCAGGGCCAGTGTTCTGTGACAACCTGGAGGAGTGGGGTGGTGACGTAGGTGGGAGGGGGTTTCAGGATGGGGGGAACATATGTATACCTATGGCTGATTCACGTTGATGTATTGAAAAAGCCATCACAGTATTGTAATTATCCTTCAAGTTAAATAAATAAATACATTTTTAAAATAAATAATTAAAAAAAGAAAGAAAGGCGGATTCTTAATCACTGGACCACCAAGTCCCTAACCATTGCTTTTATAGAGGGGCATATCTGTATTTTTATTAGTTTTAGAATTTACTTTCCAATTCTAACTGTCCTTTGTTTATGTTAAATGTTAAATTTGAAGTATGTAATCTTTTTCTACATTTAAAGATATATAGTTATAAAATGGTATGATATGGGAAACTGTACTGTATTTCATACTGCTGTTGCTTTAATGGAGCATATTATTTCTGATTGAAGCAGTGTGATATAAAGCCTGAGATAGGTGTGAAGAAAGGGTGGAAGTGGGGGAGGGTACTGTGAGGGAAGGGTATACGTGAGGAGAAGGTGGGTGGGAGGGAAGTGTTCTGTAGAGAAAGGGTACTGTGAAGTAAGGATTTGGCCAGGTTTAAATGGTCAAAATGATAATCTATGCTTTAGGGTGATCTAGGGTCTATCATGCACTCTCTCACAGGGTTTTTATAGTAATAAGGTAAGATCCCATATTTAAAATTCTTTGGAAACCTATGAAGTATGACACAAATATAAAATGTCATGGCAACAATAACCACCTTGCATTTTCTTTTTTTTTTCACCTTGCATTTTCAATGTCTGTGACTGTTGGATACCCAGGCTACGTGCTGAAAACTTGAAGACATGTCAGTTTCCTTTACTCACAGCTGAAATGTCCTAAGAGTACCCCCATATTAACACTTCATTCCAGCCTGTCACAGACTTTCATGCTTAATTCCCACTTTAGAGAAATGGACTACATGTTCCTATTCAATATTTATAGATATAAACTATAATTTTGATAAAATATTTCATCATTCAGTGAATTTATTACTGTTTACACCTAGTTTCTAAAATGCTCTTAAGCACATATGGGTGGAGTACTTTTAAGTGTAGTAGATTAAGTTGCTGTATCTGTTGAATGCTGAGACATGTTTCTTAGCATTTTTAAGATAATACTATGCAAAACTGATTGACTTTAGATAAGCAAGAAGACTCATCAAGATGATCAGTTCAATGTATACAGTATATACCAATACACACGTCTATTTATATTGGCTCTCTGTGAAAGAATGGAACTTAGACTCTAAATGTATACAACCTACATATGATGATTACAAGCCATAATAATAAGTAGCTTTTGAAGACTGTACCCCTTAGAATTCAGTTTCATCGCCAATATGACATATGAGAAATATGTGGCTGTATTAAGAGTGAAATGAGGCAGTGTTGAGGTAGAAAATATGTCTAAACATTATTACTTGCTATTTTTTAAAATATGAACATTCAAACTATGATAAACATACAAGTGATTTTATATGAACATTTTCCACATGATACTAGCTTGTTTTTAATTTTCACATTGATTTTGCCCTATGTATACACATAGTAATCATTTATATTTGCCTATGCACTGAACCCCTTTCTATTAATGTTAATTATTATAATTAGTTGCTTTCTACTTACCACAGATAATTCATTTAATTAAAATGTCTTTTGGTTTTAAATTTATTAAATGTGGCCAGAAGCAAAGTTGTACTTAATTATTCTGCCATGAGAGCTGGTGCTTCATCATTTATAGGAATTTCTGCTGTGTTGAAAAATAAAATGATTGTGTGTCTCACCTCAAACTTTCCTCTGGATTCATCTAACTGGTAGACCTTCATTTTCCCTTTTCCTAACTTCCTCTTTTCTTTGAATAATGTTGTAGTGGTAGTAGTGATGTTAGTCACTCAGTCGTGTCTGACTCTTTGCGACCCCATGGACTGTGGCCCACCAGGCTCTTCTGTCCATGGGATTCTCCAGGCGAGAATACTGGAGTGGATGATATATGATTTATAAATCATTTTACAATAATTTTAGGATAAGGTAAGATGGATATTAAAAATCAATTACAGGACTGCTGCAAAAGTAAAGAGAATTGACATTTTTTTTCTAAAGTCCTCAGTGCAATGTCTCACTTTCATGTATATCTGCTTTAGCACTCTAGTTCTGGAGGCTCCAGAACAGCATAGTCTCCAATTGCCTTAAGTATTAGGGTCAAAAATAAAAAAACAGGTTTTGCTAATGTATTTCTTTGCAGATAAAATTTTACCTCCATGACACACATTTGGCATCAGACACTTGTCTAAAGAATCCCTTCTTCAGGCAGCTGTTCTGCAGTTTTAGCTAGCAGCCCTCTTCTATGGTGATTTCTTAAAAAGCTGTCCCTTCATCTCAAAATTACTGAATAGCACGTCATATTTCCAGATGGCTCAAATAGGTGGTTCATCCCAAGCCAAATTATACTACTCGAGCATTTTTCCATTTGCTGTGTGCTTTTTACAACCATTTTCCTTTTCCCTCTTTAAAAAATAGTTTTCGTATTCCTGAATCTTATCTATTTATAGAATTTATAAGATGAAATAATACTGTTAGCTGCACTGTGATTTAGTCTATGTTTATTCTATGTTTATATGACATAAGTGCTAAATTGAGTATGGAGATGGTATTAGCTGATTCTTTGCTAAATCCGAACATGCTTCATTTGTTTTCATTTTTGCCTTAGAGGTCATCAGAATGTGAGGAAACCAGTATGCCTACTGTCCACAATCTTGTTCCTATCATCAATGACCAGTCTCAGTACATTTATCATTTAGAGGCAGAAGTCAAGTTCTGCAAGGTAAGTATCCCATTAAAAATTTAAGCCAGACTATGTTAAATTTGTTATTAATAATAATATCTTGTGTGAAAATTTGCTATTAATTAGTCTTCATGTTTATAGCAACACCTTGATGGTTGCCATCTTTCTGTGATTGAAAAGACTGACGTGTAATCGAAACTTCTCAAGCTTGAGAATGGTACTCCTGACCATGCCATTTCTGAGTACTTAATTTCCCAGTAGTTTATAATTATATAGTAGTCCATAATATTTTGATAATATTTTCTTATGTTTTGGAATTTTTTCCTTTCCACTCTTTGCTTTAGCCCAGCTTACAGCAAATGCTTTGGAATAGTAATACCAGTCGTTCTCCCACTCTTGTCAACCTGTTGAAATTGTAGTGCAGCAAATAGGGATTCTAAACTGCTAGACTATATCTACCCCTTGTCAGTATAAAGGTTCTTACTGTAACTTTGAATGAAGATAGCTCATGGGGATACTGATACTTAGAATCAAGAAACCAAATGTTGTCACTTATGGCTTATAACACTAGATGTTATAGATTGCATGACTGTATGAGGTTTAGCAGTGTTTTTAATGCCTTCCCAAAGTATGTTAGTGTCTTCGTTTTTTTTTTTTATATTAATACATCAGATTATGTGATATTTGTATGGAACTTAGTGATATCTTTTGTATCGTGTATTATATTTTAAACATGGTTCCTCTTCCAAAGTGTAAGTCTGATATGTAGCTTGAGAAACCTTTAAAGGTTTCATTGTCAGCTTTTCAAGGGAGTTTCTTTATCTTAGCATGTCATTTCTCCTTGTTCTTGGAGGATACACTCATTATTATAAAGGTATGCTTGGATTACTAGAAAAGCTGAAATCATATCCTAGGACCCATTCCATTAATAAGCTTCTATTAATCGCTAAAAAGCTGCGGGTAAACCTGAAAGATATTGTAGGGGAGATAAAACATTACCTCTGCCCTTTAGTGTCTTTGGTTGGGCCTTTGAATTAAAGCAACATAAGATAGATTAACAGGATAAAAGGATACACATTTATTTAATGTAAGATTTATGTGACATGGGAGCCTTCATAAGGAAATGAAGACCTGAAGAAGTGGTGAAACCTAAATGCTTTTGTACTTGGTTGAACAGAGACGCAGCTGTGGAAATGTTCTGAAAATATGTGGGGAGGCTAAAGAAGATGAGTTCTTTTAACAGGGTCTGTTTGTACAGATTTCTCTCAGTCTCTACTCTCTGTCTCTGGTGATAAGACTGTTCTTCCTGGTGTAGGGAGGGCATCGTTCACATGGGAGTTTTAGTCCTGCTTTCTGGAAGAAAAGGGGAAGTCAGAGCAGGCTTGTGCCTGCTGTTTTTCACGGACCCTTCAGTTCAGTTCAGTTCAGTTCAGTTCAGTCGCTCAGTCGTGTCCGACTCTCCGCGACCCCATGAATCACAGCACGCCAGGCCTAAGATAATTCTTCCAGAGTAGCATATTTTGAGATGACAGATTTTTCCACTCTGTAATAAAAATCGTAATAAACTTACCATCTAGTTGAGAGCACTGTTACCTATGAGAATCTCAGCAACACGATAGTAAAGATACAGTGTGGTCCTTTATTTTGTGGTATAAGAGAAGAAGGTTACTAAAAATTCACTGTCTTTGAGGATGTTTTTATGGGAGAGAAAAATCTTAAGGTGTAGGATCATTAGATCAGCAGAAGGGAGATGGAAGAATTTTAAAGGAAAAACAGCAACAGTGAAAGAAAATATTCAGGATAAATATGATTTATTTATGGGGGTCATGAGGCATCTAGTCTACATTCCTTCAATGGAACATATCTCTTAGTAATTATTAAAATAATACTGAATTGGTTAAATAGAGGATTACAAAATCCTTGAAAGTCAGACAGAGTATACATTTGATACATGTTACCAGGAAGTAGGATATTCAAAGTAATGTTTAAGGGTTTAGAAACCTTATTAGTTTGCTTAATTAATAGATTTTGTTTTTTAGTCAGCTTTAGGTTTACAGAAAAAGTGTATGGAAAATACATAGAATTATCCTGTACTCCCATGTACTTTATGGCTCCCCAGCAGTTTCCCCTGCTGTTTACATCATGCATCATTGTAGTATGTTTGTTACAGTGATGAGCCAATACTGTTACATTACTCTGGGTTTTAAATTCTATAAGTTTTTAAAAATGTGTAATGGTATATATCTACCATTACAGTATCATAGAGAATAGTTTGGCTGCTTTAAAAATCATCTGTGCTCTGCTTATTTATCCCTCCTTTCCTATCCACTAAACCCCTGGCAACCACTGATCTTTTTACTGTCTCCGTAGTTTTACCTTTTCCAGAATGTCATATAGTTAGAGTCATACAGTTTGTAGCCTTTTCAGATTGGCTTTATTGCCTTAACAATATACATTTAAGCTTCCTTAATGTTTTTTCATGGCTCAATAGCTTATTTCTTTCTATCACTGAATAATATTCCATTGTCTGGGTATAGGATTTTTTTTTTTTATCAACTCACCAATTGAAGGAAATCCCACTTGCCTCCAAGTTGTGGCAACTACAAAAAAATCTACTCTTTTTTTCTTAAACTCATTTGGGTAAATACCATGAAGCAAAATTGCTGGATCACCTGTAAGAGTATGTTTATTTTCATAAGAAACTGCCGTACTGTCTTCCAGAATGGCTGTGCCATTTTACTTTCCCTCCAGTAGTGAATGAAAGCTCATGACATGGAACAGTTCTTGCCAGGATTTGGTATTGTCAGTGTTTTAAATTCTAGTGTATTAGAAATATGTGATGCTATCTTGTTTTAATTTCAATTCCCTGATGATATGTAATGTTGAGTATTTTTTCATATGCTTATTTTCCATTTATATACTCTCTTTGATGAGGTGTCTGTTCGGGTCTCTTGCTCATTTTTTAATTGGGTTGTGCATTTTCTTATTGTTGAGCTTCAAAATTTCTTTATATATTTTGGATACCAGTCATTTGTCATATATGTCTTTTGCAATTCTTTTTTCTCAATTTTGGCTTGTCTTAACAGCATCGTAGAGCAGAAGCTTCTAATTTTAATCAAGTCTAGCTTATCAATTTTTTTCTTCCATGGACTGTGCTTTTGGTATTAAATCTAAAAAATATTACCAAATCCAAGCTCACCAATATTTTCTCTAGTTCTTTTTCTAGCTTTTCGATAGTTTTGTGTTTTGCATTTAGTCTGTGCTCCATTTTTAGTTAATATTTGTGAGTCTAGGATCTGTATCCAGACAATTAAAAAATTTTTTTTGCATATCGATATCCATTTGTTCAACATCATTTGTTGAAAAGACTATCAACATTGAGTTACCCTTATTCCATTTTTAATTAATTTTATTACAGTATAGCTCCTTTAAAATGTTATGTTAGTTTCTACTGTACAGCAAAGCAAATCAGCTATATGTATATATCCTGTCTTTTTTATTTCCTTTCCATTTAGGTCACCACAAAGCATTGAATAGAGTTCCCTGAGCTATACAGTAGATTCCCATTAGTTGTCTATTTTATACATAGTGTCAGTAGTGTATATTTGTCAATCCCAATCTCAATTTATCCCCCTCCCCCTTCCATCCTTGGTATCCATATGTTTGTTCTCTATCCATAGTTAAAGATCCGTTGACTGTGCTTGTGTGCATATGTTTCTGGGCTCACTATTCTGTTTCATTGATATGTTGGTCAGTTCTGTCACAAATATCATACTCTCTTGATTATTGGAGCTTTACAGTAGGTCTTGAAGTCTGCCTTTGTCAATCTTCCAATTTTGGTCTTTTCCTTCAATATCATATTGATGATTTTGGGTCTTTTGCCTCTTTATATAAGCTCCAAAGTAGTTTGTAAATATCTACAAAGTAACATGCTGGAATTTTGACTGAGTTTGTGTTGAATCTTTCAAATTAGGAGGAACTGATATTTGACAATATTGAATCTTCCTAGCCATGTATATGGAATATCTATCCATTTATTTAGATATTCCTTGATGTCTTCATCAGAGTTTCGCAATTTTGTTCTTACAGATCTGATGCATATGTTATACGATTTATACCTGAGTATTTAATTTTGTTGGTGTTAATGTAAATGGTACTGTGTTCTTAATTTCAAATATCAATTACTTATTACTAATATATAGGAAAACAGTTGACTTTTGTATATTAACCTTGTAATGTGCAACCTTGCTTAATGATTTATTTTAGCAGGTTTTTTTGATTCTTTGAGATTTTCTTCATAGACAATCATGTCATCTGTGACAAATATAGCTGTATTTCATCTTTTATAGCTTTTATTTCTGTTTCTTGCCTTATTGTTTTAGTTAGGACTTTTAATATGATGTTGAATAGAAGTGATAAGAGGTGACCTCCTTGTCTTATTCTTAATCTTAGTAGGAAACTACCTATTGTCTCACAGTGAAGTACAATGTTAGCTATAGGTTATTTGTAGATGTTTTTTTTACTAAACTGAAGATGTTTTTTCTTTATTCCTAGTTCATTGAGGTTTTTACCTTGAATGGTTCTTGGATTTTGTCACTTGCTTTTTTTACATCTATTGATATGATCATTTGATTTTTTTTCTAGCATGTTGAATTATTTTGAGTTTGAAATATTGAGCCAGACTTGCATAGGTAGATTAAATTCCATTTGGTCCTGCTGTATAATTATTTTTATACATTGTGGGATTTGATTCACTAATGTTTTGATGAGGATTTTTGCATCTGTATTCATGGGATATATTGATCTGCCATTTTTCAACCTTGTAGCCTCTTCACCTAGTTTGGTTAGGATAATGTGGACTTCATAGAATGAGCTAGGAAGTATTCTCTCTGGTATTTTATAAAAGATATTTTAGAGAATTGATCTAATTTCTTCTTAAAATATTTGTCAAAATTCACCAGTGAGTCAATATTAGGACTGGTACTTCCTGTTTTGAAATAGGATCAATTATTTATTTAATTTCTTTAATACAAGTAGGCCTATTCAAGGCTTCCCTAATGGCTCAGACAGTAAAGAGTCTGCCTGCAATGCTGGAGACCTGGGTTCAATCTCTGGGTTGGGAAGATCCCCTGGAGAAGGAAATGGCAAATAGTATTGTTACCTGGAAAATCCCATGAACAGAGGAGCCTAGCAGGCTACAGTCCATGGGGTTGCAGAGTCTGACACGACTAAGTAACTTCACTAGGCCTGTTCAGCTTACCTGCCCTTCCCTTCAGGAGTTTTGGTAGATTGTGTCTTTCAAGGGACTGGTTCATTTCCTCTAGGGTGATCAAATTATGGACTTAGAGTTGCTCATAGTATTCCTTTATTATCCTTTTAATGTCCATAGAATCTGTGCATGTGTGCTAAGCTGCTTCAGTCGTGTCTGACTGCGCAATCCTATGAACTCTTCTGTCCATGATTCTCCAGGTAAGAATACTGGAGTGGGTTGCCATACCCTTCTCCAGGGGATCTTCCTGACCCAGAGATCAAGCCCACATCTCTTATGTCTCCTACATTGGCAGGCAGGTTCTTTACCACTAGCGTCACCTAGAAAGCCCCATAGAATCTGTAGTGGAATCATTTCTGAGATTAGTAATCTGTGTGTACTCTTTTTGTCTTGATTAGCCTGGCTAGACTCTAATCAATTTCATTGACCATTTCAAAGACCAGTCTTTTGGTTTTGCTGCTTTTCTTTCTTGATTTTCTGTTTTTAATTTCGTTTGTTCTACCCTAATTTTTATTATCTTTTCTTCTACTTACTATCAATTTAATTTCTTTTGTTTGTTTTAGTTTCCTGAAATTATTGTTTTGAAATCTTTATTCTTTTTAATATTTCCCCTGATTTAGTTGCATCTCACAAATTTTGCTAAGTGGTATTTTCATTTTTGTTTAGTTCAAAATAATTTAAATTTTTTTCTTGAAACTTATCCTGGACCTGTATTTATTTAGAAGAGTATTATTTAATCACACACATTTTGGGAGTGTTCCAGCTATCTTTCTGTTATTGATTGCTAGTTTAATTCTATTACGATCTGATAACATACTTTTTGTGATTTCCATTCTTTTTAATTTACTAATATATGGTTTTAGACCACAGAATATGGTATGTTTTGGTGAATGTTATGTGTTACCTTGAGAAGAGTGTATATTTTGTTGTTGTTGGATGAAGTAGTATATAAATGTCAATTAGACCCAAGTGATTAATGGTGGTGTTCAGTTCAACTATGTTCATGCTGATATTTTGCCAGTCGGCCAGTCAATGACTGATAGAGGAATGTTGAAATCTCTAACTGAAATAGTAGATACATCAATTTTCCTTGCAGTTCTATCAGTTTTTACTTCATGCATTTTAATGCTCTGTTGTTAGGCACATATACACTAGGATTATTGTGTCTTGTTGGAAAATTGAAATTTTTATCAGTATGTCATGCCTCTTTATTATCCCTGATATTTTCTTCCTTATTATGAAGTGTGAAATTAATATAGTTACTCCAGCTTTCTTTTTTTTTAGTGTTCTTATGTCTTTCTTTTAAAATATATCTATATTTTATTGAAGTATGGTTGACTTACAGTGCTTCAGGTGCTTAGCAGGGTAATTCAGTTATACAAATACACATATATTTATTTTCCGTCATAGATTATTACAAAATATTGGCTATAGTTCCCTATGCTATACAGTAAACCTTTGTTGCTTATTGCATATCTGTTTAATTAGAAATTAGCATTCTATTCATATTAAATCAAAGAAGTGGAATAAAACTGTCATAATTTTTAGTTATGCATTAATTCATAAGCTTTCTAAAATGTACATATTACACATATTTATATATGTATACAAAAGCTTTCTGCTACACTTGATAAAGGCAGAGAAAGAACATCAAATAAAAAAAGAGAGATGAAGAAACTAAATGAAATGAGCACTGAATATGAAATAGAAACAGTAAAACTAGATAAAAGTTAAAGGTCATCATATAGTCTAGTTGTTTTTAAACATGATTGCTCATTAGAAATGTATCTGGAGCTCTGGAGAAAAAAATATACAAATGCTCAGGTATTGCTTTTTCTCTAGCTTTATTTTGATTTATGTTAGCATGGTATATCTTTCTCCATTACTTTACTTTTAAAGTATCTGTGTCTTTAGATTTAAAGAAGGCTTCTTGTAGACAGTGTGTACTTAGGTCTTGTCTTTTATTTACTCTGGCAGTCTGTCTTTTAACTGATATAGTCAGAGCATGGATGTTTAAAGTGATTATTGATACAGTTGGCTATCTATAATACCTGCCATATTATTTACTGTTTTCTATTCATTGCTCTTGTTCTTTCTGGGTTTTTTTGGTACCATCTCTGGTTTTGAGTTAGCATGTTATATGATTGTGATTTTCTCCTCTCTTAGCATATCAATTGAACTTCTTTAAAAAAAAAAAAACTTATAAGCAGTTGTCCTTGAGTTTGCCATTACCTTTACCACTAATCTAAGTGTATTTTCAATAAACACTTCAGGGGTTGAGAAAATTCCTTTTAACAGAGTGTTCCCAGTTCCTCCCTCCTGACCCTTATGCATTTCTGTCATTCATTTCAGTTATCCACAAGCTGTGATCACTATATCAGTTCAGTTCAGTCACTCAGTCGTGTCTGACTCTCCGCGACCCCATGAATCACAGCAGGCCAGGCCTCCCTGTCCATCACCAACTCCCGGAGTTCACTCAAACTCATGTCCACAGAGTCGGTGATGCCATCCAGCCATCTCATTCTCTGTCGTCCCCTTCTCCTCCTACCTTCAATCTTTCCCAGCATCAGGGTCTTTTCAAATGAGTCAGCTCTTCGCATCAGGTTGCCAAAGTATTGGAGTTTCAGCTTCAGCATCACTCCTTCCAATGAATATTCAAGATTGATTTCCTTTAGGATTGACTGGTTCAATCTATATACACTATGGCTAATATGATACTGAACAAACTGTTATCTGTTATATCAGCTAACATTAAGAAAAATAAAAGATTATACTTATCTCTATATGCCTTCTTGGACTGCTTTTTCTTTCTTTATGAAGATCTGAGTTTATAACCTAAATAATTTTCCTACTTCTTGAAGAACTTCCTTTTAACATTTCTCGCAAGGCAGGTCTACCAGAGACAGATTTTCTAATTTTGGTTATCTGAAAAAGTCTTTGTTTTCCCCTCACTTTTGAAGGTTGGTATCACTGATTACAGAATTCTAGCTTGTTGGGACTCTTTTCATTCAAAACTTTAAATATGCCATTATACTTTTTCCATACCTGCAAGTACCTCATGTAATTCTTTTTTTTTTTTATTGGAGGCTAATTATTTTACAATATTATATTGGTTGGTTTTGCCATACATTGACATGAATCCACCCCGGGTGTACATGAGTTCCCCCTCCTGAACCCCCCTCCCACCTCCCTCCTCCCTTTATCCTCCCTAAGGTTTTTCCCTTTGACATCTTGAAAATTTTTCTTTTTTCTCTTTGTCTTTGATTTTCTGCACTTTGAATATGATATACCTGGGTGTAGATTTTTCAGTTTTATCTTGCCCAGTGTTCTCTGAGCTTCTTGGATCTGTTGTTTGGCGCTTATAATTAATTTGGGGCAAATCTCAATCATTATTCATTTAAATATTTCTTCTCCTCCTTTCTCTCTTTCTTCACCTTTATTATTGTTCCACAATTCTTGGATATTCTGTTCTGTCTGTATCATTTTTTTTTCTTCTTTGTATATCAGTTAGAGAAGTTTCTGTTAACTTATTCAAGCTTACTAATTATTTGAATGTGTCCAGTCTATTAATGACCCCTTCAAAGGCAATCTTCATTTCCTCTGCAGTGTTTTTGATTTCCAGCATTTTGCTTTTTCTCTTAGTTTCCATCTCTGGTTATATTATCCATCTGTTCTTGCATGTGGACCACTTTTTCCCATTTGACCCTTTAGCATGCTAATCATAATTATTTTAAACTCTCCATCTGATAATTCCAACATCTTTGCTATATCTAACTCTGTTTCTGTGTTTGCTTAGTCTCTTACAACTGTGTTTTAAGTCTTTTAGTATGCCTTCTAATTTTTTATTGAATTCTGGACATGGAGGATTGAATAAAAGGAACTGAGGAAAATATGCATTTAGTGTAAGGTTTTTTGTTTGTTGTAGAAATTAGACGGTATTTATTATTTGCTGTTACTATATGTGTCAATTCAGTTCAATTCAGTTCAGTCGCTCACTCGTGTCCGACTCTTTGCGACCCCATGAATCACAGCACACCAGTCCTCCCTGTCCATCACCAACTCCCGGAGTTCACTCAAACTCATGTCCATTGAGCCATCCAGCCATCTCATTTTCTGTCGTCCCCGTCTCCTCCTGCCCCCAATCCCTCCCAGCATCAGAGTCTTTTCCAGTGAGTCAACTCTTCACATGAGATGGCCAAAGTATTGGAGTTTCACCTTTAGCATCAGTCCTTCCAATGAACACCCAGGCTCGATCTCCTTTAGAATGGACTGGATGGATCTCCTTGCAGTCCAAGGGACTCTCAAGAGTCTTCTGCAGCACCACAGTTCAAAAGCATCAATTCTTCGGCGATCAGCCTTCTTCACAGTCCAACTCTCACATCCATACATGACCACGGGAAAAACCATAGCCTTGACTAGACGGACCTTTGTTGGCAAAGTAATGTCTCTGCTTTTTAATATGCTATCTAGGCTGGTCATAACTTTCCTTCCAAGGAGTAAGCATCTTTTAATTTCCTGGCTGCAATCAGCATCCGCAGTGATTTTGGAGCCCCAAAAAATAAAGTCTGACACTGTTTCCACTGTTTCCCCATCTATTTGCCATGAAGTGATGGGACCAGGTGCCATGATCTTTGTTTTCTGAATGTTGAGCTTCAAGCCAACTTTTTCACTCTTCTCTTTCACTTTCATCAAAAGGCTTTTGAGTTCCTCTTCACTTTCTGCCATAAAGGTGGTGTCATCTGCATATCTGAGGTTATTGGTATTTCTCCCGGCAATCTTGATTCCAGCTTGTGCTTCTTCCAGCCCAGCGTTTCTCATGATGTACTCTGCATATAAGTTAAATAAGCAGGGTGACAATATACAACCTTGACGTACTCCTTTTCGTATTTGGAACCAGTCTGTTGTTCCATGGCCCATTCTAACTGTTGCTTCCTGACCTGCATACAGGTTTCTCAAGAGGCAGGTCAGGTGGTCTGGTATTCCCATCTCTTTCAGAATTTTCCACAGCTTATTGTGATCCACACAGTCAAAGGCCTTGGCATAGTCAATGAAGCAGAAATAGATGCTCTTCTGGAACTCTCTTGCTTTCTCCATGATCCAGCGGATGTTGGCAATTTGATCTCTGGTGCCTCTGCCTTTCTAAAACCTGCTTGAACATCTGGGAGTTCACGGTTTACATACTGCTGAAGCCTGACTTGGAGAATTTTGAGGATGACTTTACTAGTGAGTGAGATGAGTGCAATTGTGCGGTAGTTTGAGCATTCTTTGGCATTGCCTTTCTTTGGGATTGGAATGAAGACTGACCTTTTCCAGTCCTGTGGCCACTTTTGAGTTTTCCAAATTTGCTGGCATATTGAGTGCAGCACTTTCACAGCATCATCTTTCAGGATTTGAAATAGCTCAAGTGGAATTCCATCACCTCCACTAGCTTTGTTCGTCGTGATGCTTTCCAAGGCCCACTTCACATTCCAAGATGTCTGGCTCTAGGTGAGTGATCACGCCATCGTGATTATCTTGGTTGTGAAGATCTTTTTTGTACAGTTCTTCCGTGTATTCTTGCCACCTCTTCTTAATATCTTCTGCTTCTGTTAGGTCCATACCATTTCTGTCCTTTATCAAGCCCATCTTTGCATGAAATATTCCCTTGGTATCTCTAATTTTCTTGACTATATGTGTCAGAGGCTAAAATTTCCTCTAGTGTTCTGGTTTTGTCTCCACTGTTGTGTTTGGGTTTCCCTCAAGAATTCTTAAATATATCCTGAGATGTGCAGTTATTTTAGTGTATTCCCGTGTTATGATACAAGTGTACTTTTGATGTGGTGGTAGGATATGGGAGTAGGGGGAGCATTTTGTAATCCTATGATCATGTCTCAGTCTTTTAGTGACCCTGTGCCTTTGGCAATATCCTTCACAAGCGTTTCTCAGTCTCCCTCTCCCCTTAAGTGGAGTTGGAGTTGGGATTCCCCTCTCTTCCCCCCGGTCACTTAGGTTCTGGGGAAAAAAGCAAAAACCAGTTTCTTAGGCTCTGGTAAAATAGTTTCTCTTGAGGCGGTCCTGGTTAAAAAGAACAGAATGCTTTTGGGTTACTTTTCCTCTCCTACTAGAGGAAACAGGAATGGGGTTTCCTCTAGTCTTTGCTATTAGAATCTGTTTGTGTCCTGGAGATAAAGCTCATAAAAGTGTAGGAGACACCTTCCCCTCCAGAGACTGGGTTATTCTGCAGTTTTTAACTCAAACTGATCTATACTAAGCTTCCAGCATTTCATCAATTATTTTTATATTTTTCCTGCCCCACCACTGGCTCCTCCAGAAGTTTCTGCTCTGCTGGGTTGATGTTCTCAGGAGTACTTGTCTGTCTTTCCATTCTGAGGGATAATAGTTTTCCCTGTGACCTTAATTCTCTGATGGATCTAAGAAGAGTAGTTTATTGTTAAGCTTGTTCAGCTCTTTTTCTAGTTATGAAGATGGGAGTGATGTCTTCCAAGCTTCTCATATGTCAGATCAAAAATTGGAAGTCTGCAGTATCTGTTTAATTATGGTTTTCAATTACAGCTTTGATTTTTTTTCTGAATAAGATAAATGGAATGGAAATTTTATATGCTGTACAATAGCTGTTTATTATAACGGTAATGAAGATTAAGTATTATACCCTCAATATATCAGTATTGTTTACATTTTTTCAGGGTGAGATGATACTTAATAGCTATACAAATTGTTATATACCTATAATTCTTTATATTACTCCCTGCTCAGCCAAGGAAACACTCTTTAAGCACTATCCACCAAACTATTTTCACTCATAATCCCCTCCATCTGGCTACCAGTTCATAGATAACCATTGTAACTTTCCTCACATTTCTGTCTCAGTGTCCTTTATTATCCATGTAGCCCTCTGTCAGTTTTCAATGTTATTGGCATTTGAGCATGAATAATAATATATCTTACTTTATGGGTTTAGGAGTGTATCTACCTCATGTTTAAAAGTCTTTTAGATAAACCCTTTAATTAAAGAATGTATATACGTCTGTAGAATAAAATTGTCAGAAACCACACAGTCCTGTGGTATGGCCATTAGCAGGCCGTCTGCTGTCTTCCTCCAGCCTTCTCTTTGTTAGCTGATGCTTGAGTTTCTTGTCAAAATATAATTATAATATTTCAGGAAATGGATAGAGAGCATCAGTCTTCCATGATTCATATCATGTTGGATCATCTAGTAATCAACAAATAAAAACTGCTTAAGATTGCTTAATGTATGCAGTCTGCAAGTGACATGTCTTAAAAATAAAGAAAAAATGCTTAATGTATTTGGTATTTGTTTCTGCTTTTTATAGGAGGAACTCTCTGGAATGAAAAATAGGGTACAAGTAGTTGTGCTTGAAAATGAAAGGCTCCAACAAGAGCTGAAATCTCGAGGACAAGAAGAAATGAGGGAACAAACACTTCTGGATGCATCTGTGAGCATTTATATAAACCATTAAACTAAAATATATATAGTCTGAATGTTGCCTCCTACCCTCTCCCTCAGCCTTCTTAAGTGCTTCAATTTTTTTCTTAAAGTTTGGCAGAAGTGCTGTGCTGGTATTTACTTGGGGCTGCAGAAATTAAAATTCGCTGTGGTGGTGGCTCAAATTTGTGTGGCTCAAATTTGTGTGGCTCAAATTAAACGACGTAGTGGTGTGCCTAGCAGCCACTCCAGTTTCCTCTCTGAGCATTACCATTTGTGTTTTTTCCATACGAAATAGCAAGCCTGAAAGCAGGAAGTATGTCATATAGGAAGTATGTTAACAGAACTGGACTTTGTTAAATCCAGCCACTGTTCAGAATTTTAGCTTAGATTTCTGTTGTATTTCTGTAAATCATCTTTGAACTTTGAGTTCCAGTAAGTCTAATTAGCATGCTGTAGGAGAAAGAACACTGACATGTGTGTCCAAGATTAAGAATGTTAATCTTCCCATTGACCCTAACAAGCTGCACGTTTGGCAAGTAATTTTATAGGACTTTCAGGCTTGGCTTCACCTTGGAAGTCCTCTGTTTATTTATTGGCAATTTGAGAAATTCTCCAATATTAGCAGTCCTTAGTCTTTAATGTGAATGGGGTTTGGGATACTTACTGACACTGCAGATCCTGGGCTTTATCCCTGAAAGCTGGTCTGGGTTAGTCTTTGAGCAAGTTGTCAAAGTGAATCTAATATCGGTGGAATACATTTTGAGGAACAGAGAATTGTGTGATCTCTATGATTCTGTGACATAAAATTTTTATGATGATATTTAAATAGTGTTTAAATTTAATTTCTCTTTGTGAGTTGTCAGAGATACTTTTGCCTTCAAAGTAGTTTTTACTCTTTTGCTATGGGCTGTAGTTGATGACAGTTGTTCTGCTTTTTGAAACAAAACTCAGTTTTCCCTGGGAAAGTTTTGGTACTTGCCTGTTTCGGCTTTACTTTGCAGTGTATTTTGGTGCTTTTGACTCAGTCATTATTAGTAAGTAAGTTCTGTTTAGGAAAAAACACATCTGTTGTAATGTTTTACCTAGGTGTCCTCTAATTTTTGAAGTTTTTTTCTTAACCTGACCTGATGTTTCATTGTTAATCTTGGAGTTCTTTGTGTTAGAATTTGCTGTTGTATCTGGATGTGTTAACTCTGAATAATAAAGTGAGCTGATTAGCATTTTAGTTTATTTTTCTGCAATTACATATCACTTTGTGATCAGCTATTTTCTTCATTATATAACTTTTTCTGAATATTTATAGTATTGTATTATTAATATTAGTGTTTAAAAATTTTATCTTAGTTCCCATTATTTTGGGTCAATTTGAAAATGATTCATAAAAAGTACTTACATGTAAGCTCATTTTTTAAATAAGTATATTCTTTTGATTTTCCTCCAAATGTGCAGTGAACAGTGACTCAGTTATTCATAGTCTTTGATATTTATACAGTGCAAAGAAGTGGAAGATGGGGAAGTGAAATGAGAAAGGAAATAAGGCAGACAAGTGAATCAGAGGGCAAGAGAAGTGAGTAATGCAAAAGGGGAAGGAAATGATGGTAAAAGCACACAGGCTTTGCCTTATGAACAAAGAAAACTTGCTTAAGAAAACTACAGATACACAGATTATAGAAAGGGTAGAGTTGTAGAGAGCTTTTTTGTTTAAAAAACATTTACATGAGCTAAAACATAATGCAGATATTGAAATGGTTGTTCGTATGTGTCAGGTGACCTTGATACCTATTTTAATGTTAGTCTTCTGTGTTAATTTGTTGTTACAAAATTATTTCTCCCACTTTCTACTTGTGGAGGTGAATTGAGGCATTTTGGCAACCTATGAATAGTGTTGTATTGAGAGTTTTAATGTAAATAAAGCTATTTAGAATATCTTAAATATAAACAGATTGAGAGATATTATCTTCCTTTTTTCCTAAATTCTTTTTAATGAGCCTATTACCATGTTGATGGTAAATCTTGCCAAAGCTATTGGCAGATGTGAATATATACTTTCAGTGTTTCTTAATGCCTTCTTTGGAAAAACAGTTGAAATATGTGTATAGTAATAATTAATATTTATTGATAACTGCATGGTTATGATGTGCCAGGTACTGTATCAAATACTTTGTTTCAGTTCAGTTCAGTCGCTCAGTCGTGTCCGACTCTTTGCGACCCCATGAATCACAGCACGCCAGGCCTCCCTGTCCATCACCAACTCCTGGAGTTCACTCAAACTCATGTCCATCGAGTCAGTGATGCCATCCAGCCATCTCATTCTCTGTCGTCCCCTTCTCCTCCTGCCCCCAATGCCTCCCAGCATCAGACTCTTTTCCAGTGAGTCAACTCTTCTCATGAGGTCGCCAAAGTATTGGAGTTTCACCTTAAGCATAAGTCCTTCCAATGAACACCCAGGATCGATCTCCTTTAGAATGGATTGGTTGGATCTCCTTGCAGTCCAAGGGACTCTCAAGAGTCTTCTCCAGCACCACAGTTCAAAAGCATCAATTCTTCGGCGATCAGCTTTCTTCACAGTCCAACTCTCACATCCATATATGACCACGGGAAAAACCATAGCCTTGACTAGACAGACCTTTGCATTATATCATTTCAGTCTTATGATAGCCGTATAAGGCAGGTGTTGTTCCACCTACTTTCAGATGATTAAATTAAGGTATACAGCAGTTAAGTAACCTACAAAGCTAGAACTCAAACACAGCACTGTCTGACTCCCCTGATCCATCTATCTGGCCTTGAATTATAATGTCTTTCTGACTAGATTAGGAATAGCTTATCAACATTGAACCAAACCATCTTTGCCATGGACTGGGACTTTGATGGTAGCCTACATGACTTTTAGCTTTTAGCTTAGTTTTTGACTTAAAAGTTGAAGAAGCAAGCAGATTATTTTTAAATAACTAAAACCATTCAAAGAATATTTCATTTACATCTTCATTTTTTATCATATTCCTTTTTAAGGGGCTTTTCTTGAGAGTTCAAAAATAATATTAAAATACTCTTTTTATTAGAATTTTTTTTAAGTAGAAAATTTCTGAGCTATTTCTTTCCATGTCTCTTTATCCCTTCCATTCCAACCCCTCACCTCAATTAAGAAATCCGAGGTATTCAGTAATCTTCAGGGATGTAAATGTAATTTGACTTTTTATATCTTGATCAAATGTCATTCAAGTTTTTTGAAAGCTATCTGTGAAAGAACATGTCAATTAGACTAGCACTTATTTCCAAACAATATTATTTGATATCATAAATCAGTGATCTGTAGTCTACATATGTCCTCCAATTTCTCCATGGGAAATTTGTACCACTTTCTGTCGTTGCTCTGCAAGACTATTTTTATGTTTTTACTTATTTTTTTAAATTGCAGTTTTATTTTTATTTTTTTTTCTATTTATTTTTATTTTTTATTGGAGGCTAATTATTTTACAATATTATATTGGTTGGTTTTGCCATACACTGACATGATTCCGCCCTGGATGCACATGAGTTCCCCCTCCTGAACCTCCCTCCCACCTCCCGCCTTCCTTTATCCTCCATCTGGGTCATCCCCGCACACCAGCCCCGAGCATCCTGTAACATGCATCGACCCTGAACTGGCGATTCATTTCACATATGATAATATACATGTTTCAATGCCATTCTCCCAAATCATCCCACCCTCACCCTCTCTCACAGAGTCCCAAAGACTGTTCTATACATCTGTGTCTCTTTTGCTGTCTCGTATACAGGGTTATCATTTGCATCTTTCTAAATTCCATATATATGCGTTAGTATACTGTTTTTTTTTTCTGGCTTACTTCACTCTGTATAATAGGCTCCAGTTTCATCCACCTCATTAGAACTGATTCAAATGCATTCTTTTTAATGGCTGAGTAATACTCCATTGTGTATATGTACCAAAGCTTTCTTATCCATTTGTCTGCAGATGGACATCTAGGTTGCTTCCATGTCCTGGCTATTATAAACAGTGCTGCGATGAACATTGGAGTACATGTGTCTCTTTCAATTATGGTTTCCTCGGTGTGTATGCCCAGGAGTGGGACTGCAGGGTCATATGGCAGTTCTATTTCCAGTTTTTTGAGGACTCTCCACACTGTTCTCCATAGTGGCTGTACTAGTTTGCATTCCCACCAATAGTGTAAGAGGGTTCCCTTCTCTCCACACCCTCTTCAGCATTTATTGCATGTAGACTTTTGGATAGCAGCCATTCTGACTGGTGTGAAATGGTATCTCATTGTGGTTTTGATTTGCATCTCTCTGATTATGAGGAATGTTGAGCATTTTTTCATGTGTTTGTTAGCCATCTTTATGTCTTTGGAGAAATGTCTGTTTAGTTCTTTGGCCCATTTTTTGATTGGGTCATTTATTTTTCTGGAATTGAGGTGCAGGAGCTGCTTGTATATTTTGGAGATTAATCCTTTATCAGTTGCTTCATTTGCTATTATTTTCTCCCATTCTGAAGGCTGTCTTTTCACCTTACTTATAGTCACTCACGTCTGCGCCGCCAGAGCAGGACTGGAAAAGATCGGTCTTCATTCCAATCCCAAAGAAAGGCAGTGCCAAAGAATGCTCAAACTACCGCACAATTGCACTCATCTCACACGCTAGTAAAGTCATGCTCAAAATTCTCCAAGCTAGGCTTCAGCAATATGTGAATCGTGAACTTCCAGATGTTCAAGCAGGTTTTAGAAAAGGCAGAGGCTGCTGCTGCTGCTGCTAAGTCGATCAAATTGCCAACATCCGCTGGATTATGGAGAAAGCAAGAGAGTTCCAGAAAAACATCTATTTCTGCTTCATTGACTATGCCAAGGCCTTTGACTGTGTGGATCACAATAAACTGTGGAAAATTCTGAAAGAGAAGGGAATACCAGACCACCTGACCTGCCTCTTGAGAAACCTGTATGCAGGTCAGGAAGCAACAGTTAGAACTGGCCATGGAACAACAGACTGGTTCCAAATAGGAAAAGGAGTACGTCAAGGTTGTATATTGTCATCCTGCTTATTTAACTTATATGCAGAGTACATCATGAGGAACGCTGGGCTGGAAGAAGCCCATTCTGGAATCAAGATTGCCGGGAGAAAGATCAATAACCTCAGATATACAGATGACACCACCCTTATGGCAGAAAGTGAAGAGGAACTCAAAGGCCTCTTGATGAAAGTGAAAGAGGAGAGTGAAAAGGTTGCTTAAAGCTCAACATTCAGAAAACGAAGATCATGGCATCTGGTCCCATCACTTCTTGGGAAATAGATGGGGAAACAGTGGAAACCGTGTCAGATTTTATTTTTTGAGCTCCAAAATCACTGCGGATGCTGATTGCAGCCATGAAATTAAAAGACGCTTGCTCCTTGGAAGGAAAGTTATGCCCAGCCTAGATAGCATATTAAAGAGCAGGGACATTACTTTGCCAACCAAGGTCCGTCTAGTCAAGGCTATGGTTTTTCCCGTGGTCATGTATGGATGTGAGAGTTGGACTGTGAAGAAAGCTGATCGCCAAAGAATTGATGCTTTTGAACTGTGGTGCTGGAGAAGACTCTTGAGAGTCCCTTGGACTGCAAGGAGATCCAACCAGTCCATTCTAGAGGAGATCAATCCTGGGTGTTCATTGGAAGGACTTATGCTAAAGGTGAAACTCCAATACTTTGGCCACCTCATGCGACGAGTTGACTCACTGGAAAAGACTCTGATGCTGGGAGCGATTGGGGGTAGGAGGAGACAGGGAAGACAGAGAATGAGGTGACTGGATGGCATCAACGACTCGATGGACATGAGTTTGAGTGAACTCCGGGAGTTGGTAATGGAACTGGAGGCCTGGCGTGCTGTGGTTCATGGGGTCGCTAAGAGTCGGACACAACTGAGCGACTGAACTGAACTGATAGTTTCCTTTGCTGTGCAGAAGCTTTTGATTTTCATTAGGTCCCATTTGTTTATTTTTGCTTTTATTTCCAATATTCTGGGAGGTGGGTCTTGGAGGATCCTGCTGTGATTTATGTCAGAGGGTGTTTTGCCTACGTTCTCCTCTAGGAGTTTTATAGTTTCTGGTCTTACATTTAGCTCTCTAATCCATTTTGAGTTTATTTTGGTGTATGGTGTTAGGAAGTGTTCTAGTTTCATTCTTTTACAAGTGGCTGACCAGTTTTCCCAGCACCACTTGTTAAAGAGGCAGTCTTTTCTCCATTTTATATTCTTGCCTCCTTTGTGAAAGATAAGGTGTCCATAGGTGCGTGGATTTATCTCTGGGCTTTCTATTTTGTTCCATTGATCTATATTTCTGTCTTTATGCCAGTACCATACTGTCTTGATGACTGTGGCTTTGTAGTAGAGCCTGAAGTCCAGCAGGTTAATTCCCCTAGTTCCATTCTTCTTCCTCAAGATTGCTTTGGCTATTTGAGGTTTTTTGTATTTCCATACAAATTGTGAGATTATTTGTTCTAGTTCTGTGAAAAATATCGTTGGTAGCTTGATAGGGATTGCATTGAATGTATAAATTACTTTGGGTAGTATACTCATTTTTACAATATTTATTCTTCCAATCCACGAACATGGTATATTTCTCCATCTATTAGTGTCCTCTTTGATTACTTTCACTAGTGTTTTATAGTTTTCTATGTACAAGTCTTTTGTTTCCGTAGGTAGATACATTCCTAAGTATTTAATTCTTTTTGTTGCAACAGTGAATATAATAGTTTCCTTAATTTCTCTATTTTCTCATTATTAGTGTATAGGAATGCTAGGGATTTCTGTGTGTTGGTTTTATATCCTACAACTTTACTGTATTCATTGATTAGCTCTAGTAGTTTTCTGGTAGAGTCTTTAGGGTTTTCTGTGTAGAGGATCATGTCATCAGCGAACAGTGAAAGTTTTACTTCTTCTTTTCCAATTTGTATTCCTTTTATGTCTTTTTCTGCTCTGATTGCTGTAGCCAAAACTTCCAGAACTATGTTGAATAGTAGTGGTGAGATGGGCACCCTTGTCTTGTTTCTGACTTTAGGGGAAATTCTTTCAATTTTTCACTATTGAAGATAATGTTTGCTGTGGGTATGTCATATATAGCTTTTATTATGTTGATGTATGTCCCTTCTATTCCCACTTTCTGGAGGGTTTTTATCATAAATGGATGTTGAATTTTGTCGAAGTTTTTCTCTACATCTATTGAGATAATCATATGATTTTTATTTTTCAGTTTGTTAATGTGGTGTATTACGTTGATTCATTTGCGGATATTGAAGAATCCTTGCATTCCTGGGATAAAGCCCATGATGTATGATCTTCTTAATGTGTTGTTGGATTCTGATTGCTAGAATTTTGTTAAGGATTTTTCATCTATGTTCATCAGTGATATTGGCCTGTAGTTTTCTTTTTTTGTGGGATCTTTACCAGGTTTTGGGATTAGGGTGATGGTGGCCTCATAGAATGAGTTTGGAAGTTTCCCTTCCTCAGGAATTTTCTGGAAGAATTTGAGTAGAATAGGTGTTAGCGCTTCTCTAAATTTTTGGTAGAATTCAGCTGTGAAGCTGTCTGGACCTGGGCTTTTGTTTTCTGGAAGATTTCTGATTACAGTCTCTAGTTCTGTGCTTGTGATGGGTTTGTTCAGATTTTCTATTTCTTCCTGGTTCAGTTTTGGAAAGGTGTACTTTTCTAGGAATTTGTCCATTTCTTCCAGGTTATTCATTTTATTGCCATATAATTGCTGATAGTATTCTCTAATAATCCTTTGTATTTCTGTGTTGTCAGTTGTGATCTCTCCATTTTCATTTCTAATTTTATTGATTTGGTTCTTCTCCCTTTGTTTCTTGATGAGTCTGGCTAGTGGTTTGTCAATTTTATTTATCTTCTCAAAGAACCAGCTTTTGGCTTTGTTGATTTTTGCTATGGTCTCTTTTGTTTCTTTTGCATTTATCTCTGCCCTAATTTTTACGATTTCTTTCCTTCTACTAACCCTGGGGTTCTTCATTTCTTCCTTTTCTAGTTTCTTTAGAAGTAGAGTTAGGTTATTTAGTTGACTTCTTTCTTATTTCTTGAGGTGTGCCTGTATTGCTATGAACTTCCCCCTTAGCACTGCTTTTACAGTGTCCCAGAGGTTTTGGGTTGTTGTGTTTTCATTTTCATTCATTTCTATGCAGATTTTGATTTCTCATTTCATTTCTTCTATGATTTGTTCATTATTCAGCAGCATGTTGTTCAGTCTCCATATGTTGGCCTTTTTAATAGTTTTTCTCTTGTAATTGAGATCTAATCTTACTGCATTGTGGTCAGAAAAGATGCTTGGAATGATTTCAATTTTTTTGAATTTACCAAGGCTAGATTTATGGCCCAGGATGTGATCTATCCTGGAAAATGTTCCGTGTGCGCTTGAGAAAAAGCTGAAATTCATTGTTTTGGGGTGAAATGTCCTATAGACATCTATTAGGTCTAACTGGTCTATTGTATCATTTAAAGTTTGTGTTTCCTTGTTAATTTTCTGTTTAGTTGATCTATTCATAGATGTAAGTGGGGTATTAAAGTCTACCACTATTATTGTGTTATTGTTAATTTCCCCTTTCATACTTGTTAGTAACTGTCTTACATATTGTGGTGCTCCTATGTTGGGTGCATAAATATTTATAATGGTTATATCTTCTTCTTCGATTGATCCTTTGATCATTATGTAGTTTCCTTCTTTGTCTCGTTTCACAGCCTTTGTTGTAAAGTCTATTTTATCTGATATGAATATTGCTACTCCTGCTTTCTTTTGGTCTCTATTTGCATGGAATATCTTTTTCTAGCCCTTCACTTTCAGTCTGTATGTGTCCCTCATTTTGAGGTGGGTCTCTTGTAGACAACATATATGGGGTTCTTGTTTTTGTATCCATTCAGCCAGCCTTTGTCTTTCGGTTGGGGTGTTCAACCCATTTACATTTAAGGTAATTATTTATAAGTACGATCCCGTAGCCATTTTCTTTATTGCTTTAGGTTTGAGTTTATACACCCTTTCTGTGTTTCCTGTCTAGAGAAGATCCTTTAGCATTTGTTGGAGAGCTGGTTTCGTGATGCTGAATTCCCTCAGCTTTTGCTTGTCTGTAAAGCTTTTGATTTTTCCTTCACATTTGAATGAGATCCTTGCTGGGTACAGTAATCTGGGCTGTAGGTTATTTTCTTTCCTCACTTTAAGTTTGTCTTGCCATTCCCTCCTGGCCTGAAGAGTTTCTGTTGAAAGATTAGCTGTTATCCTTATGGGAATCCCCTTGTGTATTATTTGCTGCTTTTCCCTTGCTGCTTTTAATATTTGTTCTTTGTGTTTGATCTTTGTTAATTTGATTAATATGTGTCTTGGAGTATTTCGCCTTGGGTTTATCCTGTTGGGGACTCTCTGGGTTTCTTGGGTGATTATTTCTTTCCCCATTTTAGGGAAGTTTTCAACTATTATCTCCTCAAGTATTCTCTCATGGTCTTTCTTTTTGTCTTCTTCTTCTGGGACTCCTATGATTCGAATGTTGGAGTGTTTAACATTGTCCCAGAGGTCTCTAATATTGTCCTCATTTCTTTTAATTCGTTTTTCTTTTTTCCTCTGTTTCGTTTATTTCTACAATTCTATCTTCTAGCTCGCTTATCCTGTCTTCTGCCTCTTTTATTCTACTGTTTGTTCCCTCCAGAGTGTTTCTGATCTCATCTATTGCATTATTCATTGTATATTGACTCTTTTTTATTTCCTCTAAGTCCTTATTAAACCTTTCTTCCATCTTCTCAGTCCTTTTCTCCAGGTTATTTATCTGTAACTCCATTTTGCTTTCAAGATTTTGAATCATTTTCCCCACCAAAATTCGAAATTCTTTATCAGGTAGAATCCCTATGTCTTCCTCTTTTGTTTGTGTTGGTGGGCATTTCTCTTGTTCCTTTACTTGCTGGGTATTTCTCTGCCTCTTCACCTTGCTTATATTACTTTGCTTGGGGTGGCCTTTCCCTCTTCTGGCAGTTTGTGGAATTCTCTTTATTATGTAGTTTCCTCACTGTGTGTGGGGTTGGACGGGTGACTTGTCAAGGTTCTCTGGTTAGGGAAGCTTGTGTCGGTGTTCTGGTGGGTGGAGCTGGATTTCTTCTCTCTGGAGTGCAATGAAGTGTCCAGTAATGAGTTATGAGATGTCAGTGGGTTTGGAGTGACTTTGGGCAGCCTGTATATTGAAGCTCAGGGCTATTTTCCTGTGCTGTTGGAGAATTTGTGTGGTATGTCTTGCTCTGGAATGTATTGACCCTTGGGTGGTGCTTTGTTTTAGTGTAGGTATGGAGCCGTTTGATGAGCTCCTATCGATTAACGTTCCCTGGAGTCAGGAATTCTCTGGCGTTCTCAGGATTCGGGCTTAAGCCTCTTGCCTCTGGTTTATGGTCTTATCCTTGGAGTAGCCTCTAGACCTCTCTATCTGTCATTTCCAAGGTGGTTCCCTCTGTTTTAGCTTCTGTTTGCTGGTCTCTTCAGTGTCTAATTTCTGCCCTGATACTAGGGGGTGTGTGGACACTTTTTAAGGCTCAGTTGTTCAGTCCTGTTCTGGGAAGGGAGGAATGCTGCAGACAAATATCTCTCGCGTCTGTGGGGAGTGCTCGCAGTGTCTCGGCCACACTGGGTTTGCCCCTGCTCACAGCGCGTGTGCTCTCCCAGTCTACACTGCACAGGCTCTAAGTTGCTCTGCCAGGAACTGTCCGAGGCCAGCGCGCGGGTTGTATGCATTTCCCAGGTCTGAGCTTCTCAAGTTCAGGTTCTCGGGTACTCCACAAAGGCGCAGACTTGGTTGGGCCTGCGTTTTGTGCCTTCCCCAGTCCGAGCAGCTCAGGTGACCAGGTGTTTGGCAAGCGCGGTCGCTGCGACTTATTACCTCCCCAGTCCCTGCCACTCGGTTTTCTGGGTGTACAACCAGCGCACCTTCTCAGGCGGATATCCACCAGCCCGAGCCCAAGAAGTCTTGATTAGCAATGAAGCCTGCCTGCAGTTTGGTATCGGATGCCTTTCTGGGGCCTCGGTTGCCCCCTCTGGCTCTGGCTGCCCTCCCTTACCTGTCTCGGCGGGGGGATGGGGGATGGACCGACCGCAGCCGGCTCGCTCTGCTCAGTCCTTTGTTCTGTGAGCAGGGCTGGCGGAGTCTTAGGTTAGAGCTTTCCACCTTTTCGTGGGGAAGCTATCCCAGTCTGCTTTGCTATCGCCAGTTCTCTCAGATTGTTCTCGCGACATTCAAGCCCAGTCCTCTCTCTAAGCAGTTCAGCCGGCTCCTCCCTGCCCAGCCCCCGCTTCCTAATCGCAGATGCAGGCATCTGCGCTGCTTCTCTGCTGGGAGTTACCTTTTAGCGGGTAATCTTCTTTCGAAGACAATGGGATGCTTTTCTGGGTGCCTGATGTCCTCTGCCAGCATTCAGAAGTTGTTTTGTGGACTTTACTCTGCGTTCAAATGTTCTTTTGATGAATTTGTGGGGGAGAGTGTGGTCTCGCTGACCTATTCCTCTGCCATCTTGTTCCTTCTTCTGAGATAGCAACCTTAACAGTGGGATAGCCAGACAGGGGGAAAAAAAATGCAAAACTATTTTTAATATAATCAAATCTTGGAAGATTTTTCCCTATTTACAGAATCAAGTTTAAGCTTATTAGCATGGCATACTTTACTTTCGATATCCTTATTTAATTCTCTGGCTTTTTTTTTTTTTTTTTTTTCACTTTCCCTGGTGACTCATACAGTAAAGAATCTGCCTGCAGTGTGGGAGATCTGGGTTCCATTCCTGGGTCAGGAAGATCCTCTGAAGAAGGGAATGGCTACCCACTCCAGTATTCTTGCCTGGAGAATTCCATAGACAGAGGAGGCTGGCAGGCTACAGTCCATGGGGTCGCATAGAATTGGACATGACAGCAACTAACACTCGCACTTTCATAATTGATTTACAGTCTGTGCCAATCTCTGCTGTACAGCAAAATAGCTCAGTTATACACATATTTGCATTCTTTTTTATATTCTTTTCCCTTATGGTTTATCACAAGATAGTGAATATAGCAAATACTTCCCTGTGTCATACATTTAGACCTTCTTGTTATCAATTCTAAATGTAATAATTTGCACCTACCAACAGCAAGCTCCCAGTCTATCTTTCTCTCTTCTCCCCTACCAACTGCAAATCTGTTCTCTATGTCTATGAGCCTATTTCTGTTTTGTATATAGATTAATTTGTGCCATATCTTAGGTACAAATATGGCACATGACCAGTCCAGTGTAAAGGAGATCAATCCTGGGTGTTCATTGGAAGGACTGATGCTAAAGCTGAAACCTCATGTGATGAGTTGACTCACTGGAAAAGAGTCTGATGCTAGGAAGGATTGGGGGTGGGAGGAGACGGGGACAATAGAGAATGAGATGGCTGGATGGCATCACCAACTCGATGGACATGAGTTTGAGTGAACTCCGGGAGTTGGTGATGGACAGGGAGGCCTGGCGTGCTGTGATTCACAGGGTCGCAAAGAGTCGGACACGACTGAGCGACTGAACTGAACTGAACTGAAGGGATGTCATATGGTATTTGTCTTTCTCTTTTTGACCTACTTCACTTAGTATGATCTTCTCTAGTTGCATCCATGTTGCTGCAATGGCATCATTTCATTTTTCATGACTGAGTAGTATTCCATTGTGTATGTGTACCACATCTTCTTTATTTATTCATCTTTAAATGGACGTTTAGGTTGTTTCCATGCTTTGGCTATCATAAACAGTTCTACTTTCATCTTCTGACGTTATTGCCTTGTACGTCAACCTTTAATAATACTGAATTTCCTAAAAGCCTCTGGGAAGCACCATGTTATTTCTCATCTCTGTGAGTTTTCTCATGGTGTTCTCTCTTCTTGGCATCTAACTTATTTTTTTCCTCCTTCAAGATATCACACTAGTGTCAAAACTTCTCCAGAAACTTTCCTTGAATCTCCAATTGCTCTTAGTATACCTCTTCTGTCTGGCCTTGTTCTGATGTGCACACTTATGGCTTTACTAAATTGAAATTACCTGCTTAGGTTTTTCTCTTCTTCATTAGCCTATAAACTCCTCAAGGGTCAGATTGATCTTGCTCATTTTTACCACCTACCACTGACCACTAAGCTTTTAGCACAATGTCTGAATATAGTCAGTATTATACAAGTTCTTTGAACTTCCCAAAGAATATGGAATAGAATCTGAGAATACTACTTTGAATGAATACAGTTTACCACATTCTAACATGATATGAAACCACAGTATAGTTCTGTGTTTGGGGACATATCCTTGCTTATGAATACTACTGTGTCCCTTGGCCCTTAATCAGTTCAGTTCAGTTCAGTCGCTCAGTCGTGTCCTACTCTCCGCGACCCCATGAATCACAGCACGCCAGGCCTCCCTGTCCATCACCAACTCCCGGAGTACACTCAAACTCATGTCCACAGAGTCGGTGATGCCATCCAGCCATCTCATTCTCCGTCGTCCCCTTCTCCTCCCGCCCCCAACCTTTCCCAGCATCAGAGTCTTTTCCAGTGAGTCAACTCGTCGCATGAGGTGGCCAAAGTATTGCAGTTTCAGCTTTAGCATCAGTCCCTCCAATGAACATCCAGGATTGATCTCCTTTAGAATGGACTGGTTGGATCTCCTTGCAGTATAAGGGACTCTCAAGAGTCTTCTCCAACACCACAGTTCAAAAGCATCGATTCTTCGGCGATCAGCTTTCTTCACAGTCCAACTCTCACATCCATACATGACCACTGGAAAAACCATAGCCTTGACTAGATGGACCTTGGTTGGCAAAGTAATGTCTCTGCTTTTTAATATGCTATCAAGGTTGGTCATAACTTTCCTTCCAAGGAGCAAGCGTCTTTTAATTTCCTGGCTGCAATCAGCATCTGCAGTGATTTTGGAGCCCAAAAAAATAAAGTCTGACACTGTTTCCACTGTTTTTCCATCTATTTCCCATGAAGTGATGGGACCAGATGCCATGATCTTTGTTTTCTGAATGTTGAGCTTCAAGCCAACCTTTTCACTCTCCTCTTTCACTTTCATCAAGAGGCTTTTGAGTTCCTCTTCACTTTCTGCCATAAGGGTAGTGTCATCTGCATATCTGAGGTTATTGATATTTCTCCCGGCAATCTTGATTCCAGCTTGGGCTTCTTCAAGCCCAGCTTTCCTCATGATGTACTCTGCATATAAGTTAAATAAGCAAGGTGACAATATACAACCTTGACGTACACCTTTTCCTATTTGGAACCAGTCTGTTGTTCCATGGCCAGTTCTGACTGTTGCTTCCTGACCTGCACACAGGTTTCTCAAGAGGCAGGTCAGGTGGTCTGGGATTCCCATCTCTTTCAGAATGTTCCACAGTTTATTGTGATCCACACAGTCAAAGGCTTTGGCATAGTCAATGAAGCAGAAATAGATGTTTTTCTGGAACTCTCTTGCTTTCTCCATGATCCAGCGGATGTTGGCAATTTGATCTCTGGTGCCTCTGCCTTTTCTAAAACCTGCTTGAACATCTGGGAGTTCACGGTTTACATACTGCTGAAGCCTGGCTTGGAGAATTTTGAGCGTGACTTTACTAGCGTGTGAGATGAGTGCAATTGTGCAGTAGTTTGAGCATTCTTTGGCATTGCCTTTCTTTGGGATTGGAGTGAAGACTGACCTTTTCCAGTCCTGTGTCCACTGCTGAGTTTTCCAAATCTGCTGGCATATTGAGTGCAGCACTTTCACAGCATCATCTTTCAAGACTTGAAATAGCTCAACTGGAATTCCATCACCTCTACTAGCTTTGTTAGTAGTGATGTTTTCTAAGGCCCACTTGACTTCACATTCCAAGATGTCTGGCTCTAGGTCAGTGATCACGTTATCGTGACTATCTTGGTCGTGAAGATCTTTTTTGTACAGTTCTTCTGTGTATTCCTGCCACCTCTTCTTAGTATCTTCTGCTTCTGTAAGGTCCATACCATTTCTGTCCTTTATCGAGCCCATCTTTGCATGAAATGTTCCCTTGGAATCTCTAATTTTCTTGAAGAGATCTCTTGTTTTTCCTATTTTGTTGTTTTCCTCTATTTCTTTGCATTGATCACTGAGGAAGGCTTTCTTATTTCTCCTTGCTATTCTTTGGAACTCTGCATTCAGATGCTTATATCTTTCCTTTTCTCCTTTGCTTTTCGCCTCTCTTCTTTTCACAGCTATTTGTAAGGCCTCCTCAGACAGCCATTTCGCTCTTGTGCATTTCTTTTCCATGGGGATGGTCTTGGTCCCTGTCTCCTGTACAATGTCATGAACCTCCGTCCAGAGTTCATCAGGCACTCTATCTATCAGATCGAGTCCCTTAAATCTATTTCTCACTTCCACTGTATAATCATAAGGGATTTGATTGAGGTCATATCTGAATGGTCTAGTGGTTTTCCCTACTTTCTTCAATTTAAGTCTGAATTTGGCAATAAGGAGTTCATGATCTGAGCCACAGTCAACTCCTGGTCTTGTTTTCGCTAACTGTATACAGCTTCTTCATCTTTGGCTGCAAAGAATATAATCAATCTGATTTCGGTATTGACCATCTGGTGATGTCCATGTGTAGAGTCTTCTCTTGTGTTGTTGGAAGAGGGTGTTTGCTATGACCAGTGCATTCTCTTGACAAAACTCTATTAGCCTTTGCCCTGCTTCATTCCGTGCTCCAAGGCCAAATTTGCCTGTTACTCCAGGTTTTTCTTGACTTCCTACTTTTGCATTCCAGTCCCCTATAATAAAAAGGACATCTTTTTTGGGTGTTAGTTCTAAAAGGTCTTGTAGGTCTTCATAGAACCGATTAACTTCGGCTTCTTCAGCATTACTGGTTGGGACATAGGCCTGGATTACTGTAATATTGAATGGTTTGCCTTGGAAACGAACAGAAATCATTCTGTCATTTTTGAGATTGCATCCAAGTACTGCATTTTGGACTCTTTTGTTGACCATGATGGCTACTCCATTTCTTCTAAGGGATTCCTGCCCACAGTAGTAAATATAATGGTCATCTGAGTTAAATTCACCCATTCCAGTCCATTTTAATTCACTGATTCCTAGAATTTCTATGTTCACTCTTGCCATCTCCTGTTTGACCACTTCCAGTTTGCCTTGATTCATGGACCTAACATTCCAGGTTCCTATGCAATATTGCTCTTTACAGCACCGGACCTTGCTTCTATCACTGGTCACATCCACAACTGGGTATTGGTTTTGCTTTTGCTCCATCCTTTTATTCCTTCTATAGTTATTTCTCCACTGAGCTCCAGTAGCATACTGGGCACCTACCGACCTGGGGAATTCCTCATTCAGTATCCTATCATTTTGCCCTTTGTTACTGTTCATGGGGTTCTCAAGGCAAGTATACTGAAGTGGTTTGCCATTCCCTTCTCCAGTGGACCACATTCGGCTGTGGTCCATGTGATCACATCGGCTAGTTTCCTGTGATTATGATTTCAGTTTGTCTGCCCTCTGATGCCCCCTAGCAATACCTACCGTCTTATTTGGGTTTGTCTTACCTTGGTTGTGGAAAATCTCTCCACAGCTGCTCCAGCAAAGTGCAGCCGCTGTACCTTACCTTGGACGAGGGGTATCTCCTCAAGGCCGCCCCTCCTGACCTTGAACGCGGAGTAGCTCCTCTCGACCCTCTTGCGCCCGCGCTGCCACCGCCTGTTGGACGTGGGGCAGCTCCTCTCGGCCGCTGGCCCTGGCCTCAGGCGTGGGGTAGCTCCTCACGGCTGCACCTCTTTGCGTGGTTCGTTGCGCCGGGTCCGCCGGGGCCGGCGTCTCTCGCGTCGCGTCGGCGCCGCCGGGGCCGGCGTCTCTCGCGTCGCGTCGGCGCCGCCGTTCATTAATTACTTGTTGGATAAATTAAATAAGTATTTTAGTTCTTGATTCACACATAAATCACCCAGATTTTGAACTGCTTGTTACACTGAATGCTTAGAGAATGCCAAAGTTTGCCAACCGACAGTGGGTACACCAAATTCAGTCTATAGACATGTTTTATATATTTGAAAAACTGACTCAGTATTTAACAGTGTTTCAATTGAAGAGCCAGATATCTGCCTCATCTTTTAAAAATCTCAAGATTTTTTAGGGGTAATATGAGATGGCGTTCACACATGGCAGCAATAGACTGAAACTGAGTAGTGACTTCTTTCTTGGGTTGCTCTGTCGTGATCCCTATGACTACTTTTAAGATCCTTGACAGGCAAGCTGCATGTCAGTTCTGTTTATCACCATGCACTGTTTTCCTCATTGAAGATAAATAATTTTCTGAAAAGGCGGAAGAGCATAGTGGTTTAGGCCTCTGGAGCTAGATTGCCAGGGTTCAGATCCTAGCTCTGCCACTTATTAGTCACTTTCTACCTCTGACTTTTAGCAGTTACTCTCCGTAACTCAGTTTCCTTATCTATAAAATGGAGGTAACAGTGACACTTGTCCCATAGGATTATTGTAATGATTAGCTAAGTTAATATATGTGGAGGACGTAAAACAGTGTCCGGCACATAGTAAACATTATATGTAGTAATTATTATTATTAGTCATATCTTTATGAAATGTGGAGAATGGAAAACAAACCAAGAGAGGTTTATGTGTTTCAAGAGTATGTGTCTCCAAAGAGGTAAGAGACAATTTCATTTGTTCAATACAGTGATATACAGCCCTCTTTGCTTATTTGCATTATTGCCTGTACCTGGAGGAATTCAACTTTGTAACACGTGTTTGGAATATGCCCTTAACAGCTTGAAAATGCAAAATAATTGTTGATTTGTATCTAGAAGCACCTGCTGTTTTTCTTATTCCTTTCATCACAGATAATCAGTATTTCATTTGTAAAGTATGAATATTGATTTAGAAGTTAAAAGTCAATTGGAAGTACTTTCACATTTTATTTTAGGGAAACATGCAGAATTCTTGGATTACAACAGGTGAAGACTCTAGGGTGGATGAAGCTGCAAAGAGATCATTTTCATGTGGCAATGCTGATACTATCAAAGTTGCTTCTGCTGTTGAGGCTGAAAAATGGAAACTAGAACTGGTGAGTATTTGGGTACTTTTTTCATATGCATCTACATTTTTGGTACTTTTTTATTGTGGTAAATATATATATAACACAAAATTTGCTATTTTAACCATTTAAAATTTTAAATGTACAATTATTTACACTAAGTACATTCACAGTGTTGTTCAAGCATAAACAGTACTCATTTCCAGAATATTTTCATCATCCCAAACAAAAACTCTACCAATTAAATAATAACTTCCATTTCCCTCTTCCCACAACCCTTGGTAACATTTTATGCTTTATGTGAGTTTATCTATTCTATACTTCACTTAAGTGTTTCTCATTTTGTCTGGCTTATTTCATTGAGCATAGAGTTTTCAAGTTTCATCCATGTTGTAATGTGTATCATAATTTCATATCTTTATAAGGGTGAATAATATTCCCCTGTACATATATGCCACACTTTGTTTTTCCTTTTATCTGTTAATAGATTTTTGGGGAGTTTCAACCTATTGTCTGTTGTAAGGCTGATATGGACATTGATGCACAAGTATCTGTTTGAGATCCTTCTTTCGAATATAATCAGAAAAGCAATTGTTGGATCATTTGGTAATTCTTCATTTTTTTTTCTGCTTCTCAGATTCAATTATTTCAATTGTTCTGTCTTCAAATTTTCAGATTCTTTCTTCTGCTGCCCAAATCTCTAAAATCTCTTTAGTGAATTTTTTATTTCAGTTTTTGTTTTTCTCAGCTCCAGAATTTATTTGGTTCTTTTCTATAATTTGTTTTCCTGACTTCCTTTAGTTCTTTGTTCATATTTTCTCTTAGCATTCTGAGTGTCCTTAGGCAGTCATTTTTAAGTTTTCGTCTAGTAAGTCTGATGTCGGCAGTTTCATAGGCATGGTTCCTGTCAATTTATTCTGTTTAATTGAGTGAGCCACGTTTTCCTCTTTCTTTGTATGCCTACTGATTTTTTGTTGTTGAAAATTGGGCGTTAAACTGTTGTATGTGATAACTCTGGAAATCAGATACCCTATTTTTTTAAGGTTTGATGTCTTTTTTCTTGTTGGAGGCTGTCATAGTCCTTTAAAGAATTTTCCAAGCTATTTCTATAAAAACTATTTCTTGTTGTGTGTGATCACTGAGATCTCTGTTCCATTAGCTCATATTCAGCTGATGTTTGAGAGATTTCCTTGACTGCCAGCAGCTGAAACAAACAACAACAAGAGCACCAAGAAGCCCCCCCAAAATAGAACAGCCAACTCTCCAAATCTTTGTGCTTTGACTGTGCTGGACTTTACCTTACAGTTATACCTGCTCTGAGCCTAGAGATCAACCTGAAGTGAAAGCTTCAGGTCTTCTTAGGACTTTTCTGAGAATGCATTGTCCCTGGGCATGTTTGTGGCTTTCTAAACTCCCCATATATATAGATGCTTCTGAATGTCCCAATTTCCCAATGAGTCTAAAATAATTATATTTTAAGATCAAATGATACTTTTAAATCCTCTGATCTGAGTGAAAATAATGGAATGATGGAACCAAAAATGGAATGTTCCAGGGGAAGATATAATGAATCATAGTTCCACTCTCATTATTATCCACAGGTTTTGTTGTTAAATTTTTCTAAAGGCTCTTTACGGCCCAAATTTCCTTGCTCCTCATTCCCTAATCCAAGCTTTTTTCTAGTATTTAGGAAAGAGTTCCTTTCTTAAAAAAAAATCAGAAAGACTAAGTAAATTATATGTTTTTTTTCCAACTGAATAAGCTATGATAGCTACTTAATACTCATAGGATTAAGACCAATCTCCCAAGCCATCTGCTATTTTCTTCAAACTACATTTCCAGACTCGCTCCTCATTCTTCTGTCATTCTCACAAGTATTGGCTATAAGCACACAGACCACTCACTTCTTGCTACTTCATAAGCTTATTTCCCAGTTCCATTTCTCTTTGAAGAATTGACTTTGGCTTATGCGATAATCCCTGCCTAAAATGCTTCCTTCGTATCCTCTACCTATTGAAATGTTTACCTACCAAACTTGGTTCAAATGTCCCATCCCATCCTACCTTCCCTAATTACATGCTTCCATCCCTCCTTTTCCCACATTAGAATTAGTTTCCCTCTTATGTCTTCTCTTAGTGTTCTATTTATAACTATTGTAGATTCACTTGTTTATCCTGTTTATGTCAAAGGTCAGTCTCTGCTTCTGTGTGCTTTATGTTCCAAGTCTTCCTCACTTCTTTCAAGGATTTCACTCTTGCGCGTATCTCCTCTTGCTCTTGTACCTTTTATCCTTCTTAACTGGGTTTTTAGCAAAATATGTGCTATACTAGCTCCTGTCTTTTTTTTTTTTTCCTGGTTATATCCTATTTTTAATTTAATAATGTCACATTCAAACTTTACCTCTCAGATGCCACTTCTAACAAAAACAAAATCCTTCCCTAGACAGAAGCTGTGTTTTACTTGCAGGTCAGTTCTCTGACCACCCCCCAACCAAATACACATTTTATATAAAGCAGTTCAGCTTTCTTAAGTTAGTATTTACCAGCTAACTCAGTGTTACAGAATAATAAAAAATTACTTCCACTTTACAGCAAAGATATATATTGCGGCTCTACTGAAGCAACATATACATGCTGAAACTAAGAATTAGAAAAGCAAAAGGGTCCATTCAACACATAGCAGCTTATATCTAAATATATACATGTATGTATATGTTTTCACAGTTAAATTTTAGAAAAAAAATTTACATTTGATATGTTCAGAAATATTTCTAAGGTCTATAAATAATATTTTAAAAGTTCAACTGATCAAAATGAAATACAAGAATGTATCAAATTAAATAAATCTCCTAAACCTTGAAGTCAGTAAAGTTTGAGGTTTGTGTAAAGTGTATTCAGTCCCTAATACTAGGGAAGGCAGTGTCCTCTAAATACGGTAGGAGAGAAACTCTAAAATTTTGGAAGGAACCGGCAGCTCCTGGACTTCTTGGGTGGGCATCACTCTCCAGATTGACATGCGACATAAATGTTGAAGGCTAGGGACTTGCCCAAAAATACACACTTCCATCATGTGTCCCAGCAGCTAAAACACTGCCATCAGTAGAAAAGGCACAGCAAAGACCATTGCTCAAAGGTGCAACTTGCACAGGATAATCCTCATCAATTCTCCAGAACCTCACCATTTTATCATCAGCAAGGCTTGCAATGTGCAGTCCATCATGACTAAACGATACAGATCGTACCCATCGGTCATTTGCTCCTCCAGCAAATATTGGAGTGGGTGGGGGAAACAGGTGCCCAAATTCCATCAGAATGGCTCCAGTGTGTGGATCCCAGATATACACTCGAGTATCATAAGATGCCGTAGCCAGCAATGCTCCATCAGGAGAAAAGTCACAAGCTACAACATCATGGTGATGTCCCTCTAGTTTTCGTATCATGGTGTACTTATCCATATTCCAAAGGAAAACTGCTTTATTGGCTCCCACTGAACACAGCATAGAAGAGTCAGGAGAGAATGCACAGCTATACACCCAGTTCTGATGGCCCCGCAATACTTTCATCATGTTTCCATCATCTTTCAGGTCCCACACTCTCAGAGTTTTGTCTCTTGAAGCTGACACCAGGATCAAGCTCCCATCTGGAGCAAAAGTTAAATCTCTGACCACTTCAGTATGATCTACCAAGTTAAGGAGGAGTTTTCCTGTATATACATCCCATATTTTGATACGTCCATTGTTTAACCCTGTGGCAAGGAGTAGCTGATCTTGTCCAAATCTGAACCGATGCCATTCTATATTTACACAGCGACTCTGTTTCTCTGGAACTGACGATCCAAAAGCAAGACTCCAGACTATATCACCACAGTCTATAATATGTTCACGGGGCTTATTTTTCTGACCACCATCACTGTTTTGTCTTGATAATCTTAAACTACTTGAATTGGTGATATTCTTGGTGCCATGAAAGAGAAAGTTCTTAAGGCACTGGGACCATGGAACAAGCTTTACTGTGCGATGTCCTTGTGACCAGGCAAAGTTGAACCATCTGGGGCAAAAGCAACAGTCCAATTTTCACTACCACATTTCTTGTCAAAAGGGGCTGCTGGAGCTAAAAGTTCACCTATAGTACGTGATCTCACTGCACGCTGCCGAGAGCAGACGAGACACTGGAGACCTAGCTCCTGTCTTAAAGCAAACAAACACAAAATATATTCTCTTCATCTTACATTCCCTTTGAACTATCACCCAGCTACTCCCCTTCATACCAAAGGCTTTCGAAGCAGTTGTCTATACTCACGCCTCTGTTCCTCACTGCCCATTCTTTCTTCAGCATACTTTATTTGAGCTCCCCCCGCATATTCCCCTAAACCATTTCTTTTCAAGGTCATTAATAACCTCCACATATCAAACTTCATCTTCCTTCCTCATCTCAGAGCAGCATTCTATAAAACATACATTAGTTGGTCATGCCATCCTTTGATGTTTCTAATGACATAATTTAACATAAATTCAGAAAAGTATGCAAAATAAAAATGTACAGCTTTAGGATTTACCTCCAAATGAACAACCATGTAATTGTCCCTGTAAGATGTCTAACATTACCATGTCCCACAAGCCCTCTTCATGCCCACTCCCAGTTACCACCTCTCATTCTCTTAAAGCTAAACACTAGCTTGACTTTTATGAAAATTGATCCCTAAGCATGATCCCCAGACATTCAAACTGATTTCTGCCTGGTTTTTAAAATATTACATAAATTGAATCACATAGTACTTATTCTTTTTTGTGTAGCTATTTTTCAGTATTATATTTGATAGATTCATATATATTTTTAGTAGCATGTGTTAGAAGTTTATTCATTTTCATTGATAGATCTACTATATGAATATAACAGAATTATGTATTTATGTATTGTTGACGTATATTTGTATTTTTCCAGTTTGGGGATATTGTGATTATTGCTGCTATGAGCATTCTTTTATATGTCTGTTGGTGTGCATTGTACACATTTATGTTGGGTATATACCTTGGAGTGTCATTGTTGGTCATAGTGTATGTATAGGCTCAATTTGAGTAAATAAGGGCAAACTTTTCCAAGGTGATTTTTTTATTAGTTGACACTTCTGTCAGCATCATGAGTGACATTGCTCCATATCCTTGCCAACACTTGATATTCTGTTTTTTTGGTGGTTTTTATTTTCATTTCTCTGATTTCTCATGTGATTGAGTATCTTCTCATATATCTATTGGCCATTTGATGTCCTTTTTTGTGACATGCCTGTTCAAATGTCCTACTTATTTTTTTGAATTATCTGACAATATTTTTTTAAAGCTCTTCATTTGAGTATAAGCCCATTATTGGTTACCTCTATTGGAACATATTTTCTTATTTTTAGTGGTTTGTCTTGGAACTCTCATGATAGGTTTCTTTTTTCTCTTTCTTTCTTGGTTAGAATTTCTTAATTTTAATGTGGTCCAATTTACCAGTGTTTTCCCTTTATTTTTTAGTATCTTTTGTGTCCTGTATAAAAAAGTATTTCCCTACCCCCAAGACCATCAGGTATTCTGAAGATATTCTCCTATATTATCTTTCAGAAACCTTATAATCTTGCTTTTTACATTTAGAACCACAGTGTACATGGAATTTATTTTTGTATCTGGTAGGAAGTGTAGGGGGTTACTTTTCCTATCGGGTTATTTGTATATCCCAGCATCATCTGTTGAGAAGACAGTCATTTGCCTGACACCTTTGTTATAAATCAAGGGTGCATATATGTGTGAGTCTGTTTCTGGGCTTTATGTTTTATTTCCTTGGTGTCTGTGTTACTACTTCTTCGTGCTATTGCCATCCTGTCTTGATTCTTATAATCTTCTATCTGGTAGACCAAGTCTTCCAACATTTTTCTTAGAGCTAAAGAATGTCCTATTTCTTGCCTTTTGCATTTCCAAATACGTTTATAATTAGTTAGCTTTCAAAAAGCCATAAAGTAGTTTTGATTAAGATTACATTAAAGGTATAGGTCATTTGTGGGAGGAAGAATTGATATCTTATGATAATATATTGTCTAATAGTAAAATTACGTATCACTCTATTTAGGTCATCTTGAATTTTTGTGAGTTTTTTATAGTTTTCTGAATAAAGGCCTTACACATCTTTCTTTAGAATTAACCTCTAGATTTTTTTACAGTATTATCATAAGCAATATACATATTTAAAATTTTCATTTTCTTATTCTTCAGTGCTGCTGCTGCTGCTAAGTCACTTCAGTCGTGTCCGACTCTGTGCAACCCCATGGACGGCAGCCGACCAGGCTCCGCTGTCCCTGGGATTCTCCAGCAAGAACACTGGAGTGGGTTGCCATTTCCTTCTTCAGTGCTAGAATATAGAAAAGCCCATGGTTTTTGTATTTTGACTGACTCCTACTTGCTTTTGATTAGTGTTATCAATGTATTTTTTTCTATTTTACTTTTAACATACTTATGTCTTCATATTTAATATGGGTTTCTTTTGGACAGCACATAGTTGAGTTTTGCTTTCTTTATCCAATCTGACAATATCTGTCCTTTAAACGTTATTATGTGTATGCTGCTGCTGCTAAGTCGCTTCAGTCGTGTCTGACTCTGTGCGACCCCATAGACGGCAGCCCACCAGGCTCCCCTGTCCCTGGGATTCTCCAGGCAAGAACACTGGAGTGGGTTGCCATTTCCTTCTACAATGCATGCAAGTGAAAAGTGAAAGTGAAGTCTCTCAGTCGTGTCCGACTCTTCACGACCCCATGGACTGCAGCCTACCAGGCTCCATCCATGGGATTTTCCAGGCAAGAGTACTGGAGTGGGGTGCCATTGCCTTCTCCGTATTATGTGTACACTTTAAAATCTACTATCTTGTTATGTCTTTTTTTCCCCTTCTGCTATTTCTTCACCTTTTCTTCTTTTTCCTTTCCTGCCTTCTTTTGAATTAGTTGAACATTTAATGTTCCATTTTATTTCCTTTTCTCACTCTGGAAGAATCTTTAGCACCAGCATTCACCTGGTTTTGTTCAAGTCAACAACCCAGGGTTATTTTTAATGTCTTTTTCTCCCCCACATCTATTCAGTCATAAAATTCTGTCAGTTTTACATGAGTAGATAGAACTCCTAGAGGGGAACATAAGAAAATCATTCTATGACATAAATCTTAGCAATATTTTCTTAGATCAGTATCCCAAGGCAAAAGAAATAAAAGCAAAAATAAAGAATTGGGACCTAAAAACTTGTATTATGCAAAGGAAACCAACAACAAAACCTAGAGCATAGTGGAAAATATCAGCAAACTGTGTGATCAACAAGGGGTTAATATCCAAAGATAGAAATATCCCATAACTCAATACCAAAAAAAAAAAAAAAACAGACAACCCAATCAAAAATGGACAGAGGTCCCAGATAGGCATTTTTCCAAAGAAGATATATAGATGACCAACAGGCACATAAAAATAGATTATTAGAGAAATGCGAATCAAAGCCTTAGTGAGGTATCACTTCACATTAGTCAGAATGGCTATCATCAAAAAGTATACAAATAATAAATGCTGGGGAGTTGTGGAGAGAAGGGAACCCTTGTGCCCTGTTAGTGGGAATGTAAATAGGTGCAGCCACTATGGGAAATAGTATGGAGGTTCTCTGAAAAACTCAAAATAGAGCTACCATATGATACCCACTCCTGAGTATTTATCCTCCCCAAAAATGAAACCTCCTGTTTGAGAAGACTCATGCCCCCCAGTGTCCATAGCATCATTGTTTACAATAGCCAAGACATGGAAGCAACTCGTGTCCATCAGCAGACAATTGGCTTAAAATATATTGTTTATATATATGATGGAATATTCAGTTCAGTTCAGTCGCTCAGTCGTGACCGACTCTTTGCGACTCCATGAATCACAGCACGCCAGGCCTCCCTGTCCATCACCAACTCCTGGAGTTCACTCAAACTCATGTCCATCGAGTCAGTGATGCCATCCAGCCATCTCATTCTCTGTTGTCCCCGTCTCCTCCCACCGCCAATCCCTCCTAGCATCAGACTCTTCCAGTGAGTCAACTCGTTGCATGAGGTGGCCAAAGAATTGGAGTTTCAGCTTTAGCATCAGTCCTTCCAATGAATACTCAGGATCGATCTCCTTTAGAATGGACTGGTTGGATCTCCTTGCAGTCCAAGGGACTCTCAAGAGTCTTCTCCAGCACCACAGTTCAAAAGCATCAATTCTTCGGCGATCAGCTTTCTTCACAGTCCAACTCTCACATCCATACATGACCACGAGAAAAACCATAGCCTTGACTAGACGGACCTTTGTTGGCAAAGGAATGTCTCTGCTTTTTAATATACTATCTAGGTTGGGCATAACTTTCCTTCCAAGGAGTAAGTGTCTTTTAATTTCCTGGCTGCAATCAGCATCCTCAGTGATTTTGGAGCCCAAAAAAATAAAGTCTGACACTACTCTGCCATAAAGAGAATGAAATCTTGTCATTTGTAGCAACATGGATGGACCTAGAAAATATCATACTTAGTGAAAAAAGAGAAATACAAATTCTATATGATACCATTTTTACGTGAAATCTAAAAAAAATAATAACAAGTAAATCTATATACAAAACAAACAGACTCACAGACATAGAAAACAAATTATGGTTGACAAAGGAGAGAGGGAGTGAAGGAGGGACAAATTAGGAGTATAGGATTAACAGATACAAACTACTATGCATAAAATAGATAGGCAACAAGGATTTACTGTGTAACACAGGGAATTATATTCAGTATCTAATAATAACCTATAATGGAACATATTTGGAAAACTCAACAGTGGTCACAGGAATGGAAAAAGTCAGTTTTTATTTCAATCCCAAAAGAGGGCAATGCCAAAAAATGTTCAAACTACCACACAATTGCACTCGTTTCACATGCTAGCAAAGTAATGCCCAAAATTCTCCAAGCACGGCTTCAAAAATATGTGAACCATGAACTTCCAGGTGTTCAAGCTAGGTTTAGAAAAGGCAGAGGAACCAGAGATCAAATTACCAACATATGCTAGATCATTGAAAAAGCAAGAGAATTCTAGAAAAGCGTCAATTTCTGCTTTATTTATTACACCAAAGCTTTTGACTGTGTAGATCACAACAATCTGGAAAATTCTTCAAGAGGTGGGAATACCAGACCACCTTACTTGCCTCCTGAGAAATCTGTATGCAGGTCAAGAAGCAACAGTTAGAACTGGACATGGAACAACAGACTGGTTCCAAATTGGGAAAGGACTACATCAAGGCTGTGTATTGTCACCCTGCTTACTTAACTTATATGCAGAGTACATCATGCAGAATGCTGGGCTGGATGAAGCACAAGCTGGAATCAAGACTGCCGGGAGAAATATCAATAACCTCAGATATGCAGATAGCATCATTCTTATGCCAGAAAGTGAAGAGGAACTAAAGAGCCTCTGATGAAAGTGCAAGGGAAGAGTGAAAAATCTGGCTTAAAACTCAACATTCACAAAATGAAGATCATGGCATCTGGTCCAACCACTTCATGACAAATAGATGGGGAAACAGTAGAAACAGTGACCGACTTTGTTTTCTTGGGCTCCAAAATCACTGCAGATGGTGACTGCAGCCTTGAAATTCAAAGACGTTTGCTCCTTGGAAGAAAAGCTATCACCAACCTAAACAGTATATTAAAAAGCAGAGACATTACTTTGCCAACAAAGGTCCATCTTGTCAAAGCTAGGGTTTTTCCAGTAGTCATGGATGGATGTGAGAGTTGTACTATAAAGAAATGTGAGCACCAAAGAATTGATGCTTTTGAACTGTGGTGTTGGAGAATACTCTTGAGAGTCCCTTGGACTGCAAGGAGATCCAACCATTCTATCCTAAATGAAATCAGTCCTGAATATTCATTGGAAGGACTGATGCTGAAGCTGAAGCTCCAATTCTTTGGCCACCTGATGCGAAGAACTGACTCATTGGAAAAGCCCCTGATGCTTGGAAAGATTGTAGACAGGAGGAGTAGGGGATAACAGAGAATGAGATGGTTGGAAGGCATTACCAACTTGATGGGCATTAGTTTGAGCAAGTTGGTGATAGAGAGGGAAGCCTGGCGAGCTGCAGTTGATGGGGATGCAAAGAGTCAGACACAACTGAGCAACTGAACTGAACTGAAATCACTTGACTGTACACCTGAAACACTTAATATTGTAAATCAACTATACTTAATAAAAATAAAATTTAACACTAAATCAAGAGAAAAAAATTCTATGAATTATGCTTGTTTACAGCTTTGTACTGTAAATATTTTCTATGTTTGCTGCTTGATTACTCTTTTTTTAACTTTTTATTTTATATTGGAGTATCGCCAATTAACAATGTTACGATAGTTTCAGGTGTACAGCAAAGGGACTCAGCCATACATATACATGTATCCATTCTCCCTTAAACTCCCCTCCCATCTGGGTGGCCACATAATGTTGAGCAGAGTTCCCTGTGCTACACAGTAGGTCCTTGTAGGTTATCCATTTTAAATATAACAGTGTATACATGTCGATCCAAGCTCTATAACTATCTCTTTCCCCCCATTCTTCCCCCTAATGGCAAACATTAGTTCATTCTCTAAGTCTGTGAGTCTGTTTCTGTTTTGTAAGTAGCTACTTCATTACTCTTGTTCATCAGCTTATCTCTTATTTATTTGCAATGTCTTCATTTGTGATGATCCCTTTTACATATCCTTCAGTGTAATATAAGATTCAATGCTGATAAAAAGATTTAAATATTCATCCAGTGCTTCAGCTATGTAGAGACTTTTATTTAGTTGTATGTACTAAATAAAAGTCTTCATATTTTTATTCTTCTCACTGACCACCTTACCTAATCAGCTCATTTCTATCTACTCTCCCGTCTAGCATTCTACATTCTAGTGATACTGAATTACTTATTGACCAGATATATAGCACACTTTCTCCAGACACTGTGCCTTTTGCTCTAGTGGAAATTATTCAAGTCTTAGCATCTCTTCAAATGAAGCCTTCTCTACTTCTCTTCAGCTAAATTAAAAATTCCTGCCTTTTCTATTTTATTTTACCTTCTGTATTTTCACTGGAGTAAATTGTATATAATTATTATATTTGTTCATCTGTCTTGCTATTTCTGCTTAGAATATAAGCTCTTGGAGATAGCAGTGTTTTTATCTTAGAATTAAAGAAAAACTGGATATCAGCTAAGGCTTGTGGATTATCACTTTGGTCTCTCATACTGTGATTTATAACTTTTATCATTCATCTAACACATATTAATATTTTTTGGTGTGTCAGCTAGGCAGCAATCACAATGGGAGATTTCAAGAAGATTTGATCCTTGCCCTCATGGACTTTACGGGCTATAATTGGTTTTGCCCAGAGTCATACTTTTAAAAATAAGAACTGGTGTATGCAGTTTTGAAAAAAAAAAAAACTTTTTTATTAGTAATCACCATTTTATGATTCAGTAGTTCTTTGCAGGCTTTCACCCAATAAAAATAGAGTGTTTGTAGTGGAAAAGGGAAAGTGGTTCCAGAGAGGGCACATTGATTTTCCTCCTGGGTAAAAATAAATAACTGATTTTCATATTGATAATTAAAACACAGGACATGGACAACATGTGCATTTTTTTTCTTTTCTAAAGGAGAGACTAAAACTTACTTATGAGGAAAAGAGTGAAATCCTGGAATCTCAATTGACGTTTCTGAGGTAAAGTATTATCATCTACTTAAAGTCATTGGCAAAACCATAATGATCTTAAAAATATGTTTGAATGTTTACTGAAATTTCAGTTTTAGTCAATATAGTCAATATAGTAATTGTTTGCTGTTATTTTATATGCACTACATGAAATTTCCTCAGATTAGTAAAGGCTAAAGTGATTTGTGAGGTCCTTTTTCAAATCCCATGTCAAAGAAATGTGAGCTAAATTATAAATTTTGTCCCTTCATCAGTTGTAAAATATTATGTTTTCATATAGAAAAAGGAATTAGTAGCTCTTCTTATAGAAATTATGCTTTTAAAATAAAATAATGTAAATAAAGCACTGTAATTTTCAAATTACAAGCAAGTAGTTTTTTTTCCTTCTGCAGGAGGTCTTCATCTAATTTTAAAATTGCAACAGTAGTATAATAGTTTGAATTTTTATATCCTTGGCAGATTTGAGTATATACAAATTTTCATGTACTTTTTAATATGTTTTCAAAAATCCCAATAAAGCCTATATATTATAGATTAACCATTAGTGATTTGTTCTATATTATGAGTAGGAGAAGATACAGGAATTAATTTTTTAAGTTAAAGGTTAATTGAAATAATGGTAATAAAATCTTTTCTAATGAAATAACCTTTAAAATATTTTTATAATTTTATTTTAGTAAATTTTATTTTTGAAATAAAATTTAACAGGCCATATATTGTCTAGAGCTATAACTAAAGTACTACCAAGAACCAGAACATATGGCTTTTTGCTACAAATGTAGATATTCATTTATTTTAATATATTCTTACACCTTTCATGCCTTGTAAGGTTGAGGATTTCTGTAGAGACTCTTGATTTTTCATGAAGAAACCTAAACTTTTATAAGATGGTCTAATTTTTGCTTTCTTGCTTTGCTATAGTTTGATTTATATTGTGTTTTGGTTCTTCAGTATTTAGTGATATATTTCTAGCTCATTATTTTATGGGAATATGACTTATTTTGTTCCATTCACAATTCTACTATGCAGTCTTGCATTGCATTAAAATATCACCTTTCAATGGACCAGACTTTGTTCCCTGCATTCTTCTGTTTCTTCATTTTCTTTTCGCATAATTTAAGATTATTTAAAGAAACATTTTCTTAAAGAAAGAAAATCACTGCTCTTGGAAACTCTAGTTTTATGTTACCTATTTTTTAAATTTTCTGTTTGCCTTTTCATGTAACTGAATCTACTTGAGTGTTTTGAATTTGAAGCTGACAGAAATAGTAATGGAGACTCTTTGACTTTGGAATGTACTTCTGAAGTTCTTTTTACAAAGCTTTCGAAAGTTAGACTGTTGTTCGAAAGTGACTGTTGTTCAGTCACTAAGTTGTGTCCAACTCTTTGTGACCACATGGACAGCAATATGTCAGGCTTCTCTGTCCTTCACCATGTCCCAGAGTTTGCTCCAGCTCATGTCCATTGAGTTGGTGATGCCATCCAACCATCAGACTTTTTCTACATGATACTTAAAAGGAAACATTATATTGTAGATATTATCTTGGGAAAAAGATATAAACAGCTCCTTTTTTTCTGCTTCAGAGTGTCATTAGATTTGCTTTTTTTTTTTAACCCTTAGGTGGCCCATAGATCTTTTCCACCTCTTCCAGGCTGTCTGAAAGCCCCCCAAATCCCAAGAGTCGATGAAGTGTGTAACAGCCAGATGTCTTGACTGTTGGCTTCACCTTTGTGACAGGGAACAAATTAGGATGGCTATAGATCCATGAATTTTTCTATAGAGAGTAGTCGAAGCCAGAGATAAACTGCCTGGCTTCTGCAATCTTAAGAATTTAAGAACAGTTTCTTTAAGTTAGGACTTTTTTAAAAAGAATACAATATGAAAGGGATATGTGTGCAAGAAAGCTCAGTTACCTAAGTTGACTTTACAAAAGCTTTTTAGGGAAGGGGAAGGAAAATACAATCCATTTAATCCTTAACAGATCAACATAGAGAAAAACCTTATCCAGGAACTATCCCATTAAAACAAACAAACAAAGGAAGAACACACACACACAATTCCTCTGCCCTTTCATTATCAAGCTGTATATTTCCAGCTAACAGCTGCTACTTGTGAAATCTTATGTCTGTCGAATTCTGACTTCTTTCTGTAGCCCACTCTCAGTTCTTTGTAGAACTTTGTGGTTAGTTGATTTTTTTTACTGAAGAAAAATGGGCAGTAACATGTGTAAAATCCATGTCCTTTATGCAATCTTTTAAGGTTCTCTTTATAAATTTTAAAGAGTTAATACTTGAAATAGGATATTTCTCTCAATTTAAGGATATTGTGTTATCCCTTTATTGAGATAAACTATTTAGGATTTGTATTTGGAATTTTATTTTTGGGAAGCGATGGAATCCCTTGAAAAGAGAACCAGTATCGGAGGCACACTCAGTTCAGTTCAGTTCAGTCACTTAGTCGTGTCCGACTCTTTGCGACCCCATGAACCACAGCACGCCAGGCCTCCCTGTCCATCACCACTCCCGGAGTTCACTCAAACTCATGTCCATCGAGTCGGTGATGCCATCCAGCCATCTCATTCTCTGCCGTCCCCGTCTCCTCCTACCCCCAATCCCTCCTAGCATCAGACTCTTTTCCAGTGAGTCAACTCGTCGCACGAGGTGGCCAAAGTATTGGAGTTTCAGCTTTAGCATCAATCCTTCCAATGAACACCCAGGATTGATCTCCTTTAGAATGGACTGGTTGGATCTCCTTGCAGTCCAAGGGACTCTCAAGAGTCTTCTCCAGCACCACAGTTCAAAAGCATCAATTCTTTGGTGATCAGCTTTCTTCACAGTCCAACTCTCACATCCATACATGACCACGGGAAAAACCATAGCCTTGACTAGACGGACCTTTGTTGGCAAAGTAATGTCTCTGCTTTTTAATATGCTATCTAGGCTGGTCATAACTTTCCTTCCAAGGAGTAAGTGTCTTTTAATTTAAGGGTCAATTTGGATAATCACATCTACATCTCAGGATTGTGGTAAGAATTAATAAATTATTGTATAAAAAGCACCTAATAAGGTAAACATCAGTAAATGATAGTAATTATCACTGTGATGATACATTTAAAAGTAGTATTCTTTTACCTGGACATTTAAAAAAAATTTTAATAAGATGATAATTGCTTTACTATGTTGTATTGGTTTCTGCATCACAACAGTGTGAATCACTGTTATATACAATGATTATATATATATATATAATATATATACAATATATATACGTATGTATATATACACATATACACCCTTCCTCTTGAGTCTCCCTGTCCCCAATCCCACCCCTCTACGTTGTTACGGAGCTCTAGGTTGGGCTCCCTGTGTTATATAGCAGCTTTCCACTATCTATCTATTTTCTGTTTTACACATGATAGTATATATATGTCAGTGCTACTTTTTCAGTTTATCCTAACTTCTTCCCCTGCTGTGTCCACTTGCTAAAGCTTTTTTCCCTTCTTTTTAGGAAAGACTTAGCTGAATATCAGAAAAACTGTGAAGATCTTAAAGAGCGTCTAAAACATAAAGAGTCTCTTCTTGCTGCTAATATTTCTAACCGTGTTGGTGGTCTTTGTTTGAAATGTGCTCAGCATGAAGCTGTTCTTTCCCAAACCCATAATAATGTTCACATACAAACCATTGAAAGACTGACTAAGTAAGTATGCTTCTTTATGTGGGGTTGTTGGTAATACGGAAACCCATATCTTTAAATGGGCATTATAGTTTTTTTTATCCCCATGCTAAATCACATGTGATTAATGTTAAGCTTCAAATAAAATGAATTTTCTAAGGTCCCTTCATTGTAGCTTTTTTAAAGAGAGAATATATAGGTTCTGCCAACTGTGTATAATCTAGTCATTTCAGACAATAATTTTATCTTTGTTGGTTTCAGTCTCATCTTGAAATGAGAGGATTGAAGTAGATAGCTTTTATAATTCTGTTCATTTCTATGACTCTGTAATTGAAGATCCAGCACTATTCATAACAGCACTGAGTTTGAGAGGAATTCTCTTGATTTTGCCTGATTTCAGATTTCCTGGCTGTAGTATAAAGTGAGTTGTTGTTTTTTTTATCAAGTCTTTAATATGTGTCATGAAGAATATTATGAGTACACTGGAAGAAGGATCCACTGTATCCCATTTATTAATACTTGAGGATTGATCAGGGACAAATTACAAGTGAGTTTTTATGGAGTCAAAATTTTCATCTAGGCTAAAATATTACAGTTCTCTGGGTACATCTTTTTTGTTTTGTTTTCACTATTCCAGAGGAAGCCTTTTCCTATGAAAATTTTATTCTGTAGAAGTTGAGGATTATTATTTAATACAGTATCCAGTGATGATTTATAGTGGGTGTTCTCTCTCACATGCCCTCTGCTTTTGTCTGTGCTCAGGGTCACCTTTTTCTGTCTCTTTGGGTTCATTTAACTAGCCCAAACATCACTTCCTCTTAGAAGTATTCTCTCACCAGTCTTACCCCATTTTGTCCTCAATTGACTTAGCCTCCTTTCTTCTGTAACTTTATAATATATTGTGTATACTTGCAGGCAGCAATTGTGTTTTATTTCTATATCTCTGGCTTCTGGAAGAGTACCTGGTCTGTAGAAGGCACTCAGTAAATTGCTGTTTATATGACAAGACATTTTGGTATTTATTGTTAACATCATTGTTCAGTTCAGTCGCTCAGTCATGTCCGACTCTTTGCGACCCCATGGACTGCGGCACACCAGGCCTCCCTGTCCATCAGCAACTCCCAGAGTTTGCTCAAACTCATTTGTCCATTGAGTTGGTGATACCATCCAACCATCTCATCCTCTGTCATCCCCTTGTCCTCCCACCTTCAATCTTCCCCAGCGTCAGGGTTTTTTCCAAATGAGTCAGTTCTTTGCATCAGGTGGCCAAGTATTGGAGTTTCAGCTTTAGCATCAGTCCTTCCAATGAATATTCTGGACTGATTTCCCTTAGGATTTACTGGTTGGATCTCCTTGCAGTCCAAGGGACTCTCAAGAGTCTTCTCCAACACCACAGTTCAAAAGCATCAATTCTTCGGAGCTCAGCTTTCTTAATAGTCCAACTCTCACGTCCATACATGACTACTGGAAAAATCATAGCCTTGAGTAGACAGATCTTTGTTGGCAAAGTAATGTCTCTGCTTTTTAATATGCTGTATAGGTTGGTCATAACTTTGTTAACATCAGAGATCCTCTAATTGGAACTGGTGTCGAGAAGAAAAGACTTCATCATTAAAGTCAATTTTGACCTTTGGATGAATGAATTTACCTCCCTCAGTTTGAAGTCTTCCTTTGTTTTGGTGAATAATATTCAATACCACCTTTTGGAATGTTATGGATGCAGCTTAGCCTTGTGACTTGAGTGTTTGCTTTTGAGTCAAACTGCCTGGATCCATACTTTGGTTCTACTGCCAGCTTACTTTGTTTAGGGCTTCCCTGGTGGCTCAGTCGGTAAAGAATCTGCCTGCAGTGCAGGAGACCACCTGCAGTACTGGAGACCTCGGTTTAATCCTCTCATGCCTCAATTCCCCCACTTGAAAATGGAGGTAAAAGTGCCTAATAGTATTATTTTTGAGGGAACATTGAATGCATACCTATATATTGCTTCAAATATTTCCTGCCGTATTATAGTGAAATAAAGTTGCTCAGTCGTGACCAACTCTTTGCGACCAAATGGACTGTAGCCTACCAGGCTCCTCAGTCCATGGGATTTTCCAGGTAAGAGTACTGAAGTGGGTTGCCATTTAATGCTCTATAAATATTAAAACCCATCTGTACCTCCTATACTTGGAAGTAGTAAAAATGTCCCATAGCCATGGTTTCTACATGTGACTAACTTATTGTTTGTTATATAAAAACTAAATTTCTCCACTGGTACTTTACATGATCTGCACTGATGGCCTTGCTTTTTGTTAAATATTATATTATTAAATATACTATTAACTTATTCATATTTATTACATATTGGCTTCCCAGGCATAGTGATAAAGAATCCACCTGCCAATGCAGGAGATGCAGGTTGGGTCAGAAAGATCCCTTAGAGAAGGAAATGGCAACCCACTCCAGTATTCTTGCCTGGAAAATTCCATGGACAAAGGATACAGTCCATGGAGTTGCAAAGAATCAGACACAACTGAGCACGCGTGCTAGTATTTCATACAGTGACAATTTATTAAATGTATGTTAAATATATTTTCAGATATAACTGATGTATAATAAGCATTTCTAATATACCAAGGATTATACCAGGAAATTTAAACCATAATATCTTTTAATCTTAGTAAAACATTGAAAAGGTAAGTAGATTGCCATCATTCTACAACTAAGAAAACTGAGACTCAGAGAAGTTAAAAATTTGCTTGTTTATATTTGAGAAAAGAATGGAATCATATTTCACAAACATAAATTCAAGATGGTTTAAAGATCTCGATATCATTTCTAGACTACAAAAATATTAGGAGAAATTATAGAAAAACATCTTTATGGACTTGGGCTAATTAAAGCTCTGAGCATGATGAGGAAAATAAGTCAGAAAGGGAAATAAAATGTTACATTTGATTCCATTAAAACAAAAACTTACTTATGATATAATACTGCAAACTAAACTAAAAGATAGGAAAATATATTTTATATAACAAAATTTTTTGTACAATGTATAAATAATTTCTTTGAAAAGGAACAGAAAAGAAAAACTTCTCAGTTGCAAAGTAGGTACAGGATGGGAATTCAGTTCATTTCAGTTCAGTTCAGTCACTCAGTCGTGTCCGACTCTCCGCGACCCCATGAATCACAGCACGCCAGGCCTCCCAGTCCATCACCAACTCACAGAGTTCACTCAAACTCATGTCCACAGAGTCGGTGATGCCATCCATTCTCTGTCGTCCCCTTCTCCTCCCGCCCCCAACCTTTCCTAGCATCAGAGTCTTTTCCAGTGAGTCAACTCTTCGCATGAGGTGGCCAAAGTATTGCAGTTTCAGCTTCAGCATCAGTCCTTCCAATGAACACCCAGGATTGATCTCCTTTAGAATGGACTGGTTGGATCTCCTTGCAGTCCAAGGGACTCTCAAGAGTCTTCTCCAACACCACAGTTCAAAACCATCAATTCTTCGGCAATCAGCTTTCTTCACAGTCCAACTCTCACATCCATACATGACCACTGGAAAAACCATAGCCTTGACTAGACGGACCTTTGTTGGCAAAGTAATGTCTCTGCTTTGTAATATGCTATCTAGGTTGGTCATAACTTTCCTTCCAAGGAGTAAGCGTCTTTTAATTTCATGGCTGCAATCAGCATCTGCAGTGATTTTGGAGCCCAAAAAAATAAAGTCTGACCCTGTTTCCACTGTTTTTCCATCTATTTCCCATGAAGTGATGGGACCAGATGCCATGATCTTTGTTTTCTGAACGTTGAGCTTCAAGCCAACCTTTCAGTCTCCTCTTTCACTTTCATCAAGAGGCTTTTGAGTTCCTCTTCACTTTCTGCCATAAGGGTGGTGTCATCTGTGTATCTGAGGTTATTGATATTTCTCCCAGCAATCTTGATTCCAGCTTGTGCTTCTTCCATCCCAGCATTCCTCATGATGTACTCTGCATAGAAGTTAAATAGGCAAGGTACAATATACAGCCTTGACGTACTCCTTTTCCTATTTGGAACCAGTCTGTTGTTCCATGTACAGTTCTGACTGTTGCTTCCTGACCTGCACACAGGTTTCTCAAGAGGCAGGTCAGGTGGTCTGGGATTCCCATCTGTTTCAGAATTTTCCACAGTTTATTGTGATCCACACAGTCAAAGGCTTTGGCATCGTCAATGAAGCAGAAATAGATGTTTTTCTAGAACTCTCTTGCTTTCTCCATGATCCAGCGGGTGTTGGCAATTTGATCTCTGGTGCCTCTGCCTTTTCTAAAACCTGCTTGAACATCTGGGAGTTCACGGTTCACATATTGCTGAAGCCTGGCTTGGAGAATTTTGAGCATGACTTTACTAGCGTGTGAGATGAGTGCAATTGTGAGGTAGTTCGAGCATTCTTTGGCATTGCCTTTCTTTGGGATTGGAATGAAGACTGACCTTTTCCAGTCCTGTGGCCACTGCTGAGTTTTTCAAATTTGCTGGCATATTGAGTGCAGCACTTTCACAGCATCATCTTTCAAGATTTGAAATAGCTCAACTGGAATTCCATCACCTCCACTAGCTTTGTTCATAGTGATGCTTTCTAAGGCCCACTTGACTTCACATTCCAAGATGTCTGGCTCTAAGTCAGTGATCACGTTATTGTGACTATCTTGGTCATAAAGATCTTTTTTGTACAGTTCTTCTGTGTATTCTTGCCACCTCTTCTTAATATCTTCTGCATCTGTTAGGTCCATACCATTTCTGTCCTTTATCGAGCCCTTCTTTGCATGAAATGTTCCCTTGGAATCTCTAATTTTCTTGAAGAGATCTCTAGTCTTTCCCATTCTGTTGTTTTCCTCTATTTCTTTGCATTGATCACTGAGGAAGGCTTTCTTATCTCTCCTTGCTATTCTTTGGAACTCTGCATTCAAATGCTTATATCTTTCCTTTTCTCCTTTGCTTTTCACTTCTCTTCTTTTCACAGCTATTTGTAAGGCCTCCTCAGACAGCCATTTTGCTTTTTTGCATTTCTTTTTCATGGGGATGGTCTTGGTCCCTGTCTCCTGTACAGTGTCACGAACCTCCGTCCAGAGTTCATCAGGCACTCTATCAATCAGATCTAGTCCCTTAAATCTATTTCTCACTTCCACTGTGTAATCATGAGGGATTTGATTTAGGTCATATCTGAATGGTCTAGTGGTTTTCCCTACTTTCTTCAATTTAAGTCTGAATTTGGCAATAAGGAGTTCATGATCTGAGCCACAGTCAACTCCTGGTCTTGTTTTTGCTGACTGTATACAGCTTCTCCATCTTTGGCTGCAAAGAATATAGTCAATCTGATTTCGGTATTGACCATCTGGTGATGTCCATGTGTAGAGTCTTCTCTTGTGCTGTTGGAAGAGGGTGTTTGCTATGACCAGTGCATTCTCTTGACAAAACTCTATTAGCCTTTGCCCTGCTTCATTCCGTGCTCCAAGGCCAAATTTGCCTGTTACTCCAGGTGTTTTTTGACTTCCTACTTTTGTAGTCCAGTCCCCTATAATGAAAAGGTCATCTTTTTTGGGTGTTAGTTCCAAAAGGTCTTGTAGGTCTTCATAGAACCATTCAACTTCGGCTTCTTCAGCGTTACTGGTTGGGGCATAGGCCTGGATTACTGTAATATTGAATGGTTTGCCTTGGAAACGAACAGAAATCATTCTGTCGTTTTTAAGATTGCATCCAAGTACTGCATTTCGGATTCTTTTGTTGACCATGATGGCTACTCCATTTCTTCTAAGGGATTCCTGCCCACAGTAGTAGATATAATGGTCATCTGAGTTAAATTCACCCATTCCAGTCCATTTTAATTCACTGATTCCTAGAATTTCTATGTTCACTCTTGCCATCTCCTGTTTGACCACTTCCAGTTTGCCTTGATTCATGGACCTAACATTCCAGGTTCCTATGCAATATTGCTCTTTACAGCACTGGACCTTGTTTCTATCACCGGTCACATCCACAACTGGGTATTGGTTTTGCTTTTGCTCCATCCCTTCATTCCTTCTAGGACAGGAATTTGTAAACAATAAAAGAGGATGATAATACACGAGTAAGTATTCATTCTTTTTTTTTTAATTGAAGTGTAATTGACCCACAATACTATGTTAGTCCCAGGTGCACAACATAGTGATTTGATAATTCTATACATTACAAAATGATCACCACAATAAGTCTAGTTATACCTGTCACCATGTAAAATTATTACAGTATTATTAACTGTATTTCCCATGCTGTTCATTTCATCCTTTTGACTTGTTTTAAGTTACAAAATAAATAATCTTAATCTCATTTACCTATTTTACTCATCTTCCCAAAACCCTCCCCTCTGGAAACCACCTGTTTGTATCTGATTCTGTTTCTGTTCTGTTACATTAGTTCATTTCTTATTCAGATTTTCCGAACATAAATGAAATCATATTTTATTGTCTGACTTATTTTACTTATCATAATACCCTCTAAGTCCATCCATATTGTTGCAGATGGCAAGATTTCATTTCATTTCATTCAACCATTGTATATCTGAGTAATACTTCATTGTTTGTGCATGTGTATTTATACACATATATCACATCCTCTTTTTTCCATTCTTTGATGGACACGTACGTTGCTTCTGTATAATGGCTATTGGAAATAAGGCTGCAGTGAACATAGGGGCGTCTACATCCCTTTGGATTTCTGTTTCTGCTTTCTTCTGAAAACTACCCAGAAGTAGAATTTCTGGATTGTACGGTAGTTCTTTTGATACTTTTAATTTTTTGAGGAACTTTTATACTGTTTTACCTAACAGCTTACTAATTTACGTTTCCACCAACAGTGCTCTAGAGTTGTCTTTTCTTCCATGTTTGCCAACATTTGTTATTTGTTGTCATTTAAGCTATTCATTGTTATTATTCAAGAAAATGATGGTGGTGTTATTATTCAAGAAAATAGTGGTCACTAAGTTGTGTCCAACTTTTGCAACCCCATGGACTGTAATCCACCAGGCTCCTCTGTCCATGGGATTTTATAGGCAAGAATACTAGAATGGGTTGCCATTTCCTTCTCCACAGGATCTTCCTGGCCCACTCCAGTGTTCTTGCCTGGAGAATCCCATAGACGGTAGCCCACTCTGTCACACAGAGTCGGACACGACTGAAGTGACTTAGCAGCAGCAGCAGCAGCAGGATCTTCCTGACACAGGAATCAAACCTGCATCTCCTGTATTACATGTGAATTCTTTACTACTGAGCCACCAACAAAGCCTCATTCAAGGAAATACCAGTTTAAAAATTCCAGCTATCAAACTGGTGAAAAGTTTAAAAAGACTAGTGGTCTCAAGAATTGATGAGGCTATGCATAAGTCTGTATTTTCATACACTGCTAGTGGAACTATAGATTGACACTACTTTTGAGGGTAATTTAGCACTGTTCATTAATATTTAAATTGTGTATTACACGTTTCAAAATCTACACTAGAGAATGTATGTATACCATAATAGGGCATTTGTAGGGAACTCTATTTGCAGCATTATTTGTAATGCTGTTATGATATTATCATTTGATAAGAAATACATATTTTTGTCTTCATTTCCCATTCTTTGCATATAACTCCTAAAACTTCTGTATTTTTCTAAGTGGTAAAAGCAATAAGTATGTATTTTGTACTAACATTTGTGTTTTGTCCTGTGCTTCTGAAATAGGTTGTTATTGTTAAGCCCATGAGTTTATATTAAGTAGATGACTTTTGACTAAGGAAGGGAATGATGGTTGCCACAGAAACCATCCATGTAATTAGAAGATTGGAATTTTCAGTCTCTATTTCCCAAACTTTAGGAAGGGAAAGAGCTGGAGATGGAGTCCAGTCATCAATGGCCAATGATATAATCAATCATCCTATGGAACTTCTATACAAACTCTAAACAATGGAGTTTAGGGAGCTTCTGGATTGGTCAACACATTGAGTACTAGAATGTGACACCAGACAGGATGTGGAAGCTCCACACACCTTTCCGCATACCTTTGTCTAGTGATCTCTCCTATTTATCTGTTCATGAGTTGAATCTTTTATAATAAGCGAGCAATATTAAGGAAAACACTTTCCTGAGTTCTGTGAGCTGTTCTAGCAAATTATTTTGCACTGGAAAGAATCATGGAAACCCATGGTTTTTGGTCAAAAGAGATACAAGGTACCTGGGACTTATAATTGGAACCTTCAGTTGAGATTGTTTTGTGGCACTGAGCCTTAACCTGTGGGGTTTGTGTCAACTCCAGGCAGTTAGTATCAGAATTGAGTTATTAGCCACTCAGAGAATTGCTATGTGTGGAAAACCTACAAATGTGGTAGCAGAAGTACCATGAGTATAGAAACTATAGAAGAAAACAGTAGGTTTTCCTTTTAGATGTAAACAGCCTAAATATCCCTCAAAGAAGAATAACTGGACTTCAGTTTAGATAAAGTATGAAATTTTATGTACAAAAAAAAAAGGAATGAGGTAGATCTATATGTACTAATGTTCAACTAAGCTCCGAAATATGTTATTGAAGAAAAACAAAAAAGAAAAAGATGAGAAAGACATACCTGGCAGGAAAGTATTTGTTTTTTTTTTAGAGGCTCACTCACAACCAGGTGAATACATGTGCATAGAAAAAGAGGCAAAAGAATAATCACAATATTTAACAGTGATAACCCCTGGAGAAGTAGAAGAAGGCATTGAAATTGACAGTGTTTGTTAAGTAGTCTCTAACTGCTGTTGTTGTTCAGTTGCTAAGCTGTGTCTGACTCTTTGTGACCCCATGAACTACCAGGCTTTCCTATCCTTCACTGTATCCCACAGTGTGCTCAGATTCGTGTCCACTGAGTCAGTAATGCTTTCTAACCATCTCTTCCTCTGCTGCCCTCTTCTCCTCCTGCACTCAGTCTTTCCCAGCATCATGGTCTTTTCCAATGAGTCAGCTCTTCACATCAGGTGGCCAAAGTATTGGAGCTTCAGCGTCAGTCCTTCCAATGAATACTTAGGATTGATTTCCTTTAGGATTGACTGGTTTGATCTCTTTGCAGTCCAAGAGACTCTTAAGAGTATTCCCTAGCACCACAATTCGAAGCATCAATTCTTTGACACTCAGCCTTCTTTATGGTCCAGCTCTCACATCTGTACATGACTACTGGAAAAGCCATAGCTTTACTATATGGACTTTGTTGGCAAAGTGATATCTCTGCTTTTTAATACATTGAAATTTTAATTACCATGAAATTTTAACCATATTGGAAATTAATTTATTATAAGAAGAATGTAATGAAAGATTAATTTAAAAGTGGAAAAAGCATATTCAAAGTCATGCAGATGAAGAGGATATTCTAAGATAAACTAGTCAGGCAAAAACAGTCAGCAAATAAAAAGCAGGGTTTCTTTCTCCTATTATATTGATTTAATATTATCCTTCTGTGTTATAAGTAAAATGTCTTAAAAGGAAGCTACAATGTTTACATTGATTCCAAGACTTGCAGTCATTTAGAAATTAGATTCTTGCCCAGTTACATATTCCTTTGTCTCTATCCTGTATTTCAGCTCTTAGCCTCTTAGAATAAATGGCAACCTTTTCAGTTCAGTTTTCTGCTTTGTCAGCATGTCATTGACTCATATTCTACTTTAATAACAGTATACTGTGGAAGGTTTCTAGTTTTACTGTCAATGAAAATCATTGTCTGTATTATTCCCATGGCCTAAGCTGGTGTTCAGTTTCTTTCAATTTACTAATGCAGAATGCTAAATATTCAATGTTATGCTGACTTTGAAGAGTGGCCAAAACTTTTTAGGTTTGATTTCTAGTTTTAAGCATAATTAAGAAGCCTGAACCCTCAATGAATTGTACTGTAGTATTTCCTGAATGACTCTAACGTGAAATTTTTGAAGTTGTATCCCAAATATGATAAAAGTGTGTCTTGGTCTCTATTGAAAAATGTAGTATTGTGGTACCAATTTTAACCTACTTTGTTGATTTTTTAGCTTGTAATATATGATATATATGACACAACACTAGAAAATGTAGTGAAAGTGTTAGTTGCTCAGTTGTGTCTGACTCTTTGTGACCCCATGGACTGTAGCCCACCAGGCTTCTCTGTCCATGAAATTTTCCAGGCAAGAATACTGGAGTGTATTGCCATTCCCTTCTCCAGGGGATCTTCCCGACGCAGGGATCAAACCCAGGTCTCCTGCATTGCAGGCAGATTCTTTACTATCTGAGCCACCAGGGAAGCCCCCATGATACAACATTGGATAGCTGAAAAGGAGAGGATCAGGCACGACTTGGAGACCAGACTGCCTGTGTTTGTGGTGTTTTATTAGGATCCTTGAAAATTTTTGGAGAGAAAATTTAACAACTTTTGAGTTCATTGGATGTATTTTAAAAGATAGCTTGAAGTCCTTAGAGTATTTCTTAATTTCTGCCTTTCACTTAGTCCTCAGTATGTCATGAAGTAGGTAAGAGCTACAGTAACCTTTCTTTCTTAATGATCAAAGATGGTAATTAAGATGGAACTGCCTTGTATTAAATTCCTGCCTGTAGCTCACAGTACCTTGAAGGAACCTCAGTGTACTTTTCAGAAATGATTACTACTGTACTATCCTGGGACTTCAATCCAGCTTGTGATTTGGGAATGGGTGATTGGCAATCTTCTGTATAGCTTGCTTTGCAGCTATATTTCAGTTTTTAAAAAAGAAAATTAAAAAACTAAGACTAACTGCTTAGGAATAAAAGAGAATTCATTGTCTCTCTTACACACATACACAGAAAACCAAAAGAAAAAGACTGTAGTGCGAACTTCCCAGAAATGAGGAACAAGAAAATGTTGTAGTCAGCCTTCTAGACTTTCTTTTAAAAACAGTGACGTTTAAAAAAGCTTAAAACTGCTAATAACTGTGGAATAGCTTTGGAATTGAAGGAATTAAATATGGAGTACTCCATATTTCAAGATGAATCTCATGTATGTATCAGACCAACTCCTCTCTTTTCCTTATTATAAACATTGGCCAAGATTATTCAGAGACTTTCTCAGTCCTATTTGCTCTGATTGTTGCTCTAGTTTCCTTAAATACTACATGACTGTTAGTTCATCCTAGAACCGACACCCCTGCTTCTTACTTCATTTTCTGCCTCAGCTGCTCTGTCATCTGCATCGTGGCATGTTGCAGGATTAATGCTGTATTGCTTGCTTTGTTTGAAAAACTCCTTGATCACACTCATCAAAACATTCCCATGGTGTTTTTAAGCAATTAAAGAACTTTTGCCATGGGAGATGGTAATTTGGAGAGCTGCCCTCTCACTCTCACATTGATGTATCATGTAAGTTTGTACAACTTCCCATTGTAAGAGTCTTGCTCAGGCCTGGCTTTGGGCTGGGACTGTGGACTAGGAGGAGCTCTGCAGCTGACTGAGTAGTTAATCTGGGTAGCCAGAATTGACCATTTCTGAAGGACAGATAATGAGTAGTAGCATGGGGCTGCGGAGAAGGCAATGGCACCCGACTCCAGTACTCTTGCCTGGAAAATCCCATGGACGGAGGAGCCTGGAAGGCTGCAGTCCATGGGGTCACTAAGAGTCAGACATGACTGAGCGCCTTCACTTTCACTTTTCACTTTCATGCATTGGAGAGGGAAATGGCAACCCACTCCAGTGTTCTTGCCTGGAAAATCCCAGGGACGGGGGAGCCTGGTGGGCTTCTGTCTGTGGGGTCACACAGAGTCGGACACAACTGAAGTGACTTAGCAGCAGCAGCAGCAGCATGGGGCTGAAGTAAAGGAGAAAAAACTCAAGAAGGTGTCAGCCAGATGAGCATAGAAATGGGACAGGAAGCAGGGCCTTATGTTGCGCACCTGTTCATTCATTTCAGTCAAGTCCAACTCTTTGCGACCCCATGGACTGTAGCCTGTTAGTCTTCTCTGTCCATGGAATTCTCTAGGCAAGAATACTGGATTTAGTTGCCATGCTCTTCTCCAGGGGATCTTCCCACCCCAGGGATCAAATCTTCCTCTCCTGCATCTCGTACATTACAGGCAGATGCTTTACCTAGTGAGCCCCATGGGAAGCCTTATATTGAGGACAGGGCTAACATACCCAGAGTTGTTTTTTCAAGTGCTTGCTATTTGGTATGTAGGCTGGCTAAGTTGAAACAAAACAAATAAAAAATGTGGTGACTCAGTAGCTAGTCCTGTGTGTTAGTCTCTCAGTCATGTCCATCTGTTTTGCAACCCCATGGACTAAAGCCTTCCAGGCTTCTTCATCCATGGGATTATCCAGCAGGTAGGCATTCCCTTCTCCAGGGGATCTTCCAGATCCAGGGATTGAACCCAGGTCTCCCACATTGCAGGCAGATTCTTTACCGTCTGAGCCACCAGGGAAGCCCTAAATTAGCAAATTTAAATAGTGCTAAATTGCCAAAATTGCTAGTGGCACCTGTAAGAATATGTGTAATTTAAGTATCTCTCCTGAACTTTTCAGATGGTCTGAGGGCCACCTTGAAGCATATATTACATTTCTTTTACAGAAAGTTAGAGTGTCAGTGCAGTGGTTGCACGAATTTTTAGTACAGTTCTTTTACAGATTCACTGTTAAATGGTGACCTTAACAAAACATCAGTGTGTGTGTGTGTGTGTGTGTTAGTTGCTCAGTCGTGTCTGACTCTTTGTGACCCCATGGAGTGCAGCCCTTCAGCTGTCTCTGTCCATGGGATTTCCCAGGCAAGAATACTGGAGTGGGTTGCCATTTCCTTCTCCAGGAGATCTTCCAGACCCAGGAATCAAACCTGGTTCTCCTGCATTGCAAGCAGATTATTTACTGTCTGAGCCACCACGGTATTTGAGGGTTTATCTTTGATGATTTTTTGTCATTCAATAGTCTGAAATTGGTGAGTTCATGTTCTGAAAATTTTTTGATCCAGAGCAATTAAACTCTTTTGTTTCCAGTTCTAAATAGTCTGCTGCTGCTGCTGCTAAGTCGCTTCAGTCGTGTCCGACTCTGTGCGACGCCGTAGTCGGCAGCCCACCAGGCTCCCCCATCCCTGGGATTCTCCAGGCAAGAACATTGGAGTGGGTTGCCATTTCCTTCTCCTAGTGACTTTTTAAATTTAGACATAGGAGACTTCCCTGGTAGTCCTGTGGTTAAGATTCCACGTTTCCCCAAAGGGGACATGGGTTCAATCCCTGGTGGGGGAACTAAAAAAAATTTAACATATTAGAACTGGGACAGAATTTTGCTTAACCTCTTTGAAGCCCTCCTGTAGCAAAGTCATTATTCATTCATTTGTCTTTTGTCGTTTATTTCATTGAGTATGTACTGTGTGACAGAGTACTCTTAGCAAGAGGATATACTAGAAATAGTTTAAATGTATTACGTGTAAGTCTCCTGTAAGAAGCAAATTTGTTAGAAACTTGATCCTACTGTGGCCTGTGTGTTAATATATATTCTGAGGTTTTTTTGTTAATCTTTTTATTTGTAACTTCAGGTATGATGGTGGTATAGTATTAGGAACAGGTAAGAGTATCATTGAATAGTGACTTTGGTTTCTTAGTAGGTCTAGAACTTTAGGAAAGGTAACTGTATGATGTTGACCTGTTGTCCATAAGAGTGAATTTTTATTTTCTGCTTAGAAACACAGGTTCTAGTTGGGTTTTATATTCTGAATGAAGCTAGTCCCTTTTATGTTAGAGCCTTTTCTGAAATGCAAATAAATATGAATTTGATTTTGTTTGCATTTTACTTAATATTTTTTATTCAACCAGAGTAATCTTGCTTTGATTCTTCCACTTTTTCATATAATTATTGTGTTTAATTATATTTGATCAAAATAATTCACTCCTTTTTCATTTCCTTTAGACAAATTATTTTTCTCAATTGAAAATAAGTGAATCAGGAAATTCTAAAATGAAGATCACTATGCTACCACAAATTTTATGATACTTGCAGCAATGTATTCTTTTTTTAACAAAGAGCTTTTATGAAACTGTTAATAATGTAACTTTGTTCAATATTACATATTTTTTAAAATATGACTGTTTTCCAAATGCCACAAATAGTTTAAATTATTTTATTTTTAAGAAAATTTTTAACTCAAGACATTGGTCAATTTTGAAAATAATTCAAACTCAGAGATTTAATCTTTTAAGTTAGGACTCCTTAAAATTTACTCTTTATTAATGGCTTACACAGTTGACTGTTTAGCAATAATTCAGAACTTGGCAATGAAAAGGAAGCTACAGCAGTTACTTCAACTGAATTTGAAATCACAGTTTAAACCTTGAGCTCTTTAACAAAGTATGGAATAACATAAATAACAGTCCAATTTACTTTTTTTGTTTGTTTGTTTTGTGTTAATAGATAGTTTCCCACCTCACTTTTTGGGGGATCTATTGATCATTTTTATCCAGTGGATGAGTTCCAGATGTCCTGAAATCTTTTATGTGGAATTTGCTTAAATTAATCCATGAGATTGCAACCTTGCTGCTATTTTACATGCCAAAGCATTTTGGCATTCAATTCAGTTCTGTCCCTAAGAAATAGCTTAGCTTTATGAGAATTGCTGAGAAGAGGGTAGAGCTAGGCAATGATCAAACCTAGGGGTGTAAGATTTTGTAAAATAACGAGTCTTATGTGTAATCAAGGCATTTGAGTAATCCAACAGTACTATCCATTGAAAGAAGAAATACTTTCATAAGTAGGTGAAAGTTTTTCATTCATAAGTGAAGCCGCTTAGTCATGTCCGACTCTTTGAGACTTCGTGGACTCAACCTTCCAGGCTCCTCCGACCATGGGATTTTCCAGGCAAGAATACTGGAAAAGTGGGTTGCCATTTCCTTGCTTCCTTGCCATTTCCTTCTCCAGGGAATCTTCCCGACCCAGGGATCGGACCCAAGTCTCCTGAATTGCAGGCAAGCGCTTTACCATCCGAGCCACCAGGGAAGCCAAGAAGCATCAAAAAGAGGGTTGTGAAGGAAGATGGAAAGAAAAAAAGACATGTTCATTCTAGTAGAGCGGAGAGCCAGTAGTGTAAACCAAGCCTCAGTAGTCCCTTCTTACCATGGTTTTGAGGTACGATTCCCACCTTCCCTGATAGTTCAGTTGGTAAAGAATCCACCTGCAATGCAGGAGACCGCGGTTCAATTCCTGGGTGGGGAAGATCCACTAGAGAAGGGATAGGCTACTCACTCCAGTATTCTGGCCTGGAGAATTCCATGGATGGTATCATCCATAGGGTCACAGTCTGACATAACTGAGTGACCTTCACTACTTTATTAGTTTTTTCTCCTTTTCTGCTGCCTACACTTAGCTTTTTAACTAATTTCCTCTTTTCTGGGCTTTCCTCTGCAGCCCTCAGTGTGCCAGTCCTCTCCACAATAGGTTATTATCCCACGTGGATGCAGTCCTGCCATGAATGCTCCCTGCTCTTCTGGCCGTTCTGCCTGCCCCTCACCAAGTGAGGACAGAGGTCTTTCTCTGGGGAGTGCTTGAACATGTGCTGGGCTGGCCTGCTCTGGCTCTTCTTCTAATACGTATCAATGCTTTTTTCTCACTGACTTATGAATACTTGACCATTTGATCATTTCTTGTTTTCAATGTTCTTTTTGTGCTGACAGAGAAAGAGATGACTTAATGTCTGCGCTCGTTTCCGTGAGGAACAGTTTGACAGAGGTGCAGCAAAGAGAAGCAAGTGCTTATGAGCAGGTGAAACAAGCTGTGAAAATGACTGAGGAAGCCAGTTTTGAAAAAACCAAGGCAAGTCTAATATGATTAAAATGAAAGCATGCCTTAATTCATTTTTTTTTCTTTTCTGAGTACTTATTTGGTTATTCTCCATAACTAAACTTTTTTTCCAAACACACAAAGTGGAAACCAGTTTGTTAGTGTTGAATTTCTAAATTAAACAAATTTGCTCTTTGGAGAATTCTTATTCCGCTGCAGATTCTCTTGCTATATGACTATTGAAAGAACAGTATAATGTAATATGGTACTTTGAGAGAGTTGTATGTTTAACCTTTTCATTTGCTGATAATTTTTAATGCTGAGTAAAACTTATTAACACCCATAGTGACCCGTTTTTGTATGTTCATGTATGACTGAAGACAGATGTTTTTTCTCTGTCCCTGGGAAATTTTGAGAACATTCAAATATACCACAATAATAATATATGTGTATTTAATAGCATCTTTAGCTGTGAATTGATATCCATTGTGTGCTTAAGTCAAACACATTTAATGGTAATGATAATGTCAGTAATAGTTAACACAGTGATCAGGCAGTGTTCTAAGCACTTTGAATAATAGGAGGTTACTGTTGATTCACTGCTGTTGGGGCCAAACCTTAAACCATTAAAGCTCCTGTGTGTTTTCTGTAGCCACATGTAGCTTCTGTTTGAAGTACCTAGTAGCCACATGTAGCTGGTGATTACTGTATTAGTCAGTGCAATATAGGACATTTCCATTATCACAAAAAATGCTCTTAGATGGCATTGGTCTAAGCCATACCATATAGTAACATCACTATTTTATTGGTCTAATCAGCTTCATATTAAACTTCTCCTCAGTCATTGCTTTATCCATTTTTCTCTGTCCAGTTCATCTTTAGCTCTTCCTAGACCATTTGACCTTCATAGTGCTCCTGTGCCTTTTGAAAGTAATGTTCATTCTGACCAAATGCCCTAATTTACTTTATTGTTTCTTCAAACACCCTTATTTCTTCATTTGTAATGAACTCTAGCTGCCCCTTGCTGGTATTATGACCCTCAAAACCCCCAGGGGAGCCCTTTGCTGTACATCTCATCTCATTTGGCTATGATGGAGGAGGTTAGCATTCATATCACTCCATATTGCCATTTCCAGGCCTTTGTTATGGTACCTACTCCTTCTTTCTCTTTTTTTTAAAATGGGTTTTTTCCTGCTTTTATTATATATATATATTTATTACTTCTTTTGCCTGTGCTTGCTGGGGTGCACAGACTCTTTATTGTGGCTCATGGTCTCTAGTGGTGGTGTGTGGGCTCTAGACTGGGTGGGCTTGGTAGTTGCAGCAGGCAGGCTTAATTGCAGTATGTGGGAATCTTAGTTCCCTGGCCAGGGATCAAACGCAGGCCCCCTGTATTGGGAGCATGGAGTCTTATCTACTAAACTACCAGGAAGTCCTGCATAATTCCTCTTTGAAATTAGGTTACCACTTCTCTTTGAAATCATCATTGATTCTCCTCTCTCTAATTTTAATCGACTTAAACACTCAATCTAGAAGACACTATTTGACACATTTTTTGAAAAATCATCCATTTTATACTTGGATTTATAAAATAGTTGTAAAATCTTTGACACTTTTTAACAACTTTAGCCTCTGACCCTTTTTTTCTCTTGTCTAAGGCCTTTCAGGCTGCCATAATGAAAATACCTTAAACATTGTGGCTTAAACAACAAACATTTATTTCTCACAATTCTGGAAGTTTAAGATCGTGGCACCAACAGATTCGGTGTTTGGTCAGAGCTCACTTTCTGTCTTTCACTATGTCTTCACATGGCAGAAGGGGCAAGAGAACTCTTTGGCATCTATTTTATAAGGGCACTAATCCCATTCTTGAGGACTCTGCTTTCATGACCTGATCACCTCCCATGGGGCCCACTTCTCATTTTTTTTCTTGCTTATCTGGTCCTCTTACTTTCCAAAATGAATCTCTCCCAAGTTTTTGATATCTCCTACTCCCAAGGTTTCAGGGACCCTAAACCATTTGTTATCATATCTTTCTTATATCTTGCATCCTTCCTTCTCCATTGTTTTTACCTTTGTAGCTTTCCATTCACTTTTGAACACACTGCAGTCAAGCTTTTAACAAATTGTAGTCTGATTTCATACTACTGAATTGGTCACTTTATGGTCACCAGTCACTTCCTGATTACTAAAGCCAGTGACTTCATCTTAGTCCACATTTGACTCGACTCCAGGAAGCCATTAATTGTAACATCATCTTTTCTCCTTGATTAGTTTGGTATTTCACTCTGTGGGTCACCTTTGCATTGTCTTCTCTACTCTTCCACATGCCTTTTAGCTTGTTTTCCACAAGCCTAGAATGTAGACTTTCCTCATTTTGTTCCTAGACTTCCACCCATGTTGCCCTAATTTCCAGGACTCTGTGTCTTCCTCTCACTGAACACTCCTACATTGTGTCTTTAGCTCTAACAGCTCTGCTGTGCCCCAGACCGACATTTCCAGCTGCTACTGGATCTCTTTATATGGATTATATGCCATTAGCATCTGAAACTGCACACTACCAAAATGTTAATTCTCTCCTCCTTACTGTCTGTCACTCCTTTTCCTTCTACAGTTTTCCTTCTACAGTTTTCCATATTATCTTCTTTCAGATAATGGTATTATCTTTTTACCAACAGTTCTGGGCTAGATCCTTTAAAATACTTTGGCTCCTCCCCATTCATCGCTCTCAACATCCAATCAGTTACCAAACTCGCACCTTCTCCTCAGAGACCCTTACTAAGTTATCCCTGCAACTTCCATTCCTGTACCTTTGCCCTGGTTCAAGTCTTCACATACTCTTATGCAACCTATGTGGGCTTTTGGAATAGCCTTCTGTTGGTCTCCCTCAGGTCTCTTTCAACCCCAGTATATCTTTCACTTTGTTGCCAAAGTCTTCCTAAATTGTAAATCTCCCTGTTGGTCTCCCTCAGGTCTCTTTCAACCCCAGTATATCTTTCACTTTGTGCCAAAGTCTTCCTAAATTGTAAATCTCCCTGTTCGGGCAGCTCTCCCCTTGCAGTAGAATAAAAGACAAATCCTTAGCATAACCTTCCAGATCTTTCACAGTGTGGTCCCACTCTAACTTTTCTAGCCTTATCTTTTACTATACGTTTCATATAACTTGTGCTGTTTCTGTAATGTGACCTATATCAACTCTTTCCATGAATTTGCTCGTGTTGTACTTTTCTGCACTGTATTCAACTGTGAAATACCTATTCAGTCTATGAGAGTCAACTCAGGTGGCAATCTTCCCAAAAGTTTTTTCCAACCCCTTCTTGTTTGAATTAGTCTCTTCCTTCTCTGTACTCCTAATGAGCTGTGTATAATTTTTATGGCTGTGTACATATTTCTCTCCATGAAAAGACCTTAAAAACCTGGCCTGTGACATCTATCACTGTATTCTTCACAATGGCTATTTACATATTAATTGTACCATAAATGTTTGTTGAATTGAAATAAAGTTAGCTATTAACTTTAAATATTAGTATGAATTTTTATAAATAATTTTTATGATTTAATATTTCAGTGGTTAAGAACTAGAAAGGCTATTGTGTATAGTGAATCTATTTTTCACTGAGTTAGTATTTATGCCAGGATTGATTTCTAAGCAGTTTACAAAATGCAGTGCAAGAATAATAGTTATTTTGTCAAGATATAGTAAAACATATTAGGAATTTTGCTTTTTGAAAGTAAAAATCAAAACAGCATATATACTTTAATTTTAAAATCAACTACTTTATTACTGCATTATGAAATGGTTACTTTGTTCTTATAGTTTCTTAACATTTGTTGCCATCTAGTGTTATATTTTGCATATTGCATGCTAAATAAGTGGAAGCAATTACATTTCATAAATATTATATCAGAGTTCGATGGAACTCTGCTCAATGTTATGTGGTAGCCTAGATGGGAAGGGAGTTTGAGGGAGAATGGGTATGTATATATATATATGGCTGAGTCCTTTCACTGTTCACCTGAAACTATTACAACATTGTTAATCGGCTACACCTCAATACAAAATAAAAAGTTAAAAAAAAGGCAAATACCATATGATGTCACTTGTATGTAGAATCGAAAACATGACATAAATGAACTTATCTGCTGCTGCTTCTAAGTCACTTCAGTCTGTGCAACCCCATAGACAGAAGCCCCCCAGGCAAGAACACTGGAGTGGGTTGCCATTTCCTTCTCCAATGTGTGAGAGTGAAAAGTGAAAGTGAAGTCGCTCAGTCGTGTCTGACCCTTAGCGACCCCACGGACTGCAGCCCACCAGGCTCCTCCATCCGTGGGATTTTCTAGGCAAGAGTACTGAACTTATCTATGAAACAGAAATAGACTCGCAGACATAGAGAAGAGAGTTGTGGTTGCCTGAAAAGAATGTGAATAAAGGATGTATGTGTGTCTATATGTTTGTTGTTGTTGTTCAGTCGCTAAGTTGTGTCAGATTCTTTGCAACCCATGGACTGCAGCATACCAGACTTCCCTGTCCTTCACTATCTCCCACAGTTTGTGTATCAGTTCAGTTCAGTTCAGTTCAGACACTCAGTCATGTCTGACTCTTTGAGACCCCATGAATCACAGCACGCCAGGCCTCCCTGTCCGTCACCAACTCCCGGAGTTCACTCAAACTCATGTCCATCGAGTCGGTGATGCCATCCAGCCATCTCATTCTCTGTCGTCCCTGTCTCCTCCCGCCCCCAATCCCTCCCAGCATCAGAGTCTTTTCCAGTGAGTCAACTCTTCACATGAGGTGGCCAAAGTATTAGTTTCAGCTTTAGCATCAGTCCCTCCAATGAACACCCAGGATTGATCTCCTCTAGAATGGACTGGTTGGATCTCCTTGCAGTCCAAGGGACTCTCAAGAGTCTTCTCCAGCACCACAGTTCAAAAGCATCAATTCTTCGGCGATCGGCTTTCTTCACAGTCCAACACTCACATCCATATATGACCACTGGAAAAACCATAGCCTTGACTAGATGGACCTTTGTTGGCAAAGTAATGTCTCTGCTTTTTAGTATACTATCTAGGTTGGTCATAACTTTCCTTCCAAGGAGTAAGCGTCTTTTAATTTCCTGGTGCAGTCACCATCTGCAGTGATTTTGTAGCCCCAAAAAATAAAGTCTGACACTGTTTCCACTGTTTCCCCATCTATTTCCCATGAAGTGATGGGACCAGATGCCGTGATCTTTGTTTTCTCAATGTTGAGCTTTAAGCCAACTTTTTCACCCTCCTCTTTCATTTTCATCAAAAGGCTTTTTAGTCCCTCTTCACTTTCTGCCATAAGAGTGTTGTCATCTGCATATCTGAGTTTGTTTTATTTATTTATTTATTTATTTATTTTTTATAATTTTCTTTACAGTTAAAAGTATTTTTATTAAAAAAGCACAAATGCAAAGAAATGAACAGAGGAAAAATTATGCGTCGAACCTGGACTGGTCACTTATGATAATATACATGCTACAATTCCATTCTCCCCAATCATTCCACCTTCACCCTCTCCCACAGAGTCCCAAAGACTGTTCTAAATGCCTATGTCTCTTTTGCAGTCTCTTATACAGGGTTCAGGTTACCATTTTTCTAAATTCCATATATATGCGTTAATATACAGTATTGATGTTCTTCTTTCTGGCTTACTTCACTCTGTATAATTGGCTCCAATTTCATCCACCTCATTAAAACTGATTCAAATGCATTCTTTTTGATGGCTGAGAAATACTCCGTTGTGTATATGTACCAAAGCTTTCTTATCCATTCATCTGCAGATGGACATCTAGGTTGCTTCCATGTCCTGGCTATTATAAACAGTGCTGCGATGAACATTGGAGTACATGTGTCTCTTTCAATTCTGGTTTCCTCGGTGTGTATGCCCAGGAGTGCGATCGCTGGATCATATGGCAGTTCTATTTCCAGTTTTCTGAGGAATCTCCACACTGTTCTCCATAGTGGCTGTACCAGTCTGCATTCCCACCAACAGTGTAAGAGGGTTCCCTTCTTTCCACACCCTCTCCAGCATTTATTGCATGTAGACTTTTGGATAGCAGCCATTCTGACTGGTGTGAAATGGTATCTCATTGTGGTTTTGATTTGCATTTCTCTGATTATGAGGGATGTTGAGCATTTTTTCATGTGTTTGTTAGCCATCTTTATGTCTTCTTTGGAGAAATGTCTGTTTAGTTCTTTGGCCCATTTTTTGATTGGGTCACTTAGTTTTCTGGAATTAAGCTGCAGGAGCTGCTTGTATAATTTGGAGATTAATCCTTTATCAGTTGCTTCATTTGCTATTATTTTCTCCCATTCTGAAGGCTGTCTTTTCACCTTGCTTAGAGTTTCCTTTGCTGTGCAGAAGCTTTTGATTTTAATTAGGTCCCAATTGTTTATTTTTGCTTTTATTTCCAATATTCTGGGAGGTGGGTCTTGGAGGATCCTGCTGTGATTTATGTCAGAGAGTGTTTTGCCTACGTTCTCCTCTAGGAGTTTTATAGTTTCTGGTCTTACATTTAGATCTTTAATCCATTTTGAGTTTATTTTGGTGTATGGTGTTAGGAAGTGTTCTAGTTTCATTCTTTTACAAGTGGCTGACCAGTTTTCCCAGCACCACTTGTTAAAGAGACTGTCTTTTCTCCATTTTATATTCTTGCCTCCTTTGTCGAAGATAAGGTGTCCATAGGTGCGTGGGTTTATCTCTGGGCTTTCTATTTTGTTCCATTGATCTATATTTCTGTCTTTATGCCAGTACCATACTGTCTTGATGACTGTGGCTTTGTAATAGAGCCTGAAGTCTGGCAGGTTAATTCCCCCAGTTCCATTCTTCTTCCTCAAAATTGCTTTAGCTATTCGAGGTTTTTTGTATTTCCATACAAATTGTGAGATTATTTGTTCTAGTTCTGTGAAAAATATTGTTGGTAGCTTGATAGGGATTGCATTGAATGTATAAATTACTTTGGGTAGTATACTCATTTTTACAATATTTATTCTTCCAATCCACGAACACGGTATATTTCTCCATCTATTAGTGTCCTCTTTGATTACTTTCACTAGTGTTTTATAGTTTTCTATGTACAAGTCTTTTGTTTCCTTAGGTAGATATATTCCTAAGTATTTAATTGTTTTCGTTGCAACAGTGAATGGAATAGTTTCCTTAATTTCTCTTTCTATTTTCTCATTATTAGTGTATAGGAATGCAAGGGATTTCTGTGTGTTGATTTTATATCCTGCAACTTTACTGTAATCATTGATTAGCTCTAGTAGTTTTCTGGTAGAGTCTTTAGGGTTTTCTGTGTAGAGGATCATGTCATCAGTGAACAGTGAAAGCTTTACTTCTTCTTTTCCAATTTGTATTCCTTTTATGTCTTTTTCTGCTCTGATTGCTGTGGCCAAAACTTCCAGAACTATGTTGAATAGTAGTGGTGAGAGTGGGCACCCTTGTCTTGTTCCTGACTTTAGGGGAAATGCTTTCAGTTTTTCACCATTGAGGATAATGTTTGCTGTGGGTTTGTCATATATAGCTTTTATTATGTTGAGGTATGTCCCTTCAATTCCCACTTTCTGGAGGGTTTTTATCAAAAATGGATGTTGAATTTTGTCGAAGGCTTTCTCTGCATCTATTGAGATAATCATATGATTTTTATTTTTCAGTTTGTTAATGTGGTGTATTACGTTGATTGATTTGCGGATATTGAAGAATCCTTGCATTCCTGGGATAAAGCCCACTTGGTCATGATGTATGATCTTCTTAATGTGTTGTTGGATTCTGACTGCTAGAATTTTGTTAAGGATTTTTGCATCTATGTTCATCAGTGATATTGGCCTATAGTTTTCTTTTTTTGTGGGGTCTTTACCAGGTTTTGGGATTAGGGTGATGGTGGCCTCATAGAATGAGTTTGGAAGTTTCCCTTCCTCAGCTATTTTCTGGAAGAGTTTGAGTAGAATAGGTGTTAGCTCTTCTCTAAATTTTTGGTAGAATTCAGCTGTGAAGCCGTCTGGACCTGGGCTTTTGTTTGCTGGGAGATTTTTGATTACAGTTTCAATTTCCGTGCTTGTGATGGGTTTGTTCAGATTTTCTATTTCTTCCTGGTTCAGTTTTGGAAAGTTGTACTTTTCTAGGAATTTGTCCATTTCTTCCAGGTTATTCATTTTATTGCCATATAATTGCTGATAGTATTCTCTAATAATCCTTTGTATTTCTGTGTTGTCAGTTGTGATCTCTCCATTTTCATTTCTAATTTTATTGATTTGGTTCTTCTCCCTTTGTTTCTTGATGAGTCTGGCTAGTGGTTTGTCAATTTTATTCACCTTCTCAAAGAACCAGCTTTTGGCTTTGTTGATTTTTGCTATGGTCTCTTTTGTTTCTTTTGCATTTATCTCTGCCCTAATTTTTATGATTTCTTTCCTTCTACTGACCCTGGGGTTCTTCATTTCTTCCTTTTCTAGTTGCTTTAGATGTAGAGTTAGGTTATTTAGTTGACTTTTTTCTTGTTTCTTGAGGTGTGCCTGTATTGCTATGAACTTCCCCCTTAGCACTGCTTTTACAGTGTCCCAGAGGTTTTGGGTTGTTGTGTTTTCATTTTCATTCATTTCTACGCATATTTTGATGTCTCTTTTGATTTCTTCTATGATTTGTTCATTATTCAGCAGCGTGTTGTTCAGTCTCCATATGTGGGCACTTTTAATAGTTATTCTCCTGTAATTGAGATCTAATCTTACTGCATTGTGGTCAGAAAAGATGCTTGGAATAATTTCAATTTTTTTGAATTTACCTAGGCTAGATTTATGTCCCAGCATGTGATCTATCCTGGAAAAGGTTCCGTGTGCGCTTGAGAAAAAGGTGAAATTCATTGTTTTGGGGTGAAATGTCCTATAGATATCTATTAGGTCTAACTGTTCTATTATATCATTTAAAGATTGTGTTTCCTTGTTAATTTTCTGTTTAGTTGATCTATCCATAGATGTAAGTGGGGTGTTAAAATCTCCCACTATTATTGTGTTATTGTTAATTTCCCCTTTCATACTTGTTAGTAATTGTCTTACATATTGCGGTGCTCCTATGTTAGGTGCATAAATATTTATAATTGTTATATCTTCTTCTTGGATTGATCCTTTGATCATTATGTAGTTTCCTTCTTTGTCTCGTTTCACAGCCTTTGTTGTAAAGTCTATTTTATCTGATATGAGTATTGCTACTCCTGCTTTCTTTTGGTCTCTATTTGCATGGACTATCTTTTTCCAGCCCTTCACTTTCAGTCTGTATGCATCCCTCGTTTTGAGGTGGGTCTCTTGCAGACAACATATATGGGGGTCTTGTTTTTGTATCCATTCAGCCAGCCTTTGTCTTTTGGTTGGGGCATTCAACCCATTTACGTTTAAGGTAATTATTGAAAAGTACGATCCTGTAGCCATTTTCTTTATTGCTTTGGGTTCAAGTTTATACACTCTTTCTGTGATTCCTGTCTATAGAAGATCCTTTAGCATTTGTTGGAGAGCTGGTTTGGTGATGCTGAATTCCCTCAGCTTTTGCTTGTCTGTAAAGCTTTTGATTTCTCCTTCATATTTGAATGAGATCCTTGCTGGGTATAGTAATCTGGGCTGTAGGTTATTTTCTTTCATCACTTTAAGTATATCTTGCCACTCCCTTCTGGCCTGAAGAGTTTCTGTTGAAAGATCAGCTGTTATCCTTATGGGAATCCCCTTGAGTGTTATTTGCTGCTTTTCCCTTGCTGCTTTTAATATTTGTTCTTTGTGTTTGAGCTTTGTTAATTTGATTAATATGTGTCTTGGAGTATTTCGCCTTGGGTTTATCCTGTTGGGGACTCTCTGGATTTCTTGGACTTGGGTGATTATTTCTTTCCCTATTTTAGGGAAGTTTTCAACTATTATCTCCTCAAGTATTCTCTCATGGTCTTTCTTTTTGTCTTCTTCTTCTGGGACTCCTATGATTCGAATGTTGGAGCGTTTAACATTGTCCCAGAGGTCTCTAATATTGTCCTCATTTCTTTTAATTTGTTTTTCTTTTTTCCTCTCTGTTTCATTTATTTCTACAATTCTATCTTCTAGTTCGCTTATCCTGTCTTCTGCCTCTGTTATTCTACTGTTTGTTCCCTCCAGAGTGTTTCTGATCTCATCTATTGCATTATTCATTGTATATTGACTCTTTTTTATTTCTTCTAAGTCCTTATTAAATCTTTCTTCCATCTTCTCAATCCTTTTCTCCAGGTTATTTATCTGTAACTCCATTTTGCTTTCAAGATTTTGAATCATTTTCACCATCAAAATTCGAAATTCTTTATCAGGTAGATTCCCTATATCTTCTTCTTTTGTTTGTGTTGGTGGGCAATTATCTTGTTCCTTTACTTGCTGGGTATTTCTCTGCCTCTTCATCTTGCTTATATTGCTTTGCTTGGGGTGTCCTTTCCCTCTTCTTGCAGTTTGTGGAGTTCTCTTTATTATGTAGTTTCTTCGCTGTGTGTGGGGTTGGACAGGTGACTTGTCCGGGTTCCCTGGTTAGGGAAGCATGTGTCAGTGTTCTGGTAGGTGGAGCTGGATTTCTTCTCTTTCCTTTAGAAGACAATGGGCTGCTTTTCTGGGAGCCTGATGTCCTCTGCCAGTATTCAGAAGTGGTTTTGTGGACTTTACTCCACGTTCAAATGTTCTTTTGATGAATTTGTGGGGAAGAAAGTGGTCTCGCCGTCTTGTTCCTTCCTCCCCAGAACACTGGATTCCTATATTCCACCTGGTCGTGGAGTATCCCTTCCCAGCCGCTCCAGCAAGGCGCAGCCGCTGTACCCTACCTTGGACGAGGGGTATCTCCTCAAGGCCGCCCCTCCTGCTTTGAATGTGGATCAGCTCCTCTCGGCCCTCCGGTGCCCAAGCAGCCACCACCTCCTGGACGTGGTACAGCTCCTCTCGGCCACCGCCCCAACCCTGGGTGCGGGGCAGCTCCTCTCAGCCACGATTCTGCACGTGGTCGGTTGCGCCGGGAGCCGGGCGTCTCTCGCATCTGCGCCGCCGGGAGCCGGGCGTCTCTCGCGTCTGCGCCGCCGGGAGCCGGGCGTCTCTCGCGTCTGCGCCGCCGGGAGCCGGGCGTCTCGCGTCTGCCCATATCTGAGTTTGTGTGTGTATATATATATATGTATATAAAAGACTTCCCCCGATTGGAAGTGACTCAGTGATAAAGAATCCACCTGCAATGCAGGAGCCTCAGGAGTTGGAGTTTCGATCCCTGGGTCAGAAAATCCTCTGGAGGAGGGCATGGCACCCACTCCAGTATTCTTGCCTGGAGACTCCCCGTTAACAGAGGAGTCTGGCAGGTTACAGTCTACGAGGTTGCAGAATCGGACAGGACTGAAATGACTTAGCGTGCACACAGGTTTCCCATCTAGGTCACTGCATTTTAGGTCATTTTTAACAAAAACTGAAATAAGGTGCATTAGCCTTTATTTGAATTTTGAATACCTCAAACCAAGGGTGCAAAAGAAAGAGGGTTGTCTAAGTCCCCGACTCCCCAAGACCTACAGCCATTTCCACCAAGAAAAGGGTTGTGCTCAGGGAAAAGAGGGAGCATGACCTTGGGAACTACTAGGAGAAATGGCAGCTGCAGATCACAAATTAACATGGTCACCTGTGAAGATCTATCAATTAATTGTAGTTGGCCATTCCTTGACCTAGTCATTGAGGATTCAGTGATATACCTTTTCTAAATGGTTATATAGAGTGTAATCAAGGAGTACTGAATCATCTGGGATTCTGAAAACTAGGAGAGGAGTTTTAGAACTTAAAGACAAAGCTTTAATGGAAAGAAAAAAGTGAAAGTCGCTCAGCCTGTCTGACTCTTTGCAGCCCCATGGACTATACAGTTCATGGAATTCTCCAGTCCAGAGTACTAGAGTGGGTAGCCTTTCCCTTCCTCAGGGGATCTTCCCAACCCAGAGATCGTACCCAGGTCTCCCGCATTGCAGGCAGATTCTTTACCAGCTGAGCCACAAGGGAAGCCCAGGAATACTGGAGTGGGTAGCCTATCCCTTCTCCAAGGGATATTCACAACCCAGGAATTGAACCAGGGTCTCCTTCATTGCAGGCAGATTCTTTACCAACTGAGCTATGAGGGAAGCCCTAATGGAAAGAATGTATACATATTTATTTAGTAGAACCAAATCTTGTATATGAGGTCCATTGCAAGATTAAATGACTTTTCTAGAGGACGGGAAGATGGCGGAGGAATAGGACAGGGCGGCCACTTTCCCCCCAACAAAATCAACAAAAGAACATTTGAACGCTGAGTAAATCCCACAAAAAATCTTCTGAATACCGGCAGAGGACATCAGGCACTCAGAAAAGCAGCCCATAGTCTCGAAAGGAGGTAGGAAATAGATAAAAAGATAAAAAGAGAGACAAAAGAGGGAGGGACGGAGCTCCCTCCCGGGAAGGGAGGCTTAAAAAAAAAAAAAAAAAAGAGAGAGAGAAGTTTCCTAACACCTGGAAACACTGGCGAGTGGATCCTCAGAGGGCCGCATAACTGGGAGACAAAAGACATAAATAATTAAAACTCACAGACTAAGTGCCCAGAGGAAACTCTCAGCGGAGAAGCGGCGCAGATTCCCGCGCCCCTCACTAGCAGGCGGGGGCTGGGCAGGGAGGCGCCGGCAGCAGCGCTCAGAGGAAGAGCCAGCGGCGGCGGTGCTTAGAGGGAGAGCAGGCGCCCGCGCGTGGAGGGAGAGCCGGCGCCCGCGCGTGGAGGGAGAGCCGGCGCCCGCGCGTGGAGGGAGAGCCAGCGCCCGCGCTTGGAGGGAGAACCGGGCTTGGGCGCCCCAGCCCCCGCCGACGCGGGCGGGGAGGGCAGCCAGCGCCGGGGCGGGGGCAGCCGCGGCCCCAGAGAGGCTTCCCGTGCCAAGCTGCAGGCAAGCTTCCTTGCTGGCCAGGACTTCTTGGGTTCGGGCCGGTCGATATCCACCTGAGAAACTGCACCAGTTGTACTCCCAGAAAACCGAGCGGCGGGGACCGGGAAGGCGATAAGTCGCAGCGACTGCGCTCGCCAAACGCCTGGTCACCTGAGCTGCTAGGACCGGGGAAGGCACAAAACGCAGGCCCAGCCAAGTCTGCCTTTGTCGAGTACCCGAGGACCTGAACCTGAGCCAATCAGACCTGGGAAGTGCATGCAACCCAGCGCCAGCCGTGGACAGCTTGCAGCCGAGCAAACTAAAGCCTAAGCAGCATAAACAGGGAAAGCACACACGCCTCGAGCGGGAGCATTCCCAGTGTAGCCGAGACACCGCGAGCACTCCCCACAGACGCCAGGGGTATTTGTTAGTTGTTCCTCCCTCCCTACAGCAGGACTGAATAGGAGAGCCTGGGGAAAAAAAAAAAAAGTGTCCACCACCGCATCCTGGAGTCAGGACGGTAATTAGACACTGAGGAGACCAGAAAACAGAAGAGGGAGAAGCCTTGAGCCTCCTGTAAGAATAAGACTGAAAACCAGAGGCAGAGGCTTAAGGCCAAATCCTGAGAACACCAGAGATCTCCGGTTCCAGAGAACATTAATTGATAGGTACTCATCAAAGGCCTCCATACATACACTGAAACCAGGCACCACCCAAGGGTCAACAAGTTTCAGTGAAAGACATACTACGCAAGCTATCCAGCAACACAGGAGAATAGCACTGAACTTCAATATACAGGCTGCCCAAAGCCACCCCAAACCCACGGTCATCTCAAACTCATTATTGGACACTTCCTTGCACTCCAGAGAGAAGAAATCCAGTTCCACCCACCAGAACATCTACTCAAGCTTCCCTAACCAGGGAACCTTGGCAAGTCACCCATCCAACCCCACACATAACGAGGCAACTACATAATAAAGAGAACTCCACAGACTGTCAGAAGACAGAAAGGCCACCCGAACACAGCAATATAAGCAAGATGAAGAGGCAGAGAAATACCCAACAAGTAAAGGAACAGGATAAATGCCCACCAACACAAACAAAAGAGGAAGATATAGGGAACCTACCCGATAAAGAATTTCGAATTTTAATTGTGAAAATGATTCAAAATCTGGAAAGCAAAATGGAGTTACAGATAAATAAACTGGAGAAAAGGATGGAGAAGATGGAAGAAATGTTCAATAAAGAATTAGAGGAAATAAAAAAGAGTCAATATACAATGAATAATACAATAGACGAGATCAAAAACACTCTCGAGGGCACAAACAGTAGAATAACGGAGGCAGAAGACAGGATAAGCGAGCTAGAAGATAGAATTGTAGAAATAAATGAAACAGAGACGGAAAAAGAAAAACGAATTAAAAGAAATGAGCACAATATTAGAGACATATGGGACAATATTAAATGCCCCAACATTCGAATCATAGGAGTCCCAGAAGAAGAAGACAAAAAGAAAGACCATGAGAGAATACTCGAGGAGATAATAGTTGAAAATTTCCCTAAAATGGGGAAGGAAATAATCACCCAAGTCCAAGAAACACAGAGAGTCCCTAACAGGATAAACCCAAGGCGAAATACCCCAAGGCACATATTAATCAAATTAACAAAGATCAAACACAAAGAAAAAATATTACAAGCAGCAAGGGAAAAACAACAAATAACACACAAGGGGATCCCCATAAGGATAACAGCTGATCTTTCAGCAGAAACTCTTCAGGCCAGGAGGGAATGGCAAGACATATTTAAAGTGATGAAAGAAAATAACCTACAGCCCAGATTACTATACCCAGCAAGGATCTCATTCAAATGTGAAGGAGAAATCAAAAGCTTTACAGACAAGCAAAAGCTGAGAGAATTCAGCATCACCAAACCAGCTCTCCAACAAATACTAAAGGATCTTCTCTAGACTGGAAACACAGAAAGGGTATATAAACTTGAACCCAAACAATAATGAAAATGGCAACAGGATCATACTTATCAATAATCACCTTAAACGTAAATGGGTTGAATGCCCCAACCAAAAGACAAAGGCTGGTTGAATGGATACAAAAACAAGACCCCCTTATATGTTGTCTACAAGAGACCCACCTCAAATCGAGGGACACATACAGACTGAAAGTGAAGGGCTGGAAAAAGATATTCCACGCAAATAGAGACCAAAAGAAAGCAGGAGTAGCAATACTCATATCAGATAAAATTGATTTTAAAACAAAGGCTGTGAAAAGAGACAAAGAAGGAAACTACATAATGATCAAAGGATCAATCCAAGATGAAGATATAACAATTCTAAATATTTATGCACCCAACATTGGAGCACCGCAATATGTAAAACAATTACTAACAATTATGAAAGGGGAAATTAACAATAACACAATAATAGTGGGAGATTTTAATACCCCACTTACATCTATGGATAGATCAACTAAACAGAAAATTAACAAAGAAACACAAACTTTAAATGATACAATAGACCAGTTAGACCTAATAGATATCTATAGGACATTTCACCCCAAAACAATGAACTTCACCTTTTTCTCAAGCGCACACAGAACCTTTTCCAGGATAGATCACATCCTGGGCCATAAATCCAGCCTTGGTAAATTCAAAAAAATTGAAATCATTCCAAGCATCTTTTCTGACCACAATGCAGTAAGACTAGATCTCAATTACGGGAGAAAAACTATTAAAAATGCCAACATATGGAGGCTGAACAACACGCTGCTGAATAATGAACAAATCATAGAAGAAATCAAAAGAGAAATTAAAATATGCATAGAAATGAATGAAAATGAAAACACAACAACCCAAAACCTCTGGGACACTGTAAAAGCAGTGCTAAGGGGGAAGTTCATAGCAATACAGGCACACCTCAAGAAACAAGAAAAAAGTCAACTAAATAACCTAACTCTACATCTAAAGAAACTAGAAAAGGAAGAAATGGAGAACCCCAGGGTTAGCAGAAGGAAAGAAATCATAAAAATTAGGGCAGAGATAAATGCAAAAGAAACAAAAGAGACCATAGCAAAAATCAACAAAGCCAAAAGCTGGTTCTTTGAGAAGGTAAATAAAATTGACAAACCACTAACCAGACTTATCAAGAAAGAAAGGGAGAAGAACCAAATCAATAAAATTAGAAATGAAAAGGGAGAAATCACAACTGACAACACAGAAATACAAAGGATTATTAGAGAATACTATCAGCAATTATATGGCAATAAAATGAATAACTTGGAAGAAATGGACAAATTCCTAGAAAAGTACACCTTGCCAAAACTGAACCAGGAAGAAATAGAAAATCTGAACAGACCCATCACAAGCACGGAAATAGAGGAAGTAATCGGAAAGCTTCCAGCAAACAAAAGCCCAGGTCCAGACGGCTTCACAGCTGAATTCTACCAAAAATTTAGTGAAGAGCTAACACCTATTCTACTCAAACTCTTTCAGAAAATTGCTAAGGAAGGAAAACTTCCAAACTCATTCTATGAGGCCACTATCACCCTAATCCCAAAACCTGGTAAAGATCCCACAAAAAAAGAAAACTACAGGCCAATATCACTGATGAACATAGATGCAAAAATCCTTAACAAAATTCTAGCAATCAGAATCCAACAACATATTAAAAAGATCATACATCATGACCAAGTGGGCTTTATCCCAAGAATGCAAGGATTCTTCAATATCCGCAAATCAATCAACGTAATACACCACATTAACAAACTGAAAAATAAAAATCATATGATTATCTCAATAGATGCAGAGAAAGCCTTTGACAAAATACAACATCCATTTATGATAAAAACTCTCCAGAAAGTGGGAATTGAAGGGACATATCTCAACATAATAAAAGCTATATACGACAAACCCATAGCAAACATTATCCTCAATGGTGAAAAACTGAAAGCATTTCCCCTAAAGTCAGGAACAAGACAAGGGTGCCCACTCTCACCACTACTATTCAACATAGTTCTGGAAGTTTTGGCTACAGCAATCAGAGCAGAAAAAGACATAAAAGGAATACAAATTGGAAAAGAAGAAGTAAAACTTTCACTGTTCGCTGATGACATGATCCTCTACACAGAAAACCCTAAAGACTCTACCAGAAAACTACTAGAGCTAATCAATGAATACAGTAAAGTTGCAGGATATAAAATCAACACACAGAAATCCCTTGCATTCCTATACACTAATAATGAGAAAATAGAAAGAGACATTAAAGAAACTATTCCATTCACTGTTGCAACGAAAAGAATTAAATACTTAGGAATATATCTACCTAAGGAAACAAAAGACTTGTACATAGAAAACTACAAAACACTAGTGAAAGTAATCAAAGAGGACACTAATAGATGGAGAAATATACCGTGTTCGTGGATTGGAAGAATAAGTATTGTGAAAATGAGTATACTACCCAAAGTAATTTATACATTCAATGCAATCCCTATCAAGCTACCAACGATATTTTTCACAGAATTAGAACAAATAATCTCACAGTTTGTATGGAAATACAAAAAACCTCGAATAGCCAAAGCAATCTTGAAGAAGAAAAATGGAACTGGAGGAATTAACCTGCCAGACTTCAGGCTCTACTACAAAGCCACAGTCATCAAGACAGTATGGTACTGGCATAAAGACAGAAATATAGATCAATGGAACAAAATAGAAAGCCCAGAGATAAACCCACGCACCTATGGACACCTTATCTTTGACAAAGGAGGCAAGAATATAAAATGGACAAAAGACAGTCTCTTTAACAAGTGGTGCTGGGAAAACTGGTCAGCCACTTGTAAAAGAATGAAATTAGAACACTTCCTAACACCATACACAAAAATAAACTCAAAATGGATTAGAGAGCTAAATGTAAGGCCAGATACTATAAAACTCCTAGAGGAGAACGTAGGCAAAACACTCTCTGACATAAATCACAGCAGGATCCTCCAAGACCCACCTCCCAGAATATTGGAAATAAAAGCAAAAATAAACAAATGGGACCTAATTAAAATCAAAAGCTTCTGCACAGCAAAAGAAACTCTAAGCAAGGTGAAAAGACAGCCTTCAGAATGGGAGAAAATAATAGCAAATGAAGCAACTGATAAAGGATTAATCTCCAAAATATACAAGCAGCTCCTGCAGCTCAATTCCAGAAAACTAAGTGACCCAATCAAAAAATGGGCCAAAGAACTAAACAGACATTTCTCCAAAGAAGACATAAAGATGGCTAACAAACACATGAAAAAATGCTCAACATCCCTCATCATCAGAGAAATGCAAATCAAAACCACAATGAGATACCATTTCACACCAGTCAGAATGGCTGCTATCCAAAAGTCTACATGCAATAAATGCTGGAGAGGGTGTGGAGAGAAAGGAACCCTCTTACACTGTTGGTGGGAATGCAAACTAGTACAGCCACTTTGGAGAACAGTGTGGAGATTCCTCAAAAAACTGGAAATAGAACTGCCATATGATCCAGCAATTGCACTCCTGGGCATACACACCGAGGAAACCAGAATTGAAAGAGACACATGTACGCCAATGTTCATTGCAGCACTGTTTATAATAGCCAGGGCATGGAAGCAACCTAGATGTCCATCTGCAGATGAATGGATAAGAAAGCTTTGGTACATATACACAATGGAGTATTTTTCAGCCATCAAGAAAAATGCATTTGAATCAGTTTTAATGAGGTGGATGAAATTGGAGCCAATTATACAGAGTGAAGTAAGCCAGAAAGAAAAACATCAATATAGTATACTGACGCATATATATGGAATTTAGAAAGATGGAAACCTGAAACCTGTGTACGAGACTGCAAAAGAGACATAGACATATAGAACAGTCTTTGGGACTCTGTGGGAGAGGGTGAAGGTGGGATGATTGGGGAGAATGGCATTGTAGCATGTATATTGGCATATGTGACCAGTCCAGGTTCGACGCATGATGCAGGATGCCTGGGGCTGGTGCAGGGGAATGACATGGGGGGAGGATATGGGGAGGAGGGAGGTGGGAGGGGGGTTCGGGAGGGAGAGCACATGTACACCCGGGGCGGATTCATGTCAATGAATCGCAAAACCAACCAATATATTAATGAAGGGTAATTTGCCTCCAATAAAATAAATTAAAATTAAAAAAAAAAAAAATGACTTTTCTAGTTCCAAGTGTTAGTTAATATTTCCTTCACTGTGACCAAGAATATATATTAAAATGAAAACAATAAAACTAAAAGCTATTTTTATATGGGATCACTGGTTACAAACCAAGAGTGATCAATATCCAGTTTTTAACCTACTATTTTTATTCAGTGTTTCATTACTGCCTCTCAGTGTTTCATTACTGCCTCTCAGTGGTAGCTACTTCTCATAGAAGGCCATCCACAAAGTCTTCAGCAACATATTTTGTTTATGTGGTTTACAGCTTCTCACTTGTGCTTATATAATTTTGGCACTAGGCCTTTTACCTGTCAGGATCATTTACTGTTCTTTGTTGCTGAACTGATTAAATTCTTTGAATTGACTCTTTCTTTGTTCTTCATGTTAGCCTGATCTTCAGCAGTTCCTTCCACTGTTCCTGTACCTACTAACGTTGATTCCTGAGTTCTTATTCAATGAAACACCATCTGATTAGATATACTAGTTTGTATTCCATAATCATTTTATTCTTTCATGATAGTCGTGTGCCAGTGAACATATGAATGTTTTTATTAGGTTCTTATAAAATACTTTATACCAGAGCAATTGTGTTCCAAAGCACAAAAATCTCTAATTAGTAATATTTCAAGCTCCAATGGTTTAAATTATAGAAAAATTATGCTTTTCCATTTCCTTGAAAATCTAATGTGAAATTTTATCTTCCAAACATTTTCAACTAAAATTGGATTTGGGACTAACTCCCTAGGAGAATCTTTTTTTTAGGCATCGTATTTGCTTATCAATTTATCTGAGACAATTGCATTTTATCCTCATATTTTATGCCTAGGAGTATAGAACATTTCCAGAAGAGTTTGAAACAAGTTAGAGTTCAATGAGTTCATGATAAAAGGAAAAAAATTCACATATCCTAGGCATTTATTGTCTGTATTTACTATAGCTTTCACCAGAGGGAAGCATAACAATGCATAAAACTTTGCAGTGCTTACTGAGACTACTTGCATCTCCATTAACAATAACTGTGACTATTGTCAGGCGAGTGTATGTTCCTCAGTTTTTGTCTCGTCATAACAAAGATTTGGAGTGACGGACATTAAAGCCCCCTTGGCATGTCACAGCTCTCGGGTCTTGGACAGACCGTGTTATAGCTCTCAGGTCTCGAATGGATCATGTTATAGCTCTTAGGCAAATCACTGTTACAGCTCTATTTTATTTAGAAGATAGCAGGAAAATCCATCTTCAAGGCGTGAGGGCACGTTGATCCCAAGATGCGAAGAGAAGAGCACCCCAGCGCGTGGAAGGGAGAGACAGAGAGCTAGCTTTGGTTCCTCTTTTTATATGTTTTTTTTCCCTTGGGCCTGTCCTATGTAAATTGGGCCAGCCAGGAGTGTTGTTTGTTTTACCTGAGGGCCTCACTCAGGTCCTAGGACCTTCCTTTGTTCTATTTTCGTGGGCTTTTCCCTTCCTTGTCTTTTGGCCACTGCCATTTTGGATTCCTTTTCCCTATTCTACCTACCTTGCATTCCCCCCTCAAGAGAGGGGAGGCCCAATTCTTTGGGAACAGGGGCGTTGAGGTCTTTCTGGCTAATTCCTGCTGAACTGAGATGGCGAGGGGCATTGGGCCTCCCCTTCTTGCTAGTCTCAGGCCTCAGAGTCCTTACAGTGGTGTCCATCTAAGGGTGAGTGATATTTTCCATGGTTAGCTGTAGTTTTATATCTTAGTTGAACTGGCACTGCATGTTGTAGCTTGTTGACCTGGGCAGAGACAAAACAGGTTCAGTTCAGTTCAGTTCAGTCGCTCAGTCGTGTCCGACTCTTTGCGACCCCATGAATTACAGCATGCCAGGCCTCCCTGTCCATCACCAACTCCCAGAGTTCACCCAAACTCATGTCCATCGAGTTGGTGATGCCATCCAGCCATCCCATTCTCCGTCGTCTCCTTCTCCTCCTGCCCCCAATCCCTCCTAGCATCAGAGTCTTTTCCAGTGAGTCAACTCTTCGCATGAGGTGGCCAAAGTATTGGAGCTTCAGCTTTTGATAATGTATAGAACAATCATAAGCAACATCAATATGGCATAACAAGGACTAGTAGGGGCATTAGCCAATTCTAAATTCCCATCGCTAGGATGGCTCAAGTCCTTCCTTGTTCAGGGATCAGAAGATTTATCTCCTGTCTGTTTTGGAGTACAGTCTCTGTCAAGCTGTGTTGGCTTTTTAGAGCTATCCTGAGAAATCTTATCCCCAGAAACCAGATTGGCACTCATTTGTAGTCCTGAATAGGTGTATTGAGTGTCCTCTTCTATTTTCTTCCATGGCTTGACTCATGAGTAGTGAATCCAGGAGTCATGTCCTGTACCTTGACTGCTGTGGGGATAGGAAGTGTTACAGTGTAGGGGCCCTTCCATGTGGGCTGGAGTTGAGCCTTTGGGGACCCATCTCTCCAGACTTTAATTAGGACTTGAGTCCCTGGAGCATATAGTGGTGACTCCTTAGAATCTTTTGGGTCCTAGTTCATACCCCACAAGCATATATCCTGTTGGAATTGTCCAATGGCCATGGTATAAGACTGAAGGGTCTGAATCTCTGGATCTAGGAAGAGGTCATTGACATAAACAAAAGGTCTCTCATATAGCTTCTCATAAGGACTAAGACCAACCTGTTCCTTAGGGGGAATTCAGGTGTGGAGGAGGGCTATTGGTAAAGCCTCTTTTCATCCCAGGGAGGTCTCCTGGGTTATCTTTTTTATTGCTGATTTTAAGAATTGGTTGGCTCTTTTTACTTTTCCTGAAGACTGAGGCCTCCAAGCACAACGGAGATAATAAGTAATGCCCAATGCTTTAGAGACCCCTTGGGTGACCTTAGAAGTAAATGATGTCCCATTGTCACTTTGTAATGACCTGGGCAGACCAAATCTTGGAATGATTTTATGGAGCAGTTTCTTTACCACCTCCTCAGTCTTCTCAGTCTGGATGGGAAAACCTTCACTCCATCCTGTGAATGTATCTATCATGACTAATAGGTATTTATACCCTTGAGAAACGGGCATCTGGGTGAAGTCCATCTGCCAGTCCTCTCCTGGGTAGGCCCCACATCGTTGGACGGGCTGGGCCAGCTGGGGTCTTCGAGCTCCTTGGGGGTTGTTTAATTGACAAATGGGACAAGAGGAGACCACTTGCCTTATAGTTGTTTGGAAGCCTATTCCTCTGAAGGACCTTTCTAGTAATTTTTGGAGAGCCTTTTCCCCTAAATGAGTGGTGGCATGTAAGGAGTTGACCAGCTTCCATTGGAGGTTCCCAGGCAGAAAAAGGAGTCCCTCCTTTTGGAACCACCCCATATGATCTTCTTGAAAGCCATCACTCTTAGCTTTAAGAATCTCACCTTCAGTATATGAGGGAGTTTCTGGCAAATTAGTCTGTGGAACTAAGGTGTCAACCCCTATTAGGTCATGGTTCTGTAATGCTGCTCTCTTAGCTGCCTGATCAGCTGCTTGGTTCCCTCGTGCCACTTCTGTGCTCCCTTTTTGGTGTCCTTAACAATGGGAGACTGAAACCTCAGTGGGCAGATGGACTGCCTCCAAGAGTCTAAGAATTGGATCACCATATTTGACTGGGGACCCTCGGGTTGTCAAGTGGCCCCTTTCTTTCCAAATAGCCTCATGTGCATGTAACACCAGAAAGGCATATTTGTTGTACATAAAGATATTCTGAATATAGCCAAAAGGAAATTAGAGAGTTTTTATTTCTGGAAACACAGAATTTAGTATAAATTCTTGAAATTTAGTCTAAAGGAAAATTACCAACTTTTAAAATGCCAAAATGAAATATGAGACTTCTCATTTTATAAAACTAGGTAGTAAATGCTGTTTTGAGTCTTTCCTTACCGAAATTTGATTACCTAATTTTTACTTTAGCTATGTGTGTAAGGAGACTGAACCAAATCTTATCTTACTTATATTTAAGGAAACTTGATTACTATATGTTAAATAATAGATGCCTTTATGTAATGACAAACACATCTCATCTTAAAATTTTGATCTTTATCATTTAAAATACAAATAATTTTTAACCATGTCCAAATGAAAAACAGTTAAATTAGATACTTATATGTTTCTTATAGTATAAGCATGATATATAATTGAAAATACTAGAACATTTTCTGACCCCCTTTTATAAAATTCAAACTCCTCTGTGGCCCTTATCATGGTTTGTTGCTTGGATTTTCTTAGTAAATATAGCCTTAATTGTGAAAACAAATATGTGAATTACTGTAACTTTTGAATATATGTAATATTTGAATCACCAAGTGGTATTGACAAATATAAAAATATTCTTTCTTTGACTTTACATTAAGTTGTAACTATTTTAAATATTATTAAAGCTTAATTGTCTCATTTCCCCCGTATTTCTTCTAAATTCTATGGTTCCATTTCACTCTGTCTTATTCTGGCAGGCTTTGATCCAGTGCGAACAGTTGAAGAATGAGCTGGAGAGGCAGACAGACCGACTTGAGGAAGAACTTGCATCTCAGCAAGAAAAAAGAGCCTTTGAGAAAGAGATGTTGAAAAAAGAAATAACAAAAGAAAGAGAAGACATGGGCTCAAAGGTACTTAAGAGTTCAATTTGTTATCCACAATGCAGAGGAAATGTTTTTTTGATGTAATTGATGAGTCTGCCGTCTGCAATTCTTGAATGATCTTTAAATGTTTAAATCTTTTAAGTATTCAAGTTGCTTATTAATTAGAGTTCATAAAATTTTTCTATTCTCAATAAAAGTTATATTCTCTGACCTTTCCAAAGAAAATAATTAGATTTCATGGTAGGAAATTGTGAAATATACTCTAATGCTGCCATTCTGTTTGAGTCCCTCTCTGTTTGTCAGAGGAGAGCAGGTGCTCTGCAGATATCCATATTATAGTTCAACCTTGGTTAAATTAAGGAGAGATTACCCTTTCATTTCATCCCCCACTCCCAAATTAGACATTAAGAAGATAAAACACTCGTAAGAAACCAAGTAGCCAAAAAAAGTGATGACATGCTTTGTATAAAATAGGTTCTAACAAATTACAAATTACAAAAAAATGAGATGGTTGGATAGCATCACCAACTCGATGGACATGAATCTAAGCAAGCTCTGGGAGTTGGCAATGGATAGGGAATCCTGGCGTGCTACAGTCCATGGGGTTGCAAAGAGTCAGACACCATTGAGTGACTGAAATGAACTGAACTGAACTGAACAAATTACATGATGAATAAGTGGAAGTGGGCAATTAGAGGCAAAAGGAACAGATAATATGAGATGGGCAGTGTTTGGAAAACAGTAACAAACTGGAATATAAAGTTTAGTGGAATCTAGTTTTAAAATTGCTATTAATTGCTATAGTAGACCAAAACTAAGCAAGATGTGGTCCTTGAAGTAACCCAAACAATGGATACATGTTCTGTTTGTTCAAAGCAGTCTCACAGCTTGTACTGTAAGTTCTGTCTTATAATATTCCAAGATTTGAAAATTAACTCATTCAGCAAATATCTACTGATTATCTGCTGTGTGCACAGCAATGTGTGAGCCTGAAGCTATATAAAGAAAAAAAATCACAAATTCTGCCCAGTGAGTTTTAAGTAATACAGGTATGTGAGGCAATGTAAACTCCCTTGTTTTCTTATCCTTTTTTTTAAAAAATTGTGCCTGTCAAAACTTAACTTAAAGATCAGTCTAACTGTCTACCTTGTATGACTTGGACTGATGATCTCAGCTGGTGAAGGAAAATGCTACAATCTTGCAGATACCACCACTATACCCTTATGTTCTTTTTTGTCCATGGTTCTTTCAGTGCTTTCTAGCAGTCCGCCTATACATTTCTGTCTCTCCTGTTCATTCAGGGATTCAACAGATACTAACTGGAGGTCCTGGGAATGTCATCATCACAGGACCAATGCACTCCCCCCATGGAGTTTATAGACTAGTGGGAGAGGTAGACATTAAGCACATGCTTCCACAAATGAGTTTTTACCACAGTGATAAAAGCATGAAGATACAGTATAGAGTTACCATGAAAATGCGTAACAGGCAAATATGACTTAGTCTACACAGTCATGAAAGATTTTCCTAAGCATGAGATTTTACAAGTGAGACTCAAAGGAGTTGAGTAGGAGTGGTCAGTGGAGGAGTTGAGGGGAATTTCAGACCCAGAAAAATAATACTCCCAAGGCTCAGAAGCTACAAAGCATAATCCTTTTTGGGAATTTAGAGAGAGTTTAGGTAACTGGAGCATAAGCAGTAAGAGACAGAGTAATGGTAGATGAGTTTGGAGAAATATGCAGGGACCAAATCATGAATGGTCTTAAAATCCATGTGAAAGATTTTAAGTGTTATCCAAAAAGTGATGGTAAACCATTGAAGAATTGATGCTTCCAAGTTGTGGTGCTGAAGAAGACTCTCGAGAGTCCCGTGGACAGAAAGGAGATCAAACCGGTCAATCCTAAAGGAAATCAACCCTGAATATTCATTGGAAGGACTGATGCTAAAGCTGAAGCTCCAATACTCTGATGCAAAGAGCTGACTCATTGGAAAAGACTCCGATGCTGGGAAAGATTGAGGGCAGGAGGAGAAGTGGGGAACAGAGGATGAGATGGTTGGATGGCATCACCAACTCAATGGACATGAGCTTGAGAAAATTTTGGGAGATAGTGAAGGACAAGGAAACCTGGCATGCTGCAGCCATGGAGTCGCAAAGTGTCGGACATGACTTATCAACTGAATAACAACAACAAACCATTGAATGGCTTTAAGTTGAGCAGTGTCATGATGCCATTTATATTTGAGAAAAATCATCTGCCCATAGATTTGAAGGGGGACCAGAATAAACCTCTTAGACCAAGTGGCAAGTAATTACAGTAGTCCAGGTGGGAAATGATGGTATCTAAGACCCATTTTTCAAGGACTATTTCAAATCACGTTAATTCTTCTCAGGTTCTTTACCATACTACCTTTCACCTCATTCTCAGCAGAGAGCCTCTACTTACCTAACAAAGAAAGTTGACACCATTAGGCGGTAACCACTTCAACTTATTTATTTTCCCCCTCACTTCTGCCTAAAGTAAAATTTCACCTGCACTGCAACCCTGTCAGATGGGAGTGACTTCATCCTTTCCTCTTGCTCTGGATCCCATGCCTCTCAACCACCTCAGGGACCTATTTCCATTTGTTCCCCACTCTCTTCTAAATCTTTAGCCTTTACTTCACTGTAACCTTTTCCTTATCATCAGGAAAATAGGCTCATTCTTCTAATCCAGTCATTCTCAATCATGGCTATGTAGAAGTTTCGAAACTCTCATTCACCCAGTCTGAATCCCAAATGAATTATGGGAGACTAGCTGAGGGTAGAATCCAGGTGTCAGGATTTTAAAAAATTGTCCAGGTGATTCCAGTGTGCAGCCAAGGCTGGAAACCACCTTAGTAATTCCATATCCCTCCTTACTCTTTCCTTTAATAGTCAAATTTCTTGAAAGATTTGTCCATACATATTGTCTTTTGGGGGCTTCCTCTATGGCTTAGTGGTAAAGAGCCCACCTGCCAGTGCAGGAGACACAGGAGATGCAGGTTCGATCCCTGGGTCAGGAAGATCTCCTGGGGTAGGAAATGGCAACCCACTCCAGTATTCTTGCCTGGAAAATCCCATGGACAGAGGATCCTGGTGTACTACAGTCCAGGGGGATGCAAGGAGTCAGACACGACTGAACATGCATTGTCTTTTTCTCACCACTCATCAGCCCACTGCATTTCAGCTTCTATGCCCATGGTCAATGATATTACCATTGCTATGTTCACTGGAGACCTCATTATGCTATTTTTAATGAATATTTTTTCATTCTTATTCTCCTTAAAAATTTCTTTCTTTGATTTCTCTGAATCAATATTCTTGATTTGGGAAAATGATGATGTGTGCCTTTTAGGTTAGTCTGAGTTTAAGGTGCCTTTGAGGTAATGAAACAGACACATCCAGAAAGCACCTTGACAGGAGATTCTAGAGTTTAGCAGAGAGCTTTAGATTTAGGTGTCTTTAGCACTACTGCCTAGAAAATCCCATGGATGGAGGAGCCTGGTAGGCTGCAGTCCGTGGGGTCGTTAAGGGTCGGACACGACTGAGCGACTTCACTTTCACTTTTCACTTTCACACATTGGAGAAGGAAATGGCAACCCACTCCAGTGTTCTTGCCTGGAGAATCCCAGGGACGGGGAAACCTGGTGGGCTTCCGTCTATGGGGTCACACAGAGTCAGACACGACTGAAGTGACTTAGCAGCAGCAGCAGCACTACTGTGCCAGAGAAGGCAATGGCAAGCCACTCCAGTACTCTTGCCTAGAAAATCCCATGGATGGAGGAGCCTGGTAGGCTGCAGTCTGTGGGGTTGCTAAGGGTCGGACACGACTGAGCAACTTCACTTTCACTTTTCACTTGCATACATTGGAGAAGGAAATGGCAACCCACTCCAGTATTCTTGCCTGGAGGATCCCAGGGACAGGGGAGCCTGATGGGCTGCCATCTATGGGGTCACACACAGTCAGACACGATTGAAGCAACTTAGCAGAAGCACTACTGTGGCTTAAATTTTTTTTTAATTTATTTACTTATTATTTTTGGTTGTGCTGAATCTTCGTTACTGTACTGTAGCACTGCTGTGGATTTAATTTCATACACATTGTGCATGAGTGCATGCTCAGTCATGTCCAGCTGTTTGCAACCCTATGGACTGTATGTAGTCCACTAGGCTCCTCTGTCCATGAGATTTTCCAAGCTTGAATACTGGAGTGGGTTGCCATTTCCTTCTCCAGGGTATCTTCCTGACCCAAGGCTTGAACCTGTGTCTCCTGTATCAGCAGATGGATTCTTTTACCACTGAGCCACCTGGGAAGCCCCATATATATGGTATTGAGTCTTAAAGCTTTAGCTCTCTAGTGAGCTCCCAAACCAGCTTCACTTCCTACCTTCCCTTTCATAGTGGAACTACTATTTATTCATCCAGTTGCCCAACTCAGAAATCTTGCTGTTGTCCTTTCCTCCTTCTGCCTCACCCTGTACGTCACTAAGTTACCCAGTTCAGAGATTCAGACCCTACCAGTGTTGCCCTGTCTCTCCATCCCACTGCTCTCCATATCTCACCCTTGGATGATTCCTGCAGCCCCACGTGGTCTCCTTGCTTCCAGTCTCACCTCCTTCTCATCTGTTCTCTTACCCAAAGATCCAAGGATGCCCTTTCTAAAATGAATCCATCAATAAGTCAGTCTCTTTCTTTAAAATCCTTTCATGTCTCTCTTTAACCCCATGGATAGAATTTAAGCTCTCTTTTTTAAAAAATTAATTTATTTTAATTGGAGGCTAATTACTTTACAATATTGTAGTGGTTTTTGCCATACATTGACATGAATCAGCCACGGGTGTACATGTGTTCCCCATCCTGAACCCCCTCCCACTTCCCTCCCCAACCCATCCCTCAGGGTCATCCAAGTGCACCAGCCCTGAGCATTGTGTCACATGCATTGAACCTGGACTGGTGATCTGTTTCACATATGATTCCCTGGTGACTCAGAGGTTAAAGTGTCTGCCTCCAATGCGGGAGACCCGGGTTCGATCCCTGGGTCAGGAAGATCCCCTGGAGAAGGAAACGGTAACCCACTCCAGTATTCTTGCCTGGAGAATCCCATGGACGGAGAAGCCTGGTAGGCTTCAGTCCACGAGGTCGCATAGAGTCGGACACGACTGAGCAACGGAACGGAACGGAATGTACATGTTTCAATGCTATTCTCTCACAGAGAGAGAGAATAGCTAACCTCGCCTTCTCCTACAGAGTCGAAAAGACTGTTCTTTACATCTGTGTCTCTTTTGCTGTCTCACATGTAGGATCATCATTACCATCTTCCTAAATTCCATATATATGTGTTAATATACTGTATTGGTGTTTTTCTTTCTGACTTACTTCATTTTGTATAATAGGCTCTAGTTTTATCCACCTCAGTAGAACTGATTCAAATACATTCTTTTTAATGGCTGAGTAATATTCCATTGTGTATATGTACCACAGCTTTCTTATCCATTCATCTGCCAATGGACATCTAGGTTGCTTCCATGTCCTGGCTATTGTAAACAGTGCTGCGATGAACATTGGGGTACACATGTCTCTTTCAATTCTGGTTTCTTCGGTGTGTGTACCCAGCAGTGGGATTCCTGGGTTGTATGGCAGTTCTATTTCCATTTTTTTTAAGGAATCTCCACACTGTTCTCCATAGTGACTGTACTAGTTTGCATTCCCACCGACAGTGTAAGAGGGTTCCCTTTTCTCCACACCCTCTCCAGCATTTATTGCTTGTAGACTTTTGGATAGCAGCCATTCTGACTGGCATGAGATGGTACCTCATTGTGGTTTTGATTTGCATTTCTCTGATTATGAGTGATATTGAGCATCTTTTCATGTGTTTGTTAGCCATGTGTGTGTCTTCTTTGGAGAAATGTCTGTTTAGTTCTTTGGCCCATATTTTGATTGGGTTATTTATTTTTCTGGAATTGAGCTGCAAGAGCTGCTTGTATATTTTTAAGATTAATTCTTTGTCAGTTGCTTAATTTGCTATTATTTTCTCCCATTCTGAAGGCTGTCTTTTCACCTTGCTTATAGTTTCCCTCATTGTGCAAAAGTTTTTAAGTTTAATTAGGTCCCATTTGTTAATTTTTGCTTTTATTTCCACTACTCTGGGAGATGGATCATAGAGGATCCTGCTGTGATTTATGTCGGAGAGTGTTTTGCCTATGTTTTCCTCTAGGAGTTTTATAGTTTCTGTTCTTATGTTTAGATCTTTAATTCATTTTGAGTTTATTTTTATGTATGGTGTTAAAAAGTATTCTAGTTTCATTCTTTACAGGTGGTTGACCAGTTTTCCCAGCACTACTTGTTAAAGAGATTGTCTTTTCTCCATTGTATATTCTTGCCTCCTTTGTCAAAGATAAGGTGTCCATAGGTGTGTGGATTTATCTCTGGGCTTTTTGTTTTGTTCCATTGATCTATATTTCTGTGTTTGTGCCAGTACCATACTGCCTTGATGACTGTAGCTTTGTAGAATAGCCTGAAGTCAGCAGGTTGAGTCCTCCAGCTCCATTCTTGTTTCTCAAGATTGCTTTGGCTATTTGAGGTTATTTTGTATTCCCATACAAATTGTGAAATTATTTGTTCTAGTTCTCTGAAAAATACCGTTGGTAGCTTGATAGGGATTGCATTGAATCTATACATTGCTTTGGGTAGTATACTCATTTTCACTATATTGATTCTTCCAATCCATGAACATGGTATATTTCTCCATCTATTTGTGTCATCTTTGATTTCTTTCACCAGTGTTTTATTGTTTTCTTTATATAGGTCTTTTGTTTCTTTAGGTAGATTTATTCCTAAGTATTTTATTCTTTTCGTTGCAGTGGTGAATTTCTCTTTCTGTTTCCTCATTGTTAGTGTGGGCTTCCGTCTATGGGGTCACACAGAGTCGGACACAACTGAAGTGACTTAGCAGCAGCAGCAGCAGCAGCAGTGTGTAGGAATGCAAGGGATTTCTCTGTGTTAATTTTATATCCTGCAACTTTACTATATTCATTGATTAGCTCTAGTAATTTTCTGGTGAAGTCTTCAGGGTTTTCTGTGTAGAGGATCATGTCATCTGCAAACAGTGAGAGTTTTACTTCTTTTCCAATCTGGATTCCTTTTATTTCTTTTTGTTCTCTGATTGCTGTGGCTAAAACTTCCAAATCTATGTTGAATAGTAGTGGTGAGAGTGGGCACCCTTGTCCTGTTCCTGACTTTAGGAGAAATGCTTTCAATTTTTCTCCATTGAGGATAATGTTTGCTGTGGGTTTATCATATATGGCTTTTATTATATTGAGGTATGTTCCTTCTATGCCTGCTTTCTGGAGGGTTTTTATCATAAATGGATGTTGAATTTTGTTGAAGGCTTTCTCTGCATCTATTAAGGTAATCTTGTGGTTTTAATCTTTCAATTTGTTAATGTGGTGTATCATATTGATTGATTTGTGGATATTAAAGAATTCTTGCATCCCTGGGATAAAGCCCACTTGGTCATGATATATGATCTTTTTAATATGTTGTTGGATTCTGTTTGTAGAATTTTGTTAAAGATTTTTGCGTCTATGTTCATCAGTGATATTACCCTGTAGTTTTCTTTTTTTGTGGCATCTTTTTAAGCTCTTTCACTGTAACATAAAGATTGTACATTTTCCCCCCTCTCTTTGGTTCTTCAGTCTCATCTCCCTTCTCTTTTCTTTCTTACATTACCACCATACTGACCTACTTGCACTTTCTCAAATGTGCAAACTTGCCAATCTGCCATACCAATTTTTCATTTCAGGATTTTGCAAGACCTTGCCCCTCCTCTCCCATCCCTGCACCCCTCACCCACCATTGACTCTTCCTCTAGCTTCTCTGACTGATGGCTTAGAGTTCTTGACACCATATCTTCTCGTAGTCTCCCAATGATGAATTTTTGGGAGCCCCTCCTATGGGCTTCTATAACTCAATTTATTGCAAAATCTTATTGAATTATCTCCCCTAATTTACTATGATTCCCCTGCACGTATGGTTTGTTAACATCCTAATTGCTTGGCACATTCCTCCCACATAAAATGTGCTCAATATATATTTACTGAATGAATACAAGGGGAATACAAGTGGAAGAAAGAAGGCCCCAGGCCATTGGAAAGGCATGTGTGCATGCCTGCTCAGGTGTGTCCAACTCTTTGTGACCCTATGGACAGTAGCCCCCAGGCTTCTCTGTCCATGGGATTTCCCAGGCAAGAAGAACAATGGAGTGGGTTGCCATTTCCCTCTCCTGGAAAGGTATAATTAAAATGCTAAGAATTCAGAGGATCAGAACAGATTTCTGTCTGCAAGAGAAGGCATTTTTAAGTGAGCATCAAAAAAAAAAAAAAAAGGCAGGATTTAGAAATGCAGTATGAGGGGGAGATATACCAATGTGAGTAAGCTGTGCAGGAAGGTAAAGTTGTGAACTGAGCTTGTGTGAGAGAAAGAATGGCATCAAGAACAAATATCAGCCACTAATTATGCCTAGGAGACTTTTTTCCTGGGTTGTTTAGTGGCAACTTTTGCCTTGCTGAGTACTTTTACTATGTAAAAGTATGTTGATGAGAATTCCTGATAAGAAGAAATGAAGTCTGAAATATGCCAGGCAATATTCCAGGTGCTTTTATGTATAATTTTCTTAAACTGATAATTATTTTATGAACAAAAGTGGCAACAGAAATACAGTGCATTTCTGAATTTTTTTTTTTTTTTGGTCCCCATTAAGCCTTATTGACATTTAATTTCAAGATCCTGCCCAAAATAAAGATGTATGAATAAAGAGTTGAAAGTGATCCTAGCAGTGAAGGCAGTACTCTCATAGGAAATGGCAGAATCTTTGAAGTAAAAGAGTTTAGTATTGAATCCAATTTGACCTTTTTGTGACCTTGAACAATTCGTTTAACCTCTCCAAATTTCAGAGTAGTAAATGACAGATTTGATCTACTTAAGGAATTGATAGGATTAAATGAAATAATGTTTTGAAGTACCTAACAAACTACCTGGCTTCAGTTCAGTTCAGCTTAGCGTGGACGTTAAAAAAATTTTAGTTTGTGGCTATTATCCTTCTCTAGTGAAAGAGTTAGCTCTATTGGGTAGCTTTCTTGGACCTTTGTGTTAGTAAAAGCTGACACATTTTAATATAAAGTCCAGCTTTATTTTTTTATTTGTTAGCTTAAATGAATTTGGGAAAATTCTTGGTTTTCATTTTTTTCAACAGAAAGTTAATCCAATACATTCCTTTTCCAAGGGGATTAAAAAGGAATATTATCACACTGCCTAGCACCAGAAGTTACTTTAGTAGGAAGTCTCAACAATCAAAACATTTTAAGTTCTCATGGTTAGTGTTGGAGCAAGTGTCCCTGCTTTCCTTGTGGTGGGCTTGCTTCTGAGACTTGTATATTCTTTCTCTCTTTTTATTATTTTTCTTCTTCCCTTTCTTCTTACTGCTTTAAAATTTTCATTTATGTGGGAAGCTCTAGAAGAGCAGATGCCTTCCACCTAGACAGATTTTGAATCATTCCTCCATGAACAGTTCTTGCTGTGAGTTTGCCTGTTGGCATCAGTAATGGTCTTTGGTTGCACTAAGACATTAAGTTTGTTAATTCAATCAATTCTTCAGTCTTCTATTTATCGAATGCCCCCTGTGGTTTGTGAATTTTCTCAGCTGGTTTCTTGATAATAGCCTATTGCTAGAATCCCTAATTCTTATACCTTTTTTTATGAGGAATGCCATTTTATACTATGTTCAATACACCAGGGACTACTTCATTGTAGAAATTTCTATCAGGCTCTCCCATCCTGGGTATCCTTGCCTCTTGCTTGCCCCTGTCAAAGTTTAAAGGACTTACCTGATGTCAACACCCTGGCCCTCCAGCAGTGTTGCAGCTGTCTGTGTTACTTCTGCCTCTGCAACAGATGTGATGGAGAAGTTCCTGCAGTGTAACGCTGACTTCCAGATGGTGGGCATGGGGAAAAAGAAGGTGTGTCAACAGGAGGGAAGGCTCCAAGAAGTGGGTGACAGAAGGGAGCAGACAGGTAGTGGGTAGAAGAAAGAAGTGATGGGTGGCAGAGGGAGGGAATCATATGGAAAGTGCACGATTTGTCACATGCTATAGAAACTGACTCGGAATTTACCATTAGCAAAATAAATGTCTGCACATTTACTTCAAAAAAGCCACACAATATTAATACGTTTGCCATAAGATTCACATAAATAATACATGAATTTTTTAGTAGCTGGTAATTAAAGTTTGTTGTTATTGTAAGGTTCCAGAAAAGCTATAATTACATATTCATAATATGCTTACTCATGCACTTGAATTTTTAAATTAAGGAAATTTAGTTAGTACTTTTTATTTGTTACATTTAACTTCTTTTGACCTTTAATTTTTGTTTCAGATTGTAATCTGCATAAGGATAGTTCATAGCTTGGTATCAATAAAAGAAATTTTACATGCAATTTAGATTTGTAACCAACTTCTTGATGATAAATGTACAATTCTCCACAATCCCTAGACAAGTTAAATAATACCTCTACAGTCTAAATTAGAAAATAGCTACCCGGGCTCATTATTTTGATATTTTCAATTTTAGTTAGTTGCCAAAGGCAATCTTGATTTTTATTACAAACTTTAGTTACTGATTTCTATTGTAAAACTGAATTCACACCCATGTTAGTGTACAGTGGTAGATTTTAAATATTATGTGAAATTTGTTATCAGTTTTTGTTTTAGCTGATTAAAAACGAATGGCTATGTTTTGATCTGGGGGCAAGGTAGCATTTCTTCATCACTTTAAAAGTGCTAATACAAATGAGAAAATAATTGCCTAGAAAAGTTTGACTCACCGGAGCAGAAGTTAAAATGTAATTGCAAACTGAAAACTATGAAGGTTAAATCTAAGATCTGGAAAGCACTTCTAACCCTTATAAGAAAAACTAAGCACCTGCTATCATAGAGTCCCTCAGAAGAGCCATTTATTCTAATGATTCAAATTCATCAAACATTAATCATATGCCTCTTAAGGAATATGCTCTTGAGGAACTTCTAATCTAAACAGACAGCAAAAAATGTGATGTCTTAAGCACTATGCATGTAAATAATTTTAGTTGATAAAGAATAGATCAATAAATTTTTAAATATAGTTTAACATGGAGGATAAATTCAGCACCTTTATTCTTGTGTCTGCCTTAATACAAAATAACTAAAATACTTTGTGTTTTTAAAAAATAGTATTTTATATTCTTATTGAACTTTTCAGATATTAGACATGTCTGAGTACATAGAAATTCATAAACTCTGGTATTAGAGACTTAGTGTAACATATGGAAATTTCTCAAAAAAATGTCTGCTCATCTATTCTATTTTTAATATTTAAAAAGCATGGTGGGACTTCCCTGGTGATCCAGTGGCTAAGACTCTGGTGTTCCCAATACAGGAAGCCAGGGTTCCATCCCTAATCAGGTAAATAGAGGCCACATGCTGCAACCAAAGATCCAGCATGCTGCCAAATAAACAAATACATACATACATATCTTTTAAAAATAAAACACATGGTGACTCTAATTAACAATACTGCACTGTATATTTGAAAGTTGTTAAGAGAGTAAATCTTGAAAGTTTAGGGGAAAAAACTAATTATATGAGGTGATAGTCAAGGGAGATTGATGAATTGAGAATGCAGAGTCATGGAGATACCCCATCCACAGAGAAATGACTTAGAGAGTCCAGTGGCCATGCTAAGACTCTGTTAACTCAAGATGTTTTAAATCTTTGTTTTGTCAAATGACATTATCATTTAGGACTTTTATTTCCTGTTATAGATGTTGACCCTATCTCAGAATATTGCCCAACTGGAGGCTGAGGTGGAAAAGGTTACAAGAGAGAAGATTTCGGCTGTTCATCAACTTGAGGAAATTCAAAACCAGCTTGCTTCCCGGGAAATGGATGTCACAAAGGTACAAAGAGAGATTTTAGTTTACTAATTATGTAAATCTTTTCTTTGAAAATTTTTTCCCAGCCTGTAAATCTCAGAAAGAAGTCTGGAGTAGAAAAAATTTTTTGTTTCGAGATAGTGAAGAGCCACATAATGGTCATTCAACAAGCATTTATTTATTATCATCAGGCCCTTTGCTAGGTGCTACAAATATGAAGATGGGTTAGACACAAACAATGTCCTCAAAGAACTTAAGTTGTTGAGACAGACTTGTAAATAGGCAAATTTTATTACTTTAATTATTAAGTATTTGATAAAACTTGTATTTCTAAATTAGTCAATTAGGGGTAATTTTTCCCCCAGAGATGGTATAAGTTTGGTCTTCTCAATAATACTAAAAGACATACATTTATTTACAACATAAAGGTGTGTTTAACATAAAAAAATTCTCTACCTCTCATTCCTTTCAGACCTGTTCTTTAAAATCAAGATTCTAATACTACAACTTCTTATTCTATTGGTCCTTAAATTTATACTTTACACTATGGTATCACAATGTCAGCACTATGGGCATCCACAAACTTGTGAACCAGGAACTGAAATGTTTAATGGTCGTAAGTGGCAAAGATACATGTTTAAGAAACACTAGAAGTCTATGTAGACTTCAGTAATCATTGGTTTAAAGACTAAGTAACTCAATATGGATATGCATGATGTAATAAATTAAATCAATTTGTTTTTCATCAATACATACACAGATAATTTTGTTAAAATGCATATTCATTTCATATTGTATTTTATTTCTCAACATATTTTCCCAAATTTTGACACATTTTTAATGCCATTATTGCTTTATAACTCAGTAATTTGAATTGTCTTTAATATATATTAGGAAAGGAAGCCTAATTTTTCTTTTTTTCCCTTGAGTTTATATAGTTCTTCATTTGCTTTCTAAAATTCCAGCTAGATCATGCAGAAGCTTAAAATATCGTATTTGCCAGTATGATTGATGTGTTTGTGTGGAAGTAGGGGGCAGAAGTAAGGGAATTGGTGCAGAGGGATAGAAGTGGTTGACCCGGATAATAGGTGAGAGCTACATGAGGATTTTTAGTTCATTATAAGGAGAGAACTTTCTGTTGAAATATGTATGGACAGTAAAGAATGATTACTCTGTCTTTAGAACTGTTCAAAAGGACTCAAACATCAGGGGAGTGCCTTGTGATTGCTTCCAATTCTAGTTAAATTTAATTTGTTGATTTATTTTAGGTGAAACTTAAGTGTTACGAATAAATTTAACAAATGCATTTTAAACTGAAATTAGTGAGGCAGGGAAACTTTAAAAATAAACTTAAGGGATGCAATTATTTTAAATAGGACTTAATGCTTAGATAGTTATTATATATGATAATTTTATACTGATATTGAGTTTTAAGCACCATGGCTATGTAGTTGTTATGTGTTGGTATTATAATTTGGATTTTTAAATTGTATTCTTATATGTAAATCAAATAGATTGAAATAGTGAAGGAAGACAATTAGGGCTCCTCTCATGTTTTTCTGTAGTTCTTAATTTTTAAATTTTATTTAGCTTTGATTAATAATTTTTTGTACATTACTAATATTTTTGAAGTTGAAAGGGTCAACTCTTACATATTGAAGATATCTAAATTTCAAATACAGTTTTTAGTAATTTTACTCATTTTTTAAAAACTTTTTGAGGGTCACTGGGGAGAAACAGTTTTTCTTCTATCTTGTCACTGTAATTTTCAAACACCAACTAGTTTAGTCTTAAGGTATTTTTTATTTGAACATAAGAAATGCATATAGGTTTTACAAAATTCTAAAACTTCAATAATGATGAAACTAATTTCTAAAATCCTAATAATCATTTTGGAGAACTACCAAAATTAAAAAGTTTCAGGTAGAAATAGCCATTCTACCTAACGGATGATACCTAATTTTTAAAATCTCATATTTGTAACTTAGAAACTGACTTAGCAGACATGTATTATTTGATCTTCCTACAAGTTCTCAGTTGTCTCAGAAGTTTGTAACTTCTTTATTTATATTTGTCTGCTAGTTGCATTTTCCAAATGTATTTATATATATGGAGATGCCCTGGATTGAAAGAATATGTAAAGGATGATATATAATTTTTAGATACTACATGTGTTTAGTATTTAATACTGTATTAAAATCATTTCACTTACATCTATATTTTCCTTTTATGTTGAATGCCATAGTTATTTTAAAAGCAGAGTGGACTTAGTTGCAGTCTATGATTTTTAATTTTCTTAACTTGAATACATAGTATTCTGCATGGTAAAACTGACATTATCTACAAAGCCTACAGTAAATACTGGCTGGGTTCTACTCTATACCTAAATAATAATATAGTCTATTAACAGAGAGAAGAATTCCTTTATTAATTTCCTTAAATAAAAGCCTAACTGATAAAGAGTTTCAAGGTAAGTTTTTAATATAGAGCATATTTTTAACCATGACAATTTGAATGAATAATAACATAGCTTAATAGTTTAATTAATAATTTTACCTATTTAAAAGTGAGATGATAGTGCATTTTAGATGATAATATGCAATTGAAGCTCTTATTTTACATGAAAAATTCTTGTGTATATTACCAGAGTTCCCTGGTTATGCTTTGCTTTATCTGTAATTTGAAGTTGCAAGACTCAATAATATCTGATATTGCCTCCAAATCTTAACAATATATTGAATATGCAAATAGAAAATGCCATTCTTAGAAAACTTCTGTTGTATTTATTCATATGACCGCTAGGGGGCACCAAAAGATCTGATTGCAGGCATTGCCTAGTAGATTCCAGTAGCTATTGATCTAGTTTTTGTAATCTAACAGGTGTGTGGAGAAATGCGCTATCAATTGAATAAAACCAACATGGAGAAGGATGAGGCCGAAAAGGAGCACAGAGAGTACAGAACAAAAACTAAAAGGGATCTTGAAATTAAAGATCAGGTAAGATTTGATACAAATGTAGTACCTGCAGCAATTAAAGACATAACTAATGGTTTTTTTCTGAAATTTTTGTGATTTTATTCCTAAGTCATTTATTTCTATTATATTCTTTCTAATTAATGGAATGATCCAATTTATACTATTAAAAGAATTTCATATACAGTTGCCTAAAATTATCACCTTTCACATGAAGTTGTGAGAATACAACTGAATTCATATGAAATTCCAATCTGACAGGTCATACATATACATTTGGATATATGTATCTATTACTTAAAAAAGTAAAAAAAAATGTTCTAATGCACATTTTGAACCTAAAATATATGTAAATAAAGTTCTTGAAAAATGCCAACTTGAATCCAATTTTAAGTGAAAAAGTTTAAAATTTGTGAGATGAGATGAGTTGATATGTAAACATGTCAATCAAATTGATTGTTGGCAGAGTGGAACCAGTTTTAACTAAGACTATCATGAATACGTTTGTTCAGGAAACCTAAATACAGTAAAACTGGAAATGTTAGGGAAAAAATGTTACTTACTTCAATTTAAGTTTGAACAGATGTTTTACATTATATCTTTGTTGAGATCATGTAGATACTTCAATTTTAATTGACAACATGGATACAGTTTTTAGCGAGGTAGTTCCAAATCTACTGACTTTTGATTTTCTTAGTTTTGTGTGACAGAACATTGAAAGCTTTCATTCTTTATATTCAGTGAAAGCGGGTTGATAAATCTATTCAATTAAAATAAAACTGAATTCTCAGTGTCATTATTTTAAGGAAATCACTACGGTTTAAAAGGGGGTAGCCCAAAGTAAATTTTTTGAAATATATTCTAGTTCAACATTTTTTATCAAATTTTCCAACATATTTATTTTTCAATGCAATCAGCTCTCTATGCAAATAATGCAAAGACAATCGGGAAAAGTATTAAAAGTGAAAGTGATAATGAAATTTAGTACAAAAAGTTTTTCAAGTGGTGACTGAAATTCCTGGTACTGAAATAAAATCCAAACAGCCAAAATCAAATTCTGCTTTTGCACCACTACATTCATAGTATTATAATGAGTTTTAAATTTTCAGAAGAATTTTCATTATTAACAAATAATGTACATTTCATTATGTTCAAATAATGACACTATTTTATTCTATCCAGTTGGGGGCGTGCCTGATAGTGGAATTAAAAATCCTTTATATCAGAAACTGAAGGTCTAGTATTGCCAACCAACACGGAACTTTCCTTTTCTGATGTATCATAGCTTTTAAAAAAAGGTATCATATTGTCATGCTCCCTAGCATTATTATATACCTTTCCTGTTATTCTGTAGCATCTGCTAACGTAACATTTTAGACTAACTGAAAATATATCATAAGGTAGAGTCTCCAAGCTATTTAAAAATTATATTTTAATGTTCTAGAAAGAAAAACACTATAGGAGCAATAAGATTATAATATTTCTTATAAATGAATAACACATGCAGAAGTATTGGTAATATTTGTCTTTTCTCACTATATCTCATTTTAATTAACTACTAATGATGTGGAGGCTAAATTCTGTAGGATTTTTGAAAGGAGCAGTTTTCATTTGTAAATATTACCTCTATAGTGAAACATGAACAGTTTTTATAATGATTTTAATGTTATTTATAGATAGAGGTATGCCTTTTTAGGATGTCAGAGTTAGGAATAAAATATCCTAATAGTTTTCCAAGATGTTTGTAATGTGATGTGCATGCTATTATTTTCTTGGACAGAATTTGAGGAAATCTTATAGGTACTCTGTGGAACTATTCTGAACTGAACAGATAGTTGGAAAACAAGAAAGTAGTGGTGTCTCATTCCATGGATGATCTGGAGTAGCAAAGCAGCAATTGTTCTTTGGTCTTTCAGCCATGACCTGACCTTCTGTCTTTAGGACTGAAGAGCTACTTTGCTTGACCGCCATCTGCACTCAGGAGAGAAATTTACATTTAATTTTTAAAAGCTGGACTGTTGAACATATATCTGAAATACCTATAAAATAATATAAAGCGATTTCACTTTTAAAGTGTTAACATATCATGCAATTCAGAATAACAGGAAGGCTATCTCTATGTTTACAAACAAGGTGTTCCTTGTAATATGGTCCTTTTGTCTATATTTTTGTTAATCTGGTCTCTTGATACATTTTTAAAGTAGGTGGGAAACTGTCAGATTGGAATGTGGTGAGAACAAGAGCTTTTTTGATGTATACAAAATAGGGCAAATGGTTGAGCACCAAAATCATTTTCCTTGTGACCCAAGCCTTGACTCTGGCATAATTAGAATGGAAGGTTAGGAGAGTAACAATGACTATCTCTTCCTCCCATTTTCTCCTTTTCTCTTTTTTTATTGTGTCAGGAACTGATGGGCAGGTTATCCTTCCCATCAACTAACTCCTTTGTATCTCTTCAGTTAGAGTTCCTGCCAGCCTCAGTGGATGCTTCTAGCACCAAAAAAAAAAAAAAAAAAAAAGACATTTGGTATGTAGAAGAATGAAAAATCTGTGCCCTGATTTTTTATTAGAAATTTTTTATGGGCAACAGTTAGACACATACACACACTCCACTATGGGGATTTTAAAATATTTGCGAAGATAAGGAGACTATTACAATGAAATCTCCATCACCCAGGTTCCTCATTTTGCAATTCTGTTCCATCTACTTCACATTTTGTCTCTCCATCTTCATTGTCATCTTCATCTTCCTTGTCAACTTTATCATCCTTCTTCATCTTCGCTTCCTCTCCTGTCTTTTCCCCTCTCTTCCACTTTTGAAATATATAAAGCAGATCTCAGACATTGTGTCATTTCACCCATAGTAAATACTTCTGTGTACATCTATGAAGAATTTTTTCACAACCACTATGTCATCACACCTAACAATATTAACAGTAATTCTTTGATATCCTATAATGCACAACCCATGTTCAATTTTTTCTGACCGTCTCTACAATGACTGTAGTCAGCTTATTCGAATCAGGAAGATAGTTATGTTTTTGTATGTTAGAATGTTATGGTGTTATCTTCTTTACTAGAAAATAAAGGGAAATCTTGGAAAAATTTTGCCTTTCCCTGTCTGTTGTTATCAACAAGTTTCAACAAGTCTTTGATAATGCTTTATATTTGTAAGGTACTTTAAAGGAAATAGGAATTAATCCTGTAGCAAACTATTTGAAGGAAATGGCTACCTTGCAGCAACCCCAGTCATCATATTCTGAAAGGAGCCTGTTAGTCTGACATTCAAAATATATAATTAATTTCAGAGCCTTACAATTTAGAATTTAGGAAGGCTTCAGGAAGCCCTGGCAGCACGAAGGGTAGCTGACTCTGAAATGAGTGATGCATTAGTGAAGTTTTCTTTATTAGCTTCCACTTTGGGGGATGAGTCTCAGAGATGATTCTTTACAGCCCCTAATCTTTGATTAGGGCCTAATACAAAATGAAAATACAAAGTTCTTTGTTCAAGAAAACAGGAAAAAATTGATGTTAAAGATGATAAATTATGAAACATTTTCCTTTCTCCTGCAGTCAGCTTCTCTCCTCTCCCTCTCTGCCTTCTCTCCTTTTCCCTCTTCCTCCCTCCTTCTGCATGTCATTTATTTGCTGTTTAGTGTTGGACCCCCTCCAGCATGGGATACTCATGGTGGGGGCTGCAGACCCCCATAGGTGCCCCATGACTGGGTATACAGATGGGTCCAAAGTTTCTAGGTTTTCCATGCCACCAGCCAAAAAACCTGTATACCATGCCCCAGTGGGGAAGAGAGACAGTCAGTTTTCATCCCAGAAAACTGGGCAAGCTCCACGTGCTGGGATCAGGGTGGGCAGAGGCTTCACGTTGAGTCCACTGAGTGTGCTGTAGTGCCGTCAGGCAGGAGCAGGGATCGTCAACTCCATATCCTACCCTCAGATGTCAGGGATATACACACTCAACCCAGCCTTTCTCAGGCTCAGATCCAGGCTCCCACCAGATGTAAAGGATAATAGCAGAGCTCAGGTGCATGCCTGCATGCTCAGTCGCTTCAGTTGTGTCCAACTCTTTGAGACACTATGGACTGTAGCCCACCAGGCTCCTCAGTCCATGGGATTCTCCAGGCAAGAATGCTGGAGTGGATTGCCATGCCCTCCTCCAGGGGATCTTCCTGACCCAGGGATCAAAACCGGGTCTCCTGCATTACAGGTGGATTCTCAGCCACCAGTAAAGCCCAACAGAACATGTTCCTCCCCCTAACACTGCTGTGACCTGGTCCCATCCATGGTGGAGAGCGGCATGGTCCCAAGGCAGGGACCAGGAAGAGGAAACTGAAAGGGAACAAGTGTCCAAGCCATGAGGCAGTGGAGAGACAAGACCACAGATGTGAGTGGGGCTTCCATTGGTGCCATCCGACTTCACCGGTAAAACCCAGATTCCAACATAAAATCATTAAGAGGAATTTTAAAACATTGACCACAGAGCATTAAACTGCAGGTTCAGAGCCCTTCTAAACACAGGTCCCTATATGAGCACACTGATCACACGCCCATGAAGCCACCTTAGCTATGGGGATAAGCAGACAGAGATTTGGTGTGCTAATGCAGGGGTCCCCAATCCCTGGGACCGGTAGTGATCCAGGGCCTGTCGGGTACTGGCCACACAGCAAGAGGTGAGCAGCGGGCAAGTGTGGGAAGCTTCAGCTGCCACTCCCTATTGGTTTCATTATCTCCGGAACCATCGCCCCACCACTTCTTCTGTGGAAAAACTGTCTGCCACAAGCACAACACTATAAAACTATTTTCCTCCAATTAAAGAATAAAAAATAAATTAAAAAATCGTCCTCCACAAAACTGTCCATGGTGCCAAAAAGGCTGGGGACCACCGTGCTAATGCATGTATATACATGCCTACTTACAGAGATATGAGTGCATGTTTATGCACAGGTGCCCTGTAGCTATAGAAGAGGGCTAGCAAACTATAGCCCACTGGCAGCTCTGACCTGCAGGCAGTTGTTACAAATCAAGTTGTCATAGAGCACGGTGACACTCGCTTGTTAATGTACTGTCTATGGCTGCTTTGCTGCCACAAGGCAGAGTTGAGAAGCTGTGGCATAGCCCACCACAACTGAAATACTTGCTCTCTGAGCCTTTACTGAAAATGCTTGCCAACCCCTACCTTGAGGATAAAGATAAAACTTTTGTTTCCCCTGCCGTCTAGAATGTGGAGCTTTGAGATTGAAAACTCACTAATCTTGAAATATAACGTAACAGCTCTAGAGTATTTCGCAGTATAGGAAATGTGCCTGATGCCTGATCTCTTAGTCATCTAGTGGTATATGACTGGTCATTGTGTTATTGTCTGATTAGAGGCATGTGACTTAATAATGGCTTGGATGAGAGTACAAATATAAATACATAAATTGTTTTATAATAACAGTACAAAATGTTTAGGTTAGTTTAATTTCTGTCAAAGATAAGACTTTCTTATCAATATTGTGTAAGTTAGAACTCTGAAGTTGTGGCTAATATTGCATAGGAAGTGTTGAAGTTCAAAATTACCTGAATGGGGAAATCAAAGAAAATATTTAAGGGTAAAGCACATATACAAAAGAAATAAATCTGCAAATTTTTACTAGAAAATTAGGGCAAAAAAGGGATTTGAGGGTTGTTCATATCTACAGCAGCATGACTCCACACTTTAATGCTGACATTAAAAAACGTGGACTGTGTCAACACAAGAGTTATAAGTTCAATTGAATTAATTAGATTGTTTGGAGTAGTACATCTGTTTTGTATGGCTTTGTGTAGAGAGGAAGCCCTACATGTCCTAAAGCACGACCTACTTAAGGCCTGAGAAATAAAAGCAATAAAGGAAAGTTGAAGAATTGTACCTTTCTACTTAGAGAATACTGAAGCATTGCTTCACTTGTCTTTAAGGACTTGACATAATTTCAAGGAGAAAGTTAAACACTTGTTCTTGATCTTTAGTAAGGAAAGAATAAGAACAAAGAGATTTAATCACAGCAACTGGAAATTACAGTAGCCCAAAATAAGAATTTTCTGAGAGCAAGAAGATTGAAATAGATTGCTGTAACAGATCATGAAACTTTTAGCTTTAAACAGCAGCTAATGGATCTCTGAAGTCCATTGTCTTTTATTTGATTCTGGAAACATTCTAGGAACATTTCATTGTCTGTATTAACATGGCTACTAGGGGTATTAATATTTGTCTTTTCTATAATTTAGGGCTTCCCTAGTGGCTCAGATGGTAAAGAATCTGCCTGCAATGCAGGAGACCCAGGTTTGATCTCTGGGTGATGAAGATCCCCTGGAGAAGGAAATGGCAACCCACTCCAGTTTCTTGCCTGGAGAATTCCATGGACAGAGGAACCTGAGGGGCTACAGTTCATGGGGTCACAAAGGGTCAGACATGACTGAGTGACTAACACTTTCACTTTGATTCATAATTTAGCACTTACAGATTAAAATCCTGTTTGGCTCTGTTCTCTCTTATGTGTCTGTAATGCTGTATCCTCTCCTCAGAGGGCTTTTGGGGAATATACTGAGATAGTGGATGGCTTCTGAGAGCTAGGCTTCAGAGACTATCCACCTGCCACCTGCAGTCTCACTTCGAGCTCTGAAAAATGACTGGGAGGGGCCACTTGGGCACGCCGTTCGTACTTGTAATCACTTGGTCCTGGTGATGACAGAGTTGCTCTCCAGTGTTCTTCACACCCTCTTTCAGTGATGGAGGTTTAGCACATTCCTCTCCCTGCTCCTCACTTAGACTGTAGCCATTCCAGAGGGCTCGGCCTGCCCACACCAGCTACACTAGACACTGTGGGGTGATAACTGGAAGACCCAGGTCCTGCCCTTAGGGGGTTTATATTCTAGTTTAAGAGCCAGAGTACACATTTGAACATGCCTAAAAATACTTGTAAAGTAGCATATCGACAAGTGCAAATTAATGTAGTGTGAACTTCATGCTGGCTACAGCCCATGAGAGGAGAATCTGGTTCCATGTGTGTGATGCAATAAAGCTTTTTTTTTTTTTAAATAGCATCTTCCCTAAGTATGCCCTAAAGCATTGTTCAATATACTTAGATAAATTTGTGTTCTTATCACAGCCCAACCTAGAATTCTGAGAAAAATTTTCACCCTGGCGTATGTCTAAATAATCAGCTTCTTTTGTTCTTGTGCTGTGGGATGCTTGAATGGGACAAATAGGATTTTGTAAATAATTTAAAATATCTCCATTTAATAAAATATTACCAATTTGTTTTTTTCTGAAACACCATATAAAGTTAATTTCTTCATTTAAAATTATAATTACATTCATAAGGTCAGAAAATTAGCAGTAAAAAAAAGTAAGTTCGATTTTTTTGAACAAAGAAATAGTTCGACATCAACAGTGAAGAATATCAAGTTGCAGGTCCTTGGGGCTTTTAGCGTGAGTAACTTTAATAATGATTTGGGCAGTGGTTTTAGGTGGCAGTATATGTATATCTCATTCATAAAAACACTATAGAAATTCATATGCTCAAAAAAGCCATTTGATTTTCTAGGAAAGATGATAATGCTATTCACTGTAATAATACATCTTTAAAAAAATCAAGTGTGTAAGCAGAAACAATGTATATAAAAGTAACAATTCAGGGCTATATAGCAATAATGTTACAATTAAGAAACAAAACAAGTCCTTTTAGAAATAATATGTGTTATGGGATAAATATTTAGATAAATGCTTATTACCTCTGGAAAGGAATATAAAACTGTAAAGACAAGTCAAAAAACCTTTTTGTGTTTAAGGAAGTCATAAGATTCATCAAACTGTTGATTCTAAAGAAATGTAATTTTTGCTGTATTTCAGTTTCAGTGAATGATACATATTTTGGTCCTTAAAAATTTTTGGCATACTTATTTTGACTTTGAAAGTTGACCCAACCTTCTAACCTTACAGATTATCTTCTCTAGCTACAAAGTCAGAAATTCTGGTGACTACCAGGTGGCAGCAATTCTTTGAATACGTTTGCATGCGGGCCAGCAAACTGAATGATATTAGACATAGGACAGCTACAGCTGCTTTATTTATAGTCCAGAAATATTAGTACCAATATCCAGTATAAATATTACTAATTACTACATATGTATACATTTAAAAACAATATTTATTGTATAAACAGAAGCACATTCACAGAAGCCAATGATTCCATCACCCAATAGAGCAAATTGTTTTCATTTTTCTGTTTTACCTTCCACTTTTTGTCCATATGCATATATATTATTTTCAAGTAGTAAATACAGCCTAGATATAATTTTGTTTTTTACTTTTTTCACGTAACAATATCTTAAGCTTTTTATGTGTTGCTGCCTTCTCTTCATAGATCACTTTACTCTGGTCATTTACATGGATTAGATTGGCCAGAAAGTTCATTTGGGTTCAAAACCCAAATGAACTTTCTGGTCAACCCAGTGCTTTCAAAAGAAAGTGATACATCATACTTTGAAGAGAACAGATGCTGTTATCAATTTAGAATCCTTTTGCCCTAGACTTCACTTGTTTCTTTAATTCAACAACCATATATTGCATGCACTATCCTGACCTGGAATAACCTTCTGTTCTTTTTTGTTGTTTTGGGGGTATAGTAGCATTACAATGTTATGTTAGTTTCTGCTGCACAAGGAAGTGAACCGGCTCTATGTATATATCCCCTTCCTCCTACTCTCTCACCCCACCCCTCTAGGTCACCACAGAGCACCAAGCTGAGCTCCCTATACAGCAGTGAACTTCTATTCTTAGAAAGGGGAGTATGTATCAATAAGATAGGTTTCCAAATAAGTGTATGTCAGAGACCATAGTAACTGTCATTAGCAAACCACAAAAGGGTATGCAGATTTAGGAGAAGGAGAGAGGACAGAGTTGAAGGATGGTAAGGATGTTGCCCACCATGGGTAGGAGATGAAGGCATGTAGGTTGGAAGAAGGCAGATTGAACAAAGAAATGGAGATGGGCCCGTAGGGAAAGGAGGAAGTATGCAAGGAATGTATGTATCTTTTGATTCCATAGCATGCTTGTATCACTGACCTCAGTATTTCAAGTGCCACGTCCCTGTTATAAAAAGATTGCCCATAGAAAAAAGGCTTATATCAGTCTCAGAATCCCAGTGTAATTGCCTGCTTACAACATTCTGCATGTCCTACCACCAGGCACAGAAGTCATATTTTATTTTGGGAATATTTGTGTAAGTTTTTCATTTCTTTTTCAGTGTTTTCTATGTAATGAGACAATTTTAAGATTTTCAAACTTCAGATGACATACAACAAAATGACATTATATTTGAGTGTTAGGGGACTTCCCTGGTGGTTCAGTGGCTAAGACTCCATGCTCTCAATGCTGGTGGTCTGGTTTCCATCTCTGGTCAGGGAACTATAGCCCACATGCTGATTAAACACTAGTTTATGATCCGAAGAATTGATGCTTTTGAACTGTGGTGTTGGAGAAGACTCTTAAGAGTCCCTTGGACAGCAAGTAGATCCAACCAGTCAATCCTAAAGGAAATCAGTTCTGAATATTCATTGGAAGGACTGATTCTGAAGCTGAAACTGCAATATCTTGGCCACCTGATGCAAAGAACTGACTCATTTGAAAAGACTTTGATGCTGGGAAAGATTGAAGGTGGAAGGAGAGGGGGACAACAGAGGATGAGATGGCTGGATGGTATCATCGACTCAGTGGACATGGGTTTGAGCAGGCTCTGGAAGTTGGTGATGGACAGGGAGGCCTGGTGTGCTGCAGTCCATGGGGTCATGGGGAGTTGGATATGACTGAGCGGCTGAACTAAACTGAACTGAACTCAATCTGCAGTGAGGACTAAAGTCCTACTCTGAATTAAGAATGAAGTTCTATTGGAAAGATTTTAGGCCACAGCAAACTTCTCAAGATAGTATTTTGGATAGTAGAATTTGTATGCTACAAGTAAATATCCTGCATGCTGCAGTTAATACCTGGCACAGCCAAATATTGGAGAAGGAAATGGCAACCCACTCCAGTATTCTGACCTGGAGAATTCCATGGACTCTATAGTCCATGGGGTCACAAAGAGTGAAACATGACTGAGCGAATTTCACTTCACTTCACTATAGCCAAATATAAACAAAAAGTATTTTTTAAAACCAAAGTATATTCCTACTTTAAAAATAAAGTATTAGAATTGAGTAGGATGAGTTGTCTAGAAATAAGAGAACTGACAGTTACCTTAATGATTTGTAGAACATTTCCACATGACTGATAATGTAAGGCGAAGCACAGAGTGTCCAAAGACATGACTTCTTGATTTGACTTTTCAGCTTACTTCCTGAGCAAACCTCTGAGACCCTCATTTTCTTTCCCAGTAAAGTAAGAAGCTTGGCTAAGTGAAAGTTAAATTTTCTTTATGTCTTGAATGCCCATGTTTCCAGAAAAATAGATATATTTCTGCTATTCATAATTATGAATTCAGTTCAGTTCAGTTGCTCAGTCGTGTCCAACTCTCCGCGACCCCATGAATCACAGCACGCCAGGCCTCCCTGTCCATCACCAACTCCCGGAGTTCACTCAAACTCATGTCCACAGAGTCGGTGATGCCATCCAGCCATCTCATTCTCCGTCGTCCCCTTCTCCTCCTGCCCCCAATCCTTCCCAGCATCAGAGTCTTTTCCAGTGAATCAACTCATCACATGAGGTGGCCAAAGTATTGCAGTTTCAGCTTTAGCATCAGTCCTTCCAATGAACACCCAGGATTGATCTCCTTTAGAATGGACTGGTTGGATCTCCTTGCAGTCCAAGGGACTCTCAAGAGTCTTCTCCAGCACCACAGTTCAAAAGCATCAATTCTTAGGCGCTCAGCTTTCTTCACAGTCCAACTCTCACATCCATACATGACCACGGGAAAAACCATAGCCTTGACTAGACGGACCTTTGTTGGCAAAGTAATGTTTCTGCTTTTTAATATGCTATCTAGGTTGGTCATAACTTTCCTTCCTAGGAGTAAGCGTCTTTTAATTTCATGGCTGCAATCAGCATCTGCAGTGATTTTGGAGCCCCAAAAAATAAAGTCTGACACTGTTTCCACTGTTTTTCCATCTATTTCCCATGAAGTGATGGGACCAGATGCCATGATCTTTGTTTTCTGAATGTTGAGCTTCAAGCCCAACCTTTTCACTCTCCTCTTTCACTTTCATCAAGAGGCTTTTGAGTTCCTCTTCACTTTCTGCCATTAGGTATTAATAAAATCAATACAATTATGTGCAGCCTCAAGTGTTATTCTAAACTTGCCATTCTCTCTGATTTATAAAAATGACATTTCTATTACAATAAGAAGGAACTTTTACTATTATCGGCCTTAGATTATATTCTTTTCATTATGATGAATGCTAGAGCAATAAAATGTCTAGCCTTTAAACAGTTGAAGTAGGTTACAAGATAGACATCAGTTAACCTGCAATAAGAATTAAAGATCTACTCTGAATTAAGAATGAATTTCTATAGGAAAGATTTTAGGCAATAGCAAACTTCTCAACAGTATTTTGGTGGAGAAGTCACTCTTCAGGAAGCCCGCAGAATTAAATACTCTCAGCCAGGGTTTTGTATCTATGTGAACCCCTGATCCTCAGGAATAAATTGGTAACTCCTTGAGACGTGGCATTAGTAGTTGATGCTTTAAGTTTCAGTTTTTCCTTGGTGCTGTCTCATAAACAGAGGCCTGGAATGAAATGCTATGGTAATATTGGATCTAGATGACCTAGAATATGATATTTTTTGTACTTTGATTTTTTAATCATCAGAACAAGAACTGATTTTTTTATTCTCTTAGAGAATTCACGTATCCCTGGCATGTTTCCCTGACCCTTATTGGAGTCCAGTCTGAGAGACTGCCCTAGACTGAGATCCTAAATGTAATTAACTGCAGAGTGCTCATGACTATTAATACATTGCAAGGTGTTTAGTTTTCATGTTGCTATTCTTAAGAGATGGTCAAGGTAATTTAACCTTTTTTTGTTGTTAAGATCTGTATTTAAGTGGATCACTTACACTGACATTCAGATTTTAGGGAAAAGACAAGAAAGCATCAGTGTCCTAATTTCTAGCCTGCTTTATACTTCCCTTAGAATTTTTGGCATTCCCTGTGGAAAATAGAAGATTCTTTTCTGTAAGACTCTCTCCACTCACAACTGAAGTTCTGATAATCATTCATATTCATCCTCTCTCTCTTACTCTCTTCTTCCCCCTGACTCTCCACCCACCTGCCCCATCCTGTGGTAATAAAACATGCAAGTAATAGCATTAACCTGGCTTCAGAAATCATGAGTCAAGTTGTGGTTGAAAGGTCCCCATAAAACGCAAGGGAATGTTCCTATCTTAGAGAGAGTGGCAACCAAGGAAGACCGGGATGTAAAAAGTTTTAGGGAAATCTTAAGAAGGTGGAGGAGAAAGAATGACTGAATTGCTTGACATGAAAGGTTGTCCCATCATTGCAAGTACTACCTTTTCTTTTGGGCCCTTCTTTCACTTGCTCAGAATTTTCTGCATAGAAATCTGAATATACCCATTTAAAAAAAATTATTGAAGTTAGTTGATTTACAATGTTTTGTTAGTTTCAGTTGCCTAGCAAAGTGATTCACTTATATCTATATAGAGATATGTATAGTGAAGTGAAGTGAAGTCGCTCAGTCGTGTCCGACTCTTTGCGACCCCATGGACTGTAGCCTACCAGGCTCCTCAGTCCATGGGATTTTCCAGGCAAGAATACTGGAGTGGGTTGCCATTTCCTTCTCCAGGGGATCTTTCCGATCCAGGGATCGAACCCAGGTCTCCCACATTGTAGGCAAACGCTTTACTGTAGAGTCTTCCCATTATAGGTTATTATACAAGATATTGTGTATAGTTTCCTATGCTTCACAGTAGATTTTTGTTGGTTATCTGTTTTATATGTAGTAGTATGTACATTTTTATTCCAAATGCCAAATTTATCCCTATCCCATTTCCCTTTGGGGCTTCTCTGATGACTTAGCAGGTAAAGAATCTACTTGCAATACAGGAGATATAAGAGACGTGGGTTTGATCTCTGGGTTGGGAAGACCCCCTGGAGGAGGAAATGCAACCCACTGAAGTATTCTTAACTGAAAAATCCCATGGACAGAGGAGCTTGGCGGGCTACAGTCCAAAGGGTCGCAGAGTCGGATACAACTAAACCACTGAGCACGCACTCACCTTTCCCCTTTGGTAATCCTAAATTTGTTTTCTATGTCCATGAATCTGTTTTGTAAATAAGTTCATCTGTATCATGTTTTTAAATTCTGCATTTAAATGGTATAATATTTATCTTTCTCTGGCTGATTTACTTAATATGGTAATCTCATACTGAGAGATTTGAATCCTAATTTGAATTAGAAACTTTACATTTGAATTAGAAACTTTAGGCTGTCACTTTCAACTTATCTCTACACTTAAGTTTATCACAGACAAATAGGGCTGGGTCAGTATTTCTTTCCTAAGTAACTGAAAGTCCACTATGTGCATAGTAATTGAAGCTGTTTAAGGGTTTATATATCAAGAGCCAGATATGTTTTGATCTAAAAGGGGAGTTAAGGTAAATGGATGGATCAAATACCTATTAATGTTTTAAAAATCTATCTATATATATATATATATCTTTGTGTGTGTGTATGTATAGATACATGTACGAGTGTATGTGTCTATTATATATATATATATATATTTATCACTAATATTAAAAAGCAGAGACATTACTTTGCCAACCAAGGTCCATCTAGTCAAGGCTATGGTTTTTCCCGTGGTCATGTATGGATGTGAGAGTTGGACTGTGAAGAAAGCTGATTGCCGAAGAATTGATGCTTTTGAACTGTGGTGCTGGAGAAGACTCTTGAGAGTCCCTTGGACTGCAAGGAGATCCAACCAGTCCATTCTAAAGGAGATCAATCCTGGGTGTTCATTGGAAGGACTGATGCTAAAGCTGAAACTCCAATACTTTGGCCATCTCATGCGACGAGTTGACTCACTGGAAAAGACTCTGATGCTGGGAGGGATTGGGGGTGGGAGGAGACGGGGATGACAGAGAATGAGATGGCTGGATGGCATCACCGACTCGATGGACATGAGTTTGAGTGAACTCCGGGAGTTGGTGATGGACAGGGAGGCCTGGCGTGCTGTGATTCATGGGGTCGCAAAGAGTCGGACACGACTGAGTGACTGAACTGAACTGAACTGAACTGAATATGTAATACAAGAAGTATGACTTACGGATAAACAGGGTTTTCTTGAGCAGAGCCTGAAGTCTCTAAATGCTGAATTTAGGATATCTTCAACTTACCTCATCAGCCAGGAGAGAACAAAGGAACCTTGAGTTGTTCCAGTTATAAAAACAAGAAGATAAGAGGAAAAGAAAAACTAGGAAGAGAAAATGAGAAAGATTGTACAAAGCATTCTAAAGTCATACTAAGAATAACTGGGCTTTCACCTCTACTTACTTACCTCTACTTAGTTTCACATTCAATTATAACTCAGAAGGGGCCAACATAACCACAGATCCATCACACAACCAATTCACATCCATACATGAGTACTGGAAAAACCAGAGCTTTGCCTAGACAGACCTTTGTTGAAAAAGTAATGTCTCTGCTTTTTAATATGCTGTCTAGGTTGGTCATAACTTTTCTTTCAAGGAGCAAGTGTCTTTTAATTTCATGGCTGTAGTCACCATCTGCAGTGATTTGGAGCCCAGAAAAAGTCTCTCACTGTTTCCATTGTTTCCCCATATATTTGCCATGAAGCGATGGGACCAGATGCTAAGATCTTAGTTTTCTGAATGTTGAGTTTTAAGCCTACTTTTTAACTTTCCTCTTTCCCTTTCACCAAGAGTTTCTTTAGTTCTTCTTCGCTTTCTGCCCTAAGTGTGGTATCATCTGCATATCTGAGGTTATTGATATTTCTCCTGGTAGTCTTGATTCCAGCTTGTGCTTCATCCAGCCTGGCATTTGACATGATATACTCTGCTTATAAGTTAAATAAGCAGGGTGACAATATACAGCCTTGACGTACTCCTTTCCCGATTTGGAACCAGTCTGTTGTTCCATGTCCATCTTTACAGGTGTTATTGAAGTAATGTCTTAATTGGCTTCCTTTTTTCCTGCTTCAACCCATTTTAGTCCCTTTATGGACAGAGAACTCTGTTAAAATCTGTGTCAAATATTGTCCCTTTTCTGATTGTAACTACCAGTGATTTCCTACCTCAGATACGGTAAGGCAAAGTTTCCACGGTTGATCTATAAGATGCTGCAAAGTCCATCCCTCCAGTTAATCTCTCTTCCCCTCATCTCCTATTTTTCTCCTCCATTGCTCTGCTCTAGTCACACTGGCTTCATTTGCTGTTCCTCAAACACATCAAATACACAATCCCATTCAGGGGCTTTGTCTTTCTATTCCCTTTGCCTGGACCACTGTTCTGCCTGATGACCCTATGAATCACTAGCTTAATCACTACCCAGCAAATAATTGCTTTGATATCATCTCTGTGAGCCCATCCCTGACCACCTTATTTTAAATTGTGCACCATTCCCCCAGTACTCTCTTTTCTCTTTCTGCTTTATTGTACTCTATATTTTACTCATTTATTTTGCTTGTTATCTGTTTTTTCCTTGCCACAATATTAGATTTATGAAGTCATTCCCCTTCAATATGTATATAACACATTAGCAAAGACAAACTGTGAATTGAATCAGTGTTCTTCCATTTAACAGATTGAGATATTTTCCCATTTGCATTTAGAAACATAATTCCAAACTTTTTTTTAATAATTCACCAGACCCTGTGTAATCTGATCACCAACTGTCTTAATACCTACCCTTATCTATTCTTCCTGTCTCCATTCACTAGAGGCTCCTAGTTTTCCTTTAGTTTCCCAAAGATGTCAAGGCCTTTGAACACACGTTGACCTTTTCTGTTCTTCTTCACTCTTCCTGTACTTAACCAACTCTTTCTCTTTCTTTGGTTTCCACTTAAATGTCTTCACTTCTCTATTGACATATATCCTGTTGCACACCACCCCATTATTCTCTCATAGTACCTTGTTTCCTTCATGAAACTTAATGATTTTTTTTTTATTTAAAAAAATCTGTCTCTTTCATTGGCATGTAAGTTTGAAGCCAGATTCTCTTATTTGTCACATCCTCTTTTGTATTCCAGTGCTTCAGTGCCTAGTATGCAGTTAGAGTCACAGTAACTGGATAGGTAGGTGGTTAGGTAGCCAGAAGTTCAGACCCTGAAAATAGATAGCCTACAGTAAAATTCTTACTTTAATATCTATAATACTATCTGATGAACTTGGTCAAATTATTAATACTTAGTATATCCAAGCATTTTTGTCTAATGAGGATAGATAAAATTACCACTTTGGGGGGTTTTGTAAAAACCTTGAGGTAATCTCATAGCCCAGGACATGACATTAATAAATGATCTAATAAATAAATGATTGTTTAGTTGCTAAGTTGTGTCCAACTCTTTGTGACCCCATGGATTGTAGGCTGCCAGCCTTCTCTGTCCATGGGATTCTCCTGGCAAGAATACTGGAGTAGGTTGCCATTTCCTTCTCCAGAGGATCTTCCTGACCCAGGGATCAAACCCAAGTCTCCTACGTCTCCTGCATTAGCAGGCAGATTTTTACCACTGAGCCACCAGGGAAGCTCTTAAAGTGATCTATAGATATTAATAATTATTATTTTTATACTTGTTACTATTATTATTCACATTCTTTATTGTCAGTTCTGCCTCCTGACTGTATTCTATTTTATTTATATTTTTAAAAATCATGTCTTTTTTTTTAAGCTTTTTATTTTATATTGGAGTATAGCCAATTAAGTCGGAGGACATGGCAACCCACTCCAGTATTCTTGCCTGGAGAATCCCCATGGACAAAGATGCCTGGAGGGCTATAGCCCATAGGGTCACACAGAGCTGGAAACGACTGAAGCAGCTTAGCACGCCCATAGCCAACTAATGTGATAGTTTCAGGTGGACAGCAAATGGATACATGCATCCATTGTCTCCCAAACTCCCCTCCCATCCAGGGTGCCACATAACATCGAGCAGAGTTTTCTGTGCTATGCAGTAGGCCCTTGTTGTTCTTTTTTGTTTAGTTGCTTTACAGAGCCATGATGATAACTAAATATGATATTTTGGGTATGACCTCAGCAGTACATAGAATTGGAGCTATCATCTAAACTTATAGTAATCTAGTTTCAGAGCCAGTTATCATTTGGGTTATGTGTTTATCAAATATGTCTCATTGTGAACTTTTGTGAGTTTAAATTCAATTAAAACCCCTAATGGCATAAGTGTCCTGCCCTACAATTGGGCAGTAAGTACAGATTATTTGCATCTGTCTCTTTGAAATTTGATCATTTTAGATTGAATGAATGGTGTCAGCTTGTCTGAACCCTTTTGGATTCTGGTTTTAACATTTCACTCTAATAAATTAGTCCTCTCAGGTTTATGTCACAGGCAGATTTGATCATCATATCATTGGTGCCTTCATTAAAATCAGTGGTTTAAACAGTATAACATGATTGGCAGGGCGCAGCCCTGCAACCTGTAGCTGACGACCTCTTTGTAGATTGATATTTTCCATTCTGTCTTCTGTATGATGTGTTTGTTTTCCTGTTTAAGAACCAAACCATTTACCTTCTTCAAAGTAACTCTAGTCAATCAAAAGATATTTGCTTTCAGACTGAACTGAACTGAACTGAACTGAACCTACTATTTACAGTTGGTCTGTTTAGGTACCACTGAACTATTAGGTACCATTAGGTGCCATTGACAGAAGAATATAATGATGGCAAATAGTGAAAAATTAGGCATGGGTAGCTAAGAAATCAAAGTTCTTATATAAATATGGAGCAGATTTCTAGTTGGCAGGATTCAAACCTGTATTGAGAATCTCCCAATGGAAGAGGAATGGACCTCCCTGGAATTCTAATTTCTTCATCTAAATAATCTGGATAAATGGATTAAGTTAGAAATTTGAGGAATTAGAGTCTACAAAAACACTTTTTTTGAGATCTTATTGATTCTATCGACCTACTTTCATTTTAAAAGTCTTATTAAGTCCATGCACATATATCACATCATTGTGTTGTGTACCTGAAAGTAATACAGTGTTATGTGTCAATTATATCTCAATTTTTAAAAAAAGTGTTTCTGTCCTAATCATTACCCTATATTTATCTGTTCTATACCTATTTCATCTTTCTCTATGAAAAGGAATAAAAGCAAGAATTATGTGTTTTCTAATTGTCATAGCATATAAATTTGTATAAATTGGTGGTGGTTTAGTCACTAAGTCTATTCTAACTCTTGAGACCCCCAAAGGACTGTGGCCTGCCAGGCTTCTCTGTCCATGGGATTTCCCAGGAAAGAATACTGGAGTGGGTTGCCATTTCCTTCTCCAGGGGGTCTTCCTAACCCAGGGATTGAACCCTTATCTTCTGCGTTACAGGCTGATTCTTTACCACTGAGCCATCAGGGAAGCCCATGTAAATTCAGTACTGCATATAAATGTGTTTCATAAATTATGAAAAGCTGTATAGAATGGAGCTTTTATGATGGAATAGATGGTCAATAAATTGAATAGATGAATTTACTCTTTTGTATACAGATGGTATTAATTTGAAAGAAGCATACTGAAAACATTTATTCACAAAAACGTCTACTTTACATCAAAAGCTTCTTGCCAAAATTAGTTAGAAAATATAGGTGATTTTATAGTTAAAGCTAAGAACAACATATTCTTAAGTTCTCCAAATAGTATTTTACAGAAACATTTATATAATTCACAGCTAAAGTGAATTTTCTAAAAACTCCCCATAAGGTGAGATCACGTACGCCATGTCTCAGTACAGAAGGATTTTTTTTTTCAATCAGTTGTGTCTCTAAAAATAGACCTAGTTTTGTTGTTAAAAATTGCTGTTTCCTCTTCACATAAGAACATCTCATTAATTTTGGTGAAACTCCTCCAACAAGATAAGGTTAAATTGTCCAGTTTCCCAGTGGAAGAGGATCCATTTTGTGTCACGAGCAGAGTAGCAGCAAAGAGGTGAGTTGTAGATAGACATGGAATATTTTGTATCCAAGCAGAAGTGTTCAGGAAAGAGCCTGTAGGTCTGAATTTCTAGGTATGCTTTCAGTAATGTGCCACTTCTCTTTCTTCAGAATTTTAGAGTCAGAGTATTGATGTCGATGTTCTCTGTAATCAGCTACACTAAGGAGTAGTAGAAACTGGGTAGGTAGAAAAGAGAGGTGACCTCACAGAGGTCCAGTGTACTTATATGAGAAAGAAGAGGAGCTGTATTCTAGCATCCATGCTGCTAAGTATCCAGACTCCTTACATTGATGTTTCCTTTCTCAGTCATTTGAAACTGATTTAGCACAGAATTAAAATATGATTTTCTGTAACATAAAATCATTCCATTTGAAATGAAAGGTGGGGAGATCTTGAATAGGTTTGAGCTTTTCTTGGTTTGAGAGAAGAGAAATATTTTGTACTAAACAGTAATGTTGATAAAAATAAAATCCAATAAAATATATTTTTCCCTCAATTGAGAAATGGCATATATGGTCTTATAAAACTAGCTTTTTACAAAAGGGGGCTGAATCTTAAATTTGTTCTGATTGCCAGAGATAAACAGAATTTAACTAATAAGAGATACACAGAGCAAAAAGAAAAGCTTCATGTTGAATAATAGTTGTCAGAAAGGAGACAGATGATGTATTTTCTTTATTACATTTAAAAATTAATTATTGAAATAGAAGCTTGTTTGTACTCATAACTGACTTAGCTTTGTGATTTGGCATTATTCCACATTTGAAAGGAACTAGGTATTGGTAAAGAGCATGAAGCCTGGATTCTAGTCCAGTTTACTGAGCCTCAGTGGGTCATTTAACCTCACTGGACCCCAGTGTTCTCATCTGTAAAGAGAGGGAATAGATAAAGATGATAAATAATACTTCTATCTTTAACTGTGTCCATTTTTAAAGGCCTATGTTTTTATGAAAGAAAATCTTGGTGTAAACAGAGGAGTTAAGCTTCCCAAATGTTTTAGGGTCCTTTTGGTGGGAACACATTTTTGTAGAAGAAATATAGCCAGTGTAATATTTAAGGAAGAGGAATTAGATTTGATAAATTAAAAATGTACACTGAAGTCTTGAAAGTTAGGAGAAAATAACCCAAAACTTTTCCTGTATTTTCCCTTTAGGAAGCAGAATATTTAACCAATATTCTTCTATCAGCTCCTATAAAAGCTACGTTGAGTATAAGAATTTTAATTTGTTCTTGTTATAAAATAATAAAAAGGTGTACATATCTAAAAGACAAAATAGTTATGCCAGCATTCCCTGTTTTTCTGGATAAGACTAAATGGGATAATTTATTCTTATATAGTTTTTAATAGCTGGAAAAAAACTGGATAATCAGGCTACTATTAGAATAGGAGCTGCTTTATTAAGTAGTTGTTTTTGGAAATTGTGGTTTTATAATTCTCAGAATAGATACTTTTATATCTATTCTAAAACGTATGGGACTTTGAAAGCATACTTGAATATTGATATTCCTTTAACTATAGTGTCAAAAAAAACATTACATTTGACGCATTAATGGAAAATATAGGATATTATTGAAATTTCACATTGCACTGAACTTTATGCTGCTACTGCTGCTACTGCTGCTAAGTCACTTCAGTCGTGTCCGACTCTGTGTGACCCCATAGACGGAAGCCCACCAGGTTCCCCCTTCCCTGGGATTCTCCAGGCAAGAACACTGGAGTGGGTTGCCATTTCCTTCTCCAATGTGTGAAAGTGAAAAGTGAAAGTGAAGTCGCTCAGTTGTGTCCGACCCTTAGCGACCCCACGGACTGCAGCCTACCAGGCTCCTCCATCCATGGGATTTTCTAGGCAAGAGTACTGGAGTGGCTTGCCATTGCCTTCTCCATTTAAAGTAACAATCTCAATTTTGAAGGAAAAAAAACTCAAAAACTATTTAATTTGGGGTTATAAATGACATCTTTGATGTCATTTAAATATTTTTTATCTCATGATGAGAAGTTGACATTATTGTAAATACATTTAGTAATAAAAACATTTTTTTATAAATAATGAATACATAGTTAACTTCACATACTTAAATTTATGTATAATGCTTCCTATGGCAAAATCAAATATAACTTTAGGATTAGTAGTATTTTCAGTTCACTTATTTATAGATAGATAAGAATAATAAAGATATAAGAATGTCTTACTGATATCCTGAATTGCATATCGTACATTGCTGGCAGATTCTTTACCATCTGAGCCCTTAAGATACTGCAGTGGGTAGCCATTCTCTTCTCCAGGGCATCTTCCTGACCCAGAGATCAAACCTGGGTCTCCTGCATAGAAGGCAGATTTTTTTACCATCTGAACCACCAGGGAAGCCCAGTAGATAGATAAATATGATAAAGATATAAAGAATCTTACTTGAAAATGCTTTTCATTTTCTTGTGTATTATAATTGTTTTAGTCTCATTTTTTATTTATGTTTAGTCGTATTCCTACACATAAAGAATGCTGCAGTAACAAGAACTCTGTAATTAGTATTGGGTAATGTAACCAGTTATTGTAATCATATATTCTAATGTATTTTAAATCAAATTATTCTATTGGAAAATGTTCATAACTTTAATATACAGAGCTGTAAGGAACAAATTATAACCAAAATGTAGTAATATAATCAAAATTATGGCTGTACTTCATTTAATGTGAATCCTGGAGCCTTAATATTAATGCTTATAAAACATTTTCTGCTATAAATTTTTCTAAGAACTAAGCAAGAGTATGGCAGTAATTTCTGTTATTTACCATAGCTGAGATTATTATAAATTTGAAGAGAAAATGATATAATAGTTTAGATGTATCATTGGGTTTGCCTTTTTATCAAAATGATAGGAAATTTTTATTTTAATAGTAATGAAGTACAAGAAAGAGTGAGATGAAGAGTAGACAGATTGGATATATATTTGTAATGGTCTGGTCATCTGGATTATATATACACATATAAAATCTGTGTTATACATACGGTATAATATCTGGCACATGGTAGGCACATAGGTACTAAGAAATATTTATTGTATTGAACTGAGGAGTTGGGAAGAAATTGTTTAAGGGGGAATAAAGTAACAGTTTTCCTAAACTGGAATTATTTTGTTTTATTTTTACTGTGGGTGATTTTCCAAATTGGTAATAAAACAATTTTCAAATAGTAATTAAAGTCAACTGTGTGAACATTTGAGTTTGGAGTAACTATTTGTAGATATTTCTCCTTTAGTCATTTTTTTAATCTTCCAGATTTTGTACTTACTAGATCATTTCTGTTTTGTCAGAGAGAAAAGCATACCAAATAATTCTCTGGTCTTTGAAAACACCTATCTTTTTATGTAAGATGGTCCATCAGAAAAGAGACCTTCCCATTTTTATTACAGTTTATTTTGAGAGAAAACTCCAGGCTTGTTTTCTTTTGAATGTACTGACTGTAGCAAGCAAAATACTTTGAAGTACCTTCAAAAGGATTGGGTTAAAGTTAAGACTAACTTTTTTCACATAAATTAGGACTATAAAAAAGAATTATGTTAATTTGTTAGGAAGTTCAAGTGAAATTTGCATTGGTGCATTGGTGACTCTTACCTCTGATTATCTTCACTGACCACCCTCTTACCCCTCAGTCAAAGAATCATGGCCCCAGTTCTCAGGGAAGAATAGAAGAAATCATGGTTCATAGTTTATTATTGGCCTTTAAAAAAATTAATGTCTTATTTATCTTATAACTGGAAGTTTTTACTGTTTGACCAGCCTCACCCATTTTGCCCACCTCCCCATTCCCCAACTCTAGCAACAGCCTATCTTTTATGTGTCTGAGTTCACTTTTTTTTAGGTTCCACCTAAAAATGAGATCATCCAGTATTTGTCTTTCTCTGTCTGACTTATTTTACTTAGGATAATGGTCTCAGGTCCATCCATATTGTCACAAAAAGCAGAATTTCCTTTCTTATGGCTGTGTAATATTTCACTGTGTGTGTGTGTGTTTGTGTGTATATCATATTCTCTTTATCCATTCGTCTGTCAATGGATTCTTACGTTGTTTTTGTATTTTGGCTGTTATAAATAATGCTGTGACAAACATAAGAATGCAGATATCTTTTCAAGATAGTAGTGTATTACCTTCAGATAAATACTCAGATGTGAAATTGCTCAATTGTATGATAGTTCTATTTTTAATTTTTTGAGGACACTCCATACTGTTTTCCATAGTGGTTGCACCAGTTCATTAATAATGTTCCCTTAAGGTCAGTTTTATATATTAACATTTTAAATGTAAAATGGTTTCACTTTTCATCAAATTAGAATAAGTACATTGCTGACATAATTCCCTTCTAGAAAATAAGAAGCCAAACCATTATTTTTTGAACTTCACTTTGTTTTAAAAGTTGAAAAGCAAAAAATGTTCTAACATGGATGGTTTCAGCATATTAAAGGATTTCCTTCATGTGTACACAGAATTTAGACCTGAATTGGTCTTTTTAGTTAATTCTTCAAAGAAGATCTAAAAATGGCCAGTAAACACATAAAAATGTGCTCAACATTGCTCATTATTATAAAAATGCAAATCAAAACTACAGTGAAGTATCACCTCACACCAGTCAGAATGGCCATCATCAAAAAGTCTATAAACAGTAAATGCTGGAGAGGATGTGAGGAAAAAGGAACCCTCTTGCACTATTGATGGAAATGTAAATTGATACAGCCTGTGGAGAACAGTATGAAAAAACTGTTAAATCTTAAAAAACTAGGAGTAAATCTATCACATAACCCACCAATCCCACTGGGCATATACCTTGAGAAAACCATAATTCAAAAAGGCACATGTACCCTAGTGTTCATTGCAGCACTATTTACAATAGCCAGGACATGGAAGCAGCATAGATGTCCATCAACAGATGGATAAAGAAGTTGTGGTACATAAACAGAATGGAGTATTACTCAGGCATATAAAGGAATACATTTGACTCAGTTCTAATAAGGTAGATGAACCTAGAGCCTATTTTACAGAGTGAAGTAAGTCAGAAAGAGGAAAGCAAATATTATATATTAATGCATATATATGGAATATAGAAATATGGTACTGATGAATCTATCTGCAGGGCAGCAGTGGAGATGCATACATAGAGAACAGACTTGTAGACACAGTGGGGGAAGGGGAGAATGGGATGAATTGAGAGAGTAGCATTGAGACATATATATATATTGAAGTGAAGCGAAGTGAAGTTGCTCAGTCGTGTCTGACTCTTTGTGACCCCATGGACTGTAGCCTACCAGGTTCCTCTGTCCATGGGATTTTCTAGGCAAGAATACCAGAGTGGATTGCCATTTCCTTCTCCAGGAGATCTTCCTGACCCAGGGATTGAACCCAGCTCTCCCACATTGTAGGAAGACGCTTTACCGTCTGAGCCACCATATGTAAAATTAGATAGCCAGTGGGAATTTGCAATATGATGCAGGGAGCTCAAATCCAGTGCTCTGTGACAACGTTTAGGGTTGGGATGGTGTGGGAGGTGGGAGGGAAGTTCAAGAGGAAGGGGACATACATATACCTATGACTGATTCCATAAGCAGAAACCAATACGGTACTGTAAAGCAATTATCCTCCAATTAATAAATACGTTTAAATTTTTTAAAAAGACACAACACATGTGCCCCAGTGTTCATTGCAGCACTATTTTCGATAGCCAGGACATGGAAGCAACCTAGATGTCCATCGACAGATGAAATAAAGAAGTCACAGTATATATATACAATGGAATATTACTCAGTCACAAAAAGGAACGAATGTGAATCAGTTGAACTAAGGTGGATGAACCTAGAGCCTGTTACACAGAGTGAAGTAAGTCAGAAAGAGAAAAACAAATGTCAACGCATATATATGTTTCCATAATCTAGATTCCATAATCTAGAAAAATGGTACTGATGAACTTATTTACAGAGCAATAGAGACACAGTTGTAGAGAATGGACTTGTGGACAGAGCAGGGGAAGGAGAGGGCAGGACGAATTGAGAAAGTAGCATTAACATTTGTACACTACCACGTGTCAAATACATAGCTATTAGAAGCTGCTGTCCTGGATCGGGAAGATCCCCTGGAGGAGGGCGTGGCAACCCACTCCAGTATTCTTGCCTGGAGAGTCCCATGGACAGAGGAGCCTGGTGGGCTACAGTCCACAGGCTCACAGAGAGTTGGACATGACTGAAGCAACTTAGTACACACGCACATAGAAGCTGCTATATAACATAGGGAGCCCAGGCTGGCACTCTGTGACGACCTAGAGGGGTGAGATGAGGGGGCAAGGGAGAGGGAGGCTCAAGATGGAGGGCATATATATTTCCTTATAGCTGATTCACCTTGTTGTACAGCAGAAACCAACACCAACATTGTAAGCAATTATCCTCCAATTAGAAATAAACATTTTAAAACATGTGCAGTAGTATAGATAGATGCCACAGGATTACTAGCTTTGTAGAGCAAGAAACTGCCAAAGATTTAACATGTTTACTGCCAAAGATTTAACATGTTTTGAGTTTCAGTTCAGTTCAGTCGCTCAGTCGTGTCCGACTCTCCGCGACCCCACGAATCACAGCACGCCAGGCCTCCCTGTCCATCACCAACTCCCGGAGTTCACTCAAACTCATGTCCACAGAGTCGGTGATGCCATCCAGCCATCTCATTCTCGGTCATCCCCTTCTCCTCCCGCCCCCGACCTTTCCCAGCATCAGAGTCTTTTCCAGTGAATCAACTCGTCGCATGAGGTGGCCAAAGTATTGCAGTTTCAGCTTTAGCATCAGTCCTTCCAATGAACACCCAGGATTGATCTCCTTTAGAATAGACTGGTTGCATCTCCTTTCAGTCCAAGGGACTCTCAAGAGTCTTCTCCAACACCACAGTTCAAAAGCATCAATTCTTCGGTGCTCAGCTTTCTTCACAGTCCAACTCTCACATCCATACATGACCACGGGAAAAACTAGCTTATCAACTACATTAATATAGCTCTTAAGGTACTGCTATGAGTAAAACAGAAATATTCTCTTGGATGACAGTTCAGTTAGGTGAATTTGTAAATAATTAAGCAATCATTCCAAAAAGTTTTTATTAGGTTGGAGAAAATGTTCATTGGGGTTTTTCCATAACATCCTATGGAAAAACCCAAGCAAACTTTTTGGCCAACCGAGTACTTATAGATACATTAAACTTTGTAGTTGTCCAGTAGTCAGGCAGTACTGATTCAATCAACTTGCAACTGGGAGTGGAGGGGAGATTAGGAGACAGTGTTAGGAAGCTGTTTTCAAGTCTTTGAAGTTACAGTCCCTTGATATTTATAGGGACAAATCCCAGGGTCTTCACTAATGATAGCAAAAGCAATTAATTCCTGCTATTAAATATAGCAACATATTTAGCTGACCCATTCACCCTCTAGAATGTTTGTAAGTATAGAACTAAAATTATTTGTGAGCCCATTGAAATAAATTCTACTACTGAAATAAACAATATATTTCACTATAGCATAATGACATTTCAGGAGCGGGTTATGTTCTGAATTTAATCTGTAAGGTAAATATTCCATATGGTCAAACTTAATTTTGAAAATCTTTTGAATCATTCAAATTTACATAGTCTACATGGATTTGTATGTATTGATTTATATGTGTTTAGAACCATGTATTCCAACTAACATTGGAGACATTCATACAGTTTCTCAAAAACCTTTTTTTTCTTTTGGCCATGTTGCAGGTCTTGTGGGAACTTAGTTCTCCCACTAGGGATCAAACCTGGGCCCTTGGCAGTGAGACTGCAGAGATCTAACCACTGGACCACCAGGGCATTCCCTTAAAAACTTTAATTCATGTCATTTTACTTTTATTGTTGGGATAGATTACTATTACTGTTACTACTATTACTTAGACAGAGACCAGATATGAATGAAGACAAGGAGGAAACCAGCCCCCAAAAGTAATCCTATCACGCGAGCTCTTTTTTGTAAACTGACCACAGGGCTGCAATGATTCTTACTCTTGCCGATGAATTTCCTGCTATCGCCTAACAGTAGTGTGAGCTTTGCTTAACAGAAAAAGGCTGCTGTATTGTCACAGTGTAACAGGATTAGCTTTGTACCAGATGTCTTAAATTCTTCTCTTGAGATCCACCCTTTTAGAAAGATACTTTTTTTTGCCATAGATCAATCTCATCTGTTTTGAAAACTTGTTTTGCGAGTTCCTTTAGCTCCAAGGAAGTGCTCCTGAGTATAAGTGATCCGTTGATACCACTTCTTTCATCATTATGGAAAGAGAGAAAAAAAAAAAAAACTTTTATTAAAACTATTTGAAGAATATTTGCTTAGAGTAAGAATTGATTTAGGAGTCAGTTAGAAATGATTAGAAAACTGTAAAGTTTTACCAACTGTTACATATTGTATTGGAAAGGCTAAAAGGTCAGTTGCCACTTTGACTCTCCTGCTATGTGGAGTCTTTGTGTTGTAAAAGATACAAACTTTGGGACCTAAGGCTAAGCACATTCAAACTCCACACCCTCAAGGCTACCCCTAAAATCTCTTGGGGAAATGCTTCTTCAAAGTGAATCTCAGCCAGAGCTTTGCAAATTGAGGGCCTTGTGTTAGCTAGTGTGACATTTGATCCCAGACATCTCGAGTTAATCTTCTCAGTGTCTGTCCATGCCTTTTACCCATGCCAAGTTGTAGTCCAAGAGGTTTTAGAAAGTACATTTTGTCATTTTTCTTTTTATCTTCTGAAGTTTGTTTAGGAAGACAATATACAGTACAGTATAAAGAGTATAGGACTTGAAATCAGATTAATCCCATTTTGAATCCCATCTCTGCCGCTATATTATTTTGTATAAGTCACTAAATATCTGTGTCTGTTTTCTCATCGTAAAACAAGGATAGGATATTTATGTTTACAAGATTGCCATGAACACAAAATAAGATTGAAAATAGAAAATCTAATAGTATGAAATACTAACACAGTGCCTGACACATGAGAAATGATGGCTGGTGTCAGTGTTACTATTAGGCCTGAAGTAAAAGCATATTAAATCAATATTGTGTGCCCTCAGTGATGATAAGCATGAACAGAACTTCTAGAATGGTATCAGCAACCTTCGGTTATCGAACTCAGGTCTGTTCGGTTTGCTTGCCACTCAAAGCCAATAAATTGAGGGGCAAGTGTCAGTAGAAAGGAAAGATGCTTTATTCAGAAAAGCCAGCAACCTGGGAGAAGGTGCACTTCTGTCCAGGGACCAACTCTGAAGATTCTGCTTAGCCATGATTTTTTAAAGGGAAAAAAATCATAGTTAATCATTAAAATAGGAGGTAAGATTCTTCATCATTTTTCCATTTCATGCAAACCTGACTTATAATCTTCCTTAGGATGCTGTCTTGCTCGTGTGAACTGCCTGTGCAATTGGATGCTCTCTTACCCACACGGCACAACTGCACCTGTGGGGTCTGCCTGCAGATTTACTAAGGGGAAGCTAGGGGCAGAGAACCAATCATTCTTTAGCTACTTAATTCTTCATTCTTACACCTTCTAATCCAGGAAAGGCATCAATAGATTAGGCAAGGCATTGTGTACATTCATTAAAGCAGAAACCAGAAGTTAGGTTAAATGCTGTGTTGTGATCTCGTCTTTATGGTTAAGACCAGAAGAAAACAGGAATGAACAGAAAAGGGGCAAAGGAGCTGCTTACACTTCTATGTCTACTACAGTAAAGACAACCATTTTTGTCCATTTCTAAAATGACTTTCATATTATTTATAATATCTTTTTATTTATATAGGCTGGTTTTCCAAGAGTCTAGTTTGGAGAGTGAGTCTTAGTAATAAATCTGGCTATTTTCGAGACCAGTGCTATCAAGTAGAATTTTCTGTGATGATGAGATATTTTATACCTACACTGTTCAGTATGGCAGCAATGATCTATATGTGGCTACTGAGTACTATGTGATTAATGCAGTTGAGGAGCTATGTTCTCTATTTTAATTAAATTAATTTTATATACCCATAGGTAGCTAGTGCAGCTACAGACAACCTTATTAATGGTTTGGTAAAGTCATTCTTAACATCAACAAGTTAATAAAAATGTCAATGGATGAATACTCAATTTCAGATGAATACATTCTTTTTATCCACACAGAACTTGATAGAAATGATCATTTATCTTTCAAGTGATATATTGTTATGTTTTATTTTTCAGTATCATGTACCACTTTATTTTTCTAAATATATTCCATGAATTCATCCATTGGGCTCAGTGATAAATTCACATTGTCAAATTTTGACCACTTCAAAACCACAGGTTCTTCTTTCTCACTGTGCAAGAGTTCCAATCTTCCTAGTGTTCTGTAGTATTTTTTCTTTCTTCATTTTCTTATGTGTATAAATAAATTACCCTAGATTAATGATTATTAAATAATTTTTAATTCACATATTTATAGCAGGAATAAATCACTACCATTGGATTAAAATAGTTCCTATATGCTACTTTTTCATTCCAAGTAAAGTTATTCTTTGGAACTAAGATGACATAATTTTTTAAATGGGTTTTAAGTATTTTTTTACTCAGGAAGTCAGGAGAAGTATATATTGAACTTAATGAAATTCTTTATTTCATTCTGTTTAATTTATATTAAAAATATAGTTTTTAATAATCATAAATATACCCTAATTTTTTAAATTAATTTTTATTGGAGTATAGCTGATTTACAATGTTGTATTAGTTTCTGTTCAGCAACACAAAGAATCAGTTATACATATACATATATCCACTCTTTTTTAGATTCTTTTCCATATAGGACATTACAGAATATTGACTAAAGCCCTTATGGCAGAAAGTGAAGAGGAACTAAAAAGCCTCTTGATGAAAGTGAAAGAGGAGAGTGAAAAGGTTGGCTTGAAGCTCAACATTTAGAAAACAAAGATCATGGCATCTGGTCCCATCACTTCACGGGAAATATATGGGAAAACAGTGGAAACATTGTCAGACTTTATTTTTGGGGGCTCCAAAATCACTGCAGATGCTGATTGCAGCCATGAAATTAAAAGACACTTACTCCTTGGAAGGAAAGTTATGACCAACCTAGATAGCATATTAAAAAGCAGAGACATTCCTTTGCCAACAAAGGTCCGTCTAGTCAAGGCTATGGTTTTTCCCGTGGTCATGTATGGATGTGAGAGTTGGACTGTGAAGAAAGCTGATCACCGAAGAATTAATGCTTTTGAACTGTGGTGCTGAAGAAGACTCTTGAAAGTCCCTTGGACTGCAAGGAGATCCAGCCAGTCCATTCTAAAAGGAGATTAATCCTGGGTGTTCATTGGAAGGACTGATGCTGAAGCTGAAACTGCAATACTTTGGCCACCTCATGCGATGAGTTGACTCACTGGAAAAGACTCTGATTCTGGGAAGGATTGGGGGTGGGAGGAGAAGGGGACAACAGAGAATGAGATGACTGGATGTCATCACCGACTCGATGGACATGAGTTTGAGTGAACTCCGGGAGTTGGTAATGGATAGGGAGGCCTGGCGTGCTGTGATTCATGGGGTCGCAAAGAGTCGGACATGACTGAGCGACTGAACTGAACTGAACTGAACCTGAACTATACAGTAGATTCTTATTTATCTATTTGATATATAGTAGTCTCAGAGGTTAAAGCCTCTGCCTCTAATGCGGGAGACCCGGGTTCAATCCCTGGGTCGGGAAGATCCCCTGGAGAAGGATACGGTAACCCACTCCAATATTCTTGCCTGGAGAATCCCATGGACGGAGAAGCCTGGTAGGCTACAGTCCACGGGGTCGCAAAGAGTCGGACACGACTGAGCGACGGAATGGAACGGAACGAAGTGTATTTATGTCAATCTCAAGCTCCCAATTTATCCCTCCCCCTCTTACCCTCTGGTAACCATAAGTGTTTCTACATCTGTGATTCTATTTCTTTTTTATTTTTAACTCTTATTAGAGTATAATTGACTTACAATATTGTATTAGTCTCAGGTAGGTCCACTGAAGTCAGGTCCCCAGACTGCAGTAATCCTGGATCTGGACCCCCTGTAGGCACTATGGAGGCAGCTCAGACTCTGGCCTGGTCCAACCCTGACATGTCTGTGCTCACAGTTTACAGCTGTTAAAGCTAGATCTGTCTTACCTGGGGAGCTTGTCCATTCAAATGTTTTGTCGGCAGTGAGTTTACAAAGCCAATCATGGCAATATCAATTCATGGTTTGTGTACCTGCAAGGAGAGATTTTAGCGTTTCTTCCTTAGTTGCATGACCTCTGGAGTTTAGCTGTGGTTTCACCCCACAGGGATCTGCTTTCAAGGTTGCCCTAGATCACATGAGTCTGCCCCAGCAAGAAAGGGGTACAGAAGTGGTGGTGGCTGTGGTCGCAAGAGTGCCTACTATTGAGGAGATAGAGTGAGGAGGATGAGATGGCAGCCACTGGGGCCACAGGGGTGGGGACAGGTGCTTGGGGAAGTCTGCAGCTGCGCTCACAAGAGAGCCAGCCCAGACTGGAATGAGGTGCTTTGGCCAGTGGCCATGGACATGTGAAAGTCAGCCCTGGTGGGAGTCTCTCTAATGCGCAATGAGGCAGAAGCCAGTGCATGGTAACAGAGGCTGCAAAGGTGGCCCTGCCCCTTGCACATCACTCAGCAATGGGCGCTTTGCTTCTGTGGAGTCCAGGTTTCCTCCACAAGCATTCAGGGTTATGGATTTCCTCACTCCTGTCCCCTCAGGCTGTCTCTTCGCAGCTAACAGCAGTCCCCTTTCTGGATTTGCTTTCCAAACCCATGTTTCAGAACCTAGCCCCCATCTGTACCAGTGGACACACATCTTAGGCTGGGACACAGACCAACTGTAAAGGTCTCACTCTGTTCTGCCCCACTGACCAGTTGTTGTGCTCTCCTCTAATAGTCCCCAGTGCTCCCATTCTGTCCCAGCTGATCTCCCCACTGTTGAGGAGGCTGCCTCCCTTGTGGAAACCTCTTCTGTCCTTCAGCTCCTCCGCCAGTGGTGCCGTTCCCATCCCTCTTCCGCTCCTTTTCTTTCTCCCTTCTTTCTTTTATCCTACTTGGTTGTGCCTGGGCCTTTCTTGTCCTTTTAGGTGTCTCAGACCTCCGCTTATGTTTCTTTCCTTCTTTCTTTCACCCTACTTGGTTGTGCCTGGGCCTTTCTTGTCCTTTTAGGTGTCTGAGACCTCTGCTTATGTTTAGCCAGTGCTCTGTGAGGGTTGTTCCATTTGTAGATGCATTCTTGACGCATTTGTCGGGAGAGGTGAACTTCACTTTCTCCTTCTCCACCATCTTGATTCCTTCGCTACTTTTTAAATTGTATTATCATAAAATCAATTTTATGGGGTGAAACCAAAAGTTTTTATTTTTTTAAGGGGAATAGAATTAGAAGGACTAGGAAATATCTGAGTACTTCAAATATAATTAGGGTTAGTATTGTTTATTTTATGATATAATAGTTACATTTATACATATGTGTGGGAGAGTGTATATGTTTCTAAACTGTGGTATAAAATGTATTTCTTACTGTGGATCTTGGTTAAAAAGAAAATAAATTAAAAGCTGTTGGCTAATTTAGGGTATGGTGTGTTCATTGGAGGGACTGATGCTAAAGCTGAAACTGCAATACTTTGGCCACCTCATGAGACGAGTTGACTCACTGGAAAAGACTCTGATGCTGGGAAAGGTTGGGGGCGGGAGGAGAAGGGGATGACGGAGAATGAGATGGCTGGATGGCATCACCGACTCTGTGGACATGAGTTTGAGTGTACTCCGGGAGTTGGTGATGGACAGGGAGGCCTGGCGTGCTGTGATTCATGGGGTCGCGGAGAGTCGGACACGACTGAGCGACTGAACTGAACTGAACTGAACTGATAGAGGAGCAAAATCAGATCTGGTTCAAGGCTTAGTTTTACTCCTTTGGACAGTTATTCAATGTTTTTGACCCTGAGTTTCTTTAGAATCCTTTAGAGTGTTCCTTTTGTTCCTTTAGTGGTTTGTCAGTTATTTTATGTTGAAAAAACTCATGGCTTACAATAGCAATCATTTATGCTCATGTTTATGAATCTTCAGGTCATCTGTAATTTGACTGATCTATGCTACATTTGACTGGGTGGTTCTGCTTCAGGTTGTTATTGTCTGAGCTATGGTTTGGGTTTGGTTCTGATCCACATGTATTTATTATGTGGTCCAGGCAAAGGGGACAGCAGCTATTCAAGGCATGCTTTTCTCATGGAGTATCACCAGAATATAAAAACGAAGTCAAACTACAAAAACATGTTTATGACATCTGCTTTCATTATAAACATGAAAATTCTATTGGCTAATTGAAATGAGATGACAAAGTCCAAAGTCATTGGGGAGATATAGTGTATCTCATTACCAGTGGAAGGAGATAGAAGTGAATATTTGCTGAAGAATAATAGAAACTTTTTTCATTACCCTAAAACCATTACATCAAACCTTTGTGAAATACTTCATTCTCAAATATAAAAAGACAGCTGAGTATCACTACACATTTGAGGAGAGCCTCTTACATAATACAGTGTCTAAAACAAACAATAAAAAAGGAAACTGATGCAGTATAGCAGAGGAGAACATCTTAAATACTTTAATACTTTAATGGATGCATACAATATTATATTCATATGATAAAAATAGCATGCTTTATAAAAACAATAAAACAAGAAATATCTCCTGGAATGAAAGATGTGCTAAAAATTTTTTTAATTCGATAGAAGTTTTGGAACATGATGTCAAGGGACTATCTCAGAAGTTAGAATCAGAAGACAAATAGAAAAAATCAGGTGATCAATGCAACAGAGCCAAAAACCAATGTCCATGAGTTCCAGGAAAAGGAATTATTGAAATGTATGGCATCAGAATATTTTAAAATAAAAATATAAGAAAATTTATTCAAACAAAAGAAAACCTCCAGATTAAAAAGGGCCTACTGAAAACCCAGCACAATGTGTGAAAAAAGGCCCATTCCAAGGTCTAGCATTGTAAAGTTGCAAAATTCCAGAGGAAAATTATTATAAAGGCTTTTAGAAACAAACAAAAAAAAAATCACAGACTATTAGGAATCATAATAACATAGGGCTTTTTAATTGTAATATACAGTCTTGAAGACAGTTTGCTGTCCCTTAAAAATCCTGAATGAAAGTTAATTTCAGCATAGATATTATACCTAGCCAAACTATCAAGTGGGCTTCCCTGATAACTCAGTTGGTAAAGAATCTGCCTGTAATGCAGGAGACCCCAGTTTGATTCCTGGGTCAGGAAGATCTGCTGAAGAAGGGATAGGCTACCCACTCCAGTATTCTTGGACTTCCCTTGTGGCTCAGCTGGTGAAGAATCTGTCTGCAATGCACGAGACCTGAGTTTGATCCCTGGGTTGGGAAGATCCCCTGGAGAAGGGAAAGGCTACCATACTCTAGTATTCTGGCCTGGAGAATTCCATGGACTGTACAGTCCATGGGGTCACAAAGAGTCAGATACAACTGAGTGACTTTCACTTTAAACTATCAAGGATATGCATGGAATAACAACATATTCAGGCATACAGATGCTTTTTGAAAATGCATTATTTGTGTACCCTTTCTTGTGAAAGTTACCCAGAGAATGTATTTCAACTACAGAAGAGGGTAAACTGAGAAACAGGATGACTTAAAACACATAAAACAAGAAACTCTAATAGGAGCATGTGTAAGAAAATCAACCAAATCAGGGAACAACCAGGCTAGACATGTCACCAAGCAGCATATATCTAGGAAAATAATTTAAAGGAACTAATTATTTACTGATATGTTTCACTATTGAAAAAATATTATTAATGGGTATTTGACAGAACTGTTTGAACATTTGGGGAAAAAATGTTACTTACCTAGAAAAATGATTAAAGAAGCAAGCAATTAATTCTACAAATAATAAAAGATTTTTGCAAGAAAATTAATTTAAGCAGAGTTATGCTTGTCTCAGTAATGAACAATATTGCTATAATCATTATAATGTAAGTGAACTACCGACTAATGATTTAACCAAAATTGTTATAGAGGAGGATGAGGTGGGTATATTGGGCGGTATAAGAGAGATAAATCACTACCTTTTTAAATATAGGAAATCAACATGGATGAGTTCTCACTCAGTCGTGTCCAACTCTTTGCAACCCCATGGACTGCAGCCCGTTAGGCTCTTCTATTCATGATATTTCCCAGGCAAGAATGCTAGAGCGGGTTGCCATTTCCTTCTCCAGGGGATCTTCCCCACCCATGAATCAAATCCTCGTCTCTTCCATCTCCTACATTGGCAGGTGGATTCTTTACCACTAGTGCCACATAGGAAATCAATAGATGAAGTTTATGTAGCAAAATCAAAGGATAGCATGATAAAAGTGAAAGTCGCCCAGTTGTGTCTGACTCTTTGTGACCCCATGGACTGTAGTCAACCAGGCTCCTCTGTCCATGGAATTCTCCAGGACAGAATACTGGAGTGGGTAGTCGTTCCCTTCTCCAGGGGATCTTCCCAACCCAGGGACTGAACCCAGGTTTCCCGCATTGCAGGTAGATTCCTTACCATGTGAGCCACCAGGGAAGCAAGTATGTTAAAGTAGGAATATAAATATCAGGGATGGATACTATGTGCCATTGAGGATTTGGCTTAGAAATGGGGGAGGGGAAGGGCACAGGCACTACCTTTCTTTGTTAGGAGCAACTGAGTACTATTTGACTTAAATTAGGCACATTACTTTGATAAGAAAATCTAATAAATAATGAAAAGAAATGATTAAGAAAATTATGTGCATTATAGATGATAAATGAGCAGTAGTCTCTGTTTCTCCATATCCCCTCCTTGGTAGTGTTCTCCTGAGGCAGCCACTTTTAACCATTTCTACTTTTAGTTATTGAGATTTTTCGATGACGTCACTGATTCAGTGAACATGAACTTCGTCAAACTCCTGGAGAAGGTGAGGGACAGGGAGGGCTGGTGTACTGCAGTCCATGGGGTCACAAAGAGTCAGACATGACTTGACAATTAAACAACTTTTAGTTATTCTGGTGGTTACATTCATGACTTGAAGTATATCTTTTGTGCGACGAGTTGACTCACTGGAAAAGACTCTGATGCTGGAAAAGGTTGGGGGCGGGAGGAGAAGGGGACAACAGAGAATGAGATGGCTGGATGGCATCACTGACTCTGTGGACATGAGTTTGAGTGAACTCCGGGAGTTGGTGATAGACAGGGAGGCCTGGCGTGCTGTGATTCATGGGGTCGTGGAGAGTCGGACACGACTGAGCGACTGAAACTGAACTGAAAGCTATCCGGACTCGCCTTTGCCCAGTTAGCCAGAAGATGGCCATATCAAACTGCACTGTACATTGCAGGTTAATAGAGTACTTTGAGAGTAGTGTACAATTGGCCTATGACTGTTGTGGTCTTTCATCCCTGAGCCACTGTATACAGCCAAGGAAGCAGCCCTGACCTAGTTGGGCAAAGGAAAGGGTTATCCTGCCAATGGGAGTATGGCATTTCTGGCAAGAGATTCCTCTTCTAACTGTTGGAGTTGGTGCCATGGCAGATTTTCCTGACTCGGGGAGTAAGTGTTGAGCCCTGGTCCAGCTGGTTCGATTATTTGTTGATTTTGATTATCTGCACCAATAAGCTGTTTCTCTGGCACAGATAATCAGAATCAGGCAGTAACTTTCCATCTTCCTAACAAAAATGCTTTTTGCATTTTGAAATAATAATAAAGTTTTATTCATTGTCCTCCAAAAGAGTGCTTATCCAGAAATTTTATTGAATTAAATTAAGAACTCTTTAGTGCTCAGGGATAACCATAAATCCTTAGGCAGGCCTTTTTCCTTTACTTATATTTTTGCTCTTCTTGAAAGGTAGAGAAAAATCAGCATAATGATACCAGCTGTTTTTTATTCAGCTCTTGCTATATCCTAGGCACTCTGGTAAGTATTCACCTTCTCATTTTTGTCTTCCCAATAGTTTAGGAGCTTTCTAGAGTTGGCACTACCATTTTAGACTGAAGAAACTGGTAAGAGTTGAGTGACTTGTCCAAGATCACAGAGCTGGAGAGTGCCAGAGCTGTGTTTGAGCCCTGATTTCTGTTGATTCTTGGGCCCATGTTCTTGATTTCTATGTTTGACTGGAATTCAGTGCAGCATCTGACTTTTTATTACATGAGACCAAGAAAGCAGCTAGTTTATACATAAAACCTGATCACCAATATAAGGTTACACACATTATTGCTGTTGGATGGTGCTTATAAAAATTGTTACACCTTTTCTTTTGAAGGAAGTTTAGAATTTCATACATCTTCTATTTCTGTCACTGTGTAGTGTACTCTCAACTTAAAATTCTGGAATCATCTTTGTTATCTTCTGATATCTATCCTTTCATTTACATGTACTCATCATGTTCTCTTTATATTTCTGTTTTAACTGTCACTACTTCTTATATTTGGAGTATTGGAACCATCTTTTTGTGGTCTACTATTACTGCCAATCTCTACTGTCTTAATGATCATACACATTAATCCAGTATTTTGAAGCTCAGCTTCTCTCATGTTGCATACCTGTTTAAATCATTATTTCCTCATTACCTATAAGGAAAAATACAGCTTTATAAATCTAGAATTAAAAATGTTTGATAATTGGTCTAATCTATCATTCCATGAGTTTATGTGGCTTTACCTTCTTTCCCCCTTTTCTTGCCCATGCTGCTGCTACTGCTAAGTCACTTCAGTCGTGTCCGACTCTGTGTGACCCCATAGACGGAAGCCCATCAGGCTCCCCTGTCCCTGGGATTCTCCAGGCAAGAACACTGGAGTGGGTTGCCATGTATATCCTTAATCTGGCCTATTGAAGCACAGATTTTCTCTAAGACTCATTTGTTGTTTTTTACATGCTTGGTATTTTGGTTGTCTTTTTGTGTGTGTTTGTCTCATTTACTCCACTAAATTGCTAAGTCCTGAGTGTGGAGGTGAAAACTCTGAGTCCATCATAATATTTAGCATAGTTTCTTGCACATAGCACTGTGTAAAAATATTAATGGATAAATTTTTGTAATTTCCTGGTGGTTCTGCAGTAAAGAATTCATCCGCAACACAGGAGATGTAGGAGACGTAGGTTCGATCCTTGGGTCAAGAAGATCCCCTGGAGGAGGACAAGGCAATTCACTCCAGTGTTCTTGCCTGGAGAATCCCACGGACAGAGGAACCTGGTGGGCTATAGTCCATGGGGTCGCAAAGAGTCAGACTCAACTGAAGTGACTGAGCATGAGCAGGAACAAAAAAAAAAATTAATGGATACATTTTTGTAATTTTAAAATTAACATATAATTCCGGTTCTACATTGCTTTTTTGTTAATTTCATAAATGTTAGACTGAACTTAGTAGACTAGGCTTTTCTCTTACGTTTTTCTATCTTTTTAATTATATTGCATAATGAGATAGAAATGTATTGATAAAACTTTTAACAATTTAAAATATTTTAAACAAATCAGTTTCACTTAATAATCTAATCTGAAAGATATAGAAAATCTACTCTGAATTAAAGCAATATGCTCGTTATTACATAATTTTTAAAAAATAGCTTATATGTTATTTTATTATATGGTAATATACAGTTTTGATGGAGATAAACTGAATATTTGTAGTGCAATAAATGTAGAAAAATAAACAATTTATCCTGCCTGATATATTCACTGTAGTTGTAGATTGTTCAGAATACTGAGTAATAACATGAGGAAATTTGAAATGTACTTAAATACTAAGTTTAAAACCCTACTTAGACATGGATTTGTTTTCCAAGAGTGGACTGCATTTTTGTTTATAAAAATTGCTTCTTGCTTTCTGCTGAATTGAAAATATTTCACTCTTTACTTTCCCCTATTTTGTTTTTCTTGTTTTGATAGTATGAATATTTATGTCTATTTTCTTTTTTTAAAAATTGTGGATGGTCTATAATAAATAAATATTTGTACTTTAATGTGTAAATTATTTAAACCATGTTCTATGTAAATTATTTTTGCTTTGAAATATTTGAGTTTCAGTAAGAAAGTATAATTTCATACTGAAACCAAAGAATAAGTTATTATAGATTTTTATATATTTTGATGTTTATGTTTGTTAATCTCAGAATGGTTTCAATGTCTTTTAAATGCAATTTTAATGCAATATTATTTTAGCTCAGCAATGTCATACATTCAAAATGTTTGAAATTTCTCATGTTTTATTTTTTCCTAAAGTATTTTTTCCAAATAATACTGTGCATCATAATGGTGTCTTCTTTTACACCTCATATTTTTCTAAAAGATATCTTAAATTATTTTACCATTTAACTTGATTTTCAAAACATCCAAATGAAACCATAAATATGTCTTTTAAAATAAGGTCTCACATGTGATGTAAATCACTGCACATGTCTGATCTTATCTCACAAGCAAAACTGTTACATTTAAAAAGTAGTGACTTTTTAAGTTCGTATTATTTTTTAAAGAGCCTGAGCCTTAGATTCAAAGCACAGATTATCCATTTTGACTATCCTCATTTAATCATTTCATTTTTAAAATTAGACTGCATCTTACGATCCAAAAAATCCTCACTAATGTGCATTTCTGGCTGGGTTAATTCCCTTTGTCATAAAGTGGAAGCTAGCCTAAATTTTCTAATAATTTTTCATCATATTGAAATTCATGGCAAAAATAAAAATGAGATAATTTTGAATTCAAGTGCATATATTTTATAGTGATACTCTTCACCCTTTTCTCTCTGCCTAAGGAAATAGAGAAATTGAGTTTAGAACTGAGTGAAAGCAAGCAGCGCTTGGAACAGCAGCAGGAGAAGGCAACCCGGGCCAGAGAGGAGTGCCTGAAACTGACAGAACTGCTGGGCGAATCTGAGCACCAACTGCACCTCACCAGGTACTGCCTAATCCCATTATGCACCATAGCACCAATTTCATTCCTCAGATTTTTGCCACAGGCTTCCAAACAGTTGTTAGAGTTAAGTCTTAGTCATTCAGTTCACACACAGTTTTTAGGCATATTAAGAAAAGTGGAGATGTGGTAAGCAAAACACCCAGACATGTGAATGATAAGTGTGGCAGGGAATTTCTGATAAGATTACAAACCTATCATCTACAATGCTAAAATATTTAGGTGATTCTCTATCAATATAAGCAAAATGACATATTTCTTCTACCACAGCCACTACCTCTCCTGTTAATTTTATGTCTAATAAAAATGTTGAACTGAAGTATCTGAGGAATATATTTAGGAACATAGCGAGATAAGGTCAGTGGTGAAAGAGACAAAACAAAAGACATCCTAAGATGCAAACTGAGGTGGAAGTGCTACAAAATAAGCAACCTGAGTCCTGAGGAGGTGTAAAAGTTAGAGATGGAACTGATTGATGCTATTCATGTTTAAACCATTACTATAACCCTGCTTATACCATCGTGGTTTCAAATTACATCACTTCCATCATGAGATATTTTTATGTGAGAGCATCATTGTCATAAAACTTTAGTGAACACATAGCTCAGCCCTAAATTACAATAATACAATTTAGGTAGTAAACATTGGGAAATTTGTTATATTGAAAACACACACAATATGCATAAATATACAGACACAGAGAAAAATTCAAACTGAGATTGTAGGTGTTTCACAGTACCATATAAATGGTTTCTTTTCCTTTCAAGTTTTAGTACAATTTTTCACTTTTCAGATCAAGCCTTTGGGTTTGTTCAATTCTTAGAGTTTTTCAGTTTTTAGAGAGAAGTTTGTCTAAATACCTACATAAGTTTATAAAATTTGGTTTATTCATAAATTAGAAAAACACTGGTCTTCTGATCATAGTAAAATGTTGAATTTAAACTATGAAAGGGGACTGATCCCTTTTACATTAAATATGACAATGTAATTCTGAGCACGGTATGATAACAGATGGAGAAAAGCACCACTTGAACAGCCTGCATTTGGAGAAAAAAAATACTCTAGAGGTTGTTGAACCTCCCAAAGTTTTCGGTTAGTGTTAAGATGCCTCTAGTTCTGTTAAAATCAAACTTTGTTAAAAACATTTTGTTATGATAATATTCCAAATGGTTTGCCAAGTTCCCTTTTAAACAATGAAAGAAAAGAGGAGAAAGGAGGAGAAAGAAAGGAAAAAAATGAAAGAAAGAAAATAAATTATTTATACACATGGGATATCTGGAAAACTCCCAATAGTTGAAACACTTTATTGAGAAAAAAATTGCTTAATACTGCAGAATATAGCCATTTTTTTAATGCCCACTTAAAGTATTTCACTATAGAAGTGAGAACATAATGTTAACATAGTTCCTAGGGTTATTTAATCTTAGAAGTTTCAGAATTTAGCTTGATCATGATATTTAATAGTTTTTCTTCTTTGTCAGACTTCTATTGAGAACTAACCATTTGTGTGCTAAGTACTACTAACCCACAGAAACAGGACAGCTTTTAATGTCTCAGTGTGGCTGAACTTCAATAAATAAATATTAGTGCTGGTTTTGCCCACTTTGCCATTCTGTCTTATTCAGAGAGTTAATTTCTGAAGTCAAAGTCCATCGAGAGTTTTCCTGTGCTGTATCAATTTGTACTGTCTGACAAGATCCATTTCTTGCAAGTAGAGCATATTAAGATGCAGCAACTGCTGAAAATGGACTGGTGGTAACTAATTCCTTTGTTCTTAAGAAAAACGGTTTTGCTTGGTTCCATAGAAAGCTTTTTCTATTGAGCTTTATTTATTACAAGTCTACAGAAATTTAACTTAGTTTTATAGAAAATAAAGCTTAATTATCTATTTTCTAAATGCAGTACTCTTTTGTAAGCATTTTACACTTAGTCTATGTTCATGTTTTATAAAATCCACATTCATAAATTTAAAGATGACAATAAAAATGAAAGGAACTGTATATATCTCTGTTTTGCACAGAAAATGACTTGCTTGTTGGACTAAATATTTCTGATACCCAATTTGGTTTTTCTTAGCATTTGCTTCCCTTCACCATTCTTTATTGATTTATATACTCAAGTGTGTGGCTGAGAAATTTCATATATTTTGTTTTTAGCTGAAATAAATAAATCTAACACAGGTAACACTTCATTGAGCCTTAATTTAAATATTTTGAATGTCATATTCTAGACAAAGTTTAAAATTAAATATGAAAAAGATGCTATAAAATAGTGATAAAATAAGGATTTCAAATCTTCTAGGGCAAATAAAATTTTAAAATGAGTAGAAATTTATAGGTCAATCTGTCACTTCTTTTGGAATTTTCCTTTTTTATCTAATTGGACTTAAAAATGGAAAATAGAAATTCAACATTTTTTGAAGGACTTAATTAGTAAACATACCATCCACTTATTTAATGAGTATTTATTGAGCACCTACTATCTTTTATATACATTGGTTGGCCCTGGACATAGAGAGAAAAAATAAACTCAGTTCCTATCCTTAGGTTGTTCACATTCTACAAAGGAGCCAGATCTATATATGCAGTTACAATAGAGTGTGACATCAGGGTAATGAGAGAAATTAAGACTGCCACAGAAGCACATAGGAAAGAGAACTGTCTCATTCTATTAATTGGAGGACTCGATGGACATGAGTTTGAGTGAACTCCGGGAGTTGGTGATGGACAGGGAGGCCTGGCATGCTGTGATTCATGGGGTCACAAAGAGTCAGTCACAACGGAGCGACTGAACTGAACTGAACTGACTGAAGGAGATAGGGAAAGCTTTCTGAGTTCATGAATAGGAGTCCTCAAAGTAGAGAAAGATGGGGCAAACACCCCAAGTAGAGGGAACAATATATGCAAAGATGTAAAGTTGGGAGAGAATGTAGACTCTACAGTTACTTTAGGTGTTTGACAAGAGAGGGAGAGGGACAAGGGGAAGGGTCTTGTGGACCATATTCTGGAATTTTGGCCATTCTGAGAATAAGGGATTACTCCTAATGTAATATTTTAATCAGGGCTTCTAACATGATCAGCTTTTGGGGTTAGGATCCCGACTCAGACAGCTGTGTAGAGTGAACTTGGATAGTTGACGTAGGAGATAAGAAAACCAGTTAGGATAGAGCTGGTAACTACAGCCCATAGGCCAAATCTGGTGCATCATCTGCTTCTAAAGTGATCCATGAGATAAGAATTTTTTTTTTAATATTTTTAAATGACTGGGAGGAAAAAATATATTTTATGACACACAAAAATCATAAATAAAATTTTATTGGACACAGCCATGATTATCCTTTGTGTATTATGTGTAGCATTTCCATGGCAGAATTGAGTATGATCCTCAAAGCCCAAAATATTTATTATCTGGCCCTTCATAGAAAAAGTGTACAGCCCCTCAGTTGGGAGTCTTGTTTAACTCAAGAAGTCAAGAGAGCTTGAACTATGCTAGGATCAAATGTATATTTAAGGAAGGTAATTGAAAGGCACTGTGAAAACAGATTGGTTGTGGAAGAGATGATTGGCAGGGACTCCAATTAGAATATAAGTACAGTAGTAGTCCTCAGCTGTGTATGCACCAGGAGAATGGAAAAGATACAGTATCTTCAGGAGGCGTTTAGGGTGATGATAAGAGAGACTGGAATTAAAGATGATTCCTGACCTAGAAGATTGGGATGGGGGAGGGAAGGGAGGGAAGGGAAATGTGTATAATTATGACCGATTTGTGGTGGTGTACTGAAGAAACCAACAGAAAACTGCAAAGCAATTTTCCAGTTAAAAAATTTAAAAAGTTTAAAAAGATGATTCCAAAGCTTCTAGCCTGTGTTAAGTGGATGATCCATTAATTCAACTAGGGAATGTTAAAGGAGTAGCAGAGGCAAGAATATGCTTTATTTCGGAGCTCTGATGAAGATGTCCAGTGTAGATCCAGTGTGAGGAGAAAGATCATGACAGAGGTTTAGATCTGGATGCTTTTTACATAAAGATATTGTAGCCAAAGGAGTGGGTAGAAGCACATAGAGAGGACCATGTTTTCAAGAACTGTGGAAGAATAGCCAAGGAAATGAAATGGGGCCTTCAGTATATAAGAAAAGAATAAAGTGTGGTTCAGGTATATTCCTGGTGAAGTAACAATTAAAACCATACACATGTTAACAAGGGTGGGGAGGCAGGTATCCTAGGATTGAGGAAACTGAGTTTTGATATCTTTACCCAGGCACTCACTGTCTTTGCAACTTTTGACAAATTACTTAATTCTTTGAACCTGCATACTCACCTGTAAAGTTAGGTTAGACAAGATGATTTCTAAGTTTTTTTTTCCAACTCTGATAGTCCAACAACATGAGTTAAGACAATGCATTATTAAATTCCTGTTTCAGGGCATTCAGTTCAGTTCAGTTCAGTCGCTCAGTCGTGTCCGACTCTTTGCGACCCCATGAATCGCAGCACGCCAGGCCTCCCTGTCCATCACCAACTCCCGGAGTTCACTCAAACTCATGTCCATCGATTCGGTGATGCCATCCAGCCATCTCATTCTCTGTCGTCCCCTTCTCCTCCTGCTCCCAGTCCCTCCCAGCATCAGGTACTTAAATTGCTTGGAATATCCTTTGCTCAAGATGTTTCCTTAGTTTATGAAGTTCAGAGAGATTTCATAGAAATGTCCTTCATACCACCATTTACATTCAGCATAATTTAGGCTCTGGTGACTTCTCTTAAGGGTTATGAAAATACTCTCCTAACATCCTTCCAATCTCCTTTGCCAGCCACTGCTGTATATATTCATAAGCACTGTCTTGACTTAGTCAGGGAATCCCATGAACAATGGAGCCTGGAGGGCTACAGTCTACAGGGTCACAAAAAGTCAGACATGACTGAGCGACTGAGCACACATGCACACATGACAGGCTCCCAACTTCCTAATTGTTTTTCACTGCTACCAGTTCCATCCTCTCAGTGCAGATTTCCAGCATGTGACTTAAGCAGATGCAGACCTCCTTTGACTTTTGGTCTCTCCTCTCCTTCTGCTACTCTGTAAACCCAGAATACCCCTTTGAGCTTCTTTAGACTCTTACCTGGAAAATCCCATGGATGGAGGAGCCTGGTAGGCTGCAGTCCATGGGATGGCTAAGAGTGGGACACGACTGAGCGACTTCACTTTCACTTTTCACTTTCATGCATTGGAGAAGGAAATGGCAACCCAGTCCAGTGTTCTTGCCTGGAGAATCCCAGGGATGGGGGATCCTGGTGGGCTGCCATCTATGGGGTCGCACAGAGTCGGACACGACTGAAGTGACTTAGCAGCAGCAGCAGCCCTATTATAATCTTATTTTCCAGGTTTCTCTGAAATCTTAATTTTTCCACTGTAGTCCTCCCTGAGGACCCATGCTAGAGGGAGCACATCTCCCTCTGAATCCTCCTTCCCACTTAGAGCTGAAGGCACTTGCTACTACTAAACAAATCCCTCAAAACAGGGAAAATGAACATCTGAAAAAATAAATTCATACTCTGAAGATTTTTATGTATCTGTTTGTCTTCTGTTCTGTGATGTATTGTTCTTCAAATGGGAGGAGAGATCTTATTAATATTACAGTTCTCAGAGCACCTAGCTTAGCTCTTTGCAAAGAGTTGGAGTTCAATAAGTCATTATTATAAGAATGGTTAATACAAGTTTATGACTGTTTATTCAAGCCCAGTATTGATGTGTGTGTGTATATATATATATATATATATCTACGTATTCTCAGATATATCAGGTAAAAAATATGAGATGGAACATATTGGAGCCAAAGTGAAACAAATACCCAGTTGTGGATGTGACTGCTAATAGAAGCAAGGTCTGATGCTGTATGCGACGAGTTGACTCACTGGAAAAGAGTCTGATGCTAGGAGGGATTGGGGGTAGGAGGAGACGGGGACGGCAGAGAATGAGATGGCTGGATGGCATCACCGACTCGATGGGCATGAGTTTGAGTGAACTCCGGGAGTTGGTGGTGGACAGGGAGGCCTGGCGTGCTGTGGTTCATGGGGTCGCAAAGAGTCAGACACGACTGAGTGACTGAACTGAACTGAACTGAACTGATGAGATGGAACAAAGATGAAAAATTTTGTTGGGAATTTTTCTTGTACATATTATACTATGTTATGATTTTATAACTTTTTTCATTTTTAACTTAGTGTGCACATATATGTTTAAGTATAGTCAAATCAAATGATAACCCTTCTAACAACTCAGTAGGTTTGGTAAAGTGCCTCTCACCTTACTTGAAAACCTCACACACACACAGAATTTTAAACTAGAGGTCTCTACAATTAAAAGATGGTCCCTCTGAGAGTGTTTGAAACCAGTGCCTGGTAAATATGATCATTAAACATACATAGCCTAGTATACATTAAAACAAAAGCAAGGCTACTCCCTTCCCACTTATGTCTTTGCTAATAGTAATCAAATAACTTCTTTCTTTTCCATAACAAACTTCCAGCTATGTTTAAAAATATACGTTCATGTATTTGCTCACTCTACATGGAACATTTCCTGTTACAAGACACTATCCTAGGGATGGTGGGAGACATAAATATAAAACAGCTTCAGATGCTGCCCTTCAGAAGCTTATATAGTGGGGGCAAAAAGAAAATACACAAAGAATTGGTAAGATAAATGATAATATCCAAAAGGGATTTTGCAGATAAAATATTATGCAAACAGAGGGACAGATAATTTCTTATTATCCTTGGTAGCATTTGGACATAGGAAAATGGAAATGAAGGACATTTCATGGGAAATTCCAGGGGCCAAACTGGCATTTGGGAGGTACACATGTATACATGAGAAAGTTAAATACATACAAGTATCAGTCAGCTTCCCTGATAGCTCAGTTGGTAAAGAATCCACCTGCAATGCAGGAGACCCCGGTTTGATTCCTTGGTCGGGAAGATCTGCTGGAGAAGGGATAGGGTACCCACTCCAGTGTTCTTGGACTTCCTTTGTGGCCCAGCTAGTAAAGAATCCACCTGCAATGCGGGAGACCTGGGTTCGTTCCCTAGGTTTGGAAGATCCCCTGGAGAAGGGAAAGGTTACCCACTCCAGTATTCTGGCTAGAGAATTCTATGGATTGTATAGTCCATGGGGTCACAAAGAGTTGGACACGACTGAGTGACTTTCACTTCACTTTCACTTTCATTTTCATCAGTCTCTGAGGTTAAGAATACGTTCATTTTGGGTCTGCCTGGTGCCATGCCACATGTAGTGGCTTTTAAAAAAATAATAACAGAGGTATTAGCTAAAGGCAAGTGGCCATCACTTACTGAACCTCTACTGTGTTCTGGGAACTGAGCTGAGTGCTTTTCATTGAGCTCTCACAATAATCCTGTAAGGTGAAGACTATTATTTCCTTGTTTTACAGTGGATGCAACTAAGGCACAAAGAGGTAAAATGATTCATCTAAGGTCACACAACTGGTATATCTTTGAAACGCAGAAATTTGCCTGCAAAGCCTATATAGTTATCCATCAGGCTGTAGTTCTATGTGAGTTTGTTTTCTATGTGAGTTAGTAGGGAAATGGATTAATGTGATCATTTCCAAGAGACAACCAAGAAAACCAATAACATAAATTTATAATAGAGATAAGTGTTGGCTGCTCTCTTATCAGGTCAGTTCAGTTGCTCAGTCATGTCCGACTTTTTGCGACCTCATGGACTGCAGCACGCCAGGCCTCCCTGTCCATCACCAACTCCCAGAGTTCACTCAGACTCATGTCCATTGAGTCGGTGATGCCATCCAGCCATCTCATCATCTGTCATCCTTTTGCTGCCTTCAGTCTTTCCCAGCATCAGGGTCTTTTCAAATGAGTCAGTTCTTCACATCAGGTGGCCAGAGTATTAGAGTTTCATCTTCATCATCAGTCCTTCCAATGAATATTCAGGGCTGATTTCATTTAGAATTGACTGGTTGGATCTTTTTGCAGTCCGAGAGACTTTCAAGAGTCTTCTCCAACACCACAGTTCAGAAGCATCAATTCTTTGGCACTTAGCTTTCCTTATAGTCCAACTCTCACATCCATACATGACTACTGTAAAAACCATAGCTTTGACTAGATGGACCTTTGTTGGCAAAGTAATGTCTCTGCTTTTTAATATGCTCCCTTATACACTGATATAAATACCAGTCGGTAAATTGTCATCTTAGCTTGTGATTTTCCTAGGAAACAGTGTCCTTTGGTGCATCATTCACCTTAGTCATTTAATGTATTATAATAAAGCTGTCACTCTACTTCTTAATTTCTTTTGTACCCAAGAGAAAAGAGAGGCTTTTATTAAAAAGTGGAAATTCCTTCACATATTTGTTTTTGACATGTCCAAACATCTGTAAAAAGCTATAGAATTTAAGTCCCTCTCACAAGACTACCACTTACATACATAGTAGACAGATTATATAAAGTGATATTACATATTAAAACAACCATTTCTGAATGCTTGTGTAATTAAATACTGATTGAGGCAATCACTCTTCTCTGTAACTATCATGTGTGTATTGAAACACATGCTTTTGAATCCTGTATCTTTTTCTCAGATCTAATCTGGAAGGAAATTAGGAAAAAATTAGGAAGTCTTCCCTGTTTATTTTCCAGAGAATTTAGAAATTGAATTGCACAAAATGCAAAAGGGGGGCCAAACTGACAGTAATCCTGCAGGCTCCAGTTTATATCAGCAGAGCTTCCTTTAAAATGTATATTTCCCCTTTTACATAAATGATGTTTTCAATGATATGTACTTCGAAGAACTTCTCAGAGCAGGAATCTAAGGGCAGTTCATGATATGAGTAATTATGCTCTGACATAGATCTAGATGGGAAGATTTAACCTTATGACTGTGAGATGTGGAAACTTGAACTTTAGTATTTGTGTCTTTTTGAGAGTGAAAAAGAGTGTAAGAGAGGAGTCACCTGGTTATCCAATTATGATGGGTGCTTTAACTTTGGGAGGATGATTAAGTCTTCCATTCCAGAGCCTTTAGCTTCCAGGTAGTAACCGTTGGTTGGGCTTGCCCAGTGGCTCAGTGGCAAGGAATCCACCTGCAATCCAAGAGACATAGGAGATGTGAATTTGATCCTTGGGTCAAGAAGATTCCCCTGGAGGAGGGCAGAGCAACTCACTCCAATATTCTTGCAAGGAAAATTCCATGGACAGAGGAGCCTGGCTGGCTACAGTCCATAGGGTCTCAAAAAGTCGGATACGACTGAGCACGAGTACATTCCTTAATTTAATGGTTTGAGTTCTAGGATTGCCAAATGAGTGAGGACTCTTTGGTTGAGGTAAACAAAACCCCCAAAGGGGGAACTGATTAGTTTAATGACCAGACCATGTAAAACCCAGATGTGGCTGGGGCCTCAGGGTTTCCTGGACCAGGGACTCAAGGCAGCACCAGAATGCAGTCATTCTCTGTCAATCGCAGGGCTCGACTTCCGTCTGAATGTTGGCTCATTATCTCAGGTTCTTCCATACCATGGAGCCACATCCCTCAATCTGAACTAAAGATAAAGGAGATGCCTTGTTTTCAAACTGTAAGAACGTGATTTCCTGGCTTCTCCACTTCCAATTTGAAACCTTCAGTTCAAATTTCAAAACTGAGTCATGTGCACACATACCATTTTGGGTCCTGGGGCTGGCAGCCTCAGCAAAACCCCAAGAGAGTTGCACTAAGCAAGGGGGAGGTTGTCAGAGATCTTGACTAAATATAAGAACAGAGGTCCCTTCTATGTCCTCTATTGTCTTTTTAGCAATCTCGGCTTTTTCCTTTGGCTAAGGGATGATTGGGAGTGGAAAGAAGAGAAAGAAGAGTACCTCTCTGTCATGTTGGCTTGAGAATGATATTCTCCACTTTCAACATAAGTCCAAGGAGGCATGATCAGTTCTCCACAGGGATGCTCTGTGGTTCTATTTAAAGAACTCTTAGAGTATAAAAAGAGAGATGTAAAGGATGCATAGATTTTTGTCTAGCACATGCCAAGCACTGTGCCTGGCTTCAGATAACAGTGGTTTAGTAAATGTGGTCCATGGTGGGCTGTGTGTTACTACTCTGTGGCAAGATAAATCCAAGATGAGAGTGTTTGGAAATGTTTTTATTTAAATTGCCACAACATCCACGTGCAAGATCAGTATGCTCTCTCTTTTCTTTTTTCGTATCTTTATTTTTTTTCTAGTATTTCTTTTTTTTCACTTTACAAAGTTAGTGCTTTGCAAAAGATTAGATATTGTTTATAAAAATGATATTTTACATAAGAAGTTTGAAACACCCTGCTTTCTCAGTGAGAACAACAAGCCTGAAGAAGCTGAGTCTTGGAAAAGGGAACCAAAAAAGTCACACAGCGGGAAGGGGGAGTGAGAATAAAGGAGGCAGAGTTTGCATTGGATCCATCAGACTCTAGAACCTGTGATCTGGAATTTGTATTCACAAATAAGTGTAAAAACGTATTTAAGAGCTAAATAGGAATACTTTGGGGATTATAAAGTGTCAGTTCATGGGCCAGGAAACAGGCCTTTTTCATCTCTGTGTCTTCAGCACCAAGTTCAGCAGTAGGTTGTTTGACAAGATCTCTGTAAATACTGGATTAACATACCTTTCCTCTCTATTGTTAGTGAAAATTTGGAAGGAATAGCACTCTTTTTCAGGCGACAGCTAGCTTAGGTCAAAAGTCCAGGCTTTCAATATCTCTTCTTTTGAAGGGAATGGTGTAACATTGACATGTATTCTTGCTATTCCATAGTGAACTGTATCTTTCTTTTTTTTCCAAATTATTGAGGAATTTTTAGCCTAAAGTTTCCATTTAAAAGTTAAGCTCATATTTTCCTTATACTCCTTTCATGAATAAATTAAGCAGAGAACGTGTCAAAAATAATTTTAAATGGATATATGTGCAACCAACATCTTTTAAGTCTTGAAATAGACGGCCTTGGTACTGTTTTACATTGCGTCCTCTTTTCCTTTCCTCCTCCCCGCCCCCCACCACCCCCCTCCCCAGTATCAGAGGGAACAGGCTGTCAGGGAGCCTGGAAAGACAAGGCATTTCATTGTGCTCTGATGGATGCCACGTTGCCTGAGTCCACTCTGCTCCACCTGTTTGGCCGGCTAAGAACCCTTGTCTAGGTGTGGCCCAGGGCAAGAGAGGTTAGAGTCAGAGGCTACCAGAGAATGGTCTCTGCAGGTTCTGCTTAATGTTTGTGAAGCCCGAATGTGTGTGCAATGAACATCCACACCGGGGATGTATTCTTCTCCCTGCCACACAGGCCCACAGCCTGGAGCATGGTGGCAGTGGCTGCCAATTCATTTTCTGAGGAAGCCCAGAGGAAACCGAGAAAGTATTACCCACACCACTCGCCTGACTCAAAACACTGAACATCAACCTCAGTGAAAATAGGAGGAAAAAAGCAAGAGCAGAATTGTTATCCTAGTAGCCCTCAGTCTAAATATGTCTCTGCAGGAAAGATCTGCTGTCTAACACTAATTTAAGGTAAAAGAAGTATTTAAAAAATCCCCAGCTTAATATTAGGCATAAGCCACTTGTTATTTAGTGTCTCCCTGATACCCACAGAGTGGGTGAATATATACCCACTATACCCAAGGTAAGGGTGAATATTGGTTGGTAAATCCTGGAATCAAAGCTGATTTTAAGGATCCTGAGGAAAGAAGAGGCTTGGAGTACAACCAGTCTCCTCAGTGCCTGTCTCAGGCCTTGTCTCGTGGAGGACAAGGGCCCAGTTCAAGTAAGAAAAGAAAGAAAGTGAAGTCGCTCAGTCGTGTCCGACTCTTTGTGACCCCATGGACTGTAGCCTGCCAGGCTCCTCCGTCCATAGGATTTTCCAGGCAAAAATACTGGAGTGGGTTGTCATTTCCTTCTCCAGGGGATCTTCCTGACCCAGGGATTGAACCTGGGTCTCCCGCACTGCACACAGAGTTTTTACCATCTGAGCCACCAGGAAGCCCAGTTTCCAGTAAACAAACTTTTATCAAACTACTACTCCATTAGACAGGCCAAGCAGAGGAGACAGTGCCCTGAACTCAGGAACTCAGCATGGGAACCAGAGAGGTCAGAAAATGTGTAGAAGCAGCATGTAGAGCAGATGTCCAGCTGAGCAAAGACTGCTTCACCTTGGCTCTGTGTGACCTCTCTCCACCCAGCAGGCTCAGGTCGCCTGTGGGGGGGCTGAGCGTGCCCCTTCCTGACCAGGTGGTGGAGAGGTGGAGCACAGGGAAGGGACCAGTATCTTTAAACTCATTCCTTTGAAACCAGTGTGTGACTACCTCCAAGGACCGTATTGTAGACCAGGGGACTTACCAAAACAAGGCACCCTGTGTTGAGAGAGTAGTTGTAAATATAACTGTACCCACAAAAGAATTATATAAAATAAAGTAACAATTCACTTTTGGAATATATGCAAGAGAGGTAGGAGGCTGTTCAAGACAAGACCTTAAAAGTGGGTTTTAGCAGTGTTCAAGATTTTCTGGTTTTTCAATAGCAGATCTGAAGTGTGGTTCACCTGCCTGGACATCGTTCTGTTTCTGATTATCTTCCATCACCCTGGGAAGTCTCTTACCACACTTTATTTCCTACAGATCTTAACTGTGATTTTATGAGGATATACATGAGTATGAAAATCATCTAATACAGGTTTCTGTAAATCTGAGGTATTGCTCATCCATTCAGGGACTCCAATGCTGTAAGTATGAATTCATGTAAAATAAATGAAATATCAGTCACAGTATGTTGCTCAATCTAGAAAATGTTAGGGCAGTGATCTCATTACTCAAGTCCTTTGTTGCAAGGTGGTGGTGTTGACAAATGAGGAATACAAAGAGAGTACATTGTTAAATACTACTACTACCTATTTTCTGAATCTTAGGTAGCCCTCTTCCTCTTCAGAGGAAAAACCATCTTACCATTCCTGATATTGTTTGTTAAACAATATCTAATGGAAACAGTTCCTCAACCTAGGGGCTCTTCAAGCTCTGCTTTTTTGCACTGATGGCAGTTCTCTATTCTTAGCCTATTTCTGAAATAAGGCATTTATTCACAGTCATTCACAATTGACATAATCATCAATGTTTGGGTTGAGGAGAGATGATAATTATATTAAGGAATAATAAAATTCATCTACAGTGAAAAGAGAGCTCATGGTGGAACGTAGATGAACCCAACAGACTCAGATCCTGCACTCCGACTAATTCTCACAAAGAATTATCTGAAGAATTATCTGTTAAAAGTGGAAGAAAGAATGACAGCATGAGACAACTCGTGTAACTAATAAACTTTTTAAATGCTGTTTCATATGTTTGGTTTTCATTAAATTCAGGAATGATTGCAACTATGTTGTTGTGATTCAGTCAACATTTATTCCTATCTGTTTTTCATATACAAAGGCTTAGGGATGCCAGAAAATAAACTGTTAACGGAGAATTAACTTCTTTGGCATGCTTTCATACTTATCTTCCAAATTAAAGAAAATGAAATGGGCAGAAACAGAGTGTAGATTACCTCCTTTTTGTCAAAAATGGTGGGAATTTGAAAATTAATAATAAAAAAGGGAACAGATGCAGTAACATGCCAGAGGGAGATTAATGTGGAGAGTAAAATCTGTGAGCAACAAAACTGAAGCAAACTGAATCAGTGGGAGGTTGTTGTACAATCAAAATCAGGATAAAAGAGAAATTACAAACAACCCTGCACTTGTCAAAGTAGTAGTAATGAAATCCTGACTCTGCCAGCAGTGAGAACCTGTGTTAGCACTTTGGGGTAAGGATGGTAGCCGGGTGCCAGGTAGGAGGGCAGTGTTAGGTTGCTGGGCAGCAGCCATCTTGTGTAGAACAGATGGCACCGAAAGCTGGCAGGGGAGGGGCTCCTTAGCAGAACTAATCAGACAGTAACAGATAGGGCAGCTGGGAAGACTGACCACAGAGAGAGAATCTGCGGGGTAGCCGAGTGCCATGATGTTTGCAGTGGTGTGCCCATTGGTCTGAGATAAGACCTTGCAACGTCTTTCCCATCTAAGGAAGAACGGAAACTTTTGTTCAAAAAGAAAAATTGAATTGCATCACAATTGGGGGTGGGGTGAGTATTGGGCAGAGATTGAGAAAGGAAGAATTGTCCATCTCAGAATGGTTGTGTGAGTTTTCAATCTCAGTTTTCACAGAACTTTAATTTTTGCAGTTCGTATGGTTCTGCCATCCTCATGTGTATAGTGTGGCACGTGGAACAATCACTTTATATATTTTACATACCAGAGAGTTTACAGTATCAAGGCTATAGTTAAAATTAGAAAAGACTTTTTGATTATTTCTATTACATGTCTTTCACTAATGCAAACCAAAAACAACCATAAGATCCATGCCCTTGTGCTTAATAATTTCTTATGACCTGATTTAAGCCATATTTGATTCAGAGCCACTTGCCCTTCTTTTTTCCCCTGTGTAATTGTGGATTGAACATCAAAATGTAAGCATCAGTCAAAACCTAAAACCTTAAAACAAGAATAAAAGTAAGTCATTCTGAAAGAAATGAAAGAGAAAACTGACCTGGTAAATTTCATAATTTACTAAGGAGCCCATGATTTTTTAAATATAGAAATGGGACATTCATGTTAAAACTATTACTTTAACAAAGAAATCCAGATCGTCTACATCTGTTTTTGAGCTAGTATATTTCTTTCTTTGCAGAAGGTTTGTAGCTTGGCTCAATTTATTCATTTTGAAGGGGGAGGGGGAAACATTACCAGGATTTGAAATAGGTGGTATAACATAGCCATATGCTATTTATGCAGCAGTTTCTGCAATAAATCTAATTTGGTGCTGTCAAAAAATTAGACTTATTTGATATAGCAGCACATTAGTAAATGATTGTGGCAGATTTAAAGTTGTCATTTAGTCTCTTCTTACTTAACAGAATCTTGCAAATCCGTTTCTCCCCCTTAATCAACTCTATGAAAATGTCTCAGTTCTTTGTCCTGCAGTCCTGCAAATATTTCCACATCTGAAAGAAGGTCTTGCCTTAAGGTAATTGAGGAAGGGGGTGGCAGAATGGATATCCTCCGGTGTTAAAAGACTTCGTGAATATAAAGGCAGAAAAATCAATAAACCAGAGAAAAATAATAGTGTTTTAATCATTTTCAGTTCTTAGAAAAACAGAATTATGTCTCCTCAGAATGTAGATAAATTAAGGTCAGTTCTTCGTTAAGGAGTTTAAATATTTTACCTTCCATCCTATGTCCATATGCTGCTTTAGGAAAACTGACGTTAAGGAACGTGAACGACATCAGCTCTTGGTCTTTACCTGGCAGTGCCCTTAGAAGCGGCTTCCCTGTTCTCTAGTGCAACCCGGCAGCATTGCTTCAAAGGCTCTTTATTTTTGCTGTGAAATTTGTGTTTCAGGTGTTGGTAGCAAACTATCTGAAACTTTTTCCTAAGTGTTTTCTATTTAGAAAATAAAATAAGCATGTTATGTATTAGGCATATTAACATTGACAGTAGTCTTTGAATTTCTTAAAGTGGCCCATTTGTAAAAGTAATCATAGTATTATTTCCCTATTCTTTTTCTTACGTATTTATGGAGGGGAATAGTGAGTGTGTTTGTGTGTATGCACATTCATACATCTGTGTGTGACTATAAGTGATGTTAAACTGAGTGGTTTTATTTGTTTATGTTCTTAGACAAATTTTCCAAAACAGCCCTACTAGTGTGTTTTTCAAATGCAATTTGCTAAAAATGAAGAGTTTCTTCATGGTAATTTAAGCAACCTCTATTAAACTAACATTTTGCTAATACTTATTTCTGTCATATAGCAAATCAGACCACAGAAGTGATTAAATTACCAGTATTCTTTCCATGTTATTCAGAAGCAGGGACCCAGGGAACCAAACTACCATAAAGCACAGATTACACTAAAGGGAAGAAGTGGCCAAAATAATGTTAACAAATTTGCTGGGTAAATTAGATACTATTTTTGAAATTTTTTCCACATGAAAAGGAATTATTTAGAAATTATGTTTTAGGAAGATAAAAGAGAAAGCACCTCTAAGGATTCATATTTTATGTTCAAAATCAATATGTTATATTATATATATATTACAGAAGAGTGATTTATAGGATATAGAGTATTTTGGATGTTAGTAATAAAATTGAAATTAGAGCTAAAAAAGAATGGCTCTGCAGTTGGATTTTAAGCTATCATTCTTGGTTTTCATTTTTACTTTTATATTTGGTATTAAAATAATTTTCTTAAAACACATATAAAAATTGCTCTGATAAAATCTTTTTAAGTAAATTACATTTAATCAGTCAGAACCTTAAGATTCAAATTTTTAATTACGTGTTTTAGAATGTTTTTATTCATAAAACCTGCTTTCAATTATATAGCAGTGAAAAGAATTTAATTTTTATCTTTTCTAAAAATAATTTAGTGAATTTTAAAGGTTTGATTAATTTTACTTCATAAAAGCACACGTAATAAGAGTAAATCTTGGAATAATTCTCCCAAATTATAAAAGCAACATTATGAACAAGGTGTCGTTTAGCATTATATTTGTAAAAATGCTTTGGTTAAAATATATTTTCTCCTAAAAAGTGATCTCTCTTTTTCTTATAAGAAATTTGTGTCAAGTCATTGATTTGTCTTTTGCTAAAGAATATGGTTGTCTAAAATACTGGTGAATAATTCAACATAAAGTGATTTCATGTTCAATTTATGAAGGTAGGATAAGTCTTTGATAGCTGTAGATGACACAGAATAAATTTAATTGAGAGTATCATTTTCATCTAATCACCTAATTTCCATGAGTTTATTTCTTTCACTGGCCTATTGATACAACTTACATTCTTTAGATAGATGATATGTTTGGCAGCATGTATTTGAGTATTATTTAAGCAGAGTTGTTTATTTTTTACATGATGGAATTTAAAATATCCATGAATTGTTTTGTGTATCATAGGTTAAAGTTTTCAAAGCAGTAATGGAGCTGTGTGTTAATATATAGTTTATAATTGAAATGGTACATATTTGTACATTTTAAGCATTTCAGTGTAAAATTTCTTAATTGGAATACTCTTTCCCTTGGCTAATTCATTAGTGAAAATATTTATTCCTCAAGTTAATGCTATATAGTATGAAGCAATTTTTACATACTGTAAACTTGTTTATGATATTTTGATTTCACTTTAAAACTTTTATTTTGCATCTTATACATATAGTTCATACTCGATATAATAAGAAGTGCAGACACACATGAAGGAGATACATATCAGCTGTCTGGTTTTACAAATGATCATTAAAACACTATGTCTTACTACTTTGACTCCAAATTATTGTCTTTCCGAACCCAAAAGTAATTTTCACAAGTACATTACACAACAGAACTTCATCTTCTGCTGGTTAGCAGTAGAGGATTTAAATCCATGCCGACAGTTCATTTGACAATGACCTTGAGGGGCTTTGCTTCTTGAAGAAGAAAGCAGAAGCTTGCGGTAAACAAAGTTCACTTCTGACAGATGGATTGAATGACAGAAAGGTTGCGAGTGCCAGAATAGCCCTGGCAGAGGAGGAAATGTTCAGTGGAATCCAACAGGAGAGGAGGTGTGAACAGGTGCAGGGTTGCTGACGGAAGGGGAACCAGATGGAAGGAGCCAGAGCCAGTTTATTTAAAGGAAAAGGCAGAAAACATTGCAAGGCTGTGCGATCAGTGGCTAAAAGTGTTCATAGAGGAAGGTAAAAATTCACAAAGCAAAACTGCACAGTGGGGTAGCTAACGCTTAGCATAATGGTAGTAATTTGTGAGTTTAGTTTGGAAGTTGCAATTGAAATACATTCATCTTGGCTCTTGACACCATCAAGTATAGATATCTGAAAGTTGTTTATTTTTTTTTAAGTTTCTAAGCTTTTTTTATCCATCCATTAATTTAATTTCTTCCAGCCAGAAGCTCCGTTATGATAATACTAAAATTGTGTCGTCAGCTAGGAAAAGAAAAAAAAAAATTTAAAGTGAAGATTAACATTCCATTCAAATTTATCTTGTGATGCCTCAGTTTTGTTCACATATGGGAAGCGAATGCACGCACTGTTGGGTGGCATCTGTAATATCTAAGAAATTTGCAATGTTAAAATAGATGCCGTTGGTTGCTTTTGTTGTTGTAAGTCTCTGTTCATTTTGTGAAGTCCGGTTTGATTGTTTCAGCCGGAATAATGCTCTGTGAAATATATGTTTGCCTGCCACAATCTGCAGGTTAATTTCTGTTGCTGAGATTGTCCTGATTTTCACTGACTTTCAGTGACCTGCCTTCAGGCAGACACCTGCAAACTAAGTATCATTTAAAGTCGGAACAGTTTACAGTGGAGCTAAGAGACTTTTAAACAATTTTTCTTAGACCTATGAAAACGAAAGTTTCTCTCTGCAAACTAAAGACATCTTGCTGATCATCTGTCTGGTCACATCATGCCTTCCGTTTATGTGGGCCCATGTCTTCCACTCTTGTCCTTGAAAAGTTCCTATGTTACATTATTGTTAAAAAGATGCCAATATAAGAGCAGCCTTGAGAAAGCAATCACCAGGAAAAACAGTGAAAATGCACAATTATCTGGGGATCTTAAAGATCTAGTAATTTACCCACAAAAGTTTCTGCATTCTTCTCACAAAGATTAAATACTCAGAGTAAATTCAGTGAGCACTGTGTTCACATTCCCTATCTCAGAGCCGCCTGGATCAAATAGATTACATCTGATTAGGTCAGGGTATTTGGGGACACTGATTTTAGAGAAAATGTCTATGATCTATGACATGCTTTTGTCAGTGAACAGAACTGAAATTTGATTAGCAGTTATAGAAGATGTTTACTTACGTTTATATTGTTTGTAGAGATCAACACTTTTGGTCACTTTTGAGACTGGATGAGGCTATATACAACTATCCATTTGAAGGGAAAATAGTGATTTCTTCTAATAAAAGGGAATTAATAACCTGTGTGATTTTTTAAAGCCAACTGTAAAATGTACTTCTTTCTTCCAACTCATTAAGAAGTTTTCATCCAATGGATATTCTTATTAATCTAAAATTTTACATAAAATTGCTTTCATTGTAAGATACTGATTTTGCCAACTCTTCTATCATAGTGACTAAATACCTTTTGATAGTAATGTTACTAGCATGGTGCTGCTGTGTAAAATAATACCATAAAACTCACTTGAATTATGGAATTCAAATTGAAAAATAGTGAACAAAAACTGCAACAATTAGTGTCATCATTTGATATTCATACTGGAAATCAATTTGCAAGCTCTTTATAGGTAGAACTAACAACTTTCCAGAAATATGTGAACTTAGTTGTACCCAGCATAGTGTTTTACATCATAGGGGTCTTGAAATTTTTTTTTTTTTGAATGAAGAGTAAAGGGGTAACTGCTGTTAAAGAGTCCTTCATTCAACATTCGTTCATTTTTAAATATCTTTATTTATTTGGCTGCACTGAGTCTTAGTTGAAGCACATGGGATCTTCAGCTGTGGCACATGAGCTCTTAATGGAGGCATGTGAGCTCCAGTTCCCTGCCCAGGGATCGAACTCGGCCCCCTGCACGGGGTGAGCGGAGTCTTAGAAACTGGACTATCAGGGAAGGCCCTCGTTGAAAACTTATTGAGTGTATTCTGTTACAGCTATAGAGGGAACATTTAAGCACTGTAAAATTTTTAAATGAAAAGACTGTGATTCTTCTTTACCGATATCCTACAACCTAGTGGACAAGGTTTATGTAACTATATACCGTGTGTGTGTGTGTGTGTGTGTGTGTGCGCGTAAAAGCTAGAAAACAGCATATTTAGATTTATGAACTGTCCTGAACTCAAAATCATCTTAAATGAATGAATTAATGAAACTACTCATGTAGGCCAATACTCATTATGTGAAACCTGAGATGCACAGAAGTTCAGTGACATGTCCAAGGTCAACAGTCATTTAGTGGAAGCTAGAAGTAGAATCTCCATTTGTTTGCTTCTAATATAGTGTTTTTCTCTGCCTTCCACATACTACTCTTTTGTATTAATTGATAATATAGCTTGTCTGAATAAACACATTAAAATCTTTATGTAGAAATCTCAGATGATCTGTGGCTGAAAGGGAAAGTAATTTTCTTTTGGGGCTCAGGCATATGATTATTGGTTCTTAAAAGAAAAAAGCAAGGAGTTTTAGCTTACAAACAAAAATTACAGCTTCTTGGAACACTCCTCCTAGGAGTGGTGGTAGAGATAGCTCCTTGGACACACTGCTTAGATGAGCACGTTACTCACATTACCTCAGTCTCCATGCAACCTTTCCAGGTTGATTCTGCCATGAGTCCCATTTTACAGATAAGAAAGCTGAGGTGCCTGCAGGTTAATACCTTGACCAAGGTCACAGCACCACCAAGTGGTGGAGGTGGGATTCAAGCTTAGGCAGTTAGGCTCCGGAATAAGGTTTTATCCATTGTGCTATTTGCCTCTGATGGTAGTAGGTGGTGCGAAAATATTCCTTTTGGAAAGTTGAATTAAATAGGATTCCTGACAGTAGGGCTTCTCAGAGCTTTTAATATGCTAACACATTGTATGACTCTCTTTAGAAAGGAATTTTATTTTCCCTGTTTCCCAAATTTATATGACTTAGGGAAACTTTGCTTTTAAATCTCCACATATCTCCCAGAAAAGTTTTTGGGAAATACACAAACTAATCTAAATCACTTTGTAGCAGGACATCTGAGAATTATCACATGGGAATTGTTTTCTTATCTCATCCGTGCCTCTGGAACTTCACTCTCTGTCCCCACCTCCCACTCTCGTTCATGAAGAGAGCAGGGAGGTGGGTAACTTTCATGTCAGGTGTAATCAGTGCTCTGAAATGGAAGTGAGAGAGGAGAGACGTCTTTGACCATCACTTGAACAGTTAGCTGTGCCAGAGTCACATTATAGCAAGTCCTTCCATATTTGCTCTTCCAACTTTGCCTTTATATATGTCAACAGTTCTAGAAAATAAATTTGACAATTAAATAATTTGATGCCAATCAGCTAATTGAGTTGATGTACCTTTCAAAGCTTGACTCTTAGAATAAGATTTCATAGAGTAAAACATTATGAGTACTTTTGGGTATAAATTATTTTAAGCAATTTTCTGCTAGGAAATATTGGCATGTATTTAAAGTCTGGGACCCTAAGTCAAACTCTGCGATAGATTTCATTCTCCCTCAGTTCTTGGCATACTGATATTCCTCCTTTCTGTGTGTATCCTTTCCCGTTTTCAGAAGAAAGGCAGCAAACTTATGGGCAGTACACTCTAAAAGTTGAGAAGTTTAGCACTCATAATGTGTTAACGTTTCTATAAATACACTTGAAAGTGCCTAGAATTCATAAATATTTCAAGTGAGATTTTCTATAAATAATGATCTTGTAATGATATTGATGATTGGAATTATGATTCTCATGAGGGCTCACATGTGGTCCTGGCGTTCCCACTCACTCTCCTTTCTGGGTTCTCAAATGGTATTTCTTCCAACAAATAAACCCCACCAGTGTCTGTAGAGATTTGAAACCATTCAGCAGCTTATTTGTATTTCACGAAATGGAGATAATGTTTTGCAATAAGTAAAAACTACAAGGCAGCGGATAAACTCACCAGGCAGGATAGTTTATTACACGGGTTGATAGATTGACTGACTGACTAATACTCTTGATAGACTTTGAAACTGTTAGTTTCTTACTATAAACAAGAATGAATGATATGAGGATGATTGCCGAAGATTCAGTAAAAAAATCTGTGGAAGAGCTGATCTTAGAGAATCTGCTATCTCCCATTTAACAATTATTCCAAGGCTATTAAATGATAAAGATTTTCCAATTATATACACATTAACTTATTAGGAGCCTGTAATCCATGTATATAACCAGACATTTTTCTATAATTTGCCAGCTTGGCTGTATGGAATAATTTTTAATATGCTTCATAATTTAATTTTAAATATGAATATGTATTTTGGAAGTTGCTTCAAACCAAATCAGATTTACAAAAAAAAGTTTAGAAAGCTTATATTGCTTACATTTGTATAATACGGTGACTACTTCAGCTTTAGCTCTTAGTTTTCTATCAGAGTTCTTTGTTTCTCCTTTCAAGCAATGATGACTGGATGACACAAATCAATTTATCAAGATAAGAAAATGTTATTTTAATAATTTTTGCTTTTTATAAAAATTATAAGATTTTATATCATCATGATGTACTTAAAGTTAGTATGTGGTTACATGGTTGGTTTGATTCATGCAACATCAAAATTAAAAATGATGCTTTGCTTTGGGGAAGGAGGAAAGGAGTTTTGCTCAAATCAGCACATTTCAGTAGAAATAAGGGAGCCACAAAATGCAGACCACATATTAAACTTTTCAAATAGTCATATTTTAAAAGAAACAGGGAAAGCTAATTTTAATAACGTAGTTTACTTAAACCAATGTACAAAGTAGTATCAATATGTAGCCAATATAAACTAATTAGATATATCTTACTCTTTTTTACCCCTAATTTTTCACAGAGGTCCAGACTTCCAGCAAGTCTCTCTTCAAACTAGCCACAATTCAAGCGCTTAGTAGCCACATGTGGCCAGTGGCTGTCGTCCAAGCCACTGTAGCCCTTGACCTTTTGTTCCTCAATTTTCCTGGCTTTCCCACAATGCCCACTGTAGATGCAGCCACGAACCCTAGAATCTGTTGCTACAATAATTGGAATCATTCTGTAAAGTGAGAAAATCATGTCTGCTTTTCAAAAAAAAATTGAAACCAGTAGCCAGGACTAACTTTGGTTAATATTTTTCTGAAGAACTGTCACTTTGAGGGGAGGAGGAAGATAGGGAAAGCAGCTGAACAACAGCTGCACCAGCAGCACGTTACAATAATTTCTTCCATGTCTTACTGTCCCCTCTTTACCTTTACATGTGAAGAGCTGTGGAAATTAAACTTGACAAATAATTCGATACCAGCCCATTATGTGAATTTAGGCACGATACTATCATTTTAGTAAATGATGAAATGAGCGTTAGGGTGAAACTCTACTCTGGTGTCACACAACTAGTGCGTGGTAGGCCAGGGTTCAAACCTAGATACTATATGCCCGAAGTCCAAGCTCATATCCACTGTACCATCTCCCTCTGTATGGGTTTCATCAGTAAATTGAGGAAATTTTTTATTCTTTCCCCAATGTTTTTTTGTCTTTGAGGTAATCGTATTGATTATTTCACTGAGGAGTCATCTTTTAGGAAATAATAATGATAATAGGGCTTCCGTGGTTTCTCAGATAGTAAAGAATCTGCCTGCCAATGCAGGAGAGCTGGGTTCAGACCCTGGGTTGGGAAGATCCTGTGGAGAAGGGAATGGCAATCCACTCCAGTATTCTTGCCTGGAGAATCCCATGGACAGAGGAACCTGGGGGGCTACAGTCCCTGGGGTCACAAGGATTCAGATAATAATAATGGGACTAATTGATATTTTTGAACATTTAACTATGTGTCAGTGCTGTGCTCCGTAAATTTTACATACAATCTCTTTCCTAGTCTTATAAGGAGAGGTGCTGTTACTAACCCCATTTCACATTCAAGAAAACTGAATGATAGCATAAGTAACTCACTTAGGGTACATGGCTAGTATGTGAAGGTACTGAGACTATGATGCCAAGCTTGGCTGACACCAAAGTCTGCTCCCTCATCCCTACTTCCTTGCGTAAAAAGAATAATAGCCAACCCAGCCCTGCTGGCAGTGAAGTTTGTGTACTAAGGGGTAAAGGTCAAAAGTGAAACACTGTACTGTTTTTAGATATATTTTAGGATTTTAGTTGCTTATGTTCCTTTTCTCAGGGTACAAATCCTGCTGGTTTGGATAGGCTCAAGACAGGCTGCCTCCTATAAATGAATCTGAATGTAGATTTAGAATAAAGGTAAAAGCAGGTTTTCAGAAATAGAAAAGGCAGTTGTGTTACTATAGGAATGATGAAGATGATGGCTTAGAAATGGCTTGAGGAAGAAGAAAACCCAACAAACACTTTATGTTACTGAAGCAGAGGAAACCATTAAGAATGTAGGTAAGAACAGTTATAAGCAAGTGTTATGAACCAAATAGAAATAACGTTAAATCACAAAATCACTGAAAAGAAAAATGTTTTGATGGGGAAAATGACCTAATTACTATGACAAGAACAATGATTTTCTTATTGAAAAGAGTGAGAATTATACTGGAGTAAGAATCTGAAAACTTGGCCTTGGGTCAGTTTCTTTCTTCTGTAAGTGCAGTATTTTTCAGCTCCAGAGGTTTGTGCAACAATGGAGAGGTTTTAGAGCTCTCAGTCAAACTTTCAAAATGAACTGCGTTTTTGTTACCAAGCCAAGGTCAGTCAGTAGATCACAATCCTTATTTTTGTGTTCAGACATACTGGGTGTTTGACCAAAGGCCACCGTGTTAGAAAAATGAAAATCCTGCTGTTTTTATTATAGAACTCCCCCACTTCCTCAAGCGTAGACTTCTGGTAAATTCAGCCATTTGACACATAGCCATAAACTGAGATATAAATTTAAAAGTACTTCTAAGAAGCAAGTAACTATCACCAAGCCCTCGTAGTTTTCTGTGTAGGATCAGTGAAACTATCTTAAGCATCAGTTTTATATGTTAAAAAGATTTTGAAACATAACAAAACAAAAAGCATGGCAGCATTCATAGCAAACCAACCAACAGACAAAAAATTTTAAGAAGCAGATCAGTGCTTCTGTATACTTTCTGCTTCCTTAGAATAGCATCTGAGACCTTCCATGCAACAAATAGTATTGAGTGACTGCTATTTCCAGTCACTATGTTAGACACCTGAAGATTCAGCACCAAACAATGGTTCCTAGGAGCTTCTAAGCAGAGGGAGTGTTGCAGCAAGCAGGCATGAACCTTGATTCTGAAGAGTTTGTTATATTTGGTGTAGTTTGCGTAAGGAAGCAGAGATATAATATATTTGAGACATATTTCTACTGCAATGGTCAGAATCTGTGGGTCTAATACCTGGAAAATTCTCTCGTGTAACACTCCCAATATTCCAGATAAATGAAGTATTACTCTATTAGGCTTGAGAAATGACATTATGAAATATATTTAATATTTGTGACTTTTGCTATTATATTTCTGAATAAATTTAATAGACATAGAGTAACCAACATGTTCCCCATTTAAAAATGGCTCCTGAAAATTAAGTCAAAACATTTCACAACAGAATAGAAACTATTTTCTGTCAGTTGTTCTACAATTTGACAGTGATGCATATCCATTGACAGGTTACATAAATGCAATTATAATATATATTGATCCTTCTGATATCTAATTTGAAGTTACTCATCAGAAGGATTAATTATTGGGAATATGTAGATAAACTGATATTTTTCAGGGAGGAAAGGCAAGAGTGGACCGATGCAGTCAGTTTACACAGAAAAGCCAGAGATGGAAATGTAAACATTTTAACAATATGAAAATGCAAAGGGAAAATCATGGTCTAAGTCCTTCTATGCAATAGTGTATTTGTTCTTCTTCTTTAGTCTTTGGAACCGGGCCCCTGTTATTGTAAAACAGAGCAGAGGAGGGCCTGACATTTTCCCAGGAACTTTGATCAGCGCAAGCAGGTAATGCCTCTGAGACCTCTGTGCTACTCAAACAGTGTCGAGGCTGGAAGACCCCGGTGTGTGGTGGGGCGCTGTCCGGCCTCTTTACCCACCGGTGACATCTACGAGATCCGAGACCCACTCCGAGAGTTGCTCTTGCCATTGCTGTAGTAATAAGTGCTCTCCCTGCTTCTAATGTTGTCCCTGCCCCATCTGTTCTCCACGCTGCCGCCAGAGCCATCTTTCTAAAGCTTGAGTGTGATCACAACACTCCCCTGCTTAAAACCCTACATTGGCTCCCTATTTCCCTGAGGAGGGAGTCCTTAAAAATAGCTTCATGTTCTGGCTCCTGCCTACATCTCCAGTCTCATCTTCCTTCAGTCTCCCCTCCACCAACTGCTCGCTTCTACCCCACAGCCCATAATATCCCACCCTCCACTTGTGCCAGAACTGTTTGCAATTTTTCCAGAGGCACCTGATCCTCTTCTCTTGTCCCTGGGCCTTTGCACCAGTTGTCCACTTCACTTGTAACAAGATCCCTGTCTTTCTTTATATGGCTAATTGTTACTCATTTTAAGCCTCTAATATTTTAAGCTTCCTGAAATCTTTCCTCACTGTGCCTAGCCACTCCCCAACTCTAGTCCTATCCACTGTAGGATAGCAGGAATTTAGCCCCCTTTTATTATTTACCTTACTATTTTAGTTGGCAAAGAATCTGCCTGAAAGGCAGGAGACCCAGGTTCAATTCCCGAGTCGGGAAGATCTCTTGGAGAAGAAAATGGCAACCCACTCCAGTATTCTTGCCTGAAGAATCCCATGGACAGGGGAGCCTGGCGGGCTATAGTTCATGGGGTCGTACATGACTTGGCGACTAAACCACCACCACCACCACCACCACCACTATTTTAGTTGCTGTTTCTTGTTTGTGTTCTTCACTAGACCATGAACTCTTTGAAGGGATGGTCATGGTCTGTATCTTCTGTACTGATGCACCCCCACACTTTTGTGCCTGGCACAAAGTAGTTATTTAAGTATTGAATACTCCTCATGTAAGGCAATGCCATGAAATGGAAAGGACACCAAACTTACTGCTAGCTGTGTGGTGTTGAGCAAATCTCTTAATTATCTGAGCTTGAGATCCTTCATCTGTCAGACAAGGATATCTGCTCCATCACCTTGCCTTACAGAATTATTATGAAGAATAAAGACATCAATGTGTCTGACTCTGCTTTGTAAAACAGAAAGCACAGACACTGGAAGATGATGAGATGGCAGGAGTCTGTGGTTTTTTCTTAAGTAAATGTGAATGATATGGAAGGTATGATAGAAGCAGGCAATATCGAGTCTACCATACCCTCCTTGGCCTTGAAGTTTAGAGTTTTCAAATTGTTTTGGAGAGACTAAAAGAGAACATCTTTGGAGGCAAAAATATTTTTAGGAAAGTTTCTGTTAATTATTTCCTTCCTCTTGTGTTTCTTCCTTTGAAAGAAATTGACCTCTTTTGGTTCTGCTTCCTTTCCTAAAAGTAACTCATGCTCTGATTTGATAATTCATCTTTCAATATTGTACTTAAAATTGTGATAGACTTTGCAGTGAAGAAAATATAAATAACTTTCTCTTAGAAACACGCATGATGCGTATTTGAGGAAGTAGGGATTGGGTCTTCCTAGGTGGCGCAAGTGGTAAAGAACCCACCTGCCAATGCAGGAGATGAAAGAGATCCAGGTTCAATCCCTGGGTTGGGAAGATTCCCTGAAGGAGGGCATGGCAACCCACTGCAGTATTCTTGCCTGGAGCATCCATGGGCAGAGAAGCCTGGTGGGCCACAGTCCATAGAGTCACAAAGAGTCAAACACAACTGAAATGACTGAGCACAGCATAGGAAATAGGGATTACTGAATCCTAGTTCTTTTGCATCAGAGAAGGCAATGGCACCCCACTCCAGTACTCTTGCCTGGAAAATCCCATGGACAGAGGAGCCTGGTAGGCTGCGGTCCATGGGGTCGCTAAGAGTCGGACATGACTGAGTGACTTCACTGTCACTTTTCACTTTCATGCATTGGAGAAGGAAATGGCAACCCACTCCGGTGTTCTTGCCTGGAGAATCCCAGGGACGGGGGAGCCTGGTGGACTGCCCTCTATGGGGTCGCACAGAGTCGGACACGACTGAAGCAATTTAGCAGCAGCAGCAGCAGTCCTTTTGCATTTTCCTTTCCCTATTTGTTCTATACCAGGATTTCTCCATTTGCTCCAGTATGAGAACATAGTTCTTGATAGTGGAGATCTTCCAAGAGATCTTCCCGACTCAGGAATCGAACCTGGGTCTCCTGCCTTTCAGGCAGGTTCTTTACCAACTAAAATAGTAAGGTAAACAGGTAAAGGATTTTGGTTCTCCACAAAAATGGAAGATATCAAGCTGTCTAATAATTTTACTATTGTTTTTATTGTTATTGTCAATAACAATAACAAAACCAAATTAAATGATTGGCTAAAATAGGGATTATTTTATCCATTTTCTTCTAATCAATAGACAGGAGGATCCTTAAACCCATAAGGATACTTAGTACTTTATACTCCTTAACAGTTGTTCATTTATTCATGCACTCATTAACCATTCATCAAACGTTTGTTCTACACAATTGTATTCCATGCACTACTGTAGGCTCTTGGTATAAATTAGTGAGCAAAACAAAGGTCTCTATTCTTTAGGTACTTACATTCCAATTAAGATGTGCATGTCTTATCTATCCTAGAAGTCTGTGACCAGCTTGAGGCAAGAGATGTATTTATGTGCCTTTTAATGTTTTTGCACAGGTCAGTTTATTTCTTTAAGGAGGATACAACTAATTGATGGTATCATTGTAGGAAGAAGTGATCCAGTAGCATATAGGGCAAATGGGAAAGGAGAAGGAGAACTAGCTTGGAACTGGGCTATCAAGATGGATGTACTGTGGGTATTAAATGACACACACACATATATGGATAATTGAAATAAGACTCTTGTCACCCTCATTTCTCTGCATTGCTGACAGAGTCAGATACTGAAACTTAGAGATTCATATGTGCACTTTAGATTTAGGTAGGCCTGAATTTCCTGGCTGTGTCCCTTAATAACTGGGTGACTCTGAAAAAATTGTACACCCTCTCCAGGCCTCAATTTCCTCATTTATAAAGTGAGGATAGTAAGAGAACCTACCTCTTGGAGTTATGTGAGATTAATAAAAGAATGCATAAAGAACTTAGCTTATGCTAAATATTAATAAATAACATGTTACTAAAATTATTATTAACCTTTAAAGATAGAATTTTTCCTGTCCAATTTCCATGAAGAATCTTCAGATATAAAGAATTAAGTTACTTGTTCATGGTCACATAGGTAATAAGGAGGTAATAAGGATATTGAAGCTCAACATTCAGAAAACAAAGATCATGGCATCTGGTCCCATCACTTCATGGCAAATAGATGGGGAAACAGTGGAAGCAGTGTCAGACTTTATTTTTTGGGGCTCCAAAATCACTGCAGATGCTGATTGCAGCCATGAAATTAAAAGACGCTTACTCCTTGGAAGGAAAGTTATGACCAACCTAGATAGCATATTAAAAAGCAGAGACATTACTTTGCCAACCAAGGTCCATCTAGTCAAGGCTATGGTTTTTCCAGTGGTCATGTATGGATGTGAGAGTTGGACTGTGAAGAAAGCTGATCGCCAAAGAATTGATGCTTTTGAACTGTGGTGTTGGAGAAGACTCTTGAGAGTCCCTTGGACTGCAAGGAGATCCAACCAGTCCATTCTAAAGGAGATCAATCCTGGGTATTCATTGGAAGGACTGATGCTGAAGCTGAAAATGCAATACTTTGGCCACCTCATGCAACGAGTTGACTCACTGGAAAAGACTCTGATACTGGGAGGGATTGGGGGCGGGAGGAGACAGGGATGACAGAGAATGAGGTGGATGGATTGCATCACCGACTCTGTGGACATGAGTTTGAGTGAACTCCGTGAGTTGGTGATGGACAGGGAGGCCTGGCGTGCTGTGATTCATGGGGTCGCAAAGAGTCGGACACGACTGAGCGACTGAACTGAACTGAACTGAAGGATACTGTACTATACTTGGAACTTCTAACTCTGTGAGTTTTCTGCTGTACTCCATTGCCTCTTAAGATGTGATTTTCCCAGACTACAGAGAATCAATTGAAAAATGGTGTGTATGCTTTTAAAAAAAAAATGCATTAATAGGTAGATGCCACTGTATATAAAATAAATAGAAAACAAGATTTACTGCATCACACAGGAAACTTTATTCAATATAGTGTAGTGACTTATAATGGAAAAGAATCTGAATCACTTAGCTGTACCCCTGAAACTAACACAATATCATAAATCAACTGTTATTCAATTTTTTAGATAAAGCAAAACTATAAGGAAATATTTAATTTTAGTTACTCATAGATTTGCTTTCCATAGTAGATTAGCAGCTTTGAAAGCACTTTCTGTATATACTAAGTTCAAGAAAATGAATATGTTGAAGATAATGGATTCCAAGTTTCTCGCTATTGAGAAGAATGTTACACTTAGAGAAAGAGGGAAAACTAGGTTATATCTATGTTACTGGATTGGAATTAGAGACATCAATTTGAATGTGTTATGTTTATATTCATATAAAGGCCTATAGACAAATATTCATATCTATACATTTATATGTACTTTCATATTCATATACTGGCTCTGTCTACTAAGGTGACATAGAAGCCAAGACTTGTCACTAGCAATTATCACCACCTAGTGACACATCTTGGATTCTCCACTAAAAGGCACAAGAGCTCCTTGAGCGAATGCTGATTCCAAGACTGGTAAAGGACAGTACAAGAAGAACCTGGAACATCTTCTGGAATAGAAAGCCAACAAGTGCACAAGAATAAGATAATATCATATTATTAAAATAGGCCCTGGTAGAAGTATTTACACTGAAAACTGGTAAGCACTGCAAATGAGGGATGTCCCCACCCCGAATCAATTATTAAACATTTTCCAGGACACCAATAACATCAACCAAGTGATCGAAGATGATATCACCATTATTGGGACAAAAGGACATCATGTATCTTAGCTCCCTGCTACTTCTCTCTGTAAGTCCATCAAGAATGGCTCTCGTCGAGTAAGCATGTTGTAAATGGTCTCAAGCATTTTATTATACCAATATGCTACTGTTACGAAGCTCTCTATGTTTTACTTTAAAAGGGAAAAATACCTTTTAACCAAAAAGTGTTATATGTCTGATACTAGAATTTCAGTCACTCGTAAAAAGATGAGTATAAACACGGCAGACAGGATTGGTGCCTCAAATCACCGCCACCACCACGTCTTTGTCCTCAGGTTGTACTTAAGGCTTTCATGATTTCTGACCTACACCCACCGGTGAACTTTAGGATCATCAGAAACATTTAATCTTTTAATGTAAGTAGTGAAATTAAAAAAAAAATCCATCTAATCATCTTTGTTCTGTAACATGGATTTTTTTAAATAGCAAGATTTAAAATAAACAATATGGAAAAGCTGTGGATTAGAAACATAAAGTTAGTTCTTCAATTCCATTTTATTCAATCCATTTTTTTAAAATGGGATAGCAAATGACATTTTGAGAAGATATAATCAACCAGAATTATAATTGTAAAAAAGGAGTGCCCCAAAATCACTGCGGATGCTGATTGCAGCCATGAAATTAAAAGACACTTACTCCTTGGAAGGAAAGTTATGACCAACCTAGACAGCATATTAAAAAGCAGAGACATTACTTTGCCAACCAAGGTCCGTCTAGTCAAGGCTATGGTTTTTCCCGTGGTCATGTATGGATGTGAGAGTTGGATTGTGAAGAAAGCTGAGTGCCGAAGAATTGATGCTTTTGAACTGTGGTGTTGGAGAAGACTCTTGAGAGTCCCTTGGACTGTAAGGAGATCCAACCAGTCCATTCTAGAGGAGATCGATCCTGGGTGTTCATTGGAAGGACTGATGCTAAAGCTGACACTGCAATACTTTGGCCACCTCATGCGACGAGTTGACTCACTGGAAAAGACTCTGATACTGGGAAAGGTTGAGGGCGGGAGGAGAAGGGGACGACAGAGAATGAGATGGCTGGATGGCATCACCGACTCTGTGGACATGAGTTTGAGTGAACTCCGGGAGTTGGTGATGGACAGGGAGGCCTGGCGTGCTGTGATTCATGGGGTCACGGAGAGTCGGACACGACTGAGCGACTGAACTGAACTGAACTGAACCTCTGTGTATATTTGAGACTCCAGAGTACTGCTCCCTCCTTTTGTTAATATCAATAAACATCGACATGACCTGCACATGCATCTGCTGCCACAGGTGATGTGCATAACTTGGAGAAAAACTTGGATGTTCCAATTCTAGTACATGTGCTCCTTTTTAAAGTCAGCTCTATTGAGGTAAATTTAAATATAATAAAAATCACCAATTTTAAGTTTGCAATTCAATGTGTCTTGACAAATGTGCATAGTTACGGAACCATCATAACCATGATAGAGAACATTTCTATCAATCCCCAAAATTCCCTTATGCCCATCCCCTACCTCCAGGTCCTCGAAACACTGATCAGTCACACTATAGTTTAATTTGCTGGAATTTCGTGTGTGAAATGAAATAAATGAAATCATAATATATACCTTTTGTGCCTCTTTAAGCATACTGCCTTTGAGATTCACCCAGGTGTTATATGTAACAGTTCCCTTTTATTACTACCACTCCTAGTATTCCATTGTAAAGCTATATCACAGTTTATCTATTAAGCAGTTCATGGACATTTAGGTTATTTCTAGGTTTTAGTTATTATGAATAAATCTTTCAGCATTATTTTAATAACAATCAAGAAATTCTTCTCTAATGCCATTGCTTTTATTCAAATTTGTAAACTATGTCTAGCTATAAGTTTGGTTAAATGAGATTATAAGTATTTTGAGTGAGGACTGAATGAAAACCAGTAGGGGTGGACTGGCCTAGCTATCTTTCATGAGGCTCTCACACCCAGCTGAAACTGACCTCTTTCTATGCTTTGATAGTTTTATTCCCTAGTACCTTTTGTATGGTGTATTTCACCTTTTATTCTGGCCATTTTGAATTTCCTATTAATGTAAGGACTATGCCATATTTACCTATCTTCATTTGACCTGTGCCTAGCAGAATGTCTTTCACATAATAGAGTTATGTTAAATATTAAATGAATTGTTTTGGATTCTTCTCTGATCATGTCTTTGAATGCCCAGATAACTTTTAATAATTCTTTCAATCCACTATTGCATTACCTAAATCAAAATAATTTTAGGAATCCGTGATCTAAATTCTAGGAATTAGTGAACTAAAATGGACTGGAATGGGTGAATTTAACTCAGAAGACCATTATATCTACTACTGTGGGCAGGAATCCCTTAGAAGAAATGGAGTAGCCATCATGGTCAACAAAAGAGTCCGAAATGCAGTACTTGGATGCAGTCTCAAAAACGACAGAATGATCTCTGTTTGTTTCCAAGGCAAACCATTCAGTATTACAGTAATCCAAGCTTATGCCCCAACCAGTAACACTGAAGAAGCCAAAGTTCTATGAAGACCTACAAGACCTTTTTAGAACTAACACCCAAAAAAGATGTCCTTTTCATTAGAGGGGACTGGAATGCAAAAGTAGGAAGTCAAGAAACACCTGGAGTAACAGGCAAATTTGGCCTAGGAGCACAGAATGAAGCAGGGCAAAGGCTAATAGAGTTTTGCCAAGAGAACGCACTGGTCATAGCAAACACCCTCATCCAACAATACAAGAGAAGACTCTACACATGGATATCACCAGATGGTCAACACCGAAATCAGATTGATTATATTCTTTGCAGCCAAAGATGGAGAAGCTCTATACAGTCAGCAAAAACAAGACTCGGGAGCTGACTGTGGCTCAGACCATGAACTCCTTATTGCCAAATTCAGACTTAAATTGAAGAAAGTAGGGAAAACCACTAGACTATTCAGATATGACCTAAATCAAATCCCTTATGACTATACAGTGGAAGTGAGAAATAGATTTAAGGGACCAGATCTGATAAATAGAGTGCATGATGAACTATGGTCGGAGGTTCGTGACATTGTACAGGAGACAGGGACCAAGACCATCCCCATGGAAAAGAAATGCAAAAAAGCAAAATGGTTGTCTGGGGAGGCCTTACAAATAGCTGTGAAAAGAAAAGAGGTAAAAAGCAAAGGAGAAAATGAAAGATATAAGCATCTGAATGCAGAGTTCCAAAGAATAGCAAGGAGAGATAAGAAAGACTTCCTCAGTGATCAATGCAAAGAAATAGAGGAAAACAACAGAATGGGAAAGACTAGAGATCTCTTCAAGAAAATTAGAGATACCAAGGGAACGTTTCATGCAAAGATGGGCTCGATAAAGGACAGAAATGGTATGGACCTAACAGAAGCAGAAGATATTAAGAAGAGGTGGCAAGAATACACAGAAGAACTGTACAAAAAAGATCTTCACAACCCAGATAATCATGATGGTGTGATCACTGACCTAGAGCCAGACATCCTGGAATGTGAAGTCAAGTGGGCCTTAGAAAGCATCACTATGAACAAAGATAGCAGAGGTGATGGAATTCCAGTTGAGCTATTTAAAATCCTAAAAGATGATGCTGTGAAAGTGCTGCACTCAATATGCCAGCAAATTTGGAAAACTCAGCAGTGGCCACAGGACTGGAAAAGGTCAGTCTTCATTCCAATCCCAAACAAAGGCAATGCCAAAGAATGCTCAAACTACCACATATTTGCAGCCATCTTACACGCTAGTAAAGTCATGCTCAAAATTCTCCAAGCCAGGCTTCAGCAATACGTGATCCGTGAACTTCCAGATGTTCAAGCTGGTTTTAGAAAAGGCAGAGGAACCAGAGATCAAATTGCCAACATCCTCTGGATCATGGAAAAATCAAGAGAGTTCCAGAAAAACATCTACTTCTGCTTTATTGACTAGGCCAATGCCTTTGACTGTATGGATCACAATAAACTGTGGAAAATTCTGAAAGAGATGGGAATGCCAGACCACCTGACCTGCCTCTTGAGAAACCTATATGCAGGTCAGGAAGCAACGGTTAGAACTGGACATGAAACAACAGACTGGTTCCAAATCAGGAAAAGTGTAAGTCAAGATTGTATATTGTTACCCTGCTTATTTAACTTATATGCAGAGTACATCATGAGGAACGCTGGGCTGGAAGAAGCACAACCTGGAATCAAGATTGCTGGGAGAAATATCAATAACCTCAGATATGCAGATGACACCACCCTTATGGCAGAAAGTGAAGAGGAACTAAAAAACCTCTTGATGAAAGTGAAAGAATAGAGTGAAAAAGCTGACTTAAAGCTCAACATTCAGAAAACTAAGATCATGGCATCTGGGCCCATCACTTCATGGGAAATAGATGGGGAAACAGTGGAAACAGTGTCAGACTTTATTTTTTGGGGGCTCCAAAATCACTGCAGATGCTGATTGCAGCCATGAAATTAAAAGACGCTTACTCCTTGGAAGGAAAGTTATGACCAACCTAGATAGCATATTAAAAAGCAGAGACATTACTTTGCCAACAAAGGTCCATCTAGTCAAGGCTATGGTTTTTCCAGTGGTCATGTATGGATGTGAGAGTTGGACTGTGAAGAAAGCTGATCTCCAAAGAACTGATGCTTTTCAACTGTGGTGTTGGAGAAGACTCTTGAGAGTCCCTTGGACTGCAAGGAGATCCAACCAGTCCATTCTAATGGAGCTCAGTCCTGGGTGTTCATTGGAAGGACTGATACTAAAGCTGAAACTGCAATACTTTGGCCACCTCATGCAAAGAGTTGACTCACTGGAAAAGACTCTGATGCTGGGAGGCATTGGGGCAGGAGGAGAAGGGGACGACCGAGAATGAGATGGCTGGATGGCATCACCAACTCGATGGAGGTGAGTTTGAGTGAACTCTGGGAGTTGGTGATGGACAGGGAGGCCAGGTGTGCTGTGATTAATGGGGTCGCAAAGAGTCAGACACGACTGAGCGAGTGAACTGAACTGAACTGAAATCAATATATATCAAATCACACCTCTGCCTTTATAGCATTTTCAGTAACCTTTGAGCAGATTTCTAACTCTTTATGGCCCTCTTCTTTTCCCCAACTATAATGTGAAAAGGTTTGATTAAATTTGAGATTCCTTCGCATTTCTAACATTTTAAAGTTGTATTTAAGTAAAAGAAAGAAAGACCCTGCAGGGAAAAGTGGTAACATAGAAGGAAAGGAGTATATAAAGAAGGTAAGAAAGCAAGAATATGCCATTTTTTTTAATGTAACTGAAAGTAAAATGTGTAGTTTCTCACAAAGCGTAAAAGTTGGAGAAGGAATCAAGAAACAAAAGTTGATGTATAACAACATTGTTGGTAGAGCATCCTTTTAAATTATTCTATGAGGAGAACTACAATAAGACAGTGACTCTTTTCTCTAGGAGATCAATAATCAGGTAATTCCTCATTCTGAAAATGACTGGTGAGATTGACAACTCCTTTGTGTAAGTGAACCATAAGCCCTAGTCTACAAACGATAGTCCCAGTTATGACTGCCTTAGTATAATATTTTTTTTTAATGCCCGTTTTGCTCTCCAGTGGGTATTGGTTTTGAACACTACACTTTTTGGTCACCCAGTATTGGGAGTCTCAGAATTCTAATTCTCTGTCTTGGGGATGGTTGCTCAATGTAAGAATACAAGGTGCCCTTTTTGAGCTAACTTTCAGCAGCAGCATCTCCAGCTGGCAGCACCATTAGAACCATCCTCTTCTGTCCTCTTCTCTCTTTCTCTCTTTTAACATGTTTGGAATCCTCATGTAAGACCTGAGCAGATTCTGCAGCTTCACTTAAAGACTGCAGCCTTCTTTTCCCCCATGGCAAGTATGTAAGAACATCGATTCATTAATTGTTCACTGCCCACTTCCTGTATGCCACATACTGAACTGGGCTCAGGGTGTGTATAGACAAACAGGACAAAAAGAGACAGACAAGTAAACCAACAACTGAACTGTGACAAATGTTATCTTCCGTTCCGTCGCTCAGTCGTGTCCGACTCTTTGCGACCCCGTGGACTGTAGCCTACCAGGCTTCTCCGTCCATGGGATTCTCCAGGCAAGAATACTGGAGTGGGTTACCGTTTCCTTCTCCAGGGGATCTTCCCGACCCAGGGATCGAACCCGGGTCTCCCGCATTGGAGGCAGACGCTTTAACCTCTGAGCCACCAGGGAAGCCCAATGTTATCTTAGTAGGATGCATATGTACACAGGGCTTCCCAGGTGGCTCAATAGTCAAGAATTCACCTGCCAAGGCAGGAGATAGAACCCATGTCTCCATAGGTTCTATCCCTGGGTCAGGAAGCTCCCCTAGAGGAGGAAATGCCAATCCACTCCTATATTCCTGCCTGGGAAATCCCATGGACAGAGGAGCCTGGCAGGCTACAGTCCATGGGGTTGCAAAGAGTTGGATGTGACACTGAGCGACTAACACTTTCACTTTCTTTCATACTGATGTCACCTTGAGGAAAGAATAGTTAATTTAGGAGAAGGGGGAGAAGAGGAGGGAATATTGAGCAGGTCCTAAAGGAGTAACATACACTGGGCAAGGATGACAGGAGTCGGTGGAGGGTAGAGAAGGGTGAGGGGGGTGTGGAGACATCCAGCAAAACATAGAGACATGCAGTTTTCCATGGCCAAAAAATATGTGGTATGACTGGAGAGGCAAAAAGTGGCCTAGCCCGACTCCATTTGCTGCAGTATGCCAGTTTGGAACTGAGAATGAGGCCAGACCTTGGAGCCAGTCCAAAGGGTGTTGTTATTAAAAGTACCAGAAGGGACCTTATTTCACATTTAGCGTGGCCCCCTGATGATCCATTTGAGTGAGGTGTGGGTGTATTTTCATTCTGGAATTTATACTACAACATTACCACATGCATTGACCGATTTCAATAGACTTTCCTTATGTTGCTTTATAATTAGAAACCAGTGATTTGAAGTTCCACAGCGGTACATAGACTAGTAGTGATAGGTTTATGGGATTGTTTATTTTTAGTTTGGCAAAGACAAGACAGTAAATCTCTCAATTAGTAAACTAAAGCAGCATGGATGAGAAATGCCCACAAGGAGATTAGGAGTTAGAAAAAACTAAGCCAGTTAATGGAAGGAAACTTTCATATCACCTACCCATATTTAGAGTATAAAGAACCCACCTAATGTGTGTGTTGTGTGTGTGTGCACGCGCAGACAGTGTCAGTATCCACAGAGCTGCCAGAGATGAGGTCCTTTGCATTCTTCAGGTTCTAACTGTTTAGGAAGTTCATCTCTTTAGGAGTCACTGTGATTGGATATAGACCTATCCACTGGTCAATATCCAATTACAGTGGGATGAGCTCTTTGACTACAGAAGCTTCTCATCCTGCAATTCTTTCCGTGTGGCCCTAAAGGGATTTTATTATGAAGTTCTGGGAGACATTTTTCATTTTCATATTTATATTCACATTACATGGCCTAATGTGTGAAAATATTTAATGAAAGCATGCATTTCTGCCTCAAGATAGAACCTCCTACATTATATTTGAGATTCCGTAATAAGTTTGGGAGCAAAAGCAGAGGTGATCCACGAAGCTTAGTTTCAAGAGTTTAAGTTTTGGGGTGTATTGAATCACACTGTATTGATCCTGTAACTTCTGGATCTTTAGGAAATATTGACCATTCAGGGGAAAAAAGATTAACTGGCGGCCAGCAACACTGAAAATGTTATAGAAAATGATGTTTGTGTTTTAAAGTTACAAAACACCATTAATTCAGTTGTCATGATATTTTGATTTTTAAAGTTGCTTACCTTAGTTCATTTGGATTTATGGCAGGTATTAAACATTGCTCGAAAGGTCCTTTGAATTCTCCCCTGAAAATTGGGAGTCTGTGGAAAGATTGTTGTCTGCTTATGCTGAACAGTTTACTCCATATCAGCTCTCTGAGGTCTGTAGGGGAAATGATGGGGGTTAGTGCATGTGTAGATTAAATTTCTGTCTGTCTCCTCTCTGCCTTGTAGACTGGAAAAAGATAGCATTCAGCAGAGCTTTAGCAATGAAGCAAAGGCCCAAGCCCTTCAGGCCCAGCAAAGAGAGCAGGAGCTGACACAGAAGATACAGCAAATGGAAGCCCAGCATGACAAAACTGGTAGGTGGTAGGGAAAGATTAGAGCCTGGGCACTTGCTCACAAGCCAGGCCCACGCCTTACTGTGAAATGACATCAGGAACACCTGTAACCTTTGGCTGGCCGAAGGGAGCAGATGCTAACTACACCGGAGATTCCGAATTACATATTAGTTAGCGTTTAAAAGAGAAAATGGAAAGTATTGCCCACTGTCTGTTGATTTCAGAGTGCTGCTCTCACATCTGTTGCACCATCTGGATTATGAGTTTATTTACCTGTGTTCAAGAAACGTAAAGCTGAGAGAGACCACAACAAAGTAGAAAAACAAAGGGCTTGTTTTTGGCTGGGTTTTCAGGCACACATGTTATATAAAGAAAATAGCATCAGAAGCTCTGCGGGAAATGCTCTGAGCTTACAGTTAGAGTCTCCTGAATAGCACTGAACAGTTCCCACAGTACACACATTATAGCTACTCTAAAAGCCTAATGAGTTTGCTTCAGCATCCAAACTGGAGAAAAGCTTTAGCCATTAATCGGTTCTTAATTCACTGTCGCAGCTGGATGTAATTCAGTGGCTCCAAATTGATATGTTCCTTTATTTAATCTTTGCAGCTTCGAACATTTTTAGCATTTGTATGATTATCCCACCTCCCCCAACCCAGTCTAAAGTGATGTTTAATCCTTTGCATTCTTCAAGTTCTCACAACTGCTGTTAAAATTCACTAATACAAGGCATTGACCACAGCTGGCAGCTTGGCTAAAAATTGCCATCTTTCATCACATTGGCGCTATTCTGCAGGCTGAGTTGGCCAGTAACTCTTTACCTTTAATTTGAAAGTAAAATGCACTTTGAAAATAGGCAGTTTGATTTGTTCAGTCGGAGCATTCTGTAGTTCCTTTCACTTTTGAGTTGTGTGTTCACAGACAGTGTTAGTCAAAACAAGACAGTGTCAGTCATTATAATTCCACACCACATACTCCAAGCTGATTGTACTATTAAAACGAAAGTTTAATTGATCCTGTCTCTTCCAGAAAAATGTTGCTTAATTTTTAGTGTCTTGATTTATTTTGCTTTGTATGCTATATGCTTTTTTGCCAGTCACTATCGAAAACTGAAGAGAAAGAAAGGGCCTGTTAAACCTTTCACCTAAAGATAATTTTCATGTGATTTAATGTATACTATATTTGATAACATGGTAAAAAAAAAAGTGTTGCTTATCTTATAAGTGAAAAATTGCTAACATAAAATTCATTAAATTATGTATTAGATAATAAAGAGGCAAATGTCATATTGATCTGCATAATTCACCCATCACTTTCAGTAGAGATTTTCTTCTCACAGCGTTTGGCCAGAAGAAATGAAATTTTACCAGGCTTACTAGTTGTTTTTCCACTAAAAACAAAAGGAGGAAATTATAGGATAAATTATTGTTTGCCCCCACTACTAGGAGGATCCTGGTGATCAAGGAGTCTTCGGCAGTATCTCTGAATACTAGATAAGAGTATTAACTGAGCCACCATAAGAATACTTCCTTGTATTTTGCACAAAAATACATACTCTCTTCAGTTTCTTTTGTCAGATCTGCACTAAAGTTCACACTGTTGATGGAAATGTAAGGAAAATTATGTGGGTTTTTTTATATAAACAGAAGTATATGCAAGGTGGGCGTAGTGAAATATATGAGCAAATATGAAACATAAAGCATGAATTACAGTATAGAAAGAGTTTCTCAATTATTTTAGTTTTGAATTATCTGATTGTGATAAATTTGACATTCTGTTTAGAATAAAATTTTAAAAAGAAGAGTATATTGAAAATTACAAAGATAAAAAAATCTATGACTCCACTTGAGGTATTTGACAGTTATTAGCATGTTAAAATTTACACAAAGCTGGTATGATCAGAAATGTTTCTAGTGTGTAATTATTAGGAAAATAAATGTCTCACAAGGTTCAGTGTCTTGCCAGATGAGCATTCCTTTGACCTAGGACCCTAAAAGTGATCTAGTGTCTTACAGGAAACATGTGGTAGTCAGTCTTATTGCTTTTACCACTATGCATTGCACTGCAGAGCTACAACCATAAGCATCTGATGTTTATAGGAGGGTTTATTGTTATTTCCAGAAAATGAACAGTATTCATTGCTGACCTCCCAGAATTCATTTTTGACAAAGCTGAAGGAAGAGTGCTGCATGTTAGCCAGGAAACTGGAACAAATCTCTCAGAAAAGCAGGTGGGTAATATTATTTATGCAGTACTTTCAGAGCACTGTTTATGTGAATGCTATAATTTTTTTCCCTAAAGGACAGCATTTCCACTATTTTATAGTCTAATGTCAAAATTAGATAGGTATTGACATATTTCCTGTAAAAAACATTTTCTCTCTGAAAATTTTCTTAATTGTCCATATAGACACCTCGGTGTTTTTTTCATAATTAGGTGTACATACTATTATTTGACCTTTTTAATGTTCAGAATTGAAAACTATAAAATGTTAGAACACAAGGGTCAAAATGGCAATTATTCTAATAAAACATACTGGTGAGTCAAGCAGTTCTAAAGTTTTACTTTAATACAGCCAACATGTTTTAGTCTATTATAGTTCTCCACGAACACATAAAAGCTATCTTTAAGTCAAATGGCAATAAATAAAATATGTATGTATAAAAGTTAAAGTAGATGACACTTTGAAATAAACCAAAATCATCTTTTCTCCTAAAATTGTTTTATTTTAATAGAACCATCATTCTTTTTATAGGTTTATGCTCTTTTATAAATCCATTGATTGAGATCTTAATGAATTTTTTCTGTACATTTTTCAATCATATTATCACAATAAATGAATTATTTCTATTCTAAATTCTGAGAAGCCTGAATTCTCATCTTAGCTCTGACAGGAACTGTGTAATCTTAGACAAATTTATTTGCCCTGTTTGAACTGTGGTTTCCTCTTGCAAATGAATGATGTTGAACAGAATCGCTTTGACTTGAACTCAAAGGAAATCATTCACTTAACTAGCTAAAGTATCAGTTACAATATAACCTAATGGGAAAATAGTATACCTTCTCTTTTATATTGTTTTGAAACTCACTTATATTATCAAACAGCAAGCAGTAGGTCTCAACAAACCAACTACTGGCTTAGGTATGTCATTCAGAATGAATTTCTAGGAGGATCAGAGCATATCTAATCACTCTGAGTCCCATCTTGGGTTCCTGCATCAATAATCTGGCCTAGTTTGTGGAATCCCCATCCCTGAATCTTTTGAAAAATCAGAGCGCTTGTGAATCCAATTCATTCTGCTTACAGGAAGGCAGAAACTCCTATAACCACCCAGAATGTGCTCTAAGCATGCACCTTCTTAGCAAATACTAATTAGATATCTTATTTGGGAAGGGAAAAGGCTCAGAGTACCAAAATACCCAGTATTTCCAGGAAATTTGACAAGGAAACCCAAATAATTATGCCCTGGAGGAGACCCTCATATCAACAGGAAGTATTCTAACTAGAAATTTTTTATTTACTTCACATAGATACAAACAAACACATTAATAATTTAAGAAAAACTTGGGCCTTAAAAGAGTTTGTTATCTTAAGATTGCTTTGGGATTGATTACTGATTAATTATCTTGCTGTCTAATTCAGGTATAATTCAGGAAATTGAAGTATATAAAAGAGAAAGAGAATCTATATGCTTGCTTTATATTATTTAATTCTCACAACAGCTTGAGACATGAATTATCTTCTTTTATGGATGGGGAAAGCAATACTCAGAGCATTTAAAAAGCTAATAAGTAGGCACACTAGAATTCTAACTTAGATATTTCTGGTTCCAAAGCCTGTACCTTTCATAAGAATAATATCTTACATCCACCACAAAAGAAAATCCAGACCAAAGTAATTATGATGGGAAAGTTTAGGAGGGAAAAATTAATCTTTAAATTTCCATGGAGCATACTTGCGTATGTGAGGGTTAACTGTGAGCCTGGGTTAACCTGTGCCATGTGCTCTAAGGCCTTCTTTTCCCTGCTCTAGGTCTAGCAGTTTACCCTGGTCTTGTGAACTTGAACCTCAGCCTCTCTTCTCTTCAACTCCTCTCACTTCTGTTTCTAGCTCCTGACCACTGCTTTGTCAATTGAATGTGTTCCTTTATGTCTGATACAGAGCTGGTGCTGTGCTGTGCTTAGTCGCTCAGTCGTGTCTGACTCTTTGCGACCCCATGGACGGTAGCCTGCCAGGCTCCTCTGTCCATGGGGATTCTCCAGGCAAGAGTACTGGATTGAGTTGCCATGTCCTGCTCCAGGGGATCTTCCCAGCCCAGGGATCAAACCCAGGTCTCCTGCATTGCAGGGCTTAGATTCTTTACCATCTGACCTGGTACCCAATACATATTGAATGAATGAATGAAACAAACAAGCATGGTGTTACCCTCTGTATCATGATCTGACTCTGGTTCCACACTATTTCTTTTTTGATGATGGGCAGTGTGCAGTAAAAAAAAAAAAACACTTTGGAATTCAGAAAGAATAAGGTTTGAATCTTGCTTTGCCACTTAGCTTCATAACCTTGGGTCCCTGGCTTAATTTCTCCAAACCTCAGCTTCTCCATTTGTAAAAACCTCTTAAAAACTATGATACAGGATTTTGGTGGGAATTAGAAATTTAGAGAGGGAGATATAGGTATACATATAACACCTAACACCATGCTTGACACATAAAAGTATACAGTAGGTGCTATTGCTGTCACTGATGGCATCATTTTAAGGGTCTTGACTGGCAATGAGGATATCCCTTCACTAGCAATTATTGTCTTTGCCAGGGTCTGAGTGCCATAATTTGCTGACAGACATAAAGTCTGTACCACAATGGAAAACCTTTTTGAAGGCAATGCAGGATCAGGAAATTGTGATCAGATTTGGTTGTGTTTCAGGTCCTGCTCTGGACTTTGTCTTGTAAGTCTAAAGAGTTAAAATACGCATCTACTGTAACTTTATATGTTGATTCCAAACTAAAACCTAGCAAATAATAAAAACTAAATAAGTTGTAACTTATTATCATTACAATGATATAAAATGTATAAAATTTACAAAATATATGTTTTGTGTGTCTCACAAGAAATTAGTAGATAGGATCAGTTGTGTTTGGGGGTTTCTTATTTGTTTGTTTACTCTTAATTTCTCATCTCACTCTGGGTTCCTACATGAAAGACACTCCATTTTTTGATACTATCTTTGTTTTGAAAACATCTATAAACTTGTAGGGCTCTGAGTATTTCTTTTAAAATAAAACTATGAATTTATGAAGCCCTGTAGAAGCTCTCCAGGAGTGAGCCTCTATTTACCGTCTGCTAAACTTTTGGGATAAATAGTCCCTGCCCTGTGCTTTGAGATGAGGAAATCTTGAAGTTTTTTGACTTTTCTAAGCTGTTGTCATTGTGGAAGTGCCATCTCCAAAATCATTATTTAAACCATAGGCTAATTTTAATCCAGCTTTTCCTCAGAGTACCACAGTAAAACTTTTTCCTGAAAGTAAGTGTATTTATTTCATGTTGACGAACAATTTAAACATTTATTTTGGTCTAAGAATTTTATGTTATTCAAAATCCCATGCTAAATATATGGATTCATGCCATTTATTTAAGCCTTTTTTTTTTTTTTTAAAATCATAGATCTAGTCCTTTGACTAGAGCCCCTGAAGAATCACTGGGTTAGCTGACAATGCAGGGGAACCACTCCCAGACACTCTTACTCTTTACCCCATCCACATGCTAAGCTGCTTTGTGAAAGTGTTTAGAAATGGTTCCTCCGCCTGTGTGTATGTTATATGTGTTTTCTCCCAAGTAGACGTAAGTCGCATTATGGCTGTGCTTATTGCTTCTGCTGTCTGCAAGTCCTCCACAGTGACGAACCAGTGCTTCCTACACAGTATGCCTTCCACACTGCTCGAGTGGTGTCTGTAACCCCAGGTTTTGTGAATGGCACATCTCATTTTAAAGCTAAAAGTGAACCGCCAATTTCATGCATTTTATGTAGCTTGTTTTTGACCATCAGACAAGAGCAGTAATTCCTTTTTGCTTTTAATTGGCACCAGGCAGACATTCTGGCTGATTTTAGATGAAACTCACATAAACTTTAGCTCCCTTTGTCTTTATTCCCCAGGACTCTGAGAGCTTATTACAGTGATAGGCTTGTTTTCGAAGTTGGTACATGGAGATATTTAAATATCTTTGGTGCAACTGTGATTTTTTTTTTTCCTATTAAAATGAAGGATGTGTTCCCTCTCCCAAAGCGCTTAGATGAATCAGCACTGAAATGTTTGCAGTGCAGTTTGCAGTGAAATCTAAAACATGCCTTGGGAAGAGCTCAGAAAGGTTGGGCACCGGCTAGAAGGGACCCTCTGCCAGCTGCAGACTGGGGATCCAGCATGTGCTAGGTTTTCACCTCTCAACACTTTTGCCCCATTGAACAGAATAGGACATAGAGCATAGAACTGGGGTCTACGCGGTTTTGCTTCTCTTTCTTTTCTATCATTGTCACTTTCTGGGTTGCTAGGCTTGTGGATTGATGTCTAACAGTACCCATTGTGTATTTGTGACTTGCGTTTTGTAATTAAGAGGAACAATGGGAGTCCATTGGGTCTCGTTATATATAATGGTTGGTTTAATTTGTTTCACTTCTATCTTGTTAATTGTAAATTGATCATTAAGATTTGAATTCTAATCTGTCACCAGGGTTGTGGGTTTTGAGGCTAGAGCAATGATCGTGGTTTTAATCACTGATGATGAGAAACAAATTTTACAATTTTGGTACATATTGCAGTTCATATATTTTAACACTGTATTTTATGGTGTTATAAATATTGTTAAATGACTTTTAGTGTAGTTTTACTGTGTGGACTATAATGTATAAATTATATTACTGTTTTGGCAACAGTAGGTATCCAACTGTGTGAGTTTAATTGAAGTAAAGAGCACACACCCGGTTGAACTATTTTTTTTTTTTCCTGTGCATGTTTAGATGATGGTAGTTTGGGATGCTACAAAAATTATATTATACAGGAAGAAACTGATATTGGCCTCTGCTAATTATTACCAAAAGTTGAATGAGTCTCTAAAAGAATAAAAAATTAAGGGGTCATGTTTTTCCTTAAAAAGCAATCACTGTAATACTAATTATAGTAGTAAAATATTATACTTCATGCAAATGTAATTACACAATATAACTGCTATATAAAAATGCAGAGAGAAGTTCATGCTTCCGTAAAGCCAGAAATTACCTAAATTTTCTATGAAAATGGATTAGAGTCAATTTTCTTTTTATATGACGCTAGGATAGTCATGCCACAAATGTAATCTCAAGCTAACATAGAAGTTCATAAGTTTACTCTTTAAACTTTGCAAATGGCTAGTTCTTTCAATATATCATGGACTAAAGACAGATAAAAGATAATGAACATATACATGTACCAAATTTTTATTGAACATTGGAAGTTGGTAGGCAAATTACTACCATAAACAAACAGAAAAACATACACATAAAATATGCAAAGGAGAAAAATACTATAGAAATAAAATACCTGATAGTAATATGTATTTTACTATTAACATCTATATTTTTGAAATTATATACATAAGATAAACTCAATATCAGGCATTTATTTTCCTGTGACATTACCATCCAGCTAACTATTGTTAACTTTGGACATATTGCTTTTCAGTCCTTTTCCATGTGTAGGTATATGTGTATGTTACCATACATTTATACTGTGACATCATAGTTTGTATGTGTGTGTGTGTGTCTGTGTGTATAGTTGCATCTTGCTTTTTTATTTAATAATATCTAATGTAGAGTTTTCTATATCAGTAAATACTGTGAAAACATAATTTTAACTGAATCATTTGGGTGCATAGTAATTCATCAGAATTTTAAACTATTTTTAAATGTAATGAATAATCTAATAATAATTTTATACCTAAATCTGAATTTTTTCATGATCTTTTTAGTTGAGATGTCTGAAAGGAGGATTGCTGGTCCAAGACTATGCACCCTTTTAAGGCTGTTAACATGTATGACTTTGCTTAAGTACTACACTAAATTCTGCTCAGTATATCTATGTGCATACAGTACGTGACAAAAAGAAGAGAGATTTTGTGGGTGGGGCAACCCCTTTAGAGTTGGCCAGAACAGTGTTTGTGTCTGGGCTTTGCTAATAACCATTTGGGTGACCTCAGGCAAATCATTAAATCTCATATTTACCCCACAGAGAAAAGGGAATAAACAGTTACCTTGTAGGATTAATTGAGATCATAATGTGAAGGATGAATTCCACAACCTGGTATAGTATAGGCATATAATAAATGTTTCACTTTTATTAAAGCCAAATTTATCTGCTTTTATTAGGCATTTCTTTGAATAATAGGGAAATTGAATATTTTCTAAATATTTATAGACCATTTATGTTTATTCTTCTGTGAATATTTTTCATATCCCTTGTACTTTTTTAATTGGAATTTTGATGAAGAGTGGGGAATAGTGATTTATTACATAATGCTTCTAATATTCATTCATCTCATTTTTTACATCCCCCTTTTCTTTAATTTTGAAAAATTTGTCCCCAGTTCTTTTTGTTTCTTATGAACCTTTTCAGAATCAAAGTGACTTTATTTTTTGTCTTAAATACATGTTCATTGTAAAAATTCAGAAAATAAAGAAAAGGGAAAAAAGAGAAATTTCTAATCTGGACACCAAGAGATTTGTTTTTATTTTATAAGATAGAATTACTTTATGCTGATTTTTAATATTTTCCTTTTTTACCAATATGTCATGTTTTAAGTCAATATATAACACCAGTAGATAGCCTTATTATCAGAATAGCATCTTGATAGTTCTTTTTTCATGTAATGTAACTAATCATCTGTTGATACATTTCTAGGTTAAGTTTTATTATATTAGGTTGCATAACAAGGTTGCTTCTAGAAACAGTGTTACAAGGAACATTCTCATGAAAACATGGTATTTTGTTGTGTATGAAAGCTTTGTATTTTTATACTGTAAAATCTTTGCTTCCTTCCTGATTTTTCTTTTAGTGACTGTTTTGTTTTTTTTTTCTGGGGAAGTACCTGAGAATAGATAAACATTCTTCTGCATTTTTTTTCTAATCTGGTGTAAGAGTATTTTTGGTCCTTTAGAAATTTTAGTGCATAGTGCATATTGTGATAGAAAATGCTAACCTTGGAAGAATACTAAATTAACAGCTTTATATAACTGCTCCTAAATTCTTTTATATTGCATGTGATTTTGAAAGGAGAGACAAGTGGTTATTTACTTATTTAGACGTTTCAAATATAAGTAAATTGTTATTAGAAAAAGTAAATGTAGACTAAGTTCCTGATCGGAGCTTGAAAATGAGATAATCCTTGCCCTCATGCGTAATCTAGCAAGAAGGATGAGGTACAGAGCACATGTCACGGGAATAAATTATAAGTTAATGTATGCTAGAGGTTTCAAAAAGCATGCTGACATATTGAGAACTGCAAGTATTAATCAGAACAAGCTTCTTTTGCAATGAAACTTGAACCAAATAAAAACAAAATGAGAAATGAATTGGACTAAAGTGAGAAATTGCTTTTTGCCTTGCGAAGTAGTTTGGTCCTTGAGGTAAACTCCCTTAGCAAATCCCAGTCTCTTCCAGGAAAAAAAAATTAAAAAGGCTATTGCTCCTAATGGAGGAATTCTTTCTTTGGAGGGAAGTAATTTTACATCAAGTGTCTTATGGGTTGGCCAAGTTTGTTTGGGTTTTTCCAAGCGAGCCTTTTGGCCAACTCAATATTTAAACTTCAAGAAACAAACCAGTTGTTAACTACTCGTATTTTAATATGCAAGAGTTTTAAGCTTTCAGTTCTAACCTATGAGGCAGTGCAGTATGAGGAAACGGTGGAGTGAGAAGTAATGTTTAATTAAAGCAAGGCAAGGATATAATTTTTCTTGGATAGATATTTTTCTTATCTTCAAATTTTGAGACTTGAAATAGCCATCCAAGACACGGAAGAGGTAGCATATTTCCTGACAGACATCAACCGTCATCAAAGTAGATATCTGTAATCCCAAATGAAATTGGTGAAGACTGAAAGAAAATTGTGGGAATGGTACCTGACCTAGCAAATGGAGGAAGAGGAATCTTAAATGTCTGCAGACAAGGTTACTTGTTTGTGAGGCAAGCTGTTCTGCTCTGAGGATCCCAGAAATCCTTAGAAGGCAGGAGTGGAACATAGGACTGAAACCAAAGTTGACAGTTCTACCCTCCACCCCATGCAGCCAGGGGACCATCATTCCTCTACCCAGAAAACTATGGGCTTCCTCTCTGAAGAGATTAAACCAGCACGCACTGGTTTAAATAGCTATACTGAAGTTAGAATAGAGGAATTAATTGAAAGTCTACATTTTGAAGGAGACTTGGGTTTGATCTCTGAGTGGGGACGATCCCCTGGAGTAGGAAATGGCAACCCACTCCAGTATTCTTACCTAGAGAATCCCATGGACAGAGGAGCCTGGGGGCCCACAGTCCGTGTGGTCTCAAAGCATCTGACAAGACTGACTGATTGATTACATACAAGCATGCGTGCACTACATTCTGAAAGGTGAGAACACCACCCCTCTATTTCCAATCAGCTCCTAGACCACTGATGGTTAGTGTTGTACACAGCAAGCAAAAAACTGGAGAATCCTTCCTTTGAGAAACAGAATGGCCACAGGGGAAAGAATTACAGATACTGATACTATTATGAATCTCCAATCAGAAAAGATGGCTCCCCACTCAATCACTCCACACTAAAGCCTATTCATTTAGGGAAAATATGTACGTATATCCATGTATGCTCAGTTGTGTTCAACTCTTTGCGACCCCATAGACTGTAGCCCATTAGGCACCTTTGTCCATGGAATTTTCCAGGTAAGAATACTGGAGTGGGTTGCCATTTCCTTCTGCAGGAGGTCTTCCCAACCCAGAGATTGAACTCGTGTCTTCTGTGTCTCCTGCATTGGCAGGCAGATTCTTTACCACTCGTGCCACTTGGGAAGCCCCATATAAACGTACACATGTATAATCATAGTATACTCCTTAGATAACAAGGACCAATATTTATGTAGTTGTTATAACATAAAACTGATACTGATTTAACTACAACTGAAATAGTAATTACATTGACAGTCTAGACATAGGGTCAGGGAGCAGAGAACCACCATTTTTAAAAACTATATTATTTTAATGTTGTTCTATTAAATTAGTTATGTCAATTAAAAGAAACAACTCTTTTTCATAGAAATTAGGCCTGGGGTTGTTCCTGTAACAGCATGATAGCGTGCCTGTAACAGATACTCAGTAAATATTTGGTAACTTAATAGTCGTCTTTTAAAAAATGGGATTTGATTATCATTTTTGCCTTGTTCCTTGAAAAATCTCTCTATTAGAGAAAGTTGTTATTCTTTTATGTGCTACCACTTGAGTTTTTGCAGTGTGCATATTCTTCTACTAGACATTTCGTAATTTCTGCAATATTTTATTTTACATAAAATAATTTTATTGACACATGTTTAAGTGTAGAGTTCAAGGAAATGATGAGGTTATACAATAAAAACATGCTCTGGTAATAAAAACCTTTAACATCTGTTATTTCTGTTTACATCTCTTTAGATCCGAAATAGCTCAGCTCAGTCAAGAAAAGATGTATACATATGACAAACTGGAAAAGTTACAGAGAAGAAATGATGAATTAGAGGAACAGTGTGTCCAACATGGGAGACTACATGAGATAATGAAGCAAAGGTAATAAATACTTTATCATCAACTGATGCGCCACACAGTGAATGTGTTTGCTTCAAAAACAGAATGGGAATTGCGCTGGAATAAATAGAATTCATGATTACTGTGGTACTCAAGGAGCATGCCCAAAATCTAGTACGTAATATATATATATTTTTTTTCAATTTAAGTTGTTCTTATTATACACAGAGAGGAGAGCATGTTCCCTCTTTACTATTCTCTAAAGACACAGAAGTATATTTAATATAGAATACTGTAGGAAAACTGTGTACCTTTAAGGTGGAAGTTGGTAAAGTAATATGCAGAAATTTCAAAATTTCTCTTCTAGAAATTAGGTTTTGTATGTTTTTTGTAAGATAAAGCACGTAATAGCCTAAGAAAATTAGATGTCTTAATCAGAGGTAGTTGTTATTGTTGTTTAGTCACTAAGTTGTGTCCAAATCTTTTGCGACCCCATGGACTTAGCCCACCGGGCTCCTCTGTACATGGAATTTCCAAGGTAAGAACACTGGAGCAGATTGCCTTTTCATTCTCCAGGGGATCTTCTTGACCTCAGGATCAAACCCACATCTTCTGCATTGGCAGGCAGATTCTTTACTACTGAACTACCAGGAAAGCAAATATATATTTATTTCAAATAAAATGTTTTTACTTAAAATTCCCCTCTTAATTATATTATGTAAAATAATGAAATAATTTAAAATTTTCTAAGGGGTTTCATAAAACTACATACTTCTGTGAAGGGGATTTTTAGAATCAAAATAAATCTGGAGATACTAAAGCAGACACAGAGGCAATGTAGGTGTCCTGAGTGTAGAGGAAGTTTGGGACCTCAAGCATTGTTCAGGAATTAATTTTGGACAGGAAAGAGTTACTTCCTACACTGCTGTATGTGTGGTTGAAAAGAGCATATGAACTGTTGAGTGCAGGTTTATGGATATGGTGCTGGTAGAGTAAGCTGAGGCCAGAATTTGATGTGTATTTATTCGTCAACAGTTTTGTACCAAGTCACTGTAGTTGGCCAGGGGATAGAAAAATAAAAAGCGTCTTCATGTCTGCCTCTTTCCCATAGCTGCAAGCTCCCCCTCTGTTTGGGTTGGTCAAGGCTATATGAGCCCAGAGTCCAGGGCAGCTGTGATACCACATGCCATCTGGGGGAGGTGACTTGTGGCTGCTCTCTACCTCCTGAAACCCCAGAAGCAAAAAGGAGGGATGTCCTGGGGGACAGCCACCCTTGGCAGCCTGAGCAGGAGTTGGTTGCCTGAAGGGTTGTTTTCATTTGTTTGTTTTGATCTCCCGTTTTCTTGGTTTTGCATAATTCAAAAGTTTGTTGATATTAAATCTGGGATGTATAGTGATCAAACTTGCCCCATTCCCGAGGTAATTTCTTGACTTGATCTTTCCTCATTAAGAAGAGTAATCAAAATATACCCCAAAGTTCCCTGGCTAGTGATGGTCAGAGGAACTGACTGAAAATTATAGGTCATTTCTGCAGTTCTTATGGACAGTGTCAAAATCTGTTAAGTGAATGTTTTAGAAGTACTTCAGGGTGGGTTTTAGAAGTCAGGACAGCTTACTGAAAATGCCGATGCGTATTTCATGGGCCTCCAGGCCTCGCAGGGCCCCTGTGATGCCGCACAAGCACTCGTAGTTTGACTTCCCATGATCTGGGCGAAGGACGTTTAGTTCACATTGCATTACCAGTGTTGCACTGATGTCATCTTGCTCTTCAAATACTGCTCTTCTTAGTTTTAGCTATAAAATAGTCTCAGTTTAGTTTCACGATAATTTATTTCACTAGTGGTGAGTTGTTTGCTAACCTCTTATAATGCAATACTTCATATTTGCAACAGCAGTGTATTATTTTCTCAAGAAATATGTTTCATGTCCTGTATGAGTTGTAATTCAGAAGTGAATCATCCTTCCTGTCTTTTGCTAAAGCAAATGTATGTATAATCCCCACCTTCTATCTGTCCGTCACCACCACCAGTTTTCTTTAAGTACTCCTTTGGTGATGAACTGCTTGTGAATCTGTGTGTTTAGATAACTGACAACGTACTTTTAAAAGTAAATTAGCATAATTGATGTGTTATTTTAGATTTATATGCCATTATTTTATAATATCAAATTGTAATCACTGGTATGTAGTCCATATGTTGCTAGGCAAGAAGCTCATCTCAACCCTGTTTTGAAATGTTTCTTTGTTATCACTAGCTTTCATTTTGCTAGACCATGGATTAGGTAGCCTGCCTCCCCTAACGGGTCTAAAGACAAACAATCTGAGAGTATTATGTAGAGGGAAAAAGGAAGCTACACAAACCAGAAACAGCTTAGAAAGCATGACCCTTCCCCACCCCCCAGATTGTACCAAATTTATGTCAACTGGGGTTAGCAAGCAATTTCTTTAAAATCCAATTATTCTATGCATTACTGGCAAATCCCTAAGAGGAATGGAAGGCATTTTCAGTTACATTTTATTGGGAAGACCTGAAATCAGATGCTTTCCTCCCAGTAACAGAGGACGTTCTAGCTATAGAAGTTAGATTTTGATCTGAGGGTAAATAAATTATATAAAGCAGGCTGTGCAGTTGCTATAGCTAGAACAAAGCAGACAGTATCTTAACTGATCACCTGGGAGAAAATTAAATGAGAAATAAACCCAAAAAAAGAGAAGGAGGGAAATGTCAGACTTTTTGGTATAATTAATGCTTCTTCTTAGAATAGGCCCAATATCCAAGGAAAGGGAAAATACTCTTTCACTTATTTGTGTGTGCATGCATCTGACTCTTTGCAACCCTTAGGACTGTAACCTGCCAGGCTCCTCTGTCCATGGGATTTTTCAGGCAAAAATAGAGTATGGTTCAGTCATTTCCAGCTTTTTGTGACCCGTGGACTGTAGCCTGCCAGACTCCTCTGTCCATGGGATTCTCCAGGGAGGAGCACTGGAGTGGGTTGTCAAATATTTATTGAGTGCTTATTGTATAGCAGTGATGTGCTTGGATAAATCTGCTTGTCCTGAAGACATCCTGCCCTTATGGAGCTTCCATTCGTTTAAGTTCCATTCTGGTTCTAGTCCTATGCTTTTTAAGACCTAAAGCTGAAATTAGAGAGATGGTATTGTTGACCTAAAACAATAAAACAGCCAGTTATTTTACTAACAGAATAGGTTAATTTGAGAACAGCAAGGATATACAGTTCAGGACATGTAATCTGTAGTGCACCACAGGCAAGTCCAAATAACAAAGGAGAAGAATGTTCTTTTCTAGAAGAGGAGTTGGTGGAGCTGTTATTAAAGAAAGAGTTCATTGGAGGAAACTGGGAATTTGAAGCAGTGGCTTTTCATTGGCTGAGTTGTGAGTCTCTAAAGGGCCAGGTTGTAGCCTGGCAAGGAGTTTTTTTGTTTGTTTGTTTCTCTTGCTGGGTTAAAGTAGTAACCTTCTACCTGTTGGAGATACAAAGTATGTCTTTTCCTCTTGGGTTTGGGCCTGACTTGGAGTGGTAGGGCTTGAGAGTTCCCCCTACTGGCCTCCAACTCCATTTTAAATAAGATTTCTATTGACTAATTTTCACAGTATGTACAGTGGTTAAGAGCATGCACCCTAGGCTTTCTTCCTAGATGTGAGGTCAAAAGCAAATTCCTTAAATCATAAATTTAATCTTTCTTATTTCCTCACTGTATCACTTTCATTATCTGAAAAATGCTACCTTATAAGGCTGTGATAATGGCCTAAAACAACCCCTGAAAACTCTTTGGAACAGTGTCTGTGTCCACAGCAAATGTTTCCCACTATGAATCAGTCAGCATTCTTCATTCAGCGTGCTTACCAACTCCTTCACATATACCCCAGGTTCTGTTCTAGATTTTGGACTTCCAACAAAAACTTGAGAGGCAAAAATTCTAGAAGGTAGTTTATTTACATTATGGGTTAAATAGGCTATTGTGAAACCAGTGTGTAAAACAAAATACCATGTTTACATGATGTTATTTCTAAGGATAAATGCCTTCTGAGTTTTCAACAGCTGATTTATAGAACAACATTTCAGATCATACTGTGATATGCCTATGATATTCTAAGTGTTTGTGAGCATATCAATGTATGTGTGTGTTTGTTTGAAAAAAAAAGAATGCATTTCCATGCTTAAGATCTCTAAAAATTTCTTCCAGATATCCAATGTAAGCCTCTCTGAGTCAGTTCCTTCTTTAAAGCCAAATTTATCATTTTGGTTTTATCTTTTAGGTAGATTGAGAACTTTTGATTAGCATTTTTGTTATCCTAACTCTTATGATTTAAATTGTAATTTATGCTTTCAAGTTAAATATGATTCATTTTTTATTTCTGTGGTCCCATTTGTTGTATTGCTTTTTAAACTTCCAGTAATTTTGAATTTTGTATATTCAATGTGAAAGCTTAAACTCGATTGCTTGGTTTGTGCTGTAGTTTGTATTTTCTAGCTTATTAATATATCCCTGTATTTATTAACATTTATTAAGCATTGAGCATACAAAGGCTATGGTATAGTCAATAAAGCAGAAATAGATGTTTTTCTGGAATTCTCTTGCTTTTTCTATGATCCAGCAGATGTTGGCAATTTGATCTCTGGTGCCTCTGCCTTTTCTAAAACCAGCTTGAACATCTGGAAGTTCATGGTTCATGTATTGCTGAAGCCTGGCTTGGAGAATTTTAAGCATTACTTTACTAGTATGTGAGATGACTGCAATTGTGCGGTAGTTTGCGCATTCTTTGGCATTGCCTTTGTTTGGGATTGGAATGAAAACTGACCTTTTCCAGTCCTGTGGCTACTGCTGAGTTTTCCAAATTTTCTGGCGTATTCAGTGCAGCACTTTCACAGCATCATCTTTCAGGATTTGAAATAGCTCATTGGAATTCCATCATCTCCACTAGCTTTGTTTGTAGTGGTGTTTCCTAAGGCCACTTGACTTCACATTCCAGGATGCCTGGCTCTAGGGGAGTGATCATACCATCATGGTTATCTGGGTCATGAAGATCTTTTTTGTACAATTCTGTGTATTCTTGCCACCTCTTCTTAATATCTTCTGCTTCTTTTAGGTCCATACCATTTCTGTCCTTTATCGAGCCCATCTTTGCATGAAATGTTCCCTTGGTATCTAATTTTCTTGAAGAGATGTCTAGTCTTTCCCATTCTATTGTTTCCCCCTATTTCTTTGAATTGATCGCTGAGGAAGGCTTTCTTATCTCTCCTTGCTATTTTTTGGAACTCACATTCAAATGGATATATCTTTCCTTTTCGCTTCCCTTCTTTTCACAGCTATTTGTAAGGCCTCCTCAGACAGCCATTTTGCTTTTTTGCATTTCTTTTTCTTGGAGATGGTCTTGATCCCTGTCTCCTGTACAATGTCACGAACCTCCATCCATAGTTCATCAGGCACTCTGTCGATCAGATCTAGTCCCTTAAATCTATTTCTCACTTCCACTGTATAGTCATAAGGGATTTGATTTAGGTCATACCTGAATGGTCTAGTGGTTTTCTCCACTTTCTTCAATTTCAGTCTGAATTTGGCAATAAGGAGTTCATGGTCTGAGCCACAGTCAGCACATGGTCTTGTTTCTGCTGACTGTATAGAGCTTCTCCATCTTTGGCTGAAAAGAATATAATCAATCTGATTTCGCTGTCGACCATCTGGTGATATCCACGTGTAGAATCTTCTCTTGTGGAAAATTCTGAAAGAGATGGGCCTACCAGACCACATGACCTACCTCTTGAGAAACCTGTATGCAGGTCAGGAAGCAACAGTTAGAACTGGACATGGAACAACAGACTGGTTCCAAATAGGAAAAGGAATACGTCAAGGCTATATATTGTCACCCTGCGTATTTAACTTTTATGCAGAGTACATCATGAAAAATGCTGGGCTGGAGGAAGCACAAGCTGGAATCAAGATTGCCCGGAGAAATATCAATAACCTCAGATATGCAGATGACACCACCCTTATGACAGAAAGTGAAGAGGAACTCAAAAGCCTCTTGATGAAAGTGAAAGAGGAGAGTGAAAAAGTTGGTTTAAAGCTCAACATTCAGAAAGCTAACATCATGGCGTCTGGTCCCATCACTTCATGGCAAATAGATGGGGAAACAGTGGCTGACTTTATTTTTTCTGGGCTCCTAAATCACTGCAGATGGTGATTGCAGCAATGAAATTAAAATATGCTTACTCCTTGGAAGTAAACTTATAACCAACCTAGGCAGCATATTAAAAAGCAGAGACATTACTTTGTCAACAAAGGTCCGTCTATTCAAGGCTGTGGTTTTTCCAGTGGTCATGTATGGATGTGAAAGTTGGACTATAAAGAAAGCTGAACACCAAAGAATTGATGCTTTTGAAGTGTGGTGCTGGAGAAGACTCTTGAGAGTCCTTGGACTGCAAGGAGATCCAACCAGTCCATTCTAAAGGAGATCAGTCCTGGTTGTTCATTGGAAGGACTGATGCTAAAGCTGAAATTCCAATACTTTGGCCACCTCATGCGAAGAGTTGACTCATTGGAATAGACTCTGATGCTGGGAGGGATTGGAGGCAGGAGGAGAAGGGGACGATGGAGGATGAGATGGTTGGATGGCATCACCAACTCGATGGACATGGGTTTGGGTGGACTCCGGGAGTTGGTGATGGACAGGGAGGCCTGTCATTTTGTGGCTCATGGGGTCGCAAAGAGTTGGACGCGACTGAGTGACTGAACTGAACTGAACTGAGCATACAAAAGAAAAAAGTCATGATCTCTACCCTTAAGGAGTTTTCAGTTCTGCCAGGAGCATAAGGTAATCACAGGGGTGTAACATACTATGATGAGAGTAAATCAGGATGTTCTGGGTCACACCAGACTGGCAGCCAATTCAGGTTTAGAAACCCTTGTACAATTCCTTAGAGAAATAATACCTAACTGAATCCTGAGAAGTAGAAGTAATCTTAACAGAGAAAAAGGAATAACTGTTTGAAGGTCCTGAGAGTCAGCGTAGACATGGCCTCTTCAATAGCTTCACGATGGCTTTAAAAAGGGAGATTGACAGTAGACGAGGCAGAGACAGTGCGCAGGAGTTAGGTCTTCCCATTCCAGTTTTTCTCTCTCCCTTTTCCGGGATTCTAGTTATACCTTTCTTGGGTCATTTGATGTCCCATAGCTCTTAGATGCACCATTCTAATCTCTTCTCTGCCCACACTACCCCCTGCCTACCCCCCCCCCACAACTCCTTTCTCTCTTCTTTGTGTTTAGTTTGGATAATGTCCATTGGCCAGTCTCAGACTTCATGATTTTCCTTCCCTGTGTTGAATCCATGCTGTTCATAGGCCCATCAAAGAAATTTTTTATTGTTAATGCTGGGTTTTTCTTTGTTTTTATTTCTGGTCTTTTCCATATGACTCTCATTGTGGTTTTTTGATGGGCACTAGGATGAGGATGGGGTTTTCTGATGCCTCCTCGGGTGGTAATGGGGGAAGGTGGTGGTTAGTCACTAAGTTGTGTCCAACTCTTATGACCCCATGGACTATAGCCCACCAGGCTCCTCTGTCCATGGGATTCTCCAGACAAGAATACTGGAGTGGGTTGCCGTTTCCTTCTCCAGGGGATCTTCCTGACCCAGGAATCGAACCTGGGTCTCCTGCACAGCAGGCAGAGTCTTTACCAGCTGAGCTACGAGGGAAGCCCGATGCCTCCTCAGGGTCAGATGCAATTGTGTGCTTGAACTGATTGTTAAATTTTTATAAATGTGTGAGTCATCTGACATCATTCTGGTATAAATTGGCCATAGTAGAAATATTTACCTGGTAGCTCAGCAGCGGTAAAGAATCCTCCTGTAATGCAGGAGATGCAAGAGACACAGGTTCTATCCCTGGGTTGGAAGATCCCCTGGAGAAGGAAATGGCAACCCGCCCCAGTATTCTTGCTTGGAAAATCCCACAGAGGACTCAGGCGGGCTACAGTCCACAGGATTGCAAAAGAGTGAGACACGACTTAGCACATACACAGATACACACAGAGAAGTAGTCACATCACAGAAATGGGCAGACACTACAAATCAGGACTTTGTTTTCCCCCTGAGAGCTGGATTTCAAACATCTACCATCATACTGATGATGGATTTTGCTTTGGCCTGTTCCTCAGTGAAAGTTTAGCTATTCCTAGGACCAAGTAAAGAGGCTTCCACCCCCTCCCAGGAGAAGACGGCTTTTGCTTCTAATATTTCCCCGGAGGCACTGAACCCTTTCCTGGGAAGGTTTCTTTTCGCTTCCCCAGAAGCTTGAGGCTTTTGCTTCATATGAAAAACTAGAGTCTAGTATGTGGGCAGGGGGCAGGGTTTTTTCTTGTGCCCTTCTTGGTAGGGGTACATGTCTCCTCTCCTGCTGCCAGTCTTTCTTGTGAGCATCCAGTGGAAGGAAGCCTCTGGAAAAGTGCTAAAGAATGAGTGTGAACTCTTCTTGTCCTCTTGTGTCTGGAGCTCCCAGGAGTGCTAGACAACCACACTAGATGACCACCCTCTTAAGAACTGGTTAAAATGTTGCCTGCTTTCACCTTCCCTCCTTTTATAGTGGCCGTTTCTCTTCCCCATGCTCTGTCAAAGATAAAACAATTCAAGTGTTTCTGCCTCTCCTCAGAGAGGCATACTGCTTTTTGGAATTTAGTTCACCTATTTATCGTCCAACCTCAGCTCTCTGACTGGCTCGAGAATAAATATGGCTTTGTTGATTATCTGACTTTTTTCTCTCATTGTTAGGGTGGGAGTAACATTTTTTTGTGTGTCGCTTTCTGCGTATTAAGAGGGCTTCCCTGTTAGCTCAGTGGTAGAGAATCCACCTGCCAATGCAGGAGACGCAGGCTCAATCCCTGGGTCAGGAAGATCTCCTGGAAGAGGAAATGGCAACCCACTCCAGTATACTTGCCCAGAAAATCCCAAGAACAGAGGAGTTTGGAGTTTGGTGGGCTACAGTCCATGCGGTCACAAAGAGTCAGACATGACTTAGCGACTAAACAACAACATATTTAGAGAAAGTGAGACTCTCGGAAATTAGGCCTGGAAGGGTTTTTCTCTTGAGTCAAGTAAAAATGTTTGAAACTTACCCTGAGCACCGTGAGAAGGAGCTGTTAAAGGATTTTAAGCAGGTAGGAGAATGGGGTTTGGCATTTCTGTGATGTTAGCCTTTTAAACATCGTGGTATTTATCTCCTACTTGGTGAGCTAGAAGGGCCCCTTCATAGCTTTCTGCTTATCATTTCCCATCTATAGTTTGTTTCTGATTTCTGAGTTTATTGACTTTTTCACCAGTCATTTTTCTTACGTTATCAGACTACTTACATTTCTATGACTTATTATATCTTTTTATACCTGTTTTTGGATGTTTTAATTAACTGGGTAATTTCAACTATGACTTTGCCAATCCCTTCACTTCTGCTGTCCCAGAACTTGAACAAGGATTAAATGCTAGTGTATATTTTAGTTGAAACCTAGGACAGTGAGAGTGAGGGAAAGGAAGGTGAGGCATGGAAGAATGCAAAATTGTGTAAGGAGATGTTACTATACCGGCAACTGCCTTATAATAAGCCACAGAGTCACAGCCACACAGGCTGTTTCTGGGCAGGCTGTACAGAGAAACTGTTCCTCCAAATAGCTCACTGGAGGGAGGAAAGGAGAGGGAATTTATCTGCCCCACTTCCATCTCATGTTTCCCATGAGTCCAGAATTTTCCTCATGGGAGGTAATTCCCCTGTACTTCATATTACATTTATCAGTCCTTTTAGCTGTTGCTTCAGAAGTCAGATCCTAAGTTCTAGAAGTTTGCATGTCATTGGACTCTCAAGTGGCAGGAGGAACCTGAGACGTGAGTTATATGCAGTAAACCTTGGGTGGCAGAACCAAGAGGGTTCCATGAACTCAAATAACTCAATAACAGTAGGAAGGGATTGAGCCCAGGAAAGGATGGCCCTGAGAGAATCTGATATATCTGTCATGGAGAATATTAATAACATTAAATAATGTCAACCTCAAGGCCAACCCTTGAGAAAACCTTCATTATGTGCATCTCCAGTCATTTCAACTGCTTCACTTCTATTCCCTTCCAGAGCCATCGATTACCATTCACTGGTTATGAGCATTCTTGCAACCGTGTCTTCATTAAATGTCTCTCATTTCCTTTGCTTCCTTCTCCTCATGGAAACTCTACCTTGGCTTCTGCTCTCCAAGCAAGCCTAGGCATCACGTTTCCACTGGATATATAAGAGGCCCCTCAGAAAATACTGACATACAAACCAGAGACAGCTGCTCCATCCTCTCCAGGATCTTGGAGCAATTAGTATTCATTTCTACTTCTTCATGTTCTTTTATTTTCCCATTTGTGCTATAAGCTTATTGTAAGCAGGCCTCATGTCTCCTCTGGAAACGCAGCAAATTATAAGGAAAAGAACCCTGGATAAGGAGCAAAAGCTCAGAGTTTGTGGGCCAGCCATGTCACCTGACAATGTATGATCATGGCCAAGCCAAATAAATTCTCTCAGCTTCAATTTCTTCATCCATAAAATGAGGATTGAATACTATGCAGATTAGATTAGTAATGAGGATCTAATCAGAATGTAGATGTGAAAATATCTGGAAATCATAAGCACTATATAAATATAGTACAGTATTAGTATAGTCAACTGTCGTGCCTGTGTATGTATGCTCTTTGTGCCCAACTTTTTGCAACCCCATGGGCTGTAGCCTATCAGGCTCCTCTGTCCATGGAATTTTCCAGGCTAGAATATTGGAGTGGGTTGCCATTTCCTCCTCCAGGGGATCTTCCTGCCCCAGGGATCAAACCCACATCTCTTGTGTCTCCTGCATTGGCAAGCAGATTCTTTACCACTGTGCCACCTGGGGAGCCCAGTCAACTGTCTTGTAATCACAGTATTATGTTATCACAGTATTTGTTAGGTAGATGGGACTGTGATCTCTAACACAGCACTGCATTTTTGTAATAAAAGAATCTGTAGCAGAGAGGCACTGAGTAATTGAAGCATTGATCAATTCTATTAAGATAATGTTGTTCAGTCACTAACTCATGGACCGCAGTATACCAGGGTTCCCTGTTCTTCACTATCTCCCAGAGTTTGCTCAAACTCACGTCTCCGGAGTCAATGATGCCATCCAACCATCTCATCCATCTCATTGAGATAATACTCATCTCCTATTTTTTTAGAGGGGGAAACTGAGTCTCCAAGAGATTATGTGGCTTATCCACAGACACTTCGCTAATATGTTGCATCTCTAGTCTAAAAATGCAAGGTTATCTAAGCTGGAACCCATGTTTCCATCAGTGTGCTTCAGTACCTCTCCAAGTTTCCCCAGGAAGCCAGCATCTGAGCCAGCCCTGGGCTTCAGGTCTCCAGAGTCCCAGGTCACAAAAGCCCGCCGGCAGATTTCCCCATTCTAAGTCATGAGTGACAGTGTGGCATCTAAAAGTCAAAATCTCCACTGGTGGTTTTTCAGGCTCATGTGCTTTAGAAATCTCCCCAGGTTATGGCAAGACTAAATGAGCTTTTAAGAAGATTCTTAAATTACTAATAGAGCATGTGGTACATGGTGGTTAAAAACCATGCAGTTTCTGGAGCTTCTTGCCTGGATTCTAAGCCCAGACCCACCAAGGAACAGGCTGTGGATGTTAGGCAAGTTTCCTCACTTCTCAGGTGTGAAAGAAGGCAAAATAGTTCCCATTGCCTAGGGTTATTCTGAGATTGAAGTGAGCTTAGTGTCTGCTAGTCACATAGGAAACAATGTAAATTTTTACTAAATAATAAGCTCGGATTTTATTTTGCAATTCAGACTTAATAGTGTATCATCATTAACTAAAACAAAACAAAATAGAAGCACAAAATATTCATAGCAGGTCTTCCTTTAAAACAAAATAAGCTGCACTGATAGCTAGGACTGCAAAAATAGCTCGCTTTTCTCCCAGAAAACTCTGTTTTAGGCTGCTTTAGTGGAATTTTGTTCCAAGGCAGACCTTTTCCACGTGACCTGGGAGGGGCCGTCCCGACAAAGCCCATGACCTCTCAACTCAAAGAAGAACTGCTGGGTTTTCAGCTCTGACCAGCTGGGCACTTGGAGTTGAGGCTGCATTTGAAGCCCTGTAGGTAATATTCCTTTTCGTGCTCTTTTAGTTCTTTCATGTTGCTCAAAAGATCAACATCTAAAATCAATAGAACCCTAACTGTGGGATTCCGTGTTGTTTTGGACATTTCTTTGATCATTTTGAACAAAATAACTTCTAAGGTGATTACATAAGGAGTATAATGCCTTCAGTCCTTTTTAAAGTGTTTTCCTTTGTTTAGTTAAACATTTCATGAGTTGGGTTGAGGAGGGCAATTTCATGAGTTTTTTTGTTTTTTTTTTTGCCATGTATAACATGCAGACTGCTGGGGATGGAAATTTAGTAAGACTAGAGAGAAAATTTGGTTTTATAGTATCTTGATGATAGTGATATTTTCTGGGTTTTTGTTTTCTGTAGATTAATTGGTTATTAAAATTACTATTACATGAAATTGTGTGTGTGTATGTGTCTGTGGATGTCCATGTGTGTCTGTATGTGTCAATAGGGGCAGAACCATTTTCTCATTATTGCCTATGGAAAATATGCAGCAGTTTAAAAAGCATTTATTTTAAATGTATTTTGCAGAAATACAGAAAAGCAGCATTAAAGTGTCTTTTGAATCACTCATTTCCTCTTAATGCAAATTTTAATGTATATATATATGCTAGGCAAATGTCATTAAAAGAAAGGTGACATCCATGTAGCTGAAGCATTGCTGACTCTGACTGCTAAGTGAAGCTTAACCAATCCCCTGCACATGTGGGGCCAGGGGGGTGGATGGGTATTGAGGTGCCAAACGTGCAGGTCATGCTGAGTTGTTCTCTAACCAGCAGGTGCTGCTTATCTGCTACTTCTTCATCATCTTCTTCTTTGCCTGATACTGAGCTATAACTTTGGCTGTGTAGTAAGAAGTTCATCATATTATACCCAGGGGTGATTTTTATACCTAGCAACAGTGCTTCTTAAGGCTGAGGGTGTAAGAAAAAGATCTTATAAAGCTGACAGTTTTGGGCAGATATGTATCTATACCTCCAGCACAACTGGTTATAATTTTACTGTAAAAATGTTGCAGCTATCTAGGTAGCAAACTGGGTGAGGTCTGCCTATGATTGTAAGTGTGGAGTGTATTTGGCCTCATCAGTTCAGTTCAGTCACTCAGTTGTGTCCGACTCTTTGCGACCCCGTGAATCGCAGCATAGACACTAATTTATAAATGGAGAAATGTCAAGAAATGACTATGTGGCATACTGCTGAGATGTGTCTACCTACAGCCAATTTCCTGGGGCGGCCTCCTCTCAGACGTCCAAGGTTCATGTTCAAGTGTGTCTTAGCGCCTGGTGACCCAGTACTGCTAGGTTCTCTGTTGGTTCTACCTTCAGGACAAAGCCTTGATTTTTCAGGGATAACCTAATCTGTAGAAGGAAAAACATTTAAAAAGAAAAAAGTATATCCATAAAAGTCCTTTCTATTAATAGGGAAATGAGTCCTTTCTTCTCGTTTTTTTTTCAGAGAGAGAAACCAAATTACAGCCTCACTATTACAGAATCTTCTAACACTGAAAATCAACAGCTGATTTCCTCTTCATGGCAAATAGCTAACTGTTCTGGACCACTTTAGGATTAATTCTTGCAACCAAGCAGTCCCTCCTGATTTATATAAATGTTTGGCTGTGTACCTCCACAGTTAGAGCTATTAGAGTTTTTTTGCTGATTTGCTTGGCACATGTCCAGCAAAGTAGTCCATTAAAATTCAAATGCTTTCCCAATAATTGAGACAATCAATTTACATTAAACAAGACACAATTATAATTTCATGTACAATTTAAATTCTATAGAAAATAATCTGTGTGCAATAAAGAAGGACACTTATTTTGATGCAAAGGGATGTTTTTATAGTCTGCATAAACAGATCATTCATATTTTCAAAATAGTTCCCTCATTATCTGTGGAGGAGAGGAACTCTATTGTGTTTTATTTTGATGTAGAGACAAGCTAGCTGCATGTTTAGTGGGCGCTATGACTTTCTCTCAGTGGCATTGAAATTTAAAGGGTTGAGGTCGATAGGCACTTGCTTGAGATATTAGTATGACTTGAAATTGCTCTCATAAAGAGAGCATACAAAGAGGAGGCATGTTGAGTGAGTCCATTGCCCTTGTGCCAGCGGTAGTGAAATGCGCATCATGCATCTATCTTTACCTTTCTGCAATAGACCAGGTATCTATTGCTATGCCAGGGATTGTATATTAGATCCTAAGAAGAATTCTGGAAGGATGCATATGATGGGGGATGAATGTTGCCATGATTGTGTGCCTTTGTGCTGAAGAGTTCCTGGAAAACTTGTAAACCCCTAGCGAGTAGGCTCATAGACAGCCAGACTCCACGAACATGCCCAAATCCTCCGAGACTCTCATTTTTAAGCCCTCAATAAGACTGGTATTGTTGGTCTGGAAATCTAGAACACTGGAGAAATCTTATTAGGAAGAATACAGTAAAAATAATGACAAGATAGGAAACAAATCCTGTCAGAGCCCGAGAATATATTTGGCTTCAGCTCGCTGTGTCTGTCTGTTTCTATAAACGGTCCAGAATAGAAACCGGATGTTTAAAATCTCTCTCCCTTTCACATGCTCTCCTCCCCCTCCTGTCTTCCTTCCTCTTCAGCATTAGTAGACTTACTATTTTTATTATTTTCTTATTTATATTCCTATTTTCAATATTTGCCATTTGTGTGGATAACACATTAATTCTTAATAAAATATTTTATATTCTTAGAATAGCTGAATCATAAAAGAAAACTTGAAATTGATGTAGACTCTAAAGGAACATGTAAACTGAATATTACAGTTTCTTTTCCCACTCACAAATGGCAAATGGTTATTTTAAAAGATGATGTGTACATAGATTTAAATCTCATCTTTGTATATGAGTCTAGTTTGTATTATTTTCGTTGCACAAAAATTGACTCAGGCATCATTCTAATTAAAATGAAAGAAATACCAAAACAATATGTTAGGCAGAACTCTCTAGCAATTTTCTTTTTATCTAGAAACACATTTTTGACAAGACTCACTGCTGTTAAAGAAATTCAGTTTTGATCTAAATTGAGTCTTGAGCTTAATTTTTCAGTTTAGTTCTGTTGCAGAACTAATGAGTTTAAAGAAGGCAGCATTTGTTTCTTTCAGTATTTTATTTTTTCCAATCAGTGATTGTGGTTTTGCATTTGTCAAATTAAAATTAACACTGGGAATTATTTAAACAAGTTTACAGTACATGCTATTCCCAGAACTATAGCTTTGTAGTCCACTTTGGAAATATCAATAAGGATAGTTTCTGCTAAAGTTTTTTATTATAGAGAGCATGGATACTTGAAGTATAACATCTTAAAGACATTTCCCCCATTCTCAAATTATAAGGATTTCAATTATTAATTTTATATTGGCAACTTAGATCTTATTTGAATAAATTCATATTTTATTTTTTGTTAAATATTCTAAAACTTAAAACTTCTAAAAATTCTAAATAATATTTGTTTTCTCAAGTAAATTTATTTACTTACTCTTGACATTAACAAAGAATTTATGTATTTTTCCTGAATATTTATGTTATATTCCAAATAAAGATTAACAGATGTTTTGAAGAACTCTGCTTGTTCTTCAAAATTCAGGCTGAATTGCACAGAATGGCATTTTAAATAAGCAGAAGAGACCTGAAAGATTATCTAGTCCAACTCCTTTTCTTATAACCTCCCTCTCATCCTCCATCCCTACAAGGACGGAGGACACTTTATAGATGAGGAAGGTGGCCCAGAGAGATAAAGTGATTTCCAAGACTACAGTTCAGGTAATGATTAGATTCTATGTTTTCTGCTTCTGCGTGTTCCTCTGTACCCTCTCAATAATTTATGTGTTCCCAGAAGTAGGGCGATGGGTTAGTACTAAAAATCAAAAGGAAAATATTAAGTGCAGATAAACAGATGTTGGCAGAAAGTGGCTCATCCAGTAAGCTTAAGACCAGAAGCTGGATGATTAATTGAAAAGTCAGGAAGTCATAGCAAGTGACACTATGTTTAGGCCAAGACATCTTCTTCGTGTATGAACTGCCCTATTTGGAGTTCCGTATCATTTTCCCTGGATAAATTATACCAAAATTGCCTCTTCTGATTCACCCAATTTTGATTTTGCTGAAACAACTGAGGACATAAAGATTACTTGAGAAGCAACTTCCATGCAGAATTTGCTATTTTAATGACCCTGTTGCTCTCTGCATTTCCCTGGTGGCTCAGAGATTAAAGCGTCTCCCTCCAGTGCAGAAGACCTGGGTTCGATCCCTGGGTCAGAAAGAAATGGTAACCCACTCCAGTATTCTTGCCTGGAGAATCCCATGGATGGAGAAGCCTGGTAGGCTACAGTCCACGGGGTCGCAAAGAGTCGGACACGACCGAGCGACTTCACTTCACTTCTTCACTTGCTCTCCTACCATGTCTTTTAATTTATTTCATGCACACTTAATTTGACAGGCTTCTTTTAAATTCAGCTTTGTCGATTCTTTCTAAATCATTCTACTTTGTTTTCATAGAATCAGCAAACTAATTTTTTAATAATCTTATTTGTGAGTTCACTAGACATTAAGTTATACCTGTGTTAGCAGCATGTACAGACTTGGGAAGAAACACAACAGATTTTGGGAAATATAACACAACTGGTAAGGGCACAAACATCCAGTCATACAGTAGAGTGGGAGCCAATGGCTGTGAGTGTTGAGAGTGCCCTGGACATCATTCAGTACCCTTCAGTAGAGAGGAAGGGAGAGTGTTGATCAGGGTAAGTGGCCTTCCATTCAGAGAGTTTCTGCTATACTTTGGAAGGAAGAACTAGAGTCAGACAAGTGAAGATATACACCAAGCTAGTTTTATAGGAGAAGCTGCATTGCATTCTCCATGCACAGTTTTCCCCTTTGTATTAATACCAGAGAGGAGGCAACCAACCTGGAGGCAGAAGAAAGTTAGCTTTCTTTGTTCCCTTTTGCTTTCTCTTCCCCCTGGGTCTTAGGCGAGCTTCACATTCCCCAAAAGATCAGCAAGTGGAACATTCTTATACTCAGCGAATATTCCATAACTTCTTGGCAGTAAAAGCAGTGGCCACTGTTTAGCCTAGAGAATTACCCCTCGTGTACAGATTTTCAAGTGATTTGCTACTCAGTTGGGGATCCTCGGGGATGTAGCCCTGCTTTCTTTAGTAAACTGATCTACTCTGTATAAAATCCTGGAAGAATTGCTCTCCTAGAAAGTTGCACAGCTGAAAATACAAGTGATTTCAAAATTGGTTTCAATAAATTTTTGTATTAAGAACCTATGTCTGGTTTTTAAAGGGTACTATGAATGCAGTAGTCTCATTCTGCAGAGAGAATGAATGAACACATTAACAAGTAATTAACAGCTATCGTTTTTCTAAATTGGGTTATGAATATAATTCTTCAGCTTCTCCTTTTGTTGTTTTTTTGGTTTGTGCATACATTCCATTTTCCTTTCTTAATTAAATCAGTATTTATCAAGACGATGATTATATTACACATCCACTTCACAAAAAAAAAACACACAAATGTGCTGTGTAACTGCCTCTTCACTCCCTTGCTACATTTGTTGCAGCACAGAGGGATAGGGCAGCATTTTTCAATATGTTTTCTATGGACAATCAATTGTACAAAATGTTTTTTGAGAAAAGGAATGCTGTATGTTTTAGTCTGGGATATATTGCAAAGACTCTTTTTTTCTCTGAAAAGTCAAAATACACATTAGTGTATTAAAAAGTCTTCATAAATCTGAGAAATTATTAATCATTTTTAAAGTTTAAGTTGGTTTAAAATAATATTATAAATTAAAATACTTTGTCAAAATTGAAAACTTTGCAGATGGGGGTTTGAGGGTGTGGCATAAACTACTCTGTAGGGCTGTTTATGGAGACATGTTCATCTGCAGTTGAAAATGACCCACTGTAGCACTTCATGAAGGACCTCCGTAATTTTTTCATGGCTCTTTAATCATCTTTTGTCCCTTACTTTTCCTATTCCAAACACGGTTTTTATTTTCTCTTTTCCTTCTAGACTCTAGTGTGTGGCATGAATACCACATCCTTGCTTTCCAACCCCTAGGTAGGAAGAGCTGTTTGTGGCTGTTTCATCTAGCCACACTGCCACACAGTGGGAGTCTGTTATCCACAGGTGAAAGTTGAGGTGTGATTATTCCAGGTTACGGAGGCCATATCAAGGAATGGATTTGGAAAAGAATAGTTCCTGGAAGTCTTGATTATCTCTATTATCACGTATCTTTGAATGTCTAATTCATGAGGAGTTCCTTAAGAATAGGAACAATGTCCTAGTTCATCATTGTTTCTCTAGTACATAGCCAAGGGCCAGGCCCTCAGAAGTCACTCACTAAATGAATCCACAGTCATTTTTGTCTTCTAATTCACCTTTTTCAGTCTCCCAAAACTGTAGAAGGGGGGGGGAAAAATGAGACAAAAGCAGAGTTTGATGTGTACGTACAACTTAAAAATAATTTATAACCTCTTATCCACATCCCCACCCATGGAAAAACTGCTCAAGGTATGTGCATCTAATTACTATCATTAAGTAACATAAATCTAAATTTTTACTGCATAGTGATGCACAACCAGTGAGCACTCAGTAAATATTAATCACAACTATTAAGTATGCTTTGATCTCATTAAAACAAATGGAGCTCTCTCTCTATTTAGGCCATTTAACTACACTGTGTTATTAGTTGGTCCTTATTTTGCAAGGTTTATTGGTCATGCTTAATGGAGCTACTTGTTAAGGTTGTTAGCAGTTAAACAAATGGCTTTGACTTTATAAATTTTATGACAGTTATTTAGAATGGGTTATACATTTTCCAAGCTTTTGTTTTCCACAAATGGCCTGATATATTACAGAATGATTATTAAGATGCAACTTTTGTGACAGTTTTTTTTTAATCAGCTAAAAAATTTTAACATTTCACATAATGCTAGTGATTTCTGTATCATAGATGAAGGTGATAATGTAGAATTGAGGCTGGGAAACACTTTTCTTCTTTTTACATGGCCAAGCAGAAGGGCCCTTAGAAGCTGATCCTTGGAAAGAAATGATCATTTCCAGCTCAAACCAAATACACTTAACTTCTCTATCTGTCCTACATTTAAATAATCATTTTTGTGACCTATATCTTGCAGTGCTCCAGTTTTCCCACATGGCTCTTAGAACATAGTTTTGCATTTCACAGTGCACAACACTCATTTGCTAAGTCGTGTCTGACTCTTTGTGACCCCATCGCAGTAGCCCCCCAGGCTCCTCTGTCCATGGATTTTCCAGGCAAAAATACTGGAGTGGGTTGCCACTCCCTTCTCCAGGGGATCTTCCCAACCCAGGGATTGAACTCTGGTCTCCTGCATTGCAGGCAGAATCTTTACCATCTGAACTGCCTGGGAAGCCCACAATTCTTATTTAGAATTATGCCACTGTATTTACCTGCAAGGTTAACTCCTGCTAGGCCTGGCTGGGTCATAGCAGCCTGAACTCCTTTTGGCTTTTTGCCTAGAACAGAGAAGCTTGAATGACTGCAAATGAGGTGGCCCAGACAGCCTCCCTTCACTCATGTCTACATTCCCATCTTGGGGTCCTAGGTCGCCCACTCTTCAATGTGGAGACTAAATGACCACAAGGATAGGCTGAAAAATATGTCTGGGCCTAATCTGCAGGTATCTCATATAAGAACAGCTTTCAGGGAAGGATTTGGGGGTGGCTAGGGGCAGGACTAATAGAAAGTTGAGCTCTCCCTAAAAGCCAGCATTTCTTAATTCTAGGCAGTCACTCCCTCTTATGTCTACAGTAACTGTTTCTATTTCCTAGCTCTTAGAGCACTGTTTTCATGGTGTTTTATGTTCTTCTCTTTTATTAGATTGTGAAGTCTTCGGTGTGAATCATGAGTTAGTCTCTGAAGTCTTGGTGTATAAAACTGTGTTGACTTAATTAATAATTATCTAGAAACTGATTTTTTTTTTTGTTTAAAAGCTGTTAGCCTAATGGTTAGGGTTAATATATACTGATTCCATATGTGTCCTCTTTTTTTTCCCACTAGTCCATTAGGATTTGAACACACTAGGATTTTGCTTTACTAGGGGACTTCCCTGGGGGTTTAGAGAGTAAAGAATCTGCCTGCAGCGCCAGAGACCCAGGTTCAATCCCTGGATTGGAGATCCCCTGGAGAAGGAAATGGCTTTGTTAGCTATTTTAAACCTAAGGCTTCCCAGGTGACTTAGTGGTAAAGAATCTGCCTGCGATGCAGGAGACCTGGGTTTGATCCCTGAGTTGGGAAGATCCCCTGGAGAAGAGAATGGCAACCCACTCCAGTATTCTTGCCTGGGAAATTCCATGGACAGAGGAGCCTGGCGGGCTACAGTCCATGGGGTCTCAAAGAGTTGGACACGACTCAGCGACTAAGCAGAACAGCAGAACAGTGTTTAGAATACAGCAGATACTCAAAAAGTGTAACATTTTGAATGATTAGGCATTATGAGGTAGAAAAGACATTTATTTTATTATCCCACTTTTCAGAGTTGATTAAGTATTATGATGTGACTTGAGAAAGTGGGAAATAATCGAAAGCATTCTGAGACTGAGGTTTATGCTGTCTTGTCACAAGATTGGTCTTAAAGCAAGGGTGGTCTTGGCACCTGACTGTACATCTATCTCCTTATCTCTCCAGCTGGACTAGTAGTCACTTAAGCTGTTTCTGACTTGAAATTTCACTCTGGCTGGCTCAAGGCCCCAGCCCAAGTCAGCAGGGCTCCCAAGGTCTCCCAGGAATGTGCAGCATTCCTGAGTTTGACCTTCCCTGGGCTTCAACTTAATCTGGTTCATCTTGTTTTTGAAGATAATTTGTTCCATGGAAACCAGACAAGGTGCTGTTTAAATAGTAGGCTGATGTCTCAATGTAACATATTGGCCCACTGAGATCTACAAGAGTGTGAATCACAAACCCGCCTCTGTAGTTTTCTGATATAGTGTGAATGTTTTGGATATAAGAAAATCCTGTTAAGAATGATCAGGTTATCTCATTTTATCATCAGTTGTATCTTGTCATGTTAAGTTGGTAGGATAACTAATGTTCTTGGCTAAGTAGATTCTCTCTACTACTGCAAAATATTTTTTAAAATCAGGTAATTCAGCCTCTAATCCAAATTGTATTGAGTTTATTTTCCTCAGACTATATATATGCCTGGGACTGTGTATTTAAAGTTCAGCTCTGTGTGTGGTATTCCTGTGATAATTTCAGTACTTAAAATAAGATGCTTACAAAAACCAACCTGAGACCAATACTATACAGCAGTTTAGCAGCGAATTTCTACTCTGGGTATTTAACAATAATTGGGATCTTTCTATTGGCTTTATATAAACTCAGATTAGTAGTAAAATCTAAGTACCAGCCCATTTGGCAAACTCTTACACTTCAAGCAGTCACAAATTTGCTTCTGATTGTGCTTTTCATTCGCACCTAGCTCAGATTTGTGCCTGATGCTTTTTTAAATCCTCTAATTTACATACTGTGGTAAATTTAAAATGAGAACAGATGAATGCTGCTAAACTTTTCTATTTCACTGATGAATATGGTATTTTGCTTTAACTATCTAGCTGTTATATATTCAGTGACCTTTAAAACATGAAATAGATATTTTTTTTCATATATACCGTGCAAGATGGATCATTAGTATTGTCTTCCCTTTGAGACAATGAGTCTGAGACACAGAGGCCAAGTTGAGCATCTGGGAACTAATTGTAACTCGGCTAAAATTCATAGTTTCCTCTTCATGGGCTCACACATAGTCATAATCATCTGGGCAGAGAGACCTCTTTCATGTTTGGTTTTCTTGGAGCTGTAGGAGACAACGCATCCACCCTGAATGTATTTCTTCTTGCCCTGCAGTCCCAGTACACCACAGACTATGTTATTTTATGTGTTTGCAGGTGTTAGAACATATATTTTAACTGTAAGTAAGAAACAAAGTGGACTTCCCTGGTGGCTTAGACAGTAAAGAATCTGCTTGCAATGCAGGAGACCCAGCTTCAATCCCTGGGTCAGGAAGATCCCCTGGAGAAGGGAATGGCTACCGTCTCCAGGATTCTTGCCTAGAGAATCCCATAGACAGAGGAGTCTGGCAGGCTACAGTCCACGGGGTCACAGGGAGTTGGACACGACTGAACGACTAATACACACACACACACACACACACACACACACAAGTAAAGAAGCAGTATTTTCTGAGTGACTAATGGGGATTTGGCCTCAACTAAAGTAATATTTTATTTCATTTTTAATATTGATAATAGTAATCTTATTCTCCAGAGGAGCAAGATAAGTCTTAGAGAGGTATCAAAGAAACCCGAGCCTTGCAGGAGCTAAAGGGGTAAGAATAGATTCTATTGAGGCACTATTGGAATGAGGTGAGGAGAGAACTTGGCTCAGCTTCATATACAAGGAAGCGTGGGGGTTCATAGTCAAGGAGAGGATGGTGGTGGGCGTGGGATTGTGGAGTCGGTTGACAGAAAATTACTCAGAAGAAACACCAGAGACAAGGGAGGACTCTGGCTAAATGGATCTAACAGGATTCTTCCTGAAGGCAGGCCAAGGTGACCAGACATCACGTTGTGGGTGGTGAAGGGTAAGGAAATTTGATCAGATGTTTAGGTTGATCAGTTATCAAGAGTAGGAGATTCTCTCTAAACTGATAATATTCTTGCTAAAACTGGCAGCGCAGGCCTGGCAAGGGCAGACAGTGAAGCCCAAGGTCAAAGCCTAATTGAAAAGAGGACTTAGAGGAACCTGACTAAAGTTTGGTCAAGGGGAGACTCTTCATTTGGTGTTTAATTATTCAGTAACTGAGATTTCTAAAACCCATGCTCTTTCTGTAACCTGTACTATCTTCCTGGTTACATAGACTTCTATTCCCCACCGGATGGTGAATTCCTTAAGAGAAATGGTCTTTGTTTTTTTAATTGAAGCATAGTTGATTTAAAGTATTGGGTTAGTTTTAGATATATAGCAAATTTTTACAAAATATTGGCTATGGATCCCTATGCTGTACAGTAAGTCCTTGTTAGTTACCTATTTTATATATAGTAGTGTGTTTATGTTAATCCCCAAACTCCTAATTTATTCCTCCCCCCTCATTTCTCCTTTGATCACCATTAAATTTGTTTTCTATGCCTCTGGGTCTATTTCTATTTTGTATATAAGTTCATTTGTATCATTTTTTTTATTCCATATATAAGTGATATCACAGAAGTGGGATTGCTGGGTCATATGGTAGTTCTATTTTTAGTTTTTAAAGGAACCTTCATACTGTTTGCCACAGTAATTGTACGAATTTCTCTTTCTACCAGCTGTGTAGGAGGGTGCCTTTTTCTCCAAAACTCCAGCATTTTTTATTTGTAGACTTTTTGGTGATGGTCATTCTAACCACTATGAGGTGATACCTCATTATAGTTTTGATTTGCATTTGAGAAAGTGTTGGCACTTCCTACTGCATGGGCCATTGATCTGGTCAAGATTTCAATAAACCTGACAAGTGTGCCATCCACCCTGCTGGGCATCTAGGTTGGTCAGAGAAAACTTGCCAAAGGGTGTGGAGATAGTGAATAGAATCCACCACATATTTGTAACACTGTTTGTTTTAGTTTCAATAACCAAAATAAATATTAAAGTTATGTACACTACTTAGAATAAAAATTTTGTAATTTCTCAGACAAGAAAAATCTGGGGCACATTTCTAAAAAAAAGTACAATAATTTTTTAAAAGGGAATCTATTTCAGAATGAAGAAATGAAAATGTTTTTAAAATTATAACAAAAAAATTCCTAGGGAATTTTGAGGTTCTGTTTTATCCTGACATAAAAAAAATAGGCCAATTGCTAAATACTTAATTGCTTTACTTCTGTCTATCTTGAAAATGAAGTAAACAAAAGTGTTGGTTGCTTAGTCATGTCCAACTCTTTGTGACCCCATGGACTGTAGCCTACCAGGCTCCTCTGTCCATGGAATTCTCCAGGCAATTCCTTCTCTAGGGGATTGCCATTTCCTTCTCTAGGGGAGTGGGTTGCCATTTCTCTAGGGGATCTTCCCTACCAAGGATCGAACCTGGCTGTCCTGCATTGTAGGCTGATTCCTTACTGTCTGAGCCACCAGGGAAGCCCTTTATCTATCTTGGTCACACTCAATTATGAAAAGAGACTGGAGGCTCTGAAACTTAATAAATGACCCTAATTCAAAATGTCTTCCTCCAAATTCAACTTGATAGAAAACCAAGCTATTGTCATTATATCTCACTTTCAGTTCAGTTCAGATCAGTCGCTCAGTCGTGTCCGACTCTTTGTGACCCCATGAATCACAGCACGCCAGGCCTCCCTGTCCATCACCAACTCCCTAAGTTCACTCAAACTCATGTCCATCGAGTCGGTGATGCCATCCAGCCATCTCATTCTCTGTCATCCCCTTCTCCTCCTGCCCCCAATCCCTCCCAGCATCAGAGTCTTATCCAATGAGTCAACTCTTCGCATTAGGTGGCCAAAGTATTGCAGTTTCAGCTTTAGCATCAGTCCTTCCAATGAATACCCAGGATTGATCTCCTTTAGTATGGACTGGTTGGATCTCCTTGCAGTCCAAGGGACTCTCAAGAGTCTTCTCCAACACCACAGTTCAAAAGCATCAATTCTTCGGAGATCAGCTTTCTTCACAGTCCAACTCTCACATCCATACATGACCACTGGAAAAACCATAGCCTTGACTAGACGGACCTTGGTTGGCAAAGTAATGTTTCTGCTTTTTAATATGCTATCTAGGTTGGTCATAACTTTCCTTCCAAGGAGTAAGTGTCTTTTAATTTCATGGCTGCAATCAGCATCTGCAGTGATTTTGGAGCCCAAAAAAATAAAGTCTGACACTGTTTCCACTGTTTCCCCATCTATTTGCCATGAAGTGATGGGACCAGATGCCATGATCTTTGTTTTCTGAATGTTGAGCTTCAAGCCAACATTTTCACTCTCCTCTTTCACTTTCCTCAAGAGGCTTTTTAGTTCCTCTTCCCTTTCTGCCATAAGGGTGGTGTCATCTGCATATCTGAGGTTATTGATATTTCTCCCAGCAATCTTGATTCCAGCTTGTGCTTCTTCCAGCCCAGCGTTCCTCATGATGTACTCTGCATATAAATTAAATATAAGCAGGGTGACAATATACAGCCTTGACGTACTCCTTTTCCTATTTGGAACCAGTCTGTTGTTCCATGTCCAGTTCTGACTGTTGCTTCCTGACCTGCATACAGGTTTCTCAAGAGGCAGGTCAGGTGGTCTGGTATTCCCATCTCTTTCAGAATTTTCCACAGTTTATTGTGATCCACACAGTCAAAGGCTTTGGCATAGTCAATAAAGCAGAAACAGATGTTTTTCTGGAACTCTCTTGCTTTTTCCATGATCCTTAGGCACACACAATATATTACATTTAATTTTGCAAAATTGATTACTTACATGAACATTCTTCACTTAACATAATTCATTGTAGTAAGTTCTGCTTGTAATGTTTGTAAATGTGATCCAGTTTATTAGACCCCTCCATTTCTGCCACATATCAAGGGAAGAGTATATTTAATAATGTTACCCAAAACATTAACAGTGTCAAATTTGTCAGAGTATTTGGTTGGGCATTGTCCTGGGTCCTGAGGAAACAAACAAACAAAAATGAATCAGAATGGTCTCTGCATTCCAGGCATGCATGTTCCTGGAGCAAGGACCAGTAGAGTGGGGTGATGGCCATTCTAGGGTGTTGGGGGCCTCAGAGCACTGCTCCTGTTTTTGGTCTTCATCATCTTAGATTTCTGTCTCCTCCAACTGCTTATCTATTGAGTGAACCAGGAGCACACAGTTTATCTTGATTGAAAGCCCTGCTCCTCTGCTTCCCCTCCTTGGTTTGGTTCACTGAAAGGGAAAGCCTGATGTAATTAGGTCAGAAGAGTGTTCAGGTTCTGTTTTTATCCTTGATGCTTCCTTGGCCAGTGGGGAAATTCTCTTATTAACTCTGTGGCTGGCCTGGGTGACCCAAGGCCACAGAGCCATTCATGTTATTCAAAGTTAAAAGATATGAGGCATTTCAGGGGATTAGTTTAATGAAGCTGCAGAAATAGTCACATGACAAATTTGGAACTATAGTGGCAAAATAAAATTCATCTTAAAAAATGGATGCCTCCATGTGCAATGAAACTAGAATGGAGAATCTACTTTAAAAAAGCAATAAAGGAAATTCAAATGAGCTGTCAGCTGTGTCTATAATTGTTTTCTTGAAAATACATAAGGAAAACCGGTCTTTTGGCTTTTATTTTTACACTAATATGTGTAGGTCAAAGTGGATCATTCCCAGCATTTAAAAAAATGTAGGGGAAGCAGTTTACTTGTTTGTTTCTGGTGAGTGGGGAAAGTTTGTTTCTTTTTTTCTTTCTTTTTATTTTGGGAGGTAGTCTTCTGTCTTTATCCCTTCTTTTTTAGTGCTTTTCGTAAACCTTTTATTCTGATATTACTTAACTCTCTTTTGCAAAATTGGGCTGGAAGAGCTAGAGTTCAGTTTCAAAGTCTTTTGGTAGATGCTGTATTTTTAATAAATATTAAATGTACTCATCATGCCTTATTTTAAACAACACTTGTTTTTTAAGGGTCTTTGTGTATTCATCTAAGGAAAAAAAAATCAACCAGATCTGCTTTATTCAAACTCCATACTCTAGGAGAGCAGATTGTCTCAGAATATATAGTAATGAACTTCCAAAAAGGAAAATAGGTGGAAGAATCATAGGTATTTACCACACATGTTAGAAAACATTAATGCTTTGTGAGTAACAAATGGATCTTCTATTCTTTTTTGGCCGGATGCATCCTGCTTTGTAAAATTTAGTTTATTGATTATTTCATAATGTTCCTTTCTAGAAAGAATCTTATAAATATTTAAATTTAGCATGTGTTTATTCTGTTTGTCCTGAACACCAAAGACATGAAAGAAATTTTATTCTCAGTGTCACAGCAACGGTGAAAGTTATCACAAAGCTAAAAATAATTTATTTACACACCCACATTATTTTATAGCTGGTTTTGGACCCATGACATAGTTCTTTCCTTTAAAATTGATCATTTATAGCTGATAATTTTAAATGTAATATAGGAGACCTATAGAAAATATAGAGAAGGAATCCACCCTTTTAGATAAAACTGTATTTGCTGCAGTTGGCCTGTCAGTATCCTTATTTGTGACAGCTTCCCATTGTTGAGTGGCTTCACTACACGAAGAAACAGTTTTTCAAATACAGTGTATTTATTTAACTGTCTGCTGGTAGCAGTCCTTGTGCAAACCTGAAATTTGAAATGTTGATGCTTGATGTCAAAGTACAGTGTGTAAGCCCAATTTTTCATTAGTTTTATAAAGCTTTTGTTCTTAACACGTGGATCTGAAGTCACTCAAAACTGATTCTTAAAAGAGAGATTATCCCTGTGTTTACATAATTGCAACAGCAAAGTGTCCCTTATGGATTTCAGCTGACACTCTCCAACCCTGTTAAGTGGTTACCATGGGTGGTTATCATGTACAATACAAGGAAACCAAGAGACAGCGATTCTTATTGACTTACACTGTAAGACAGCATTGGTGCTAGATTGTTGCAGTGTGTGCTCTTTTCTTGTCCTCAGCAGTATCCAAGGTATCTCTCTGTGTCAGAAATAAAATTGGCAAGTACAGTATCCTGGTATGGATAGACAGCTCCCTGTAGGAACCTTCAGGATCCATCCCAGAATGAGCACTCAGGATACACAAAACACAGTTCTATTTGATCTTGACTTTTGTGTGGGTCTGAGCAGGTTACTAATTTTAGGACCTTACTCCTTATAAAGAAGTTTGATTATTCACCAAGGACGATATTAAGATCATTGCTTATATAAGATAAATTCATCCACATCTTTTGTCTCCCTGCTCCAGGGCCCTGGATCTACTCTTGTTTTGTGCTTCATGGCCCTCTCCTTGATTCCCCAGTTTCCACAGTTTGATAGCCGTCGAACACAGTATTAAGCCACTTGCTATGATGTACAAATTTCCTGACACCCCTTACAATAATGATAACTATTATACAGTGTATAATTACACAATAGATAATAAATACATAGTATTTGTCATATTTGTCATAATCATTATCATTGCAGCAACTAATGTAGATAGTCCCTACTATGTACCAGCCGTTGTTCTTACCCTAAGCACTTCCCTTCATTAACATGCTTAATTTTTATAACAACCCTATGAGGCAAATACTAGCATTGTCCCCATTTTACCAGTGAGGAAACTGAGGCATGATGAGGTTAAGTAACTGACTCAAGGTCACCCAGCTACTACATGACAGAGTCTGAAGTTGATCCCAGGCAGTATAGCTCCCAGGCCTATGAAGAAGGGATGTTGACGAGTCTTAGAAATACTTTAGCTCCCATAATAACAATTTTTAAGAAATTCCTCCTATTATTCAAAGAAATTCAGTATTGTTTTATGTTCCCTTTCTCTGCTTTATGAGCTGCTTTCCCCATTAAACTGCTACAACTGTCCCACAAGGAGCATCTGACCAGTTTCTGTATTGAGTCTCAACATACCTGTCTTAAGCTGTTGCATATACATCTTATACATGAGTATCCTCTTCTATGTGTGAAAACTTACGTTCTGATACATGGAAGAAAGTGTGGTAGGGAGAGTAAAACGTTAACAGTTGCAAATACGTTTATGTTACCTTTAAGGCAAATTGATGAATAGTGAGCAGAAAGAGAAGAGAAGCGATAGTTTGAAATAAGACGATGGCAGAGGGCAATTCAGTAAAATATTTTCTTTCCATAATGTCATTCCTACTTGTTGACAGTTTACTCTGCCATTACATTAGGTATTCTGCAACAGCCCTGCAAGGTTTACTCTTAGTTCACAGATCAAGAAACTGAGGCTTGGAGGAAGGAAATGTGACCATAGTTGCATAGCCCATAAAAGGAGAAGCTAGAATTTAAAAGGTTTGTGTGTGTGTGTGTGTGTGTGTGTGTGTGTGTGTGTTAGTCACTCAATCGTGTCCGACTCTCTGTGACCCTATGGACTGCAGCCCATCAGGATCCTCTGCCCATGGAATTCTCCAGGCAAGGATACTGGAGTGGGTTGCCATTTTCCTTCTCCAATGTGAATTTCAGTAGTAGTAGTTCAGTCACCAAGTCGTGTCTGACTCTTGCGACCCCACAGACTGTAGCCTGCCAGGTTTGCCAGACTCCAAAGCCTATGCTTGTCGCACAGTAACCTGCTGCCTTTTTGCTGCTGAACAGACCCAGAAAATCAGTGGCTGTCGGGGAGTTGTCAAGATGTAGTGGATAGAGGCCTGAGAAGTGTTGCCGGGAGCAAAAGTCACTGAAAAGGCAGAGGACCTTTAGAATAAGCTTACAGTGGGCTGGGGGATGGGAGAGATAGTTTCACATAAAAGGAAATAAAACATACCACCTTTTGAAAGAATGGGAGTGGAAAGTGATGGTAACATACTTAGGAAGTTATTAAGTGTCTAACACAGTGAACATGCATTTTTGAGTATGTGAATGCTTTTCGTTTATTGCCATTCAATGGTGATGTGATAATTCCAGCTTTTTCGGAAAAGTTTGTGCCACCAAATATTAGTCACACAATGCAGCATGTGGGATCTTAGTTCCCTGACCAGGGTTTGAACCCATACCCCTTACATTGGAAACATGGAGTCTTAAACACTGGACCACCAGAGAAGTGTTCTATTTTGTATGTTCCTTTTTAAGGCTTTCTCTGATTTCCTCTGGTCTGTTACCATGACAATGATAATGTTATTAATCTGGGTGGAATATGATGTTATTTACCACTGTGACATAAATTAGATTTAGTAAAAGAAAGCTATTCAGTGAAACAGTTTATCAGAGGTTAATAAAGTACAGTTTATCAGAGGTTAATAAAGTGCACATAATATATAATTTGGTGGGGGGGAGCTCCCAATATAGAGTTTTCTACTTAAGGTGATTAACACAAGGGTAAAATTTTTTCACAGAAGGCATGGTTTATTATTGTAAACATAAAGTTTGTGCAGCATTGCAGTACATTATATAGAAGGACCTATAGGATTTGCAGTAGCGCATGTGTTAGTTTTTCCTGAGGCTGCTGGAGAGGATGGGATTGGTGTCCACAGGAATGGTCACTGCACAAACTTAACTCACAAAGTAACTGATCACCCTCTCAAGAGTAAAAACTGGTGATTTTCTGTTTTCAGAAAGTTGAAGCATCTTAGTCTTGAAGAACATCTAATTGGACATGTAAAAACAGGCAGAGATAATTTGGAAAATAAATAGCCCGAGCTCTCCCATTTCACGGTCCAGTTGCTTGCCACAAAGTATGAATGACGCACACTCATCACTAACAGACGGGTGGAAGGGTTAGAGGTGGGAACTTACCTAACTTTCTTTAGTAGTGTCCTTGTCACACAATTAAGATCCCAACTGCCAGTCTCCATGGATGGCTTTCCCCCTTTTCCTGTTTGGGTGCACTCCCACAGGCAAATCCTTGGGCTCGCCGCATTGCTCAGGAGGTTGGAGTCGATGGCTCTCTAGCTTCTACCTCCCAAAGCACTTAAGGGGAACCATGATTCCCAGCAAGGCACTGCCTGTTGTATCTTACTGCTTAATTACTCTACCTATTTAATGCCACTTAGAACATTGTCAGCTGTTGAGAAAAGGTAATTATCACTAGTCAGATGAAAAACACTTTTTTGGCTGCCTTACGGATACACATTTTACTGGTACCTTGATACATAATGAAGCCTGATAGCAAAACTTTTGCTTGTCTCTTCTTCAAGCCACAGCTGTTTCCCTGCTAAATTCATCCCATCTGTCTTCCCTTCCGTAAAGCTGTAGGCAGTATAGCATAAGTACAGAAGCAGTTCAGTGCTATTTTGGATAAACATAGCTGAAATTTGAATCTTTGCCATTTGCGATGCACACATTTTGTTTTACTGCTGTAAAGAGAGCTGTCAAAATACAACTACATGGATAATTTACTAAAATACAGTCAGATATAAGGTTGATCAAAGAGAAAGTGTGTTGGGTCAGCCTGACTCTTCCAGTATGTGCTCTGTAAGGCGTCCCTGACCTCGGGAGGCCATGAATTCTGCTAGAGTGAGTGGTATTCTAAGTCTTAGCAATCTGCAGAATGGCTTTCAGGAGTCACCCGTTCCGTCTAACCGTCTGTGGCATGACTTGCAGTCTTTGAGAAGCTTTACAAGTCCACTTTCTTAGCCTCGAAGAAAGTTTGCATTTGTGGGAAACATTTTTTTCTTTCTGGCATATCCAGTCGGATTCGAGCTACATTACCATTCTACTTTGTTTTGAAATTTATTGCCCTGAAGCCTTTGTTACCAGCAAGACTGTCTACTTCATTTCCATCCCCATACTTATTTCTGGGTTATTGATATATATAAATGCACTGTTTTAAAATCAGTAATACACAGTGCTTTAGAATCTATGGAGAAGCTTTCTTTAATGAATTCCTCTTCTGAGCTCCAAGACCACTCACTCTTGGACCATTCCCTCCTCACACGTTTACTGCTTTCTTTTTCCCACATGTAAAGGTCTCTTCTAGGTCCAAATAGATTGTGACCTCTTTGAGAGGAGGGGCCAGTATCACATATTTTGGTAGGCACTAAGGCCAGATTTCAGAAAATGTATTTGGACTTCTGTTTAGACAAAGGTAACTGAAACCCCTCATCTTTGGGATGAGACCATTAAGGAATTCCTTAATCTTAAGTTTAGATTCCACTTGCCTGCTTTCCACCAGTGAGGTTTCTCCCCTAGCACTTTCCTTGAAGCACTTTGCAAAATTCCCACAAATGTGCCATCCTGTTAACAACTACACAACCTCCTTGGAATGAAATCTTGTCTGTCTTGTTTTCCACTATTTCCCAATATCCAGGAGAGAAGACATTACAGGAGATCAGTAAATAGTTGAACAAATGAATGAGTGAATAATAGAACAAATGAATATTGTGATATTTTCTTCACATTGCCTTAAAGCCCCTGCCTTTTAGTCAGCTAGAAAACACCAGCATCTATCGTTTGCGGTCCATGAGGTCGCAAAGGGTCAGACACGTCTGAGCAACTGAACAGCAACAATAATAGTAGTGTGTATGGCATTTAAACAGCCTTAGAAAAAGCATAGTACTGCTGCCAATGAAATTGTTTTCCTAGAAAGTCCCCAAGGCTTCCTCTACACCAAGGCGTTTCCCTCTTTCATCTAGTTTTCTTTTAGAAAAAAAAAAGTCCAGGCTCCTTGGAAAGCAAAAGTAACATGACTGCCACAAATGCCACCAGTTCTCTACTTCAACCGAAGGTAGAAATGGCAGTTTTGCCAGTGGTTCTTTGAAAATCATCTATATGAAAAGGATAAACAAAGCTTTACATTTCCAGCATGATATCTGATCCTGGGCCAACCAGTGCTTTGGAGGCACACTCGTGTCCTCTATGGTGCTGTCATTACAATTCATTCTTTTATTCGACACTAACATGCGTCAGGTACTGGGTGGATGCAGTCGGTACCAGTAAGAGTCAACCCCTGCTCACAAGGAGCTAACGTTTCAGTGCTGGAGACAGGCAGTCATGATGCTCTGTGATAAGAGCCATCGTGGGGAACACAGAAGAAGGGAGAGGTATGAGGAAACCAGAAAATGCTCCCCAGTAGAGTGATACTTGACTCCTAAGGGGAGGCAGGGTATATACACAGAAGAGAATAAGGTACCTGTTCTAATAACGTTCTTGGGTTCCTCACTGTGGAAGACCATTTTAAACTCAAGGCCCAAGATGAGAAGCAGTGCATCACTTCTGGCTGACTGCCCTTCTATTCCCGGTATCGTGGCATGGTTCTTCACCTTCTTGGACCACCTGATGGCTCAGCCAACTAGCCAGGAATGTTCCTGTGGCTTTTCAACCCCAAGACCGTCCTGACTCAAAGCAATTCCTATAATAGCTGTAATCCAATTACAGTATGAATTTATAGGCAAATTTTTATTTGGGGAGGAAAAATAATCTACATTACAAAAAAGTTATCTACAGTCATGTCACTCATTAAACTCACTATTTTATGAGTTTTGCGCATTTTTCAGCAATCTGTTGACACTTTCTCCCCATCTTTATGATTATTCTAGAGAGCTTATACTTTTGACTCCCTTTGTGTGGGAGGCACTCTTTGTCATCTGTGATAGGGCCTATAACGAGACTACTGTGCCAAATGGGCACATGCCTACACAGGCTATGTAAATAGTGATCACTCCTGGAAATACTTGTAATTGACGTGAATTCTCAGTATCCCCATGGCAGCCAGCAGTCTGCAGGGGAGCTGTTTTCTAGAGAAAAGTCTGGAAATAGTCCTGTATTTCAGAACCTCATGAAGAAAGTTAGGTTGCCATGGTCAGGTCCCCTTGACCCTAGATTGCTGACATGGTTAAATGAAATGGTGTTCACAGGGGCACGAAAGCGGGCATCAAGAGCTAACGTGGCCCTGACTGACCCTCGAGCCTCAGAGTGAGACTTATTTTTGAAAACTCCAACTTAAAACATTTGGTGGTATTGGTACTTTGAAATATTTTTCTGAATGTTATACACTTAGGCTCTTCCATTATGCTAACTGTTTACAATTAAGAGATCTTACATACTTGTTCCCATCTTCTGGAGTGGGCTACTTGCTGTGTTGTGAACTTTAACCTTTGCATCTGCCTCTATTTATTTTCCTAAGAGGTCACAACTTAGTGATTCTGTCTAGTATTCAAACAAATGATTCATCATGCTTGGTGGATTCATCTAGCTAGAATTCAATTTGAAAGGCACAAAGAATTATGAATAGTTGTCTGAGACTATAGTTAATATTTCATTGTGAAAGTAAGCTTGCTTCCACTTAGTAACTGGGATGCCAGGGAATTACTAAAAAAAAAATCCAATTAATACACATTATTCAACATATTTACACACACTGAACTATTTCAAACCAGGCAATGCTGGAATAAAGACAAAATAATACTGTGTATTTACATAACACCATAACACCTTTCACTAGGAAAATTGCAAGCCTTTGCTAACTTACTAAGCTGCACAACACCCGGTGAGGTGTGTAGGAAGTAAGGTAGAACAATAAACAAGAAATGGATGAAGGGGGGAAGGCAAGTGCACTTGCAGAGAGTGATAAAGATTCCTATTGGACACCCCTGGCCTTCAAGGTCAGGTCACCCCACGCACAAGGAAACATAGAGTGAAAGTACCTGTAAATATCAAGTGATAATGGATTTCAGTTTACTTCTTTAAGCTGTTGGTTTGGTTGTCTTTCCAATCTAGACTGAAGACTGTATTTTACTTGAATCAGCTGGAATGATGAACTGAAAAGATTTAGAGTTATACCTACAGTGGACTGTGACAGTGACTGCCAATGTGGTCACTTGATCCACTGTTTAACTTTTCCTAGATGCAACTACATAAGATTTCCTTTATTTTTCCTTAGTCAAAGTGTGACAGTCCATTCTCTGGAAATATCTAGAGGCAGTCAGACACATGCTAGTCAGTGGGCGAGGCATTGGTAATAAGCCCTGGTTTCTTCTGGGAGGGTCAGGGTTGATAGTGACAAATCTGAGCCCAAGCCCCCTCAGTGGCTGCCGTGCCCAGCATCTCCTCTGCAGGCCTGGCCCAGGACAGTCGGCACAGAGAACATCCAGGACTCCTGTGGAGCACCTAGGTCAGGCCTGGAGCTTGGGGCAATGAAGTGCCCAGAGAACCACTGTGCACAAGATCACAGACCATGGGAACAGTGAATTTTGCATTTAGATTTTAAAATAGCACATATTAACATCTCTGAATGAATTTTGAATTGCATATGCTATTGGATTTCCATAAGATTTAGTCCTGGAGCTTAGTACTCATCAGGTTATGCTACACAGCAGATTTACTCACCTGATCCTTTGAGACAAAAAGAACTTTTTCTAAGTCTTTCTCACTTAAAATCTTTATTGTGGCTTAACCTTTCAGATTTTTGGATAATTTAGGTGTCACAGATACCCATGACAAGATAGCTTTCAGACACTATAATTTAAGTGTCTCTGAAATGTAATAAATAGAGCTTTGTCTGGGCTTTGGAAATAATGTTTTCTTCCCAAACAGCTGTTCGTTTGTATTAACAATTTTCTCCGTCTCCAGAAAGGCAGTGTTCCTTTTTAGGTATATCATCTCATCATCCTTCTCATCATGTTAGCTGTGTTCAATCAGTTGTTGTGGTATTATTTTTAATATCCATGTGGACCATGGGCAGGTAACAAACTTACCTCAGGGGCTTCCGGAAGGGAAGCTCTCCCTTAGTCCAGGTCAGACCATCACTTCATGTCTTAGTGGGGCTGACTAATTTCATTGCTTGTCAGTTCACCTGAGGCTGTTTTGGAAAAGGCATTTAAACACCACATGCAGTATGAACAAGTCTTTGCCCCTATCTTTAACTAGCAAAGGAAGGGATCCTTGGTTGTTCATTTTGGGGACCCAGTTATTAATAGCACCCAAAGTGGCAACTTATGAGGCTAAGATGAAGATGGTGCTGACTAAATTTGAGTTCTGGTCATGGTAGTTATCAAAATATATTAGATACTGGCCTCTCCCCTCAAGGTGATCACAACTGATTTGGGCCTAGAAAAGACCTCTAATAGGGTTTAACCTCTGAGCCACCAGGGAAGCCCTCTAATAGGGTTTAAAAAAAGCAGTAAACATGGGAGAGAATATAATACATATCCTTGTGACATAGATAGGTAGGACAAGTGTTGTTTAAATTATGTTTTACTTTGAAGAAACTCAGGGTCAAAAGAGGCTGCTGCTGCTGCTAAGTCGCTTCAGTCGTGTCCAACTCTGTGCGACCCCATAGACGGCAGCCCACCAGGCTCCGCCGTCCCTGGGATTCTCCAGGCAAGAACACTGGAGTGGGTTGCCATTTCCTTCTCCAATGTGTGAAAGTGAAGTCGGTCAGTCATGTCCGACTAGTAGCGACCCCATGGACTGCAGCCCACCAGGCTCCTCCGTCCATGCGATTCTCTAGGCAAGAGTACTGGAGTGGCTTGCCATTGCCTTCTCTGGCAAAAGAGGCTAAATGGCACCAAATTCTCATGACTGGCAGGCTAGGTAGGCATCATACCATTTCCTACATAATGTCTTTGAGAGTCACTTTGAGCGAAGGGTAGTTAAGTTTGTGTATCCTGAACCCAGATGGCTAGCATCAAATACAGGCTCTACTACTTCTGTGCTGTGTGATCTGGAGCATGGTACTTAATATGACGGCTTCCCAGATGGCTCAGTGGTTAAGAATCTGCCTGCCAAGCAGGAGATGCAGGTTCGATCCCTGGGTTGGGAAGATCCCCTAGAGAAGGAAATGAAAACCCACTCCAGCATTCTTGCTTGGGAAATCCCATGGACAGAGGAGCCTGGCAGGCAATAGTCCATGGGTTGCAAAGAGTCGGATATGACTGAGTGACTAAACAGCAGTAGCACTTAATGTGAGGCTATTAAATTATGAGAATCAGTTAAGAGAATTGAATGAGTTATTTTCCAGAAATGTTCAGAACAGTGCCTGGAGTATAGTAAGTTTTCAGCAAACACGAGGTACGTGAGTTGCTAAAGTGTTCAGCACAAGGAACAAGGTGTAATGGGAAATCGAGCTTATGTTGTGCTCCAGGAGATGCAAGTTCTATTGATCCTGGTCAGAGTAGGTAAGTGGCTCAGGAAATCACACTCATGTATGATAGGGGAAGTCCATCCTACCCATATCTTTAGCAAAGTTAGAATAAAATGGTATTTTTTTTCTCATGCTACAATCCAGGGCTACTGCAGCCTATGGAATTATATGAAATTAATGAAGGACATATTATTTAAAATGTCTGCTTCTGAGGCCCCTGGTCTCACTCTTGTGGGCCAGTTAATATGCAGGTCTCCATTCTTGGTAGATCCAAGTGCTGCCTCATAATAATGCATTCCAGAACTCTCTTGAGAAGCCTTTGAGATTTATAACCTGTGGGGCATCTTGTACTTAGAGGGCTGTAAATTCCAAGTAACACAACTCCATTTACAAGGTATCTGCTGGGACCCTCCCGGAAACTGCTATCGACCATCAACTAAAAATGTGATCAATTTTTTTTTTTAAATCCTATTCCACTTTGAACTGAGTTGAAGTCAGTCTTGAAATTAGGAGCCTGGAAGCTCTGATAATGGAGGAGAGAACCAGTGGGGAAACTTGACTTACAGAAATCAGTTCATGTCCAGTGAGATAAAGGGGACACAAGGAGAGAGAGAGCAGAGGGATCAAGGTGAGCCTACCTGAGGTGACAGCCCCATTCCCACTCCATCAGAAACAAGGAGGGAGTTCATAAGAGCAGCTCCATGGCTTTATCTGAAGAGGGTTGTCTGGTAAAGCACATATGTGAACCATAAATGCAGATTTTAGTTGCATCAACTCCCATTTCTTCATGTCAGTATCTGGTCAGAAACCTCAGAATATTCCAGTACCTCTAGCATGTAATTTTGATTTGGAAGGCTTCTGTTGATAGTTCATTTTCATTGGAAGACTATTATCTTGATAAAAAATTTTCTGACAATTTCAGTGATATTAAATTAGTTTCCAAATATATAATGACTACAATGACAGCTTTGTTGGCGTGTGTTTATGTGTGTGATGCATTCAAATGCATATGTCATGTCCTGCCATCTTATAAAAGAACACCGCTTTAATGTTTCACGGTGCTGTAGGGAGCACCCAGCATTGAGGCTCTGTGTGAGTGTGCATTTTTTGTAACACTTGAACCATGGACCCTATAGAATTTGTTAGCATACAGGGAAATTTGGTAAGTACAAGGAGTTTTGTACTAGGAAATTTCCTTGTCACATGTGCAATAGCTTTAGGTAAGTCCCACCCAAGGACAGTATGATTATAGACAAAAGGGCACTGGGTTTTAAACAGAGAAATCTGGTTTTTAGTCCTGCCTTCAGTGTTTTACAGCTATTGTTAGTATCATGGGTTTAGAAGACAGACCTGGGATTGTGTTCCAGCTCTGCCATTTACCAGGCAAGATATTGGCAGCATCTCTTAGCCTCACTTTCTTGTCTATAAAATGAGAATTATAAGAGTACCAGTAATATCTTCCTCAAAGGGTTGCTGTTATGATCAAAAAAGGCTAGAAAAGCACTTATAACAGTAACTGCATACAGAAAGGGCTCAACAAATAATTAATAATAGCTCATATTATTGCTTTAGTTATTTTATTTTCAAATTTCAGCGATCTCATTCACTGACAGAAGAAAAACTTCTTACATTCCAGGGCTGTTTTAAGAGTTGGATGAACCAATGTATATGAAAGCAGTTTCTGTATGCTCTGAAATCTTCTATATGCTCTGAAACAATAGCAATAATGATTGTATTTTCATTTCTGGAGAATCTACAAAGTACCAGACAGCTTACAGGCTATCTCTAATTCTCACCACAATCCTGTGAGGTAGGTAGTATCATTTTATATTAGACATGAAACAGGCTTAGAAGAATTCACCTTGGATCGTGTTCAGATTTTTTTTTAATTTATATTTTTTTAAATTTTTAAAAAATTTAAACCCATATATATTTTTAAAATTTAAACCCATCTCTCTACATAGCCATATCTCAATGATAAAAATTAAATTGTAATGATAGTTTGTTGTCCCTGTTGATAGTAGAATTAGGCTCAAAATCTTCTCTGAGCTGTTGTGTCATCATTAATTAGTATAGCATGTTGTTTAGTCGCGAAGTCATATCCGATTCTTTGTGACCCTGTGGACTGCAGCATGCCAAGCTTCACAGACTGCATGTATTTTATTAAAACAAATGATTTTGATGAAATGTACTTAATATGCACTCACTTACAAACCTACATGTGTATCCACTAAGCCCAAGGACTTAGTGACATGTACCTATGAAGGAACATAGCAGCAGGTCCTAGGTGATGGCAGAGTTATTGAAATGCATGTGCTGTCCTCGAGGTGAATAATTTAAAGAGCATACTTTTTGAATAGATAAATTCTAATATTTTTATTACAACGTTCGATTTTTTTTAGTAATGTCGCATGTTTTTGCATTTCAGTCACATGAATCTTGCCATTGCCTTCTCTGATTCATGTTATAAATTACAAGTAAATGGAATTTACTGTTTTGCCCCCTTGCCTGAATACTAATTGCCTGAATAACTAACTGGCATTTTGCTCACCAGCTAAGAGTGATCTGCTTAGACTGGCATATGTGACCCTGGGCATATCCATGAGGTAATGCTTGGGTGTGTAACTGTAGTTGCACACGTGGGCCCTATTGGTCTGTAAGTGAGACAGGCATGGGCTTTTGAGTTTGGCAATTCCTAGCTGCATAGGTTTGCTGAAGTTTTGGGATCTTTTGCTTCTTTTTGTGTAACTCTAAGTGTTAGTTTCCTTATCTAGCTAAACTGCAATAATAATACCTATCCCTTAGAGTTTCTTGGCAGGCAAAGGGATATTTCATGCTCAGCAATCAAAAGATGTAGTTTCCCCCACTCTTCCTTGACTTAAAAAAGTTGTACTTTTGCACCAATGGAATATCTGCTTTGCTTTTTCCCACCTTATATTTCCGCAGACTTGGAAAACAATGTATGGTCAACTGACAAATGGGTCAGAGAGATTTACAAAAAAATCAGACACTTAGCTTTTCTCCTGTAACTGAGACGGTGCCATTAGTAGTGAGGTCTCATCTGCAGAGTGCCCTCTGCCCAGTGTGGTGGGAATGTCCCACCCACCCCATGTGGCCAAGGCTACAGTAACAGCCCCTCACCCTCACTTTTCAGGGGTTTGCTCCTGAAGCCAGCGCCCTGGCCTTGATCACTCAACATGTGTCTACCAGGTTTCACTTTTAGTTGAAAAGAAACCCATAAATTTCACCTGTGTCTTTGTGATTCCCAGCTTGATAGAATCTTTTAGAATGTTTTTCTAACGTCCCCTCCCCCCTGCCCAACTGCTCCAAGTTGCAAATGGCCAGATTTCAGTCATCAGGAGAGTAGAAAATGCATTATTTTTTTTGCAGCCTGTCTTACTGGGGGCCAGATTCCAAGGAGGCAGCCCGTGTGCTCACAGGCCAGGAGAGCCAGGATTTCAACAGTGTCAACAATCCTTGCTCATCATACCAAAAAAGCAGCGTGTGTCGGTGCCGACTCATTAGCATACAGCCGCGCGTGCTTGCTAACAAAGCAGGCTCTGGGTATCTGCTAGTTTCTCAGCTTGTCTGTCTTCCTTGACCGAAAAGAAGAGGAGAAATTGCTTCAGGCAAGGGTGCTGTCCCTCCCTTTCCGCAAGAAAGCTTCACAAGGATTCGGGGAGGGATCGCTTTGAAGTGGTTTTTCCAATAATCACCCTTTTGGAGAAAGTGGATCATCCATCCTTTGTTTTTCTAATCTTGATTTAAATCATTGACAAGCAAAGAGATCGCCATGTTGTCTAGTAAAAATTGATTCAGCCCAGAATAACTGCAATCATCCCCATGATAGTTTTATTTAGTTAGAGTCCGTAAAAGGAAATAAGGACATAGGCAGAGGTATACACGCATGCCCTCCTCTTGGTCTGTCTCTCTATCCTTCTTTTGTTGGGGGGATGGAGGGAAGAAGAAACGCACAAGCAGATGTGCTGTTAGATCTACAGGCTTCTGCCAACCATATGGCATCTTAAAGAAAGATGGTTGGAGCGTCTGGATTAGCAAAGAGTCGGGATGGGAAGCCATGTGTCGTGTTGGTACAGGCAGTTGTTTGAGCTCTCTCTAAATGGCTTCAGGAGATTGTGTAATGGAACAAATGGTCCTGCGAGCCCAGGAACAGCCTTGCCGCTGCTGGAGAGGCAATTGGCCCTCGGGCGCGTACTGCTTCCCTATCTCCAATCTCCCCCCCACCCCCGCACCCCACCACTCCCCTGTATTGTGTATTCTTCTTTTAATGTTCTCTAAACTCTGAGAATTGACTCAGAACTTTTCAACGTCTAATTACACTCGTGAGTTCTCCCCGCCTCTGTGTCCTGCCTGAACTTTCCTCTCGCTGTCTGATCTGGTGATTAACGATGCTCCATGCTCAGGGGCTGCTCAGCGCAGTGTCCTCTGCCGCCGCCCTCCGCAGGAGTCCGGGCGCCGCACACCAGCCTCCAGTGCTGCCCCACAAAGGCCTCTCTGGGAAGGTTGCCCAGCTACTGGGGGGGGATGTTTTCGACCACCAGAATTTCCAGAAACCCCCAAAGATGGAAAGTGTTTCATCTCTTGGTCAGGCAGCTGCAGGTGTTGAGCACACCAGAGATGCATCCTTCACTATTTTGGCCTTCCTGTGAGATAGGAAAAAAAATTATATTAATTCCATAGCATTGAAGACTCTGGAATTTGAGGTCACATATGCCATTTACCCCACAATGTGAGACCCTGGGATTCTATTCTCTAATACAAAGAGTAAATGAAAGTTTAAAACTTGAGACACTGAGAATGGCAGCATGTTGGCAGTATTTCAGCCCTGGACAAGTCCTCCGACCATTCTTGTTCTGAGAGGCTGAGGCAGAAGGAGCCGTGAGACCTCCCAGTGAGAGCAGAGCTTTCAAGTTGGTTCTCTTCCCCAAGCTCTTTGGACATTTCAGCTACGTTTTAGGGCAAACAGATCTTATTTTATTCTCATTCCAGGGCCGTTGCACATACAGGTGCAGTATCTTTAGCTGCTGGAAAAGTTAGGCCCGCCTCCTCCAAGGGTGCTCTGAACCCTGAGGCTCTAGGTGTATCACAAATCATGGTTAATGGAAGGTGAAATGTATAGTTGATCCTGTCAAAGAATTGGCCAGTTTGTCTGACCAAATCATCAAACCGGTTTGAATGAAGCAGTTGGGTCAGTGGAGGTTGCTGGTCTGGTTGGTGCTGGTTGGTGCTGCACCCCAGGGACTGGAGGGCACGGAATATCAACACCGTCCTTAGGGTTTGAGCCCCCATTTCCCTTCTCAGAGGCAGTGAGCTCAACTGCTCAGGTCCCAGAAAATGGGATCAAGTAAGAATTGAGTGAACTCCGGGAGTTGGTGATGGACAAGGAGGCCTAGCTTGCTGTGATTCATGGGGTCGCAAAGAGTCGGACACGACTGAGCGACTGAACTGAACCGAAGAAATGTTAACATCCAGGTTAAAAATGAGTTGACTGTGGTATACTGTAGGAAATGGGAGGTTACCTTGCTTCTACAACTTCTATCACAGGAACACTGAGCAAGGAAAATACATTCTAATTTATTTTGCTTTGTGATGATACAGTCTTCCCCCCACTCCAAAAGAAATGAAGCCTAGAGCTTGTGTGACTGGGCTGCAGTAGAAGAAAAGGACGCAGCGATCTGACATCTGAATGTTTTCAAACTGTCATTATGTTTATGTACTTGTGGCTGAGACATTTGATTTTTAATGTCTCGAGGTCATCAGAGAATAATTTGAAGACTGTTACCAACTTTTTCCTAAATAGCTATTTTCTACAGGGATAATAATGTTACCCAGAAATTTCAGATGAAGTGCTATTTCATTTTGTGTGTGCATTGTTTTCATTTATACTAAAAAATTATTCCTATCTCATATACATAGATTAAAAACATTCTTTTCTTTTTCATAACTCATTTCATACTGAACACAGGATTAGGCTATTCTTACTCTGTCTTCTGAATTTAGGATCAAGGGCATGGGGGTTGTCTGTGGAAAGCATAATTTTGATTATCTACCAATTGGAAGAAACAGCCACTTCAATTCCTTTTACCATCCAAGTGTACCCTGGTCCCAAATTTGTCAGCATTAGAATTTCTTGAAACAATGCAATTAAACTGCAACATATTTCCTAACATTCTTAATTAAGACAGTAACTGAAAAATGTAGATTAACAGAAGTTACTGTTTTCATCAACATATTTTCTTTCTTTCCCTCCACCATCACATCCCCCTCCCCCCACTCTTTTTTGCTTTTAAATGTCTGATGTCAGTTTCGTCCACATGTACATTATGCACATGGCACCAAAGAAACAAAGTAAAAAATTCTCTTTTAATTCTGAGCTGCACGCCCAGCGCCACATGCACTGTCTGTTACATGTCGCTTCTTATGAGGTTCATGCTGGGAGTTTCTTTTTAAAGGCAAAGTGTTTCTGAAGGAAAGAGTTCAGGTTGGGCAGATTGTGTTAGAAAAATCTCACTGTCTCTGAGTGGAATTAATATACTGATTATTCTGTGCAGGCTCAAACTGGCAGCATGTGCAAAGTTCAAGAGTGTCTGGGAACTGAAATATGGAGGAGAATTCGGGAGAGTGAGCAGAGACAAAGAATTGGAAGTAGGGTTTTAGAAGTGAAACTAATGGTAACTTTGTAAGAAGGGAGAGGGGGAATTCAGGCATGAACAACTGTGTCATCAAGCAGGACTCAAGATATTTTTATGGAATCATAAAATCATTTAAAAAGCCCTGTTTTCTATGGCACATTTTAGGGTTGATCATAAAAGTCAGTTTAGTTATTGGACGAGAACAGGGGGAAATTAAAGTCATATCATACCCAGCACCTTTTAAATTTCCATTTCTTTAAGATATTTGCCAATTTCAATTAAGTCACGTGAGAAGCTTAATCACTAACATAGATATTAAAATGGGTTGTAATATTTCTTGGGCGATTCTATTAGCAAGTTGTTTTTTCCTGTTTAATTAAAATTTGAGTCCCCCATAATCAGCAAACTGATTAATTTTTGTTATTGTTTACAAAGAAGGAATTGAACTAAGAAAAGCAAACATAATCACTCAGCACTTTCCCATCACAAGGAAACTTTTTTCACATTGCTTCTCAAGGGAAAGAAATTGGGACGTGAGCTTGGAGTTAATGAAGCTTTCATCCGTTTCCCTGCTTCAACTGCCATCTCAGCTTAATCCTCTCCTTCTGCCAAAGTCCAGAGGCCTTGCGAGCCCCCGCGGAGCCTCCGGAGCCAGATGCCGGCCAGCGGGCCTCCCCCGCCCCGCCCCGCCCCGCCCGCGGAGCATGCGGCCCCGCATCCGGGACCCGGCCGAGCCGCGGGGAGGGCGAGCCGCTGGGCTGCGCGGGGCCCACTGCGGCGGCGGCGGCGGCGGGAGCCGGAGCGGGAGGCCGCCCTGCCCTGCGCGGGCGCCCGAGCGCAGGTGTGGGGCGCCAGAGGCGCTCGTGGAGCCCGGCCGACCCTTCAACCCGCAGAGACAGCATTGCCCGGCGCTGGATGGGGCCCGGGCTGGCGGCTCCCAGAAGCGCTGTGGCCCCGGAAGGCTTTGCCTGGTGGGCTCTGGGGACGGGAGAGGCACCGGAAAAGACTCGTCCTGGGCGTGCACAGCCGCTCCTAAAGCCATCTACGGAATCTCACTAAAACTCTAAGATGAAGCCTTTTATTGGTGGCATCTAGGATGGGAGGGGGCGAGGGGGACCTACCTTCTCTTTGGCAGTTGCTCTTTTCTAAAGCGGGAAATTATCTCTGGGGTTCACGACTTAGGATACATAGTCCTCCCATCACTGCGGGGGTTAGGGGTTGGAAAGATGTCAGTATCCTGCCCACTTAGGGGTGGGATACAGCCTGAGCAGAGCAGCAGGGTAAGGCTGCGGGACCACCCCACCTCCATCGCCCAGCACACACACCTGCTGTCTCTGTGTCCTGGAGCCCTTCATCCCCTGTGGTCATTGGCTGTCAGGGCAGTGATGTCTACTGCCCTTAACCTTGCTTCTCCTCCACAACCACTAAGGGACTGCCATCTACAGATTAAATGCTGGATGGATGATTTAGCATGTCTGGGTTTTTTCTTAAAATGTGGGCTGTAGGGATTCCTAGTGGGATTCAGGTACAACTCTGTGCCCGCTGCGAGGGGCCTGCAGTGTGCTGCCTCTTGTCACCCAGAGTACTCCCCCCCCACCCCCCCCAACAAGGCTTCTCCTTTCCTTTTTCTTCTGCCCTTCTTATTCAGAGCCTCTCTGAGATCGTCCTGTGGTGATACCCTCAACCCTCTGAGTTGAATCCCATCTCCCTTGCTATTTCAAGGACTGCATGTTTTGTTCCGCAGATGACTTCTGCTTGGAGCATCTAAAAGTTGATTGATGACAAAGAGATGGTGCTAGACATTTGTATTCCAAAGCAATCTCAGTGTCTGTTCTCTCTGCCATCTTCCTCAAGGCCACATGAGCTACATGGGGCATTTTGTTTACTTGTGCTACTTAAAAAAAAAAGAGTATGGAGTGTTGGAAGCCTGGACCGGTTCTCTTGCCACTTCTTAAAATTCAGAATTTTGCAGCCCGAACACGAAACAGTTGATGTAGTTGGTACCTTCTCCCCCACGATGGCGCATAAATGGGCAGGATCTGACTTCTCTGCAGTTTGTGCCCACTAGCAACCACATGAACCCTCCGGCAAGCCTCATCACTCTGATCTGCCATGGACCTTCTAGCTGGAAGAGTTATGCCATCATATCCCAACGCGCTTCACTGTGTGGAGGATCCCCTTTTACTAAATGATTTATTACTCTTAGCAGAATTCCTTTGGCCGCAGATTTTATTTCTGAGTCACTCTGTTCAGCTCAATTGGTCGCCTTCAGTTACCGTGGCAACCAGCAGATGGGGTTCTTTGACAAGGGTCAGCAGGGAGGCTGCCTCAGTGTAGATGGAAGAGACACTAAATAAAAAAGCTCTCAGCATTGACAGTTCCGTAGTGGATGGCCAGGAGTAGTTATCAAATTACTCGCATTAAAACCTAATTAAACGTGTGCCACTAAGTGTGCCGTGGTGACTGAATCCGGTTGCTTAGCCGCCGTGGGCTCACTCTGATTTCATCATACCTCTGTGACCAATCTGACTACCTCGAGGGTGGGGCTGTCCAGCATGAAGGGACCAGAAGGATCCTCACTGCAGTATGGAACCTAACACTCCAGGACCACTCGAAGGGGCATTAGTCTCAGGGGGCACCAGGAGGATCCCCTTAGAACAGAATCTTCCTGAAAATGCCACCTTTTGCAACTTTTCATAAGTATGGAATGATTTCTAAATAACTAGTTTTTGAAAAGAGAGTGCTCAGGCTTGGGTTTAGGCCAGGTGTGGCAGGACAGGTGGTGTGGGCTTTTCTGCTGTTACTTTTAAGTGGCCTGCCTGGATTCTACTCTGCAAAGGTTGTGATTTTCAACAGCTTTCAATCCTCTGTCCTGTTATTCTTTGCACAGTGGGGTGGTGGTTACCATGACCCTGCTCTTGCTTTATAAAGAACTGATTAAGGGTATCTGAGACTTAAGGCAAACAGTGTCCTGGGTTCGTCAGTCTGAGATTCTTGCCACGTCAGCTCCTATGCCCACTGTTTCTCTGATGTCGGTTCCTTATGAGGCTCAGTCCTCCAAGGGAATTACAAGCTTAGCCTGGTCAGATAGCACATGTACTTTAAGACTGCAGGGTAGCCACCCAGCAGATGTTCCTAACTGACCTGAGGGGAAACTGTACCTCCTTTGCAGAGGCAACTGTGTTCTAAGCAGTTGGTTCAGCAGAGAGCCGGCAACACTGTCAGGGGCTCCAGGGCAATGCCAGGGCCCTTCGAGTGCTCTTCTCAGGCTTGCCCAGGGTCCTGTGGCACCGGAGTGGCCTCCAAGGAGTTTTCCAGGCTGGTTTTGGAGCCTTTGGCCTCTGGTTCCTGCCCCCTTCATGCCAGTGCCAGGCTGTGGACTAGGTCAGTGTGGGTCCCAGACCAAGGAGTTAAGAACAGAGACTGAGGGTGTTTAGAAACTGTTGTCAGTTAGGGGGTGCACCAGCCTTTTGTTTGTTTTTCACAAAACTGTCAGTCTGCGACAGAGAGGAAGTGAAAAAAGCAACTGCAAAACCCGAAGTTCTCAGTTCCCTTCACTGAGCTAGTTAGAAAAGCACTAAGCTAGAGAATGCCTTCTTTTTCCCAGCCCTGGTGTTAAAAAAATGGTTGTGTCAGTCATTTCTCAGTATATTGTCCAGTGTGTCACCTTCTTAAGGTCCTTGCATAAAATCCTTATTTTTCAGTATGGAATAGAAGCCAGGCCTTGCAAAAAAGGGTTTTGAAATACTGCCGAGCACTAGATCTGGAGTCAAGAGATATGGGTTTCAGTCCCAGATTGACTCTAGACAGTCTGTGTGACCTTGGATAAGTCACTTGTAGTCTCGGGCCTCAGATCCACCATAACGGGCAGGGCTGAATAGCCTCTAAGGTGCCTCTCATGTCTAACATGACCTGACCCTTTTGAAGAGAAGAGCAGGGGTCTTTTCCTCATTGCTGTCCTAAGCTACCACCTGCTTTACTCCACAGACACCCAAGGCTCATTGGAAATTAGAGAGAATGAAAAATCAAAGGGAATCCTGTTGTTGTTCAGTTGCTAAGTCATGCCTGACTCTTTCGAGGCTCCATGGACAGTATTCCGCTAGGTTCCTCTGTCCATGGGGTTCTCCAACCCATGGAGTGCGTTGCCATTTCCTACTCTAGGGGAGCTTCTCAACTTCGGGATCCAACTCGTGTCTTCTGCACTGGCAGGCGGGTTCTTTACCACAGAGCCACCAACGAAACCAATAAGTGGGGGGCCTTACAGGAATGTAAATTGTCTTTATCAGAAATGCAAACTCTCTCCAGAATTGCATGACCATTAGAATGAATTTCTCCATTGACATCGTTATTGAAAAGGGTAGATTTGAACAAAGGATCTTTAAACAGCAAACCAGCCATAGAAACTGCCTTAATTTTCTAAGTGAGGATAACTGGCTAGAATGTGTTCCAGCTTCCTGAGCACACAGCTTATTCTCACTGATTCTGTATGGCCACAGTAATGAAAGGGAATTTCATAAAATGTGGCAGCAATTTTTAAGCACTGGAACAAAGTGTACAACTTTAAATTAATATGGTTTATTCACCAAATTAATTACCTAGAGCAGTAACTAGGGTAATTGGGTTTTCAAAACTTTGACTTGGGCAACCTAGGTGTACTGTTCCGAAGACAGGAACACAGTAAAATTCTGTAAAGTCATAGGATCGCAGAAGTTTGGAGTTCAAAGGGAACTTAGTCATCTTCCAGTCCAGGGGCTGGCAAACTTTTTTTCTAGAGGGTCAAGTAATAAATATTTTAGGCTCTGTGGCCATATGGTCTCTGTCGCAATCCCCCAGCTCTGCTGTTACTGTGCAAAAGCAGCTGTAGACAATACACAAGTGGATGAGCGTGGCTGTGCTTCAATGAAAGTTTATTTAGGGGAACTGAAAGTTGAATTTCATTGGATGTTCATGTCACAAAATATTGTTTTTTTTTTTTCAGTCATTTAAAAATGTATATTAAAAATATTCTTAATGTACAGGTTGTACAAAAACAGACAGTGGACCAGGCTGGATTTGGCCTGTGGTGTGAAGTTTGCTGATCTATTTCTAGCTTATTCTGTCATTGCATATGTGAGGAAATTGAGATCCAAAGTGATCACACGATTCGCTTACGTTTATATGACTGACAGCAAAACTTAGGAGTAGACTAGTATAGTTTTCATTTATACATGGGCTGCTTTGATGATTAAAATTGGAGCCTCACAAAAGAAATTATTTTCCAGAAGAAGTCATTTTGTATGTGATTGATACTGTGAATTATAGCATACCCATGCTTCTTAAACTTGAGAATTGATCAGAATCACCCAGCAGGCTTATTAAAACATATATTGCTTGGCTGCATCCCCAGTGTTTGTGATTCAAGCGATCAGGAGGTATTCTTTGCTCAATTTTAAAGGTGAAAAACCTGAGGTTGAGAGAGGACAAGCCTCGTGCCCAAGTAAAATAGGTAGTTTGTGATGGGATTTTGAACCCATGCCTCCTGTTTTCAAGTCCAGTACTCATTCATCTCTTCTAGGATTCCTTTAAATGACAAATTTCAGTAGCATACCTAAAATTATTTGATTTACATGTTATGTTCTTGCAGCAACAAAGTTATTAAATATTAAAGTGTACTCACACTGTAGATGAAATTACAGTTATTATATTTGGCATAAACATTTTCTGCTGGTAAGTGGTTTGGTTCTGACACATGTATCCAGCACCTTGCTAAGTGCTGGAGTTGGAGAGCTGAATAAGATCCCGTTCCTGTCCTTGAAGATATCCATTGTTCAGTGGGAAAGGCAGACCAGCAATGACTGTAGTAAGTGGGGACAAGCTGTATGGGATAGAACAGGCTGTGGGGGGATTTAGAAGGTTTCGGGACTGATCAGAATCAATGTGGGCAGAGAGGAAGGAGGCAAAGAAGACTCAGAGACAGGTGACGAGGGGTGGTCCCATCCATGTGAGAAGGGCACAGAAGGAAGAGTATGTCGTTTGTGGCTCGTTAATCCTGACTTTGCCCCCTTCTGGTTGTCTGGTAGTGGTGGTTTAGTCACTAAGTCATGTCCAACTCTTGTGACCCCCATGGACTGTAGCCTTCCACTGTCCATGGGATTCTCCAGGCAAGAATCCTGGATTGGGTTGCCAACCCAGGAATCGAACCCGGGTCTCCTGCACTGCAGGCAGATTCTTTACCAACTGAGCTATGAGGGAAGGCCTCTGGTTGTCTGAACTTGGGCAAATGATTTGTGCCTTGCTTTTCTCATGCACAAAATACAGACAATAATAATGTGTACTGTGTAGGATTGTTATGAGAATTAATTTAGCTAATGAGTACAGAACTCTTTGAGTACAGTAAATATTAGAGCACTCTATTGGGGCTTTCCAGGTGGTTCAGTTGTAAAGAATCCTCCTGCCAAGGCAGGAGACATGAGTTCAGTCCCTGGGTTGGGAATATCCCCTAGAGAAGGAAATGGCAGCCCACTCCAGTGTTCCTGCCTGAAAAATCCCATTTACAGAGAAGCCTGGCGGGCTACACTTTGCCAGAAAAGACAATAACTAAACAACTGGGAAAAGTAGAGGACTGAGTCACATTTTACAGTCACAGAACGTGCACCTTTGAAATTCATATGTTTTTAGTTGAAACATTGCTCTTCATTTACATTAGGAAGCCCCTCTCCCAGGGAAACTGTGGGTCTGAGCATTTTGAAAACACTTATCTCTGGTCTGAAAACATTTCAGGACAAAAGACATTTTACCATGACCACCACAGAAAACAAACAAACAAAAAACCACCCACTGTAGTTTGGAGGGAGCTCCCAGGTTAAATGTTGAGTGAAACTCAAACCTCTGATCAAAAAACATGCATGCATGAAGTCACTGGGCACCTCTGGGGTAAGTAGGGAGCTGGGCTGGAGAGAAATATGTAGGGAGTGGCCCCACAGCACTGGCACCGTGTTCACAAGTGTTCATTTGATTATTATGCCTCATAACTTATTTAGACACTGCATATATTTTGTATGTATCACATACAACATACAAAAATTTAAATATATGTATTCACTTGCTTTCACAGTATTCATAGCAAATGAGTGTCTGAAGCATAGGACCAGAGCTGGCAGCTTGCACCGCTTCTGTTTTGCATAAGATATTTTTCCCAGCCCACTCAGCTCCATAAAGTTGTTTTGTATTTCACCACTTGCTCCATCTTATCTTAAAGTCGTGCATATTTTTTTTTTAAATGTTGGTTCTGATCATGCCTGCGGGGTGTGGCAGAGAGCACCACTGTTGGACCAATAGAAGCGTGCTTGGGCTTAGCTCATGTCCCAGTCTCCTTTCATTGTATCGCCATCCTGGGCCCTCTTGTTCCCTTCATAACTATTGCCCCTGGACTATGCAGCCTGTCTCTTAGTCGTGTCCGACTTTTTGCGACGCTATAGACAGTAGCCTACCAGGCTCCTTTGTCCGTGGGATTCTCCAGGCAAGAATACTGGAGTGGGTTGCCATGCCCTCCTCCAGGGATCTTACCTTCCCAGGGATCCAATCCTCTTCTCTTATGTCCCCTGCATTGGCAGGCAGGTTCTTTACCACTAGCACCACCTGGGAAGCCCAACTGTGGCCCCTCCCCCATCGCCCCCAACCCCTACCCCCTGCCAGTAATTCCTGGGGAGCCTTTGCACAGGCAGGTGCATGCTGAACACTCTACTCCAGCATGGGCACAACTGCTCTTCTCCTCCAAGAGGCCCCAGTCTGCCCAGTGGTGACAGGTCCTTAAGGAACTGGACCCTGTACCTGAGATCAGGATGGTGACCCTGGCCTGGAAGTGTCCTTCCTTGTGGTCACCCTGCCCTGTGAGGCAAGGGAAGCTCCAGGGCTTCTAGAGAAGGGATAGCTTGGCCTGGCTACAGCTCCACTGGGCACTGGGACAGTACTGTACAGACAGTGGGCACATCCTGGGGGTCTCTGGGAGAGGAGGGGATAACTGCCTGTTCTGGAGATGACGTATAGGCAATGGGAATTGTTGTCTAGTTGATCAGTCATGTCCTACTCTTTGTGACCCTATGGACTGTAGCCTGCCAGGTTTCTCTGTCCATGGAATTTCCCAGGCAAGAATATTGGAGTGGATTGCCATTTCTTTCTTCGGGGGATCTTCCCTACCCAGGGGTAGAACCCATGTCTCCTGCATTGCAGGTGGATTCCTTACCACTGAGGCACCTGGAAAGGCCAAGCCTTGAGAAAGGAGCATCCAACTTAGGGATTGAGCTTAGAAAGCTGAAGGTTCCGCTCTCCTTCCTGCTGTGTGAAACCTTTGCGTGGTTGGCAAGCTGTTGGCTTCTCCTTGCAGGAGGGGCTGCTGCCTGAAAGGCTCCTCTGTAGGTCCCTGAGGGCAGGCTCCCTCTCTCCTTTAATTACTCCACGCCTGGTAGAGGGAATGGCTCAAAACAAGGGGCCTAAACAAAACATGAAATTGCAAACTCTTAGAAGGACAATTGTGCTGAGACCTGAACATTGAAAACAAGTCGTTTCCAGCCCTTTGAGATCAAAGTCCTTTGAGGACTTTGAGGAGTCATAGTCCAGGCAGAGGGAGGCCCCCAGCTTGTGGGTGGAAGGAGCAGAAGGGTGCCTGGGGCACCCCAGAGGCTGGAGAGGGGGTGAGATCATCCAGAGGGCAGGCCAGAATGCCTGTGTCCACCTGAGGAGGCACCCCTTCAGATGACCCTGCCACGACCAGCTCCCCCACCCTTCAGAGCATCTCCCATTGAGCTGCCTCTTCTCTCCGCTCTTTACCTGGGGTGGATTAAGGAGGCCACTGAGCAGGTCTCTCAGGCTCAGGCTAACCTTGCCTGCTTCCTCTGCCTCCAGGAAGAGGGCCTGCCTGCTTCCCCGGGTGCCTTCCTGCCTCCAAAAGGCCAGCTCCCTCTGTGTTGCAGATGTCTTTTCTCTCCTCCAGCACATCCTGCCCACTGGCTCGGGTTTCTCCACCCCAGCTTGCACTCTTGCTGCCTTGTGCTCAGCCTCACCCCTGTCTAGGATAATCACCGCTCCCCTGTGCCTGTAACCGGCTTCTGCCACAGCCTCCTACTGAAGGGAGGGGACACGTAGCAGCTGCCCTGCCCCTCCTGGGAGCCGCTCCCATCTCCCAGCCTTCATCCTCACTCCAGGCACCTGTCAGTGTCCTCTGGCTCTCTGCCCTCAGCCTTGACAGGCGGCTGTTCCCCAAGACCTGGGCCTGGCCGTGTTTCCTCTCTCTGCAGCAGAGGTTCTTGGCCAGTAGGCGGTAGGGGCCCAACCTGCTCTAACTCTTGACATCATGAGACCTGTATCCTGAGGGTTGGTTGGTTTGCTGAGTCAACTCACTGAATTAACCAACCACTAATGGTGGTTAAGAACACCTGTACTTGGCCAAACTTTGCCTCCATGCCCTACCACTTATTCCCTGCGTGACTTTGTGCAGGTTAATCGAACCTGTCATTTTGTTTTCTCATCTGTAAAATGGAATGATGATCCTTTAACAAACTTGAACACCAGGCTTTCCCAGCACATTCATGGCCTCACCTCTCTGTGGGTTTGATTGGCACAGCTAAAGATCCAGCCAGACCCTTCCTCAGACCCCAAGCTGAACCACTGCTGGGTGGGTGAGTGGGTGACCCTCACCCTGACCCTGTGCGTCCTCCCATTCTCTTTTGGTAAATGGCAATGCCATTGTCTGAAGGACAGCATCAGTATTTGTTAGTTCAGGTCAGAGCGTTACCGAGTCCAGCATTCCCTCCCTCCGAGCAGCCCACAGCCTGTGGTCAAGCCACACTGCCCACCCTTGTCTTTGGAGTGCCACCTCCCCTGTGGAAGGCCCTGCCCTGGTCCCTGCCAGACCAGCACCATTCATCTTTGCACATCCCAACCTGCCAGCTGAGTGACCTTGGACTGGTCCTATTTCCTGTCCTATATCCAGGACTATATTCTGATATAGCCCTATATCCTATCCAAGTGACCTGGGACTAGTCCTATATAACTCAGTTTCCTCATCCTTAGAGTGGAGATAACAACGGTTCCTGTTTCATGAAGCTGTCACGAGCACTAAGAAGTTAATAAATAATCAGCACCTAGCAGACAGTGAGCACTCAGCAGACGATGGTGATGATGCTGATCTTTCTCCTAAGTAGGCACAAGCCTTCCTGGATCCCACACGTGCCTCTGTTGACCCTGTGCTTTTATGCCTTCGTGGGCCTCTCAGTGTAGCACCTGTTTTGTCTCCAAAATTAGTAGGGAAACTCCTAAGGCGAGGAATATTTTGTAACTCTTGATGTGTCATGAGAACTGTTTACCAAGAGTTGGTTGGTTTGCTGAATTTAACTCACTGAATTAACCAACCTTTAATGGTGGTTAAGAACACCTACACTAGGCCTAGCTGTGCCTCGGTAGTCTGCCATTTATTCACTGTGTGACTTCGTGCAAGTTCATTGAACCTGTCAGTTTCAGTTTTCTCATCTGTAAAACAGGATAATAATCTTGGCCATACCTCTTAGGACTGTAGTGAGTTTTAATGGAGGGATGAGCTCAGAGGCTCAGCAAAAGTTAGCTGTTGTTGGTGGTGGTGGCTGCAGCTGTGACTGGATGAATACACGAACCTAGAAGGACAACAAAAATGAGAGCAACAGCCACCACAGAAAATAAAAGACAGTGTATTTGCCAGTAGGACACCCCAAAAGTCTCTTCTAACTGACAGTAATAAAGCATTCGTGAATAGTGTAGGCTAGGTTGTACAGTGTTTGGGGAAAGCAGTTACAAAAAAGAACTATTTATTTTAAAAAAAAATCTGTTTTCCCAATATTCAAAATAGGCCTTGAGAGGGCTCCCATTGAAATATTAATATATTTCCTTAACAAAGTCCTTTTTATGTAAAATCTGGATTGTGGCTTTTTTTTTTTTTTCCAACAAATGTGAGTTTGGGTTTAGTTGTTTTTACTTTTTCTGAGCTTGTGATTGGCTTTATTGCTGTAGTAAAGTGGCATGATAGAGGCTGACTTTGAAAAAAGACGGAGCATATTTTTTAAAGGGCCTCCTTAGAGGAGTTCAAGTTGAGGCACAGTGAATCCACTCTTGGCTCTTCAGCTGTGAAGCTAGTGAGGCTTCAGCCTCCTGGAGGGAAGGCAGGACTTTCCTACAGGTCTTATTCCTTTTATCAGTTGTGCTTCTGCTGGAAGGAAGGTTTTCCCAGGTGGCAGTCAAGAGCCTGCCTTCAATTCAGGAGACCCACGTTCAATCCCTGGGCCGGGAAGATTTACTGGAGAAGGAAATAGCAACCCACTCCTGTATTCTTGACTGGAGAATTCCACAAACAGAGGAGCCTGGTGGGCTACAGTCCTTGGGGTCACAAAGAGTCGGACATGACTGAGCGACTAACACTTTCACTTTCCTGCAGGAAAACCCTGGGCAGCTGGTTTCTTGCTGATGCAAGGCTCACACCTGGGACTTGATTGATCTGGTCTGGGTGGGGCCTGGGCTCCTGGGTAAATGCTTCAGGGATCCAAGGCCCACACTTTGTAGAACACAGCCAGCTGAGCCTCATTTAGGTTCTTCTGGGGCTCCTTTGGAGGAAGGTCTAGGCAGGAACCAATCCCATTTCTGGCAGTGAGTGGTGTGGCCGACCCATGGCTGGCTGTTTATGCTGCGAAAACAGGCTTTGGCTCAGCCCAGAGCCCTGGATCAGGTAGCCAATCTTTTCAGGAGCCCAAAACTACACACCAGACCCCATCTATTAGCCCGAATATTATCTCATTGATCAATTCACAGAGCAAGGACCTCATGGAGGGTGACCACTCCTGTAACCTTCTTGACTTTAAGCCTTGACGGTACCATCTGTTTATCACATGTTGCTGTTTCATCTGTTCTAAACAAACATGAAGCCAATGGGCGACTACCTCAGTCACTCTTAGTCTCTCTACACCGAAGACTCGATTCGAAGGGGAAGGTCACCTGCGCCTGGTGGTTTACAGAGCTTCACTGCAAATGAGGACGTCCTTGCTCGTCTGACTTAAATCTCAAAGCGTTAGGTTGTTTACTTCTCAAGGGAAAGGCTCTTCTCAACATCTCTTTATCTTCAGTGGTGCCCACTCCAGTGCCGGAGAGCAGAGTCGCTACTCAGGTCAGCCGCTGGATGAGCCTGGGCATAGTGCCCCCTTTCCCAGGCTCCCCAGCCCCTGAAGCCAGCTGGCCTGGCTCCTCTGCTCCCTGAATGTCCTTGCTTCTCCCAGCCTCTCCATGCTGAGGATGCTATAGAGGAGAACTTCGGTTTGGTCTGACGCCAATGGGATAGTTTTGAGACTGTGTTCTCAGGAAAAATTGCTCCACATAAGAGCATGGTCCGTGGCAGTAGGGGCAGATCGGGCTTCCCAAAGCTGCAATGCCATGGGAACTTATTTTTCTATCCTCCCATATGAGAGAGTAATGGGTGCAAAGGAGGTGGGCCTTGTAATTTATATAGTACAGATGCAAGAAAGTGCTCGAACATGGATGGACAGGACCAGACTGTAGCCCAGGCTCTGGGCGAGGGAAACCCTGAATCTGGTCCTAAAGTGAAAGTGTTAGTCGCTCAGTCCTGTCTTACTCTTTGTGACCCCACAGACTGTAGCCTGCCAGGCTGCTCTGTCCATGGAATTATCCAGGTAAGAATAGTGGAGTGGGTAGCCATCTCCAGGGGATCTTCCCAACCCAGGGATCAAACTCAGGTCGCCTGCACTGCAGGTGGATTCTTTTCTGTCTGACCCAGTGGGGAAGCCCGAACCTGGTCCTGTGTGCGTGCATGCTAACTCGCTTCAGTCATGTCTGACTCTTTGGGATCCTATGGTCTGTAGCCCGCCAGGCTCCTCTCTCTGTCCATGGGATTCTCCAGGCAAGAATATGGACCAGAGTGGGTTGCCATGCCCTGCTCCAGGGGATCTTCCCAACCCAGGGATCGAACACACATCTCTTACATCTCCTGCATTGGCAGGTGGGCTCTTTACCACTAACGCCACCTGAAAAGCCCCATTGAAGTATTTTGTGTGTTACTTGCTTAGTCGTATCTAGCTCTTTGTGACCCCACAGACTGCAGCCTGCCAGGCTTCTCTATCCATGGGATTCTCCAGGCAAGGATACTAGAATGGGTTGTCATTCCCTTCTCCAAAGGATCTTCATGACCCAGGGATCAAACCCAGGTCTCCTCCATTGCAGGCAGATTCTTTACCAACTGAGCCATCAGGGGAACCTGGTCCTAGGCAGCTACAAACATAGGAAGGAGGAACTAAGCCTTGTCCTTGGTCCTTGCTCTCTCCAGAGCAGCCGTGGGCAGGGGGGGCGGCATAGGCTTGTGGGCATGGTCAGAGCTGGCTCCTACCAGGAGAGCATGTGCAGTGCCTGCTAGATGCCTGCCCCAGTATCTTCACTTCAGACCTCGCATCCTTGCAATGTAGCATTCGGAGGAGGGGTGGTAGAAAACCAGGTGTGACGGAAAACCCGGAGCACGGCGTGTTCTTAGGAGAGTGCAGGATGTGGACTGGGTTGCAGTAAGTGTGCCTGGTGAGGCAGCTTGAACAATCACCCGGAGCTCGAGAAGGGGTCGGGCCAGGCAGTAGGTGCCACCTGGGAAGTGGGGAGGGCTGCAGGAGCAGAGGAATCTGAGGCCAGTGTGAGTCAAGTACTAGACCACTGTTAGGTTTCCCTGGGTGCAGTTTTAGGTTTACCTGTCTCCAGATGCTGAATCACTTTTAGCAAACAAGTCTATCCATTGCTCCCTGAGTCCTAAATGTCTGTCCTCCAGATATTCAGTTATGCTTAAAGCACCCGCCCCAAAAGTCAGCCGTCGGAGAGCTGGAACTGAGGGTGTGTTGAGCCCAGTGTCTGCAGAACGGTCTTCGGATTTCTTGCCTCACTGTGGCATATGTAGTCTGGAGTTTTCTTGTGAAAATAGAACTTAATTTCACCACTGGTGCTTTTGGTCCATGAGGACCCTGAGGAAGGGTGTATGATCTACCCAACTTCTTCACAGACCAGTTCTCGGTAGTTGTTCAAGTCTAAATTTAATCCAAGGCCTACATTTCCCCGGGTGAGTGTGCTACTGGTTGGAGGAAGCCATCTTTGGACAAATGTGGATAATAGTTTGAGTGAATTAGCAAGTCTGGAGAGGAGAGTCCATCAGCAGAATGACAAATATAGGATCTTTAAAGACATCTGGTCAGCGATGCCGGAGCTCATGATTGACTGAGTGATTAATAATGGAAAACCCTTAGTTCAGTGTTTCCGCCTTCCCTCACCCACATCCCCAGCCGGGGCCGGCCGTCTGCTCCAGCCTGCCAGAGACGTTTCCCGCTGAACAATGGAGGCACTCAGGCCCCCTCATCTTTGAGCTCTGTGAGTTTAAGGTTTGAGTTTTTCTTCAGTTTTATCTGTGCTCCCTAAATAACAACTCACCGAAAAGACTCGCGATTCCCTTTCACGTTTGATAAAATTCCATTCCCCTGAAGGAGTGCGTCCAGGTGCATCTGACCTCCAGCTTGTAGTTCACGGTCAGGAGCTTCCCTCCCACACCCAGAGCAGGGGAATACAGGGGCGAGTGGAAGCCTTTGTCCCCCAGTTCTCAAAACCCGTCTCTAATTTTGTGGTGGATTTTTCTCCAGGCTGAAGCAGCTAGACAAGCACAGCCAGGCCACGGCCCAGCAGCTGGTGCAGCTCCTCAACAAGCAGAACCAGCTTCTGCTGGAGAGACAGAGCCTATCGGAAGAGGTGGGACATCTGCGATCCCAGGTACCGTGCATGGCACCTCACCCACCGGAGAACACATCGTGGTGCACATGGTCTTTTACTTATCTGTTTTTAAAAAAATTATTTATTTTTAATGGGAGGATAATTGTTTTACAATATCGCTTTGGTTTCTGCCATAAATCAGCATGAATTAACCATAAGTATACATATGTATACTGGGCTTCCCTGGTGGCTGATGGTTAAAAAAAACAATCTATCTGCAATGCAGGAGACCTGGGTTTGATCCCTGGGTTGGGAAGCTCCCCTGGAGAAGAGATTGGCTACCCTCTCCAGTATTCTTGCCTGGAGAACTCCATGGACAGAGGAGCCTGGCGGGCTACAGTCCATGGGGTCGCAAAAGAGCTGGACACGACTGAGCGACTAACACAAACTACACATATGTCCCTTCCCTCTTGAACCTTCCTCCCACCTCCCACCCTTTTCCACACCTCTAGGTTGTTACAGAATCTCGGTTTGAGTTCCCCAAGTCATCCAGCTAATTTCCATTGGCTGTCTCTTTACATATGGCAGTGTATTCGTCTCTCCTGTGACAGAGCTGTGTCTTCAGTTCAGTTCAGTTCAGTTCAGTCGCTCAGTCGTGTCCAACTCTTCGTGACCCCATGAATCACAGCACGCCAGGCCTCCCTGTCCATCACCAAATCCCAGAGTACACTCAAACTCATGTCCACAGAGTCGGTGATGCCATCCAGCCCCGGGGGTCACATAAAGTGAAAGTGAAGTCGCTCAGTCGTGTCCGACTCTTTGTGACCCCATAGACTGTAGCCTACCAGGCTCCTCTGTCCATGGGTTAGCGAAGAAGCTGGGAGGGAGACCCTGAAGACTGTTCTGGGCACAGTGAAGGGAAGTGTGGGCCTTCCCTGTCCCACACGGACAAGGGAAGTTCCTTGTCCTCTTTCGGGAACTAAAGTTTGCACAGGAGAGCAGACCCACAGTGAAGCAGCAAGCCACACAGGGCAGCACCGTGAAAGCACCCCCGCTGAGGGGTGCAGGAGGTGGGAGAGTGGGGCGGGCTGCAGTGGTCAGGAGCCTTTCTGGAGGAGGTTGGCTTTGAACTGCCCCTGGAGGGTGTGTGTAGTCTGAATTGGTGGAGGAAAGGCATGATCCCAATTCGGGGAGTCCTTGTGAACAGAATGTAAGAGTCTTGTTTTAAAACAGCTGATTGGTAATTGAGCTATAGCTCAGACGGTAAAGCGTCTGCCTACAATGCAGGAGACCTGGGTCAGGAAGATCCCCTAGAGAAGGAAATGGCAACCCACTCCAGTATTCTTGCCTGGAAAATCCCGTGGACTGAGGAGCCTGGTAGGCCAAAGTCCATGGGGTCACAAAGAGTCGGACACAACTGAGCGACTTCACTCCACTCTGGAGTGCTTGCAGAAGGTGTGGGAATGTTACACAGATAATACTCATTAACTCCCTCTATCCTTGAACATGCCTGCAAGATTGATTATTGTCTCTGTCTTATAGATAGGGAAAGTGAAAGTGAAGTCGCTCAGTCATGTCTGACTCTCTGCGACCCCGTGGACTGTAGCCCACCAGGCTCCTCCATCCATGGGATTCTCCAGGCAAGAATACAGACAGGGAAACTGAGACTCAAATAAGCACGTACAGCTAGCAAGTAGGGACACTGAAAACGGAGCTGAAGTCTGACTCCATGATCCAGACTTTCCCTGTTCAGGTTAGGTCTGTGGCCAGTGGCAGGGACAATGGAGTTAGAGGATGGAATGAAACCTTATTTTCCTACATTGCTTCTCTCCGTGTCTAAGAGGCTGGGCTTCTTACCCCACTGAGAAGTCAGGATAAGGAGGTGGTCCACGGGCTGGCCGAGGCCTCAGTCTCTAATAGGAGTGCGCCCGGGTGCTCCACGAGTGCCTGGGGGACGCCATGCAGCAAGTGCTCAGAATGATTAATGGGAAAAATGCACCTGGAAGTGAAAATGATGAGAAGTTGTTTCATTCTATTTCCAAAATGACCATGAGCCCAAATACCCTTTCTGGGTATTTACCTTACCTGTACCATACCCTTTCTGGGCAGGGTACTGAGGAGCCACTGTCCTCTGAGTGCTTTTTCCCACTCAGCCCACCAGACCCCTCTGCAAAGTCCTCAGTGGTTCCACAGAGTGAGTGAGCACCCCCAGGAACCAGTCGCTGAGCTCAGGCCCTGGGCTGGAGACACGCGTGCACTGTCTGCTCCCAGAGGCTGCTCTCCATGCCCTACAGTCACACGGTTATCCAGGATCTTGTCAACCTATAAACAAAGGAACATGGGTCCCAGGGCCTCTCCCCACACACAGCAGACAGCATCTCTGGGAGCCGGGCCCAGGAATCTGTATCTTAACAAGCTGTTTGGAAAATTCTGGAAGACAGTAGGGATTGAGAACCTCTGAAAGTGCTGGAGGCAGAAAGAACAGAGAATGAGTCCAGAGTGCATCCATGTCACTAGGGCCTGAATAAATTGAAGTCTCTTCTAAGCCTCGGTGTCCACATCTGCATAGTGGGTAGCATACCAGCCTAACTCAAAGGGACACTGGAAGACAAATGAGGGCAGCTGTGAGGTGTGTGGCCGGCTCTCTGGCATATTGCAGGCAGAAGAAATGTCAGGGTTTTTCTTTTCCTCTCTCTTCCTCAAACTGGAGAAGGTCCTGGGAGAAGCACAGGTCGAGCAGAGATCCTGTGGGGCAGCAGCCATGGAACGATGTGCACCGCTGTCACCCAGCTCCTCCGACGTGCCCAGGTATCTCATCCTGCACTGTGTGGCCCGACCATGACCCAAACTCAGCTTTCTGGGCAGGTCCTCAAGGTGGGGTCGGGGGAGTGCTGGGTGGCCCTGGGTGGTGCCAGCCAAAGGTTGGGGCCATCGAGCCTCCAGGCAGCTGGAGGAACTCAGGGCATGAGTGGAGCTCCCGGCCACTGAGAGCTGAGAAGGACTTCAGCATGTGGGCTGTGGAGAGTCTTGCACACAAGCTCCAAGCATGTGGCAGCCTCCTCTCCACTCTGGGCCAGATCGTTATCCTCCGGGGTTTGCCTTTTAACTCCCCATCTGCCTACCTTACAGTCTACTTAGAACTTAACACAGATCGTCAATGCTTAGAAACCTCATCCAGGGCTTTAAAAAACCCAATAATTGCCAAATGGATTGTGAAATTTTTGTAAAATGCATTTTATGAAAAGAAAAAAGATAAACCTAAAACCTCAAAATTCTTCAGAAAAATCAGCAAAGCTTTTTTTTTTCCCCTTGCCTGAAGCAGCAGAAACGATTTCGACATCCTATGCTATCTGATACTGGCCCATCTGGCTTGTCTGTAAAGGGATCTTTCAGATTCAGATATTACATTCGGAGTTAATTTCATTGTGGACGTGACAAAGGCAATTTGGTCAGGAACATGCTGGCTTTCCGTAGCAAGTCCTCGTGTTCAAAGACGAGGCAGGAGCCCAGGCAAGTCGCTACTCTCTAAATCAAAGGCCTACTCTTCGTACCTGAGTGTGGTGTTTAGACCTATTGCATTTAGCTTCCGATGAGGCCTTGAGGGTGTTATTTGTCCACAGCAGGTATTCAAAGGGTGCCTGCTGCCTCCTGAGGGTTCTGGAGTGACCAGACACACCAAGTCCGCACCCACCCTTTCTCCCAGAGTCCTCTAGTTTATCTCTGGTTTCAGGGTGGTTTAGCTAAAGGCTTCCATTTTCCCAGCCTGGATGAATTAAGCACAATAACTTAATTTTGCACGTCAGCCTCTAAAAATCTCTATCCATTGAATTCTCACAAGAGAATGGATATTTTCTGGCCTGGGCAGCTGCTCTAAAGCTGAGTCACATCCCTCCAATTTGCTCCTATGCCTCAGTCCTGTGCCGAAGCAGATGACAAGTTCGGGTTGGCCTGTGGCCTCAGACAGGAAACATCTAGCCTGTTCAGAAGGCTTTATTATTCTGAATTGTTTCTGCTGAACTTCTGAAACATGCACAACAACATAACTGGCCGATGGTCATCGTCCTAACTGCCGCTGTGACATTTTTTGGCCATGAGAGTTCCTGTATCCCCTGAAACGCTGCTGTCCTGTGGTGGCCAGTCCAGCGAGAGCTAGGCCAGCCCTGTGGCTTACCCGGTGGACCTGGTTAAGTCTGCTGATTGCCAAGTTCAAGGCTGCTTTTCTGACTTGTTCTCAGTTTAGGACTGATGAAAAACAATGGCTTTACGAGTCTCCTGCTTCACTCTTGGAGAAAAAACTGGAAAAATAGCTTTTAAAACATCATGAAATGCTGTTAGTTCTTCATGTTTACACTGCAAACACGATTCTCCTCTGTTCTTTTCAGGGACAGTAGAGGATTGGCTCTGTGGTAGTGCCTGTGGGTGGTGGGGGTTGCGGGGTGTCTAGTATGTGGAACTTGGGTCCCAGTGGAGTTTTGGTAAGGGCTGACAGCTGGGAGCCAGGTCAGAGGTCTGTGACCCAGGGCCTGGGGCTCTAACATCTGGCCAGGAAGGGTGGCTCCAGCTGGTAAGGAAATTAGAGTCTTTTCTTGGGGAGAATGGCATCTGAGAGAAGGGAGAGGATGGAAATTATCTGTCCACTTAGAGCATGTCATTTATACCAAGATTATTTTATTTGTATATTTCTCTGGTGGTGGATATGGTTTCAGCCGATTTGCATTCTCTGATAGCTCTGTCCCAACAGACTGCTTGACTCCATCCTCAGTGTTCAGTCTGGGAGAGGTGTCTTTGTAGTCCCTTTAGATGCGTCACTTACACAGTTTAGAAAACAGCATCTGAAGCTGACTGATGGGTGATTAATCAGTTGGCCCTATGACTTTTGAGCATTTTTGGCAGTGAATTTACTTTCTCATTTGATTTAAATTTGTGTATGGATCCAGCAGACATATGTGATTATATTCAAAATCACGGACATTATCTCACTACAGCAAAGGATTCATAAAGAGAGCGAAAAGAAGCACAAGAAACAAGGACAACAGATGATGAAGGGAGGAAAGGCCCATTTGTGACCTGAAGAAAAGGGAGGGGGAGCCTTCAGAAATGTGAGCTCCGGGGAGAGCGGCTCAGCTCCCTCGAGTGCCTGCAAACCAAGCGGTAGGGTCAGCCAGCAGAGACTTGGAGGTGTCCACAGAGTCTGTGGTGGGCCTTCCTTGAGCCCGGGGGGGCTTCACCCAGTTAAGTCGGCACTTCCACGAAGCTAGCTACCTGCAGGACAGATGGTGCTTGATAGAACAGCAAATACACTGAATAAAATAAATTAAAAAGCCTCCTCCTGAACCAAGATTTTTTTGGAAAGAATTCTAAATAGATGAAAACAAACAATTTGATTTCAACCAAATTGTTGTTTTTTTGTTTTTATCCTGATTTTCACCCGAATTGTCAGTCTCAAAAATAAACACTGATACATTCCCAGAAAATATTTTTCAAATAAAAACTGACTCTGTTAAAGTTTGCCCTGATTCTTTCAAAACTGTGTACAAGACACTGTCAACCGAAGTGACTTGCATATTTTTTTAAATAAACTTGAACATATGCAGCTAAAATGTCATTAACTCCCTGCTGCCTGAGTGTTGTAAAAGAATGACGTAAGACCCCCTGGTGCCACATTTCTAACATAGGGGTCTTGTGACCCTCAGGGAGGCTTCCTCAAGCAACTCAAATAGCACAGTTTAACTTTTCCTTTTTTTCAACTGAAGGCCCTGTGTGTAATTAATATTGAAAAGTGCATACAGCTTTATTGAAGCCAAACGTGCTCTTCTGCTAACAGTTCACTTTGTCCAAGAGTGAATAATTTCAGAATAAGACTTATGGAAGAAAAATACATTGAATTTAGCATTGCTTCAGATACATTTGCTCCACTTATTGCTTCCCGAGTCAGACATTACATTTTGCAATATAAATTCACAATCAAGATTTTAAAGGGAGCTAAATATTTTAATCCAATTAGACAAGTGAACAAAACACTGAATATTACATGTAGTGTAGATAAGTGGTTCTTGCCTTTAAAAGACTGTAATTCCGTCACATTACAACCCCAAATGTCAATGTTGTCTTTATTTTTAACGCTTTCAAACATGAGGCAGCCAGAGGCTCCACTCTGCTGTTGGTGACACTGTCTGTCCTTTGGGAAATTCTTAAAAATCTATTTACCATGGAAACACGGTTCGTACAAAACACAGACCCCTGCCCATGTGCAGGGGAAGTTTCTCGTGACTCATGGGATTCAAGAAAGCTGGAAGATGACAAAGTCGGGATCCCGCGGACTGTGGCAGGAACCGTTGCTTGTTTGGAGTGTGCTCTGGGGAAGAGATGGCGAGCAGATGCCAGCCACTGGCGAGTGGGTCCTCCCACCTGACAACTCCTGTCTGTGCATGGGGTCCCCTGCCTTCCCCCCATGTCTCAAGTCCCAAGTCCACATCGAGGTGCTGTTTTCCAGGAAGCTAAGGAATCAGTCTTCACCTTCTTTCTGCAAGAAAGTCTGTCCTGCCTCTACTGGTGCCGTCTTCTGGCTTCTATAGTTCTTTTCCTGTGTTGGAGCCCAGAGGCAGCAAACCCAGGCCCCAGAGTTCAGGGAAAATGGAGCTTGAACTCTGACTGCCACAGAGCTTTCATTGTCTGCGGCCCAGACGGGCAGCCATAGGAGAAGAATAAAATGAGGGTCTGCGGCGACCTTGCTGTGAACTCCTGCCCATATGGCAGCTGCGCCAGCCGGAGGGGGAAGGCAGTTCAGCCAGAGCTTCGGTGACTTGTGCAGGGCAGAGGCAGGCCCCTCTTGACCTGGAGTCCGTGACCATGAGCCCTGTATTGGCGGAGAACTGCCTTCTAACAGGTCAGTGGTCATGTCTGAGCCGCGTGAGTTCCACAGGACTGGGGAGGACAAGTTAATGGTCATTCATAGGTCACCTGGCTTATATAGTCCAGGTTGCCTGATATATTTGACTGCTGCTTAATCCCACAAACACCAAACTTGGTGGCTCTTTCACTAAGTTGGTTGGAATAGCATTAAAAAGAGCCTGGACTTTGAGGTCAAACTGCCTGGGTTCAAATCTCAGTTCTGGACCACTTCAGTTTTTAGCTTCTGCATCAAGCCATCAGTCAATTTCTGGTTAAAAAAAAAAGAAATCAGTAATAGAACCAGCTTCCTTTTAAAAGGGAGCTCTCTGCATTACCAGAGCCCAGAAGAGAGTGTCCACCAGGGTGGCACTGAGGTCACTGTAGGCTTGAAAGGGCCACTTAGAGAAATCATTTAACATCTTTCTGTACAGGTGGAAAAATCAGGCCCAGAGAGGTGGAGTGAATAGAGCTGCAAAATGAATGGGCAGGAGAACGAACTTCTAGAGAGACTGGTGTTCATTCCCTGGGCCTTGGGCTGCATGGAGGAGGGAGATGGGGGTCTTCTCTCCCAGGCAGCAGCCTGGAGCTGGGTCCCAGCTGAGCAGCTACAGAGCTGTGGCCTGGCTCCCACAGTGGGGGCAGCACGAGGCAGGTACTGGAAGGCTTCCCTGGAGCTCCGTCAACTGAGGCCGAGCTCTGGAATACCCCACATGGAGGCTAGGGGAGGGATTCTGTCCTCGAGTTAAAAATAGATGCTTTTCTACCAGAGGCCTGAGGAACAGGTTCAATTTTTTTTTTTTTTTTAATCCTGGTCAAACAGAGACAGAAGATGTACACACAAGCACAGGAGGGAGCACAAGGGGAGATATCCCACTTGGAGGGGCTGCTAAGAGAGGCCAGGTGCAGACACACAGAGAAGAGACAGATGGAAACACGGGGCAGGCCGAGCTCTGAGCATCCCTGCGAGGCCTCGCTGGTGCCGCAGGCGTCCCTGGGCTACAGGCTTGGGGAAAAAAACAGAGAAGGCTGGGATGGACCCCAGGTGTGGTTGCTTGGGCAACAGTTCAGATCACCCAGAGACTCATTTTTTAAACTCTGAATTAAGTTAAACTTCAGTAAAAAATCAGATGCACAAGTCAGGGTTTGTGGAGAGAAGGCTCCGTTAAGTGTTTTAAAAAGAAAACGAGTCAGTGATATCGGGCCTGCAGTTGGGGAGCATTTATGTCATCTGTGGACAACTCTTCAGAGGAGCAGCTGCCAGGGGGCTGTCAGCCCTCCACCCTCTAGGGGGCAGCCACCAACAACTGCAGGTGTGGCCACACCACCCACGGGGACACGGTGAGGGGCCCCGGTGACAAGTCTGAAGGCACAGTGATGGGAAGAGAGTGGCTGAGGGCCCCAGCCACAGTTCACACTGGCTGTGTCCCGCTGGAACATACAGCCAGACCATGACCACTGTGGTGTGGCCGATGAGCCACCTTTCTGGAACTCGGCACGGCTGATGTCCTAAGTGATGGCAGAGGAGTAGATGTTGGTAGTGTAGTGTTAGTTGCTCAGTCGTATCCAACTCTTTGTGACCCCATGGACTGTAGGGCTCTTCTGTCCACAGGAATTCTCCAGGCAAGAATACTGGAGTAGTCAACCCAGGGATCGAACCTGGGTCTCCTGCACTGCAGGCAGATTCTTTACCATCTGAGCCAAGCAGGGAGGAGCCAGATGTTGGCAGTAACTAAAGCTTCTCTCTCTCTGGACATGCTCGCGGTTAGGGGGAAGAACCAAGAAACATTCTTTACTGAAGATCCGGCCATCTGAGGGTGACACCAAGAGCTGGTTAGCAGAAGACAGTGACATTACAGGGTAAATTATTCAGTCACATTCGCTGAGTGCTCGTGATGCATCAGGCAGTGAACAGGAAGTTCTGTGATACGAAAGTGGGGAGGAATACAGGGCTTTGCAAAACCAAACGAAAGAGAAAACCTTTGAGTGCTCCCCAGGAATCTCAGGTTGACCCTTGCAGGAGCACTAGCAGGAATGGGCTGGGTGATGGGTCAGTTCCTGGCGGGAACTGAAGAGACTCATGTGAGAAATACCTGTTTCCTGGAACCTGGGTTTAAAAAAGTTCTACAACATGGTTCCCTTCTACTTAAGGTCTTTACTGTCCTGTGTTGTTCACATTATAGGTGTTGTGTTTTCTACCTCAAGTTTGAAATCTTTTATTGAAATGTGTCTGTTGTGGTTTATACTTATCCTTGTAGTCAAAGATGTCCTTGAATCTCTAAAGTTAGAAAGTAAGCCACCCTCTCCAGAGCACATGGTGGGCAGGCAGTCTGCCTAGCTAGGGGACAGGCTGGCCATTCAAGCCCATCATTCACTGATCATTTCCGTCAGGACCAGAAGGCCAATCGGCTCACGGAGATCACGTGTTTGATGCAAACAGGGGCACTCTTTCTGCAGTGGCAGGGCTCTGGGGCTCCCTGGCCTCCCTGTGGCACTCCAGGAGCCCCTCCACCTCCCCAGCCCCCAGAGAGCCACATACAGACCCCACGTACTTCCCCACCATGCCCGGGCCTCCCGCTGTGTGTGGTTGGGGGTGCATACCAGATGCTCTAGTCACCGTGTCGAAACTCAGACTTGCTCGTTAAAAAATCACAAGTGTCTCACATTTGACAAGTGAACATTTTTTCATTTTTTTAAAAAAGGCAACCGATTAATTTTCCTATATTTCTTGTGCAAACTGATCTTGGTTTCACTCACTGTCCTATCTTGGAAATCCTCCACAAGTAATAGTGGCTTAAGCTGGGTAGACAGCAGCCCTGTCCAGTGCAGGCAATCTTTGTTGGGGAGTGTAGAGCCCACTTGCTTCTCTTGGAGACGACTCTCACCCAGCCAAACAGAGACCAGATGGGCCCAGATCCCTGCATTACCTTCCCATTTGTCTCTTGAAGTGAAAACTGGGATTTGGTAGTTACCATTTTAGCTCTCTCTAGTCCCCGTAATCCTGGTGACTTCACGCTCCTAGAGGGCAAGTCATCTTCCCACACAATGCACAGCAATTTCCTGAGATTATGTCTTGTACGTCTTGTACAACGTTAACTATCTCCAGTGGTTTCTGATATGGTTTAAACTAATCTGAACAGCCACGTCAGCCAGGACAGGCAGCAGTATTCAGTACTTTACTAACCTGCGACTCCCTCAACCCAATTCTCATGAGCTAGTTTTGAAACATTTATTCCTGTTTAAAACCAAGAGACCACATCTACCAAGTTCCTTCTTCCAGCATGTGGGAGGTGGTTTCCATATGAAAAATGCCTTTATATGTGATAAAACACACTGCATCTAAACATTTGGAGGTGTTAGCTTGTATCATGTCACCAGGAATTTCTTAGGGACACTTAGTCTACATCCTGGTTTTCTTTTTTTGGTCGAGTTTTACTCTAATTCTGAGCAGTTTTCAGTAAACAGTTCCTGGCACAAATCCATGTCTCCTTTCTCCTGTTCCCAGGGAAAGAGATGGATCTTTGGCTATTTTCTGTCTTCAGACACACAAATGTCTGGAATGTAGCTTGTTTTCAAATTTAAAACATTAAAAGAGTTCACCTTACACACCTATAGACTTTTCATACAATTGGTTACATACAACTATATTTTTTTGCAAAAGAATCTTCTCCAAAACTTGGGAAGAGGTCACTAAACCAGAAAGAAGACAAATCACATTGAAAAACATGATCTATTTAAACTTACTTTTTATTATCATTTTTTTCCAGTTACCCAGCATGCCACAATCTGATTGCTGACCTGGATGAAACAGAGTGAAATAAATGATTTACAAAGAGATATTTACATTCATCTGACTTATACGTAATATGCCACAATGCACCGCGACCTTCCCAGTGGACCCCACCTCAGACTGCGGTGGGCTGCGTCATCATCGCCACATTCGTTGCCAAGCGGTCCCTGCAGGATGGACGGGCTGGAGCTGAAGTCTGACACTGGATGAGGAGACCTCCTGGTGTATGTTTTCAGAAAAGGCTTGAAGTTATTATGTTTTTATATCTGCTCATTTGTATGCTCTGTTACACATACGAATTTCAATAAATGAATTTTTTGAAGACTCGAATTGATGTTTCCTTTATATCTTGTAGTGATGAAAAAAACACACCAAAAAAAGGCACATATTTTTAACTAGGCTAAAGGGTATTAAGGACCAAACTTTTTTCCTACCATTCATGTTTCTTTCCCTCTTGGTGATCTATACATATTATCCTTCAACTTTATTTACTTTTAACCAACATCTCAGAAGACTCTACTATTTACCATCGTGCTCATTTGTGCACAAGCAGAAGATACCAGGAAGCACCAAGCATTATCCTCTCCACTCTGTTAACAACAAAAACAGGCAAAAAGCATCTCTGGCTCGGTGGTGTCGTGTTTTTCCTTCAATACGAGCAACTGAGAGGAGCCTAAAGACATACTCAGCGAAATTACAAAATTCACTTAAGTTCTATCAAACATCTGTACACAGATCATTATTTTAGTGTAAAATAGTATTTCCACTGTACACAATTAAGCCCTCAAATGCTTCAAAGTAATAAAAATGGGCACTGAAAGTGTTATGTTGTCCTTGAGGACGACAATGGAACACTGAGGGCAAGGCTGCAGTCGGGACAAGTCCCTGACCTCGGGCCGTTCTCCCTGGCACAGATCTATCATCATCGTCATCACATCACCATCATGGCCTCTCAGATGGATGTGGACTAGGCTCCGGAGGCGGTGGGATGATACACCCGCAAAGACCATCCGAGTCTCTCGAGCATGGACAAGGTTCAAGCCTGAAAGAACAGAACTTCTATTCAGATTCAGAAGTTTTCTTGATTTCATCAACTGTGCTAGACATAAAGGTTGTCACGTAAGATATATTAATTGTCCCTAATTCTGTTTCAGGGACAGTAAATAAATTATACAATATTCTAAAAATATAGCACCTTTAAAGAATTATAGAGGTCACTTTATGTAAGCCTCCTGGATCTGTCAACCCCAGTGGTTTTGAGAGAAGAGCACGTGTTGGAATGCCCTCCAGTTTGGCTGTGTGACACACTCATACATGCTTGACCAACTTTGGTCCCAAAGCCGTTCCTCTATCTGGCTTCGTCACAGGAGCAAAGCCAAGTTTCACCAATAGTAGGTTTATGAGGTAAAATCAGAAAAAGGCCCCATCCAAAATGACCCTAGGTAAATCAGACTGTAGTCCAACCATCCTACCCACCTATTATCCATTTCTATGTTGGTTAATCTGCCATGAAGTTTTAAAAATATACTCTTAAGAAAGGAAGTATGCAGAGCAACACATTATCAGGAAGACACTGCTGATGAGCTACACTCCTTAGGAATTCTGGGTTCAGACCACCTGATGTGTGAAGACTATTAGGGGCTTAACAAATCTCCACAAAAACCAATCTCCAGCTTCACAGATCTCTTCTAGACCCACTGCTGAGAAGTCAGCATCCCCCCTTTGGAAGCAGCCCTTTTGTACAGTTGCACTATTGCCATTTTATTGAAGTAGTAAAATAATCCTGTGTGTTTTTCGAGCTACAAGAAATTTACATACTTTCCTGTTTCCTAGAATGCGGTAATACCAGGTGGACCTATTAAATCTTTTCAGAAAAGAAGGATATTTAATTTTCTGAGATTACAGAACCACATCCAACGACAATAAACAGAGAAGTAGCAGATTGACATAGTGCTTTATTTAAGCTGTCTGTACGAAGGAAAATAATGTGCGTCCCTATCATATACGTGTAAAAATACTAAGGATGTACAGTGTACAAAAACAGTTTCTGGTAGTTATTTCACATCCTTGTGGGTCATATACTTAAGGAAAGAAACAGTTTTAGTATGACCAACAGTAAGAGTAAATACAGTTTCTTGGGTTCGTAGTTGCGTCTGCTTAAAATCCTTAACCAGATGACTAGATCTTGTGCGGATCTAATGAAAGAACTAGCAAGGTCAAGAAATGTCACAAACTATAAAGCTACAGGGAGGTAATTCAATTACCAATTTAGAGGTTTTTCTTTTTATTTAAATAAATACTTTACATTTCATGCTTGCCTGTAATGCACTACCAGGAGCAAGATAAGGAAAGTCTACTGTGGACAGTACAAACGGTAGCAGCAAAGTGTGTACACTGACGTGTAATAGAAAGACCCTGCAGTTAGGAAGGCAGGCCCTTACCATGGACTAGAGAAGCAAGTGGCCCCTGCAAGAACAGTCAGCTTTGAGAAGCTGGATATCGGGTATGGGAAATGGGAAACACTGGAATAATGCTATGGAGTTAGTGTGGAAAGCAAAGCTCTGAGCAGCCCTGCCAGAAATCCACGCAGAAACGGCCAATTTTCCTCCAAGATGGCTGCATTACGGCCAAGAGGCAGACTTGGTGAAAGTCGGTACAGGAATGAGTCTGCAAAGCCTGAACTCCCGCTATTCCAACAGAGTGACTCCAGGTTCAGGCCTTTCCATCTGCCAGAATCCAAAACTTCAGCTATGGGCAGACACGAGGGAAATTTTAGAATCTCCTATATGCAGTTTCTGTTTGTCTCTTGTATTTCCATGTCAGCTGACTGATATCAGGGAATGAAAGTAAGGGGTTCTCAAAATCGAAGCCAAGAAAACACCTTGTGTGACACTAACGGAATCTCAGAGGGGGTACGAGACTAAGCCCCAGGCACCAGCGGGGGACGGTGAGCTGGCTGTACAGAGTGGCCAGCCTGGGGCACAGTCAATGCTGTCATTAATCCGTAGGAAGTGTCCTTGGCCAAGGTCATGGAAATCACCTTCAGATTTAGGGGGAAAAAAAACAAACAACCAAAAACCAAAACCATCTGTGTGCTTAGTGTATGGTATTATACTTTCCCTCTGAAGAAATGAATGCTCTGAATGCCAGCCAGTCTCAGCTTTCCTCTCTTCCTCTCGCCTGTTTCTTTTTTTATATAATGGATGCAAGACAACTTACAGGACATACCTTCTAGTCTACTTCCTTGTCAAAGTGAAACATTCAACATAATTCCAAGTGGAAAAAAAAAAGTTGAGCTATATGTGTAAGTAAGAATGAACTATCATTGACTGCAACTTCCTACTCAGTACTAAGGATGAACTTCACTCAGAGATATGAAAAATTAGGATAAAATCTATGTCTGAATATGTCTTAGCTGCCTTAGTAAAATGCCCTTTAACCCCCTGTCAGTCCCAGTGGTCCACCCACCGCCAGCAGTGGTTTCATGTCTATAAACCCACACTTCCAGCGTCAAGAGGCTAAGACATCTGCATATGAATATGATCCATCCCACTTAGAAAGTCACTTGCTCTCATACAATGCAATCGTAACACTACGGCACGCTGTAGTCTTCCATTTGGGAGCTGTCAGATAGTTTAACTAAAATACATCTTCACGATGGCTCCATGGAGTCAGGAGGCCTCCAGCTTGCCACAACAAGGGCCCCCTGCCCCCTGGACTTAGGCTGCTTTGGAAAATGTCAGCTCCTAGCACCAAAGGGTTTAATCTGAAGATCATCATTAATGAAAGAGAAAGATGAGGTTTGCATACATGTCCCCTTTCAGTGAGAAATGTTGGAATTTGAGGACATGAGTATATACAGAAAAAGAAAAGTCAGAGGTGTTCTTTTTTGTTTTTTCTCCCTGATGGCTTAATTCAGTGATAAATGTACCATGATCAGAATAAACATACTAGGTCCTTATCCTTTACTGCCCACTTTGTAAATACTTGAGATGTGTTCATTTTGCAAAATAAAGTCCATTTCTTATCATCCAGGTCTCAATTTTCTTCATTATATTATGTTGCCAGGCCATCATAACCTTTCAATTCTCAAAATAGCCAATATAACATCCATTTGTTTCCACCCCTTGGCATAGATAGTTGAGGATTTCTCATTTTTAGCACCAAGGGGCTGAATGACAGCATCTCTTCTCCCAAAGCCAAATTCTAATCTATTTGTACAATTTCAGAGCCTCATCAAAAATTGTTTTACACAGGAGAAAAAGTGCATGAGTCTCACCGGCGTGTACATTCCTTGCACATGGGTCAAAAGAAACTGCAGTAAGTCTATTTTACGTATGTTGGAGCTGCATTTGCTAACATGACATACAGTTCTCATCACTAAAAAATAAATACTACTGCAATATAAACAAAATCATAAAAGGACATTCGAAGTTTTAACATCTGAGAAAAAGCTATTTCACGTAGAACTGAAAGTAAAACAAATCGAAACAAATGAGGTGAACACCTGTTCACCTCGGTGTACAGATTTTGGTGAAAAACAGGATCGTTATACCTGTCTACATTCTTCAGCCATCAGAGGTGATAGTATCAGGAAGGGGAAGAGGTTTCCAAGCACAGGGGAAATAAAATGCTCTCTGGTGCAAATCATATCGGAGACCCTTAAGTCACCTACTCTGCTGCGCACACGCTTCCTTCCTTGGCAGGACAATGTTCCTTTGCCAATAAGAGCCTGTGAAATCTGGACATCCACGTGGAACACCAGGCTTCCTCTGCAGTACTGAACAGGAATTTAACTTTATAAATGTATCTATCCTATCAGTTGTTCAGTCCTTCTCTCAAATGCTTCCTAATGAATTCCAGCAGGATCTTACTGATATATACCTATTTTATGCACTCAGCTGATATGCTTTACTAAGATTCTGCATATGCACATCACCACTCTTCCACAGTTGCTTGTTCTGAATTAAAAACTAAATCTTCTTAGTCTAATTAGTCTTTGATTTATCGTCTAGAAAGTTAAAAAATGTACCTAGAATCATTTAGCCTTCACTGTTAGGGAAAAACAAAAATCAAAAGATCAAAAGATGACAGTTGGTGCACAAATGAACAATGGTGGGCTCATGACTTTCAAAGATTGTAAAATTACCTCTTAAAGTTGCTATAATAGTAAGACAGTAGCAGCAACAGCATGAGACCTTAGACTGAGATACAATTTCATGCAAAAACAAAAATGTCGAGTGTATCTGCGTATATGTGTATTCTCATGTGGGTGAAAGGCGGCGAGGGGTGAAGACCTTGGACTGGTCTGGGATGTCTGAAGGTGCTCCTGCATTTGTAAGAGTTAGGACTGCTGTGGTGCCCAGGAACCATTTTCAGTAATGAACCTAAGATGACAGTGAAGTAGCAGAAGTACAGGGACTCATTCTCGCCCACTTGCGGAGTAGGAAAACTGAGGGAAGTGCGGCCGCCTCTCATTGTCCATGCCGTCCATGCCGTCCTCATCATCTGTGGGCGGGAAACAGCTATTTTAATTTTACGTTAATTTTTTGCAACACACTCTCTGGTCTATATAGCTCTAACTCCTAACATAATAAAGATTAACAGAGGTTAATGAGCCCAGAAACTTGTGTCTTTCAATAGAACATACAATGGATACACTTACCTCAAAAACCAGATCATTTTCAAACAGAATCTATGAAGAAATAATACTATCAAATCATTTCCTTCATGACACTAACATTTCAAGACACAAAACTGTGGAAAACTATTGAAGAAAAGATTCACGTAGATGTATGGCAGAAACTACAACAGTGTAATTAGCCTCCAATTAAAATAAATAAATAGATTTTTAAAAATAAGGAACAAACAATCTTCAGTTACCTTTAATTTCAAAGGTAACTGGTCAAAATTACGAAGAATCCTACAGCACTCAAAGTTATCTGCTAATATTTTCAATATCAATCTATCTTGAAATGCTTGTATTTCTTCTTCATGGAACTTTTGGTATGATTGCAAAATTAAGTTTATTTGTGATTCCATTTCATCTGAGCCCCTTTCATCTTAATCTTACATGGTTAAGATTTTACATTTTTTACATCTAATACCTGCTCTAACTCACCGATCCTAATTTTCCTATGATAAAACTTTCAACTAGAATAAAGAGAGTAAGTCAAGGAAAGAAGGGAAAAGACGTCAGCATCTTAGGTACCAGTTCATCAGGAAACAAATTGGGAGATTTGACAGGAATGGAAAGAGATTGTTTTCATTTAAGCAGTTCCTCCCTTTGCTCCTCTCTTTTTTCTTGCATTTGAAAGATCACAAAGGCTTACCCAACCTTTTCCCATAACTATTCTGATGATTAAAATCTTTCAGTGTCAGAATGCTCTTCCCTCTTTGGGTCATGAATTCAGTCACTCGGCCCACAGCGTTCCCTGTGCATCTGCTCTGGGCTCTGAACAAAGTCCCTCCTGTCCTCGGGGCTCACTGTCTGTAGGGGAGGTGCCCTATTAAATCCCTCTGCTCTACTCGAAGTGCCTTTGGTTATATGCTATCCTATATGAAATAAGTGAGAGTCTTTCAAATACCCAACCTTCTTTCCTTCAAGCAAAATAATTCCCTTTCCTCAAATATATATAGGAAATTCACGTTACCAATTCTTTTAATTTTCCAGCCTCCCCACAGAATGGGAGAAGGCACACAGGCCAGATCCTGCTGTATCGTGGGTACGGACCCGGTCACACAAGAAGGATGTTGCTCTGCATTCCTCTGAAGAATAACACTGCTGCCCTTTCCTTTCCTCGCTGTTCTTTTCAGTATGCTATTTTTTAACTAAAAAATTCTTTTAAAAATGTATTTACTTATTTTCGGCTGTATTGGGTCTTAGTTGCTGAGCAAGCTTTTCTCTAGTTGTGGCAGTGGGGCTCCTCTTCAGCTCTGGTGCAGTGGCTTCTCATGGCAGAGCATGGCTCCGGGGGTTGCGGGCTCAGCAGTGGTGGCTCCCAGCCTCAGGAGCTGTGACGCACGGGCTTAGCTGCTCCGAGGCATGGGGATCTTCCTGGACCAGGGATTGAACCCATCTCCTCCACTGGCAGGCAGATTCTTCACCTCTGAGCCACCAGGGAAAACCCAGCACTCTATTTTTAACAGAAGATTCTGGACCTGGGTACGATCCCTGGGTTGGGAAGATCCCCTGGAGAAGGGAACAGCTACCCACTCCAGTATTCTGACCTGGGGGTCGCAAAGAGTCGGACACAACTGAGTGACTTTCACATCATCAGAAATGGGATCAAGTTGCTAACCGAAATTTGTAGCCTTGAATATCCCAGAAAATATCATCTTATTAGGTAGGACTCAATCCATCAAGCAGTAGTTGAGGTTCCCTGATCCTTGTAAACCCGCCTCCTGCAAACAGACCTTTTAAACTCAGCATTTCCAGATAGCACTCTGATTTAGGGAAACCTCTGCCTCCTACTGAAAGAGATGGGAATCCTAGACCACCTGACCTGCCTCTTGAGAAACCTGTATGCAGGTCAGAAAGCAACAGTCAGAACTGGCCATGGAACAACAGACTGGTTCCAAATAGGAAAAGGAGTACGTCAAGGCTGTATATTGTCACCTTGCTTATTTAACTTATATGCAGAGTACATCATGAGGAACGCTGGGCTGGAAGAAGCACAAGCTGGAATCAAGATTGCTGGGAGAAATATCAATAACCTCAGATATGCAGAGGACACTACCCTTATGGCAGAAAGTGAAGAGGAACTAAAAAGCCTCTTGATGAAAGTGAAAGAGGAGAGTGAAAAGGTTGGCTTGAAGCTCAACATTCAGAAAACAAAGATCATGGCATCTGGTCCCATCACTTCATGGGGAATAGATGGAAAAACAGTGGAAACAGTGTCAGACTTTATTTTTTTGGGCTCCAAAATCACTGCAGATGCTGACTGCAGCCATGAAATTAAAAGACGCTTACTCCTTGGAAGGAAAGTTATGACCAACCTAGACAGCATATTAAAAAGCAGAGACATTACTTTGCCAACCAAGGTCCGTCTAGTCAAGGCTATGGTTTTTCCCGTGGTCATGTACGGATGTGAGAGTTGGACTGTGAAGAAAGCTGATCGCCGAAGAACTGATGCTTTTGAACTGTGGTGTTGGAGAAGACTCTTGAGAGTCCCTTGGACTGCAAGGAGATCCAACCAGTCCATTCTAAAGGAGATCAATCCTGGGTGTTCATTGGAAGGACTGATGCTGAAGCTGACACTGCAATACTTTGGCCACCTCATGCGACGAGTTGACTCACTGGAAAAGACTCTGATGCTGGGAAAGGTTGGGGGCGGGAGGAGAAGGGGACGACAGAGAATGAGATGGCTGGATGGCATCACCGACTCTGTGGACATGAGTTTGAGTGAACTCCGGGAGTTGGCGATGGACAGGGAGGCCTGGCGTGCTGTGATTCATGGGGTTGCGGAGAGTTGGACACGACTGAGTGACTGAACTGAACTGCCTCCTTCTAAAATAACTGGTTAGGTACCAAGCAAACCACAGGCATCTTTTAGGTCAAATATCTTCCATAGTATTTTCAGATATACTAAAGATGGAAGACACAGAGGATGGCATATCTGTTTTGAGTCACAAACTATAAAAACTCTCTAGAGCAGCGGTCCCCAAACTTTTTGGCACCAGGGGCCAGTTTCGTGGAAGATAATTTTTCCACGGACCCAGGCAGTGGGGGATGGTTTCGAGATTATTCAAGCACATTTACTATTTACCTTATTTCTAATCTCATGACGCTGCTGATCCAACAGGAGGTCCTGGTCTGTAGCCTGGAGGTTTGGGACCCCTGCTCTAGCAGAAAGGCAGCTGAAATCTTAACATTCACTCTGCCAATCACATGGCAAAGAACAGTTCTCCCCACTAGCAGCTTTGTTTCACTGGGTGTGTTTTGGCACAGTGAACAGACAGCATGTGTGGGAAGCCTGTTGTCTGGCCTCAGACACAGAAGGACTTGCCCAGCTCCCTGGGCTGCAAACCAGGACTTGCACCAAGGTGGGAAGGCCTGGAGACCAGGGCAGTCAGGCTCATGACAGGAGGAGGGGTTGGATTTCCTTTTCGAGGATTATTATTGCTATGAGGCAGTAAAGTTAAGAGAAACTTTTCATTCTGACACTTTAGGAACAAGTTAATCCCATTTCTGAACATAACTATATATCTCATTGATAACCTTGTGAGGGCCCCACATCTGGATCTTCTTTAAAGTCAGTTACATCACCTTCTCCATTTCCCTCCTATTCTTTTGAACGTGGCATTAGTGAGGGGCAAGTCTCTGATCATGGCCCCAAGAGGAACTGTGAGTTGGGGAGGCGCTGGGACAGGAATGAGGGGTTCCCCTGAGCCCCTGGTACTGTGCACGCCAGTGTGGGGCTGAGGAAGAAGGAGCGCTCCAGGGAAGAGCCAGCTGACAGGGCAGCTGGCTGCCCCAGCCAGGCCTTCACACCCAGTCAACGTATATAAATGCTTTTCCACTCAGAAAGTAGGTTCAGAGGGAACAGTGATGATAATGGATATGAACTGTGCAAAAAAGCCAAATAGCACACCCCTGGGAAAAAGAAACAGGGTGATCAACCCTATACTAGAACAACTGAATCCCTGGATCCAGGCAGCATTAGTTGCCTGATTTCCTTAGAACGTTAACCAAAGTAATTACATGGCAGCAAAAGCTCAAAGAAATCTCCTTTTTCTCTAAGAGGAAGGCAGAGGACCATTAATGGATGTAAAGCAAGAAGACACATTCCAAAATCTGCTCAATTAATTAACACCAGTGAGGACAATCTGGCATATTACTGCAGCTGTTTGTAAAAAAGGAACATTTGCCTCTCTAACTGCTGCTTTGTTCTAAAAAATAACTCCATTCTGTTCTACAAAAGCAAGGTGGCAAGTGGGGAGACAATCGCTAACTTAATGGTCCTACTGCGGCCTTTTGTGAACAAAACCTCTGTGCTTTTAGCAGCTTCAGAGCTACATTGGTCTCTCACCAGTAACACTATTCAAAGCTGCAAGAAGAAAAGATTATGTTAAATGTAATCACAGTTCAAGGCTTCACAGATTTTCCTTTGATCCGCCTCTTAAGGGGATTTAGGATATACTCACGGATCAACCAAGTAAAAACACTGCCCTTGTGCCCAGAAGAAGCCAGCTGCTGCAGACCGCAAGCACTGAGGCCACACCCTGAGGCAGGGATACAGCCCCACGGCCTGGCCCTGGGAGCCACGCTGGGCTGAGCTGCAGAGGACAGCCTGGCTGGTGCCCACCCGTTGGCCACAGCCCACCCTCCTGAGCTCTCTCATCTGACTTCTCTCTCTAGAAACCTTGAATCAGAAACTAAGACAGTAGGTCCACAGGGCTGTCCTGCCCCTAGACTGGGGTACACTCTTGTCAGTCCAGATGCTGCTGGATGCATGTTCTGGGGCCACCTAGGGCTCAGCGTCAGGGAAGGGCCCTGCCTCACTGCCAGCATCACAGTTCAGTAGTCCCTTCCCCATGCTCCTCCACTCATGCCTGCTCTTTTTTGCTAGGTTTTCACTTATCATCACTCTTCACATTGTGGGTCACATATCAAAGGACACTATGGTTGTGGTTAACCTGATGCTTCAATAAAATAAAACATAGGGTTATTTAAACCTATAGAACTCTGGGTGCCTTTCCTAAAGAGATGGCTTATCAGGCACACACAGTGAGTGACCTGCCACATTCCAGAGCTAGTGTGGGGTGCTGAGAGACAAAGCAGGGCCCAAGTCCAGGACTTTTTCAATCCACCTTTCTCTTTCACACTGATATTTTCCTTTTAACTTTCTAGAATAAAATTTGCACTCATGGTTTTGCATTTACATGGCCTACCTATCTCTAGGACTCTCAAAATAGCACGTTTAGCTTGTCCTAAGAGTTAGAGTCCACAAATACCAAAAGCTCTATTTAACCTCACCAAGCTCCGTGTGAGATTGCATGAGGACACCAGCCAAACACAAATTCTGGGCTGGGATGGGCAGCAGTGCTGTCTGGAGCGAGCCGGGCCTCCTCCTGGCCCAGGCCTCCCTAGGGTCTGTTTCTTGACTCACTTAACACACATTTATTGAATACCTATGCTGAGCCAGGTACCTAACTCAGCTGGGGCTAGCAGCGAAAAAGACAAACCAAATCCTTCTTCTCAGAGCTACCGTGTTCAAGTTGGAGAAGCAGACAGTAAAGCAAACTAACAAATTAACCAGAAGGATTCCAGCAAGTAAAGGTGTCAATGTACAGAATTAGGGGGTGGGGTGATGGGGTCTGAGGGGCTGCACTGTTTTTAAGGTAAGGAGGCTAAAGAAAGTGCTCTGATACAATGACACTTAAAGAGATCTGAAGGACAAGTAAGAATTATTCATGCAAATGTCTGGGAAAAGAGAATTCTAGACAGAGAAGGGTTAAACACACAGTCCTGAGGCACGCTGTGTGTTCACAGTGGGGCTGGAACCCAGGGACGGTAGAGAAGACAGACAGGATGAGGTCAAAGAGGAGGACAGGACCAGATCTGACAGAGCTGTGTGCAGCCAGTGTCAGCGGCTAGGTGTACAGTGCAGCTGGCAGGCCCCTGCAGGATTTGAAGCAGGAGAATGATATGGTCTGATTACAATTAAGGTTATATACAAATGAGGAGGCCCCCAAAATGCACTCTGGTGGGAAGTACTTCTAGGCTAGTCCAACAACTCAGTGGTGTTGCCCAGAATTTCAGACAATTAAATTGTATCACCAACAGCCTACACTGGGCCAGGGAAAACCATGCCATGGTTGTGCCCACTGCTCCTATTCAGATGGTCCTTAGCTGACTGCCCACAACTCCACAGGCCTTCTAACATCTTCATCTCTCAGAGATTCTGATTCTAGCAATGAAGCCCTTCACCTACCACTGGTGACAAACTACGAATAGGGCCTCAATAAACAGCCATTTCACAAGTTTACCAACTTTACCATTGGCCAAACTGTGACTCCTGCTCCTGACTACAGCTAATACTAACTGTGGGACCTGGGAAAGCTCCTCTTCTCTCTGAGTTTTAATTTTTCCCCTTATCAAATGAAAGTTAAGAGGCTCTTAAATTCTTGCAAATCTAAAGAAAGAAAAGTATATATGCACACATAATTATATTTTTCATTTCACAGTATTTATGATCCATTTTTTTTGTCGGCCATAGGTCTCATATTAAAAACTCAGCCTGCTGCTCCTATTTTGCCTTTCAAAGTTGTAATCAATTGACCACATCCACCGTTGCAACAGTACTTCAATCTTCCCTCTCATGGACACTCAGTGTAAATCAGCACTATCAACTAGTCTGCTTTTTAAAAAGGAGAGGAGAGGAAATGTAGAGAAGGATATAAAGGAGAAGAAAAGGAGGAAAAACTAACATGATGTTATTGTGTGAGCCACAAGATGTGCGATTTGAAGAAATCTTCTAGCTATCCAAATTTGTCCCTGAAACTCAATTTTGTCCTCACTCCTAAACTAATGATGACAGATGCAGGCCTTTGTCAACATGCAAGAATGCTTATAAATTATATTTTATAAACTTTTCTTCCCATTAAGGGAAAGGTATTCATTCAAATGTGGGGCACACACTAGTACATGTGGAATGATTTTAAGTGGTGCATGAATGTATAGTTTTAATAAATTTGTAATTTAACTTACCAAAAACTATTAGCAAACTAAATTATTTCTTCATAGATATTAATGTTTGAGACAAAGCTATGCAAAAAAGGGTGATTCAGTTTAAAGTGAATTTTAAAAAACTGCTAAGTAAGCACAAGACCAGAATTACCAAAATTCTGAAGGTAGCGTCTGAATGAGCAGTGGGAAAACACGGGAGGTCTTCATTTCAGAATCCTTTTAGTTGAGGTCAAAATAATTTATTGGAGAATGGTAGGGAAGAATTAGCTTCCCTGGTTGCTCAGTGGTAAAGAATCCACCTGCCAACGCAGCAGACGCAAGTTCGATCCCTGGGTCTGGAAGATCTCCTAGAGAAGGAAATGGCAGCCTACTCCAGTATTCTTGTCCAGGAAATCCCATGGACAGAGGAGCCTGGCGGGCCAGTCCTCAGGGTTGCAAAGAGTGGGACACAACCTAGCGACTCAGCACACATGCATGCAGAAAAGAGCTAGTTAGTCTAAAATTTAGTCTATAATTCTCAAGTCTACAATTTTTCCATATATAATTTTTTTTACTCAAAAAAACTTTTCTCTTAGCTACCTATCTTTATGTATTTCCACTGAGAACCCCATGTTCTTAAAAGGAATAGAATTACACCACTAAAGAATTTGAACTAGAAAATAATCAGTTTAAAAAAAATGTCTGTTTTCTTCACTTATATTGGAACATTATCAGCTGCCTTCTAGATTTACTTACATTTTTCAGGTGGTGTTATTGTAATAGTCTGAGCTGTAAATTCTTCATCAAAATATCTGGTGTCTGTCTCAGACGTTACTTGAGGCTTAAAAGGAGGTACAAGCTGTAAGAAGCAAAAGGGTACTATTAACAGACTTTAACTTAGGAAAATACATTTCTAGGATAAAATTAGAGAGCAAGTACTGAATGAATAGTGTATGAGGTTAGACTTCTCGGTCACTGCACAAGGCAGATGTGTCTTTGGCTTCATGGTCGGAGGTATTTGGCTTCCTGGTTAAGTCTAAACAGAGAACTGTAGATACTTTGTTGTTCTATGTAACATTTGAGGGGATATGTGAAATAGAACAAATGAAAATCAAAGAAAAGAATGGGAAGAGGATATTGAAAAGTCTGCCCCAGTATTTTTTCCTAGAAAAGTACATATAAAACCAATGGATCTGGACTGCTGTCACAGAACACAGGGTCTTCCTGCTACAGGAAAAGCACTTGCTGGCTTTCTCTAGTTCTTCCTGGTACCTGGCTGAACAGGTTATTATTAAAAATGCAACTTAATAACACAGTTATTACCTAGGTCACAAATAGAGCACGGCCTCTGTACCTGGCAAAGACCTGTAACTCTGCTAACCTGAGATGGGCCTTACTATCTACCTGCACTGAAGAGGGGCTTGTGGCAGCCCCTGAAGTGATGTGCAAACGTTCTGTTCATAGATTTGATCAGCTCCTCACAGGGAACCATGACCCAAAAGACTAGAGGGAACTACTTTAAGGGTTCAGAGAACTGGACTCATTTGCCTCCAACCCACAGCAGGCACACGGTGGGGGAAAAGTCCTGGGCTGCTGAAGGTTACAGAATCCTGAGCCATGTGAATCTCTGCATCGGTAGCCTCCACTGGCCAGTGGGACTGGAGCCAGGAGGGGGCTCCTGCTTCTCATGGCTCCCAGCCTCACAGGTGAGAGTCTACAGGTTTCTTTTAACACAGGGAGCCCAGCCCCAGAGCATACTCTGACAGACACCACTCTGATGAATGGTGGTATTCATTCTGATGCTCTGATGAGTACCATGAAGAGAGAAAAATGAAAAACAGAATGACAGAAATTAGTATGTTTTATAAAAAATTTACAGAAACGAATACCCAATGGGCATCACTCAATGCACTTTCCACACTGTCACCAAATTTATGTTAAATAATAAGACAAAGATCTTTAAATTATTCTCTAGACGGACTATGCTTTAAAAAACCATAAGCAAAGTTAAAAGCATGTTTTCAAAATAAAGGACCTCATTTCAGTTTATAACACATGTTATAAAGCATTTGAAATTTCTTTTCTTTTGAACATTCTTTCTCTATGCCCCCAATACACAGATATTCTAAAGTCTCTATCTATCACTAGCAAGCACTCTTTCTTGGGGGTACTGAATCAAGTTCAGGTTGCACTGATCAGCTGTTGCTAAGATAACAACATATTTCTAGCTGCCCTGTGAGGATGACTGGACACAAGCAAGCAGTTCACGCCACTGATGGAAATCTTCCCTCTTCCATTCATTGAAAAGTGCAATCTCACACTGCTTTATCCTCCTTCAAAAGACTTTTCAACATCTGACACACACACACATACATCACCATTACACCTCCTCCTCAATAAAATAAAAGTTCCATGAGAGGATTATTTTGCAAATCCTTCAATGGCATCACAGACATACATACAAGAACACCAATGGTGATAGTGATTGCAGAATTTGGGTTTTTCCTTCAAAAAAACAGAGAGATAACTGCCTCTCTTGCAGGCAACTAGGAGACAGGGATTTTGGTTGTAACTTTCTTTCTGATTCACCATTCTACAAATGTTCCAAAAATAGGTCTCACCCTTCTAATAAGAAATTAAGCACAAGAAATTCTTAGAGCAGAAATGGCTTCTATTGAGAATGTGGAGTAGGTTTTGCTTATCTCTGCCCACCCTTCCCATCTGTTTCCTTCTGATGGCAGAAACTTAAATCTGCCTTCACGTTAAGGGAAAGATGTTATCTTTTTAGATGAGAGACAGAATGGTCACCTGAAACTTAAAAAAAAAAAATTGAAATGAACTTTATGCAATTTTCACAATACTACAGGGAGCTCAAACTAGTGTCTATTCAAATATCATGATATCGCATTACCTGACCACCTCTCTCAAACACCTGCCCTCCCCTCCCCATCACTTTCTATCCTCACACTGCTTTCTCTTCAAAAAACTTTTCAACATCTGATGCATATCTAGCTATATATACACACAGAAAAAATACGGGTTTATTATCATCATAATTGTGTCTCCTCCCCAATAAAACATAAGTTCCATGAGAGCAAATCCTTATAAAAAAGATTTATTGAGGTATGGTTGACATAAATTGTAAATATATTTTAATGTAAGAGTATACAAAAAAAGTATACAATTTCATGTTTTGACATATGTACACACGCATGCAATAAAGATGATGAACCCAGCCATCACTTGTAGATGTTTTCTCACGACCCTGTGTAATCCTGTCCTCTCTTCTATTCACCTGCAGGCAACAGCTGATCTGCTTTCTGTCATGAATGATTTGCTTATATTTTCTCAACTTCTATGTATTTGGAATCGAATAATATGTATTCTTCATCTGGTTGTTTTCACTTAGCATGATTATTTTGACACTCATCCACGTCACTGCATGTACTGACAGCTCATGCATTTTACTGTTGGGTAATTTTTGTTGTTTTTCAGTCTCTCAAGGACTGCAGAACACTAGGCTTCCCTGTCCTTCACTATATTCTGGAGTCTGCTCCAACTAATGTCCTTCGAGTCGATGATGCCATCCAACCATCTCATTCTCTGTCTCCCCCTTCTCCTCCTGCCCTCAATCTTTCCTAGCATCAGGGTCTTTTCCAATGAGTCGGTTCTTCACACTAAGTAGCCAAAGTACTGGAGCTTCAGCTTTAGCATCAGTGTTTCCAATGAATATTCAGGATTGATTTCCTTTAGGAGTGACTGGTTTGATCTCCCTGCAGTCCAAGCGACTCTCAAGAGTCTTCTCCAACACCACAGTTCAAAAGCATCAATTCTTTGGCCTCAGCATTCTTTATACTCCCAACTCTCACATCCATACATGACTAGTGGAAAAACCATAGCTTTGACTAGACGGATCTTTGTTGGCAAAGTAATGACTCTGCTTTTTTAATATGCTGTCTAGGCTGGTCACTGTTTTTCTTTCAAGGAGCAAGCGTCTTTTAATTTCATGGCTGCAGTCACCATCCACAGTGATTTTGGAAAATAAAATCTGTCACTGTTTCCATTCCCCCCCCGCCCCACTTCTATTTGCCATGAAGTGATGGGACTGGATGCCATGATCTTTGTTTTGTGAATGTTGAGTTTCAAGCCAGCTTTTTCACTCTCCTTTTTCACCTTCATCAAGAGACTCTTTAGCTCCTCTTCGCTTTCTGCCATTAGAGTGGTAACAACTGCGTATCTGAAGTTACTGATATTTTTCCCAGCAATCTTGATTCCAGCTTCTGATTCATCCAGCCCGGCATTTAACATGATGTACTCTGCATATAAGTTAAACAAGCAGGGTGACAATATACAGCCTTGACGTAATACTCCTTTCCCAATTTGGAACCAGTCTACTGTTCCACGTCCAGTTCTAACTGTTGCTTCTTGATCTGCATACAGGTTTCTCAGGAGGCAGGTAAGATGGTCTTGTATTCCCATCTCTTGAAGAATTTTCCACAGATTGTTGTGATACACACAGTCAAAGGCTTTGAGGTAGTCAATGAAGCAGAAATAGATGTTTTTCTGGAATTCACTAATTTTTTCTATGATCCAACAGATGTTGGCAATTTGATCTCTGATTCCTCTGCCTTTTCTAAATCCAGCATATAAAGCTCTACCAGACAATCATTTTGCCTCGTTGCATTTCTTTTTCTTGGGGATGGGTTCGGTCACCACTTCCTGTATAATGTTACAAACCTCCATCCATAGTTCTTCAGGCTCAATGTCTATCAGATCTAATCCCTTGAATCTAGAATGGCCTAGTGGTTTTCCCTACTTTCTTCAGTTTAAATCTGAATTTTGCAATAAGGAATTCATGATCTTGAGCCACAATCAGCTCCAAGTCTTATTTTTGCCGACTTAAAGGTGACATAGATTCAGTTCAGTTCAGTTCAGTCGCTCAGTCGTGTCCGACTCTCCGCGACCCCATGAATCACAGCACGCCAGGCCTCCCTGTCCATCACCAACTCCCGGAGTACACTCAAACTCATGTCCACAGAGTCGGTGATGCCATCCAGCCATCTCATTCTCCGTCATCCCCTTCTCCTCCCGCCCCCAACCTTTCCCAGCATCAGAGTCTTTTCCAGTGAGTCAACTCGTCGCATGAGGTGGCCAAAGTATTGCAGTTTCAGCTGTAGCATCAGTCCCTCCAATGAACATCCAGGATTGATCTCCTTTAGAATGGACTGGTTGGATCTCCTTGCAGTATAAGGGACTCTCAAGAGTCTTCTCCAGCACCACAGTTCAAAAGCATCGATTCTTCGGCGATCAGCTTTCTTCACAGTCCAACTCTCACATCCATACATGACCACGGGAAAAACCATTGCCTTGACTAGACGGGCTTTTGTTGGCAAAGTAATGTCTCTGCTTTTTAATATACTATCAAGGTTGGTCATAACTTTCCTTCCAAGGAGTAAGCGTCTTTTAATTTCATGGCTGCAATCAGCGTCTGCAGTGATTTTGGAGCCCAAAAAATTAAAGTCTGACACTGTTTCCACTGTTTTTCCATCTATTTCCCATGAAGTGATGGGACCAGATGCCATGATCTTTGTTTTCTGAATGTTGAGCTTCAAGCCAACCTTTTCACTCTCCCCTTTCACTTTCATCAAGAGGTTCTTTAGTTCTTCGTTTTCTGCCGTAAGTGCTGTGTCATCTACATATATGAGGTTATTGATATTTCTCCCGGCAATCTTGATTCCAGCTTGTGCTTCATCCAGTCCAGCATTTAAAGGCAAAAAGATAGGACAACGAAAGATGAACTCCCCAGGTCAGTAGGTGCCCAATATGCTACTGGAGATCAGTGGAGAAATAACTCCAGAAAGAATGAAGAGATGGAGCCAAAGCAAAAACAATACCCTGTTGTGGATGTAACTGGTGATGGAAGTAAAGTCCGATGCTGTAAAGAGCAATATTGCACAGGAACCTGGAATATTAGGTCCATGAATCAAGGCAAATTGGAAGTGGTTAAACAGGAGATGGCAAGAGTGAATATAGACATTTTAGGAATCAGCGAAGTAAAATGAACTGGAATGGATGTGTCTTAGCAGGCAGGAAAACATTAACCTTACTGTATATTCCCATAGATGACTAGGTGCATGGTAATGAGTAGTAGTAATATTTTGAAAGGAATCTTTCTATCTGAACAGTAGGTCTGAACAGTGGGCTTAGAATATTCAGTAAACTATGTTGTAAACAGATGTGCTGTCATCCGGGCTTTGTTGCTCCATTCTTAAAGCACAGGCAGAATAGACTTAGTATAATTCTTAAGAGCCTTAGGATGTTTGGAATGATAAAATGAGTACTGGCTTCAATTTAAAGTCACCAGTTGCACTGTGCATGTGTGCTCAGTCGCTCAATTGTGTCTGCCTCTTTATAACACCATGGACTACAGCCCATCCGGTTCCTCTGTCCATGGGTTTTTCCAGGCAAGAATACTGGAGTGGGTTACCAATTTCCTCTTCCAGGGGATCTTCCTGGCCCAGGGATTGAACCCACGACTCCTGTGTCTCCTGCAATGGGAGACAGATTTTTTACCACTGAGCCACCTGGGAAGCCCCACCAGCTGCATTAGCCCCTGACTCAAAAGAGTCAGTCTTTTGAAACTTTGAAGCCAGGCACTGACTTCTCCTGTCTAGCTATGGAATCTTCTACATGGCATCTTCTTCCAAAGGAAGGCTGTTTTAAATTCATTGAAAATCTGTTTTTTACTATAGCCACCTTTATTTATTATCTTAGCTGGATAATTTGCTGCAGCTTCTTACACGGTACTTGCTCTTTCACTATGAGCTTTTGTTATGTATGGAGACAGTTTCTTTCCTTAAACCTTGTGAAGCAACATCCAGTTTCAAGATTTTCTTCAGAACCTTCCTTACCTCTCTTTGGCCTTCAAAGAATGCAAGTGTCAGGGCGCGGCACCAGATTAGCCTGTGGCCTATGGGAATGCTGTGGCTGCTTTGATCTTCTATCCAGACAATTTAATAATGCTGTTTTGCATTTTTATCATTTGTGTGTTCATCGGAGTAGCAGTTTTAATTTCCTTCAGAACTTTTCCTTTGCATTCACAACTTGGCTAACTGTAGAAGCCTCGTTCTGGGCTTATCTTTGCTTGCAACACGCCTTCTTCACTAAGCTTAATCTTTTCTAGCTTTTGATTTAAACTGGGAGACATGCAATTCTTCCTTTCCCTTGAACACTGGGAGACCACTGTAGGGTTATCAATCAGCCTTCTTTCAATAATGTTGTGTCTCAGGGAATAAGGAGACCCGAGAAGAGGGAGAAAAATGGTGGAACGCCCAGTCTGCGAAGCAGTCAGAACACACACAACATTTACTGCGCATCCATTAAGTGTGGCTCATGGAGCCTCCAAACAATTAAAGTAGTAATGTTAAAGATCACTGACCACAGATCACCATAATAAATACAATAATGAAAGAGTCTGAAATGTTTCAAGAATTATCAAAATGTGATAGATACATGAGGTGAGTATATGTTTTTGGAAAGTGGCACTGATAGACTTGATAGGCACAGGGTTGCCACAAACCTTCAACTTGCAAAAACATGCATTTTCTGTGAAGAACAATAAAGTGAAGTGCAATAAAACAAGATCTGCATGTATTCCTTAAGAAGGACAAAGAAGTATGTTTGAGGGATCACTTATTAATGCATTTTAATTGAACTATAAAACATCTGCATTGAAAAATCAAAAATGAACTTTTTGGCCAACCCCACAAGTAAAGAAAGGATAATGTCCATGTACGAAGCTAGTGGAAAGATTAAAAGACAAAAGTGGTAAAGCCATCTATATCCACCATAAGCAGTTATTATCAAAAACAGTGATCATGAGGCGAGGAGAGTACAAGTGCAGGATTATTAAAGTACATTTGAAAGTCAAAGATCAGCAACTTAAAACAATTTTATATGTATATATATGGCAGTAATTTGCTGATAACCACAAATAATCTGTAAGAGATACACATACAAAAAATAAGTCCAGATATAACACTAAATATAGTCATCAAACCATGAGAACAAAACAAGAAGGGGGGGGAAAGACCTACACAAACACCCCCAAAACAATTTTTAAAATAGCAAAAAGAATATACTTACTGATGATTATCTTAAATGTAAATTGACTAAATGCTCAATTCAAAAGAGAGAGAGTGGCTGAACAGATACAAAAACAAGACCCATATATATATGCAGCTTACAAACTCACCTCAGGTGTAACGATACAGACAGAAAATGAGGGAACTGGAAAAGGTACTGCATGAACATGAAAATCAACAGAAAGCTGAAGTACAAATACCTAGACAAAACAGACTTTAAAGACCAATGCCAGAGACAAAAGACATTACACAATGATCAAGGAATCAACCCAAGAAGATATAGTAATTATAAATATATATGTATGCACCCAACATAGGAGACCTTCAATATATAGTGAATACATACATAGGGAAAGCAGATCAATCATGTCCGCCTCTTTGTGACCCCATGGACTATACAGTCCATGGAATTCTCCAGGCCAGAATACTGGAGTGGGTAGCCTTTCCCTTCTCCAGGGGATCTTCCCAACCCAGAGATCGAACTCAGGTCTCCAGCATTGCAGGCAGATTCTTTACCAGCTGAGCCACAAGGGAAGTCCAAGAATACTGGAGTGGGTAGCCTATCTCTTCTACAAAGGAGCTTCCTGACCCAGGAATCGAACTGGGGTCTCTGCACTGCAGGCAGATTCTTTACCAACTGAGCTACCAGGGAAGCCCAATATATAAGGAAAATATTAATGGACATAGAAGTAGAAATTGGCAGGAACACAGTAACAGAGGCAGACTTTAACACTCACTTACATCAATGCACAGATCATCCAGATAGAAAATCAGTTAAGGCTTAAAATGATGCATTAGACCAGAAGGACTTATTCATTTATATATGCATGTATGTATATGTACAAAAATTTATAAAATTATATATTATATATATAAATCAATTAGGTCCATCTGGTCTAATAAATAATAATACAAATAATACAAATAATTACAAATAATAATTCATATGTAGTTATATATAATAATATACATTATATAATAACTAAATTTGTCCCTAAATATTGTCTTCTTTATGACATTATTTAACATGGAATTTTCTTAAATTGCTTTTTATACTGTTTTTATCTAATGTATAGAAATATATTTTCTCTGTGATTTTATTAGTTTTAAGAGGTTTTTTGGTGTGTGTGTGTGTATTCCTTAGTGTTTTCTGCATATAAGATCATGTCATCTGTTAACGGAAGTAGTTTTACTACTTCCTTTTCCATTTGATTGCATTTTATTGCCTGTTCTTTCTAAATACTGACAACTTTCTAGTATTATGTTGAAAAGAAGATCATCTTATTGTTGATAGGCTGAAAGTAGGCATCCTTATCTTCTTCCTTATCTTTGGGGAAAGCTTTCAGACTTTCATCATTTGAGTGTGTGACCTGTGAGTTCACAAATGGTTTATATTATGATGAGGAAATTTCTATTTCTAGTTTTCTAAGTATCATTTTGTTTGCTTGTTTTGGTTCTTTTACCATGAAAAGAGTGTTGAATTTTGTCAAAAGTTTTTTCTGTACCAACTGAGATCACTTTTTCTTTATTCTATTAAAGTAAGGTATTACATTGATTGATTTTTGGATGTTGAATTTTTGCATTCCTGGAATAAGACTCACTTCATCAGGACGTATAACCCCTTTAATATGTCACTGATTGGTTTGCTAATACTTCTGTGGGAATTAACTGGGGATAGTGCTGTGTAGTTTTGTTGCTGTGTGTCTGCATAACTTTGGAATCAGGGTAATGCTGCTCTAACAGAGTCAGCAAGCATTCAGTTCAGTTCAGTTCAGTCACTCAGTCGTGTCGGACTCTCCGCGACCCCATGAATCACAGCACGCCAGGCCTCCCTGTCCATCACCAACTCCCAGAGTTCACTCAAACTCATGTCCACAGAGTCGGTGATGCCATCCAGCCATCTCATTCTCTGTCGTCCCCTTCCCCTCCCGCCCTCAACCTTTCCTAGCATCAGAGTCTTTTCCAGTGAGTCAACTCATCGCATGAGGTGGCCAAAGTATTGCAGTTTCAGCTTTACCATCAGTCCTTCCAATGAACACCCAGGATTGATCTCCTTTAGAATGGACTGGTTGGATCTCCTTGCAGTCCAAGGGACTCTCAAGAGTCTTCTCCAGCACCACAGTTCAAAAGCATCAATTCTTCGGCGATTAGCCTTCTTCACAGTCCAACTCTCACATCCATACATCACCACGGGAAAAACCATAGCCTTGACTAGACGGACCTTTGTTGGCAAAGTAATGTCTCTGCTTTTTAATATACTATTAAGGTTGGTCATAACTTTCCTTCCAAGGAGTAAGCGTCTTTTAATTTCATGGCTGCAATCACCATCTGCAGTGATTTTGGAGCCCCCAAAAATAAAGTCTGACACTGTTTCCACTGTTTTTCCATCTATTTCCCATGAAGTGATGGGACCAGATGCCATGATCTTTGTTTTCTGAAAGTTGAACTTCAAGCCAACCTTTTCACTCTCCTCTTTCACTTTCATCAAGAGACTTTTGAGTTCCTCTTCACTTTCTGCCATAAGGGTGGTGTCATCTGCATATCTGAGGTTATTGATATTTCTCCCAGCAATCTTGATTCCAGCTTGTGCTTCTTCCAGCCCAGCGTTCCTCATGATGTACTCTGCATATAAGTTAAATAAGCAAGGTGACAATATACAGCCTTGACGTACTCCTTTTCCTATTTGGAACCAGTCTGTTATTCCATGTACAGTTCTGACTGTTGATTCCTGACCTGCATACAGGTTTCTCAAGAGGCAGGTCAGGTGGTCTGGGATTCCCATCTCTTTCAGAATGTTCCACAGTTTATTGTGATCCACACAGTCAAAGGCTTTGGCATAGTCAATGAAGCAGAAATAGATGTTTTTCTGGAACTCTCTTGCTTTCTCCAAGATCCAGTGGATGTTGGCAATTTGATCTCTGGTGCCTCTGTATTCACTACTCTTCAATTTCTTTGAAGAATCTGCGAAGGGGTGGCATCGTTTCAATGTTTGAATAATTTTCTAGTGAAGCCATCTGATCTTGCGTGGGCTTTTCTTTATTGGAGTTTTCGGTTTACTTTGTCCCTATCAGTCCTTATTAGTGTTTTCAGTTCAGTTCAGTCGCTCATTCATGTCCGACTCTTTGCAACCCCATTAATCACAGCACGCCAGGCCTCCCTGTCCATCACCAACTCCCGGAGTTCATTCAAACTCATGTCCATCGATTCGGTGATGCCATCCAGCCATCTCATCCTCTGTTGTCCCCTTCTCCTCCCGCCCCCAATCTTTCCCAACATCAGAGTCTTTTCCAGTGAGTCAACTCGTCGCATGAGGTGGCCAAAGTATTGCAGTTTCAGCTTTAGCATAAGTCCCTCCTTTAGAATGACTGGTTGGATCTCCTTGCAGTCCAAGGGACTCTCAAGAGTCTTCTCCAACACCACAGTTCAAAAGCATCAATTCTTCAGCAATCAGCTTTCTTCACAGTCCAACTCTCACATCCATACATGACCACGGGAAAAACCATAGGCTTGACTAGACGGACCTTGGTTGGCAAAGTAATGTCTCTTCTTTTTAATATACTATCTAGGTTAGTCATAAGTTTCCTTCCAAGGAGTAAGCGTCTTTTAATTTCATGGCTGCAATCAGCATCTGCAGTGATTTTGGAGCCCAAAAAAATAAAGTCTGACACTGTTTCCACTGTTTCGCCATCTATTTCACATGAAGTGATGGGGCCAGATGCCATGATCTTAGTTTTCTGAATGTTGAGGTTCAAGCCAACCTTTTCACTCTCCTCTTTCACTTTCATCAAGAGGCTTTTGAGTTCCTCTTCACTTTCTGCCATAAGGGTGATGTCATCTGCATATCTGAGCTAGTATTTAGATATATTCAGATTTTCCCATCCAAGTACTAACCAGGCCCGACCCTGCTTAGCTTCCGAGATCAGACGAGATCGGGCGCGTCCAGGGTGGTATGGCCGTAGACATATTCAGATTTTCTACTGCTACTTGGGAGGCTTCCCATGTAGCTCAGCTAGTAAAGAATATGCCTGCAATGCAGCAGACCAAGGGTCGATCCCTGGGTTGGGAAGATCCCCTGGAGAATGGCATGGCAACCCACTCCACTACTCTGGCCTGGAGAATTTGATGGACAGAGCAGAGGAGCCTAGTTGGCTAAAGTCCATGGAGTTACAGAGTTGAACACGACTGAGTGACTAACACACACACTTCTACTTGAGTCATTTTGGCAGTTTGTGTGTTTCTAGGAATTTTTCCACTGCATACAGGCTTATCCACTTTATAGCTGTTCACATTATCCTCTTAACAATCCTTTTTATTTCTGTAAAATCAATATTAATGTTTTTCACCTGTGATTTTAATATATTTTTTCACTTTCTTAGCCAGTCTATTTAAAAATTTGTCAATTATGATCTTTTCAAACAATCGACTATTTTTGGTTTTATTAACTTTCTCTATTTTTTATTTTCTATTTCATGTATAGCCACTCTAATCTTTATACAAAAAGCTGGCTAACCTAGAGAGGTGATGAAATTCACTTAAAGAAGTTATAACAGTCTTAAAACTGGGTGCAGCTAAGAACAGAACTGCAAGTTTAAAGCAAAAGTGATAGAACCAAAAGAGAATTAGTCAATACCACAATTACAGTTCAGGATTTTACTTATCCTCTCTTATTAACTGATAAAAGCAAGTAGTCAAACAATCAGTAAGCATGTAGAATACTTAAAAACTATTAACCCACTTGATCTAATTGACATTTATAGAACACTATATAACAAAGAAACACATTATTTTCAATGTATATGAAACACTCAACATAAATCATATTTTTTCACAAAACAAACCTCAAAAATTTAAAGTATTTAAAATTATAAAAGTATGTTCCTTAACAATAGAATTAGACTAGAAACCTAAACAGAAAAATAGTTAACAAATCTCCAAATATTGTAAATCAAACAACATACTTCAGTAATCTATAGAGTAAAAGAAGATATCATAAGGAAAATTAAAAAGCATCTTGAAATAAAAATTAGATCATACTATGACAAAAAAAACTTACATGATGCAGCTATAGCAACGCTTAGAGGTAGTAAAAATACAACACTACAAGATCATATTATAAAAGAAGAAAGGATTCAAATGTATTAAGTTTTCAATGTTACTGGCTAAAAGGAAGAGCTAATTTATAACACAAGGTAAAAGGAATAGAAAAATAAAGCAAATAATCCATTAACTCAGTGTCAATGAATACAATACTTAAAGTATTAAAATTCCTTGAAACACATATGAACTATAAAATCTTTTTGAAAAGAAACAGATAATTAGAAATGCTGAACATACACTGAATAAATTGAATTTCTTTAGTCCAGGCTCAGATGACTCCACAGGACATCCTGTCAACACTGAGAGCGGAAATATAGTAACTCTATGCAAACTTTTCCAAAAATAAAAAAGGGAACACCATTTATTTTCGGTGTCTAGTATTATTATCCTGATTCTAAAACCAGATAGTACATGAAAAGAAAAGTATAGCCCAATGCTTCCTATGAATATCAATGCAAAATCATAAAATAAAAAACTAACAAAAATCTAGCAATATATAAAAAAGATAATATACCATGATTGTTTAGAAGTTTATTCTAGGCATGCAATATAGGTATAATATTTGAAAATCTATGTTATTCACTATATTAATAAACTAAAGTAGAAACATTACACAATTATCTCTATGAATGAAGAAAAACAAACTGACAAAATCCAGCACCTCTTCATAACAAAAGTGCTCAGGAAATAAACAGCATATAATTTTAACCTGGGAGATGGCAAGCATAAAAAAACCTATAGCTAATATCATAATCAGAAGGGGAAATGTAAATACTGTCTCCCCCAAATTAGTAATAATTAAATGTCTATTCTCACCATCTCTATACAACATTGTTCTGGCAATCTTAGTCAATGCAAGGAGGCAGGAAAAAAAGAGATAAAAGGCATACAAGTTGGAAACAGATGAGACGATCATCTATATTATATAGACCATCACCTTAAAAAAATGGCACTAAAACTAGTAAGTATGTTCAAACCCGGTAAACTAGTGAAATACACCTAACACCTCCACTAAAGACCTATTTACCTCAATTTCCTCAATTTCTTTTACTCAGTACATAATGTCTGACTTTCAACAAAAAAATTACAAGACATACTAAAGGGATAAAAATGTATATTTTCAAGATACAAAGCGAGCCTCAGATATGACAGAGAGAGAGACAGATGTTGGAATTATGAGACCAGGAATTTGAAGCAGCTATGATTATTACACTAAAGGCTTTAGTAGAAAAAGTGAACTACGAGCAAGAATGCTGCTGCTGCTGCTGCTAAGTCGCGTCAGTCGTGTCCGACTCTGTGCGACCCCATAGACGGCAGCCCACCAGGCTCCCCCATCCCTGGGATTCTCCAGACAAGAGTACTGGAGTGGGCTGCCATTGCTTCTCCGACGAGCAAGAACAGTAGATAAATGGAATCTCTAAGAAAGCATCAGAGGAAATGCTAGCAATCAAAAACACCACCACAGAATGCCTTTGTCTTTGATAGGTTCACCAATAGTCAGAACACAGTCAAGGAAATAATTGGTGAGCTTGAAGATATTGTTAACAGAAACTTTCAAAATGAGAAACAAGAGTAAAAAAGAACAGAATATCCAAGCATTCTGAGACAACTATAAAAGATGTATATGTAATGGGACTAAGGGAAGAGGAGGGACAGAAAGGCACAGAAGAAATACTTGAAGCAAGAATATTCCAAAATGAGTGCTAGGCACCATACCACAGATCATTTGGTCTTACATTTAGGTCTCTAATACATTTTGAGTTTATTTTTGTGTATGGAATTAGAGAATGTTCTAATTTCATTCTTTTACATGTAACTGTCCAAGACATACAAATGGCCAAAAGGCACACGAAAAGATGCTCAACGTCGCTAATTATTAGAGAAAACGGACTCAAAACCACAATGAGGTATCACCTCACATTGATCAGAATAACCATCATCAAAAGTCTACAAATAATAAATGCTAGAGAGAGTGTGTGGGGGGCAAGGAACCCTCCCTCACTGTTGGCAGAGATGTAAAATGGTATAACCACTGTGCAGAACTGTATGCAGGTTTCTTGAAAAACTAAAAATAGAACTACGTATGATTCTGCAATCCCACTCCTGGACATATATCTGGGGAAAATCACCATTTAAAAAGGTACATGCACTCCACTTTTCATAGCATCACTATTTACAATATCGAAGATATGGAAGCAACCTGACTGTCCACTGACAGATGAATGGACAAAAAAGATGTAGTATACACATATACAACAGAATATTGCTCAGACACAAAATAATGCCATTTGCAGCAACATGGATGGGCCTAGAGAGTATCACACTAAGTAAAATAAGCTAGACAGGGAAAGATAAATATCATATGATATCGCTTACATGAAAAACCTAAAAAAAGATACAAATGAACTTATTTCCAAACAGAAAGAAGACTCACAGGCACAGGAAACAAACTTACAGTTACCAAAGGGGAGAAGCAGTAGGAGAGATAAATTATGAGGTTGGCATAATATATACACTACTATATATAAAATAGATAACCAAGAAGGATATACTGTAGACCACAGGGAACTATACTCCGTATCTTGTAATAACCTATAAGGGAAGAGAATCTGAATACAAAGAAAAATATACATATATGTACAACTGAATCACTGTGCTATACACCTAAAACTAACAGGATATTGTAAATCAACTATACTTCGATTAAAAAAAAACCAAACTAATGTGATCTATGACTGTATTAATTGTAGGTTAAAAAAAATGTAAGGTGAAACCATGGTAACACTTATCAAAAGAAAGCTGGAATAACCATATTAATTTCAGACAGCGCCGACTTCAGAGGATTGAAAGTTATCATACAAAAAGAAACATTACATAACGATAAAGGGGTTAATTCTCCAGAGACATAACAATGCTTAATGTATATGCATCTAACGAGAGAGTTTCAAAATACAATAGCGAAAAACTGATGGAACTGTAAGGAGAAATAGATTTAATTCACAATGATAGTTGGAGACTTTTAACATCCCTTTATCAGTAAAGTGAAGTGAAGTCGTGGAGAAGGAAATGGCAACCCACTCCAGTACTCTTGCCTGGAAAATCCCATGGAAGGAGGAGCCCGGTAGGCTACTGTGCATGGGGTCGCAAAGAGTCAGACATGACTGAGCGACTTCACTTTCACTTTATCAGTAATTGACAGATTCAGAAGGCAGAAAATTAGTACGGACTGAAAAGCACCATCAGCCAACTGGATCGAATTGATATTTATAGACTACCTCCTCCAACAATAGCAGAATACATATTCTACTTAAGTTCACAGAACATTTACCAAGAGAAACCATATTCCAGGTCATAAAACACATCTTAAATTTAAAAGAACAGAAATCATACAAAGGTATGCTCTCAGACCACAAAAAAATTAAACTGGCAATCAGTAATATAAATATATCTGGAAAAGTTCCAAATAGAGATCAAATCGGAGAAGGCAATGGCACCCCACTCCAGTACTCTAGCCTGGAAAATCCCATGGATGGAGGAGCCTGGTAGGCTGCAGTTCGTGAGGTCGCAAAGAGTTGGACACGACTTCACTTTCACTTTTCACTTTCATTTATTAGAGAAGGAAATGGCAACCCACTCCAGTGTTCTTGCCTGGAGAATCCCAGGAACGGAGGAGCCCGGGTTGCACAGAGTTGGACACAACTGAAGCGACTTAGCAGCAGCAGCAGCAGAGATCAAATAATACAGTTCCAAATAACACATGGGTCAAATAAGACATTTCAAGAAAATTTTAAATATATTTTTAAGTAAATAAAAATAAATACAACTCATCAAAGTTTGTGGGATGCAGTAAAAATAGTCTATATAGGAAAACTTTGCAGCACTGAATCACACATTCAAAAAGAAAGCTCTAAAAGTAATCATCTATGCTTCCAATTTAGGAAGCCAGAAATAGAAGAGCAAATAAAATCCGAAATAATAAGAAAATAAATAAAAATGAGGGTAGAAATCCATAAATTTTAAAATTGAAAACTGATAGAGAAAATCACCAAAATCACAAACTGGCTTTTTGAAAAGATCAAGAAAATTGATGAACCTCTGCCACATTAAAAAGAAATTGTGTTCTATCAGGCCTTCTGGCATTTATAATAGTGTTTTGCACAAATCCTATTTGGTGCAAAAATTTTAATTTTTACATTGAGGATTATACTATTGCTCATTGTGCCAAAAATGACTTCTCACATTTAATGTTTATATGTTGAACTCTACTGAGCTCAAAATTACTACTGTCTGTTCATTTTTTGTGACACTCGACTGTTTCACCTCTGTTTATCCTCTTATTTTATCCATTTTTCAGTGCAATTTTGTTTTAGGTGAGATTCTTATACAGAACATCTAGTTACATTTTGTTTTTAACCCACTTGAGGGTTTTAAAGCTTAAACCATTTGCATTTCATATCATAACTAACATGGTTTTGACAGCTGTCTGTGTTCTTTTATATCCTCAGTGCAATGCCTCACAATCAACAGAAGAGAGTAATTTTAAAGTTAAACTGTCAGAACATTTGGTAGATATTTGTGGCTCATTTTTCTCTGATCTGAAGTCTTAGACTGGACTACCATTTGAGTAGGATAAGGAGAACATCAATGTGAAACTACCTAGATGCATCTGTTTAGCCTCTTTCTTTTTTCTGTTTGGTGTTCATGTTGTTCTTGTCTAACCTTGCTTTACTTAAGAAAACAACAACAATCCCCAACAGTGGCATAACTGTCATCAATCACCAAATTCTTCATGCTGAATTTTTCAATCAGAAAATAGGAAGTCATGATTCAGTCATGAAAAGTGCCAGTGTAACTTTAATACATTTCACCAAACAAAGAAAAAGATACCAGATGGCAGCATGGATCACCATAAGGCGATGGAGAATGCTACTAGTAGTAAATATAAAGCATTGTTAGCACATTAAAATATAATTGTCTAAAACTAAAGAGAATTATGATATATTGTGATGGTTTATAATATGTGAAAGTAGAATATATGAAAATGAAGAATGGAAGGGGAGACAGAAATATGCCATTCAAAGTGATATGGTTATAATATTAATTGAAGGCACAGTATGGTAAGTTAAACATACATACAGAAAACTCTAAAACAACCTCAAGACAAAAAAACAAAGAAGAATAGCTAATGAGACAATAGCTAAGATAAAATCAAAACAAAAATATTCAAAAGAAGGTAGATAAAAAAGGAATAAAATTGCAAGATGGCAGATTTAAACCCAACTATGTTAATAATTGAATTAAATAAAAATGGGCTGCACATTCCATTAGAAGTCATATATTATCTAATGAATAAGGAAAAAGTCAAAGTATGGTGCAGTGATTAAGCCTGTGTGTTCCTCTTTCTCCTCCTACCATGGAGATAGACCCCATGATGTGCTAAAAAGTCTGGCTAGCGCCTGCTGTCTCCATAATCCACCTTTCATCTCCCCCAAACCTGCTAAGACTTAGAGAAGCCAAAAGGTGGAGTAGAGAAACATTACTGGATGACAAGCAGTAAGAATTACAAGAGCTAAATGAGCTGTTCAAACCTGTAATTGCTGCTCAAAAACTAAGTAAAAGTACAGATCGTCAATCTGGTGGTACATGCACAGGCGGAGTACTAAAGGAGGTAAGTGTAAGTTCTCTCTTGACTGCCGTGAGAAAATGTGACGCAGGCAGTGAAGAACTTGAAAAATATACTATAGATAATTAGGATGAGAATAAACCAGAAGCACTGAGTAAGAAGCACAATAAGGCAGAAAAGAAAAGCTCCAAAATTGAGAGTGTGCAAATACTTTCTTGAACTACTAGAAACAACAAACATGGCTGGCTTTGGGTATGCCATGGAGGGGCAGATATTTGCATGCATCATGACCCACTTCCTTCTGGATTTATACTGTGTCGTTTATCTTTCTTAAAGAAAGAAGAGAATGAACAGAAAATGTCATTAAAAGATCTAATAGAGTGTTCTGCCCTAGGTCCAAATACTGCCAAAATAACTCCAGAATCTTTCCTTATATGGAAGGAAAAGACAAGAAAAGATGGATAAACTTGAGCAAGAAATGGAAAGAAGGACTTCAAAACAGGGTAGGCACTAGTTTTCAGTGGTTGTGAAATGTATGAATTTCGCCCTGAGCTGACTGATGATAACAAGGAGGAAGCAGACAATACCTGTTACACCCAGGGAACAGGTGGAGATGAGGGAGATGATTCAGTGAGGGATGTAGATGAGACAGGTATTACTGTAGCCACTCTTCAAAGATTGTAGCCCATATACTTCAGAAAGAGATATAAACAAATTAAGCAAAACTTCTCTGGTGCTTCAGACAGTGAAGAATCTACCTGTAATGCAGGAGACTCAAGTTCGACCCTGGATGGGGAAGATGCCCTGGAGAAGGGAATGGTTACCCACTCCAGTATTCTTGCCTGGAGAATTCCATGGACAGAGGAGCTTGGCAGGCTACAGTCCATGGGGTCACATAGGGTTGGACATGACTTAGCAACTAATACTTTCACTTTTAACTTTATTTAGATTTCACCAGTTCCACTTAGGGCCCTTTTCTATTCCAAGATCCAATCTAGAATTCGATACTACATTTAGTCATGCCACCTTGATCTCTTCAGTTTGTGAAAGTTCCACAATCATTCTTTGCCTTTCATGAAGCTGACACCTTTAAACCTATCTGACCAGTTATTTTGAAGTATATATCTCTCCATGCAGGTTTCTTCAGGTTTTCTCATGATCATATTGAGGTTATTCATTTTGAAGAATACTACAAAAGTGATACAGCCTTTTCATGCTATCATATCATGGGTTACAATGATTTTGCAATGTCTGCCAAGTTTTTTTTCTTTTTAACTCTAAAATTACTCTTGTAATCTTTGTAAATATATATTTTGAGAGAGATATGTGGACATGCAAATATTCTGTTTCTTTACTTTTACCTACTAATTTTAGCATTCATTGGTGAATCACATACAGCAATTTTTATTCTGGGGTTTTTAATGATAATTTTCTATTTCCCTGATTCCTTCTACCTTTATTAATTGGAATTCACCTAAAATGAAGATGGGGCTTCCCTGGTGTCTCAGGTGACAAAGAATCTGCCTGCAATGTGGGAGATCTGGGTTCAATTCCTGGGTCAGGAAGATCCCCTGGAGAAGGGAATGGCAACCCACTCTAGTATTCTTGCCTGGAGAATCCCATGGATCGAGAAGCTTGGCAGGATATAGTCCACGAGGTCTCAAAGAGTCAGACATGATTGAGCAATACTACTACTACTACTTTAATGAAGACATGTCTCTTTTCAACATGTTATCTTTTGTTCAATCACTAATTTCACAGTACAGACTCAATGGACATGTATCTCATTCTTTGGGTCACATACAATATTTGTTTTGCTACTGAAACTGTTCCAGCTTTCACCAGTGGGAATTACTTAAGGTTGGTTCCTGTGTTCCATTAACATGAACCTTTCCATCTACCTTCCTTGTTTTGTTTTCTTTTTTACTTTCTGGCACCACAAAATTCTTTGGGCTCTTCTTTTACCTTCCCCATCCCAGCTGTGAGATCAACTACTTCTCCAAATAACTTTGATTCTTTTTACTGATATTTAGAATGATATTTAGTAATGAATATTTCAATGTTAGATGTGATTAATGTCATATTTAATGGTAAACAGTGTTTTCTCCATAGAAACAATGTTTTCTCTCCTTAGAAACAAAACCAGGATGCTAACTCTCATCATTTCTATTCCACATTGTAGAAAGATCTTGCTGCTACTGTTACTGCTAAGTCACTTCAGTCGTGTCCGACTCTGTGTGACCCCATAGATGGAAGGCCACCAGGCTCCCCCGTCCCTGGGATTCTCCAGGCAAGAACACTGGAGTGGGTTGCCACTTCCTAGCCAATATAATAAACAAAAAGAAATAAAATACATACAGATTGAAAATGAAGTAAAGCTTTTTATCTATATAAAATATGGTCATCTATTTAGATAACCCTATGTCATGTACAAAAAAACTACTAAAACTAATGGCTTGTAGGATACAAGATCAACATACAAAAATCAATCCTATTTCTACTGGTAGCAAACAATATGAAAATAAAATTTTAAAGTATCGTTCACATCAGAAGAAATGAAATACTTATGGATAAATTTAACAAAATATGAATAAGAACTAAACACTGAAAATTATGAAACATTACTGAGAGTAATTCAGTTCAGTTCAGTTCAGTCACTCAGTCGTGTCCGACTCTCCGCGACCCCATGAATCACAGCACGCCAGGCCTCCCTGTCCATCACCAACTCCCAGAGTTCACTCAAACTCATGTCCACAGAGTCGGTGATGCCATCCAGACATCTCATTCTCTGTCGTCCCCTTCTCCTCCCGCCCCCAACCTTTCCCAGCATCAGAGTCTTTTCCAGTGAGTCAACTCGTCGCATGAGGTGGCCAAAGTATTGCAGTTTCAGCTTTAGCATCAGTCCTTCCAATGAACACCCAAGATTGATCTCCTTTAGCATGGACTGGCTGGATCTCCTTGCAGTCCAAGGGACTCTCAAGAGTCTTCTCCAACACCACAGTTCAAAAGCATCGATTCTTCGGCGATCAGCTTTCTTCACAGTCTAACTCTCACATCCATACATGACCACGGGAGTAATTAAAGAAGGCCTAAATAAATGAAGAGGTCCAGCATTTTCAAAGGCCAATCCTTCCCAAATTCTTCTATAAATTGAACACAGTCTCACAGAAAACTCCCAGCAGACTTTTTTGTATAAAGTTGACAAACTGACTATAAAACATATAGAAATCTACCTAGATAAATGCATATAAAACATCCTACCAGAGAATCTGAAAGACTGAAGTCACTTCAAAGATCATACTTTCCTGTGGGTGTAAAACAACTTGTCCATTTCCACACAAGAGAGAAGCAGCAAATCTAGGATGAGTACCTCCACCTTCCAGTACTGAGTTATTTAGAGTGGTACATGATGATACTCACAGTTAAGATTAATTCATTTTTAACTTTCCTAGGAAGAGGTTCTACTTTCTCCTAAAGGTGCTCATGCTCAGGCGCTCAGTCCTGTCTGACTCTTTGTGACCCCCCCCGGACTGTAGCCTGCCAGGCTCCCCTGGCCATGGGACTTCACAGGCAAGAATACTGGCAGGGAGCGCCATTTCTTCCTCCAGGGGATCTTCCCAACCCAGAGCTCAAACCCACATCTCCTGCATTGGCAGGTGGATTCTTTACCACTGAGCCACTGGGGAAGCCCTTCCACTAAACATACCAGTATCTTCACACATACCTTCATCTGGAGAGTTTACCATGATACATATCAATAGGAAAATAGCCAATAATCATGTCATAGATCTATAAAAAGATCAATTCTCCCAAAGCATATTAGTAAAACTGAAAAATATCTAACCTTAGAGATGAAGAATAAGTGATGTATTTTAAAGATATAAATCCCCTCAAAAATGTTTGAAAACACAGGTAAATTCATGAAAATAGCAACTGTATTAGCATTCCTATAATTAATTCCTTGTTTGTTGTAATACAATACAAACCCAAATAAACCCAATCATATTTCCACCACCTTTTAGAAAGAGTGTCAAAATTTAAGCATGCTGCTATGACACGGTTCTTCTTCAGGTATATGAAGATGGCTGAAAACATCAGTGCCATCTGACATCCAGGATACCACCCACACCCCCGAGTAAACCTGTAGCAAGTGTCAATGAGTAGAAAGTTTGTGATCTTTGTGGTTGTGCTTCCTTATGCAGGATACTTAACATTTTTGCTCAAATTAAGCAGCAACTATTTTTATCTAAACTCTAACAATTTAAATTCACTTCTTCACATACATCATCTGAAGCTATGTTTTGGCAGCTCCTTGTCCTGCCCTTCTTGCTCGCTTCTCCAGTTTCATTCACCACAAGGGAGCTGCCTGGGTATCTTAACAGTACCTTCACTTTGGGCATGCTGAGCCCATGGGGCAGAGACAGGATAAGCGTTGTTTCTTCACTGTGTGCTGGCTGGGTTCTCAGAGCATTCGTTAGGTGATGCCAAACTACAATCTTATTAACGTATCTGACTCTTTGAATAGTACTGAAGAAAATCCATATTCTACCTCTTCCTTAAAGTTAGTAGTGCCATACCAGTGCCCCATATTTTGTCTCTTAAGGAAATTTTTCTTTCTGTTTGGTTGTTGGTGGTGGTGGTGGAGTCCTCTTTGGACAGAGTATATACCAAAGGAATATTTAGTTGTGGCTTATAACTTTGTGTGCCAAAGGAAATCTTTGATCATATATTATTTCTAGGTTCTTTTGCAGTGCACTGACGTGATAAACAGCAAGTGGTACTTTAGGGGCTATATATGGATGCCACTCATAAAGAATTTCATCAGTATTATAAAGTAGATACATAACTGTCTGCCTGAAGTTAATAAACACTGAGGATACTTAAGAATGATCACAAACTTCTCACAAGGTTTGAGAAGGATCCAATACTTACCTCAGTGCTTTATACATGGTAGGACCTCAAGAAATGTTAAGTTTAATTGAAGTTTGAGTAGAGGTACTGTAACATGGTGCCTCTATTTTAAACACCTAGTTGTAAGAAATGCTTAAAATCACCACATTCCCTATTACTGTAACATAATACAAAAATGATGCACTTGTCTTACTTTCTCATAACTCTATGACATCATTCTATCTTTGCTTTAGGGATTAACAGAGAAGAGTATTTGGCACAAATTAAGACATTGCATAAACGTTGCTGATAAATACATTTTAGAGAAAAACATGAAAACCTAGAACAAACTGAAATGGAAGTGGAAGGACTGAGTACATAAACTGACTAGATAAGAATTATAAGCAAAATGCTGATAACATAAAAATTTCATAGCAAAATTTTCATATGAGCATTTAAAAATCGAAATATTAAAATCATTGACTGTACTAACAATATCTGTAGTAGTAAAAATAAAATTTTTAAAATTTAAAAGATAAAACAGACATAATAATTTCCTATTCCTAAACTTATATGATTTGTAGCATCCATCTTGTAAGTCCTGAAGTTCTATTTCAAGTAAAAGAGAAGCCCCAAAGAAGACAAATAAACGTATTATTCTATTAAATATTAAAACTAAACTGCTGTAAATTCCTTTTAAAAATAAGGAATTGTATAAATAAATATGAAGCATTCACTTTAAAATGAAAAGTATAGAGACAAAGTTTCAAAATTGTGATTGTTTGCTAGTTTTCCTGAAGAATAATATAACATTGGTGCCTTTATTTTTTCTGAATCAATGAAATGATGAGAAGTAGACTAACAAATTATTGTGATAATAAAGAGAAAATTGATCACACTGAATAAAATTTGAAAATGCATTTCAGATGTAAAAACTATCAATAATGTTTTGTGCTAGGAAGTTCAATATTCAATTAAATAATAGAGTAAAAATACAATATCATGAAGATAACCAACCTTTTTATCATACACATCTTGCCAGTTTACTCCAGAAAAGAAACTGTGTCTCATAATTTCTTTTGCATCATCTGGTCCTCCACCAAGGCTGTGATAACAGAAATAAAATTAAATGATTATAGAACATCTGCATAAGCTAAATGCACAACTACAAAGCTTTTGTGAAATGTAACTTTCTGTGTGTAAATAGTCCTTGTGATAAATAGCCATAAAAATAAAAAGCTTTTGTTGTAAGATCTAGTTTTCCTAATACACTATTAATAAGAATTTGCCTTGGGACAGTATGGTATTTGAAAAAGCACAAGTTTTGGAGACAAACCAGAACTAGGCAAGCAGCTCTAGAACTTATGAGGTGTATGACAATGAAAAGTTACTTAATCTCAGTTTTCTCATCTGTATAGTGGGAATAATAAAACCAGCATGGAAGATTACTGTTAGGGTACTTGTTATTTCTAAATGCTAAGTATTTAGATTATGCTAAGTGCTAAATGCTTAGCATTTAGAAATAAACAAGTACCTAGCACAAAAAATAATAGCTATTGTCAATTCTCAAACCAAAATTATTTTAGAATGACTTTAGTCAAAATGCACCCTTGTCAACATAAATTCTGAAAAGACTACATAACTGGCTAGAAAAAACAATTTAGAGAGCATTGTTAACAGAAGCCAATAAATTGCTTTCATATTTCAAATGAATTTTCACAGAAGTGAGAAAGTTAATATATGAAATATCACTGTAATGGAATCTGCTATACAACTTTCAATATAAATTAAAAATTAAAAAATATCCTCACCCCATCTTTGAAGGTAATCTTATTAAACTGATACCTGACACAATCTGAAATTCAGATTGTTTTCTAGATTTCTCAGTTTCATATAGTACATACTAGTCACTATGAAGAAAGGATGAGAGAAATAGAAAATAACAGAGGAGGAAGTTAAGATGGGAGGAAAAGAGGAAAAAGAGAGAAATAAAGAAAGGATTGGGAAACAAAGAGGAAAATAAAATAAATCTATTTTTAAATCTGAATTTGATAGAGCAAGTTTTATTTGATTTTACTCATTGTTAGGAATGATACATGCTGGTAAATGCTTAATAATCAGCTATCTTGGGAAATTATAAATATATAATACATATATGTATTATTTGATTTACCAATAGAAGATGTGCAGAAGCAAAACATTATATAGGATTTCCAACCTCAAAATATATAAGTATCCTCAAAAGTACAGAGAAGAGTAAAATTTAACAACATTATCAAAGAGTGATATCTTTGATATCTCATATATCAAATGAGTTAATTTGATAACTCATTATGAGTTTTGAGTATTTTCTATCCTTGATATTAATGTTCCTGGTTTAATTGTAAGTTCATATAATTTTTAATAATGGCTGTTTTCAACAACCAGCTCACAAAATTCTTGATATTTAACAACTGGTTATTCTAAGCTGGTACATGTCAACTCCCAGCACACCACTAGGTAGGAAGAAAAGCAAATATGTCATAGAAAATAAGCAATTATAAAATTTTAATGAATTCTGGCTGTTATTAGGTATAAGGAATACATCACTAGGAAGAATCCAGGATCCTCTGACACACTGTCACAATGGAAAAACAAAACAATTAGCAGAATTCCGAATATCTGTAGTGATGATCCTATAACTCCCAGTATCTAGGTCTTTTATCCTAAGGTCCATACAGAATAAATCACACTTCTGACTGAAACTTTTAGGTTGGATCAGATCATAATAGTTATGTCCATATTTGGAACTCTCAGACTGGCAACTCTATATTTAGTTAACACTCAGCACTGGACTTCTGGCCTCATTCTTTTTCATTCTATTTCAAGTTATGTATGCCTCTCCCCTGGTAGAACACAAATTCGTTTGAGGGGAGAGTTCAGTACTGGATTATCCAAAAAGTGTTTTAAGCCTGTGCTTAGGAAGCCAGAAAAGTAGAAACACCAAAATACTTGCTTCTGAAAGAATCATTTAACATTTCAAAGTATGCATCAAAGTAGTATGTCAGAAGTTCATTGTATTTTCTTATATCTACGTTATTATTTAGTTCAATATTGTTTTCAATCTAAAATATAGACAAGATGGTGAGTGAAGTAGCAGTTAAAATGGAAAACCATAATCATTTTTAGAAATAAAAGGTTTTAATTCAGCTTCAGTCATTCATTTTTATGTCACTCCTTAGTTCTCAAGCAATATTTGGCTTTGGACATAGCCAGCATTTAATCTACATTTATCAAATACATATATAACTAAAGTATCAGCCATGAATACTATACAAAGACTAAGAATATAATCTTAGACTGCCATTTTAGAAGTTGGTAGAGATTCTTTAACACAAGCTTCTTCAAAGTGTGAAACTGTCAAAAATTTCAATGTCAATGACTCCCTAATATACAATTTAAGACTTCGAAATAATATCAAAATATGATTTACATTAAGATATTTTTGTCTAAGAATACCAAATCCCCATATCAGAAAGCCAATCTAAAATCCTCAGCCATTATGGATTCTTCATAACTAGAAGCAACATGGGATTTACATTTTCCTTGTGTTACTGAATTCAGCATGAGGTTATGATGTTCCTACAAAATTTGCATAGGACATTAAAAGAGATACTAACAGAGTAATCATAAAGTAATGAAGAATAAGAAATAAAAGCAAACTGAGAGCTGACTCTTTGATAGAACTGAGAGCAATTCAGTAAAGGGTATCAGAAAAACTGAAGCAGTTTAAATAAATGAATAGAAATAATAAAGAGGTATACTATCTTTGATTATGTTTCCAAAGACTTTTCAGGGTCCTTCATTGGCTCTTTCTCTTCGTTCTACCTCCTAAATTTTTGACATTTCCCAAGTCTCTGTCCTAGGGTGTCTTCTTTTTATATTCTACTCTTTTCACTATTGTCATGGCTCTAGTCATGAGATATTTACAGACCCCAAATCCAAATATTCAGTTTTTGTGTTTCTGGTTTTTTTAAATTAATTTTTACTGGACTATAGATGCTTTGCAATGTTGTGTTAGTTTCTACTGTTCAGAAAAATCAGTTATATATATACATATCAGTTCAGTTCAGTGGCTCAGTCGTGTCCAACTCTTTGTGACCCCATGAACCGCAGCACGCCAGGCCTCCCTGTTCATCACCAAATCCCAGAGTCCACCCAAACCCATGTCCATTGAGTTGGTGATACCATCCAACCATCTCATTCTCTGTCGTCCCCTTCTCCTCCTGCCCTCCATCTTTCCCAGCATCAGGGTCTTTTCAAATGAGTCAGCTCTCCACATCACGTGGCCAAAGTATTGGAGTTTCAGCTTCAGCATCAGTCCTTCCAATGAATACTCAGGACTGATTTACTTTAGGATGGACTGATTGGATCTCCTTGCAGTCCAAGGGACTCTCAAGAGGATTCTCCAACACCACAGTTCAAAAGCATCAATTCTTCAGCAATCAGCTTTCTTCGCAGTCCAACTCTCACATCCATACACGACTACTGGAAAAACCATAGCCTTGACTAGACGGACCTTTGTTGGCAAAGTAATCTCTCTGCTTTTTAATATGTTGTCTATGTTGGTCATAACTTTCCTTCCAAGGAGTAAGCATCTTTTAATTTCATGGCTGCAATCAGCATCTGCAGTGATTTTGGAGCCCAGGAAAATAAAGTCAGCCACTGTTTCCACTGTTTCCCCATCTATTTGCCAAGAAGTGATGGGATCGGATGCCATGATCTTAGTTTTCCCTTTTTTGATTTCTTTCTCATTTATCACACAAAGCATTGAGTAGGGTTCCTTGTGCTATACAGTAGGTTCTCATTAGTTATCCATTTTATACATACTGTTGTATATATGTCATTCCCAATCTCCCAATTCATCTCACTTCCCTACCCTGACTTGGTATTCATAAGTTTGTTCCCTACATCTGTCTCTCTATTTCTGCTTTGCAAATAAGTTCAACTTGGATAGGAAAACTGGACAGCTACATGTAAAAGAAGGAAATTAGAACACTCTCTAACACCATACACAAAAATAAAACTCAAATTGGATTGAAGACCTAAATGTAAGCACAGACACTATAAAACTCTTAGAGGAAAACATAGGCAGAACATTCTCTGACATAAATTGCAACAAGATCTTTTCTGACCCACCTCCTAGAATAATAAAAATAAAAACAAAATGAACCAATGGGATTTAATTAAACTTCAAAGCTTTTGCACAGCAAAGGAAACTGTAAACAAAACAAAAAGACACCCTCAGAATGAAGAAAATATCTGCAAATGAAGCAACTGACAAGGAATTAATCTCCAAAATATACAAACAACTCATGCAGCTCAATAAAACAAACAATGAACCAACCAACCCAGTGAAAAAATTAGCAGAAGACCTAAACAGACATCTCTCCAAAGACATAAGGATGGCCAACAAACAGATGAAAGGATGCTCAACACCACTTATTATTAGAGAAATGCATATCAAAAACTACAATGATGTATAACCTCACACTGATCAGAATGTCCATCATTAAAAAATCTACAAACAATAAATACTGGAGAGGATAGAGAGAAAAGGGAACCCCCCTACACTATTGGAAGGAGTGTACATTGGGAGTTTCCTATGAAGAGTATGGAAGTTCCTTTAAAAACTAAAAATAGAACTACCATATGACCCAGCAATCCCATTCCTGGCTATATACATGGAGGAAATCAGCTATTGTCTTTCTAGTAAACACTGGTACTATTTTCAGCTGCCTGCTTGACATCTAGGTCTTCTACAGAAACCTCAGACTCAGTACAGCAAAACTAATATCAACTTCCACCCCAACAAGCCTCCTCCTTTGCCTGTATCCCCACTCTGTCAATAATAACTCCATTCTCCATACTAGTCATCCAAGTTGGAAACCTCAGAGGCATCCCAAAGTCCTTCCACTTACTCATCATTTCTATTTAATCATTCACAAAGTCTACTTAGCACTATTTACCACTGTTTTGGGATGGATTCCATCTCTTTATGTGGACAATTCTACATGTATTCTTCATTACTCTGCCTACTTGCCCCTGGCCCTTCACTATTCTAATCTATCCATGACAAAGCTGCCTGAGTTATCTTTTCATAACACAAACCTGATTACACCATCCCTTACTATTAATAATTCAGTGGCTTCTCATCTCCTTCTGAATAAAGACTATATATTTTCTAAGAAGCATAAGGTCCTTAGAATCTAACACATGACCATCATCTCTCAATGTCACCCAACTCATACTCTAGGCTCCAGTTGATGAAATTCTCAAATGTCATGTTCACCTGTAATTTGAGCTGTTCTTTACATGTAAAATTGTCTGCATGAAAATCACTGCAAATTCCAACCCCTTCATAAGCCAGCTCAAGTTTTCCAATCCCCTAGGATAGCTAATAATTTCAGTAGCATTTGTCTGTAGTTTAGCCTGAGCATCTGTGAATATGTTTTGTACCCCCATGTAATTCTATGAATCCCTAGAGCAGAGATGATTCATTTTATTCATCCCTGCATTCCTAATATTATAATGTAGCAGTGGAGGGGCTTGACTTATGTACCTTAAAAAGGAAATAACAGATAGTTTAAAATAGCATATCTTCTCTTCAGATTGTATCAACCTCTGGGTAGACAAAACTTTAAGAGTTGTCCTACATACCAGGCCACTAACATTCTAACAATTCCCCACACATGTATTCACCAATTACTATGTGCTATTCTCAGAAGGTGGGGTGAGGGTGGAGGGTGGGGAAATGACAATAAAAAAAATAAAGGAGACATGAAAACCAGAAGGAGAAGTCAGAAAAAGATAGGTTAAAAATTCACTGCCCTAAGGCAAATATTAAATCCAAAACTCAAGAAGATAAAATAGAAATCCTAGCTCCATTTATAAGATTATCTATAGCCAAGTACCTCTTGTTAAAGCAGTTGTGAAACAATCACATCAAATGGAATACATTCTAAAACCTAAACCAAGAACATGGTGCACTGTAAAGAAGATACAAGATAAATATCAAATAGGTACATAAAAACTTGATCTCTATTCTTGTTCTACACAAATTTTCTGTGAGAACTAGGATAAATCACTTAAACCTCCCTGGGCCTCATTTTCTCCCAGTCAAATGGAAATGAGAATAATATCTATCCTTTCTACTCCACAGGCTACTAAAAAGCAAGGGAAATAAGAGATGTGCGAATATCCTGGCAAATAACACAAAGTTACTTTATAAATATAAGGTAAGGTCTCAGTTACAGGATTCAGAAACATTTTTGAACGGTTCTTCACTAAGCAAAAAGATGGTACCTCTTTTATTATGTTTGCTTATTTCTGCCGAAGGTATAATCATGTTCTTCACAAACTTAAAAGCTGTAAGCGTGTGATGGAAACCTTCTCCAAGGTAAACAAAGCCCACATTTTAGAATTCACTTATTCCTTCACTCATTAATTCAGTCTGTCACAAATACGCAGTGAGCATCAACCACTAACAGAACATTATGAAAATTATGTGAGGCGTTACAAAAAGTTAAATATATGAAATGGTCTACCCTTAAGACACTTGAGGTCTGAGAGATTTTCAGAGAAATAGTGATATGTATATATATCTAATGGAACAATGAGTTTACATGTATACACAAACACATAAATTAAAAGACATTTTATAATTAATAGTCATTTCATGTGTGACTTATAAAATGTATGTATAAATAAATATATAAACATGAACAAAGAATACTATAGCTCATTAAGCAAAGAACTGTAGGATTTTTCAGGTCATAGCTATAGCTATAAAAATAGAAATACAAAGTGTATAAACACATTTTTTCCACTAGTCCTTTCAGCCACGCATGAAAAAGAATTATCTTCAAACGACAAACAAAAAAAGTAGCTAGATATGTTAACATAGGTTAGTGTGGGAGGAGAGTATAGAGACAGTTCTATCCGTTTTATAATGTAAATCAGCAGAAATATAAAGCCCAGAGATTGAAAGGGAAAAAAGGGATCCTCCTATCCCCACAATAGCAAGCACCATGCAAATTAGGAAATTGTTTGCTTGTAACACTCTCAAAATCCTTATTTGGTAAAATCTGTATAAAATTTCCAAGTTAGGGAAGAGTTGAGAAAAAATTTTAAATGTTCTATATTATGCAGTTAAAAATAAGTCAGTGTCTCAGTGGGAAGATGTCTGCATCAAATACATTGCTTCTTGGAGTTAGTTATACGTGAATTAATTTCCATATCACAATTTCTAACCACATTCATCAGTAACTCACTGCGTGTTATTTGTGGCTTACCGTTTATTTGGATCCTTTATCAAGAGCCCTGAAAGCAATGATTTTGCATCTGAAGAGAGTGTTCGAGGAAATTTAATGTCTTCCATTAGAATTAGTTCAAAAAGTTTCTCATGATCCTGGTTATAGAAAGGTAATCTCCCACACATCATTTCATACATGACAACCCCAAGGCCCCACCAATCCACAGCTCGGCCATAGTCATTATCTTCTAACACCTAAAAGTGAAACCAGTAAAAGATTAATTTTTACATGTTAACCTTTAAAGCATAAGATTTTTACACAAAAGTGAATCATAACTTTCAAAACCTAAGTAGGCGATTCTGAGATCTTGATATTTAAACTATGAAGAATTTTATATCTTATCAAATATGTGAAATGTTCAATATATAGCCAGATATAAGGGGTGAAAAAAAAAGAGGTATTGCAACCTTTTTTGCAGCCTACTGCAAGATTCTAAGTAAATGAATTAAGTGGAGAACAGAGGAGCCTAGCATGCTGCAGTCTACAAAGTCAGGTTGCAAAGTGTCAGACATAACTTAGCCACTGAACAGCAAAGCAAAGTAAATGAATATATGAGTGCCCTAAGGATCAAAAGAAAACTATTTGCATACTTACACATTTTCATTTAGGCATACTTAATTTTTCATTCTAGCTCCACTAAGGTGGTCAGTAAGTAACAACTTAGAGCTGAACTGTGTTGATTATAGAGAACATAATGTGTCTAACACGTTCTTGCACTGAGAAGAACTAACTAATACAAATCAGTGACAGATAGGAGTAAACAGATGCATTGTATTAAAGAAGCATCCAGGGCATGACAATCATGAAAATATATATGAAACCTTTTGGAGGACCCTACACATTGAAACTCTTGCAGGAAATATTTAGGCAACAGAGTGAATATAAAGATTGATTGATTGAGTTGTAATAAACTTTAATATCCAAAGTTTTAGAACCTCACAACAATTTCTATTAAACACAAACAATAAAAATCATGGACTCAATATCTGTCTGGTATATGGCCTTAAATTTATTTCCCAAAACACATTACATGCAAAATATATTTAGTAAGAAACAATATGCAAGGATCAGTTATGCTGTGCTAGAGCAACCTGTTCAAACTGAAACATCACTTGCCGTTTGTACAGGAAAAATATGATTACCTTTCTACAAGGTATGTTCCTCAATCAGTGGAAATTAATCATTTGGATCTTTCAATATTTTATTTCAAGATACTGTATTTGTATAGTAATGTAATTTTTAAACACCAGTGACTTTTTAATCTATTCCATGGCCAATTAGCAGACTGTGCTGTCTGTAGGCCTTTATCTAATAGATGCTGGATTTTACCTAATAACAAAAATTTTAAAGTCTAAGTAACCTCTTATTGCACTCCTACAACACCAACAAAACAGTGGTACACACAAAAAAGAGCCAAATGTGGTTTTTAACCTCTTTTTTCATAAAACCATAAAAAGCATAAAAGCTGGATTAACTGCCTCCCGAACCCACATTTCACCAGCCGGGTTCTCATCCCCAGCTGGCAAAACTGGCAATCCTTTATTTTTGTTTAAATACCTGGTTTGCAGCCAGAAGGGAAAGTGAGTACATAAAAAAAGGTTTTATTTTTGAAGAGAAATAAGCAAATGAAAAATAAAACTGTATTGTAAAAAAATCTGTTTGATAAAATAAAGTATATTTTATTTAGCTTCGTAAAATGAACACTGATTCTCAAGATAAGTGGTTTTGCTTCTGAACATAAGCGCTTTAATTGAAATATACATGCATACTGCTACAATGAGAACTGTTTGCTGTATTACTCTGTACTGAACAAATGTGATGTAACTGACATATTATCTCAGTGACATGTAAAACTTAGGCAATGTTGAGGAGAAAATATCCTAACAACTCAGCCAGTCCTCTTTATCTGGAAGTCTTTGTCATCAACTAAAAAGAAAGGTTTCTGTTCAACTCCTACCTCAAGACAGCTGGAAGATGAAATACACAGAAAATAAAAACAAATATGATCATAATATTCTGCATGTGGATATACTATAAAATACATTACCACTGTTCATACAATATTCTTTCTACTTACATCGAAATCAAAATATAATACTTTGAAATAATGTAGAAATTCCTGACTGAAATTAACACCCACAGCCTAGTAATATATAAAATTTACATTCTTTAACCTAGGAGTTGCAGTTCCTTTTGATTACCTCTGATGATTTTTTCCCCTCCTAGCAAAAAGGCTAATTAACTTCATGGTTAGCACCAGGGCTGATCCAAAGAGCAAGATACATGATAATGTAGAGGTACAACAATGTTAATACATTTCAAACTCCATTACAATGCAATTTATCATATAATCTGGATATATATGCAGATCAAAATCTGCTTCTAAAGAAATAATTCACTGAAAGACTTATCTTGAAGAACCAAACTAAAGACAGTGTTCTTTTCCATGAAATCAATGTCATTAATGTTTATAAAATCAGGTTAAAATATGAAGGAAGATATTTGGTATTTCCTTCCACACCTATTGTCCTCTGTAACCCTAGATGTAGCTTCATGTTATGAGAACATTTAACACAAATGCCCAGAGATAAAGAACAAGTGGGGATTTGAAACACTAATAAAAGAATGTAAATGTTAAAAAATGGTGAGAGGTCACATCAATAAACCCCAAGCGGAGCCCAAGCTCTAGGAAACAAGGTGTAGTTTCAATTTTTCCACTAGGAGCCAGAGATTGCTTCACTTTCTAATATAATAAAATCCAAGATTCAAGGAAGTCACAGCAGGTTATCAATTACTTTTAAATGATCTGGTAATACCTGATTAATATTTGGTAACATCTGATGTACACACTTACACTTATCAAAAACCAGCTGAGTTTTAAAAAATCACTATGAACAGCTCTTGAATGGTTACTAATTTCAAAGAATGACATTAAATAATAAATTTTATATTTTAAAATGATACCATCAATTAAAGTTCCCAAAGTAAATATTTGTTTCATGAATGGGTACTTTCAAAAGGCACATTCATTTCAATATTCTTTTACCAATTAAGGCTTACTGGGAGGCTGAAGGAATACCTTTCTCAGCTTGCTTGCAAGGCCACACAAAGCACTCAAGGCAAGTAGTTATGAGGAGGCTATGTATGCCCTGGAGTGGCTTACTGCTCAATCAATAATCCTGACAGAACAGATGGGGGAAAAAATTAAACATCTAAACAAACTGTCTGTACACCTATGTTGTGAAAGTAAACTGCGAACTTGGATGAACCAATTTACCGCTAATTCAAATTTTTTTTCCTCTGGTAACCTTTTATTTCAGGTAACTGATAATGTGTGTTTTATATATAAACACACAGTTATATGCTATATAATCTACAGAAATCCTTTAATATTCCTAACATCACAGAAATGTTGCTAAAAGATGGCCTGTGAATCTTCTAATTCAGATTCTAAAATGTATTGCTGCTACAGAACTACTACATACATTTCACAAGAATAATGAACTCTGTGGTTTACTGCTATTTTCTTCATAAATAATATACTTTATATCCAGTTTTCAACTGCTCAAATGATTCTAAAGAAACTGAAACTGTGCCATTTGCTCTGAATTAAGATGCTGTAAGCTTTATGGCTACCTCCTAGCATGCAAACACAAGTACTTGCATGCAGTTAGTATCATACTTTCAGAAGCATTCTCTGGCTAGAACAGGCAAAGCTAAATGGATACAATAGTGGTGATTCAGTCATACTCACAGGTTATCTTCCCAGAGATTCCTATACTTCCTTTTTATCCTAAAGCAACAGACATTATGGGGTTCTAAGAAACTGGGTCTTTGTATCCAAAGTAAAAATGGCCATTATAAAACACTATAGGCAATCACTAGGGTTCCCAGTTAGGGTTGGTTTTGTATATATTATGTCTCAGAGAATTTAAAATTAAACTCGGCACTTAAATTAGAATCATTCCAAAGTACTGAATGCAAATATTCTGATTGTTAAAATCAAAAGACTATATAACACTCAAAAGAACTTTAGGTGAAAAATAGCTACAAAAAAACCTGACAGAACTCTAGGGAAGTAAAAGCTGCTACTTATAAATGTTGAGACATTAACATTGAACTAAAAATATCATTTTTGTTTATATTTAAACAATATCTAATTTGGGGACCAAGTGGGAATTTTTTTAACTACGCAGTTTTTTATTGAACTATACTTGATTTACAATACTGTGTTAGTTTCAGATGTACAGCAAAATGGGACAGTTTTTAATATTATCCAGAAACAGTATAAAAAATAGCCAACTCATGACAGACGTTCTTAAATAAAAATTCTAACAATAAAGCAGACAACTTCTGTCTGAACTAATCACTGTGCTCATTCACTTAATTTCCCCCTTAATATTGGTGGTGAGTCCGTTTAGAACCATCAAGAAGTGAAGGCTTTCAAAAATACTTCAAGAGGACAAGTGCTACATGCATCATTAAGAATTAAATAAAATATTAGGGATGTATACAGTTTGGGAAAAGCTACTAAAATAACTTTTAATTTTTACAAAAAGCTTATAAGTTTTAAGATTTAGTTTTTGTTTTAGTTTTAAGAATTTTGTCCAAGGGTAAGCAAAATATAACTATGTATGCTACTATTTTTATCTACAGATTAAATGTACGTATATATATATATATATATATATAATTTTGATTTCATTCGTTTTTAAGATCTCCTAAGGATAATACTGATAAGGCTGATAAAATGATGTCTTTCTCATTTATTCTTTGTTGTATTTAAAATAAACAAAATTCCATTTAGTACACTTAAAATCAAGTTTGGTTCTACTTACTTCACCTACGTACACTATACTCCAGGCTACCAACTATCTTCACCCTTAATTAATATGATTCTCTCCACCCTTCTGAAGAAGTTAACGTATACTTTTCGCCTTTCATTTGTGCTATTATCTATAAAGAATCACAGTGACTTTAAGCAAATCTTTGTATCAAAATAGTTATCAAAATATTTTAATCTATTTCAGATACTGTCAAAATACACATTATAAAAGATATTGAAGCTAGTAGGCTTCAAAATAAAAGTGAATAAAATGATACCCAGTGACTATTCTCTAAAAATGACTTTCCAAAAACCAGGAATACATTAAAAATGCATCTTCAGCCACTGAAAAACATAGCATTTTACACATATGAAATAAAATTATATACATTTTTTTCTGAATAGCAACCACAACTAGATACTATGTATTTTCCAACAATCAAGTCATTTTTTTGCAATCTTTTTGTTAGTTCTAACTTGATTATCAAATAATTTTTATTTTTACACTATTACAGAAGTGCATTTCTCTAGGTTTCCAAAACCACCTTATTCAACCTTCCCCATCTGTCACCATCTGCTTCTTTTTAGCATGTACTTTTTGTGTGATCACATAAGCATGTGAAAAATAACTAACATTCAGATGATTATCTGCTGGTACATTTGAGGACTGGGCATAATAAAAGTGAACTGCCAAAACGTACTTAACACTTTTAATTTTGTTGGGTCTTGCATGTAAGCTACATTTGATTTTCAAACTGTTTTACAGTTGGAAAGTTGATCAGGTACTGCTAACTCAAGAGCAAAGCTGAGACTCTAAATAATTAGCACTGCATAAAAGGATGGTTTGGATTTAACGAGAGCCAAATCAAATAATAAAATCTAACAGTAAGATTTTATATATGATTTCTAATTTCTTTATATTTCTAGGCATGAGAATATAGTAGAGACGATGAAAACAAAATCCCCTCAAAATACCATAGTCCATAATATATGGCAGGTCAAATTTACTTCCTTCTAATACAAGAAAGAGCAAAACCACTTTAAAACTATCTATACTAATGCAGCTTTAGAGATGTAGCACACTAAACATGTAGTTTATATGCCCATTAGGACTGTATCTCTGCAACATCTTTTTAAAAAGATACTTTTCCCCCTTTTAATAAAAAAGGTACACAGTTCTGCATCAAAAGAAGAGAACAAATACTTTAAAAAATATCCTTTTTTTTAACAAATGGCATTTTTATATCATAAAAATTTTTTTTTTTTCCTGGTGGTCTTTAAGAAGAAATCTAAGTTCATTTAAAACTTCAGTTCATTTAAAAATCAGGTATAAGTCTGAGATACAGTACAGTTAATACATCAGTTTTGATCTGATTTATAACAGTATTTTTGAAGTGTTTTTTAAAATATCCTGCAACCATCTTTAAGTAGCAAAGCATTCTGACCAAATTAAAATAGTTTAGGGAATTCCCTGGAGGCCCAGTGATTAGGACTCCCAGCTTCTACTATAAGGGGCACAAGTTCAATCCCTCATCAGGGAACCAAGATCCTGCATCTCTGTGGCATGGCCAAAAAAAAAAACAGAACAATCAAGCAAACAAAACCCCTCCAAAACTAGTTGAAAAGGTAAAGGATGGCCACTGCTAGATGAATGAGAGGCTGCAGAAAGATGTCTCCATAATGTGTAAACAGGAGGTCTCCCATGTGAGGAGAAGGTAATATACTAACAAGGAGCCCTTCAAAAGAGAAGCAGTACTCAGGCACATACTCCAGATCTGATAAACAACTACTACTGACAAACTACCAAGAAAAGTCTGGCATCAATAATGCTATGTACTAGAAACGTCAAGGTTCAAAGAAAGTGAGAGATACCATCTGCAGTAAAGGGAAGAGGCTAGTTTAAGCTCTTGCCAATCCCTCTGTAATTCTGACCATGCATATCTGGATCATATTACTGCCCTGCTCTCAGTTCACGTGATTTTCCCTTGTCCGTGAGATCAAATCTAAACTCTTTCCCGTTCTGATCCAGATCTACACATCCAGCCTCCTCTTAGTCTGCTCCCTCTTTACTGCCACCAGGCCCTCCCACCACCTTTCCTTTCACTGCACTGTACATAACTCTAGGAAAGCAATTATTTTCTTGGACAGTAATGATTATTCTCCAAATCCTATCACCTTAGTAAATACAGCAGGCTGCTGCTGCTGCTGCTGCTGAGTCACTTCAGTCGTGTCCGACTCTGTGTGACCCCACAGACGGAAGCCCACCAGGCTCCCCCGTCCCTGGGATTCTCCAGGCAAGAACACTGGAGTGGGTTACCATTTCCTTCTCCAATGTGTGAAAGTGAAAAGTGAAAGTGAAGTCGCTCAGTCGTGTCCGACCCTTAGCGATCCCACGGACTGCAGCCTACCAGGCTCCTCCATCCATGGGATTTTCTAGGCAAGAGTACTGGAGTGGCTTGCCATTGCCTTCTCCATACAGCAGGCTACCAGATGACAAAAAACATTTCTATGATCTCTGTATTCCTAGCACCTAACAGACTGTATGACTAATAAATACTCAACAAATATTTCTTTAATGAATGAACGAGTGTTCTTCAGTGAAATGGTCTACACCAGAGACCAGAAGAAAGAACTTAAATTCTTGTTTTTGAAAGGAAGAATATAAAAGTTACCCTGATTTAACAAAATGCAGTTTGACACAAATGCTTAAAACAGAAAAATTGAAACTGCGTGAGAAGTTTAGTTGTCTCAAGTTTTCTCATCCTCAAATAGTAACCACAACCATCACTCTCCGCTGTGAAAATAAGGTCAAGATGTTAATTATGAACCAACATCTCTCAGCCATCAGGTATATAAACTGCTTTTAAACCCTTCTGCAATATTTTTTAAAAAGGTATACAGAAAGGGTTTACCTGTCTTTAAGAAGAAATTGATAATTCCCTGTGAACTGTAAGCTTTCTATTTAGAAACAACTGGACTCTTCTTGGATTAAATTCCTGGTTTTGTTCTTCAGTTGATGACATTTGCATATAAAAACAATATCTTTGTTTCTTAGGAGATCATCTGCTTCTGAAATGAGATGTATTTATCTTCTACAGAAATAATTTCCCCTAATTGTGATACAACTAATTTTGTTATTCTAAATATGGGATATCATCATCCATGGCAAATGTATAGCAGGGGCAATTGGAACTCCAGAGAAACAAAGATTCTGTTTTTCATGACATTCACAAAAACAATCCTATTCTAGAAAATGTGATCTTGTATTTGAATAAACAAGAAACATTATTCTAAACTTTTACCAAATTCAGCTACAAAAATGGAAAATTTTAAACTCCACATTTTATAACAGAAAAAAAAATGTTACTTTGGCAGACCTTGATAAAACAATATTTGGAAATTTACTGTGAAAAATACTGCTAATATTTCAAATTTATTTACATTTATTTACAAAAACTTAAAATTCTTGAAATGTAATTTTAATCTCTAATTGAAAAGAGTTATTGTAGTAATAAACTGGCATTAGCTACTATACATATGCGGAATGCTAGTAACATTCTGAATATATTCCCATTTCCTAATTCTTTTGATTACTTTTCCTGTTGAGCATTTACAAAGGCATCTATTTTAAAAATGGCAATTACTTACATCTATAGTGGCCTTGAAACAGTGATTTTTTTTTTTTGGGCTACCACTTTATGCAATTAAAAAAGTAAAAATAGGCTTTATAAGATGAACCTCGTTAGAATCCTGTTTCTATCTCTACCACCTGTTACATTAAAAGATTCTGATCCTCAGTTCCCTTACCTTTAAAAAGAACAGGTTTGCTATCTCAAAAGGTTATTTCAAACTTGCAATGTATATATATATATATATATATATATATATATATAGCATGCGGCACATAATACATGTTCAATAAATAGCTATCATCATCCATCAAACATAAATGCCTCCCTCCTTTGCTCTAGTCACACTAACCTTCCTGGAGTTTGAGGGAAGAACTGAACTTGTGCCTCACAGGTTTTATACTAGCTGCTCCCTGTGTTTGGAAAACTTGTCCCCTGTATTTTTACAATAGTTGCCTCTTAGCATTCAGGTCTCTGGTTAAACATCACTTTCCCTGCACATCCTATCTGTAGGAGATTATATTTTCCAAAGAGGGCTGCAACAGTATCTCCCATCTCACATGTTTTTGCCATGGAGAGGTGGGATCTATGTTGCTGATGCTGCTGCTAAGTCACTTCAGTCGTGTCCGACTCTGTGCAACCCCATAGACGGCAGCCCACCAGGCTCCCCCGTCCCTGGGATTCTCCAGGCAGGAACACTGGAGTGGGTTGCCATTTCCTTCTCCAGGGATCTATGTTACTACCCTCTTAAATACATGTAGGCTCAGGAAGTTTCAGCATATGCAGAAATGATGTGAAATTCCTGAAATGAAATCATAAAAGAGAAACGTTTATAGCAGCATCATTGGCCAAAACCTGAAAGAAATCCAAATGTCCATCAGCTGCTGAGTGGATAAGACAAAATGTATTAGATTCATACAACAGAATATTATTTTGGCCATAAAAAGGAATGAAGTACCAAAAACATGCTAAAGCATGGATGAACCTTGAAAATAAACTAAGTAAAAGAGGCCAGACACAAGAGGCCATGTATTGTATGATTCCATTTGTATGAAATGTTTAGAATAGACACACCTATAGTGACAAAGTAGATTAGTAGTTGTCTAGCAGGAGGGGAGGTTAGGCAGGAGCTAACATGTATGGAGTTTCTTTGTTGGAGTGATGAAAATATTCTGGAATTAGATAGTGGTGATGGTTGCACTGCACAACTTTGAACATACTACAAACCACTACTATGCACTTGAGAAGGCTGAATTTTATGGTATATGATAATAAAGTTTAAAAAATATACTATGAAGAGAAATTTTTTAAAAATTAATAAAACATTTCTTCATGGTTTACTACGTTAAAAAAAAAAAAAAATGAAGCAGTTTCTAAACTGTTCCCTAGAACATTTTAGAACCCAAAGCCAAAACAGTCTGGCTACTCTGAAGCCACAAGGTTTTGAGGAAGCCAGGCCATATGGGGAAGTTGAGGCTTTTGAGAGCCCTGCAAGGCACCAGATGACAGTCAGCATCAACTGTCAGATACCTAAAGTGGGGAGTTTCCAGATTCTGGCCTCCAGTCACAGAGTCACCCACTGCCGTGCCCCATGTATCATAGAGCAGTCATTCCTGCTATCCTGACTCAGAACGTTTGATCACATGAAATAGTTAGGTTTTACAGTGGTTTGTTTTGCAGTAATAGTAATGAGAACACTACCTAACACAGCCACCACAACCTCCTTTTATCTAGCTTCTTTCCCTTCATGACACATATTCATTGCATGACATGATGCTATATATTTATTTTTACTCTGTCTCCCTCTACCAGAAGTGAGTTCCCTGAGAGCAGGGTCCTTTGTGTCTTGTTTCTATAACCACACACCCAGAAAAATAGCCAATATATAGTAGATGAATAATGTACATTTGTTGAACAAACAATCAGTGAATCACTATGGAATTCTCAGCATGGGAGGGCACTGGCTGAAGCCTGTTTTGGTTTAGCATGATTTCCAAAATGTAGCCACTGTCATTTCACTAACTTTTCCAGTGAAATCCTTTCTAATAATTAAGTATAAAAACCCACAAAATTACAAACACGAATTATCACTGTTTCTTTGTTTCTAAGGAAAATCCAGAATGGTTTATAAAACTGTTAACATTCTTGCCGAAGTCACTGAAATATTTAATTTTAATAAGTGAATAAAAATAGGCACAAAGAAAAAAAACACATATGGCCAACAAGTAAAAACTGACTTAATTTGATTGCAGTTACCAGTATCTTTGTGCTGATTTATATATATTTTTGCCCTAGAATACCATGTTAAACAAGTGGGAGTAAAATAGATTTGATTCATGTTGAAATCCAGGTCAAAGTAGTAGACACTCCAGTTTTTTTAAATGCTTAAATGGTTTACTTTGCAAAACATCAGTGTTATTTTTATTTTTCTGTAAATGGAAACATAGCCCACCTCTGGTGCCAGATACTCTGGTGTACCACAAAAAGTCTTCATGGTGGCTGCATCAGTGATCCCTTCTTTGCAAAGTCCAAAATCTGTGATTTTTATGTGGCCATCTTTATCCAGCATCAAATTCTCCAACTGCATAGTAAGAAAATAGTCTTCAAAAATAGGAAAATACCGTTTTGAAAAATAACTGAATGCTGAGTAAGATATTCTGGAAAGAGGACATAATTAGTCAAAGAACTTTTGATACTTAGAAACCCGATAGCTGCCAAATTCATGTGTAAAAAGAAATATTTTATCAAATACTTTACAATAATAAACTGATTTTTAAACCCATGGGAGTAAGAGCCATTATTGTCTAAGTCCTAAGAACTAAAGCCTTAATTAACTTTCGAAAGCAAACATCAATCTTCTTTTTCCCTTTTAAAAATAAAGTTTGATCTAAACAATTTCAAAGAGACAAGATGATTCTTCTAGATATGTACAGATGGTTTTCAACTATTTCTCTTGGGAGTCTATTACTATTATAAAATATTTATTTACAGAAATGTTTCTTTGGTGGTGGCTGTAAATCAAACCTAAATCTTATTTTGTAAGGTAACGCAATATCTTCTCTTGCAGTTATCTGTAATAAAGAAATACCAACACTTTCAAAGTTGGAACCTCTTTAAACCCATTAATACAAAAACAACAATCTTAAAAAAGATAACCAAAGAGCCTCAAGTGAAAAATTAAGCAGTGCAAGGGGGGGAAAGAGCTTGTGCAAAGCTAATGCAATTAAAAATAGTTAACAATAACTGATCTTATTCTTCCAATTTGAACCTAAAGTTATGATTATCACCATACAGAAATACACATGAGTTCTGAGTTGTCACTTTATCGTCAGGTATATCAATGGGGCCCCAACCCTGCTCAGTCATGTACATATACCTAAGGGAATACATAAGAAATGCATTCACAAAAAAACACATGTGAAAAAATTATATTAGCAGGATGAATGATAATTAACTTATTTGAGGAGTAGGTAATTATTCGACTCCTTAACATGATAATGTATGAAAGTGCCTACTCAAACTCCGAAAGTGAAGTGAAGTCGCTCAGTCGTGTCTGACTCTTCGCAACCCCATGGACTGCAGCCTGCCAGGCTCCTTTGTCCATGGGATTTTCCAGGCAAGAGTACTGGAGTGGGTTGCCATTGCCTGAAGTCAATATCAAATTCAAAACAGAACTCTTATTATATAAGAACATAGATACCAATTTTATAAAATGTGATGATGTTACACTGTTATATATTATCCAGTGTCTTACAGATCAGAAACTAAATACAGTTAAGCAAGCTATGCTCAGTATAGTACTTAAATATGCTGCCCAACTAAACTCAATGCTTGATCCATGTTTCACACACTGCACAGACTTTAGAGAAGTGAGTCTGTTTTGACTTGTCTACAGAGTGCTGAATGAACCCTAAAAACACTGTTAAACCTTTTAAAAATGAATATTCTCTTATTTTATCTAACTTTAGCTAGACTGATTCTCTACTAACTGGAACCTGAAAATCAAACCCAATGTGTGCAAATGGCAATACGTCCTAAATAGTAAAACTGATCAGAAATATCAAAAAAGAATTTGTCTACTTCCTTCCTCTTTTTTATTCTTCTTCATGCTTCTGATTTTCTCCCTTTTCCCTTTTTCTTGCAAACAACACTCTCTTCTTCCTACTTCTATCTTGCCATAATGAGAAAGAGAAGTATATAATGGAATGTCTGCTGTGTTAAATATATGCTCTCTTCTTAATTTTTTAAAATATGCTTATTGTTCTAACATAGAAATACATTACAATATAAAAACAAAACCTTAAAATGCTATAAAGATCTTTTTATAATACACAAGAGTTCTTAGACTTCAAATAATACATAACAATATTGAATAAAATATGTAGTTTAATGTATATCACGCCAATTCACTTTATATGCTTTCTATGCACTGCAAAATAAAACTCTGCATGCACTAATGTGCTAACTGTCCACATTTGACAAGACTATCTTGAAAAGCATAGATACAGAATATCAGAACATATCTTGATCCATACCTAATTAGCGAATCTCATCTCCAAGATACCAAGAGTTGAGGGATGAGGAATGAAATGAGATTCAGGGACAGGATTTGAGTGAAGAACAGGAATAGAATGAAAGTGACCAAGAATTCTCAGTGTGCCCACAACTGAGGAGGTTTCCCAGGATGAAGGATTTTTAATAAAAGTTCTGTAACTGGGGAAGTTCCAGGCAAACCATGACAGCTAATCATTCCTTTGTTTTATTGGTCAGCTTTATTACAATAATACAGTCAGAAATAAGGTCAGCCTACAGGAGGAGTGTGAGAGATGGGGTAAAGCTCATGATAATGGGGACAAGGTAGCATACTGTAAAGGAGGCAGTTGAGGGTAATGTGGGAAGATTATGGAATCAAGTCAGAGAACTTAAGTGTAAATTCAAGTCCTATCCCTCACTGTGTAACCCGCGTGTACGCTACTGACACCTATGCATCTCAACTTGACCTGTGACACACAGGTAAATAACAGTAACAATCCAATGGGACTGTTTTGAGAATTAAATGCTATTGAATGGAGAACTTAATCAACAAATGTACTGATCATTTATTAAACATGGGGGGTTTTAATGGCTGATTTATAATTTATCAACATGGTATGTGTTCTTCTAGACAACACTGTATGTTAAAGGAAAGAGAAAAGTTAAGAAATGGAACCCTATAAAACACTTTTATCAGCTCTAATGTCCTCATTAAAAACAGTTTTTAATATGCATCAATTTCTTTTGAATAAACAAAAAAAATATTTTACAATTTTTGAGCCAGTTACTTTATAATGGTGTCCACTTTCTTCCATCAATTACTATTCTTCTCTCACTATCCTGAAATGTCATTTTGCTGAGCATGAATGACAAAAACAATTTGTCTATCAGTATGAAAAAAAGAGTCAGAAATGCATCACCTTAAAAAAATTACATCCCCAAATCTAATCTTATATAGAGATAAATCGGGGGTAATTAAATATCCTGTCTGGTTAAAAATATATTGGTTTTTTTTGCAATTTTATGCAGATGCATAACAAAGATTTCATTAAATATAAGCACCATTAGTGCTGCGATTCACAAAGGTGAAGGATATACAGAATTACCTAGAAATCTTTCAAAAGCAGATCAATGGCTTAGAGATATCAAAAAACACCTGGAAATCACTTCCTTAGTGCATGTGACATTAACGTAAGAAGATTAAGTCAAATTATTTTTAGGAATCTTTCCACTGTGTAAAGGAGGAATAAAAATGTTTACAAATGGTCTTTGGTTCTCTTCTCCTAAATCGAATGCTTTCCTTCTTCCTTTTTTTTTAAAGCATAAAAAGAAAAATGTACACCATAACTGCCTGTTCAGGTACTCTCTATTATGAAACATTAAATGCATCTGTTTTCTCTCCACTGTCAGTCTTAGCATCTAGGATTGAGGTCAGGGCATTATGATGATACTTAATGGATACATCCACTGGCAAAAGCAATGTATGAAGTTAAATAGGAAGTGTGAAAGAAAAGATTATACACTCAAAATCTGGGTAATGCTTACTATATGTATCAGAGGGTTGTTTGTTATCTAATAGTTCATACTTTGAGGAAACAAATATATTAGACATATACATCCCAGAGTTTCCATTTTAAAAAGGCAACGTTTTTTATCGAGTTGAACTGGACGAGAATTATTTGGCAGAGGATTGTGATTCGATAGGTTTTGAAATCTTTTTTCCTCTGTGCTTCGTGAACAAGAAATGACAGCAAGAAAATATACTATGCTCTGTCTGCTCTTGCTGGTGCCTAGAATAAAATTAAACTCTTGCTATTAGAAAGTTTACAAGGTTTTAACTTCTAAGTTTTTAAAAGTTTTCTAATATACAATTCATATATCATATATTCTAATATCTAGCTATGTAAAACACACACACACATATATTTTAGGTCTCATTTTAATTAAATGGCTGACATTTTGTGATTAAGCAAAGGAATGATAATAGCAATTCCTAAAGGCTCTGACAACTATTGTAGCAACACAAACTAGTCCCTTCACTCACTCTTACAATCCCACTTTAGCACAGATACATCAGTACCAAGACTGCCTCAAGCCCAAGAATACAGTAAGAAATTCCGCCCCTGCACCCTGCATATTTAGATTTATGGGCATCAAAGTGCCAAATGTTGTGACCCGTATGAACTTAATGATCATGAGATTAGGACAGTGCATTAAAATGCTGAAAGGAAATCTTTGAACCTTCCTAAACTGGAAAAAGAATTCATAATATACAATAGAAGAGATCACGCCTAGACTGGGGTTTCAGAGTTACTACATTTAAGAATTCCCTACACTTGAGGAATATAGCCCAATAGTACATGTGAATGTTAAGAGGTGGAAGGAATTCACAGCAGCAGTGGCTGAACGTGTTTATAAAAGAGGGGATCCAGAGTAGTTAGAAGTGGGAGTTAGAGGATGTGTTTTGAATATACTTAAAACATTCCTTATTTTTGGCAGCTTTATTCAAATTTTAGATTTACAAAGATCGTCTAGAGTTAATGCAATGCATGCCCCCACCTAAAGTTCATTTCATTTCTAGAAAGGCCAACTGGTGTAATAAAAAGAACATTATACCTGGAGCTAGGATTCATGGAATCCAACAATCTTGACTATGTCACCAATTTAGTCCATTACTTCGAGTAAATCACTTACAAGGTTTCTAGTCTTCAATGACCTTAGCTGTAAATTATGGGTCAGCTCTAAATTTCTACAACTGTACCTAAATATCTCATTCTATCATGAAACAATATGGATATAAATAACACTTGTATAAATTTTGAATGTCTGACTTTTTAGGTTATCCATTTTTCTTGGTGTAAATTCCACAGATCCTGTCCAATGGTACACATTTACTTAGACCTTTACGTTAAGGCTATAATAAAATAGAAACAAATTTAGAGAGGAGAGGTCACTTAATTGTCTAGTAGTTTATGGCCTATTTATATGCTAACTACATGACTGGTATTCATACTGCAGGCTAATAAATTTAATCTAATTTCGTTATCAGAAAGGACAGAGCAACAAAATTCATTAAATGAGTGTCAATGTACTGATAAGTTGATTAATGAGAAATGATCAGTGGAGATACTGACCAAAATCATCCCAATTATATCATTCGTTTTCAATGCTATCAATCAAGTGAGCATTCTTTTCTTTGTTTCTTTAGACTAATTGAGCTTTAAGCATTTTGGATATATTACTAAGTACTTCAAAATTATTCTCCTTTTCTTAAATCCAGGAAGTCCTCCCCCTTATCCCCATAAATAGGATTCATAAAATATAAAGTGGGGGGCGGGGGGAGATCAGGCAGAAAATAACTACTTCTAAGTAAATATGGAAATAACATATAACATAAGTTTTGTCATACCATATAATTAAATTCTTTTTAAAAAATTCATATTCACGACATTTAAACATTATAGGATTATTTGGCCATGCAGACATCAGATACAGAGATGCGGAATTCTGCTACTCCTGGCTATAGAAGCTGCAGGCTAAAGACAATCATACTGTTGATTTATATCCATCTCTGATCTATTTTGGCACTTAATTGATCATCTCTGATATAGATACAGTATAATAATTTTTTCTAAAAATAGAATTTCAGTTTGTTTCATAAATAACATGTTAAGAAATTAGAAAATAAAAACTAATGATGTTATATAGACATACACACTATATTTCACTGTCATCATGTAAAGTAATATTTTTTGAGATAGTTACTTCTTAGGGATCATTCATAATACAGAGGTACATGATAGCAACATCTTGAAATAACTCAGACAATTGGTTAAGTAATTAGATAATTTAAGGATCACAGGTGTTTAAAAACAAGTGAATGGGAGTGAGGGGAAACTTTGACTTCTCTGGTGTGCTATAAGATGTAGATATATACCTCATTCCCTGGTAGTTCAGATAGTAAAAGAATCTGCCTGCAATGCGGGAGACCCGGGTTCAAATCCTAGGTTGGGAAGATCCCCTGGAGAAGGGAATAGCTACACACTCCAGTATTCTTGCCTGGAGAATTCCATGGACAGAGGAGCCTGGCAGACTACAGTCCATGAGGTCAGAAAGAGTTGGACGCGACTGAGCAACTAACACACATACTTCATTTAACACAAACAGCATTTCATAAAAGACGAATATAACTTCTATTTCTATAAGTAGAATTATACTTTAAATGAACTCATTCTTGATAAATAAAGCAATTCTGTGTCAGACTTTAATAGGTCAAGATCATATGATTTACTTTTTAAGAAATTAAGATGGTCACATTTAGAACCTGTTCAGAGTGTGTCAGGGTACAAATTTCCTTAACGTGGCCAATCTAAATTAAAACAGTATCGTGAGAATTACTACTACCTTTTATGAGCTACTCCAAGGGTCAGCAAAATATGGCCTGGGGGCGAAATCTTAACTACTGCCTGTTTTTGTAATTAAAGTTTTACTGGAACACAGCCAGACATGCTCATTTACATACTGTCCTTGACTGCTTTCATCCTACAACAGTAGCACTGAGGAGTTGCAAAAGATACTGTAAGAGCAGCAATGCCTTAAATATTTACTATCTGGGCTTCACAGAAAGTTTGCTAGTTCCTGAGCTATTCTGAGGGTCTTGTCAAAAAGAAACTTCAGAGACATAAAGTCATTATTACTGATAAAACAAACACGGTGCTTTTTAAAATGGTAACTAAATAAACTGATAAAAGGCAATATTAAAGTACTTCAGCTCTTTAAGCCCACTAAAAATTTATCAAAATCAAATATTCTCCTTCCCCTAAATAATATTATCTACTGTAAGTTTATCATAATATATCATAGGATGCTAGAACATAATAATGGAGTTGATTTTAAAATGTCACTTGCAAAGTGACAAGACATTGAATCAAATGTTTAACATTACTCATTACACTAACAGAAGAGTGGAACAATTACTGGTAGATCACTGTGATCAGAGCAGTCGAACAGAACTTATTTTGCATGTCAAAAACTTGGACATAAAAAGAATTACACATTTACCAGTGAATGAAATTTCCTGTCAGATACAGTGAACCACATTCTTAAAGTGTTGTTTTTTTTCCCCCAACTAGATCTTCTTGTCTTCAAACTGTGTAACTTTATAATTACTTTGTGTTTGTCCCTATAGCCTCTGCAGAAACAAACTCTGATTACTTTTCTTTTTTACCTTGAGATCACGGTACACAATCTTTCCGGAATGTAGATAGTCCAAGGCAGAGACAATTTCTGCACCATAGAAACGTGTGCGGTCCTCGGAGAACACCCGCTCTCTCGACAAATGGAAAAACAGCTGCAGGGTAAACAGCAGGGACAGGACTGTAATAATTACTGATTTAGTGGGGGAAATTAACACAAACATAAAACACCTCTCATCACCATATTGTGATGATAGATAGTGTACTCTCAGTGGACACTGAGCACTCTTAGACAGCAGCTGGCTTATCTTTTCCAGGTTTCCAAGGGGAGACAGAGAGCTGTTAAATCAGCGCTTTAATCAATATACCAATCTTGTTTAAGGCATTCTGTTTGCTACCCATTTAACCTTCAGTTACCAGAGGAAAAAGTATGCATCATCAGATTACATCTCCTCCTCCATAAACTGTTGCTTCAACTCTTTCAAGGATTAGGTACTGAGACTTTATTAAAATAAATGAACATAAGCAGAGATGCAACATTTCTACTTAATTTCTACTTGATTCACATCTGGTTTCAAAGAAAGGACTGCAGGTTTGTGGAACCTTATTTCTATGAACTTGCTTAATTCTGCAACTCTTTATTCATCATGATATCTCTAGGAATGATTTCAATGTTTAAATCAATGCTTTCTACAATGGGAAATTGTGAGGCTTTACATTTTCAATTTATTTTAGTAATGCCCAAAATGAGAAGCTCCCATTATTCCCTTAATAATTCTCAATGTATATTCTTCCAATTTCAACAATAATTACCTATGACACCAATCTTTTCACATGTAATCACTTAAAATGATAAGCCCATCCATTTCCTGTCAATCACCTAAAAACATACTTCCACTCATCAGTCAACAAGTATTTACTGAGTGCTCATTGTGGTCAAGCATCCAGCTCTCCATTTAGACAAGCTGTTTGTTTAAGGAACTGCCTGTCTCATCTCTCACTTCAACTGTGTATATGAGAAAGGAGCTGGTTCCACGCACTGTGAATTGATTACTGACCTTTCTGTTGTACTGTTTCACTGTATTAAGAAACCTGTCATGAACCACCAAAGAGTGTTTGCAGTGCTGAGTACATTGCCAGTATCACAATAGGTACTTAATACATGTCTTTGATTACAAGTGATGAACCAGTCAGTGTATCCTTGATTGCAAGATCAGAAATGAGCTATAACTTCACAGGGATTACTGCTACAAACTGCTTCTACAAATTTATAATAATTATGGTTAACCAAGATTTTTTTCTCACATACCAAATCATAATTTAGGTAACAGAAAGTAGGTTCCTTATAGATTCCTTCTTCCCTTTTCCCGGAGAAGACAATGGCAACCCACTTCAGTACTCTTGCCTGGAAAATCCCATGGACAGAGAATCCTGGTAGGCTATAGTCCATGGGGTCACAAAGAGTGGGACACGACTGAGCAACTTCACTTTTTTTTCACTTTCCCCTTTCCCACTTCCAACTCCACTTAACAGTCTATCACTAAGATCAAAATTAACGCATAACCCAGTCTCCCAATAAAGAGAAGAAGTTAATATCATGTACCTATTGCCAAAAAGACTTGTTCAATGTTACAGTAAAACTAAAATATTTGGCAGACAGTCTCTAAACTTTAATATTCTCTACTATACTGTCATATTTCATCAAATCTAAGATGCCGCTGATTGTAACTTCACTAACATTTTATGTTAAGACCAAGAAAGAAAAAAAAAAAATGATGTGAATTAACACTATAACACATCACCAAATATAAAAGGCCTTCTGACTGAAGAAATTATTCAATGTGTCTTATAAATGACCAAATATACTATGCCCAAAATCATACCAACGTATAATTGGTATGTTTTTAAGGGTATGCATATAAGGGATATGCTTCAGAATACATGCTATTAACGGGGCTTCCCTGGTGGCTCAGATGATAATGAATCTGCCTGCAATGCGGAAGACCCAGATCTGATCCCTGGGTCAGGAAGATCCCCTGGAGAAGGGAATGGATACCCACTCCAGTACTCTGGCCTGGAGAATTCCATAGAAAGAAAAGCCTATCAGGCTACAGTCCATGGGGTCACAGTCAGGCATGACTGAGCCACTAACACTTGCACTTTTCACTTCATGCTATTAATATACTACTATTCAAACAAAGACAGGAAGTAGAAAGAAGCATGGATCATCAGTAAAACCATTCTGAAATCCTTCTAGGGCAAAGTAATTTCTGTCTTCCTTTAATAAAAATATGACTAATTTTGACGAAGAAACCCCTGTGATCGCTACGGTGATTTATAATGTAGTCTTCTAATGACATTAAAATAGTGGTTAGATTTCTAAACTTCCTTCATATAATGTCAAGCCTAGTACCCACTGATCTTCTGTACAAAATATATAGATCCTCCCTAAATTAACATAATATATGCAGGCTTCAAGTTCTTTATTTAGATCATAAATCTTCAATTTGTCTCCTAGCCAATTTCTGTAAAAATATCAGCTTAAAAAAAAAAGCTACTTAAGGAGAAGAATCCTATTTATTTCTCAATCTGCTGTCCTCGGATGTCCATCCTTGCTATTTTATGGACCTTATTCTCTTCCAGTAGTCATGTATGAATGTGAGAGTTGGTCCATAAAGAAAGCTGAGTACCAAAGAACTGATGCTTTTGAACTGTGGTGTTGGAGAATTCTCTTGAGAGTCCCTTGGGCTGCAAGGAGATCCAACCAGTCCATCCTAAAGAAAATGAGTCCTGAATATTCACTGGAAGGACTGATGCTGAAACTCCAATACTTTGGCCACCTGATGTGAATAACTGACTCATTGGAAAAGACCCTGATGATAAGAAAGATTGAAGGTGGGAGGAGAAGGGGACGACAGAGGATGAAATAGTTGGATGGTATCACTGATGTGATGGACACAAGTTTGAGTAAACTCCAGGAGTTGGTGATAGACAGGGAAGCCTGGCAAGCTGCAGTCCATGGGGTCACAAAGAGTAGGACACTGCTGAGTGGCTGAACTGAACTTGTTAACATAACCAATGACCTTTTGTTCTGGAGCTTAGAATATCAATTATTATCCCCTTCTTCTTATAAACATTCCTTAGGTTTGGTACTGAACTCTCCTGATTTTTCCCTGAATATTCCTTCTAAGTTTCTACCTTGGCTTTGAACCAACTTTCCATTTAATGATCATCAATTACTTTAAGGTCACTGGGAAGAGAAAAAGAGGGCATACAATGGTGATTAAGACATAATCTATAGATGTATAGATAACAAATGAGAGAGCTATGAGAAATTTTGTAATTCTGATATTAAAAATGCCTTGGAGGCAAAGGATGATTAATCTTTACTAGAATGATCTGAGAAGACTTCATGGACAAGGAATTATCTCACTTATATTTTGAAGGATGGGATTTTTCACAAATGGAGAATACAAGGGAAGCATACAAAAGGGTGCCATGAAAGTTATACCCATCTTAATGTTCTGACCACAACCTAGTACAGTAAGTGCACATAGTAGGTAATTAATAAATGCATATAGAAGGAATTAACTCTAAAGAAAAGAACAGTAATGGCAAAGAAACAACATGCAGGGAGTGCACAGAGCTGAAGAACAAAGATATCCATTCATGACAATGACAGAACTTAAGCAAAAAAAAAAAAGTTGAGATCAGACTGTTTAGGACCTGGACTTCCATGATACGGTTTAGAGATTAATTCTGTAGATAAAGAGTGTCAAAGACATTTGGGTCAAAAATTAGCATAATTTTAAACAGACAACTATGGCAGCAAGGAGAGAATCAATTTAAAATCTGAGGTACCTTCCTGGTGGTTCAGTAGCTAAGGCTGTGCACTCCCAATTCAGGGAGCCCAGGTTCATTCTCTGGTCAGGGAACTAGATCCCACACGTCGCAACTAAAGACCCAAACACTGCAACTAAGACCCAACACAGCCAAACAAATAAATAAATATTTTAAAAAGAAAAAAAAAACTGAGACTAGTCAGGTAAACAATTCACAAAGTGCAACAAAAATTATTAAACACCAATTCAGTGTTGTAAAAAGCGGCAGACACAATGGAGGAAATTGTATCAATCTGAAAGAATGTAACTGTTTGTTTAGAAAAACCAGACATATACAATTACATTAAAAATACATAGTTTTAAAATAGCACACTTTAAGAAGTGAGTAAGTATCTTTGGTAGTACAAGCGGTTACCTTTGAGCTGTAAGAGTTTCTGAGGAACCTTAACTAGCAGCAGCAACAGACATTTCAGTATAGTCAGTACCCCACGGGGATTAGCATGCACCGTTTGGGCACAGGCAGAAAGAGTTTCGAGGTTTCCAGCAGTGTGTGGTGTTGTTGTCAGTAGTGTAAAGGAAAAGAATGGGGTTGGGAACAGAGGAGCAACGGATTTTACCTTGACCTGTTGACATTTAAATAAGAACTATAGTACAGTTCACTACTATGGGACCAAATGGTATAGAGATAAATGGGGACCAAATGGTATAGAGTCAGGATACTGGTAACATCAAGGAAGCAAAATTGTTGTTCGGTCGCCAAGTCATGTCCAACTCTTTGCAACCCCATGGACTGCAGCATGCCAGGCCTCCCTGTTTCTCAGGATCTCCTAGAGTTTGCCCAAGTTCATGTCCATTGAATTGGTGATGACAGTCTGATGCTGGGAAGCAAGATATAGCCCAGAAATTTAGTAGAAACTGAAACAGAGTTAAGGTCGGAATTTTAGGGTATCACTACAGGGATAAGGACAGGGAAAAGAGGCAGAATAGGACATTAAGATAGAGTTCTAAAAGAAATACAAAAGAAAAAAATATATAATACTTGAAGAATAAAGGATACAAAAGTTTCACCAAGAAAATTCACATTTACCAGACAAAGGAATTGGGTCATCTGTTATCTTTCAGGGAAGGGATGTCACACTAGGTGGGCCAAGAAGAGAATATAAACTAGAAATGGTACATGACTCCTTTAGAAAAAATGAATGAGATGAGCCAAGGTGTTACTGAAACAGATGTTTTCTCAGTACACAAATGCTTTCAAGAAAACTTCTGCCTGAAGAAATGACAGATGCTATAAAGCTACAATTCATACGCAACAGGCACATATCTGGAGAAAACCATGATCCGAAAGGATACCCGCACCCCTATGTTCACCGCAGCACTGCTGACAACAGCCAAGACACAGAAGCAACCTAAATGTCCACTGACGGAGGAGTGGATAGAGATGCGGTACATATACAAAGCGGAACACAGCTCAGCCACTAAAAAGAATGAAATAATGCCATTTGCGGCAACACAGACAGAACTAGAAAGTGTCATACTAAGTGAAGTCAGTCAGTCAGTGAAGAACAAACACTGTATGACACCCCATATAGGCGGACTCTAAAAGGAAATGACAAAAATGAATTTACGTACAAAACAGAAAGACTCACAGACTGAGTAAATGAACTTTTAGATTGCCGGGGTGGGGGAGACATAGTTAGGGACTTTGGGAAGGTCATGTACACACTACTATATTTAAAATGAATAACCAACAAGGACCTATTGTATAGCACATGGAACTCTGCTCAATGTTATGTGCCAGACTGGATGGGAGGAGGGTTTGGGGGAGAATGGGTACATATATATGTATGGCTGAATCCCTCTGCTGTTCACCTGAAATTATCACAACATTGTTAATGGTCTCTACCTCAATATAAATAAAAGGTTAAGGTTTGGGAAAAAAAGAAATATCAATGATATCAGGCAGCCAGAATAGGTTACTTTATAAAAAGTTAAAATATGTTGGAGTTGATTAATTACATATGATAAAGTATATGGGAAACATTACCATTTAATAAATGGTATCACAATATTCACTTAACTTTGGAGAAAAGTAAAATTTGATTTTCACTTCACATCGTAACAAAATTAATTTCATGTAATTTATAAACTAGAGAATACGAACCAATAGTTTCCTGATCTCAGGACACAAGAGGAAACAGAATCATAAAAGGAGGAACTGATAGAATTAACTACATGAAATAGCAAAAATGTAAATTGAATATTTATGACAAATATTACAGTGTATATGCATAATATATAGAGAAATCACATTAAACAACACTAAAACCTAAGGGGAAAAAAGAGAAAGGGCAAAGATAACATAAGAGGAATACAAATTATTACAGTATGTGAAAATGTACCACCTTATAATAATCAATGAAGTAGTGATAAAACATATATAAAACAATTTAACACTTCGAGAAATACCATTATCAGTGAAAGTGTGAAGAGATACACACTGGTAGCTAGAATGTAAACATAAACCTTTTGTAGGACAACCGGCAATAGATATCAATCTAATTTTTAAAATATAGTTGTTCCTCTTAAAATTTCCTTAAAAAAAAAAGGCAATGTAGAAATCTCCTACACAAGGATATTCTTGCATAGTATATATGACAAAAATGTGAAAACAGACTTTCAATCATGTTGAACATTTTTTAAATTAGATTTTTTTATCTAACACAACAAAATAAATTTTAGATGTAACTGACAGCTAAATAAAAAATATGAAACTAATTTAAAAAAGCAGAAAACAAAAATAAAAAGTTTATGGGACTAGATTTACCCTTTTTCCCAAAGCAACTAAACACAAATATTAGAAGGAATAAATGAAAATTGAGAAAAATATACAACAGAATTCTTTTTAGATAGTGGACAACAGGCAGTGTGAGACTATGATTCCCATGAAAACAAAAGAGGCGAGTCCTAAAATTGCCTGCTTTCTGTCTGGAGGCATTTTCTAGAATGTTATAAAGAACATACCAAGCATAACACAGATGTCTCACTGTTGGAGAAATAAATATCAGATTTTGAGGTAGGTGAGATGGGTAGCATTAGTAGGACGGAATACCAGTGAGGAAGAAGCTATACAATTTACATGGTTGTTTGCATCTGATACCAAGCTATGCACGTACAAGAATAAGCAGAGGAGTAGGGATCTGTATGCCAAATAATTCCCAGACCTGAGACAATCCATTTCTAATCCGTCATTAGAATGTCATTATTGAACACAGAGGCATTCAGTAGATAATTCAAAGAAGTCAGAGTAAAAGCTAAACCTACATTAACAAAGCTAACAAACAAGACTACAGAATATCATATTTATAAAAAACTACTCTCCAGAGTAAGATATAACACTCTTTGAAGGAAGACAACACAATCTAAACACTTAACATAAAATTCAAAGTATCCAGTATACAATCAACAGTTACTAGACGTGAGAAGATGAAGGAAAATATGATGCATCACCAACAAAAAAATTAGTCATTAGACATAGACTTTAAAAAATAACAAGAGATGATGGAATTAACATATAGTAACTTTCGACGAGTTGACTCACTGGAAAAGACTCTGATGCTGGGAGGGATTGGGGGTGGGAGGAGACGGGGACAACAGAGAATGAGATGGCTGGATGGCATCACCGACTTGATGGACATGAGTTTGAGTGAACTCCGTGAGCTGGTGATGGACAGGGAGGCCTGGCGTGCTGTGATTCATGGGGTCGCAAAGAGTCGGACACGACTGAGCGACTGAACTGAACTTTAAAGAAGCATATGAACATAAACAAGAGATAATGGGAAATAGAAATAAATAGGACTTTTAAAGATGAAACATATAATACCAGAATGAAAATTTTATTAGATGGGATAAACAACAGATTAGACATTGCAAGAGAAAAGACCAATGAACATGAAATTATAGCAGAAGAAAACTATATGAACTGTACCTAAAAAAAAAAAAAAAAGAATCTTAGTGACCTGTTGGATAGTATCAAGCCGTCTAACATGTGAATGTTAGAATCTGGTGTTAGACACCAGATCCTGAAAGAGAGAGGGAGACATCTCTAAAATAAAGCCTGAATTCTTCTAAACTAGGAAAAAAGAAAGATAAATGCAGACTAAGCATTCCAATGAAACCCAATAAGATGAAAACTCACAATCATGCATGAACACTAAGAACATAACCAACATAACCAGTCAGATCACAGTAAAACTACTGAAAAACTAGTGATAAACAGAAAATCTTTAAAAAGTTCTGAAGGGGAAAAAAACAACACACACAGCAAATAGGAGACTTCTCCTCAGAAACTATATTAGCAGAAGAACAATGGAAAAACATGTTTAAATTGCTAAAAGAAAAAAAAAAAATCCCATATCCTAAAATCCTGCATCCAGTGGAAATATCTATAAAGTATAAAGGTTAGAGACTTTGTTTTGACAATGACTGAGTAACAGATAACAGATTTATACTCCCTTCTTCAACAATTAGGAAAACATATTAAAAAAATAAATAAAACAAGGATATCCATACATTAAGTATTACACTTCAAGGTACACTGACCCCAAAGAAAAAGGAAACAATTAATGGTTGTTCAAGAGACCATATAGAATGCAACACAGGGAGGGAAAATCAAAAAGAACTTGTGGGATCCTTGAATTATGAATAGAGAGTTCAGAGACTGGGGAGACCAAAGTAGCTATAATTCATGAGACAGAGAACCACAGAAAGGAGAGCTCCAGGGACCTGCAATGAATTGCCTTGAGTCTTACTAATCAGCACATGTATATAAGGAAAATTCCGAGGTCAGGGAAAGAGCCATTAGAAAGAATCAGGTGAAAAAACATCACAGCTCATAGAGCTAAAAATATTTTCTGTTTTCACCAGGCAAAATGGAAAAACTTCTTAAGAAATGTGGCACCCAGTGGAGTCCTTGAACACACTGCCTCTGTAGTGCAGCAGTGTTAGTGTTAGAGGAATGGCCACAAACGTGTCAAAGTGATTTTTGACAAGGGTGTCAAGGTCATTCAATGGGACTTTTCAACAACAGATGCTGGAATAGGCAGATATCCACAGGAGATTTAAAAAAAAAAAAAAAGAACCTCAATTCTTAGCTTATAGCATACATAAAAATAAAACAGATCATAAAACTAAATGTGGTAGGTACAACTATATAAGTTATAAAAGGAAACACAAGAGAAAATATTTGTGATCCAGGATAGACAAAGATTTCTTAAACAATATTTTTTTTTAAAAAAGACAAATTGACAAATTGGATTTCAAAATTTGAAACTCCTGTTGCTCGAAAATATCACTGAAACTATGATTTCCTTAAATGTGACACCATATGTCTTCTTCATGCCATTTACTAATTACATAGCACGGTATCTACCTTGAAGCATGCAGTCAGTAAATAGCAATAAATAAATAAAACATTTTATCAATTGAATTGAAATAACTTTCTGACTTTTCTACAATGAATATGCATGTTACTTTCATAATAGGGGAAATTATATAAGGATTTCAATTAAAATACTATTGATTCTTTCAGCAATTTAGGCTTTTGACCACTTTTTGTTGGCAGAAGCTCAGGACAAAGAGGAAGACTGTACAAGTACTATATAGTTTTGCATCCTCAGCAATAAGCCTAGTATGTCGGCACACTATATGCTTAATAAATATACTGCAGAGAATAAAGTTAAATTCAAAAATCCTTTCCAAAGAATTATTTGTAAGAAAAATAAGGCTTAAAGTTTTAAAGGTAAAGTGTTTTTTATTAGAAACATTAAAAAGACCACAACTATATAATCTTGTTTTTGTTAAAAAAAAAAAAGAATTGTTTGCTCCTCAAGCAAGGAGCATATCTTCAGAAGTCTGACTTTCTTTAGCAGTGATTACATGTTTTTTTGTTGTGTTTTGTGCTTAATAATGCTATGAAAATACAGTAACGCAAATAGACTGTTTTAATGATTTAAATAAACAAGTCAAGATTTCATCACAAACCCAGAATGCCTATCTTGAAAACAAATTACTATATTTTGAAAACTATGCAAAAAACTTTCAAAAAAGATAAATAAATATCTGAACTTAATATCCTGAGAATTATCAATGCAATCTAAGACTTTAAATCAAATTATATTTTTCTTGCAAATATTATCTGTATATACAAACTCTAGTCATTCTTCTGTAATGGCAAAATGTTGGTTAATAGAGAAAATAACAAAATATGTTCAATACAAGTCAATAATTTCAATGATTACATTCATTATCATAATATTGATGAGCTCAGAACCTGAATACTCTAAAGACAACTAATTAATTAAGCAACAAGACGTGCCAGTCTGTGCAATAATGCTAATTAACACATCCCTTGAGTTTACAAAAAACCTCAGATGAAAAGAATGTCTCAAGCTCATATACAGGACAACTCATCAACAATACTGTCTTAGTCCATTTGGGTTGCCATAACAGATTATCACAGACTGGGTGGATTATAAAAGTGAAAGTCACTCAGTATGTCTGACTCTTTGAGACCCCATGGACTATACAGTCCATGGAATTCTCCAGGCCAAAATACTGGGCCACACAAATTTATTTCTCATAATTCTGGAGGCTGAGAAATATAAGATCAATGCAGTGGCAGACTGAGTGTCTATCTCCCGGTTCATAGACAGCTGTCTTTTCACTGTGTCCTCAGATTGGGGAAGGAGCAACTGAACTCTCTGAGCTGTTCGTTATGAAAGTGAAGTTGTTCAGTCGTGTCCGACTCTTTGCAACCCCGTGGACTATACAGTCCATGGAATTCTTCAGGCCAGAATACCAGAATGGGTAGCCCTTCCCTTCTCCAGGGGATCTTCCCAACCCAGGGATCGAACCCAGGTTTCCTGCATTGCAGGTGGATTCTTTATTAGCTGAGCCACAAGGAAAGCTCAAGAATACTGAAATGGGTAGCCTATCCCTTCTCCAGCAGATCTTCCGACCCAGGCATAAAACCGGGTCTCCTGCATTGCCAGCTGAGCTATCAGGGTATCCCTGAGCTGTCCTTTACAACAGCACTAATTCCATTCATGAGGGTTCCACCTTCATGACCTAATTAGTCCAAAGACTTTGTTTCAAGTGCCATCACAATGAGGATTAGGTTTTCACTTATGAGTTTGGGAAGGAAAGATTCAGTCTGTAGTAAATACTACACTCACAACTGGAATGGTATTAGTTATACAATAAAACATTTAAACAAGTACTTTTATAGCATCAAATAAAAGTACACTTACAATTAATAGGTAATACATTTGTTTTCTAGATCATGTCTATTCTTTTCACAAGCTAAACTCCATAGTTTCTATGCATTTTGCACAGAATATTTAATGCAATGTAAATTTATATTTAATTTATATACAACCTTGATAGTATATTAAAAAGCAGAGACATTACTTTGCCAACCAAGGTCCGTCTAGTCAAGGCTATGGTTTTTCCCATGGTCATGTATGGATGTGAGAATTGGACTGTGAAGAAAGCTGATTGCCGAAGAATTGATGCTTTTGAACTGTGGTGTTGGAGAAGACTCTTGAGAGTCCCTTGTACCGCAAGGAGATCCAAACAGTCCATTCTAAGGGAGATCAATCCTGGGTGTTCATTGGAAGGACTGATGCTAAAGCTGAAACTGCAATACTTTGGCCACCTCATGCGACGAGGTGACTCACTGGAAAAGACTCTGATGCTGGGAAAGGTTGGGGGCGGGAGGAGAAGGGGATGACAAGAATGAGATGGCTGGATAGCATCACCGACTCCGTGGACATGAGTTTGAGTGAACTCCGAGAGTTGGTGATGGACAGGGAGGCCTGGCGTGCTGTGATTCATGGGGTCGCGGAGAGTTGGACACAACCGAGCGACTGAACTGAACTGAACTGAAATTTATATTTAGTGCTTGAAGAGTTTAAGAAAAGACAGTGATATAGACAGAAATATAAAAATGTCATTTTAATAAATTCTTCAATATTACATTACTTAAAATACAAATTAAGTCCTTAGGATGCTACAAGAGAACTAACAGTGATCTAAGGTCAGATGGCTGGACTATGAAATAGTTATTTGGTTAAAAATTTCCAGTTAAACTACCTCAAGCCCTAAGAAATGCAATGTTAACATTAAAAAGCAAACAAACAAAAACTGAAATTCAAGCTATTACCAGAATACAGAAGAAAAACCACATGATCATCCCAACAGATACAGAAATAATCTGACAAAATTTTACATTCTATCATTAAAAAAAAAAAAAAACTCAGGAAAATAGGAATTAAAAGAAACTTATTCAACTTGTTAAAGTATTCATAATACTTTAATAAAGTCTTAACAGTGAGGGTATAAATGCATTTGCCTTAAGATCTGGTATAAGGTAAAAATGATTGCTCTTACCTTCCTATTTAACACTGTTCTGAAGGTCTTAGTTTAATAAGACAAGAAAAAGAGAGAAAACCTATTAAGGTTGAAAAAAGAGGAAGTAAAACTGTCTTTGTTTCCATATGATATGATTATCCACAAAGAGAATCTCAACATATTTATGAACAAGTAAATAAACTTTGAGAAAGGATTGAGGATTCAAGGCTATAAGTAAATATCAATTGTATTTCTAAATGCAACAAACAACTCATTTTTGAGACTTCAAACAAATCATTTATAGTATCAGAAAACACATAAGATTAATAAGGATAAATATAACAAGAAACGTTCAGGTCCTGTTCACTAAAAACTACATAATATTGTTGAAATATTAAAGAAGATCTAAATAATTGGAATGATATACCATGTTCATGGATCAGAAGACAATACTGTTAACATGTCAATTCTCCCCAAATTGATCAAGAGATTACGATATTAAAGTCTAGCAGACCTTCATGAACTGAGACCTTCATGTAGAAATCAACACTCTACAATTAACATAAAATGTTAAGCAAATAGAGTTGCTGAGATCATTTTTTTTTAAAAGAGTAAAATTGGAAGACTCAAAACTGCCTCATTTCAATACTCTAAAGCAAAAGTACTAAAGACAGTGAGATACAGCATATGGATTGATGGACACAGATCAGAGGTGTCAGGGTAATTCGGTGAGAGAAAAATAGTTTTTTCAACAAATACTTTTCAAAAAAATTTTGTTGTTGTTTTAGTTGCTAAGTCTTGTCAGACTCTTTGCGACCCCATGAACTATAGTCTGCCAGCCTCCTCAGTCCATGAGATTTCCCAGGCAAGAATACTGCAGTGGGTTGCCATTTCCTTCTCCAGGGGATCTTCTCAACCCAGGGATCAAACCCATGACTCCTGAATTGGCAGGCAGGCTCTTTACCACTGGACCACCAGGGAAGCCCACTTTTTCGTTTACTCTATCCCTAAACCAAGGTTTATTGTAGACTTAAAGAAGTCTTTCAAGACCTAAGGTTCTTGCCAATATGTAACAACAACATACCAAGAAAGTCAGAACACCTGAGTTGATGCACTGAGTCACCCATCTGCACCAGCAGAAAAGATCAGTCCCTGGAGTCGTTCCTCTTTTGCCTCTTTATTGAGAATTATGAAAAAGTTAATCAGGAAAAATATGAGGCAGGCAAGATACACTACATGTAAAAAGAATTTCTAGGCTCACTAAAATGTTTTAAATGAATTTTAACCATGAGAGAAAAACTACAAGTCAACAGCACCAATTTTTTTTAAAGGGCAGAGAGTTACTACTTTAAATTTTGAGCTTAGGAATAAAACTGTAATAAATATCTGGGGGTCAAGTCATGAGAAATCACCTCATGCTTAAGTATTTCAAATCATGATGCTACTGAATGAAACTCTGTCTGATTTGTTTATATGTAATTTTATTGGACTCTGCAAAACTGTCCAGAATGTTTATATACTCTTAACTTTAAAAGGACCAAAAAACTCTGTGTTTATCTGTTCATATGTCTGAAATCACCCATCCTAATCAGGTACAAGCTTATTTACTGGAGGAAATACAAGGTTATATTTTTCCCCACAAGATTTGTTCCTGTTTAACATAGACTTAAAATCACATACTGCCTTAACACAGTCCTATTTTCAACAAATATTTTTTTCAACTAAATATCCAATTGCAAAAAAAAAAAGAACCTTGATTATTTAATACCACAAACAAAAATTAACTTGAAGTGGATTACAGACTAAATATAATTCTTAAAACTATTAACATTTCTAGAAGAAACACAGGAGTAAATCTTAACAAAGTTGGGTAGGAAAAGATGTTTTAAATTAAATCCCATATCTGTAAACTACAAAAGAAAAACACTGATAAATTGTATTTCATCTAATTTTAAAAGTTTTGTACTTCAAAACATACTTGTAAGTAAGAAAGCACATCAGTGGTTAGAAGGATAGGAGGTGATGGGGAAACTGACTGTAAAGGAGTATGAAAGACTTGTTACAATGATTGAACTGTTCTACATCATGACTGGGGTATTGGTAAACAACGCCATTTGTCAAAACTCACTAACTTGTACATTTAAAAGTGGTAAATTTTACTGAATATAAATTACATATGAACAATATGACTTCTAAACAATGGATTTAAGCAAAAATAAACACAAGGAAAAAATTCCCCACTAAAAAATGAAATGGCAGAACACAGACTGGGAGAAACTGTTTGCAAAACATATATATGATAAAGTACTTGCAAACAGTATAAAGAAGTCTGACCACTCAATATTAAGAAAACAAACAACCCAATCAAAACATGGACCAAAGATTTTAACAGATACTTCAATAAAGAAGATACAACATGGCAAATCAGCACAGGAAAGCAAGTTCAATACCATTAATAATTCAGGAAATTCAAATCAAAACTGTAAGATGCCATTACACATCCAAAAGAAGAGGTAAATAAGAAAGACTAACCACGCCAAGTGTGGCAATGATGTTAAATAATATCCTAGAAATGCAAAATGGTACAATGTGGCAGGTTTCTTATGAAGCTGAACATACCAAATGACACAGAAATTGTATTCCTAGATATTCATCCAAGGCAACTGAAACTATACATACACACAAAGATTTGTACTGGAATATTCACAAGAAATTTTTTCATAATAGCCCCAAACCACAAGAAAAGCAAGTATCTACTAAAGATTATATAAATACATTATAATATATCCACATAAGACCATAAAAAGAATAAACTCCTGATATATGCAACAACATTGATGAATTTTTAAACTATTATATTAACTGTAAGATACAGAACACAAATGACTACATACTGTGTTCTGATATTTTAGTTTTAAATATTTAAATATTAATTTGCTACACTGTCCCTTTTTTTTCTCCTTCAAAGTTTCCAATTTATACACATATTGTGCCTTCTGTTTTCACTCTCTTGAAATGTTCACTCTGGGGTAATCCAACCTTTGTGCAAAGAATGTGACTACACTGAAATTGTCATCCTGTGCCATAAACACAAGGAAAAAAATTGTGAAAACAGATAAATGCCCAGTCAGCTCCTGAAGCTTCAGCCACTTCATCTGATGTTCTAGATATAAAAGTAAGCAACTTAGATGTTTAGCCTAGATGAGTCTTTGGATTATTACTTCACAAGCAGAGATATATTGGTTTAATGAACTTGGGGAATTTAGCATTGAAATATGGGCTTCCCTGGTGGCTCAGATGCTAAAAAATCCACCTACAGTGCATGAGACCTAGTTTTGATCCCTGGGTTGGGAAGATCCCCTGGAGGAGGCCATGGCAACCTACTCCAGTATTCTAGCCTGGAGAGTTTTATGGACAGAGGAGCCTGGTGGGCTACAGTTCATGGGGTCACAGAGAGTCAGACATGACTGAGCAACTAAGCACAGTACAGCAGTCTTGAAATATAAAATTATATAGTAAAAACATTCCCAATGTATTTTGCCTTGAACTTTATGTACTAATGTGAATATTATAATGCATCCTTCTTGGCTTGACACTTTTTAGAAAAGATCTGGGTGAAAACAATAGAACTCTGATAAAACCTATATAATATACTAATAACTAAAATGGTTAGCAAAGAAGTTACTTGTCAGACTTCTGACAATAAAGATATTCGTACATCTGTAAACTTAGTAAAATTTTAAAAATCACTATGAATATGAAATGATACTTTTAATTTAAAAGTCACCCAAATCACACCTCCATAAATTAGTAAGTAGATCTAGAATGCTGACTGCCGGCACTTCTGTCTCATGTGAATTTAAAATGAGATCATTGAAGACAAAACGCCAGCAAGATAATGAGAATCTAAAATAAGTATGAGAGACTCTCAAGATTGGCATGAAACTCGAAGTCATATGCAAAAAATAAAATGAGTTTTATCAAAGGACTTACTATAGAGTGTACAATGAGCTAAAATATGGACAAAAATAGTAAACAACTGAAAATGTTAACTCCATTTGTACCCAGATATATATAGAATATAGAAGAATGTGAATAACTTATCAGATGACTAACATTCTATGCAATCATTTTCCTTACCCCACTAATCAATCTCTTATCAATCTCCAGGAGATTGTAGCCTGGAGATGGATTTATAGAGGTTTGATATATTATAGAGGTTTGTTTTACAGACCTGAAAGAAAGAAGGCCATGAGCAAGGATTTTGGTAAAGAGTCCTAAGTAAAGACATTCTAAATCAAACTAAATAGTTTTCAGTTTACTCCCCTCCTTGTCCCCCTGCCATAATATTTTTCTGCTTCTCATATAAATTTGAGACTCCAGGAGTTGGTGATGGACAGGGAGGCCTGGCGTGCTGTGATTCATGGGGTTGCAGAGTCGGACATAACTGAGCAACTGAACTGAAGTTACAGTTGGTAAAGAACCCATCTGGCAGTGTAAGAGATGCAAGAGATGTGGGTTCGATCCCTGGGTCAGAAAGATCCCCTGGAGAAGGAAATGGCAACCCACTCCAGTATTCTTGCCTGGAAAAGCCCATGGACAAAGAAGCCTGGTGGGCTATGGTCCATGGGGTTGCAGAGAGTCAGACACGATTGAGTGCGCATACACACACACACACACACATGCAAGCTACAAAAAGAGAGTGGCTTGGATATGTTAGCAGCAGTGTGATGGGTCACATTATTAGAGTGCTTTTATAATCAATTCTCCATGTGCTGATTTACTGTCCACCAAAGGCTGCACTGAACCGTCATAACCTTGTTCTACTGAGCTCCAAACCAACCCTTGTGTAGTCAAGGTACATACCAGTCAGCAAGCCATAAAAAAAGAATTCATGGTACTCTGCTTAGGAACTAGAGAAAGTGAAAGTCGCTCGGTCGTCTCCGACTCTTTGCGACCCCATAACTATACAGTCCATGCAATTCTCTAGGCCAAAATACTTGAGTGGCTAGCCTTTCCCTTCTCAAGGGGATCTTCCCAACCCAGAGATCGAACCCGGGTCTCCTGCTTTGTAGGCAGATTCTTTACCAGCTGAGCCACAAGGGAAGCCCAAGAATACTGGAGTGGGTAGCCTATCCCTTCTCCAGCGGAACTAGTAGTAGATGTCAAATCCAACGAATTCAATTGCTATCTTTCAGTTGTGTATCTTTACTCTTACATTCAATATACTTCCCTTAACTTCTAAGGCTTTATATAAAGACAGCTGAGTACCAAAGAATTTATGCTTTTGAACTATGGTGTTCAAAACTGTAATGCTTTTGAACTGTGAGGACTGTGGTGCTGGAGAAGACTCTTGAGAGTCCCTTGGACTGCAAGGAGATCCAACCAGTCAATCCTAAAGGAAATCAGTCCTGAATATTCACTGGAGAGACTGATGCTGAAGCTGAAATTCTAATACTTTGGTCACCTGATGCAAAGAACCGACTCCCTAGAAAGACCCTGATGCTGGGAAAGATTGAAGGTGGGAGGAGAAAGGAACGACAGAGGATGATATGGTTGGATGGCATCACCGACTTGATGGACATAAGTTTGAGTAAGCTCCAGGAGTTGGTGATGGACAGGGAAGCCTGGCGTGCTGCAGTCCCAGTCCATGGAGTTGCAGAGTCGGACACGACTGAGCAACTGAACTGAATTGAACTGAACTTCTAAGGCTTCTCTTGTCTGGCTGCTTCTACCTGGTATCCTCCTTAGGCTTCTCTTATCACCAATGTGTCCAATGTTGGTATCTTCAGGCACCATTCTTAGCCATTTATCTTTCGAACTACACACTATTCTCATACTGGACATTTTCCCTTCCTTGGTTTCAGCATTGCAGCTGAACCTTATTTGTATCTCTAACCTAACTCTCCCACCTCCTTCAGATTCCCTTGAGGTACCTCACATACAGGATGATCAACTCAGAAATCATTCCTTTTACTGTTCCCTGATTTTACAAATAGCCCAGTACCCATACAAATTCTCCAAGTAGCAAATAGGAAACTGTGTGATATTTTCCTTTCTCTCCTTTCAGTCATTAAATTCTGGAAATCCTATACCTGAACAGCATTTAGAATTTGATTCCTTCTCACTAATATTGCCTCAGTTAACAACTTATCCTTTTTTGAACAGGTTACCTAAACCTTCCACCTGCAGTAGCTTCTAAGCCATTTCTCTGCATCCAATTTTATCTTTTCCAATACAAGCTTCGTACTGTTACCAAAGTCTTCCTTCTAAAACATTTCATACAGAAATCCTTCCGTGATGTTTCACTTCATTCAGGATAAAATCTAAATTACTTGGGAGAGATCTGGCTAACATGACCCTAACAACCTGGTCGCATTCTTCTGGCTCTTCTGTGCAGGACTCTGTGCATCATGCACACCATGCTACATCTGCGGAGGCAGGGGAGAGCTTGCATGAGCTCCCACATTCTAAGCACTCTCTCTGTGTAGGAACGCTCTCCCTCTCATCTGTACTTATGTAATTTACAGTCACCAGTAAGACTTAGCTCAGCCAACTACTTGAAGAAGTGTTTCTTTTCTTTTTTTTGCAAGTCACACAGCGAGGTTTATTTCCAGCTAGCTGGGGTCCAAGTATCTGCCTGACGCAGCAGGTTTCAACAGGGACCCCGAACACTCAGAGCCAAGGGGTTATATAGCATTTTCAAAACATGATATTTCAAAATTACCTAATTCACAGTAATTTTACACACACACACACACACACACACACACACACACACAGCTGTGCATATCTCTATCCTGGTGTCTTAACGAGATAAGCTTATCAGACCTGTTTACCTAATTTTCAGTGTCTCAACTGTCCACATTCTTGGTACTTAAGATTAACTTGTCTTCCAGGTTTTATCTAGTTCTTCTTCCCTCAAGTCACGTACTCAGTAAAAATGGTTTTTCCGGCCTCTAAGATGGCCGTTCTTATGTTAACCCATTCTTACATTCCCCTCTTTTCTGTTGTTCAAACGGAGGAATCTTCCTCCGTGGGTAGAGTTTGATCCAGGGATCATTATACAGCCTTACTCAAAAACAATTTTAGGAATCTTTACTTAAAAACAACCTTATCTTAAAATGGAGTAACTTTGGTTTTAAGAAGTGTTTCTGACCATGCCATTCTCCCCGTTCCTTTCTCTTCCTTATGGACTGATTCAAATCCACATTCTCTGTATTCCACAACAGCCAGTGTTTTCATAGCAATAATGACATTGAATATGCATATTTTCTTGTCTGCAATTAGATACTCACCTTCTCAAGGAAGTACTGTATTTCCGTTATTTCTACATCCTCTGGTGTTCAATTCATTGCAATTGCTCATTAAATATTTAATAGGCAAATGGATTATACTAGAGTGGGTTCTGAACTTAACATATAAACCATCAAGTAAACCAAAACCATCCTTGGAAATTCCTTAGTAAGACATTACACTGAAGACCAATTTGCTGTCTCAGAATAGTTAAGCCAGCACAGTTCTTCCTCTAGCACTGAAATACTAGCTTCTTTGAAGAACCATCCATACTTAATGACAATGTTTTATAAAAATTATGAATTTTTAAGCACTAGAATTTATATACCATGAAACTCCAAGGATGGCAAGTAGAAACTGATGTGAAGTAAAAGAACAGCATTTTCTCTCTCATATTGAGGTTACTCTGAATATGTTTAGCAAGAGGAATGGCAGAATCACTACTTTCTTCCTTGCTTCCTTTCCACTCTCTTTTCTTCCTCTCCCTCATCCCTCCTTCATTCCTATCTATGTTATCTGTTGCTAAGCCTATTTCTTTGAATTCATATAAATTATGATGTGACTCTACTGTACTGACACACCTGAAAGGATTTTTCACAGTCAGTATTTCTCTCATAATCTATTCCCACCAAGGTTATGTAGCACTTTAAACAATATTGGCAGATATAGGAACATACAAGCACAGCCACAAGCATGCGCAACTCTTGTGCCATCTATTAGGCTGAAAGAAGTTCAAATATTCACAAAAATGTGAAGAAAGTATAAAGAAATGTCTCAGCTGCTGTACTTACATTTCAAAATAAACATTCCAAAATACAGGCTAGAAGAATACTATGGCTAATTGAAAATCATCAGACAATAAGTATGAATTGAGTGAAAACTCAGCAAGTTACTAATTAACTTCAATGGGTCCACTAAAGAAGCCTACCTCAGAGCAAACACTGGACAGGAGATTTGAGGATGCTGCCATTTGGGTGAGTACTAACAATTCACCAAAATAAAATAAGTCACCATAAGCATACACTGAGTACAGATTTGCTTCTCAGAAAAACTTAAGAACTGAAATCACCCCATCAGGTTCCAAGAATTAAATAAATAACTATTTGTGTTTATAAAGCACATTTTAAAGTATACTTAAAATGCATAAAATGCATTTAAAAGCATATTTGATAACCTAAAAGAATAAAAACACTGGGAGATTATACACATAAAACTTTGATTTTTACAAAAATCATGTAAACATAATTATATTTCCATTTTTTATATTTTTGGCAATTCTGTAGTTACTATACATGCATGTAAAATTACATTACCATATAAAAGTGTACCTGCTTCAATACATAAAATAATTTAGTTTTTATCTGTAGCACACACCTAAAACAGAAGTTCTGAAAAAGGAGAAGAAATGCCAAACAAGAGAAATAGTGTAGGCATTTTGATGAGTAAGAAAACCATCTGGCTAGCTTGAAAATCTGCTTCTGTGTAAGAAAAAAATTTTTTAACAATCATCAATTGATTAATTGTCTACATACTCAAGGTTTAGAACAGAAGTAAGAGTGACAACTAGCTCCCTCTACTAAGCTTCCAGGTGGCTTCCCTTCATCCCACCATCTAAATAAAACTGGTCCTTCTTTCCTATGAAGTCCCACCGTCCTTAATCCACATACTTCTGATACCAGAGATAATGATCACTTTTACACTTAGTATAAATTTTATACCTTATCTTCCCCACTAGACCATAAACTCTTTTTAGAGTAAGAGTTATGCTTAATTCAGATCTGAATGCACACTTATCTACCAGAGTACTCTGATCATTCTCAATAAATAAATATTTTATAAATACACAAAAAGATAGGCTCTCCTGAAAATACATTTTCAGCATTTTTTCTAAAGAACCTATGTACCACATTACTTTCTATTTTTCTTCCTACTTCTCAGTAGTCACTATTTTACCAGTTTTCTTTTTAATTCATTTATTTGGCTGCTTCAAGTCTCAGTTGGTACATGTGGGTTTAGTTGCCCTGTGGTATGTGGGATCTCAGTTCCCCAAGAAGGAATTGAACCTGTGTCCCTTAACTGGAAGACAGAGTCTTAACCACTGGGCCACCAGGGATGTCCCCTCTAGTTTACCACTTTTGCTAACTTATTTTATCCCTGTTCCTGGAGGGAAACTTTTCATCTATTCGTTTATTTGCTCATCCAAAACATCCAGTAAGTGTCAAGTTCCTACTATGTGTCAGGTAGTGTGTTAGGTGCCAGGGTTATACCAATGGGTAAGTTTAGGGAGTTTTGAGCCTAGTAGGAAGGACAGATAAGGAAACAATTATAAAGCAATGTGCTAATTTTTAAGATAGATACAAACACATGATACTGTTTAAGAGTATTTCTATAATTTAAGAGTGCTTCTCCAACTTTTTGCCTGCAGTTTATCATTTCCCTATATAATATTCTCTCCACTGGTCATCCATCCATCTGCCTACCTATCTTTCTTCCTTCAACTTTAATCTACACTTTTGATACTAAATACAAAAGATGCCCAAGAATAAAGTGAAAAATAAAGACTTCCTCCCATCTTTTCCCCAGTGATTCAGTTTGCCTTCCTGAAGGTAAGCACTAATCTCCAGTACATAATTCAGATAGTCAGCGTACACAAAGACATATATGCACACATATATGGTCTTACTTTAACATGATAGTAGCATACTTTACATTCTGTCTGCATCTTGCTTATCTTATTTCATAATATATCCTAGAAATTGCATTGTTTCAGCCCATATTGGGTGACATCATTCTTTTTAATGAATATAAAGTATTTCACTGCAAAAATATCTAAGTAGACCTCCTGGAAGTGAAATTGTTGGGTCCCAGAATATGTGCATTTTTAATTTTGATAGATTCTAACATAGAGACTTCACCAATTTAAATTTCCTATAAAATAGGAAATATTCACCTCCATAACTTAAATTACAACCCTTATGGGAATGGCTCCCAAATCTGTATCCATACTCTGACCCATATTTATTCTCTGTGGTATTTCCACATATTTCTTGGAACCTTAGGAAAAAGCTTTTTAAAACCAAATTTATAATTTTACTCTTAACACACTCTTCATAAGTTCACTACACATATTAATTCTCCGTGATCCCAACCAAATGCTTTTCTACCCACATTCAATTAATGAACTGCTAAGACAGATCAATCCTATATAATTCTATGACACCCATCTTCTCTTTATTTTCTCAGACAATATCTGACTGACGAGGGTCCAGTTCAGAATGCCTGGATTACTAAATTCTAACTACTCAACCTGTTCCTCTGTGCTTGCCTATCAGTGATTTTGCTCACATCATCCCCTCTGCCTGAAATATCCTCTCAAATCAGTTCCCCTGTTGGAATTTCATTAAGCCTAACCTAAACACTAGATCCATTCATAACAAATTTTCTTTTATGAATTTCTTAACACTTAGGTCTTTCACTATATCCTAATTTATAACACAGTTATAAGATAAATTATAAACTCTTAACACATTTTGATAAACTCACACTGCCAAGGCACTCAAAATGTGTTTACCAAATGAATGAATGAATTTTTTGCAATGCACTAATTCCTGTAAGTCAGATAATTCAATAGGAGAAAACATGCTATAGAGGATAACTGCTTCTTCTTTCCGTACCCCTTTCCTTCTTTCCTTCCTCCCTCTCTTTCCTTCCTTCCCTTATTTCTTCCCTTTTCTCCTTCCCTCTCCCTCCCTCCCTCTTTTCCTCCCTTCTTCCTTCTCTCTCCTTCCTTCTTTTCTTTCAGGTAATAAGACTATTTTAAAGTCTGTGAGATACAGGCCCCTATTTAATAATTAAATTTCAGAATATTCACAATGTGAAATATCTCCAGTAAACTACATTTTCCCCTCACACTGATTTTGGTGAAACATAGGGAAAAGGATAAAGAATAAAGGAAAAGGTGAAATATATTGCTAAAATGATTGAATTTCTCTTCAAAACTAAAAAATCATCTAAATACAGTCAAGGTTACTCTTAACTATTATGTAGAAGAGAAAACTCAACTGCAATGTACCTATGGCCTATTGTTAAACCGAGTTTAATGGATGAAATAATTTTTTACAAGTTTCACAAAAACTTGCCAAAGAACTACGTAAAGCATTATAAACCCTATATGTTTGGTTTTCAAAATTAAAAACCGTGATTTTAAAAATCAAATTTACATTTAAAAAATTTAAAAAAGAGTTGATTATGCTTTCCTATACATAAAGTATTGCCAGTTAAAAAAATAAATGACCTTTATATTTCATTAAAAATTATTCAGCTCTCATTTACTAAAATAGCAGAGAGCTATCAAATCTCTATCAAGAAGCAGAGAACTATTACATTATAACTTGTAAATAATTTACAAAAACAATACTACCATGCAAATCCAAGTGTTGGTTATACTTGACTCACCTCTCCCCCATTAACATATTCCATCACAAAACACAAACGGTCTTTTGTCTGGAAGGAATATTTCAGGGACTTGAAATGAAAAAGAAAACATGTTATATTATAATCCTACATTTTTACAACAGTTTCAAAAATAGAACACTTAGAAACAGTAAGTGTGACTGATAAATTGTTCATGTTCCTTAAGAGTCTATTTATTCCTTTAAGAACACTTAAATAAAAATTTATGAGAAATATAAAACACATTTTGTGAAGATCAGCAATGGGCATTATTTCTGGAAAAACTAAAATTATAATGATCAGTAAAACTATCCTAACTCTTAAAGTTTCTTCCTTTTGAAAGTCTATCTGTTGTTCTTAATCTTAAAACACTTCACTGGGACCAGGAACATACAAGAACTTTGCAAATCAAAGAAAATGGCATACCTAAATAAATGTGACTGAAAATGTTATTTGTCATACTTAATTGCTATAATAAAACTACCTTAAATATAAAATGTTATGATTATAACATCTTTCCTCTAGTCACTTACTGTTAAAAAGGGATGTCTAGTGTTCTTTAATACTCTGCTTTCAGTTAAAGTGTGTGCCACTTCATCCTATGAAAGAAAAAGGCAAATAAACCTTTAATATATGTTCCAAGCACAAATAATACAAAAATTTCGCTATTTCTCTAAGACCAGAAGAGATTAAACCCCAGACACAGAAAAAGATTTTAAACACATGCTCCTTTATTGCTTAGCTTCTCTTCTACCAAAAAAAAAAAAAAATCAAATTAGTGATTTAAATCAGATGTCTATAATGTACAAACTCAGTCATATTTTATCAAAGTATATCAATAATGATATAATAATAAGCAAAAATTACCAGGGACACAGAAAATGAAATAGTAAGCCTTTCCCCTTGAAAAGAATGTCCTGTAAGTTAATAGCTAGGCATGGAGTAGTTAATATTTCCATGTTTGTATTACATTGTATTCAGGGGGATACAAAGGATATATTTCAGTAAAAATCATAGCATTGGTAAGTCTTCTACCTAAAAGAAAAATAAGTTATCAAAAAGAGGAACACAGTATACATTAAGAGGTTTAATACTAAATTATACATTTCAGAAATAAAAATAGTATAAAACTGTATATTTTTGTTTTGTGGTTTTTTAGCATGTTTTTCTTAAAAAAAATAAAAAAAGATCACAGCCTATTCTAGGACACTTTCAAGATCTGGATATACCTAAAGCCAAAAATACACTAAGATTGTATTTCCCCAATTTTGTACATAAATTTCATCTTGACATCAAAAGTGAACTAGGGAAGATTTTCTTCAACATATGGAGAACTGGAAAAAATGTTTTATATCTCAAAAATAACACCGTCTTAAAGAAGAAAGGAAAGGAAGATAAATGCTGAAACTAACACAACATCTCTGGTCTCTGCTTCTGCCAAGATCCTAAACAAAGCCCTGGCTGGATCAATTTATTAACACTGCCAGCAAATCAAGATTATAAGTAAGAAGTGGAAACTTTAGGACACTGTACTAATCTTTACAAAAGCATCTGACCTTATTTAGACTTAGAAGATAAACGAGCATCAAAGATGCTAAAAGCCATTTCAAGAGAGTGAGACCAATTCTTTTTGTAAAAATTAATTAATTTTACTTGGAGGATAATTACAATATTGTCATGGTTTTTGTCACATATCAGTATGGACTGGCCGTAGGTATACATGCGTCCCCTCCATCCTGAACTCCCCTCCTCTCTCTCTCCACACCCTATCTTCTCCAGGTTGTCACAGAGCATCAGCTTTAGGTGCCCTGCTTCATATGTCAAACTTGCACTGACATATGGTAATGTATATGTTTCAATGCTATTCTCTCAAATCATCCCAACCTCTCCTTCTCCCACTGATTCCAAAAGTCTGTTCTTTACGTCTGTGTCTCTTTTGCTGCTCTGTACATAGGATCATCAGTACCATCTTTCTAGGTTCCATATGTATGCGTTAATATATGGTGTTTGTCTTTCTCTTTCTGACTTACTTCACTCTTTTTCAATTAAGGAAAGTATAATGACATAGTATTAAAAACCAGTGAAATAAAGTATGGGTAAGAAAGCATTCAAGTCTTATTTGGTTAATAAGAACCAGGTTTAAATGCTCAAACAACATGAAAACCACGATCATATCATACCATAAATTTTAAATTAATTAGAACACCAAACATTTTAATAAAAAATAATAAATATAAATGATATCAGAACTAATTTCTATACCCACAATGCTTGCCATAATGATTAGTATATACAGTAGGTAGTTGTTAAATGTTTGTTAAACTTAACAGTTTATCATAGGAATGAATTCCAAGATGTCACATATGTGGGACTTTAACTCATGCAATCATCTACTCTTTCAAAAAATACAAAACAAATATACTCTGGGTATTGTTCTATCCACTGAAGACAGGATACTGAACACCATAGACAAAAGTGCTGCCCTCCTGGAGCTATCATTCCATTTGGTCAGATGGTGATCAGCATTAATGGAAAAAGCAAAGAAGACAAGGGAATGCTAAAGTTTATGAGAATCATATAATGAATACAAAATACATGATTAAGGATTATACAAGTGGCTATTTTATGGGCTATTAAACTGAATTCATTGATTAAAAAATGAAATCCTTGACATGCACTTACTAAATAATAATAACAGTGCAAGTATAAAATCATTTTTTTTAAAAAAGACATGATTCTTTTGCTCATGGAGTTGACATGCTAGTGGAGAAGACACTGGTGCATATCAAATTGGTACATATCCAATTTAAGAAATAATTACGAATTCTGATAAGTGATCTTCGAGAAAGTGGGGTAAAGAAGGAAAATTAATGCTACTGGAAGATCACAGGTTGAGTAATATGATGGTGTAGGATTGGGGGATTGGGGCACACAACTGCTATCTGTTTTTAAATTTGCTCAGGCTCCTCACAGAAGGACAGCAAAAACAGGAGTGATCCATTAGGAGACAATTGTAGTATAAGAGTGAAATTAGGATGGCTAGGATGACTGCAGAGGCACCAGGAGCAAGAAAAATTGTTTGAAATATTTTTGAGATATAAAATTAACAGTGAAAAACTAACAGCTTTATGCTTCCAACAGAGGATAAAGCAGAAGTATTACTTTATATGCAGTCAGAGAAGGCAACATATACCAGTTATGCTTTAGGATTTTAAGTGATCTGAGGCAGTAAACTAGGAAAAGACTAAAAAAAGAGAAGTATGAAACCCATTTGGAAAAGATATCCTAGCACTTCAGTTAATATTTCTGACAGCTATTTCATTCTATTTTGTTGAAACAAGCCCATTATATGTAATAGTCATTTTTCTAAATCCCTTAGTTCCACGAAAGATTATTTTTTTCCTAAATTCTGTAATCTGTCTAACCACATTAAAGGAGTCAAGTAAAGATGTAGGTAGGCAAAAGCTAAAACAGTATTTCTTTGTTATGAGAATGAAACCAGAATTAATACCATGTACACATATTTTATGGAGAAGGCAATGGCAAGCCACTCCAGTACCTTTGCCTAGACAATCCCATGGGTGGAGGAGCCTGGTAGGTTGCAGTCCGTGGGGTCGCTAAGAGTCGGACACGACTGAGCAACTTCACTTTCACTTTTCACTTTCACACACTGGAGAAGGAAATGGCAACCCACTCCAGTGTTCTTGCCTGGAGAATCCCAGGGATGGGGGAGCCTGGTGGGCTTTCCTCTATGGGGTCACACAGAGTCGGACACGACTGAATTGACTTAGCAGCAACTTAGCAGTAGCACATATATTTTAAGTATTAAAAAGTATTTTCTACCATACTTCACATCTGATCAAATTAAAATTTTCTCCTTAATGCAAATTTAATGGTACAGTATTTCACATACTAATTAGTTTCCGCTATGAAGATAAGGTATGCATAAGCTAAAAAGTAAACACAGATGTCAATAATTTTTAATTACAGTTAAAAGTAACATGTCAAAACAAAAAGTTATAAATAACAGTGATAAAACTTAGGGGCTAAAACAATATGATGCTTTTCTAAAAACCCATTTGTTGATCATCATTACAAATAAAAAGTGCTTGGGTATATAAGTAAAATGTTTTCATGAAAAAGCTTTCAAAGTTTAGTTTCATATCTATTCATCCATGGCAAAAGACTAATGAATTTTAAAATCTAATTTCTTTCATAGAAAGAAGCTTAGGGAGAATGGAATTTTTCATGATTTTTTGCAAACATGACGCAGAAGAATAGTCTTCCTCATACTCATTTTTCCAATCCTCTCTAATTTATTCTACCCTTTACCAATCATGGTCTAAAATTCTCCTTTTCATTCTCCCCACTTACTGGTTTTCAGTAGTTAAGTTTTTGGTGGGAGATGGACAAGGAGCAAATGATAAACAGAAGAGAACATCTCTATCACTGTGGACACCAAGGGTGTCATCTCCTTTAATTCTTGTAGTAACTGAGCAGGTGTCTTTGATTATTCCCATTTTATATGAGGTAACTGAGGTTCACCGGAGAAGGCAATGGCAAGCCACTCCAGTACTATTGCCTAGAAAATCCCATGGATGGAGGAGCCTGGTAGGCTGCAGTCCTTGGGGTCGCTAAGGGTCGGACACGACTGAGCGACTTCACTTTCACTTTTCACTTTCCACTTTCACACACTGGAGAAGGAAATGGCAACCCACTCCAGTGTTCTTGCCTGGAGAATCCCAGGGACGGGGGAGCCTGGTGGGCTTCCGTCTATGGGGTCACACAGAGTCGGACACGACTGAAGTGGCTTAGCAGCAGCAGCAGCAGCAGCAACTGAGGTTCACAGAAGTTAAACTGCTTAAATTGCTGGTGAAAAGGTCAAGACTGATCTCATCTAAGTCCAACATCAATGGTCATTTCCAACAACTCAGTAGCAACTTAACCAGGCACACTTTAACTCTGTTCACATTATTTTCTCCATTTTGACCACAAGACTCTAAAGACTGACTTCATGAAGCTGGTTGAAATCAAGATACATGACATCTAAAGCATTAAAAAAAAATAATAATCCAGAGCTATAAATGAGGCCTAGAGGAGGAGATGAAGAAGGTGGGGAAGCAAGGAGAAGAGGGGGGAAAAGATTTTACCTTGGTTATCTTTATTCTTAATCAACCACAGTGACAAGTGATCATTATGTACTTGCTCTGTTTTGACAAGCAGTATGTCAGAAATCCATATATTTTTCTCCATAGAAAGGATGTCGTACTTGTTGTTGTTTGATCGTTAAGTTGTATCTGACGCATGCAACCCATGAACTGTAGCCCGCCAGGCTCCTCTGTCCATGGGATTTCCCAGGCAAGAATAATGGAGTGGGTTACCATTTCCTTCTCCAAGAGATCTTCCCAATCCAGGGATTGAATCCATGTCTCCTGCATTGCAGGTGAATTCTTTACCAACTGAGCCACCATACTATCATTCAATCTGTCAGGCAATCCTGATGGTTCTGCATCAAAATACGCCCCAGACTAATACGTCTTACCACCTCTCTGCTAATACCCTGATGCAAGCCACTATAATCAATTATCTGGATTACTGCAGTTAACTCCTAACAAGCTCCCTGCTTCCACAGTCTGTTCTCAACACCACAGCCAAGGTGATGATATTAAAATGAACACTATATCATGTTACTATACACGATACAGTAAAAAAAAAAAAAAAAAGTATAAAAACTTCCAAAGGTTGACCAGTAAAATGAGTAAAAACCAATATCCTTACAGCATCTACCACTATCATAAACAACTCTCCACTGTTTTCACTCTATGCAGGCCATGCTAGATTAGCTTCCTAGCTATTTTTAAAATATGTTGCTTCCTCAGTGCTTTTTCTGGTTGTGATTTCCTCTATCAGGAATATTCTTCCTCCCAAATATGTGAATGGTTTGCTTCCTCATTTCCTTCAAATGTTCACTGAAATTTCACTTTCTCAGTGAGTTCTTCTGTAATCATTTAAGACAGCAAAACCCACAAAAATCAGTAACACTACACAAAAACTAGTGGAACTACTAAATGAATTCAGCAAGACAGCAGGATAAAACATCAATATACACAAATCTCTTTCATTACACTTACAATGATACATCAACAAGCGGAAGTAAACAAAATCCTGTTTGAAATCACATCAAGAAAATAAAATACCAAGCAGGTGAAAAATCTATACATTGAAAACTATAAAACACTGATAAAAGAAACTGAAGACAATTCAACAATGAAAGGGAAAGATCCCATGCCCTTGGACTGGAACAATTAATATAACTAAAATGGCCAAACTACCCAAAGCAATTTACAGATTTAATGCAATTTTTATCCAAATACCTATGACTTTATTCATAGAACTGGAACAAATATTCTTAAAATTCATATGGAACCACAAAAGACCCTGAATTGCCAAAGCAATCTTGAGATGGAAGAACAGAGCGGGAAATATCATGCTCCCTGACATCAGACCATATTACAGAGCTACAGTAATCAAAACAGCATGGTACTGGCACAAAAAACTGATTTGTAGCCCAATGGGACAGAATAGAGAGCCCATAAATAAACCCATGCACCTATAGTCCATTCCGTTCCATCGCTCAGTCGTGTCCAACTCTATGCAACCCCGTGGACTGAAGCGTACCAGGCTTCTCCGTCCATGGGATTCTCCAGGCAAGAATACTGGAGTGGGTTACCGTTTCCTTCTCCAGGGAATCTTCCCGACTCAGGGATCGAACCCGGGTCTCCTGCATTGGAGACAGACGCTTTAACCTCTGAGCCACCAGGGAAGCCCTATAGTCAATCCATGACAAAAAAGGCAAGTATATAAAATGGAGAAAAGACAGCTTCTTCAACAAATGGTGATGGGAGAGTTAAACATCTGCATGTAGATCAATAAAATTAGAACACTCCCTAACACCATATACAAAGATAAACTCAAAATAATTTAAAGACCTAAATATAAGACATGACACAACAAAACTCCTTGACCAGAACACAGGCAAAATATTCTTGGACATAAATTAATGCAGTATTTTCTTAGGTCAGTCTCTGAAAACAAAGGAAGTTATAAGCAAAAATAAAACCAAAAATGGGACCTAAACAAACTTAAAATTTTTTTGCACAGCAAAGGAAACCATCAACAAAACAAAACAAAACCTATGGAATAGGAGAAAAATATTTTCAAATGATGCTACTTACAAGGAATTAATATCTAAAATATACAAGAAGCTCACAGAATTCAATTAAAAAAAAACCTAATTAAAAAGTGGGCAGAAGCACTAAACAGATATTCCTCCAAAGAAGATGCTCAACATCACTAATTATTTTTGCTGTTGTTTAGTTGCTAAATCATATTCAACTCTTTTGCAACCACATGGACTATAGCCCACCAGATTCTTCCGTCCACAGGATTTTCCAGGCAAGAATACTGGAGTGGGTTGCCATGCCCTCCTCCAGGGGATCTTTGTGACCCATGGATTGAACCTGGGTCTCCTGTATAGGTATGCAGATTCTTTTCCTTTTCTTTAGAGAAAAGGAAATAAAAATCACAGCGAAGTACACTGTCACTTCAGTACCATTTCACACTTGTCAAAATGACTATCATCAAAAAGGCTACAAATAATAAATGCTAGAGAAGATATGGAGAAAAGGGAACTCTCCTATACTATTGGTGAGACTATAAATTGGTGTAGCCACTATGGCAAACAGTATCACTCAGTTCAGTTCAGTCGCTCAGTCGTGTCCGGCTCTCCGCGACCCCATGAATCACAGGACGCCAGGCCTCCCTGTCCATCACCAACTCCCGGAGTACACTCAAACTCATGTCCACAGAGTCGGTGATGCCATCCAGCCATCTCATTCTCCGTCGTCCCCTTCTCCTCCCGCCCCCAACCTTTCCCAGCATCAGAGTCTTTTCCAGTGAGTCAACTGGTCGCATGAGGCGGCCAAAGTATTGCAGTTTCAGCTTTAGCATCAGTCCCTCCAATGAACATCCAGGATTGATCTCCTTTAGAATGGACTGGTTGGATCTCCTTGCAGTCCAAGGGACTCTCAAGAGTCTTCTCCAACACCACAGTTCAAAAGCATCGATTCTTCGGCGATCAGCTTTCTTCACAGTCCAACTCTCACATCCATACATGACCACGGGAAAAACCATTGCCTTGACTAGACCGACCTTGGTTGGCAAAGCAATGTCTCTGCTTTTTAATATACTATCAAGGTTGGTCATAACTTTCCTTCCAAGGAGCAGGCGTCTTTTAATTTCATGGCTGCAATCACCATCTGCAGTGATTCTGGAGCCCCCAAAAATAAAGTCTGACACTGTTTCCACTGTTTTTCCATCTATTTCCCATGAAGTGATGGGACCAGATGCCATGATCTTTGTTTTCTGAATGTTGAGCTTCAAGCCAACCTTTTCACTCTCCTCTTTCACTTTCATCAAGAGGCTTTTGAGTTCCTCTTCACTTTCTGCCATAAGGGTAGTGTCATCTGCATATCTGAGGTTATTGATATTTCTCCCGGCAATCTTGATTCCAGCTTGGGCTTCTTCCAGCCCAGCGTTCCTCATGATGTACTACTCTGCATATAAGTTAAATAAGCAAGGTGACAATATACAACCTGGACGTACACCTTTTCCTATTTGGAACCAGTCTGTTGTTCCATGTCCAGTTCTAACTGTTGCTTTCTGACCTGCATACAGGTTTCTCAAGAGGCAGGTCAGGTGGTCTGGGATTCCCATTTCTTTCAGAATTTTCCACAGTTTATTGTGATCCACACAGTCAAAGGCTTTGGCATAGTCAATGAAGCAGAAATAGATGTTTTTCTGGAACTCTCTTGCTTTCTCCATGATCCAGCGGATGTTGGCAATTTGATCTCTGGTGCCTCTGTCTTTTCTAAAACCTGCTTGAACATCTGGGAGTTCACGGTTTACATACTGCTGAAGCCTGGCTTGGAGAATTTTGAGCATGACTTTACTAGCGTGTGAGATGAGTGCAATTGTGCGGTAGTTTGAGCATTCTTTGGCATGGCCTTTCTTTGGGATTGGAATGAAGACTGACCTCTTCCAGTCCTGTGGCCACTGCTGAGTTTTCCAAATCTGCTGGCATATTGAGTGCAGCACTTTCACAGCATCATCTTTCAAGACTTGAAATGGCTCAACTGGAATTCTATCACCTCCACTAGCTTTGTTAGTAGTGATGCTTTCTAAGGCCCACTTGACTTCACATTCCAAGATGTCTGGCTCTAGGTCAGTGATCACGTTATCGTGACTATCTTGGTCGTGAAGATCTTTTTTGTACAGTTCTTCTGTGTATTCCTGCCACCTCTTCTTAATATCTTCTGCTTCTGTTAGGTCCATACCATTTCTGTCCTTTATCGAGCCCATCTTTGCATGAAATGTTCCCTTGGAAGCCTAATTTTCTTGAAGACGTCTCTTGTTTTTCCTATTCTGTTGTTTTTCTCTATTTCTTTGCATTGATCACTGAGGAAGTCTTTCTTATCTCTCCTTGCTATTCTCTGGAACTCTGCATTCAGATGCTTATATCTTTCCTTTTCTCCTTTGCTTTTCGCCTCTCTTCTTTTTAGAACTAACACCCAAAAAAGATGTGCTTTTCATTATAGGGGACTGGAATGCAAAAGTAGGAAGTCAAGAAACCCCTGGAGTAACGGGCAAATTTGGCCTTGGAGCACGGAATGAAGCAGGGCAAAGGCTAATAGAGTTTTGTCAAGAGAATGCACTGGTCATAGCAAACATCCTCTTCCAACAACACAAGAGAAGACTCTACACATGGACATCACTAGATGGTCAACACCGAAATCAGACTGATTATATTCTTTGCAACCAAAGATGGAGAAGCTGTATACAGTTAGCGAAAACAAGACCAGGAGCTGACTGTGGCTCAGATCATGAACTCCTTATTGCCAAATTCAGACTGAAATTGAAGAAAGTAGGGAAAACCACTAGACCATTCAAATATGACCTCAATCAAATCCCTTATGATTATACAGTGGAAGTGAGAAATAGATTTAAGGGACTAGATCTGATTGATAGAGTGCCTGATGAACTCTGGACGGAGGTTCGTGACATTGTACAGGAGACAGGGACCAAGACCATCCCCAAGGAAAAGAAATGCAAAAGAGCGAAATGGCTGTCTGAGGAGGCCTTACAAATAGCTGTGAAAAGAAGAGAGGCAAACAGTATGGAGGTTCCTTAAAAAACTAAAAACAGAACTACCATATGATCCACCAATCCCACTCCTGGGCATATATTCAGAAAAAACAAAAACTACATTTAACTATGGCTGGTTCATATTGATATAGGGCACAAACTAATATAATAAGATAAAGCAATTGTTCTCCAGTTAAAAATAAATAAATTTAAAAAAAATACATGCACCTCAATGTTCACAGCAGTGGTATTCACAACAGGCAAGACATGGAAACATGTCAAGTACTCATCAAGTAGATGATTAACAAGATGTGGCATATGTGTATGTATATAAACACACACACATACATACATATATATACACAATGAAAAAATGAAATTATGCCATTTGCAGTAACATGAAAGGACCTAGAGATCATTATACTTAGTGATGTAAGTCAGACACAGAAACACAAATACTGTATCACTTTTATGAGGAATCTAAAAAAAATTACATGAATTCTATAAACAAAACAGAAAGATTCACAAACACAGAAAATAAACTTATTACCAGAAGAGATGGACTAATTAGGCATATAGGATTAACACAAACTACTATACATAAAATAGATAGGTAACAAGGATTTATTGTGTATCTCAGGGATACTTAACATGGAATATAATCTTAATATGGAATGCAATCACAAAAGATAACTGAATCACTAAGCTCTACACATGAAACTAAGACAATATTATAAACCAAGTATAATTCAATTTAATACTTAAAAAAAACTATAAAATTCTAGTTGTGAAATAAAGAATTCCTGGGGATTTAATGTAGAGTATGATAAATAGTTAATAATACTGTAATGTGTATTAGAAAGATGCTAGGAAAATAAATCTTCAAAGTTCTCATGACAAGAAAGTTTATACACATGTGATAAATTTTAAGCAGACATACAGTAGCGATCATTTTAGTTTTATTATTCTAGTAGTTTCAAATCTACTAAGGATGCTTTTCCATTCAACAATTATACAAAATTTATCAGTACAAATAATCTATGCTAGTAATCTATACTATTCATTACTTTAATAAAAAATTCAAACTGTTAGGGGAATATCAAAAAATCACTAGTATAATTAGTGACACAGGTCCCAAATATATAGCGAAAATACTCTCCCAAAACAAACACAGACTAAAATTTCCTCTGAAAAGAATAAAAGACTGTACATAACAGATGATATTATAAACTTTTGAAAATTTTAATGCTATAAATAAATATCAATATACAGATATTATGCAGCTGTAGCCTATAATCAACATTTTGTTTATTTAATGGAATTTCTACAGTCTAGTCATGTGTGTGCATGAGCACACACACATGTGGACAACATAAACAAAAATTTAATAATCAACTCTTGTATTATTACCTTGGCAATAATAACTTCTTTCTTCAGAATCTTCATAGCATAATATTTTCCACTTGCCTTCTCTCGAACCAAAATAACTTTCCCAAAAGTGCCTTTACCTAGTAGTTTCAAATAGTCAAAATCATTCATTGTCTGAAAAATACAAATTAAAATATATAATATGAAATATCTGATGAAATTTATTTGTAAACATATATGTATATATTTGGCATTATCTACTCAAAATCAAATTTTACCAATTTCTAAGAACACTTAAGTTAATCAGGATCAGCCTGGTATCAGCTTTCCCATCCATAACCATGGATGCTGCAGACAGTGGAGACAATAATTTTGAGCACAGAATCTCTCAACTATTCATTATTAGTAAAGTATAAGGGCAAAGGGAAAAATAAAACCAACTTTACTCACTTCCAAGTATTCTAAGGATTTAGTAGTGCCACTCCCCTACATGATGAGTCAATCAAAAATGTCCTCCACAAACATTTCCAAATATATCTAAGAGAAAAGTACTTTTGAATGGAGTGTTTGAGAACGTACTCTATCAAAATAAGGATGGACTCCAAGAAAAAGAAAGATACGTGTATAAGAAACACTGAAAAGAATTCTGCAGCTCAGTTCAAAGAAAGAATAGCAGTACATCTGCTGAGAAAACAAGTGGTCCAATTCAGAATAGGAAGTCATGAAACTCTTTAAGAATGTCTCTAATCTGCCTGTTTTCAATTTCATTTCTGATTCTGATCTCTAAGTAAGTTGATTACCAGGATTTTACTACCCCCTCTCTCTAGCTTCCTCTATGAATGTTTATCCTGTTCTGCTTTATTTATCCATAAACTTCCAAAAATTTGATAACGTTTGTTCACTCAGGCCTTCCCCTCATCCAGCTTTTCATTTTTGTGAACTTTTCCCTTTTAAAAATTTCTTTACTAGCATTTTAACAGGCTTTAGATGAAAGAGGAGGTATGCTGAATTTACAGTCTTAAATTTAAATTCCTTTAGAAGGATATTAAAATAACAAATTGGACTTCCCTGGCAGTCCAGTGGTTAAGACTGGAGGAGGTGCTCCACTGCAGGAGGTGCCGGTTCGCTCTCTGGTCAGGGAACTAAGATCCTGCATGTCACACAGCATGACCAAAACAATAACAAAAAGAATTTAACAGGGTGGGGTTTCATCCTACTGACAATCAGAAGTTATTGAAAATTTTTGTGCCTTTTTAGAAGTGTTTCTTTCCTCTTTACCACCCATTTGAAGTAAATGTCAGAAATGTCTCAAAGCAATGACTTCAGCTTCTACCTTAAGAAACTACAAAAAGAGCAAATTAAACTCAAAAGAACTAGAAAAAAATAATAAAATAAAGATCAGGGCAGAAATCACTTAGGGATGTCCCTGGCAGTCTCTCCAGTGGTTAAGAATCTGCACTTCCACTGCTGGGAGCATGGGTTCGATTCCTGATCACGGAACTGGAATTCCACTTGCTATATAGCATGGCATGGTGTGGCCAAAAAAAAGAAAGAAGAAAAAAGAAATCAATTAAATTTTAAAGAAAAGGCGGGGAGGTCAAGATGGTGGAGGAGTTAGGAGGATGTGGGGTTCATCACTCCCTAGAAAAGCATCAAGAATACATTTACAAAAGAACAATTCTCAGAGAAAAGGCTGAATGTTAGCAGAGGACCTTGGACACACAAAAGGACAAGAAAAGATCCCTGCAAAACCAGGTAGGACAAAAGAAAGGAGAAAGAAAAGGAGAGGAGAGGTTCCCACATCTCAGGAAGCCCCCTCACCAGTGGAGAGATCATTTGGCAGAGCAGGGGAGTTTAAGAGGCTATCAGGAAAGGTCAACAACAGGTCTGTGGGAGGCAGGGCAAAGTGAGACCTACAGAGTCCACACCACAGCCCTGGTGCTCCAGCTTGAGACATCTGTTTCTAGTGCAGATGGGGACTGGGGGCAAGAACATGGGGTTTGGGGAGCAAACCCGGGGAGAGGTTTGCTGTTGGCTGCTGCAAGGAGACCGCCTGAGGGATCAGAAGTGAGGAAATCCACAAGTAAGAATGTTTGGGGAGGAAACTCGACTGCCACAGAAGGGTCATTGTTATGTCAGAAGTGGAGCTGCCACTGCATCCTCTCTCTCCACCGCTGCCCCTCACCTCCCCAGCAACTCGGAAGAGACCCCACTGGGGCTGGCTCTCCCACACCCAGGCACTAGGAAGGGTCCCTGCTGGGTGGCTCTCTCACACCAGTTGTTAGGTGCTGGAAAGGGCCCCCGGGTGGGGCTGACTCTTTCGCACCTGTGGCTGGGCACTGGGAGGAACCTCTGCCGGGACAGATTCTCACACTTAACAGCTGCCAGCTCCCCTGAGAACTTGCCACTGGGCACGAGGTACAGCCAGCTTCCCCACCACCTCATCAATGCCTGAGCATGCACTCTCCTGCATGCAGCAAAGTGCTGGGAAGGGCCCCAGCACTCTGACTCTTTCATGCCTATGGCTGCCAGGGTCTCCACACTTCCTTGCCACCAGAGCTGCGCAATCCCAGTTGCCTCGCAGCCTCAGTACCCCCTTCTCACTCAGGCATATTTGTGTGTTCCAGGGCCACCTCAGTAAAAGACCCCTTTGGATGGCCCACAAGAAGAGGTTGAGGCTAAAGCCACAGCTAAGCCCTAGGGAATATGCAACTAAGGAAGAAAAGCTAGAATCTCTCCTCTCAGCTGCCCAAAAAGGCGAACTGACACTCTCGAGGACATCCTTATAAACTCAGCACCTATAGAACATCTGAACAGACAACCAGTGAGTGATCCCGTAGCCAAGCTTTTGCAGTTACCGACTTTCTCAGCACATCCATGTGGGGACTGGGCCAGACTAGAGTCAAAGCTGCCTCCATAGTGCCCACAACAGGTCCACACCCGTGATTACTGCATTCCTGGGACATGACTTCAGTGGACCTATGCTGGTGGCCTGGTGAAAACAATCTTAGAGACACCAGGGCCAACAGATAGCATACCCACAGTTGAGGTGGGATCGAGAGCAATGCCACCGACAGTGTAATCTGAGAGCTCGCACAATGGGTGACAGGTGACACAACAGAGCACACTCACAGGTGAACAGCTACAGTGTCTTCCCTTCCAGCATGACTGCTCCAATCCCTCCTACCTTGCACTGCAGATCAAAAACACAAAAGCTAAGGAACAGGTCTGGAGGCCTCTACCAACAACTAGGAAGAAGATCCCACCTCTGACAGGGCAGTGACAATCATAGAGCAATGAGGAGGCCCTGCTCAATACCCAGTGCAGGCTCTGGTCACCAAAACATTAGTCAGACTCCTATCAAGCTGATAATGGTCAACAGAGAAAAGAAGTGGCAGCCGTCTACTCTGAAAACAACCCTCACACAAAAAAAACATTAAACCCACACAGGCTACTCAGAGATGGTACCACGCAAAACAGCCCTCCAAGATGATCTGAGGGTATGGTGTAGGACAGAAGAACACCCAGAGCATTTAGCCTTGAAGGCCAGCAGCGCTTTGGTGCAAGAGCTCCACTGGGCTGGCAGAAACATCTTGGAGGATGTACACAAGGTCTCATGCATGCTGGCACCCAGCACAAAGTGGATAGCTCCATGGAAACCTGGATTAAACCCACCTATGAGTCTTGGAGAGACTCCTGGGTAGGTGAAGGTCAACTGTCACTCACTGTGAAGGAAAGAACACTGGTAACAGAAGTCTCAGGGAGTATCAATCAGTGTGAGATCTCCTGAAGGTCTGTGTTTTGGCACCGAGACTTGGCTCCATCCAACAACCTGCAAGCTCCAGAGCTGCAAAGCCTCAGGCCACACAACCACCAGGACAGAGGGCCTAATGCATACTGAGCTCACAACCACATCAAAACACACCCTTTGACACGGCCCCATCCATCAAAGGGACAAGGCCCAGCTCCACCTATGAGAGGGAAGGCACCAATCCCACTCGCCAGGAAGACTACATAAGCCCATGGACCTCCATTCTCACCAGGAAGCAGACGTCAGAAAGAGGAGGAACTATGGTCCTATAGCCTATGGAAAGGAGACCACCGAACACAGAAAGACAAAATGAAACAACAGAGAAATGTAACAAAGAAAGAAAACAAAGAAACAAAGATAAAAACCCACAAGAACAACTAACTGAAGAGGAGACAGAAAATCGATACGAAAAAGAATTGAGATTAATGATAGGAAAGATGATGCAAAATCTCAAAAAAAGAGTTGGGGGCACAAATTGAGAAGATACAAGAAATGTTTAATAAGGAGCTAGAAGATTTAAGGAGCAAACAAATGAATGTGAACAGTACAATAACTAAAATGAAAAAGACACTAGAAGGAATCAACAGCAGAATAACAGAGGCTGAAGAACAAAAGTGAGGTGGAAGACACAGAGGTGGAAATCAGTACCACAGAACAGAATAAAGAAAAACAAATGAAAAGAAATGACAGGATCAGAAACCTTAGGACAGTATTAAATGCACTAACATTCAATTATAGGAGTCCCAGAAGGACAAGAAACAGGGCCTGAGAAAATATTTGAAGAATTCGAAGAGATTATAGCTAAAAACTTCCCTAACATGAAAAAAAAAACAGTCATTTGGCTAGGAATCACAGACAATCCTGTACAAGGTGAACCCACACAAGAACACACTGAGCCACATTAATCAAACTGACAAAAATTAAAGACAAATAAACATTAAAAGCCATAAGGGAAACACAACAAATAGCATACACGAGAATCCTCATAAAGTTATCAGCCAATTTTCAAGCAGAAACTGCAGGCCAGAATGAAGTGCTATCTCTTAAAGTGATGAAAGAAAAAAGAATACTCTATTCAGCAAGGCTCTCATTTACATCTGAAAGAGAAATCAAAAGTTTTACAGAAAAACAAAAATAAGAGAATTCAGTACCACCAAACCAGAAAAACAACAAATTCAAAACAACTAATAAAATTGCTATAGGAACTCACATATCCAGAATTACCTTAAATGTAAATGGATTAAATGCTCTAACCAAAAGTCACAGACAGGCTAAATGGATACAAAAACAAGACCCAAATATATGCTGTCTACAAGAGACCCACTTCAGACCTAGAGACACATACAGACTGAAAGTGAGGGCATATTTATTATTATGCAACGTTATTTTTCACAGAAGTAGAACAAAAAAATTTTAATTTGTATGGAAACACAAAAGACCTGGAATAGCCAAAATCAATCCTGAGAAAAACAATGATACTGGAGGAATCGGAAGCCAAGACATCAGACTATATTACAAGGCTACAGTCATTAAAACAGTAGGGTGCTGTCACAAAAACAGAAACACATATCAATGGAACTGGATAAAAAGTCCAGCGATAAAGCCATGTACCTATGGTCACTTAATCTATTATAAAGAAGGCAAGAATACACAATGGAGAAAAGATAAGTCTCTTCAGTAAGTGGTGCTGGGAAAACTGGACAGCTACAGGGAAAACAACAAAATTAGAACATTCACTAAAACTATACACAACAATATAGTCAAAATAGATTAAAGACCTAAATGTAAGACTGGATACTATAAAACTCTTGGGAGGAAAACAGGCAGAACATTCTCTGACATAAATCGCAGCAATCAAATCATGGTTTTTGATCCATGTCTTGTAACTAAGCCATATGTTACTTTATTGCTCAAAGCTTCATCTGAACAGTACCTTCTCTCACTTTATATCTAAAAATACTGGAAAATGATACTGTGTTCCATTATTAAACACTAAATATATAAACTGAAACTGAATTCTGGGGATAAAGATTAGAAAAGAATTTATGAACTGCTTTATGACATTTTGACCCAAAAAGCAATATATAATAATGAAATAGTACTATCTTCTTTAAGGACTGTAATTCTTAGGGACAAGGAGGTTAAAAAAAGGGATGACAGCTTTAACACCAAATTTCACAGCTTCTGTCAGTTTGTCAATCTTTTTTTAAAAAAAGAATTTACATGGAAATTTATGTTACTAACAAAGCATTCTATATGATTAAATCAGAAACATTTATCATATCTATTTTTAGGGTTTTTTTTTTTTATTCTTAGGTTTTTAAAAATTTCTTTTTAATTGGAGGATAATTGCTTTACAATAATGTGCTGGTTTCTGCCAAACACCAACATGAATCAGTCATAGGTATGCATATGTCCCCTCCCTCTTGAAACTCCCTCCCTTCTCCTACCTGCTCCAACCCCTATAGGTTGTCATAGAGCACCTGATTTGAGCTCCCTGCATCATGCAGCAAATTTCCACTGGTTATCTAATTTTACATATGGTAATGTATACATTTCCATTCTACCCTCTCAATTCATCCTGCCCTCGCATTCCCCTGCTATGTCCACAAGTCTGTTCTCTATGTCTGTGTCTCTACTACTGCCCTGCCAATAGTTCATCATACCGTCTTTCTAGATTCCATATATACGCATTAATATACGAAATCTGTTTTTCTCTTTCTGACTTACTTCACTCTGTATAAGACTCTAGGTTCATCCACCTCATTAGGGCTGATTTAAATGTGCTTCTTTTTATGGCTGAAAAATACTCCATTGTATATATGTACAACTTCTTTATCTACTCATCTCTCAAAGATATCTAGGTTGTATCAAATCCAGTTTGATAAAACTTTAGAAAAATTAAAAAGTATCCATGATAGCAAATGCTCATCTTCAGTGCAGTATACACAGTGATTATCTATTCTTTACAAATAAAATGCAACTTATTTTCCTTTTCTCAGAGAAGGCAATGACACCCTACTCCAGTATTATTGCCTGGAAACTCCCATGGACGGAGGAGCCTGGTGGGCTGCAGTCCATGGGGTCGCTAAGAGTCGGACACGACTGAAGCGACTTAGCAGCAGCAGCAGATTTTCCTTTCTTGGATAGTGTTAAGGGCAAAGATACAATAAGATTTTATTTAAAATTAAGAGTATGATATACTATTTATAACAGCCAAAATATGGAAGCAATCTAAGTGTCCATCAACAGATGAAAGGATAAATATGTGGTATGTATTAATATTCAGTCTTCCCAGGTAGCTCAGTGGAAAAGAATCTGCCTCCCAATGCAGGAGACACCAGAGACATGGGTTTGATCTCTGGGTCAGGAAGATTCCCCTGGAGTAGGAAATGGCAACCTATTCCAGTATTCCTGCTTGGAAAATTCAATGGACAGGGGAGCCTGGCATAATTTAGCAAGTAAAACAGTGAAACAACAAATGTGTTTATGTATATGTGTGTAAATGTACATATGTGTGTATATGTACATATGTGTGTATATGTACATATGTGTGTATATGTATACACACAAATACACACACAATGAAATATTACTCAGCCATAGAAAAGAATGAAATAAAGCTTGCAGCAACATGAATGGACCTAGAGAAGTGAAGTAATTCAGTTAAAGACAATAAATATCATTTATATGTGGAAATTCAAAAACCAGTACAAATTAATTCTTTACAAAACAGAAACATTCACAGACAGAAAACAAACAATGGTTACCAAAGGGGAAACCAACACAATATTGTATATCAACTAACATAATTTTGGATATCAACTATACTTCAATAGAAAAAATTTTTTAAAGCTGAAACTTCTATAAAAATACTTCAATAAAGTTTTTTAAAATAAGAGCATTAGATACTCTATAGAAAAGTAATCCTCCAAAACCCAAACCTAAAAATTTATTAGGAAATATTTTTTCAGAATTATACTCTTTCCTGTACATAATCTCTGTAACATATCAATGTGGCTGTTTTAGGCTAAAAGATGCATGTGCATACACAAGGCAAGGGTGGGATGATTTGAGAGACTAGCATTGAAACATGTATATTACCATATGTGAAACAGATCACCAGTCCAAGTTTGATGCATGAAACCGGGCACTCAAAGTCGGTGCACTGGGACAACCCTGAGGGATGGGATGGGGAGGGAGGTGGGAGGGGGGTTCAGGATGGGGGACACATGTACACCCATGGCTGAGTCATGTCAATGTATGGCAAAAACCACTACAATATTGTAATTAGACTACAATTAAAATAAATACATTTTTTAAAAGTATATTCAAATCACACACTAGATTGTAAGAAAAATAATTGTCAAGCCCCCAAACCCCCAAATTAGGTTACAAATATATATAAACGAAGAGGAATACGAGGAAAAGGATACAGTGGTTTTAGCAAGTTTGACCAAAAAAGATCAATTCCACATACATTTACAATGTAAGAGATACACCAAACAAAAACCAAATAAAGTCCAACAAGTGATAAGGAGTCTTCCAAGAAGTAACCTCTCTGACCACATCTCTCCTTCATTCCTTGAGTGTTTTTTCCCAAGGTCCAAGGGGAAGCTCTAATCTTATCAAGTCAATTTCTATAACACTGATTATGCTGCTCCTCCCTCTAGGTAGGAAGTGAGAAATGACTTGATTTCAGGTCTGTTCTTTTCTTTCTCTCCTTCTCTGCATCTACTGATTGCTATGAGTTATGGTAGTCAGGCACTAAATAATAAAATTCCAAGAACTGGGATCAGACATAATGGGAATATAGGAGGTACTAATTATACTTCGGGAGAAGGCAATGGCAAGCCACTCCAGTACTCTTGCCTAGAAAATCCCATGGATGGAAGAGCCTGGTAGGCTGCAGTCCATGGGGTCGCTAAGGGTCAGACACGACTGAGCGACTTCGCTTTCACTTTTCACTTTCCACTTTCACACATTGGAGAAGGAAATGGCAACCCACTCCAGTGTTCTTGCCTGGAGAATCTCAGGGACAGGGGAGCCTGGTGGGTTTCCGTCTATGGGGTCACACAGAGTCGGACACAACTGAAGTGACTTAGCAGCAGCAGCAGCAATTATACTTTAGGACTGCAGTCCATAGGGTCACAAAGAGTCACAGACTACTGAGAGACTGAACTGAACTGAATTATAGTTTACTGATTATACTTCGTAAGTCATAAGATGAACCAGCTGTGACCAGAGAAGTCTATATTGATCATTTAAAAACTAAGCAAAAATTTTATTCCCATTTGGCTATTAATCCTTTTACTGTGGCCGTTTACGAACATAACAGAGTCCAGATAGTGGCAGCTTGGCAGACCAAGATTAGACATTTTTGAGTCCTCTAATCAAATTCCTTTGAAACATCACCTTTTAATTTAAACAAAGATCAGCACTTGAATCTGTTGCAAGGCTGCTGCCTCTTCTCTCTACTACCATTATCTTTCCCTCTCCAAGGGTTTCAATCTGAAGAGCAGATACTACGGCAATACTATACCATTAAGGAAAATAACCATCTGTCTGACCCAAACAAGAGAGAACAGTCAGGACAATTCTCAGCATAGTTATCATTATCAGTAGCTATTCTCTTCCTCCTAGTATCCATTTGTCAAAAAGTGAACAAAGAAAATGCATTCCATAAATTATGAGAAGGATATTCTTATCACAGAATATTTGGGTTTACAATCTAAAATTAAACATAATCTGAATTTATACAATTCTTTTTGTAAGTAACATTCACAAAGGATATACAGTTGCCTCTTGACCAAAATGGGTTTGGGCTGGTTGGGTCCACTTATTTGTGGATTTTTTCTTTGATCCACTATTGATTGAATCCTCAGATGCACCACTACAAACAAATACAAAGCAACTGTGGATATGGAGGTACAGCTGCTTCAGAGGAACCACAGATAGAGAAGAACCCAGAACCCCTCTGGGGTTCAACTATAAATTAAAGAGTCAACTATAAATTAAAGGCATAGGGTCAACTATAAATTAAAGGCAGATTCCTAACTGTACAGAGGGTGGGCTCACCAAGCCTCTGTGTTGTTCAAGTGTCAACTGTAGTTTCAGAGTCATTTATCTTAAGGAAGTGATAGTAATATTTCACCCTTTTGAACCAAGTTATTAGGATTGTTCTAGCATAGTTAGTTGGAGAAGGCAATGGCAAGCCACTCCAGTACTCTTGCCTAGAAAATCCCATGGATGGAGGAGCCTGGTAGGCTGCAGTCCGTGGGGTCGCTAAGGGTCGGACATGACTGAGCGACTTTACTTTCACTTTTCACTTTCACACATTGGAGAAGGAAATGGCAACCCACTCCAGTGTTCTTGCCTGGAGAATCCCAGGGATGAGGGAGCCAGGTGGGCTTCTGTCTGTGGGGTCACACAGAGTCAGACACGACTGAAGTGTCTTAGCAGTAGCAGCAGCATAGTTAGTAGTACAAATGTTCTTTTCTGTACTCTGTTATTTCAAACTATTTTATATCATTTCATTTTAAATGAAGTATTAAAATTACAAGGAAATAAGATGCAGGCCAAATAAGAAAATGGATCCCATTCCAAAACTCTAAATAATACTTCTGACAACTAGTTTTTCATTTTGGAGACTTAGTTTCAACAAGAGAATTCCAAGAGACTCTGTTTCAAAAATATGTGAATGTTTAATTATCTTTATGTGGATAAAGTAAAATACTACCTAATACTAGCTAATATTCACTGAGCACTTAGTATATAAACAATTTACATATACTCCCAACTATATTTTAATCCTCACAACTCTATGAGGTAAATACCACTGTTATCTTCCTTTTATAGATAGATAAAGAAACTAAAGGACAGAAGAATTAAGAAACTTCCCCCACACTAATACAAATGGTAGATCCAGGACTTGAACACAAGCAGTAGGACAACAGAAGTTTCCCTTTCCTCCAGTGTTCTAGGATATTGAAATTCTATTGATTTTTCCAAAAGTGCTCTAATACAAAATGAAATTAACTAATATCCAACCACTGTGTAAAAGCAACAATATGACATACTATTTTGAGAAACAGAGTACAAAATGAGAGACTGTCTGTATAATTTTCTTTCTAATATAGCTTGATTATAACAATATAGAGGTTGCAGAAGCTCAAGATATGTGAATCAATAAAAAGCAGATCGCATACTGAAGTTGCATAGTCTGTAAAGTCACTACATTCTTGAACAAGATATTTAACTTCTCTATCCTTGTATGATTCCTATAAGGATCAAATGAGATAATACATATGAAAGTACAGCTCAGAGCCTAGCATGAAATAAGCATATAATAAATGCTTACAAGTGGTAACTAGTAAAGGTGACAAACTCTTAAGACAATCGACACTGGTAACTGAAAACAGGAAAATGTATTATGCATATGAAAGTACAGCTCAGAGCCTAGCATGAAATAAGCATATAATAAATGCTTACAAGTGGTAACTAGTAAAGGTGACAAACTCTTAAGACAATCGACACTGGTAACTGAAAACAGGAAAATGTATTATGCTTTAAAAATCATTTACAACCAGCCTTAACAGAAAAAGTAGTATTTTCCATTCCTGTTATCATTCAAAATGTCTCTTCATTCAAAGTTCTGTAAATTTCCATTTCCAAAATTTTTACACCCACCAGTAACAGTATTTCTAGTTAAGAGTGTTATGAACTTCCCAATTTCAACCTCTAGCTTATTAATCTTTGCTATTCAGAAATTCTACAGCTGGTATAGTTTGCTATTGAATGAAGTAGTTTATTACTCAAAGGATGAGAATAATCAGGATACGACTTTAAACTTATGAGCATAGTCAAATTTCAAATTAATTGTATACATGTGAACATACACAAGCAAAAGGAACTTCTTTCTCTCTGAGAAGGAGGTAAAGCTAGACTGTGTTTTTCTCTTGGCAATAACTAAGGAACAAGGGCCCAGGGTAGATAAGGTGACTCAAAAGAAAAGAGGGATAAGTATAGCTAACAAATAGAGGATAAGTCTTCAAACACAGGGTTCTCAGACATTTGGTCAAGATCAAGCACAGAATATAATTCTAATTAGAACAGAAACTTCAGATAAGGTAAGGATAATTAACTAAATCTAAATTGTAATTGCAAAGCTTACCTTCACATCTTTAGCACGTAAGAAAAAGAGATATGAACTCAGGCAGTCTAAAACCAAAGCGTTCTTAATCACTGTGCTAATACAAAATTATATGGATAATTACCTTAAGAATTAGCATTTTTCAACCTAAAGATTAATTTAAAATCTAATATAATAAATATATTCTAACATAAAAAATGACATGTTCATCTACTTTGAACACTTATACCCTTAATCTTAAAATACCACCTTTTGCAAAGAAAGATGTTTTTCAATATTCTATAGTAATGAAAAACATACTTTACAATTCCCATAAATACATAAATTGGTGTTTATTATTCTAGAGCACTGAGGGTAGGAAAAGTCTGTTTCCCGCACTGGCTTAGAAGCAGTCATTAAAATAAAAAGCTATAATTTTCAAGATTGCTCACTTTCCTGCTGGTATTAGTAAGGCTGGGGCACCAAGCAGGAAGTTCACAGAGCCATTTAAGCTTCTGCTTTCAGGAGAACACAGAATGCCAAATGGAAAAAGACCAAATCATTAGGGAAAACATTCTATTTCCAAGTTTCTAAAATAGTATTAAAAACAGTAAGGGAAAAATGCAAATTATAAAGTAGTATGATGGCTCATCAGTCACGGCATCCTAACAAGCCCTTTCAGCATTCAGTGCTAATTGCTGAAACACTGAAATAAAGTGATGTTTCAATTGTGTGGTTTTAAACAATGACGGGTTTAAGATTTACCTGATTAAAAACCATTCACAACAATGTAATGGCACATCATAAGATAACTGGTTAACAATTTTTTCAAATGGCAATTGCTGACATATTTCTTCCACACACATAAATGTTGTGCTAAAGAGGGAAATAAAATGTTCTTTTCTACCTTTCTTTTATGATGGGTTGTAGAAGCATCCATCTCTTCCTCTCCTATATTATCAATTTGTGAAGTTGGACTACAATTCATTCTCTCTTCTTCTTGCCTCTGGAGTCTGTCTGCTACAGCCTGGATAGCTTCTGTCCATTCTTCCCTATAAAAACGAGAAAAAAACTCCCATTAATAAAGAATCGTAAACAACGCAAATATTTCTCTTCTATAAAAATATAAAGTCAACACAAAGTCTATTTCAAAATAATACATATCCCCCACCATAACTCCAAGATGAAGTTGATCCTAGAAGTATTTTACATTACCGTCCTAAAGTTTTTTTATCAATACTAGTATTTACTTGGAGGTATAAAGAAGAAGAAGAAAGGGAGGAAGAGAAGATGATGGCTGTAAGAAAACTGAGTAAAAATTATATAAAAGCATGATTAGATCTTAATTCTCTGTACACATCTTTAAGTCCATCACTGAAATACTCAGTTTCTCTATTAAGGTCCAACAGAAGGAGGTGATATATGTATAATCATGGCTCATTTGTGTTGTTGGACAGCAGAAACCAACACAACATTGTAAAGCAATTTCCCCCAATTAAAAATAAATTAACAAAAAAAGTTTCAAAAACTTTTCAAAGGCAAAAACTGTTCCCAGATCACATAGTTAAGTTTCTTTTTTAAAAACTGATAGGCATAGTTTGTAGCTTAAATAATAGGATTTAGGAGCAGTAATATAAGCCTTCTACTTTTTGACAGCTGTGCTATCAGATAAAGGATCATTTACTTCCGTATACAATTTGTATAAAATCAGTCTGTAGATTTTGTAAGACAAATTCTGCTATAATTCTAAGTGGAACAACATTAAATCTATGAATCAATCTGGAGGAAACTGATATCTTAATAAATTAAGTCCCCTAATCCATGAACATGGTATAGCTCTCCATTTATTTAGATCTTTAATTATCCAACGCAGTGTATGTAGTTTTCTATGAAAATGTCTTGGAAACAATGAACTAAATTTATTTCTAAGTATTCTTTTATGCTATTGTGGAGGTTTAAATTTTTCTTTTATTTTCCAACTTTTCTGTTAGTATTCAGAAATACAATTGCTTTTGGTATGATGATCATTCTATAGCCTTAATAAATTTATTTACTAGTTCTAATAGCTTTTATTTTTTTGGATATTCCACACAGGCAACCATATGGTCTATAAAGAAGAGCAATTTACTTCCTCCTTACAATGTGTTTCACTTTTATTTCTTTTTCTTGCCTTGTAATGGTCTAGAGCAGACCATCAGTACAATGTTAGATAACAGTGGTAAGAGCAGACATTCTTATTTTGTTCCAGATCTTAAGGGAGAAAGTATCAAGTCTTTTACCTCTGAATATTATATAAGTTGTAGTTTGTTTGTAGATCCACTTAATCAAGTTGATTAAGTTCCCTTCCATTCCTAACCAGTTGAGTGTTTTTGTCATGAAAGAGTGTTGGATTTTTTCAAACGCTTTTTCTGCACCTGTTAAAATGACAATGTAGTTTCTCTTTTCTAATACAGTGAATTCAGTTGGATGATTTTCAGATTTAATACAATTGAATTATATGATAAATTCCATTTAGTCATAATGTATGACCTTTTTTACATATTTCCTTGAATCTGGTTTGTCAAAATTTTGTTAAGAAATTTTGCATTCACTATAGTAACAAGTATACTGGGCTATAGTTCTTTCTTTTTTGATCAATATTTTTATTGAAGTACAGCTGATTTACAATGCTATTACCATATAGCAAAGTGATTCAGTTTTATACATATACACATTTTTAATATATTCTTTTCCATTATGGTTTATCGTAGGATATTGAACACATTTCTCTATGTTATACAGCTAGGCCATTATATACATAAAAGTTTACATCTGCTAACCCCAACCTCCCATTCTATCCCTTCCCCAACTTCGTCCCCCTTGACAACCATCACGCTTTTCTCTAGGTTCATGATTCTGCTTTTGTTTCATTAGTTCAGTTCACTTGCTCAGTCGTGTCCGACTCTTTGCGACCCCATGAATCGCAGCACGCCAGGCCTCCCTGTCCATCACCAACTCCTGGAATTCACGCAAACCCACCTCCATTGAGTCGGTGATGCCATCCAGCCATCTCATCCTCTGTCATCCCCTTCTCCTCCTGCCCCCAATCTTTCCCAGCATGAGGGTCTTTTCCAATGAGTCAACTTGACGCATGAGGTGGCCAAAGTATTGGAGTTTCAGCTTTAGCATCAGTCCTTCCAATGAACACCCAGGACTGATCTCCTTTAGAATGGACTGGTTGGATCTCCTTGCAGTCCAAGGGACTCTCAAGAGTCTTCTCCAACACCACAGTTCAAAAGCATCAATTCTTTGGCGATCAGCTTTCTTCACAGTCCATCTCTCACATCCATACATGACCACTGGAAAAACCATAGCCTTGACTAGACGGACCTTTGTTGGCAAAGTAATGTCTCTGCTTTTTAATATGCTATCTAGGTTGGTCATAACTTCCAAGGAGTAAGCGTCTTTTAATTTCATGGCTGTAATCACCATCTTCAGTTTTGTTTCATAGATAGGTTCATGTCATATTTTAAATTTCACACATAAGTGATATCATACAATATTTGTCTTTCTCTTTCTGACTTCACTTAGTATGACAATCTCTACTTACGTCCATGTTGTTGCAAATCGCATTATTTCATTCTTTTTCGTAGGTAAGTTATATTCCATTATAAAACCGCACGACATCTTATGCATTCATATGTCAATGCACATTTAGTTGTTTCTCTGTTTTAACTACTTTGAATAGAGTTGTTATGAACATAGAGGTATATGTATCTTTTTGAATTATAGTTTTGTATGTATATATGCCCAGGAAAAGGAGTACGTCAAGGCTGTATATTGTCACCTTGCTTATTTAACTTACATGCAGAGTACATCATGAGGAACACTGGGCTGGAAGAAGCACAAGCTGGAATCAAGATTGCTGGGAGAAATATCAATAACCTCAGATATGCAGATGACACCACCCTTATGGCAGAAAGTGAAAGAGCAGAGTGAAAAGCTTGGCTTGAGGCTCAACATTCAGAAAACAAAGATCATGGCATCTGGTCCCATCACTTCATGGGAAATAGATGGAAAAACAGCGGAAACAGTGTCAGACTTTATTTTTGGGGGCTCCAAAATCACTGCAGATGCTGATTGCAGCCATGAAATTAAAAGACGCTTGCTCCTTGGAAGGAAAGTTATGACCAACCTTGATAGTATATTAAAAAGCAGAGACATTACTTTGCCAACAAAGGTCCGTCTAGTCACGGCTATGGTTTTTCCCGTGGTCATGTATGGATATGAGAGTTGGACTGTGAAGAAAGCTGATCGATGAAGAATTGATGCTTTTGAACTGTGGTGTTGGAGAAGACTCTTGAGAGTCCATTGGACTGCAAGGAGATCCAACCAGTCCATTCTAAAGGAGATCAATCCTGGGTGTTCATTGGAAGGACTGATGCTAAAGCTGAAACTGCAATACTTTGGCCACCTCATGCGACGAGTTGACTCACTGGAAAAGACTCTGATGCTGGGAAAGGTTGGGGGCGGGAGGAGAAGGGGACAACCGAGAATGAGATGGCTGGATGGCATTACCGACTCTGTGGACATGAGTTTGAGTGAACTCCGGGAGTTGGTGATGGACAGGGAGGCCTGGCGTGCTGTGCTTCATGGGGTCGCGGAGAATAGGACACAACTGAGCAACTGAACTGAACTGATGCCCAGGAGTGAGACTGCTACATCATATCCTAATTCTATTTTTAAACTTCTGAGGAATCTCCATACTGTTTTCCACAGTGGTTTCAACAACTTACATTCCTATTTATAGTAGAGGAGGGCTCCCTTTTCTCCACACCCTCTCCAGCATTTGTTATTCGTAGAATTTTAAAGATAGCCATTCTGACTTGTGGGAGGTAACTCACTGTTTTGATTTGTTATTTCTCTAGTGATGTTGAGCATCTTCTCAAGTGCCTATTGGTCATCTGTATTTCTTCTTCGGAGAAATGTCTACTTAGGTCTTCTGCTCATCTTTGAATTGGATGGTTGTTTTTTTGTTGTTGAGTTATATGAGTTGTTTCTATATTTTGGAAATTAAGCCCTTATTGATTACATGGTTTGCAATATTTTCTATCTGGCCTGGACTTTGGTTTGTTGGAAAGGTTTTGTTCTGTTATTGTTTTTAACTGATTCAATTTCAATTACTGGTAACTGGCCTGTTTATATACTCCTTTCTGGTTGGTTCAGTCTTGGAAGATTGCACATTTCTATTAATTAATCCATTTCTTCTGGTTATTCATTTTACTGGTGTTAAATTGTTCATAGTATCTCTTATGATCCTTTCTTTTACTGTGGATTTGGTTGTAATGTCTCCCCTTTCATTTCAGATTTTATTTTGGCCTTTTCTCTTTTTTTCTTGATGAGTCTGTCTAAAGGATTTTCAGTTTTGTTTACCTTTTCAAGGAACCAGCTTTTACATTCACTGATATTTTCTAGATTTTTTTTAGTCTCTATTTTATTCATTTCTACTCCAGTCTTTATTGTCTCTTTCTACTAACTTCAGGTTCTGTTTATTACTTAGTCTTCTATTTCTAGTTTTCTAAAAAGTAGTGTGATATTACTGGAAGAACAGCAAACTAGATATTTTAAATTATTAAGAAATGGCTTAAGTCCAGCTATGCCAACATAAATGGTAAAATCAATCACTGTTTCAATCGGATGTTACAATCCACTAAGAATAATATTTTCAAAGACTATGTATTGACATGGGAAAAGTTCCATTCATTCAGCCAGTCAACAAACACTGTGTCAGATCTTCAACTACATGCTAAAGATAAAATAATGAGCAAGGAAGATATGATACTTGCTAGTCAAGAATCTTATAATCAAGAGAGAAAAAGACAAACAAAGATTACAGCGGAGACAAACTTGATACAGAAGATATAAGGAGATACGTAAGTATGCAGCAGGGAGTCCTACATCATCTATAAGAATAAGAGAAGGTTTTGTGGGAAATGTGACATTTTAAGCTCAGATCTGAAAGGTACAAGGTAATGGGCTCAACCATAGTTATGAGTAGAGATATAAGAAAACTGAGGATCCAACATATAGCAATGCATAGGGAAGACAAGGGTATGTGGGAAGGTAGGACATATCAAATTTTATGTATACCAAAGACCTTTACACATCTGCACTGGGTCAGATGGAAAGTATATTAAAGAAAATATTATCAGACCCTAAGTCTGCTTATAGAACTAGAATTCTGAGTAATTTTTCATTCTGTTCGGTATTTCCTAATCAATCATACTTTATTACTTACTGTTTACTGACAAAAAAGTGTTACTAAAATAATACTTCACCACATCTGAGAAAGAGTTTTTGGTTTTAAAATTTAAACAAGTCTCTTAGGACCTAATTGGTTCACTTGAAAAATAAGGATAATAACATTTACCTTCACAAAGTTTCTGATTTGGATCAAATATGGTAACATGTGTAGAAAAATTATTTTGTGGTTGTTGGACTTAACTCAGTATTCAGAGCCACCAGATAAGAGAATATTAAGATAGAATTCGAGGATAGTAGATCAGGAGGATGACATGCGGCCCTGATGTTGGTGTGCTAGTTACTAGTATCCTTCTCTTTAGCAATGATGACATTTAATACCAATCACAGCTGATGTTTTTCCCTCACTGAGCATAGCCCCAATCTCAGAATCCTTCTCAGCATAACCTTCTGGGAAGCCACTTGCATAATGGCACACTATTTGAAATCTTTTGCCATCACCAGCCCTAGAATTCCAAATATGACCACAATCAATTACATAATTTTTAAAATGTAATTTGGTGACCTCTTTAATTTATATTTTAAGTGTTCGGTCTTCTGTTTCAAAGTATATCTTACAGCACTTATAAGTTTTGATTTAATATCTTTGTAAGCCTGTCATTTATCTATTACACCAGAAACAGAATAATTAAGGGACTACAGACTGTGTGGATCACAATAAACTGTGGAAAATTCTGAAAGAGATGGGAATACCAGACCACCTGATCTGCCTCTTGAGAAACCTGTATGCAGGTCAGGAAGCAACAGTTAGAACTGGACATGGAACAGCAGACTGGTTCCAAATAGGAAAAGGAGTATGTCAAGGCTGTATTTTGTCACCCTACTTATTTAACTTATATGCAGAGTACATCATGAGAAATGCTGGGCTGGAGGAAGCACAAGCTGGAATCAAGATTGCTGGGAGAAATACCAATAACCTCAGATACGCAGATGACACCACCCTTATGGCAGAAAGTGAAGAGGAACTAAAGAGCCTCTTGATGAAAGTGAAATAGGAAAGTGAAAAAGTTGGCTTAAAGCTCAACATTCAGAAAACAAAGATCATGGCATCCAGTCCCGTCACTTCATGGGAAATAGATGGGGAAACAGTGGAAACAGTGTCAGACTTTATTTTTTGGGGGCTCCAAAATCACTGCAGATGGTGATTGCAGCCATGAAATTAAAAGACGCTTACTCCTTGGAAGGAAAGTTATGACCAACCTAGATAGCATATTAAAAAGCAGAGACATTCCTTTGCCAACAAAGGTCCATCTAGTCAAGGCTATGGTTTTTCCCGTGGTCATGTATGGATGTGAGAGATGGACTGTGAAGAAAGCTGAGTGCCAAAGAATTGATGCTTTTGAATTGTGGTGCTGGAGAAGAAGACGCTTGAGAGTCCCTTGGACTGCAAGGAGATCCAACCAGTCCATTCTAAAGGAGATCAGTCCTGGGTGTTCACTGGAAGGATTGATGTCGAAGCTGAAACTCCAATACTTTGGCCACTGGATGCAAAGAGTTGACTCATCTGAGAAGACCCTGATGCTGGGAGGGATTGGGGGCGGGAGGAGAAGGGGACGACAGAGAATGAGATGGCTGGATGGCATCACCGACTCGATGGACATGAGTTTGGGTGAACTCTGGGAGTTGGTAATAGACAGGGAGGCCTGGCGTGCTGTGATTCATGGGGTCGCAAAGAGTCGGACACGACTGAGCGACTTAACTGAACAGCATTTTACCAATATATTTACAAGTGGTCAAGTCAGATACGCATATATCTTTAGACTGACTGCTGATGTTTCACAAAACAGAAAAAATGAGTTTCTTACCTTTCCTCTGGAGTATCTACGTGAAATGTTCTCTCTATAACAGTGGTCCACTGGAGACATCTGATAATAAATGTGTTTGGCTTTGGTCGTTCTGTTTTCATTAACTGGCATTCTAGAAATAAAATAAAATGTCTCTTTGAATATACTTATATTTAAACAAGTAAACAGTTGAGAACTACAGAGTTCCATTCTAAACAAACCACTGCAACTTCACAGATTTCTATGGATCTCACTCACAGTTGTTCAAAACCTGACTTCAATATTCCTTTCTAATCCTTTGCCCATTCTGGTCACATGCCCAGCTATAATGGACTATTAAACTCTCCCTAAATACATCTTCCTCTGTCCTGTATCTACACCACTGTTCCAGCTAACACTACTATTTGGAATGTTTCCTATTTATTTTACCCCTAGGCATATCCAATTATCAAAAGAATTCTTGTCCTCTAAGGTATCAAATTCTACTCCTTCCATGAAGCCTTTTATAAAAACCTGATCTAGACCAACCATTCCCCACCCTATATTCTCATTACTTATTACTGTACCTCTCATTTTCACTTAGCATAGAGTATCTAATATAAATTTTAAGACAATATCCTTATGCCTACCTAGATTATAAGCCTTTGACAGTAAGTACCCCCTAAAATTCTAGAGTCACCTAGGGTCAGTCAGTCAAAGAGTGGTAAGTTCTGTCAAGGATTATCTATGAAGACTTTAAAGAAAAGGAGCATAGTGTAGCATGGATTTTTAACACTACAGAGCCTGGATACAATCTTTTTTTCCTACCATTAACTATGCAACTTTGGACAAGTTGATTAATTTGTCTGGTCTTTAAGTATTAAATGGGGAAGAGTACCTACATCATAAAAGTGATGTGGGGATTAATAATGAAAGTGTTGTTTGCTCAGTCATGTCTGACTCTTTGCGACCCCATGGATTATAACCCACCAGGCTCCTCTATCCATGGAATTCTTCAGGTAATAATATTGGAGTGGGTAGCCATTCCCTTCTCCAGGGGATCTTACCAAGCCAGGGATCAAACCCGTGTCTCCTGCATTGGGAGGTTGGTTCTTTACCGTCTGGGCCATCAGGGGATTAATAATGAGTACATGTAATGGTGTAGTGCATGACACATACTAAGTTTTCAATAAATGTTAGCTGCTATTATTATGTATACACCTGAGCTTCTCTGGTGACTCATATAGTAAAGAATCTGTCTGCAATGAAGGACACCCACGTTTGATCCCTGTGTCGGGAAGATCCCCTAACGCCTCCCACTCCAGTATTGTGCCTAGAGAATCCCATGGACAGAGAAGGCTGGTGGGCTACCGTCTGGTATTAGACAATATGAGTGAATAGGATAGGGTTGTCCACTGACACTTTTCTCTTAAAAGAAACTAATTTACCCCTAGTTGACACACTCAACAGGGTTTTCTTAGTGTTTATGCTTTGTGCTAGTTTCATCATTAGCAACTATCAACCACATGGGTCTTTATACGATAAAGTCATTAATCACACTGGACCAATTCTTTACTCTTCACGCTAAAAAAGATAATTCATCAAGGGTCTCTGCTTTTTTTTTTTTTTTTCCTCTTTTCTAACAAGTTTTTATGGTCTCAGCCAAATTTCTATTTTGGATCTCTATTTTATGATACACATGTCTAACTATACATAGGTTATTTCTACCTGGTTGAATTATTGGAACCACACCTAAAACCCAACCTACTATCTTTCCCTCTAAATCTGTTCTTAGACCTGGCTTTCCTAATTTTTCCATCATTCAAACTGAAAACATGGGTGACCTTCCTTTTTGATACTGGGAGCATATGCCATTACTTTTCCATTGATGCTGCTATACTTCAGGCTCTCACCACCCAATGCCTAAACCGCTGCAGGTGCCATAAAACTGGATCTTCCTACTGAGAGATGTGGAAAGGTCAGATGAGTTACTTAAATATAGAAACTGTATTCTGAGAGACATCTGAACTCATTCAAAATTAAACTCCTGATTTCTTCCACTCTTGCTCCCCTTGCCAACCTCTTAACTGTAGCTTTCTCTATCTCAGATGATGGCACCTCCAGCCTTTCAGCTGCTCAAGTCAAAAACCTTGGGATCATCTTTAAGTCCCTTCTTCTCTCACATCTCACCCTCGAAATCCTGTTGACTCCACTTTCAAGATATATTAATATCACTTCACACTTCCTCCACTATCTTGGAACAAGCCATCACTGTCTCTGACATGAATATTCCCAAAACCTTAGAACAGTTCTCCTCTGCCCCTCTCTGCAGAGACCTACTGTCAGAAACCTTAAAATGAACAACTGCAAAAAATAAATAAATAAAATTGCAATGTTTTCAATTCATTAAGAACAGAAGACGAAGGCCTTTAGATGATCAGCAAGGGTCCTACACGATCTGGACCCCCAACCCATCCCACCGCAGCTTCTCACCTCTTCCGCTAGTACTCTCCTTCAGGTCACTCTGCCAACTACCCTGCCACCCTGCACTTCCTCCATAAGGCACTGCAGTCTCTGTCTGTAGGGTTTTTCATCTAGTCGTGCCTCTGCTGGGTATTCTTCCCCTCACACAATCCCCTAGCTAACTCCCCCATTTCCTTCAAGTCTTAAATCTAAAAACCTTCACTGTGAAGCCTGCCTCAAACATGATGTTCAATGGTGAAATCCGTATCCTTTTCCCAGGACTCTCCAACCCCTCTAACCTGCTCTACTTTTTATTTCTCATAGCATGTTTCCATCTTTGTTCATATGAGATGACTAATATATTTTTTGTTTACTGTTTGTTTCTTCAACTAGAATGGAAGCTCTACTAACATATTCTTAGTACCTAGAACTGTGCCTAACATATAGCAGACACTCAGTAAATATTTTCCAAGTGAGTGAATTCTGACAGTAATAATCCAACAAGAAGGTAATTTTGATGATACAGGAAAGAGGAGAAAATTTCTGGTGCAACTTCCTTAAATAGTCAAGAAGGGAAAGGATTCACTGAACAAGTACGGGGCTGGCTGTAGTCAGGAGTACAGAGAATTTAGTGATGGAATTGGAGAGAAGATTGGGTAAAGGAGTCCAAATGCAGTTAGGGGTATAGAGGAAAGTAGGAGCTAGTAGAAAATTATCTGCTCAATGCTTCCATTTTTTCCCAATGAATCAGGATGTAAAGCCATCCTTAAAAATTAGGTTGGATGAGGATGCACTGGGGCTTTGAGAAAAGAGAAGATATGTAATAGCCTTCTAGAAGCAAACAAGACAGGTAAATAAATATCCATGACTGCTAAATGGCATTAAGGGCCCATGGAACTTAATGGGGCTTCCCAGGTGGCACTAGTGGTAGAGAACCCACCTGGCAATGCAGGAGATGTGGGTTCCATTTCTTGGTCAGGAAGATCTCTTGGAATTTAAAGTATCACCAGGGATCATATTTTTCCCCAGATATATTCAGCTGCACGGGTACAGATGGGGAACACAGAGGATCGGATTTAAGCAAAGCCATAATTTAACTAAGTAAGTTTGAGAATGCAGAAAAGTGAAACAGAATACAGGATGGAAGACAAGGGAGTGGTTGCAATTATCAACTAAGGAACTAAAAGGAGGGAAATGAGAACCTGGTGCTGCGTAAAATAATGAAAAGGTAGCAGAATCGACAGATCATAAAATCTATTATCTCAGTTAAATAATAACAATGTTAAATACTTCTGAAATATGAATGTTGAAATATCAATGTGCTAATTTTTGTCTGAAACACAAAAGTTTTAAAACACCAAAGATATCATACAATTTATAACAATAAAGAACTACACAATTTCACCCAACTTACTCTGCCTATAAAGTACAGACTCAGTTTGATTCTCTTTGCTCCTTCCTTTTCCCTTCTTTGTAAAATTTCTTTCATTCTTCCAGCCAATGATTTACTGTACTATCTTAGAGATGTTTAAGAATGTTCACTTAATGTTCCAGTTAGATGGATTAAATAAAAGTTGGGAATTGTGTGCACAACTCTTCCTCACAGCATCGACAACAGTGACAGCACATAAGGGTACACAGGAAATACCTGATGATTGAGTAACTGACTAACTGGCTTTTTTTTTTTAATTGGAGGCTAATTACAATATTGTATTGGTTTTGCCATACTTTGACATGAATCTGCCCGGGGTGTACATGTGTTCCCCATCTTGAACCCTGCTCCCACCTCCCTCCCCATCCCATCCCTCTGGTTCATCCCAGTGCACCAGGTCCAAGCATCCTGTATCATGCAGCGAACCTGGGCTGGCGATTCCTTTCACATATGATAATATACATGTTTCAATGCCATTCTCCCAAATCACCCCACCCTCGCCCTCTCCCACAGAGTCCAAAAGACTATTCTGTACATGTGAGTCTCTTTGCTGTCTTGTATATAGGGTTATCATTACCATCTTTCTAAATTCCATATATATGCATTAGTATACTGTATTGGTGTTTTTCTTTCTGGCTTACTTCACTCTGTATAATAGGCTCCAGTTTCATCCACGTCATTAGAACTGATTCAAATGTATTCTTTTTAATGGCTGAGTAATACTCCATTGTGTATATGTACCACAGCTTTCTTATCCATTCGTCTGCAGATGGACATCTAGGTTGCTTCCATATCCTGGATATTATAAAGAGTGCTGCGATGTACTAACAGGCTTTTAATGTAAAGAATGCAGAACAGACTCTTAAAGAGAGGGACAGTGCTGATGGAAAACTCAAGAGTGAACTAAGGAGTAGAGGGAGAGAGGAGCAACAGGAAAGGAAAGAAAGAACGTCCAGTCTAAGGGTTACCTATTCCGGTTTCTGTTACGTTTTCCTTTGCAGTGATGTCAAGGTAACTAAGATAATGGACCTGAAAATTAGAATGCCAGGTTCAAATCCAGGCTCGTCACCCACTATCAGCAGTGTTATCCTAGGCAAAGTACATTATTTCTCTCAGTCCCAAGGTCTTCTTATCTTTAAAAGCACTATGAGGAATTAAAACAAACTTTACAGGAAGCATATTTTCAACACCATACCTAAATGAAGTTTAAATGCTACAATCTAAAGAACTTTTTAAGGCTATATATGTAAAAGCTATTTAAAAGACTACATATGACATTCTAAGTGGTTATCAATTACTGAAATTTATGAAAAGGATAATAGAAGTGATTAAACACCATTCCCAAGTAGACTAGTAAAAAATAATTGCTTAGGAAACACTGAAACATTTGTATTTATGTATAGGATGGTTTTGGAAAAATATTAAGATAATAATATAATGATATAAATAGTTATACACAAGTTGTTTTGAATAAATATGCTAAGTATTTATGGACTCAACAATATATATGAAATGCCAATTATGGGCCAATTACTATACAAGATTCTGGGCATAGTAAGTAGAAAAATGAGTAAGAAACTCTACACGCTTACAGCACATACCAAACTCTATTTTTAATCATTCTGTATAATTATAAAGTAATATTTCACTAATAGTAAAAAGGGTTTATTCAGGTCTTCTTGAGACCTCTAGTTCAACAAAAATGTTACATGTAGTTATGGACTTGAAGAATAGAAATAAACCTATATGTTATAGGTCTCAGTATTAAATACTCTATAAATGAATCCAACTTCTAAATATTATCCATTAGACTGAAACTATAGAAGAAAGAAGTGGCTACCAAGAACCAGTCCACAATATTCAAGTGACAGGTCAACATCTGGAGAGGAGAATATTCTACCACACTTCAGGGTTTACTGCTGTGCATAAACAAATATAATTAAACAGCTGACTCCAAACTTAAAACACTTGAAACTTTAAATTACCATACTAAAACAAGTGAGCTGGTAAGTAGCAACACTTTGGGTTTTCTTATGTTAGCCATAATATGGAAACATGAACACACCATACAATTCTCTCTACAATGAAGAAAAACAAGCCATGAAAGTTTTCAGAATATAGTGCATGTCTGAAAACACTTTTAAAGAGGATTCTTAAAAGGGAGAGGGCTAATAAGTAAACTGGTTAATCAATACTTAGAAGAATATTTTCCTTTTAGTAAAGATTCTTAACTCAAGGTAGAACAATTCAGTTTTGTTTTGTTTTTTAAGGAAGAAATTTTGGATAGAGAGTATAAAAAGTTATTAACCAAATGATTATCTATGATTGCTGAACAATTTAATACAGAGAAATTTCAACAAAATGGCAGGTAACTAACTTTTATTACATCATAACCCATATTTTTTTTCAAAAAATTTTTATATGCATTAGTTACAGGCATACAGCAAAGTGATTCAGTTCGACCCATAAGTATCCATTCTTTTCCCATTTAGATTATTACAGAACATTGAGCCAAGTTCCCTGTGCTATACAGTAGGTCCTTATTGGTTTGTTGTTGCTCAGTTCCTAAGCTGTGTCCAACTCTTCGTGAACCCATGAACTGCAGCACACAAGGCTTCTCTGTCCTTCATTATCTCCTGGAGTTTGCTCAAACTCACGTCCATTGAGTCGGTGATGTTATCCAACCATCTCATCTCTTGTTGCCCCATCTCCTCTCAATCTTTCCCAGCATCAGGATCTATTCCTTATTGGTTACCTATTTTAAATTCACTGTATAGAAATGCAATAGATTTCTGAGTATTAATTTTGTATACTGAAACTTAATTAATTGATGAGCTCTAGTAAAATATATTGCTGGTAGCATCTTTAGGATATTCTATGTATAGTATCACGTTACATGCAAACAGTGACAGTTTTACTTCTTCTCTAATTTGGATTCCTTTAATATCTTTTTCTTCTCTTACTGCTGTGGCTAAAACTTCCAAAAATATGTTAATAAAAGCAGCGAGAGTGAACATCCTTGTCTTGTTCTTGATCACAGACAGAATGCTTTTAGCTTTTCACAGCTTAGTATGATGTGAGGTGTGGGTTTGTCATATATTGTCTTTATTATGTTGAGGTATGTTCCCTCTATGCCCACTTTCCAGAGTTTTTACCATAAATGGATGATTTTGTCAAAAGCTTTTCTGCATCTATTGAGATAATCATATGAATTTATTCTTCAGTTTATTGATGTAGTGTATTCGACTAATTGATTTGTGGATACTGAAATACCTTTGCATCCATGGGATAAATTCCATTTGATCATGATGTATGACCCTTTTAATGCACTGTTGGACTCAGATTGCTAGTATTTTGTTGAGGACTTCTGTGTCTATGTTCATCAATGATACTGGCCTGCAATTTGCTTTTTTTTTTGTTGTCTCTTTGTCTGGTTTTCATACCAACATGATGGTGGCCTCGTAGAATGAGTTTGAGAGTGTTCCTTCCTCTGCAATATTTTGGTAGTTTCAGAAAGATAAGTATTAACTCTTCTGATAGAGTTCGTCTGTGAGGCCATCTAGTTCTGCACTATGGTTGGGAATTTTCTAATCACACTTTCAATTTCCCTATTTATAACTGGTTTGTTTACATTTTTTATTTTTTCCTGGTTCAGTCTTAGGATATTGTACATTCTAAGAATTTGTCCATTTCTTCTAGGTTTTCCATTCTATTCGCATATAGTTGCTTACAGTAGTCTCTTATGATCCTTTGTCTTATATTTTTGTGGTGTCTGCTGTAACTTCTTCATTTTTAATTTTATTGATTTTAGCCCTCTCCCTTCTTTTTCTAAAGAGTCTGGCTAAGGCTTTATTAATTTTGCTTACCTGTTCAAAGAACCAGCTTGACCAAGTTAAACTATAAGCTGAACCTCAAATGTTCTATCTACTTTTAGAACCACTCTGAACCACAGGTTACCAAATTTATTCAAAGCTGTAATTATTCTGTAAACTTGAAAGCCAAATAAATAGAGGAACTACAATATCCCATATAAAAAATATACATACCAAAAAAAGTTTCTGGATATCACCTGTTCAGATTTTATTTCAAAAATTAGGTCTTATTTCAAGGGTTTTAACCGTTTAAATGCTAACTATATTCTTTTAAAAATAATTCTACTAACATATGGTGTGGAAAACAAAGGGGTAGTAATATATTCTATTTAATTATTACATCACAAAATTAAATAATGCTAACTGTGAGTTATAAAGACCATAAGAAGAGTTTATTTTTAAAGCCCCATATTATAATACTATTACAGATATTCTTTATAAGAGGGAAAAGAATATTTCTTTCTTTTATGTAAAGCTTTTACTGTCCAGGGAGCAGAAAGTCATAGCACCCAATTAAGACTCAACTCATCAACCTTAAGGAGATTTATTCATTCCACTAAGAGGAAAAGTCTTTTCCAGTGAGTCAACTCGTCACATGAGGTGGCTAAAGTATTGGGAGTTTCAGCTTTAGCATCAGTCCTTCCAATGAAAACCCAGGATTGATCTCCTCTAGAATGGACTGGTTGGATCTCCTTGCAGTCCAAGGGACTCTCAAGCGTCTTCTCCAGCACCACAGTTCAAAAGCATCAATTCTTCGGCAATCAGCTTTCTTCACAGTCCAACTCTCACATCCATACATGACCACTGGAAAAACCATAGCCTTGACTAGACAGACCTTGGTTGACAAAGTAATGTCTCTGCTTTTTAATATGCTATCTAGGTTGGTCATAACTTTCTTTCCAAGGAGTAAGCAAGCGTCTTTTAATTTCATGGCTGCAATCAGTATCCGCAGTGATTTTGGAGCCCAAAAAAATAAAGTCTGACACTGTTTCCACTGTTTTTCCATCTATTTCCCATGAAGTGATGGGACCAGATGCCATGATCTTTGTTTTCTGAATGTTGAGATTCAAGCCAACCTTTTCGCTCTCCTCTTTCCCTGGAAAAGACTCTGATGCTGGGAGGGATTGGGGGCGGGAGGAAAAGGGGATGACAAAGAATGAGATGGCTAGATGGCATCACTGACTCGATGGACATGAGTTTTGAGTGAACTCCAGGAGTTGGTGATGAACAGGGAGGCCTGGCGTGCTGTGATTCATGGGGTCGCAAAGAGTCGGACACGACTGAGCGACTGAACTGAACTGAACTGAAGAGGAAAACAGCTTAGGTGTGACAGGTACCATGGTAGACAGCAAGATCAGTAGAGGATATATATACTGAGATCACTATGTGCCAGGCACTATACTCATTAGAGGTTCCTAAATGTTAATTTCACCTGAAGGCCAAACCTAAGAGCTATTAATATCCTCCTCATTATAAATGAGCAGACTGAGATTGAAACTAGCTAAATAACTTGCTCACAAACACACAGCTTGTTTAGCTTGTTTTAAGTACCTGTATAAGGCTTTACCCCCAGGTCTGTCTGAAACCACATTCCATTCTTATCTGGAAAGAATATACTGTTAGGAAAACTGCCTGTAAAAAGGTTAGTAATCATCTGTAGAAGGAAGGCCTGGCTGTCCCCTCCTCTGTGCCTTCCCCATACCTTGCTATGCTTGCTTGTTCTCCCTTGTGTGACATCTCTTCTCCTAAAAAGAAAACCAGGATAATTTTCACTGGTAACAATGTCTGGAGAGGGAGGTAGGCCCCAATGTGTCTGCTCATGGCTCTCAGCACACCATGGGGATGAGATGGTCAGGGATGAGAACTACTCTCAATAGGATACTGGTCCTGGCATTTTTTGTTTCTCCAAGCAGGCATGTAGGGGAAAGGTGGATTCAGATGAAAAGCAGAAGGGAAAGAACATAGTCAGGAGGGCAGCAGAGCCTCCAGATCTTTTCACTGCTGGATTTTACATACTACAATACCAATAAAGCTAGCTATAATAAAATTTTTCAACTACTTATGATAAAAAAGTGATTCCCAATCTTGCACTGGTCCAACTGCATGGTTCTAGCTGTTTGGGTCTGAATCATTTACCTGTCACTCAGAATCAACAAACCCTCTCCACATAAGGAAACAGAAAAGGGAAGAAAAAAAAAAAGAAGTTCTCACATTTTATTTTATACAAAATTCTATAAAGGGCAGGAATAAGACTAGGTTACTAACATTATATTCCACTCTATAAGAGGTTTTCACTTTATGATACATATATCAAATCCTGACATTTTCATTATCATAAACTTCACTGGTTGTAACATGGAATACTACTTAAATTGTATTTGAAATCACAACATGTTACGGTGAACCTCTCCTAATTCATTGTTCTTTAATGAATATGGTCACCACAGACACCACCATTTACCAATAATACATTTTAGAGCCAATATTTTCCCCATCAACATATTTCAATTTTGTTGGTCCACCATATCCCGCTTCTAATTAAACAAACACACACTTCAAGAGTCTTCTAGAACAACTGTTCTCTGAACACCCTCTGCATACTTGAAATTTCAGGTAAAAACACATTGTGGTCATTGTGGGACAATGATTAAGATAATGAAAATAACAACAGGCATTTCCTAAAAGAGTTGTAATAGTCATGCAAACATCTAATGTACCATTAGGCAAGCTAGGTATTTTTTGGTTCTGTTGTTTGTTAGGCATACAATAGTCATGAGAGTTCAATAAGCTATTTTCTCTACTTATCTGTATCTCTGAAAATGTTTATGATAAAAAGTCAAAAATAGAAACTCGTTCCAAAATAATATTAGATTCTTTTCACAAGGTATGTATCAAAATGTCCAAGGAAATTATTTTTTTAATAAAATGTGCATTTTAATATATAAAACAAAGATCCTTCTAGTAAATGAAACTCACTGAACATAAATTAAACTTCAAAATATTTCACTTGAGCATTGAAGTTTAAGTGAAGTGAAAGTCACTCAGTCATGTCCGACTCTCTGCAAGCCCATGGACTGTAGCCCACCAGGTTCCTCTGTTCACGGAATTCTCCAGGCCAGAATACTGGAGTGGGTAGCCATTCCCTTCTCCAGGAGATCTTCCCAACCCAGAAAGTGAACCCAGGTCTCCCACACTGCAGGCAGATTCTTAACTATTTGAGCCACCAGGGAAAGGTATCACTATTAGAAAAATCAATTTATATTGTATTAACTCTAATTTACAACTTAAATAGCTCAAGCTTCCATGTATCAATGTGACCATTTCTACTCATTTTCATAGGTGCTTATCAATGCATACCAGGGTGAACAAATAATAAATATACATACAGAGCAAGATGCACATGTACTAAATGCTCCTTTCCCTCCCTTTAAAAACCATTATTTACAAAAATGGCCTTTGTTACACATTTCTTAGCCATTCACCTAAGCTGTGGTTTCTACTGGTCTTCTGAAATCTCTCCTCATCAGATATATTTTTGTTTTTCTCATTTTCATTTCTTTGCTGCATCTGATGCACTTGGCTCCCTACCAATGAGGCACTCCCCCAGGGTCCTGTGACAGACTTGCCTGACTTTACCTGCAACTCTGACCATTCATTAATCTTCTTTCTTAGGGCCTCTTCCTTAGAACTAAGCTGCTCCCTTATGCTGAGAACTTTGTGCTACACTTTTCTTTTATCCTTAGTAAATTTAGACATGCATTAAACAAATAATTATTGTGTGCTTACAATATGCCTGACAACAACCCAGGCACTGAAGATAGAGCAGTGAACAAAACAAAGTCCCTATTTTTCATAAAGTTTATGTTTTACTGAGAAGATAAGCAATCAAACAATAAACATGAAAATCAATTAGTTTATAACATAATAGGTGCTAATCAGTATTGTGAAGAAAAACTACCTAGGGCAACAAGTTAGAAAAAAAGGGAAAGTAGTACTATTTTAGAAAGACTAGTTAGAAAGGGTATCTCTTAGTGAAATGGACAACCAATGCAATGCAGATATCTGTGGGAAGAGTGATCTGGGCTGAAGGAACAGTAAGAACAAAGACCCACAGCTGGAGAGAGTTCAGACATGTCAGAAACTGCAAGTGCAGTGTGACTAAAGTAGTATGTTAGGAGAGGAGATCTAAAAGGCGTTCAGTGACCTGGTAAGGACTTTGGATGTCACTCTGGGTAGTCTCTCACATTACTCTGCCAAAATTAAGACGTGACGTTCAATGACAAGCCTGCACCTCTAGTATCAATCTTTCCATCAAGCTCCATTGCTTTATGGCAAAACTGGCAGCTCTTTTGAGGACCTATTATTTCTTCATTCTCAACATATCTAAATGGGTGTTTTTTCCCTAATCTTCCAAACTGAAAATTAGTGCATCAACACAATGTTTCTATTCATTTTAATACTATATAATCTTCCTAATCATCCAAGAAACACATCCTCCGTCATCTTTGATCGTCTTTCAACCCATGGCTAAGCCTACAACACTTACTGTAACAGTTCTTTGTAATGTCTTTTGAACCATCCCTTCTTTTCACTGCTACATCCAACCAGAGAATTTACCAAAATCTGGACCCCTAATATGGTTTCCCAGATGCTCTCCCTTTCTCCAGCCTTCTCTCCTGTCAAGTTGTCCTACATACTATCAGTCTGATTAGACTTACTCAAGCTTTTATTTAAAAAGCTTCAACCACAACCACAAACAAGTCTCTGGGTCTTTGCAGCAGTAAAGTCACTCAGTCACTCGTGTCCAACTCTCTGCAATCCCATGGACTACAGCCTGCCAGGCTTCTCCATCCACGGGATTCTCCAGGCAAGAATACTGCAGTAGGTTGCCATTTCCTTCTTTAGGGGATCTTTCCAACCCAGGTATCAAACCTGGGTCTCATGCATTGTAGGCAGTTGCTTTACCGTCTAAGCCACCAGGGAAGTCCTTGGAGCAGTATAATAATACTTAATTCATAATCTTGTTTAATTGGTAAGCCAAAGGAACAGCATATGTTGGAAGAATCAGCTCATTCATCTCTAGCAGAATTGAAAAAAAATTCATCTTTGCCAATTTAAGTCAACAGGAAAACTGTTTTCCATTATATATTTCTCCAAAATTCATTCTTTTTCAATAATTAACTACTAAGTCTTTATTTTAGCATGTTATTAGCAGCTTAACCACAAGATTAAGATATTACATGTATGATTTCTCACTTAATTCTCCCAATAAAGTTCTAAAGTATTTTCATCATTTCCATTTCACAAAGAAGAAAATGAAGGTTGTCTGATTTTTAAGTCACTTGTTCAAAATTATCAAGTCATTAAGGCTGTAAAACTGAGTCTCTAAATCCAGATTTTCTAGCTCTAAATTCTGGGACCTTTCTGTATGTCACAAACTGCTTTAGGAATATTAGCTTCTTACAAGAGAGGAAGAAATGCTTTACTTTTTATTTATAACAAGATGTATTTATATTTTATTTTCAAGTTTTCTGCAATACTAATGTGCCAGAAACAGGTGACATGCAAAATACTGAAATAGGATCCCCCAGAGAAAACTGACCAAACTTTCATTGGAAAAAATGTCTTTCTGTCAATATTAGATTGCTGATACAAAGCTGAAATACTTATTGGCCCAAATGTTAAAACCAACACAAATTAAGATGTAATGAGAGTTGCTGGAATCGGAACTTGTTCAGGTTTGTCAATGTAAGTCAATCTCGTTGATTCCTTAATGATAAGATAATCTATTTGTTAGAGTACAGAGCCATTAGAAGGAAAACAACAGAAATATAAGTTCCTAAAGGCACAGAAATCCCAAAGAATTTAGGAGGTAACAGCAGAACTGTAAATAATATAGTTTAACAAAAATATTTTAACAAAATGTCCTATTTCCATAGCACAACCGCAAAGCTCAAAGGAAACAATTCATATGAAATAATGCTATGAAGAAAATATTATATATTTTAATTTCTTTCTAAGAATATCCTATAGAGAAAGAAACTTTATCAGTGTGCTTTTGGAAGCAATAACTGTTGCTGGATGGATGATTCAATTAGCATGAACTATTCTGGCATGTTTCAAAAGCATTGCCATTTTAAAACATTAAAAATGTCTAAAAATGCAACCATAGTAATAGTGCACGGGTTGGGGGTGAGGGAGAAAGACAATGACAAATTGGTCCAAAAGGACACTGAGACTTCATAGCTGGAAGACCATTGTGCTGACAATTAGTAACAGGAAGCAGAGCACAAAACAAATGAATGAAAAAAGCTGAACTTGCAATGAAAGACCTTATTATAGTGCAGAAACATTATTGTAATAAAGGGGCAATGTACTCTCCTCCATAAAACTTTCAAACAGGCACCCTTGCCTCTTTTTTTCATTCTCTGCATTTCATTTTTTCATTAGCATCTGCTTGATTATGTATTATTTCCAACCCGAAAGAATGCTTCTCTATCCTTCCTAAATTCCAAGGCTTAAAGGTCCTTCCCCTCACTGTGGCCTTGAGCCTCATTTAACTTTACTCAAAACATAACAAAGGTTTAAAATAACATAAAGATAGAGGGGAAAAAACAGAAAGGCAGTGATTCATTATATAGCTGCAGCAAGATAAAATGTGTCCAAGCCTAACTTGTTAAAAATGCAATGATCATATAATTCATACTAATATCCAAATGATTCTGTCTCTAAAACTCCTATGACTTCTTTGATAGAAGAGAACGGCTGAAATCTTCACTTACTAGAGTAAATTCTCTGCATTTAGCTTCAGTTTCCTTAAATGGGAACATCAAAAAGCTCTGAAACATATTTTCATATACTAGTTGAGAATGATAAGACTTGATCCATGACACTGACATATAATCTAGAGACAAAGAAAGCCCGTATCTTCTGTCTATGCTTCCTATGCTAGAAAACGTTTTAGCTTAAGACCCTACAGCAGCCACAGATGTTTTAGTTAAGCAGTGATGTGTAAAAAGCACCGGCCTTGACACCTGAAAGCTGTGGGTTTAGATTTAAGTCCCAGTTCACCAAATGCATGACCATGGGCAATTTCTATGGGCCAAGTTTCCCTATAAAACAGAGACATTATGTATCCTGCAAAAATATCAGCGTGACTAATAATACAAATATAAAATGCATAGCACACAGATGCTCAACAAGTGGTAAATTGTTATTTGCATTAATTCTCAAAAGACTGAATGTTCCAAGAAATTATTATCTGTGGCTCATAGGCAAATCATTGACTTCTAGAAGACTCTGGAAATTCTTCATGCCCACTCCTTCATATCACAGATAATAAAACACCAGGGATGGTGAAGTGACTGGCCCAATATTACATAACAAATTTCTATCAAATAATCAGCCACCTGACTACCATCTCCATGCTTGTCCCTCTGCTAAAGCATAAGTAAGTATCAAGGTTACACACAATATACCTCTCAAAAACAAGAGTCTGCTACCAACCTACTGTTAATAATACTTGACATACCATGAAATTAAAAGACGCTTACTCCTTGAAGGAAAGTTATGACCAACCTAGATAGCATATTAAAAAGTAGATATTACTTTGCCAACAAAGGTCCATCTAGTCAAGGCTATGGCTTTTCCAGTGGTCATGTATGGATGTGAGAGTTGGACTGTGAAGAAAGCTCAATGCCAAAGAATTAATGTTTTTGAACTGTGGCACTGGAGAAGACTCTTGAGAGTCCCTTGGACTGCAAGGAGATCCAACCAGTCCATCCTAAAGGAGATCAGTCCTGGGTGTTCATTGGAAGGACTGATGCTGAGGCTGAAACTCCAATACTTAGGCCACCTCATGCAAAGAGTTGACCCACTGGAAAAGACCCTGATGCTCAGAGGGATTGGGGGCAGGAGGAGAAGGGGACGATAGAGGATGAGATGGCTGGATGGCAACACTGACTCGATGACATGAGTTTGAGTGAACTCCGGGAGTTGGTGATGGACAGGGAGGCCTGGTGTTCTGTGTTTCATGGGGTTGCAAAGAGTTGGATACGAATGAGTGACTGAACTGAACCACAAAGTTTCTGTGGTGCTGAATAAGCATTACTTGAAGAAGAGCTATCTCTGAACTCCATTTATGATTAAATACACTCAATCCAGGTGTGAGAAATGCATGCTTGTTCAGTTGCCTCAGATGTGTCCAAATCTTGGCAAGCCTATGGACTGTGACCCGCCAGGCTCCTCTGCCCATGGGAATTTCCAGGCAACAATACTGGAGTGGTTATAGCCATTTCCTTCTCCAGGGATCTTCCTGACCCAAGGATTGAACCCATGCTGCAGGCGGATTCTTTACTGCTGAACCACTGTGGAAGCCTCAGATGTTAGACAGTCCAGTCCAAATCATTGTTAGTCTTCCCAAGTACTTGCTTTGAGAGTCTAGGAAAATTTCTTAATCTCCCTAAGGCCCCAGCTTTACTAGTTTTCTTTTTGAAAGGTAATATTTATCTCATGTTTTTCTTGTCATGTTGCTGTAAATAAGGCACCTTATACATAGGAGCTTAAACAATGTTAGTTCTCTTCCTTTTACTTCCTTAAGTCTTTATTTAAATTTCACACGTATTAATTATAAGTAGGGAAGTAGATTCTTTACCAGTGAGCCACCTAGGAAGCCCAATTATAAGTATGATGGGATTAAATGAGCAAGTAACGGGCATATAATCATTTTTTAAATTATAATTTTGGGGGATTTTTTTTTTTTTGGCTGCAGTGCATGGCCAGTGGGATCTTAGTTCCCTTATTAGGGATTTAACTTGAGCCCTCAGCAGTGAAACAGCAGAGTCCTACCCACTGGACTGCCAGGGTATTCCCTAATTTAAAATTTTATAAAGTAATTACAAATAAGCCTCTACTTCCTAGAAAAGAAACTAAGTTAAAAAATAAATATTAAACATGTAAATCAGGTAGGTTTTGTCTATATTTAACTTAACCAAAAACAATCTATAGATTTAATTAGGCCATAAATGAGTATACACAGAAAAGGGTATAAAAAGGATTATTGTCACTCTTCAGATATGGAACAGTATCACAGAAGAAAACTCTAGGATCAGTAATAAGAGAAAATAGTACAAGGATGCTCAGCACCAAAGGCTACCTGAGTGTTATACACTGAGCAAAACCATAGTTGAAAAACTGAAGTATACTGACCTAATAGTAATTAATTTAATATTAAAAGTTATGCAAAACCCCATCATACCTGCTTATCATACACAGGCTGCAGGCGGTGGTCCTCCTACCCCACACCCACTATTCACTCCGCACTCACACCACCTCGGCTCTCTTATATAAAATAAATCGGTTAAAAAACAGTGAACAGATGATGTGCCCCTTTCCAAGCTAAAAGCTACAGTTCAAAATATTTTTAGCTAAAGAAAAAATATTAACTTTAAGATGGTATTTTAAAATAGAATTATTTATTTGCATCAGTAAAATTATTTTATATTCTACTAGGAGAGAAGATGAATACCAATGTGACAACAGAAACTTCATGTAAAAGCCAAGTCAGCAAATAGGGGACATAATGCCTAACTCTGACACTGAGAAATCATACAAAGTATCTGGCACGATTATGGCAGTCTGCTAAACAATTCAAGTGCCCAATTCATTCCTATCACTTATGTTTCTTTCTCCTTTGATATCTTTCAGTCTATACAGGGACAAAGAAATAACATACCATCTGGAGGTTTCATCCATATTCTGAGGATTTCATACCCATTTAAATTAACAATAGATTCAACCAGTGTCTCAGAAATAATTTTTTCAAATTATAGTGATCTGTTACCTGGGATATATGTCATCTTTTGAAATCTTACTATTTTTCCAAACAATCTCAATTTCCAACGAAGCTTTTCTTGATGATCTACTCCTCAATGATACCTCCTTTTCCTAAAACTCTTACTGAATATATTAATTATAAACCTACTTCAGAACTGAACCATCAAAATACCAATCTCAAAATACTAATTCCAAGGGTTTGTGGCATATTTTGCTAGCAGATTATAAATTCTTCAAATCCACAGGCTGTATCTGTGGATTAATGAAAGGAACGCAGACTTCAAGGTTAGCATTCTGTTAGACATGGGCTGAAATTCTGGCTCTGCCATTTGCCAGTTTAGTCACATAATCTCTCAGTCTCTTTAAAATGGAGAACAAAATACTTACCTCAGAATGTTGTTGTGAAGATTAAATGAGATAACATATGTGAAAGGGCCTGGCACATAGTAAGGCTCAAAGAAAAGTTGGTTTCCTTCCTTATTTCCTTCTCTTTTCCCTCAGTACCTGGTACAATGTTGAGAACACAATAAACCCTCAATAAAAACTTTCTAAATATTCATTTGAACTTAGATTTCCTACAAATATGTTTAAATATTAAGTGATAACTTCTATGTATCCGAATTGTGTTACTTTAAATCATATGCAAATAAAGTAGGAAATCTCAAAACAGAACAAGTGTGTGAGGCTGCTACTTAAGATGATGAGTAAAGGAAGTAAAGAAAGGAGTCAGAGGAAATAATACTTAAGAACAATTCAGTGAAAATTATTGCACGCATAATATTTTTCACACCAGTATCTCTGGATAAGCAAGAGTTGACTGCTGACCTAAGAGGAAGCTGAGTGAGAGAGGGAAGGAGGAAGAGAGCAAGGCAGAGAGAAAGAGGAAGAAGAGAAGGGAGGAAGGGGGAAAGAAAAGGATGAAGGAAGGGAGGAAGGAAGCTTGGTTCTGCTGGGACCTCTTTTATGTCCTCACATTAATACAGGCTATTGAAGCGGACCACTCCTTGCCTACCTTCCATTAAAAACAACTCCCACTGCATACTCCATCTTACAAGAAAGTAATTATCTAATGGAAGAACCAAATTAACATGAAATTTTCCCCAGTGCATAGTAACCAAAGGATCCTCTTAGAACAGTCAGAAAGACACTTGGGGATGTTATTATCTTTATTAAAAAAACAAAACACTTCAGACTAAACCTTCTAATTAAAGAATTTGGTCTGCACCCAGGTCCTCTGAGGTCAGCCCAGTGGTGCTGCCTTTTCAGCTGCAGTGATGTTCTTCTTCATTTTCCAGGAGGAGGCCATGTGCATGGTTGAGGGGTCTACCACATGTTATTTAGTTATAAGAAAGACCAGTCTCTACAGACAAAGTCTTTGGCATTAAATACAATTGAGATTTTTCCCCCAAAGAAAACAAGAGGAGCCATTCTCAATTTCAATCTTGTTGTAGATGTGTATGTTCAGTTGCTAAGTCATGTTCAACTCTTTGAGACCCCATGGACTGCAGCGTGCCAGGCTTCCCTGTCCTTCACTATCTCCTGGAGTGTGCTCAGATTCATGTCCATTGAGTCAGTGATGCTAGTTATACATAGGGTCTATTTAACAGTTTCATTGTCTTTGAAGAAAGCCCAATAGAGTAGTTTCCACCTTATTCCAATACCATTTAACTGGAAAGCAGGGGATGGCTGCCATTTAACTCCATTAAGCAAATCACTGCAGATGGTGATTGTAGCCATGAAATTAAAAGACACTTACTCCTTCAAAGGAAAGTTATGACCAACCTAGATAGCATATTAAAAAGCAGAGACGTTACTTTGCCAACAAAGGTCCGTCTAGTCAAGGCTATGGTTTTTCCAGTGGTCATGTATGGATGTGAGAGTTGGACTGTGAAGAAAGCTGATCTCCGAAGAATTGATGCTTTTGAACTGTGGTGTTGGAGAAGACTCTTGAGAGTCCCTTGGACTGCAAGGAGATCCAACCAGTCCCTCCTAAAGGAGATCAGTCCTGGGTGTTCATTGGAAGGACTGATGCTGAAGCTGAAACTCCAATACTTTGGCCACCTCATGTGAAGACTTGACTCATTAGAAAAGACCCTGATGCTGGGAGGGATTGAGGGCAGGAGGAAAAGGGGATGACAGAGGATGAGATGGCTGGATGGCATCACCGACTCAATGGACATGGGTTTGGGTAAACTCCTGGAGTTGGTGATGGACAGGGTGGCCTGGAGTGCTGCGATTCATGGGGTCACAAAGAGTCGGACACGACTGAGCGACTGAACTGAACTGAAGCAAATATTACTGAGCATATTCTATTTTACACTATTACTTTTATTTGTATTTTAGCATTTATAATTTACAAAGTCTTTCACAGGTATCATCTCATTTAACCCCCACCCTAATCCTGAACAGCAGATAACCTCATGTTTAAAGCTAAGAAAAATGAAGATCAGGAGACTTTTGTGATTTGTCCAAGATCACAGAGCTAGTAAAGAAGAGCAGAACCAAAACTTAGGTCTTCTGATTCCAAGTCCTGTGATTTTCTAATATATCAGATCTTATAATAAACACTGGAGGAAATTTTTTAAGTGATTATGCACAGTGATTATGCTCTGGAAGGTTATCATTTTCCTCGATTCTACATAAGACCCCATACTAAGTTATATTCTGATGAATGAAACTGAGAAGGTAAAGACTACAACTAAATAGATTAGCTCTCAAAGTGAACTCGCTCAGTTGTGTCCGACTTTTTGTGACCACTACCAGGTTCCTCCATCCATGGGATTCTCCAGGCAAAAATACTGGAGTGGGTTGCCATTTCCTTCTCCAGGGGATCTTCCTGACCCAGGGATCGAACCTGGGTCTCCCACATTGCAGGCGGACACTTTACCCTCTGAGCCACCAGAGAAGCCCCAGATTAGCTCTAGAGTAAATCAGAAAAGAGGAGTGAGAAATCATGAGAGCTGCTACCAGGAAAAATACATGCTCTTAGCAAAATATGAACAGTTCACCTGCAGCATTATAATGAAGGAAGTAGTAAAATCATGAGATTATTTAACAGGAAGCTCAAATGATACACACAAAAATTTACATTTATAAAGGACATATAACTGATGAAATATTTCAGTGATACAGACAGTTCTCATATGTAGGAGCTGGATTTGACATTCTTAACTGCCATAGTGATTAAAATGGGAGTTACACATTTTTCTTTTGTGCACATTTGTTGTACAATGTCGAAAAAAGAACGAAACAGTAGAAATTCTGCGGAAAATTTTTTTAAATCAGATTGAAGTGTGGTTTCAATGAAGAGAAGGAAACATGTGACTAAATATGGCATTATTCTTCTTCAAAATTTTCTAAAAACTATCTCCTTTTAAAGTGATTTTTTAAAAAGGTTCTCGACATTCCCAATTCTAAACTTGGTTTATGGGTTAAAGTTTGTAAATATATGAATACAGTATCATCCATAAAAATGAAGGATAGGAAGAAATTTCGATTAAATTTACAGTAATTCATTTAATTTTTAAGTAACGCATACCAGGTTTCCCTGGTAGCTCAGCTGGTAAAGAATCTGTCTGCAATGCAGGAGACCCTGGTTCAATTCCTGGATCAGGAAGATCTGCTGTAGAAGGGATAGGCTACACACTCCAGCATTCTTGGGCTTCCCTGGTGGCTCAGACGGTAAAGAATCCACCTGCAATACAGGAGACCTAGATTCGATCCCTGGGTTGGGAAGATCCCTGGAGAAGGAAATGGATACCAACTCCAGTATTCTTGTCTGGAGAATTCCATGGACTACAGTCCATGGGGTCCCAAAGAGCTGGACACAACTGAGCGGCTTTCACTTTCTTTCAAGGCATTCCTCATAGTGAGATAGATAATCCAAGTACCAGATATAACTTTCTATTTTCCTAAAAATCTGAACACAATTAGAGAAAACAAGTCTTCCAATGATCAAATACATAAAACAGTCTAAAAATCACTCAAAACAAAAGCAGAATTAGGAATTTCACATCCAGTTGAACTTAATAAAATCTACTAATCTGTGTCCAAAAAACGTATGGAACATTGAGGAGTAACAGAAGAAAGAAAGGAATACTTATATATACATGTATAAACATAAATAAGAAAAAAATTCATCTTCCTCTTGTGAAAATGGAGAAAAGTTAAGATTTTCCTGAGCAAAATGTCATTTGCTAAGGAAGATTCTTTTTGAAGATCCTATGTATTGCTTCCAAATACCCCAGAGAATACTTGAAGGCAAGAGATAATTATTAAGGTACGATCATAATCATCCAACTGAACTAGGAAGACAGCAGTAAGACTGAAAAGTAGGGACAACATGACAGTACCTTGCTGACTGGCTGACTTATGGTAGGAAAAGGAAGAGAACTACAACCATATAGCTTCTTTTTAAATCAAATATTTATTTGGATACCTAATGCTCAAAAGCCTCCAATGGTTTCCAATGGGTTTCCATTAAAAAAGTCAAACTGGTATTCAAGATCTTTCACAGTCTGATTATAGTTTATCCAACCTTAAGAGTTTTTTCCTTCAACAAAAGTTTTCTATCCATCTAGCATATTGTTTACACTAGTTACAAACAAGCTACTCTTTAATTCCAGACTTCATTTCTGCTTATGCTGTTAACCTATACTGAGAAAGTGTTCTTCCTTCCAAAAACCTAAATATCACCTGTCCTTCTAGGCTCAAGTTAACCTTGCCTTATGCATAAATTCTTTTCTAGTCATCCTACCTTACTTTTATTTATTCTCTCAACTTCTACAGCATTAATTTTCTGATCTCCCATAATCCTCATGTATTTATATATTATAGAGTTAGAGTTGCTTTCTACAGACTATTTTTTATCACATATAAAACAAGAATCAAGTCATAAGCTATTTCTTGATCCCCATGAACAAACACAATGAAAGCATTAGGAGGAATCAATTGATTTTTCTACACATTTATTTAAAATCTCAGAATCTAATATTATTCAGAGGTAAAAATGGTTTTTGGTAGGTTTAAGTCCCGTAACTCCCTTACTTTCTTTCAAATTGAAGAAGAATAGGTTAGTGAGTAAACAGGTCACTGCACTTCTAAAAATGGCCTAAGAAACGCTTTTAAAAGAGACAGAAGAAAGGTTTCAGAGAGGAAAGGGATATGGTCAGAGCAGGCCAGTATCTGCATCACAGAATAAGGCAGAATTCTAGTAAGTGCTCCTGGGAACATAGGCTGCACTTTTCCTTTCCCACCACGGTGAAAGCAAGGACTAGGTCAAAAGTATGATCAGTCTCAAGACATGGGCAATGTTCAAGTTCTCCATTGACCAATTGCATCCACTTTTGAGTTGAGCTAATAACTGTCAACATGTCAGGAATCATGACTACTACCTGGGTAGACAAGCTATTGTGCTCAATGTATCTTTGAAAAGAGCTTTGCAACAAGTCTTGTATGTATCCTATATTATTTTTCAGTCAAAATGCAATGCTTCCTATGCAAAGATAAACTTCAATCTATAATTAGTAATTTGCTGCTGTTTTTCAGCTGCTAAGTAGTGTCTGACTCTTTGCGACTCCATGGACTACAGGCTTCCCTGTCCTCCACTATCTCCTGGAGTTTGTTCAGACTCAGGTCCACTGAGTCAGTGATGCTATGTAACCATCTCATCCTCTGCTGTCCCTTCTCCTTTTGCTTTCAATTCTTCCCAGAATCAGGGTCTTTTCCAATGAGTCAGCTCATCGCATCAGATGGTGAAAGTATTGGAACATCAGCTTCAGCAACCGTCCTAATACTGAGGGTTGATTTCTTTTAGGATTGACTGGTTTGATCTCCTTGCTGTCCAAGGACTCTGAGAGTCTTCTCCAACACCACAGTTTGAAAGCATCAATTCTTTGGCACTCAGCCTTCTTTATGGTCCAGCTCTCACATCTGTACATGACTACTGGAAAAATAGTTTTGACTATATGGACCTTTGTCAGCAAAGTGATGCCTCTACTTTTGAATATGCTGTCTAGGTTTATCATAGCTTTCCTTCCAAGGAGCAAGTGTTTTTCGATTTCATGGCTGCAGTCACTGTATGCAACGACTTGATTCTTGGAGCCCCCCAAAATAAAATGTTACTGCTTCCACTTTTTCCCCTTCTGTTTGCCACGAAGTGATGGGACCAGGTACTATGATCGTTCTGTTTTGAATGCTGACAGTAATTTACCTAACCATATTTCTGATCGGAGATACAATTTTCTTGGAAAAACTATTATTTTACTTATATTTCTATAGTATTATATTTAGAAGGCAATTTCCAATACAGTTCATATTTGACCCATCCAAAAAAGGATAAAGGTCAAATACTGTTATCCACATTTTATAGGCGTTGGAGAACTTACATTATGCATGCCAAAGGATATCGAGCAATTTGGGAGTTGGAATTCTGACCCAAAATCAGATCTCAAGCTCTAGATAGGGAAAATGTCACGGAGTGGAGGTGGGGAATGGAGGAGGGGTTGTGCCAGGGAGGCCTGGAGTGCTGCAGTCCATGAGGCTGCAACGAGTCGGACATGACTGAGCGACTGAGCTGAACTGGGGAAGCACGGAGAGGGAGATAACACTTAAGTGACAGCAGAGAAATATGAATTTTAATCTTGATACTTAACTACCTGGAAAAGGAAATGGCAACCCACTCCAGTATTCTTGCCTGGAGAATTCCATGGACAGAGCCTGGCCAGCTACAGTCCACGGGGTCACAAAGAGTCGGACACAACTGAGCGACTGACACACACTTAACTACCACTACCTAGTAAAGCAACCTTAAAAAGATCACTGACTTTACTAGAAAGCCCAGAGATAAATCCACACACCTATGGACACCTCATCTTCGACAAAGGAGGCAAGAATACACAATGGAGAACAGACAATCTCTTTAATAAGTGGTGCTGGGAAAACTGGTCAACCACTTGTAAAATAATGAAACTAGAACACTTTCTAATACGATACACAAAAATAAACTCAAAATGGATTAAAGATCTAAACGTAAGACCAGAAACTATAAAACTCCTAGAGGAAAACATAGGCAAAACTGTCTGGCATATATCACAACAGGATCTTCTATGACCCACCTCCCAAGAGTAATGGAAATAAAGCAAAAATAAACAAATGGGACCTAATTAAACTTAAAAGCTTTTGCACAACGAAGGAAAATATAAGCAAGGTGAAAAGACAGCCTTCAAAATGGGAGAAAATAACAGCAAATAAAGCAACTGACACAGAATTAATCTCAAAAATATACAAGCAGCTCCTGCATCTCAATTCCAGAAAAATAAATGACCTAATCAAAAAATAGGCCAAAGAAGACATACAGGTGGCTAACAAACACATGAAAAGATGCTCAGCATCACTCATTATCAGAGAAATGCAAATCAAAACCACAATGAGGTACCATCTCACGCCAGTCAGAATGGCTGCTATCCAAAAGTCTACAAACAATAAATGCTGGAGAGGGTAAGGAGGAAAAGGAACCCTCTTACACTGTTGGTGGGAATGCAAACTAGTACAGCCACTATGGAGAACAGTGTGGAGATTCCTCAAAAAACTGGAAACAGAACTGCCATACGACCCAGCAATCCCACTGCTGGGCATACACACCAAGGAAACCAGAACTGAAAGAGACACGTGTACCCCAATGTTCATCCCAGCACTGTTTACAATAGCCAAGACATGGAAGCAACCTAGATATCCATTGGCAGATGAACGGATAAGAAAGCTGTGGTACATATACAGAATGGAATATTACTTAGCCATTAAAAAGAATGCATTTGAATCCATTCTAATGAGGTGGATGAAATTGGAGCCTATTATACAGAGTGAAGTAAGTCAGAAAGAAAAACACCAATACAGTATACTAACGCATATATATGGAATTTAGAAAGATGATAACAATGACCCTATATGCGAGACAGCAAAAGAGACACAGATGTGTAGAACAGTTTTTTGGACTCTGTGGGAGAAGACGAGGGTGGGATGATTTGGGAGCATAGCGTTGAAACATGTATATTATCATATGTGAAGCAGATCGCCAGTCCAAGTTCAATGCATGAGACAGGGTGCTCAGGGCTGGTACACTGAGATGAACCAGAGGGATGGGATGGGGAGGGACGTGGATGGGGAACACATGTGCACCCATGGTTGATTCGTATCGATGTTTGGCAAAAACCACTACAATATTGTAAAGTAATTAGCCTCCAATTAAAATAAATAAATAAATTTTTAAAAATCACTGAATTTTCAAAAGCTTCATTTTTCTCATCTCAAAAGGAAAATTCTGGATGTTTTCAGAAATGCATTCAAAATCCATTATTAGTGCCTAAGATGTAGGCACTAAGATATATGAGATATAAAGATCTAGGCTCTCTCCCCTAAAATAACTCACAGTTACTGGATGAGACACACACATGAATAAGACAGCCAAGAAACATGATTAACAACAAAAGATAACAGCTTTGTGAAAAACAAAGAGGAAGAATTTAGCAAGGAATGAGGCTGGGGATTTAAATCTGAATTGTCTTAAAGGACGAAAAAAAAAAATTATTCCAGCAAATAGAAAACAGAAGGAACAGCATAAAGGCTCAGAGTAGAAATGCTACATAGTTTATACCTGAAATTACAAACAGTTCAGTACTGCCAAAGTGTAAATGGACTGCAGAAGACATGAGGAAAGAGCTGAAAGCAGAGGCCAGGCTGAGATCTTTGCGTGATATATTAAGGAATCTGGACTTTTATCCAGCAGGATAAAATGAAGATTTAGGGCCAAGCTTTCACAGGTTAGCACCATAGTTAGGATTTAATTTTAGAAAAATCACCTTGACACTCATGAGAAGGAAGAATATGAGTGGTAGAAACTATAGGCAGAGATCGATAGCTAAAAATCTATAGCAGAGATGATGAGGGCCTGTTCTAGAGATTAGAGAGAAGGAAATAATTTCAAGAAATAAGAAGCAAGACCTGAAAGGCTAGAAATAAATTGGGAGTAAGGTGAAGATACGAGGGGGGAAAAGGCATGAAATAGATCCAGGTTTCTGCTCAAAACAGAACTGAGGTAGTGAATACAGGGGGAAAAGTTAACCAAACTATCTTCAGTTCAGCTTAAGATATGTTGCCTCCAAAAATATCTAGGTGGAGATATCCAGTAGTCAGTTGAATATAGTAAAGATAGCAATCTAATGCTCAGAAAAGAGGCCTGCCCGGAAGATACGTAAGTGTGGGAGCAAGTTGTATACTAGGAGTAACTGAAACCTTAATGCGAATGTGACCATCCAGGAAGAGAATAAAAAGTGAGAATAGTCCTTGGCCAGAACCCAGTTAAGATATCCAAATGCATGCAGTAAGTCAACCAAGAAAACCAGGAAAGAAAAGCATCTTAGAAAACAATGAGAAAGATCATCCCAAGAAAGAAGTAGTAATCAAAACTATAAAATGCCCCCCAAATGTAAATCCAGGAAAAGAAGAACTAAAAAAAATGTCTCCTAGTCTGAGCAATTAAGGGGTCACTGGAGAACTTGCTGAAAGTGGTTTCATCAAGCAAATAAAAAAGTTAATAGACTGCGGAAGACTGAAAAGTAGAAACGAGTATAAAGACTTATCTTTGGGGAACTTTTGAACTAGAAGAAAAGGAATCTGAAAATGAAGAATGGAAAGATCAGTACCAAGTCCCTTCTAGTTCTCTTACTTTATTATTTTCATACAAATAAAAAGCCTATTTTGGAAAAGTTTCATTAAAAGTCACCAAGATTAATGTTGAAGTACCATATTTTAATTATCAGGAAAAATAGGGGACACACTGTAGCTATGAATGGAACACATATGTATATATAACGTCTCCCAACATACCTGAGTATGCTGCACCTTGTATTCCTAGTTCCTTTTTGTCATATGTTGAAGACAGCTAGAACCAGTGGGAGACTAATGGTAGAGAGACCCTCTCTGGCTCTTACTGTTCCTTCTCCTAATACCTCACAAAAACATTCCTTGTTACCCTCCGCCTGAAATATTCTTGTCCTCTTTTCTATAATAATTTCATTCCCATTCACTCTTCAATGGCCTGCTCAAACTTCCCCCCACAGAATCACGGAAAGCTAGAGACAAAGGGGCCCTTTCAAATTCATTCAGGTGTCCTCACCATGCTGATGAAGGGACTAAAGACCAGAGATTGTGAGAACAACCTGCCCAAGGTCATACTCATGGTTTTTGGTAGAGCTTAAATTTGAACTATTTCTTCAACTAGGGCCCTTTTCACTACACATTACTATCGCAGGTAATTATTGCAAGGAGGCTTCCCTGATAGCTCAGTTGGTAAACAATCTGCCTGCAATGCAGAAGACCCCGGTTAGATTTCTGGGTCGGGAAGATCTGCTGGAGGAGGGATAGGCTACCCACTCCAGTATTCTTGGTCTTCCCTTGTGGCTCAGCTGCTAAAGAATCTGCCTGCAATGCAGGAGACCTGGGTTCAATCCCTGGATTGGGAAGATTCCCTGGAGAAGGGAAAGGCTACCCACTCCAATATTCTGGCCTGGAGAATTCCATGGACTGTATAGTCCATGGGGTTGCAAAGAGTCAGACATGACTTTGACAAAAACAAATTATTTCAAACTTATGACTGCGATAAGTCAGGCGTTAAAAACAATCAGTTTAAAACAGTTTGTTGTAAGATCCACGTTATTAACATGTTTCCCAAAATTAAGGAGCTGGTCTATAACTTCGCTTATTAATTTAACTATCCATAACTACTTATTATTCAAGTAAAGATTACAGATGCCAACTAATATTAATTTCATGGATAAGCTGACTGTCAGTCACTAAATAGGTTCTCTCCTCAAGAGTGCAGCATTTATTTCAGCCTCTGCCAGTGGAAGTGTCGGAGCAGATGTTGGCAGACTGTGACATACAGTATGTCTTTAAAGCTTGTTGGGGTGTGAAATTTCATAAGGTCAAAAAATGCTGCATTTTGATCAGCAGATACAGGAGTTCTGTACTTTATAAATTATTTCAGACAAACCAATAATAGCATTTGCTAGTAAAATAGGCAAACTAAGAAACCACACTGGCTTTAGGTCAGATATGATAATGTACACTGCTAATGTTTTAAAAGCCAATTTCTATCACTTTAAAGGAAACGCTTGCCCAAAATGTCTTTGGAAAGAAAATGTATTCATAAGTCAATACAAAATACAAGATATCATTTCAACTGACAACAGGATTTTTAAAATAATTTTCTACTGAGAGAAAGCCATAAGTATCCAGTGAGCCATTGTGGTGGAGAAAGAATTATTTTCTTAATACACAAATATAACGGTATCCTCACTTTTTAAAAAACGAAACTCCCTATGGAAAAATCCACTTACATAAACAAGAGGGTTTTGTTTTTTTTTTTTTAGTTAAAATGATTTCACAAAATTTTTGGTTTATTGTCGTTATTGTTTAAAAAAACTGAAAGAAAGTATCCACAAAAAAAAAAAAAGACTGTGGCGCTATGTAATGATAAAATCACGTGTATAACATTCGAGGATTTTTATCATTTTGGATCTTCTGATGCTGCTATATTTTTTAACTGATTTTTGCTTCAATCTTCCCTCATATCTTTCCAAATCACGACTAATAGATAACTGCATACAATCAACGGAGAAGGAAATGGCACCCCACTCCAGTACTCTTGCCTGGAAAATCCCATGGATGGAGGAGCCTGGTAGGCTGCAGTCCATGGGGTTGCCAAGAGTCGGACACGACTAAGCAACTTCACTTTCACTTTTCACTTTCAAGCATTGGAGAAGAAAATGGCAACCCATTCCAGTGCTCTTGCCTGGAGAATCCCAAGGATGGGGGAGCCTGGTGGGCTGCCGTCTATGGAGTTGCACAGAGTCGGACACGACTGAAGCGACTTAGCAGCAGCAGCAGCATACAATCAAAATCAAAATTAAGAATGGTGTGTCTAGTTAAAGATTTTATCACAAACTTTATCTCTTATGCAAGTTTGTTTTAACTTAATATTATGCTTTAAAATGCTTTACTCCTGAATTAACACAGAAAACCCCTTTCACTGATAAATCAGCAATTTAAACAATCTGAAAGCCTAGTTATAACAATTATAATCACCATTATCATCATCATCATCTTTCTGTTTATTTTTGGCTATTTTCAAGAAAATATATTAAGTTTAAATTACAAACTTATTTAGAAATTTGTAAGGAAGAAAGTGTTAGATATTTGTAAGGAATAAAAATTTACCACAAACAAAATCTTCTCAGAAAATACTGTTTAAGGTAAATCACTTGTTTCTTATCATACAATCAATCAAAAGGGTTAGGATTATGACAGGAAACTTCGATTAGAGGTGCACTAAGAACTGTAACATCTTACAACCAAGTTCAATGCAGCAGTCATGTTCAAAGGTCTCTGTTTACATTTTAAAGAAAAACTTGAGGTATGTACCTGGGGAATGGTTTTTATCACAAAGTTCTAACTATGAAAAAATTACACTATTTTGGATTATATAAGACCACACATTATAATAATCTATGGAATCTTTCAGTTACAGTGCTAAGTAACTGAAATTCTATATAAACTGAAAATGTATCTGCAATTAAGAACAAACCTAAACTTTTTCATAGGCTTTTCACATATCTCAAAGTATCTGACACATACAGCCATACAAATAAATAAATACAAGGTGAATCAACAATTGTAATTAACTTACTTGCTACTGAAAAGTTGTTGAGGGGATAAGGTAAATCCACATCTTGGGGTTTCTCTTTATATCCTATGAATGAGCCATCTGTCTTCAAAAGGAAATATCTTGGCCTCCAGTTTTTTATATATTCTCCTACATGAGGAAAGTATGCATGTTAATGCTGGGGGAAAAATGAACAGCAGCTTTTATGTGAAAAAAAATAAATTATGGTATAATATATGTCCTACAACACTGGCCTCCAAAAATTTAGATAGGCAATTTTCTTTTAACTTAGCTTACAAAAGGAAATACATAAGCTGCAATTAAGATTCAATAAAAACCCAAACATGTTTTGTTTCTAATGATTTCACACTTTGATAATTCATTTGCACCATTATTTCTTCAGAGAATCATTCAACTGAATACACATTTTGTTCAGTTTTTCATATCAGATGGTTGTTAGAGCATATTTTCAGTCGTCTTAAAAAGCCTTGGTAAATAAATCATACACACAGTATCAAGGAATTTCGATGAAAAACACTTATCATAAGAGGAACATGAAATAGATGCTTCTCTTCCATGTACCACAACTAACTGTGTCATTTTTTGAAAAGAAAGGGGAAAAGTCTATTTTCATTGTTAAATCTTGAGGATAACTTGTTTAAACAACATTCTAAATATTAAAAGGAAAATAACTGCACAAACGCTGTAAATAAGGAAATTAAAGAACATGGGATAATAGCGCTTAAAAACCACACACACACTCATACACATAAATGTAAGAAATAAGAACAAGTGGTTAGTGCCAAGCACAAAATAGTCAATAAATGGATATTCTATCAGATTTTGATATGAGCTATCAACTAGCTACCAAAATATAAATTTTTAGCATCAAGATCACCATTTGCTTACTTCACACTTCTTTTTAAGCAACAGAGGCACTCCATGATACTATAAGAGCTGGAAGGCTCCCTGGTCTCAATTTTCACTTCTCTGCCGAATAGTTCTATCTGCCTTTTCAATCTCAAGTGCTTAATCACAGTACTACAAAACTTTGAAAGCAGTTCAGCTTTCCCTTCAAATCAGTTTCTCCTGACATTAGTTATCTAAGCTCAAACCTAACATTTGACTGTTTCCTCTCATCAGCAGCTAAGTCAGTACTGACTTCATAAGTCTCTCTTATTTATCCAACCTAAGATCCCCTAACACTTTACATCTGCCCTTCTGCTAATGCACTGTGACTTTTCTCCCATTCTACTCGCCCCTCTTCCATCATAATGCAACTATCATCTCCAGATAATTCTAATGTCCTAATATATTGCTTTGATGATATCACTTTTATGTTCAAAAATATTCTTACTGTTTAGTATCAGTCTCTTAGTATAAAATATGAGTTTTCTCATAATCTCACCCCTGACATGTATTTCAGATGTGGAATCATTCCTCTGGATCGGCAATTCTCCAAATTCTCACCTCAGACCTCTTTACACCCTTAAATATTTTTAATACTTAAATATATCCAATGAATTTTTGTGTATGTAGATTTCAACTATAATATTTACCGTATTAGAAACTGAAAAGGAGAAAATTTAAATTTTTATTATTTCCTTTAACAATAAAAAAATTAACTCATTGCATGGAACAAAAATATTTTTTATGACAATAGTTTTATTTCCTAAAACAAAAATATTAAGGTGAAGAGCTGAATTGCTTTACATCTTTACAAATCTCTTTAATGTCTGGCTTTAAAAAAGACAGAGTTTCTTATCTGTTCCTACATCCAAACTGTTACAGTAATATATTTTTGATTGAAATATTAAAAAAAAATCTAGCCCAAACAGATATGTAGTTGGGAAAGGGATGAGTGTTCAAAGAGTTATGGATGTCTTTCTTTGATACTACACCAGCATTTGACAAGCAGTCATTTTCTAAAAGGTTACCTGCAATGTGGAATTTGAAACCACTATCAATGAACTTTCTGTACTTTGCTATATGAAATCCCGTTGAATGAATCTTTTACACGCTGCATGATTTTCTAACAGCACACACTGTTCATTTAGGAAACACTGGTCCACCAAGTTATACTGATCTTCCAAATACTGACACAATTCACTGCACAATCACATTCAGTACCACTACAAATCTTATCAGGAAAGTAAGCAATGGGAAGCTCTGCAGCTCATGACAGCAGATATGTTCTCCAAAATCCTACACTTTGCTTTAAAACTCAGTTTTAACCAATGAAAATAAATACTGTCCGTTCATTTTTCTTAAAGTGATACACTCCAAGTGTCCAATCTAGTGCCTGCCACTTGATGATGCTCAAAAATAACTTACTAAATGAATAAGTGTATATATGAACATCTTCCCCCACAAATGTATAAGCATACAAGAAAAACTTAAGGGAAAGAAAAGGGAAACCTGACACCACTCATAAGTTTAACTTACTTAAAAATATGGCCCTAATGTGAATAAACACTGGCCAAATTTATAAAACCAGAATGATAAACCCACAGTTCTCATTAAAAATATCAAACAGATCCTTTCTTAATTGTACTTATTGCTTTATTTTTCTATTCATATTTGTGGTTGTGGTTGATCGCTCAGTCGTGTCCGACTCTTTACAATCCCATGGACTCTAGTCTACCAGGCTTCTCTGTCCATGGGATTTTCCAGGCAAGAGTACTGGAGTGGGTTGCCATTCCCTTCCCCAGGGGATCTTCCTGACCCAGGGATCGAACCCAGGTCTCCTGCATTGCAGGCAGACACTTTACCCTCTGAGCCACCAGGGAAGCCCCATTCATATTTAAGTATTCCTATATAAAAATTAAAATCATTCAGTTCAGTTCAGTCGCTCAGTCGTGTCTGACTCTCCGCGACCCCATGAATCAAAGCACGCCAGGCCTCCCTGTCCATCACCAACTCCCTTAGACGTTTTGTAATCAGGGACATTATACTTCAAATGCTATTTTAAAACAATAACTTGTACTGGTACAAAATGCTATAACTTTTATAAGCTAAATAATAATAGTTTAATAACTATACCAAAGATAAAATGAAACAAATCCATTTTGTAAATTTTAAAGCAGAAAAAAATCAGGATAACATCATTTTTTCTTATACAACATTTCTCCTTATCTTTTAAGAGTACTAAATACATCTCTTTTGAAAATGTATAATTAAAAGAAATGTTTTCAATTCTAAGAATAATTTCCTATCAACCACTAAGAATTTACATGTGTAGATGAAAGACACCAAACATCACCTCAAAAATTTTATCTTCTTGTTAAACAAATCTTAAGAAATTTAAAATATTTATGTGGCTTATAGCAGGGCTTTTGATTAACAAAAATTTCTTAAAAATAAGTATATTATGCATCCCTGACACATATTACTCAAAGACTGTGATAGTCATTTACCCAGAAGAAAAACTGAAGTCAAAATTTCCCTTCTTTATTAGATAAACATTAAGTATTTCTGACAAAATTTTATTACTAATTTTGAATTGATTCAGTTAACCAGCAACTGTACTGTCATGCTAAGCTAACAGTGTATCCCACACTTTCAATGAAGACTCCTGAATGTAATTTTCATTTTATCATTTTCCATCTATAATATGAATGGACTTTCTGAGAAATTATCCTAGGTGCTAGGAACACAGTAGCAGATCAGAAATAATGGCGTCTAACTCATAAAGCTTATATTCCAGTATTATACCAGATTTCTGGTTCCCATTAAAATCTGGAGAAAGGTTATGAGTATTTCCTGAAAATGAATCCTTTATTATAGGTTCCTATAAACATTCTTAACTAAAGCTCATGTAATATAGCATGATGTGTTGGTCTAATTAAACATTCATTTTTGAGTTCCAAGAGGTCTAAAGAAATGGGCCTTACAGAGGACACAAACTCGTAAGCTATCAATAAAACAAAAAAGTAAGCTTATTGCTATGTACTAGACCCACTACAAAAGAAGGATAATATTCCTAGCTTAAAAGAATTTTAAAAAGTTACAGCTTCTCCCAACAGTTTGGAAAGACACTGTGCACACTGATAGCAAAGCAGAATTGTTCCTGCAGCCTTGGGACTCCCAAGAAAACCAGATCTTGTCCAGCTGCTCATGTAACACCTTCTTAACTGACTCAGCTTAGGTAGTGGGAGTTCAAATAAGGCACATCTAAGTCTGCTCTTAAAATATGGCCAAAAAGTCCTAGCTTTCATAGGAGTTAAGTTCCTAGAATAAAGTTACCCTCTCTGCCACCATTCTTTTTTAGACAGAGATAAAAGGCTTCTGTGGTGGCTGAATGGTAAAGCATCCACCTGCCAATGCAGGAGACATGGGCTCAATCCTTGAGTCAGGAAGATCCCCTGGAGAAGGAAATGGCAGCCGATTTCAGTATTCTTGCCTGAGAAATTGCATGGACAGAGGAACCTGGTGGGGTACAATCCATGGGGTCACAAAAGAGTTGGACACGTCTTGGTGACTAAACAACAACAAAAGTTAATCACATCTTATTTTTTAAGCATAGCATTTACACCTAAGTTTGTACCTCCTGCATTAAAATGAAGTTGCATCTTACTTTTTTATTCACAGCCCATCAGTTCAGTTCAGTTCAGTTCAGTTGCTCAGTCGTGTCCGACTCTCCGCGACCCCATGAATCACAGCATGCCAGGCCTCCCTGTCCATCACCAACTCCCGGAGTTCACTCAAACTCATGTCCACAGAGTCGGTGATGCCATCCAGCCATCTCATTCTCAGTCATCCCCTTCTCCTCCCGCCCCCAACCTTTCCCAGCATCAGAGTCTTTTCCAGTGAGTCAACTCATCGCATGAGGTGGCCAAAGTATTGCAGTTTCAGCTTTAGCATCAGTCTTTCCAATGAACACCCAGGATTGATCTCCTCTAGAATGGACTGGTTGGATCTCCTTGCAGTACAAGGGACTCTCAAGAGTCTTCTCCAACACCACAGTTCAAAAGCATCAAGATTTCAACTAATTTAAAAGACAGCCTGGTTATAATGGGGAGAAAGTCTTGTTAAATAAAGCAGCAGCATCTATGGAGTACCAAGTCTTCTGAAGAGACTGTTCAACAGCTACCCATCAATATACATTTGAAATGTGTATGCACTGTCATGATTAACCTTCAGCAAGCACCACAGTCACACGTGGACATGATATCTATCACAACTTTCTATCTGCCTGCATGGGTGCTTCCAATTCATTCATACTCATTGGCTGGAGGCTTTGTATATTTTGAAGCATGCTGCTACCAATACCAAAAAGTATTTTCTAACAAAGTTCCTGATATTTTGACTTCTGTAGTAGACTGAATGTTGAACCCAAAATATATGTATACACCCTAATCCCCGGAAAAACATCTGTTTCATTAATTACGCTAAAGCCTTTGACTGTATTGATCATGACACACAGTGCAAAGCTCTCACCTGGGAATACCAGACCATCTTACCTGTCTCCTGAGAAACCTGTATGCGGGTCAAGAAGCAACAGGTAGAACCTTGTATGGAACGACTCATTGGTTCAAGACTGAGAAAGGAGTACGGCAGTGCTCACTACTGCCACCGTGCTTGCTTAACTTATACTCTGGCACGTCATGAGAAACGCCGGGCTGGATGAGTTAAAAGCCAGAATCACGACGGGCGAGAGAAACATCAACAACCTCAGGTATGTTGATGATACCACTCTAATGGCAGAAAGCGAAGAAGAACTAAAGAGCCTCTGGAGAGTGAAAGAGCCGGCTTAAAACTAAATTCTAAAAAAAAGGTGGAAGTAGTGACAGATTTCCTCTTGTTGGGCTCCAAAATCACTGCGGACGGTGACTGCAGCCATAAAATCAGAAGATGATTGCTTCTTGGAAGGAAAGCGATGACAAACTTAGACCGTGTGTTGAAAAGCAGAGACATTGTTCTGCCGACAAAGGTCCATATAGTCAAGGCTGTGGTCTTCCCAGTGGTCACATATACGGTTGTGAGAGCTGGAGAGCAAAGAAGGCAGAATGCCAAAGATTGATGCCTTCAAACTGTGGTGCTGCAGAAGACTTCTGAAAGTCCCTTGGACAGCAAGGAGATCAAACCAGTCAATCTTAAGGGAGATCAACCCTGAATATTCACTGGAAGGACTGATGCTGAAGCTGAAGCTCCAGCTCTACTATTTTGGTCAGTTGATGAGAACCGATGACTCACTGGAAAAGTTCATGATGCTGGGAAAGATCGAGGGCAGAGGAGAAGAGGGCATCAGAGAGTGAGATGGCTGGACGGCATCACTGATGCAATGAACATGAACTTGGGCAAATTCCAGAGATGGTGAGGGACAGAGAGGCCTGGCGGCTGCAGTCCATAGTATCACAGAGCTGGACACAACTGTGACTGAACAACAATCCCTGGAAACTGGGAAAGTTACTTTCTTTGGCAAAAGAGGTTATTAAGGTAAGGATTTGAGAAGAGGGGCTTTTCAAAAGAGAAATTCATCCTGGACAACCTGTGCATGCGTGCTCAATCACGTTCATCTTTGTGGCCCGCCAGGCTCCTCTGTCCATGGAATTTCCCAGGCAAGAATACTGGAGTGAATTGCCATTTCCTCCTCAAGGAGATCTTCCCGGCCAAGGGATCAAACCTGCATCTCCCATGTCTCCTGCATTGGCAGGCCGATTCTTTACCACTGAGCCATCTGGGAAGGCCCATCCTAGACTATCCGGGTGAGCCCTAAATCCAATTACAAGTATCTGTAACCGTGAAGCAGAAGAAGGTCTGACACACAGAGAAGGGGAAGAGGCAGTGTGAAAAAAAGAGACAGAGATTGGAATGATGCACCACAAGGAAAGGACTAACTGAAGACACAGAAGCTGGAAGAGGCAAGAAATGGATTCTCCTCGAAAGCCTTTGCAGGAAGGTTTACATCTGGATTCTAACTTATAACCACTGCTTACACCTTACGATATATTAATTCTAACTTCTGGCCTCCAGAACAGTCAGAAAATAAATAAATGTTGTTTAAAGCCACCCAACTTTCTATAATTTGTTACAGCACACCTATAAAAACAAATGAAGCTTCTCAACACTACAACCAAAGGCTTGTTTACAGAAACAAACAAAAAACTGAAACAACAACAAAAACCCTACTGATTAAGTTATTGGCATAAGTGTTACAGAGACTCAAAGTTAATACTTTACACATACAGAGGGGGAAATCCATACCACTCTGATAAAAACAGAATCGTACTTATGAAATGCGGGTTGGAAGATGCTGTTTACTGGAGTTCACAGTTTTACTTAGTTATGATTTTAGATTCTGGACTTTTGCCAATGTTCTTACCTTACTTACTTAATATTTTACTTCTTGTAATCTCTTAAAAATAAATTGAAATTCTGGTTTCTGTGATACAGGTGATACAGGTTTTAAAAATACCAATGGTCACTCATGCTTGTTATAACAGAAGCTTCAAAAGCTAGTCATTTGCTACTAATAATAAAAAGTCTGAAGGCATTCTCACATGAATGTCAGGAAAGAGGCATTACTGTTTTGACTCATCATAAAGCTTAGTTTCCTCACCTGAAAAATGAGAATCAGTGCCTATCTAAAGGGTTTGGAAGGACATAAAAAGGACTTATAACATTCCCTGACATATGGCAAGTGTTAGATTATTATTGTTATTATTAAATGAAGCCACAATCATTTATTCTAGTATCATTTACAATTCAGCTACAACCTCACATTAAATAGTCTACTAATCAATATAGCACTTATTCAGGTGTTATTTACATAACTGAGGCAACAGGCAACAATGAGCAGTAAATTTACTTCACCAACAGAAAAAAGTCTCCTTAGTTTCAGGAATATAAAGCAAATCCAATCTAAAGAAATAAAAAAGGTTATCCAGTGTGAAAACACAACACTGATTTACTACTTCACTTCTTTTTTAAGATAGGGATAGGATATCACAGAAGTAACTACTCTTCCAAAGAAAAAAGCCAAAGTCTTAGGGCTCTCTGAATTATTTTTATTAAATGACAAACATAGGGCACAGTACCATGAAAATACAAATATTTTAAGAAATTCAAAGAAGTGCTTTAAGCCAAAAAATGACAGCTTTCAATAAAAATAAATGTACATAACTTTAAGAAACTATTAGTCTTAAGTAAAAGTTTTCATGAGTCAGTTTTTACCTAAGACCAAAAGGTTAATGTTAATTTCAACATAAAATTTGTTTAATTTTATGGTTCACAATATTATAAATATTCTGCTACTTGTTGACAGATGCCAACCAAATTTAAACATGTGAACTACCTAAAAGAAAACACAGCAGAATCTTTTTTCCACTAGTGGATTTTCGTAAATAAATATTAGCCCTATAAACAAATAAATACTGAATATATAATTTATAATAGTGTGCTCTATTGTAAATATCTTATAACTAAATATAGTTACTGAAGTAATGCATCATGATAAACGTAATACAATATTTGCAGTTCTTAAAATTGCCTGTTACGTTTTTACATAGCAGATCCAAGTATCACATTCCAATTAGTTCTAAGAAAAAACCCCATTTCTATCCCTGAAGGAGTAGAAGAAATATTTCTCTCATTGAAATTATCATCATCCCATTTCACAGATGTCCTGAAAATAATCTTGAAGAATTTTTTAATATTACCTACACTGCCATGAGCTAGCATAACAATTTTTCAATGAGGAACAATCTGAAATGTTATTAAATGAAAATGCTCTTGCACCTATATATGTTGACTTCTTTCCTTCTCTTGCAAACCTCAATTTTTAGGTTATCTTTCCCCTTTTTATTAAGTCCTTTTCAAGGATGTTCTTTCTTATTGCCCCTGAGCAAATTAAAACTGTTAGATTCTATGGTGTCTCTATGCACTCTCTTCAACACACAGCCATTAACCAGCTCTGGATGTTGTCAGACTCTGGAAATTAGGTGATATCTACAAAATGTGCCTCTGTCTGCATCTGTCTGTGCTCAGTCGCATCAGACTCTTTGTGAACCCAAGGCCCATAGCCCACAGGCTCCTCTGTCCATGAGATTATCCTGGCAAGAATAATGGAGTGGGTTTGCCACTTCCTCCAGAGGAATCTTCCTGACCCAGGGATCAAACCCCTGTCTCCTATGGCTCCTAGTTGGCAGGCAGATTCTTTACCACTGGGCCATTTGGGAAGAAATTAATGACTCCTGCCCAGCTCAGTTGTTCTGAGTTTAAAGCTACTGGTCAATGAGCATCCCAAATCAAAGAATACAGTTCTTTAAACATTTTTATTTAACACTGGGGGAAATGGGCTTCTAATAGATCAACTCATTCAAAAATACTTAGTGTCAAAATACTTACTAAAAACAAAAGCACTGAGAATGCAGCAATGAATCATACAGGCATAGTTTTAGTGCCTGCCCTCATGTGGCTTGCTGTGGGAAGAGCTAGAGAAAAGCAGATGACTGAGCAATTAAAATGAAAACTTCTTCCATTTCTATAATCATTTTTAAGGCTCCAGCAGGTCATAGTGAGGGATGGTAATACCTGCTATGTCTTGGTTATTTCCAAATAGCAACCTAAGTGCCCGTTGAAAAAGGTGCTCAGTATTTGCTGTTTGAAGCATTATTGTGGGGAAGAGTCTAGGAGCAGCATATGGTCCCTGAATCCAGGTTTGCAGCTGTGTTAATTCAAAATGAGGCCCCTTCCTCTTTGAAGCCTCATGACAATACAAACAGAGAAGCACAGTTATATAGTTATTGATACAACCTCCATCCAGCATAACATAGAACACCTTCAATTCAGTTCAGTTTAGTTCAGTTGTTCAGTCGTGTCCGACTCTGCGACCCCATGAATCACAGCACGCCAGGCCTCCCTGTCCATCACCAACTCCCAGAGTTCACTCAAACTCATGTCCATCGAGTCGGCGATGCCATCCACCATCTCATTCTCTGTCGTCCCCTTCTCCTCCCACTCCCAACCTTTCCCAGCATCAGAGTCTTTTCCAGTGAGTCAACTCGTCGCATGAGGTGGCCAAAGTATTGCAGTTTCAGCTTTATCATCAGTCCTTCCAATGAAAACCCAGGACTGATCTCCTTTAGAATGGACTGGTTGGATCTCCTTGCAGTCCAAGGGACTCTCAAGAGTCTTCTCCAGCACCACAGTTCAAAAGCATCAATTCTTCGGCGATTAGCCTTCTTCACAGTCCAACTCTCACATCCATACATGACCACGGGAAAAACCATAGCCTTGACTAGACGGACCTTGGTTGGCAAAGTAATGTCTCTGCTTTTTAATATACTATCCAGGTTGGTCATAACTTTCCTTCCAAGGAGTAAGCGTCTTTTAATTTCATGGCTGCAATCAGCATCTACAGTGATTTTGGAGCCCAAAAAAATAAAGTCTGACACTGTCTCCACTGTTTTTCCATCTATTTCCCATGAAGTGATGGGACCAGATGCCACGATCTTCGTTTTCTGAATGTTGAGCTTCAAGCCAACCTTTTCACTCTCCTCTTTCACTTTCATCAAGAGGCCTTTGAGTTCCTCTTCATTTTCTGCCATAAGGGTGGTGTCATCTGCATATCTGAGGTTATTGATATTTCTCCCAGCAATCTTGATTCCAACACCTTAGTCTTTCACATTTCAAGGCTTGTCTTTTTCTTTCATTATTTTCTGTACAGTATTGATCAATGTAGTATCTTTTTTTCTCATAATTTTCTGTATGGTATTGATCAATGAGGTCGTATTGCATAGCATTCATATCTTTATGATCATCTCACCCAGCTTGTCTGGCTATCTCATGAGGTCACATGAGAGATTTGTCTGCTCTGGTACTGGTCAACGTTACCACTGTAACTGGCCAGATGGAAGGTGTTTACAATTTTGGTGATTCCGCATCCTGCTTCCAAGATGCCTTAAATGCTTTCCAGGTGTACCCACATTCCTGTTTTACCACATATGCTCCTTCATGATTATTTTCAAAGTATATTATAGTCAAGAAATTTTTCTTCCACTGCATAATACATGAACTTGTCATTTTTATATTGAGTGTAGTTTTCAAATCTACTTCCTAAAGAAGGCTGAGATCCATGTTTTGCTTTGAAGCTGAAGCAATCATGAGGAAAGTACCTAAGCACTGAATCCCACAAGATGTTGGAATGCCAGCTTCTCTAAGATCTCAGAATGCCAAGTCTGCCACTACTTAGTCTACTTTATAATTTTCTTTTGTTATCCAGAAAATTGCACAATTACCATCTACCTTTAACAGTCTGGTACTTGTTTCATAGTATTCTGTAAATTAGTTAATCAAATCCTGGCTCCCTTTGTTTTTAGGAAACATTACACTGTAAGCCAAAAATGTGATGCTTATTATTCTTACAAACGTAAGAATATCTTAATAGAGTTATAGTATAAAGTTTTAATGTGAGAGAAAGCAAGGGAAATGAGGAGGGGGAGAGAGAAAACAAAGCACATATACAAACTAGCCAACAGAAAAATAGCATCTTGGCAATTTAATGAAGAATAAACCATGAGATTAGTTTACATAGCAGTAGATATGTTGTGGAGAATTACTCAATCTGTACTCAGCTTCCTGCTGGGTTAAATGTGAGCTAAATTATTATTTTGCTTACATTTACGCCCTTGTAGATTGCAAAAGCAAAAAAAGCTTTCTTTTTAATCTGCTTTCTGCATTACAGGAAAAAAAACTCCAACTCCACACACTACATTAAACATACAGTCCTTCCTGCAGTATTTTAACAGAGTAGTGAGGGCCAACAGAATACTTAACTATGTCAAAGAAATGGACCAATTTAAAAAAGGCTTCATTGGAAATTTTTACAATTTCCTTACTGTACGTATTTTCCATTTCACCACATCATATTCTCTATATATTAAAATCAATGTAATATCTTGCACTGCAGTAAACAATCAGTACTGAGCCCATTTGCAAACCTACTTACATGTACCACCGGCACCTACCACGGAGAAGGCTTGCGTTTTCCACTAACTGAATGGATGAGTAAACCCACCACTATGCAGAAGAGGGACTACATTCATGTCAGAAAAGCTCTTTCAAATGGAAATCCCCCTAAAACACAACCCTGCACGGCTCAATCCATTTTTCTGTGGTAACATACCTGATGGACAGAATAGACAACAATAACAGTGTCTCACTATGGCAGGGATAGGAAGCTGGCAGAGAAGGCTCATCAGGAGGAGGGCTATGTCATCTGAAAAAACCCTCATGTGATTCAACCTTCCCACCCCTGTAATTAAAATCACTGCCTTATAGAACAAAACTCAACAAAACAGAACCAGGTTTTATCTTAGACTCTCGCCAATGGAGAGACTCCTACAGGAACTTTCCAATAGCATAGCATGTAACCTAAAACCTACACACATGTGAGCTCAGTCACTCAGTTGGGTCTGACTCTTTGCAACCCCACGGACTGTAGCTCTGCCCATGGAATTTTCCAGGCAAGAAAACGGGAGTGGGTTGTCATTTCCTTCTCCAGGGAATCTTCCTGACCCAGGAATTGAACCTGCATCTCTTGCATCTCCTGCATTGGCAGGCAGATTCTTTTTTTTTTTAATTAATTAAATTTATTTTTTATTGGAGGCTAATTATTTTACAATATTATATTGGTTGGTTTTGCCATACATTGACATGAATCCGCCCCGGGTGTACATGAGTTCCCCCTCCTGAACCCCCCTCCCACCTCCCTCCTCCCTTTATCCTCCCTCTGGGTCATCCCTGCACACCAGCCCCGAGCATCCTGTATCATGCATCGACCCTGAACTGGTGATTCGTTTCACATATGACAACATACATGTTTCAATGCCATTCTCCCAGATCATCCTCACCCTCTCCCACAGAGTTCCAAAGATTGTTCTATACATCTGTGTCTCTTTTGCTATCTCGTATACAGGGTTATCATTTGCATCTTTCTAAATTCCATATATATGCGTTGGCAGGCAGATTCTTTACCACTGAGCCACCTTAGAAGCCTACTTCCAATAGCATGGGACCCAAAAATTGCACTGCATCAAATCACAAACTATTATTCTGAGGGTGAATTCATGGGCTTCTGTAAGTTCTCTCTTCTCTCCTTTGCTTTCCCTAGGTGATATACTTACTGAGACTCACATCACAGTTCTAAGTGGTGAATGTAAGGCAGGCAAGGACACTTGAATATCCTGAGCCATGCACTGTGCTCAGGTATTAGGCACAACAGACCTGTTCCCATAGGCACGCACAGATTGTTTTGATGGCATCCTAACTTGACACAGATAGCCATGCTGAGGCTCCGAGACGCTAGTAACAAGTACAGGACAAAGTTGAGATTTGAATAAATATCTAATACAATCAACAAAATTCTACTCTGCCCTACTACTCAAGCTTTCAAAACTGAGGCCAGCATTTTATAGAGTACACACGGGAGTTCAATTGCCAACTCTGTCACTCTAGCTGTGTGCCTTTGGGCATGCTGTTTAATCTCTCTGTATCTCAGCTTCCTCTTTAGGAAAGTGGGGACAACAGTACTGAAGAAGAAATAAATTGATATTTGTAATGCACATAGAACATCTGGCTCATTGTAGGGTTTCCCTGGGGGCTTCCTCAGCGGCTCAGTAGTAAAGAATCCACCTACAATCAGGAGACACATGAGTCACTGGTTCAATCCCTGGGTTGGGAAGACCCCCTGGAGACGGGCATGGCAACTCACTCCAGTATTCTTGCCTGGAGAGTCCCATGGAGAGAGGAGCCTGGTGGGCTATGGTCCATGGGGTCACAAAGAGTCAGACACGACTGAAGCGACACAGCATGCATGCACGCACAGGGCATCCCTGACGGCTCAGTGGTAAAGAACCTGCCTGCCAATGCAGGAGACACAGGTTTGATCCCTGGGTTGGGAAGAGCCCCTGGAGAAGGGAATGGCCACCTACTTCAGTACTCCTGCCTGGAGAATCCCATGGACAGAGGAGCCTGACAGGCTATGGTCCATGGGGTCACAAAGAGTCAGACACAACTGAAGAAATTAGCAAGCAGGCGTGTGTGCGTATCACAATATACACAATGGAATAATTCTGTACAAATCACAATATTTACAATGGAATAATGCTCAGTCTCTCAATCTTTCTGACCCAGTGATCAAATCTGCGTCTCTTATGTCTCCTGCACTGGTAGGTGGATTCACTGCCACCAAGGAAGCCCACAATGGAACGATCTGTTGTTGTTGTTCAGTTGCCAAGTTGTATCTGACTCTTTGCAACCCCATGGACTACAAAATGCCAGCCTCCCTGTCCCTAAATCTCCCAGAATTTATCCAAGTTCATGTCCACTGAGTCATGATGCTATCCAACCATCTCATCCTCTGCTACCCTCTTCTCCTTTTGCCTTCAATCTAATGCTGCAGCTACTGCTGCTAAGTCGCTTCAGTCGTGTCCGACTCTGTGTGACCCCACAGACGGCAGCCCACCAGGCTCCACCATACCTGGGATTCTCCAGGCAAAAACACTGGAGTGGGTCGCCATTTCCTTCTCCAATGCGTGAAAGTGAAAAGTGAAAGTGAAGTCGCTCACTCGTGTCCGACTCTTAGCGACCCCATGAACTGCAGTCTACCAGGCTCCTCCATTCGTAGGATTTTCCAGGCAAGAGTACTGGAGTGGGGTGCCATTGCCTTCTCCCTTCAATCTAATACTCAGCCATAAATAAAAAATGAAATCCTGCTATTAGCAACAACATGGATAGACCTTGAGGGTATTATGTTGAAGTGCAATAGGTCAGAGAAAGGCAAATACCATACGATTTCAGTCATATGTGGAATGTAAAAAACTAAAAAAAAAAAAAAAAAAAAGACACAACAACAAATGATCAAACAAAATAAAACAAAAATAAACTTATAGATAAACAGAACAGATCAGCCGTTACCAGAGGGGAAGTGGGGGCTTGGGGAGTGGACAAAATGGTATGGTATATACAGATACTGATTTATAATGCTACATGACTGGTAATGATTTTAAAAAGTGAAATGTAGGATTTTTTTCCCTGTATGGGCTACCGACATCCCCTCCCTCAAAAAACAAAACAAATAGACAAAAAACAAAAAAATTTCAAATGCAATTTGTTAATTTCATTTATATACTATCACTGTTCCAGATTATGAGAAAAGTAGGTGCTGTTTTTTAGTGGATAAAGTTTCAACTTTTGTTTTTCACCTTGCTTATATCTTACTTTCATCCCCTATTGTTATTGATAATAATGAATTACATGTCATTTATTCTTTACCAACTGAAATCTTCCATTAAAAACCAATAATTCTGCTACAGAAACAATCTTTCTTAATTTAGTATCAAGTTAATTCTAGGGGAAAAAAATCAAGCACTTCATTGGATTTACTACTAAACATCTCAATGTTTCTTTCAAATTATCTCCTAAGAAAGTTACGATATACAAACAAAGCAAAAGGCAAAAGCATGCAACTCAGTATTTTGACATCAGGCCTTTCCCACTTTACCTTTTCATTGCATGAGTTAATTATCACTTAACTTTAAACATTCTGAATTCAGAGACATGTTAAAACATACATTAGTTTTAGGCTTTTATAGATGGAATAATAGTATATTTCAACTTCTGGTATATTTATATTTACATGTAACAATTGCATTTCTAGTAAAGTACATTATTTTTGATTTACTATATTTTAAAGATGTGATTATGCTTCAATTTATAAAACTGAGGGGAATATAATGCTTCCATTTCAATGAATGCTACCATACATTCAGAAGTGTGGTTCACTGAATAGTCATTATCAAAGAAACAAAAAGTAAAACACACCCACATACCCAGGAAAATCATCTTAAACTTTCTTTTCTAGGTAATTTCCTAATCCCCATTGTAAACCAATCTAATTCGGCAACATGTGGCCAGTAGTCTGGTACAATTTTCTTAGAAAAGCACTGAACATGCTTAGAGGCTGTCATCAAAGTGAAGTACACAGATACAGCTAACACATTTAAAGAACAGAAAAATCAAAGAGATGCAACCATAAATCAAACACTATTCAATGATTCAAAGAAGTCCATTTCTCCTCCCCGTGCAAGTTTAAAGATCAGATAAACAGCAGTAAAGTTGTTTCTCAATGTTAAAAATGAATTTACTTACCTTGGCCCTCTGAGGGCAGTATTACCTAACACATAGGCAGAAAATTCAAAAACAATCTTTACCTACCATTCAAAAATAAATAAATTTTAATGAAACAACCTGAGTATCTGCTCACTGTACATAAGGATTTCTTTTATTGTCATTATGCATACTTCTATAAGTACAATAACATTTTTTAATGTTTCCAGTAAGTTTGAGAGGAAAGATTTTCTTAAAAATCATGAAGGAAAATGACTTGAAGACTCAATATCATGGAAGTTATTCAAAATATACTAAAATGAAAAATTATATAAATGATTGCATGCTGTTTATTAAATCTATATTATAATGATCTCTGTAGAATAATTTGTTTTTTAAACATTGCAGGACATGAGAACATATACGTCTTTGAGTGAAGCACTTCAAATCAATTAACATTCAGTCCTAAACTATACAGGGGTTCCATTTTCTTCCTATAAGCAGTTAACAGCCAATAGGTTCAATTGTTATGAACCATTAATTTGTTAATAAAATACAATTCAAATGACAAACTGGCACTAAAAGGTCAAAGCACCCACTTAATTTTCATACTGATTTTTAAGGTAAAAAAAATTTTTTTAACTAAATTCCAAGTCTTATTTTACTAAAACAGAAAGTACAAACAGCTATCTTAAAAAAATGAATTGAAAACAATGCAAATGAAGAGATGGGAAAGAAGGACATTTTATAAATTTTTTTTCTATAATAAATATATATATACTTGTTTAAATATCTCCTTAGAAAGATGCCAGGAAACAACAGCTGCTGTTCTATGTGGTTTCACTTAAAAGTATAAAATTATGAACTTTGATGCTGTGTTCCAGTCTAAAAGCAAATAAGTGACTCGTCTAGCCAAAAAGCACATGAACTTCACGGTTTATGCCTTTCTGCCTTTGTATCTTAATCATCTTCTGTTCTAAAAAGTGCTACCAAGTTTACCAACATCTTTAATCAGATTTTCTTAAAACTAAACACATTAAAAATTTTAAGCCAAAACATTTAGCAAGACGCCTTAAAGAATGTCAGACTAAAATATTCTCCTGTTTTCAACAGACTGGCCAATATTTTTAAAAATTACTATTCATGCAGGATTTTTCTGAGGCACAATTCAAATACATCTATATACCACTAAAGTTAGAAGTTCCTAAAGTTTTCTTAAAATTATCCTGAAGATCACCAAGTACAGTTTGACTCATATGTGAAATAAACTCATCCTAATCTGTGATACATTTCATAGACTAGGAGATATTCCACTTCTTTAGCATTATAAGTTGCTCTTGGTAAACATCATTTTTTTAAAAAAATTAGGAGTATAATACTAATTACCTGTATCTGAATACTGGCATTCACACCCAGGTGCTATTAAATATTAAAATAGCATAGTATGAAGCTAGTATTGCTCAAACTGCAGTTCATTTAAAAACTATAACCAATTTATTCTTCAAAACTAAAATAGAAGACCTTACTGACCATGTGCTTAGTCACTCAGTCGTGTCCAACTTTCTGTGACCCCCATGAACAGTAGCCCACCAGGCTCCTCTGTCCATGGGATTCTCCAGGCAAGGAGTGGTTGTCATTTCCTTTTCCGTTAGTGACTATACCCAGTCCTATTAACCACTCTTAGAAACAGGATCAGGCAGCTGTCTCAACATCCCTCGTCTTTCATCCAAAATTACTTAGCAATATTTAGTGAAGAAAGAATACGTGACAGAAACAACAATTTTAAAAGAAAAACCTTAAAGAACCATCAACATCTGAGTGATAACCATCCTATACTGAATTTATTGATTGCTGAAGGTCAATCAATGCCATTTCCTCTTTACTCCTCTTAAAAAGAACACTTCTGCTTATCCCAGAACTTTCATCACTATATTCACTATATGAGCCTCTTCAGTTTCTTTGTCTGCAAAATAGAGTTAGAACAATCAAATAATGCTTTATAATGCCCTGAGGAGATAAAATATTCTTTTTAGTGTTGTTTGTTCACTACAGTTATTACATTTATTAACTGTAAGGTGCTCAAACACCTTTATTTTAAAAGTAATTATAACCCCAGTACAGCTTAAGTACTGACCATAGCAGAGAAAAGGCTTCCCAAGTGGCACTAGTGGTAAACAACCCACCTGCCAATGTAGGAGACCTAAGAGATTCAGGTTTGATCCCAGGCTGGGAAGATTCCCTGGAGAAGAAAATGGCAACCCAGCCCAGTACTCTTACCTGGAGAATCCCATGGGCAAAGGAGCCTGGCAGGCTACAGTCTACGGGGTGGCAAAGAGTCAGATATGACTGAGGCAACTGAGCATGCACACATAGCAGAGAAAAATATGGTTCCAAAATAACGGGATTAATATTGAATTAAGGGAATGAATATAATTTTCTGCAACCCTGTGCTAAATTTTTGAAGTAGAAAAATAATTTTATAGGATACAACCGATGCTGGGAGGGATTGGGGGGCAGGAGGAGACGGGGACAACAGAGAATAAGATGGCTGGATGGCATCACTGACTCGATGGACATGAGTTTGAGTGAACTCCGGGAGTTGGTGATGGACAGGGAGGCCTGGCGTGCTGTGATTCAAGGGGTCGCAAAGAGTCAGACACGACTGAGCGACTGAACTGAACATAAAATCATCATTACTAAATGACCACTGATCTCACACCCCCAAATTAGTTACATTCAACAACTTTCTTGATATTCTCTTGAAATAACTGATTTCCCTTCAGATTTATGAAGCAATCATATAAATCACCAAATAAATGTTAGGTTATAAAAAAAAACCTTATATATCTTCGATGGTTCTTGAGAACTTTGAGTGCTCATTTTACCGCAAGTAGGCATTATAAAAGCCCTTCAATCACAACAGTTACAGGGCTTTAGACTTATACATCAACAAAAACAAAATATTAGTAACAGCTACTATTGCACATGTTCCAGACATTCCAAAGATACTATCTCATTTAGTTTTTACAAGATCCTTAAATATCAGTGGTTGTTTCCTTCTTTCAGCATATGAAGAAATTCAGACATGTTATAGGAACTTTCATAAAGTGACTCACTTAAGTTAACTGATATTTAAATCTGGTGTGAGTAACTTCAAAGACACTCTGCCTTGAATATTTCAAACACCTCAGTAAGTATATTTGCCTGCATAAAGATCTTACAAATGGTTCTGAGGTAACATGATATGATGAATAAAGCAACAGAACTGCAAGTCTGCTTTTATACAAGCTTGGTTTTGTTCAGCCTCTCACTAACATCCCGGCCACTGTCAAACCACACTCTCAGTTTAACACCTCTACCTGGAAAATGATTTGCTGCTTCCTCCCAAGCTTAGCAGGGATATCAGGACTGACTATAAAACTACAAACATATGTACATAATTCTACATACAAAAATATGGACATACGTGTGGCTTTCCAAATAAAAGAAAAAACTAAATATACAAGACAAAGGAAAGGTCCTCTAGCCTTTTCAGCAAATACGGATTAGTCACTTGGGGAAAAACCGACATTTAAGATAGAATGTTTTTCTAAATAGACATGACCTCTATTTCTTTCTGAAGAGTAGAAAATAACAGATAATCTCCCTTTAGTCCTTTCAGAAAGACATTACTGTGGACATAAAGCTCTGTCAGTCTGTTTGCCTTTCAACCACACTTAAGGCTTTCTTCTTAATTAGGGAAAAAAAACCCTAAATGTTTTAGGAAAGCATGAGTTTACCAAAAGTCAAAATAAAAACTCTCTAATTTCCCGCACTTTTTTTTTTTTTTTTTTTGGTGATAGAAATAGAGAAAGTCAGAGCTTCTCTTTCCATTTTCTAATAAACTCATATATGATTGGTCTTAAAGTTTTGCAAAACTGTAAGGTGTTCTACAACATAAATACCTTTCAGAAATTTTACCTAGCATCACTATTCCTTTTCAATTATTTAAAGTCAAAGTAATGAAAAAAGTTAACTAAACATACTTAGTGCACCCTAAAGTGTTATCATAGTATTTAAAAAGATTACAGACATATCAAATCTCTAATATCTAATGACAAGAACGAATCAGAAGGAAATAGACAACCAATGCATTACTCCATAAAGAAAACGTGTAACTATCATTTCCAGAATCAAAGACAACCAAGAGAAAGAAGGGTAACCAAGGAGACCAGGCTGTTATATAACTTTGTTTCACAACTTGTATCCTCTAAGTTCAAAGTATGATGGAATTACTTAGTAAAGTGAATTTGGTAGTATCTCACCCCTAGTGGTAGGCTATAAAATCAACTCAGTGAATAGTGTCAAACTGTTAATAAATGTATGCATTAAGAGTAAGGTGATTCACCTGACTTATTTCCTAATCAAAATCTCCTGTTATCAGTTAGCAACTCACACCTAATACTAACCAAACAGATTAGCTATCATGTGTATGAAGAAATAAGGAAGGTTTTATTGCCATTTTAAAAGAAGCTGTTTTCTAAAACTAGATGTGAATAACAGAAGGAAGAGGAAGTACTAAGCCCCTAAACTAATTAACGAACTAAGGGGAAGGGGCATGCAGGAAAACAATGATAATTAGTATGTAGCCTTGGTTAACCAAATCCACACATACATTCATTCTGTATATGCACAAACATCAGCAGCATCATAAACCGTCTCAAGTTCTAGCCATTATTCAGTTCGACATCTGCACATGTTTATGCGTCTCTCCAAACAACCTCTTGAACACCCTGCTGGAGCTGTCATTTTTTTCTTCTCCCTATCTGGCAGATGGCAAGTCAACAATCGGCATCAACAGCAGCCGAATATCCCCCCCTCCATTCCACCCCCCTAAACAGACACAATAATAACTTCTTTGTGCTTCCCTACAATGCAGCTGCTTAAACCATTTCGCTACAAGGCTGCTTTGCCTTAATAAAAAAAAAAAAAAAATCCCTTCTGTCAAGTCTAAAAAGCAGCATAATGTTAAGCAAGCTAAAGCCACAGCACAGCTGCAAACGGGCAGACACATTGACAGCTCCTCCCTTAACAAAGCCCTGTGAATTGAAGGGGGTTCATCTGAGGCTCACACAGTAATTAGTATAAAAAAGTCCGACAGCCTCTATTATGCTAAAGGAAAAAAAAAAACTGGACAGAACTGGGCTGCTGTTTTGCGTCAAGAGTTCTGCTGCAGAGTAGATAAATCATGTTGGGTTTTTTCCTCTCTTTTTAAAGACAGTAATAAGGAGGATGAGAGAAGCTAATTTGAAAACTTGGACACAGTAATTGTACCATATGGTGAGCATTTATCCTTTCTGAAATGCACGCTAACAGTCACTTACATGCACACTGCTTTGTTTTACAGTTGTTATTCTCTCCACCATATTCATAAAATGGATTTGAATATCTGATACTCAAGAGAAGTTGTGTGTAATTAGCAACAGAACTGCCTGGGTTTAATTTATTGGCCTTGCACTCCAATCTAGAAAATGCAAAACAAAATTAAACAATGTGTCCACTTTGTAAAATGTTTTTTAACTAAAAAAAAAAAAGAATACAGGTTCATAGGAGTGTTGCTGTTAAGGTACAGTATATTTTTGAAAATCCCAAAAGAATAAGCTATGGCTGTTAGACAGATTTGAACATTTCAATATAGCAAATCACTAAATGACCTTCCATTAAGATCATGTCATTCAAGTCTGTATTTCACTGATGCAAATATAACTCTTCTCCATATGTATCAGTAAACCTAAACCAGAATTTCCTTGTATGTGTCCTAAAATTTTCTTCCAGAAAATCTGTCAATTAAATAGCTTAAGTATCGTGTGCCAAGCACTATGAAAGGCACAAGAAGGATATATCCACAAGTTTGCAAAAGTAAAGTTTTCTAAATTAAAATTTGAACATAAATTTTTGTCCACTTTGAAATCTATAAAAACCTACCTACCATTTTTTCTTAAAAGTGTTTAATCACATTAGGGCATTGCTTATAAATCCAATATATGACAGCGACATTTTTCTGACAACAAAATATGAGTAGGAAAAAAAATAAGATTAGTTTTTCCCTAATTGGAAGTAAATTCATTTTAATAACAGCTGTGTGTCTCGCTAGATAAAAAATGTAAAGTGTTTATCTTCCATGAACTATATTTTAAACACTGAACTATTCAACTAGAACTCATATGAATCACTGAAATTTCCAGTAAAGTGAAATGAAATCACAGGTCTGAATTTCTACTATTTACATGTACCCACAAGTACTGTTCCGATCAGTGTTCTGGGTACACGAAAAAGTAATATATTTTAAGAAACTTTCAGTTCAACATAAAACTCAGGAGTCCCTACTAAAGTTTGAAACTGGTGTCTTACATGATAGTAAACAATGTTTATATCAATGGTAATGATATCCCAACACTATCCTAGAAGACTGTGCTTCCACCAAGGCAAGTAGGCATAATTACATTCAGAAGGACCAGTCCATCCAAAAGTTGCACCAGTAAATTCCTATAATAAATCTCTACCTTGGAAGATATAAACTTAGAAAATAAAATCTTTATCACTAACTACCGATGCTGTGGCTTCCCTTTATGCTACTAGCATTGGGCCACAAAACCAATTTACCCTAAAATTAAAATGTTTCATTTTTATATTTTGCTTTATAGTTTTCTAAACATTCCCAAATATTAAAGATTGGCCTGATTTCGAAAAACTGTGCTACAGTATTTCATTATCAATTTTCCTTAGCTAACTCTACCAACAACTTCTATCTACCTGAAACCATTTTTGCACTATGCAATGTTAATACAAAAAATCTAATTGTCCAAGGGTAAATTAAGACCATTTTAAAAATCTCCTTTAATAAGAAGTATTTGCTGAGTAAAAACAATTGTTTAAGAAGAATGCTTTGTGTAGTCACAATTTTGAAGACTTTACCTAAGGGGGGAATGGATGGCAATGGGAAGAACAAAACTCAGTCTGAACTAAACTGTCAAGAAAATGTTTATAAATTAGAATTACAGAACCAAATGATACTACTATGTCCAATAAGCATTTTCACTTTGGTTTACCTAATATATATCTTTTTAAGAGCTCATGTATGCCACAGAAGTAAAAAGTTGATGTTTTCTTATTAAAATGTGAATAACCAAAATCCCTATAACAGGAACCAAATACAATTTGTATTATATAGGATACCCTTAAATACCTGCATATACTTGGCCAAAGTCAGTGACACACCACTAAGAAAAGAATGACTGGTCTGCTGATACCCTAACAATGATGGCAAACCCACTTCAAGACTTAAAAAGATTCAAGAAGACTAACGTTCATACAGACTTCTTCAGCAGAAACAAAAGCAATGAGTGCATCCGTTTACAACAAACTTCTCCTATCTGTAATAAAAGCAAATCAAGCACTAACAATGCCTATCACAGAATTTCAAATCAAGAGGGCCTAGAAATTAAAAAGCAATGATTACTTAACATTTTATTACAATTACATAGAGAAAGAATGGGAAAAAAAAAAAAAAGAGGGTATTTCTACAGTAGTAGTCAGAAGCAGGCAGGCCTTGGCCAAATACCCTTGATATTTTGTCTCTACACTGAGTGCTCTTTTAAGGTTCTTTCAGTCGCAAGGAACAAAAACACACTTGAGCTAATGCAAGCAAAGGGTTATTTAAGAATACAAAAATATCATCCGAGGAAAAGAGGTGTAAAGACAAAACTTTGGCAAATTAGATACGGGAAATGACAAACATCACTTTCCTTTGTCTTGTTCAGGGATTGTGCACGGTCTGGTTCTGTTTCCATTTCTGGTCTTTCTTCTTTCTTGCTCCCATTTCCCCCACCACTCCACTGCCTCACTCTCTAATGTCTGCTATATTCTCTCTACCCACTAGCTCTTCACCTTGCTCAGAAGGTCAGTTCCCTCCTAAGTTACAAGCAATTCTAACCCCAACACAATGTTATGGCTTCATCTCTCCATCTGTTTAACTATTTCAGTCTTTCACCTCTCCAATTCCTTGAAGGAGTTCTTGGGTCAGATGTCCACTAATCAGCTTGACTGGGGCAGGAGTATCTATCCCAAATAACAGGAAGTGAAGGTAGAGCAGTTTTCCTTACAAAGGACTACAGAGAGAGCAGTAAGTCGTTGGCCTCTCTAGTACACTTAGCCATACTAGCTGTGTGCATGTGTGTCTTCCTCAAGAAACATATTTCTAACTTACTGGATTAGTTTTAGTAACTGGAAAAATTACTAATTATAAGCTTTCAGGAATTAGTCAGTGAACACAGTAAAAAACAGTAACCTACCCCAAACTGCTTTAGGTTTTGAATGACTACCAGTTGGAACTATTAACACATCCAGGCAGAACTCACTTGAGTCTGTCATTTGCTGTTAGTACATGAAACAGTCATGTTTTTATGCAAGCAGTTTTTACATGGTGTATTCAAGAACTAAACTAATCATGTGGCAAAAGTGTATATGACTCCGCATGACTACAACTTCAGTTTGTGTTACAGTCTTTTGGTTACTACTATTGTGCACTGGGAATCTAAACCCCTCCCAAAGATTCTCATCCAACAGTTTTTAAATTGTGGGTCAAGATTTTTATTTTTCGGAGATTCAGTTCAGTTCAGTTCAGTCGCTCAGTCGTGTCCAACTCTTTGTGACCCCATGAATCACAGCACGCCAGGCCTCCCTGTCCATCACCAACTCACGGAGTTCACTCAAACTCACCTCCATCAAGTCGGTGATGCCATCCAGCCATCTCATTCTCTGTTGTCCCCGTCACCTCCTGCCCCCAAACCTTCCCAGCATCAGAGTCTTTTCCAGTGAGTCAACTAGTCGCATGAGGTGGCCAAAGTATTGCAGTTTCAGCATCAGCATCAGTCCTTCCAATGAACACCCAGGATTGATCTCCTTTAGAATGGACTGGTTGGATCTCCTTGCAGTCCAAGGGACTCTCAAGAGTCTTCTCCAGCACCACAGTTTAAAAGCATCAATTCTTCGGCGATCAGCTTTCTTCACAGTCCAACTCTCACATCCATACATGACCATGGGAAAAACCACAGCCTTGACTAGACGGACCTTGGTTGGCAAAGTAATGTCTCTGCTTTTTAATATGCTCTCCAGGTTGGTCATAACTTTTCTTCCAAGGAGTAAGTGTCTTTAATTTCATGGCTGCAATCAGCATCCACAGTGATTTTGGAGCCCAAAAAAATAAAGTCTGACACTGTTTCCACTGTTTCCCCATCTATTTCCCATGAAGTGATGGGACCAGATGCCATGATCTTAGTTTTCTGAATGGAGATTATTAGGTAGCATCAAAAATATGAGGGCACTAACAGACTCCATCTGACAGACAGGGTTCCAAAGGTTACTTAATTTGTCAGAGACTGAAAACTTAGCTTATCATAGAAATAATTTTACTACTATAAATGACAGTTAATTCCGACACGTCATGAGCTGAAAAAGCACTACACAGTATGAATCACAAGACTTGAGATTTTTGCAATGTTTCACTTTGCCTTCACTCCCATTATTTCATGTGATCCTCCCCTTACCTTGTGAAATAGACAGGTCATGTATTAATATTCCAATCAGTATTTTCTGCTCCTATGAATGGCCCACAAAGAATGAGGAAATATTTTGCTCAACAGTTTGAAAACTGACAGGAGAAGAGAATGATGTTGAGGCGTCCTATCATTGGATGGCCATGTACCAAAAATATAATAAAAGAAATCTGAGTGAAAGGTTGTTCCTTCGGTCATTTATAACATTAAAATTTGAGGATGTTATGATTTTACAGATTAGGAAACCAAGATTTAGAGCAGTGAAGAGACCTGTCCATTGACCAGTTCTTTTGAATTCAAGTCCAGTTCAGTTCCAGCTAACTGACAGATTATACAGCATACATTCATATTATACTTATAAGAAATCTTGGAAACTCAAATCACCTTTAATAGCATTTCTATTTTACAAAGCATTATAATGAATTCAGGACACTGAATATACAACATGTCAATGATCTTCAACATGCATGGGACTACGTGTAGGGTGGAAGAACAGAGCTACATTCTTTTCTTGCTGGATGCTACGCCCAGGAAGAGAAAGGATTCCTTCAGTCAAAGGTTGCCACTGCTTCCTCAACACCACCCAAAGTACAGGTCAGATAGTCTCTTACCACAGGGATAAAAGGTAATTTCATCTGCAGCTCAGCTGCTGTGAACAGTGGGCAAGAAAATCCTCACATCTTACAGCCACAAACACAAGACTTGAGATGTTGGTATTCATAAGCCAACGACGGCACATATTCTCCTTGTTATTTACACAGGAGATAAAAACTGGAAACACCAGGTCAATCGTGAAGCATATTTTTAACTTATATGTTTTATTAAGACTACAAGTTTAAAGCTTTTTTTAAAAAGCTATCTAAGTCACAATATTCAACCAATCTGGTTTTTTTAATTGAGTGATAAAAATCTAGTTTTGTGGCACAAAAACGTTAAATGGTATCAAATTAAAATACAAAAAATGTAAATGTTAAATGAATTGATAAATATTCCACTTATCAAACGTTCTGTGCAGTATCTTACATGCCTAAAACACAGAGTAAATTTCACCTATATTTAAGCATTTTAAAAATATGACATACTGTATTTCATATATGCATAAAACATAGCCATAATTCAATTATTTTCTTTGCATGTACCTAAGAGAATGACTCAATTCAGACATGACGACTCATTTCAAAACTAATCTAACTAATGAATCTAAATTGTAGCATACACATGTATGTTTGCAACTCTGTTCATTTAATCATTACACTTTTTTGTGAGTATCATATTTTGTCAAGATATTCATGAACTAAATTTGCAAAAAGCAAAGAAACACATTTGCAAACTGTGTACAGAATGAGACAAAATTCCCATTTTTAAAACCAATATGTGTTTAAAATCCTATCCAACTCTTGAGATTTGGTTTTCATTTTTCACAATGTCCCCTACTCCTCCAGCTCCCAGGACTGTTCTCCTAACGTGCTTACACTGTAACTTCCTGCTCTCTGTTTTTACCAGGTCCCTAACACATCATTCTAAATTTTTCTCACTATCCTTTATTCATCTCTCATCTCTGAGTTAGTTCCACATTGACTCCTCCTCCAACTGGAGACAAACTCAATTTCTCACTCAGTTTCACTTTATTTTCTTGACTCCCACTTCCAACTCCTAACAAAGAGAATTAAATAATTGAGTAAACTAAATTATTCAATTCAACAAGTGTGTTAGTAAGCTACTTAAAGAGATAAACCATGGGATCTTATGGGCTTAACACAACCAAAATTTTATTGGGGCTATGTAAAGTCAAACAAATATTCCTGATCCATGCGTGGCTCTCCTCCAGGCAGTAATTCAAGGACCCAGACTTCTTCCTTCCAGAGTCTCACCCATCTCCTTGGCTTCTCGATTGCCAATAGAAGAGACAAGAGAAAGAGGACTGAACACGGGGGACATTTACAAGCTATGCCTGGAAGTCACAAAACTTAATGCTGCTCGTATTTTAGGAGCCAGTACTTAAGACTATGGCCACACCTAGTATCAAGACAGACAGAGAGAGTCTGGCTCTGTAGGGTGGGGGTGAGAGTGACAGTCAGATGAATTTAGTGAACAAGCAGCCCATCTCTGCTATACTGAACATCTAGTATATATTCTCAATAAATTCTTAACAACTTTGTATTACAAGGGATACATTAAAAAAGGAAGCAAATGTACAACTAAAAACGATTAAAGTGGTATTAAAAGAAATAAGAGGGATGAAAGCAGTCTCTGCCACTAAGGAGTTTAAAATTTTTTTCTGTTCACACACATACACACACACAAAACTGTTAAAAACATGTTTCAATACAAAAGGCATTAAGTCAAATATAAGCAAGTGTCAAATACAGTCTTCAATTGCTTTACCAAACATACTACATAGAGCTCTATGATTTTTATCCAAATAGGGTCTCAACCTGACTGACCCTAGTTAATTACCTGGTCTAAAAGATGTGAGGAGAAAAAAGCAGACTTGGTAATACCACAATATTGACTTAATTCAAGGGTTTAACCAGCTAAAGAGGTACTCTCCTGAAACAGGATTATCTTTCAAAATTATAAACGTAATAAACATTGTGGATTAATGCAATTTGCATCAAATCAAAATGTAAAACACCATTTTCTTTTAAACATCTTCCAAGATCACAGTGTATCTCTCAGAAAAAAATTAGGTAAACCATTCTTTTAAAATAGCTACTGCAAAACATTCCATTGGCAAACAGAGTTACAAAAATAAGTTGTTGTTGCTTAGTCACTAAGTCATATCAGACTCTGTTGTGACCCCATGGACTGTAGCCTGCCAGGTTTCTCTGTCTGTGGGATTTCCCAGGCAAGAATACTGGAGTGGGTTGCCATTTCCTTCTCCAGGGGATCTTCCCAACCCAGGGATTGAACCCATATCTCAAGTACTCTTACAATTTTTATGTTTTCTTACTTTTTTTTATATCATGAAGAGAAAGGGGAATTAATAACTCTGGAAAATTTATTATTCCAGTATAATCCTATTTGGTACTTTAACAAGGTATTGGTATAGCCATAGATCCCAACATGGTTACTGCTAAAAGGAAACAGCTATTAGTGTAGTATTAGATAATACTTTCTGTTGCTCCTGGATAACATACATCAGAGATGAGATTATCCTACAGATAACTGTTTTAAAAAGGCTTTTAAGACTAGGAATTATGATATGTTTCAGTTTTCATATCAAATTTGAATGTCTTCATATTACATAATAAAATCTCTAAAAGAGCCAAGCTTAAAACATTCTAAATAATTTCCTAACAGATTTTGGTAAGGTATACATTCTAATTTTACAGTCACTAAAATTTACATAGCTTAAAAGGTCACAGCAGGTGTTAAGTTATTCTCACAAACAAAACGTTTAACATTAAAAACAATTCATACATTTTGACACATCTGCTAAATTCATATTGCAAGTACTAGATTGCTGGCTTAAGTTTTTTATTGTTTTATTAGGCTTACATTTGAACTTGTTACCATAAAAGAGAAATATGCTATAATGTAAAACTTTAGAAAAAGAGATCTGAAATAGAAATTACCTAAATTTATAATACACAATCATAATTCCATCACAAGACAAAAACTAAAAACAGAAAATATCAATGAAACAAAAAGTTGTTTTTTTGTAAAGATAAACAAAACTGATAATCAACCCTTTATCCAGGCTCATTAAGAAAAAAACAAGAGACCCAAATAAACAAAAGTAAAAATAAGAGAAATTCTAACCAATATTACAGAAAAATAATCATAAAAGGATACTATAAAAAGATACACAACAAATTGTACAAAACAGAAAAATAGATAAATTTCTAGAAACATACAATCCTCCAAGACTGAATTAGGAAGAAAAAAATAATCTGAACAAACACATTAGTATTACTAAAATTAAATCAGTAATCAAAAAACTCCCAGCAAACAAAAGTCCATGACTGGTCAGCTTCACTGGGAAATTCAAACAAACATAAAAAAAAGTTAATACCTATCCTTCTCAAACTATTCCAAAGAATGAAGAGGAAGGAATACTCCCATATTCATTCTATGAGGCTACCATTATCCTAACACCAAAACCAGATAAGTGTCCTACAAAAAAAGAAAATTACAGGCCATTACCTCTGAAAAATATAGATGCAAAAGTCCTCAACAGAACATTAGCAAATGTAATTCAACAATATATAAAAAGGATCATATATCATGATCAAGTGGGATTTACTTCAGGGATGCAAGGATGGTTAAATATTCACCAATCAATCAATATAACACAACATATTAACAAAACTAAATCCGCACATGATCAACAGATGCAGAAAAATCATTTGATCAAATTTATACCCATTCATGATTAAAAATTTAACAAAACTGGTATACAGGAAACATGTCTCAACAAGAAAAAGTCATCTGTGACAAACCCACAGCTAATATCATGCTCAACTCTGAAAAAAAATGAAAGCTTTTCCTCCAAAATCAGAAACAAGACAAGGATGCCCACGCTTGCCATTTCTATTTAACACTGCATTGGAAGTCCTAGCCACAGAAATAAGACAAGAAAAAGAAATAAAAGACATCTAAATCAGATGTGACAATTCAACTGTCACTACTTGCAGGATACATGATACTGTTAATAGAAAACTCTAAAGTCTCCACCAAAAAACTATTATAAGTAACAAATGAATTCAGTAAAGTTGCAGGATACAAGACATACAGAAATCTGTTGCTTTTCTATACACTAATAATAAACTATCAAAATAAGAAAACATGAAAGCAACCCCAGTAATAATCACATCAAGAAGAATAAAAAACCTAGGAATAAGCTTAATCAAGGAGGTGAAAGACCTATCCTCCAAAAACTATAAGACACCAGTGAAGGAAGCTATAGATGACACAAAGATATGAAAAGGTAACTTTTTAAAATGTCTTTTTAGGCAAGGGAAAAGAAACAAAAATAAATGGGAAATAATGAAACTTAAAAGTTTTTTTCACAGTTAGGGAAATAATCAACAAAATGAAAAGGCAACTTGCTAAGTGAGAGAAAATATTTGCAAATAGTATATTTGATAAAAGGTTAATATCCAAAATATATAAATAGCTCATATAACTCAATATCAAAAAACCAAATAACCCAATTAAAAAATAGGCAGAAGACTGGAATATTTTTCCAAACAAGACATACAAGATGACCAACTGGCACATGAAAAGATGTTCAACATCATAATCATTAGGAAAATGCAAGTCAAAACAAAATGAGATAACACTTCACACCAGTTAAAATGGCTACAGTAAAAAAGACAAGAAATATGAGCACTGGTGGAAGATGTGGACCCCCAGTACACTGTTAGTGGGAATGTAAACAGGTACAGCCAGTATGGAAAACAGTATGGAGGTTCCTCAAAAAATTAAAAATAGAACTACTGCATGATCCCAAAATCCCCACTCTTGGGCATTCATTAGAAGAAAACAACAACACTAATTCAAAAAGATATATGTATCCCAATGTTCACAGTAGCATTACTTACAGCTGCCAAGATATTAAAGCAACCTAAGTGTCCATCAACAGATAAATAGATAAAGAAGATGTGTTGTTATTATACATTAAGTGGAATACCACTCAGCTATACAAAGAGAGGCCTGGCGTGCTGTGATTCATGGGGTCGCGGAGAGTCGGACACGACTGAGCGACTGAACTGAACTGACTGATACAAAGAGAATGAAATGTTGCCATTTGCAATAACACAGATGGATCTGGAGAGCATTATCCTTAGTGAAATAATTCAGACAGAAAAAGACAGATACTACACATTTTCACTTATATATGTCAAATCTAAAAAATAAAACAAAGGGATGAACATAACAGAAACAAACTCACAGATACAGAGGACAAACCAGTGGCTACTAGCTGGGAGAAGAACGGGGGGAGGGGCAACAAGGGGAAGAGGAAGAGGAGGTACAAACTACTAGGTATAAAATAAATAAGATACAAGGGTGATTACATACAACATAGGGAATATAGTCAATATTTTATAATAACTTTAAATGGAGTGGAACCTATAAAAATATCAAATCACTATGCTGTACACCTGAAACTAACATAACACTGTAAATCAACTGTACTTCAATTTTAAAAAATTGTATTTCTGTGCCATTGTACAAATGCTGTGTGAGACTGCTGGAGAAGACAGTACCCTCGTCCCTGAGATCTTCCAAAAAAAAAGTCTACACCCAGGAAACAACTGAGAAAGGACAAAAATCAAGACATAAGGGGAAAAAAACACCAAGAATTCAGAGAAAGGTAAGACTACTATTTTCTACTTTATATAGCAACAAAATAGGTTGATTATACATCTAGTTTTAAGGCTTTTAAGCCTAAATAGAGAACTATTAAGTGAACAAATCAGCAGTCAATACGAAAAACTGAGAATAAGGAAGTTAGTTTCCAAAGACAATCTTTTCAAATACAAAAACGTGGAAAAATGTTCTAATTATGAAACTTACTAGTTATATTTTTGACAAAATTATGTATTAAATAAACATCAGCAACTGAAATATACTTTTCTGATTGATTTTCATCATACAAAGAATCCTAAATTTTAGTGTAAATATGAATTAGCAGGGATACTTAGTATAAATATACCTATCAGGCAGGATCCCAAAACTAGACATTCTAATTACAATTTATGGAAAACTGAACTTTTAATAAGCATCCCAAGGGATTCTAATACACAGGGACTAAAACCCATACTTTAAGGAATAATAACTTACTGCTAAATTTCTACTGGGAGAAGATATTTGGCCTTTCCTAGTCTGTTCTGATTACTCTGTTGCTGGGCATTATAACAGATCTTAAGTTTGCTGAATCTGGAGTTCAAACTGGGGGATAACCTACTTGCTGGCTAAATCTACTTCATATATTCATGAAAAGTATATGAAAAAGGAATAAGATTTTATATGTGTTAGAGTATGCTTAAATAAATTCTAGTGGTAACATCTGGAAAAATTCCCTGGATGAAAAAGTTCAGTTTTTCTAATCTATCAAAAACAGTTGTGTTAATATCATTTGACCTACCAACTAGATATAAAAATATTTTACACATAAAGTGAATTCAACTAAAGCAGATAATGACCGAAAACTATAGCAAATATTTAATATTTAATACAGTCTTTTAGTAATACCTAAATTCAGTCTCTATAACTTACAAAAGTAACTTCTCAAAATACCAGAAAATAATTTTCCTGGAAAAGTTTGTATTTGCTCAACTTATCAACCAATAGTCTCTTTCTCAACCCAAGAGAAAGTTCTTTATCTGTGGAAAAGTCCCCAGTCCCACAGCCCTAACAGAGTTGTCAAAACAACATGAAACAAACATGGACCAAAGACAAAAGGTTCCAGATGGGTCAAAACGCTCAAACTGAGAATCCAGTTCGTCCTCTTTTACAGTTCTCATAGCCTTTAAAAACCAATGTGTCCTCATGAAAAAGCAGGCAATTTGGTAATGACAGGGGTAGAGAGCAAAGAGGAATTCATTTTACCCAAACACCTAGCATCCTTCCACAAATACAACTACATTAAATCAAAGCAATGCAGGTAAGGTTCTGCAATCCTACCCTGTTAGGTGACTGCACAGGTGGCCTGACCAAGGCTCCCTGCCTGAGCCGAGGAGAGAATGTCAACGCTGTGGTAAAACCGGCCCCCAATGGTGGGCCCACTCAGTCTTCAACAGATGACTTCCACACCCCCGGGTCATGACAGAAAATGAGCAATTCACACAGTATAAATTTTTTTGGTTAATGTGAATGAATTAACATTCAAAAGGAGCCCAATCTAGATAATATACTCTGAGGCTGAATATACACACTACTGGTCAAAACTGGGACAGGGCAGCCCAACCTGACATTTGTTAAAGGAATAAAAATGAAGGGCAGACAACAGACAAAATTTAATCCGAGGGTCAGTCTTCATAAATCAACCTACAATACCAAAGGTTTATTATTATAAGGATTCTTGCCATTAACTGCAATTTATAGGTTGAAACATGCAAAGCTGAAGTCCTATTCTTGAAACAACGCCTTCAGGGGAATTTAGAACTCAAGAAATGAAGTTTCACATCCTCAGTCTACAGAAAAGGAACCTCCACCCTCATATTTCAAAGTATTTCTAGTAAAGAAATAAAAGTAAAGCCAAGAAAATGAAGCATCACAAATAGAAACCCTCAAAAATTTAATAGATCTGATGTTGACATGAATTTTATAATAGAATTATAATACTGATTTGATAGTTGCCCACAGCAGAATGTGGATATTTTTTAAGAATTGATCTAACCTTAATTAAGGACCTCGGCTACATCTCTTTTACATAAGTGAAAAATCACCATTTCAACAGCTTAAAGTACAATGCTGCAGTCCTATGACAGTAAGTTATTTAATGGAAAGTACCAACAGAGAGTTTGTTAAGATTCTTTTAATCCCTTACTGTTGTATCGCGGCTCTTATACAATTCTAATCAAACCACATGCACGTGCATGCACACATACAGACACCCCCTATCCTGGCACACCGTAAACCAAACTTCGGTCCTCAATACATAACAACCTGGCCTTTTCCCCTCTGAGACACTGCCAAAGCTCTGACCAGGTGGTATTCTCACTGCAGCAAGCAATAAACTTGGCTCTCCTATCAACACTTCAGGAGGAAGATATCTGCGAAGTAAGCATTTGACACAATTATAAATTTTAATAATTATCAGGAAAAGTTTATAGAGAGTTCTTGGGAACTTTCAGCTTCTTGATGCATCATACTAGCAATTGTGAATTTTGATTATAAAGTTTACTTTACCTAAAATGTTATGAAACAAAGCTAGAGAGGAAATCACAACGTTCTTAAAAACTTCTGGTTATATACTTTCAATTCTTCAAGGTTTCAAAGGATAACCAGTTGAAAGAAAACTTCAAAACACTAAAATCTTAAAGCTTTCTAACATTAATGAGTTTAAGGTATATATACTTAAAATTACAAGGATATATTTTTCCTTAATACATTTGGTCTCACCAATACTACCTAATAAGAGGCTGAACTGAAAACAGACAATGACCAGACAATATATGACGAGAGAACTCTGACCTCTGCAACCAGCCCAGAAAGCCAAACCACAAGCTCTACAGCCCGGAACAGTCAGAACCTGGACAATAACTAGCCTTGTTAATTTTGCCCCTGCTTCTAACTTGTGACTAACCAGAGAAAGCTAAATATGCTCCCCAAACCAATCACATAAGATCCCTGCCTCTAGATTCCCCATGCCAATAATCTCCAATCAGGGCACACCTGGAGCCTCCCTGCTTTTACTGTAAAGCTTTCCCACTCCCCTGCCTGCCTTGGAATATCAGGCAAAGTGAAAGTGGCTGACTCTCTTGCTGCTCAAATTCTGAGTAAATAGCCTCTACTCTGTTTCAGGAGAAGTCTGTGTTGATTTCCACACCAAAAGTTTACACAGTTGATAAGCCAATCGTAGTCTTCAATATATAAAATAAATACTTCACTAACCAAATGTAAAATGCTCCCACATGTACCACCTAAACAGCTACACTGTACCTAGGTTATGGGCAGGAGACACTGCAGGAATCTCCCAAATAGGCCAACACTGTAACCTCCTAAGGAAGACAGTTAACAAGCTTCTTTCCTGTGCTCCTATATGAACAAGCTTCTCCTCTATGCTGCTGCTGCTAAGTCACTTCAGTCGTGTCCGACTCTGTGTGACCCCATAGACGGAAGCCTACCAGGCTCCCCCATCCCTGGGATTCTCCAGCCAAGAACACTGGAGTGGGTTGCTACTTTTCTTTATTAACACTTCTATATCAGAACTGGTGAAGTCTAAGGGTACTATCAGAATTTTTATGCAGGGAGGAAAACCACACTTGGACCTCTAGAACAGTAAGTTAGTGACTGACCGACCATCAGTCTACAACTTTATAGGAATCAGAAATGGAAGCCTGAATGGATGTCAGTGTAAAAGGGAATGGAAAAGGAAAACAATTACCACAGCATTATAGGTTTCATGGAAGGCTACCTGAAATGCCTATGACCCTTTGAATTTCAAGATATAAAATTTGAGGTCTAAATATTCCCACAACAAAGACATTCAACAAAATGATACAAAGCTAGAACATTAGGAAATAAGAGAATATATTTTGTTTCTTTGCATATAGATCTAGTCATCTTAAACTTTGTTGGTTTTTTTTTTTTTTTTGGTCTAAAAATCCTCCACTGTGGATTGAGTTTAGCTGCCCAATAAGCTTAAATGTTTCGCAATTTCTGGAATTATTAAGTATGTCTGATGCTAGGAAAGGTTGGGGGCGGGAGGAGAAGGGGACGACAGAGAATGAGATGGCTGGATGGCATCACCGACTCTGTGGACATGAGTTTGAGTGAACTCCAGGAGTTGGTGAACAGGGAGGCCTGGCGTGCTGTGATTCATGGGGTCGCGGAGAGTCAGACACGACTGAGTGACTGAACTGAATTGAACTGAATGTGTTAAATAATAACCTCAGACTCTCATTGGTCTTTTTAGAAGTAGAAATTTGCTATTTAGGGTTGACTTTAAAGAGCTGCTATATAACTGACACTAGTTCATTAAAAAGAACAAGAATTTGTATACTTTTAAGTAAAACTTATGTTCTAAAAAATGAGAACTAAATACCAATGAATAAACACGTACCCTCAAAAACTATGTGGTAACACATCTATTGTTATGAGCTTTTCCAATCAGTATTGTTATGGTTCCACAAAGAATCCAGTGCACCAGACTGTAGCTAATTATGTATATTCAAGTGATTAGCAAGCACTTGTTGCCTCTTTCACACCACCCTCCAAACAGCAGCCTTTGAAAAGAGAATAGACTGCAAATTTATTGAGAGAACACTGTTAATCCTTTGGGGAGAATGTAAATGTAAACAGGACTACTCTACATCAAGGTGCTTTGACAACAACAATCATCTGCATAAACACAGGCTCAACAACAAACAGGTGTTCTATTTCACAACTAGCACCCATTTGATGCTTTCAAGTAAGCATTATGCACAAACTGTCAGAAGTACTTTGAAACCAGCTGCAATTACTATAATTAGCTGCTTTCCTACACTTTGTTTCCTTTTACCTGTTCAGTACCATGCAATGCCAACTCATATCCTCTAAGTAAAATGACTGATTTGAGGTTTTCACTCTTAAGGTATAGAGAGAGGACACACTAGAGGCAATTTAAGCTAATTTAACTGGAACCTTCTACAAAACAACCCAGTCAAAAATACCAAAGGCAAAATTCAAAACTTCTGTTTTTCAAGCACACGTTAATGACATAAAGGATGGTTCTTTTTCAAAAGCTATTTAAAGTTTTGATTGGAAAGAGACCCAAATTATTGTAGCATTGATTAAATAGAAGTGGAAAGGTGGAAATATTCTAAAAGTTTGTCAGTTAAAGAACAAGTAAAATACAGTGCTAATTATTTAGTTGGAGTACTATACAGTAGTTAAAAGGCATGACCTACCAATAGCTACACTACATAGGTACAGATATGGCACAAAAACACTAATGCTGCTGCTGCTGCTGCTAAGTTGCTTCAGTCGTGTCCAACTCTGTGCGACCCCATAGACGGCAGCCGACCAGGCTCCTCCGTCCCTGGGATTCTCCAGGCAAGAACACTGGAGTGCGTTGCCATTTCCTTCTCCTAAAAACACTAATACTGAGTGATAAAAAGAAAATTTCAGAATGCAAAGAAGTAAAAGCTAACTATCATAAAAATATCCAGTAACCACATCAATATCTATACATATTAATCAAATCAATAACTGTAACTAAAAGTTACAGTCTAAAGTCAAGATTTTCAAATATATTAACACAAAGCCTAAAATCCACACAAGTCAAATATAGCAGGACCTCTGAACAAGAAAAATATATAACTAGTCTGCTCCTCCTAAAATCCAATTCAGTGATAGATATACTTGAAGTCTATGAGGACAGAGACTGTGTCAGCCCCGTGGTCACTCTTATCTCCTGTACCTAGCTAGCACTTCCAGTAAAAGCTAAGTACCTGACCACGAACAGAATTCATAAATGAAAGAATGTATGAGTGAGTGAATTCATGTATAATGTTCACATATAAACTAAAATGTTAGAATATTGTTTTTAAAAACTGTGAGCTTTGAAAAGCAAAAGTAGATCATACTATTACATATATAATACATATTACATATATATTTATACATACATACACATTACATATATACATATTACATGCATATTACATATATATTATTTTGAAGTATTTTTAAAAATGCCATTTTCATAAGATATTTAAAACTTTAACTACAGGCTAATCATACTGAAAATAATTAGTAATATGATTTTACAGCAAGAAAATATTATTCTATATCCTCTCATAACATGTTCCTTCATTATTAGACACTATTATAGCATGCCCAGAAACAAACTTTAGCATCTGAGTAGCTAAGTCTTTCTATCATCATCTTATTCGTGGTCATCACTGTCATGATTACTAGTCTTTCCAGCTATTTCTATCCCTTTTAATTAGACTGAGCTGAAGTAAACACATCTGACACAATCATATGTAGAAAACAAAATTTCAGTCCAATAAAAGGGTCACATTTCAGAAGCACCATAAAGGAAGGGAAGAAATGATGGGTATGTGATATAGTGCCATGGGAAATTAAGTAGAATGGCAGAATGAATTTGAAGTTGAAAATTAATAATTCAAATTGAAATTACTTCCCTTTGCTAGTGGTAAATGCAAAATATGTTCTAAGTAAATATTAAGTATAATGGTAATTTAGGGGGAAACACATTTAGTTGAAGTTATATTTAGTCTAAACCACCTGCCAAATATTTATTTTTTAAATACAAATCTGTAAACAAAATAAAATGTAAATACCAGACAGAAAGCTTCACATGAGGTAAAAAGTGTCCAGATATTTGGTTCAAATCCTGGCTTTCCAACTTAATATCAGTGTATCATAAAAAAAAAATTAATCTCTCTGAAGATCTATTTCTTTCACTATTGTGGACAATAACAATGCCTACCAAAGTTGTTCCAAGGCTTAAATTACATACTATATATAAAGCATTCCAGGACCTGGACTGCAAGGAGATCCAATCAGTTAATTCTAAAGGAAATCAGTCCATCCTAAAGGAAATCAGTCCTGAATATTCATTGGAAGGACTGATGCTGAAGTTGAAACTCCAATACTTTGGCCACCTGATGCAAAGAACTGACTCACTGGAAAAGACCCTGATGCTGGGAAAGATCGACGGCAGGAGGGAAAGGGGACGACATAGGATGAGATGGTTGGATGGCATCACTGACGTGATGGACATGAGTTTGTGTAGGCTTCAGGAGTTGGTAATGGACAGTGAAACCTGGTGTGCTGCAGTCCATGGGATTGCAAAGAGTCGGACAAGACTGAGCGACTGAACTGATATATAAAGCAATCAGCATAGTGTCTGGTATATACTATATTGTGACTGATAAATGTCAGAAATTATAATCACTAACCATTATCAGATACAGTAATCAGCATTCAAATTTAAAAAGCAAAAAAAACTGAGGTCAAGGAAAAAAGGTCTCAAATGACTAAGCTTGATGCCCAATGTTAATGAAATTTACTAGGAAAGAAAGGTACTAAAGGAGGCTGAATGAAGCACAGTCATGAAAGAAAACAAAAAAAAACAGCATTAGGAAGAAAATGACTCTATAAATAGAGGTTTAAAAGTCAGGAAAACACCAGGTATAGAGCAATTTTGTTCTTAAAGATATTTCAAAACAAAAACAAAGCAAGAATGGAGAAGACAGTAATAGAATCTTAAAGAAATTAGGAAACTTGCAAAGTTGCAAAGTGCTAAGATTTAAAAAATGGAAGCGTAACTACAAAATGAGAAAGTCAAAGCATATACCAATCTAAAACAAAACAGAGAGGTACAAAGACTTTGCTCAAGATTTGTCTCCTTTAAAAACCTCAAAGCCCATCTGATTTCACTCAGATGGATGCCACCCATATTTTTTAACCTTCTTTCCAATTTCCCATGGATAGTACTCATGTAACTGGCAACTTTGTGAATTCTTAAAATATTTGTTGAATAAATGAACTGTGGCATACTTAAACAGCATATGAAAAATGTTATCCAAATACAGAGTGATTCATTCTCACCAGTCTCTCCCTTATAGACTACCTGCCCTACAGATCTACTTTCCCTTCCAGAAAAGTGCCAGGTTCCCTTCTGTCATACTTTTTGTTGGTCCCCTTCCAGTAACCTGATTCCCTTCACACTGTACAGGCAACTTACTCTTCCTTTCCATCTCAATTTTACCTTCACTATCTCTAGAAAACCCTTCTTGACCTATCATGTACAAGATGTGTAAGCTTGCACAAGTCACTTTCACAGCACTTAGCAAGGTGTGGATTCAGTTACATTTAACTAAAGAAGATGATAAGTAGAAAGAGAAAAATGAAAATAAAGAAGTAGAAAGCAAAAGGAAAAGTGGACACTCAAGGCAGGGATGAACAGAGTAAAGGAAAAGAGAAACAGCAGATTCCCTTAAGAGGACATTAGTAAAACAAAACTGAACTCCTGTTTTAAGACTTTCAATACTTTCCTCTTGTATCTATGAAGGCTTTACGTTAAATAAGACAACAGTTTAGAGTCGAGTATGGGAAGTAATTTGGTGTCAATTATGGGAATAATATTTTGCTATAAACCAGATGAAATGAAATCAAAGGTCAAAAAGATTCCTCATCAAAAATCTGGGAATTAAAATCACACATAAAAAACTGATCAATGCTGAAGTTGAACACAGCTGAAAATTATGAAAAGATTTCAAAATACTGTAGTACCTTAGTCTTTTTATACAAATTAGCTGTTTACTTAAAAACAATATAGAGTAGCATTCTGACCAGAGATTAAGATAAACTAATATACTCAAATTGCACCAACTACATCTATAGCCCAGCAAAGTTAAACAGAAGAAAGCAACAGTGAATAGACTCTTCACCAAAAAAGAAATGTTTGTTTTTGCAGGTTAGCTCCACCATTTTTTTCACATTTGCATCCTAATAGTTCTACTTGGTCTCCCCATTATGCAACAGTTCTTTACAATACAGCCAGCTTCCCTGACAACTGGGTTCCTCTGCCAGATTGGCTTTGTCTAAATCCTAAAGCTGTGCTTGGCTTTGCACTGAGCCCAGTGGCTGCCTGTGACCTGAATGCCAATGAAGAGTACAGACCCTGTTGTCTAACAAGTCAGAGACTGAAAGGTCTCTTTGGGGTCAACAAACTGTCTCGACGACTTTCATAAGCTTAAGAGACTGGAAAATGAAGCTAAAAATGCATCTTATTTCTTAGAAGGTCAATAGGAAAAAGTATTAAATGTTTAACATTCATCAGATACTTTAGGGCTTCAACTTTAAACATGGATCTCAGTAACCTTCACATGTAATTAAAGTGTTTATTCTTTTAAACAGAAATAAGTTCAATCTTAAAGAAAACATGCAAATAAATTTCAATGACATCAAACTGGAGGGTGTTAAACATTACACACTCAGAATTATATAAAAACCTGTGCCTCACTTGCCACCTAGTATTACTATACCATATTTTAAGTACTTGGAGGCTCCCTTTTTCTCCTTACAACTAGTTTGCCACCTCTCTTACTCAAATGCCAAATCCTATCAGTTTTATCTCCTAGATAGTTCTCAGATTTACCCACCTTACCCTGCTGCCACAACCCTGATTCAAGATCATCATGTCTCACCTGAATTTTCCTAAGAGTCTCCTAACTGATCTCAGGACAAAATAATTCAACAGATACATAATGCAAGTCACATATCCAATTTTAATATTTCTAAAATATTAAAAAGTAATATTTTAAAAAGTAAACAGGTAAAATTATTTAAAATAATATATTTAATCAACTAAATATTATCCAAGATACTATCATTTCAATAAGTAATCAGTAAAAACATCGAGATATTTTAATTCTTTTTTTTCCCAAAGCATGAATTAAAAACGCAGTATGTGCTTTACAGCTACAACACAATTCAGTTCAGATGCTCTATTTTCAACAGTTTACGTAAAATGTAAATCCCACCAAAACAATCACACAATCCTGTAACAAAGTTATATACTTTTACTGCTCCCATTTTTAATTAAATTAAATAAAATTTAAAATTCAGTTCCACAGCCATAGGAGCCACATTTCAAGTGCTCAACAAGTACCTCCTGGCTACAGTGTTGGGCCGCACAGCAACAGGGTTTCAACCTTCATCTTTTCTGATCCAAACCCAATGTAAGCAAAAGTGCAAACTTTTAAGACCTTCTGTCTTAAAGCCCTTTGACGACTTCTCAGTGATCTTCGGATAAACCCAACTCTTACAGAGGCCCTGCAACAGTGGCTTCCTCTTCCTTTTCCAGCCTCATCCATCTCTACTCAATGCTTCTTTTCCTTGGGTTGAAGCTGTTAGTTCTACTGAACACTCTTTTCCTTCCCATGCCTATCAACTGGCCACCTCCGGTTCAAACTTTAGATTTCAACTTAGAGGTCATTTTCTCTCTCAGATCCCTCCCAGCTACCTGACACAAACTCTTGTTGGGGCAGGAACCATGTCACTCGTGTTCACTGTTACAACCCTAGCATCTATCAAAATGCCTGGCACTTTGTAGGCCCTCAATAAATACGAATCAGTCAGCAGAGTAATTTGAGCTATCTTAAAGCATGCCCTCGTGTCAACACATGTGGCAGGAAGATAAGAGTCCTCCTGTGAGTTCATTAACGTGGTTTTACTATCACTGGTCAGAAATAAACTGACTGTGAGAAACTATGCCAAAATTAGCACTGACTAAGCACCAAGACTCTCAGAGCTGAAATATTCAGTATGAAGTAATGCTTTGTGCCTAACAGATTCTTGTGTGTTCACTGGAAGGGTAGTAAGCCTGAAGATCCAAGGAAAACTTACCCTACATTTCCTATCAGAGATGCTCCAGGATTCTTTCTCTCCCTGCACTCACTAATTCTGGAGTAATTTATCTGGTGGATAATCTGGCACGCAAAATTTAAGCTCAGTCCTTTTTCTTCCTTTTGAAGCTAGTCTGCTGTCTCTGTTGCTGTGTATAAGAAGAGATCAGCACAGTAACTGCACAAGGCCTGCAGTCTGTTTCTCTAAATAAAGTTTTACTGAACACAGCCATGCCCAATAGTTTGGTATTGTGTCTGGCTGCTTTCCTGCACTACAATCAGAGTTGAGTAGCTACAGGTGTGACAGAAACCATGTGACTTGCAAAGGTATTTACTCTGATCCTTCATTAAAAAAAAAGAAAAAGATCCAAGTTCTATGGTGCTGTCTTATTTATACTGCTCAAAATGTGCTTGGAAACTCTGCTTAGTTCTGTAATTCAGTCAGCAAGCCATTTGGCCCGCACGATAAATCTCTAATTTAATCTTTATCAGTAGTACATTTTGACCTCCATCTTTACACTTCATTTTATGTCTAATAGTGTATAGAGGGCCAAATAGGAAAGAGTAATTATTTATATTGTGCCCTCTAAAAACAGTGAAACTTCACCTACATATATTTCCTAAGCATATTTATTATATTCAAATATGAAAGTGGAGGGGAAGGACTCAAGACAAGTACTTGTTCAAGCTATGAAGTACCTGGAAATCTGCTTCTCGAAGGAAATGATGGTTTCACATCTAGGAAATTTATGTTAGGTCTTTCGTTTTATAAAAATTTATACCTGTATTTTCTGTAAAAAGTTTGTTAGTCTTCAGACATTATTGATTCTTGTTTCCTTGAATGTTTCTGTCTCTTTCTCTCAAAACAAATCAATATTACACAGAAACTAGCACTAAATCACCTATTTCCAGTAACACTAGTAAAAAAACTATTGCAATAATTTACTGAGGAGCATTTATCTTTTTTTCTCATACTGATGCTATTTAAAACCTTATGGCTAGTGACAATTCTATTATACTTCCCTGTGAAACTGTACCTGTAAGAATATTAAACTTGACAATATTGCTAAGAGGTTAAACAGAGGGAATTAATATTTTCCTAAGTTTGGGCTTCCCTTGTGGCTCAGTGGGTAAAGAATCCGCCCGCAATGCGGGAGACCTGGGTTCGATTCCTGGGTTGGGAAGATCCCCTGGAGAAGGGAAAGGCTGCCCACTCCAGTATTCTGGTGTGGAGAATTCCCTGGACTATACAGTCCATAGGTCACAAAGAGCTGGACACACTGAGCAACTTTCACTTTCACGTAAGTTTACAGAACATTGTGTTATTGTTGCTATTTACTCACTCAGTCATGTCCGACTCTTTGCGACCCCACGAACTGTAGCCTGCCAGGCTCCTCTGTCCATGTGATTTTCCGGGCAGGAATACTGGAGTGGGTTGTCATTTTCTTCTCCAGGGGATCTTCCCAACCCAGTGATAGAACTCATGTCTCCTCTTTGGCAGGTGGATACTTTACCACTGGGCCACCAACATCAGTTCAGTCAGTCGTGTCCAATTCTTTGTGACTCCATGGACGGCAGCACGCCAGGCTTCCCTGTTCCATCACCAACTTCTGGAGCTGCTCAAACTCATGTCCATCGAGTTGGTGATGTCATTCAACCATCTCATCCTCTGTCATTCCCTTCTCCCGCCTTCAATCTTTCCCAGCATCAGGGGTTTTTCCAATGAGTCAGTTCTTCGCATCAGATGGCCAAAGTATTGAGAGCTTCAGCTGTAGCATCAGTCCTTCCAATGAATATTCAGGACTGATCTCCTTTAGGATGGACTGGTTGGATCTCCTTGTAAGCCAAGGAACTCTCAACAGTCTTCTCCAACACCCCGGTTCAAAAGCATCTATTCTTCAGCACTCAGCTTTCTTTATAGTTCAACTCTCACATCCATATATGACTACTGGAAAAACCGTAGCTTTGACTAGACGGACTTGTGTTGGCAAAGTAATGTCTCTGATTTTTAATATGCTATCTAGGTTGATCATAGCTTTTCTTCCAAGGAGCAAGCATCTTTCAATTTCATGGCTGCAGTCATCATCTGCAGTGATCTTGGAGCCCCAAAATATAAAGTCTGTCACTGTTTCCATTGTTTCCCCATCTATTTGCCATGAAGTGATGGGACCAGATGCCACGATCTTAGTTTTCTGAACGTTGAGTTTTAAGTCAGCTTTTTCACTTTTCTCTTTCACTTTCATCAAGAGGCTCTTTAGTTCTTCTTCACTTTCTGCCATAAGGATGAGCCACCAACATAGTCCAATATTGATCACAAATAAAATATTTAAATAGTCCAATATGAGTGCTACATATTTTTATCGCATACTCCTTATTCATTTCAATTTCTTAACCAATTTTGTCCAATTTAAGATCATTCCTCTGGTACTACACATCTCACACTTCCAAAGTTTCCTACTAAAGTTGCTTAAGTAATTTAATACAAGATTAGCAAATACATGATGGTATATAAAATACTTATTTACCTATTACTAAGGCTTATTTTGGGTTGTTGGAAATTCTTGTTAAAACAAAAGAGTAATAAATTAGAGCTCAAGGAAATCACTTTCGTGTAAAAAAGTTTTAAATAACAGAAGAAGCTAAAAAGGACTTATTTTCCTAAATAATGTATTTTTTATCTCAATTAGGATGCTTTTTTGTATTCCCATTGTTCAGCAAAAGACTACAATATTTTTTCATAATCCTTCAATATACTGTGACATATACCTTTTGTGAGAGCTGTCACCTCCCTAAGTTGGAAAAAAAAAAAAACAAAAACTAGATAAAATCACACAGAAAGAATGGGATTCCATGTAAATGATAAATATGACTCTGACAATCAGAAACAAACATCTGCCTTTATGTTTTCTTCTCATTTGGTGGAACAGAAAAACAAAAACAAACTTTTTGGTCTTTTTTATTTTCCCATCGGAAATCTATTCCTCTTCATAAACATATTCTCTGTACTGCTGAAGGAAGACAACATTCTGTTGACAAAAACCATGGACATAAAAACACGTCAGGGGCTTCTAAGCATTTTTATTCAATGCATCGCTTACTGAATTGAAGCTGTACTAGGTTACTGAACACTGACTGCCACGACAAACAAGAGCTGGCTGGCTTACGACAGGGACTGGAGTAGGCAGCCTTCAAAGTCACCAGAGCGCGAGAGAAAAGGACCATGGGAGGAGGTACGCTGCCTCAGCCCAGAAGTGACGCAGAATCTTTTTCCACACAGTCCACTGACCAGAGACGAATCATATGTGTCCAATACAACTACACAGAAAGGTAGGAAATGTAGAAGGACATGAAAAGTTGGTCTCTACCTCAGACATATAACTATAAAGTACTGCTCAGAGAAATTCCAAGCTTTCTGTGTTAGAATATCAGGTTGTAACTGGCCACTAAAACTAGTTAGTTAGATAGATCAACTTTAAATTACATTCTTTACAAAGTCTAGTATTTTTCTTCTGGTGTTTAAAAAAAAAAAAAAGGTCTATACTGCTTGTTTAAACTACTTCATTTCGATAGTTTTTTCCAAAAAATACTAATAATAGCCTTCAGTTCAGTTTAGTTCAGTTCAGTCACTCAGTCGTGTCCAACTCTCCGCGACCCCATGAATCATAGCATGCCAGGCCTCCCTGTCCATCACCAACTCCCAGAGTTCACTCAAACTCATGTCCATCGAGTAGGTGATGCCATCCAGCCATCTCATTCTCTGTCGTCCCCGTCTCCTCCCGCCCCCAATCCCTCCCAGCATCAGAGTCTTTTCCAATGACTCAACTCGTCACATGAGGTGGCCAAAGTATTGGAGTTTCAGCTTTAGCATCAGTCCTTCCAATGAACACCCAGGATTGATCTCCTTTAGAACACGTAAAAGATAAGCATTTGAAATTAGTTTTATGGTTTGAAATACAGACAATGGTTTATTAAGTTAGAAAAGAGTTTCAAAGCATTTCACAATTTATCAACTAGAGACAGAAGAAGGGATTATGCCAAATGTTTTATATATCTAATTTACAATGCCTCTTCTTAACATAAGGAAGTGTATTTTATGATACAGTGTCAAAAAATTATTTTAGTACTCCACATGAACAGCAAACACATAAGAAAAGGGTTTGACTTCAGTAGCCATGAGGGGAAAACAAAAACACAATGCCATGTCCCTATATATCCCGCAGAATGACTGAAATTAAAAAGACAATTTCAAGTGCTGGTGAAGATACAGGACAAATGAACTCATAAACTGCTGGTGCAAATGCAAAAAAACAAACAAACAAAAAACTTCAGGAAAGTAACTAACAAAATCTACGGTGCAGAAGTCATCCTATTAGCTTACTGGAGGACAGTGACTAGAGGGACAGGAGGTGAAAACGTAAAAGGAACTGGTAATGATCTGTGTTTTTACACAGATGATAGTTACATGATATGCTCACTTTGTGAAAATTCATAGGGGATGCTCTGAATAATTCTTTTACTTTTCTGTATGTATCTCATACCCTAATAAAAAATTTACCTTTAAATTAGTAAATAATTTAGAAAATTATTACTGGTAAAGAAACAGAATCTCTTAACTTACTATATTTTACACCATTATGTATTAGTTCCAATATTCTTTACTATGTTTAATGGTAATTTTTGAAATGGCTATTCTTGTTACCATGAGGGCATCTCATTTGTGGTAACTATATCAATTAGTCCTTATGAATCAAAATATATGTTTGTTATTTTCTCAAAAAAAATGTTTCCTTTGCAAGTAATGGGAGAGGTTTTTTAATTTCTTGTGATAATCCTATTAAAGATTTCAGTTCTAAAACAGAAATTTGGCACATGAAGAGATGCTCAAAATCACTCATTATCAGAGAAATGCAAATCAAAACCACAATGAGGTACCATCTCATGCCAGTCAGAATGGCTGCTATCCAAAAGTCTACAAGCAATAAATGCTGGAGAGGGTGTGGAGAGAAGGGAACCCTCTTACACTGTTGGTGGGAATGCAAACTAGTACAACCACTATGGAGAACAGTGTGGAGACTCCTTAAAAAACTGGAAAAAGAACTGCCATATGACCCAGCAATCCCACTGCTGGGTATACACACCAAGGAAACCAGAATTGAAAGAGACACATGTACCCCAATGTTCATCACCGCATTCTTTATAATAGCCAGGACATGGAAGCAACCTAGATGTCCATCAGCAGACGAATGGATAAGAAAGCTGTGGTACATATACACAATGGAATATTACTCAGCCATTAAAAAGAATACATTTGAATCAGTTCTAATGAGGTGGATGAAACTGGAGCCTATCATACAGAGTGAAGTAAGCCAGAAAGAAAAACACCAATACAGTATACTAACGCATATATATGGAATTTAGAAAGATGGTAACGATAACCCTATATGCAAGACAGCAAAAGAGACACAGATGTAAAGAACAGTCTTTTGGACTCTGTGGGAGAGGGCAAGGGCGGGATGATTTGGGAGAATGGCGCTGAAACATGTATATTATCATTAGTGAAATGAATCGCCAATCCAGGTTCAATGTATGATACAGGGTGCTCGGGGCTGGTGCACTGGGATGACCCAGAGGGATGGGATGGGAAGGGACATGAGGGGGGTTCAGGATGAGGAACACATGTACACCCATGGCGGATTCATGTCAATGTATGGTAAAACCAATACAATATTGTAAAGTAAAAATAAATAAATAAAGTTGTTAAAAAATTTAATTTGATTCAGAAGAAAAGTAAAATAAAACAGAAGTTTGGGGCACATCTATAAAATAAGACACCAAGAACATTGATTTTAAAATATCACACTATGCTAACACATGCAGGAATTTTCGAGATGACCTAGGTCAATTCCTCTTATATTACAAAAAACAAAACAAAACAGGCAATTTGCTCAAGGTTGCAAAAATAGATGGAAACAGATACTAGTATTCAGCTCTCCAGAATGAGAGATTATTCATTTTACTGATGTACTATTTTCCTGCCCATCTGATCACTGGTACTAGGAATGGCTGCAATCAGCATCCGCATTTGGTGATGGACAGGGAAGCCTGGCGTGCTGTGATTCATGGGGTCGCAAAGAGTCAGACACGACTGAGTGATTGAACTGACTGAACTGAACTGACTAGGAATGGAGATTTTACTATTTAACACTTCTAGGGATTTCCTAAATGATGCCTTTCAAGTTGGATTTAATAAGTTCAAGACATATAATAATTATATAAAATGAGCATCAACAGTACTTACAGTATTTATCTTGAAAACAGCTTTCAAAAATCAATGCATTAAACTTACTGTGTGATCATTTCACAATATTTACAAATATTAAATCATCTGTTGTACACCTGACATTAATACAATATTATACATCAATTATATCTCAATTTAAAAATGCATTATGTAGGTCTGCAAAAAATTAATTTAGCAAAATCTGCACTGACTCTGGAACATAACTTTAATACATGTTATCAACAAACTGCAAAAGCACAAATTCCCAATGTGTAACCAAACTGAAAAGATCTTTCATTGAACAACTTTTCACTTTGCTTTACTTCTATTTTCCTAGTTCAACATTTATTTTACTTAAATAATAAATATGAATTTTTATTAAATTCAAACACAGGTAGTACTTTATATTCAAACATGTTTCTCTATCTTTTTTCCCATATTTTAACATTCATCAGTTGAATGTTAATTACTACTACTGGCCTATCAGTTCCATGTCTTTTTAGAGCTTCCCAATTACAGCTGGACAGAGAAGCCTAGCAGGCTACAGTCTATGGGGTCACAAAGAGTCGGACACGACCGAGACTAACACACACAATTATAGCTATGTTATGTATTTTCAAAATATGTGAATCATATCCTATTTAACCAATTAAAATATTTTCTATCTTTATAGTTCAATGAGATAAACATGATTTATCTTGAGTGATTTTTGGCGGGGGGGAGTCTAAAAATTACCAATACAAGCCTATAGATGATTAAGCTAGTTAAAGCAAAGGAAAAAAAAAAAACTTTGAGATAATTTCTTGTCAACCAGTTTATCAGGGAGTTAAGTCATTAACTGCCACTTGCTTGGGTTACCTGTACTTACTTTTTTAAATGGAGAACATAATAAGAGCTGAAGAAACTTCAAGGTTTGATAACTAGGCCATGGTTACAACTGCAGATTCAATCTCTGATTCCAAACACTCCATTGAGAAGCAAAGGAATACCTTAATGAGTAACCTCTGGATACTTCCTGCCTGTTGCCACAGACATTTTTTTAATTTGACACACGAGTTAAAGCGAGTAAGGCTTCACAGAAGACAGAGTAAGAGAGAGAGGTGACAGTACCCTTCCCTTGACAGTCTCCATTAAACTCGGTGGATGTGTTCAGAACGAAAAAGAATGAGGAGGAACAGAGGATGAAAACGGCATCAGACACTTTCAGCCCTGTATTTTACCATTGGAGAATTCTTACTGTCTAGACGACCATGAGCACAGAGGTGGGATGAGGCAGGGGTACCAGCACAGGAAAGGAACAACTGCCATACTGAGCTTAAAGACGATCATCAAAAGAGGCTTTGGGAGCTCACCAGCTGCAAAGTTTTTGTATTAGGCTGTGATTCCACTGGGAGGATGGGAGCCCCTAAATAATGATGTCAGAAGAGTTTTTACATGCCCAAGAAGCTATTTCAAGCAAACAAAAATCTACATTTGTCCCTAATGGAGGTTAACGCCTTTAGGGATTAGAGCTAGAGAGTGTAGATGGCCATTATCTAAATAAACTTATTATTCCCGGTACAACAGAAGAGTATATTCCTAAAAAGGAATACATAATACTTTCACTGTAAAGCTTCAAAGAAATGAAATGTCAGAAAAAAGTTTCATTTTGAAAATTATTATGGAAGTGAATTTAAGAATTAAAAAGTGACTACTGGAAAATTCCCAGAAGAATTTCATTAACGGAACATTGCTGCATCATAGTTGAATGCTTTTTGTATTACTGAAGTTATAACCATGATTAGTTCCATACAATTTTGAGAAAGTGAAATTATGATGCAACTGCAGGTAAGTTTTTACAGACCTCCCTTCCTGTTTACCATCCTACCTAGTACACCTCAGGAAGTGCAATGTTCATGTTTACCTGCTAACAAACAAAATAATTTTTTTCAAAAAATTTATTTAAACATTAAAGGAAGATATCTTCAATTAATAGACCAAAATATTACCTAACATCTGGTCTTAAGAACCCATGAAAAAATAAGTATTTTTCCAATCAAGGAAAAGTCTTTTGTAAAATTCTCAAAGCAAGCTGCAGTTGCATCTTCAGCCTATTTCCAGTTATTCCAGATAATGTACTTTGTTTCCTTCTTTGCAGCTTACCAACTCTATGCCAGAGGTTCTGTTCCTGGCGTCTTGATGCAAAAGGCTCTCCTGATAACTACTTGATTATAGATTATGATGATGCTAGAAAACAGGTACCTTTCCAAGTGAAAGTATTAATATTACAATGGGAAGTACCACAGAAAATCACCTTAAAATATAAACTGACTTTGTCCATAAACACAATGAAATTCAAGCGATAAATTTAAAATAGTGTACTTAAGACAATATAGATTTTTGCAAACATGGCTAGAAATCATTTAAGATCATAACGGATCACAAGCTAACTTCAGGGTCAGCAATAAAAAGAGTTATATAAAAAGTATTGGGTTATATTGTTAGGCATATCACATGCAGAAAGTATGACTCTACACTTTTTCTACTATAATGGTTTTCAAATTGTTTATATTGAGCAATCTCTCCCCAGGCTTTTCAGTCTCATGAAGAATAATTAACATAAACGAAAACATCAGATTATAAACAGATCCTGAAACATATATAATGTGCCTGGGTACTGTTTACATGTTTCTGAGAAAGTTAACATGGTTTGTCAGTTTGTCTGGTTTTTTGCATGCCTGTTAAATAATTATATTGCAAAGTTGCTCAAAATTGCTCAGAGGTTTTGAAAGAACCAAGCCTTGTGGGAAGGCAGAAGTCTGATAAGCTTCCTAAACATGACTCCTTTCTTTGAACAAGAAGATAAAGAAGCAGAACTACTTGGTGATCCTATCTGGGATAGGGAACAAGAATGAGACTTTTTTTTTTAAAGCTGAATAGATACTAACCATTCCTTAGAGTTGAGAACAAAAAGGCCACACAAGCAAAACTTCAAGTCACAGTACAGTACAGACATGCACAATCTTGAGCCCTTAGTTAAAAGTAGCTTTGTTAGTCCTCATGAAAACTCATTAGTCCCTATAAAACCACAACCAATCTGGCAAACAACTAAAATAGTTGTTAAGAAAATACCTGCAAAAATCCAATATAGGCTTTCAGAAAAATTTAAAGTTCACTAAAGAAATACTTCCTGGTGGCTCAGACAGTAAAGAATCTGCCTGCAATGCCGGAAATCCCAGTTCGATTCCTGAGTCAGGAAAATCCCCTGAAGAAGGGATAAGCTACCCATTCCAGTGTTCTTGGGCTTCCCTGGTGGCTCAGACTGTAAAGAATCCGCCTGCATGAGGGAGACCTGGGTTTGATCCCTGGGTTGGGGAGATCCCCTAGAGGAGGGTATAGCAACCCACTCCAGTATTCTTGCCTGGAGAATCCCCACGGACAGAGGATCCTGCCCAGTGACAGTCCGTGGGGTCGCAGAGGGTCAGACGCAACTGAGCAGCACACAAAGAGAAATACTATTTAAGTGTGATTAACATAGTAAAAATGAATCAATAATGCAAAGATGGTATTAATCACATGAAATTTTCAGGGTTTGCTTTTGTCCTAAAAGAGGTTTTCTCTGGATGGACCTGTACAGATAAAATACCTGGATTAGAACTAATTAATCTGTGTAAAGTCTGTAAATGTTGCCTATTTATGCACATCTGACTTACAAAGCCCTTTATCTTGAGGAGAGTAGTTTAAATTTGCCATGTGAGTCACAGTGACATCTAGTGGCAACTCTGTTGAACAGTACCCATTCGGTACTTCATTTTCTAAGAAACTGCAAAGAAGAGTGCCCAGCAAAATGGGGGTGGAGGGGAGGCCGGCACTCAAATACCGCTGAAGGAATAAACTACTCTGTCGTATTTTAAGCTAATATTCCAATTTTTCTACTTCCACTGAACTTCCTCCTTCCTTTTACTTACCATTTCCAGTCCTTCGTTCTCCAGTTTTCTGTCTGCAAGTTCCCTTCTACCCTTACTCATGTGTCTCCTTCTCTACAGAATCCTTCAGTGCAGTTCAGTTCAGTCGCTCAGTTGTGTCCGACTCTTTGCGACCCCATAGAATCCTTAGTTTAGTCAGTCTCTATTTTTCTCATCTAGTTTATTGCTAGGGGGCACCAGAGGGCAGACAAACTGAAATCATAATCACAGGAAACTAGCTGATCTGATCACATGGACCACAGCCGAATGTGGTCCCCTGGAGAAGGGAATGGCAAACCACTTCAGTATACTTGCCTTGAGAACCCCATGAACAGTAACAAAGGGCAAAATGATAGGATACTGAATGAGGAATTCCCCAGGTCGGTAGGTGCCCAGTATGCTACTGGAGCTCAGTGGAGAAATAACTATAGAAGGAATAAAGGGATGGAGCAAAAGCAAAACCAATACCCAGTTGTGGATGTGACCAGTGATAGAAACAAGGTCCGGTGCTGTAAAGAGCAATATTGCATAGGAACCTGGAATGTTAGGTTCATGAATCAAGGCAAATTGGAAGTGGTCAAACAGGAGATGGCAAGAGTGAACGTCGACATTCTAGGAATCAGTGAATTAAAATGGACTGGAATGGGTGAATTTAACTCGGATGACCATTATATCTACTACTGTGGGCAGGAATCCCTTAGAAGAAATGGAGTAGCCATCATGGTCAACAAAAGAGTCCGAAATGCAGTACTTGGATGCAATCTTAAAAATGACAGGATGATTTCTGTTCGTTTCCAAGGCAAACCATTCAATATTACAGTAATCCAGGCCTATGCCCCAACCAGTAATGCTGAAGAAGCCGAAGTTAATCAGTTCCATGAAGACCTACAAGACCTTTTAGAACTAACACCCAAAAAAGATGTCCTTTTCATTCTAGGGGACTGGAATGCAAAAGTAGGAAGTCAAGAAACACCTGGAGTAACTGGCAAATTTGGCCTTGGAGCACGGAATGAAGCAGGGCAAAGGCTAATAGAGTTTTGTCAAGAGAATGCACTAGTCATAGCAAACACCCTCTTCCAACAACACAAGAGAAGACTCTACACATGGACATCACCAGATGGTCAACACCGAAATCAGATTGATTACATTCTTTGCAACCAAAGATGGAGAAGCTGTATACAGTTAGCGAAAACAAGACCAGGAGCTGACTGTGGCTCAGATCATGAACTCCTTATTGCGAAGTTCAGACTTAAATTGAAGAAAGTAGGGAAAACCACTAGACCATTCAGATATGACCTCAATCAAATCCCTTATACAGTGGAAGTGAGAAATAGATTTAAGGGACTAGATCTGATTGATAGAGTGCCTGATGAACTCTGGACGGAGGTTCGTGACATTGTACAGGAGACAGGGACCAAGACCATCCCCATGGAAAAGAAATGCAAAAGAGCGAAATGGCTGTCTGAGGAGGCCTTACAAATAGCTGTAAAAAGAAGAGAGGCAAAAAGCAAAGGAGAAAAGGAAAGCTATAAGCATCTGAATGCAGAGTTCCAAAGAACAGCAAGGAGAGATAAGAAAGCCTTCCTCAGTGATCAATGCAAAGAAATAGAGGATAACAACAGAATGGGAAAAACAAGAGACCTCTTCAAGAAAATTAGAGATTCCAAGGGAACATTTCATGCAAAGATGGGCGCGATAAAGGACAGAAATGGTATGGACCTAACAGAAGCAGAAGATATTAAGAAGAGGTGGCAGGAATACACAGAAGAACTGTACAAAAAAGATCTTCACGACCAAGATAGTCACGATAATGTGATCACCGACCTAGAGCCAGACATCTTGGAATGTGAAGTCAAGTGGGCCTTAGAAAGCATCACTACGAACAAAGCTAGTGGAGGTGATGGAATTCCAGTGGAGCTATTTCAAGTCTTGAAAGATGATGCTGTGAAAGTGCTGCACTCAATATGCCAGCAGATTTGGAAAACTCAGCAGTGGCCACAGGACTGGAAGAGATCAGTCTTCATTCCAATCCCAAAGAAAGGCAATGCCAAAGAATGTTCAAACTACCGCACAATTGCACTCATCTCACACACTAGTAAAGTCATGCTCAAAATTCTCCAAGCCAGGCTTCAGCAGTATGTAAACCGTGAACTCCCAGATGTTCAAGCAGGTTTTAGAAAAGGCAGAGGCACCAGAGATCAAATTGCCAACATCCGCTGGATCATGGAGAAAGCAAGAGAGTTCCAGAAAAACATCTATTTCTGCTTCATTGACTATGCCAAAGCCTTTGACTGTGTGGATCACAATAAACTGTGGAACATTCTGAAAGAGATGGGAATCCCAGACCACCTGACCTGCCTCTTGAGAAACCTGTATGCAGGTCAGGAAGCAACAGTCAGAACTGGACATGGAACAACCGACTGGTTCCAAATAGGAAAAGGTGTACGTCAAGGTTGTATATTGTCACCTTGCTTATTTAACTTATATGCAGAGTACATCATGAGGAACGCTGGGCTGGAAGAAGCACAAGCTGGAATCAAGATTGCCGGGAGAAATATCAATAACCTCAGATATGCAGATGACACCACCCTTATGGCAGAAAGTGAAGAGGAACTCAAAGGCCTCTTGATGAAAGTGAAAGAGGAGAGTGAAAAGGTTGGCTTGAAGCTCAACATTCAGAAAACAAAGATCATGGCATCTGGTCCCATCACTTCATGGGAAATAGATGGAAAAACAGTGGAAACAGTGTCAGACTTTGTTTTTTTGGGCTCCAAAATCACTGCAGATGCTGATTGGAGCCATGAAATTAAAAGACGTTTGCTCCTTGTAAGGAAAGTTATGACCAACCTTGATAGTGTATTAAAAAGCAGAGACATTACTTTGCCAACCAAGGTCCGTCTAGTCAAGGCAATGGTTTTTCCCGTGGTCATGTATGGATGTGAGAGTTGGACTGTGAAGAAAGCTGATCGCCGAAGAATCGATGCTTTTGAACTGTGGTGTTGGAGAAGACTCTTGAGAGTCCCTTATACTTCAAGGAGATCCAACCAGTCCATTCTAAAGGAGATCAATCCTGGATGTTCATTGGAGGGACTGATGCTAAAGCTGAAACTGCAATACTTTGGCCACCTCATGCGACGAGTTGACTCACTGGAAAAGACTCTGATGCTGGGAAAGGTTGGGGGCGGGAGGAGAAGGGGACGACGGAGAGTGAGATGGCTGGATGGCATCACCGACTCTGTGGACATGAGTTTGAGTGTACTCCGGGAGTTGGTGATGGACAGGGAGGCCTGGCGTGCTGTGATTCATGGGGTCGCGGAGAGTCGGACACGACTGAGCGACTGAACTGAACTGAACTGAGTTTTTCTCCGACTGCAGACATTTTATCAATCTCCACCCTTGGTGTGCTAGTCAATGTTTTCCATGTAACTGTTCTGAGCAATAGTATATTAAATCATGAAACTAAACCTCCTCCAAAAAAACCCACTATAATTCATGAAACCCTGGGAAATTAACTCATCTCTTTCTGACTTGACCATCTATCAAGTCAAATAGATAATGATTATTTACAAAAAAGCAGACATCTTCTTTACCCTATTCAAAACTGTCTCCACTAAATGCCATCTCTCTCATTCTGTAAAGACCTTACTTCCTAGAAAATATGGAAACTGCTAAGTCACTTCAGTCGTGTCCGACTCTGTGCGACCCCATAGACGGAAGCCCACCAGGCTCCCCCGTCCCTGGGATTCTCCAGGCAAGAACACTGGAGTGGGTTGCCATTTCCTTCTCCAATGGGTGAAAGTGAAAAGTGAAAGTGAAGTCGCTCAGTCGTGTCCGACCCTTAGCAACCCCACGGACTGTAGCCCACCAGGCTCCTCCATCCATGGGATTTTCCAGGCAAGAGTACTGGAGTAGCTTACCATTGCCTTCTCCGAATATGGAAACTACTGAATGCAAATAATCTCAGGGCTTCCCTGGTGGCTCAGTTGGTAAAGAATCTGCCTGCAATGCGGGAGACCTGGGTTCGATCCCTAGTTTGGAAAGATCCCTTAGAGAAGGACATGGCAACACACTCGAGTAGACTTGTTGGAGAATCCCCATGGACAAAGGAGCCTGGCGGGCTACAGTCAATAGGGTCTCAACTCTCCATTTGAAACCGTCGATTTATTTGGAATTCTCTATTTCAAAGGAGGGTGTATATATCCTCCTTTTCAAGGGCTATCCTCTATTCTTCTGTTATCTATAAAAATCTTGTTATGTCAATGATTATATCTCCCTTGAATCTTCAATCTCCCTCTTTGTTCTGACTCCTTCCCTAACCTATGAACATGCTCACCCCATTCAAGCATCATCTTTCTTTGACCTGCTACAATGTTTTCTTCACTTGTATCAAAAAATAACCCAAAAGTAATGTGTAGTGACTTTCTCCATTTCAATATCCACCTTCAACACTCTGCAATTTCTTTATCATCACTATTCTACTGAAACTGGTCTCTACAAGGTCATTAATGGAACTGTCATTAGTGACCTCTTCCCAGGCCTCATTCTTAAATCCATACATGTGGATAACTGCTATCACTTAGCTTCTATGGCACAGCAATCTTTTTATCTTTTCCAAGCTCCTTCATAACTCTTTCCCTGACTACACTTCTCAGATTGTCTAAATGGAATATGGACTCCCATATACTTCAATAGAAAGAGGCAAAGTATTATTTCTATGAATAAAGTGATTCAGTTAGTAAACGGAAATTAATCTGCCTATGAACTCAGCGCAAATTACGTTCTGCTTATCTGCCCCACTTCTTCAAAATACTACTTTAAATCTCCTTCATTTAAATTTACCCCAATAATTTCCAATCATAATTCCATTATCTCTAATAATCCAAACTTTACACTGTATTGATACTAACATATATTTTATGTCATCTTTAGATGTGTCCTAAGTCTTTTTGATTTCACACCACAAGTTACTTCCAACTACTATATGCACCCCTATCCTACCACTCTCCTTTCTTCCATCACTCCCTTTCTTGCCGTCTCTCCTGATCACACAGATAAACACAGTATTTTACAAGAATAGCGAGCTTAATGCCCTTATCCTCCAGTTGGGGTTATTTCTAAACATACTGTACTCTTCACTCACATACTAGGTTCTTAATAAATATTATTAATTAAGGCTAGACAGCCTTAAGAGTCAATTTACTACTAGGAAATAATAAAATCATATTTTTAGATAATTTTTTTAAAAAGAAAACTTCCTTTTGTCTTAGTTGCTGGTTATAAATTAGGTACTCACAATATTAGGTTATAAACACACATAGGAAATAAGTTAATGTTTTGGGGGGAAAAAATAATTCGGAATTCTCTGACCCAACTTATTGGTGAAAATTACATGTCATAACTCTAAATTACATCAAGCCAGACATATTTTTTAAAATGCTTCTCAAAGATAGCCTACTAAAGGGAAAAAAGAAATTTCAGAAAATTATTACTACAGACTCAGAAAGATCAACACATTTTAAGTATCTATGCAACTTCTATAATGTCAAGATATTTGCCACAAGGCAAGTACAAAGACCACTCATGTTACAGAATTTTTAAAGTGTATCTAAGGCAGTGATTAAGTTTGACTTTTCTACCAAATGTTTGGATTTAAGTATAAAGAAAGCTTAAATGAGTAATAGTCTAAGAAATATAATTATACCTAAATTTTACATACTCTTATTAATTTCCTTTTTTGGAAAGGACAGTGCTGTATTCATCTTTTTAAAATGATACAGTCCTTGTTTTTGTTTTGCTGTTTTCTGCCTTAGCCTAATGAAGAGAAAGACAGGATATTCTGCTGTGCACTTCACTATCAAAGGGTAAGTGGTGCTCTGATCTGAGAGGTATATCAGGGCTTCAACTCAGAAATGCAAAATGGAGAAAGCAGGAACATTCACTGCAGAATGAACTTTTGTCTACAGGAACAGGCTGGAGATACACATGGAACAACTGAAATAGGATCCAGCCCACAGGGAACAGGGCTGGGAAGAAAAGGATATGGGAGACACAGAAAAGCAGGACTGAGATGGGTAGTAAGGGCTAAGTTCCTAGCTGTCAAGGAGGTTTCCCAGCCTCTAGAAACTTCAGCCCAGGGGCCTTCAACTGCCAAGCCAATCTGCTATCCACAATGATATTCCACCCAACCAAAACTCCACTGGATCCAGGGGAAAGGGAGAAAACTTACTTATAGAAGCCTGGTTCGCTAATCACAATGAGCTGCTGAGCAAGGGCTTACGCTGTGTATTGGGTCTTGTAACTGCTTGCTGGGTGACCTCTGTTTTATCATCTAATAACTATGAGCTTCTTTACTTTTGGTACAAAGCCAGAAGTCAGCAGATGAGTTAACACTTTCAACTAAGAAAAAAATCCACTCAATATCGGAAGGTACAAAAAAGTGCTATTTATCCAAAATGAAGCACATAAGCACCTAAAAGGTATATCTAGTAAAGTGATATGGCATGGCATTTTAAACATTCCTGTAATGTTGAATTATAGTGACCAGGAGCAGTGCTTTACGAATAGCTTTGATTCTGAAATGAATGTCCTTTGCAATTGATAATACTAATTCAGCCTTTTCTTGTAGTTGACGCTATAAATATTACAGAAATTATGTACCGCCCATGTTCATTACACAAATTTCACATAATAATAGGTTTGTTAAATTAATTTTTCCCTAAAATAGATAAAATAATTAATCCTTCAGTCAATTCAGTCACTCAGTCGTGTCTGACTCTTTGCGACCCCATGAATCGCAGCAAGCCAGGCCTCCCTGTCCATCACCAACTCCCGGAGTCTACCCAAACTCATGTCCATCGAGTCAGTGATGCCATCCAGCCATCGCATCCTCTGTTGTCCCCTTCTCCTCCTAACCCCAGCATCAGGGTCTTTTCCAATGAGTCAACTCTTCGCATGAGGTAGCCAAAGTACTGGAGTTTCAGCTTCAACATCAGTCCTTCCAATGAACACCCAGGATTGATCTCCTTTAGGATGGAAGTTGGATCTTCTATAAGGATTAATTATTTGCTACATGTAATTTTCTAAAAAATCTCATTCCAATTATACACAGTATTAGATTTGGTGTTTTCAACTTTTAATTTTATTTTTTCAAACTCAATAGATCTTAAACTTTAAAATAATAAAAACACTTCACAGGTTTCTAAGTGGTCTTTTACACTTTAACTTCAGGGGTAGCTTTTGGGTACCCTGACTGCTTTGTGCCAGAGAATAACGCTGTTATTAAATTTAAGGATGTCATCACAAAGGTATATTTCAGTTCAGTTCAGTCGCTCAGTCGTGTCCGACTCTCTGCAACCCCATGAATCACAGCACGCCAGGCCTCCCTGTCCATCACCAACTCCCGGAGTACACTCAAACTCATGTCCACAGAGTCGGTGATGCCATCCAGCCATCTCATTCTCTGTCATCCCCTTCTCCCGCCCCCAACCTTTCCCAGCATCAGAGTCTTTTCTAGTGAGTCAACTCGTCGCATGAAGTGGCCAAAGTATTGCAGTTTCAGCTTTAGCATCAGTCCTTCCAATGAACACCCAGGACTGATCTCCTTTAGAATGGACTGGTTGGATCTCCTTGCAGTCCAATGGACTCTCAAGAGTCTTCTCCAACACCACAGTTCAAAAGCATCGATTCTTCGGCGATTAGCTTTCTTCACAGTCCAACTCTCACATCCATACATGACCACGGGAAAAACCATAATAGCCTTGACTAGACGGACCTTGGTTGGCAAAGTAATGTCTCTGCTTTTTAATACACTATCAAGGTTGGTCATAACTTTCCTTCCAAGGAGTAAGCGTCTTTTAATTTCATGGCTGCAATCACCATCTGCAGTGATTTTGGAGCCCAAAAAAATAAAGTCTGACACTGTCACCACTGTTTTTCCATCTATTTCCCATGAAGTGATGGGACCAGATGCCATGATCTTCGTTTTCTGAATGTTGAGCTTCAAGCCAAGCTTTTTACTCTCCTCTTTCACTTTCATCAAGAGGCTTTTGAGTTTCTCTTCACTTTCTGCCATAAGGGTGGTGTCATCTGCATATCTGAGGTTACTGATATTTCTCCCAGCAATCTTGATTCCAGCTTGTGCTTCTTCCAGCCCAGCGTTCCTCATGATGTACTCTCCATATAAGTTAAATAAGCAGGGTGACAATATACAGCCTTGACGTACTCCTTTTCCTATTTGGAACCAGTCTGTTGTTCCATGTACAGTTCTGACTGTTGCTTCCTGACCTGCATACAGGTTTCTCAAGAGGCAGGTCAGGTGGTCTGGGATTCCCATCTCTTTCAGAATGTTCCACAGTTTATTGTGATCCACACAGTCAAAGGCTTTGGCATAGTCAATGAAGCAGAAATAGATGTTTTTCTAGAACTCTCTTGCTTTCTCCATGATCCAGCGGATGTTGGCAATTTGATCTCTAGTGCCTCTGCCTTTTCTAAAACCTGCTTGAACATCTGGGAGTTCTCGGTTCACATATTGCTGAAGCCTGGCTTGGAGAATTTTGAGCATGACTTTACTAGCATGTGAGATGAGTGCAACTGTGCGGTAGTTTGAGCATTCCTTGGCATTGCCTTTCTTTGGGATTGGAATGAAGACTGACCTTTTCCAGCCCTTGGCCACTGCTGAGTTTTCCAAATTTGCTGGCATAGTGAGTGTAGCACTTTCACAGCATCATCTTTCAAGATTTGAATTCAACTGGAATTCCATCACCTCCACTAGCTTTGTTCATAGTGATGCTTTCTTTGCAACCCCATGAATCACAGCACGCCAGGCCTCCTTGTCCATCACCAACTCCCAGAGTTCACTCAAACTCATGTCCATCGAGTCGGTGATGCCATCCAGCCATCTCATTCTCTGTCGTCCCCGTCTCCTCCCACCCCCAATCCCTCCCAGCATCAGACTCTTTTCCAGTGAGTCAACTCGTTGCACGAGGTCGCCAAAGTATTGGAGTTTCAGCTTTAGCATCAGTCCTTTCAATGAACACCCACTTTGTTAAATAATCCTAATCGGTCCCAGGGATCGAAACTGGGTCTTCTGCATTGCAGGCAGATTCTTTATCATCCAAGTCACCAGGGAAGTCCCAACAGTTTTGTTCCTATGTTTCAGCCCCTCTTGAGATACTGTGCTGTGCTGTGCTTAGTAGCTCAGTCTTGTCCGACTCTTTGCGACCCCATGGACTGTTGCCCACCAGGCTCCTCTGTCCATGGGGGTTCTCCAGGCAAAAATACTGGAGTGGGTAGCCTATCCCTTCTCCAGGGGATCTTCGCAACCCATGAATATAACTGGAGTCTCCCGCATTGCAGGCAGATTCTTTACCAGCTACATTACCAGGGAATCCCTGTACCAACTAAAGCAGCCTGAAATAAAGATCCTTGGAACGAATGATGGGGAAAAGGAAGTTAAAGTTTCTATCCCTCTTCCCGGGCACAAAATTGGCAGAAAGCAAATATCTGAAATGGGTAAGTATACCTTTGGCATATTTTCCTGCACCCTTTATCCAATACATATTTTTCTCCAACATCCAGATATTATTTCTATCAGTTTCAAGAAATTCATGCCTCTTCCATCATGCGGTACCATCTTGATCTGCCTTAACTTCCCCAAATGCTCCATATTTTTAAGTTTATGATCTTCCCTTTACCAGCACCTGATGTCAGCAAGGAAAGAAGAATGCAAACAGTCAAAGCTATGCCTAAACCTTTTAAAATTTTATTGAGTTGGCCAGAAAGTTTGGTTTATTCCACAAAATGGCTCTAGTAGCATTCAGGTGTCTTCAATTTCATCCAACATAATTTTGTTAGATTGTATTGTGATAGCTGTCATCTCACTGTATATCAGTCTAAAAAAAAATCAAAATTAGTGAATTTTTGTGTAGCCATTTTAATATTAAAGATACAAGAAAAAAGCAACATTTTGGCATATTATGCTTTATTATTTCAAGAAAGGTAAAAATGCAACTGAAAAGCAAAAAAAAAAAAAAAGATTTGTGTGTGCAGTGTACAGAGAAGGTGCTGTCACTGATCAAACGTGTCAAAACTGGTTTATGAAGTTTTGTGTGGGAGATTCCTAGTCGGACAATGCTCCATAGTCAGGCTGCAGACCAGTTGAAGTTGACAGTGATCAAATCGATACATTAATTGAAAACAATCCACATTATACCACATAGGAGATAATCAATATACTCAAAATATCCAAATCAAGCATTGAAAATCATCTTCCCCAAGTTTGTTAATTGCTTGCATGTTTGGATTCCACATAAGTAAAAAGAAAAAAACCTTCTTGACCATATTTCTGCATGAGATTCTCTATTTACAGCAACAAAAACATTCTGTTTTTAAAACAAATTGTAACAGGCAATGAAAAGTGGATACTGTATAGTAACACAAAACGGAAGAGATCATGGGACAAGGGAAATGAACCACCACCAACCACACCAAAGGTCAGTCTTCAACCAAAGAAGATGAGGTTATGTTTACGGTAGGATTGGAAGGGAGTCCTCTATTATGAGTTCCCTCTGGAAAACCAAACGGTCAATTCCAACAAGTACTGCTCCCAGTTAGACCAGTTGAAAGCAGCACGCGACGAAAAGTGTCCAGAATTGGTCAACAGAAAATACATAATCTTCCAACAGGATAAAGCAAGATCACGTTTCTTTGGTGACCAAGCAAAAATTCTTTCAGCTTGGCTGGGTAGTTCTGATGCATCTGCCATATTCATCAGACATTGAACCTTCATATTTCCACTTATCTTGGTCTTTACAAAATTCCCTCAATTGAAAAAAATTTCAACTCCTTTGAAGACTGCAAAAAGGCACCTGGAACAATTCTTTGCTCAAAAAGATAAACTGTTTTGGGAGGAAGGAATTATGAAGTTGCCTAAAAAATACCAGAAGGCAATGAAACAAAATGGTCAATACATTAATCAATGGTGGTCCTGGTGAAAATGAAAAAAATATATCTTTTATTTTTACTTAAAAACCAAAGAACCTTTTTGGACAACACAATAAATATCTTGGCTACTAGCTTAAAGTTATAGTAATAACTTATAGGGCCTTAAGTGGTAAATGAAATTAAAATATAAGCAATGTTTAATTAAAAAAACAGGGAATATGAAGATAAGCTGATATAAGAATAATCCTTGGAGATCTGTTTTTTATAAAAGACATATTAGCTTAAGAAAAATTTTTTCTTTCAGTATATATACTTGGTAGTTCACACAATATTGTTCTCTTAAAACCCAATTTTGATACCATGAAGGCTGGTATACAAAGGAATGGTTTCTACCAGAACAGATAACCATTTTATCATGTTACATTCCTCATCAAGACTCCCCAGCAGGTCTCTTTTTGCTAGATCAAATTCAAACTCTTCAACAGGTTAGAAAATTATATAGCAGAGTGTAAGAACTGAACAGGAACAGTTGAGTCATATTAGAGAGGAAGTCAGGAACTAAGTTTTAGACCTAGAATCCCATCTTTCTTCATGAAGCCCTTCTATAAAGTCAAAATGGAGAAATAACAAAGAACCACTTCTTATACTAACATAAAACAAGGTGGTGTTAGTTGCTCAGTCATGTCCGACTCTTTGCAACCCTGTGGACTATAGCCCACCAGGTTCCTCTGTTCATGGAATTCTCCAGGCAAGAATACTGGAGTTGGTAGCCATTCCCTTCTCCAGATCTTCCCAATCCAGGGACTGAACCCAGTTCTCCTGCATTGCAAGCAGATTCTTAACCATCTGAGCCACCAGGAAAGTCCAATATCTGAAAAAGTTTAGTGCTTATTTCCTATTTCCTTGAATTAGTCTCCCCATGTTTCATATATTGGTCTTTTTCCTGAGTAGATTATAGAGGCTTAGAAGTAGATTATGAAGTCCTTATGTAGGATTTGCCTCATTTCTACTTATTGTTTCATCCTGGTTACTAACAGTATACTCTGACACTCCTAAAATCCTCCTAGTTTGTGTAATACATTGTAGAGTCATCCTACACCTAAAGACCATGTCTAAAATTCATTTACTTACATCAAGTACCTAATACATAATGTATAAAAACTTTGACTGGTTTTCAAAATGGTGTTATCATTTTTCTTGGCTCTTTGTACTTCTCTTAATTACCCTTTATCACAATGGATAACTGTATATAAAATTGAATATATTTATGTTTATAATAAGTAAATAAATATATTTAAATTACTAGCTGTTCAATACCTGTGTCTGTACTTGATTTTAAGTTCCATGATCAGCAGCACTCAACCAGGAGTGGTGATTTTGCTCCCCATCCCTGGGGGACATTTGGCAACATCTAGAGAACTTTCCTGGTGGCTCAGACCATAAAGAATTTGCCTGCAATGCAGGAGATTCGGGTTTGATCCCTGGGTCAGGAAGATCCCCTGGAAAGGGAATGGCAACCCACTCCAATATTCTTGCCTGGGAAATTCCACAGACAGAGGTGCTATAGTCCGTGGGGTCACAAAGAATCACACATGACTGAAATGACAGTACACCATACACATACACACAAATATACATATAAATGTACACACACACACACACACACATATATATACATATATATACATATATATGTACACACACAGACACAGATACTTCCTAGCTATGTACTGAAAGGGCTTGAGAACAGTGGCACCCAATACAATGAATGAAAACAACCAGTACCAACATTTTCAGGTCTAAATACACACAAATGTGATTCCTTGGAGCATACTGATTCCAGAGCTAGGGTGGGGATACACAAGATGATCCCAGAGTATCCTGTGCAGACAGTAAGCATGTGCTCAAAGAACAATGGAAACAATGTGAGGATTAGATGGTAGTGACTGATGTATCAATATTAATTTCTTAATAGTTAAACTCTTTTATGTATGAGAATGTCCTTGATTGTAAGAAAAATTCATCAAAGTATGCAGAGACAATGAGGTATCCTATACGTAAACAGATCAGCAAAGAAAGCCTCTGAAATATTCTTACAACTTTTCTGTAAGTTTAAAATTACTTCAAAATATAAATCAAAAAAAATAAATGTGAAGGTTTTTATATTTGTATTCCCTATTTTCATTTCTATACAGATTTATTGAACAACTAAAGCTCTTAATAGGTTCTAGTAATAAATTTTATTCATTTGTTAAAACTCAATAAATACTGAGTGCTCTATTCTATGACAGGCACTGGGAATATAATAGGGAAAAAAATGAACAAAAATCACTGCTCATGAGCTCTATATTTTAAGGGAGGAGAAAAGAATACATAAAATGTTAGATACTGATAAGTGCTAAGGATAAAAACACAAAACAGTCAAGGAAGGAATATAAAGAGTTTGGAGAGGATAGGGAAGCTAAAGTTTTAGATAAGGTAAATCAGGATGGCTGCCATTGTGAAGGTGATTTTTAAGGAAAATTGAAAAGATATGAGGAAGCTAGATCCAGATATATGGGGGAACAGTTCTCTTGACATAGAGAACAATAAGGCTTTGAGATGGGAACACACTTAAATTAAGGTGCTCCTTGGACTGCTAAGGCCTCTGAGGCAACTGGCAGATACAAAATCAATTCATAATCTTCCATCTTACTGTAAATTCATGTTTGAAGCACTATTCTGATCAAAATATTACATTTTTAAACACAATATGGGCTTCCCTGATAGCTCAGTTGGTACAGAATCTGCCCGCAATGCAGGAGACCCTGGTTCGATTCCTGACTCCGGAAGATACTCTGGAGAAGGGATAGGCTACCCACTGCAGTATTCTTGGGCTTCCCCTTGTGGCTCAGCCGGTAAAGAATCTGCCTGCAATGCAGGAGACCTGGATTTGATCCCTGGGTTAGGAAGATCCCCTGGAGAACGGAAAGGCTATCCACTCCAGTATTCTGGCCTGGAGAATTCCATGGACTGTATAGTCCATGGGGTTGCAAAGAGTTTGACATGACTGAGCGACTTTGACTTCACTTCACTTAAACAGAATATATTTTTAAATGAGGAAAAGAATGTTAAGAGACGAGGGGAAAATGAAGTAAACATAAACCAATAACCATAAGTCTCTATATAAAGATGCTAAATTTTATGTGTATCTTAAGAGAATCAGTTGCTATTTTATAATCACACCTATCAGCAAGGTAGCTAGAATTCTGAGATATTAAGGAATATACCTCTATGGATTAAATATTATTTCTTTAGACAATAAACAGTGTGGTTAGAATGCATCTCCTACATTAATGGAGGCACCTAACATTTATATCATGATACTTCAAAACAATTGATCCTAATACTCCCAAACTGCACTGTAGGTACATGATGTGGTTTTACACTTAAGGTGGCCCATCTCAACATCTTAAGTGTTGAGAAAACACCTGATTAACAGAGGCAATGGCTTTTAACCTAGGAATATGCATCCTCAGATATGAAGGCCCATGGTTAAGACTTGACTTTTCTCTATTGTCTAACATATAATATGCTTTATGTATTTATCTTCTTTATTGGTTATTTCCCTCACTTGTATATGAGTTCCATGAACATATAGGTAGTCAATAAATATTTGACTGAATTAAGAAAAATGAATAGATGGAGAACAGCTGACGGAGGCAAGACTCAGCTCCCACTTTGGTAAGCACTTCCCCTTTACTTACTCTAAGTACTTCAGTTCAGTTCAGTTCAGTCGCTCAGTCGTGTCCAACTCTTTCCAACCCCATGAATCGCAGCACGCCAGGCCTCCCTGTCCATCACCAACTCCCGGGGATTACCCAAACATGTCCATCAAGTCGGTGATGCCATCCAGCCATCTCATACTCTGTCATCCCCTTCTCCTTCTGCTCCCAATCCCTCCTAGCATCAGGGTCTTTTCCAGTGAGTCAACTCGTCGCATGAGGTGGCCAAAGTATTGGAGTTTCAGCTTCAGCATCAGTCCTTCCAATGAACACCCAGGATTGATCTCCTTTAGAATGGACTGGTTGGATCTCCTTGCAGTCCAAGGGACTCTCAAGAGTCTTCTCCAACACCACAGTTTAAAAGCATCAATTCTTCGGCAATCAGCTTTCTTCACAGTGCAACTCTCACATCTATACATGACCACTGGAAAAACCATAGTCTTGACTAGACGGACCCTGGTTGGCAAAGTAATGTCTCTGCTTTTTAATATGCTATCTAGGTTGGTCATAACTTTCCTTCCAAGGAGTAAGTGTCCTTTAATTTCATGGCTGCAATCACCATTTGCAGTGATTTTGGAGCCCAAAAAAATAAAGTCTGACACGGTTTCCACTGTTTCCCCATCTATTTCCCATGAAGTGATGGGACCAGATACCATGATCTTAGTTTTCTGAATGTTGAGCTTTAAGCCAACTTTTTCACTCTCCTCTTTCACTTTCATCAAGAGGCTTTTTAGTTCCTCTTCACTTTCTGCCATAAAGGTGGTGTCATCTGCATATCTGAGGTTATTGATATTTCTCCCGGCAATCTTGATTCCAGCTTGTGCTTCTTCTAGCCCAGCATTCCTCATGATGTAGGGTTGACAATATACAACCTTGACGTACTCCTTTTCCTATTTGGAACCAATCTGTTGTTCCATGTCCAGTTCTAAGTGCTGCTTCCTGACCTGCATACAGGTTTCTCAAGAGGCAGGTCAGGTGGTCTGGTATTCCTTGAAGAATTTTCCAGTTTATTGTGATCCACACGGTCAAACGCTTTGGCATAGTCAATAAAGCAGAAATAGATGTTTTTCTAGAACTCTCTTGCTTTTTCGATGATCCAGCGGATGTTGGCAATTTGATCTCTGGTTCCTCTGCCTTTTCTAAAACCAGTTTGCACATCTGGTTCCTGTATTGCTGAAGCCTGGCTTGGAGAATTTTGAGCTCTAAGTACTTACTGAATCCCAAACATCAAAACTCAGAATTGACAGAAAATCTTCCCTGGCTACTGAAAATTCAGTCAAGCAAGGAACAAAAGTTTGGAAAGATATCTTAAAACCCTGGCGATCATCTGTCAGTCAGCTGCACTATCAATATGTACCTATGAAGGAGCAGTCCCAGTTACTTACATAGGCCTAAGTAACATAGATCACCCCTGTGACTGTAGTCAGAGGTCTAATGATCTTGCTCCAGTTTATCCTTAACGTTTAAACACATAAAATGACTTACTGCATACAAGGCACAACTCACCATGCCTGATACATAGGAAGGATTTAATGGTAGTCACAGAGAGACAGCATCTAACCTTGAGACAGTTTTTTCAAGGCAAATAATATGAATGCATTTTAAGGAACAGAGTAATATTCATTTAAGAAATATGGTAAGTATTTTATTGTTGAAGACAAGGCGCACAAAATTTTAGTTCCTTTATCTCAGAATCTTTCCTGCTGCCTGAATTGGTCCTATCCAACGTCTCATAAGAAATGATGATGCTAAGATAATTTCTAAAAGTCAAAATAATAGATGTTTGTCAGTATACCTGGTAACTGTAAATGGATAAAGCATCTACAGTTTCCCCCAACTTTCAAAAGAGTAAGTGTAGTAGCTTCATAGTAATTCTGAGTTTCTAAAATGTTCTGGCACATATTTAGTGAATAAAGTTTGTGAAATGGATAGATTTTAAACACATTTATTAAAGTTAGTCTTTCATTACAGAGGCAAAAAAATAATTTATTCTCAGGCTAGATTGATGATCATCTGTTCTTAAAATTTTTCATGTCAACAGAAAATACTAAAAACGATAAACAATGAATTTACTATGCATACTTTTAATTGCTGACTATGAAACTCCTTTGTAATGATGGGATCAAGCTAACACACTATTTCACAGAAGCTAGGTATTTCAGGAAGGAAAGACAATGTCAAAATTATCTTTTTTATCTGACTTATGTTTAATCAAAGATTCACCTCTACAGATGGCTATGAAAGCATCCAAAAAAATATTTCCATGTGACAGAGCATATTATGCTCCACAAAATGGACTATTTTCCATACTATTAATAAGGCTCTTAATGTATTTTCCTCTAAAAATTTCTTTTTGATCATAAGTCCCCTCAACAGCTACTTAGTAATTTCAGAAAATAAGTAAGACAGGAATGGCTAAAATACTGACCTCGGCACATCTGGCAACAAAAATTATGCATGGCAAGGTAAAGACTGTTGACACTGTACTTAAAATGTAAAACTCATCTTCCAAAATCATTCACTCACTGTTCCAGAAATATTTCTAGAATGAACCATAGCTTTCAGTTTTGGGGCCAAGTTTTACAGCGAAATTCAATGTTGGCTTACAGATATCTGTCGTTTACTTTCTTTATGACACAGAGACAGACTTATCTGAATAGAATACATTTTGACAACTTATGAAAGCAAAAAAAATTATTCAACTATGAAACAAAATCAAATATCAAATTTTCTTACTGAATGAAAGACCATCATCTTTCCAATTGTCATTTAATACTGCCTATTGTTTACTAGAATTATATGGATTAAACTATAATTTTTTAAATTATCCAACTTAATGTTTATTATTGTTGATAATTAACAAAACAAACAGTTAATTTCTATATCATCATTTTACTGCTAGTTCTCAAAAGTGAAGAGTCTATTCACTAGGATTTTGTTTCTGGAGATTCTAATCACCATTAACAATCCTGCCAATTAAATTATTTAAAGTTTACAGGCCCAGAATAAACCTCTAAACTCATTTTTCAAACTGGTAAGCTATACACAGAAAATCCTACTATCTTTAAGACTCGGTATTCACAGATAACTAAGTAATAATCCAAATTTTACAAAGATGTAATTAAATTAATGAGAAAGTAAGTGGTTTACTCTAAGTCACTTGAAAGTTCACCTTTATTATTAACTTAAGGCTTAGTTCAGAGCCCAACTGGAACAAAATTCTCCAGCAGTCCCCTCATGAATATCTGCCTTTGTCACCATGGGCTAAAAAGCAAGTCAACTGACAAGGAAAATTTTGCAACAGATTCAGAATAAGGAAGAATTCATAGAACAGATGTCCATACCAAAATTCTTTGTAGAATATTCAAATTTAAATAAAAACAGTTGTGGTAATATAAAAAATGTTTAGAAAATCAAGTTGGGAGGTTTCTAGAAATGCTAGATCCTCTAACTCTATGCAAATTTTTAAGTAAGATTATTAAAAGAAGAATTAAAGGGAAACAGTTTCCTATATACATGAAATGATAAACTGCCAACTGTGTATCATACAATTTTCAACATATTTCAAAGACTTTATTTTTTCAGCTTTACCGAGCTATAAGTTGTATGATATTAAACTGATTTGGCATGCACAAACATATATATATATATATATAGTAATATTCTGAATAATTTCTAGATGAGAATCCAAAGGAGTATTATATTTATCTCCTTCATAATTCTAGAATTTACACATCACCATAGCTCAGTTGGTGGAGAATCTGCCTTCAATGAGGAGACCCCAGATCGATTCCTGGGTAAGGAAGATCCACTGGAGAACGGATAGGCTACCCACTCTAGTATTCTTGGCCTTCCCTTGTGGCTCAGCTGGTAAAGAATCCACCTGCAATGCAGGAGACCTGGGTTTGATCCCTGGGTTGGAAAGATCCCCTGGAGAAGGGAAAGGATACTCACTCCAGTATTCTGGCCTAGAGAATTCCATGGACTATATAGTCCATGGGGTCACAAAGAGTCAGACACGACTGAGCGACTTTCAATTCACTTTCCTTTAAGGTTTAAAATCATATTCCCTCTCAGTTTATTTCATTTTAGATGCAAATATCACTTTTCCTTTAGTATCAGACAACATAAAAAAGCAGAGCCTTGGAGCAGTGTCTCAGAGCTATCTGAGGTGCTGTCTCCCAGGCTGCAGCCTCATTTTGCCCCAAATAAAACTTTTGCAACTCTCATGTTGTGCATCTTTTCTTAGTTGACAACTGCCAAGGAATTCCCTTGGGAAATAGATTTTAATGCATACAGTTTGTCTCCAAAGTATCACAGTGTTTTAGGAACCCAGTAATCAATTAATTATCTCTTAAAATTGTGTGTGACTGCTATATTTAAAATGGATAACAGCAAGGACTTATTGTATAGCACATGGAACTTTGCTCAATGTTATATCACCATCTGATGGGAGGGGAGTTTGGGGGAGTATGGCTGAGTACCTTCTCTGTTCACCTGAAAATATCACAACATTGTTAATCGACTATACCCCAATAAAAAATAAAAAGTTTAAAAAGAGTGCACAGCCTTCACATTTATATTTCATTCCATCAACCTAACAGATCAGCAGAATACTGAGACCAAGAGAAATTAATTCGAACACCCTCCAGTGGCTGGCTCTGTAGCACAACAGAAGCATTTCCATCCTGAATTTGCTTTACTCTGCAGATTTCTGAATGATAGAAAATTTTAGATTTAGACATTAGATTATAATCATACAAATTTTGGTAAAAATCCAACTTTTAAAAGAGGGAAAACAAAAATCTCTAAGTCATTACTTGTCTCTATTTGCAAAATTCTTAAGTCAAAATTTCCTCTACCAAGGTGTAAGACATTATTTTAGTAACAGGATGGTTAGTTCTTTTTTTAATCTGCTATCATAATCAAGCAGTATTCAGAAAGTAAGACTGGAAGGAAGGAAATTAGTCAAAATGCAAATACTGAATCCTTATGAGAGAAAAACACAGCTAAAGTAAAAAAAAAAATATGTATCTATATGTGCTGTGGGGTGCTTAGTCACTCAGTCATATCCAACTCTTTGCGATCCCATGAACTATAGTCCACCAGGCTCCTCTGTCCATGGAGATTTCCCCAGGCAAGAACACTGGAGTGGGGTGCCATGCCCTCCTTCAGATATGTGCTGTTTATATTACTATATCAAAAGTAACCATAAAATATTTGGGGGAAATCTTCATTCAAGGGTAATCTGAGTTAAGCAATGTGTACTGAGAGTATACTCCCCTAAACTCTGGATTAGTTTAATCATGTTAAATATAATACATACATATGCTGAGGGGAAAAAAATGGATGTACTTTTAAGAAAAATTTTTACTAAATTTATGTCCATTTAGAAAAGAGTATTCATGATAATATTTTAAATATAAATCATTAAATCCTGAGTACTGACTTCCAGAAAGCAAAATTATTTTAAAAATACACATTAACAAAGAATGATAATAAAAGAAAAACAACCAAAAAAGTCTATATTTAACTGGCTGCTCAATCATTAGAAAGGTGCCCCATAACTACCATATGTTACTCAAATATGTTATCACACCTACAATTTCATCATATGTCTCCCAAGAAATTAATTAGCTCTAACTTTTTCAACTTTGACAAAAACGTCTGCATCAGTCAGATTACTAGTTGTTGCAAACATTTCAAAATTCGAAGCTTTCTTCAGCTTATATTTAACCTTTTAATTACTATTAATTATTTAGCAACATGCAGAACAACATTCATTAGACAGATGTCTAATTTTGGAATTCTGAATAACGTAAAGTCATTTATATACATATTTACTTTTGGTACACATTTGCTTAGTAACTTTAAAAAATAAAATTAATCTAAGATCTAAAACTATTTACTGATACATCACTTCACATCTATGTTTAGGTTAAAGAAGAAAATACCTAAAATTTTCATTTCTTTCAAAAATCTAAAAAGTCTTAAGAAGTTGAGGGCATATGACTTACGGTAATAAATGAATTTAGTGATTAGAAAGTTTATAAATAAATTACAAAAAAAGAAATCTAATAGAACATGTTGATTTTTAAAAGATTTTATAATCTATCAGCAGTAAAAAGAAATGAAAGTGGCTAAGAAGGGAATTTTCATAAATATTCTTTATCAACTGTTTTAAAAGGAGAAAAAAATCTATTCCTGTTTGATCTTTAGATCACTATCAGTTCAGGCTATCCTCAACCATATAAACCAGTTTCCATCCCCACTATTTTATTTAAACTACTCTGTTAAGGCTACTAATGGACTTCATAAGTATCCATTCCACAAATATTTATAGAGCAATGAACACCACAGACAAAAATTCTGTTCTCACAGAGGTTACCTCCTAACAGGAATGAAAGAGAAAACAAAAATAAGTAAATTAGTCATATAAATAAGTCAAAAAAAGAGTGTATTAATACTGTTAAGGGCAAGTATTTCCTAATTCCCTTGTTAACGAAACAAAAATCAAACCAACCACAAATAAGGAAAGCTTGCATTGGGTTCAGTAAAGCCACGTACAACAATGCTGAATTCTCCTTTCAGTTATCTCAGCTAACAAAATAATGCATAACCTAAAAATCATCTCTATCTAGTAAGGAATTACATTTAAATTCCAAAGTTACTACTTCTAGGTTGAAATAAATATACAAGTCAATCAGAATGAGGGCAGCCATAGAACAGCCAACAATTTCCTGCTGGTAGCAATCAGTCTTTTCTTTGTGATTACTGAAATTTTTTGCTACTGCCAGGGAAAATGGCTCCTATGAATTATACAATTTTTGAGCTTAAAAAACCTTTGAGATATCAGAAGCCCTCTAGGAAGCTTTCCTTGACCTCCGCAAGGGGATTTAAGCATTTCTTTCTCTTTATTCCAAAATCCCATAAAAGTAAGGAACAAAGTTCTTATTTATCTTTGTATTCCCAGAACCTATCTCAGATCTGGCAGAAGAGTTTGACTAGACATTTCACCAGTGAAAGTACTGTTTTAGAAAAATCAGTCTGGGAATCCCCTGGCAGCCTAGTGGTTAGGATCCAGTACTCTCACTGCTGGGTTCAATTCCTAGTCAAGGAACTAAGATCCTACAAGCAACACAGTTGTCGTTCAGTCCCAAGACTTGTCCAACTCTTTCTGACCCCATGGACTGCAGCATGCCAGGCTTCCCAATCCTTCACAGCACAGAGTGGCAAAAAAAAAAAAAATCAGTCTGATAACAATAAAACAAAGATTCAAGTCTAAGGTTTATAATTGTGAAATTATTTGCATTATGGATAAGTACACTGATCTCAACCAAGGAGGAAGCACACTCATTCGTATTCAGTAAGTATTTATTAAGGTCCTACCCTGTGCCATGTTATGTCAAAATGTATACATAAAATGTATAAAACTGTCATGGTCCCTACTATCACAGGAAATACATTCAAAGGGGGGAAAAGGTAATAAAAAAGAAAATAAACAATAATTTTAGATTTTAATAAGTTCTATGACAGAAATTTACAGGGCACATTGATAGACTGTACCACTTTTATTGGATTCTCAAGGAGTACTTTACATAGGATGTACTATTGCTGGAATACAGTAGGCAAACAGATTAGAATTCAATTAACAATTTAATGAATATTTCTATGTCTCATGTACTATGGTCCTAGCATGAATAAAATCCAATCTCAGCCCCAAAGAGCCTGAACTCTAATAAGGGAGAGACATGCACTGCTCTGACTATGGAGAACATACAAGGTTTATGGAATCACAGAGAGGAGCACTCAGATAACCTAAAAGTAATAAATAGCATAGAATAGGTAATAATAATGAAAACACAAATACCATAATTTTGAAGAGTCAACAGAACAAAATAATAGCAGGTGCACAGAAGACTGAAAGAGGAGGAAGATATATATCCATGGGAACATTTTAAATAATTAACTAGAATATTAAAGATAGGTGTTTCATTCACTAGTAACAAATATTTGGGATTCACTAATACATTTGGTGATGGACAGGGAGGCCTGGCGTGCTGTGATTCATGGGGTCATGAACAGTCGGACACGACTGAACAGCTGAACTTAACTGAACTGAATACATACGTAATGTAAGTAATAATGTCATGTTAACCTGACAGCCATGGGCTTCCCTGATGGCTCAACAGGTATAGAATTCTCCTGCAACGCAGGAGACACAGGAGATGGGGTTTCAATCCCTGGGTCAGGAAGATTCCCTGGAGAAGGAAATGGCAACCTGCTCCAGTATTCCTGCCTGGAAAACCCCACTGAGAGAGGAGCCTGGAGGGCTACAGGCCAAAAGGTCACAAAGAGTCGGACGCAACTAAGCATGTAGGCACGGCACAGCATGACAGCAGAACTAAGAGTCTGCAGAGAGAATAAAAGAGGGTTAAGAACAGAGTACGGATGAGATACAATTGCACGCGGTCGAAATCAGAAGACAATGTGCCAGTTAAAGAACACTCCAGTATAGGAATGAACCAAGAAAGTCAAATGTCAAGGAAGCCTAGAGATGTGCATTCCACAAGGGCTGGTAGCTCATCACGTTAAATGATAGACACTCCTATAAAAAGGACATAATCAGCTGCAGAGAAAAGTTTTATCATTTCTAAGCCCTACTTAATCATAAATAATCACCACGAGGAACATAAAGACTATGAACCACATTCTCATACCATCAATTTTATGATTTTGGAACCATACCTAGTACTTAGTAGAAGAAATGAACACTGTATATAAATGAATAAAACACTGTATAAAAGAGTAAAAATTAACTATTCATTTCCAGCAACAGATAACTTTTAAATAATTTATTTTCATATGAAAACATTCCAAGTTAAAAATATCTCAATAATATATATTAAAAAGAAAAGAGTTCTTTTCATTAAGAGATACATGAACATGCATAAAGAATGATGTGACTTCTGAGATCTGCTCCCAAATAATTTAGAAAGTAAAGGAATAGGTGAGTGTGTAATAAAATAAAATTGGCTATGAGTTTGAAATTTTTAAAGCTGGTGTTGATTGCATGGGTGTGACTATTACTACTTTTGTACATGCTTAAAATTTCTTAATAAAACATTTTACTACCTAAGAGCAAACAGAAACAGACATTTGTATTCATCTCAACCCCACAGCAAATAATTCTTACAAGGTTCTGAAATTAACCTCAAACTGTCAAAAGGAAAAAAATACGATTTTTATATGAAGGAAGGTTGGAAACTTGGTTTATAAAATATATAAAAGGGAAAGGGGAGACAAAACCCAGCTTAAACAAGTTATAGAATCTAGCTCTGATTTCATGAAAATTTAAATTTTAAAATCCTATAGACTGAAATTTTTAAATATTTATAATTAAATCATGAAAAATAAATGCTCTGTTTCCTACAGAAGGTTAAGATATATTTTTTACATAATATACACTACAGGATAATTAAATTACTTAAGGTAAAAGATCTGTGACAATCTTACATGGTGACAGAGGTAGGAGACTATACCTGTTAAAACTAAACTTGCTTTAAGTTATTAATTCTCATATATTCTTTCCTGTTTCCTAATTTCCACTGTACCAGTTTTTCCATCTAAGTAGTTTCAATTCATTTCAATGGTACTTATTCCAGGAGTCTGACCCCAACTCCACACAGCAGGACAGAATGTCATACTGTAGCCTCCCACAGAACCCTTTGTTATCCCTATCATATTAAGCAGTTCATTTTAGCACCATGAAGGAAAGGATCATGTCTTTAAAAAAAAAAAATTTATTGAGATAACAATTCATATACCATAAAAATTACCATTTTAAAGAATACAGTTTTTGCTTTTAGTATATTCACAAGGTTGTGTAACCATCAGCACTAACTTCAGAACTTTTCATCTTCCAAAAAGGAAAGCCTGAACCCATTAGCAGCCTTTAGCTCTCCATTCCCTCTTCCTGCTCGCCCTGACAACCTGCTTTCTGTCTTTTATGGATTTGTCCATTCTGGACATTTCATATAAATGGAATCATATAATACATGGCCTTTTGTATCTGACTGTTTTCACTTAGAAGGAGGTTTTCAAGGTATATCCATGGTAATAGCATGTATATTTCTTTACTTTTCCAACTAAATAATATTCCACTTTACAGATTATTCCACATTTTATTCACTCATGTAACAGTTACTGGACTTTGGCTTATTTCCACTTTTGGGGCTTCTATGAATAAAGCTACTATGAACATTCATAGACAAGTTTTGTATAAACATATGATTTCCATTTTCTTGGGTATATACCTAGATATGAAACTGCTGGGTCACACAGTAACTCTGTTTAAGTTTTCAAAGAACTGCCAAACTGTTTTCCAAAACAGCTGCACCATTTTACAAACCCACAAGCAGTATATAAGGGTTAAAATGTCTTCACATTCTCACCAACACTTTTTATTGTCCATCTTTTTGATTAGTGCCATCCTAAGGAGATCAGTCCTGGGTGTTCATTGGAAAGACTGACGCTGAAGCTGAAACTCCAATACTTTGGCCACCTCACGCGAAGAGTTGACTCACTGGAAAAGAGTCTGATGCTGGGAGGGATTGGGGACAGGAGGAAAAGGAGATGACAGAGAATGAGATGGCTGGAAAGCATCACCGACTCGATGGACATGAGTCTGAGTGAACTCCAGGAGTTGGTGGTGGACAGGGAGGCCTGGCATGCTGTGATTCATGGGGTCGCAAAGAGTCGGACACAACTGAGCGACGGAACTGAACTGAATGGGTGTGAAGTGGTATCTCCTATGATTTTGCATTTCTCTTCCGGCTACTGATGTTGAGCATTTTGTCATGTATTACCAGCCATTTATGTATCTTCTTTGAAAAAAATGTCAATTCAGATCTTTTGGCCACTTTCAATTTGGGCTATAGATGATTTATAAAAATTCTTGATATACTCTGGGTACTTTATCAGGCATATGATTTTCAAATATTTTCCCCCATCCTATGGATCATCTTTTCACTTTCTTAAGACTGTCATTTGACACGTTTTTAATTTTGATGAGGTCCAAGTTTTTGGTTTTTCACTGGTTGCTCGTGTATTTGATATCAAATCTAAAAAACTATTGCCTAGTTCAAGATCACAAAGATGTACTCATTTCCTTCTAAGAGATGTATGGTTTAGTCGCTAAGTTGTGTCCCACTCTTTTGACTTCATGGAGTATAGCTTGCCAGGCTCCTCTGGCCATGGAATTCTCCAGGGAGAAATACTGGAATGGGTTGCCATTTCCTTCTTCAGGGGATTTTCCCAACCCAGGAATTGAACCCAGATCTCCTGCATTGAAGGCAGATTCTTTACCAACTGAGCTATGAGGGAAGCCCAAGAGATGTATAGTTGTAGCTTTCATGTTTATGTCTTTAATAGATTTTGAGTTATTTTTTGTATACAGTATGAAGTGGGGATCTAAATTGATTCTTCTGCATGTGAAAGTCCAGTTCTCCCAGCATCATTTGTTGAAGACTATCCTCCCACAGTGAATGGTCTTTCTACCTTTGTCAAAACTTTACCAGAGTTGCATAAGTTTACTTCTCAACTCTTGATTCCCTCTCATTGACCATACGTCCATCCTCCATGTGTCTTTGACTGCACCTACCTAGCACAGAACCTGAAATATGGAAGCACGCAATAAAGATTTAGTTGGTGAATAAATAGCCTTTTGTCAACAATAAAACAATTAAAGTGTGAGCTGAGCAATACCTTAAGGAGCATTATCCTATCCCAGTATTTAAAAGGAAGAAACTGAGACCTAAGAGAGGTTACCTGATGAGATCAAAGGAGAAAAAAAATTACTTAAGAGGCAGGGGCAGGATCAGAACTCAGTTTTCCTAACTTTTGGTGCAGGGCTCTTTCCATAATACCATGGAAAGTGGCTTCTCATCTAACTGAACTGCCTAAACATATGCCAATGTGTCGGTCTATAAAAACCAGCATATATTAGAGACAGAGATAGGCATGTATCCTAATACTTAATCATAGGGAAATGCTTCATAAGCATAATTCACCATAAAGCCTTACAACCAAAATGGGGCAGGAAATAATTAATATACCACTGAATGCAGTGTTTCGCTCTAGACAACTGTCCTCTATTTCACTCTCAGCTCAAGAACATAGCCAGTCACGCTTTTAGTCCTTATTTTAGGCAGAAGAAAACCATTTGTGTGACAGTAAAAATTATAAAGCAATCAGGTGCCTAGTTCCATTACCCTGCTCTCTTTACCATTTCCCACCACCACTGTGATGCTTCACTCACTACTAAGTGCTGTAAGGAATGCAGAAATAGAGCGATCATCATAAATTTAACTTTCCTTTACTATCCAGAAATTAGTCTGCCTCTTTCCAAAAACCAGAGAAATTTTAGAGCTGTAGAACAGAAAAATAAAGGGAAACAAAGAACAATTACAGGAGAAGCCTTCTGAAAGATATATGCAGGGATGTATGATTTGAGGTAAAGGGAAAACACTAAGTGTTCAAGCCTAATACTACATTTACATGTACAAGGAAGAAAAATGCTGTCTGTGCAAATGCTACGTATGACCATGAATTTTCTTGTAGTCAAGAATACATTCGGCCTTCAGTTTAAACTACAGCCTCTTCTCACCCAAGCACAGTTAACCTGACCTTTCATGGTATGCCCACTCTCTGGCCTACACGTCTCCAGCACTATAATGACAACAGTGTATCCTAACAGTTACCTCACATGTTTGTCTCCCTTTTAAACTATCATTGCACTGAGGGCTGAAACCATGTGTTTTTCCTATCGTGTTCAGTATAGAATCTCAGTTCAGTTCAGTCACTCAGTCGTGTCTGACTCTTTGCGACTCCATGAATCACAGCACGCCAGGCCTCCCTGTCTATCACCAACTCCCGGAGTTCACTCAAACTCATGTGCATCGAGTTGGTGATGCCATCCAGCCATCTCAATCTCTGTCGTCCCCTTCTCCTCTTGCCCCCAATCCCTCCCAGCATCAGACTCTTTTCCAGTGAGTCAACTCGTCACATGAGGTGGCCAAAGTATTGGAGTTTCAACTTCAGCATCAGTCCTTCCAATGAACACCCAGGACTGATCTCCTTTAGAATGGACTGGTTGGATCTTCCTGTAGTCCAAGGGACTTTATAATTCTCTGTTGAATGAACATTTTCAAAATGTTTTGTAATCCTGAATATACCTGTTCAAAAGCATCAATAACAAGAAATTTCTTCATTCTTGCTGTGATAATTCCCAAACATTACAGTTCACACATATACATCACACATATATACAGTTCTCATATATACATCCCTATACAAACTTCCCAGCTGGTCAATCTGCTAGAAAACAAACAAACCTAACTCGATACGTTTACCGCTGAATGTTGTAGTTGCTGGCCATCTCTACTAATAAGGCAATTTTATACTCCTAGCAAGAAACACCAGAGAAGGCAATGGCAACCCACTCCAGTACTCTTGCCTGGAAAATCCCATGGACAGAGGAGCCTGATAGGCTGCAGTCCATGGGGTTGTGAAGAGTCAGATACGACTGAGAGACTTCACTTTCACTTTTCATTTTCATGCCATGGAGAAGGAAATGGCAACCCACTCCAGTGTTCTTACCTGGAGAATCCCAGGGACGGCGGAGCCTGGTGGGCTGCCATCTATGGGGTCGCAGAGAGTCGGACACGACTGAAGCTACTTAGCAGCAGCAGCAGCAAGAAACACACAAAAAGCACAAGACTCATCCACTACAAGCAGCACGATCCAGTATGGTGACATACAGAGGAGATGGGGACCCATCTCTATAGAAGCATGTAAAGGAATTCTTGAGGACAAGATATCTTATGTTCACCAAAAAGAACTACAGATTAAGCAATAAGATAAAGTGGTCGTCAAATACTGGTGCACTGGTAAGTGTGAAAGGTCTGGAGTCTGAGAGTCCTGAGCCGTGACTCTAAGATGTGCCTCCACTGTCTGAGGAAGGCGACTACACTTCTCTGTGCCTCTTTCAGTGCCCTGCTGTAAAACGTGAGTAGGAAGCCTACCTCACAAGCTCGCCCTGAGGGTCAAATGAATGTATAAAAGACCTAGCACAGGTCCTCAGACACTAGCATGTGTGAGATCTCTAATAGTGTCCATTCCACTCCTACCTGGCAACAGGTTGTGACTCAAGAAGCAGAGTCAAAAAACTCTATTTACTAAAAATATTTCTCCCAATAGATGCCAATGTTTCTAGTTTCATCATAAGGAAATTCTGTTTGGATTTTCAAAAGCCTCATTTAAATGTAAAATAATCTGCTATTCAATCTTTCAAAGATAACCTGTCAAAAAATAAAAGGAAAGAAAACAAAAACAAAAGAAATAAAGACAACCTGTCAAGGCCCTATGGAGGGTAACTCCCTCAACTAAGTGAGGAGGTTGAAGGAATACGGAAACAGAGTGAAAGGGTCCTAGAAACAAACTTCTTCTACTTTATGATTGTATAGTCAGCTTCATCTAACTACATACCACTACTACACCCACAGAAAATTCATAAATTCATCAGTAAACCAGTAGGTCAACTCAAGGTTATATTATTAAGAGGTGAAATTTCTGTTTTTAAAACAAAAAAGATAAGCCCCAAACCACAATTTAATGATGCATTTTTAACCACTACTACCACAAAAAAAGATGTACTCTGGGATAAATATTTCTACGTTCCCTCAAACTGTGGACTACGTGTTGAGTCACAGAGTGAATTTTGATAAAATCATACAATATGGCATGATAGCTATATTATATAAAGTATTAATAAACTCTGTATTGAAAAAATAAACCTTAAAACCATTCCATTCTTTACAGACCTGACCAAGACAATGTAACGTCCCAACTTAGACTTCACATTTATTCCTCTTATTAAGGTGCAACCACTGCCACTTTTTTTTTCCCCCAATTTCAGCCCAAATTCTCAGTCACTCACCCGCCCGCCATCTTATGAATCCTGTGCTTCCTCTCCGCCTGTGGGCTCCACCAAAGGGGACTCTATAAAGTAAATGTGGAGACAATTATTGCCAAAAGTGAAAGATTGAGAGATTCTTAATAGTTCTAGAAAGGCTAATAAGCCCTTGATTCATTAACTTAGAGAGGAGAAAGTAAATCCCACAAGCTAGAGGACAGGAATCGATTATAGCCCAATTCTAAGCTGTCAAAATATGTCAAAAGATTCAAAATGTTTGAAACAGAACTTTTGAAAATCCAGCAAAATAAATTTAGTGGTATTTGTGAATAAAGATGAGAATGATACTTCTGCCTTCCTGGGCTCACACAAAAATTCATCCTTATCAATGAACTCAGAAAAAAGAAACATAAAAGATTTGAATAAAAACAATTAAGAACTGCATTTAAAGGTCATACACATATAAAGAATATTAAAGGTTCTCTCTTCTACTCTTGGCATTTTACGCTACATCTATAAACCTGACATTTGCATCTATCTTCTCCTTGCCTCTTGATAAAGTGAATAAAGCACCTCTCATCAGAAAGCCTGCAATCTTACCCTTCTTCCTACATTTCTCTTCATGATTAATACTACCACAATTCTCCATCAATGAAGAGCAAAATCGCCAATTCATTTCTAGTTTTCACCCATTACATAATATGTGAAATTAGGCCAAGTCAAATGATACTGATGACAATAGAATAAACAAACACATCAATTTTTATACTAGAAGCACAGTGCTAAATGCTTTCCATTATGTAATTTTCAAAACCACTGCATAAGACAGTACTATGGACTATTTGTGTCCCCCCCCAAATTCATGTTGAAAACCTAACCAACCCCAAATGTGATGGGGTCTTTGGGAATAAATTGGGTTTAGATAGGGTCACAAGGGTGGAGACCTCATGATGGAATTAGTTCCCTTATAAGAGACATCAGAGAGTTTGTCCTGTCTGTTTCCACTATGTGAGATACAAGGAGAAGGCAAGTATTGCCTATAAGCCAGGAGAGTTCTCACCAGAACCCAAAAATGCTGACACTATGCTCTTAATACTTCATAGACTCCAGAACTGTGAAAAATAGATTTCTGTTATTGAAGCTGCCCAGTCTATGATATTTTGTCATGGCAGCCCAAGCCAATTTCCCATTTTACTTTGTGACCCCACGGACTATACAGTCCACGGAATTATCCAGGTCAGAATACTGGAGTGGGTAGCCGTTACCTTCTCCCGGGGATTTTCCCAACCTAGGGATCGATCCAGGTCTCCCACATTGCAGGCGGATTCTTTACCAGCTGAGCCACAAGTGAAGTCCAAGAAAACTGGAGTGCATAGCCTATCCCTTCTCCAGCAGATCGTCCCAACCCACGAATTCAATTGGGGTCTCCTGCATTACAGGTCGGAGAAGGCAATGGCAAGCCACTCCAGTACTCTTGCCTAGAAAATCCCATGGATGGAGGAGCCTGGTAGGCTGCAGTCCGTGGGGTCGCTAAGGGTCGGACACGACTGAGCGACTTCACTTTCACTTTTCACTTTTACACATTGGAGAAGGAAATGGCAACCCACTCCAGTGTTCTTGCCTGGAGAATCCCAGGGACGGGGGACCCTGGTGGGCTTCTGTCTATGGGGTCACACAGAGTCGGACACGACTGAAGTGACGCAGCAGCAGCAGCAGCAGCAGCATTACAGGTGGATTCTTTACCAACTGAGCTATCAGGGAAGCCTAAGTTGAGAAAACTATGGCTTAAATAGGCTAAGTAACTTCTCTACAGGGGACCCAGGCTACAGTGGTAGAACCAGGATTTAAATTGGGCTTTTAACTAACACTGTTCCTCTGATATCTCCATAATACTGAGTTCATAATATGTATCATCAAATATGTGCAAGAAATCAAAATAAAGTTGCCCTAAAAAACTCATACATCTAATCATATATTATAACATATGGACTGCCAAAACTATGAATTCCTCCAGGTTTGGTACCAAAGAAATGTTTACTGAAACAAACAACAATACAATATGATAAGTGTTAGATGAATAAAGTCAAATAAAGTAACACAAAGGTTTCTAGAAAGAAATAGTTTCAGGGGTGAGTAAGACAACTACTATGAGACAGAGTATGAAAAAAAGTCATAAATAAGTGAAATGCAGTCAGAACAGGGTACAATTAATGCATTTGGAGGGGAGTTTTCAGGGATTACTAGTAGACATTACATATAAGCTGTCTCTCCAAAGATGAATAGAATCTCACTTTTGAAATAAAAGACCGTTCTAAGTTGAATGGACTAGATGGACAGAAAAATGGAGTCTGAAAATATAGCTGGGACTGTTCCTTTTCAATTCCATATTCAACATTGTAGTTTACAGTATAAAATATCCTAACAGATGCCCCTGTCTCTCATTGCTTCCTTTTTCAAACCACTCTACAGAAAGTATAAAAGTAATCATCCTAAAACACATATTAGATTGGCTCCTTGTTCAAAAACATTTGATAGTCCTACTCTGCCTACAAGATACTATTTAAATTCCTCAAACTAGAATGTTAGGCCTCTCACAATCTGTCCCTGTTTTTTTTTTTACTTTCCTTCCCAATTCACCTTGTGTCATGATTCCTCTACACTGAAGCTATACTTGATTATCTGCTGCTCCTGAACAGGCCCTATTAAAAGGTCTCCATCTAGACTATGGTGCATCTTAAGACCCATGTAAAAGAATTCTCTGGAAGTATAACCTTGCCTATTGTCTCATTTATTACCCTCTGTCATATATCAGTTACATTCCTGCATGAAGGTCTCCACTGAAGACTACAAGCCATTTAAGAGATGGCCTCTACCCTACATGCAGAGTTATCAGGAAAAAAAAAAAAAAAGAAGCAAATCTTTGTGTCTCTATGTGTGGGTACTATATAAGGAGCTAATCGTTAAAAGGCAATATGGTTAGGGTAATACTAGACAAACACAAAAAGTATTACACAAGTACCTAACTCTGCCTGCAGAGGTACACAACAGCTTTCCAGAGAAGAAAACAAACTGATTCTCCAATGATAAATACGAGAAGACGTAGGTAAAACACACACAGGTATGAAACAGTGCCACTTGTGAGAACTACAGGACATTCAATGTTGCCAGGGTGTAAAATATGGAGCCAGAAGTGGCAAAGTATAAAGCTACAGGGAAAAAATGCTTCACAGTGTGTTGAAAAACATTTTATGCTGTGGGCCAGTGGTTCAGAACTAGTAAAAACTCCAAATTTGTACTGCAGCAAAACCAGGTATAAGTTATACTGGAAGACAAGTTGAATTCAACAGGTAGTATTTTCACATGTCAAAAATTAAACAGATTAAAAAGATATACAGTAAAAAGTCTCTTCATACCTTTGGGACCTGCCTGGGTCATATCCTTTTTCTTGGGGAAAACTGTTAGTTTCTTATTTTTCCTTCCAGAGTTCCTTTACACCAATAGAACAAATAAAACTACACAATCTATTTCCTTCCTTTACTCAGAAAGTACTCTATACAAGTTCTGCATTTTACTCTTTTTCTTTTTAACTGCAATGATTTTTCCATGATTTTCCATATAAATACTATTCTTCCTATTCCTTTTCAACTGCATAATATTCCATTGTACTACCACATCATTATTAACCTATCCACTATTTATGGACATTTGAGCTTTTGTTCCACTCTATTACAATATATTGTTTTGGTTGACATATACGAAAAAAAGCAAACCTTACACATATATGAGCAGAAAAGGGAAGAAAAACAATAATAAGGTTTTCTTTCAGATTATTGTGAATAATCTCCAAATCTTCTGCTATTACATACAGCATTTGTATGAACAACCCTGTACATATATCATCACAAAATGTGAAAATATACCTGAAGGATATACTCCCTGAAATGGGAATATACATTTGTAATTTTGATATATAGTATCAAATCGTCCCTAGGGAGAAGGAACTAGTATAGATTTCCTACCAACAAACATGACCAGTGAACCTGACTGGTTCCTCAGAGGAAGGGAAGGAGTCTAGGGAAATCTACCCTTTAAAATTATAATCAAGGAAGAAGAATTCAGAAGAAGCATGAGATAAATAATCAAACAGGTCAAAAGAAAAAACAAGGATTATAAGGTTCTGGAGGACAAGTAAAAACAGATGATTCTTCTCTAGGGTGAAATATATACCAGGGAGATCTAATAATTAAATAAAGAACAAAATTATAAAACTTAATTAAAGCAGTATGATAAGTCATGGAAAAATAGAACAAATCAAGATAGTATAAAAACAAACAGTAATGAAGAATAAAGATAATTAAGAATAAAAGAAAGATAATACTATTTCCCATGAAAAGGAATCAGAACTCCCTGGGAAAATGGTTCATTCCAGACCCGGGAAACTGTATGAAAAGCCTGGAATATTTTATTATGTCAGAAAGTCTTTACAAATTGATGGGAACATGTCAAAATAATATAGACCTAGCTTTTCAGGGGCTTACATGGGCCAAATCCAGGAGAGTTTGAGAATTCAGAATTAATAATGAGAGTAAAAGACTATACTCCATTGAGTAAAATAGCACTCATAAGAGAAAAATTTTCTGTAATAAACTCAATTAAAATGAAAAAGGAACAGCAAATTAGAAAATCACCATGTATCACAAATAGCTGACCCAAACAAGAGCCATAATTGAATGCTGAAACTGGTGGGCCAAAGTTTGAGGAATACCTAGATATTTATACTGTCACAAAGTGTCACACCATAAGATTCTTTTTAATTACAGAGGGAAAAATAATAACCTTACAATGGAGAACAGTCTTGGTAGACACCATTGTCATTTTAACCAGTGATCAAAGTTAACATCACCAGGATTGGGACAAATCAGTACCATGTGCTTCTACTGCATAATTAGACATCACGAAGTCACATGACTCTTAAATAATGATCCAAAAATTTTTTGGAGACAGAGGGCTATGAAGATTATTACTGGCAATATTTGATAATAGCAATTGTGTCAACCTTAGTTTCTTGATTTTGATAACTTCACTTTAATTATGAAGATCGTGTTCTAGTTTTAGAAAATAAAAGGGTCATCATGTCTCAAATAGTTCAGAAAATAAACATGTATTTGAACCTAAGTATCTTTAAAATATTTTAAGTATTCCTAATAAATATATCAATGTGGAATGAGGGACAAAGCACTAGGACAGAGACGAAATGAGACAGAGGAGGAGAGAAAAAAGAAAAACAATGCAAATGTGGAAAAACATTAACATTTGAGGAAAGAGTGTATGTATCTCTCTGTACATCCACATCTGTCAAACGCCTGTTCATATTCTTTATCCATTTTTCTATTTATATTTTTCTTAATGTTGTATGAACACACACTACAATAACAGTGTTAATCCTTATTTTTCCCAATATTCGGTGTCTTTTGTTACAGATTTAATTTTTTAGTTAATTTATTCATTTTAATTAGAAGCTAATTACCTTACAATATTGTGGTGCTTTTTGCCATACATTGACATGAATACTTAAAAATTTCTTAATGCTACAATAAAGGCCATGTTTGGAGGATGGGGTTATGGACACTTTATTTTTTAAAAGTTTTCCAGCTTACCTGTATTTTACAAATATTCACTAAGCAACTATTATTTTTATAATGAAAAAAAGGTTATATGTTTATATTCTTTAACGTAAGTAAAATCCCAAAAGATATGTTCATAGAATCTGGTTCTAAAAGTCAGAAGGATTTATTCAACAATTTCTCTCTTAACAGTCTTTGGAGACAAGAACTAAACCAATCACGAAGAAGAGTAAAGAGTTTGAGACTTGCCTTAGATCAAGTGGTATTAATCTACGGTCAAGTACCATAGATTGGCATAGGAATTTTTAAAAACAGGCTAAAAGAGACGACAGAGAGCCCAGAAGCAAACCCACATATAAAAAGAACAATATGATGGATTGTTCAACAAATGAGACAATTACTATACTTTTAGAAGAATAATAAGATTAGGTCCCCTTCTAAACACACACACACATACACCATAACACCCTCAAGGTAGATTAAAAAAAGTCTAAATGTGAAATAACTATTAGGTATTTTATTTTAAAGCATAAGACACACTGAGCTTCCCTGGTAGCTCAGATGGTAAAGAATCCGCCTGCAATGAGAAAGACCTGGGCTGGGAAGATACCCTGGAGGAGGGCATGGAAACCCACCTCAGTATTCTTCCCTGGAGAATCCCCATGGAGAAAGGAGCCTGGTGGGTTACAGTCCATGGGGTTGCAAACAGTCAGACACAACTGAGCGACCAAGCACACACACAAGACACTCTGCTAGCGAGGCTCCAAGACAGCCTTTGGTGATCCTCTCACCTTGGTATTCCAATCTCAGTATAGTCTCCTCCCACAAAGAACAAGCTGAGTGATGTCTGTGACTACAAAGGATAGATCATAAAAGACTTAAGTTTCCACTGTTATCTCCTGGCTCACTCATGCAGGGAAAGTCAGCCTCCAAATTATAACTCTCAAGAGGCCTTGGTAAAGGATCACATCAAGAGGAACGGAGGCCTCCCACCAAAAGCCTACACCAACTCACTGGCCATCTGAGTAGGCTATCTTTAAAAGCAAGTCCTCCAGCTGTAATTAAGCCTTCAAATGACTGAAACCCTGACCGACACCTTGACTACAATCTCATAAGAGACCAAGATCAGAACTACCCAGACATACTGCTTCCAGAAGTGAAAAGGAATATTAAATATTTATTCTTTTAGGCAAATAGGTTTTGCTGGTAATTTGTTATAGTATGTGTATGTATATGTGTGCTCGGTCATTCAGTGGTGCCCAACTCTTTGCAGCCTGATGGACAGTAACCTGCCAGGCTCCTCTGCCCATAGAATTTTCCAGGTAAGAATACTGGAGTGGGGTGTCATTTCCTATTCCAGGGGATATTCCCAACCCGGGGATCGAACATGCATCTTTTGTGTCCCCTGCACTAGCAGGCAAATTCTTCACCAGTAGCACCACCGAGGAAGCCCCAATTTGTTATAGAGCAAAATGTAAAGTCAAGTGGGCCTTAGAAAGCATCACTACGAACAAAGTTAGTGGAGGTGATGGAATTCCAGTTGAGCTATTTCAAATCTTCAAAGATGATGCTGTGAAAGTGCTGCACTCAATATGCCAACAAATTTGGAAAACTCAGCAGTGGCCACAGGACTGGTAAAGATCAGTCTTCATTCCAATCCCAAAGAAAGGCAATGTCAAAAAATGCTCAAACTACTGCACAATTGCACTCATCTCACACGCTAGTAAAGTCATGCTCAAAATTCTCCAAGCCAGGCTTCAGCAATATGTGAACCGTGAACTCCCAGATATTCAAGCAGGTTTTAGAAAAGGCAGAGGCACCAGAGATCAAATTGCCAACATCCGCTGAATCATGGAAAAAGCAAGAGAGTTCCAGAAAAACATCTATTTCTGCTTCATTGACTATGCCAAATCCTTTGACTGTGTGGATCACAATAAACTGTGGAACATTCTGAAAGAGATGGGAATACCAGACCACCTGACCTGCCTCTTGAGAAACCTGTATGCAGGTCAGAAAGCAACAGTCAAAACTGTACATGGAACAACAGACTGGTTCCAAATAGGAAAAGGAGGACGTCAAGGCTGTATATTGTCACCCTGCTTATTTAACTTATATGCAGAGTACATCATGAGGAAAGCTGGGCTGGAAGAAGCACAAGCTGGAATCAAGATTGCTGGGAGAAATATCAATAATCTCACATACGCAGATGACACCACCCTTACGGCAGAAAGTGAAGAGGAACTAAAAAGCCTCTTGATGAAAGTGAAAGAGGAGAGTGAAAAGTTTGGCTTGAAGCTCAACATTCAGAAAACGAAGATCGTGGCATCTGGTCTCATCACTTCATGGGAAATAGATGGAAAAACAGTGGAGACAGTGTCAGACTTTATTTTTTGGGGCTCCAAAATCACTGCAGATGGTGATTGCAGCCATGAAATTAAAAGACGCTTACTCCTTGGAAGGAAAGTTATGACCAACCTAGATAGTATATTAAAAAGCAGAGACATTACTTTGCCAACCAAGGTCCGTCTAGTCAAGGCTATGGTTTTTCCCGTGGTCATGTATGGATGTGAGAGTTGGACTGTGAAGAAAGCTGATCGCCGAAGAATTGATGCTTTTGAACTGTGGTGCCAGAGAAGACTCTTGAGAGTCCCCTGGACTGCAAGGAGATCCAACCAGTCCATTCTAAAGGAGATCCTGGGTGTTCATTGAAGCTGAAACTGCAATACTTTGGCCACCTCATGCGACGAGTTGTCTCACTAGAAAAGACTCTGATTCTGGGAAAGGTTGGGGGCGGGAGGAGAAGGGGACAGCAGAGAATGAGATGGCTGGATGGCATCACCAACTCTATGGACATGAGTTTGAGTGAACTCCGGGAGTTGGTGATGGACAGGGAGGCCTGGGGTGCTGTAGATTCATGGGGTCACAAAGAGTCGGACATGACTGAGCAACTGAACTGAACTGAACCAAACAGTTAATTAATAAAAAGACTATTATTATAACCTCAGTGTAGGAAAGGAAGTTCCTAAGTATGATACTAGGAGCAAATTATAAAGTAAAAGACTGTCAAATGTATCTATATTGAAAATGAAAATTTTTGGTACCAAAAAATTTTACTACACAACAACTAGAAGGACAAGCCACAAACTTAAAGTAACAAGGGGGATGGAGCAGAGTAGAAAAGGCAATTTAAAAAAACAGGAATGAACATATAAAAAGAACTAGGGCTGCCATTAATAACCAGAGAAAATCAAATTTAAAATACTAAATACCATTTCTCATACATCAGAATGACAAAAATTATGTTTGACAAGATGACTAGTCTCACAAACTGCTGGTGGAATTAAAATGCTAACAACCACTTTAGAAACTATAGAAAATCTAGCAAAGGTGAAGGCTGAGCATATCCTGAGCTGTGCTGTGGTTAGTCACTCAGTCATGTGTGACTCTCTGCAACCCCATGGACTATAGCCCACCAGGGACAGAGAATCCCTCTGCCCATAGGGATTCTCCAGTAAAGAATACTGGAGTGAACTGCCATGCCCTCCTCCAAAGGATCTTCCCAACCCAAGGATCAAATCCAGGTCTCCCACATTGTAGGTGGATTGCTTGCCATCTGAGTCACGAGGGAATCCCATTAATACTGCAATGAGTAGCCTATTCCTTCTCCAGGGGATCTTGCCTAAGATCGAGCAATTCTCTACTTGCAATAAAAATTTCACATATACACAGGGCATGTACAAAAACATTTGTTACAGCACTGCTTGTAATAGGGAAAAAATTGGCAATGACTTTAAAGCTCTTCAACAGAACAGTTTTTTAAAGTGTGGTTTATTCATGCAAAACCACATAGCAATGAAAATGAAGAAATCACAACTCCATGTATCAATATAAATACACCTTAAAAAACATAACACTAAAAAAATAAACCAGGCTGTAAAGGCTATCAACTGATTTTTCAGCAGAAACTGCAGGCCAGAAAAAAAGTGGCACAATATATTTAGAATGATTCAAGGGGAATACCTACAACCCAGCGCTCTACTCAGCAAGGCTCTCATTCAGATTCGATGAAGAAATCAAAACCTTTAAAGACAAGTAAGCTGTAAGAATTCACCACCACCAACCCAGCTTTACAGCAAATGTTAAAGGAACTTCTCTAGGTGAAAAAGAAAAGGCCACAACTAGAAATGAGAAAATTACGACATGAAATACATCACTACTAAAGGGAAACATGAGGCCTCCCTGGTGGCTCAGACAGTAAAGAGTCTGCCTACAATGTGGGAGACCCGGGCTCGATCCCTGGGTCAGGAAGATCCTCTGGAGAAGGAAATGGCAACCCTCTCGGATTACGGATACACACAAAGCTCGTAGGGAAGTTAAAAGAGAAAAAGTATTAAAATCATCTCTGTCCACAATAAGGGATACAAAGAACAATTAGATGCAAATATAATGTCAAAAACAAGAACTATTAGGGGAGGAGAGTACAAATGCAGGGTTGTTAAAATACATTTGAAAGCGAGAGATAAGAGTAACTTAAGTAACAAGATATACAGACTGCTATACAAAAACCTCATGCTAACTGCAAACCAAAAATCTATCACAGATATATATACAAAAAAGAAAAGGGAATCCAAACATAACACTACAGATAGTCATCAAATCACAGGAGAAGAGAACTAAAAAGAAACGGGGCAGGGATAATAAAAACAAATTCAAAATAATTAACAAGTCACTTGAACTGAGGTAGGTGAACCTAGTGGAGAAGGCAGTGGCAACTCACTCTTGCCTGGAAAATCCCATGGACGGAGGAGCCTGATAGGCTGTAGTCCATGGGGTTGCTTGCTAAGAGTCGACATGACTGAGCAACTTCACTCTCACTTTTCACTTTCCTGCATTGGAGAAGGAAATGGCAACCCACTCCAGTGTTCTTGCTTGGAAAATCCCAGGGATGGGGGAGCCTCCTGGGCTGCCGTCTATGGGGTCACACAGAGTCAGACACGACTGAAGCGACTTAGCAGCAGCAGCAGCAGGTGAACCTAGAGCCTGTTATACAGACTGAACCAAGTAAGAAAGAGAAGAACAAATACCGTATATTAACTTACATATACGGAATCTAGAAAAACAGTTCTGATGAACCTATCTGCAGGGCAGGAATAGAGATGCAGACATAGAGAACAGACTTGTGGACACAGCAGGGGAAGGAGAGAATGGGACGAATCCAGAGTAGCATTGAAATATATACATTACTATATGTAAAATAGCTAGCTAGTGGGAAGCTACTATATAATACATGGAGGTCAACCTTGTGCTCTGTGACAACAAAGAGAGGTGGGAAAGGGGTAGGGTGGGAGAATAGCTCAAGAGGAAGGGTATATATGTATACTTATGAATGATTCACGTTGTTGTATGGCAGAAACCAACACAATATTGATAATCACCTTAAATGTAAATGAACTAAATGCTCTAGCCAAAAGATTTAGACTGGCTCAATGGATACAAAAATAAGACCCATATACATGCTGCCTACAAAAGACTCACTTCAGATCTAGAAACACAGAGACTAAAAGTGAGAGGATGGAGAAAGGTATTCCAAGCAAAGAGAAATCAAAAGAAAGCTAGAACAGCAGCACTCATGAGACAAAATAGACTTTAAAACAAGGACTATTATTTTAAAGAGACAAAGACTATTAAAGATTATTATTATAAACAGACAAATGGACACTTTGATGACCAAGGGATAATCCAAGAAGATATAACAATTATAAATATACATGTAACCATCATAGGAGTATCTCAATATGTAAGGGAAATATTAACAGACATAAAAGGAGAAATCAACAATAATACAATAATAGTAAAGGACTTTAACACCCCCACTTATATCAATAGACAGATCATCCAGATAGAAAAACAGTAAGGAATCACTTACAATAGATAACACATTAAACCAAATGTACTTAACTGATATAATGGACTTAACAGAGACACCATTCCACCTCAAAGCGGCAGAATACACATTCTTTTAAATTGCACATGAACTTTCTCTAGGATAGATCACATGCTAGGCCACAAAACAAGCTGTAGTGGCTTTAAGGAAATAGTAATCAAATCAAGCACCTTTCCTGACCACAACATTATAAGACTAGAAATCAACAACAAGAAAAAACAGCAAAAAAACCCATAAACGCATGGAGGCTAAACAGTATGTTACTAAACAACCAATGAGTCATTGGCGAAATCAAAAAGGAAATCAAGACACCTAGATACAAATGCAAACACAACAACCCAAAACCAATGGGACACAGAAAAAGCAGTTCTAAGAACGTTCATAGCAATATAAGTTTACCTCAGGAAACAAGAGAAGTCACAAATAAACAACCTAACCTGAAGCAACCAGAGAAAGGCAAACAAAACCCAAAGAAGAAAAAAAGCCATAAAGAGTAGAAATAAATGAAATAGAGACTACTAAAACAACAGAAAAAAATCAACAAAACCAAAAGTCAGTTCTCTGAAAGGATAAACAATATCGATAAACCTTTAGCCAGAGTCATTAAAAAAAAAAGAGAGCAAGCCCAAATCAAACAAGACAGAAATGAAAAAGGAGAAGCTACAAACGACACCACAGAAACAAAACTGAGTAAGGAAGCAACCTAAATATCCATCAACGGAGGAATGGAAAAAGATGTGGTACATATACGTAACGGAATATTACTCAGCTATTAAAAAGAACGAAATAATGCCATTTGTAGCAACATGGATGAACCTGGAGATTATCTTCTTAAGTAAAGTAAGTCAAACAGAGAGAGAAAAACAAGTATCATATGATATTGCTTACATGCAATATCTTAAAAACATGATAAAGATTATCTTATCTACAATACAAACTCACAGATTTAGAGAATGAACTTATGCTTACCTGGGAGGGGAAGGAGGGGGAAAAGGAATTGGGGGTTGACATGTACACACTGTTCTTGCCATTTTTATTCAACACAGTTCTGGAATTCCTAGCCACAGCGATCAGATGAGTATAAAAACAAAATCAATCAAACTGGAAAAGAAGTAAGACTGCCACTGTTTACAGATGACATAATACTATGTATATCAATAGAAAATCCTCAAGAAGCAACCCACTACAACTTATCAATAAATTAGGTAAAGTTGCAAGATACAAAATTAATATACAGAAATCTGTTGCATTTCTATACACTAACCTAAATAGCATATTAAAAAGCAGAGACATTACTTTGCCAACTAAGGTCCGTCTAGTCAAGGTTATGGTTTTTCCCGTGGTCATGTATGGATGTGAGAGTTGGACTGTGAAGAAAGCTGACTGCCGAAGAATTGATGCTTCTGAACTGTGCTGTTGGAAAAGACTCTTGAGAGTCCCTTGGACTGCAAGGAGATCCAATCAGTCCATTCTAAAGGAGATCAGTCCTGGGTGTTCACTGGAAGGACTGATGCTAAAGCTGAAACTCCAATACTTTGGCCACCTCATGTGAAGAGCTGACTCACTGGAAAAGAGTCTGATGCTGGGAGGGATTGGGGGCAGGAGGAGAAGGGGACGACAGAGAATGATGATTCATGGGGTCGCAAAGAGTCAGACACGACTAAGCAACTGAACTGAACAATGAAATATCAGAATGAAAAAGAATCAATCCCATTTACCACCACATACAAAAGAATAGCTAGGAATAAATCTTCCTACGGAGCCAAAAGACCTGTGCCCCCCATTATAGACACTGGTGAAAGAAAATGAAGATGACACAAACATATGGAAAGATAACATGTTTCTGGATTGGAAGAATCAATAATTGTTAAAATGATCACATTATCCAAGGAAATCTACAGATTCAATGTAATCCCTATCAAATTACCAATGGCAATTTTCACAGAATTAGAACAAATGATTTTAAATTTTGTATGGAAACACAAAAGACCCTAAATAGCCAAAACAATCTTGAGAAAGAACTGAGCTGGAGGAATCAGGCTCCCTGACTTCAGACTACACTATAAAGCCACACTCATCAAAGGAGTACAGTACTGACACAAAAACAGACATACAGATCAAATGAAAAGCATAAAAAAAAAAGAAAAGCTCAGCAATAAATCCATGCACTTAAGGTCAATTAATCTACAACAAAGGAGGCAAGAACATACAATGAAGAAAAGACAGCCTCTTCAATAAGTGGTGCTGGAAAAAGTGAACAGCTACACATAAAAGAATGAACTAGAATATTCTCTAATAACATACACAAAAATAAATTCAAAATAGATTAAAGACATGAATATAAGCTCAGACACTATAAAATTCCCAGGGGAAAACACAGGCAGAACATTCACTGACATAAATCACAATAGTACTCATTTGGATCCATCTTCTAGAGTAGAGGAAATAAAAGCAAAAATAAATAAATGGGACCTAATTTAACTTAAAAAAGCGTCTGCCTCCAATGCGGGAGACCCGGGTTCGATCCCTGGGTCGGGAAGATCCCCTGGAAAAGGAAACGGTAACCCACTCTAGTATTCTTGCCTGGAGAATCCCATGGACGGAGAAGCCTGGTAGGCTACAGTCCACGGGGTCGCATAGAGTCGGACACGACTGAGCAACGGAACAGAACGGAACAGCAAAGAAACCATTTTTAAAAAAGAAATGAAAACCCAAAAGGAGAAAATATTTGCAAATGATGCAACCAACAGGGGATTAATTCCCAAAATACACAATTCACATAGATCAATATCAAAAAAACACACAATCTAATCAAAAAATGGGCAGAAGAGTTATATAGACATTTCTCCAAAGAAGACATACATATGTCCAACAAGCACATGAAAAGATGCTAAACACCACTATTTATTAGAGAAATGCAAATCAAAACTACAACAAGGTATGACCTCACATCAGTCAGAATGGCCATCACCAAAAAGTCTACAAATAATAAATGATACAGCAGGTGTGCAGAAAAGGGAATCTTGCTTCACTGTTGGTAGGAATGTAAATGCATGTAAGCCACTATGGAAAAATGCAGAGGCTCCTTAAAAATCTAAAAACAGACTTACTACATAGTCCAGCAATCCCACTCATGGGCATATATTGAGAAAAGATGAAAAGTCTTAATTCAAAAAGATACACACACCCCAATATTCATAGCAGCACTATTTATAATACCCAAGGCATGAAAGCAACCTAAGTGTCCACGGACAGAGGAATGGATAAAGATGGTGCGGGGTGTGTGTGTGTGTGTGTGTGTGTGTGTGTGTGTGTGTACACATATAAAACATACGAAGATCCCCTGGAGTTGGAAATAGCAACCCACTCCAGTATTCTTGCCTGGAAAATTCAATGGACAAGAGGAGCCTGGCAGGCTACAGTCCATGGAGTTGCAAAGAGTCAGACACAACTAAGCACATAAGCACCTACAATCGTCTATTATCCAGCCATAAAAAATAATGAATTAATGCCATTTGTAGAACATGGATGGACCTAGAGATTATCATACTAAGTGAAGTAAGAGAAGACAGATTTCACATGATATCACTTAAAAGGTAGAATCTAAAAAAATGATACAAATAAACTTATTTATAAAATAGAAGGGCTTCCCTGGTGGCTCAGATGGTCAAGAATCCAACCACAAAGCAGGAGACCAGGGTTTGATATCTAGGTTAGAAACATCCCCTGAAGGAGGGCAGGGCAATCCACTCCAGTATTCTTGCCTGGAGAATCCCCATGGACAGAGGAGCCTGGCAGGCTACAGTTCACGGGGTCACAAAGAGTCAGACACGACTGAGTGACTCAGTACAGCATAGAACAAAACAAAAACAGACTTACAGTGAAACAACCTTATGAATACCAAAGAGGGAAGGGGGGAGTTATAAATTTGGAGTCTGAGATTAACAGATACACATTACTACATATAAAATAGGTAAACAACAAGGACCTACTGTATAGCACTATATCTAGTACCGTGCAATAACCTATAATGGAAAAGAACCAGGAAAAGAATACATATACATGTATATATTGCTGTATACCTACAACTAACACAATACTGCAAATCAACTGTACTTCAATTAAAACAAAAAGCTGAAGAAGATATTTACAGATGGCATTGTTTATACAAAGTTCGAAACATACTAGTTCTATTGTTAATATATGCAAGTTTACAAAAGAAAAAAATTTAAATATAACTGTATGAGAATGGCAAACACTGAACTAGGTGTACCTTTGATAAGCAGAGTAAAGGAGATGGGAGTAATATTAGAGAGGGATGCATAAACTTGAAATGTACCTGTAACGCTTTATTAATAAAAAAGAACCTGATACTAAAATATAACAAAGCTAGAAGATGAGTATTTGAGTGCTCATTTTATTATTCTCTGTATTTTTTTGTTTGCTTTAATATTCTAAAACAGAATGCTTTTAACCAAAATATGGTAGCTAAGACTTAAACAATATTTGCTTAAAAAGATCAAAAGAGAGGTTTTACAAATTGATAAGACAACCCAACATTAGGTTCAGTGAATACACAAATGGCATGCAAAAATAACAAAGTCAGAAACTTTAAATATATAGCAAATAAATACAGACCAAAATGTACAAGGTCAAGCTCATTAGTAACACTTCATCCAAAAAATATCCATTGAGTGTCTAAAGGTCCAGATGTTATTCCAGGCTCTGGGAACACAGTGTGAACAATATAACTCATACATGAAGTTCATATTCTCAAAGGTGAAGGCAGTCAATAAAAATACAAATTAAAAGTCAAGAGTTGGTAAATGCTTTGAAAATAGAACAGGTTATGTGGCAGAGATGAGAGGGGAAGAAAAGGATACTGTGGGTGGTCAAAGACTCTAGAAGAAGTACACTTGTCCTGAGAAGTAAATAATTAAAAATCCTTCAAAAAGGTAAGGAAAATGCGGAATACCCAAATGCATAAGGCCTGTCATGAGGGCAAGTAATGCATTCGAGGAACAAAATGATGAACATGTCTGAACTGCAATGAATGAGGGGATGAGTACGTGAGATGAGGTTAAAGAGGTACATCAGTCCATTCTAGAGGAGATCAATCCTGGGTGTTCACTGGAAGGACTGATGCTAAAGCTGAAATTCCAATACTATGGCCACCTCATGCGACAAGTTGACTCACTGGAAAAGACTGATGCTGGGAAGGATTGGGGGCGGGAGGAGAAGGGGACGACAGAGAATGAGATGACTGGATGGCATCACCGACTCTGTGGACATGAGTTTGAGTGAACTCCGGGAGTTGGTGATGGACAGGGAGGCCTGGCGTGCTGTGATTCATGGGGTCGCAAAGAGTCGGACACGACTGAGCGACTGAACTGAACTGAACTGAAGAGGAAATCTGGGGTAGATCAGCTTTTAATGGAGCTTGAAGCTTATAAATTGGGGGAAGAGAATACAAAACTATGAAAACAAAATTAAATTCTAAATTGAGTATTTCTTTAGAATGTGAAAGAAAACTACATTACAAAATTTTTAAAGCTCTCAAGCACATCAAACAATCCTAAGCAATAACATAATATTTTAAATAATTTTCTGGCACACCTTTCTAGTAAGTTTTTCTACATATCTTGGTTGTATTGCACTTGATTTCCTCTTCGTGACAATGATTTTATAATATTTTCTATAGAGAGAACAGTTCAGTCTTTTATCTAGAATAGAGAGTGAAATTTTGTTTTTTATAACTGATAGTTCAGCGAAGTTTCTTTCAGCTTCACCACTGCCTCTTGGTGATACCACATAAACACTTCAAATTACCAAATTTGTGAAAACTTCTACATTTCTTTCACAAATGGGTTGTAAGATTAGAAGAACGTACAACAAATTTAATGGCCAGTCTTGGTTTCTCCTCCATTATCCAGGGTGACACAGGACACGTTCACATCACCATTCAGCCTCTGGTCCTGTAGGTTTATGTGAGGATGCCAGCTGGGTCAGCCCATAAGAACTAAACTATATGTGAAAACCACAGCAAATCACATAAATGGATCCCATACATCTCTCCTTAGGATTCCAAAACTGCCTGAGTCCACTCCAACATACCTGAAAAGAGTGGAAGGTGTGACAGGGAGGAAGTCAAAGTCTAAACTATAGGGGCTTAACTAATTTAGGTCCAGTCCAAGAAACAGCCTACACAAGCAAGAGACATTAAGCTTTAATTAGCTTCATGGTAACTGTGGTTGTGGTGGTGTAGTCGCTAAGTTTTGTCCAACTCTTGGGACCTGTCTCTGTCCAGATCACACTGATCCTATAAGATTATTGACAGCAGTTTGAATTTTTTTCTTCTACAGGAGACAAGAAACCATTGGAGAGCTTTAATCAAAGGATTTGAGTTATATTTTGACAACACACTGGGAAAGTACTGACCTAAGTGTATCCTCTCTGTTCAAAAAGGGTGCATGCTAAGTCACTTCAGTCGTGTCCAATTCTTTGTGACCCTATGGAATGAAGTCCATAGGGTTACAGGCTCCTAGGGTTATAGCCCATAGGGTTACAGAAGGACAGGCTCCTCTGTCCATGGAACTCTCCCAGCAAAAATACTGGAGTGGGTTGCCTGTCCTTCTCCAGGGGATCTTCCGAGCCCTGGGATAGAACTCGTGCCTCCAATTTTGGCAGGCAGGTTTTTTACCACTAGCACCACCTGGGAAGCCCTCAAAAACGGGGTACTCAAGCACAAAGTAGACCAAAATTATGCTTTCATATTCTGAAAATCTGTGTTTCCTCTTTCTCCCCATCTCTGGATTTAAAATTCCAGGATATACAAATCCACTCATCTCATTATTGCCCTCACAATCTCTGCCTGAGAAGAAAAATAATCAATTCCTCAACTTACAAGTTTATAATTAAAGAGTATAATAGCTATATGAATGCAATTTAAAAAAGCAAAACAGGTACGGAGTTTTCTTCTACAGCTATTTTGAAAATGAAGGCACTTTTCCCATTTCTGGGGAAATTTCTGTCAGCCCCAATTCTGACAGCCTGGTCTCTCCATCAGTCTGTTCAGGGAGATCTCCTTTCAGCTTAAATTAGCAAAATTTAACTAGCAACTTAACTTTACAAATAATTAATAACTCAGTATCTAACAGATAAGTATGTAATAAGTAAATAACAGCAAATCAGTCAATCATGAACCCTGAAGTTATTAAAAGCACTGGGGGTGGAGATAGCAAAAATGATTAGAAGCCGTTGAACCAGAAATGCTGGAGAGTGACAGCATTCCTCAGTCCTTGAAATTCACCCACAGTTCTTCAATCCATGCTTTGGAAAGTAGTGTCATGAAAGACTGCAGCAACTTCTTACCACACAAAATATTCCTGCTATGGAAATGCGAAAGAAAAAGAAGCTGCAAAGAAAAGCAAATTAAGGAATGCAAAAGGGGGAAGGGGTCACATAAGAACTGATTTGAGAACAGTGTATAATGTAACACACACAGAAAAGCATAATTCAGACAGATATACAAATTTAGGAGTGGGAGACAGAATAAAAGTACTGCTGAAAGTAAAAGTGAAAGTCACTCAGTTGTGTCCGACTCTTTGTGACCCCTTGGAATTCTCTGGGCCCAAATACTGGAGTGGGTAGCCTTTCCCTTCTCCAGGAGATCTTCCCAACCCAGGGATCAAACCCAGGTATCCTGCATTACAGGCAGATTCTTTACCAGCTGAGCCATAAAAGTACTGTTGGATTAGGTTAATCTGGGAAATGTCATATACAGATTCCATCACTTGACAAATATTTACTGGTCACTCATTTCATGCATATCTAATCTACATGACAGCAGTGGGAATAGAAAGAAAGACTAATGAACATTAAGGAAAAAGTAAGCTATAGGCATTGGGGCTATGGCTGGAAAGACAATGGAAAAGGTCAATAATGATTGTGGTCATGTAGAAAAGGAATAAAACAATAAAATCAAATAGAAAAGCTGGGAGGTGTAACTACTTTGGAAGAAACGGTTAGACAGGTTGAATGTCTGAACATTCAGACAGGCTGAATTTAAGATAACTGGTACCATTTTTCGTATTTATTCATTCCCATTTCCATTCAGCTGATTCATCACAAGAATCAAGCCCATCATCTGACCTATAAAGGATTAAGATGCATAGATTCTACAGCAAATGCTAGACTTTTGAGACAGTATTCAAAAGGTATGGGCTAGATAAGAATATTAACATTAGTCCACTGTTTTACAAAGGGTGTCCCATGACACATTAATCATCCTCTTCCTGAACATGCAACTGCTACTGTCTCTGACACTCTCCGGTCCCTTCAGAATCCACCTGAGAAGTTTCATGAGAGAAAAAAAAATGTGTTCAGAGAATTTCACAAAGCATAATTACTTTTTGGAATTCCACAACTGTACACTCTAGAGAATTCTACTAAAGAAACCTTCTATTTTGTTTAGCCTAGGTATTTTCCAAACTTATTCAAAAGAAGAATCTATTTTTGAGGAACACCTACCCATAATGACTTTGGGAAATGTTATACAGACAGTAAGCTACTTGAGGGCAGAGTGAAATTATTAATCTTTGCATATTCACCACACCTGAAGTGATATGAAACACACAGAAAACAATGCATGCTGAAACACACAACTACTTAGGGGATTTATATAAAAGTCACATACATTGGTCCTCTTCTAAAATACATTCCAAAATATGTTTCTTATAAAAATTCTTCATACAGTTCATAAAATCTCTAACATAAATTTATCATGAGTATATTATCCCAATAACACTGGATAAAGCATACTTTGCTTCCAAAATTAAGTTCATCCTCAAAATACCTGAAGACACCTTTGACTCATAACAATAAAGTATTCAAAACAGAGCATTAAGTAAAAGGACTTTGTAAAAACTGTGAAGTAATATATAACAGCAAACTATTACTCCACATACTCAGTAAAATATGTGCACGGGATGAAAAGCATGTTTTATGCAAATAGAAGGGGAAAAAGTGGAAACAGTGACAGATTTTATTTTCTTGGTCTCCAAACCCACTGTGGACCGTGACTGTAGCCATGAAATTAAAAGATGCCTGCTCCTCGGATGGAAAGCCATGACAAACCTACACAGCATATTAAAAAGCAGAGATCATTCTGCCAACAAAAGTTCACACAGTCAAAGCTAAGGTTTTTCCAGTAGTTAAGTATGGATATGAGAGTTGGACCATAAAGAAGGCTGAGCGGAGAACTGATGCTTTTGAACTGTGGTGCTGGAGAAGACCCCTGATAGTCCCTTGGACAGCAAGGAGATCAAACCAGTCAATCCTAAAGGAAATCAACCATAAATATTCATTCACGTGAGGACTGATGCTAAAACTGAAGCTCCAATACTTTGGCCATTTGATGTGAAAAGCCAACTCACTAGAAAAGACCCAGATGCTGGTAAAGATTGAAGCCAAAAGGAGAAGCAGGCAACAGATGAGATGGTTAGATAGCATCACTGACTCAATGGACACGAATCTGAGCAAATTCCAAGAGATGGTGAACAACAGGGAAGCTAGGCGTGCTGCAGTCCATGGGGTCACAGAGTCAGATATAACTTAAGAGACTGAAAAGTATAGCATATTATGTTAATGATGAAGAAAAAGAAGTAAATAGTGAAATCTTTTCCCCTTACCTCTTTCTTAATTAAATCAGGTAAAGCTAAATAGTCACTTATTCCAGTCCCCTTTCCACAATAAGCAGAAGAGGAGGAAAAACATTATGCCACAGGGTAGGGGAAATAACAAAACAAGCCCCTCCAGGCTTCACTCAGTAGCTCAGGACCAAATGAATCAACATGTTTATCTACTAATACAGCTGAGTTCCCTTTACAGTATTATGCACTTGAAAGGAAATGAACTTTTTTAAAATGAAACTAATACAAATTAGAAAGTTTTTGCTTTTTGTTTCTGCAAATTTACTTAAGCTCTTGGTTTATAAAGACCAGAATTACAGAATAAATCTTTCATTGTGTCAAAATGTTTATTCCAAACTGACAAAGATTTAAGAAACTTGGGCTCTAAAACATTTGATCTAAGGGTCAAGGACAGTCTGACTTCTTAATTCTGCCAACAGTTTTTAAAAGCTGCTTCCTGTACTAGGGAATGTTCACTGTTCTTGCACAAACAATAACAAAAGTCATTTATACAATCACCTTGATTTTTTCCTTTCCTTTTAGATTCACTGCTTTATAAGAGCAAAGGCTACAGTTAATTCTAGTTTCGTATTTTGAATTTTTATTAACAATAGCAAAGGCTATTGTTAATTCTAGTAAACATTTTGAGTTCTTATTTGCCACTATATTTCTACTCATTTAATATTTGTTAAGAAACATGAATTTATTCATTTTCTCAAAAAATACATCCTGAATGTCAATTATGTGCCAGACATAAGAGATGAAAGTCAGCCAAAAAAATGTGGTCACTACCCTTCAAGAGCTTTCAATCCAATTGAGAAAAAAGATATAAAATCAGCAATATATATAATTCAGACTATGAAAAAAACACCATGGAAACAAGATCTAGCCTGGGGTGGGAGTAGGATTCCTTTTGTAGTGACAACTGAACTAAAATTAGCATAACAAACATTAAATACAATTTAAAACACACACATACACACACATCTCCCAAATCATGCTAGGAATAAGAATGTCCACAACTGTCAGGAGGAAAGGTTTACAAGAGCAATGGTAAAATCCATATGACTTTGAAAAAAATAAGGGCGATAGCTTCATGTAAACAGCACATGATCTCTCTTAAGAGATCACTTATCTCTGCAGGAAGAAAAACAGTGGCTACTCCTGGTACATTTCCAATCAAAAATAGGTTTCATAGCCAGAACTATTTTCCAAAGAAAAAGCCAAACATCAGCTCTAAGTCTGGTTACTTTCAAATAATCTCAAGTCTTCCAAACACATTATAATGAGTTTACAACAACACATGTTTCCCAAGCCTTAACACCCCATAAAACACAGGCTGCAAAAAAGATAACTTCAGCCTCACATATCACAGATCATATAATGTTAGAGCAGAAACAGATTTCTAGACGTCATTTTATAATAAAACACTTTCACTTTTCGAATCAGACATGAGACCCAAAGCGGGGAAGTAACATACACAGCCATCATTCATCTGGTCAGTAAGGAAGTGGACTAGACCTTGGATTTCCTGAGTCCCATTCCTATGCTCTTTCTACAGTATTAAAATAGCAAGTATATCAAGTGACAAGGAAAACATGTGTAGCAAATAAATAAGGCAAAATTTTAAAATCACAGGAATTCCTTTTTAAAAATGTTAACGTACCTTCACTTGACACACACTTCCCTTAAGTCCCTCCTTAATGTTCCCTCTCACTACATACCACAGAAGGGGAAAAGTGAAGGAAACTACTAACATTCACTGACCCCATAGGGTCCAGGAGCTAGGTTGAGTGAGTTATCTATTTTAATTTCACTGAATCATTACAACTACCCTCTGAGCAGTATATTATTAATCTCATTTTACTGATTTAGATTCTATTTAGATTCGGAAACAATAACTTGTTCGAGGTTCAGTTCAGTTCAGTCGCTCACTCGTGTCCGACTCTCCGCGACCCCATGAATCACAGCATGCCAGGCCTCCCTGTCCATCACCAACCCCCGGAATTCACTCAAACTCATGTCCATCGAGTCGGTGATGCCATCCAGCCATCTCATTCTCTGTCGTCCCCTTCTCCTCCCGCCTCCAACCTTTCCCAGCATCAGAGTCTTTTCCAGTGAGTCAACTCGTCGCATGAGGTGGCCACAGTATTGGAGTTTCAGCTTTAGCATCAGTCCTTCCAATGAACACCCAGGATTGATCTCCTTTAGAATGGACTGGTTGGATCTCCTTGCAGTTCAAGGGACTCTCAAGAGTCTTCTCCAGCACCACAGTTCAAAAGCATCAGCATAAAAATGGCAGAGGCAGGATTTGAATTCAAGTCTTAATGATTCCAAATACATGTAGCCACTTTAACCACAAAAAAATAATTTTTCGTAGGAAAATATTACACAAAGCACTTCAGTCTCCTGAGGCACTCACCAATGCCCATTTAACTGTTGATTAAAAGTTTTTTAAAGTTTAGTCTGAGAACCTAATGACCATTTATTACATCATTTTAAAAGAAAGTACCAAGTTTTAAATAACTACTTTATGAGCAAACTTTAGAACACATTCTTAGCTGAATACTGCTTGTATTTCCTTTTGAGCATCCTTTTCAATCCCATGTCACTGGCACCCAAAAAAGCATCAGCTATCCATTCCTATAAAATTATGATTCACAAACAATAGGGAGAAGGGTACAATGCATGACCACTTAAGAGAACCACAGGAAAACAAAAAACTGTACTTTGAGAATTCTGATTTTTCCCCTGGTGGACAACCCATGAACAGCTTCAATCAAGAGAGAGTAGCCTACTCAAAATATAAGAACCAGTAGTGCAAATAAAGCAAAGGACATAACTGAAAGAAGACCGATTTCTAATCGCACAACTATCCATACCATATGACTAAGCTTCTGCTTTCCCAATTCTGCTAAATCTACATCAGGTTCTCAACTTCCAACAGTTTCTATCTTCTGTCTCCTGTCATCTCTCATCCATCCAGTTCTCTTTACCCTCATTACCCTCTCTTTATTCTCATGGATTTTTCCTTAGTTTTCGCTATCATTTTAGTGGGAAGAGAAGTGGGTATCTTCTCCGATAATACTATTAGAGGATTTTTTTAAGGTTCCTTTGATCCCTATGGTGTCTGTTTTCTCCCAATACTCCCAAGTATCATTTCCCTCCTCCACTTTATTTCTGTTTGTTTATTTTGACTTCTTTTTTTTTTTTATGGAGGTTTTCCCCAAATGTCTGATGGTCTTGGATTCTTAGTTCATAATTCAGAAAAAAAAATTGACTGAAAGATCTATGTGAGGGAACAGGGCTTGTCAACAGATGGAATTTATTCTGGGTGAGCCTACCAGTACCTGAAGACAGCTGCTGAACAGACGAAGAGAAAACCAAGTTAAGAGTTCCAGAGTTTGGATACAGATTTCCCTTAATTTTCCTGTTTTAAATAATCAGCCATCCACTGCCCCTGGTTTTAAAATGCAGGTACTTCTTCAGTGTTATAAACAATATATCTTGGTCTACTGAGACCAGGATTGGTGGTGAAGGGAGTCACTTACCAACAGGATACAAAGAGATAGAACCTAAGGATTCCACCTATAAGCGTACATATTTTCTGACCAGTCTCCCTGTTTTCTGCTCCACTTCTGATCTCGATTTTCTTAATATCTGGAGCTTCCCAATGCTGAGCCTTTTGGGAGTTTCAGAGAGATATAGTACAGATGACCCTTGAATCACATGAGCTGAACTGCATAGATCCACTAATACACAGATTTTTTTCACAAAATATGTACTACACGATCCATAGTTGGTTGTGGATATAGAACACCGGATATGGACGGCAAGATTGTAAACTTACATGTGACCCTGTGACTGCCTGGGGGTTCCCTGTGCATTAAAGGGTCAAGTGCATTACACCTCTTACAGGTATTGTGCACTTGCGGGTACTGTAAGCTTTCCTTTCTGCTAATCAGTTACTGCCTGTCCATCTGCTTTCTGATTTCAAAAAGTCAGCTATTTCTGATTCCCGCTGTATCTCTCATTCAGGGGGAAATGGAGAGTTACTGTTCTAAAGAGTAGTCCTCCCTCGGTATCCACAGGGTTCCAGGACCCTCGCGGATACCAGGGTTTGTGGATGTTCAACCCCTTGTATAAAATGACAAAGTACTTGCATACAACCTATGCACACCCTCCCATTTACTTAAAATCATCTGCAGATTACTTACAATATTTAAAACAACATACATGCTATGCAAACAGCTGCCAGCACAAGGCAAATTCAAGCTTCACTTTTAGGAACCTTCTGAAATCTTTTTTTTTTTCCCAAAAAATTTTCAGCCTGCAATTGGACAAATACATGGACCTCTGGATATGAAAGGGACCAACTGTACAAAGTTTCAGTTTTATAAAAGTTCTGGAGACAGACAGTGGTTATAGTTGTACAGCAATGTGAATGCACTTAATTCCACTCAACTGTACGCTTATAATGGTCAATTTTAACTTATGTAGATTTTACCACTGTTTTAAAATATAATTTTTTAAAAGCAAGGTTTAAAAAGAAAGTTACTTCCTGAAAGATCCCCTCCAAGATCATGATCTGCAGTCATCTCTCTCCCCTATTAGGGTAACTCTCTAGTACACACCATAATTTACGTTCTTTACAGCACTTACTGTTGATTAAATTATCCTGTTTATTTACTTATTTATTATCTCTGTCCTTCAATTAGAGAGGAGGCAACAGAGTCACCTTCTGACATCACTGACACACTGTGGTCATAAGAAAATGTCAGGAAAGCCGTCAATAGCATTTGATGGATAAATTAATTGGTTTCTGGGTCCCAACTTAAGGCCTCTTGAATGAGAATCCTGGGATTCTTAGACTAGTACTTTGGGGCACTTACTAAACAATGAAAAGGAACATCTCTCTTTCTGGTTAAAAAGGGGATGAGGATAATTAGAGGAAATAAATCAAATTCACCAAATTGTATTTTGTATGACTTAAAGTTGCTTCCTTTTAGTCCCTTATCTGCCATACCTCCAAGTTTCTATTCCCTTTACTTGCTTTTAACTGGCAGTATTCTCCAGAGCTCTGCCTTCCTCTCTCTTCCCTTAAGCATCTGCACAGAGCATTCTTGTGTCACAAAGCATAATGGCTAGTCCTTAGGACCAGTGTGCCTGCATCTGAATCCTGAGCCCATGACTTACTAGGTGTGTAATCTTAAAATTCTCTGTACCTCATCTTATTCATCTTTAAAAAAGAAAAATAATACAGAACCAACCTCACAAGGTTGTTGTGAGGACTGAGTTAATATATATCAAATGATTAGAATGCTGCCTGGCATTTAAGTGGTTCAAAAGTGTCAGCTAGAGGGGCACCATATAATTTATCATCTAAACCAGGGCACTTCTGAGAAAGACTATAAATAACAGCACTGGAGCAACAGGGCATAAACCAGAAACTGTCCTAGCCGAACCAGGACACAGCAGTCCAATTAGTATAAGATGAACTATAAAATGCTGATATGCAATTGTTTCTGCCCTACAAACATCACACGGTTAACCTAATATTGTTCACTTTCAGTTAAACAAACCTACTAATATACTATTATCTCCGAAATTGGGTTCATTGAGGGAGGGAAAGGGGTAAAATAGGTAAAAACACCAAATTCAACAAAGTTGAAGAAGTTTCTTTACTATCCAGACTACTCAAAAGTCACTGGTATACTAACACCTTAATTGATCTTATAGTTGCAATTAATTTTATTTTGCAACTACAAAACTATTATAAAATAAAATTTAAATAAGCCACTTTTTTTTCTTAATAAAGTATGTTATATGTTCACTGTTCTTTTCTTCAGTATCTAGCCCATGTGTGTGCATGCTAAGTCGCTTCAGTTAATATCCAACTCTTTGTGACCCCACGAACTGTGACCCCACCAGGCTCCTCTGTCCACAGGATTTCCCAGGCAAAAATACTGGAGTGGATAGCCATTCCCTTCGCCAGGGGATCTTCCCAACCCAGGGATCGAACCTGTGTCTCTTACATCTCCTGTATCAGCAGGCAGGTTCTTTACCACTAGTGCCACCTGGGAAGCCCCTACCTAGCTCATAATGAGTACTGAATAAATATCTGTTGAATGAAAGAATACTAAAAATTTTCCCATGAAAAATTATTTCAGGAATCTACAGCAAAATCAGAAAAAAATAAAATCCCAGTTTGGGATTTTGGATGCACTTCTTCAGTTTTGCGGGTTTGTTTGGTTTTTTCTATTGAAGGTCCCAGTAGAATTTTTAGATAAAAATGGCACTGGATTTTTACATTGCCTTTGCTCTCAACTAAATATGGCTTGCTGATCATGAGGAAAAAGTACTCCTAGAAGATAAAAACAACAATGGTAGTAACTAATGTATATGAAAAATACTATGCATAAAGGGCTTACAAACTTTAGTTCCTTTGATCTTTACAACAATCTTCAGTGATATCTATTTAGTTTGATTTCGGGAATCTTAGATCTCAAGTCCACAGAGCTCATTTCCAACTGCCTAATCAGAATTTTCTGTTTTAAAATTTGTATGTCCCATTTCTGCTATCATAATTTGCCCTTTACCAGGTATATTCCAGTACAATCTACTACTAAGCCTAACTCTTGGTAAGATAGCTAAATTAAGTGTTCAAATTCTGTTATGAAAGGGTCCAAATGAGTTCTCTACACTACACGGCTCAAGGGGAAGCAATGCTATAAACATACATTTATAACTACACATTTGTAATTTACATTATTTTCCTAGATAGAGTTAATAAAGTTTTAATGGGAGAAATGAATATTCATGTGGCAAAAATAATTCCAAATATCAAATTTTGGAGCTGTAAGGAACTTTACAGAAACTAATCAAAATTTTATTGGGCATAAATCAAATGCATTTCTATCCTTCAAATCAGGTATTATTATTACTATTGCCATCCTTTCCATGAGGAGACAAGGTTTAGCAATTTGTCCAAGTTTACATAGCTGGTGAGTAGAAGAGTTGGAATTCAAGCCCAAATCTGTCTAAAGTGAAAACCAGAATCATTAATTTTCTTTACAGTATACTAAGATTCCTATTTCACATTTTTCTGTAACCTGAATTATTCTATTAAAAGTAGAAGAAATTTAGAGCCTCACAAGATCTCCAATTCACCTATTTTTATAGCCTCAGTGGTGTCAAGTAGTTCTATGTGTTATTTACACACAGTTGATTACTGAAAGAGTTAAGACTTAAAACTCAGGACTTCTGTGAGACTCACATCCAGGTCTTTGCAGCATCACAAGATGTTCACTTTCACTACTACTGAAGTCAACTCATGAACAGCTGGCCCATTTCTGTGAAGGCCTGAAGATATTGTGATATATACCATAGAAAACACTTTTACTTGTAAAAGAAGAAAAGGCTTCTACAGTATCTCTTACGAAATCACAAACTAAAAAAGCTGTTAAAGACTTAATTATATAATCAAAGGCTGATTCTTTCCTAAGAAATTTGACACAAGGCATTCAGTAAACTACTTGGTTTGTTATAGAGCCAACAGGTAGATACACACGTACATACAAATAGAAGGAAATGTGCCAAATTTTTGAGCCACCATCCCTTTAACTCATAGGTTATTGTGACCTCCTTCAAAAGGTGATTACACAACCCAAGTTCTATATAATCAGAGTACATATATCCCTGGCTACAGAGATAATTAGGGATGGAAAAATGACACAATCCACTCTGGTTTCTACTATATGGCTGGTGGGAAAAAGCCTACCTTACTTTTGAATAGTGAGCCATGATATTGCCCTGAGGCTTCCAGTAACCACATGCTCACTACAGAGCAGAATCCTGCTTGGAAATGAGAACATCACAGATGAAAACAGCAGAATGGAACAGAAGAAACAATGTCTGACATCATCACTAGGGTTCCTGGACTCAGGTATCTCTGAAATCAATCCATTCCGGATTCCTCATTTACATAATCTAATAAATCCATCCCTTCTTCTAAATTTATCCTTCACTGCTTAAGCTTGTGTTGAGTTGCTGTTGCTTGAAATCTGCGAAGTCCTAATTATTCTCATAGAGAAAAGTCCTCCGTTTTAAAAAATGCAGCAAAATTTTAAACAATTAAAAATTAGATTAATAGTTTTATCAATATAAAACATACTTTGAAATTTATATACCAAAGCTTTTTTTAACACAGTAATATTTAGTGTTCCTAAACAAGGTTTAAACAATGATTGCATTTTTAAACAATATTAGAGCATTCTGATATTCAGTATTTTCTTTGTACTAAAAGTTTTCTAATGATAGAAAATATCAGGTGTCTACTCCTTGCCCTTTAGTTTTCTGCCATGCCACTCTCCAACTTTAGATTATGTTGGATGGGTACTTTATCCATCAATGCTCCTGGAATACATAAATCACAGAGAAAGTTCAAAAACCAAAATGTTTGCTCTATCCAAATTTATAGAGAATGTAATAGCATCGCCTAAGTTCCTTTTTACAATCCTCTTCCTTAATAATCCTTCCCTTTCTGTTCTTCCTTCATGACCACTTCTTTCCCTCTGGATCAGCTGGAAGCTTGCCTCTCCTCCTTCCCAAAGCTAATCCTCTCTCCTGTGTTGTCATCTCTTCCCAATCCTTTGCTCCGTCAATTATGCTCTGACAACGTGTAGCATCTCCTGTCCCACTAGCATGTTCCACTCGGCCATCATACACATACAAGGCTTTCTCTAACTTTTAAAAATAATTTCGCTTGACCAAATTGTACCCATGCTGGTGCTACTCTACTTTTCACCGTCAGATTTTCCAAATAATTGAAACCCAGTATTTAAGCATTAATAACTCTCCTTTGTCCCCAAGAAAAGTGGTTTCCAATCCCCTTCCCCAAATCACTGACACTGAATTCACAAAATTATTGTCAAATCCTACAGCCTTTTTAAAAACTTTCACTCCCTCTGTATACTGTTATATGTGATATTAACCATCCTCTTGTAAAATCTCATCAATTTGTTCTAATGACATTACTATTGTAGTTTTCTTCCTCTCTAATTAATGCTTTTGGTACATTCCTAAGGAAGACTCCTTTTCCTCTCATTCCTCAACTGCTGGTAGAGTGTTTCCTGGATTCATTTTTCAATCCACTGCCTGCCATATACTTTTCTGAAAAAGTGTACATAACATTAAAATTCAACTGTGTTGTTCTCCTGTATGTAAAAATATTAAACTCACAAAAGGCTGAATAATCATTTCTATCAACCCCTTCCAAATCAGAACCATTTCTGAATTTCCTGAAAAGGTATCACCAGGCTCTAAAACATGCCACACACAATCACACCTCTGGGTATTTGGGCCCATCTTCTATTGCCTAGAATACTCTTCCATTCTCAATCGAAAAACTTCCTCCCAGACTCAAAGGCCATTTACTCTGGAGAAGACATTCCTGTCACACACCCATCTCTGGAGCAATGTGAATTCCTAGTTCTCTCTCCTATACAACCTTGGCACTAAGTAGATACCTTTATTATAGCATTTTTTATGATCTTATGTAGCATTGATCCCTGTGTTTTTCATCTCACGCAATAGCATTTCCAGGGCAATGGATATGTTTTATTCCTTTTGTTTCTTTGGTTGCTATAACATGGTAGGCACTAGATTATTATTGTAAAGTACGTTTCAAAAGTCCAGGTTCAGAATGTCAACGACATCCTAAGACATTTCATATACCTGCACGCCTTGTGCACATGTCAAAGTTCAAAGTGACAGTTTCCTGAACACAAAAATCATCTATTGACTATACCAGTGATTCAGCATATATGCTTTCTTGCTATAAATAGTCTTCTGTTTCTACATGCATATGTGTCTTATCTTTTCAGTTTATCTGATGAGTATTCGAGGGTTACATTTTTAATGTTAAATACATTATACTATCTGGTGTGATTCCTAATATTGTAGCTGGTGTTCAAAAAGTATCAGACAACTGTTCAATAAGCCTCACTGTTAGGAATTCTAGAGCTATCCTAAGAGATCTGTTATTAACTTATTGTTTTAAGTTAAAGCTTTTCAAAATTATTCATTATGGAAAATAAACATACATGGAACTCAGACAATAAATGAATTCAAATCCACAGTCCAAATTATTTATTTTTAACAAGAAAAAACAGTGGATTCTTTCAGTGGTGACAAGGCATTTCTTTTTTTTTTTTTTTTGCAGGAAACTGCAAACACAGATCAATTATATATGGCCATTACAATGGAATTTTCCTACAATTCACAAGGTTAAAATTGATTCAGGTAGTGGCATCAATCAATGGAAATTTAAAACCAAAGTGAAAGGTTGTTAGGAATTATGACTGCACAGGTTTGTAAATGGAAAAAATATATTTATAGTGAAGAGTTCCAGAAGGCATTTTTTTGACCAAGTATACGTCATCTATATAGTATTTTCCCCAAAAAAGGATCAACCTGGATCTAATAATAAACAAAAATTAAGACAAATCCAGAATGTATAACATTCTACAGAGGCATCTGGAGGCATAAAATCCTCAAAGAAAATCAGATTCAATGTCATAGAAAGCAATACAAAGTCACATTTTTATTATTCCAGAATAAAATGGGCTAGAGACATAACCAAATATACTATATAGATTCTAGATTTTTAAAAATTATAAAAGCTTTGACTGCCATATTAGATGTGATTATTCAATGTATTAATTTTCTTGGTTGGATTAATGGTAACCATAAAGACCTTATTCTTGGAGATTTGGACTAAAAGAACGTAGGGATGGACCAAAATGTGCATCTTGTTTTCAAATGATTCAACAACAACAAAAAAAAAAACCCAAAGTAACATTGTAACTATGAGTGTTAATGAAAATATTAAATCACCTTAATTGTGGCAATCATTTCACAATGTATGCCCACATGCTAAGTCACTTCAGTCATGTCTGACTCTTTCAGACCCACTGGACTGCAGCCTGCCAGGCTCCTCTGTCCATGGGATTCTCCAGGCCAGAATACTGGAGTGGGATGCCGTGCCCTCCTCCAGGATCCTCATCTCTCATGTCTCCCGCACTGGCAAGGCAGGTTCTTTACCACTAGCGCCACATGGGAAGCTCACAATGTATACATACACCAAAACACTGTATCATACATGTCAAATATAAAGTTTTAGCAAGGGTACCTCAAAGCTGGGGGGGAAATACATAAAGAAAATATGGTGAAACACTAAAGATTTATGTGCTTATTAGCTCTGTATTAAAACCTTTAGCTTTTGTACATAATTAAAATTTTCAAAATCTTCAAGTGAAGAGTGAAAGTAATTTCCTCTTCTTTTCAGTCATTTTAAAGTAAATTGATAAGAGCTGAGTTTAGAGCCCAACTCTATCTTACATTTATCTTAAATACTTTTACACCAAATAATATTGACCTCTGAGAATATACACTATATAATCAAACTTGCTTACTAAGAAACAAGGTCAAACAGTAAAACTACACATAAAATAAGTAGAGTTCTTCCCCATTTTACACATAAAATTCAAGTTCTTAGCAATAATTAGAATTCTTTTCTCCAATATTTAACAGAACACACATTAATGAATATTCTTGACTTTACATCTTTTCCAATGACAGTCAGTCAGTCCATGGTTGTAATTGATCAAGACCTTTGAAATCAGGTCTTATTCTCCTGTTTTCCCCCACTCCCACTGCCTGAAACGGTGGGGTTCTCTTCTCAGCCTTCCAATTTCAACCTGTCACTGCATTAGTTATCTATCACTGCGTAACAGATTACCACAAAACTTAAAGCTTTAAAATAACAATAAACCTTTCACATCTTTCAGTTTCTGTGGGTCAGGAACTCAGGACCAAAGGCACAAAAGGCACAGGGAAACTACTAAAGCACTGGTGCTCAAAACAGATAAAGCAGGAGGTGAAGGGTACTGGCTCACAGCAGTTCTGAAATCCAATGCAACACAGTCAATTTCTGATCAGAATCCAAGGCCTGTTTCTGTCCTCCAGGCTCTTGGTCCTGCTTTTCAAATCATGCTTTCTTTTCCTTAAAGGGTAGCCCATGTTGGCAGCCATGTAGCTTTCTCAACATGCTTCCTACATGCAGAGGTTCAGAGACTCAAAGCCTGCTTTTCATGTGTACTGTCTGTCCCAAGTCCAGTCCAAGTCCATCCAAGCTGACAGTGCCAATTCATTCTCATTAGAAGAAAAAGAGGTAAAAGGGAAGAAGAGAGGAGAGAAGAAACTTCGTGGGCCTCCTAATAATCTTATTATGGTTTACTCCATTGTGAGACAAAGGCCATACCCATAAATCTCTTCAAGACAAGCCCTTCCTTCTGTTCCTTGTGCCTCTGCTGAAGACCGCTGAAGGACAACTCTCTAAATGTTCTTAGAAACCCTGTTGTTTGACTCAAGAGGTCTTTGAGGCAACACCTTGGATCTTTCTGACGTTTTAAAGGATTTTAAATTCACATCCTCAGCTTCATTTGTAGAACACATTTTCGTGAGAGTGTTTTGGATTTGCTGTTTTCCAGAATGTTCTTCATTTTAGCAACACTAGTCAAATGAAGAGGCTAGGAATTTTCAGACTCACACATGCTTTTTGTTTAACAGTACTTTCTTTGATTGGTCTCTCTCCTTTTACATTTTATATACAAGCAGCAAGAAGAAACCAGGAGTATCCTTAATGTTCTGCTTACAAAATCTCCTTAGCTAGATCACCTAGTTTACTGCATATATTCTTCTACTTCCTATTTTACTGCTGGTGACAGAGTTCCTAAACTTCTGCCACTAGAGAACAAGAATCTCCTTCCTCAATTTGCTAATGACATTTTTCTCATTTTTCTCTAAGCTCTCACCCAGTCTTCTCAAAGGCCATCAAACTTCTGCTAACAGTCTAATCAGGCTTTTCAGGCTTTCACTAATGGCTCAAAATCTTGCTAGTTTGTGTCCACCACTGAGTTCCAATGACAGACTTCCATTTTAAGTTGTTGCTATGGCAAAATAAAACCACTCTGATACCAAAATCTGTACAATTTTTACATAACAAATTACCCCAAATGCTAGCTTTTCCAGTACAATAAACTTCAGTACTGTGTCAATGGGGCAGGATGAGCTTAGCTCAGTTCTGGACCAGGATCATCCTGAGATTGCACGCAACATGTTGACCACAGTTATCAGAAGGCTCTACTTGACTCTGGAAGACTTCACTGTCCAATATGGTAACCAGTGGTCACACGTGGCTAGTGAGCACTTGAACTGTGGCCAGAATTAACTGAGGTTCTCAAAACGCAAAATACACACCACATTCTGAAGACTTCAGATTGAAAAAGAATATAAAATACATTGTTAGTAACTTTTCATATTGATACACATTGAAATGTCACATTGTACATGTAGGCTAAATAAAATGTATTACTAAAATTTTTTTTTAAAGGCTTTACTTGAGTTTACTTAAGTTATGCACAGGTTGAACTGCTTTCTGAACTAGCATATCAGCAGCTTATCTTACCTGTTCGAAATCACAAAATTTAAGAAATTTATAATTTCACTACAATTTTATGGGTAACCAGTTGAAAGCATATTTACAACATGTAAAAACTCAGTAGTAATTATCAAAAGCTGAAAAATGTCTCAATCAAAAGGGGCTATCTCATCATCTTACACCAGGCCCCTAAACCAAAGATTCAGTGTCTTACCATCAATAACAACCCGGTGGACATCACCCCTGTGTTTCTAACACTTCCTCTAACCCAAATACCACACCTACGACTTACAGTGGGAATAAAGGTTTAGGTTCCATAAAATTAAAGATAAAAGACAAAGAAAAGTGAGAAGGTTAAAAAGTAGAATATATTAAAAGTAAACTAGAAAAGAAATACATATACGCAAAGTAAAAACAAAGGCAGAACTAAAATCCACACTATCAAAAGAACAGAAATCTAAATCAGTAAAACAGAAAAAGGTAAAACATAAAGAAATGTAACAGATAAATAGGCAGGGCAGAAAGCAAACACCCAATGAAAATTAAGGCACCATGCTATCTACTGTAGGTTAAGGGTCCACAAATTCTTTGCCACTCTTTCCATCAAGAGATGGACTATTTCTCTTCCTCTTGAATCCAAGCTGGCCTTCTGACTTGTTTGACCAAAAAAATGGATTATAAGAAATGCTGTGCCAGCTCTGGTTCTAGCCTTTAGGAGGGCTGGCAGTATTCATTCTCAGAAGCCAGTCACATGCTCTAAAGTTCAGGCTGTCCTGCTGAAAAAAGGCAACAGGAAGGAGAACTGAGGTACTCCCACTCAGCATTCAGCACCAAGGGACCAAACACGGGAGCAAGACCTTCTGGGATTTTCCAGCTCTGCCTCGTTACACTCTAAATCCAGCCAGATGAGTGACTCCAATTGAGACCACCAGAAGAACCACTGAGTCAAACCACAGAATCATGACAAATAATAAATCATTGTTTTAAGCCACCAAGTGTTGGGTAATCAGTTATAGAGCAGCAGATAGAAATCAATGTAGTTATACTGACCTAAAACAACACAGCACTGTCAAAATACACAGCTATGAGACTAGTCTGAAGTATATGATTCTTACATCTCAAGTCCTTGCTAGAAAGCATTATCTTAAACTATTTGAAAACCCAGACTGTTTCAAAAGCCTGGTTGAAAATAAAAGCTTTTCTATTTCTAAAATTATCCTCTATTACTTACTTGCAAAAATATTCTAAATTCTATCCTAGGACTGAGTCAGGCATAGAAGATTGGGTGACAAATTTTAACACGACATCTTCCAATTTTATTGTCATCTACTTTTAAGATGTTTTAAGAAAAATTCACCTTTGCAACTTCTCTGAGTTCTTCCTTTGAGGACTGACTATGCACTAGGCACTCAAATGGGCAATGATAAACAAGGAAACTATGAAGCAGAACTGACAGCAGGTACAAATTTTATCACTCCCTCCCTTTTCCAGGAAGTCAATCTTGCCCAGTCTGTGCTCCCAAAGCACTTTGTGCAAATCTCTATTTTTTAATAACGATGGTAATAGCAGCTAACATTTAGAAAACACTTACTATGTCCGTGGCATAGTCCAAAGCCTTTGACATGATTAACTCACTTAACCCTCACAACTCTCATTAGGTAGGTAAGAGCTATACGATGCCATGTTACAGATGAGGAAACTGACTCATCTTGAAGAGCCTCTTTCCCCACTAAATTCTAAACTCCATGAAGGCAGGTGACCTGTATTTTCATATTCTTCCCAGTCTCCAAAAAAATATTTCTCTAATTTTATTAAAGATATTAGTTATCCAAATACTAGAAATAAATATGCTTATTTATTTTACAAGAAGAATTTGTCACTCCTCAAAAGCATAAAATGGTAACAGCTTTTTAGACTAACAAAAAATTGCTTGAGGATAAATAAGTATCTCTGGGTAACTGCTAAGAAAAATTAACCAAAAAAAATAAGTTTATTGATTCACTGATAAACACAACTATAAAGATCTAAACTTTTACAAATGAGTCTAATTTGATAGTAATGTATTTTTATTCAGCACCATTTTAATGCTGAAAGCCATAAATGTAACACCGAAAGCTATATAAACTTACATTTTAAAAAATTTTTAAAGAAGTCAGTCACAAGAGGAATAAGGAAAGAGTAATATTCATTAAAATATATGGATGAAAAAAATCCAAGTAAGTATAAGCCCTAACATTTTGAAGGATGTAATCTGGGTCTTTTCGGCTGATCCAGATGGTAGAGTTGGAATCAGGCTTCCCAGGTGGCTCAGTGGTAAAGAATTCACCTGCAATGCAGGAGACTCGGGCTCGATCCCTGGGTCAGAAGATCCCTTGGAGAAGGAAATGGAAACTCACTCCAGTTATTTTTGCCTGGAAAATCCCACAGACAGAGGAACCTGGCGGGCTACAGTCCATGGGGTCTCAAAAGTGTTGGACACAACTGAGCAACTAAACAACAGAGCTGGAATCATCAGCTATAAAACCTGTGACTACCAATTTCATTGCATACTCTGACTTAAAAACAAAAATGAAAACCTTTATATAATTCATTTGTTACACTATAAACACAATCCTCAGAAAACTAGCTGGAAACTAAAATTTGGATTCTACAAGGAAAGTCAAATCAAACTGAGGATCATTAAAAAAAAAAATTAAGGATCATTTTACAAACATACTTCCTAATTCACTATCACCTCAGAATAACAATCTTTTTTAAGAAGGGAGCACAAGCCTAGAAGTCCTACAAACAAAATAGCTATCTTTTAGAATAATCACCATGGGGATAAATTTTAGAGAATGCTATGTGCCAAACTTTCAATCTGACCTATACAAAGGTTGGAAATTGTCTCTGCCAGAAATCTAAGAACCAACATTATAACTACACACAAACACACACACATAAAAGAAAACGTTTTGTGGCACATACTGTTGGTTCTTTAAAGCAGTTATCTTTTCCCAATCCCCTTAACCCTGGCTGCCTCTCACTAGAGACTGAAAGATATCTTGAAACCTTGAATCAACAAGTGTAGGAATGAAAAGCCAGTAAGCTAAAGGTGCACAAGCAGAGAGAGCTTGGATCTTTGGTGATTTTATCCTTATCTGATAAACAATCAGTCCCTGACGACCTTTATCCTTCTTATGGGAAAAAATAAACACATCTTTGTTTGTTATTCTTGGCTACCTATTCTGTTATTTTTAGCAGAATACTTGTCTTACTAATACATTTAAAACATGGAGAGAATGAAAGTGAAAACTGAAAGTGAAAGTCGCGTGTCTGACTCTTTGCGACTCCATGACTATACTGTCCATGGAATTCTCCAGGCCAGAACACTGGAGTGGGGAGCCTTTCCCTTCTCCAGGGGATATTCCCAAATGGTTCTCTAACTTCTTTAATTTAAAAAAGTTATAGTACTTGTATAAATTAAAATGTCATACTGATGCCAGATATGACAAATTAAATGCAGACAGTCCTATATATTTTCCCTTAATAATTTTATGATTATAAAAGTAATAAACTCACTTTAGAAATTTTATAAAATATAGAAAAATATAATGAGGGGAAAAAAAAACAATACCCAGGGATAACTGCTTTTAATACTGTGGTATATATTTCCTTCCAATCAATTTTTATACCTTTATCAATATATAAAACTATGCTTTTTATCTTCATAAACTAGGATCATGTGGGATACAGTTTACTATTAATACCTGCAGAATATATAATAATTCAGTAACATACGAAAGAACTTAAGACTTAAAAATAGTAGTGTCTCTCCTACCATTCATACATACACCCCACACCCTCACCATTCTACTTGTCAAATAGAGCCACTTTTAATACTTCTGGCATTATGGCTCTCTTTCTTGATTTCAACTGACTTCCCACTATGAAGGTGAAAAACTGTTCCCCTTCACCTTCTTTCCCAACTTTTACTTTTTTCATTTTCACTTATCAATTGTTGCTATCACAACATTAAAAAATAAACTTATGCCTCTCTCAACACATGAATTTTAGATAGAACGTGTTAGTTTGCAAATGTGGACAAAAAGGAAATTAGTGTTCTTAAATGACAAACATCTTTAGTCAACCACAACATTAAAAGGCAACTATCACTTTGCCTTACCCATTCCTGAGTGCAGAAGGAAAAAAATGTTTATACTTGTTGCTGTAGCACTAATTCATTTAGAAAAAGTGAAAAGACAGCAGTATCATAACAGAGAATAAAACTGTTACAAACAAACAGAAACTTTAAAATGATAAAAGATAAAGACTGAGGAAGAGAGCAGCACAACACTCAGGTCAGACAACAGAAAGGAATACTGAGTGGCTCCTCTTTCACACTTCTGTAATGTCCAAAGGTGCTGAGAAGATAGTTATCATGGAGTTCCAAGAAGCATCAATAATCTTGTGAGAAATACAGAGCATCAGAAAGGTATTCAAAACAAAACAAAACCTTGTACAGGCAAAGATCCTTATTGTTTTTATAGAAGAAAACAGTGGGTGAGGCTAAATATTAAATATCAGTAAAACTGATGTCAAATTTAGCAATGTCAGATTACTAAGTATAATAGCAGCTATTCTATAATAGTAATAATATATAATAATAATAGCAGCTATATATAATAGCAATAATAGCAGCTATTGCTTGTTAACTATTTAGAATATCCCATGTACTGTGATAAAAACTAATCAAACACTATGATGTTTTATACGATCTTCCCTGGTGGCTCAGACGGTAAAGAATCTGCCTGCAATGTAGGAGACCTGGGTTCAATCCCTGGGTTGGGAATATCCCCTGAATGAGGGCATGGCAACCCACTCCAGTATTCTTGCCTGCAGAATCCCCATGGACAGAGGAGCTTGGTGGACTACAGTCCATGGAGCTGCAAAGAGTCGGACATGAGGACACGACAGAGAGACTAAGCATAGCACACAACCACATAAAGGGTTCCTCTGGTAGCTCAATGGTAAAGAATCAACCTGCAGTGAAGCAGACGCAGGTTCAATTCCTGGGTCAGGAAGATTCCCTGGAGAAGGAAATAGCAACCCACTCCAGTATTCTTCCCCACAAAATCCTATAGACAGAGGAGCCTGGTCACAAAAGATTTGGATGTGACCAGTGACAAAACCACCACCATATGAGCGAAATTATTGTCATCTCCATCTTACAGATGGTAAATCGAAGGCATACTGAGTATTTTGCCAACAGCCACTAGCAAAAGGCAAGGCGAAGACTTGAAGTTCCACTCTCTTAACCACTGGACTAAACTGACAGTATATGAGTATGTAACAATGAGACAAATAGACGAATGAGAAGAATAGGCTCACTAAAAGCAAGTTCTGTCAGAGCAATCATTCTTTTCTGACTACATGTTGCAACAGCATAAACAAATCTCAAAGACATATTGTTAAGTGACTATGACACCATTTATGTAAAATGAGACAAAACAATAAGATTCAAATGTTTATACAGAATAAAGCACAGAAGTCTCTTTTTTTTCATTATCCCTATTCCTGTGCCCTGCTCAATTCCTTGAATCCAAATCTTTTGACAAGAGACAAATATTACTTATAGTTTTGCAAGTATCTTTCTGGTTCTTAAATATTTGAAGAAAAATCTGACTTTATACTGGCACAACACACTTGTTAGCAATATTTCTGAGAAGGAAAATAATAGTGCAACTCTATCTGTTGCTTTAGCCTTCTTACAAAAAGAACTCATATGTTACTTTCATAACACAAATTTTTAAAATCATAATGATGCTCAAAGAAAACAGGCAAAAGTTTCCAAGTATGACCTGGATGGCATCCTTAAAGAAAAGCCTGATATAGTATTAATAGAATACATAGCAGTTAAAGACCTTTACATGACAACACTAAAGTTAAAAGGCATAAACGAATCAGGAAAAGATCTGCAGCAGCAACAAAAAGATTAACAAAAAAACAGTATTCAGAATATATAAAATGTTCTTACAAACAAATAATATACACGATTTATGAACTTGACTAAAGATCTTAGTTTCATACATAAAAACTAAGGATAAGAACAAGCAATTTATTGGGGGGGAATGGCTAAAAGAAATAACAAAGTTAAACCTCAGTAACAAAGAGATGTAAAATAAGACAGCAATAAAATGGCAAAAACTAAAAAAGACAGAGGAATGTTGGTGAAGGAGGGATAAACTGGGAGACTGGGATTGACAGATACACACTGGTATATATAAAACAAATAACCAATAAAAATTTTAAAAACCAAAATAATACCCAGTGATGGCCATGGCATGAGGCAACACAAATGTTTACAAACTAGCAATGGGAAAATAAATATATTATCTCTTCTGGACACCACAGTTTTGTTGTTTTAACTGGAGTATAGTTGTTTACACTGCTGTGTCAGTTTCTGCTGTACATAGTTAATCAGCCATACGGATACAAGTTTCCCCTCTTTGGTGGATCTTGTTTCCATTTAGGTTACCACAAACTACCGAATAAGAGTTACCTGTGCTATACAGCAAGGGCCCATTACTTATCTACTGTATATATATACTAGTGTGTGTATATACACACATATATATATACACACACATGTCAATCTCCCAATTCATCTCACCCTCTGCTTCCTCCTTGGTATCCATACATTTGTTCTCTACCTCTGTGTCTCTATTTCTGTTTTGCAAATAAGATCATCTATAAAGCCACATTTTAAGACAAACAGATATCTCCATAAGAGGACACCAAAGATCATGCATGAGAGAGCTAGAAACCATGTCATACAATAAACAAACTAAAGAAAAGAGAACTTTTTGCTTAGAAAGATTTTAGGGAAGACATTACAGTGATCTTGAAATATCTGAAGATATTTGTTGCCTTAAGTTCTTTTGCCAACACCATGGACAGTAGCCCGCCAAGCTCCTCTGTCCATGGCATTTCCCAGGCAAGAATACTGGAATGGGTTGCCATTTCCTTCTCCAATCTGAAGGCCTATCACAGGGAAAACAGAACTTTTTTTTTTTTAACTGCTCAGGAAGGCAAAATAATGACTACTAGTGCTCAGAGCTATTAAATAATGAAACAGCTATGCCTTATACAATGAGATTTTAGTTTCAATAAATGATCCATCAGAAACATATCAGAAAATATTCTCCTCATAGGCTTGAAAAGTTAGTTTCATGAACATGGAAGCACTTCTCAGTTCTACGAGTAAAGCAAAAATTATCCCTAAATACGAACACATCTTTCAGAACTATGGTCACTACTACATTTTTCACTACAGTGTCCCACTTATCTGGTTAAGACAACTTATATACTCACCTATCCTGGGACTATGAGGGATCTTCCCAGCCATCTCTGCCAGCAATAACCATTCAGTCAGTTCTAATTTCTACTCCATTAGTCCCTATACACAAAAGCATGATAGAATGATAAATGTATGACCTGATCTGGAATCCCAAAATCCTATTCTAGGAGTGTGTGTCTGTGTGGGGGGGGATGTGTTTGTGTAGGGTGGGTATGTATAGGGTGCGTGGGGGTGGGGGGGGGGGCTCGTCTGTGCATGGAATTTTCCAGGCAAGACACTGCAGCAGGTTTCCATTTCCTACTCCAGGGGACCTACCTGACCCAGGGATCGAATCCTCACTTCTTGTGTCTCCTGCATTGGCAGGCAGACTCTTTACCACTGTGCCACCTGGGAAGCCCATCCTAGGTACAGGCTACTTCCATAACTGTGACTATCTATTCTCTATTCCCTGCCCTGCCTCAGCTATCCCAAATTGAGTTCTAAGCCCTGATATCTGTGACATACTGATATGTGAACATCTAGAATTGTTTTTTCCTCTTCCTTATCCATTTATCAAAGAAAGATTAAGAGCTATGTTCAAGGTACTCGTAGACCCTATAGGGGGAAGAAATATAGTTGTACTGGACAAGGTTCCTGCCCTCAGGGAGTTTATAATGGAGAAGGTAAAATAATGTATCTATGTAATAACTAGTCAATAAAAAGCCTACAGCAAGACAAGGCACTAAAGTGTTAGAGACAAGAGAAATCATTCTCACTCTGTAAGACTGTGATCTGGGAAAACATCAAGATGATATTAAAATTAAGGATTTTCACTGACAGAAGGGAAGAAAATGCCAAGCAGAAAAACTGGCATAAGTAAAAACATATCTTTAAGAAAATAGAGTAGCAGGTGCATGGTCATCACATCAGTAACAGGTTCTCCAAGGAAGCTAACACGGTAGGTTCAACAGGTACAGCGTCCCTGTACTCCCCACTGGGATGTGAGGTTTCCAACATATGGAAGCTACTCCCTTTTCCGTTCTTAGAGATTTTTAAAGCCTCCTGTTCAACAGTTCTTACCTACTCCCTCACCAAGTACTAATAATAGCTTTTTAAAAAGAACTCCAGTATATTCCTAAGTGACAGGAAAGAAACAAAATATGAAGTATCATAAAACTGACAATACAATAATTCCACTAATGGTCCTGCTCTGCCTCAACTCCAAAACTGACCTGTCTTCTAAACTGTAAGATATACAGGTATAAGACTAGACAACTTCCAAAGACTCCTCTAGTTTAAAATTCTATAAATTTACTGGAGAAAAGGTTTAGCTATGTTTCCAGGTGACTGGAGCTCAGATGGTTTAAACCATTAGTTTCCTCGGTTATACAGATAGATGAAGTTTCTACTCCTCTTAATTTGTTATGAGTAATTAAATTAACAAATAACAAAACTTAGTAACTTACAAAGCTTAAACTTTACATCTATACATTAAAACATGTCTAGCAGAGTTCCACTTTCATTGACTGTAGGGTGATTTGTATTAAGCTAACTTTACCATACTTAAAGTTATAAATCCTGTACAAAATACTAAAATAAAAACTATCTGAAGGTAGTGGAAAGCACCAAAAGTAAGCAGAAACTGGGGAAAGTTACCCGTGAAAGAAGGGAACTGACTGCCCCGGATGAGATTTACATTTTTACATGACTTGTTGCTTGAGAGGCTCCTCCATTTCTTGAGATTAGCGTGAATAAAACTTGGACAAAAAATCATAGTCATGTTGCTTAAAGAATTGGAGCTCAGAGCTGCCAAAAACTTTTCATGACTAGAAAATGAGAATACCCCACAAGACAGGAAGACACAGAGGAGGAGCCCCAAAACCTACATGTAAACCCTGCCCAAATTCTAGCTAACCCCTGAATAATCCATGCATTAAAAAAAAAAAAAAAGAACCTAAAAACAGAAAGCAAAAAAGTCGAGGAAAAAAGCAGAGATTTTAACTGCTTTTCACAACAGAGAAAATGAAATAATAAAATTGAGGTAAGTATCAATTAAAACAAAAAGCAGTAGTCTTCAATAGGAAATAAGAGATCAAGAGTATATATACCACAGCAACACAATGAACTATATACCAGACATGTGAAGTAACAAGAAAATACAATCACATGCAAAGAAAAAGAGCTGTCAACAGAAATCAACTTCAAGAAAATTTTAAAGTTGGGCTGCTGCTGCTGCTAAGCTGCTAAGTCACTTCAGTCGTGTCCGACTCTGTGTGACCCCATAGATGGAAGCCCACCAGGCTCCCCCATCCCTGGGATTCTCCAGGCAAGAACACTGGAGTGGGTTGCCATTTCCTTCTCCAATGTGTGAAAGGGAAAAGTGAAAGTGAAGTCGCTCAGTCGTGTCCGACCCTTAGCGACCCCACGGACTGCAGCCAACCAGGCTCCTCCATCCATGGGATTTTCCAGGCAAGAGTACTGGAGTGGCTTGCCATTGCCTTCTAGTCATTGTCAGGCTAGTAGACAATAAATCAATTTAGAGGAAATGGACAAAATACACAATTTACTCAAACTACACAAGATGAAACAAAATCTGAATACTCCTGTATCTATTAAATAAATTGAATGTATTATTTTAAAAAGCTCCAACACAGATGGCTTCACTGACTGCAGTTTAGCAAAAATATAAGGAAGAAATAAAACTCATCTTTTGCAAATTCCTTCAAAAATCAAGGAGGGGATTTTCAACCTATTTTATAAGTCTAGCATTGGAGAAGGAAATGGCAACCCACTCCAGTGTTCTTGCCTGGAGAATCCCAGGGACCGGGGAGCCTGGTGGGCTTCCGTCTATGGGGTCACACAGAGTCGGACACGACTGAAGTGACTTAGCAGCAGCAGCAGCATAACTATTACGCAAAACTTGAAATAAAAATTATAGATAAATATTTTGATAAATGTATAAAAGGATCCTTAACAAAATATTAGTGAATCAAGACTGTTAATATATTAAAGATAGTACATCATGACCAAACGGGTTTATTCCAGCAGTCAAAGTAGTATGCCATATTAACAAATTAAAACAGTAATGAGAAAAGTTAATGGTCATTTCAACAGGTGCCGGAAAATCTCTTGAAAAAACTGAATACCCACTCATTATAAAAGTTCTCAGCAAACTAGAAATAGAAGGGAACTTTCTCAACTCAATAAAGGGCAGCAGTGAAATCCTACAGCTAATATGAAACTTCCGAACCAGTGAAGTAAAACCAGAAAAATTAATTAAAGGCATAAACACTGGAAAGGAAGAAACAGAATTGTGGCTCTTTACAGATGACTTGACTAACAACACAAAACCTTTAAAGTCAACCAACATTAATAAGTGAATTTAATGAGACTGTAGAATACAAAGTCAATACACAAGCTCAATTGTTGAATGGGAAGGTGGGTAACAGCAATTTTACACTCTAGAATGTGTATGAAAGCTATTTGATGGTTCTCTCCATTTGGTTGACTTGGTTAACACTTTCAAAACAAATACATTGAAATAATAGGAAGAACAAATTTCACATCACTGTAGATACATTAAATCTCCAAGTTTAATGCAATTAGAAAATAAACTTAACTTTCCATATTTCTGCTCCTTTTACAATGTCAATAGTCAAAATGAGCTTCTCTAATCTACCACGTGGTTTATGCAGTCACTACCACAGCTCTTTACTCTCTATGGAAAATGCTTGCTGCTGACTAGTAAACAGGAAATCACGCTCTCATTTTCTCTTTTCTTAATCACTTTATAATTTATTTCAAAAGTCACTTTGTGAATAAAATATGAACAAAATGTACATGAGTATATACAAATTAAAAGAGAAGGAAAGGCCCTTGGACTTCGAAAAGCACCCCCAAAAAGGCACAGTTTGTTTTCTCTGTAATAACTTACAATTGACTAGATCACAACACACATTAAACCATAATCTATCTTACAGTCATTGCTACAGAGGTGTACTTTGCACAGTAGGGATTAAGCTGTTTTGTAAAAAAACTCATAAACATATAAAGTTTTAGCTAAGAATCACCAAATACTAACATTCTAGTTCATCTAAGCAAACCATTTCATACAATGTAAGACAAATACCATTCAAAGGACACAGTTTATGGACAATGGACATCCCTGAATGGAAACTATAATAACCACAAGGCAACTAGGGAAAAAGTTATTTGAAAACACGAGCTGGTTACACACACAGAACATAACATGAAATTCCATTTGTCAGATACTCATACAAGAAAAAGTGTAAGGAATTAACCCATCATGCAGCATTTTAATCACTCAAAATGCTTTAATAATAAAACTACCTCTTAGATTTGTACCAATTTCAAAACAGTACGATGATGAGTTGACACATTACAAATTTTAACTTGCTATCAAAGGAACTGGCTCTCCACATTAATAGACTACTTAGGTTTTTAAGAAACAGTACTACTAACCAAACAAAATTTTATGAACTACAATAAGCCCTTATGCAACATTATTAAAATATACATATTTCTAGAATTTAAACCTTTTAAGCAGGTTAAAATTTCCCATTTTATTAATACAGTTTAAGTTTCTTCAGAGCAAATATTACTACTAGCTGTAATGGAAACTAAGAAAGCAAAACTTTTGACACCTAGTTTAAAGATTTTAAGTTACCCAGAGTATACCCGCAGGCTGATCTTTGAAGAAAGTAATTTAAGAAGTGTCTGATATATATGCAAATGCATCTTATTCTGATGTGCAGCCAAACTGCTAGGTACTCTCGAAGGACCACTAAGAAGGAAAATGCAGGTAACACTCCAGTTTGCAACTGATGTTTCTTTCACTGTAATTTATAACACCAACAATACTAAATTAATGTGTTATCTCAATACTCATGATTTTGGATAAGTAGAGGGAAAAAGTTTTCACTACTGATATATCCCTAATAGCCACAGTCAGAAAAGCATTTATCCTACATAATATCAATAATTATCTTTAAGTCTTTCTTTCCCTATTCTAAGATATTAGCTAAACAGCAGCTTATTCACATTAAAAGTACAAACACAATGAGATTATACATGAACAGGAGTTAATAACTGATTCATAAATACAAATTTGAGAAAAAGGACTGACAAAGTAACAACTATATTACAACTTTTTCTATATTTATTTATTTATAGTTTAAGAGTCTGAAACCACTCCTCTAAATAAATTACCTTGTAATGCTTACAATCACACTGTGAGGTAAAGAAGGCAGATATTATATTTATTTTCAAATGAGTACACCAAAGTTCAGGTGATAATAATCTACCCAGGGTAATAAGCAAGCAGCAAATCGTAACAATCCTTGAGAATAAATTCTTTGAACCAAAATATAGCCAAACAACAACAGACTATATGACATTTGCCTGACTAAAACATTATTATTAAGATAACACTGAAAATGTCTAAATGAATAAGTGTGGAAGAAAAATATGCCTAATTTGGTTTTTTCTAATGTTTCAACTAAACCTTTTAAGAGCACAGTTAAACACCAACATCACTAATCCCCACTCTGTAAAAAGAGAGGGCCCTATCTGTAACTCTGGTCTTTCATTCAGAAGAAATAAGGATGACCAGACACTTGAAGAAATAACTACCACCATCAAAAAGAACCAGAAGAAACAAAATGGAAGAGTTATTTGATGAGGAGAAAAAATTTTAAACCTAGTGTCCTAAGATTAAAAACTGTATTATATATAGATATATAAAATAAGAGCAAGTGACCATGAATGAGACGAAATTCCCAGAAATATAAAGTAATAGCTGGCTTGGACCATAAAGCAAGCTGAGCGCTGAAGAACTGATGCTTTTGAACTGTGGTATTGGAGAAGACTCTTGAGAGTCCCCTGGACAGCAAAGAGATCCAACCAGTCCATCCTAAAGGAAATCAGTCCTGAATATTCATTGGAAGGACTGATGGTGAAGCTGAAACTCCAATACTTTGGCTACCTGATGTGAAGAACTGACTCATTTGAAAAGACCCTGATGCTGGGAAAGAGTGAAGGTGGGAGGAAAAGGGGATGACAGAGGATGAGATGGCTGGATGGTTATCACCGACTCAATGGACATGAGTTTGAGCAAACTCCGGGAGTTGGTGATGGACAGGAAGGCCTGACATGCTACAGTCCATGGGGTTGCAAAGAGCTGGAGGACTAAACTTGAACTTGAGCTGAGATAAGTAATTCAATAAAGATTTACGGAATAGTCAAGGCAATCTCTCAGAACAAATAGACAAAAAAACAAAAGATGTAAAACAAAAACTTTAAAACTCTAGGGGAAACAATGTGGAAAGAACACAGAGAACAAAGGGAAAAATAATGAAAGAAATACAGAAGATTTCTCAGAACTAAAGACACAGCTCACATTTTCAAAAGGTCTAACAAATGCTTTACAGAAAAAATTTTAAAGGACTATAACTCATCCTCTTCAAATTTTATAATGCCAAAGATAAAAAGGCATCAACACAAAAAGCTTTCAAAATACAAATCAGGTTACCTACAAAAATACTATTCTATAATAGCATCAAATCTCTTATCAGTAAAACATTACTAAAAGGTAATGAAATGCAACCTTCAAAATGCTGAAGAAAAATTATTTTAAACCTGATTTTACACCCAGCCAAGGCATGCACAGGTGCAAAAGTGAAAAGGACATTTCAAACATGGTGTTGGCAAGCACCCACACACATTCTTTCTGAAAAAGTGACTTCAGGAAATACTCCAGAAAACTGAAAATAAATCCAAAACAAAAAGAAGAAAGACGTGAGAGCTACGAAAGCAAAGAACTTATCCAAGAATGCAATTAAATAATGTGACACTAGCTAATCATCACTCTCAGAAAAGTCAGTTTATCTCAGAACTTCCACAAATAGTATGATTAAAAAGCTGGATAACGAAGTGATATGAAGAAGGCTCTTCTACCAACAGGGGGAAAATGTGGTCATTGGAAAATCCAGAAAAAAGTGATACGCCATACTAGAAGCCAAACTAAAGTATGGGATGATCTTGAATATCAATGGAGTACAAAAATCCACCTCATCTCTAAGGATCCCATCATACTACTTTGTTTAGCAGTGAGTAATATATATATATATAATCATAATATAGATTACTGCTTTTTAGAAGCAGCAACTATTATAAGCCTTAAAAATATAAAATCACTGTTACAGTTGACATAAAATGGGAAGGAAATATGGAATTCAAAGGAAAAGATTGGGAGGGGTATCACTTTTTCTCAACTTATTAAGTGGCAAGTTTAGAGTCAATGTCTAAAAACTTTCTAGAATTAATAGTGCAAAAACTAGAAGTTTAACCACAAACACCAAAAAATAAAAATAAAAAACAGAAGGGAGAAAATAAGTATTAACAGTTAAATTTTTTAATTTTTCTCAATGAAGATACACTAGATTACTTAAGATTCATCAAAAATAAGGTTTAGCATATTATATATAAAACTGGAATAATAATCAGCAGAATTAAAAATAAAAAATTTCTCTCTAAGCCAAAAAACTAGTTGGAAGAGGTAGAGTTACTTTTCATTCTATACCTTGTGTACCTCAAATTCTTGTTTATATGACCATCATTTCCCAAAATAAACACATACACACACTCATTACAGTCGTATTCACTAAACAATACAGGAAAAACACTGAGAATTCACTTTCATTTTTTCTTTATTCTATGCACGACATACCAAACTTCTATTTTAGTATTTCAGACAAGACACAATTAAATAAGACTCAAGAACCACTCCTAATACACTGATAAAATACAGTGATAGTAATACCTTAAGAATTGTCATTACACATCCACATCCACTATCTCACTTAACCCTCACAACTATCTTGTGAGAACAGATATTTGAGATTAATAAAACTCCAAAAGGTTTAAGTGAGTTGCCATCCCCCCCAAAAAAGTAGGAAAAAATATATAAATGCAACAGACAAGTTAAAAAATTTTTAAATAATTTTCACACAGCACAGAAATATGAAAATGCTTTCCAAATTTATCCTATGAGAATAACATGGGAAAAATTAAACTTTAACAATACAAATAGCTACTTTGGGAAACAGTTTTTATAAAGTTAAACATATACTTACCATATGACTCTGCAATCTCATTCTTAGGTTAATACTCAAGAAAAATGAAAACACATCACACAAAGACATGTACTCAAATGATCACAGAAGCTTTATTCGTAGTAGCCAAAGACTAGAAACAACCCACCAACCAGGAAACAGAAAAACTGTGGTATGTCTAGATGGTGGTATACTACTCAACAATAAAAAGGAACAAACTAATGATATATACAACAACACAGATGGATCTTTAAAGTATTTTACTACGTAAAAGTAAGCAGACCCAAAAGACTAATATTGTATGATTCTACTTATATGAAATTCTAGAAAAGCGGAATTATAGTAACAGCAAATCAGTGGTTGCCAGGGTTCAAGGAAGAGGACTGACTGCATAGGTGAATGAGGGAACTTTCTGGGATAACAGAAATGTTCTACATCATGGTTGTAGCATTTGTTTACACTACTGTATAAATTTAGCAAAATTTATCACTTAAAACAGGTGAAGTTTATTGTATGTAAATTACAATGCAATTTAAAAATAAGCAATAGGCTTATTTTTAAAAAACTCATTAATATGTAATCATATTTAACTACTGACATCTTTTGAGCCTAAATAGTAACTACAAAGCTTCAAAGAATATTAAAAATTACAAAATTATTAAGAAGGAACTTTTAACTAGAAAACAGATATACAAAAAGTTAAAGCTCTGAAAATGGAGCCATCTTCATCCTACTGAATTTGGCCATTTGGATAAACAGTAGTTGCCTGGCAACTAGTCTAAACTCTAGTCTAGATTTCAAAATAAGCACATTAACCTCATTAGTAGGTGATCTCATGGAGGATAAACTAAGCTTTACATTCAAGAGGCTTTTTTTAGTATTAAAAAGCAATAATAATGCATTTGAATTATTTATCTAAAATAGGAGTAAATAAGAAATAATAAAAGTAGATCATGAAAAATTAAAATACAAAATTAAACACACATGCACGGGCACACATACACATTCCCTTTCCTCATCAGGTCTTTTACTTTAGGACTTTACTTATCTAACTATACGATTAATGAATCCATGAGTTTGTGAGAGAATCTTTCCTCTTTACTACTTTAATCCTTTTCCCCGCCACCACCCAAAAATGGCTTAATATAACTGAGTACTTTTATTTACATGTCTTTAAATGCATACAAGTTAGACATTTTTCTAGACATCTAAAGACATCTCTCTGGATTATAGAATCTGTGGACAATACAGAAAAATACAACACAAACTTTCTGTAACATACGTACACACAACATACCAGATAAGCCAAACCTTCATAATTTGATTATAAATGATCAAAATCAAGTATTACAAAGAATTCCGAAATAACAAGCAAACTCCTAACACATATCAAATAACTGTTCTTTCTTAGTGGTCATAGTATGCCACAGTTTACTTTGTTTCAAACGTTAGAAAAAAAGATATTGACTTCCAGGACACAACTAAGTGTTAGCACACTTACCAACCACATTGTTTTCAGTTCTGTTGAACACTTACCCCTCTTCTGAACCCAACCTTCTTTCACAATGGTAACATCGCTCATGATGGCTCCCCTCTGAGCCCCCAACTTGGAGAAATGGTACTTTGTGATACCAGCTTTGGGGTTTGGATTCTCTGCTGCTGCTGCTGCTGCCCTTCCCACTCTCTAGTGATGACTCAGCCTGGAAGGAAGTATTGAAGAAAGAATTTCTTTTTTTTCCATTCTTGCAACTCACAGAGCAATAACAAACAACTAATTCTTTGTAAATGTCTTCAACTGACCTGACCTCACATAAAAGTCTAGCTCTTCAAACTGCGGAACCTATTTATTAAGTAGTTTTACAATGAATGCACTTCTCTGGTCTTGTGACAGATTTCAAATGATAGTGAAACTTTTAACCTAAGAGGTTTCAACAAAAAAAATATCTTAACCACTGTCATATCTACTCAAAGAGTACAGAAAATTGACTTGATGATCGGTGTTTGAGGTGAAAGGGGAAGAAAATGAAAGTGAGACAGACTAAAAGTAAATCTTCATGTATATTTAGTTTCAAAATCTCAGTAAATTTTGAAATAGTTATGGCAAGGCAATTGTGAAAGTTTTTAATTGCTAGATTTTATGTAGAAAACAATGTGCTAAGAAACCAACATTTATGTATGCTTACTCTGTCTTGTTCTAAGAAATATCTTAGGTAGATTACAATAAATAAAATATTATAAATAATATAAAATCAATTATTTTTTAAAGTAGGTGAACTGAAACATATGGAATATGAAAGTGGGAAAAAGTATGGAATATTCAAGACAAGTCAAGAACTGTAACATCAATTATTCTCTGGTAATCTTTCCAACAACCCTATAAGGGCACTATTACATTTCGCAGATGGGGAAATTGAGGCTTACAGAGATTAACGTGATGCCCAGATTTAAAAACAACTAATGAATGGTGGCACCAAGATCTGAACGCAATCTGATTCTGAAGCCCGCATTCTTTGACTTTAGAAAAGATAAAAAGCCACCAGAGTAAAAATCTACCTATTTGTGAAAGATGGACCACAAATTTAACATGAAGCTTTCAGGAACCAATGAAAATAAGGAAATAAAATCACCTTCATTTTTTACAGTATCCATAAATATTTTTTAAAAGAAAAAATGTTGTTCATAAGAAATTTTTTCCTGGGACAAAAATCTGAAGTTTAACCCACGGATCTTTGTAAGAGACCTCATAGTGAAATAAACAAAAGTCCTCAAAAATATCCTCACATACATACAGCAGTGAGTTTTAGAGGCTAGTTCTTGTCTCTCTCAATCTAAAAGGGAAAATGTCGATAAAATTGAGTTAAAGCAGCTTCACAAAAAGGGACCAAGAAACATGATATAGGAACCAAGGTATAAATTTTAGATAACCAGAAAAAATGGATGGATGGAGTATAGAATTATGCTATTGGATTGGCCAAAAAGTTTTGAGTTTTTCTGTAATATCTTAGGGAAAAACCCAAACAAACTTTCTGATCAACCCAATATTTTCTCAAATATGATTTTGATAAACAGTGCATAGGAATAAGTTCAAGGTTAGACTTTCTCGCTAGTACTGAAATGAATTATAGTTCTTTTTCCAATGCACGTTAAGTACAGAGCTTCATCATTTAGCAGTCAGGAATTAAGACTACTATTCTCTCAAGAGAGCCTGACAAAGTTTGTGTGGCTGAATAGAAGACCACCCCGATCATGTGCTAGGGGGCTGAAGGCAGTTACTACAGGCTGGACCAAGACTGTCCTCAAAATCATTCCAGTCTAACTACTGCACAGAGTCAAAAAGGATATTAGAATCTTGGTGTATTTTTCCAAAACATGTTTGACAGAATACAAAGGGAAATTCCAGAAAAATAAGAAAAAAAGAGGATTAAAAGAAGAAAAAAAAATTTATGTGGTCAAACAAGTTTGGGAAATTCTATAAACCATGTTATTCTCTTGAAACATCACTGCTGCTACTGCTGCTAAGTCACTTCAGTCGTGTCCGACTCTGTGCGACCCCATAGACAGAAGCCCACCAGGCTCCCCCGTCCTTGGGATTCTCCAGGCAAGAACACTGGAGTGGGTTGCCATTTCCTTCTCCAATGGGTGAAAGTGGTTCTGAAAAGTGAAAGTGAAGTCGCTCAGTCGTGTCCGACCCTTAGCGACCCCATGGACTGCAGCCCACCAGGCTCCTCCATCCATGGGATTTTCTAGGCAAGAGTACTGGAGTGGCTTGCCATTGCCTTCTCCGTGAAACATCACTATTACCATATTAAAGGTATAAAATATATCATGTATAATCTTATTTATCTCAGCAAATCCTAAACTTATTTGAACACACAAGTCTTTTTTTTCCCCTTTAGTAACATTCGTTGAAATCCAAGGGAACACACTGTGACAAACAGCCATAGGAAACGACCACGTAATTCAAGACAAGACCGATTTCACCATTAAAAACAAGCAAAAAGACAAAAAAGCTTTTGGTAAAGAATCAAAACATCATTATAATCTGATTTACGTAACTTCCTTAAGAACTCAACATGATGAGCTGGCTACTTAACATGGAGCTAGATAACTGAAAGGGTTAACTCCTTATATAACATAAATAATTACGATTAACCCTTGAACAACATGCATTTGAATTGTGCAGGTCCACTTATATGTAGATTTTTTTCAAAAAATATACTATTTGCATTTTCATTTTACAGATCGTCAAGTTACCCAAGTGTGAGGAAAAATTTGTGTTCAATTAGAGATCACAATATGTGGAATAAAAAAAACTAAGAGTCCTTATTTTATCCAAACTGTCAGCTTCCTGCCCCTGGATGAGTCATTTATCAATTCCTTTGTTTTCGAGGCAGAGATAGCAGTAGGCAGATTTTTGACACTGGGGTTGGGGTGGGGCGCTTCCCCATCCCAAGCACTGGTCAAGGGTCAACTGTATAAGAAAGTTAAATATTAGGGACACTAGTGCAAAATGATGTCTTTAGAAGAACTGCACTTAGACCTTCTTTGGTCATACTTATAACAAGGGGCATTACATCTATTAACCATCCTTGGTTTCTAACTATTAAACTATATACTCTGAGTAAACGAAAATTCATCTAATATCCTTGGGATTGGAAAAGGAAGAGATTCATGATCAACACTTAGTAATAAACAAACAAATACAACACATCAATAAACATAAATATTTTCCTATTAGAATAATCTGCATTGTCATACCCTTACATAAAACACTGGAAAAACAAAAATATTTTCAAAATTGATTCTGCTTTCTTAGGTGTACATTTCATTGTTAGACTCTAAGCTAGAAGGCACCTTCATTTCACAGCTGAGAAAAAAGAAGTCAAGACAAATGATGCACCTTGCCCAACATCACACAGCTACTTTATGAGAATCAAGACAACAGAAACAGGTACACACTTTCCACTAACACTTCCTCATCAGAACAAAAACATAGATTGAAATACTCAGAACAACCCCAAATTAATGAATTTAGTTTTATAAACAAATTGCTTCCAAAAAAGAGTTTTCTAAATAAAGATGTTTACCAGTACCTATGCATTTAAACTTTTTAAATGAATATTAAATCAATAGGACAAAATTTATCATCTTCAACAGGGCCAGTCCAGTCAACCCAGGCAATACACACATGGCTTTATCCATTCTACATCTTAAAATAGTACCACCAAGCTCTACCCAAAATCATAATTTTCAGCTTTGAAACTGCTCCTGGGTCTCTACTGGCTAAAATGATACAAACTTCAAAAACAATTTAAAAGTCGTTTAAAGGTATATTACTCTAGAATTATGATCAATAAGCTAGAAATAAACACTGTCTTTAATACAGAACCAATACTATTGACTCTCATGCATTTAACCATATTCTTTGATTTACTTTTCCTACAGTGGTAACACTCTTGCACCAAAGTCAAATACGCTCTCCCACTCAAGTCCTACATGTTATTAAAAACACTATTCTGCTAAATACTGGGCTGTACTTTAGGTTTGTAATCTGTTTCCTAAGGTAGAGTGAACTTCACCTCCTCCTACAGTAACTACGTCTCTAGAAATCTGTTCTATCCAATGAGCTATTGTAACAAAATTTGGCTTATTTTTCTTTTAAACATATTGCATATCTAATTTTTCCCATTCTCATGAAAAATTTCATTCAAAATTCTTGGTAGATTCAATTCAGAATTTACACATATAGTTACACTAGAAGTAACTTCATACGAAATTATCTGAGATTTTGATAATGACATCTTAAATTCATTCTATAACATACAAAGCATTTTCACATCTTTAATTTCATTCAATAGCATTATTATTTAGTAAAGCAATTTGATGCTTCCTGGCACATAAGAGATGCTTAACAAATATGGAATAAATGAATGAATGGATGGATGAGTGAAAGAAAAAAGATGCAGCTTTAGATAATGAATTAAGATGAAGCAAACTAAAATTCTAAGTTGACAAACAGAATGGTCTGAAGCCACAATAAAAACAAACCTGAACTTAAACATTATAGAAGAACCACATAAAAATAATTAAAGTTATAATAAATATTCTTCCCTATTCATTAATAATCATTGATTGGAAGGATCGATGCTGAAGGTGAAACTCCAATACTTTGGCCACCTAATGCAAAGAACTGACTCATTGGAAAAGATCCTAATGCTGGGAAAGATTGAAGGCAGGAGGAGAAGGGGATGAAAGAGGATGAGATGGTTGGATGGCATCACCAACTCGATAGACATGAATCTGAGCAAACTGCGGGAGTTGGTGATAGACAAGGAAGCCTGGAGTGCTGCAGGAGGTTGCAAAGAGTTGGACACGGCTGAGCAACTGAACTGATTAAAGTATGTTTCCTATAGATCTCCATTAATTTTAAGGCCTAACATACATTAAAATTATCGTTTTTTCTCAGTATTTTTTGACTAATTGTGTTCAGATGGTCAAGTTTCAATTTCCAAACAAATTAAGCAGCAACACTGCCCAAAATAATCCATTATGGGAGGGAAAAAAAGGGAAAGAATGGGATATTTTCTTAATGATACTTTTAAGAATGTTTCAGTTCAGTTCAGTCACTCAGTCGTGTCAATTTACTTATAGCAGCCAACCATTTAATTTTAAGCAAAAAACTTGTTCAAATATCTTTTTAAAATTTCACTCAAGAAATTTTATGTGTGTGTCGTGTATATAACACATAATAAACACACACAACCCTATGTTTATTCAGTCAATAAATATGTATTGATTATCTACTCTGTGACAAGAACTAAACTGAGTATACAAGGGCCAAGCTAAACAAAATATTTTAAAAATGTTTTCCAAACCTATAATAATTTGTTATCAAAGTGCTTTCACATACATTTTCTCAATTAACTCTAAAAACGAATCTGTGCAGTAGTTATCACATCTACAATTTTGAACTTAAGAAGACCATAACCAACCAATAATGATAACATTATTTCTTCACAGTTACCATAACAAATTAATGACAAGTAACAAGAAGCAATTCAAGTCTTCTATCAGTTTGGTATACTTTCTATAAAGTAACAAAATATGAACTCTCAAAAATATGTGCAATATTTATGAACAGTTCTGAACATTTTTTCTGTAACATATTTCAGAAGTCCAATAAAGCATGATGTTTTCAAATAAATTAAAAATTAAATATAACTACTGCATCACAGACTATAACGGAAGACTAAAAGTAGGTTGACATAAAGTTAAAAAGCACCCCTAGCAATTCTTCTTTATAAAGAATAAAATTTATAGGTTAATAGGTATAAAGTACTATATCATTGTACTTGGGCATGCTCAGTCATGTCGACTCTCTATGACCCCATGGACTGTAGCCTGCATGGGATTCTCCAGGCAAGAATACTGAAGTGGGTTCCCATTCCCTCCTGCAGAGGATCTTCCTGATCCAGGGATCAAACCCACGTCTCCTGTGTCTCCTGCATCGCAGGTGGATTCTTTCATTGAGCCATCAGAGAAGCCCTAAAACTACTATACATTTGGATATAATTAATACCATGCAGAATATACTTGCTTGTACCCGTATTTTTAATATACTTTAGATATGCTAGCCAAACTAATGAAGAATTGATGTCCAAACACAATAGAAAGTTTCTACTTTGAAAAACAAATGATGGTCAAGGGTAACCACAATATATTTCTATGGTATTTACTGATTCTAAGAAATAGGTGAAACTAATATATGCCGTAATAAATACATAAGACTACATGAAACATTCATAAGGATTTGAGGGAAAGGAAAAATACTGGAGTGGAAAGGAAATTCAAGGTAACCTGATCTCCTTTTCAAAAAACTCTTAAACCAGTCTGTCCTTTTATGAGTTGCTATCCTGCTAAAAACATATCATATAGGGAAGTGAACAGTACAAACTATATACTTTGGATACCTTTCTTCTTTTCAGATTATAATACACTCTGTAGATTTTCTTTAAACTCTATGTAGATATCTTCACGGTTTCACACTATGGGGAAATACCTGAAAAAGCATAGGCAAGATTTCTAACTTTCACACAAAATATCAGTTATTTTAAATTGCCAATTCTTAAAAATAAATAAATAAATTGCCAATTCTTAATAATCAACTTTATAAACTTTGAAATATGTAAACAAAACCATAAACCATTTCTGCCCTCTTCCTTATCCCCATTCAGGGCATTTGAGTGTCATTTCAATCAACATACCCATTATTAATCAGATTAAAAACAGCAACTTGTACTGGGTGATATAGTTAATATTTTAATTTGAAACAACTAAGAAAATGCTTATTGGATTCCTTTGGTTCTCCTAAACCACTGAACAAGCTATTGACAAATTCACCCCTACATTTTTAATATAAAATGTGGCTTGCCTCTATATGAAAGCACTTATATAATGACCAATGGACAGGATGAAGGTTGTTACTAAAAGAATCTCAGTTGCATGGTTGGCCATATTTTTTAAAAATACATGTAAAATCCTTCTAAACTCTGACTTGGGAACCTTCCTGATTATAAAACAAAAAACACCCACCAACACACACACACACACAAAAATGCCATTAATCAACCTGACAGATTTTACTCCTGATTAAACTGAGAATTAACCAGTAGGCATGGAATCCTGTAACAAAGTTCATCTCAGTGGTGCATTAGAAAGAGCACAGGGCAATGTAGGAAACTTGGGTCTCTGTTCCCAACTCTGCCCCACCCAGAGTGATGCTGTATAAGGTCCTTTAATTCTCTGTGCCTCAGTTTCCTTAGCCATAAAAACAAAAGTGCAACATTAGATGAACTGTAAATAGTTCTTATTTATAGTTCTTCAAGTTCAAAGCTACTGAGTACCTATTTCACTTATAGATGCCATCTCAAGTGACAGTATCCTGATTATACACAGTTTCAGTCCTCAAAAAGTTAATAAAACATTCAAACATCAATTTCACTCACACAAAATTTGGACTAAATGCCAATACTGGCAAAAATATCTTTCTCCCCCTCTCATCCCCTAGACTCCCAAATATAGTCAGAGACTTTTTCAATTAATATAAAGAAAAATTCTCATTTGAAATCTCTAAGTGATTTCTTCCACTTTTCTTTTTTACTTTTCCCTCTGAATACTAGCAACATACACCCATATAAAAATGTGAAATATCTGTTAACTGGTGACAAATAAATATAACCAGAGAATTGAAAAGAAAAAGAACTAAGAAATCTATAGGTCAAGAAGCATACATTAATTTACCTACTGACTATTATTTGAAGATTTTCTGGTAAAGGAAATATTTACATCTGACATGTTCAAAGACTACAGTGCTTAGAATAAAACATGTAAACATCTGGGGCATTTAATTTGGCATTTGAAAAAAATGAAAAAAAAATATGGATCAGTCAATATATTTTTTTTAATATGACTTGATATAAGATGATAATCAAATCATATTATCTTGATTTCTATGTAAATTTTATTGTACTACATTAGTGAAATTTAGCATTGTCACTGTGAACTCTAATAATCGGTATAAACAGGTTAGGAAAACACTAAAAGAAGTGTTTCAAAACGAAAAAAGTTCAAATGAAACAAAAATTTTACAATGCAAGGAAAAGTGTTTTCTCCTGTGAAAATCTCTTTCAGAAGTGTAACAGGCTATTATTATGATTAAATGCATTTATACATGTTAAGCACATAAAACAGTGCCTGGAACATGCACGCGCTCATCAGGCACTGGCTCCCGTTAACTCTAAATTGAATCCAGCTCTTATCACACATAAAAGACCATGATGAAATATTTAAGTTATCATAAAATGATTCAGGCAACTACAGAAAAGTACATGCTGTATGAAACTAAGATTTAGAACACTGATGCACACTCTAAAACTCAGAGGGAAAAACAAATTGTAAATAATTTAAATAAACACAAATCTACAAAAATTCATCATGTGCATTAATTATATTTTATATTAAAAATAAAAACCAAGTCAAACTACAGGACAGATTTGGTCAAAATGAAATGCCTTGCATTTTATGTTATTCAAAGCTAATGGTTTTAAATTAAGTATTTTTTAATGCTTGAAACTTAATCACAATATAAAGACTAGATCCTATGAAATCATGCTAAAAAATCAAATTAACACATCATTAACAATAACTGCCTCATCTTCACAAGTGCGAAGTTTAGTACTAAAAGCTGTAACAACAAAGTGTAACCATCTTTCCATAAACTATGCAAAGTTTAAGTAAATTCTAAACTTCCACAAAATCAGTTTGTAAAACCAGTTCCTCTTTCTACAGAAACCTAAATAGTTGAAATTTTCCATTGAATTTTTTGTAAGAAGGTCTCTTGTTTACAGAGCTAGAATTTAAAAACCCTTAAATCCTTACTTTGCACAAGACTCTATACTAAGTACATTTGTTCCATATGTTTAGCCAAAACCTGTTTAGATTTGCAGTGATTCTGAAAACAAATTCACTAATAGTAGTGATCTTCTGGATGAAATGTAAATAGTAAAAGTTTTCGATCAAATCAATCCCTACCACACAGTCAACACTCTAGTACTAGTTCAGTGAATAAATGAAAGAAATCTTATTTAAAATACTTTACAGCCATTAAAGTTACATAAACAAAAACATCCGAATATTCTTAAACACACAACTTCAAGAATCAAAGTAAAAATTAATTTTAAGTTGGAAAACAATTCACTAAAGTAATCATTACAGAAAGGCTAGGAGTATGGGACAAGATGAATACAAGTAATAGTTTCATAAATATTTTTGCAGAATGACTTTATATCCGATATTATTTTTTAAACACTCTAAGAAAACATACTACATACTGCAAATACACAATACAAACACAAAACTAAAACTCTTTATTGGTCTCTAACTTCCAATGTTGTCTCAGTCATGTGATATATGCACTTTCCTCACTATAAAACTAAAAACTCTAACCAAAGATAGTGGGGTAAACTTTAGTGAAAAAACAAAAAGCAGACCGTCAAACACAGTCTCACTGGTAAACTTTCAACGTCTAGATTATGTATGGGCAAAAGGAAAAAACATCTACAGTCGTGACATATACCTTACAAATAATTGTGCATTCTGTCGTATATCTTGGAAAACTAGGAATACTAGTAAGGAGATACGCCAATAAAAGTTGTCTTCACGTTTTAGACAACTACCTCCTGGAATATTCTTATTCATTTATACATATTTCGCAATAACAAGTTCTGAAGACAGAGTTTCCTAAACCATCTTTATAGGATTCTTTCTCCTTTGGCTTTTTCAACTATTTTCCAACAATCTATAACCTAATTTAATGACTTTTCACCAAAACCAAAGCCCAACAGTTGTTTAATGATTTATAGTGCACTAAAAAGATATTATAAGACCATACTTAACCAAAGATGAAACATACATCTAAATTGATGACATGAAGCAGCTGACAACGTATTAACTACAAAAAAGGTCATTATTTCACATTCTTTAGCGTCACGATGAACTAAAAAAGTGAACGTTTTATCAATACTAGTAATTACTATAGATACATAGGTTTCACTGTTGAATTTCCATTTGGAAACGTTATCAATTACAAACCACTGGGCTTTCGATCAATTACCACACTGGTGGAACGTGTTGGTGTCACTTTCATAACATTACTTTGATGAAAGTAACGTGAGTATCCTAGCCTTGACTTATGGATAAGCACTCCCTCTGCTTTCAGAAGATAAACAGTCAATACCGGTATCGAAAACCTGGCCCCAAAGAAATTCAATCGAGCCTAACTGCAGATTCCCGGGAAATCCCAAACAAGGGGTGACCCCGCCTAGGAGTCTGGGTGCACACAGCAACCCGCTCCGCTTCAACTCTGGGCTCAGAACGGCCCCACCAGCATCATGGCTGATGCAGACCGATGCGCAGGAGGAGGAGGTGGACGAGGAAGAGGCTGGTTTGTTTACTTGCAGCCAGAGCCGCCGCCGCCGCCGCCAGCAGCGACAGCATCACTGGATCCGCCAAAGCCAGCATCTTCCGCACATTTCTATTCTTAGCACACAACTCCCGAGCGGATCAAAACCCACTACTATTAAAAACACAGACAAGCACGTTCCCCACCTCCCACACACCCCCACCCCACCAGTGCCGTCTCTTCCTGTGCGCCGGCGGCGGCGGCGGCGGCGGCGGCGGGGGGGTGGGGTGGAGAACAAGACCCCGGGGAGCCGCCGCATCCCGGCCTCCCCCACCCGCGCGCAGACGGCCCCCTCCCCCACCCAGACGCCCTGACACCGGCGCTCCCCGCGTTACATAACCCCGCCGCCGCCCCAGGCCGAGCGGGGCCCCCTGCCCACGCCGCCGGCCGGCGGGGAGGGTGAGGGGCGGGAGCGAGAGTGGCGCAGAGCGAGCGAGACCGGAGGCGCCGGGCCAGGGCGGCCCAGACCCGGACCGCACCGCTAGGCCGGGAACACCCGCCCCGGCCCCCGGCGCACCGCCGCCCCGGCTTCCCCCGCAAAGTGAGGGGTGCGGTCCGCCCGCGCCGGGCATCCCCTGCCTCCGCACCCGCATCCCTCACCCCAGCCCCCGGCGACCCAGCCCCACGCCCACGCCCCCGGCGCGGTGACAAGCCGGGCGCCCCCACCCCATTCAACCACCGCCACCCCCCGCCCGAGGGGGGCCCCGGAGGGAGTGCAGGCGCGGCGGGGAGAGGGCGCGAGTGGGGGGGCGGTGGCTGTTACCTGCAGAGGCGGCGGCGGCGGCCCCGCAGCTGCTCGGGCGGCGGCGGAGGATGGAGCCGGGGGGCGGGGGGAGGAGAGGGGGCGACTCGGGGGTCCCCCTCCCTCCTCCTCCCCTCCTGTCCTCCCCCCACCCCGCAGAGCCTCTGGCCCCCCTGGAGCCCGGTGTGGCCGGCGGGAGGGCAGGCGGCGGGCTGCAGGGGAGGGAGGGAGGGAGGGAGCCGGCCGGGCCGCGGAGCTGGAGCGGGAGGCGGCGGCGGCGGCGGCGGCGGCGGCGGGAGGAGGGAGGCGGCGGGGGGGAGGGGGCGGAGACTCTACGTGGGAATCGGATCTCGGCTACAAATTCAATTCATCACCAGAAAACTCCGCTCGGGCGGGGGACGGGTCGCGCCGGCGAGGCGAGGCGGCGGCGGGCGGAGGCTCTGAGAGGCCCTGGCGGCCCGGCGCGGGTCTGGGGTCTGCGGCCTGCGGCCTCCTCTCGGGCCGCGCCCCGCTGGGGGGAGGGGGCCCCCGCCGCCGCCGCCGCCGCCGCCGCCGCCTCCCCGCCCCCTCCTCCCGCTGGGGCGGCCGCGAGCAGCTCTCGCCGCCGCCGCGGGGCTTGTTGTTGACTTTGAGGAAAACTCCTGACGTCAGGGGCTGGCGCACGGCGACAGGCGGGAGCGGCTTCCCCGCGTCCCCAGCCGGCCCGCCGCCTCTGCCCCCTCCCCGCGGGCCCCCGTCCGCGGGCTTCCCCGCGCCCCCGGGCCCGCGGCGGCCAGCGCCCCCCTCTCCTCTCGCGAGAACACCCCCCAGCCGGAGCCAGGAGCGGGGCGTCGTTCCTGGGCGGGAAGTTGTGGGTTTCCCCCGCGCCCTCGTGGCGTGCGGCAGGCACCCGAGGCCCGGGAGGGGAGGCTCTTCTGCCCTCCGCGAGCCGGGGCTTATCCTCCCGCCCGCCGCAGCTCTGGCGAGGTCAGGCCGGGAGCCAGAGGGCCGGAACCTGAGGCCCCCGAGATGGGCGGTTCCCTGTAGGGGCGCGCCCCCGAAAGCTAGGAGCTGGTCGAGAAGCGACCCCACCCCTCTGCATCTCTGGGGTCTGTACAGAGCGGGAGACCTTACCGTCCAGTCCTAGAACACCTCTCTCGGAAGAGCCATCCCAGCGCTTCCTGTAAGCAGTAACCACCACACATAGTGTACACCTTGCAGTAGCATCGTACTTCAACCTTAAAATTTCACATTTTTTAGAGATAGTATATAGTTTTCATTGACTTTGAGGAGGCCATGATGTACTGCATTCACTACGAAGACAGCATTGCTTTCTTTTGAAGTTAATGGCTTCTGAGAATGTTTACAAAGGAGATAGTTTGGGTGTTTGTTTTTTTTTTTTGCAAAATGGCCTTTTTTTTTTTTAACCATACATCATACTCCAGAAAGTTATGAAAGTTTACTTTTTCTGACGCCATGGATTGTTGCTTCTAGAACACTTTGAAAAAATCATTTCACCATGTGACTCTAGCCTTGTTGATGTACCTGCTATTTCTGCCAATGCAAGATTCTTGGTAGTGTTTTTGGGTTCTTTCTGTAGAAGACTTACTGCTTCTGAAGGGCACTTTCTACTGTGCTTTTTCCATTTCCTGACAACACTGGGATGGTAATCATTCTTTTACACTATATCCCTGGTATTTACATAGGGAGTTGTATCTATACATCTCTGTCAACATCTGTTGTGAAAGGCACATCTATTGGGATTGTGGACAGGACTATGGAACCTAACCTAATAAGAAAAGAAAGGGCTTTTTAAATCAATTTTCTCCATTTGCAAAGGAAACACTACACTTGACAGTTTCAGAATAAAATATGCTTTTTTAAGATGTACAGTCTACCCAAAAGTCCCCAATTGCTGTCTTTCTCCTTTTTCCATATTTCCCAGCACATCATGAACTGATTAATAAATATACACTCTATCCTTTAGTCTTCTCTGTCCATGAAAATTTTCCAGGCAAGAATACTGGGTTGCCATTTTCTTCTCCAGGGGAGCTTCCTGACTCAGGGATGGAACGTGAGTCTCACAATTGCATCTCCCGCCTTGGCAGGCAGATTCTTTACCACTGAGCCTCTCTATTCAGCTTATCTGTGTATAAAAAGTGTATAACTTATTGCCATAATTATCAGACCTCTAACAGTCCCTACTGGTAAAGTGATTTCATTAAAAATTTTTTGCTTGAGAGTAACAAAAATGAGTCAGATTTTTATTCTATAATAACCCAAGTCACTTCTTATTTGTAAGAAAATAGTCCCTATGACAGCAGCATTAAAAAGAGTGTTTTGAAAACTCTCTTAAATACTTAGCTCTGAGACTTGTGATATTCTGAATTACCAGATATCTCTTATCAACTGTAATTTTATTTCCAATTTTAACATCAATGTATTGCTGAGAATCAAATTTGTCTTATGAGCCATGGTGGTGGTTTATTTGCTAAGTCCTGTCCCACTCTTTCGACCTGGTGGACTGCAGCCTGCCAGCCGCCTCTGTCCATGGGGATTCTCTAGGCAAGAATACTGGAGTGGGTTGCCAGTTTCTTCTCCAGGGGATCCTCCTGACCTAGGAATCGAACCCAGGTCTTCTGCATTGCAGGCAGATTCTTTATCAACTGAACTATGAGGGAAGCTAGCCATCCTGCCTCAAAATTTTTCTCAGTCTCGTCAGATTGGATTAAATCTTAACCGGATCACAACCTACAAGTAAATATTGTATAAACTGCCATGGATTATGTACTCTAGGCTTCATGTATTTGAAAAGCTGTAAAGTTTCATTTCTTCTGTGTTTTGTTCTTCTACTGTGGTAGTTTCATCCATTTCTGTGATCAAAGCATGTCTGCTTTTATTATATAAGAATTGATTATAGCACTGTTATTTACTTAAGTAGCATTGTTCTTTCTCTTAGACTGTGCCATCATGAGTTTTGGAGAATCTGCTGATTGTGAGATGATGGTACTCCATACGGAGTGTATTCTAGATTTCTTCTCTTCACTGTCATCACTTTCAAATAATATGGGCAACAGGAGTATGTTTATCCGTTGGAATATCCCTCCTAAATTTTAGAGACATACCCTCATTCTTTACTAAGCCAGAGATTCTTAAGGTTAATATCTCTCAGTACTAGTTATTTGTATATCTTAAGAAAAATATTTACTCTTCTTGACGATCAATGAGTAAATTACTGAGAGCTACTTGTTAGTACTTCCAGCATTGCTTGTGCGTAGTTGCTCAGTCTTGTCCGACTCTTTGCGATCCCATGGACTGCAGCCCGCCAGGCTCTTCTGTCCATGGGGATTCTCCAGGCAAGAATGGTGGAGTGGATTACCATGCCTTCCTCCAACCATTGCTTGGGAGTAACTTAAACTAGAAGGCACATTTAGAATTACAGGACATCAGGTAACAAAAGTTAAGTTACTGTTTCTGTGGTTTAATAACAGATATTTTGTCTCAAGTATCTAAAATAGAACATGACACACAATATGCACAAAATATGTTTGATGAACAAATGAATGAATGGACAAATAAATCTGTGTCCTGTGTGTAGTTTATACTGTATTCTTCTCTTGGGATGGCTTATTGGAAAGATCATGAACACACATTGCAGACTTGGAGATCTGAGTCCAAATCCTCTCTCTTCAGAGTTTAGGTCTTAGGGAAGTTTCTGAACTCTTCTAAGCCTTAATTTCCTCATTTGTTCAACAATGGTTACAACTACTTCAACAGCTTATTATGAGAATTCAATGTGATGAAATATTCAGTTCAGTTCAGTTCAGTCGCTCTGTCGTATCCGACTCTCCGCGATCCCATGAATCACAGCACGCCAGGCCTCCCTGTCCATCAGCAACTCCCAGAGTTCACTCAAACTCATCTCCACAGAGTCGGTGATGCCATCCAGCCATCTCATTCTCGGTCGTCCCCTTCTCCTCCCACCCCGAACCTTTCCCAGCATCAGAGTCTTTTCCAGTGAGTCAACTGTTTGCATGAGGTGGCCAAAGTATTGCAGTTTCAGCTTTAGCATCAGTCCTTCCAATGAACACCCAGGATTGATCTCCTTTAGAATGGACTGGTTGGATCTCCTTGCAGTCCAAGGGACTCTCAAGAGTCTTCTCCAGCACCACAGTTCAAAAGCATCAATTCTTCGGCCATCAGCTTTCTTCACAGTCCAACTCTCACATCCATACATGACCACGGGAAAAACCATAGCCTTGACTAGACGGACCTTGGTTGGCAAAGTAATGTCTCTGCTTTTTAATATACTATCTAGGTTGGTCATAACTTTCCTTCCAAGGAGTAAGCGTCTTTTAATTTCATGGCTGCAATCAGCATCTGCAGTGATTTTGGAGTCCAAAAAAATAAAGTCTGACACTGTTTCCACTGTTTTTCCATCTATTTCCCATGAAGTGATGGGACCAGATGCCATAATCTTTGGTTTCTGAATGTTAAGCTTCAAGCCAACCTTTTCACTCTCCTCTTTCATCAAGAGGCTTTTTAGTTCCTCTTCCCTTTCTGCCATAAGGGTGGTGTCATCTGCATATCTGGGGTTATTGATATTTCTCCCGGCAATCTTGATTCCAGCTTGTGCTTCTTCCAGCCCAGCGTTCCTCATGATGTACTCTGCATATAAGTTAAACAAGCAATGTGACAATGTACAGCCTTGACGTCCTCCTTTTCCTATTTGGAACCAGTCTGTTGTTCCATGTACAGTTCTGACTGTTGCTTCCTGACCTGCATACAGGTTTTAGATGGCATCTAAAACATAGTGAGTGATCAGTAAGCTACAATTCCTTTACCATAAACATAAATATATGTGTTAACACTAACTGGTAAACAAACAAATGTGAAAATCTGTCCTGCACACAACAGTAGAAATGTATTTTTCATCCATGTAAAGTTCAGAATGGCGGGCAAGTCTCCTCTAAGCATTTATAAGAATAAAGTTTCTTCCATGTTTGACTTATGACGTGTTCAACACGTAATCATGACATCAAACTGGCTGAAGGGCAAAACATGGAGGATCACTCAAGAGAAGTTTTGTGCATTTCACTTCCATTCACATTCCGCTGGCTAGAGCACTCCAAAGCCACCAAACTACAAGGCAGCCCATGAAATAGAGTCTAGCCCGTAAAGAAAAAGAAATTGGTTTGATGAACACCCAGTCAGTCTTTGCCACAGTTGGTTTCTGAAATAACCATGCTAAGTCTATAACTGTAATTAATCAATATCCTAGATGATTAATAGAAATTTTCAAAAGAGCATAGTTTAAGTCCAGGTATAAGTAGCAGAAGAGTAAGTTACAATAGTTATCAATACTAATTGCCTTTTCTCTTTTTCACAGATACTGTTTTTACAAGGTATGGGGCTTGATTAGTAACACACAAGAATACCTGAGGGTTAAGCATGTCACTAATCTGATGCCACGTGCAAGGGGATACTTAAAGTTCTCTGGAAACCTCCCCCTTGTTTTATTGGCAGGCTTTTTTTCCCTACTATATTACTAGAGTGTGAAGGAAAATTTTTTCATTGATATTATCATGCTCTCTCTTAGACAATTAAGTCTGTTGGCAACTTAATACTTATATTTAGTATTTCAGAACCCTTGGATCTGAAGACAGAAAGTTTTTAATTTTTTTTTTATACGTGTCATGGTGTGTTTGCGGACTTAGTCGCTCAGTCGTGTCTGACTCTTTGCGACCCCATGGACTGTAACCCGCCATGCTCCTCTGTCCATGGTATTCTTCAGGCCAGAGTACTAGAGTGGGTTACCATATCCCCCTTCAGGGATCTTCCTGACCCAGGGATGGAACCCAAATCTCCTGTGTCTCCTGCATTACAGGAAGATTCTTTACCTACTGAGCCATCAAGAGAGCCCACAAAAGGTTATTGACCACAATCAAATAACTGCTTGTGGGTCATTGACCTAGAATTCAGGTTCTGATTCCAAAGCAAGAGCATACGTATTATTATTCGGACTGCAGCTAAATAAAGGTATGCAATAATACCAATAACTCCATATTTTAATCCCAGAACCTCATTTTAGGATATAATTTTGACTTCCTGAGATGATGTGCCTTTTTAGCTGTTTCAGAACCTGCTCTGAGAGGACTGACCTTCTTAACACAACAACTAGCAGTGAAATAATGACAGTAAATTTCCAGCCTTCACCCAGGTAATCACCTCAACCCCTTCCTCAGTTATCTCATGTAAATATAGTTCTGTTCCAGAAAGTTTCCCCATCTATTTTAAAACACAACTTCTACTAATGAAAATACTTTCTGGGTCGACTGGAAGGATTCAAATCGACACCCACTACAAAGCCCTCCAACTTGTATTTGCAATATTTCATTAAATAATCCTAGTTTGCTTTTTTTATGGTAAGAGGTAATTCAGTATCAGAATTTTTCTGTTCACCTTTAGTTCCTAAGTAAAACTATGGCCACTTTCATTTGCAAATACTATCTCAATCAGAAATTAGATTTTAATCAAAACCCTGAATTTGTTTTAGAATTCAAGCCTTTTTTAGACTGAAAGCCTGTATGGGGAAAACAGCTCAGCTTCTCTATTTCTCCATCTCGTTTTCCTCTTGCACCCCACAAGTCAGTCTCAGGGTGAAGAACAAAACAGTTCTTATCTAGCTTGTACTGTTGTAATCCAGTTTCGCACTCTCTTGGCCTGACATACAGAACCTTCCTACCCACTAGGACTTGCAGGATCCAGTGCAAAACGGAAATGCTGGCGCTGCTGTGGAACAAGAATGAAAAATTTTAAAAGAGCAAAGGAGAGCAGAGTTTAGGTCTGCTAAAGTCTGTGTGCACGGGACCACACAGGTCACTGGCCCGTGACCTGTCTGTGTTTCAGGTTGGCTCTCCAGGGGCTCTTTGGAGAGTTGCTTCCGGACTTCTCTAACTGCAACCCCTACAATGTGGGCAATGCACCTTTTCTTTTAGCTGCCTACTCCTACTTGCCCTTCAGCTTCAGTTTCCTCAGCCCTACTGAAGTCTCCCTGTTGGGGTGCTCCCAGCCTCGGCAGAGGTCTCCGAGGCAGGACTCAAGACGGCTCCAGCCCACTCCTCTCCTGCGGTACTTCAGCTGGTCCTCGGGAAACACTCACCTGTTGACCATTCTCTCCTTTGTGGTTCTTCCAGAGAAACAGTTGGGGAACCTGATCCCAATTTCAACAGAATCCCCTCAATGCAGGGAACGAACACAACCCAAGTTCTGCATTTGATCCCACGGAAGCCCATGGATGCCCCTCTGGCATGAGCTGAGGAGGCATTCTCCATCCTTTCCCCACTGGAGATGGTGAGTTCAACCTTCCCCAGTACAATCCATACACAGATCTCCTCTGTCTCAACTATTTGATATTCTTGAAATGGACAAGAGTATCTGAGTTATAGAATAGGTTTTGAATTATTTCCTTCTTAATAGTTACCTAACTTGAAATTTCACTTTTTCTTAAAAAAATTTGGGGCTCTTAGTGAAAATTTCAGTTTTAAATGCCTATTAAAAAGCATAGTCTCTCTGTAGGATAAATATCTGCTGTTTCCTACTTACATGTGTGCTTGTGAGTTAGTCATTCAGTTGTGTCCGACTCTTTGCGACCCCACAGACTATATCCCGCCAGGCTTCTCTGTCCATGGAATTCTCCAGGCGAGAATACTGGAGTGGATTGCCATTCCCTTCTCCCAACCCAAGGATTGAACCCTGGTCTCCTGCCTAACAGGCAGATTCTTTACCATTTGAGCTACAGGGATATATAAAAAAATTATCAGCTGTTACCAAAAAAAAATGTATTGAGGTTAATAGGTGTTTAAGGCACAAAATTAATTAAAAGAGCATTTTCTCTACATTTGCTTGTATTTGTGTTTGACAAATATGTGACAACGAATTGCCTTTTTCATACATTGTTTTCCATATTAATGATGTTAAATATTTAGATTCTAGCCTTTGATTAATTTCTCAGAATTTTTTCTTAAAAAATTTAAAGTTGAACACTATGAATTTCATTCCTGAAGAATTTATAAAATGTAAATATGCCACAAAATCCAAAATAAAAATATGGAAGTACAATTTGTATTAAGATTGGTCTCTTTGACTAAGTTACATTGAGCCATGAAAACCACTGGATACAGGCACAAATCTCAAATTAGATGTATTTTTTTCTAACAGTGTAAATCTGCCTTGATTTTCTTTTAATGTCTGCAGTTACCAAAGATGACTTGCCTTTCTTTGTTCTGTATCAAAATATGAAACATTCAGAAAATGGTTGGGCTTTGGTGTCCAGGTTAAACCCCTTAACTTTATCTTGCTCCATTCAAAGTGTTATTACAAGTCTTGAGTGTACAAGTCAGAGAATAACAGTTTACTAAACACATGTCATATGTGTCTACAGAAGGTTCTCATTCTATCCCTCTTCCCTTTGGAAAAGTTACTTCCTTATAGGTATCTTCTGCTAAATATCTGACTTTACATGACATCAGTTACATGATATCTAGAACTCTTACTGATGAACACAAGCTTCTTTAGTTGTTTCACAAGGAAAAGCTTATAAAGAATGAAAGAAAAAGTTTATAAAAAATGAAGCAAAGTCTCCAACTTTTGTTACTCTTCATGTACTTTCTCCTTAACGATGGGTTATCATAACCTCTTTTCTGAAATCTCCAGTCAGGGTTTCACAAAACATTTGCGTATTTGCCTAGTCCATGGGCTTCCCTGGTGGCTCAGATGGTAAAGAGTCTGCCTGCAGTACAGGAGACCCAGGTTCGATCCCTAGGTTGGGAAGATCCCCTGGAGAAGCTAATGGCAACCCACTACAGTATTCTTGCCTGAAAAATTCCATAGACAGAGGACCCTGGCAGGCTATAGTCCACGGGGTCACAGAGGAGGACACAAATGGCAGTCTAAAGTCCACTAGGCAGGCCTAGTCCTAGTGTCTTCTCTGCTAAAATGTTTAACACCTCAAATCATACAGTTCACATTTTAATATTCATTTCAACTTAATTCCATGAACACTTATTCACTCTATGTAAAGGTATAGGGAGAGATATGGATACAACCCAGTGCCTACCTTTACGATGTTCTATTCTATTAGGATACCAACATAAATAAGCAACCACAATACAAAGAAGTGTGATAATAGAAGCATATATAAAGGGATAAGAAAACACACCATAGAAAAATGAACAATGGGACGGGACAGAGTAAGTCAGGTCCACCTAAAGAGAGGTTAATGACATTTTAATTGAGCTTTTAAATGAGGTTAGGGATTCCCTAGCAGCCCAGTGGTTAGGACTGGACTGCATTTCTTGCCAAGGGCCCAGGTTTGATCCCTAGTCAGAGAATTAAGTTCCCACAAGTTACACAGCCTGACCAAAACAATAAAAAATAAGTAAAATAAAATGAGATCCAGAAGTTGACAGGGCAGAAGGAGACATTCCAGGCAGTGAAAGGAACACAAAAGCAAGAGAGGGTACCATCAGGAATTCCAGAAGAAGAAAAAAAAATGGTGCAGGAAAGATTTCAGTGACATGAAAACATTTGAGCTGGGCTTGAAGAATAATCATGAGAAAACATGAGTCTATATTTATGTAAGAGCACTGGAGAGGTAGAAGAAAGAAGAATCTCCTGATTAATTTCTGATGTAGAATCATCAGGGCAGAGTGATTAAATGGTGGGCAAAGGGATAGTGTGAAAAAGAGGGATGAAGGATGATGTCCAGAATTCTGCCCTCCTGGCCCTGGGATGAGGAGTGTGGTGTGTGTGTGTGTGTGTGTGAGCATGTACACACTATGGTTGTTAGTGCTTATTTTGGGGAGGAAGGTTGTCAAGAGGCAAGGTTATGAGAGAGAAAAGAGAAAATGGACCATTTTTGGTATTAAATTTGATGCACACTTTTCAGACTTTCAATTAGATGTGGTAATAAATACAGTGGCTAACATGATTGTGTTAAGCACTCTATAGGAATTAGCTAATTTAGTATTAGAGACATTTGAGAATATGAAAATATGGTGGTCAGACTAGAAAAATTGGTCTGAAGCTTTGGGTCTGCATCAGAGCATGGGGTAAATGACACCAGGCAGCAGTATGATACTAAAAACTGAAACCTTGGCAAACACTAATACTTGAGGGCAGGAAAATAAAAAAACGGAGGAAAAAAAAATAGCCAAATGAGTAAGGAGAGAAGCAGAAGTTGTAAAAGCCAAGGTTGAGAGTTTCAAAAAGGGGGAGGGAGATATATTTGCCAGTGGAAATGCTGTCGAGGAGGGGCAAATAAAAGAGAAAAGCTGATAAGTCCCTATTGAATTTTACAACTGGGGCATCATTGGTTATTTTTATGGAAGTAATTTCATGGTATAATGGGAATGATAGCTTCAAAGAGTTAATGAGGAAATGGCCAATTGAAGAAGAGGGGATAGTGGAGTAATAGAAATAGAAATTAATATTTATTGAAACCTACTATAAGCTGGACTTCCCTGGTGGCTCAGTGGTAAAGAATCTGCCTGCCAGTGCAGGAGACAAGGGTTCAATTCCTAGGTTGGGAAGATCCCCTGGAGAAGGAACTGACAATCCACTCCAGTTCTCTGTGCCTGGAAAATTCCATGGACAGAGAGAAGCCCAGCAGGTTACAATCCCTGGGGTTGCAAAAGAATCCGACACAACTTAGCAACAACAACAACTGGGAACTAAGTAAGTTCCCCTCTGGCATTTTGCTTAAGTGTAGCAGGACGCTGTTTTGAAATATTCACCTTTGTTTTCTGGATTATGACTCCCCAAGCTCTCTCTTGACATTTACAGAGCTAGAAGATCATTGCCTCAGGAAAGAGATGGTAGAACAGATTGACAAGGAAAGGCATCCTTTTCTGGCTTCTTAGTTTCTGAAGTCTAGCCCTTCGGCGGAAACTCTAGGGCTTTAAACAGCAGACTTGGGAGACTACGCAATGCCTAGAAGAAGGCCTCGCTCACTCTGTGCCACCTCTAAATGTTCCTCAGGCTAGCAGGAGGAGATGGGTGGGTTTCTGGGGAAGGGCCAGCCCAAGTGGGAAAATGAGTAAATAACCTGACAGTCTTCAGGATTCCAAAGAAAGACAGGAGTTGTGTTTCTTTCCTTGTGAGATTCTAGATGGATGGAAAGGCCAGGGGTTGTCTCGTCCCTATGGTTAATGTACACGGTCAGTCCCCACAGACCTTCCAGGTGAGCAGCTTGACTTGGGCAGCAACACAATTCCTGTGTGACCAGGATTTCTGAGGTTTAAGCGGACATTGGAGATCCCCATGCTCAACTATGAGGTAGGATTAGCACTGAAGTTCCAGCACATCAGCAAATGACACTGAGGGGGCTAAGGGATAGCTCAGCAGCAAAGGGCAATTGAGATAACTGACATCTCAGGGGATGCCAGTGTGTACAACCAAGACCAATAGCCCTTTCTTTTCTTGTGAACCAATACCATGGAAACCAGTCTCCCAGTGCCTTTCCTCCAGGACTTCTTGACAACCCCAGGCAGAAAGGAAGTTTCTAATTACTCACCCTAATGGAGACCCAAAATTGAAATATATTTCAGTTCTAGAACCCTTGAATCTGGGAAATTAAATTCATGCCCACCATTTCTATTCTACCATACTCTAATCTTAACCTTCATTACAACTTCATTAAGTAGGAATTGCCATTCCCACATTATAAGTGATGAAATAGATTCAGAGACAAGTGATAAATTTCAAAACAAAATTAAGAAATTTTTCTAGGCTAGCAAGGGGCAGAACCCCACGGGGCTTACACTGAGGTCTGCTTTACACTGAAGCCCATGATCTTTCTGTCAGACCATTTCATATTTTTCAAAAAGTTGGACAGAGAAGTGAAATAGTAGCCAGATGGGGATCCAGGCTATGAGACTTCCTTTTTTTAAGAATGAGAGAAATTAGACAATATAAATGGGAAAAGGAAAAAAGAGCTAATTGAGAGAAAGATATTGAAAATGAAGGAAAAGGGGGATTATTGAAGAGTTTCAAAAGATTATGGGAGGTGAATAAAGATAATAGTACCTACCTTGAATGGAAGGTAGATACTTCTCCAAGATAAGAGTGAACATGGAAAGGATTTGCATGGATAGAAAGAGTTTTGTAGACAGGTGGGGAAATTTTGCTGGCATCAGTGCTCCATGACATGGAGGAGGAAAGGCCAAGTGCAATACTTGTAGGATGCATGTAGGATGAAAACTGAATCATAACTTGCATTTTAGTGCCTTGAACAGAAGGCGGTATATGTCATGCATTTGATTGAGTTCCTTCAACACTGTAGTGGCATCATGCCCAGATCTGCAACCCCTCCTTTGAGGACTGAAGCAGACATTTCTCCAGCTGCTCAGAATGTTGGTCATTGACACTTCTTAATTAAGTCCCCTTCCCAGGAATTGTCCTCTACTGAGGGAGCAGCTTTACCCCAGATCACACTCCCTTCTCAATGATTGTTCTGTCTGGGAGGTAAGGGCTAGCCCCTTGCCTCAGTTCAGGACAATCCTATAGGCCCATCCATATCCCCAGACCTCTCTACTGCTCCCGCAGCACACACTCCCCACCTCCCACAACACACACACACACACACACACACACACACAGGATCAGCTGAAGTCTTCATTGTGATTGTGCTGCACTTCACTATGCCAAATCCTGCTTCCTTCACTCCCCACAGGAGTTCCCTCCAAACTTCCTACAGGCACTTAACCCATTCTCAGGTCCCTGTGTTTGGGGTGCATGTCTGCTCCCCATGTGCCAACAGAGAACTGCTCTGCAGATGTGGCCTGTGGTGTTCTGGTTCTGGCGTGAATTATGAGCAAGCTCACTTGCCTGCAGGCTTAAATGCACATTTCTGACTTGTACTAATGTGGAGTGGCTCTTTTCTTCTCCAATACCTATGCATTCTTCAGTTGGGATCCAAATTCAGAAGGAGAAAAAGGAGTTATTTTACTCTCTGAAACTAGTGGTAAAGAAACTTTTTTTTTTTAGCGTTCAGGTGACTTTTCAGGGTAAGAAACAGCAAGAATGACAAGGAATAGGAAAAATAAACATCATGTGGAACATAGGATAGAAAATGTCCATGAACTCCAATCCTGTTTGCCAAGTAGTTCCTACCAAAGAGAAGGAATGACTCACAAAGGATATCTACCCAGGCTCCCAGTCATTAGATTTAAATCATTGTTCTTTATTCTCCAAATTTTGGGCTTATTCAAAAGGTTCATGAAGAACCAAGAATGTTGGCGCTGTTACAAACTATAACTGCATCAGCTTTTTGCTAAAATCAGTTTTATCTTTAACTTAATTGCATTCTATTACCAAAAGATAAGTATGCTAAATGGATACACATATCAAAACATCTATTATAAGTTTGCCAAAGTGATGGTAAGGATGACATTATTTTTATTAATGCCTATTCTAAAATTAATTTGACCCAATTTTACCCCAAATTACCTTTTAAGATAATTTTTCAGGCTTAGTCCCAAGTTAAGGATGGCTCTGAAACTTTTTCCATAGCAAGAAATTAAATTAGGTAAGATTTTGTTTGTTTTGAGAATGAATAAGATTAACAAGGGGCTTCCTGGGTCGCTCAGCAGTAAAGAATCTGCCTGCAATGCAGGAGACATGGATTTGATCCCTGGGTGGGGAAGATCCCATCAAGGAGGGCATGGCCACCCACTTCAGTATCCAAGATTAACAAACCTTTATATTTTAGACTGTTTCAGGAGTCATATGTGATAGATTTCGTATTTGATATAATTGTACTTTTGATATTTGTTTTTGTTACTCTACAAACTAACCAGGAGTAACAAAGTTTCAGGAAAGTATGTATTTGGCTTTTCTTCTCTGTTTGGGTCAATGTTAGGATTTCTAAGGTACCTTTAATGATGGAGTTAATCATTGATGAAGTGAATCCACAAGCTGTTTGTTGCTTGCCAGTTGTATTGCTTATCAATAATGCTATTACCAGTTTCCTCTAAAGCATGATGATTTTTTACCAAAATGGAAGCTATGCAGTTGTAATTTTTCACCTTTTATAATAGGATTGTGGAGTACGGGAAACGGAGCAGAGAGGTCTTCAGCTTTTCCGTCTTACTGTAATATTCCTTCACCTATGAGGTGAAGAACGTGTAAGATAACAGAATGGCTCTGCTCTCAGAGGTGATGATGGGTTTGCTCTGAGCTATTGACACTCATACCTGGGCCTCTCGTGATCAATGACACACAATTTGGAGACGGCTGACTGGGGTTAATGGTGCAATCTGTGGTTTTGGAACAGAGTTCTTCTCTATGTGAAACTAATTGGTCCATATGGGGATTAAACTGGTAACAGTGTCCTCATTTGTCAACCCATCTATTCAGCATTTGAATCTGGTTACGTCTGAGTACTTCCCCCAATTCAACCAATGTGTTTTCAAATGATGATATAAGCTCAGAAATAGGAAGAGGTAATTGCTTAAAATATACAAGCTACTTATCAACCCAAATCACCATAAGAAAGTCATTAAAAATTAAATAATTATCCTATTGCCAATTATTCTTAATTGAATATCCCAAGCTGTGGGAAACAGAACAGGAGGTAAGTCTGCTTCTCATTAAGTACCTTGTGTGTGTGTGTTCAGTCGCTCAGTCATGTCCAACTCTTTGCAACCCCACGAGCTATAGCTAGCCAGTGTCTTCCTTCCATGGGACTTTCCAGACAAGAATTCCTGAGTGGGTAGCCATTCCTTTCTCCAAGGGATCTTTCCAATCCAGGGATCGAACCTGAATCTCCTGCATTGCAGGCGGATTCTTTACCATCTGAGCCACCAAGGAAGCCACACTTTTCACATAAAAACAGGTCTCAAGTTGTCGAATTATGCTATGGTAGAGCCTGCAGCACAGTAGAAATAAAAAAGTCAAACTTGTGAAAAAAAATTAGAGTAAATATTTATTACTAGGGGTTAGAGGATGGGGGATAAGACAGATATTATTTAAGGGTGCAAACTTGCAGAAAAGTCCTAAAGATCTAGTGCATAGTGTAATGAATATAGACAACAATATTGTTCTATCTTTATGTAATGTGGTAAATATTACTACAAGGGTGAGCATATTACAGCATATAAATGTATAAAAGTAACACATTATATGCTTAAATTCACACAGTGTAATAAGTCAAGTTGATAAAATTTAAAAAAACATAAAAGGGAAAAAAATATAAGAAATTTAAAAAAAAGGTTACATAGGAGGTCCAGAGGGGGTGGATAACAATGAGCCAGGGTGTCAAAGTGACCACATTTACATGCAATAGAAAAGCATTTCTAACCTTCAGTTAGTAGTTATCTTTTCCTGCCAAAAGAGATTTTTAAAATAAGTGAACTTTAAACAGTTACAAAAATAGCAAGCCTTTCCCACAAAGAGTCATAAAGACCCAAACCTAAGCAAGTAACAGAGCAGTGCTGTCCAACAAGAGTGTGAGAAATAGAAGAGCATTCTCAGAACTTTGACAAAAAGAGAAGAGTTATGTGGATTGTACTTAAAAACTAACTTAGTTTAGCACTATTGACTAAGAGTTTTCACTGACTCCTTAGTGAGGAGAAATCCAAATTTAACCTCAAAACTCTAACATCTATATCGGATAGGCCAAAAGATTCCTTCAATTTTTAAGTAAAAATAAAAGACACATTTTTCACCAAGAACTTTACTGAACAATGTTTTCACTGTTTTGTTCCACTGCCTTCTGCCATTTTTTCAGGCAGCTTCATAATTCCGTCTTCTCAAAACTTTTTATCTTTTTGAGCAAAGAACTGTTCTAGGTGCCTTTTACAGTCTTTGAGGGAACTGAAATTTTTTCCATTAAAATAATTTTGTAAAGACTGAAATAAATGGAAATCTGAAGATGCAGTGTCTGGTGAGTATAGTAGATGAATCAGAACTTTCCAGCCAAGCTGTAACAGTTTTTGCCTGGTCATCAAAGAAAGATGCATCTGGTAGTATCCTGATGGAAGATTATGCATCTTCTTTTGAGTAATTCTGAGTGATTTTCATCGAGTGCTGCCTTCAGTTGGGCTTACTGGGAGCAGTACTTGTTGGAGTTAATTATCTGGTTTTCCAGAAGAAGGTCATGGTAGAGGACTCCCTTCCAATCCCACCATAAACACAGCATCATCACCTTCTTTGGATGAAGACTGGCCTTTGGTGTGGTTGGTAGGGGTTCTTTTAGCTTGTCCCATGATCTCTTGCATTCCACATTATTGTACAGTATCCACTTTTCATCTCCCATCACAATTTGTTTTTTTTAAAGGGAACATTTTTGTTATGTTTAAGTTGAGAATCACATGCAGAAGTACGATCAAGAAGATTTTTCCCACTTAATTTATGTGTAACCCAAACATCCAAGCAATTAACATAACCAAGCTGGTGCAAATGATTTTCAAAGCTTGATTTGGATATTTAGAGTATGTTGGCTATCTCCCACGTTCAGTTCAGTTCAGTTCAGTTCAGTTCAGTCGCTCAGTCGTGTCCGACTCTTTGTGATCCCATGAATCACAGCACACCAGGCCTCCCTGTCCATCACCAACTCCCGGAGTTCACTCAAACTCATGTCCATCGAGTTGGTGATGCCATCCAGCCATCTCATTCTCTGTCGTCCCCGTCTCCTCCCACCTCCAATCCCTCCCAGCATCAGAGTCCCTTCCAGTGAGTCAACTCATCGCATGAGGTGACCAAAATGATTGTTTGCAATTAATATCTCAATTTGATAGCTATCAACTTCATCTGGGTCTACTAGACCATCGACCGTGGATTCAGCGAGAAATCTCCAGCACAAAACTTCACAAACCACTTTGAACACCTTTGGTCCATCACAGCAACTATGCTGCACAAATCCTTTTTTGCATTTCAGTTGTATTTTTTACCTTTCTTGAAATAATAAAGCATACCATGCCAAAAATATTGCTTTTTTCTTCCATCTTCTATATTAAAATGACTACACAAAAATTCACCAATTTTGACAAGTTTTTTTTTTAAAGCACTCTTATATGACAGTTGTCACAATACAATTGTTTTGAATGAAGTTAAAGGCAACTGAGCGCTACTAGAGCCAGCTTATGGAAAACACCAAACAAACTTTTTTGCCAACCCGATATTTATAGGACTATTTAAATCTGCTTAAGTCAACGTTTGAATCTATTACTGTTTTAAAAAATTCTTAACTAAAAAGACTGCTGTGATAAATATACATATAGGATATATGCAGCCTTGTTATAGGGCTTCCCCAGCAGTAAAGAATTCACCTGTAATGCAGGAGACGCAGGAATCACAGGTTCAATCTCTGGGTCGGGAAGATTCCCTGGAGGAGGACATGGCAACCCACTCCAGTATCCATGGGGTCTCAAAGAGTCAGAGGCAAGTGAGCAGCAACAGCAACCTTGTTATAGCAATCAAAATTTTAATTCCAAGGGGAGTCAGAATCAGCTCAGTGCTTCGCTCAGAGAAGAATGTATTTTTTAAATAGTCAGTGTAAAACAAATTATATTTTCATGAGAAGTAGAGAAAGAGAGAGATTGAACTAATATGTGCAAAATGAAGAGTATTCATGGGAGTTTCTTTTTCATCATGTATTAATTTAATTTTAAAAATTTCAAAACACTGTTTTTACAGAAACTACTTAAGGCATATGTATAGATTGCCCAGTGATTCTGAAGCAAACACTTATGTAACTACCATCCAGGCCCAGTAAGAGAACATGAGCAGCAACCTTGAATCCAGTGTGTGCTTCCCCAACTGGAGCCTCGTCCCTCAAGAGTAAACACTATCCTGTCTTTCTGAATAATCATTTCCTTGGTTTTCATTATTTCCTCCAATTTGTCAGTCTACAACTAAGATTGTTTCGTTTGAGTTTCTCCTTTTTCTCAGTATTATGTGTTTAAAATCCATACATATTGTTGTGAGTAGCTATATTTTTCATTTTTATAGATTCCACTGTGTGAATATATCATGATTTTTTAAGGAGTTTTTTTCATCTAAACTTTCCAAATTTAATGACATGAGGTTTTTGAAGACAATATCTTCTTACTTTCTTTTTAATGTCTGAAGAATCTCTAATGTCATCTGTTTCATTTCTGGTATTATTTTTTTTCTTTCTGTGTCTCTCCTGATTGATTCTTACCAAAAGTTTGTCAATTTTACCAACATTTTAAATTCATTAGTCGCTGCTCTCTTTCTAATTTTCTATCTCCTAGTGTTTTGCAAGTTTTGTTTCATGGTTCTTATTCTAACTTCTTGAGATAGATGATGAATTAATTAATTTCCAGCCTTTATTTTTTTCCAATTATGTGTGTAAGACTATATACTTTTCTCTGAAGACTTCTTTAGTGGTATATCATGTTTGAGATGTGATCTTTTCATAATCTTTTAGTTCAAAATAATTTTTATTTGTGTTCTGATTTTTCTTCGAATTTTGTTTCTTAATTCTCCAAAATATGGGAACATACTTTGTATAATTTCAGTTCTTTAAAAGTTATTGAGACTTGTTTTGTGTCCTGGCTTTTTTTTTATCAAGATTTCTTTTACTTCTTCTAGGTTGATTAATACTTCCAGCTTAGAAATGCATTCAGAACTTTAATATAATCTTTTACTGAGTTCCAAGTTTGTTTTCAGTTCAGTAAATCTGCAGCACATATGTGTATGCATATTTATGAGCATAACAATTTACAGATAAATTGTTATATTTGTCTTATTAATGAATATAATTTTGCATTATTTTGCCATTTTATAAGTAACTCCTTTTCCAGTGACCCACCTTCCAATGGATAGTATGGAAAAGGAGAGTTTTTTCTGAAGATAAAATATTAATTAACTGTATGACATTTGATTCTTCTTTATCCTTTAGTTACATATGGAGGTTAGAACCTTGGCTGCTGTGTTACACTTGTTAATAGTATGTGATATAAAGGGTTAGGAGTGCAAAGTGAGGGAAATCATTAAGAAATACCTAGACAGAAACTTGGATTGATGAAAGGCTTAAATGCAAGGAACCATTACAAATACAGTAAATATAAAGAACTCAAGGGGAGAATGCTGACCATGTACAATTTTAAGACTGTTCTTGTCCAACAAAGGAAAAAAAAATATATGTAGTTTGAGATCACTTGCTTATTAATTTCTCCAGAGCATTAAGGAAGGAGAGGCTTAGGATTATTAGTAAGTCTTCTAGAAAAGCCTGCAAATAAATAAATATATATATATATTATAGAGTGGAATAGACAAAGGATTGAAAACTTGGAATTTTGGTTTGAGTTCCAGTTTTACTATGTACCAGCTATGTAAAATTGGGCAAATATGTAATGAGACTTCCATTTTGCAATCTGTAAAATGGAGATAATAGTAAAATGTGTGAACTGGGCAAGTCCACTTATACACAGATTTTTTTTCACTAAATACATACTGAGTACTACATGATCTGTGGTTGGCTGAATTCTGGAATGAGGGACCATGGATAAGGAGGACCAACTACAAAGTTATATGTGGATTTTTGACTGTGAGGAAGATGGATGCCCCTAAGCCCTGAGCTGTTCAAAAATCAACTATACTTAATGTCAATGGTTGACAAGAGGGACTTGTCAGTCTGTACTTGGTAAATTACAGGGCAGAATTCTGAGTTACAGATGTATTGCCTTAGTTTCATATACGTACTTTTCTAAGTTTTAACTAGCTGTCATATTTTTAAATTTTAATTTCTAGTTTTTTATCAAGTTTATTCAAGTATTATTTATATAAAATACAATTATCTGTTTTAAGTTTGAGGTTTCAAGAGACTTACACAAACTTATAGACCTCTGTAACCACTACCACAGTCAAAATAAAGATTATTTCCATCACTGTGCAAGTTTCCTTTGTGCCTCTTGGCGGTCAGCCTCCCCACCACATTTCTGCAGTCTCAGGTAACTATCTACTTTCAGTAATTACTGCTTTGTTATGCTTTTTTCTAGAATTTCACGTAAATGGAATGATACAATATGCACTCTTGTATCCAGCTTCTTATGCTCACCATATTGCTTTTGAATCACCTATGTTGAGTATATTGATAGTTTGTCCTGTAATAAGGCTAAATGATTATCCATTGTACGGCTGTAGCATGATTTGTTTATTCATCTGTTGATTGATTTTGTGGTTGTTTCCAGCTTTTGACTGTTATGAATGTGTACATTCCTATATAAACCTTTGGATGGACATATGTTTTCATTTCTTTCTGGTAAATGTCTAGGAATGGAATAGCTGGGTCGTGTGCATCATATGTTTCAAAGTGAAGTGAAGTCACTCAGTTGTGTCCGACTCTTTGTGACCCCAGGGACTGTAGCCTACCAGGCTTCTCTGTCCATGGATTTTCCAGGCAAGAATACTGGAGTGGGTTGCCATTTCCTTCTCCAGGGGATCTTCCCGACCCAGGGATCAAACCCAAGTCTCCCACAATGCAAGCAGATGCTTTAGCCTCTGAGCCACCAGGGAATCACATGTTTAACTTTATTTAAAGAAAAAAAAAATCCAAACTTTTCTAAAGCAATCGTACCAGTTTTATACTTCCACTAGCAATGTATGAGAATTCCAGTTCCTCCACATGCTCACCAATAATGAATATATTATCAGTCATATTAATTTTCACCATTCTAGGGAGCGTATTGTTTTATCTCATGGAGGTTTTAGTTTAAATTTAATGATGTTAATCATCTTTTATGTATTTGTTGGCTATGAATGTATCTGCCTTTGTGAAATGTCTTCTTGTATCATTTCCCTGTTTTGATTAGAATGTTTGTCTTCTTCTTATTAAGTTGTAAAGTTCATTACATATTCTGGGTATAAATCCTCTGTTAGACATATGAAATTCTACTACTGTTTCCCAGCTGGTGACCTTCCTTTTATTTTCTTAATGTGTTTTTTATTTTTATTTTTTATCGACTTATAGTTGGTTTACAATATTATATTAGTTTTAGATGTACAGCAAAATGATTCCATTATATATATATATAATATGTATATTTTTTGGATTCTTTTCAACTATACATTATTATAAGATGCTGAATATTGTTCCCTGTGCTATACAGTAAATGTTTGTTGTTTATCTAGTTTATATAATCTTCTGGACCCAGGGATAGAAACTGTGTCTCCTATGTTTCCTGCATTACAGGCAGATCCTCTGCCTGATGAGCCTCAGGGAAGCCCCATTTTTATATATAGCAGCAGTATTTTTTGAAGAGGAGAATTTCTTAATTTTGATGAAATCCAATTTATCAATATTTTTATGCATTTCTTGTAGGATATCTAACAAATCTTTGCAAAAATTTCTTCCTATGTTTTCTTCTAAACATTTTATAATTTTGTCAATTGCAACTAGGTCTGTGAGCTATTTGGGTAAAATTTTTGTGTATGATGTGACGCAAGGAAGGATTGAGGCTCATTCTTTTCCTAGTATTGATATCTAATTATTCCAATATCTTTTGATGAAAAGGCTATTATGTCAACATCATACTCTATTGATCATAATAGTTTACTGCTGCTGCTGCTGCTGCTAAGTCACTTCAGTCGTGTCTGACTCTGTGCGACCCCATAGACGGCAGCCCACTAGGCTCCGCCGCCCCTGGGATTCTCCAGGCAAGAACACTGGAGTGGGTTGCCAAATAGTTTACTAGTAAGTTTCAAAAGAACTTCCCTGGTGGCTCAGATGATAAAGCATCTGCCTGCAATGAGGGAGACCTGGGTTCGATCCCTGGGTTGGGAAGATCTCCTGGAGAAGGAAACGGTAACCCACTCCAGTACTCTTGCCTGGAGAATCCCACCGACGGAGGAGCCTGGTAGGCTACAGTCCATGGGGTCGCAAAGAGTCGGACATGACTGAGTGACTTCACTTTCACTTTCAAGTTTCAAAAACAGGTAGTTTGAAGGAACATTGTTCCTGTTTTTAAAAACTGTCTTGTCTATTCTAGGTTATTCCTTACATAAAAATTTTAGAGTCAGCTTGTCAATTCTTGCCAAAAAAGTAATACTTTGGATTCTTGATTGGAATTCTGTTGAACCTCTAGATTAAGTTGTGGAGAATTAACATCTTAAAAACACTGAAATTTCCATTCACAAACCTGGCCTATTTCACCACTGATTTAGGTATTTAAAATTTTTTCTCAACAACTTTTAAAAATTTCAATGTACAAATTTTACATATATTTGTTAATTTTATCCTTACGTGTCTTCAAAGCTATTATAAATGGTTCTTTTTCATAAATTTGATTATTTGTTGCTAGCATGTAGAGATATGACTGATATTTGCATATTGACCTTGTATCTTAGGACTTTGCTAAATTAGCCTATCGATTTCTAACAACTTTTGTGTAAGCTCCATATGTATATGATTATGTCATCTATACATAAAGATTATTGTTTAATTCAAATATGTACACTTTTTATTTATTTTCGTTGCTTTATTATACTGGTTAGGACTTTCATTGTAATATCAAATAAAAGTAGTAAAGGGATGTGGGTTGTGGGGAAACTTCAGTATTTATTAAGGAAAATGTTAGGTACAAGTTTTTAATTGCTGCCCTTTATAAGACTGAGAAAATTCTTTTCTATTCTTAGTTAAGAATTTTTATCATAAATTTATGTGAACTTTGTTAAAAGCTTTTTCTGCATCTATTGATATACTTGTCTTTTCACCTTTGTTCTATTAATACTGTGAATTACATTTAGTTGATTTTTTTTAATGTTAAATTCACCTTGTATTTCTTGGACAAATCCCACTTGGTCATATTGTGTCAGCCTTTTTATATATAGCTGAATGTAATTTCTAAATTCTTAGAAAAGACTGAATCTCTGTTCATAAGGATATTGGACTGTAGTATTTTTGTAATATCTTTTTTAAATTGAAGTAGAGTTGATGTATAATATTATATATTGCAGGTACAATATAACGATTCACAATTCTTAAAGGTTTTACTCCATTTATAGTTATTATAAAATATTGGCTATATTCCCTGTGTTGTTCAACATATCCTGGTAGCTTATTCTATTCATAGTAGTTTGTCCTTTTTAATCCCCTCCCCCTATACTGCCCCCCCCATCTCTGCTCACTGGTAACCACTCTTTTACCTGTGAGCCCACTTCTTTTTTGTTATATTCACTAGATTGTTGCAATTTTTAGATTCTACATATAAGTGATATGCAGGATTTGTCTTTCTTTGTCTGACTTATTTCACTTAATAAGTTTAATACCCTCCAAGTCCATTCATGGTGTTGCAAATGGCAAAAATTTTTTCTTTTTATGGCTGGGTAGTATTCCATGGTGTGTGTGTGTATGTGTCTGTGTACCACATCTTCTTTATCTGTTGAGAGACACTTGGGTTGCTTTCATGTCTTGACAATTATAAATAATGCTTCTATGAAAATTGGGATGTGTGAATCTTTTCAAATTAGTTTTTTGTTTGTTTGTTGTTTAGATATACACCCAGGTGTGGAATTGTTGGGTCATATGATAGTTTTGCTTAAAGGTTTTTTGAGAAATCCATACTATTTTCCACAGTGACCGCACCATTTACATTCCCATCAACAGTGTATGAGCAGTTGTTTTCTCCACATCCGTGCCACAGTTGTGGTGTTCTTTGTGATGAAAACCATTCTGACAAATGTGAGGTGATATCTCATTGTAGTTTTGATTTGCATTTATGTGCTTGTTGGTCATCTGCATTTCCTCCTGGGAAAATTGTCTATTCAGTTCTGCCTGTCATTTAATTGGGAGGCTTGTTTTCTTGATATTGAGTTGGATGAGTTGTTTATATATGTTGACTATTGTTCATATCATTTGTAAACATTTTCTCCCATTCAGCAGGTTGTCTTTTCATTTTGTAAATGATTTCCTTTCCAGTGCAAAAGCTTTTAAGTTTGATTAGGTTCCATTTGTTTCCTTTTGCCTTTGTTTCTTTTGTTTTAGAAGACAGACCCCCAAAAAATATTCCTATGATTTATGTCAAGAGTGTTCTGCCTATGTTTTCCCCCTAAAAGTTTTATGCTTTCAGTCTTAGATTTAGGTCTTTAATACATCTTAAATTTATCTTCATATGGTGTTATAGAAAGTTCTAAATTCACTTTTATATGCAACTGTCCAGTTTTCCCAGCACCACTTATTGAAGAGAGTATCTTTTCTCCATTGTATATTCTTGTCTCCTTAGTAGTAGATTAATTGACCATAAGTTCATAGGCTTATTTCTGGCCTCTCTATTCTGTCCTGTTCATCTGTGTGCCAGTACCATTCTGTTTTGATCATTGTAGCTTTGCAGGATGGTCTGAAGTCAGGGCGCATGGCACCTTCAGCTCTTCTATCTCAAGATTCTTTTGGCTTTTCAGGGTCTTATATGGTTCCATACAAGTTTTAGAATTATTTGTTCTAGTTCTGTGAGAAGTGGCATTACTTATTTTGGTTGTCAGGGTTATATTATACTACTCATAAAATGAATTAGAAAATATTTTCTTTTCCTCTGTTTTCTTAAAAAAAAAATCTTCTGTAGAATTGGTATTATTTCTGTCTTAAATGTTCGATTAAAATTCAGCAGTGAAGCTATTTGGGCCTGGAGTTTTCTCTGTGAGAAGGTTTTTTAAAAATTCAGTGTGTTTAATGGGTATGGGAGTATTCATATTTTCTATTTCATCTTGTGTAAGTTTTGGCTTATATAATTTTAATGAATTTTTCTATTTCATATAAATTGTTGGCATAAAGTTAATTGTAATATTCTTTTATATCTGTAGGTTTATAGATATAGCTTTTCTTTTGTTCCTGATATTGATAACTTGAGTCTTCATTTTTATCAATAAAGCTAGAAATTTATTAACTTTATTGATCTTTTCATAAAAGTAATTTTTTATTTTAATAGTTTTTCTCTATTGCTTCCATGTTTCCTATTTTATTGATTTCTGGTATTATAGTTATAATTTCCTTCTAATTACTATAGTTCTTAAAATAGAAGTGTAAATTATTGATTTAGACCTTTCTTTTTCTAAAACAAGTGTTTACATTTCTCTGCAAGTACTGCTTTAGAGGCATCACATTTTAGTATGCTATATTTTCATTACCATCAAAATATTTTATAATTTCTGTGTAGTTTTTTTTTTGACCATGGTTTCTTTAGATGTATATTGTTTAATTTCCACATATTTGGGAATTTTCTAGACGTCTTGTTATTGATTTGCAATTTAAATCCATTGTGAGTAGAGATCATACTTTGTATGATTATAATCCTTTTAAAAGTATTGACAATTGGTTGCTCAAACAGGAAAGAGTCTACCTGCAATGCGGGAGACCTGTGTTCAATCTTGGGTTGGGAAGATTCCCTGGACAAGGAAATGGCAACTCACTTCAGTGTTCTTGCCTGAGAAATCTCATGGATGGAAGAGCTTGGCAGGCTGCAGTCCATGGGATTACAATGAGTCAGACACAACTGAGTGACTAATACTGAGTTTTGATTCAGTATATTAATGTATCTTGTTGAATGTTCCATAGTAATTTGAGAAGAATGCATATTTTGCTGTTGCTGGATATAGTGCTTTATAAATGTCAATTAAATCAGTGTTAACTGCTAATGTTCAAGTCTTTTATATCCTTATAGATTTTCCGTCTACTTGTTTTATTGATATTCTCAAGCTCAGATTCTTTCCTCAGTTATGTCTAACCTACTAATAAGCCCATCAAAAGCATTGTTTATTTCTATTACAGCGTTTATCTACAGCATTTCTTTTTGGTTCTTTCTTAGAATTTCCATGTTTCTGCTTACATTGCCCATCTGTTCTTGCATCCTGTCTACTTTATCCGTTAGAGCCCTTAACATATTAACATATTAATCACAGTTGTTTTAAATTTCTGATTGAATAATTTTAAGATCCCTGTCATGTATGGTTTTGATGCCTGCTCCGTTTCTTCAAATTGTATTTTTGGCCTTTGAGTATGCTTTGTAATTTTTTCATTGGTACTTGGAACATGATGTACTGGGTGAAAGGAATTGTTGTAAAGTGGCAGCTTGGTAATGTGCTGATGAGTTATGAGGAGAAAGGAAGTGTTCTATAGTCCTACAAGTAGATATCGGTCTTTTAGTGAGTCTGTGACTCTGGATTGTGAACTTCACAAGTGTTTCTCAGCTTTTCTTTCTCCCACTGGGTTGGACAGAATGTCTAAACATGGGCTGGAGTTGGGTATTTCCCTTCCCAACTCAGGTTGTTTCTGATAACATGTTTGTGTTAGTTGCTTAGTCATGTCTGACTCTTTGCAGCCCTATGGAGTATAGCCCACCAGGCTCCTCTGTCCATGGGATTTTCCAGGCAAGCATATCGGAGTGGGCTGTCATTTCCTTCTCCAGGGGATCTTCCTGACCCAGAGATCAAACCAGGGTCTCCTGCATTGCAGGCAGACTCTTAAGCCCTGATAAAACCCTAGCAGATTAGGCTTTGGTTAACTAGTTTCCCCTGAGGGCAAGCCGTGTTAAGAACAGAGTGTTTTGATGTATTTCAAAATGGTTCCTTTTCTCCTCCAGCTGCCAGAAGCCCAAGAGGATTTTCCCTGGTATTGACTGTGGGAACTAGGTCAAGCTCCTGGAGGTTGATTTCATGATATTTTACAATGTGACTAGGTCCTCCTAAAGTTTTTAACCCCCAAATTTGTCCACACTGAGAATCTGGCAACTTGTCAATTAGTTCAGCTTTCCCTATCCGTAAGCCAGTTTCTACTCCTTCGTCTCTGCTCCAGTAAACTGTGACTCTGCCTGCCTGTCTCTCCAATCTTGGGAACAGTGGCTTGCTCTGAGTCCTTAACACTCTTATAGATCTAATAAAAGTTGTTGTTTTTCAGTCTACTCAGTTTTTTTCTTGTTAAAATGGAGTGGTGACTTCAAGTTCCTTGCACACAGAACTGGAAACTAGAAGTCTGTTTTATCAATTGATGAGGGGAGTGCTGAAATTTCTAAATATAATTGTGGATTTGTTCATTTCTTCTTTTAGTTCTGCCACTTTTTCTGGATATTTTTAGTATCTTTGTGTATACATTTAGGATTATAATATCTTCTTAACAAATTAATACTTTACCATGATAAAATGCCCCTTTTATTCATGCTTTTTCATGATGTCTGGTAGTGGTTTAGTCGCTAAGTTGTGTCTAACTCTTGCGATCCCGTGGACTGTAGCCTGCTAGGCTCCTCTGTCCATGGGATTCTCCAGGCAAGAATACCCACTCCAGCTGTCTTAGGATCAGTGTTTGAGTGTTGTTTTTTTTTGTTTGATCTTGCTTTTTTACCCATTTTGATAACTGTCTGACTTAATTGGAGAGTTTAGACCAATGTATAGTCTATGGACCCCTGGAAATACTTAAGGCCTTTTCAGGGTGTGTCCGTAAGATCAAAATGGTTTTCATAATAATACTAGGATGATGTTTTGTTCACTATGGGACATTTGTATTGATTATGCAAAAAACATAGTGGATAAAATTGCCTTAGCATGAATCAAGGCAGTGGCATCAAATGCAGTACAGTCATTGATATTCAGCATGTACTTAAAAAAAAAAGTTTCACTTAGAGAAAATCCTTTATCAAGGACTACAAAGTATCAATTTTATTAAATATATATTGTTTAAAAGTACATATAAAGTAGTTCAGCTACATATTGAAGCATGATGCCCTGAGTAAAAGCACTTGTGAGATTGTTTGAGTTGCAAGGTGAGCAAACAGCGCTGTTTAAAAGAAGCAGTGTTTTTACTTGAAAGAACAACTAATGAAATATGGTAATTCAAACTTGAAAATATGGCAGCAATTCTCCCCAAAATAAATCTAGCTATCCAATCACCTTAAGGAAGACTACTGAAGTTTTTGGGGTTTTTTTTTACTGATAATAACATTTATGCTTTCAAGTAAAAAGTTAGAATTTTGGAAAACTTGTACTTGCCACTGTGAACTTAATAGTTTACCAGTTGATGAGCTCAGTAATGATATGAACAACTGTAATTTTTGCAATGTTGTATATTGAAATGTGCCAACATTTGCAAAGCTCAGTGAACCAATATGTTCCAAATGATTAACACATGATTGTATGTGGGTAAAGAACTATTCAAGGTGCTAGATAGACAACGGAATTTTAATGTACTTGACAGTGAAAAGTTTGTTGAAATGATTTCATTTTCCATAACTTTTAAGCAACTACCAGTTTTCAAGTTTTGATGTAGGATCAAAGATGAAAGTCTACAATTATATGCAAAAGATATTAACAAAACTTTTCCATCTACATATCCATATGAGGCCAGATTTACTTCATATACTTCAACCAAAAGAACCTATTATAGAAGACTGAATGTAAAAACAAGAGTATCCAACTGTCTTCTGTCAAGCCAAGCATTAAAGAAGTTTCCAAAAATGTAAAACAATGTTACTCTTCTCATTTTTTTTTTTTTGGAAAATACAGTTATCTATCATAAAAGCACATTATGCTATTTTAGATGAATTAATATGTAAATATATTAAACATTTCTCATTTTTAATAACTAATATGGCATTTTTACATGGTGTATATATTTATATATAAATATATTTTTTTAATTTTTTATATATATAATGTCTGTGTGTGTGTATCCCACATGGATAAAAGCTCTTTGGAGTCCTCAATAATCTTTTATTAGGGTAAAGTTTCTTAAGGCTACAAGTTTGGTACTTGCTAGTTTTGACTTTACTTTTGTATGATTATCCATATGATTGGGTTTAAGATTACCACTGTATTATTTCTTATTGTCAGTCTAATTTTTTTTTGTTCTTCTGTTTGTTCTGTCTTTTTTAAAATTACTACCTATGAATTTTTAGTATCTTCTTTCTTCTCCACTGTTGCTTTATTATTTATACTTCATTGTTTTCAAATGATGTTTACCTCTTGGAGTGGGGCAAATGGCTGTCTGCATCAGAAGGGGCATAGTTCCTCCCTCATGATACAGTCCTTCACTCATATGTTACTTGATATCTCCTGTAGGTAATGGAGTTTGGATCCCCTGCTGTAGAGTCTTATACCAATGTTGGTTTAGAAATGAGAATAGCAATGGTGGTATTAAACCACCAATATATTTGTCCTATTTCTTTACTAAATTGCAGCCATAATAGGTGGAATCTCTATTGCTTGAACTCTTCTTTAGGGTTCAGAAACTACTTTTACAGTTTTAATATAAGGAAGATATAGTATATGGGATTCCCCAGTGGTTCAGTGGTTAAAGAAGCTGCCTGCAATGCAGGAGACACAGGAGACGCAGGTTTGATCCCTGGGTCAGGAAGATCCCTTGGAGGAGGGCATGGCAACCCACTCCAGTATTCTTGCCTGGAGAATTCCATGGACTGAGGCTGCAGTCCATAGCATCACACAGAGTCAGACAAGACTGAAGCAACTGAGCACACACACACGCATGCAGATTTAGTTCAGTCGCTCAGTCGTGTCTGACTCTGAGATCTGCTGAATGGCAGCATGCCAGGCTTCCCTGTCCTTCATCATCTCCTGGAGTTGGCTCAAACTCATGTCCACTGAGTTGATGACGCCATCCAACCATCTTATTCTCTGTTGCCTCCTTCTCTTCCTGCCCTCAATCTTTCCCACCATTGGGGTCTTTTCCAGTGAGTCAGCTCTTCGCATCAGGTGGCCAAAGTATTGGAGCTTCATTCAACATCAGTCCTTCCAATGAACATTAAGATTTCCTTTAGGACTGACTGGTTTGATCTCCTTGCAGTCTGAGGGACTCTCAAGAGTCTTCTCCAACACCACAGTTCAAAAGCATCAGTTCTTTGGCACTCAGCTTTCTTAATGGTCCAACTCTCACATCCATACATGACTACTAGAAAAACCATAGTTTTGACTAGACAGACCTTTGTCAGCCAAGTGATATCTCTGCCTTTTAATATGCTGCCTATGTTGGTCATAGCTTTTCTTCCAAGGAGCAAGCGTCTTTTAATTTCATGCCTTCAGTTACCATCCACAGTGATTTTTGGAGCCCCAGAAAATAAAGTCTGTCACTGTTTCCATTGTTTCCCCATCTATTTGCCATGAAGTGATAGGACTGGATGCCATAATCTTAGTTTTTTGAATGCTGGGTTTTAAGCCAGTTTTTTCACTCCCCTCTTCCACCTTCATCCAGAGGCTCTTTAGTTCCTCTTTGCTTTCTGTCATTAAGGTGGTGTCACCTGCATATCTGAGGTTATTGATATTTCCTCCGGCAATCTTGATTCCAGACTATGCTTTATCCAGCCAAGCATTTTGCATGATTTACTCTTACATAGAAGTTAAATAAGCAGGGTGACAATATACACCCTTGATGTACTCCTTTCCCAGTTTGGAACCAGTTTGTTGTTCCATGTCCAGTTCTAACTGTTGCTTCTTGACTTGCATACAGGTTTCTCAGGAGGTAGGTAAGGTGGTCTGATAGCCCATCTCTTTAAGAATGTTCCATAGTTTGTTGTGATCCACACAGTCAAAGGCTTTAGCGTAGTCAATGAAGCAGATGTTTTTCTGGAATTCCCTTGCTTTTTCTATGATCCAGTGGATGTTGGAAATTTGATCTCTGGTCCCTCTGCCTTTTCTAAATCCAAATTGTACATCTGGAAGTTCTTGGTTCACATACTGTCGAAGCCTAGCTTGAAGGATTTTGAGCATTACCTTGCTGACATGTGAAATGAGCGCAATTGTGTGGTAGTTTGAACATTCTTTGGCATTGTCCTTCTTTGGGATTGGAATGAAAACTGACCTTTTCCAGTCCTGTGGCCACTGCTGAATTTTCCAAATTGGCTGGCGTATTGAGTGCAGCACTTTCACAGCATCTTCTTTTAGGATTGTTATAGTATATTACCAGAGAAGGCAATGGCAAGCCACTCCAGTACTCTTGCCTAGAAAATCCCATGGATAGAGGAGCCTGGTGGGCTACAGTCCAGGGGGTCACTACTAGTTGGACACGACTGAGCGACTTTACTTTCCCTTTTCACTTTCACCCATTGGAGAAGGAAATGGCAACCCACTCCAGTGTTCTTGCCTGGAGAATCTCAGGGATGGTGGTGGGGTCTCACAGAGTCGGACATGACTTAAGTGACTTAGCAGTAGCAGCATAGTATATTATAATGTTACAATTTTTAACATTTGTTCTGTTTCACTGCTTTGGTTTTCTCCTTTGGTTTCCTGTCATTTGTATGTTGGCATTTTGGAATCTATTTCTTTGAAGTCTTTATGATTCTTTTCTTAATTTTTTTTTCAAAGCTTTCTCTTTTTCATACTCTACTTTTCTTGAAGCATTATCTATTGTGTGTTATTCTAGCTTTGTTTTAAAAAATATATTTTTCTAATTCTTTCTTGAGTTCCCTCACCTGTCTTTTTAAATATTTGTTTTCAACAATCACTTGATTCCTGAATTTTTCTAATTCTGATACATGTTTTTTCACATAATTTGTATCATTTTAATTTTTTAGTTTTTTAAGTATAAAATTATAGTTTTCAGTTTTATACTCTTCATGTCATGACTTTTTTTGTCTACAAGGATCTTATTCTACTCATTCTGTTCTTTCTTGTAATTACTTTGTATGACAGTCAGCTATAATCTTTTTTCAGATGCTCACTTTTAAATGAAATGACCTTTCCTGTCCATTCAGGAGAGGGGCAGAAGATTTTTTCTTACTTTATAGTTCTAGATTTCTTACTTCTGTATTTTTTCCCCAAAGTGACTAAAAGTAATTTCTGCTGTTTGTCTCCTAACTTGCTTTCTCCCCCCCTAACTTTTAACTGGTTCTTTTCTGTATTCGCCCTTCTAGTTTGCTCCATTTGGATTCTCCTTTCAGCAACTTGTCCTCGGGTGGGCTATGTCTTGTAGAAGAAATCTGTTTTATTAATTTTGAGAACTTATTGGACCCAGACTGCTCCATTAGACTTTATAACAGCACAATCCCCTTGAATTTACCAATGAATTTCTCTCCTCCTAGTTTCAGCTCTTGTTCTCAGATTGGCCAGTGCTTTGTAGTGATCACCACAGGGTGATTTGGGGGTTCTTGGTCCCAGAGCCATTAGAAGCTCATTTATCAGTGCTCTTTTTCTCCAGCACAAATGCTGATATTGCTCAAGCCTTGTAGCTGAAGGTGTTGAGTATTTGAGGGATCATAGGAATACCTGGTCATTTAGACTTACTGTAGATACTATCCATTGGTCTTTTGTTTTGCTATCATAGTTGCCCTTTATGTTTTTAGAGGAATTTAGGGAGATTAAAACTATGTTGCCTCTGCTGCTATCTTCTTAGTCTATCTTTTTTCCTTCACAATCAGTGCCATTTTAAGCCAGTGGAAGTGCATTCAATTAGGTTTCTGTGTTTGTTTTATTTTTTGAGGCGATCCTATTAGTCCCTGATAGTTTTCTTACTTTATGGTACAAAAAGATATCCCAGTCATTTCCTGTCTTGGACTTGGAATCATTATTTCTACAAAGGTCCTTAATTTCTTTTATCCATATTTTTTACATTCAATATATCCATCTATTGGAGTAAGAATAGTGCTTGAAACCCAATTGGAAAAAAAAAACTTAAAAAGTAGTGGAATACAAAGTGAAAGCAAGAAGGAAGGAAAGAAGGTGGTTCTTGAGTGTCTATCATTTATCAGATAGAGGATTCAGTGGTTTTGCATTTGTAACCTCGTTTGACCCTTAGAAAAATCCTGTAGGCATGTGGAGTATGATTATCCTAATTTTACAACTAAAAAAACCAAAGTTCAGGGAGTTTACTCAAGATCATCCCACCAGTACATAGATTGGGTATTGTGACAGCAATGTGTAAATATTCTTGTCCTAACTTAATGGCTTTAAAATTTGCTAAAAAAAGAAACAAACAGAGTACCTCATAGATGCAGCTATTTTACCAGGAAGTAGACACGCACAGGGGCTTCCCAGGTGGCTCAGCTGTAAAGAATCTGCCTGCCAATGCAGGAGACACGGGTTTGATCCCTGGGTCAGGAAGATCCCCTGGAGAAGAGGATGGCAACCCACTCCAATATTCTTGCCTAGAAAATCCCATGGACAGAGGAGCCTGGTGGGCTGCTATCCATGGGGTTGCAAAGAGTCAGACACAACTGAGCATGCACACATGCAGACACCCACAAATACACAAACACACACACATCTATATTCAGTTTTTAAAATTTTTATTTGGGGCCTTCCCTGGTGGCCCAGTGGTTGGGAATCTGCCTGCCAATGCAAGTTACTCAAGTTCAGTCCCTGATCAGAGAACTAAAATCCCATATACCATGGAGTAACTATCTTGCAAGCCACAGCTACTGAGCCATGTGCAACTGAAACCTGCACACCCCAGAGCCTGGGCTCTGCAACCAGAGAAGCCACCACAATGAGAAATCTGGGCACCGTACTGGAGAGTAGCCCCTGCTCTCCACAGCTAGAGAAAAGCCTGCATGCAGCAACAAGGATCCAGCACAGCCAAAAATAAATAATCTTAAAGAAACAAAAAGCTTTTTATTTTGAAAAATTTTAGAGTCACAGCAAATTGCAAGCAAGGAGTTTATACATATACAATATAGTAAGTTTATATGTATATGTACAGTATAATAACAATACAGGGAGCTCTTCTATATCTTTTACCCAATTTTCCCCATTGATTATCTTTTATATAATTATAGTATAATATCAAAACCAGGAAATTGACACTATCATAATAGGATTATATATTTCTGTTGTTTTATCCCATGTACAGATTTATATAGCCACCATCACAATCAAGATACAGAGATATCCATCACCACCAAGATCTCCTTTGTGCTGTTTATAGTCTCACACATCCCATCCCACCATTCATAACCCCAGTCAGTCATTAACCTGTTCTACATCTTGATAATTTTTTTTCATTTTGAGAATGCTATATAAATGGAATTATGCAGTATGTGACCTTTTGAGATTAGCTTCATCTGACTTATTTCACTTAGCATAAGGACCTCAAGGTCTATCCAGGTTATTGCAAATGAATTCCATTTTGATTTTTCTGTAGTATTTTTTAATGAAGCTTTGCCTGCTAGGTTGCTTTAGTTATGTCCAACTGGAGTGATTTGCCATGCCCGTCTCCAGGGGATGTTCCCCACCCAGGGATCGAACTTGTGACTCTTACATCTCCTGCATTGGCAGGCAGGTTCTTTACCACTAGTGCCATCTGGGAAAAAAATGTATCTTTATGTGTAGCTTTTTCAGTGATTGCCCTATGGGCTTCCCTGGTGGCTCAGACTGTAAAGAATCTGCCTGCAATGACGGAGACCTGGGTTCAATCCCTGGGTTGGGAAGATCCCCTGGAGGAGGGCATGGCAACCCACTCCAGTGTTCTTACCTGGAGAATCCCCATGGACAAAGGAGACTGGCAGGCTCCTTGGGGTCACAAAGAGTCAAACACAACTGAGTCACTAATCACATCGCAGCACTATGTATTACATTATACATTCACCCTCAGTATCCGTAACATATCAGTCCCAGAACCTCACAGGCATCAAAATTTGTGGATGCTCAAGTCCCTAATATAAAGTGGTGGGACATAGATGTATAAGCTGTGAAACAGGAAGGCGGACTGTATATACATAATTTATCACGTTCTATTGGTCTTGACGTTTTACTAGTTTGAATGAAGTGTAGAAATCTTACTTTCCCATTACATTCCTTTACATTCCTTACTCCTTATACAGTAACTTTTAAATATTTCCTCTACATACACTGAGAAACAAGTCAAGCAGTGTTATAAGTTTTGCTTCTACCATCAACTATAATTTAGAAAACCCTAAAGGAGAAGGAAAATCTATTATATTTACCATATCTTTACTCTTTCCATGATTCCTCCTTTCTGAAGTTCTAAGATTCTTTCTTTTACCATTTCTTTTGTTTGAAGAGCTTCCTTCAGCCATTTATTAGAGCAAATCTTCCAGTGACAATTTCCTTTGTTTTCCTTATTCTGAAAATGTTTTGATTTTCCCTGCATTTCTTGTAATTTTTTTCTTTTTTTGGCTGTGATGGGTCTTTATTATAGCGTGCAGACTTCTCTAATTGTGGTGCACAGGTTTTGTTTCCCTGTGACTTGTGGGATCTTGGTTCCTGAGCCAGGGATCGAACCATGTCCCCTACATTGAAAGGCAGATTCTTAACCACTGGGGCACAAAGGAAGTCCCTTTCCCTTCTTTCCTGAAGAAAATTTTTGCTGAGCATAGAATTTTGGTTTCACAGCTTGAAAAATATTAGGCCACTTTTTATGCCTCCATGGTTGCTCATGAGAATTATCTGTCTTTTAAAATGCTTTTTCCCTACGTATAACATTGTCTCATTGCTTTCAAGAGTTTTTATTTCCTTTTAGTTTTCAAAAGCTTGACTATCAAGTGTCTTTACACTGATTTTTGGCGGGGGGGTTCAGTGTGTTTGGGGCTTGCTCAGCTTCCTGTAGATTTATGTATTTTGCCAAAATTTGGAAGTGTTTCACCATTATTGCTGGAAATGCTCGTTTTCTTTCCTTCTTCAGAACTTGAATAATATGAATACTAAATATTTTTTTAGAATCTCACAGATCTTTGAGGCTCTGTTCACTTAAATATTTTTCAGTATATTCTTCTAGCAGTTCAGACTATTTATGACTCTACATTCGAGGTCACTGATTCTTTCCTCTGTCTTCTCTGTTTTACTGTTGACTCCATCACTGGATTCTTTTTTCCCACTTATTGTAATTTTTTTTGGCTTGATAATTCCCATTTGTTTCTTACTTATCTATTTATAAGTAAGTATCTATCTATATTTATCTATATAAAACTTTCTATTTTTTTTTTTTCACTTTATGGCGGAAGGGTTTCTCATTACCCTTGAGTGGGATTGGGAGTTCTGGCTTCCTATGAGTCCTCTTCTGATGCCCCAGGACTAGACGGAACAGCTGTGCCTCAATATTGCTCCCCACATGGCCTCCACTGCCACTGAGGCGGGGGGAGTTTGGCCCTGTTACTGACACATTTTTGTTTGCTCAGGCGGCCATAATAGGAATACCGTAGATTAGTTGGCCTAGACAACAGACATTTATTTCTCCCAGTTCTGGAACCCGTAAGTTCAAGTTTCCTGCAGGACTTGTTCCTGGTGAGAGCTCTTTTCCCAGCTTGCAGATGACTACTTTCTTGCTTTGTCCTCACATGGGAAAGAGAGAAGGGGAGTGGGAGTGAGAGAGAACGTGCTGTCTGGGTCCTTTCTTATAAGGAGACTAGTTATATCAGGGCCTACACTTACGACCTCATCCCTATCCCCAATTACGGTCACATTTAGGGATGAGGGCTTTGACATAGGATTTGAGGGGGATACAGTTCAGTCTAAAGAATGATGAAGGTTATGGAAGTCTTGTATCTCTTGTAGGCCTCCTGTGACCCAACCCAGAGAGGAGAGGGAGAAGTCGCACATTACTACTGAAAGGAGTAGTTCTTACTGATACAGCAAAAGTGATGTGTCACAAAGGGGATGGGGATAGTTACTCTTGCGATTACCTTAGGTTATGTAAGACTCTGCCTTATCAGAATGGAGCGAGGTTCTCCTGCTGCCCTGGAACAGGTGAAAGTTGTCATGTGAGAGGGACACGTGGCAAGGAACTATACATGAAGCAGCCCTGCTAATAGCCAGTGAAGGAATGGACATTAGTCCCATAGCTGCAAGAAATGGAATTCTGCCAGGAACCACATGAGCTTGGAGAAGGACCTTGAGCTCCAGAAAGGAAGAAGCCTGGGTAACACCTTGATTGCAGCTTAGTGAGACCCTGAGGAGAAGGCCCAGCTAAACTGGGTACAGACTCCTAACCTGCAGAAACTGTGAGATAATGAATATATGCCATTTAAAGCTGCTAAATTTGGGGTAATTTGTTATAGTTCAGTAGATAACTCCCCCACCCTACCCACTGCATCAGTGACATAAACAAGTGGTAAATCTAAACATTTGGGGACATGCTTAATGATTTGTCTACATTGAAAGCTGATAAAAAACTTGATACATTTCTTGTCATATGCGATAAGTGGGCTTATTGGAAAACAGTCTCTTCTGCCAAAAGTTGGAGGAAACAACAAAGGGTAATACAATTTAATATCAGAGGAGATGGTAACAGATGGACTGTAGGCTTAAAAAAAAGAAAAAGCATGTTGGACTCTCTAAGGTGAACGAATCCTTTATGACTAAAAACGGAAGACAGGTTTTCTGTAAGTATACAGCAAAAAGAATAACCAAACAAAGTTGAACTGTCATAGAAAAGATTGAAAATAAAAGGAACAAATCTATGATTAGCATCACAAAGTACATCTGTGCCAAGAAGTTTATCAAAGCATAAAATAAAATAATTTTAATAAGGAAGATAGTAGTCACAAAATGTCTGACATTAAGAAACATGAACGTCAAGATAAAATCACTACAGAGTAAATAACAATGATGCTGGCATGGGTGCTAAAATATCACCAAAGAAAGACGTTTTCAGTCCAGAAGTACAAACATGTCAGTCATTTCTTGCCTACTTCAAAATTCCAAAAGAACTTGGGTCCAAGATACAGCATGAGTCTCATGCTAGCCAAACATCATATTATTTTCTCCTCAATTAAGTCTTCTTGGTGAGCTACAAATGTCTTTTTTGTCGCTAACCGCTCCAGGTGGGCCTTGTTAGCTCCCTGTTTACTGCCAGATTGTTAAGCCCACTGTTCAGCTAAGTGCTGTCATTTCCTCCTCTTCCCACATTTGCTACCTCCACTCTCAAATCACACTGCTCACCACTCCCACTCTCCCTGAATACCACCACCTCCTCATGAGCCTCCACATGGCCCTGTGTGGTGGAAGCGAAATCCTCTTCTGCTTTTGATGTCACCTTTCTCCTACATACTTTTCCAACAAAACTTACCTCTTCAAAGAAGGCAACTCTGAAGTGACTTTCACGACAAATTTAAGTAGCACAGAATCTACTAATCAAAATAATCCATCTTTGATCTCAAGGAGATCCATACGTCTCCCCTTTAACACGATCCCCTCCTTTCCATGTGTCCTTGAGTCTTCACCGCTAAGCAAATAAGAATTAACTGCCCAAGGGGCAGAAACTAAGACTATGCTCCAAGTAATGTCTCTCTTGTTAGAGAAGAGCAGACATAATTCTTAGCTGATGGGGGAAAACCTGACTGGTAGCTTAGCCTCCAATTCTGAAAATTATATTACTTAATGGATTGATTTAATGAATTCAATAAATGATTCTTGCTCACTGATTATGTGCTGGGCAGTGCTTTGTGCTGTATGTACATTACGGGAAAACAGACTTTCTAGTGTGGGAGTCAATCAAGATTAAAAATAAAGGAAAACTACAGATTGCGGTAAGCGTTTTGAAGAGAGTTTGGTTGTGCGATAAGGTAGTTGTGAAGAAAAAAAAGGTGAAAGTTTAGCAGCTCAGTCATGTCCAACTGTGCAACCCCATGGACTGTAGCCTGTCAGGCTTTTCTGTCCATGGGATTCTCCAAGCAAAAATGGGTAGCCATTTCCTTCTTGAGGGGATCTTCCCCACCCAGGGATCAAACCTGGGTCTCTTGCATTGCAGGCAGATTCTTTACTGTTTGAGTCACCAGGGAAGCCCTACAATTACTTCAGGGACAACATTTTTTGCTTTGTTCCTTTTTTTGGCCTTTGCTCTTTGTCTCTCTGTTCTTTACGACTTTCCTTCCTGTTCCATTTTCATGCTCCTACCTGCTATCAATTTTCTCTCTTTTTTTACTCAGAGACAGGTACCTACCTGCTGCTTATACCTTAAAAAAGGAGGTGCATTTGCCCTTTGGGTTTTGGAGTCCAATCTACTCTGGCCTGGAATTCTTGTTTCTCCACTTACCAACTGTGTGAACGTGCAAATTTCTTCTCAGTTTCCCCATGTGTAAGATGGTAGTGATTTTGGTTCCTATGTCCTAAAATGGTTGAGAGGATTAACTAAAATACCACATTCAAAATAATTAATAGAGTGCTTGGCATATAGCAAAAATCAGCAACGTTAGCTGTTTGTGTTATTTCATCTTGCCTGCAGGTGAGATAAGCTGCTTTTATAGGTATGTGAATATAGAGGCAGTGCTGACTTATGGTAGTATGGCCCCCAAAGGTCCAAGCATCCCATAAGCACAATTACCTGAGTTGAAAAGATTTTAATTTCAATCACATGTGTTTTTATACAAATATATTTTTGTTGCAATGACTTAGCACACATGTTAAAGAACAGTGTAGTTAGTTGACTACATTAGAGTGAAATTTAAAGAAATATAAATACCAAGGCAACTGTAGTCCCTTTATAATGAATCTATTTGTAATCACTATTTATGTCAGACCCAATTTTCTTTTAGAATTTGACAACCAGAGGAAGGAAGAAAATCAAACTCAATGTGAATCTCTTTTGGAGTGAGACCACTTCTACAAGGTTCTGAGACTTTAAACCAGGTTGTCATTACAGGGTTTCCAGGCTACAGTCCTCAGCTACCCTATTTAAAAGGGGATTTTATTATTCTGATTTCACTATTCATCTGCTTGCTGCTGCTAAGTTGCGTCAGTCGTGTCCAACTCTGTGCAACCTCATAGACGGCAGCCCACCAGGCTCCCCGGTCCCTGGGATTCTCCAGGCAAGAACACTGGAGTGGGTTTCCATTTCCCTCTCCAAGGTGTGAAAGTGAAGTCGCTCAGTTGTGTCCGACTCTTAGTGACCCCATGGACTGCAGCCTACCAGGCTCCTCTATCCATGGGATTTTCCAGACAAGAGTACTGGAGTGGGGTGCCATTGCCTTCTCCGATTCATCTGCTTAGATTTGTGTTAAACCTACTTGGGCTTCTTACACGGCTCCTGAACTTTGGTGTTAAGTCCCTGAAGATCCCTTCATAGAACACATTATAATGCTCTCAGTCTCTGCTTTGCTACTAAAATGAATCCCTGTGGATTCTTAGCATCTTTCCCTTCAGACCTCAACTTTTCAAGAAAGATTGAGGCCACATTATTGCTATTAATCTCCATATGTTGGTTGTAAGAATCTTGTTGCTATCTTTTTTTTTTTATTATAAAGGACATTCATCATCAGCCCAGTTGCTTCTCTTGATCTTAGCTCTTTGAAACTAAAGTTTTATAATTTCTAATTTGTGCACAGTTCACTCAGCAGCCATTTCTTTATGCTTTTACAAGCCATATCATGATGCTCCTGTATAGATGTGCCTCCGTGAACACAGAGACTGTGCCTTTTTCTTTGGTCATCATAGCACCTAGAATAGTGCCAGCACATAGTAGGTGCTTCAGGATGTTTGCTGAATAAACGAAGAATGCTAAAATATGTCAAACACTTGCTGTAGTCTGCAATTAGATTATTTATTTTACACAGAGCAAGACCAGGTACACAAATCTAATTACATGTAAAATTTGACAAGGTCTAAGAAAATAGACATATAAATGATTTCATCACTGTTTTATTTTTTTTTTAGGATATGAATTATTTATTTATTTATTTATTTTATTGGAGGCAAATTCAGTTCAGTTCAGTTCAGTTCAGTTCAGTCGCTCAGTCGTGTCCGACTCTCCGTGACCCCATGGATCACAGCATGCCAGGCCTCCCTGTCCATCACCAACTCCCGGAGTTCACTCAAACTCATGTCCACAGAGTCGATGATGCCATCCAGCCATCTCATTCTCTGTCGTCCCCTTCTCCTCCCGCCCCCAACCTTTCCTAGCATCAGAGTCTTTTCCAGTGAGTCAACTCGTTGCATGAGGTGGCCAAAGTATTACCTTACATTAATATATTGGTTGGTTTTGTCATACACTGACACGAATCCACCCCGGGTGTACATGTGTTCCCTTTCTTGAACCCCCTTCCCACCTCCCTCTTCCCCATATCCTCCCTCCAGGTCATCCCCGTGCACCAGCCCCAAGCATCCTGTATCATGCGTCGAACCTGGACTGGTGATTCATTTCACGTATGATAATATACATGCTACAATGCCACTCTCTCAAATCATCCCACCTTCACCCTCTCCCACAGAGTCCCAAAGACTGTTCTATATACCTATGTCTCTTTTGCAGTCTTGTATACAGGGTTAAGGTTACCATCTTTCTAAATTCCATATATATGCATTAGTATACTGTATTGATGTTTTTCTTTCTGGCTTACTTCACTCTGTATAATAGGCTCCAATTTCATCCACCTCATTAAAACTGATTCAAATGCATTCTTTTTGATGGCTGAAAAATACTCCATTGTGTATATGTACCAAAGCTTTCTTATCCATTCATCTGCAGATGGACATCTAGGTTGCTTCCACGTTCTGGCTATTATAAACAGTGCTGCAATGAACACTGGAGTACATGTGTCTCTTTCAATTCTAGTTTCCTCGGTGTGTATGCCCAGGAGTGCGATTGCTGGATCATATGGCAGTTCTATTTCCAGTTTTTTGAGGAATCTCCACACTGTTCTCCATAGTGGCTGTACTAGTTTGCATTCCCACCAACAGTAAGAGGGTTCCCTTCTCTCCACACCCTCTCCAGCATTTATTGCATGTAGACTTTTGGATAGCAGTCATTCTGACTGGTGTGAAATGGTATCTCATTGTGGTTTTGATTTGCATTTCTCTGATTATGAGGGATGTTGAGCATTTTTTCATGTGTTTGTTAGCCATCTTTATGTCTTCTTTGGAGAAATGTCTGTTTAGTTCTTTGGCCCATTTTTTGATTGGGTCATTTATTTTTCTGGAATTGAGCTGCAGGAGCTGCTTGTATATTTTGGAGATTAATCCTTTATCAGTTGCTTCATTTGCTATTATTTTCTCCCATTCTGAAGGCTGTCTTTTCACCTTGCTTATAGTTTCCTTTGCTGTGCAGAAGCTTTTGATTTTAATTAGGTCCCCTTTGTTTATTTTTGCTTTTATTTCCAATATTCTGGGAGGTGGGTCTTGGAGGATCCTGCTGTGATTTATGTCGGAGAGTGTTTTGCCTACGTTCTCCTCTAGGAGTTTTATAGACTCTGGTCTTACATTTAGCTCTCTAATCCATTTTGAGTTTATTTTGGTGTATGGTGTTAGGAAGTGTTCTAGTTTCATTCTTTTACAAGTGGTTACCCAAAGTAATTTATACATTCAATGCAATCCCTATCAAGCTACCAACGATATTTTTCACAGAACTAGAACAAATAATCTCACAATTTGTATGGAAATACAAAAAACCTCGAATAGCCAAAGTAATCTTGAGGAAGAAGAATGGAACTGGAGGAATTAACCTGCTGGACTTCAGGCTCTACTACAAAGCCACAGTCATCAAGACAGTATGGTACTGGCATAAAGACAGAAATATGGATCAATGGAACAAAATAGAAAGCCCAGAGATAAATCCACGCACTTATGGACACCTTATCTTTGACAAAGGAGGCAAGAATATAAAATGGAGAAAAGACAGTCTCTTTAACAAGTGATGCTGGGAAAACTGGTCATCACTGTTTTAGTAGTTTCAGTTCAGTTCAGTTCAGTTCAGTCGCTCAGTCGTGTCCGACTCTTTGTGACCCCATGAATCGCAGCACTCAAACTCATGTCCATCGAGTTGGTGATGCCATCCAGCCATCTCATTCTCTGTCATCCCCGTCTCCTCCTACCCCCAATCCCTCCCAGCATCAGAGTCTTTTCCAGTGAGTCAACTCGTCGCATGAGGTGGCCAAAGTATTGCAGTTTCAGCTTTAGCATCAGTCCTTCCAATGAACACCCAGGATCGATCTCCTTTAGAATGGACTGGTTGGATCTCCTTGCAGTCCAAGGGACTCTCAAGAGTCTTCTCCAGCACCACAGTTCAAAAGCATCAATTCTTCGGCGATCAGCTTTCTTCACAGTCCAACTCTCACATCCATACATGACCACGGGAAAAACCATAGCCTTGACTAGACGGACCTTGGTTGGCAAAGTAATGTCTCTGCTTTTTAATATGCTGTCTAGGCTGGTCATAACTTTCCTTCCAAGGAGTAAGCGTCTTTTAATTTCATGGCTGCAATCAGCATTCGCAGTGATTAGTAGGTGGTAATTAGGCCTCCCTGGTGGCTCACTGGTAAAGAATTCACCTGCCAAATCAGGAGGCATGGGTTCGATCCATGGACCAGGAAGATTCCCCTGGTTAAGGAAATGGCAACCTACTCTAGTATTCTGGCTTGGAAAATCCCATGAACAGAGGAGCCTGGTGGGCTACAGTCCTTAGTGTCACAAAGAGCTGCGCATGACTTAGCAACTGAATAACAACATTGGTGATTAGATTAGGAGTGCAGAACTATTTTTCTGCCTTGAAGGTTGTGTTAAATATTGAAATGGTTCTCAAGTCTGGTGAACTACCTATACTACTGAGTGGATCAGAATATACTGTACTGTTTGCATATCTTTATGATCTTGATGTGTTAAGGTCCATTTCTTCTCTGACTCAATATTAGATTGTGTGTGTAGAAACACTATAACATATTGAATAGTTGAAACATATATGGGGAATAACTATTAACAAAATTTAGCACAAAACTAATAAATCTTAATAAATATTTTAAAAATAAAATACAGCCCATCTGGGAGAAGCATAAATTTTATTTTCATTCATTAGGGTGATCCACTCACTGACTCACAGTTCTAACTTCCTTTACTAATTTGAAAAATTAGTCACTCTATGTGGTGATATGAACATTGCAACTAAAGGTCTATTATATTTTTGATTTGCATAATTCATGAATGCTATCTATAAATACTATTATTTTCCTCAAAGTTGAAAATTATATAATGACAAAACAAAACTCAAACCAACTATTAGTGGGATATGTATGGTTAACTTTCAAAGCTCTTAAACCGAGAACTTTATTTGAAATGAATTCAAGAAGCAGCAGCAACTTTTTGACTAAGCAGTGCTTTCTTTAAGAACATTTTGTATCAACATCTTTTAGGAAAACTTTTACCTTTCCCCATCTCTTGCTTACCCTCCCCAAAATATACTTAATAGGGAAAAGGCTGTTCTGGAAAAGCCCTGACCTTTTCAAACTTTCCAGGGGTTTCTGTCTCCTTCTGGTAGCTCTGTGTGTGTGTGTTTCTGCTAAGTCGCTTCAGTCGTGTCCAACTTTGCAACCCTATGGACTGTATCCCACCAGGCTCCTCTGTCCATAATCTTGTTCAAATAGCCAGTGATTACTCTGAAGCAGAAGAAGTAGTTTCCCATATACTTACTTTCCCTCTGAATAGATATTTCTCTTTTAAGTAGCCTTACTTGGAGCAGGCGGAGTGAGATGGTTAGCTCTTCATATAAGAAGTTCCAATGGTTGAAATAGTTGTTCCTAAACTTTCTATCACAAATATTCCAGAATATACTTCTTGGAAATTTTAGTAAAGCTGCCAATGCTCTTGCCTCTCAGAAGCACGTCCTCTCCAGAATACGACTGTGAAATGGAACGGTGGGAGAAATGACAGGGGGCAAGTTTCACTGAGCCCCTGGGCACCAGGAGGCAGTTTCCTGCAGAAAAAGGAACAGATGGAAATCATAGGCTCATCATTGCATTGCATCTTGAGGATTTGGTTCAACACAAAAGACACTGCCTGACACATGCTCATTTCTCTGCATCAAGCCTGACAGAATAATGCTTTTTTGACTCCTCTCTCAGTGGTAAAGAATCTGCCTGCCAGTACAGGAGACTCAGAAGACGAGGGTTCCATTCCTGGGTTGGGAAGATCCCCTTGGGGGCAGAAATGGCAACCTGCTGCAGTGTATCTTGCCTGGAAAATCCCATGGACAGAGGAGCCTGCCGGCTACAATCCATGGGGTTGAAAAGGAGTCGGACACGGTCTAGCAGCTAAACAATAACAACAACAATGTGTGAAATGATGGTATTTCAGAATCTGGGGCAAAGGACTTGTTTGCAAATCTTTTGAAGATGCTCCGTGTTTGTAATGAGCGGCACTGGACTTTTTCTGTGAGGGACTTTGAGGATGTGGAACTGAACTCCAGAGCTAATTCTTTAATGCTAGCTACTTTTCTCTGTGAGGAGAGAAAATATATTGCAGAGCCATGATATGAGTTACAGTAGCTGAAAAGTCAGTTTCCAAAAAGCAACCTGCTCCAAAATTTTCTGGTCTCACTTGAGGACAGAAAGGGATGCTTGAGAGTGTATGAGTCAGGAAGTGCGCTCGGTAATTTTGCCAGAACATCAGGGGTGAGGTGCTGGTGCTGAAAACTGCTTGCATCTGGATGGAATTAGAGCTTTTAGTGTTTCCTCAAGAAGTCTTATTAATAGCAAAGGACGAAGGCAATAAGTGTGTGCCATGTATAGCCTTTGAGGAAATGAGCAATGCCAGAGACGCTTTATCAGGACTTGCTGTTTGTTCTTTCTCTACCCCTGGGGAAACAGATGTATTGATCAGATTTTTAGAGAAAAACAGCCTGCAATGGGTTTACTGTGCTGAGATATGATAGACTAGGAGTGTTTTTTCATGATAGTCCAGGAAATATCCTGCCAGAAAGACTCAAAGAGCTGTTAACTTGATTGGCAAAGGGAAAGCCATAACACATAGGGAAGGTAAAAGATGTCAGGCTGATTTCTGGTTTAAATTCTCTTAGCCTCTGATGGTAACATTGCTGACTAGGATATGTCTTCATTCAAAATCATTACATTCCAAACTTAAGGAGTCACTAATGAAAACAGTCCTAAGATTACCTACCTTTTCCTCCTTACCCCTACCACTGAATTTCCAGCTTTGTAAAGTAGACCTGAAATTAAAAATACTTTGTGTAGCTATGAAATTGAAAAATAAAATATACATGATTAAAGATGTCAAACTAAAACTAATGACGTAAGTGGGCAGAACATAAGTCACATGTTTATGTATGTATAAGCTGTTACATTTCCTAATTCTTTTTTTTTTTTCTTGACTGAATCCATTACATAGGGAGACACACTTAAGTGGGTTTAAAAAAAAAAAGAATTAGTGGCTCATATAACTGAAAACTCAGGAGCCTGGCTTCAGGCAGAGCTGGATATAGCTACTCAAAGGTCATCAGGATTCTTTCTCCATCTTTCAGCTCAGCCTTACTCTGCACTGACTTCATCCTCAGGAAGATTTCACCATATAATGGTTCCTAGCAGTTACAGATTTATAATTTTAACTTATAAATCACCCTTAAAAAGAAGGCAGTTTCAGCTGAAGTCCTGGAATTAAGTCTCAGACTTGAGTCTGGGGCCCATCCCTAAACCAATTTTTTTAACTCCAATTTTGAGCCTCCTGAGTCAATTTACAAACTATAAAATAGATTTTGGTTTATAATTATATAACTTTTACTGGAAATGTCTAACAATATTAAAGAGATTAGCATTCTTTCCCACTGTTCGGGGATATGCAAAACAAAATTCCAAAAAATGAAATTTTAAAAGTGATCTGAGTGGAAGAATCATTGGATTAAGACTAGAACTTCCTACAGTACCTGTTTTGAAAGGAACATTACTAATTGGGTATTGAAGTCATTTTTAACCAGGTCCTTACCCTTAAAGAAACCTTGGCCTTACTGATGCTCTGAAGAAGTGAAAGTGAAAGTGTTAGCCACTCAGTCGTGTTCAACTCTCTGCGACCCCATGGGCTGTGGCCCACCAGGCTCCTCTGTCCATGGAATTCTCCATGCAAAATACTGGAGTGGGTAGCCATTCCCTTCTTCAGGAAATCTTCCCGACCCAGGAATTGAATCCGGATCTCCTGCATTGCAGGCAGATTCTTTACTGTCTGAGCCACCAGAGAAGCCCCTGACATTCTGACCGTAAGTGCAAAAGGAGGCAGAACTTTTAAGAGCTTATTCCTGAGATGGGTTTCCTCATGATTATTTGGAAGATGGATGGTTAAGTACTGAGGAGCCACTTGTCTACCACCATAAGCATTGAGAGTGCTGTGCTCCCCCATTCTCTATAATGCCAAGATTTGAGAAGGGTGCTCCTGAGCAGATGGTTGGACAGACTAAAGCATTAGTTTGCTGAGCCTCCGTGCTTGCTAATTAATTCTTCAGTTTACTAGGATTTAAAATGATTGTTCAAAACACGACGCTCCTTAAAATAAATGCTAGGTGAAAAGCTCAACATGGTATTGATTATTAAGATGGTTATTTTAAACAGCTGAGGGTTGTTATTAAATAACGAATTGCCTTACCTGCCCTGTTGGTTTGATTAAGCTGTTTGCAGTTTGTAAAAAGATTATCTACAGTTTTGATATTCATGTCCTCCCAGATTGTGGTTTCCAATGTTCTAGTTAAAATGGTAAATGGAATTCTATAGCAGATTTCATTTTACACTTCAGATATATAGTAAAGCTGACATTCATTACTGGGAAAGAATAATTTTTAGGACTATGACTTGAATACCCTGGGTATTAGAATTAAAAATTATAAATTCTAGTTTTGACACAGCCACTTTCTGTGTTATCTAACGTCACTTAACTTCTGGGTATTTCTTTCTCCCTGGAAAACATATGAGAACTGAATACTGAGCTACTCAGGCAGAACAGGAAGTGTGAACTAAGTGTCTATTATGAGAGCATGTAGCGTTTTCACTATACAAAAGATTATGGGGAAGAAATTTAAGGCTTAAGATTTTTATTGTACAGAATTCTTCAAATTTATTAAAAGATCTTTGTGGTGGGTTCTTTTTATATTGGAATTCTGATATTGAAAGTGGGTATGTGCAAATGTAAACCATGCAACTATTTATTCTGTAAAGGAAATCTCAAGAGCATTTTTGTAATAAGACAGGAGCTCCAAGTGTATACTACCCCCTCAGAATACCATACACATTTTGAAAGATATAATAATTTGGACAGGTTGCTAGGCTTATTGCTCTCATTTGAAAAATGGAGAACTGTAATCCAAAAACCTGGGATTTAAAATAATTCAGGACACAATTTAAAAAAATTTAATATCAGACACATGATGAAAATAAGTTAATGGGTGTAATGAAATTAAGACACATATTTTCTTTCTTTTCTTACTCCATTTGTTTATTTTCATGAGCACGTCTCTTTAGGAGGAATCTTCAGTGGACATTTGTAAAAGCAGATTCTTGTGTTCTCTTAATCTGGTGACGTGGGAGAGAGAATGTGACGAGAATATCAAATGCCTAATTGGTACTAGATAGAAGAATATTATCTTTATGAAACATAAAAGTTCATATAATTTTTGTAGGCTCAATAAAACTTGTATGTTCTAGTAAATTATGAAAATTGTTAGAAAGCTGGGTTAGAAATAAACTAGCAAAGTAAGTGCTATTGTTGTGATCTAAAACACTAAATTAGCTTTTCAAATATTCAATGTTTTAAAATATCACTGTATACTAGAATAAAAATTAATATTTAAAATTTGATTGTATAGAATTTTTTATTGAAGTATAGTTGATTTACAACATTGCCTTAGATTCTGGTATATAGTAAAGTGATTCAGTTATATATTTATATATATATGTATATATACAGTTGTTCAGATTCTTTTCCATTATAGGTTATTATAAGATACTGAATATAGTTCCCTGTGCTGTACTGTCGGACCTTGTTGTTTAACCATCCTATATATACTGGTTTGTATCCACTAATCCCAAACTCCCAATCCATCTTTCCCCCATTCCCTCCCTACTTTGGCAACTACAAGCATGTTCTCTGTGACTATGAGTCTGTTTCTGTTCTATAAATAAGTTCAGTTGTATAATTTTTTTGGATTCCACATATAAATGATATCACATATTTGTCTCTGTCTGACTTAGTATGATGATCACGAGGTCTGTCCATATTGCTGCAAATGACATTATGTCATTCTTTTTTGTGGCTGAGTAATATTCCATTATGCATATATTCTATGGGCTTCCCTGGTGGCTCAGATGGTAAAAAATATGCCTGCAATGCAGAAGACCTGGGTTCAGTCTCTGGGTTTGGGAAGATCCCCTGGAGGAGGGCATGGCAACTCACTCCAGTATTCTTGCCTGGAGAATCCCCATGGACAGAGCAGCCTGGCAGGCTACAGTCTACTGGGTTGCAAAGAGTCAGGCACGACTGAGAGTCTAAGCACAGCACACAGCCTCAGTCTCTCTTTGAAAGGCTGTATTCTCTTTGCTTCTGATGTTGGAGCTTAGTGTCCATGAAATGGGCAGCCAAGAAGGAGATATGAATGTAAAGGAAGAATAAGAGCAAGCTGGAGCTCAGAAGCACGAGATGGAGCACCTCAGGACATACTGAAACACATACCAGATTTCGTTGCCTCTGACCTTGTTGGTATGGGTATCTGCCCAAGCCAGTATGCTGCCACCCACAGCTGGACCAGGAGTAGGAGGAGCTGAAGGGTGTCCAGGGGAGGGTGGAGCAGTCACTGCCTCACACAATGAGGTGATGAGCCTGCAGGTAAATGACAAGATATGTGAGCTGCAAAATGGTTGTTGCTTCACTTTGCTCAAAGATAAAGTGAGGCATATTGAATATGTTAGGAGTGTATTTGAGTATGTATCAGTTCTAATCAGGTAGTGATTAGGAACACTTTGCCAACAGGAGCCAGGGAAAGATATTAGAGAGAAAATACTGAAAGCAAAGAAAGGACAATTTTTTGGTTGGCTATGACTCAAGGCCTATTTGGCTGTTTGTGATTGTCTGTCCTTAGTGTCTTGATTTCATAACCTTGAGGCGTTTACAGGCTCAGGTTTGGGTTTGCTTACATCGACCATGAAAGCATTAGAGCCACCTCAGTCTAATGGCCTCCTTGTTTATTCAGTTCCACACCTTCCCTCTTCCAGCTCCCCCACGAGGATGTCTCTTACGGCTCACGGGACAGGACACGTACAGGAAAAGGAATTCTAGGAAAGGTAGTTCAGGCTGACACATTACAAAGCCACCACCCCTACACTGAATCAGTCACCAAGTCTTTATCAATCACCACCACCACCCCCCTTTCTTTTTTTAAAGATTTTTTGATATGGACCATTTTTGAAGACTTTATTGAATTTGGTACAATATTGCTTCTGTTTTATGTTTTGTTTTTTTTTGGCCCCAAAGCATATGTGATCTTAGCTCCCTGACCAGGGATCAAACCTGCATCCTCTGCATTGGAAGGCAGAGTCTTAACCACTGGACCACCAGTAAAGTCCCATTCACCCTCTTAATCTCCCAGTTATATTCACTTCTCTCACCTCCACTGTCACCATAACTCACCTAAGCTATTCTAATGGCCCTCCAACTCACCTTATTGCTTCTCTTCTGTAATTGATACTCAGGCTAACTGGTTATTAAAAATAGAATCTGATGTCCCGCTTAAAAGCCTTCACTGCCTTAGGATAAAATGCTGCATTAATATCATGACTGATACAGGCTGCAGTGAGTTGACCATTGTGGTCACTCCCACCTAGTTACAGCCCCTGACTGTGGGCCCTCTGACCTCCAGTGAACTTCCTTTTCCTATGAATGCACCAAGATTCCTCTTACCTTACTTATATATATACGCTGCTTCCTTTTCCTCTAACATTTTCCTTTATCTTTCCCTCTTTTCTCCTTCCTGCAAAATTCTTTCCGCTGAGCTCTGCTCCCTACTGGGGTCTCATGTGAATATCACCAGGTCGAGAAGTCTTCCTCACCTGTGCTGTCACATCCCATGGTGCCCCGTTGTACTCTCGAGATAACACCACTGCCTTGTGCTACTTAATGCTGATCTTCCTGCCAAACTTTGAGATGATAAAGTTTGCCCCTGTTTGGTTTATTGTATATTTTCAGAGTCTGCATAGGGTGCTCAATAAGTATTTGCTTAGTAAGGGACATAATTAAAGACTGTTAGGAATTACAAATGGGCTTCCCTGGTGGCTCAGACAGTAAAGAATATGCGTGCAATGCAGGAGGCCTGGGTTCGACTCCTGGGTTGGGAAAGTCCTCTGGAGAAGGGAATGGCAACCCATTCCAGTATTCTTTCCTGGAGAATCCCATGGGCAGAGGAGCCTGGTGGGCTACAGACCATGGGGATCACAAAGAGTAGGACATGACTGAGCAACAAACACTTTCAGGAATTAAAAATAAAACCCTACCTGCCCACCCCCGCCCCCCAATCCTAGTGGGGACAGAGTAGATACCGATATGTTAATGATAACAGTGCACATCATGATTGCTTTCATGGAATTTTTATAGAAGGCACTGTCTGGGAGACAGGAAAAGAGTTCCTGAGGGAAGGTGTGGAAGCTGAGACTTGACAAATGAGTACATCTACCTGCTGGGATCGAGACAGAGGGAAGAGGGTCTGTGACATCACGCATATGAGAGATCACAGCGAAGGTGAGAATTCACCTGTGCTTGGAGGCAGAGCTGAGGTCCAGGCAGAAAGGCAGGACTGGATATCATGACATGCTCAGGATTTGAAATATTTTTCCCGCGTGGAAGGAGAAGCTATAAGGAGGTGAGAGGCAGGACTGTGCCCTCACATTTTATTTTGGAGAATCATTGGCAGCCACGTAGAAGATGCACTGGAAAAAATGAGCAGTTTTAGGCTCTTCAGAGTTTTAAATGATAAAAATTCACTTAGTTCGTGGGGGACTGTTGAGGGATTTGTGGGGAAAGTAAGGAAGATGTAACCATGTCAACCATTGCACAGCGAGACCTTGTGAAAATCAGAACAACATTGTGTGCTTGGGTGCCTGTGCTCTCCTGTTGCCCATTTGGCTTTAGGCTGTCTCCGGTGCTTCCCTGTGCATCTGTGTGTCTGCAGCCTCTCTGTGTCTCCCGTCTCCAAGAGGGAGGATGTGAATAGCAGCCAACTGTAATCCAGTGTGGACCACTCCCACCTCTCACCCCCTTTCCCAATTTAGGCAAGACTCTGATGCTGGACCTCCTCCTAGACTTGCAGTTGGCTGCCTTTGGGTCAGCTTCTTTCATCAGCTGTGGAGATGTGGTGTAACACATAAACAGTTTGATTTAAGAAACTTCCAAGAAGGGTGCTGTAGGCATGGCAGACACTGTAAGACTACTTAGAGAAGAGAGTGATGCTAAAATGTCCCTCTCCTGGGCCTGTGCTACAGGGCCTGGGCCAGAGATAGGAGATCAGCTTAAAAACTTTTGTATCGGTGAGAGATGGTGAGGCCCAGCACAAAGATAGAGGCAATGTGTATGAAGAAAGGGTAAATTCAAACATACGTTGAGGAGGTAGTACTGGCAGAACTTCATGACTTGATTGATTGGGTTTGGAGCATGAGAAAACTAGACTCTTAGTAGAAATGGGTGGGTTCCAACTAGTACTGTTTAGTGTATTTGGAAAAGTAGGAGGAGAAGAAACTGACTTGCCATGAGGGAGGAAGGGAGTTGGGCTTTATATATGTCTGCTTTTTAAGCATCTATTGGACTCCTAGATTGATTGACCCAATAGGCAGCTGACTAATGTGTCTGGGGAACGTCTGGGGTGATTATCTGGTCAGTGCATTCAGGAAAGTTCACAGCAAGAAAATGGATGGATCACTTGAAGAGAGCACTCAGAATGAAAGAAAAGCAATCTGAGGAGCACCCTCAGACAGGTTAGCTGATGCAGACAGATGAAGTAAGCAGGCAGTTCCATGATGAGAAGCATATGATGCAAGCCAAGCACTAGTATTTTAGACATTTGTCAGCTAATTTATCAATGAGTCTTCAAGTGTACTTAATAAAAATTATATTTACATCTCAGATTTCTTTCTTCTGCTTCTAGCAAGATTGGGCTGAATGTCTGAAAGCTACCACTGTATCAGATATTTACATCACCTTCATCTTCTTTTCAGACTGCTCCAGGAAAGTCTTTCCCCTGGAAGTGATAAGCTTAGATCTAATGAAGTATCATTTCACAAAGGGCATTAACTCAAGGGTAGTAAACCTAACACCTTGATTACACTGCAAGTGGTAGTAAATATAGAAAAAAAAAAAAGAACAGCTAAAACAGAGACATTACTTTGCCAACCAAGGTCCGTCTAGTCAAGGCAATGGTTTTTCCTGTGGTCATGTATGGATGTGAGAGTTGGACTGTGAAGAAGGCTGATCGCCGAAGAATCGATGCTTTTGAACTGTGGTGTTGGAGAAGACTCTTGAGAGTCCCTTATACTGCAAGGAGATCCAACCAGTCCATTCTAAAGGAGATCAATCCTGGATGTTCATTGGAGGGACTGATGCTAAAGCTGAAACTGCAATACTTTGGCCACCTCATGCGACGAGTTGACTCACTGGAAAAGACTCTGATGCTGGGAAAGGTTGGGGGCGGGAGGAGAAGGGGACGACAGAGAATGAGATGGCTGGATGGCATCACCAACTCTGTGGACATGAGTTTGAGTGTACTCCAGGAGTTGGTGATGGACAGGGAGGCCTGGCGTGCTGTGATTCATGGGGTCGCGGAGAGTCGGACACGACTGAGCGACTGAACTGAACTGAAAAACTACTTGAATTTAATCTCCTGTTCTACATCTGTTTACACTTGCACACCACAAGCTATATCTTGAGTTAATGCCCTTTGTGAAATGATACTTCATTAGATCTAAGCTTATCACTTCCAGGGCAAAGACTGTTTCATGTGTTCCTGTGGTTAATATCTTTGTTAAGGTACATCAGCCTGCTGCTGCTAAGTCACTTCAGTCGTGTCCGACTCTGTGCGACCCCCATAGATGGTAGCCCACCAGACTCCACCGTCTCTGGGATTCTCCAGGCAAGAACACTGGAGTGGGCTGCCATTTCCTTCTCCAACATTCTAATATTATTTTAGTACTGCCTTTTGTTTTTATTTCCAGTATACTTCTTGACAACTTTTTTTTGGTATTTTTAGCTGCATACTGACTTATCCCAGACCACTATTTTTCGAAATGCAGGTTGTAGCAAGTGAGCTATGAAATCAGTTTAGTCAGTCATATCAGTCTTTAAAAAAAATTAAGGAAATGGAACAGAAAATATTACAGTGTATCACATGTAGAAAGGATAAGTTTGACCTAACCGAAAATTTCATTTCAGTTGAGTGTTGATTGCATGTGTTTGCATGTGTGTGCACAAAGGTGTGTCTGTGTGTTTATGAGTACAGGATAGGGATAAAAAGTTTACTTCTTACAGTGGATTATAGTTAAAAAAAAAGCTCTTATTTTGAGAAACATTGTCCTGACCCCTTTTGGGTTGATATGTGCTAACTTAGAGCCCATCACGGAGAAGGCAATGGCAAGCCATTCCAGTACTCTTGCCTGGAAAATCCCATGGACAGAGGACCCTGGTAGGCTGCAGTCCGTGGGGTTGCTAAGAGTCGGACATGACTGAGCGACTTCACTTTCACTTTTAACTTTCACACATTGGAGAGGGAAATGGCAACCCACTCCAGTGTTCTTGCCTGGAGAATCCTAGGGACAGGGGAGCCTGGTGGGCTGCCGTCTATGGGGTCACACAGAGTCGAACATGACTGACGTGACTTAGCAGCAGCAGCAGAGCCCATCACACTGTGACTATGAACTCTTTTTCATTTTGGTAATCCTAGACTTTAGCACAGTGCTTAGGATGGGGGACACATCAAGCAAATAGCAAATGCGTGTGTGAGCATTAATGTAGTATGGGTTAATTTTCCATGAACTCATTATCCTACATTTGCTGATGTTCAGGATAGGCTGATATGGGGAGAAAATAAGGACAGGAAATCAACTTGGTCCCTTCAGGAGTTTTAAAAAAGGAAACTTGATTTGGACAGAAACAATTATTCTCTGAGGCAGAGAATACCTGAAACACTAAATGAAAATGCTATATATCATGTGCTTACAAGGTTTTGAAATATTCTTGCACAGTCACAACCTTGTTCATTCAATTTATGGGAAATACATCAGTTGTTTTAAAAAATTCCTTGTTCTGTTAAAAAACAATTTATCCTGATTCTTGAGTTTCCATGTAAAATAGTCCAGTCTAGTGAATATCTGATTATGGCTAAGAAAAATAAAGACAGATATCTTAACATATTTTTCTCTTTTATGATGAATAAAATTGCAGAGCTTTGTATTTCTCAGGTACCTGGGTCATGAGACTTTAGCCAGTGACACCTTCCCAGTGGGAGTTGTTCTCTTTGAAATGAGCTAAGTTTAGTAGTCTTCTCAGATGGAACTTGAATGCAGAGAAACTCACAGCTAATAGAAATAGAAAACGGCAGATGAATCCCACACTCCTGGCAAAGAGCAACTGAAATCACTGGTGCAACGTCCTGAGAAATTGAACCTTCCACCTGAGGGAAAATGTCAAATGTCCTCCTTTACAATATCTGAACAGATTGTGCAATTTTATAATAGAAAAATCTGCAATAGATTTTTGTCTAGTTTATTTTTCTCTTCCTCTTTTCCTGTTAGCTATTTAAGTGAATTCATTGTATAAGGAGGAGTAACCAGAATTAAATAATCAAAGTATCAAACCATTTTTCATCAAAACTAAATGATAGCAGAGGCTCTCAAAATTTGAAATTATCCATAGCATAACAAATAGCTGCTCACATACTCTGATCAAGTATCATTTTGTGCTTGAGGAATAATAAATAATTTTGCTTTAGTATGTTTTTGTGATCATAGTATTTCAAGATCGAACAGACTCCTAAAGCACTACCAAATATTGGCCCAACAACTGGTGCTAGCTGCAGGGGAAGTTTTTCCGGTTTGCAATAAAAGGAAAATCTAAGGACAGTAGAATAATGTTTTTCAGTAAAAGAAATGCAAAATTGTTCTCTATTCTGTAATTATAACTCTTACTTTTTATGTAAAGATAATCCATTTTTAAAGAAAGTAAAATTATGGTAATAATTGATTTTTTTTCCCCTAAATATTGGGAAAAGTGTAGCGACCCTAAAGTAGGAACTACCGATCTAGTCTAGACCTCGAGCTGGCATTCAAATCTCTTCCTCAGTTCTTCCCTGGTAATTTTACTAAGCCTTTGCTAGATCACTGCCAGAAAGAGGGAATGTACTGTCTCCTAAAGAACATGCATCTGAAGAGAATGTTCTTAGAATGCTCTCTAGTGCCTCTTAGGTCTCTCTTCACTGAGGATGCGTCTGTCTAAAAGTTGCCCTAATGGTCTCATTTGACATCCGTTGCCTGGGAGGAGGCAACTAATCAGAAACTGTCTAGAACTGCTCCATTTCTTGGTGAGACATTTTCAGATATATTCAAAATGATTTTAATGGTTCCCTTCATCATACATTATAGAGAATATTGTTAAAATGAAAAGAGCTTTGTTGAACCAAATTACTTCCATTCCCTATTAGTGAAGTTTCCAGTTTTAATTCATCCAGTGGAATGAAACTCTAGAAGGAGAAAATTGAAGCATATTTTCAAGTTATTATAATAATAGTATTAACTTGTACTTGGGGGAGAGAGGTTGACAATATAGAGTGGCTATCCTCTGAAATGTGATCCTTAATCCTGACAACTTGTACATTTCATAGTCATTGTGTTAGATTATCACAGTTTCTAATCCCTTATGTGGTAAGGTGTTTTTTTACAGTTTACAAAGCTGGTTCATATCACAGTCTCACTTATTCCTTATGATAATCCTGTGAGATGGGAAACTAGGGAACAAAAATAGTAAGTCACTTGCCCAAGTTCAAGCACTTTGTAAATAACAGGGCCAGGTTTTAATCCTAGGTCCTCTGATTCCAAATCCATAACTTTCCCACCAAACCAGGAAAACCTGTATCTGAGTCCAAGGATTAATACTCTTCCTCTTATTTTCAAGTTTTCAACACAGCATCTGATGCTAAATCCACAAAAAGAAGGCACATCAAAGAATACATGATCAATGGTGAATCTCAGGTAAACAGACTTTTAGATCAATTTGTTCTATCTAAATAGACTCAAGCAAACAGTAAGACCAGTCTTCTGCTATTCTGTGTACACATGAGCCCTCAGTAAATATTGTTGACAGACTGCTGTGACAAAGTTAGCACAAAAAATTAAATGAGAGCTAAAAGTCCTGATACTTCTGACTTGGTACAAGCCCAACGGCATTTCAGTAAAAAAAATCCTGGAGATATATATATACACTTTTTTCTATGTACTGTATATATATATATATAAAATACAATGTATGTGTGTATATATTTTCTATGCACAGTGTATCTATTGTATGATGCATATATATAAAACTTAGAATATATATCTATATACATTTGGTACATAGAATTTCTCCCAACTTAGCTTATGATTTTGAGTGACCAACCCAAACTAAGCTTTTCTCTCATATTTTTTTCTTCCACAAGAGAGACCAGTTCAGAATAGTAATAGCAATTAGTATTCTGTAAGCAGCAACCCATCTTCAGCTGCAATGGCAGGGTTCAAACTGTCCAAGCCAGAACCATATGACAGGAGCTCAGTTCTTTTTATTTATTTATTCTAAACACACGTGGTCTCTGCATCGCAGTGGCCTGGGATCATGATTATAAGGGCAGGATGACAATATCTGCAAAGGAGAATGGTTATCTGCTTAGCTAAAGTTTTAAGCTGCTAAACAGACCACTATGAAATGTTGAATTAGCTTAGGCTTTTACCTGCTGGTTGTAGCAAGTCAGTTATGTTGAACCATTTCTCAAGGACAAGTGAGAATTCGCACTGGCTTTATATCAAAAAGCTAAACTCCAAATAGACAAGAGAAACAAAAGCAAGAGCAGGACCAATAGATAAATGAGCCCTTGTTAGTGGACTAAAGCGGCTGCTACAAATAGGACAGTGGAAGGAGGGGTGGGAGGGGCAGAGTGAAGCAAGGTCAAAGAAGGATGATATCAATAGAGTATCTCCAAATAGCACAGAATGCAGCAAGAAGTAGCAGCAGATGTCAGTCCAGCCCAATGTCAGCCCCCGTGGAGCTGTGTAGAAAGACTTGGAAAGAAACAGCATCACTGCAGTTGGTATTAGGAGTAAAGAGAGAGCAGATGATACCTTTCTCCCCATGAATTGAAAGCCATGACTTGCCACTGGCCACAGCCTCAGCTCCTTTATGTCTGGCCCCATTCAAGCTTTCAGATTTTTTTTTTTTCTCTTTATTTCAGATCTTTACTCCCCTCCTTTCCTTTTGATTTCCTTTCTTCTTCCAGACTCTCTTGCTGCCAATTCTGACTCTGATCCTCGCCCCACTGGCTGTTTCTTGCCTATGCCACCAGGTACTCTAGTTCCAGATGCTTACCCTGGCCTCAGCAACGTTCCAGGACTGATGATGCATAACCAAGAGAATATATTTACTGCAGCACTCAGAAAATTCCCATCATGATTTTCGACATTGCTGGCATGGGTTGACTTTCATAACTGTGGAAGAAAGCCAAAAATGTATAAAGGAAGTCTGTTTTCAGAGTTCATATCCCTTAATTTTAGTGAATGGATGTGGGTGTGTTGAAAACTTTAGTTTCTTAAGAACTGCCTAAATTTCATAATTATTTCATTTTCCTCCGCTCACAGATGGCTTTGCCCTGGGTGTAAAAATTGAAGAGCCAATATAAAATGATGCTACCTTTACTCTGGCAGTTAAATTTTAAATTTCAAACACTGGCTTTCAGAACCTTGGAGAGCACCGAGCTCAGCCCTCTATTTCCCTCTCTGGAGCCAGCTCAAGTGTAGGCTGATTTCTTTCTGTAAAAATGTGAAATAAGAAATAATGGTACAAGTTGACAGTGAAATGAGTAAATTCTGTGGCAGAAATGCCTTACACCATAACCTGTTTTTACAGTTTAAGTTTCTGTTTTATACTCTTGCATAGTTATTGCGGGGGGGGGGGGTTGGAATCAATAAGAAGCGTTCTGCCAGTTCCTGATTATGCACCCTTAGGCAGTTCCCCTAAGCCTTACCTCTTGTCTTCTGTAAAATGGAACTACAAGCAGTAGCTATTTCACAGCTATTTCAACACTGTGACTACACAAGATAATGCATGTAAAATCTGTAGCACACACCAAGCACTGACTGCTTTCTCCATACTTTTTTAAGTGAATTGTTTCTGCCCTAGTTGACAACAGCTGTAGTGACAAGTGGGGTCCCCTGGTAGCTCAGCTGGTAAAGAATCTGCCTGCCAGGCAGGAGACCCCAGTTTGATTCCTGGTTTGGGAAGATCCCCTGGAGGTGAGCATGACAACCCACTCTAGTATTCTTGCCTGAATCCCCACGGACAGAGGCGCCTGGCAGGCTACAGTCCATGGGGTTGCAAAGGGTCAGATATGACTGACCAACCAAACACAGCACATAGTGACCAGTACTGAGGGTTTGGGGGCTCTTTCAGGCATTCTTTTCCAGAAGAATTTCTTACCTAGAAAGTACAGAAGCAACCCAGTCCCAGCTTTGTCCGTTTCAGTTTTATGTTCTGAAGTGGGGCCTCCAGTTTTCCTCACTCACTGCCCAGAGCCTCAATTGAGTGAGGATTACCTGGTTGGCCATTTCAATACTGTTATCAGCTACTGATGGTGCTTCCTTGCACCTCTCTCAGAGACAACTGGATTATACTTTCGTTTCTTCATTTCACACATGTTTATTGAACATCTATCTGCTTAGTGTCAATGTTGTGTTAAATGCTTGACTAATGAGCAAAAAGGAAATGACCCTTTTACTCTTTGGAGGAAATTTCTCACCGGAGGAATCTGGTGCAGGTTGTAGCCCACCTCCCATTATTGGTGCTAAAAGGGCCAGACTACTCACATGTCAATCTTTCTTGCAGTTGAGGCCAAGGCACATGACCTAGACTCAGTCAACTAGATTAACCTGCCCCAGACTTTTGATTGTATCTGGTGATCCATAAAAAGTATATATCTTTCTGGTAATATTAGTGGTGGCTGAAGCGTACAATTTCCAGAGTTCTAAGAATGGTGGTGGTGACATCAATGTATAGTGCCCAGTGCTGGCACTTTAGGGCTGCAAGTTACCATGACTCATATCTAATGAGACAGCACAGCAGAACTGGCCAGATGCATAATTTCCCTTGCTCTTGTCCATTTTTCTGTGGTTATTTCTATAGTCCTCCTGGAAGTTCTATAAGAAATCTATTATTCAATTAATAAATCTTTCTTTTTGTTAAAACTGGCTACGTGGGCTCAGTTGCTTGGTCGCTCAGTCGTTTCTGACTCTTTGGACCCCATGGGCTGTAGCCCATCAGGCTCTTCTGCCCATGGGATTCCTCCAGGCAAGAATACTGGAGTGCGTTGCCATTCCCTCCTCCAGGGGTTCTTCCTAACCCAGGGATTGAACCCAGGTCTCCTGCATTGCAGGCGGATTCTTTACTGTCTGAACCACCAGGGAAGCCCATGAATATTGGAGTGGGTAGCTAGTCAGTTTCTATTTCTGTAGTTACATACCTTGATGGCCTCACCAGGGACTCAAATCCAAATCCATACTTGAAAGCTGGGTGATTTTGGGCAAGTGAGGCTTCTCCATAAGCCTCAAGCTTCTTAAGTTTAGCATGGAAATTATAGCAGGTGAAAAAATATACATAAAGGGCTTATCATCCAATATCTAGAACACAGGAGATACACAATATATTGTGTATCCTATTAACACATATAAAAAATTAAATGAGGGCATGAGGCAAAACTTGTGAGTGAAGCTCTGGACTACACCATATGCTATTCAAACATGAAAGAAAATGGCCTAGTTTACATTATTCTCAGCTATTAAAAATATGATTGAGCTATAAGGAGGTAGGTAAGCTTTAAATTTAAAGAAATTTTAATTTCTTTTTGTGTTCAGAGCATTAAATGAGGTTTTTAGATTATCTATGTTAAAAAATCTCAAAAAGAGAATACATCAGAATAATTGAATTTGTAATTTCAGCTTAATATTTAAACAGCACATATATACAAATTCTTATCTCTATTTATTTGAAGTTATAAGTTTTATTAAATTTACTAAAGGAAAACCACCTACAAAGACTTGTCTGTGTATTCATTCAAGCAAGTAGTACTCAGTATCCTGAATTCTAAAAGAAAAAAAAGACAGTTTTTCAAAAGTTGAAGTCACCGGTTTTAAATATCTCTTTTCCTTTTCATCTACATTGTCATGGCATTTAAAACTCACAACTGGGTAAGAATACAGTTTCATTTCCTACTTTCACTTTCTACTTCTAACAATGTTTAGATTCCTAGTTTCCTTTTTGTGTTATCTCTTGATCTTTTCTATTCTTTTTATTTTGAGATTTCTTTTATTCAGCTGCTATCTCTTTTACTCCAAGGCTCATTCCCCACCCCACCCCCTTTTATTCCTGTTATTTGACATTTTTAGAAGTGTGGTTTAAAAATATTCTCTTCCTTTAGACAAATTACTTTTCTTAAACACAAAAACTTCTTCAGGGTGGTAATCTGTCAAAATAGTATGCAGGTGGTAAAAGTATGGAGGCTATTATTTATCAATGGAAAATATATGTCAACTTGTGTAGAAATATTTGAAAATTACCCTTAAAGAACAGTGGGAGTCTAAGCTGAATAGAGACATGAATCCATGTCAGCATGATTACTGGGGAAAAGATTCATTCAAACGCAATGCTGGCAAGAAAGAAAAAAAGTATGGCTTTAAAAAATACTTGGTAAGTTCTCCTTGCTTGCAATGGCCTATTGAAGTGTGGCTTAGGGAAAAAAACAAGTAACTTCATTATGTGTGTGTGTGTGCATGTGTAGTAAGTCGGTTCATTCAGGTCCAACTCTTTGGGGCCTCATGGACTATTGCCTGCCAGGGTCCTCTGTCCATGGGATTCTGCAGGCAAGAATACTGGATTGGGTTTCCATTCCCTCCTGCAGGGAATTTTCTGGATTCAGGGATTGAATCCGAGTCTCCTACAGCTCCTGCATTGAAGGAGGATTCTTTATCATTATGCTTGACATTAAATCTCAAAAATGAGGCAAAAGAGGAGCTCTGTTAGGTTACCTGCTACTCTAAGTGCTTGCTTTTTAAATGGGACTTGTTGCTTTGGCAAATGAAAATGAGACTGTAGAGGGCTCTGCTCTGAGTGTCAGTCTGCCAGGTCACTCGGCTCTCACAACCTACAATGTAGATATCGTTATCCTTGGGTACAGCTAAGAACACTGAGGCTTGAAGACTTTGGAGAAATTGCCATCATGCAAATCTGGGAAGGAAAAGAACAAGGACTTGAATGCAGGACAACCTCCCTCTGAAATCCGTACTCTTTCTGGCCTACATTTATTCTAATAAATTGACCCTGCATTTATTTTACTTTGGCCCAAAGGATTTTCATCTGTGCCGACAGTGTTCTTTCCTATGATTTAAACTGAATTCCAACTTTAAGTTTGTTTCTTCAGGAGAACGCATTTGTCAAACCAGTCTTAGGTGAGAAAGTAAAGAAGTCTCACTGGGGAAAAGTGATGGAGCACTCTCCATGTGATGGGACAACGCTGAGGGAAGAATTTTCACTCCTTCAATTAATCTTCAAAATAGCCACATATTAATTCATTGTTGGAATATTCATTCTTAAAATACACTGCTATTGATCTATTGTGTGGTCCATATCCAGGCTCTGGGGATTCAACAGTAAATGGAACAGATGAGATCCTTGCCCTCAAGGAACTCATGATCTAAAGAGGAGATAGACAAGAAACAAGCAAGATACATGGAAACACAAGTTACAGGTTGTCAAATACACTGTCAAAGATATTTGAGCTTCGACCTGAAGGATGTGAAAATGAAAGCCGTGTGAGCATCTGGAGGTTCAAATGAAGGCAACAACCACTGATTTCTAATAATTAATAGTTTGGGGCACCAAGGATTATTTACTGAAAATCCCTCATTTAACTGTCCCTTCTTTTCATAATCTCTTATTATTTCTCTCTTATTGTCCGAAATGCATTACTTCCTCCACTTCTAAACAGAATTAATGGCAATTTTCTTTTTTTAAATTGAGATAGAATGAACTTAGAACATTATATTAGTTTGAGGTGTACATCATAATGATTTGATATCTGTACATATTGCAAAATTATCACCACATTGTTTTGTTAACATGCATCACCATACATAGTTATAGAATTTCTATATGGAATTCTATATAGTTATAGAATCTTTTTCTTACATAAAAGTTTTCAAAGTTTCTCTCATAGCAACTTTCAAATATGCAATATAGTATTATTAAGTATAGTCACCATGATGTATATTACATCCCTATGACTTACTTTATACCTGGGAGTTCCTAACTTTTGACTGCCTTCACCCATTTGGCCTATACTGCCCACCCTTGGCAACCACAAATATGTTCTGTTTAATATCAGTGTGTATTATGGTTCTCCAGAAAACAGATCCAATAGGTTGTAGTTCAGATGGTAAAGAATATACCTGCAATGCAGGAGACCTAGGTTTGATACCTGGGTCAGGAAGATCCCCAGGAGAGAAGTGAATGGCCACCCAATCCAGTACTCTTGCCTGGAGAATCCCATGGACAGAAGAGCCTGGTGGGCTACAGACCATGGGGTTGCAAAGAGTAGGACATGACTGAGCGACTAACATTTTCACTGGCTTTCACGGGGACTTTATCTCAAGAGGCAAATATAATTTAAATAACACTAGTTTTTTTTTTTAATTTGCTCTGTAGGTATATATTGTTAAATTGAGCCTCCCCAAAAGACAGGTTGATATTCTAACCACTAGTGCCTCAGAATGTGATTTTATTCAGTAAAGGGTCCTTGTTGATGTAATTAGTTAAGATGAGGTCACACTGGAATAAAATATGCCCTCGATCTGATATCAAAGGAGAACAGGGGAGAGACACAAAAGGAAAAGACAGCCACGTGGCTATGGAGGCAGAGGTCAGAGTGCTGCATCTATAAGCCAAGGAAAACCAAAAACTGCCAACAAATACCAGGAACTAGAAGAGGCAAGGAAGGACCCCCTACAGGTTTCAGGTGAAGCGTGGCCCACCAACACCCTAATTTCAGATTTCTAGCCTCCAGAAGAGTGAGCAATTTCTGTTTAAGTCACCAGTTTGCGAAACTTTGTTACAACAGTCCTAGGAAACAAATGCAGTATGTATTTGTGATCTTACAACACAATCACATTTTTTTTCTTTTTAAAAAAATGATCTTTAAAAGGCTTATTTCAGTGATATCCATAAACTTTCAAGTGTGAAGTCATACCTCCAGAAATAGCTACTTAAATCTGTTTTACATTTTTTTGTCTTTCGTAAATAATACTTTATGGCTAAAAATAATTGGTTCATACCTGGTAATGTGAGAGTTTTTAAGAGCACATATATAAGAGGAATTCCTCTTTTCTGAGCGTTAATTTTGGGAGGAGGTGAAACTGCCTTATATCTGGCATCTGTGGCAGAGTAAGGAAAAGCAGAGTCCCCAGGTGGTAGAGATGTGTGGTCCCTCAGCCGCTCAGTATCTCCTGGAAGCCAGTTTATGCACTACTACTCTGAAGGAATTTGATCAGGAGAGTCAATACACAGAGCTATTCGGACACATGAAAAACATCCGCAGTGTAGGATTTAAAGAAAAGGAATCCATCAAATGACCATTTCATTTTAAACCCAGATAGAAGCCTAGGGTGTAATATGATAACATAAAGCCAAGAGTGTAACATGATAGTGTAACTCAGCAAAGGCTTTCTGCGGAGTACTAATTTAATGAGGTCTGTGTGCAGAGCTAATGGTCTTACTGATGTGGAGTAGTACTGTGCTAATGCCTAGAGGAGCAGTGGATAGTCGGATCCTGAGATGATCTTTTCTGAATTTCGCTTCTCCTGGATGGGCATTTGTCAAGCATCAGACAACAATCACTTTCCACTTAAATTCCCTGATGAGAGTCTAAGATCCATCTCTGAACTTTGTGTTGTTGATTGAAGGACATCCTTATGCCTGGGTACCAGACACCCATGTGGCAAGATATATGTTCCATTATGAAAGTCATTCTAAAGGAGATCAATCCTGGGTGTTCATTGGAAGGACTGATGCTAAAGCTGAAACTCCAATACTATGGCCACCTCATGCGACGAGCTGACTCTCTGGAAAAGACTCTGATGCTGGGAGGGATTGGGGGCAGGAGGAGAAGGGGACGACAGAGAATGAGATGACTGGATGGCATCACCGACTCGATGGACATGAGTTTGAGTGAACTCCGGAGTTGGTGATGGACAGGGAGGCCTGGCGTGCTGTGATTCATGGTGTCGCAAAGAGTCGGATACGACTGAGCGACTGAACTGAACTGAACTGATGAAAGTCATAGAGCCTGAAGAGTATACTCACCGAAATTGAAGACTATCCCACTTTGAACTCAAAGGTTGCTCTCATCTAATCATTATGGGGGAAGCAGAGAGATTTGGTTTTTCTTTCTTAAAAATAAACATTTCATTTTTCTTTATTATTCAAAATGCATAGTAGCTAAAGATATATTAGAAACAGGGACTTCTCTGGTGGTCCAACAGTTAAGACTTTGCTTTCCAATTCGGGGGATGCAGGTTCGATCCCTGGTGGAGGAGTAAGATCCCACATGCCTCGTGGCCAAAAAATAGAAAACAGAGACAATAATGTAACAAGTCAATAAAGACTTTAAAAATGGTCCATGTAAAAAAAAATCTTTAAAAAAAGATATATTAGAAACAGAAAGCAGAAAATAAAACTCACAATCATTGGCCACTAATGTTTTGCATTCCCTCCCAGATACATTTCTAAAGACATTTTTTTTCCAAAAAAAAGGCTTTGTGATACGCAGACTCTTAACATCTACTTTTTTGCTTTTAGAAATAAGCAGTTTTCCTTTGTCTGGATTATGCAACATATTTAAACAGGACATCTAAATCTGTTTCCATTCTTTCAGTATTTTGAAGAGTGCTGTATTGAGTCTTCCTCAATTAAAATTATTTAGCATATTTAAATTTATTACCTTAGGATAAAACTCTGTTAGAACTGCTAGATTAAAAATATATACATTTAAAGGCTTCTGCTCAGTGTTTTCACATTATCTCTTAAAAGTTTACTCCAATTTTCTCTCCCACCAGCAGTACACAAGATGGCACATTCTATCTCATTAGGTATTTTTTTGGAAGGAGGGACAGGTTAAAATTCAGTATCTCTTTGCTGTTTAATTTCATTTCTCTTATCACTAGTGAAGTTGAAACTTTCTCCCCACCCATGCGGCACAATTTTCTGATTAGTATGTTCCCAAACCTTGACAAATCTGCTTGGACTTTGTAAACTTGGTTCACCGCCTTTTTGTTTTCTGAATTATTCAATGATTCTCAGGAACATAGTTAACTATCGCGGGCATTTTCCAGAATGACAAACAGATCACTTGTCAGCAAACAAGAAACCTCTGTAGATCACCCTCCTTTCATCCATCTCACTGAACATGGCTGGGACAGAGGGTCCATGATTTACAGCTTGGTTTTTAAGCCCCCTTCCTAGAGGGACAGACTTTTCCCATCCCCTTTAGTGCGGAAGCTGGAGCAGCTGGAAGTAGACGCTTTCATTGAACCTGCGCCCTTACAGAAGCCAGGGAGCTCCCAACACGGCCGCGCTGCGCTCGTGAAAAACTGCGAGCCGTCTTTCCTGTTTCTCCCACCTCATCTTTTCCACTTGACTGGCGTGTGAACTCCTCGCTCTCTCCAAATGAGACAGTTGATATGGAAACATAGATGTGTTTATGTCAAGGTGACTCAGTGGCAGGTTACAGAAAGTTCTGCGCTAGTGACAGCCGCCGCCGCGTGTAACTTAAGTGAGGAAGAACGTGTACACTGGAAATTCGACTTCGCGTGCAGCGCCCCCAAGGGTTACCCCGTGCCTCAGTTTCCTCATCGGTAAAACAGACCGATCTCGCAGTGGTGTTTGACAATTATGATTGTTGGATCAGTCACTTCCTGTAGGGCTCTTCGAGCCTGGAGCTTTGGAAGTGCTCAGTGAACCAAGAGGATGGAAAACCAGAGGGGAACAGAGGGTGGAGGGTTTAAACAGTGGGGGTAAATCCCAGATGGAACGAGGAAAAAGACCAGCGTGATCGAGTCTTCTCTTTCCGCCGAAGCCTCACTGCGGAGCGCTTGGAGAGGCAGCCCTTTCCTGCAGTGCTCTCCGGGGCCTCCCCCTTCCGTGCGGGGGCGCGGGGGCGCGGGGGCGGCGCGCGGAGCGGGCCCGGGAGCTTCGTGAGCCGCTCTGAATGGGCGTTGTGCGAGCGCGCGGGGCCGCTCGGATTAGCCGTGCTTTCCCATGAACCACAAAAGAACCCCCGCATCCGGGATGTTTGTCATCCAGGGGCAGGCTGCTCGGGACGCGAGGTAACCGGAGCCTTTTCCCGGACTGCTGCAGTCTTTCGGGACGCGGGGTCACTCTAATCCTTCCTGTTTATATTGTGCGCGCGTACGCAGCCGGCCTTAAACCCTGCAGCGTTAAAGAATCGCGATGCGGGCATTTCTCAACAGCTACGTCCTCGGGGTGCTTTTACATTTTTTTTTTCGGAAGGGACACTGTCCCCTCAGACAACCTCGCAGCAGACGCTGCCCTTCTGACCACCGAAACCCCGTTTCGTTCTGGGAGAGAGTAATGCTCTTGTTTACGCCGTCGTCTCTCTTTTATTTCTTCTTTCTTCAGGCAGCCCCTTTGCTTCCCTGTTACTGGATTGCAGAAGATTGTTAGTACCTAACTGTCCATGCAAGTCTCATTTAACAGTGAATTCTCAGAAAATGACAACTGTCTTACGGTGTTTGTGGAAGTCAGGAGATAAATTTATTGGTAGAACACTATCAAAATTTACTCAGAATCTCCATCCAAATTACACGTGTTTCTTTTTCATTAAAATGTGATACGTTTCAGGACCTGGAATCTCAAGTCTACCATTTCGGGCATTTTTGACGAAGTTTAAGTATTGCAACCCCAACTCCTGGTCAAAAGGAGATAAGATCAACCTGGGAATTGAGCCCAAAGCCAGGGCTTCTAGAATAAGGGCCATTCCTGTGGGGCTGCGGGGCAGGAATGCAAGGCCATCTATGATGAGGAGCACGGAGGCCTCCCAGCAGATACCTGAGTGCTCCAAGGACCAAACCCGTTTTAGCCTTTAATCTTCACAGATAGTGAACCAGTTTTCCTGATTGGTAGGTTTGATTCATTTCACAAACATATATGAGGGATTACAGTATTCTGAGTCTTATTTTAAGACTGGGAAGAGTAATGTGATGGAGATCCTGCTTTAGGGTGTTGAGGTGGTTCCCCAATTTGTCTACTTTGGAATGCCTTGGGGAGGGGTGACCAAAAATGCATATTCCCTTCCCTACTGAATTAGAATTTCTAAAGGTGGGGTGGGCAGGGAACCTGTATTTAGCAAGTGCATTAGCTGACTCTGTGCCAGTCAGCTGAGCCTTCCATCTCATTTAAAGCAGAGTGACTTCGGGGTGGGGGTGGGCGTGGGCAGATTATGGTTTGAAGCTGATGTAATAGCATGTGTAAGTAGAGCAGAGGTGAGAAAGACCTTATTTGGTCAGTGATGTGTAGCTAAACCATTTGTTTCTGTAACAACTCTGTGGAAAGCTTTTATTTAAATTTGTTCCTTTAACCTGATATTTTTACTACCCTAGTAGAAATCAGTGGGGGAAAAACACATAGTACTTGATTTAGGGCCCCACTCCAACAGCAAGAGCAGTAACACAACAACAACGTGTACACACTGCTGGAATGTATCTAGTTAGTATAATGAGAGATACCTGTTTTTCTGGGGCTTGTGAAGCACCTATACAAAGTAAGGATCTTTTTTTTTTAATTTATTTTTTTTATTGAAGGATAATTGCTTTACAGAATTTTGTTTTCTGTCAAACCTCAACCTGAATCAGCCATAGGTATACATATATCCCCTCCCTTTTGAACTTCCCTCCCATCTCCCTTTATAAACTTAGATAATAGGTAAATTCTTATTTAAAAAAAGACTAATATGTGAATGTTGCATAAGTAAATAAATTTATTTTGCATCCACAACACTTACAATGTATTCATAAAGGCTTTTCATACACTAGCGGTCATAGAAAAAGCTTTCAAGACGCTTCTGGGGAAAAGTTGTTGTACAGAACTGAATTGTAAGCAACTGACCCTCTAAGCCTTGTAGATAGCCAATGATATAGAGTGTTGAAATAAAAGAATGAAAGGATTTATTAATGTTCTCAACTAAGGAGATATTCGAGGTGGATTTTCTGCTTCATAATTAAAACTTCAAGCCTTCTGACAGATACTAAGGCAACACATGTCACCTCTGGTTATTTTCACTTCCTTATCCTTAATTCATTGCTTAAGGTTTAGAGAAGTCAGTCCTTCTGTCTGTATTAACATTTAATTCCACACCTGCGTGCAAACATGTCCTTAAATCTAAACTTCCAGGTGGAGCTTTTTCTAATTAAGGGAACTTGTACTCCCTCTACAGCTCTTCATTTTGAAGCCTCTCTTCTGGGAAGCCTTTTGGATCCCTTAGGTCCTACCTTCAGGCAGCATTTGCAATTCTTTTGAATTACCCACCATGTTGTTTTTATTTGTTTAATGTCTGTCTTTTTCACTCCCTTATTCTCCTTGCAGACAGAGACCATATATATCAGTAACACCAACTCTAGCACATATATATCAAATTCAACAATGTCAGAATCTAGCACCTAGTAATTGTTCAATAATACTTGTCAAGTTAGTGAACAAATATGGATTTTCCTAGATTGAAAATACCATCTTTCCATTGACCAAGAACTTTCAGCATTATAATTTCTGAATTTCTTCACAATAATTCAATCAACTTACTATTTCCTGTGACAGATCATCATCGTTCAAGAGGCCAGGAAATAGCACTTCTGTGTGTTCTACCAAAGGGTGTCCGGGAGCTCGGCAGCCATTTGCTTTCTGTAATCAGCAAGCAGGAGTATATCTGTACTTTTTTAAAGTCTTTTCTATCAGAGTCTGTTGCTTTTGTGTTACTCTATACATGGCTTTTTCAACCGAACAGGTATCTATTTAGTATATATTGAGGGCTCAGCGCCCTGATGGTCAAAAAAAGGGCATTAGATTTGGTCCCTGCCCTCAAGGAGCTTATTATTTACCTGAGGAAACGATACATAGATATCAAAATAAGCAGAGAATGCACAATAAAATGAATGGTACGGACGAGAAATTTATGAGGGCTTCAGAGAAAAGGTAAAATTAAATTGTGAGATATTAGGGATGTGGAAGTTAAAATAGTCTTTGAAGAATAGATAGGACTTGGTTAGTCTGGGAGAAAGGAGTAGTATAGAAAATCTCAGGGGAAGGAATGACAGTTCATAGCTGGACATAAGTGAGGTGGCTGTGTGCCCAACTGGTGAAGTCTGGGTGGGAGGCACTGCCTGAAGGCACTTCCCTTCACAAAGGCCTGAAGGAAGAAGGGGAGACCTGTTCAAACATCTGGCCCCAGAATTATGGTTACTGAGCAGAGTGAAGACATCACAAAACTTGACGAAATGAAAATAATATCACCACCAATAGAAATTCAGGAATAGAGATGGGAGGAAGTTAATTATTCTGTCTATCAATCTTGATTATCTAGAACCTGTATTTTAAAAATTTAAATAGCCTACCTTATTAAATATTTTATTCTCTTTTTTAAAAAATCATAGATATTTTAGGAAATAATGTATCTTATGGTCAAGAAATACTTGTCTAAAATTCAGAAGTTTCACTTCAAGTTATTCTTCTTGCTGATTAAAATCAAGTAAAGTTAAATTTAAGAGAATAGAATGTAGCCTCATTCAATTATTTCTATTTCTCCATTTCCAAATCCATCTCACATTCATAGTGATGCATTCAATTACGATCAACAAATGATAACAGTGGTTAGTTCTGGGCAGTGGGTTTTGGGATGATTTATTGCTTTTTTTTCTTTGTACTTTTCTGTATCGGTCATTTGAAAAGGTAATGAGCATTTATCATTTTGATGAAAACAATTAAGTCATTACTTAAAAAAACAGCAACAACACATAAGAGACAGAAACCTAAAAGAGACGAATGAAATGAACTTTTCTAATGGCAATTTGCTGATAAAAACTCCAAGCTCACACCTTCCCACCCCATTGCTATATGTAGACATTGTGCTAGACATTTATTACCTAGCACAGGCAATATAATTGATGGGGCTCTCACAGTCTTAGTCTGGAAATATTTTGACTGATGTAACAATCACAGTGTGTCTACTTTATTCGCCATTGTCCTTGTACTCAGAGAAGAGGTCCCGACCCATTCCTGGTGGTCTTATTTCTGTTTGCCAGTAATTGGTTAAACATGAGCGTGTGATACAACCACAACCAATTCAATGTGAGAAGAAGATTTCTGAGTAGTCATCTTCTATGAAACAGGGTTTTTTGCTTTTCAAAAGAAAACACTAAGAAATGTCCTCATTTTCCTACATCTTTAAGTTATTGAATAAAATGTGTAAGGGTAGAATGCTCTGAATTGATACTTTTGACTTGTGGTGTTGGAGAAGACTCTTGAGAGTCCATCCCTTGGACTGCAAGGATATCAAACCAGTCAATCCTAAAGGAAATCAGTCCTGAATATTCATTGGAAGGACAGACGCTGAAGCTGAAACTCCAATAGTTTGGCCACCTGATATGAAGAACTGACTCATTGGAAAAGACCCTGATGCTGGGAAAGATTGAAGGCAGGAGGAGAAGGGGATGGCAGACGATGAGATGGTTGGCTGGCATCACCGACGCGATGGACATGAGTTTGAGCAAGCTCTGGGGGTTGCTGATGGACAGGGAAGCCTGGCGTGCTACAGTCCATGGAATCACAAAGAGTTGGAACTGAGCAACTTTACTGAATTGAAATGCTCTGAGCTACTGCAGCTATCTTAAGACCCCAGAACCATAAACCTGAGAACAAAAGCCACAGGGCTGGGAATGGGAAAGCAGAAACATTCTTGGTTACATAGATCAGGTTGCAGATTAACCCCAGAACTCTTCCACCTATAGTCTTGTTATGTGAGATACTAAATGCTGTATGGTTTAAGGTACTTTTAGTTTGGTTTCTGTACTAGTAACTGAAAGCATCCTAGTAGATCCATGTAGCCCTGAGAAGCACTGTGACATGTACATAAGTTTGGCAACAGGAACAGAAAGAGTCTCATAATTTTTTCCTACAATAAAAGCCCAGGCAGAGTTAATGAAAAGTTCTATGTTTTGCAATTCCCTGGGCTCCATTTAGGCCACACTGACATGCACAGAAGTCTGCCATTTATTGAATACTTATTCTATGCATATCTTATTAATATGTACTTTATCTTTAATTTATAAATATAATTTATAAATAAATAATTTTAAATTATTAAAGTGCTTATCTTATTAATGCATATAACAACTGTAGAACTCTTTTACAGATAAATAATCTGAAATAACAAGGGCAAGGCCCTGTTAGTAAGTAGCAGAGCCAGGATTTGAATGCATGTCAAAGCTCTCTTCAAGAGATGATGCTGGTTCTCAATTGTCAGATTATTAATATTTGTTGTAAAGTATGTATCTACATTTATTACCAATAGCCAAGCACCCAATTAAAAAGGAATGCACAAGGGCAGATTCAAGGCTGTCTCTACTCTCATGAGCCTGTGTTCCAGCGTGTTCACTCTCTGCTGGGGGAGATAAAGTGGAGGCTCTCTCCTCAGCCCCAGGGAATTGTGCCCATCCTACCATCCACCTTTTGTGTGCCATATTCCCTGGGGTTCTAGCAGTTCACCCCTGTGCTAGAGGAAGAAGCCAGGAGGTTGTTGTCAGCAGGATCTTTCTTTTTCCAGACAACCCCAGGCTGGCCTTCTTTGCTGTTGGTTGAAGTGTAGCTTGCTCTCAGTGCAACTGGTCCTCTCTTTGCTCTGCTGCCAGCCTTAGTCAGTCTCTTCTGTTTAGATTTTCTTTCACTCCGGAAAAGCCAGATGCCAAGTCCCATTACCCCCAAATTTCAGAGGACCCACATCAAGCTGGTGGGATAGGTTTCTTGAAATCTCCTCTTCCTCAGGCTTCAAGTGAGGGGAAGGCACTCCCTTCCTCGCCCATGAGCTGCAGTAATCACCAATGACTTTCTAATACAGTCTTTGCACCTCCTCTGCCTCCCTGATAAGCCTGCAGGGAGATGATGAGCTAATGTGGCAGAACCAGGGCCACAGTCTCCCAGGTTTTCCTGTGAAGGTGGGCTAGTGTCTGTGTCTAGGGTAGGTTTTCTCAGCCTCAGCACTGTTGCCATTTGGGGCCAGATGATTCTCTGCTGTGAGGCCTGTCCTGTGCATGGCAGGGTGTTGGGTAGCATCCCTGGCCTCTGCTTATGAGATGGTAGCACCACTCCAGCTGTAATGACCAAAAATGGCTCTCGCATTGCCAAATGTCCCTGGGGGGGGTGCAAAACCACCCTCAGCTGAGAAGCACTTCTTTAGAGTCTTGTGTTGCTGTCGGTCTATGGCCCTCCAGAGAGCCCTCATCTTGCATTCTGTAGCAGATGGCTTCTGATATGAAAAAGTGAGCCAGGCTGAAAGTGGACCCCCAAAAAGCAACAAAAACCCACATGTGTAGTAAGCTAAGTCATCAGTTGTAATCCTTTCTGTTTATTTCCCCTTCTTCTGCCTCTAGAAAAGCCTTCTTGATATCTTGCAACCTCACTGTGGCAATGGACACCAAGAGGAAACTGAAAGTGCTGTCATTTGGGCCTTCGGGAGGGAGTACAGCTGCCTCCCCTGATCTTCCCCAGCAAAGCCAGGGTGGGCTGTGGTGAGGCTGGTCCTCAGAGCATTCACAGAGAACAGAATTCCAGTCTTCAAGATCCTGCTGTTCTTCCTACAAGGAAAGTCTCCCTTTGACAGATACGACTTCCTTCCTGTCTTTTTTTTTCTCCCCCAAAACTGACAGTTTTCTGATAATGTTCTATCAGGATTGGAGAAGCAACAAGAGCCACAGAGTGTGAAGCTGAACTGACTGAGTTTGTCCTGCCTTAGCTCAGGTTTGTCCTGGAGACCTGGTGGAGAGCCGGGTCCTGCCATGGAGTGGCAGAAAGCAGCTGTTGGTGGCTACACAGTCAGACAGGAAACATTCTTTCAAAGAAGACTTGTTTCTTCCCCAACTACACACATCTAATAGTTGGTCATGGAAGATAAACAAGCAAGGGACACTCGTGACCAGGTCTGTACAGCCCAGCAGCAAAATCCCTCAGTGAATCCTGACCTCTGCCTTTGGTCTTCATCTCTGTTGCCATTGAGGGAACCTGCCTTGCTGTTGGCAGCCCTGATCCTGGAGACTGAAGTCACAGCTTCAACAGTATAAACCTGAACAAAGGAACTATAAGTCGCCACACCTGTGTCTCTTTTTTTTTTTTAGTGAAATAGATGTGGATCAGTAGATGTACAATGGAAAGTCTATTAAGATGTGGGAAGTGATAGGAGAGACAGCTCAGAGACAAACAGAAGAGGAACAGATAGATGCTGGCAGAGAAAAAAACTTATATAGCTATACCAATAGAAGAATAGAAAACAGTAGGAAAATGCTTGGAAATACAGAAAAGGAACAGATTTTCTGCAGCTATTTTACATGGGCCATTGTTTTTTTTTTTAAGAGTTTTTTGATGTGGACCATTTTTTAAAAAGTCTTTATTGAATTTGTTACAATACTGCTTCTATTTTATGGTTTGGTTTTTTGACCCTGAGACATGTGGGATCTTAGCCTCCTGATCAGGGATCAAACCCACACCCGCTACACTGGAAGATAAAGGCTTAACCACTGGACCACCTGGGAAGTCCCAAAGGCCATTCTTGATGAGACCGAAGGAAATTCCATGTCATGATGGAGGTTTTGGAGAATGGGGAGGAACCTGGGATCTGGCTGATTGGAACAGACTTGTGTTCCTTGCTTTCCCAGTAGCCATTTGCCCACTTTTGCCACCTACCTCTTCCCCCACCCGTCCAATGCAGGTATTGATCATAGATTTCATTCAAGGCATGAATCATGATTGGCCTGTTTTCATTTTCACTAATGATTGATCTACAAATAGATAAAAGACCCAGTTCTACCAGTAAGATCCAATGGGAAATCTATAGAGGGTTTCCCTTCCTGAATAAAGACAAAGGACAAAACTTGTGCTTCTGCCTTTTGTTCCTTGCTGGGATGCCAGTGAGAGAACATGATACCTGAAGTTTTGCTAGCCAACTTTAGACTTTAGCTGACAAATAATCAGAATGAAAAGCCAATACGTAGAGGATAACTGGAACAGAAGAATGGAAAGAGTTTGGGTCCTTGAAGGCACCTCTGAGCTGCTGAACTTCCTTGAAACCAAAGTGAGACCAGCAATTAAGCCATGGCTGATTGCTTTTTTCCCTCATGCTCGAACCCATGCTTTTTTCCCTCATGCTCCAATCCATGCTTTCTTCCCTCGTGCTCGAACCCATGGTGTAAGGAATACACCAACAATTCTCATGTGTTTCCTATTCCTTTAAGTGACCTATTAAGCCAAATTCTTAGGAAATGACTTACATTAAAAAAAACAACAACAACCATTTTTTTTTTTAAATCCTGAGAGTTAAGCAAAAGGTTATGGAAAGATGGAATTCTTTACAAAAATAACACACTGCATACATATTTGCTTGATATTGTGAGAACCACTCAGGCTTAAAGAAACATTTTATAATGTCTGGTTTTGTTGATCTTGGACATGGTTATCTTACTCTCTGTCAACTGATGGATTCCCACTGAGAAGCAGCCGCTTACTTTTTTCCCTCTCTCTTTTTGTTCTGATGATGCTAACAAACCCTTGGATGACAGACACAGAAAAGAATGCAGGAGACAAATGGGGGAATGCATTCAATTCACATAAGGATTTAATGAGTCAATCTAGATCACAAACCCCTCACTGGCAAGGTTATATCTTTGTAGTGATTTTCTTCTCACCTATCTCAATTATTGTTTACTTTCTCCAGCAACAATAGTCACAGTTTAGAGTGACTTATTGTTTGTCATAGAGATTTAGTGGCCTGAAGTTTTGAGCTGTGATTTGTGTTCCAGCTAGATATTTTCGTGGAGTTTAGATTAATAAAACATGAGGGAATTTCTGATAGAATGCATGTGTTCTGCTTTGCTCTTTGGTTGCATATTAATTATATGCATACATCTTCCTTCTAAGAAAATAGAACCACACATCTCTAAGCTTTAACTTGCTGTCCAGGTTTCTGTTGATTATTTTTAAATTTTTTTTAGTAGAAAATATGTAATAAAAATAGGAATGAGCACTTTTGTTGTCATTGTTGCTACTAACAGAAGATTAGTAAAGCAGCTCTTTTTCTCATCCTTCATCATGGGAAAGAGCTCTGCTAGCAACGCCTGTGACTGAAGGTCATGCAGCCTGGCTTTGTGGGGACAGATGGTCATTGCTCATCATGTTAGCAAGAAGCTTGATGCTGACTTCTGGACATCAGCTGCTCACTATGTATATTAAGTGATAATTTAGCTTCAGGTGGCACTAGCCTCGTGCTGTCTGATCTCCTGCCATCTTAAGGGAAAATGTTTGGACAGCCATACCTTACTTTGTTGTATTCCATCATGAGACAAAAGCAGACTGACTCTTCAGTGCATCTAATAATGTTCAGTGCTTCTGATCATTTGGATTTTGCTTTGCCAACATACAGGTATTCTGGATTTAAAGTCCTGGGGGTGAATGTGTGAGTTATGGGGTAGGGTGGGGGAACAAACAACAAAATCCTTGTGAAAATAAAGCCACAGGAATACTTGGGCTGAGGTGGGAGGAAGGGGCAGAGTAGGGCAGGAGTTGAGGGGAGACATCAAGAGCTAGACAGTTTCTTGATGTCAGAAGAATATTATTTATTTTGGTTACTGTGGTTTTACTGATAAATTCTCTGCTTCTGACGTAGCTCAAATTTCTCTGTTGTGTTCAGTCGCTCAGTCTTGTCAGACTCTTTGTGACTTCATGGACTGCAGCACGCCAGGCTTCCCTGTTCTTCACTATCTCCTGGAGTTTGCTCAAACTCATGTCCATTGAGTCAATGATGCCATTCAACCATCTCATCCTCTGTCATCCCCTTCTCCTCCTGCCCTTAATCTTTCCCAGCATCAGAGTCTTTTCCAAAGAGTCGACTCTTCAATCAGGTGGTCTCCAGAGCAGCTATATTATTAATTCTTATTGCATTCTTATAAGTCAGTGTTTCACAGGTAAATAAAGGAGCCAGGCACATAGCACAGGCAACTCTTCTTGGGTGATGTTTATTATTGATCCCAGTTAGACAGTTATGGAAACATTAATTCATTAATTATTCCTTTATATTCCTTACCCCATTCCACAATGGGTTGGATAGAGCATCTATACTATATATTGTATAATAAGAAAGAAAAAATAAATAGAGAAATCAGAGCTAGAGAAAACATGGATAGAATTGGAAGACCAAAATCCAAGGTAGCATGGAGATATACAGGTCATAAAATCTGACACTGCTAGCAAGATTGACAAATTTGGATGCAAGTTTCCTGGTTCAGATCCAAAAGGAGATAGGTAAAATAGTCTCCTTTTCAGAATTCACATGTTTGTGGTAAATAGCATGCTACTTTTTAAAATGACACAATTTTCCCCTAAATTTCAGGTCTTAATAAAAGTTCTGAAGTAAATGAATAAAAAAATAAATTTCTGTTGTTGAAACCACTCAGTCTAGGGTCCAATGTTATGGCCACCCTAGCAACCTATGGCCAGGATGGAACTGTGGAAACTACAGTTCCAGCCATGTACAGAATTGTGCCAGCTTCCTTTTTCCTTTTCTGAAGGATCTCCACTGAGTTCTCCTAACTTTTTCTCAGACACTGCCTCATAGAGCATTTAAAAAAGCAAGGGTGACTGAGGAAACCATAATTAAAAAAGACACATGTACCCCAATGTTCACTGAAGCACTACAATAGCTAAGACATGGAAGCAACCTAGATGTCCATCGACAGATGAATGGATAAAGAAGTTGTGGTACATGTATACAATGGAATATTACTTGGCCATAAAAAGGAACACATTTGAGTCAGTTCTGAGGTGGATGAACCTAGAGCCTATTATACAGAATGAAGTAAGTCTGAAAGAGAAGAACAAATATCATATATTAATGCATATATATGGACTATTGATGAAAGTGAAAGAGGAGAGTGAAAAGGTTGGCTTGAAGCTTAACATTCAGAAAACAAAGATCATGGCATCTGGTCCCATCACTTCTTGGGAAATAGATGGGGAAACAGTGGAAACAGTGTCAGACTTTATTTTTTTGGGCTCCAAAATCACTGCGGATGCTGATTGCAGCCATGAAATTAAAAGACGCTTACTCCTTGGAAGGAAAGTTATGACCAGCCTAGATAGCATATTAAAAAGCAGAGACATTACTTTGCCAACCAAGGTCCGTCTAGTCAAGGCTATGGTTTTTCCCGTGGTCATGTATGGATGTGAGAGTTGGACTGTGAAGAAAGCTGATCTCCGAAGAATTGATGCTTTTGAACTGTGGTGTTGGAGAAGACTCTTGAGAGTCCCTTGGACTGCAAGGAGATCCAACCAGTCCATTCTAGAGGAGATCAATCCTGGGTGTTCATTGGAAGGACTGATGCTAAAGCTGAAACTGCAATACTTTGGCCACCTCATGCGACGAGTTGACTCACTGGAAAAGACTCTGATGCTGGGAGCGATTGGGGGTGGGAGGAGACGGGGACGACAGAGAATGAGATGGCTGGATGGCATCACCAACTCGATAGACATGAGTTTGAGTGAACTCCAGGAGTTGGTGATGGACAGGGAGGCCTGGCGTGCTGTGGTTCATGGGGTCACTAAGAGTCGGACACGACTGAGTGACTGAACTGAACTGATGGACTTTAGAAAGATGGTACTGATGAACCTATTTGCAGGGCAGCAATGGAGATGCAGACATAGAGAAACAGACTTGTGGACACAGCGGGGGAAGGAGAGGGTGGGACAAATTGAGAGAGTAGCACTGAAACATATATATTATCATATGTAAAATAGATAGCCAGTGGGAATTTGCTGTATGATGCAAGCTCAAACCTGGTGCTCTGTGACAACCTAAAGGGATGGGACAGGTGGGAGGAAGATTCAGGAGGGAGGGGATATGTGTATACTTATGGCTGACTCATGCTAATATATGGCAGACACCAACACAATTGTAAGCAATTATCCTCCAATTAAAAATAAATTAAATTTTTTTAAAAAGCAGGGGTGAGTCTGAGAACCCCACACCCCTCACAGTAGCTGTGGAGGTGAGACCAAGGCAGTGAATAAAGAGGTAGTTGGTGGCTTCCTAAACTCAGGCCCCATCCTTAAAAAAAAAACAGATTTCTCCCCATCCTCTACCAAGGTATTAACCATGGAGTCCATATGTGCTATGCTTAGTCGTATCTGACTCTTTGCGACCCCATGGTCTGTAGCTGGCCAGGCTCCTCTGTCCATGGGGATTCTATAGGCAAAAATACTGGAGTGGGTTACCATGCTCTCCTCCAGAGGATCTTTCCCACCCAGGGATTGAACCTAGATCTCCCACATTACAGGCGAATTCTTTACCTTCTGAGCCACCAGAGAAACCCTGCAGTCCATATGATATTTAGTAATTCGTAATTCTAAGTTTCAGCTTTAGCATCAGTCCCTCCACTGAACATCCAGGATTGATCTCCTTTAGAATGGACTGGTGCTGTGATTCATGGGGTCGCGGAGAGTCGGACACGACTGAGCGACTGAACTGAACTGAACTGAATTCTAAGTTACAAGGGAATACCTGGGGGAAAACAACCTAAATTCAGTAGTATATTCAACATACTGAACAAAGAAGTGGATTAGAGGGGAAGGAGGGCTTCCCAGGTGGCGCCAGTGGTAAAGAACCCACCTGCCAAAGTGGGAGACTTAAGAGACAAAGGTTTCATTTCTGGGTCAGGAAGATACCTTGGAGAAAGAAATGGCAACCCACTCCAGTATTCTTGCCTGGAGAATCCCCATGGACAGAGGAGCCCGAGCAAGCCACAGTCCATGGGGTCACAAAGAGTCAGACACGACTGAACCAACTTAGCACAGCACAGAACGGAAAGAGGCCTACTTGAAAGAGGGGCATTTTCAGTGTGTAACAAATTGTGGATGTGGATGTGGAAGTTCCTCTGAGAGCTAATGAATGCATTTGGGTTCCCTTCTCAGGAGATATTTTTAAGGCCTCCACTCCAGGGATGGACTAGACTATATGAAATTATTTTATATTTGGTAAGGGCCTTCTGCACTTCCCTGGTGGCTCAGATAGTAAAGAACTTGCCTGCCAATGCAGGAGACATAAGAGACTTGGGTTCCATTCCTAGGTGGGAAAGATCTCCTGGAGGAAGGCACAGTTACCCACTTCAGTATTCTTGCCTAGAGAATTCCATGGACAGAGGAGCCTAGCGGGCTATATAGTCCAGGGAGTCATCCAATCCATGGGGTGGCAAAGAATGGGACATGACTGAGTGACTAACACTTTCACTTTCAAATGCCTTCTCTTTTGCAAGGGCTTCCCTTGTGGCTCAGCTGGTAAAGAATCTGCCTGCAATGCGGGAGACCTGGGTTCAATCCCTGGGTTGGGAAGATCCCCTGGAGAAGGGAAAGGCTACCCACTCCAGTATTCTAGCCTGGAGAATTCCATAGACTATATAGTCCATGGGGTCGCAAAAAGCTGGACATGAATGAGAGACTTTCACTATTTTGCATATATATGCAAATACATTATCTCATTTGAGTTTCACAAGATTCCTGAAAAGTCATCATTCCTGAGAAAAATAGGAGGACTCAAAGATTAAGTGATTTGTCTATCTGGAGTCACAGTTTGCCTAAAACCAGGTAAATTCTCCAGGCCCTGCCCACTAGTCTGTTTTTGCCAAACAGAAAAGGAGCAGTGCTGAGGGAAGGTCATTTCAGCTCTGGAGCCAGATTCAGGCTCAAATCTCCTTTCAGTCGAAAGTTTGTTTAACGCCCCTTTGCTTTGGTGTCTTCATGTGCAAAATAGGAATAAGGACATTATCTATGTCAGGCAGGTGGGGTTCCGGTGAGAATAAATGATGGACCGAGCTTGAGCACTTTATATGGGGAGTGTTCCCTGATGGTTTATCATTTTTACTGCCCGGTTGCTTTTCTCCACCCTCCTGTGGATCTCTTACTTTTCCTTTCTCTCCTACAGGCCTTTTTTTTTTCGGTCCAAATTTTACCCTGCAGCACCCCATAGAACGTCACAGACCCGACAGTCATGTCGGGGCAGAAAGTTCAGTCATACCTCCCCTATTCTACTCCTGTCCCCGGATTTTGGAACCAATTCTCTTCATCTTGAGCAATCAATAAAAATGCAAAGGCGAGCTAATGGTAACCCTCCTGCCCTCCCACCTCCCTGCTCCCGCGCCGGGGGCCTCAGCACGGATTTAGGTGTGGTTTTTTGGTTGTTTGTTTGGAAAAGCAGAGCCACTTTCACTTTCAAGGGGCCCCCGACGTGTTTTCCTGTCCGGGCTCGGGCCCCAGCCCCCTTCCCCATCGGGCCCGGGATCCTGCCGGCCCACTTCCTCCCTCTCCTGGGAACCCGTCGCCACCCCGGGCGGGGAGGGTGGACCAGGCTGCGCCGGCCTCTCCGCCGCCCGCCCAGCCACTGGCGCCCGAAGGGGCTTCGGGAGCGGGGCTGGGGCCCGCAAAGGGACAGAATCACAAACGGCTCAGCGCCCGGCGGCGAGGGCACAAAGACGGGATCACACGCCCCGTTGGTGCAAGGGGGCGGGCGATTGCTGACGCGGGGCTGGCACCCGGGGCTCTTTCCTCTAGTTTCTGCCGCGATCGCCATGGTGCGAGCGCGGGAAGCCGAGGGGCAGCCCGGACCCCGGGCGCCCTCCCTCCGCCCGCAGCGCGGCGCTCACTTTGAACTCGCCTTGCGCCCTCTGGTTACACAGCATCCGGGCTGAGCTGCTGGAGGTTTAAAGGAGACTGTTTGTGAAAAAGGTGGATGAAGGCGTGCATAAGAGAAAACTCCAAGCGCATGCTTCAAATTTCTGAACATGCAGATTCCGATCGGAGGGGATTGGTTTCTTCTGCAGTCGTTTCAATGGCTCATCTTAGCAGGAAAGCCGGCTTATCTCTGATTTTACCGATGGGAGGCCCAGGATAAGAAGAGTTGTAAACAGGACTGGGATTAGAACCGGGGCTCTGACTTTCTATTTGTTGTTCAGTCGCTCAGTCCTGTCTGACTCTTTGCAACCCCATGGACTGCAGCATGCCAGGCCTCCCTGTCCTTCACTATCTCCTGGAGTGTGCTCAGACTCATGTCCATTGAGTTGATGATGCCACCTACTAAAATACTGAAGGTGAAAGTTGGTTGCTGGGAGCCGTGTGAGTTCAGGTTACAGTTTGCCTCTGTCAGTGTAGCCTTTGGTTATTCAGAATCCTGGAATGGACTATTGTGTTTGGGTGGGTGGGAGAGAGAGAAGGGATGTGTGTGTGTAAGGAACCAAGTTCTTAGCTTAACAATTTCAAGGCCTGTGAGTGGTGTGATTCTTCACATCACAATTAGATAAGTCGGTAACTTCCAATCTTTGCTGTGTTTCCGCGGGTCCTTTTAGTTTAAAATTCCCTCGAGCTGGACATAAAGGGTAGGGCAGGAGATTGTAGCCTGTGGGCAGTAGGGACTAGCTCCAAGGGTACGGCTGAGCCAGAGCAGTGTGTAACCGGCAGGTGGCCTCCCCCACCCCATGCTGCGGGTGTTCACAACCCCCTCCCACCTGGCTCTACTCACCCAGACACCTCTGCTCCAAGCTTACAGGTAATGTGTAGAGCACTCCTACTAAAAGTAGTTGGGGTTCTAACCTCGATTTGACATCTGACAAGTCAGGTGAGTAAGAATCGTTGCAGTGTCTTACTGTGGTTGCACGTTACCTGCCAAATGTGTCTTTACTAATGACTGCTTGCTTGCTACGGAGAAGGCAATGGCCACCCACTCCAGTACTCTTGCCTGGAAAATCCCATGGACAGAGGAGCCTGGTAGGCTGCGGTCCATGTGGTCGCTAAGGGTCGGACACGACTGAGCGACTTCACTTTCACTTTTCACTTTCATGCATTGGAGAAGGAAATGGCAACCCATTCCAGTGTTCTTGCCTGGAGAATCCCAGGGACGGCGGAGCCTGGTGGGCTGCCATCTATGGGGTCGCACAGAATTGGACACAACTGAAGCGACTTAGCAGCAGCAGCTTGCATGCTAAGTCGCTTCAGTCATGTCCAGCTCTTTGTGGCCCCATGGACTGTAGCCTGCCAAACTCCTCTGTCCCTGGGATTCTCCAGACAAGAATACTGGAGTGGGTTGCCACGCCCTCCTCCAGGGGATCTTCCTGATCCAGGGATCAAGCCTATGTCTCTTAGGTCTACCTGCACTGGCAGGTGGGTTCTTTACCACTAGCCCCACCTGGGAAACACACTAAGGACTGCAACGGAAGGGCAAATCAGCTAAACTGGTTGTGTGTATTTGTGTGTGTATATGTGTTCAGTTCAGTTCAGTCGCTCAGTCGTGTCCGACTCTTTGCGACCCCATGAATCGCAGCACGCCAGGCCTCCCTGTCCATCTACGTGTTAGTGGCTCAGAAATGTTGACTCTTCCGACCCCATGCGCTGTAGCTCTCCAGGCTTCTCTGTCCATTCAAATAAAGCACGTATGGATTCCCTAGTCTCTGTCAGATAATTCCTCTTGTAGCCTTTCTGTGGAAGACATTTTGGAGGACTTGAGCTTTGTTTTGTGCTTTGAGATTAGAAGAGGCAAAACTCTAAGATGTATGTCACTTTCACATTTATATCCTAACTATACCCTCCTTGCTTTATTTATTAAATGTCTTTTGAAGGCTGTTCCTAAGGAATGCCATGTTTGGGAATGAGTTGAAGGATCTCAGTCTTTGGTGCTGCTGGAGGAAGGAAGCATTTTGCTGTCAACTATCAGTATGCAAAAAAAAAAAAAAAAAATTAGGCCACCAGGCAGAAGACTCATGGACCACTTACCTGTATCAGTTCAGTTCAGTCGCTCAGTCACATCCGACTCTTTGCGACCCCATGGACTATAGCCCACCAGGCTCCTTTGTCCATGGAATTCTCAAGGCAAGAGTGGGTTACCATTCCCTTCTCCAGGGGATCTTCTCTATCGAGGGATTGAACCTGTCTCCTGCATTGTAGGCACATTCTTCACTGTCTGAACCACAAGGTAAGTCCAATAGTTGTGGAGGTGGGCTTAGATGCCTCGAGGCAGGTGGGATCCTCCTGACCCAAGGACTGAACCAGGGTCTCCTGCACTGGCAGGTGGATTCTTTATCACTGATCCACCAGGGATGGTGCCAGGGTGATTTTCTTTGCTTTAAAGGAGGAGTATGCTCAGAATTGTAAGATTTTCACCAGAAATGAGAAATTGTCCCAAACCTAGTCCAGAATGAACTTCTCGCATGATGTGTTTCTCAAGTTCCTTCTGGGAGGAAATTAATATACCTGATAAAATACTTAAGTAATTTAAAAATAAACTTTAATGAGCTTAAAGGGAGCCTGCCTCTGGGAGATTAGTTTCCTACCAGCTCAGCTGACTGTCAGTCAAGAGTCTAATGATCTTTAACCAGGGCTTCTATTCTAGTCCCTCATTTTTTCTCTGTTAATGCATCTTTGCATGGGTGCTCAGTCACTTAGTCGTGTCCAATTCTTTGCAACCCTATGGACTATAGCCTGCCAGGCTCCTCTGTCCATGGGATTTCCCAGACAAGAATACTAGACTGAGTAGCCATTTCCTCTTCTAGGGGATCTTCCTGACCCAAGGATTGAACCTGGATTTCCTTCTTTACAGGCAGATTCTTTACCATCTGAGCCACCAGAGAAGCCAAGAAAGGAATCTCTGAATTGGTCTGTTTCTGAACTCTTCTTTTGAAGCAAGTGCTCACAACTCAACTTTCTGAAGTTTTTTCCTTTTTAATTTTCATTTTTGGAGTTCAGACTTGGGATAAGTCTAAATGTAAAGAGACACTGCTGTTGATGATCACAAGGAAAAGAAGGCATAAGAAAGTCATTAATTTGTCCCAGATTTTTAACCTGCAAATAAGTGGGAACCACTGAAGTTCTGGAGGAGAGTGCTTTGGGAAGGTGGTGGTGTGTATGCCAAAAGCACAGAAACACTTATACTGTAAAAAGCACCCCACAACTGCCCATTAAAACCCTGTGGACTGGGAATCCCCTGTGGTCCAATGGTTAAGAATCCACTGTCTAATGCAGGGGACCTAGGTTTGATCCCTGGTCTGGGGCTTCCCCTGGTGGCTAGATGATAAAGAATCTGCCTGCCATGCGGGAGACCCAGGTTTGATCTCCGGGTCGGGAAGTTCCTCTGGAAAGAGAAATGGCTACCCACTCTAGTTTTCTTGCCGGGAGAATCCCATGGACAGGGGGGTCTGGTAGGCTTGGGGTTTGCAGTCCATGGGGTTGCAAAGAGTCAGACACGATTGAACGACAACACACACTGGGAGCTAACATCCCACATGCTGGGGGAAACAAAACACACACACCACAACTAGAGAGAATCTCGTGCCCCACAACTAAAACTTGACACAGACAAAGAAATAAAGAGATGTTAAAAAAAAAAATGTGGATTTGAAAAGTTGATAGTAAGAGCTGATTGGCACTGTACTTTCACTCCACCCACTGCCCCCCAGTGGTTGCAGACTTTAACCCCGCTCCATACCAGCCAAATCAAAATTCCTTAGGGAAGGAAGCATCATGACTGTTATTTTTTAATGTCCGCAGGTGATTCTAAGTGCAACCGGGGTTGATAACCACTAATGTAGATACTTTTTTGCTACACTGGTCCCCTAGCCATTTTTCTTTCTGGGTACAATTTCAACTGCTCCTCCCTTTGTTCAATTTCTCCTGTACTTTGTTGCCATGAAGAATCTTCATTGACTTGGTTGTAATATTACCCCTTTTAATTATCAATGCAATAAATATTCGTGGAACTTTTTATGCCAGGACTATGCTAAATAAGGGCTTCCCTAGTGGCTCAGATGGTAAAGAATCTGCCTACAATGTGGGAGACCTGGGTTGTAGCCCTGGATCAGGAAGATCCCCTGGAAAAGGGAATGGCAACCCACTCCAATATTCTGGAGATTTAGCCTGGACACCCTGGAGAATTCCATGGACAGAGGAGCCTGCTGGGCTACACAGTCCATGGGGTCACAAAGATTGGACACAACTGAGAGATTAACACAAATATACATGCTAAATTGTGGCATGTCTGCACTGTTGGGGTTCAATAACAGTGTAAATAGAGTCCTCTTCCTTTCCTGACTTGGGTCTCAAAGGCATTGCTCCCAGGATGTCACCACCATCACTCCCTGGAACATAGAGTGCCTCACTTGTCCCTGGACACTTAAACATAGTATTGTCCTGCTCTCACTCACAAATAGTCTACTACCCAATTACGTGTGCTCCTTTAACCTTCAATGCATCTCTGTCTTGCTGGAGGCGATAGGTAATAGGGGCAGCTGCTGCTAAGTCGCTTCAGTCATGTCCGACTCTGTGCAACCCCATAGACGGCAGCCCACCAGGCTCCCCCGTCCTGGGATTCTCCAGGCAAGAACACTGGAGTGGGTTGCCATTAAACAGCCCTTTACTGGGGCAAATCTCCTCTGATCTGAAACAGTCTTTGGTCCATGCATACAGTAACTGGAGACTCAAAATGAACGAAATGCCCATGTGAATATAGAAGGAAAAAAATGCAGTAGAGATTGATTCTCAGAGCCTCTTGGCCTATATAAAATTCCTTCTTTCTCCATTCATTCCAGTGCGTTCTGTTGTCCTTCTCAAGAATAAGGCACTGAGTCCCTTTCTCCTCTTCTTTGGGTTGTCAGAGCCAGGAGGCACAAGAGAGTGACTGGGAATATAGAGTATATTTGGCTGACTATAAAAGGGAACATACAATTTTGTGGTCAATTTATTTTCACCTCATTCATTCTCAGGGGTACATGGTTTTCGCCTCATTGATTTTCTGTGTTCATTGACTTGAAGCCTGCTGTGTATGGGAGGTTGCTTCATGTCTTCTCAAGCCATCTTTTTTTTATTGTCTTGGCAACTCTCTGCCTTAAGCTTGAACTGGTTTGAACTGAACTCAGTGGTTTACCTACTTGATATGACATGTCTTTTTAGTGGAGGTATTTTACTGTTTAATGTTTGTACTATAATATTAGAGTTTGAAGGGATCTTACAGATTCTTCTAGCCAACTCCTTCATTAAATGAGGACCCTGAAGACCAGGGAGATTGAAGAATTTCCCTAAGTAAGACCACACAGCCAGAAGAGCAGCAGAGCTAGACTGCCTTCTTAGAATGGAAGGAAGGAATGAAATAAAAAAAAAAGATAGGCAGGATGGGAACAAAAGACATGAAGCAATTTTATTTCAGATATAACAGTTAGGATGTTTTTGGCTGCAAGGAACAGAATATTTGAGTCAAATTGACTTAAATAATAAGGGCATTTATCGTGTCACACATCAAGAAGTCCTGAGGTGGGAAGGCTCCAGGACTTCTATGATTAGAGTTCTGGCTCCATTTCTCAGTGATTCCTGACCTAACTTGTCTCCCTGTGTTGGCTTTTTTCTCAGAATGGTTTCCTAGCAGCAACAGGGGCAATGTGCTTCCATGTTCACACCCAGAGGGAAAGGCAGAGAGAGAGAGGGAAGGAGGGAGGCAGAGGGAAAGAGACAGAGCATGAATCAAAAGTCCTTGCCTTTGTGCTGGTTGGGCCAACTTAGGTCACATGTGCACCTCTAGACTACTAATAGTTGCTAGAGGAAGGCTGTGAGTTTCTGTCTGTGTTCCTGAGCCAATCTTCAGCAAGGTGAATGGGCTCACTATGATTCATTTAGACCCTACCTATATCAGCACCTACCTCTGGAGATGGGGTTGGGGTCAATGTCTCATGTGTTGCTTAAGCATCTTGGGGGAGAGGTTAATCAGGTTTCCCTTAGAAAGAAAGGAGGGAGGAGTTATATAGACAACTGGAAGTGTCTCTTATGCCAGAAACCTTTAGGCAGTAACTGCCACATGGGTAGCACATGGCACGGAGCTCACAAATCGGTAGACAGTAAATGACCAGCTCTTGATGCTGTTCTTCTTACTGTTTATTAAAGCCTTGTGACATGGGGGATGAACTATATCTTTGTTGGGGAGGAAGATGATAAAGTTGGAAGAGAAGAAGCCACGCCTGTTCCTGCACATGGAAACTGTCCTGTGATGTGAGTGGCTAGAGGAAAGAAAACAGGCTTTCCTTCATGCTTTGAGGAGGCTACCTCAATGGTTTGTAGAAGGGGTGTCTGGGTCAGGGTCCTACCTTAAGATGCCTTCCTTAGTGCATGAACCAAGTGGAAACTTCAGTCCAAGTAGGAATCCTTGTTGCCTCCAAAGGATTTGAACTAGCATAAAACAGAAAGAAAATTTGAGGCTTCCCATGAAAATTTCCTCTTGAATTAACTATAATCATCTGTTGCTAAAAAAATGATCCTCTTGAGGTGGGGTTGGCAGTGGGTATCACCTAACTGAGCCTTAATGGGGCTCCCAACCAACCCTGTGCTTGCCCTGTTCCTATGTTGGGCTCCTTCCTTCTTTCTGAAGTTTTTATTTATTACCATCCATGAATGTTAGTCTCAGGGTAGAATTCCCTCCCCACCACAATGCATTGTTTTGACTTTAGGCCATTCCTGGAACTTTTTACTATTCTGAGCACTACTCATCTCAATTTATTGTCTTGGCCTTTCACGGCTGCTCCATTGGCTGTGTTTGATGGAGAGTGCTTTGTGGCTTGTGAAAGGCATTTTTGAGACACTTGCAGTTAGATAACATCCCTGGGTCTCAGGGATCCTTTTTTAAGCATCACCACCATCTACATTAATCATCCTGTTTTTGATGCCTAGACAAAGGATGTGAAACAGTTTCTGTAGGGCTTGGGGAGGTGGGTACTGTTTCTAGGAGCTGTTTCTTCCAGTCTGGAGAGGCAGCTTCAGTCTGAGTTGTGGGGGCGGTGTGGAAAGCTTTTGGCTCCTGAATCACAATAAGGATTTGAATCAAGGGAGCCCACAAAGATTCTGCCCATAAAGCTGTTTCACTCTTTTCTTTTTTTGGAATTGAGGCCCCAAGTATTAATGTTTTCCCCCACCGAATGCAATTATGCCTGTGGAGTACAAAAAAGAAGGGAGACTCAGAAATTATTCCACCTCTCTCTCTTTTTCCTAAATAACTTACTTGAGTTCTCAGAATCTTGGGGAGAGTGTGCTGAGATGTGTTCTGAGTCTGGCGATACTGGTTTACGAGGCTGGGAGTTTCTGTCATTCTCTCAGGCTTGTCAGCAGAGAATTGTGGCTCCTGAAGCTGTTGTCTTTGGTCTGTCCAGCTGAATGTTCTGTTGTCTTAACTGGTGGGCTCAGTCTAGCCCCAAGTCCTGAGCCAAGGCTGGCAGCAGAACGGTATCTGCAATTTCAGCCCTATCTACTATGAAGTACCTCTGAGAACTGGAGTAAGCACCCTGCAGACAGAGGACACCATTCCTATGCCACATGTGCTAACTTTCACACTTGCCAACGTCCTTTGCTGCCAACCAGCCCCAAGGGTAGGTCCTAACCTCTTGTATGCCCCCAGAGTTGTTGCATGCCCCAATATCCTGGGATGCTACACTTGTCAGATGCCTGCCTTGTTCTAATAGCCCCTATATCCAATAGTCTCTACCAAGCAGAGTCCTGCCCTGAGCCTTAGTTTGCAGGATGGACTTCTTCACGTCATATGAGGCTCCTTCCTCCCTGGTGCTGATCCATGCCTCCCCACACTTGGTCAGCAGTCTCAGAATCTACCTAGTTTCTGATTCCGAAGGGTATGACTACTGGCCTGGGTTTGTCATCTGTTGAATAAACCCTGTTGATACTTATCTGGGTCATTTCATATTGTGTCTTGACTGATGGTCAAAAGATGAGCTTTGTAAAGCCTAGAGGGCGGGAGATGTTCCGAGGGGTTCAGGTGTCCATGTATCCATCATAGACTGAATGTAGATTGGATGTAAACTGAATGTGGAATGTCTTAAGTAAATACATACATTATGTTTTTAAAGTGTGTGCAGGTCCTTCTGTGTCTAATTTTGTTAGACATAAATCCATTTAAAAATGCCACTGAATTCATAACATATTTTGTCATTATGTATCTTCTAAAATCATTGGATACCAGAAATACAACAGTCCTGGGTGTTCATTGGAAGGACTGATGCTAAAGCTGAAACTCCAATACTTTGGCCATCTCATGAGAAGAGTTGACTCACTGGAAAAGACTCTGATGCTGGGAGGGATTGGGGGCAGGAGGAGAAGGGGACGACAGAGAATGAGGTGGCTGGATGGCATCACCGACTCGATGGAGGTGGGTTTGAGTGGACTCCGGGAGTTGGTGATGGACAGGGAGGCCTGGCGTGCTGTGATTCATGGGGTCGCAAAGAGTCGGACACAACTGAGTGACTGAACTGAACTCAACTGAACTGAAGATGTTGAAGTCAAAGAAAGCCCTCTTTAGCAGTTACAAAAGCCCTCTCTTTTGCACTCATCTGCTCTCACTGAGCTGCTAATTCCTCTGGGTTGCCGTACTCTGACTGCAGGACTGAACTCCCAAAAGCGCTTCATTCTGCCTCAGATGTGAACTCTAGCTGGTGGCTCTTCCTGTCAGATACTTTGGGTAGAGGGCATCAGGGCTGAGGCCTGCTGAGTTAGCTCCATCGTTTTCTTCAGGCATGTTGACTACAGAGATGTGCTGACCCCTGAACCACTAGATATGATGCAGTTGCTGCATAGTTTCTGAGATATTCAGTCAGCATCCATATAAATATCCCATTCTGTAGGAATAAATGGAAGGAAAAGGCAGTCAGAACAGACAACTTCTAAGTTAATATTTGCCAAAACCAACCCAGATTTGACCAGACTATAAATTCTTGATGGAAGAAGCTGATATTCTGAACCTGTTCCTACCCACCCCCATCCTACTACATTCCCAATATACCCAGGTGTAAATCTGAGATACTGGATTCCAAGGGAAAATCCCTGAGCTCTGGGTCTGAGTGAAGCCTGGCCTTGAATTCAATATAACTTTCCGATGACTCTCTGAACCTCTGAAGTTATTGAGGAAGAGTGGCTCAAAGCTGTAACAAAGGGCAGGAGGGGCAGGGGGCTGAATCCCAGAAAGCTTGTTCAGCACCAGAGCCTACCCTCAAGCCCAGGGGAGCCATCCCTGGTGTTGAAATGGACCACTGGTAACCATCTCTGCTGTGGGGGAGCCTTATATAAATAATGCCTGTGTCTCCTGAAACTCCGTGGTCCTGAGTGGAGGGAAGTCCTAGCTGGAATTTGGTGAGGCCATTCAGTTCTGATATGGAGTTCATTGCTCCTGAAAGGGAAAGTGTTAGTAACTCAGTCCTGTCCGACTCTTTGTCACCCCATGGACTGTAGCCCACCAGGCTCCTCTGTCCATGGAATTCTCCAGGCAAGAATACTGTAGTGGATTGTGATTTCCTTTCCCAGGGGATCTTCCCAACCTAGGGATTGAACCCTGGTCTCCCTCATTGCAGGCAGATTCTTTACCGGCTGAGCCACCAGGGAAGCCCTTTCATTGCCCGTGGGCACCCTTTCTGAGTCAGTGAGCCAGCACAGGAGAGCCAGCTGGTTGGGGGAGTCATGGACAGGAGAGAAGAGAGACCCAGGATATGCCATCCCATCACAGTAACACCTCAGAGGATAACACCTGAGCTCCAAGAGAGACAGTGACAGTAACAGATTTCCCTTGTTCCTGCCATTTTGGAAGAGTTCTCCCAGGAGCTTGGGACAATGTTCTATAGCTCTCTTATCTGGACTGTGAGAAAAGCCAGGACAAGCTAGGTGATCTAACCTGCTGTAACAATGGCATCTGTCTTCAGACAGGGTTTTGTGCTACAAATGCAGCAGAGACAAAGCTGACATGGTCTTTACCTTCATGGAGCTTATAGTTTGAATGAAGGTACAGGGAAAAAAAGAGAGAGAGGTAAACAAACACATAATTACATTTTCTGATAAGGAAGCAAAATGTGCAAGGAGAGAGTGACAGTGGACTTGCCGAAGATATAGTCATATTTGTTACTGAGTTATGAAGGATGAGAAGCAATTAGCTTACTCATGAGGGTGGTGTAAGAGCGCTTTGAGCTGAGGGGAAAAGTGGGTTTAGATGCTCTGTGGCAGGAAAGAGTTTGCTCATTTGATGAATTTAAAGAAGGCTTTTAGGAGATGAGGTTGTGAGAGATGCTTCTCTAACATCACCCAAGGGCGGGGAGAAATGCCCAAGTGAAGCTGAACTAACCGAATAACTGAAGTTAACTAGTAATCTGGAATTTAATTCCAGTTATTATTTCAAAGGGAGGTAAACATGCTCAGGGAATCTGTCTGACCTTGAATTCTGCTCCTAGTTTTACATGAAGACTTTCAGTAGGGTGATTTTTACTGCCAAATAGCATTCTATTTTATACCATGACATGTGCCTTTACAAGCAGGAGAGAACTGTATTCTCAGTAGCAGAAAAATGACCAGAAAGGGAAAGTCTTAGGGAAAAAAAACAAAAAAAAAAAAACAAAGAATTAAACTAAGGCAGAGACAAAGCTCTTATCTGCACAACCCCAGATTCTGGTCAAGAAAAGCTCAGAGAGATCAGAGACAAGTTGTAATCTGTGATAAACACATGGGGAGACATAGAGGGCTGTGGTTGGTGAAGCGACCTAGGAAGAGCCTAAGGGATTGGATTTGGGGCATGGAATTTTCTAGGCCAAGTCAGGCTGCCTGAGAATGTAGTCATCTGAGAAGGGCTGTGATTGTGCAGGGCTTTCATGTGACACCAGGGAAGGATCCTGGTATGGCGCCCGAAGTTTAAGGAACAGAAGTCTCTGTATGTGTGTGCGTGTACGTGTGCGCACATACAGACATTTGACAAAGACAAATGCAAAATTTCTGACAACCCTCCAAGAACCTCAGGAGAATCATGGGTAAGAGAAGGGCCCTGGATTTTTAAGCCTTATTCACTTCATGGCACCTCTGCCTGTGTGCCCATCCCCTCATGCAAGTTAGGATTTGACTTAACAAAGGAAAGGGGCACTGGACTTGTCTCTGACATTGAGTCTCTGCTGTGGGAGAGAGAGAGGGAGGAGACAGAAGCAGGTGGGTCAGGGTCAGCTGTCAGAAAAGCTACCAGGGTGAAACTGCAATAGGCTTCTGCACAGGGACAGGTTGAAGTTGTCGTTTTGTCGCTGACTCATGTCTGAACCTTTGGGACTCCGTGGACTGCAGCACGCCAGGCTTCCCTGTCCTTCACCATCTCCTGGAGTTTGCTCAGACTCAAGTCCATTGAGTTGATGATGCCATCCAACCATCTCATCCTCTGTCACCCCTCTTCTTCTCCTGCCTTCAATCTTTCCCAGCATTAGGGTCTTTTCCAATGAGTGAGCTTTTTGCATCAGGTGACCCAAGTATTATTGCCTAGAAAATCTCATGGATGGAGGAGCCTGGTAGGCTGCAGTCCATGGGGTCGCTAAGGGTCGGACACGACTGAGCGACTTCACTTTCACTTTTCACTTTCCACTTACACACATTGGAGAAGGAAATGGCAACCCACTCCAGTGTTCTTGCCTGGAGAATCCCAGGGACGGGGGAGCCTGGTGGGCTTCCGTCTATGGGGTCACGCAGAGTCGGACACGACTGAAGTGACTTAGCAGCAGCAGCAGCAGACCCAAGTATTGGCGCTTCAGCTTCAGCATCAATCCTTCCAATGAATATTCAGGGTTGAGTTCCTTTATTGTTGACTGGTTTAATCTCCTTGCTGTCCAAGGGACTCTCTGGAGTCTTCACCAGCACCACAGTTCCAAAACATCAATTCTTTGGCACTGAGGCTTCTTTATGGTCCAACTCTCACATCTGTACATGACTGCTGGAAAAATTGTGGCTGATGTTCATGAAGAGAGAACACCAACCATACAAGCAGTGGGTCTTCTGTCTCCTCTATTGCAGACAGCAGGATGCTCTCTTGACTCAGGGCCTTGGCTTAAAATTAACTTCAACCATAGAAGGGGCTTGTTATCACTGTTGGGAATTAGTATGTGACAGGTATACCTTAGACTCCACAAAGTACAACGCATGTTGAATCCCTTCATGCTTGAACTAGACTGACTTGCTTGAAAGAACAATAGTAGGAACAGCCTTAAGTCAGTTTGGAAAGTGGAAAAATGCTTGTGTCCAGGCCCTCGCCTCCTGAACCTTGAATTCTCCAAAGCCTACCTTCCAAAGTCCCCAGTGCTCTCAGGCAGCCCTAGCTATTAGTAACCCCCATCCCAGCCCTTCATTCTACCCCATTGACAATTGGAATTTGCTGTTAAAACTTTACTTTTCCTAAATAGGTCCCTGAAGTCTAACTCTAATCATCTTGCTGTCCCTATGCAAACATAAGCACTCAAATCACATCTCCTGCCATTCGTGACTTGTGAAATAACTACTTTGATAAACTTCAGTTCAATGAATTTATACTCAGATAGTAAGGGCAGGCCTCATGTACTGTTCTTTCTAGAAATATTTCCTCATTTGAGGAAAAACTCTTTGAGTATTTACTATGTGCCAGACACTGAGTTAGACCCTGGGGTGCAAGGATGGCTAAGAGAGGACCCCTGCCTGGAGGAGTCCCCTCACCCAGTGGGAAAAGCAGACACTTAGTACAATTAGTGCTGGGCAGTGCACAATCAGAGTATTTGGAAGAAGGAGCTGGGAGAAAGCAAGGAGTGGCTTAAAAGTTGAGAATCTTACATGCTGGCTCCAGCTGGCACAGGAAATCCAATAGGATAAAGAAATCTTAACATATCCATTAGAAGACAACCTGTAAAAAGTCTACCTGACCAACCAAGGTGATGACCAATGTCTTGGGAGGCTTGGCTCACAAGTCTTGAGTATTTTCTGCCCTGGACCAGGTGATCTCTGATCTCTTCCTGCTCCCAGCTGGGTAGAAGCTAGGTTGGAATTATTTCACAGGATCCTAGATGAATGGCAGAAAAACTGACCAACAATTTAAACTTGAGTCCTACCTTGCTAGAAAACTGCATAGTGAGGCTGGATTTGAGAAAGTCAAAGACAGAGTGACTTGATATTGACAAAGATTCACTTTCTGACAATACTCTTTCCCTTTGAAGTGAAGTGAAGTCACACAGTCGTGTCCGACTCTTTGTGACCCCGTGGACTGTAGCCTACCAGGCTCCGCTGTCCATGGGATTTTCCAGGCAAGAGTACTGGAGTGGGTTGCCATTTCCTTCTCCAGGGGATCTTCCCTACCCAGGGATCAAACCCAGTTCTCCCACATTGCAGGCAGACCCTTTACCATCTAGATCTGCAGTAATATGTGTATTAGCTGGAGGCTAGCATGCGTGTGTATTCAGTTGTGTCCGACTCTTTGCAACCCTATGGACTGTAGCCCACCAGGTTCCTCTGTCCATGGGATTCTCCAGGTGAGAACACTGGAGTGGGTTGCCATGCCCTTCTTCAGGGGATATTCCTGACCCAGGGATTGAACTCACATCTCCAGTGTCTCCTGCACTGCAGGTGGGTTCTTTACCGCTGAGTCACTGGGGAAGCCTGAAGGCTAGCAGTACCTGAAATTTTAAAGGGGCTATAAGGATTCAGTCCCTGGGTTGGGGAGATCACTTGGAGGAGAGCATGGCTACCCACTCCAGTATTCTTGCCTGGAAAATCCCATGGATGGAGGAGCCTGGCGGGCTACAGTCCGTGGAGTTGCAAAGAGTGGGACATGACTGAAGCAACTACACACACACACACACACACACACACAAATCCATTTGTTCAAGATCCTGGTATCCTGGGGCTAGTCCTCACCCTTTTAGTTTTGTGAGAAAATGATGGTTGTAAAAGTGACTACCCAGGCAGGGTGTGGTCTCAAGATGCAAAACACTGCAAATTGCTTTGAGAGCATTTTACCATGATGATCCAGATTGAAAGGTGATAGAGCAATTTGGTTTTGCTGAAAGAGGTGATTGTGTGAAAGCGAACACCTAAGGTAATTCTTTCCAAAGCAGCTTGGAGTGCTGTCTTTGCTCATGTAGATCACAGATCTGGTCTGGGCATCCAGACCTAATGTCTGGTTACATGAGGCACTTCTCAGGCTTGACATGAGGACAGTTCACAAGATTGTGAATATCTGTACAACCTTGGGTTTCTGACTCTAGGTGCTGTGTTTCTGCAATGGGAGTCTTAAATGTTTGAAATGACTGATAATCTCTGGAGGTGCTAAAAGCATTACTGCCAATATCTAATCTTTGGGGGCCTGAAGAATTGTTTCCCCTCCCACTTTCATGTCTGCACAGTTATCTACCCAAGTGTCACCATATGGTGTTTCTGTCTCTGCAAGTCTTCATCAATCCGATTAACACGTTTGACTTGTGTTAAAAGTTCAAAACAAAATCAAATACTGCTAATAACATTTTTAGATTTTTATATATTTTAATTGTAGGGTGTATCTTAAAATTATAACAAAATCTCTATTTCATATAAATTTTTTTTCTTAAGAAAATTTGTAGCATTCTGCATTTATTAAAAACCATTTCTGTCTCCTTTTACTATAAAGAAGTAAAAAAATTGCAGTTTCCTTTTGTCATGAATTATGTCTTCCAAAAAAATGTGTTTGATTCCTTGTTACCTGTGAATGTGACTTTATTTAGAAAGTGGGTCTTGGCAAATGTAATCAAGTTAAGGTGAGGTGGTCATACTAGATTATGGGCAGACTCTAGTCCAATGACTGGTATTCTTTTCTTTGTTTTTTGCTGCACTGGGTCTTCGGGCTTCTATTTTTGTGAAGCATAGGCTTAGTTGCCACACAGCCTGTGGGATTTAGTTCCCCCACCAGGGATCAAACCCACATCCCCTGCATTGGAAGGGAGATTCTTAACCACTAGACCACCAGGGAAGTCCCATGGTTCTCTTATAAGAAGAAGGACATCTGGATAGACACACAAACTCGCAAGAAGAACCACCTGAGACAATGAAGACAGGATTGGTGGTGTGCTGCCACAAATCAAGGGATGTCAAAGTCGCTGGCAACCACTGGAAGTTACAAAGGCAAGGAAAGATCCTCCTCTAGAAACTTCTAAGGGAGCAAAATGTATGGACACCTCGAAATGGGACTGCAAGCCTCCAGAATTGTAAGAGAACACATTTCTGTTGTTTCAAGCCATCCAGCTTGTGGCACTTTATTGTGATACATCTTTCTTGTCTGACACTTGTGTATTAGGTGTTGGGTCTCTAATACAGTGTTTGCCTTTGATGGGTTTATGAACACCTATTGATGCTTTTGAACTGTGGTGCTGGAGAAGACTCTTGAGAGTCCCTTGGACTGCAAGGAGATCCAATCAGTCCATTCTAAAGGAGATCAACCCTGGGTGTTCATTGGAAGGACTGATGCTGAAGCTGAAACTGCAATACTTTGGCCACCTCATGCGAAGAGTTGACTCACTGGAAAAGACTCTGATGCTGGGAGGGATTGGGGGCGGGAGGAGACAGGGACGACAGAGAATGAGATGGCTGGATGGCATCACCGACTCGATGGACATGAGTTTGAGTGAACTCCGGGAGTTGGTGATGGACAGGGAGGCCTGGCGTGCTGTGATTCATAGGATCGCAAAGAGTCGGACACGACTGAGCGACTGAACTGAACTGAACTGATACTTATTTCTGAGACAGGTAAGTTGAATTGTACAGGTAGCATCTTATCACATGGGACACATAGAATTCCAGAGATCAACAGCCAAAAGTCTCAGTTTTGGGGCTTTTGTGAAACAGCCTAAAGGGTGGGCTGGAGAGGAGTTTAATGTTGTTTATTATAAAATATTTGGAACTCACTCTCATAGACTTGTGCTCCTGTGTTGTTAAGAACTTGGGGATTTCCACTACAAGGAATCTGATCATTTTGAGAAATCTGTGAAGGATGCAAGTTCAAGTAAGTGACACCAACAAATGTGTCTCCTTGATTTGACCACAGTTTCATGTGTTCTGTAAAGAAGATGGTGACATTTGATATGGTTTTATTGTTTATAATTTGTGGTTTGTAAGTTTCATCAGGTGGGAAGTTAGGGCAGGTTATCACTAGATTGCACGTGGCTCCTTGTCTCACAGTTGAAATAATAAACCATGTGTTTTGTCAAGGTCTATATTATAACCATATTTTATTTTAATTTGTCCCGAAATTAGTCATTAGTAAAACAGATACAAATGCTGATCATAAAATAGCAGAGTGGATAATCTTACAGTAGGATCTGAGAAAATAAGCTCCCCTAAATTTGACCCTCTTGTGTAATGAATTCCCAAGAATTATCCACTTATTTAAGTCTCAATCTTGACTCTATTTTTTTAACCTATAAAAGGTAAAGTGAAAGATAAGGGAATAACTGGCTCATCTGCCCCATCCCAAACCTAATCTCTCAGAACTCTTTATTATTTAATAGCACCAACCTTTAGTTCGGGTTGTCAAGCTAGAAACCTTTAGGGCAACTGATTCTCCCCTCTGACACTGCTCCCGTCTAACTGATCACCATATAAAGCCTACCTACCACATCTACCAACCATTCCCTGGAAAAGGCACACACCATCTGGTCTGCCTCAAGAGTGATGGCTCCGTGGTTCCTAAGTTGAGGTCATGTGGAAGAAGCGAATAGAATAGCCCGAAAATCTGGAGCAGTGAGCCTGAAGTGGAGAAACTGAGGAAAGAAGAGTTTGTTATTTTAAGTCATGGGCAAATCCTTTTTAGAAGCAGATGAGTGCCCCTTTAAAGTAAGATGGTCGGGGAGAATGAAATGGTAACCCACTCCAGGATTCTTGCCTGGGAAATCCCATGGACAGAGGAGCCTGGCAGACTACAGTCCATGGGGTCATGAAGAGTCAGGTAAGACTTAGCAACTAAACAACAACAACGACATTCAAAATGTGAGATATTTTTCAAAATGTAAAATGTTCATGAACTTTAAGTCAGCAATTTAGTTTCCAGGAATATCCTATGGCTATTACAACTAGTAGTTGTAAGGAATGACACACATAAAAAGTTTTTCATGGCAGAATTGTCAGTGATAGCAAAAGGTTAAAGCAACCTGAGCATTCATTGGTTTGACATTGATAAAAAAGGATGATGAAAGCATACAAAAGAATATTATACAGCTATGGAAAATAATTGGCAGATCTAAATGCACAGATGTGGCAGAATCTCCAAAATCTAGTGTGAAGTGAAAAGATGTAAGGTAGTGTCTATAATGTTTTACCAAAACATGTATACACATAAATACATACATGTTTACAAGTGGTATTTACAGATATGCACACAAATGTTCTAACCTGTGTATTTTATAGCATGTATCTAGACAGATATATAAGATATTTGAAATAATCATCATCTTCTGAAAAAAAAAATTGGGTATTGAAGGGGCAGGACCATAGAAAACTTGCTTTTTACTATATATCCGTGGCTCAGTGGTAAAGAACCTGCATGTCAATGCAGGAGACATGGGTTCAATCCCTGGGTTGGGAGGATCCTCTGGAGAAGGAAATGGCAACCCACTCCAGTATTCTTGTCTGGGAAATCCCATGGACAGAGAAGCCTGATGGACTACAGTTCATGGGGTCACAAAAGAGTCAGATATGACTTAGTGACTAAACAACAACTATTTTTTAACCTTTAAAATTTTGATGTTGTACAGTAGTGACTACTTGAAAATAAGTTAATTAAAGTAACTACAGAAAGCAGAAAAAAAAATAAAACAAGTTGGCATCTGCATTGTGACACTTGTGTGCACAGAGCACTTGTCTTGTGTCTGTTCTATACCCCTGGCCCCAGGTGGAGGGGAGGGCTAGACTTGGAGGACTCAAGAGGGGAGTGGACCATCCAGCCACAAAGAGAAAAGCAGCTGCAGCTCCCCGCTCCTGTGCTCAATGCACCTTGTATGGTGGAGGGGAAACACCCAATGGAGTGAAAGATGGCTCCCCTACCAGGAGAGCCCCACAAAGCCTGGTAAGTGGAGGCATTCTCTGCTTCCAGGAGGAAACAGTGGCCCTGCCTGGGGTCTGTCCCTGGCCTGGACTCTGTGGTCACACAGTATAATCCTAGTCAGCATAACCAGGGAAAGCCTTGATAAAAGTCGAGGTACCCACTGTAGCACTTTTTGCTCAAGCTTGTTTGTTCCATCACTAAGCTGTGTCCAACTCTTTGTGACCCCATGGACTGCAGCATGCCAGGCTTCCCTGTCCTTCACCATCTCCTGGAGTTTGCTCAAACTCATGTCCATTGAGTTGGCGATGCTCAAGCTTGAGTGAATTTCTATTGTATCATTCATAACTGAAACTTTCTGCAGCAAATGGGGCACAGCAGACTTGGGACATTCCTGGCACCAAGCTAGTTCCCGCAGCAGGCAGATGGGTGGTATCAGCCTGGCTCCAACCCTACCTTAGGTGCTCTACATCAGCACGGCATGGGGCGCCTCTGCAGGTCAGTAGGTGCTGAATTCTCTCTTTTTATTAACTGTTCAGTAGACCTTGGGCTGCAGCACATTTCACAGAGAATATCCAGGCTGAGATAAGACCATTTCAGCCTAACACCTTTATTGGAATGAGCAACTGCTCTAATGCCTATAAGTGAACCCCAGCGGAACCTTAAGCCACCCTTTTGAAGACCTGGCATCTTTTCCCAATGGTACCATATGTTGGCAGATGGCCTATGATGGAATCATTTTTATTCTGTAGGATAATGGTTACCTAATGCTGGTCTATGGAAAGTCCCATCCTGCAACTAAGTTATTGATACTCCATGGGGACTAAAATAGACACTGTGAAGAGGTTTTCTCCTTTAAGGTCAATGAATTCACTTGGTCTAGGTTATATCTTTCATATATGTTCAGGAGTTTGAAAATGCCCTTTCTAACAGAATCTAAGTGTGAGTAAACAGACAGATCCAGAATGTGGAACATTCTACAAGACCACCTGCCTGGATTCTTCAAAAGAGTCAACATAGTGAAAAACAAATAACTTTTTAAAAACACATGGCGGGGAGGATTGTTCTAGATTTAAAAAATACCAGAGAGATGTAACCACTAAATGCAATGTATGGGATAGGATTGAATCTTGGATAGGGAAAAAAAAAATCTTTTAATATAAAGGAGACTTTGGAAACAACTGGGGAAATTTGAATATGAATTGCTTATTAGATGACATTGAACTCAGGTTAATTTTCTTAGGTGGAACAATGGTATCAAACCTACCTACCATATCTACCAATCGTACTCTGAAAAAGGCATGCACCATCTGGTGTGAAGGTTCCATGGTTCTCAAGCTGAGGTGGCAGAGAAAGTGTGGTTGTTTTGGAAAATTTTTTCTTAGAGGAGCATGACAGAGTATTCAGGGGTGGAGTGTCATGGCATCTGCAACTTTCAAATGGTTCCACAGGAAGAAAATTCAGCATGCATGCCAAGTCATGTCCAACTCCAGTCATATCCGACTCTTTGCAACCCTATGGACTGTAACCCGCCAGGTTTCTCTGTCCATGGGTTTCTCCAGGCAAGAATACTGGAGAAGGTTGTCATGCCCTCCTCCAGGGGTCTTTCCGACCCAGGGATTGGACCTGTGTGTCTTTTGTCTCCTGCATTGGGAGATGGGTTCTTTATCACCAGCGCCAACTGGGAAGCCCAGAAATCAAGCAAATGTGGCCAAATGTAAACAATTTGTGAAAATGGGTAAAGGGAATATGGATATTCACTGTGATATTACTTCAGTTTTTCAAAAGGACTGAAATATTTTGAAAATCAGAAAGTAAGGTTCAATTTTTCTTAATAAAATATTTTATTGGTACCATAAGTTTGGACTGTATACCCTTGCATGATGTAAATACTTTAATATGAAAGTATGTTAGAAATACACAGCTCAACAATCCCCTTTCTTTACGAAATAATAGTCACAGGTGATAGCTGCTTTGTATTAATTTCCGAAATAAAGAATTGGGATATTAAAGTAAAAAAAAAATTGTCTAGAGAGTGCCCCAGTGCGTGGTTTGTGCTATTCAGAGGTCTCCAGCATTCTTCATGTATGACACATGCAGAAAATGGTAATATTCACATGGCCAATGGGATGAGGCTGCCAATGTCTGAAGACCACGAGTGTAGAAACTCTGGCTACCCCCAGGATGAAGGAGCCACTGTCTTGGCACACCCATGAGCCATCTGGGCACACAAGTGTACCAATGCTCACAGGTTGGGAAACTCTGCTTTGATGTACGAAAGTTCTATGGACGGTTTTAGACATGACTTGAAAGGTTTGCTTGAGAAACGCTGGCTAGTGTATGTCCCACACGCTGTGGATTCATACTTATTATACTATGAATGAGGTTGAGGGATCACTGCATATTTGTGATAGCACTAAATACCAGTGCTGTGACCTATCTCTCTAACACGTTTCCATCTGTATCATCACTCATTGCAACACTTGTTATGATGGATCTTGAGTTGTAACAAGGTTAACAACGAGGCAGACTCCTACAGGAGCATATGGAGCAAACTCAGGAGCTAATGTTCTGTCTCTGGCTTTGTGATTCAGTCCAGCTTAAATGGATAGAGATAGGCAAGAAATGAATCTGAAAACAGAAGCCTAGATAGGAAAAGTTAACCCAGCTTAAGTCAAACCTTGCTAATGAAGTAGTATTTTGTGTTTAAAGCTCAAAATTCCAAAGTTCTAAATAATTAATTTAAAATTAAATTTCTATATTAGGAGGCTGCTTTAATGAAGGGGGATGCATACTAACTAACTTTATAAGACTAGTTTCTTAACCCTCCTGGTGCCTGATGACTCAGAAAAGGATGCGTGGTTTTCATCCTCAAGAGATTTATTTCGATTGGTCTGGCAGGCTATTTTTCAAACCCTTTTCACCCAGGTTGATTCTAATGTGCCACCAAATACTGATGCCTAGAATCAAGATGATGGAAAAAAAAAAACTGAGAGGGCTTCCCTAGTGGCTCAGTGGTAAAGAATCTGCCTGCCAGTTCAAGTGACACGGGTTTGATCCCTGGGTTGGGAAGATCCCCTGGAGAAGGAAATGACAACCCATTCCAGCATTCTTGCCTGGGAAATCCCATGGACAGAGGAGCCTGGCGGGCTGTAGTCCAGAGTTGCAAAGAGTTGAATGTGACTTAGCCACTGAACAACAACAACAAAAAAAAAAACTGAGAAAGGTAAAGTGTTTTACAAATATGAGACATTACTTTTATATGTAACTACATTACTTTCCTTTCTGTCTTCTCCCAATTTCCCAACATGGTTAACTCAGTGTATTTGGAGTAGAGTTGCTCTGTTTTTCTCTGGAATCCCTGTGGCCTTATTCTTTCTAGTGCCCGGCAAAGACCCACATGCCCTTGGTTGGCACAAAAGAGGTAATGAGAGAGTAACACCATGAGTATGTGTGAGCGTGCTCCTGATTAAAAGTGTGCTTTCTCTCAAAAGCCAAATAATGTTGTTTTGTGTCATTTATTGGTCTCCATTAATCATAAATTTTCTTCCTTCCATTAACATGGGCATCTCAGACTTCTTTGCATTGACTGAGCGTCTGCACTGAATTCAACGTAGATACAGAAAATCAAGTAGTTGGGCCATTGCTTAATTCCAGACTCATTTACAACTGTTTATTTCTTAAGACAAACTTGCTAGCCAATAAACACATGGAAATAAGATGGTTTATCAGTTCAGTTCAGTCAGTTCAGTCGCTCAGTTGTGTCTGAATCTTTGCGACCCCATGAATCAGAGCACGCCAGGCCTCCCTGTCCATCACCAACTCCCGGAGTTCACTCAAACTCATGTCCATCGAGTCGGTGATGCCACCCAGCCATCTTATTCTCTGTCGTCCCCTTCTCCTCCTGCCCCCAATCCTTCCCAGCATCAGAGTCTTTTCCAATGAGTCAACTCTTCGCATGAGGTGGCCAAAGTATTGGAGTTTCAGCTTTAGCATCAGTCCTTCCATAGCCAAGGATAAAAGTGTGACTTGCTGAGATTTGCAAGATTGGCTAGTATGATCCTGCTGCTGCTGCTGCTAAGTCACTTCAGTCATGTCCGACTCTGTGTGACCCCGTAGACGGCAGCCCACAAGGCTCCCCTGTCCCTGGGATTCTCCAGGCAAGAACACTGGAGTGGGTTGCCATTTCCTTCCTCAATGCAAAAAAGTGAAAAGTGAGAGTGAAGTCACTCAGTCGCGTCTGACTCTTAGCGACCCCATGGACTGCAGCCTACCAGGCTCCTCCGTCCATGGGATTTTCCAGTCAAGAGTACTGGAGTGGGTTGCCATTGCCTTCTCCAAGTATGATCCTAGAGAAATACAAATCATACGGGCTCAAACATTCTAGTGAAGATAATGATAATGTTCACTATCTCTCAGACCCTGTTCTAAGTGTTTTTACCCATTAACTCATTTAACCTTCACAGCACCTCTATGGGTTCAGTTTAGTTCAGTTCAGTTCAGTCGCTCAGTCATGTCCGACTCTTTGCAAACCCAAGAATCTACAGCACGTCAGGCCTCCCTGTCCATCACCAACTCCCGGAGCTCACTCAAACTCATGTCCATCGAGTCGGTGATGCCATCCAGCCATCTCATTCTCTTGTCTCCGTCTCCTCCCGCCCCCAATCCCTCCCAGCATCAGAGTCTTTTCCAGTGAGTCAACTCGTCGCGTGAGGTGGCCAAAGTATTGAAGTTTCAGCTTTAGCATCAGTCCTTCCAATGAACACGCAGGATTGATCTCCTTTAGAATGGACTGGTTGGATCTCCTTGCAGTCCAAGGGACTCTCAAGAGTCTTCTCCAGCACCACAGTTCAAAAGCATCAATTCTTCAGCAATCAGTTTTCTTCACAGTCCAACTCTCACATCCCTACATGACCACGGGAAAAACCATAGCCTTGACTAGACGGACCTTTGTTGGCAAAGTTAGACACTATCATTTACATCTCCATTTTACAGATGAGGAACCTGAGAATAGGTTCATTCTAGACTTGATTTCACCACTAATTAGCAGTGTGAGTTTAGTTATGTTACTTCATCAATGTGGTTCTGTTTTCTGATTGGATTAGTGAGTCTCTAAGGCTCCTTTCTGCTTGATGGTTCAGTAACTTCGTGAGTTATAAATTCCTAATTTGGTGCAGTGATTTATTCTTTCTATCCTTGCATAGTGTAGAAATGAGAGAAAATGATGAAAATGACGGCAGTAGTATCAGTTGAGCCATGGCACCTCAGGGTAAGTAATCATTATCTTTTGTAATATTTCATAAATACTGATCAAACAACTGCTAGTATACTTATTCAAAGAATGATACTTATACTAATACATCCGACAATGATGCAGCTACATAGTTAAGACTTTCCATTCTCCTTTCAAACTTGAAAGTGTGGACAGTGAGATTGAGATGTGGGTAATTAAAATACTCAAGAAACTTCAGAGGACTGAAGTATACTCTTTTACTCCAAATGACTAGAGGATTAATGGGCAGTATTCTTCTCTGGGTGACTTACTCATTCCAGAGAAACAACATCCTAAAGGGGAGGCTATATGCAATGAAAGCCAATTTAAAAATCATCCAGGTCTTTTTTCTGCTTTACCATTGGAACCTTGAAATGTCTGATTTTCTATTCTCTATCTGCAAATCTGGGTATTCTCATGGCCATGTATTAAAAATTTATGAAAAGGAGGACAGATAGATGGTGGAGAATATTCTCAGCTGTGTATGTCTACCTGGCACTTCTAACATTCTATTCTCCATTAAACTATGAAGTTTGCGGATTCCTCCAAGTATTCCAATGACTCACATCAATGAAGGTGGTAAATATGTTGGATCAAAACATCGGAAACATCTTTGTCAGCAGGAAGCAGAAGTTATATTAATTAAAATGTTCTGAGAAGGTACATGGTACACTCCCAACGAGTCATGAAACTATTTTAATCCTAATTAAGGATGTTCCCTCCTGGCATCTAGTAACATGGGAAATTAGAATAAAAAGGTCTGCAGCATATCTAGAAGTAGAGTCAGTGGATTCAAGCTGGATCCCCCCAAGCTTGGAACAGGGCATATTTTGATAGAAAACCACTGTCTTTTTAATTGATGTATATTCAACCTTATTTCCATGTTCAGAGATGATTAGGGAAAGGTAGAGCGTGAAAAGGTCAAAAACAGGTAAAATTTGGATAGAAGAGTGAAGGGCTTGAGATACTGAGAAATAGTCTGTGACCTTAGGAGGGAGAAATGTTATGGAATGGAGCGTGTCTCCCACTATAGGATCACTGGCCTACTCTGACACCATTGTCCATGTGGGTCCAAGAGCCTTAGCATCCAGACCTTTGGGAAGAAATGAAGTCACCAGGATTTTCAGCCTAGGACCTAGATAAATTCTTCTCTTTTAGGATGATTTGGTGATTCACCATGAAAGCTTAGTATTTTCTGCAGGGATTCTGAAACCTAATAAAGCTATTGGGACATTTCCTCACTGTACCTCATCATGTGTATAGACTGAGTACACATATTTGGATGTAATCATGAGCTGACATCTCCGTTGTCAAGAACATCATCATTCATACTTTCAAGCATTGGTGCATAGATGGAACTTTCATCATTGCAAAGTGTGAGTTAAATAATCCAGGCTGAAAAAAGAGAAGGTAGCCTCGTGTTATCTGGACCTCACATTTCTGGTAAAGCATCAATTTTCAAATGACAACATCTGGGCTCATCCTTCTCACTTGAAAATTATTTGAGAGGCACGAACGTGGGTTAACATTTAGAGATAGAGTGTTTGTGCTCCTTAAAAAAGGTTTTCCTGAATGGGAAAAGAGAAAAACATTACTTTTTGATTTGTGGTGATGCAGAATAATGATTTTGTGAGTTTGGAAATACTTCTTTTTTCAACTTTAAAGCTGAAAGAGCATTCTTATTCATTGAATGGTTTCTTTTGGTACTGGTAGAATTGACCTTTGAGAGAGGAAAGAGAAACTAGCTTCTGGTCAGAGGACAAGCTCCCGAGCTTGCTTAGTTCTACCAGGAAGGAGTAAATGCAGTAGTTCTGGCCCTATCACCCATGTGTGTCCTTGGTTAATACTCTGTAGAGCAGAACCCACAAAATGGGAGTGTATGACATACACATTAATCCGCCCGTGTAACTCTGTCAATTAGAACACCACTAAAAGGCAGCCTAATAGAACATTATGCCATAGATTACAGCACAACATATTGGTTTTTGAGCATTCTCAATTTGTTTATCAAAACAAAGTTTATTCTTTTTTAATGACTTTGCCAATTTGTTGTTGTGTTCCATGGCTTTTGCAATATTTTCTTCTACAGTTTTACCTTGTGTGGGAAAGGCCCTACCACAATTCATGTTGAACTAGTTATCACAAACTGGTTAATAGGATCAAGATGACATGGACCGACTTGAATGCTGTTAGATAAAAAAAAGTTGTGGCAGCAAAAGATGGATAGATAGATGTAAAAATTGTTGTAAGGGGGATTTTTGCCTGGATTCAACCTAAATACATATCAAAAAATTGTAAAATAGAATCTACCAGCTAAAACTAATGAGCATAAAACTGCATTGATTTGGCCCAGGGTGGACAAATAGAACATCTGGCATATTTGGCACCAATGACACAGCTGGCATTGTTGGAAACGTTTCTGCAGAAGGTACAGATGCAGAAATGGGAGAATTGGTACAAACAGTGCAGATGGAACAGTTGGAACAGATGACAGTGGGCAGAGCTGGCGATGCTGGCACAGGTGTCATAACCTCAACAGCTGGCACAAGTTGTGACAATCCTGGGATTTCTTAGTACAAGGCACATGTTCATTTTGGCTTTGGCTGCAGAGAGATAAGAGCATTTTATAATTAGTAAATGTGCCATTTAAAAAAGAACTTTTTCCCCCTCCACCCTTAAGGACATCCACCTCCAACTGTTAAAGCTTGGAATGTACAGCTTTTTTTTTTTTCAAGTTAGAATTTCCCTGAGAAAGCCATAATTGATAAATACAGATTTCAGAGAAGAGCCAATTAAAAAATGTTGTTCTGATATAGATAAAATTTATGAATGGAATTTCTTCATAGGAGCATTGTGAGAAATAAAGGTCAAATTCTTGGAGATAAAAATACACTTTGCATTTAACCCAAAATTTGTTATCAAATTGGAGGGTTATTTGTTTCTGAAATATAATGACTATTTCCCAATGATATGAAATTTCCTGCAGAATCACACTTGAAGACATGGTACAGAATTGGAAACCTGTCTACAGAACAGGTTGGGAAAGGAGAAAAAAATTCTGGAATACATAATATGGAGAAATCATGATATTGCCACTTTCAAATACCAATGGGACTTGGCTCTAATCTCATCTAAAATGCTATAATTTGGGCTCAAATTAAAAATACAATATAGTAGAATCTTTTGGGTAATGACATTTAATATCAGCTAAAAAGTTGAGAGAACAAAGCAACTTGTTTGTTGGTAGCTAGAAATCACTGTTCTCTTTTAACATTTTTATTGTAACAAAGGTCTGTTCATGTTATGGGAAAGCTACAAACTGTTCAGTTCAGTTTAGTTCAGTTCAGTTGCTCAGTCGTCTCCGACTCTCCACGACCCCATGAATCACAGCACGCCAGGCCTCCCTGTCCATCACCTTTACCTACTTATAAAATAATATCATAACAAAGGGTTAAGAAATGGGTTCTTAAATCTATATGAACAGTTTCTTGAACATAGTATAAATTCTTATAGAATGTTCTCAATAAGAACATTCTATAAATTCTTGTTGAATAAATGAAATAGCAATATTCAGAATTTTTTAAAAAATCAATGATTGCCTTCCATATTAACCTCTAATTTTCTACTAGGAAGAAACAAAGAGCATCAGGTCTCAGTTCTCCCTAAAGCCTCAAACGTGACACATAGGTTTTAGTCAACTTCCTCCCGCAAAGTGAACTGCAGATGAAAACATTTAGTTCGATGGCATCCACTCTGTGTCCTCAAGTAAATCCAAAATCCTTTAGGTTTCCCAGTTTACCTTGAACTAAAAATCAGTGTCATCAGCTTCTATTGATAATTGATACAATGCAGTGAATGCTTTATATGTGTTTTGAGACTTTTGGAAACTACAATGAGGATTATTTACTTCTCATTGGATGTCAAGTTCTTGACCGTTAAAACATACTGTCGTTGTTTCCAGATGGTTCTGCTCATTGCACCTATATTTAATAAAGAAACTATTTACACTTATTTAAATATTTGATTTCAATTTCTCCTTTACTTCTACTTTGTTATAACCTCATTTTGAACCCAACTCAACTATTCTTGTTATTCAGAACTTTAATTCTATCATTTACCTTTAGTTCATTTTTTTAACTGAGATGACAAAAAATGTTTCTGATTAAAACTGATGAAGTACCTTAATTTGTTAACTGTGCTTTTGTGACAGCGCAACGAAGAGACAGAAGAGGAGGTAAGAGGGCTTACTCTTCTTTCAAGACACAAAAATGACAGTTTTTGTGGCTGAAACTCAGATGAACATTGTTTTTAGTCAGTAAATGTTTTATGAAAAGTGATCAACTTATTTTTGAATTCAAAAGCCTGGGTATTTCCAGGCTTTGGCATTTGAGGGTCAGCAAAAGTTTTTCTGAAAGATGAAGATGAGGATGAGTCACTCCTTTGAGCTTCTGCCTTCCCCAGGAATTAAGTGAAAATGAAACATGAAAAACGCAATCTGCTGCAGCAATGTGATTCCTCTATCATTGTCCCAGCCACTATCTATTTCTAAGCACATTGAACTTTCCGATTCACTGGCGTCTCATCTTATGTAAATATCCCTTTCCTTCTCTAACTCCAAGACATCAGCATGTGCTTTCATTCCACCCTTCAAACAGTTGCTCTACATTATGCCTCTCCTCTGTCCCTGGGGCAGCTTCTTGTCTCTGCACATGGCAACCTGGGATATATTTTTTTCCTAGGCTTAAAAAAATATCCATTATGTTGGAGAGGTGGTGAACAAAAATAAGGCAAATCATCTCAAATAAAACCATTTAGAATGCTAAACAGAAATTCAAGAGAAAATTATATATTAATGTCAAGAAATGAGAAATTTTTATATTCAGCCATCATCTTCTTCCACTTTTCCTACGTTCATTTTCCTCATGCATCAACTACATGTCCCTAACCAGACCTCAGCCCCAGCCCCTCTTTGGGGTCATGAGCATCAGCTGCTGCACTAAGAGCAGTACCAAGGTTTTTTTGTGAGAAGACAGTGTTTTCTCTCCCTAGTCCCGTCACAGAAGGTTGTGTACTACTGATCGAGATGCAATGACACGACTGTATAATCACCCACTCTGCTCAGTCTGTTGGAAGTGGGAAAGGAGAGAAGGACAGACAGCTAAGAATTAAGTGAAATTTGGTAGGGGTGGGGTGGGATGGGGGGGAGGGGAACACAAGAGTAGGTCTGTATGGAGATTGTTGTGCTATTTTTTCATTGCAGTTTAGAAATGAGCTTATTTTTGGTGATTTGTGATGTAGAACTTTCAGACCAGCCAAGAAGCTACAGTCTATTTCCCATAACAATTGTGCTGGTTTCTATCATTGTGTTATGTGGATTAACAATTCACTGAAGTATAGATCACTTCCTTTTAAAAAAATGTTTTAATATGAGAAACATAAACCTTACAAAAGAAGCAAATAGTCTAGAATACTGAGATCTTAGGTATCCATTAACCAGACTTAACAATTACTAATATTTTGTCAATTTTAACACAATGACCCTCATGTAATAACTATTTCTTCAGTATCATCTAATTTCTAGTCTCTTTAAGGTCCCCTGCTTATGTCAAGGGCATGTTTATGCAGTTAGTTTGTTCCAATAAGGACCCAAACAAAGTTCTGATTGTGTCTCTTAAGTTTGTTTTATTCTCTCCTTTTCATTTCATTGATTAGTGAGATAAATGAGATCAATTGTCTTTAGAATGTTCTGAGCCTGAATTTGTATCCTCTCTCTTTGTATTTCCTGTAAACTAGTGTTTAGAGCTCTAAGCTTGATTGGACTCAGGTTCAAGTTTTTGGAACATTTCATAATTTGTGTTTTCCCCATAGTCCCTTCCATCAGGAACCATAAGCCTCTTATCCTTATCTGTCAAAGCGCAGACAGAATAAAAACCACAATCACAGAAAACTGATCAAACTGATCACACGGACCACAGCTTTGTCTAACTCAATGAAACTATGAGCCATGCTGTGTAGGGCCACCCAAATCGGATGGGTCATGGTGGAGAGTTCTGACAAAATGTGGTCCACTGGAGGAGGGAATGGCAAACCACTTCAGTATTCTTGCCTTGAGAACCCCATGATCAGTATGAAAAGGCAAAAAGCTATGACACTGAAAGATGAACTCCCCAGGTCTATAGGTGCCAAATATGTTACTGGAGAAGAGTGGAGAAATAACTCCAGAAAGAAGGAAGAGATGGAGCCAAAGCGGAAACAACACCCAGTTGTGTATGTGACTGGTGATGGAAGTAAAGTTCAATGCTGTAAAGAACAATATTGCATAGGAACCTGGAATGTTAGGTCCATGAATCAAGGTAAATTGGAAGTGGTCAAGCAGGAGATGGCAAGAGTGAACATCGACATTTTAGGAATCAGTGAACTAAAATGGACTGGAATGGGTGAATTTAATTCAGATGACCATTTATCTACTACTGTGGGAAAGAATCCCTTAGAAGAAATGGAGTAGCCTTCAGAGTCAACAAAAGAGTCCAAAATGCAGTGCACCCAATTGCACTTCAGTGGAATCTCAAAAATAACAGAATGATCTGTGTTCGTTTCCAAGGCAAACCATTCACTACCACAGTAATACCAAGTCTATGAAGGAAATGGCAACCCACTCCAGTATTCTTGCCTGGAGGATCCCATGGACAGAGGAGCCTGTCAGGCTACGGTCCATGGGGTCAAAAGAGTCAGGCACCACTTAGCGACTAAAGAGAGAGAGATGCCCCAACTGGTAGTGCTGAAGAAGCTGAAGTTGAACAGTCCTATGAGGACCTACAAGACTTTCTGGAGCTAACACCCCCCAAAAGATGTCCGTTTCATTATAGGGGACTGGAATGCAAAAGTAGGAAGTCAAGGGATACCTGGAGTAACAAGTTTAGCCCTGGAGTGCAAAATGAAGCAGGGCAAAGGCTAATAGAGTTTTGCCAAGAGAACACACTCTTCGAACAACACAAGAGATGACTCTACACATGGACATCACTAGATGGTCAATACCAAAATCAGATTGATTATGTTATTTGCAGCCAAAGATGGAGAAGCTCTATACAGTCAGCAAAAACAAGACCGGGAGTGACTGTGGCTAAGATCATGAACTTCTTATTGACAAATTCAGACTTAAATTGAAGAAAGTAGGGAAAACCACTGCACCATTCAGGTATGACCTGAATCAAATCCCTTACAATTGTACAGTGGAAATGACAAACAGATCCAAGGGATTAGATCTGATAGACAGAGTGCTTGAAGAACTAAGGATGGAGGTTCATGACATTGTACAGGAAACAGTCATCAAGACCATCCCCAAGAAAAAGAAGTGCAAAATGCAAAATGGTTGACTGAGGAGGTCTTACAAATAGCGGAGAAAAGAAGAGAAGCTAAAGGCAAAGGGGAAAAGAAAAGATATACCCATTTGAATGTAGAGTTCCAAAGAATAGCAAGGAGAGATAAGAAAGCCTTCCTCAGTGATCAATGCTAAGAAATAGAGGAAAAAAATAAAATGGAAAAGACTAGAGATCTCTTCAAGAAAATTAGAGATACCAAGGGAGCAATTCATGCAAAGATGGGCTCAGTTAAGGACAGATATGGTATGGACCAAACAGAAGCAGAAGATATTAAGAATAGATGGCAAGAATAAGAAGAACTATACAAAAAAGATCTTTATGACCCAGATAATCATGATGGTGTGATCACTCACTTAGAGCCAGGCTTCCTGGAATGTGAAGTCAAGTGGACCTTAGGAAGCATCACCACAAACAAAGCTAATGGAGGTGGTAGAATATCAGTTGAGCTATTTCAAATCCTGAAAGATGATTCTGTGAAAGTGCTGCACTGAATATGCCGGAAAATTTGGAAAACTCAACAGTGGCCACAGGACTGAAAAAGGTCAGTTTTCATTCCAATCCCAAAGAAAGGCCGTGCCAAAGAATGGTAAAACTACTGCACAATTGGACTCATCTCACACACTAGCAAAGTGATGCTCAAAATTCTCCAAGCTGGGCTTTAACCGTATGTGAACTGTAAACTTCCAGATGTACAAGGTGGATTTAGAAAAGGCAAAGGAACCAGAGATCAAATTGCCAACATCTGTTGGATCATCAAAAAAGCAAGAGAGTTCTAGAAAAACATCTACTTCTGCTTTATTGACCATGCCAAAGCCTTTGACTGTGTAGATCAAAACAAACTGTGGAAAATTCTTCAGGAGATGGAAATACCAGATCATCTTTCCTGCCTTCTGAGAAATCTGTATGCAGGTCAAGAAGCAACAGTTAAAACTGAGTATGGAACAACAGTTCAGTTCAGTTCAGTTCAGTTGCTCAGTCGTGTCCGACTCTCCGCGACCCCATGAACCACAGCACGCCAGGCCTCCCTGTCCATCACCAACTCCCGGAATTCACTCAAACTCATGTCCCCAGAGTCGGTGATGCCATCCAGCCATCTCATTCTCTGTCATCCCCTTCTCCTCCCGCCCCCAACCCTTCCCAGCATCAGAGTCTTTTTCAGTGAGTCAACTCGTCGCATGAGGTGGCCAAAGTATTGCAGTTTCAGCTTTAGCATCAGTCTTTCCAATGAACACCCAGGATCGATCTCCCTTAGAATGGACTGGTTGGATCTCCTTGCGGTACAAGGGACTCTCAAGAGTCTTCTCCAACACCACAGTTCAAAAGCATCAATTCTTCGGTGATCAGCTTTCTTCACAGTCCAACTCTCACATCCATACATGACCACGGGAAAAACCATAACCTTGACTAGACGGACCTTTGTTGGCAAAGTAATGTCTCTGCTTTTTAATATATTATCAAGGTTGATCATAACTTTCCTTCCAAGGAGTAAGCGTCTTTTAATTTCATGGCTGCAATCAGCATCTGCAGTGATTTTGGAGCCCCAAAAAACAAAGTCTGACACTGTTTCTACTGTTTTTCCATCTATTTCCCATGAAGTGATGGGACCAGATGCCATGATCTTTGTTTTCTGAATGTTGAGCTTCAAGCCAACCTTTTCACTCTCCTCTTTTACTTTCATCAAGAGACTTTTGAGTTCCTCTTCACTTTCTGCCATAAGGGTAGTATCATCTGCATATCTGAGGTTATTGATATTTCTCCCAGCAATCTTGATTCCAGCCTGTGCTTCTTCCAGCCCAGCGTTCCTCATGATGTACGCTGCATATAAGTTAAATAAGCAAGGTGACAATATACAGCCTTGACACACTCCTTTTCCTATTTGGAACCAGTCTGTTGTTCCATGTACAGTTCTGACTGTTGCTTTCTGACCTGCATACAGGTTTCTCAAGAGGCAGGTCAGGTGGTCTGGTATTCCCATCTCTTTCAGAATTTTCCACAGTTTACTGTGATCCACACAGTCAAAGGCTTTGGCATAGTCAATGAAGCAGAAATACATGTTTTTCTGGAACTCTCTTGCTTTCTCCGATAGCTCAGCTGGTAGAGCAGAGGACTGTAGTACTTCAGAGCATAGACATCCTTAGGTCGCTGGTTTGATTCCGGCTCAAAGGAGGAAATGGAACAACAGACTGGTTCCAAATCAGGAAAGGAGTACATCAAGGCTGTATATTGTCACCCTGCTTATTATTTAACTTATATGCAGAGTACATCATGAGATACACTGTGATGGATGAAGCACAAGCTGGGATCAAGATTCCCGGGAGAAATATCAGTAACCTCAGATAGGCAGATGACCCCACTCTTATGGCAGAAAGCAAAGAAGAACTAATGAGCCTTTTGATGAAAGTGAAAGAAGAGAGTGAAAAGGTTAGCTTAAAGCTCAACATTCAGAAAACTGAGATCATGGTATCCAGTCCCATCACTTCATGGCAAATAGATGGGGAAACAATGGAAACAGTGACAGACTTTATTATTTTGGGCTCCAAAATCACTGCAGAAGGAGACTGTAGCCATGAAATTAAAAGACGTTCACTCCTTGGAGGAAAAGCTATGACCAGCCTAAATAGCATACTAAAAAAGCAGAGACATTACTTTGCCGACAAAGATCCGTCTAGTCAAAGCTATGTATGGTTTTTCCAGTAGTCATATATGGATGTGAGAGTTGGACTATAAAGAAAAGCTGAGTGCCAAACAAATGATGCTTTTGAACTGTGGTGTTGGAGAAGACTGTTGAAAGTCCCTTGGACTGCAAGGAGATCCAACCAGTCCATCATAAAGGAAATCAGTCCTGAATATTCATTGGGAGGACAGATGCTGAAGCTGAAGCTCCAGTACTATGGCCACCTGATGTGAAGAACTGACTTACTGGAAAAGACCCTGATGCTGGGAAAGATTGAAGGTGGGCAGAGAAGGGGTTGACAGACGATGATATGGTTGGATGGCATCACTGACTCAATGGACATGAGTTTGAGTAAGCTCCAGGAGTTGGTGATGGACAGGGAATCTGGAGTCCATGGGTTCACAAAGAGTTGGACACTACTGAGTGACTGAACTGGACTGATATGCAATATATATATATTATATATATATTAATATAAGATGTTTATTTTTCTCTAACTTCACTTTGTATAACAGGCTCTAGGTTCATCCACCTCACTAGAACTGACTCAAATGCATACCTTTTTATGGCTGAGTAATATTGCATTGAATATATATTCCACAACTTCTTTATCCATTCATTTGTTGATGGACATCTAGGTTGCTTTCAAGTCCTAGCTATTCTAAATAGTGCTGCAATGAAGATAGTGTATATACTTTTGATCCTTAAGGCTATATTCTTCTATTCTCAAATTTCTTTTCAAGGAGCAGTATATCTTTATCTTTGTACAATCTCCGGAGAGTCCTTCAATTGTTAGCAAAAATTATTTGATATTCATTTATTGTGCATGCTTAGTCCCTTCAGTTGCATCCAACTCTTTGTGACCCGGAGGACTATAGCCCACCAAGCTCCTCTGTCCATGAGATTCTCCAGGCAAAAATACTGGAGTGGATTGCCATGCCCTTCTCCAGTGTATCTTCCCAACCCAGGGATTGAACCCAGATCTCCTGGATCTCCAGCATTGACAGGCAGATTCTTTACCACTGAGCCACCAAAGCCCTTAAAATTTTAAATTCTTATCTATTTTTTTGGTCTGCTTGAAAACAAAAAGTGTTGATATCACCGGTCTAAGACTAGTGAATATAAAATGGAATGTTTTCCAGTGGCAGTTAACAGTAACTACAAACACTCTTAGTAACATTCCAGTTTTTGTGAAACCTTAAGAAATACATCTAATTTCTGTGTAAAGTTTGATGTTTCACTTCCACGATTTCATTTGATCATTACTACAACCCTGTGGGGGAGGATATTTGAAAAGAGGAGAAAGCTGATACAGGGAGAGATTAAATGTCTTAAGCAGGGCTGCACAACCAGTAAGGACAAAGCCAGCAATCAGGATCCCTGCTACATCCAATTTAGAGTTATTGCACTCTGTTTTAGATAGAAAATATTTAACTTCCTTCTGCCTGTGGAGTTGCAGCCCTGTGCAAGGTGTTGTGGAATCTTCCAGTTTGAGCATGCTCCTTCAGGGGTCCAGTAAGATTTGGTTTCAAGAGCTTTCACAATCTATTTTCTGTTCACCTGACAGAGGACGTTTGACTGCCTACCTAATTCTCATCTCTTTTGGACATCTCCCATCTAAAAACCTTTTCCTCCTTTTCGTATTTGCTCAAAGGGAGCTGGACTTTTACGTGGTTCCCCCTGCCTTTTCCTTCTTTTAAAGGACAGACAAAAAGTTGGAGAGGAATAAAGTATAAGACTTTTGTCAAATATTCATCAGATCCTATAATGAGATTTTTCTCCCTTCTGCCCCCAAATATGAAAAAGTCTTTCCTGGCAGCCATTCTTTTAGGTCGTTTTTTTCTCCTTTCTGATGAATGTCCAACCTGCACTGGGAAGCATTTCTTTATTAAGCTCCTCTAGTTTTTGACATGATTTCTTCCATCGACCTACATTTTAAAAAATTGCCTTTCTTGTTCTCTGGCTCCTGTAGTAAAAAATACATTAAATTGTATATCATTCTAATTAAATTCAAATTTAAATAGAGATACATATTATTTTTCTTATGATGTTTTTATGATAACACTGTAACCATTCAAGTTGAGACACAGTACTCATTCATTGATTAGTATCTCATTTTTAGGTCTTTTCACTGGTAATGGAGAAGGTATATGGTGTTTTTGAGATAATTGCTAAAGTTATATTAGGGAAATTTCAAGAACTTAGAATTACTGAGCCCAAAGAAGACACCGTGACGGACCATCTCTTCAAAGCTCTACAGTTTGTGATCATTGTAAAAAAGATCCAGTCAGTCATTGTATTCACTTTAAAAATCCAAGTGAAATATATTTAAATGATAAAAAAAATAGTTAAAGACATAAGGAAGTAACTTAAGAGTAGTTGTTTAAATATCAGAGCATCACTGTAAGGAACACTTGTAATCTGTAAGAACATCAGAAAGCAATCATGAGTCTGGTTACTAGACCACAAAATGAACTGGAGGCTTGCTGAAAAAGCAGGTCTGCATTTTTGCCTCCTCAAACCTAGGAGTCTCTATGCTTTTCAGAGTCCCCCTGAATATGCCCACTCCCACAGTAGGGCTGAGGTCTTTTTTTTTTTTTTTTATCATATGACTCTAGATTTGGGCCATTTCTTCTTTTTCCTTCTCTCAATCTCCATCTTCACAATGACAGACCACATTCAGTAATTGCTGTCTTTTGTAATTGTTCTAGCTCCATATTGGCTGATGAGTGGAGAGACCCAGCAGTCCATCAACATAGTGCAGAGTGACTGAAGCAGCCGTGCCCTGAGCTGGAGAAAGTTAACTGCACTTTCTGGGGCTGTCCCAGTAGGAGAGGTGCTGGGAAGGGCCCTGGGAATCCATTAGCACTATTTTTTTTTTTCTAAGCAAGTCCATTCATAAGCTGGAATAAATGTAAACAGCATGCTAATTGTATTTACAGTTGAAATTAAATCAAGAAGCCCTGGAAACACTCAAGTGAATAAAGTGAAATGCTCCTCAAGGTTTCAAAGGTTAAAATATGAGAAAGGGTCACATAAAATGAGAATTAAGGCAGACAGGTATAACCCCAGTGCTTTGGAGGGGAAAAAAGCAAGATATAAAAGTAAGCAGCAAGAGGGGAAAAATCCAAAAAACAGTAATTCCAGAGAGATCAAGAGAGAGTGGACAACAAATGAGATATGTTTGCAATATGCCATGGAAGCTAATGTGATTTGGGGCTGTGTGTGTGGAGACGTCACATCACGAGGGAGAGGTGGTGTAATTTAGTGCGCTTGGCAGAAACACACCTGGAATATTGTGTTCAGGTCTGTGTATCCTGGGAGCAGACAGCTATAGAGGAACTAGAGGGAAATCAGCATAGAGCAACAACAGTGATTCACAAGTGATACGCTGATTTATGAGAAAAACGGACTGATTTATGAGAAAAACGGGCTGTGTGATTTGGCTTAAAAGAGTAGCAACAGTGGAGTATTTAAATTACTGTAAGGGTGTTTTCCTGACCTTTTACCTATAAGCCAAGAATTATTAAAGTGTAATTAGCATAAAAGTATACACTATAGTTCAAAATGGAGGACTGCCATTTACAAGAAGGAAAATTTCTTGGGAAGACAGCTATGAGATTATTTAAGTAACTTTTTAGGAGAGTAAAAGGAGGGCACGGCTGGAAAAATACGAGTTACATTGTTATCATACTTTTCATTCCAAAGTGGTTAGATTTACCCTGGCCATGACCCTTCAATACTGAAGACTTGAGTGGACCTGCTCATCTGTCAGACCCTAGAAAGTTCCCTGGATGTCTGTTCTTCTGTCAAGTTCCACTAAGAGGTGATCGTTTTTAAGTATGGTTTTAATGTACTCCCTATATAAGTGCTTATGGCAGATGGCTTATCTTTTCCAACCTTTTGGGTGCTCCTAGTATCTAAAAGTGCTTCCCTGGTGGCTCAGAGGTTAAAGCGTCTGCCTCCAATGCGGGAGACCCGGGTTCGATCCCTGGGTTGGGAAGATCCCCTGGAGAAGGAAACGGTAACCCACTCCAGTATTCTTGCCTGGAGAATCCCATGGACGGAGAAGCCTGGTAGGCTACAGTCCACGGGGTCGCATAGAGTCGGACACGACTGAGCGACGGAACGGAACGGAACGGAAGTATCTAAAAAGGCAGTGACTGAAAGTGACAATTGATCTGCCATATTCTGTTTGTAAGGCTGGAGGTTGTCCTTCTGAAGATTGGAGGCAAAGAAGAGATGAATCTGATTTAAAAAAAAAAATCTCGAAATGATTGCTGGAGGAGCAGCATTTTGTACTAGCTAATGAGGCTAATTTGTTCTTTAAATACAAGTTACTGTGCTTCTAAATTAAAATTCACTTCTGATGTAAATACAGAAGATATAAATATGGAGAAGAGATGTATGCTGTATTTTTTATTTTGCACTTTGGAGCCCATTCTAAGAGGAACTGTTAGAAAAGTGATTTTATTCTCTAAATCTGGGGAGATCTTTGCTTCCTGGCTTCAAATACATGGAAGGACAATGAACAGCATTCGTTTTACAAAAAAAGAGAAGAAGGTGTGATGACTTCCTCTTGGCTAGAGATTGTAAAGTGCATGGTTCTGGATATTATTTCCTAAACTGTTGTAAATCTTAACATTCTCATCCAGAAAATGAAGTTGGGGAGTATATTGCTTTCAAAGTAATCACATAGTCCACTGACAAATGCTTTATTAACATTTAGCTATTTAATTAAACCTGCCATTTAAGAGGAAGTTCTTATTCCTAAATCAAGGGATTTCCCTTCTGTTCACTGTGGTGAGAAGAGTGCTAGTTCTCATGTGGTCTTGCTGTAGAAGGTTTTCTTATTCTTTGTATTTTGACTGTTACAGAGAGCAGAGCGGAGCTTTAGATAAATTAAAGCAAACAATACAAGGAAAGGCCTTAAAAGTAAATGACATTAATTTTATAAATATTGTTTGGTTAACTCTTTAAAGTAAGAGTTTGGACAACATTCTATAAGAAATATTGTCTTAATGGTGCAATAACTTTTATTTTTATTGTTTTCTAATTTATACACTTCCGGAAGGAATGACCTCTTAAATAACTTTTAATGCTTAAACTAACAAATTATGCAGAGCAATTATCTGAAGCATCATTTAATATGTAGTTTATCTGAGGGATTTATGTTACACTTTTATGCTAGGTTTTCTTCCTGAACACTGGATTCTGACTTTTCGGCTCATAACTAAGAAATTAGCTGCCCTTGCCTTATCTTATTTTAAGTTCAGATTCAGGAACCAGGAGAAAGCTATGTTATTTATCTGATTCAATTGATGACTTATGTCTGGGGTTTTGAATGGGTCTATAACAGAAACATTGCCCTTTCAGATACCAGTGATTTGCTTTAAAACAATTGAAACTGTTACCTAATGGAAATTAAATTGCTGTTCACTGGCCAGTCTTTGCAACAGACCAGATGAGAGTCATGCAGCTTTAAACACTGGAGCACCCAGACTAAGGATTTATTTTCTTCCCTTTCCATGCCAGATTTGGCAAAGTTTCTCTGAAACTTGCTTCCTTCCTATGCTTTTTCTTCTTTATTTTAGCACTGCTGAAAAATTTGGTGTAACAAATGGTTGTTAAAGTTGGAGGAAGAGTATGCCGGATAAAAGGAAGGAAAGATCTCAGTCTAGTGTTTGGTACAAGCCCCTAACTTGCCAGATGTATTTTCACCATCAAATGAAAACTCTTTATCGTGGTCCCCAAGGCCCTGCCTGATCTGGTTCCTGTCTACACCTGCAATCTTACGCTGACCTGCTCTCTTACTGCTTTATGGCAAGCTTTCTGTGGCTTGAATAGCATGTTCTTTTCTGCCTTGGGACTTTGTACTTGCTGTTCCTTTTTCTTAGAAGACCCTTCCTCTGAGTCTAAGTGGCTGGCTCTCTCCTCTTTTAGGTCTCAACTTAAGTGTCACCACTTTAGAAAGGACTTTCTCTCATCCTTGACCTCAGAGAGCCCTGGTGCTGTCATCTTTTCTATAACTTGCTGTTGCTGTTCAGCCCTAAGTTGTGTCTGACTCTTTGCGATCCCAGGGACTGTAGCCTGCCAGGCTCCTCTGTCCATGGGATTTCCCAGGCAAGAATAACTGGAGTGGATTGCCATTTCCTTCTCCAGGGGATCTTCCTGACCCAGGGATCGAACCCACATCTCCTGCATTGGCAGGTGGATTCTTAACCACTGCGTAACTTACTCTCTGTTGTATTACCTGTTTCTCTTTGCCCCTCTCCTTCCTCCTCCTCTGCCTCTTCTTCCTTTTTCTTCATAGTACTTTACCAACATTATCCCGAGTGTTTAGTGCCTGTTTATTGGCTGTTTACTCCCCTGGAAAGTATGTTCCATGAGAACAGAGGACTTGTATTTTCTCTGGTGCTGAGAACAACACTTGGCCCATCAGGGTGGGTCAATATTTCTTAAATATTGGGCAAGATATTACAGAAATATTTCATTACATATTTTCAAATCTTTTTACTGGTATAAATGGAGAAAGAAAGAAACATTAAAAATGATTGTCTTAACATATGCTCAGGCATGATTTTTAACTACAGCTATCAGGATATAATAAATGTTGCCAACATCAGCAAACTCTTCTAATATATACACAGATGCTAGGGTACCACCATCAGAAAGGCATTCTTGTAGATGTAAAGGAAACTGGAAGACTGATGAAAGGATCAAGCTGAAAGGTTCTTGAGGTCAAGCTCCTTCATTTCAGTGATTCTTTTGGATCCTCTGAAACTATTGTGGGACATAGGACACAACCACAGCCTGAAATGGGCTGAAATAAAATGGAATGTTGTGATAGATGCCAGGAAAAGGCCAGTGCAAAGGAATTGAGAGAGCCAATTCCTAGACAGGTTGATAGAAGTCTGGGGCCCCCGAAGAGGAGAAAGGGGTCTGGGGCTCTTAAGGAGGAGATAGGGGTCTGGAATTCTCAAGGAGGAGGAAAGGACAAACATTTTTTTCTCTCTCTACATTCCTTAGTCTTAGTCACATAAAACGTTTTTTTCTTTAAGCCTGGAACTGATGATTACACAACAAACAACTCAGTTTAAACTCTGTACTAAGGATTATATGGAGAACTCCTTGGAGAAGGAAATGGCAACCCACTCAATATTCTTGCCTGGAAAATCCCATGGATGGAGAAGCCTGGTAGGCTACAGTCCATGTGGTCGCAGAGTCAGACAGGACTGAGTGACTGAGGACTTTGCGACTGAGCAAACGAGCGAAGGATTATATAACAACAATGTATCCTGCTTGAGGACAGTTTCTCCTTCCTGAAAACCTTCTGGCTATTCCTGTTATCTTGAAATGTAAATTATGGGAGTGAGTCTAGTAAGGTCTTTACAACCTTGAGACATTCTTTTGATTTATTGTAACAACCGATTAAAAAGGTATTTAACTCCCTTGCTTAGACTAGCAATGGAGGCACTCTCTGTCCCCCTTCTGATGTCTGTGTCAGAAGCTTTCTCTGCCCCTTTTTCACTTTAGTAAAACTCTACTATGCATGAGACAGGGTGCTCAGGGCTGGTGCACCAGGATGACCCTGAGGGATGGGATGGGAGGAAGGTGGGAGGGGGATTCAGGATGCCAATGTATGGCAAAAACCATTGCAATATTGTAAAGTAATTAGCCTCCAATTAAAATAATTTAAAAAATCAAACAAACTCTGCTATACAAAAGCTCTTGATTGACCAAGCCTGGTCCCTGGTCCCAAAGCTAAATCTTCTTCGGAGATAACGAATCCAACATCATTAATCGTAAGCGATCAGAAGTGAAGTAGGTTACATTCCCAAAATAAAGATCATTACCAACATAAGGCATCTAGCACTGCCCCTTGCCTTTCCCAACAAGCAGAAGTCTGAAATGAGGAATAAATCTATGGGTACAAAAGAAGGAGCCCAGGCCTCCTTCCAGGGTGTATCAAACAGAAAATAAGAACTGCATCTCCCAGGTTCTCATAAGGGCTCTGGGTCAGCCATGCTTTGGTTCTAGGGGAAGCAAGGAAATCTCTCCCAGGATCGTTGTCACAGGCAAAGCAAAAATCTGCCTACATGGCAGCAGTAGCTAGAAGCCCTTTCTAAGGGTCAGGTATCATCTAAATGCTGTGTGTCTATTACCTCATTAAATCTGCACCATGACCCTGTGAAATATGTGCTGTTATTATTTTCAATTTGACATATGAGGAGACCAAGATACAGAAAAGGGAAGTAATTTGCCCCCAATTAATCAGCTAGTAAGTGGCAGAGACATATTTGAACTTGGACAGGCTGGCTCCACTGCCTGTGGAGACTGAGCGCTCTGAAGCTCTTCAATCTTGGTTTTGGGTAGGGAGGATTTTTACAGCCCTCTTGTCTCTGGAAACAGGAAAGCCAGAGTCAGATATTAAGGAGTAACTGAAGGCTAATGGTACATTATGATGACTGAGGAACATGATAGAAAGAATGTGTTGTAATCCTGTCGTACTCAGCAAGCCCCTAAGGGGTTTGATGGAAGGGAGGCTTGCTTCTTCCTCCAAGTGCCCCTGCATTGTGTGCAGGGAATAGAGGAGAGCACTTATGACTGTCTGAACAGGGTCCCCTTGGCTTTCTCCTTTGCTGCATCCAAATGATGCCCGATGGCCTCGCTCGTCCTGCTGGACCTGCAGCACGGCAGAGCAGAAAGGACTTGGACCCCGGGAAGACGCCACCCTGGATTTAAATCCTGGCTCTGTCACTTGTTAGCTGCACGACTGCTGGCAAGTTACTGAACCTCTCTTTGCCTCAGTTTTCTCATCCACAAGATGAGGTTAATAATAGTCAATTTTCAGAGCTATTGTGAGCATAATCAATGAAATAAGACCTGTGAAAATGTCTAGCACATAGAAGGCACTCAGTAAACATTACCTCCCTCTTCCCCTCCCGTATTCTTACCTAGAGAATTTCATGGACATAGGAGCCTAGCAGGCTGTAGTCCATGGGATCACAAAGAGTCGGATATGACTGAGCAACTGACACTTTTCTCTCTTCCAAAGCCAGAACAAATCCTTACCTGTGGACTCTTGAAATTATGTTTCAGATTGTGTGTGGTACCAGAGTGAGTATCTCAGCAAGGGATATGGGACACACCAAATTAGTTTACATTTTCTGTTTATGTTCTTGGAATGGAGAGCATTGAGCACAACTTGAATTATAAGTTTTCTTGTTGAAGGTCTAGACCTAGGTTGGGAGGTAGAGGCAGGTGATGAGGGGTGATGGAGAGCAATGTTTACCCTGATCGTGATGGGAAAGTTAAGGCAATTCAACTGGATTTTACTCTGCCAGAGTCCAACACTTGTTTCTCCAAGTACAGTGAGTTACAGAGATAGCACGTCTTGTACCAATAATGAAAATAACTCTGTGAACAGCACGGAAGTAAGTTGGGGCTACTTCCACCCACACAGAGATGAATTTTATGTGCAGAAGCCCAGTGGAATATAAATGAACTGCTGTATGCGAGAAAGAAGAAAGAAAAGACTGGGACTTTAGGATGTATCTCAAGAAGAAACCTGCATAGCCTTTCCTCTGTCTCTGCAAAGTGGGATCATGGACACAGAATCCCCTTCTTGTAGGGGTATAGCTGGTTGTAATAAAATGTCATGCACAGTACGAGGGAAAGCTTGTGTTTGGAGGCATTGGGTCTCCAGAGCCCCTGGTTCTTATCACAAACTCTCTAGATGCTCTTTTTTCTATGTGCCCTTACTCAGGGCCCGATTTACGGGCAGCAGGCGTTTGTTCATTCTAATAAATGTCAGTTTCTTAACTTTCACTTTGGAGAGGGAAGGGTGACAGGCCCATCCTGCCCATGTTGACCTGAAGGCCTTCCCACAGTGCCTGCTGGAGGGCAAACAGTGTATACACACTAGAGCCTCATGGCTGGAGCTGGCCCTGTCTCCTCTCCCCTTGTCAGTGTAGGGTGACTCAGCATCAGCAGACAGGCTCCAGATGTCCTGCCAGCATCTGACTGATGTACAATCTGGGGAGCCCCCAGTCTCCCATGATATACAAGGAGACAGGAAGCCCAAGGCTTCCAAGTGGTGCCCTAGGGGTTTCTAAAGTGCACTAATGCACTAATTGAGCATCACTGTTCTGCTGTCTGCCATATTACTTCCATCCCTGTCCATTTCTCTTTTCTTAGTTGTTTGCTTTCTAAAGGCTCACTGAATCAAATAGCCCACTCAGCTCATCAAATGACTGTTGAAGTGTACAACATGCCGAGGTGCTGTCCAAGGTACCACACCCTACGGTCAGTTAAAGGAAATGGCAACGCACTCCAGTATTCTTGCCTGGGAAATCCCATCAACAGAGGAGCCTGGTGGGCTGCAGTCCATGGGGCTGCAAAGAGTTGGACACGACTGAGGGACTGAACTCACAAGCTTCCCTATATTTACATAAACTTTGAGAGAACATCAAATTGAGATGTATCTAACAAAATCCTTCTTAATAAATTATTAGTTATTGACTAACTATCTTCTCTGTCACAATACACTTGTTAGTCTTGAGAAGAACTAAAAATGTTTGGACATGACTCAAGCTTTCAGGAAGCTTACCATAAGTCTAGTTAGGAAGATATGATAAATAATGTATACATGGTAAATAATCTAAGAAAATACAATTAAGAGGTGAATTTTTAAGGAAACAATAACTAAAAATGCTTTATTTTTTAAGTTCTTTAGACTTAAACATGATCTTGGTTAAAATAAAATTGTATTTTTCCCTGAATTTTCTCTTGAGATAAATTTACACATAACATTTATCATAAAATTTTACCATTTTAAAGGGTACAATTCTGTGACATCATGGTAAAATTTGTAGCACAAACTATAATGACAGAGAAATTGAAAAAGAGGAAAGATTACAAAATCAAGTGTGACTTGAGCTCTTATTCAAAGAAGATAGATAGGACTGGAATAGATAGGGGGAACAATGAAAATATGTCTATGCACACCAACAAGATTTACCTGAATGTCTCCATATAAATTAGAGTTAATGTAAAATGTTTATTCTTGTCTTTTGTGGCCATTTGAAAGTGAAACTACAAGTTATAAATTCATAGTTCTGATCAGTGTGGAAGTTTAGAATTAAGAAATCTTATTTTAAACAAATTAAGAACTTGAAAGATTTTTTGAAATTCCTTCAGAGAAAGCTTTTTTTTTTTTTTTGCCAACTATGATTAATAAATAACTTTTTCTTACTGGCTGTGAAGACCACATCAGTCTTCAGCACCACTGAAGATGCTTCCTCCCCACCGTAGAGAATTATTCAAACATTCGAATATTTTAAGAAGTTCTCAATACATTGTCAGCAGCCCTCTTTTACAATCAAAATTTAGTATTTGGGATTGTATTAAACTGGAGCATAATGTTTAAAAAAAAAACAGAAAAAAAATTTAAAAAAGAAAAAAAAAAGAACTTGAGGGTCAGTTTGCAATCCGGTTACAGCTTTTGTTTGAATACCTTCAATAAAAAAATTTCCCCAGAGGCTAAGTCTCAAGAAGAAGCTGTCAGTGAAAAATGGTTTCAATCTTTTAATTTTTCTAAATAATAAATGTCCTACTTCTGTAAAGGTGACAGTTGCTGTATCATCTATGTGCAATCAGCATGGCCCTGGAAACTTCTGATTTTTTTCAAAACTAAAATTTTCTAATGAATTTGTCTTTCTAACAGCAGAGATGACCCACTGACGAATATGTCATGACACTTCAAAGGATACCAGAAATCACCACACCTGGGAAAATGCAGAGCAAACAAAATAGAACAGAAATAAAAACAAATTACATGACTACTACAAATTCCTGGACTATGTCCAGAACTTATGATCAGAGTTTATTTTAAAACACATCAGAGTAAAGCACAGAGTCAAAACACCTATATTCTAGTTCAGGTTCTGGCACTTAATCACCGTAGCAAAGAGACGCTAGCGAGCTTCAGTCCACCTATCTAGGCTATCATCTGAGCAACACATCCACCTCTCTTTTAAATATGTGCTGAGCTTATGCAAACAAGAGATACCTGTTCCTCCTAATTTGTATGATTTTGTTAAGTATCAAAATGGATCATGCTATGATAATAAGATGGAAGATGTAACTAATGTAGAAGCCATTCTGAGTAATGGCATAGATGGATCCAATCAGGAGTGTGTTAAGAGTCATTCTTGAGGTACATTTGGATCACAGAGGTGAAGACCAGACTCTCAATGTTAATTCTGGGCACTATGTAAAACCTTCCACCCATATGACTTTGGACTTGTTTTATATCTACTAGAAAGCTTGTTTAAACGTGTGTTTTAACCGTGGTGCTCCTGCTATCTTTCTCCATGCAAGGCCCCTTAGGTGGTGTTTGCATTTAGTGGAGCGATTTTTGTTTTCAAAGAAGGAAATTTTATAAATTGTGCTTCCCTTTTATTTCAGCTTGAGCTGTTTTCTCCTGGGAAAACAGCTTTTTGCTTGGCAAAAATGGATGTGAAGCATTGGCGAAAACGAAAGGCCGTTTTTATTGCAAAGAAAACTGCCTTTTGCTTTTGCCAAAAAAAGCAAAACATATGAGACAAAACTACAAATATTTCCCTGTTTGCAAACCCTGTGAAAACGTGATTTTTCACCAGTGGTGAGAATATTTTCCCACACCACTCTTTCCATTTCTAAAAATTATGATTTCAATGGTAAAAGTCATAGTTTACACCTACAACACCTCATGACTGTAACAGAATATCATGAATATTATTATTAAACATGTTGAATATATTTTATGTTCAAGGTAATATTGCAGGACATACAGCCCTCACCCAGCAAGATTCGGATCTCAACAAAGTATAACGGAAACATCACCGAGGAATGTTTCACCGATGCAGACCAAGAACACTTGAAAAGGAAGGGCATTTGGGTTGAACTTGGATGTAATGTGAAGTATGTCACTGAATAAAGACTTGGGGAAACAGCAGTGAAAGAGTAGAAAAGTGTAGTAATAATATCATATGGTTGTGCCACCTTTGAATAGTCAGCTCAACTTCCCGGGATCTCAGATTCCATTTATGAAAATGATAAGTTTTGATGAAATGACCAGATTCCTTTCATATCTGCAAATTTGCAATAACCAGATAGGAAGTAACTCTGTAAAATATAGAAATTGTCAATATCAAGGGATCTCCACTAACTGACTTGATTCCAAAATAAGCCACTAAAGACAGAAGTCTATGTGGTGTCTTTAATGATTTATGTGAAGGTATTCACATAACAAAGTCAATTGGGAATTTCTTTGTGTTCCTGGTTGCCCTCAATATGCTTTTCCTCATGCCTACACTAAGCCCCTGGGCTGCCCAGGTGGCGCTAGTGGTATTAAGCACTCGCTTGCCAATGCAGAAGATGTAAGAGACATGGGTTCAATCCCCTAGTGGGGAAGATCCCCTGGAGGAGAGCATAGCAACCTACTCCAGTATTCTTGACTGGAGAATCCCCATGGACAGAGGAGCCTGGCGCGCTACATTCCAGAGTCACAAAGAGTCGGACACGACTGAAGCGACTTAGCACACATGCTCACAAGCTCCTTATGGTGATTAAGCCAATTTCTCCTCACTTTTCACCAGTGAAGTAGCAAGCACTCATTCACCTTTTCAATACTATTAAAATATTCAAAATATTAATACAGATGTGACCCAGTCAAAGCAATTGATTTGCTCAGGAAAGTGGGGTATAAATATATTTGTGGTATGGGAATGTTATTTTTAAAGATATTTAATTTTTAAAAGCAAATCTATGGATTCATCTATCTGCAAGGAAATGATAATAACTTAGTCACTCAGTCGTGTCTGATTCTTTGCAACCCCATGGACTGTAGCCCATCAGGCTCCTCTGTACACGGGTTTCTCCAGGCAAGAATACTGGAGCGGGTTGCCATGTCCTCCTCTAGGGGATCTTCCCAACCCAGGGTTCAAACCCAGGTCTCCTGCATTGCAGGCAGATTCTTTACTGTCTGAGCCTCCAGGGAAGTCCCATTTATCAGCAAGGAATCATTTTATAAATAAAGATGTTTATCTCAAAGGATTTAACAAGTGTATTTTCATGGATATTGTAGAAAACCTTCAGAAGTTCCTTGCACTTCTTGCTGCTTCTCCTTCAAACCCGGGTCTTTTGTTTCTCTCTCCCTCTAACGGCTGCCTTTATTGAACGGTGGCCATGAGTCAGACATGGCTGGACACAGTCATTCTCCATCCCTGTTTCAGTTGTTTATTGATTGAGACACTGCACCAGACGCCCATGGGCATTTGAGTATGCCTTCTCATTCATCCCAGATGGCAAGCCCTAGGGACAAGTTCTTATTATCCTGTGTAACCAAAGCGGCCTTCTACAGGCCTTGGGTTGCTGATAAAGTTCTGTTACTCAGCCCCCCAGAGACTGGGCTTGGTCTGAGAAACTTCCCCTCCATGTGTCCATCTATTTTTCTTCTCAGTAGGATTTTGGTGGAACTTTTGCCTGGATGGTGTTGGGGGTGAGGGATCTTGATGTGCCTTTTGCTACAGAAGGACAAGGCTTACTGGGAAGAGGCTTCTCTGGGAATCCTATCCAAAGTGAAAAGCTGGCAAGGTCCACAGCTCCTGAAGCAGCCACTGGTTCTAAAACTGTTCCCTTTATATTGGTAAATTTGTAGAGGGGGCTGTACTTTCCTTGTTATAGTTGATAGAAGGACTCTAGCTAACATGCCAGGGATCTTTGAATTAGAGCACTTTCAATCCCCTTATTCTTACTTTGTGTGGGCTCTGGATTGACCCTCCTGGCTTTGGGAAGAAGCTGTTTTAGCCCCTGTATCCATAGAGGGAGAATGTGGTGGGACATATGTTATCCACAAAATCTCCCATGTGCCCAGGCATGGTGATGCCTACTTTGTAGAGGTGGGAAACAAACAAATAAAAAGTAAACAGATACGTAAGAAAAACATCGGTTAATAAAGTGATACCCAAGGATGTTTAGAGCAATTGACCTTCAACTCCATCAAACACAATGCTCTTAAAAAAAGTTTGCAATGCTCCAATAACCTTGCTATGAAATTCATAGAAAATATATCTATTGATATAACTTTTAAAGTACACAGTATAATGCACTTTAAATATAAGTATGAACTGCATTTATAAATATATTTTATGTAGAAACATAAACAGGCTTCTCAGGTAGCTCAAACAGTAAAGAAACTGCCCACAATGTGGGAGACCTGGGTTCGATCCCTGGATTGGGAAGACTCCCTGGAGAAGGAAATGGCAACCCACTCCAGTATTTTTGCCAGGAAAATCTCATGGACAGAGGAGCCTGATTGGCTACAGTGCATGGGGTCACAAAGAGTTGGACATGACTGAGCAACTAATACTTTTAAAACAGAGGAAATAAATATAAAATAACTTAGTCTATAGATAAAAATGAAATAAAACTTTAATTATGTAAAATATATTTATTAAATATAAAAAGGAAACATAAGAGGAAAATAATGTATCAAAAAGAATACGTATTGCAAATGCATGAACTCAGTGACACTAGATACTGTTATTTCTCTGGCGGTCGCTCCAAGCTTTAGTTGTATTTCCACTTATGTGTATTTTTCCCTATAGGTGCTTCACGCTTATGCATATTTATGTTTTGCCCCCAAATAAGAAAAAAACTCCCTCCATCCTCTTCTCCTGGCACATTACTATTGTCTGAAGTTTTAATTCTGAAATGGTGCAGATATTTTTTGGCAAGGGAGGGAGGTGGATGATTGTTTGTTAAATAAAAATTTTCCTAGTATCATTTTTTTATTTAAAAATTATCTTTAAAGTGTACAATTCAGTGGTGTTGTTTTTTTTTATTTACAAGATTGTGCAACTATCACCACTAGTATCCAAAATATTTTCATTGCCCCCAAAAGAAACCCTGTGTCCCTTAGTAGCCACTCCTCACCTCCTGTCTCAGTTCAGTTCAGTTCAGTCGCTCAGTCGTGTCCGACTCTTTGCGACCCCATGAATCACAGCACTCCAGGCCTCCCTGTCCATCACCAACTCCCGGAGTTCACTCAAACTCATGTCTGTTGAGTTGGTGATGCCATCCAGCCATCTCATTCTCTGTCGTCCCCTTCTTCTCCTGCCCCCAATCCTTCCCAGCATCAGTGTCTGCAATCACTAATTTGCCTTCTGTTTCTGTGAATTTTCCTTTTCTGAACATTCTGTATAAATGGATATATTATGTGACCTTCTAAACTAATTTCTTTCACTTAGCATGTTTTTGAGGCTCATGCCTGTCATATCATATATCAATCCTTCATTTCCTTTTATTTCCTAGTGCGCTGTTGCTTCTTTTTGGAGCAGTATTTTTTTTTTTAAGCTGGAGGATAATTGCTTTACAATGTTATGCTGGTTTCTGCTGTACAACAACATGAATCAGTCATAATTATATCTACATCCCCTCCCTCTTGAGCCCTCCTCCCATCCCACTCTAGGTCATCACGGGGCACCAGGCTGGGCTCCCCGTGTTACACAGCAGCTTCCCGTAGTCATCTGTTTTACACAGGGTAGTTACATATGTCAATGCTACTTTCTCAATTTTTCCTATCCTCTCCTTCTCCCACTGTGTCCACAAGTCTGTTCTCTATGTCTGTGTCTCTATTTCTGCCCTGCAAATAGGTTCGTCAGTACCATTTTTTTAGAGTCCATATATATGCATTAATATATGATATTTGTTTTTCTGTTTCTGATTTACTTCACTCTGTATAACAGGCTCTAGGTTCATCCACCTCAGTTCAACTGACTCACTTAATTTCCCTTTTTAAAGTTTATCTCCTAAAAAGTCTTGTAGAGAGGCATATATCTGAGGTATAAATTTCCCTTAGACCAAGTATGCTTCATTTTATACTCACATTTAAATAAAAATTGACTGAATATAAGTGTTTAGGTTCAGAGTATTTCTCCAAATATTTTTCTCCTTGTTTATTTCTCTCCCTTAGAGGTCAATAGTACAGTCTTACTTTTGTCTTCCATACCTTTTAACTTTTCTCTTATTCTTTCCTTTCTTGATGCTTTCTTTGACATGAATTTTCCAGTTCATTAAATCTTTCTTTATCTGCATCCATTCTGATATTTGATCTACCCATTGAATCTTTTATGCGGAATATTATATTTTTCTGTACACAACATTTCTAGTACACAATAGTCACTTGTTCCTCTTGCAGGTGTACAATATCTTCCTTAATTTTGAGGGTTCTCAATTTTGCTCATTTTAAATTCTTGTTCTGTCTCTCCCATTAATTTTGTTTTCTCTGTGAGTTTATCTTTTCTCCTATTGAGATTTTCAACTGCATTGATTACCAGGGTTTGCCTTGGAGGAGGGGAGAAAACCTTGCTGTGCTTTCCAGGCTAGTTTAGGTTTGAGGGTTAGGGCTGCTCCCGAAGGTGAACAAACCCTTGTATTGCATTCCTGCTCACCCACTCCCTGTTTTCCCTACTTTAGATATCATCTGTTCCCCAGGGATCTCCAAGTACTTCTGTCCCAGGAAAAGTGGTTGTGAGTGGGTGACAGGGAGAAGATGCTTAGACTCCTGCCAGTCAGCCTACCTGCCTTTATTCTGTTTCCTATTCTGGCAGGCACTGCCATTGCCCTAATGTTACCCCTCCAGTTCTACCTTTACTAGGTGCTGTGTTAATATTGCTGCACAAAATGAACTTTGCAGGCAAATGTAAACAAGGGAAGGGGAACAAGAGAAAGGAATGTATCTGGTGGCTCTGGCCTTTGCCTCCAGACCACACTTCTCCCTTGTTGCTTGTTGAGCTCAGTTTTGTAGCCCTCTAAGCTCAGCCCCTTCATCTCTTCTGTGGTGTCTTCCTCTAGGATTAGATTCAGGGACGAGAGTCAGCATCTCATGCTACTTGGCCATTTTTCAGCCTTAAAGTATTACCTCTTTTCTTTAAAATATGAAAGAAACATTAATTTGACTTCAAATCAAGGCTATTCTGACATTTGATTGGTAGGGAATTCAGAATAAAATGTGCAAGCCCTTGGATTTAAGTGTGTTTTAATAGCCTTTATATACAAAAAAGAGATCATTTAAAAACTCAATGGTCTGATTAATATTTCATTTTAATAGAAGCCCAGATACTGAGCTCAACCAATAACTCCACTCTCAGAGAGAATTCAGTTGGTTGGTGTTTGGCTTTCAATTTCTAAATATAGAAAGTGGGAAGATGCCTGTAAGGACATCTGTCTGGGCAATTGCCAGCCCTGCTTTCAAAGGCAATCCATTAATACAGCTATTGGAGAGGGTGGGTTTTGGAGGGAGAGCATACATTTGAATCATTTCTTCATTCAAAAAATATTTATTGAAATGGCAACCCACTCCAGTATTCTTGCCTGGGAAATCCCCATGGACAGGGGAGTCTGGGGAGCTCTTGCGTCCATGGGGTTGAAAGAGTTGGACATGACTGAACAACTAAACAGCAGCAATACTGTGTGCCAGACTTGATGCTAATATCTTCACAAGATAATCTTTTATGAGAGTGATAACCAGAGTTTTAAAGTATAAACTGACCATATATTTCATAACATTGAACATATAGTCTGAAGAAAGAGTTCTATTCTTGTTCTGTTAAAATTCTGGCCTGTGCTAAAGTTAGACTATGCTACCCAAGAAACTTTGTTCAATGATACTTTGATGGTTCAAGAAATACTGTATCAGAGAGATGGCTATTTCTTTAGACTATCCCTTTAGACTCTGGTGTGGAAAAGTTGGCATCCTGGCCTGTAGACACGGAGCCAAGAGCAGAGAATCAGCAGAGGGACTCCTAGGCAGATACTGGGGTTGTTTTGGCCCAGATGTAGTGCAATAAATTATCTGGAAACTAGTTAAAATGTGGGTTCTAGGATTTTTCCAGGAGATACTGAACTAGTGTCGCTAGGGTTGCTGGCCCTGAAGTCTGAAAAATCTGGGGCCTTGTCTATGTGGGGATGTCTTCTGTGATCCTAGGACAGACCAGATGGGAACTGCTCACATAGAAAGAAGAAAAGCATGGCCCCGAGGGACAGGCAACTATAGAGAGACACTGGAATCACAGTCAAAATGAGTTAAAACCAGCTAGTTAAAATATATTCGTAACAGCTGAGTCAATAAGTTCTGAGAAATAAGATTATGTCCAAGACAAACATGTGTGATGATAGAATTCTTCACATTTCATTGTGTTATGAAAGGGGAGCCAAGAGTTAGGTATAGGATGAGTAAAGCAAATTAAGATCCAGAGCACCAAAACATAGTAGAACTTAACTTTTAATTAGAGCCGTGTGTCTGTGGTCATTCATGAAGACCCTGTCAAGATTCCACCGGTGGATAGAGAGATTATTTTTCAAAGTCCTAAAGGGCTTCCCTGGTGGCTCAGATGTTTTAAAAAAAAATCTGCCTGCAATGTAAGAGACCTGGATTCGATCCCTGGGTCGAGAAGATCCCCTGGAGGAGAAAATAGCAACCCACTCCAGTATTCTTGCTTGGAGAATCCCCAAAGGCAGAGGAGCCTGAGGGGCTGCAGTCAAAGGGCGGCACAAAGAATTGGATACAAGAAGCACCAGCTGGAATCAAGATTGCCGGGAGAAATATCAATAACCTCAGATGTGCAGATGACACCACCCTTATGGCAGAAACTGAAGAGGAACTAAAAAGCCTCTTGATGAAAGTGAAAGAGGAGAGCGAAAAGGTTGGCTTGAAGCTCAACATTCAGAAAACGAAGATCATGGCATCTGGTCCCATCACTTCATGGGAAATAGATGGGGAAACAGTGGAAACAGTGTCAGACTTTATTTTTTGGGGCTCCAAAATCACTGCAGATGCTGATTGCAGCCATGAAATTAAAAAAGACGCTTACTCCTTGGAAGGAAAGTTATGACCAACCTAGATAGCATATTAAAAAGCAGAGACATTACTTTGCCAACCAAGGTCCATCTAGTCAAGGCTATGGTTTTTCCCGTTGTCATGTATGGATGTGAGAGTTGGACTGTGAAGAAAGCTGATCGCCGAAGAATTGATGCTTTTGAACTGTGGTGCTGGAGAAGACTCTTGAGAGTCCCTTGGACTGCAAGGAGATCCAACCAGTCCATTCTAGAGGAGATCAGTCCTGGGTGTTCATTGGAAGGACTGATGCTAAAGCTGAAATTCCAATACTTTGGCCACCTCATGCGAAGAGTTGACTCACTGGAAGAGTCTGATGTTAGGAGGGATTGGGGGTGGGAGGAGAAGGGGACGACAGAGAATGAGATGGCTGGATGGCATCACCGACTTGATGGACATGAGTTTGAGTGAACTCCGGGAGTTGGTGATGGACAGGGAGGCCTTTCGTGCTGTGATTCATGGGGTCGCAAAGAGTCGGACACAACTGAACGACTGAACTGAACTGAGCAACTAAGCACTCATGCACACACACACACACGTGTTGCTAGACATAAGAGAGGTAGTTAGATCACTGGATTGGGAAGATCCCCTGGAGAAGGAAATGGCAACCCACTCCAGTATTCTTGCCTGGAGAATCCCATGGAGAGAGGAACCTGGAGGGTTAAGGTCCACAGGGTCGAAAAGAGTTGAGAACAACTGAAGCGACTAAGCATGCAGGCAAGGGGGAAGAGGCCATACTCATTTGTCCATTCACTCACTGATTTATTCATTTGATCAAGCAGCTAGATGTGACATATTCATTACACAACAAATGTTGAGGGCCTCTTGTACGCCAGGCATTGTATAAATGTAAGAATGGAAAGGTAGGCAGGGACTAAACCACCCAAGGCCAGGTACAGTTTTGTTTTTATCCTAAAAGCAAGTGGAAGTCACTGAGTGATTCTCAGAAGAGAAGTAACACACTCGGATAGCATGTTGAAAGTCCATTCCCCTGCAGGAGGAGAGATTGGAGGGGACAGGCATGGCTGCAGGCAGGCCAGATGGGAGACTATCAGCTTGCAGATGAGAAGCAATGGTTTGGACCGGGTGGTACAGAAGTAACAAGAAATGGGCAGATAGATAGTTAAGAGATAAAATTACACTGATAGGACATGATACTAGATGGACTATGGAGAGTTGGGTCTTCGTTGCTGTACTTGGGCTTTCTCTAGTTGCGGTGAGTGGGAGCTACTCTCCAGCTGTGGTGCACAGGCTTCTCATTGCAGTGGCTTCTCTTGTGGAGCACGGGCTCTAGAGCACAGGCTCGGTAGTTGTGGCACTTGGGCTTAGTTGTCCCGTGGCATGTGGAATCTTCCAGGACCAGAGATTGAACCTGAGTCCCCTGAGTTGGCAGGGAGATTCTTAACCACTGGACCACCAGGCAAGTTCTGTGGGGAACTTTTTAGGGAAAGAGATGCCAGAAATCACTCCCAGACTTCTAGCTTGATCAGCTAAATGGATGATGGTGCCATCATTCACTGATAGAGAAAACAGTGGAAGAAGTTAGGCCTGAATTATGATGCTTAGAGTCAAGCTATGTCCTCTGGCTACTTCTGCGCCCCTCGTGCCCCTAACAGACCCTTTGATTCCCACCATAGTCCCTTCATTGACCACTTTGGCTACCTCCACAGAGTACTAACTCATTGTTATCAGGGTCATGCTCTGGAGAAAACTGTTTGCTAAGCTAGTTGATGACCATTAAGGGAAGACCATTAGGTAAAATAATTGGGAGGGGACATGAAATTACCAAGTCCCAACCCAGCAATGGTGGGAAAGGAAGAACCTGGATGGTTTAGTTTGGGAAATTCTTTGATATGGTTACCAAGTTACTGGCATTCACCTTTCTGGCTTTTGTAGGTAAACCCTTCCCCCACATGTTTATCTCAGTTGGTTAACAAGCATGGCCTGTTTTGAGTGTCCTTTGTTGCCATTTTTTTTTCCTGACTCCTCTGGAGCTTATGAATAGGAAAATGTTGAAAAGGTAGGCATAAAACCTTATTCAGCCAGACAATGATATTTTATTGATCCCACCATGTACAAAACACTCTATTAGTTTTTTGAAGGAGAGGTAAGAAAGAAATGGCTCCCTATAAAAGAAAAAGGAGAAGCAAAACAACCGGGTAATCCATAAATTGCACAATCAACCCTTAAAAAACGAAGGGAAGTGTGATCAATTACCAGGAGGCCCTCGGGACGAGAGCTGGGAGCTCAGCAGAGGCAGGAGACCAAGTTTTAGTGGTTTATTTGAGAGTAGGGGGAATGCTGGCAAGCTGCTTGAAGCTATGTAGGAGTATTAAGGCTAGAATTTTATAGACTTTGGCTGTTTCTTGTCCTCTCAATTTATTGCTGGAAAGGATCACTAAAACCCCCAACCAGGAGTAAATCAAAAGTTATAAGCCTATCTTCCTGGAAAACATACCCTCTGTATGTAATTTTCGAGAAAATGGAATTAATTCTCCCTATTTAGTGTGTGAGGTGACCACCTAAAACTATCAAAGTGGAAAATAATGTTTAGAGAATGTTACAGGGTGAAAGAAGAAAGGGTAAGCATTTCCCTTTATTTTGAGACTCAGAAATAAGAAGGGAGTCCATCCACACCTGGGGGGTGTAGGGCCTCACGAGTTTCTGAATAATGTCATGAAACTGTATAGGGAACAGTGTGGGAAACTGAGGGAGTGGCTTAAGTATAATTTTCTGGCTGCCTGCTGAGTACCTGAATCAGGCCCTGTAGACAGTCTTCTCAACAATCCTATCAAATGGATTTTGTATCTCCATTTTTACAGAAAAGAATATGAAGGCTTGGTGATACTAGTCACACAGCTAATACAGGACAGATAGATATGCGTGTATGCTCAGTCGTGTCTAACTCTTTGCAACCCTGTGGATTGTAGCCCACCAGGCTCCTCTGTTCATGGAATTTTCCAGGCAAGAATACTAGAGTGGGGTGCCATTTCCTTCTCCAGGGGATCTTCCTGATGCAGGGATTGAACCCATGTCTCCTGCATTGGCAGGCAGATTCTTCACTACTGCATCACTCAGTCAGACCCAAAAGAGTTCTGCTGGATTCCATAGTCTATGACATTGTGTTGTCTCCTGTTCTCAGTGCCCTTCCCACTCCTTTGATTTTTTTCCCAACACTCAGCCTATGAGCTGCATAAAAGTTTCCCACAGCTGCCTTGTCCCCAAGGCACCAGGCACTTAGAGCAGTGGTTCTTTCTGAGTGTGGTCCCTGGACCAGCAGCCTTGGCATCACCTGGAACTTGTCAGATGTAAACATTCTCAAGCTCCACCCCTGAACTAATGAACAGGAAACTCTGGGGTGGGACCCAGCCATCTGTGTTGTAACAAGCCCTCCAGGGAATTCTGAGGAAACCAGTGACTTGGAGGGATTCCCTGGGGAACTTTGCCAGGGCATCACCAAGAAGTACTCTAGAGTAACTCAGGAAGTAACTAAGAGCTCTCCAGGGCTCAGCTTTCCATGGGTGGCAGCTCCTTTCCTGAGGGTCTACACGGGGGCCTCTGCCAAGCCTGTAGCATGTGCCTGGCCCTGTAGGAAAAGCTCCTGGAGGTTTCCTTCTCCAGCCATCTGGCCTTGACTCTCTGGGACTTATAAACCAGGCCGGCTGGTTCTCTCTTGCCATTGCAGAACAGAAAGTCGCCCAACCAGGTGGAGGCTCTCGTTGTCACATTCCCCTCTGTGCTCACATCCTCGCCCTGGTGGGGAAGCTGGCAACTCGGAGGAGAACAAGATGCTCTGGCCAGAGCTTCTGCAGGCTGAAGCTGGTGGCAGGAGGGCCTCATATTTGAAGGGGTTGTGATCCCACACCTGGGAAAGGTGTGTACTTCCCCAGAGAAGCATGTAGGGAGCCAAAGACGGTACGCCAGAAAAAAGACTTCCAGCTGGTGCTAACTCAGAGGAGCAGGGGAGATGTGGGTGTTAAATGGCAGCCTGTGGCCAAAGGAGTTGAACACAGAAAGCAACACATACCTGAGACCAGGAGTCACACATGGAGACCATCCAGATTAAATAATAGGTGTTAGACGTTAAAGCCCTTCCAAGTTTCTAAAATATCATTAGCTGGCTGATACTGATGTAGCCAGTCCATAGACCATTATCTGGAGACCATTGCTGCCTTTCACAATATGATGAGTGCCTGCTCCAGATAAAGACCAGATAAGGATTTGTGTTAATTTTCATTAAAGTCGCTTGAAACTTTGTTTTTAATTAGTTGGTACATTGGCTTGACTGTTTTCACAGAGATGAAAAGCAGAGGGCTAAATCAGATAGAAGATTTATTTCTCTTTTACATAAAAAGTCTGAGCTGGCTGGGCATCCAGAGTAGTGTGCTGAGCAGATATATCCACAGTGCTACCCCAGTGACCCAGGACACGTCTCTCTTGTTGCCTGCCCCCATCCCCGTGACCAGAATTGGCTGATCAGTGCCACAACCGTGCTCCAACCCTTGGGAAGAGGCAGAAAGCTGAGGCAGAGTGCAGGGTCAGCTTGGTCTGCTGTGGCAACGTCCTACAGACTGGGCAGCTTAAACAGTAGATATTCATCTCTCTCAGTCTGGAGCTGGCAATTTTGAGACCAGAATGCTAGTGCGATCAGGTTCTGAGGAAGGCTCTCTTCTTGGCTTGTGGAGGGCCATCTTCTTGCTCAATCCTCACATGGCAGAGAGAACAAGCTCTGGTCTCTCTCTCTCTCTTTTTGTCCTATAAGGGCTATAATGGGCTTCCCTGGTGGCGCAGACAGCAAAGAGTCCACCTGCAGTGCAGGAGACCTGGATTCAATCCCTGGGTCAGGAAAATCCCCTGGAGGAGGGAATGGTTACCGACTCCAGTATTCTTGCCTGGAAAATTCCATGGACAGAGGAGCCTGGTGGGCTACAGTTCATGGGGTCACAAAGAGTTGGACACGACTGAGCAACTAACACACACACACACACACACACACACACATACACACACACACAAGGACTGTAATCTTGTCATGGGTCCCTACCTTCATGACCTTATCTAAATGTAATTACCTTGCAAAGGTCCTACCTCCTAACATCGTTACATGAGGGTTAGGACTTTCACAGAGAAACTTTGGGGGAAAACAGACATTGAATCCACAACACAGGGCAAACAGCTTCTTGTTAATTATGTAACCCCAAAATTACAGACATTACTTTCACTCACATCTTATTGGTCAAAATCTGTTCATATGACCACATCTGTTGTTAGGGAAATGGGGGAAATAAAATCTTTATCTGAGTAGTCATTGCTCAGCTAAAATTCGGAAAGTTTGGTTATTAAAAGGAAAAGGAGAAAATGGATGCCGAAAGTTAACTGATTTCCTCCCAAAGGGCTTTATCACTGTACCCCTCTTTCCCAAGCCAATACTTTCTATCCTTATGCTCCATCTCTTGTCCTGTCTGCATTTGGTGCTGCCCTCCTTTGTTCATACACGAGGTCCTAGACATTGTGAAGATCTCTCAGAGGCTGTGACCAGGTCTGGACCTGCCACACTGGATGTCATACTTTAACCTGCCTAGAGCTATGTTTCCTACGGTGAGGGTGAGAGACTGAAGGTGAAGGTAAGGACTCAATAAATGACAGGGGTCCAGCGGTCCTGGACTCACCCCCTATTGTCTCACTTAATGGAGACAGAAGTGCCCTCCACTGAGAAAGTTTATAGTAAAGACATCAGACATCGCTTCTGCAAGATGCCCGGCAGATGCTGACCAAGAACCTGTGAAGTGCTTGAGGATGAATCCATGCTTTTCACTCAGGGACACTGGCTCTTCCCAAGGTTTCCAGCTTGTGTAGGAGGTTGGACTTCTCCCTTGGTCAAAATATACATCTTATTACTAAACTTTCTCAAGAGAAAGACAACTCTGCCTCCCTCATGTCTGGTTTTAAAGCATATAGTTCTCACTCTAACCAAAAGTCCCAAATCTTTGCCCTAAGGCTGAGGTCAGAAATCTATTCAAGTATTAATGAAAACCAGGGGCTGTCAGGATTCACTGTAGGCTTCAGATCTTTGAGAGGCAGATTAATAACCATGTTTATGTCCTTGGAGGCATTGTTGTGTACAAACTTTACTGTGTATTAGAGTCATCTGGGGAATCTATTTAAATGCATGTTTTGGCCCCATTTCCAGAGATTCTGACTCAGTAGTTTTGGGGTACAACTCGGGAAGCTACATTTCCTAAAAATCCCTTCCAGGGAATCCACAGGCAACACTTTGAGAAATGGTATTTATTTCTCCGAGTACCATTTCTGTATGAAATTAGACAATCAGAAAGAAAAGCTCTAGTATTGTATTATCTCCATCCCCTTAAAGAATGCCTTTGATATGTTCAGACTTTACGAATAAACTTGGTCTAAAGAAGTGCTTTTTTGTATTCGGAATCCTGGGCTTTATGAAGGTATAACTTGATGCTCATGCATAAAGACACACATGATGAATTTCTTCTAGGATTTAGTAAAGATGGCATTTTTCTCCACAAAAGATATGCTGTTTGTTTATATTCATACATTTAGTGGGAGATAGGGAAGGAAATGCAGCTCAAATTTTGTCATCTAATGCAGGTCCCTTTCTGCTTCAGTATCATCAGTCCCCTCCTGTCCTCCAGTCCTCCACTGCTGCCATTTACTCCCAGATGCTCTGCTGCATCTGCATCCAGAACTATGGAACCCCAGCTTGGCAGGATACTAGAAACTGCTGTCTGTACTGAGGAAATCTGATGTTGCCATAACTGTGCTCCCTTGTGAGCTTTCAATTAGAGCCCAAGCCTTTGTCATAGTTGGCGTTGCCATTTCCTGCCTAGGTCCTGGCTTTCCCTCCAGGGCTTGCCAGGATCAGGCCTGTCCCTGTCCCCAGGTCCTATCACTTGCTTCCTGCCGGTTCCTTACCCTACCCCTTGGGAGCTGAATCCTGCTTTTATTATCATTCCAATTGACTGCATTCTTGGCTCCAAAGTGAAATATAATGATTACCATTCCTGATAGCTACCAACACCAAAATTCATGATGGCCTGAAAATCCCAACAAATCAGAATGCAAGAGCAGCACCATTTCCCTCATGAATGGAAAATTTATGGGAAAATTTCATAATCACTGCAATTAATTTATGAGGTGACAGGCTTCCTTTGTGTCTTCAAGTTCTCTGGAAATTATCTATCTATTTATTATCTGTCTATCTGGGCTTCCCAGGTGGTACTAGTGGTAAAGAACCTGCCTGCCTACGCAGGAGATGTGCATTCAATTCCTGGGTCAGGAAGACCCCTGGAATAGGAAATGGCAACCCACTCCAGTATTCTGGCCTGGAGAATCACATGGAGAGAGGAGCCTGGGGGGCTACAGTCTATGGGGTCCCAAAGAGTTGGAAATGACTAAGCACACACATACAGACATCTATCTATCTTTGACCTATCTGCTATAAGGAATTGACTCATGCTGTTATGAATACTGAGAGGTTCCACCATCTGCAGTTAGTGAGCTGATCACCCAGGAGAGCTGATGGTGTAATTCAGGCCTTCAGCAGATTGGATGAGGCCCACCCATATAAGGGAGAGCAATCTGCTTTACTCAGTCTATAAACATCATAAGTACAGTCCTGCCCTTGGAGATTTTTACAGACTGTAGAGAAAGGTGACATTGAAAAAGCAATTTAAAGTTCCTTAAGTGTGGCCAAGGTAGGGAGAGAAAAGGGATTCAAAGGGACTGTTAATCTTGCCCGAGAATGAACAAGGGAGAACTAAGTTAAGATTTGTGATATCTAGGAAAAAGGGAAGAACACAAGACATGCAAGATATGAAGGTAAATCAGTTCCAACCTGGTAGGAGATGAGGATGAGCCTAGAGAGGCAGGCAGGAGCCAGGGGTGGGGAGCGCTACAGACTTCAGCAATTAGAGACAATCAGAAGTACTGAAGGGATTTAAGAAGAGAAGTGACATGGTCGGGTCACTCTGGAGTCAGGGTGTGATAGTCTTAAATAAAAAAAATGAAGAGATATTAAACATATTCGTTTTTTCTTTTAATTTTTTATTTTATATTGAAGCATAGTTGATGAACAATGTTGTGTTAGCTTCAGGTGTACAGCAAAGTGATTCAGTTACACATATACATGCATCTATTTTTCAAATTCTTTTCCCATTTAGGTTGTTACCAACATTGAGCAGAATTCCCTGTGCTGAACAGTGGGTCCTTATTGGTTATTCATTTTAAATATAGCAATATGTGTGTGTCAGTCCCATATTCCCCAACTATTCCTTATTACTCAGCCATTAAAAAGAATGAAATAGTGCCATTTGCAGCAATGTGGATGGAACTAGAGATTGTCATATTGAGTGAAGTAAGTCAGATGGAGAAAGTGAAATATCATATCATATCATTTATATGCAAAATCTAAAAAAATGATACAAAAGATACTATTTCTGAAGTCCAATTAAAGTGTTTTTTATGATATGATAACTTTTTAATTTCTTTTACTTATATGTTTATTTGGCTGCACTGAATCTTAGTTGCAGCACTCGAGACCTTTAGTTGTGGCATGTGGGTGGACTCAGTTGGGGCACGTGGGATCTAGTTCCCTGACCAGGGATGGAACCCTGCCTGTCCCCCTGCATTGGGAGCATGGAGTCTTGGCCACTGGACCAGCAGGGAAGTCCCTGACAACTTTTAAATTTCTATTGATCATTGTATTTTATTAGTTACAACATCAAACTGGTTAACTCCATAGTTTCTAAGAATGAGAAATAATCCATGGCTGCTGCTGCTGCTGCTGCTGCGTCACTTCAGTAGTGTCTGACTCTGTGTGACCCCATAGACGGCAGCCAACCAGGCTCCCCCGTTCTTGGGATTCTCCAGGCAAGAACACTGGAGTGGGTTGCCATTTCCTTCTCCAATGCATAAAGGTGAAAAGTGAAAGTGAAGTCGCTCAGTCGTGTCCAACTCTTAGCGACCCCATGGACTGCAGCCCACCAGGCTCCTCCATCCATGGGATTTTCCAGGCAAGAGTACTGGAGTGGGGTGCCATTGCCTTCTCCAATCCATGGCTAAGTGATGAATATGTTATATTCTATTATGGTCATTTCTAATTAACCTTCATAAGATGCAAGTCTGTTATTAAAACTCATGGGTTTTAGGTTTGAAGGAGAATTGATACATGTATATGGATGGTGGACTCCCTTTGCTGTTCAGCTGAAACTGCCACAGCATTGTTAATTGGGTATATCCCAATACAAAATAAAAGGTTTAAAGTTTGGGGAAAAAACCTGATGGGTTTAAAGTGATTTTATCAACCTAATAAAATCCAGAGCAAGGGTTTTATAAAGGACTAGATCATGAAGATTCCCTCTGACAGAGAGCGATGTAGACTCACGAGATGTCAGTGTTGCACTGTGACGTGTGTTTTCATCTTTCTCCCAAGCTCACTATTAATTTCCCTCCTTTTATCCAGCCCTGCTTCCTGAATCACTGCTAGGTCTCCACAGCTTCAAGATAAAGCATGTCGGGATTCCCTGGTGGCTCAGACGGTTAAGAATCTGCCTGTAATGCAAGGGACTTGGGTTCGATCCCTGGGTCAGGAAGATTCCCCTGGAGAAGGGAATAGCAACCCACTAAAGTATTCTTGCCTGGAGAATCCCATGGCAGGCTAAGGTCCATAGGGTCGCAAAGAGGTGGACAAGATTGAGTGATCAACACTTTCAGAACACTTAGTTGCAAATAAGTGAAATTCCAACTCAAAATGACTGGAGCAGAGATGGGAATTCGGGCTTGTTGTTGGGTATGATGGGCTGTAGGGCTCAGCTGGTCTCTTAGGAGCTCCCTCTGACCTTTCCTGTGCATCAGTTTGCTTGTAGGGAAGCACCCTGCTTATGGTGGCAAATGACTGTTAGTAGGTTTAGCCTTACCTTGTCTCACCTTCTCAGGACATCCAGCAGAATTTCCCTTCTCCAGCAGTTTCAGTTAAAGTCTTCGAATTGAGCCCCATGTGTTCCCAGTGGCCTGAGTCACAAACCACTTCAGGAGTTCGGGCTGGGACCAGTCCCACAAAACCCAGATGGACTGAGAGCAGGGAGAGGAATTGATACAGGAAAGGAAAGACCACTAATGTCCACATGAGCACTAAGGAGGGGCCAGGTTTGCAGCCTTCCCAAGGTCAAGTCTGAGAGGATGCCCCCAGTGGGTCTGCTCGGTGCCGTGCCCACACTGAGCTCTGGCTCACCTGAGCTCTTGGGAACTCCTGGCTGGGCAGCTTGGCTGAAGGTTGCCTTCCCAGCTCCAAACCTTTGGTTGTGATGGTTCTTTGGTTCTATTTGATGGCCCTGTTGGGGCTCTCAGGTGCCCTCCTGTTCTCCACAACCTGGTTCCAGCAGTCACCCTTCTTCTCCCTTGACATCTCCCAAGCTTTTCACCCACTGTCCCTGACCTGTGCACCTAGAGCTCCAAATGTGGCCACAATCACTGTGTTACATCCATAGAATGGGTGAACGCTGCTGGTACCCAAATGTCATCCAGTGGATTCATTAAAAGTTGCCATTCATCTCCATGGAGAGAAAACAAGAACAAGGCAGGGTCTCGGAGATCTGAGGAGAGCCTCACCCCACCCGCCCCTTCTCCTGGGCTCAGTGTAAGCACATCCTGCCTCTGGAGGGTCACAATGGCAAGTGTTGTCTCAGCCACCATGACCTTCCATTATTTTTAAGTAGCTGTAGCTGAACAAAAGACAAATGAAAACTTTCTCTGCTTGATATTGAAAAAAATCACTGGCATGTCATATGGTAATTCATTAAAGACTCCTCATTCATCAGAACAATTCATTTTTGTTTGAAGAGGCTGAATAAGCAGTTTCTTGCTGATTTCACTGTCAGCCTCTCTGGCCACATGTGGCTCCAGTTCATTTGCAGTGATTTTATTCCTAAATATTAAGAGTTTGGGGGGGGCGGGATATGTGGAATATTTTAAATCAAACTGGGCTATTTTACTTAGATACCTCTTTTGCATTCTTTCTTTTACAATTCTAATAGCCAGGACTGGAATTTAATTTATCCCCCCCTTCGGATGAAGAGATACACAGCAAGTAGATTCTTTCTTTTTTCAGAAATTAAAATCTACCCAGTTGGCTTGAATCTACTGCTGAACTGAGCACAGGAAACTGATTTCTGGCTAATTTTAAAAGTTTATGCATATGTAGATATATAAAATAATATCTCAGATTAGGGGAATTGTTGTTTTGGAGTATGTTACACTCTCGCTGTTGTTCAGTTGCTCAGTCATGCCTGACCACAGGGACTGTAGCCCACCAGGCTCCTCTGTCCATGAGATTCTCCAGGCAAGAATACTGGAGTGGGTTATACTCTTCAATCCGAATTAAACTTTGTAAATGTGTGCTTTACAAAATCCTCCTTTATCAAGCACATCTAATTCATTTTCTATGTAGCTATGCTTTAGCACCACAGAAATACAGTTTTTGGATTTCCCCAAAATTCTTTCTCAAAAATCTTCAGTCAATATTTAATTTATATTATTCATCTAAAAGATTTTAACTTTTAAGAGACTCCATTGTTGTTTTTTAGCCTTCTGGCGGATTCTCTTGTAAACCTGGTTCCCTTAATCAAGTCTCTCAGTATCTCTTTCTCTTACCTCTCATCACTGTTTCTTTTCCCCTCTGTCATAAAATAGGGTTTGTCAGCTCAAAATGCTACCTGAGGTCATGCAGGTATTTTAAATGGGTGAATAGGTTGGGAACAATAGCAGTTGTTTGGGGACTCTGGGGAACCAGAGACACCTGACTGCAGGAAGGCTGACAACATTCAGCTCCAAGAGTCCCCATGAGAGAATTCAGCATGAGATATGCCAGATCTCACACTTTCAAGGGAAGCCAGAAATCTAGATTTTAGTGTGAAATATTCCAATATTTGAAATGGTCAATTATTAAAAATTTTTAAGATCATTTCTCCCCCAAACCTATAAATGTCTCATAAGCCGTTAGAAATTTGTTATATCCACCCTTTAACCGATTTGTTTTCATTAACATCTGATTATACTACACTGAGTTTGCTTCTCCCCCCCTCCCTCTGTACTCAGATTAGATTTGTGCAGTAACCTGGTGAATTATCTAGGGGGAAAACACTTCCCCCAACTTGTGGCCACTTCAGGCCCTGGGACCAGAGCTGTTCCCAGGAGCCAGGAGATGCACCTGGTCTCTGAACTTTGCCACAAGCCTCTGGACAATCACTGATTAGGAGAGTGGTGCTCTGCCTGCTGAGGCTGGAAAAGAAAACAGCAGCCGAACTCTGGTCTCCATCTGTCCATGTCTCTCAGCCAGTGAGTAGAAGGTCAAGGATCAGTATTTTTTTCCTGAGAAGTATGATTTTTTAAAAAATAATTAAATCAGGACAAGAAATACAGAAAGATAAGTAAATTTGATGTTTTCAGGCAATGTTCCTATTTGCATACTTTGTTAACATTTTATTTTATTTATTTTTTATTTTTTTAAAATAAAAATAAGTAACAGACCTCTGGGGCTTTACACTGAGTTAGAGTTCCTATCAGAGGGATAACAGCACCACAGCCGTACTGAATCCACATGAAGGAGGCACACGAATGACTGGGTTACAAGAGTTATAGGAATGAGAGCTGCTCACTTCCCAGAAACTACAGCTCAGAGAAAACCAACAAAGGCACGAGATACAGACCATTCACTTATGAATGTGTAAAAGTCAAGAAAGTCCACATGATTCCTACAACATGTTGAAAGTAAAAAAACACTACACAGCTAACTTTTGATCTGGTAAGACCTTCTTTTGAGAAGCTATATCAATTATGATTTTTTTGGATACAACCCCTTTCCCCAGGAAACTCAACAGAATATAGCTTTAAAAACTCCCCTAATGGCCAAAGTTGGAACAATTTGAGCAACAAAATAGTGTTGGATTATAGCACCAAGTATAAGTATCACGAGTCCATACTGATAAAAATAATTGAGTAAATAAATAGATGATAACGGAGAAGAGACAAATCTCCTGTGCATAAGAATTCCAAATAATTTATGTAATTACTCCTCCCTCCATGGGAGCATTAACTCCTCACTTCTTAAGTGTGGGCTCCTCATAGTATGTTTTTCCAGAGGACAGTGTGGAAAGGGGTGGGGGAATACATTTATAGTAGAGAAACTTGACACATGATACCCCAGACAGGAGTTAAGGTTAGTATCAACAGTGGTAAGTCCTATCGATAGTGTGTACCCTTGATGTGATGAAAATAGCACTTTACCCATTTGGTCTTCCTCCCCTCAAAGTTTAAAAACCCAGTATAATCATGAGAAGAACAGAAAAATCCCTATAGAGGGGCATCCTGCAAAATACTTGACCAGCATTCCTCAAAACTGTCAAGATCATCAAAACCCAGGAAAATCTGAGAAACTCTCATAGCCAAGAGGAACTTAAGGAGACATGACAACAAAATGTAATGTGGTAACTCTACTCAATATTATATGGCAGCCTGGATGGTCTTGGAGGAGAATGGATACATGTATGCTGCTGCTACTGCTGCTAAGTCACTTCAGTCATGTCCTACTCTGTGCGACCCCATAGACAGCCGCCCACAAGGTTTCCCCGTCCCTGGGATTCTCCAGGCAAGAACACTGGAGTGGGTTGCCATTTCCTTCTCCAATGCATGAAAGTGAAAATTGAAAGTGAAGTCTCTCAGTCGTGTCCGACTCTTAGCGACCCTATGGACTACAGCCTACCAGGCTCCTCCATCCATGGGATTTTCCAGGCAAGAGTACTGGAGTGGGTTGCCATTGCCTTCTCTGGGATACATGTATATGTATGGCTAAATCCCTTTGCTGTCCACCTGAAACTATCACAACATCATTAATAGGTTATACTCCAATACAAAATAAAAAGTTTTTTAAAAAAGTGTAATGTGGTGACTTGGATGGGATCCTGGGACAGAAAAAAAACACTAGGTAAAAACTAAAGAAATCTGAATAAACTGCGGACTTTAGTTAGTAACCTTATATCATTGTTGGTTCTCAATTGTAACTGACATAGTTTTACACTGATATAAGCTATTAAAACCAGAGGAAACTGGGTGAGAGGATATATAGGAATTCTTTGCCATCTTCCCAACTGTTCCACAAATCTAAAACTGTTCTAAAAAATAGAGTGCAGTTTTTTAAAAAAATGTCATTTCACCTAAGAAAGAGGACAGGTAGGATGGTGCAGAGTTAGCTAATTCAGCAGGTAAGACACGTCAGCAACTCAGGTTTGTTCCGTCTTTCTGCTCTGCTTCCCTGACATGAGCTGACCTCCGTGAGGCTGTCTCACAGCTGTGAGACGGCTGTGATGCAGGCAGACACGACAATAGCCAATAGAAGGAAGGAACTGAATTTCAGTATGCTTCTTTATAAGTGTGGAGAGTGGAGGCCCCTGGCCAGAACTGGGTGACATGTCTGCTCCTGACCCACTCACTGAAAAAGCAGCAAGATGACCAGAGAGGCCACAGGAACCCATACTCCCCCCAGATCTCCTGGTGGGAGCATTTAACTAGCTGGGCTCTTCCCACCCCTAAGAAGAGGTTGAGAAATAGACTATGCTCCTTCACAAGAGAAAGCAAAGCTAATGACCATATCTGTTTCCCCAGGCTGGATACACCACTCAGGTCCCTCTTAATCCCATTCTCGTTGTATGTCCATTTCTCCAACTTGCACAAGTCATTTTGAAAGGTAGCCTGTAAGGATTCTATATCAAACAACAGGTATATTGTTTTCTTCTTTTTTTTTTCAGTGGCTATTGAATGGCTTTACCACTCAACTACAGCTCTATTCATCCATTAGACAAAACAGGGAAAACTGCTTGGCTCTGTTTCCTGCACTGGGCTAGTTTGGAGGCACTAATATGCAGTGCTTTCCTGATAGGCTCTGATAAGGCAAAAATATTCCCCACCCTGGTTTTCATCAGAAATGTAAATGACATGTGGTTGTAACAGGTCCTCCATCAAAATCCCTAGAAATGTTTTCAGTGTCTCAGTCCTACTAACACATCCTGTCAAGATCAGTGTCTCCAAATGGTGTAAATGTGACTAAGATGCTATATTTTCTAAATGGTGTCTAATAGGTTATAGAATAATTATCTGTAAATAATTATAATTACATCTGGGCCCTACAGTCTTTTTTCAAATGTGAGTAGGAAGAAAATCCTTAAAAATAAAATATGTAAAAGTCTCATATATTCAAGGGAGGACAAACATTGACAGAAACCACAGTTGCCATCTCTCCTAAAACCAAGAAAAGGTAGGAAATCAGAGTGAGAGTAGGAGTGACTTGAAGATATAGGTCCTACAACAACACTTGTCGGAGAGTCATGAGTTCCAGGGTGGCATGCACTCACCAGGGCTTGAAGCCAGGTTATACTCCTGAGAAAGAGCATTTTATTCATAGGAGACTTTATTCAAGAGGAGAAAAAAAAAAAAACCAAAAAACAAAACAGAGAAAGACAATGAAAACCATACTATTGTCTGGCAAACAGTGTAAGCTGAATCTGGTGAATGAATATAGACTTAAGGAAGCCACTGGGGTAAAACTGCTTCTTCCATCCAGCCCCTGCTGCTAAATTACTAGTCATGTCCGACTCTGTGAGACCACATAGATGGCAGCCCACCGGGCTCCCCCGTCCCTGGGATTCTCCAGGCAAGAACACTGGAGTGGGTTGCCATTCCCTTCTCCAATGTGTGAAAGTGAAAAGTGAAAGTGAAGTCGCTCAGTCGTGTCCGACTCTTAGCGACCCCATGGACTGCAGCCTACCAGGCTCCTCCATCCATGGGATTTTCCAGTCAAGACTACTGGAGTGGGGTGCCATCGCCTTCTCCATCCAGCCCCTACCACCTCTTATTTCTCCCCTTTATCTGTCAATGTAGACAATAAGCAAAGAATAAAACAAACACATAACAAAGATTGTCTAATGATCGTGTCTGAGTCTTCTGTGCTTCTCTCGCTTACCCAAATCCCTACAGAGGCAACGGTGTGGACATGAGTCTCATGATACCTGAAGGGATTTGTTCTGGGAGAGTTGCGTGTGTGTGTGTGTGTGTGTCTGTGGGGCTGTATGTATTTGAAGATGGAAATGAGGGTGACAGAGAAACTGTAGGGACACCTGTACCTATCTGATTTGAAAGGAGAATGTTTTGAACAAAACACTGATGGTGAGGGTGAGCTAATCCCTACCTCAACTAGAATCCTCTTCAAGACCACAGGAACCTGGTCACCTCCACCAAGGATATGAGATGAAGACCCTTTTTAAGGATTACTTGCAGTAGTGGGAAATGGTGAGAATCAGTAGGTGCTTGATTGCCAAGGAACAGGTGAGAATAAGAAATCTGCTTCCCTCTCACCCTTCCCAGGCATCATTCCTCGCTTCTCTAATAAACCATGCACATCAGTCCCTGTCTCAAAATGCATTACCTGACCTAAGACAGTTTAGGCCAGGATGCAGGTGTAAGTGTGAGAGCATGCTCTGTCACTCAGTAATGTTCAACTCTTTGTGACCCTATGGACGATAGCCAGCCCTTCAGGTTCCTCTGTCCATGGGATTTTCCAGGCAAGAATACTGGAGCAGGTTGCCATTTCCTCCTCCAGGGTATCTTCCCAACCCAGAGATTGAACCTGTATCTCCGGCACCTTCTGCATTGGCAGGCGAATTCTTTACTCTGAGTCATCGGAGAAGCCCAGGTCTATGTGTACCTACTCCTAAATGGGATTTGTGAATTAGATCACCGAGAATCCCCTGGTATGCCTAGTGGAGTTACCAGTGGTGAGCTAGGATGTTCTCAGGTGTCTGAGAAGTTTACAGTGTCAGGGAGAGTAGTAATTAAAAGCTCGATGACATCAGACAGCTCTTGCTGAGTGCTACCAGTGTACTGGAGAAACACAATGAAAGGCTATGAGTGAATAATCCCCAATTTAAGACAAAGTATGGGAGTTAGAGGACCTTCTTGGCAACATGTAAAGAGTTCTTATCTCTCTTAGAACAGAAGCCAAAAAAAGAAAAAAAAAACAGCTGGGGATCTTATCCAGGAATTAATTATAAGGTTAATGAAGCTTCAGAGAAGATGGGATTTTCAATCCTATCCAGTTTCCTAGGCCCAAATCATGGCCCTGATTGGGAGGAAGTGGGAACTTGAGACTTGGTTGCTCACTCAAGCATTCTGAAAGCACCTGGATTGTCCTGAGGCCTGGGTCCTGCAGAAGTAACCCCTGCTTCCCTGTTAAAAGACAGGACTCCCACTTCCATGAGGATGGTGCAGAGGTCCTCACCTTGCAGGGCAAGTTATGCCCCCTCCTTACCTCAGGATCTACCCCCACATCAGCTCCCTAGCAGATCAACAGCTGTGATCAAGTCAGAACATAGCTTGACCAGGGAAGTGTTTGGCCCGGTAAGTGAGAAAGGGGACTCTATGCTGAAGAGGCTGCAGGAACCAACATGTGCTCAGAGGGTGGGGTGTATGAGGATTCAAAAGCCCATCATATCGTGACTATTTAGTAAAGGACAAGTGATTGCATTGTGTACCTCCCTCCACCAAAAGGAAGTCCGTCACTTGGTAAGCCTCTCTGGTTTCTGAAGACAGTATTTCCCCCATTGAAAATGCTCTTCTGACACATTTACCAACTCATGTGGAAGGCTTATAAGCTTAGAGTGGGACCCATGTCAGGAAAGAGCTCTGTGTCAGGTCTAGGTTTTGATGTTGCTTGGACCATATAACTAGCAGACCCTCTGCTACTAGAGATATCTGTGGTGGAAAAAGATACCATGTGGAGTTTATGACAAGCCCAGTAGGAGATTCACAATGTAGAACCTTAGGGTTCTGGAAACAGGCCATGCCATCTGCAGCAGAGAATCATATACCATTTGAAAAAAGAGCTCCTGGCATGGTAATGGGCCCCGGGTGAGATGGAGTGCCTAATCATGGGACATTGAGTGACCATGTGGCCAAAACTACCCATGAGAATCTGGGTTCTGTCTGACCCACCAAGTCATAAGACCCAGTAGACCTCAGAGCAATTCATCACAAGTTAGAAGTGGAGCATCCAGGATGAGACATGAGCAAAGCAAGTGGGCAGGAGGAAGAATTATAGGCAGGTGGCCCAGACATTCGTGTCACCCACCACTGTCATAGCAACTCCTCTCCCTCAGCTCACATCTGGGATGATCACTGATATGTCCATGAAAGTCTCTTGGGCCCTGGGCCCTTAGTAGTGAACTGAGAAAGGAAGAGGCAGGCTAGGCTTAGTGTATGGAAGAGTCAGGTTAGCTTGTGGATGCAAGCCAAAAACAGACAGTGATTGCATAATCGCTTCTCTTGGGAATGGCCTTGAAAGGCAGAGAGAAGGGGAAATTCTCCTTCATAAGAAGAGCTTTGGATTGAGGCACCTTGATTATCTACTTTTGAAGAAAAAGAAGTAGCCCCTGCGGAGACTCATAGCAATGATAAACCTAGGCCGGGGGTGTGGCAGAAGCAAGACAGGAAACATCAGGGACAAGGACTCCGGGAAAGATGGGTGCATGGGAATAGGACAAACGGTGAAGTTCTTTGTATCACCTTTTACTGCCCATCCGAACAAACCCATCAGTGCACTACAGAGAAGAGCCTACATGACTAAAGATGAGTCACTGGTCAATGCTAGCTGCCACCATCAATGGCTGGCACAACTGGTGCGTAAACGCAGTAGCTACCACCTCCGGGATGGAGGCAATGTGTGGGTTCAGCAGCATGGGCGTCTCACTCATCAAGGCTGGCTCAGTCACTGCCACTGCCAAGTGTCCAACCTGTGAGCCACAGAGACAAATGCTGAGCCCCAGAGGGAGCACCATTCCTCAAAGAGACAAAACAGCCACTTAACGGGAGCTTAGTTACATGGTACCTTTTCCACCCAGAAGGGGAAGTGATTTATCTTCATTAGAATTGACACATAATCCAAGCATGGGTTAGTTTTTCTGCCTATAGGGCCTAAGCCACTACCTGAAGGTCTCCAGAGTGTTTGTTCCACTGACACGGGTATCCGTAGGTTATTGCATTTGACCAAACAATCCACTTTACAGCAAAGGAGAGGCAGCAGGAAGCATCTGACCATGTGTCCACATGGGATTCCCAGGTAGTTCAGTGGTTAAGAATCCACCTGCCAATGTAGGAGACATAAGAGATGCAAGTTTGATCCCTGGGTTGGGAAGATCCCCTAAAGGAGGAAACCCACTAGTGGAGGCAACCCACTCCAGTATTCTTGCCTGGGAGATTCCATGGACAGAGGAGTCTGGCAGGCAACAGTCTATGGGGTTGCAAAGAGTCAGACACGACTGAGAGACAGCACGTGCATGTCATCATCATCATAGTGCCTACCCCGAGCGAGAGAGATGTCACTGGCTGGTAAAAAGAGCAGTCACTGGCTTGAAGATAATTCCTTTTAGATACAGACACCATCCTCTAGAGCCTTAAGTCGAAGACCATTATACGGTATTGTGTCCCCTGCAGGTAGGATATGCAGGTCTAGGAACCATAAAGAGAAAGGAAATAGCTCCCAGTGGCCCAGTTGGGAAATGGATACCTCAAATCCCTCCCGTGGTGAATTCTTCAGGGTTAGAGGTTTTGGTTCGAAGGAAGGGAATGCTTCCACCAGGGGGCACAGCAAGAGTCTCACTTAACATTAAGGTACAGCTGCCACAGGTTTTTCCAGGATCTTCATGCCTGGAGACTATCAGGCAAGGAAAAGGGTCGAAAGTAAGCCTGTCATCAGGGAGAGGAAGGGTTGCTGTCACACAGGACAGCAGGGGAGAATTTGCTCACCATCCAGGTGACCTATGGTGGCGTGAGTGCTCCCCTGGCAAATACCTACATAGACACACACAGCACGCACAGCCTGAGAAGTGCAGGGCGAGCAGGGGGTAAAACGTGGGGCTCAGGTGCAGGTGGTTGTCACCAGCTAGCTGTCTGTACTGGCAGAGGTGCTGGCTGAGAGTGAGGGGAACACACGGTGGGTAGTGGGAGCAGGCGGAGACCAACTACAGCTATTGTCCATCACACTCACCTTCCTCTTGAAAGGAGGAAGTGAAGATATTTCACAATGCAGACTCGAGGGTGTTAGGAGTGCATGTGCTGATTCACCACCAAGGTCCCTGCTCAGGACCTAGGCACTCATCTCCCCAGCCTCCCGGAGCAGTGACTGCAATCAGTACCTGGAAACCACCACCCTCTTCCCCCTGCCCCCCCACGCCCCCATCTCCCTCCTGCCACCCCCCAAACCCCATGCCGCCAAAGGGAGTTGCCTCATTTAGGCCTGTGCCTCCCGCCAGGGACAGCCCACACCTGATGCCTGCCTGAGGTGGGGATGGAAACTGAGGTCTCTTGCCTCAATTCAGTCAACTAAAGGGACACCCCAGCTTCAAAGCACCCCAGGCAGTTGGCTGAGGCCTCTGTTGTGGCTGCACCAAAAGTCAGCCCCACTGCACAGTCTCACTCCTCCCCCACTACCTGAGGTATGGGCCTCCCACCTTCCATGTACCCCCCCAAACTCCTTGAAGGCACATCTCTGCCTCCTGGGAGTCTGTTTCCCAGGGAACCCCAACCTAAGACAGCCTGAGACTGGCTACAAGCGATAACCAACAAAAACATCATAAATGTTGCTGCTTTATTCAGAACGTTATAAGATTTTCAGAACATTATAAGATGTTCAACCTTAAGTTGGAACATTCAGGTGAATGACATTTGTAGTTTGTCACTGGTCAAAATTCTTCCAACTCAGGCCCAGACATCTCTAACCTGCCCTTTCCCCAGCCTTGCCGTCCCATACCCACCCACTGTGTATAAGACTCATTTAATATTAATAGAATAAACAGCTTTGGTTCGGCAGTTCACTTATGCTGTACCAAAGCAACAAAAATAACACAAGCAAACAAAACCCCAGAAGCCAAACATATAAAACCCAAAAACACCCGAATACGGCAAAGTGCTACCTGTCCAGCCAGTCACGTAAACATCCAAGACTAACTCATCTCTTTTTGTAGATGTTATTGATTTTTATATCTAAACGCTGATCACGTAAAGGGACTAGCAAACTCTCTGAAAACTTAAAGGAAAGGCCCAAATTCCACTTTCATCAAACTTGTGTCCAATTTAATTTTCTGCGATTTTAACAGAAATTAAATATTGGGTAGGAGAGAGAAAAGAAATATTATTCAGCTTATATGGTAGGCTCAGTGTGAGCAGGTGTTTAAAATTCATTGTTAGGTAAACTAGACTCCGATGCAAAAGTGTACTTTTGTTGGATGACGCATATTTCAAACTTTTACTCTTTTTTTTTTTTTTTGCTGACAGAACCTTGTTTTTTTCCCCTTCTTTTTTTCCCCCAGCAGGAGGGCACAATCATTTACAATACTGCCAAATATAACAAACATCTACAGATGGGTTGGTCTGCAGCTGGAGGCTTTAACTTCATAGTATTTATTTGAAATACCCAAGCCAGCAGAGCAGGGCTTAAGCACAGTGGGCACAATTCACAATGTTTTGGCTCTGGAGCAAATAGCAGTTGAACTTAGTTTTTTCAGCAAAAATGGAATTTATGCAGATGTGCTTTGCACTAAATTCATTAAACAATTACATCCTGGTGCAGTTTTCACATTTTTGTAAAGGATCCACATAAGCACTAATTAGATCTAAAACAATGTTACTGGGCAAATTACAGTGCCGATTGTCTGCCTCGTCTTGCGATCCGCATCTGCTTGGCAATGATGATGATAATTTAGGTGCAAGCAATACAAATGTTGGTTTTTGTTACATTTAATAGAAATATTTATTTAAAACACACTATGGATTAATTGATAATGTAACCAGCATTAAACAGCCTCCAAATGTTTTCTCACGGACTTTTAGTGGTAAAACTGAATATGTGAAAATACAGTAGCTGAAACTTCTCACCATCGCTAACTGGCATTTCCTCAGTGAGGTTTGCTATTGAAAGGCAAGTTTGCATTTCATTTGGCTTCAAGTGCAAGCTGGGTAGCTGAATTACAGCAGTGCCTTTCAGAGTGCCGCATTTGAGCATTTGACGCAAAGGCAGAAACACTTTCCTCCACAGCTCCCAGCCACGACTCCCCACGCTGCCACTTCTTCGGTCCTTGGTTTAAAAGGACAGCTCAGTATTAGAGAAGTATTGCATTCTTAAGTATTTCAGACATCAGGGTATGTTTTCTTTTGTCCATATTCATCTGTTTTCTATTTCATATATCATTCAATGTAAGAAGGCTTATTAACATTTAACCATCAAATCAGTTCTGCAGAAGTGCGGACATTCAGACAGGGTTTCTATGGCAACTTTGAATGTACCAACTTAATTCAGGGCTTGCTCTAGGCTGGTCACCTCCATTATTGCTCTCATCCTAGACATTCTTTAACTCGCTTGACCAGCCATGCAGTCGAGAATCCTGAGTATTACCATTCTGCTCTCACCCAGGACAACCGCCACCGCAACTACCTAGCCTTGCTTTATCCCCGGGAAGGAGGCCAACGTGGCGAATCAGTTTGGCTGCTGGTTTCCTAAAAACTACTCCTGTTGTTTGACTTCTCAAATGGGTACTTTATTGTTCAGAGCTAGTTATAAAAGAGCAAGCTCAGTGCCACCCCCAACAAAGATTAAGAGCCAAAATTAAACTCCAAATTTAATCATTGCCAAAGTCCATGTTTGGAAATATCTCCTCTCCAGGCAGGAATACTAATTATTAATGCAAAGCACAGCAAATAATAATGATGTTCTCAACATTCAGCGTCCAGTTTCCTTTTCTTTACTGGATTGCTTCCCTAACCTTCGTGTGGGCCTTGCTGTTTCATTCTGCATTTTTGCTAGGTAAGACATTGTAACTAGAAGGGTGATAATTCCTTCAACAGACCTAATTGATAGGCCTGAAAATGCTGTGCTAGTTAAATATGAAATTATATCCTCCTTGAAAGAAAACATAACTTAGCATTAGTTTAGAGCTTGGAATAGTTCAGAGATAAAATGTTGTTAGGCCTGTGTCAAAAGGCAAAGTAAAATTTGTAACAGAAAATGTATTTTTGAAGATTCTGAAAAAGTGAATCATTAATATTTCATAACTTGAAACTCAAATTCTTGTTGTTTCACCTTGGGAAGATATTTGATTCTACAATTTACTCCTATTTAGAGTTTTAAAGGGGAAATATGATTTAATTTTTATTAGATTAAAAATAGCAGAAGAGTTATTTCTCAAATTTTCAAAAGTTGCCTTTGGACTGATAGCAAATGGAGAAAATGCTAAACAAAGGGCTGTAATTTTAGAAAGTTATGAACAACTAGAAAAGGGTTGTTATGACAACCTTTTCAATTATAAGTGTTAATTGCTCCTATAGCCAATAAAATGTACTATAGTCTATGCAACTTCTGAAGAGATAATTAAATGAAGCAATGGAGCTTTTGGTAAAACCAATTTAATTCAACTATTGTACCTTTTTACCCTGGAGGTGAGTGAGTAAGTGAAAGTCACTTCTCCAGGCTCTTTGAACCAGGGAATGAACCCAGGTCTCCTGCATTGTAGGCAGATTCTTTACCATTTGAGTCACCAAGAAGGAGGAGGAGGAGGAAATGGCAGCCCACTCCAGTATTCTTGCCTGGAAAAGTCCATGGACAGAGAAGCCTGGTGGGCTACAGTTCAGGGGTCGCAAAGAGTAGGATGTGACTTAGCAACTGAGCATGCATGCACCTTTTACCAATTGGATTCCATTTGTATTTGGTTGGCATGGATGATATCACTTATTGTTTCTAACGTTATAAGTCCTTGGATAGTGAATATCTTTGGCCCTGAGACAATTCTTGGTTCTATTGTATCATTCTTCCTTCCTGGGCGTCTTCCTTCTCGCATTCAACAAGTTCTGGGTTCTTCCTCTGGGCCAAGAAACATGTTAGGCATCATAGGTCCAGAGAGGGCTGAGCCCGAGGCCCTGCCTTCACGGCATTCACAGTGTGGTGGGGAAGAGCTGTGCATCTTTACCCAACATGGCACACACTTGCTGTTCCTGATTATCTGAGGCTGTGTACTAGAAAACAAACAAACAACCCAGAAGTTGGTATCAGGGGCTATAGTCATTAGGAAGCAATCTAACTATCTCTATACAGCCTCATCTCTCTATACAGCTGACCATTTTTATTGCCAGCATTAAAATTTCCTCTTGAATCGTCTTCAAGAAGCTTTCGTCTTTAACCAGTTTCACTTTACAGTAACCAGATTAAGTCATCAGGACTCTTGAATACTTCGGCTAGAAATTTGTTATCATCTAGATTTTGCTTCTGTACTGAGCAAGGGGGTAATTCTCTAGTTGAGGTAGCGTCATTGGTGTATCCCAGATAGCAGGAGCTCTTTATTTGTATATGAGAGGAAATGTTTACATTTGAACTTCTGTAGCAGGAAGGATGATGCTATGGAAAAAGGAACATGGGCTACATTTTAGGCTATAAAATGATAAATTAATTTTTGCTTAATCAGAAATGAATTAACTTATTAATAAAATCATTTAAACAGAAAGGAGAAGATGCTGTGATGGAGAGGGAGCCAGGAGCCCTTGGGTAGCAAGAACGATGCTAAGTATCTGAAGACTGGAGGCCTCACAAAGTACTAGAGAAAACTGAAAGGGTGGAGCGTGCCTGAGGGACACTAGCTAACGTCTTCCCTTTGCTCCTTAGATCCAATTCCTCCTTTAAAATGTGCACCAGAACACATGGTAAGAAGTTTGGTACTGGGCTAGGCTATTGTTTCTCTATGTGTTAGATTCTGGCTGGTTTGACATTTTTAAGCACCTACAATGCTGATTGCAGCCAGGAAATTAAAAGACGCTTACTCCTTGGAAGGAAAGTTATGACCAACCTAGATAACATATTAAAAAGCAGAGACATTACTTTGCCAACAAAGGTCCACCTAGTCAAGGCTATGGTTTTTCCAGTGGTCATGTATGGATGTGAGAGTTGGACTGTGAAGAAAGCTGATCGCCAAAGAATTGATGCTTTTGAACTGTGGTGTTGGAGAAGACTCTTGAGAGTCCCTTGGACTGCAAGGAGATCCAACCAGTCCATTCTAAAGGAGATCAATCCTGGGTGTTCATTGGAAGGACTGATGCTAAAGCTGAAACTCCAATACTTTGGCCACCTCATGCGACGAGTTGATTCACTGGAAAGACTCTGATGCTGGGAGGGATTGAGGGCAGGAGGAGACGGGGACGACAGGGAATGAGATGGCTGGATGGCATCACCGACTCAATGGACATGAGTTTGAGTGAGCTCCGGGAGTTGGTGATGGACAGGGAGGCCTGGCGTGCTGTGATTCATGGGGTCACAAAGAGTCGGACATGACTGAGCGACTGAACTGAACTGAACAATGTTTTAAGAATGTGCTGTTTTGAAGTGAAAGAGACACTAGAGATATAATTCCTCCCTGTTTTCAAATTCTGCTTAATTGGGGGCAGGGACTATTATTTTGTCATTTCTCCCAGGGACTATTATTTTTTCATTTCCCCTTATGCCCTCAAAGCATAACATGGTATCAAACACATCGTGGTTTCTCCTTATCAGTGGAGATAGACCCCTAAACAGATAATTTCAATCAAAATAGTAGGTACAGAAGAAATGAAAGGCACAGGAGAAGGCTCTAGCCCAACCCCTTTGAGTACTAAAAGATTAGTACATGCTGACCTGCCAATAAAACTGGAGAGGGCTTCCAAAAGAAGAAAAGACATGCATGCATGCTCACTCACTTCAGTGGTGTCTGACTCTTTGCGACCCTATGGACTGTAGTCAGTGAGGCTCTTCTGTCCTTGGGATTCTTCAGGCAAGAATATTGGAGTGGGTTGCCATTTCCTTCTCCAGGGGATTTTCCTGACCCAGGGATAGAACTCATGCCGCTTATATCGCCTGCATTGGCCAGCAAGCTCTTTACCACTAGCACCATATGTAAAGCCCAGAAAGGCAGGAGCAAGTTGTAGAAAAACAAAATGACATGGTGTTTGGAAAACTACATACACACTGCATGGGTTAATGAAGCTGATGCTTAGGGGGATCACCGAGAGAGAAAAGCTAAGCATTAAATACAGACCAGACTTCTGCCCTGTGGCCCACACTGAGGACAATGGGTTGAGCAAAGTCTGGGAGATGGTGAAGCACAGGGAAGCCTGGTGTGCTGCAGTCCACGGGGTCATAAAAAGTCGGACACGACTGAGTGACTGAATAACGACAATGAGAAGCCGTGTCAAGGGTTTTAAGCATAAATCATACTTATGCACAGTATTATCTCACCCTCTACACTTCATTATTATTGTGTATTGCATGCTTACTACCTGTCAGATGCACATCTAAACACTTTACATGCCTTTTCTCATTTTACAGAAGAGAGAACCTCAACTCAGAGAGATTAGATAACTTATGAAAATCACACACATAAATGCACAATTTGTACTTGAACCTAGGTCTTAAGTCACTGCAGTGAGTCTGCAGGATTTCACAAAGATGTACTATAACACTATGGATTTTGATTTTTCTCTTTTCCTTGAAGTTAACACTAGATTTTCAACCTCATGTTTCTCTAGAATTTGCAACTCTTTTTACTCCTTCGTTCACATTTCTATCTTTCTTGGAGAGTACAGAGGGACCATTAAACTGTGAATTCCTTTGTTCTTCTAACATCTCTGTGATGATGATGGAAATAGACATTAATTGGATCATCTCATACGATGAATTTGCTCTTTTTATGAATCATTTAAAACTGGGAAAAAAAAGTGGAAATATCTTTTTTTCCTCTCTTATTTCCCTCTAGTCCACAACTGTAAATACCTAGCAGTTGCTTTACTGAGAAATCTAGAGAGCAACTCTGTCCAATAGAACTTTCTGTGTCACTGGAAATATTCTATACTTGTGGTATCTAGTACTAGACATAAATGGCTAATGAGCACTTGAAATGTGGCTAGTGTGACTGAGGAACTGAAATTCAAGTTTCATTTAATTTTAATTATTTTAAATTTAAATATTCACATATGACTAGGGCCTACTATTTTGGAAAAGACAGATATAAAACATTTCCACCTATCATAGGACGTTGTATTGAATAGTGTTGCTTTGAAGCATAATTTTACCTTTTCTAAATGGCAATCAGCACCTTCAATCCTAATATTACTCAAAAGGAGAGCACCTTCCATCATGACATATCAGTTTTTATCTTAGAGTTTGCATTGTTGGTTTTCAGATTTTCTTCACCTTTTCATTAGATTTTGGGTCTCAGGTCTACAAAGGCAGTAATTATTTTCTAAAGCAAATCTCATGAAGTAAATGATTCTTCTGTAAAATCAAGAAGCTTTAAAGTTCTTAAAGTTCTTATCCTAAAATATCCACAAAAAGATCAACAAAAACAAAAACCTCCCCTAATCCAAAGAAAGGCAATGCCAAAGAATGTTCAAACTACTGCACAGTTGCACTCATCTCACACACTATCAAAGTAATGCTCAAAATTCTCCAAGCGAGGCATCAACAGTATGTGAACCGTGAACTTCCAGATGTTCAAGCTGGATTTAGAAAAGGCAGAGGAACCAGAAATCAAATTGCCAACATCCGTTGGATCATAGAAAAAGCAAGAGAATTCCAGAAAAGCATCTACTTCTGCTTTATTGACTACGCCAAAGCCTTTGACTGTGTGGATCACAACAAACTGTGGAAAATCCTTAAAATGATGGGAATATCAAACCACCTTACCTGCCTCCTGAGAAATCTGTATGCAGGTCAAGAAGCAATGGTTAGAACTGGACATGGAACAACAGACTGGTTCCAAATTAGGAAAGGAGTACATCAAGGCTGTATATTGTCACCCCTTATTTAACTTATATGCAGAGTATATCATGCGAAGTACCAGACTGGATGAAGCACAAGGTGGAATCAAGATTGCTGGGAGAAATATCAGTAACCTAAGATATGGAGATGACACCACCCTTATGACAAAAAGCGAAGAGGAACTAAAGAGCCTCTTGATGAAAGTGAAAGAGGAGAGTGAAAAAGTTGACTTAAAACTCAGCATTCAAAAAACTAGATCATGACATCCAGTCCCATCAGTTCATGGCCAATAGATGAAAAATAGTGGAAACAGTGTCAGACTTTATTTTTGGGGCTCCAAAATCACTGCAAATGATGACTGCAGCCATGAAATTAAAAGATGTTTTCTCCTTGGAAGAAAAGCTATGACCAGCCAAGACAGTGTACTAAAAAGCAGAGACATTATTTTGCTGGCAAAGGTCCATTGAGTCAAAGTTATGGTTTTTCCAGTAGTCATGTATGGATGTGAGAGTTGGGCCATAAAGAAAGCTGAGCACTGAAGAACTGATACTTTTGAACTGTGGTGTTGGAGAAGACTCTTGAGAGTCCCTTGGACTGAAAAGAGATCAAACCAGTCAATCCTAAAGGAAATCAGTCCAGAATATTCTTTGGGAGGACTGATGCTGAAGCTGAAGCTCCGATACTTTGGCCACCTGATGTGAAGAACTGACTTACTGGAAAAGACCCTGATACTGGCCAAGATTGAAGGCAGGAGGAGAAGGGGATGACAGAGGATGAGATGGTTGGATGGCATCACCGACTCTATGGACAGGAGTTTTAGCAAGCTCTGGGAGCCAGTGATGGACAGGAAAGCCTGGCATGCTTCAGTCCATGGGGTTGCAAAGAGTAAGACACGACTGAGTGACTGAAATGAGTAAACTGTAGTTCAGTTCAGTTCAGTTGCTCAGTCATGTCCGACTGAACCTCCATGAACAGTATGAAAAGACAAAAAGACAGGACACTGAAATATGAACTCCCCAGGTCAGTAGGTGCCCAATATGCTACTGGAGATCAGTGGAGAAATAACCCCAGAAAGAATGAAGAGACGGAGCCAAAGCAAAAACAACACCCAGTTGTGGGTGTGACTGGTGATGAAAGTAAAGTCTGATGCTGTAAAGAGCAGTGGTGCATAAGAACCTGGAATATTAGGTCAATGAATCAAGGCAAATTGGAAGTGGTAAAACAGGAGATGGCAAGAGTGAACATTGACATTTTAGGAATCAGCAAACTAAAATGGACTGGAATGGGTGAATTTAACTCAAATGACCATTTTATCTACTACTGTGGGCAAGAATCCCTTAGAAGAAATGGAGTAGCCATCATGGTCAACAAAAGAGTCCAAAATACAGTACTTGGGTGCAATCTCAAAAATGACAGAATGATCTCTATTCGTTTCCAAGGCAAACTATTCAATATCACAGTAATCCAAGTCTATGCCCTGACCAGTAATGCTGAAGAAGCTGAAGTTGAATGGCTCTATGAAGACCTACAAGACCTTCTAGAACTAACACCCAGAAAGGATGTCCTTTTCATTATAAGGGACTGGAATGAAAAAGTATGAAGTTAAGAAATACCTGGAGCAACAGGCAAATTTGGCCTTGGAGCACAGAATGAAGCAGGGCAAAGGCTGATAGAATTTTGTCAAGAGAACCCACTAGTCATAGTAAACACCCTCTTCCAACAACATAAGAGAAGACTCTACACATGGACATCACCACATGGTCAATACCGAAATCAGATTGATTATATTCTTTGCAGCCAAAGATGGAGAAGTTCTACACAGTCAGCAAAAACAAGACAGGGAGCTGACTATGGAACAGACCATGAATTCCTTATTGCCAAATTCAGACTTGAATTTAAGGAAGTGGGGAAAACGACTAGACCATTCAGGTATGATCCAAATCCCTTAGGATTTTATAGTGGAAGTGACAGATTTAAGGGATTAGATCTGATAGACCGAGTGCCTGAAGAATTATGGACAGAGGTTTGTGACATTGTATAGGAGACAGGGATCAAGACCATCCCCAAGGAAAATAAATGCAAAAAGGCAAAATGGTTGTCTGAGAAGGCCTTACAAATAGCTGTGAATAGAAGAGAAGCAAAAGGCAAAGGAGAAAAGGAAAGATATACCCATTTGAATGCAGAGTTCCAAAGAATAGCAAGAAGAGATAAGAAAGCCTTCCTCAGTGATCAGTGAAAAGAAATAGAGGAAAACAATAGAATGAGAAAGTCTAGAGATCTCTTCAAGAGAATTAGAGATACCAAGGGAACATTTCATGCAAAGATGGGCTCGATAAAGGACAGAAATGGTAGGGACCTAAGAGAAGCAGAAGATATTAAGAAGAGGTGGCAAGAACACACAGAAGAACTATACAAAGAAGACCTTCACATCCTAGATAATCACGATAGTGTGATCATCAGCCAAGAGCCAGACATCCTGGAATGTGAAGTCAAGTGGGCCTTAGGAAGCATCACTACGAACAAAGCTGGTAGTGGTGATGAAATTCCAATTGAGCTATTTCAAATCCTAAAAGATGATGCTGTGAAAGTGCTACACTCAATATGCCAGCAAATCTGGAAAACTTAGCAGTGGCCACAGGACTGGAAAAGGTCAGTTTTCATTCCAATCCCAAAGAAAGGCAATGCCAAAGAATGTTCAAACTACCGCACAATTGTACTCGTCTCATATGCTAGTAAAATAATGCTCAAAATTCTCCAAGCTAGGGTTCAACAGTAGATGAACTATGAACTTTCAGATGTTCAAGCTGGGTTTAGAAAAGGCAGAGGAACCAGAGATCAAATTGCCAACATCCGTTGGACCATCGAAAAAGCAGAGAGAACATCTACAGAAAAACATCTACTTCTGCTTTATTGACTGTACCAAAGACTTTGACTGTGTGGACCACAAGAGTAAACTGTAAGGACTAATAAATAAATTGAGCAAGGTTGGAGGATACAAGATCAATACACAAAAATCAATTATATATCTATATACTTGCAACAGACAAAAAAGTCCAAAAATGCAATTAAGAAAATTATTCAATTCACAATAGTGTTTAAAAGAACAAATATACTTAGGAATAGATTTGACAAAAAAGTGCAAAATTCATACTCATAAAATTATAAAACATATCTGAAAGAAATTAAAGATCTAAATAGATGGGAAAAATCCCTGTATTCAAGAATCAGAGGACTTAATATTAAAATGACAATATTCTTCAAAATAATCTGTAGATAAAAGCAATCTTTATCAGAATCTTGCTGAATTCTTTGTTAAAAATGACAAATTCTGAATTTATGTGGAATTGCAAGAGACTTGGAATACTTAAAACAATTCTGATACAGAAAAAGTAGAAAGACTCACATTTCCTGATTTTAAAACTCATTACAAAGCACAGTAATCAAGACAGTGTGGTACTGGCTCAAGGATAGACATATAGATCAATGGAAGAAAACTGAAAGTCCATAAATAATCCATACATCTCTGATCAACTGATTTTAAACAAGAATGTCAAGGCTATTCAATGGGGAAAAAACAGTCTTTTCAACAAATGGTACTGGAACAACTGAATAGGCACATGAAAAAGAATGAAATTGGATGTTATCAAATCAGGTAACAAAAATGAACTCAAACTGGATCCCAGACTTAAACGTAAGCACTAAACTATAAACCTCTTAGAAGAAATCTTCATGACTCTGGATTTGGCAAATGATTCTTAGATATAACACCAAAAGCACAAGTAACAATAACAAAATACAGTTAAGTTGGAGTTCATCAAAATTTAAAATTTTATGCCTCAAAGGACCTCATAAGAAAATGAATAGAAAATCTACAGATGGAAAGAAATATTAAAATCACATATTTGATTTGTATCAAGTCATCTGTATCTAGAGTATAAAAATAACTCATCAGTTCAGTTCAGTTCATTTCAGTTGCTCAGTCGTGTCCGACTCTTTGTGACCCCATGAATCACAGCACGCCAGGCCTCCCTGTCCATCACCAACTCCCGGAGTTCACTCAAACTCATGTCCACAGAGTCGGTGATGCCATCCAGCCATCTCATTCCCTGTTGTCCCCTTCTCCTCCTGCCCTCAATCCCTCCCAGCATCAGAGTCTTTTCCAGTGAGTCAACTCGTCGCATGAGGTGGCCAAAGTATTGCAGCTTCAGCTTTAGCATCAGTCCTTCCAATGAACACCCAGGACTGATCTCCTTTAGGATAGACTGGTTGGATCTCCTTGCAGTCCAATGGACTCTCAAGAGTCTTCTCCAACACCACAGTTCAAAAGCATCAATTCTTCAGCGATCAGCTTTCTTCACAGTCCAACTCTCACATCCATATATGACCACGGGAAAAACCATAGCCTTGACTAGACGGACCTTTGTTGGCAAAGTAATGTCTCTGCTTTTTAATATACTATTTCAGTTCAGTTCAGTTCAGTCGCTCAGTCGTGTCCGACTCTCCGCGACCCCATGAATCACAGCACGCCAGGCCTCCTTGTCCATCACCAACTCCCGGAGTACACTCAAATTCATGTCCACAGAGTCAGTGATGCCATCCAGCCATCTCATTCTCTGTCGTCCCCTTCTCCTCCCACCCCCAACCTTTCCCAGCATCAAAGTCTTTTCCAGTGAGTCAACTCATCGCATGAGGTGGCCAAAGTATTGCAGCTTCAGCTTTAGCATCAGTCCCTCCAATGAACATCCAGGGTTGATCTCCTCTAGAATGGACTGGTTGGATCTTCTTGCAGTATAAGGGACTCTCAAGAGTCTTCTCCAACACCACAGTTCAAAAGCATCTATTCTTCGGTGATCAGCTTTCTTCACAGTCCAACTCTCACATCCATACTATTTAGGTTGGTCATAACTTTCCTTCCAAGGAGTAAGCGTCTTTTAATTTCATGGCTGCAATCAGCATCCGCAGTGATTTTGCAGCCCCCCAAAATAAAGTCTGACACTGTTTCCACTGTTTCCCCATCTATTTCCCATGAAGTGATGGGACCAGATGCCATGATCTTCGTTTTCTGAACCTTGAGCTTTAAGCCAACTTTTTCACTCTTCTCTTTCACTTTCATCAAGAGGCTTTTTGGTTCCTCTTCACTTTCTGCCATAAGGGTGGTGTCATCTGCATATCTGAGGTTATTGATATTTCTGCCAGCAATCTTGATTCCAGCTTGTGCTTCTTCTAGCCCATACAGTTCAATAATAAAAAGGCTAATAACCCAATTTCAAAATGGGCAAAGGATTGAATAGACATTTCTCCAAAGAGGATATATAAATAGTCAATATACACTTGAAAAGATGCTCTACAACATTAGTCATCAGGGAAATGCAAATCATGACCTTGAGATACCATTTGACACCCATAAAGATGGCTAGAATAAAAAGTCAGACAATAACTAGTGTTGGAAAGGTGTGGAAAAATCAGAACCTTTATATACTGCTAGTGGGAATATAAAATGGTTCAGCTGCTTTGGAAAGCAGCCTGGCATTTCTTCAGGTAACTAAAATATAGAGTTACTATATGATCTAGCAATTCTACTCCTTGGTATATAACCAAGAGAAACAAAATATGTCCCCACAAAAATTTGTGCCTGAATGTTTATAACAGCATTATTCATAATAATCAAAAGGTGGATGTCCATCAATGGACAAATGGATAAACAAAATGTGGTATATTTATACAATGGAATTTTAACATGGCCATAAAAAGGAATGAAGCATTGATACATGCTACAACATGAATAATCCTCAAAAATTTTATGCTAAATGAAAGCAACTAGGAACAAAAGACCACATACTGCATGATCCCATTTACTTGAAGGTCCAGAATAGGGAAATTAATCAAGACAGAAGAGAGATTAGAGGTTGCTTAGGGCTGGGAGGGAATGGAGGATACAGAGTGATAGTTAAAAAGTATAAAATTTCTTTCAGTTCAGTTCAGTTCAGTCCAGTCACTCAGTCGTGTCCGACTCTCCACGACCCCATGAATCACAGCACGCCAGGCCTCCCTGTCCATCACCAACTCCCGGAGTTCACTCAAACTCATGTCCACAGAGTCGGTGATGCCATCCAGCCATCTCATTCTCTGTCGTCCCCTTCTCCTCCCGCCCCCAAACTTTCCTAGCATCAGGGTCTTTTCCAGTGAGTCAACTCTTTGCCTGAGGTGGCCAAAGCATTGGAGTTTCAGCTTTAGCATCAGTCCTTCCAATGAACACCCAGGACTGATCTCCTTTAGAATGGACTGGTTGGATCTCCTTGCAGTCCAAGAGACTCTCAAGAGTCTTCTCCAACACCACAGTTCAAAAGCATCAATTCTTCGGCGATCAGCTTTCTTCACAGTCCAACTCTCACATCCATACATGACCACGGGAAAAACCATAGCCTTGACTAGACGGACCTTTGTTGGCAAAGTAATGTCTCTGCTTTTTAATACACTATCAAGGTTGGTCATAACTTTCCTTCCAAGGAGTAAGCGTCTTTTAATTTCATGGCTGCAATCAGCATCCGCAGTGATTTTGGAGCCCCAAAAAATAAAAAGTCTGACACTGTTTCCACTGTTTTTCCATCTATTTCCCATGAAGTGATGGGACCAGATGCCATGATCTTTGTTTTCTGAATGTTGAGCTTCAAGCCAACCTTTTCACTCTCCTCTTTCACTTTCATCAAGAGGCTTTTGAGTTCCTCTTCACTTTCTGCCGTAAGGGTAGTGTCATCTGCATATCTGAGGTTATTGATGTTTCTCCCAGCAATCTTGATTCCAGCTTGTGCTTCTTCCAGCCCAGCATTCCTCATGATGTACTCTGCATATAAGTTAAATAAGCAAGGTGACAATATACAGCCTTGACGTACTCCTTTTCCTATTTGGAACCAGTCTGTTGTTCCATGTATAGTTCTGACTGTTGCTTCCTGACCTGCATACAGGTTTCTAAAGAGACAGGTCAGGTGGTTTGGTCTTTCAGAATGTTCCACAGTTTATGGTGATCCACACAGTCAAAGGCTTTGGCATAGTCAATGAAGCAGAAATAGATGGTTTTCTGGAACTCTCTTGCTTTCTCCATGATCCAGCGGATGTTGGCAATTTGATCTCTGGTGCCTCTGCGTTTTCTAAAACCTGCTTGAACATCTGGGAGTTCACGGTTCTCATATTGCTGAAGCCTGGCTTGGAGAATTTTGAGCATGACTTTACTAGAGTGTGAGATGAGTGCAATTGTGCGGTACTTGAGCATTCTTTGGCATTGCCTTTCTTTGGGATTGGAATGAAGACTGACCTTTTCCAGTCCTGTGGCCACTGCTGAGTTTTCCAAATTTGCTGGCATATTGCGTGCAGCACTTTCACAGCATCATCTTTCAAGATTTGAAATAGCTCAACTGGAATTCCATCACCTCCACTAGCTTTGTTTGTAGTGATGCTTTCTAAGGCCCACTTGACTTCACATTCCAAGATGTCTGGCTCTAGGTCAGTGATCACGTTATCGTGACTATCTTGGTCGTGAAGATTATAAAAATACTCTAAATCTGACTATGATGATGGTAACACAGATATGTGAATGTCCTAAAAATCATTGAGTTGTACACTTTAAATGGGTGAATTTTATGGAAGGTAAGTTATATCTCAATAAACCTATTTTTTAAAAAGAAGCTTTAAAGTTCTCTGAAAGGAGTCATAGTAGAAATATCCCATTAGTCAACAAATTTTTCAGTTCAGTTCAGTCGCTCAGTCGTGTCTGACTCTCCGCGACCCCATGAATCACAGCACGCCAGGCCTCCCTGTCCATCACCAACTCCCGGAGTACACTCAAACTCATGTCCACAGAGTCGGTGATGCCATCCAGCCATCTCATTCTCCGTCGTCCCCTTCTCCTCCCGCCCCCAACCTTTCCCAGCATCAGAGTCTTTTCCAGTGAGTCAACTCGTCGCATGAGGTGGCCAAAGTATTGGAGTTTCAGCTTTAGCATCAGTCCCTCCAATGAACATCCAGGATTGATCTCCTTTAGAATGGACTGGTTGGATCTCCTTGCAGTATAAGGGACTCTCAAGAGTCTTCTCCAACACCACAGTTCAAAAGCATCGATTCTTCGGCGATCAGCTTTCTTCACAGTCCAACTCTCACATCCATACATGACCATCCTCCTCAAATGTGTCAACTTGATTTGGAAGGTGTTTTTCTTATCAAGATCCACCAAAAGGTAGGGTCAAGTAGGAGTCAGATTGTTGTTATTTAGTCGCTTTTGTGACCCCATGGACTCTAGCCTGCCATGTTCCTCTGCTCATGGGATTTCCCAGGCAAGAATATTGCAGTGGGTCCTCCAAAGGATAGGATCCTTCAAAAAAGATCCTCCAGTGGATCTTTACCACCCAGGGGTTGAAATCGGGTCTCCTGCATTGCAGGTGGATTTTTTACCATCTGAGCCACCAGGGAAGAAGCCGCAGGAGTCAGATTCAGTCAGTTCAGTTCAGTTAGGTCGCTCAGTCGTGTCCGACTCTCCGCGACCCCATGAATCACAGCGATTACTTGGATTTAAATTTTAGGTTTACTGCTTTATAACACTGAGCAAAATATTTAACCTCTTTAAGCATCCTTTTCCTTATCTGTCAAACGGAAATGACAACATTGAGTATCCACCTGGCAGGGTTGCTCTGAGGCCTCAATGGTTGTGTAGCACTCAACACAACGCCTGACCTCCAGTTGGGGCTCAGTGCATGTTGGTTGTTATTATTTATAGTAGCTGATGATACCATAGATTATAGTATCAGATACAACAAATAACTCAGTAAGATAGTCCCTGCAGATTCCAACAAAATAAATAGTTAAATCAGCTTTTAGAAAATCAAACTATATGGTTTGCAGTTGATTTTTTTCATGGACACAGAAAACAGTGGTTCCTCATATCCATTATGATGGCTGCTGTAAAAAGCAAGCAAACAAACAAAACCCCCAGAAAAAACAAGTGATGATGAGGATGTGAAGCTGGAACTCTTGTATACTTTTGATGAGAATATAAAATGGTGCAGCCATTGTGGAAAACACTGTGACTGTTCCTCAAAAAATTAAAATAGAATTAACATGTGATTCAGCAGCTTCACTTCTGAATACAAAAGAATTGAAAGCAGGGATTCAAAGACATATTTGTACACTCATGTTCATAGGAGTATTATTTGCAATAGATGAAAGGTAGAAGCAATCCAACTGTCTATTGACAGACGAATAGATAAACGAAATGTGATATAAATATACAATGGGATATTATACAGCCTTAAAAAGGAAGGAAATTCTCACACATGCTACAACATGGATGAATTCTGGGGACACGATGTTAAGTGAAATAAGGCAAATATTGTTATGATTTCATTTACAGGAAGGACTTAGAATAGGAAAATTCATAGAGACAGAAAGGGGAACCGTGGTTGCCAGGGGAAGGGGGAGAGAGCAATGAGGTGCTGTTCACCGGGTACAGAGTTTTATTTTTGTAAGATGGAAAGAATTCTGAAGATTTATTGCACACCAGTGTGAATGTACTCAGCACAACTGAACTACATACTTAAAAAGTAAATTTTTTATTATATATATTTTATCAGAATTTTAAAATTGATTTCCTGTATTATTAACTCAGCATCTAACAGGTAATGAAGAGTCGTGGTGACGTGCAGACTTTGAACTACTGCAGACCTGGGTCTGGATCCTAGCTCCACTGCATATTGACAGGGTAACCCTGATTCTCCAAGCAAGGTTCTCCATACTCTGTTTCCCTAAGATGGCAACTCCATAAGGTAAAGAAGGATCTTTTCATCTGGCTGTGTAATGAGAACTAAAGAAGACTGCCTGTGCTCTATTTCTTTCTTTTTCTATGAATGCTAATTCCAAAAAAAAGTAAATCAGGCATATACAACCCAATGACTACACAATCAGGATTGCCAGATAAAATACAGGATACACAGTTAAAATTGAATTCAACACAAACAATAAAAATTGTTAAAGAATTTTTAGTATACTATGTCCTAATATTACATTACATTCCATGCAATATTTTGGATATACTTTAACTGAAAAAGTTATTTATTTTTTATCTATAATTCAAATTTAACTGAATGTCCTATATTTTATTTGCTAACTCTAACAACCCTATGTCTAACTTTGTTTCTACCATTCAGATAAGTGACAAAGTTCAGCTCTATGGGGTAGAAAAAACTTTTTCCCAGTATCCCAATTCATCTCTCTTGTCCCAGTTCTTGTGTTTGACTATTGTCAAAGAGGCACAATGGACACATGACTTAATGAATAAGATGACAACCGATAATGGGTCTAATTTATTAAATTTCTATTTTGTCTCCTAATTACAATTGATTTGAGACAAACAAAAATATGAATGGACTAAATGTCTTCCTGCTTTATTTTCCTCTCTGCCTCTTATTTCATTAAGCGTCAGGGATATCCTTTACTCTGTGCTGTGCCCCCCATTTCCCTCAAAAACAATTTTGTCTGAGAAACTGGTGGCCCTTAATCATGCTACAGAAGACTGGCTTTGATAAAAATTAATAATGGTTAAGACAGCCATCTAACAAAACTTTAATTAGGGAATTCTCTTTCCTTCTTATAGTGTCTATGATGTCTAATGTGATTTAAATACTGTTGGCCCTACTTGCACTCACCAGACAGTCTCCTGCTGGGGACAGTGCTGTGTCATTAAAATGGAATCCAGTGAGAGAGACAATAGTCACATTCACTGAATAGAAGCACTAAAGCCATGACAAGTACTTTTCAGGCCTTATTTCAGGATACCAATGTAACATGTGCTCAGGAATTTATTCAGTTTGCTAGATAGGACCCTTCTGCTTTTCCATTATAGTTTGTGTTTAATTTCTACAGACCATGGAATGTGCTGGTGACTTTAGAACCAGGAACCAGGAGGCATAGAACTTAGCTCAAGTTCTGTTGCCCCTGTCCTGGGATTTGGGTGTATGCTATACTGAACGCTCTGTTCCCCCCAAATTCTTAGGTCAAAACCTAATCCCCAATGTGATGGGGGGCCTTGAGATGAAGCCTTTCAGATATGTTTAGATCATGAGTGTGGAAGCATCATAAGTGGGATTAGTGAGTGCCCTTTAAAACAGACTCCAAAGAGCTCCCTTGTCGCTTCCACCATGTGAGGATGCAGTGAGTAGAAGACCGTTTATGAATCAGAAAATGGGCTCTTACCAGACACCGAAGCTGCCGTTGCTATGACCTTAGACTTCCTAGTTTCCAAAACTATGAGAAATTAATGCTTGTTGGTTAAGCCACCAGGCTATGATATTTTTGTTGCTGTTGTTTAGTCACCAAGTAGTGTCCAAATCTTTTGCAATCCCATGGACTGTAGCCTGCCAGGCTCCTCTGTCTATGGGATTTCCCAGGCAAGAGTACTGAAGTGGGTTGCCATTTCCTTCTCCAGGGGATCTTCCCAACACAGGGATTGAACCTGCATCTCCGGCACTGCAGGTGGATTCTTTACTACTGAGTCACAAGGGAAGCCCGTGATATTTTTGTTACAGCAGCTCAAGTGGACAAAAACAGCATGTTCTGAACCTCACAGAGCTTCAGTGGCCACAACTGTGCTGCTGCTGCTAAGTCACTTCAGTCGTGTCCGACTCTGTGTGACCCCATAGATGGAAGCCCACCAGGCTCCCCCGTCCCTGGGATTCTCCAGGCAAGAACACTGGAGTGGGTTGCCATTTCCTTCTCCAATGTGTGAAAGTGAAAAGTGAAAGTGAAGTCGCTCAGTCGTGTCCGACCCATAGCGACCCCACGGACTGCAGCCTACCAGGCTCCTCCATCCATGGGATTTTCTAGGCAAGAGTACTGGAGTGGCTTGCCATTGCCTTCTCCGACAACTGTGCAGTTGGAGCTAATAAGTGCTTGAGAGCAGATGGGACAGTGCCCAGAGAAGAGCTCTGAGGGCAATGCCATGCCTCCACATGTGTAGAAAGGGCTTTGATAAAACCCATTTCAGTTTTCTGGACTCCAGCCCTTTTTAAGTTTGAGGAGAATTGGGCTTGGGTAGCTAAACTTCCTCCACTCCCGCTCCTCCCTGCCCCACTGACCCCTTGCCTTTCCTCCCTGTGGCATCACCAAGCCATCATTCACGCTGGAAACTTCCTGACCAAGGCCTTCTTTGATTAACTCAGCTATGTGGAGGCCCAGTGGGGAACTGTCATGGATACTTATAGTGCTGAGAAGCTGCCTAGCCAGCCCCTCTTCAAGGAACACAATAGACCTGGGGGTTAAATTAGCATTCAGCTTGCTAAAATTACACATTTAAAAGCCCAGTTTCCTAAAGCCTTTAAGTTTATGTTACAAATCTAGTTATCCTGTTTATAGATTTAGTACATTTTTGTATAAAATAAAAAGAGACATCTTTAATTAGTTTTTGGCTGACTCAGGTTGAAAGGATTATTCCCCATAATCTATTAGTGCTGTTTACATTAACTATTAGTTGCCCTTAAAATGCAGCAATCAATTTAGCACTTAATTTTTCTTTCTAAGCAACTTCAAACACCTGACCTAGCAAGTTACTGATTCTGACAAGCAAAATCTTCCAATGATTTCCGTTTTTTAAACTTAGTAAGTTGGGAATTTTAACATTATGACCTTTAAGTTCTATCAGACATTTGAATAGTGTTTACAAACATAAGCACAAAATTTCCAGTATAAGTCTTGAAATTACTTTTAAACTTAATGTTGGTAGGGCATGGTGAGTGGCAGGATGTGGGCCTGGGAGGCCCAAGACCAAAGAAGATCTGGGTTCTGAGTTAATAGAGACCATGGCCCCAGAGCAGCAGGTTCAGGCACCTGGCAAGGTGGGCAGGGCTGGGAGGGGAAGGTGAACCCTAGTAGACAGCTGGGGAGGCAGGCTGAAGGTTGGAGAAAAGATTCGATTGCTAGAAGACAGAGTAGGGAGGGAAAAGCACAAAAGCCCCACTGAGCCCATTGAAACATCGGAGACCCAACACAAGCCAAGGACAGACCCAGAGGAGGAAAAGGGAGGACAAATCTGCCAGTCTGTGGTCTTCTGCTCTTAGCTTCTAAAGCTGAAAGGCAATCTTTCAGGAGTTGTGGACTCCCCTGCACTGCCATGGTCTTACAGTGCATATGTGATGAATCTCTAGCTTTGTAACTTAAATTTCCCCATCTCTCAGATTGTGATATAATAATAGTTCCTATAATGTAAGAGGAGAAAATAAATTGCTATTGAATGCCCAAATGACTTCCTAAGGAAAGTGGCTTTTTGGAAATAGAAGTTGATGGCTCACTTTTTGCTGTACAGCAGAAACTAACACAACGTTACAACTATCAGTCAGTTCAGTTCAGTCACTCAGTTGTGTCCAACTCTTTGTGACCCCATGGACTGCAGCACGCCAGGCTTCCCTGTCCATCACCAACTCCTGGAACTCACTAAAACTCATGCCCATCGAGTCAGTGATGCCCATCCAGCCATCTCATCCTCTGTCATTCTCTTCTCCTCCTGCTTTCAATCTTTCCCAGCATCAGAGTCTTCCAGTGAGTCAGTTCTTCGCATCATGTGGCCAAAGTATCGGAGTTTCAGCTTCAGCATCAGTCCTCCCAATGAATATTCATGACTGATGTCCTTTAGGATGGACTGGTTTGATCTCCTTGCAGTCCAAGAGTCTGTTACTAGTCCAAGAGTCTGTTACTAGTTTAAGACTATCAAGAGTCTTAAACATCACAGTTCAAAAAGCATCAATTCTTCAGCGCTCAGCTTTTCTTTATAGTCCAACTCTCACATCCACACATGACTACTGGAAAAACCGTAACTTTGACTCTTGATAGTCCCTTGGACTGCAAGGAGATCAAACCAGTCCATCCTAAAAGACATCAGTCCAGAATATTCATTGGGAGGACTGATGCTGAAACTCCAATACTTTGGCCACCTGATGCGAAGAATGGACTCACTGGACTCTGATGCTGGAAGAGGTTGGGGGCAGGAGGAGACGGGGATGACAGAGAATGAGATGGCTGGATGGCATCACCAACTCGATGGGCATGAGTTTGAGTGAATTCCGGGAGTTGGTGATAGACAGGGAGGCCTGGCGTGCTGTGTTTCATGGGGTCGCAAGGAGTCAGACACGACTGAGAGACTGAACTGAACTGAACTGATTACATCCATACATGACTACTGGAAAAACCATAGCTTTGACTAGACAGACCTTTGCCGGCAAAGTCATGTCTCTGCTTTTTAGTATGCTGTCTCGGATGGTCATAGTTTTTCTTCCAAGAAGCAAGTATCTTTTAGTTTCATGGCTGCAGTCACCAACTGCAGTGATTTTGGAGTCCAGAAAAATAAAGTTTGACACTGTTTCCCTTGTTTCCCCATCTATTTTCCATGAAGTGATGGGACCGGATGCCATGATCTTAGTTTTCTGAATGTTGAGCTTTAAGCCAGGTTTTTCATTCTCCTCATTCACTTTCATCAAGAGGCTTTGTAGTTCCTCTTCACTTTCTCCCATGAAGGTGGTGTCATCTGCATATCTGAGATTATTGATATTTCTCCCAGCAGTCTTGATTCCAGCTTGTACTTTATCCAGCCCTGCATTTTGCATGATGTAGTCTGCATCACAACTATACTCCAATACAAATTTTAAAAATAAATAAATAAAATTCTTTTAAAAAACAGAAGTTGACCTAGTAGAAATAGGCCTGGAATAAAAGAGCAGAATTGGGGAAGGGCTTTGTATAATCAAGAGGAATTCTGAATTCCCTGGGACTATTTGTGACGGTGTGAGGAAGGGATCAGGAAGAAAGATGGGGTGGAAGGAAAACCAGGTCAGCTCTGCTCAGTCTGATAATGTAGCCACAGCCATGTGTGGCCACTGAGCACTTGAAATGTGGTGATCTTGAATTGAGATATCCCCTTGATACTGACCATGGTTCTTGACCTTCCCCAACCAAGAGAAATTGATAAGAGACAAGTCAAGGAATTCAGGCAAAGCTTTAATGGGGCCCCTGCTGTAGCAGGAGAGAGAAAAAACAAGTAACAGATTCCCTTGCTTGATCCCCAAGTTGGGGTGAGTTGGCTCCTTATATGGGATGAGGGTAGTGGTGTGTCCAGGACTCAGGCTGTAGATGTGGCTAGGGTGGTTTGCCCATCCCTTTGGTGCTGTTGAACGCAGGGGGCATGCACTTCTGCTCCCGACACTGTTTTTGCTCCCAGCTCTTCAGAAGTGGCAGCTGGGCTTTCTTGGTCTTTTTGTATCTTAGTGCCATTAATTTGCCTCAATTGTGCATGAACGCAGTTATTTTTAGTCTCTTATAGTTTCTTTGTGTTTTGTTGCTTGAGGAGATGTTTGTCCAGGTGCAAGCACTGCAGCAAAGGGTCCAGGTCCCAGGTCCCAGCCTGTCTCAAAACTGGAGAACTGAGTGATCAGATGGGAACACAAAGGGGGCTTGGGTCGTAGCGGAGCCTTTCTGTTAGTCCTCCGTGTGGTCTTTATCTCGCTGATATTCCCATCAAACACATCTCCTTTGGGCAGACCCACTGCTTATGGCCTCCTAGGAAGTGCTGCTGCTGCTGAATGTCTTGGGTCTGATATCTGTGCTTTCTACGCCCTGATCTTTATCCTGCCACTCCTTGTAAACCTCTACAGCAGAACTCCCTCCAACAGTTTTGGGAGAAAAGACTTCCAGAGTGAGTTTAATAATTTGTCACAGACTCTCTCTCATTGTTTTTCCCACCTTCTGGCTTTGAGGAGGTAAGAGAAAAGATCCCACGGCGCTCACATCTCAACACTGGAGAGAGCCTAGAGTAGTATGGGAACGGCCCATTTCCAAACTGAAAGCATCACCAGTGAGAAGGTCTGGGTCCATAATCCCTTACCTGAGATCCTTGGAACTCAGGGCTTTTCAGATTTTAGAAAGATAACTGAGTGCGTAAGTCATGTAACATCCCAGTAAGGTCTGGGGAAATACCCATAAAAAGATGTGTTACTGTTTCTGTGGTGAAACATGTGAAGATTGACACTAAGGGATATACAAAGACTCCAAAGGGCCTCATCTTCATTCAGAAGGAGTCCTGATACTAAGTGACTTTGCATCTCGCTTATTAAACACAAACAGGACTTCCCTGGTGGTCCAGTGGTTGAGAATCCACCTGCCAATGCAGGGGACATGGGTTCGATCCCTGATCTGGGAGGAACCCACTTGCCATGGAGCAACTAAGCCCATGTGCCACAACTATTGAGCCTGTGCTCTAGAGTCTGAGAGCCACAACCACTGAAGCCCTTGTGCCTAGAGCCTGTGCTCCACAAGAGAAGCCTTCACAATGAGAAGCCCATGCACTGCATCTAGAGAGCAGCTCCCACTAACCACAACTAGAGAAAGCCCATGTGTAGCACGAAGACCCACTGCAGCCAAAAATTAATAAATTAATTAAAGAACCAAATATACAAGATTTGGTTGTCACAACTTTCTGGACTCTGTAACTGCAGGTATGTGAGTGTGGACCTCCACTCCCAATGCCAGGACTCACGAGCCCGTGTGCTGGGCTTGGAGTTCACAGCCACCAGCAGTGTCCCAGTAGACCCTGTTAGCCCTGGAAAATCTTGAGTCCAACTTTGGCATATTTGAGGGAATAATTCACCCTTATACAATTACCCAAAGTCTGAGAGTCCTCTGAATTTGAATTCTCCAAACAGTTGCTATCCGTTTTGCTTTTTGATGACCATTACGGATGTTAGCATGAGAAAATTTTCTGCGTTCAAATTTGGATTATTATAGAGAACCAAGGATTGGTAATTTTCACCATTTTTATACTTCACAGCTAGTTTATGAATTCATTTTTTTTCAATAAACACTGTAATTACATGTACTATATCAGGTACTATTTTAAAGTAGGGACAGTTATAACCTGCATTTTACAAATAGGATGAGGCGCTATAGGGTTAAAGAACTTGGTCAGAGTCACAGATAGTTAAGTGGCAAAGGAGGAATTAAAACCTACTTTAACTTCAGAGTCTATGGTCTTAACTACTATACCATAGTCCCCTTTAAATATTGGGCTTATAGTGGGTTAAACAGAGAAGGCAATGGTAACCCACTCCAGTACTCTTGCCTGGAAAATCCCATGGACAGAGGAGCCTGGTAGGCTGCAGTCCATGAGGTCGCTAAGAGTTGGACACGACTGAGCGACTTCACTTTCACTTTTCACTTTCATGCATTGGAGAAGGAAATGGCAACCCATTCCAGTGTTCTTGCCTGGAGAATCCCAGGGACAGGGGAGCCTGGTGGGCTGCCGTCTATAGGGTCGCACAGAGTTGGACATGACTGAAGCGACTTAGCAGCAGCAGTGGGTTAAAACATATTACACACAGGAAGAAAGGCATTTAATTTTTTTAACAAGAAATACATGTGATTTGCTTCTTCCAGGGTGTTAAACCATGCCCTGAAAGTATTACTTTTCCATCTGTGGTCAGTTTTCTCTCACCCAAAGTAAGATTCAATATTGTTTTATTCTGAAAGAATTATCAATTAAATATAGAGCTTGTTGCCCCAACATCTCAATGGAAGAATTAGGAATTAAGTAATGTTTATAAGGGTAAACTGAATTTTGAGCGCTTAGGAATAATTTACATTATAAAGAACTTCCTTACTCTCTTCTGTGCATGAATAGGCTTAAAATATGGTGATGACTATTATTGTTCCCAATACTATAGTCATTACTTTGAACATACAAAGTGCTTTAAAACCACAAATTAATTATTAATGAGAATATTGCTCTCGAAATTATATTTTTCATAAGGAATATGACTGTTCCATTGAAAGTAGTGTGTCTTATGTTGTCACAATTTGGGGTGAATAAATAAAACCAACATCTGGCCAAGTCATGAGGCCCTTCGTATCTCCGCTTTCTGTTTCAGGTTTGTTTTATCTAAATGGATTCAGGATACAAGGATCAAAAACTGTATTACCAATGTTTTGGAGGATCAAATACACTTTGATTAAAATCTATACTCAAGGGCTTCCCTGGTGGTTCAGTGGTAAAGAATCCATGGGCCACTACAGGAGACACAGATTCGATTTCTGGTCTAGGAAGATCCCACATGCTGTAGAGAAACTAAGCCTGTGTGCCACAACTACTGAGCTGAAACTACAATTGTCGAAGCCCCACATGCCTAGAGTCCATGCTATGCAACAAGAGAAGCTACCACGAGAAGCCTAAGTACCAAACTAGAGAGTAGCCGCTGCTCCCCGCAACTAGAGAAAAAGCCCTCAGAGCAACAAAGACCCAGCATAGCCAAAAATAAATAAAATTATATAAAAAAATAAATACTCAGCAAATCTATCTAATTCTATACATTTTAACTTACTTTATCTTCATTCCTTAGCAACAAATTTTCACTTACCAAAACCCAGTACAGGCTTCCTTAGTGGCTCAGATGGTAAAGAATCTGCCTCCAATGCTGAAGACCCAGGTTTGATCCCTTTGTTGGGAAGATACCCTGGAGAAGGGAATGGCTACCCACTCCAGTATTCTTGCCTGGAGAATTCCATGCATGAGGAGCCTGGTGAACTATAGTCCATGAGGGTCGCAAAGAGTCAGACACACACATAAAGCCCACTATTGCCTCTACTAAATTTAGATGAAAAGAGATACAAATACACTGAGGCTAGAATACCTGGAGGTTTCTGGGTGCCCAAGACACCAGGCATGAGGGAGACAATCTAGCATCTTGGGAAGTGTCAGTGCGACTGAGATTGATTGAGGCAGGAAAAACACACAGGGAGAAATTGTTTTTTCCTTTGGGAGATCTATCTGCCCTAGGTGAGTCTATTATTAATCCATAAATTTCCTTTCATTTCTACAGAGTCAGTGATTTCTTGTCTCATCTAAATTTCAGTCCTAGGCAAAACATTTATTAGAGGGTTATATTGCAGGGAAAGACAGACCCCAAGTCACAGTGACTTAATATCACAAAGGTCTGTTTCTCACTCAGGAAGTCCACTGTGGGCTGGATGACTCTCACAGGCGTTTGTCCACATGCTATGGCTTGACAATCAAGGCTGCTCTGGCATCTCTGTCATCCCCTTGTGAGTCCTCCTTGACTGTCTGAGTAAGAGAAAAGACAGCTGGAGGATTGAGCATTGCTTCTTCTGAGTTTCAGCCTGTAAGAGTGACCTAAAGGAAATCAACCCTGAATACTCATTGGAAGGACTGATGTTGAAGCTGAAGCTCCAATACTCTGGCCACTTGATGTGAAGAGCTGACTCATTGGAAAATACCCTGATGCTGAGAAAGATTGAGGGCAGGAGGAGAAGGGGACGACAGTGGATGACATGGTTGGATGGCATCAGCGACTCAATGGACATGAGTTTGAGCAAACTCCGGGAGATAGTGAAGAGCAGGAAAGCTTGGCGTGCTGCAGTCCAAGGGGTCGCGAAGAGTCGGACATGACTGAGCGACTGAACAACAGCAACAAAAAAGTGACATATTCACAGCTGATCAGACAGAACTAGTCACACAGTTCCACCTAAGAAAGAGTGTGGCCATCAACCCTGTTTCTGCTACACTCGCTGAAATAAGAATTATTATCCAAAAATGACTAGCAATGACAAGTATAAGGAGATATTTCTCCCTTCCCCTTACGGGGGACTCAAGGAACTGTAGTCGTTGTGTGGACTATTTGTTTACATGATGATGATGATGATGATGATTCGTCAATGACAGTAAGAATAAATAGGCTAAAAGGCAGGGTGTGTACACATCTTGTGGAAAGAGTTCAACAAAGCTTTATTGAATAATAAATGCATGAATGAGGCACCCCACATAACTTCACATGCCATTTCTTACTGCTACTCTTTCCCAACAGACCCAAGTTACATCACATTGAAAACGCATGCTATAGAATGTCTTATAAGCCTGAAATAGCTTCTGACTTGCCATAATTCATCTTGATGAGAACTGGATGCTATGGTCTTGCTGCTCTGGTAGCAGTTATGAAACAATAGGAACTCAGTAAATTGTGTTTCAGTTTTAGATGTAATGGCTACTGTTGTGTGCCCCTCACCTAAATCTCTTTCCTAAGGAACATTTTAGTCTTCAGATAAATTTTGCAGGTTAGCCCCCTTAGCCAAGTCTTAGCCAAACCAATCTGTGAGCCACTCTTTGAATAAAAAAATGCTCTGACCACCACCAGCCTTTACGCTTGTGGTTGTTTTTCTCCTCCTAGTAATGGCCTGTGTTAACCACACATTGTCTCTCATCTAGTTTCCCATGCGGTCGACGGCACTCCCCTTGTGAGGTGGTTTGGCCCAGCAACCACTAGCCAGATAAAGGCCTGTCTTGCTATTTTGGCTCGGGCCTTCTTAGAACCCACTCATGAGTGAGCAAATGGCCCTTGGCTAGACTCCTAAAAATTCACTTGTTTTGTGCTGCCTTGACATCTGACTGCAAAGTTGGTGATATGTATTATTAAGTAAATGTGAATTTAACAAAAATGTGCTGTGGTTTACACACAGTTAATCTTATGCTGTGGTTTGAAACAATGTCTGGATTTCTACTGACTCTTTTGAGTTTACATATGAGCTTAGATATACCCAAGTACGAGGTTCTTTTACTTCTCCAAGTGAAATCTTTTATGCAGGTTTTAGTTTTCTCCTCGAAGCCTAGTGCCATGCAACAAAAACTGTACACACGCCTGGTCATATTTTCATCTGTGTGCAGGCTGCCCCCTTGGGGTTTGAACATTAGTATTTACTGATTTTTCCTGCCATATATATTTAAATGAAAGAGTTTCATTTAGATGCAAAAAAGCCTGGAGGTTTGAGGGGGTGTAATTTTTCAATAACGAGCTTAGTATGTATAAGAAGGTAATGGGCCCTTTTCTATGGACTATTTATAAACTATTGAAGGGGAAAAAAGCACACTCCATTCTTGTCATTAGGATAAGGCAAACTACACAAGAAGACTTTGTTCATTCACGTTTAACTGATCTATATCAAAAGACTCAAAATAGATGGAAATTTGTGTTTCAAAAAGACAACAAGCTAAATAAAAAATGCCCTACAACATTAATCCCAGGTAGTCCTTTTCCCTTTCTTTCTGCAATTTATTATAGTGCTGGCAATAGTAAAAGGATCCTGGAAAATGGTGATGGAGAATTTCCCTTTTTTTTTTTTTTAGTTGTTTGATACTCTCATAATCGCAATCCACTATTTAGACTTTGGCTTCTTGTTTGAAAGTATCTTTGGTTATAGAGCAGATTGCTCTTAACTAGATATAATCTACTTTCTTGATTTTCTAAATGAAGAAAATAATAGTTCATCGTACTCTAGTATCTTATTTACATATGAAGAAGTGCATTAATTATTTTAATAGTATTAAATTTGAGTATCCAGACTGTTAGTTATGGTTTTATAATTGTTAATAGTCCACCTACATGTATTCAATCTTTCTTTTTTCTAGTGCTCATATGTTCATAAGAACATAGTCCAAATGGTTAGGAGTTAGATAGGTAAGTGGTAAGTGTTTCACACAATGGTACAATATGAAGATGCCCCTTAGAGGTGGAGGTAGAGAGTGCAACAAAGTTCGCATTTTGCTATGATCACAATCACTGACGAGTAAGAAAACGGATTTAGTCTTTTTATATCAAGCTGGTGACGAAAAGCTGTGACAATTGCATTCAAAACCCCAATTAATGTTGAGTTTCATTTAACTACAGAGGTGAGGCAGACCAGGGTTTTGCAGTCTTTGACAAGTAACAGACTCAACAGGGAAGGTGTTTTTAAGGCATACACATCCAGATTGCATGTCCAGACCCTCTTGGAGATTTGGATTCAGTAAGTCTGTGGTGGAACACTGGTGACAGTATTTTGGGAAAAGCCCCCAGACAGTTTAATGAGTACTAAACATTGTAAATTAGTGACCTATGCTTGTAGCCAGATTTTTAAACCTGAATATGTGGGAAAGGATTTGAGGAAAAAAGGATTAGCTCAGTTCTGGCTCCACACCAAAAAGAACCGGAAGGCTGAAGAATTCCTGATGGTTTTCCTAAACCTCAGAGGTTTAGAGCAGAGAAATCTCTCCTTCCATAAGCCACAAAACCTTGGCAAATGCTTGGTGATTTCCTTGTGGTAGATAACAGTGGAATGTTCACTCTATTCGCACTAGAAACTTTACTCACTGCATCATGTTAGAGATGCTGGAGTCCCATTTATCTGGGATTGCTTCCTGGGCTTGCAGGACCGGGCATCCTTGGAGGTCCTCTCATTTCTCACTGAAGGCAGAGCCTACCCCAACTCTTGTTTCTCTATTCTCCTAGAATTCTGGGGACCTAGGCATTCATACATTGTACATTCATTCAAAATTTATCTGCATGCCCACTATGTGCCAGGCTTGTTAGATGTGTTATTCTAAATCCAACAATCCTAAATTGGGGCTTCCTTGAAACATACAGAAATCGATAAGAAGACTTTTCATTTTTAACTTAAAGTTAACTTCCTGGTTTTACAGAAGCATTTTTGTACCAATTTCCTGTCTTATTCTCTATGAACATCAATGCTTCAGATTTCTTCTGTTAACACAAAAATTCAAAATTCACCCTGATGTTTCCAGAAAACAATCCAAGCCATTAAAATTTCTTTATATGTCACCTGGGAAATAGATACTCTAAAATTTCCTTCTGCCTATCAAATGCCTCACACCCCTGAAAGAGAGATGAACTACAAAATCAAACCATGAAAGGAAGTAATAATTAATAGTAATAACATCTTGAGGGCAGTTTTAGAAAAGGAAGTTTCAAACTTTTAATAAAAATTTTTAAAAGGATTTTCAAAACAAAGTGTAATGAAATAATTTGTCCTATTATGCAGGCTTTGCAAGTTAAGTTGCTTCCGTTGTGTCTAACCCTGTGAGACCCCGTGGATTGTAGCCCATCAGGCTCTTCTGTCCATGGGATTCTCCAGGCAAAAATACTGGAGTGGGTTGCCATGTCCTCCTCCAGGGTATCTTTCCAACCCAGGGATCGAACCCAGGCAGGTTCTTTATCACTAGTGCCACCTTGGAAGCCCATTATGCAGGCCACAACTAGTAATTATGAAAAAAGGGGATCTTGGACTTTATTCCTCTTGGATCTATTATTCTTTATCCCAACCATTTCCCTCAAATGGGTTATCATAACTAATTACCCAGAATTTGAGGGAAATGTTGGTTCAGTAAAACCATCTTGATTAATCTTCCAAGGAAAAAGAGGTTTTTTTTTGTATATCTATTCATCTGTTCACATACTTACCTGCCCACCCACTCACTTAGCCCTATTGATCTATCTATCTATCATCTCTCTCTCAATATGTTTTCGGAGGGTCTAATCATATTAAAAATATCCTAAATGATCTTCTTTTACACGAGTATCAGTTAGTACATAACCACAAAGCCTACAAAATACACAACAGCAGTGTAAGAGGAAATGGAGAGGCTCTGCCTTAATGATCCATTGTTATCTCCGGCATCATATTCCCAGACCATCACTTAAAATGCATGTTTAACTGTTTTGCCCAGCAATACAAAGCCTATGGAGACTTTCCTTAACATCTTCCATAGATGTTAAAGAATTACCCCCTCATCACAAGAAAAGCACTTGAACGAGGAAGGAGAAAGAGCAATAAAAGGAATCAAAAGAACAGTAGTGGCCAGGGCTTGTGAATGAAGCTTCACTGTTTGAGGAACTCATCTTCCATAATCAGAAATCTATGACTCTTAGATGTTTCAACATCAAAATGACCTCTGAAGAGTATTTTGCTACACAATGAACTGTGTAGTCCTTGTTTAATTTGGCCTCTAAAATGTAAGTCAGAAGTGGAGTTTTGGAAGCTATATTTTCTGTGTATTTTTTAGGTAAAGGCAGAGCTAGTGCTCTTGTTTCTTCTCTTCTTCCTGGGAACACAGATAAATTACATTTCTGGCTCTCTTGTAGTTAGTTTCGGACCATTTGAGTTCTAGCTAATGGAATGTGAGCTTAAGTGTCAAATGCCACTCCAGGCTTATACCATTAAAAATTTCCTATGTCTGATCCTACACACTCTCTTTCTATTCTGTTGAGACAAGGGAGATCATGTATAGACAATGGCACAGGCTTTGGTGTCAGAATATCTGCATGGAACAGGGGTTCCATGTCTGTCCTCCAACCCCACCAGTACACAGTACACTACTAGGTCAGAAATTAACTTTTTAAAAGTTAAGCCAATGTAGCTAGGGAATTGGTTCTTTCAATATACTCCTACCTTCCATGGTGCCTTAGGAAAAGGCATACATAAAGCATCAGTGAGAATAAAAACCAGTTGCATGTGAAGAAACTCTCAATAACCAGACCTTGGAAATGGCAACCCACTCCAGTGTTCTTGCCTGGAGAATCCCAGGGACGGGGGAGCCTGGTGGGCTGCCGTCTATGGGGTCGCACAGAGGCAGACACGACTGAAGTGACTTAGCAGCAGCAGCAAACAAGATAAACGTGATTTCTCTCTTATAGAAACAAAGCTGAGAAGTAAGCAGTCATGGGCTGATACGCTTACTTTAGCAAATCATACAATTCAGAAGCTTCTCCAGCTCACCTCTACACCCTCCACGTAGTGTGGCTCTCATTTTCATGGACCGTTATATCAACCTGAGCGCCAACCATCACATCCACTTTCCAAACAATAGAAAGGGACAAAGAAGACAGGGGTCAAAAGAGAGAATGACTATTTTTATAAGGGGCTTCTTATAATCTGCCACAAAACACTTCTATTTATATTTCATTGTCCCAATCTTATCACATAGATAGATCTAGCTGCAAAGGAAGCTGGAAAATGTAGTTTTCATTTTGAGCTGCCATGTACCTAGTAAAAGTTGAGTTTTATTGCTAAAGAAAAAAGGAAGAACAGCTATTGGGATAGACCTTGAAAAACCTTTATTACCTTTAATAAGTACAAGTTTCTTACTGTGAAGGAAGAATTGACTTGTACAAAATGCAATTCTAGATATACATCTGTGTACATATGCATAATTTTTCAATATATTTTAAGAATATGAGGTTCATATAGTTTATCATTTTCACCCTAATCTCAGCACATCAGAATTCCCCTGGAGTTAGTGAGTTAACTATTCTCCAACACTTTGGACAGAAACAAAACTACATCAGACAACAATGAAAGAATGAGGATTCTTTGCTGCTGCTGCTGCTGCTAAGTCACTTCAGTCGTGTCCGACTCCGTGTGACCCCATAGAGGGCAGCCCATCAGGCTCCCCCTTCCCTGGGATTCTCCAGGCAAGAACACTGGAGTGGGTTGCCATTTCCTTCTCCAATGTGTGAAAGTGAAAAGGGAAAGTGAAGTCGCTCAGTCATGTCTGACTCGTAGCGACTGCATGGACTGCAGCCTACCAGGCTCCTCCGTCCATGGGATTTTCTAGGCAAGAGTACTGGAGTGGCTTGCCATTGCCTTCTCCGGAGGATTCTTTACACTTGTGTATAAAGACTCATAGGAATGAGTAATTACATGCACATAAAAGTAACAAGCTCTGCAATTGTTTTGGTTGTTTCAATACCAGCAGTGCTATTGTTGTGATACTGATTTATGGGTAGAAACTCTCTCTTCTGAGTCTGTTTATGTCTGTACATGTGTTTGAGGGAACAACAAGAACTTGCTGGCCTCCATTTCTAGATTGCCCACTACTATATTAAATCGTAGAGAAAGTCTGGCAGAACAAATACATACAAAATAGATAACTCTTTAAATTAGATATGCGGCATCACCGACTCTGTGGACATGAGTTTGAGTGTACTCCGGGAGTTGGTGAGGGACAGGGAGGCCTGGCGTGCTGTGATTCATGGGGTCGCGGAGAGTCGGACATGACTGAGCGACTGAACTGAACTGAACTGAACTGAGACACCTTTTATCATCACATTTCCTTTCTGTGAACTCTGTTTTACAGGCATATGACACATACACCAGATTTCCCCCGGATTTCCTGTGACATTGGTGACACTCTTCCCCCATATAACACTGTGTATTTGGTTTTTTTAAGATTTTTTTAAAATGTGGACGATTTTTAAGTTTTTATTGAATTTGTTACAATGCTGCTTCTGTTCTGTGTTTTGGTTTTTTGGCTACATGGCATATGGGATCTTAGCGTCCTGACCAGGAATCAAACCTGCACCCCCTGCATTGAAAGGCGAAGTCTTAACTATACAGGACCACCAGGGAAGTCCCTGTATATTTGGTTTTCAAATCGTATCCACTTCTTCCTCATTCCCCATGCACCCATGTATATTCCAAAACTGTATTTTCCCCTACTACCTCCTGATGAGACAGAGGAAGAAATGTTTCACACCAAAGATTTGAAGTTTTGTGTGCCCTTGGGCATGAGGTACTAGCAAAGTCCAAAAAGGGACTCCTAGGAAATGAGGACTAATTAACTGCCTGCCAGGAACTGTCCAGATGCTTCACAAAGATCTCTTTAATTCCACCACTAGCTCTATAGTGAAGGTACATGGTATTATTGTTATCTCTGTTTTTATTACATGTTTTTAAAACACACTAAGGCTTGGACACATTAAAGTAACCTAGTTACAGTTACATAGCTAGGGGCAGCCAGACATCCGGTGCAAATGGTCTGCCCCCGAACCCCACACTAGTAACCACTCTGTGATGCTGCCTCCACTACGGCCCCTCCCCATATCCCTGACCCCAGAGTGCTAATTGCCAACGAAGTACACTTGTGGAGGGCTGCCTGATGTGGAGAAATCTCTCTGAGAAAGCTTACAGTTGAATTATGAAAATAACATAATACTATAAAATGACACGAATAGCAGTAGCCTACCCATCAGAATACATTCATCTCAAGTCTGAAGCAGCCTCATGACTGCAGAAGAATTACACATTTCACTCGATGGCTGCTAACATCCTTCTGTGGACCATTTTGCCTTCCTCTGACAGAAGCACTAGTTTGAGAGAAAGGTTTTGTGAACATTTCTCTTCAGGCAAATTTTGTCTTGCCGTGAATTACCAACCATGTTGATTTGCGCTCCCTTATTTACTCCCCCGTCTTTTAATTGCAATCACATTCACATATTCTGGGCACTGCAAATCGGTTCAGCTAACAAGGAAGAAGGAAACTGATAAAGATATTGTTAATGGATCTCTTTGTGCATAAAAAGAACTCGAATCTTCCCTCCCACATGCTGTCCTGAATTCCCCTTTTCCTCCTTCTCAAAGTTTTACTTTTTCTCAGAATGTCTGTGTGTGCCATATGACAGTGATTTTCTGTGGTAATTGCTTTATTCTTCAATAAGAACCTTTACAATAGTGAACTCCTACAACACTTATGTGTAAATTAGGGCTGTTCCAAGGTAAAAATCAAAACTTTGAATATAAATCTGCACAGTTTTTCCCTCTCTTTGAATGTAGTTGTGTGTGAGTGTGAATTTTAGACTGGGACCGAAAAAAAAAAAAAAAAAAACCAACAGATTTTCTCCTTAAAAGAAAAAAATCATTCTTTTTCTACATCTATAGTTTCATGTGTTTGGGTTTACAATACAGGCTCTCAGAGAAGACAGATCATTAACTCATTTCAAAACAGTCAGCTCACCAAGAAAGAGTATATTTCATTTTGTTGTATACCAAAGTCCCCTGGAATTCCATATAAATGCAATTTTAAAATTCCAGGGCTCTCAGGCTGACTAACAATGATCATGAGCAGGCTGATTACAGGGTAGAGGGTGGCTGAGTCCCCATGTGGCAGGCCTGGACATGAAGAAAAGCAACACACCTTATCAGAGGGTCTTCCAAGAAACGATCGTGGTGGCAGTAGCTGTATTTTGCTCACTTGCAATAGCAACAACAAAATGATGCCACAGACGAAAACTGTCACGTCCCACCCACGCCATCTGTCCTGTGCTGTGCACCCACAGCTCCCCTCATTCTACAAATTAATCTTTCACACATTTTTTAACAAAAAAAGTGTTAATGTTATAAAAGAAAAAAAACAAGGAAAACAGAAAAGGCTGTGTAGAAAATAAATTAAATTTAAATTTGATAGCAGTTATGACTTTTTTTATTGACTATAAGAGCAAACAGTCACATCAAATTGGTGCCACTGGCATATTATTAAAACTACAGGGCACCCTTAATGATCTCTGACAATGACCGCGTGTGTGTTTTTTTAAATATAGCATGCACATTTTGTCCAATTTGGGCTCTTTTTTCCTGTTGCTTTTGTCCTCTTTCTGAGTGGATATTATTCATGAACTGAGTCTTTATTATCTGTTTGGCCATCTGTGTAGCATTGGCCATAGTCCCCTGTATTGTAATTTTGAGTGAAAATAAGGACTATTGGAGACTGCAATACTAAAAATAATAATAATAATATGCTCTAAGAATTCAAAAATAAAAGACTGAAAAGAAAAATATTTGTGATGAGGTGAAGTTTGAAGGCACATAGCATGGAGATGGGAGAAAAGCACAAATCAATCCTTTTACCCACCTATGATAACAGAATCTGGACCAAACTAACATCTAGTTGCCTTGATAACAGGCAGTTCAGAAAGTGATGCTTCTTCATGCTGGAATGCCTTTGAATGGAAAACTTTGCTTTGTTTTCTTACTGGTTTCTCTCCTGTTTCAGAAATCCACACACCTCTCAGTGGAGTGGCAATCCAAAGCAGCAGAGCCCTTTTAGCTGTCAAGATTTTAGAATTTGACTACACAAGTTTACAAACCATTAAGTGATTGTTTTTAGTTTAGTAAAGGGAGATTTTCTTTTAGATTAAAATAATAAAGGATAACTTTCCAAATAAAAATTATATATTGGGAAAAATGAATTAACCACAAACTTGCATAATTGTCTTATTCCTAAAACTTTCCCTAATTTTAATTGGTTCTCTCCATTCTCCTTTGTTTTTCTGCCCTTTGGATCTTTTCTTTCTTTTTGAAATTCTCTTAATCAGGGTTAGCTTACCACTTATTTTCCTTTCTACTTGTCAGATTTTCCCTGCAGCCACTAGAAGGCCATGAAAATCAACTGATTGAAAGATGAATATAGATTAGTAATGAAACATCTCCCCAACAAGAGTAAATACACAAGGCTATAATATGTTTATGACAATGACATTTTAATTTCAAATGAAAATGTATAATATCTTATTTGTTTTTAACGTTTCTTTTTTTCCTTGTAGTTGTTTCCTATTAAACTTGAAGAATATGCAATTAAATCTATGCTTGTGCACATGTGTGTGTGCATGCACACACACAAACTGCGTGGGCTTATACCAAAGCAAGATTAAGTCTATCAATTATCTTATTAGATAGAAAATGAATTATTTACTTGCAGTTAGTAGTGGTTTAGAATAACTTAAAAAAATTCATCTTTACCCTCCAGATTGGTGCATGTATATATGTAGTGACATCCTAACTGGCATAAAATCTTCAAATCTGGAAAGTTAGACTTGATCACTTTTAATAATCATATTAATTTACTTAAAAATAACACAGAATTTTTAAAATCAAGAGGAGTAACCCAGTTTCAAAAATAGCTACTTGCTCATGGTGGGTAAAATTTAGGCCATATGTTTTTATTTATTTTCATATTTTTGCAACTTACATGGAAAAGGTGAGCTAGTCACTTAAAATGATTGAGTTAATTCTTTTATTTTTCAAGACCACCTTAATTACAAATATTTCAATAACCCAGAAATATTAAAAATTTCTATCTAATTGGATGGCATGTAATTATAATGAACATTATAAAATGTATCTGTACATATCAATATTTATATATACCACCTCTATGAGATCTGCAGAGAATAAAGATATAATGTTATTTTACACAGCTGTTCTCAGTCATATAACTCCATTTTCACTAAATTGGTGTGATAATCATTGATATTTTTAAATTTTATCTAAAATACATTTGATAATATGGTGAAAACTTCTCTTTAACAAACTCTATTTCAGATCCTATTTAAAAAAAACAAAACAAACCAAACATTATCCCCTAAAACAGAAAAATCTGCAGTCTTTTGCAATGAGCAGTCACAATTGAGGGCCAAAGTTTCATTCCTACAACACAACATGAGTAAAGTGATTAAAAATCCTGAATTTAAAAATCTTATTTTAGAAATATGATCTAAATAGAGATACTTTTAATAGTATTAAATGACACATGCCTCAACCTTGCTTTTATATTGCCCCCTTTTTGCTGGACCCCATCCCCCACAAAATATTATCTTGCACTAAACATCATCTGAAAGCTAAATATTATTTCTTATGGCTTACAATTGCTTATGGCTTCCCTGAGTCTAACTAGGAGTTCTGAGTCAGGATAAAGAACAGGGCCTCTCTCTCCACTCACCCTCATCTGTGGGAGTTTTAGAGTTGTTTAGAGAAGCGGGATTGGAGACATGAAGTACTAATGTGCTTAGGTAACCTATTGCTTATTCCTGGATATTTCTCTAGCTGTTTTTAAGTGTTGATGATTGATTGTCTCAGAAGCTGTGGAAGAAGAAAGGATCTCAACCCAGTTTCTAACCAGATCCCTCCTTATGGCCATGAGAGCTTGATTTTCATTTAAACAACAGTAAATATAGACATAAGGGTTTGAGATGAATTATGTAAGCCCTTTAGCCATAACTATTACGTTCTGCCACCAAATGAGCTGCTGTTCTCACTTTGTTTTATGGGCTCTGCGTAGCCTGTGTTATTGTATCTGCCAAATAAAACCCAGCAAACCATGCAAATGAAAATATCATCTTGTATCTTTCATAGTCACAGGATGCACCCATATAAACAGTTTTATAGATACCTCTGCACCAGATTTACTGTTATTAGGACCCTACCGTCTTAATAGGATGTCCAGAAGGAAAACATCTCTTCCTTGGAGGCATCTTCATTTACATCCACCAATGGCATATGTCTTTAATTGAAGCTACCCTTGAAAAGTCAGAAATAACTTTGTTCATTATATTTTTAGCTTGTCTGTATGGTTCAATTGAGATCATTAATGACTTTTTCATTAAGGAGAAAGACCTGATAGGTTGTATTTTTTCAAAGCTAGTAGATTTAAATTTGTTTAAAAACAGGGAAGGTTTTTCTTTTAGTTTCACTGAAGAGAAGTGACCTAAGGAATTGATGACTAGTCCTGCAATGTGTCCGTCTTAATTCGAGGCCTCGGATAAGCCATTCTGTATCAATATTCTCCTCCAAGTAACAAAAACTATAACACATCCAATGTCTGGAAGAGATGTGTTGAGGAGTAAATCACTTCTAGAATGCCTCACAGATGAAATACTCTTCACATGTGCTGGAGAATTGCTGATTCTACCAAGAGTAAGGTCTACCACATCCACCTGGGTTATCTCTATACTGGGTCAGTGTACCTCTAAGAAAGTAAATGGACATTTTTCCGGTAGTCCATGGAATAAGCTTTTCCTGACGTTGAAGGGAACAGTTGAACACTATTATTTCCTCCAGCCTCCGAAAAAGGCAGTTATAAGCTATTTCTTTCCATCTCTCTCTTCCTCCCTTCCTTGTCCCCTCCATCCCTCCTTTCCTGCCTATAAATCTTTCTTGAACTCTTATTATGTGCCAACTACCATTCCAGTGCTTTAAAGGTACAATTATTAATGTCATAGAAGAAGTTCTCATCCTGGAGGTGTTCTCGTCAAGGAAGATAGTAAACAAAAATAGTCAGTATCTTAGATCATGGGAATTTTTTTTTTATTGAAGTCATTCAACCCTCTTTTTTTCCATTGCTAATTTCTCTACCTGGTTATGATGCAGGTCAGATGTTTTATATGGGCTGTATCTGGGCTGATATGCCCAGTACCAGGCCCTATGTATGTTATTTAGTGACTGTTGAATGAATGAGATATGATTAGTTAGGTTAATGAATAGGTTGCATTTCTCAATGAAATGTCTGTACACTCCCACAGTTTCTCTATAAGATCAACCTAAATCTATGTAATGAGAGTGCTATGAAGTTCTAACTCTATATTAAGAAAACTTGGGTTTATACCAAGCAGGTCTCTCATCAGAAAAACAGGCCAAACCAATGATCTAGATGCACATGAGGGTGCATGAGCACACACACACACACACACACACACACACTGCTGCCTTGATTGTGGCAACTCAATCTCTGGAATTCCCTGGTGGCTCAGATGGTAAAGAATCTGCCTGCAATACAGGAGACTTCGGTTCTATCCCTGGGTCAGGAAAATCCCATGGAGAAGGAAACGGCAACCCACTCCAGTATTCCTGCCTGGGAAATACCATGGACAGAGGAACCTGGTGGGCCACAGTCCAAAGGGGTCACACACAGTCAGATATGACTGAGTGACTAATACATTCTTTCAGTGTCTGTAGAGTTAAATACCAAGTGTATTCTATCCTCTTTATTTTGGGACTAGGTATTTCATAAAGCATTATTTAAGGACAACGGGCAAGATATGATTTAACAAATAATAGTGGCATAGGATCAGCAGAGCCCAGGAAGAAACATTGACCTCTTGGTTGTATTCACATTTCTGCTGCCCCCACCTCCACCGGCACCATCTCCACCACCCAGGCCTGTACCACACACTTCCTGTGGGGACTGCTCCTTCTCTCCACCTCATTTCAATCACGCTTCTCCACTGCCACCACCTTCTCACTTTCCTTTTCCACCCTACCTCTCCTTTCTAAGGTTATTGTTCCTTAGATTTCTTTTCTCTGTCATTTGTCTATGTCTAAAATGCTCTCCGGTGCATGTGTCTTTGTTACAAAGACTTTTGTTGCCGTTCTGCTTTAGTCAAAGCCTCTGTTCCTGCATCTGTTCCACATTCCAAGTGCTAAGGCATGGTTTGGCAAGTAGATAAGCTGTCAGGTTTTTACCCTCTTTTTTTTCTGCTATGATCTTACTGAACTGCCTTAGTTTTCTAAAACAACTTCAGAGCAATGGGTTCTCAGTTAAACATGTGCCAAAACATTAAGGTATAGAGTCAGGGGAACAAAGAAATCTTTAAGACACCTAGAAGGAATTTGAAATCTGTTTCTGAGTTCATATTCAAGAACTGCTTTTCCTATTGTCTCCCATAAAGTCATTACTGCAGCTTCAACTCAAAATGCTTTTTTTTTTTTTTGCTGAGTTTAATTTAGATACACATTTGCATTGTAAAATGGGTACTTCAAAAATAATCATTTTAGTCTTGAGCATAAATGCTAGTTCTTTGTAAGGGAAGTAACTTCCTGAGTTGCATGTTATCGCTAAGGGCGAAGTAAATTTCTGGAGTGAGATTTAACCTTCTGTCTGCTCTTATTACCAGGAATAGTTTGACTTCGGTATGTATCAAGACTTTTGTGTTAAGTTCATAAGAATTTCTTTATAAGGAAGGGTTTTATTAGGACAATTTTATTTTATTCTGATAAGGTTTGTATGTACTTATTAGCCATGAATGAAATATGAGATGCTATCTTTGTCCAGTGACTTCAGAATGACTTTTATGTATAATGAAGTCCTAAATATGAAGGGGGAAGCTCCATATTTCTCCTATTTATTTGTCAGTTCTCAGTAAATAATATTTGGATATATCATTTTCTTTCTGCCAATTTCAAGTCCAAGAATGTTCTGCTTCTGAGGGTGGAGCAGGCCTAAAAAGAAGGAAAAATTGATCCTTGTTTTGTGATGCAGACAGAAATTTCTGTCTTTTGGTCAGAAACACAACACTTGTCACATAGTAGGTATGTGGTGCCAATTCTGGTAATCTCTCTTACTTCACTTTTTCTGAGTTCATTGGCACCCAAATTTGAGCAACTGAATATAATCAAGAACACTGAAACATTTAGAAGTTTTATTCTTTAATTTTGATAAAAACAAATTACCTCACTCTATATATTTTATAGAATTTGAGAACAATCACTACTCAAAGATTTATGTTATTTTAAAAATGGGGCCTGAATTTCATAGGTTCACATTCAATCTTTCTTTAACAGAATCTGTTCATCTGGAAAAGTCATGTTTCTTCAGATTATTTTTTTAAACTAAATCTAAAAAATCCACAGATAAAATGAATGCATCTTTTAATTAATATAACTTCCAAAACAACAGAAGAATTCTAACATTTGGATTCTGGAGGAACTGTGTGATTTTCTTAAGGGTGGTAGACTTGTCTATACAAATTTGTTTAGGATAGTATTTAAGTACTTTTTAACTGATTGAGTGCACAACAGTGGATGGCAGGAAGGCATTCTGTGTAGGAAGACAGCCAACCTGGGGTTTGAACACTACCTGGGATCATGTACCAATAGAATAATGAATGCATTTTAGCACTAAGTGAACTAAAAAGTGTCACTACACGCCTTTTCCCCTCCCATATATGCATAAGGCATAATCTATTTAATGGAGGGATGGAGGGAGAGAGAGAAAGAGGAAAAGAGGTGTGGGCTGGGTGACTCTGCTTGCTTTCTAAGTTCTCTGAAGTGGCCAGTTTTGATCTCAACCAAGCCTGAGCTATCAGCCTCCTTCAGCCATTATGCTGTCTCTGGATTTATGGTGGTCATGTAAAAGCCCTGATTTACAGTAAGCAACTGAAAACTGGCTATACAGGAAAAACAGTTCTGGGAAGGCTCTATCTTTTGTTCCTCTCCGCCATTTAACAGACCTCAAACAGGTTTGAATTACTGGTGTAGGTTCACTCTGCTTCCAGTATAGGGGGTCTATTCCCAACGCCCTGTGTATACCTGCTAAGGATCTTTTCTCAAGTGTTTTTGATAACATTTCTGTCATTAGGGCTAAGAATCAGGATGAATTATCGCCTTATGTATGACTTATCACAGTTCAGGAATTTAATAGATTCAAGTACTGTAGAATCTATAACCCAAGAAATGATTTGGTATATAATGTGCTAGGGATTATCGTATATGTGTGTATGTATATAAACTATGCTTTAGGAAATATGCTCCTTCATTATAGTGGCGAGTGTTGCAGTGTGCTCATCTCCTTTTTCTTTTTTACCATTGTCTCAGGTGACTTAGCAGCAGCAGTGGTGCTTGTGTCTCTTCTCCTTATGCCATTTCAGCCTGTTCATTTCTAAAAGCAAGAAGAGAATGAGAGAGACAGAGGGGGAGAGAGGTTCGAAATAAGTTAACAGAGTTTAATGTGTACTATGATATCCAAAGTGGGCTTAACAGAAGCTTCAACAACTTGTTCATTGTAGTGTCTTTTTTCTCTAGATTCAAAACCAGGTTAATTTCTACTCACATTTTGTCACACTTTATAGTTCTGATATTTAAAACATTACATGTTGGAGTACCTGTTCTTTTATTATTAATGCTTGCTTCCCTATTTTTTTAAGAAAAAAATTCCAATTATACTTGAAGTTTTTATAAAAAGTCAATAGTCAAAAATTAATTTCATAGATAACCTTTTCAACATGACCTACTGTATGAAGTGTAATAAGAACACTAATTTTTTTCCCCCCCAGAGATTTGACCTGTGTTTCGCATTTAAAAATCAGACATTCACTTTATGGAATTGCTCATCAAATTAAATTTTATTTGGTACGTTAATGTTTTAGAGTGTTAAACTGTTATCAGTCAAAATTCACGTCAGTAAAACATACATCTCTTTCTCTGACAGGAAGTCTAACCATAAGTGGTTAGATTGACTAGTATTACTTTGAATTTCAGGACTCCCAGAAAAGTGTGGGTTAACTGGAACTGTATAGGACTAGGATTCCTCCAGAGGGAAGCAATTTTATATTTTTCTAATAGTTTAGAGACTATATATACTTTCTGCATTTTTTTCCATTGTGGGAGAGAAAAAAAGATTACTGGCTCTCAAACTCTGTCAAGTAGCTCTGTATGTTGCTAATTTGCTAAGCCTGTTGTGTAAACAGTCCCTACTTTGAGGGGCTTACTTGAAGGGGTGCTTTATAGTGTGACTTACCTTCTATGGTTTCAATTGGTGCCCAATAAAAATAGTTATCACTCTGTATTATGATACCTCTGAAATCAGTCTTATTTATTTACAACTTGTATGCTGATGACTTTCCAAACATGATTACAAGTATCATTTTTCCAGTGACACTTCAAAAAATGTCACCTAAAATTTTTTTTTAATATAAAAAAAGGGCAGAGAAAATGCAACAGCAATCAGAGACCAGGGACAAGACAGTTATAAAAATTTAATATCACATTTAGCTCTGATATTCACATCTTATTATATTGTTATTTAGTTTTTCCACATGTATGCCCTTTCCCGACTAAATTTAAACCCTAAGGAGAGAAAGTGTCACATACTTTTTTGTTGCCTTCTGTATTCCATCAGAGTATCTTTCTTGAACACAATAAATACTTCAGAAATGTTTTTATTAATTGACAGTATATGAATATTTCATGCATTTTCATGAATTTAGAAAATCTTTTAAATAATTGAGGTCTATAAACTTGCTTCCTTAAATCTCTATTTAATCTACAAGTCCTCAGCCCTCAAAATGGATCCTAGTGATGATTCTTATGTCTAAAAAACAACGCTCATAACTTGTGATGCATCATTGTCCACCCCTAAACATCTCCGGGGCTATTATTCTCCCTGTGGGTGCCTTTTGTAAAGCCTTTTGTTAGAGATGTGACTTTACATGCTACAGAGCTGAGTTTCTAAGCTTTTTGTGGATAATCTTAATGTTCTAATTTTCTCATGAACTTATTATTTAATATGTTGACACTATTAATTACTTTGCCTTTTTATCCAGAGATCTGTTACTTTCCTTAAACTTTTAGTAGGTGAGAAACAGCTCTGAGAATGCAAATATTTCTTTCCAATTTTTTTCCCTGTTTGTTGGCAAAGCACGTACTTCTTTCCACCTGTTTTTTTAAAGAGTGTATTTCCTTTATCAAGAATATATATAAACTTCCCTAACTTCTAACAAATCAACTGACATTTGGCCTTTTGTCAACAGACTAAAAGATCCAGAAGTCAGCAAAAGCACGAATAGAATACATTTCATGGAATAAAAAACTCTGGTTTTCATAGAATGGCCTTGACCTCAGTTATCATCTCATGGGTACATGAAAAGGTTGAGGAAACAGTAGAGAATATCTCCACTGTTTCTAATAGGATATTCCAATAGCATTTCAGCTTCAGGAATCCCGAGGGCTCCTGTTTTTTACTTCATTAGTAATTCAATATGTCTGATTGCCTAAACAATACTTTCAACTTGGTTTACCCATCTGACCTGGAACAAAGTGAGAGCACATTTTGCCCAGTGGAAAGGTCTCCTGGCAAGTTGGTTAGCAACAGGCTTGCCAGTCTCAGTTCAGTTAGCAAAGAATAAACACATTTCCTTGACAATTACAAGGGTACTAAATTCCTCACTCTGCAATTTTCTCTTTTACATTCGTAAACCATTTTCTGCCATTATTCAACTTTTTTACTTGTAAGTCTTGCCTCCTCAAGATTTCCAACTTCTTGAAGTAGAAGTTTCTACTTTTCTTGGTGGCCGTGAAGAACAGCGTTTAATTGCAAAGAATGGAAATCGAATAAAAACTTATTTGAAGGAAGGGAGAAACGGTGCAACAGTCTTAAATCTAACCTCCGTACTTTAATTTTGTGGCTTGAAGACGTACAAATTAAGAAATCAGGGTATGGCTTCTACAAGTATTACTTTCACTGTAGTTCTCTAGAATTTGGTCACTTGGGAATGGCTACTTGTAACAGTGCAATACACGTGACATGAGGGTTCTGCGAGAAATACAGGCGCTCTGCCGTGCCTGTGACAAGATGCCCTGCGAATGACGCTCAGAAACTGCCCGTCGGAGCCAGTGGCGTCCGCTGAGCCCGACGCGCACCTGCACCTGCTGACGGGGCAGCGCCAGACGGAGCGAGGACGTCCCTTAGTCCTACCCTCTGCGCTCTGGGACACGAGGGCCTGGGCGTCGCCACCCACAGCAGCCAGAGTAGGGGAAGCCACCTCATGCCGGACTTAGGTCATGTGTGTCCCGGGCGCCCTGCCTCCGCGGATACCTCCGTAACTTCAAGCAGCCCAGCCCCACTTCCCTTAAAAGTGTATTTACGGTTGTCAAGGCGCACACCGAAAAGCTCGCTCCGCTCGCCCAGAGCGCGCGAGGCCTCCTAGCCTGGAAACAAGCCCCTCCCAGCGCAGCTGTCGCCGCCGCCCGCGGGCTCCTTTCACTTTCTCACGGCCAAGTCCCCCAGAGGGGCGCCGCTGCCGCCACCGCCGCTGCGCCCGCCCGACGACTCCGCCTGCACTGCCTTGCTACCAGCCCCGCCCGAACGCGCCCATCCCAACAGTTTCTGTTTGCGATTGGCACGCGCGAGCGGCAGCTTCAGCTCGCCTTTCCCATTGGCTGGGCCCTCCTGTCAGTCCGACGATTGCCCGCCACTGCCTCCGCCCTCCTGAAAAGCCGCCGCTCTATTGGAGGAGACTGCGTGCTGGAGGCGGGCGGGGAGCCGGGTCCGGCCGCTTTCGGTCAATCGCAGCAGCCTAGCGCCGGGAGGGAGGGAGGCGCGCGGGTGGTGGGGGGGAACATCTGGCCGGCGCCGCCGCGTGCGTGCGTGGTGCGTCCCCCGCCCCTCCCCCTTGCCCCCCCCCAGCCCGCCCCCCGGCCCGGGCTCCGCGCTCGCTCCTCGCTCGCTCGCTCCCTCGCTGTGTCTGGCAGGCTGCGGCCGCCGCTGGGCTGCTGCCATGGGGAGCCGTTGAGAGTGGGGCCTCTTCGCTCCGCCGCGCTCCTCCGGCTGCCAGAGGGGGTGGGCGGGAGGGAGGGAGGGGGCAGGGGGAGCGGGCGACGGAGCCGGGATTGGGGGGCGGGGGGGCCGGGAGGGAGGGAGGGGGGGCCCGCGGAGGAGGAAGCCCACCAAGTCCGGCAGCGGCGGCAGCGGCGGCCGGGAGGCGGAGGACACGGCGGCGGCGGCGGGGACGCGGTGACTTAGGGCCGCTCCGTGTGAGTCCCGGCGCCGGCCCCCGGCCCCGACCCGGCGCCCCCTCCGCGCCCGGGGCCCTGGCGGGCGGGGCGCCGGCTGTGCGGCCCCGGCCGGCGGGGCAGTGCGGGCAGGCGGGCGGGCGACCGGGCCCCGCGAGTGGAGTTAGTTTGTGCGGGTGGAGCTAGGGGTGGCGGGGGGCGCCGCCGCAGCGGGGGCCGGGTGCGGGGCCGGGCCGCCGCAGCTGCGGGTCGGGCGGGGTGCGGCCGGTGCAGCTGCGGCGCGGGGCGCGCTCCGGCCGGTGCAGCTGCGGCGGCGCCTCTCGGGGGCGGGGGGCGCGGGGCGGGGGCTTGGGAGCGGTGCAGCTGCAAGGCGCCGGGACGGCCGCGGCTCCGGGGACCCTTGCAGCTGCGGCGGCGCCCGCGGGGAGGCCCCTCCCGGGCCGGGGCAGTTGCCGGGGGCTCTCACCGTGGCGGCGGGGAAGCGGTAACAGCCACCCTCCCCCGGCTTCTTACGACTTTTCTTTTGTTGTTGCCGTGACCCGGGTCTGTTTTCTCGTCTGTTGTTTAAGGTGTTTTCCTGCTGCACCGGCTCTACGCCCTCCACCTCCTTCCCTGTGGTTTAACCTTCCTCTTTCCCCTAGTGTTTTATGCACAGCCAACTACGTAAAAATTTGCATTGCTTCCCACCCCCACCCCTGCCGCCTCCCTGCTCCGCACCCCTGCCCCCACCTCCTTGAAAAACAAAACCCGACCTCACAAAACCCTCTCTGGACCTGCGGCTGCGAGGCGCAAAGAGGTTGATTTGTGGAGTGGGAGTCGCTGGCCCATTGCGGTGCTCGGGACTCATTAAACTGTCACTCGTTCCCCCCCCCCACCCCACTGGGTAAATGGGGTGATTAATGTCTGATATATGGGAATGAGGCGAGGGTATTTGTGCAGAATAGGTGGTGTGGCTGAGGAATTTTATCTCCAAAGAGTGCCTCCTGAAATAAGCATTCATAATTATGTCATTCATCGCGAAGTTAGAGAAAGTTGGGTTTGTGACTTTGGGAAAGCGAGAAGTACGGGAGAGAGAAACTTGGCCTTTGTTACTCTTTCTTTAACTCTTGGCCATGGTTTTTCTAATGAGAACAGAGTGGTTATCACCAGGACTGTGACACTTGGCGCCTCAGGCCCCAGAGCCTTTTCTGTTCCTCACCCCCACAGGAACCTGTGCAGACGTATTTGACATTCACAGATGTCGCAGCCCCTTTCAGGGCACCGGTCGGGCCAGCCCGGGTTGCTTTACAATTTCATCAGCCATTCGAAAAGACCCGCACATGTAGCTAAAAAAGTTCCCTAACTTGCTAGACCTAGGTTCCCCCACCCCTTCCCCCTTTCTTCCTGAAAGGTTTTCTTGTGATCATGAACATTACAGAGTGACCCAAAAAAAGATTGTTATGGGACAGAGATCAAGGGGAAGACAAAGTTCTGCTCTTTCTGAGGGGAAAGTCGGATCAGATGCCCAGATGCAGCATTCATTTTAGGTGGCTGTAGCGGGTTGTCAGTTTATTAATTTGTCTCGTTGAAGTACTTTCCAGGATTTCAGCAAGTGCAGTTTCAGCTTGTTGATACTGAGAGTTGAAATTTGCATTAACTGGCAGTGTGAGAAATTTTACTGAGAAGGTAGTTTTAGATAAGTAGTTATGCAAGGGTGAAATAATGAGAACCAGGTTGAAGCCATAGTTCTGAATAGTCTTCCAACATCCTGAGACATGTATACCATTCTCTCCGCAGAGAAAAAGAAATTAAAGTGCCGTAATAATGTTGAAATGGGACTGGAGATGTCAAATGGGTTGGTTTAAAAATATCCCTAAGCTGCCTTTGAAACTAAACGTTGGAGTTGAATAAAAGTGAATCTGGATTTCCTGAATAGCACCGTGGCAAGAGTGTGCTGTCAGTATGTAAGCCAGTCCACCAACTTAAGACAGAAGTGTTGCTATTCCATAAATACAGTAGAACTCCATATGCTGAGTTTTTCAATTTCTTCTGTTAGAAAGTTTGGGGGGAAAAAAGGGAGACTTTGAAGTATTTTGTTTATACTAACAGAAGAGAAAAGTTCTCCTAAGAAAAAGCTGGTGGCAGGAGTGTAGAGGAGTAGCATATGGCATTAAAAGGAGCACAGCTGGAGGTAGCATTTCCATCTGAACATGATGTCAGAGCAGCTGACAGCCTGCCATCCCTCAGCCTTTTATTCTAACACACAGACAGGGAGTTAGTGTGTGCGGATCTGTGGTGGAGAAGGTATCTCATTCCTCTCTAACATCATCTCCACTTTGCATCTGTCTCTCTTAGTCTGCTTTTTTTCCACCGATGTAACAGACCTGGAGCCAGCGAGACTCAGAGGAAAGGACTTAATCAGGTTTATGTGTCCTAAAGGTAGGAGTAGCAAGAGATTAGATTGAGCATATTTCTGTTTTGGTGTTTTGTTTATTTAATTAAAAAAAAAATCACATTACTTTTCTAATCCAGTTTAGGGGTGAAATGTGGAATTGAGTATTAAATGAACATCTTATTGGCATTGAAAGTCTTGGGCTTGTTTAGTTTTAATTTTTATCCCTTTTTGCTTGAGCGGTAAAGAACTTTACAGAATATTTCAAGTTTTGAAATGTTAAGAAAGGCTTTGAAATACTTCTTTTTGAGATCACTTTGGATTAAAATGCTTTTTTGTTGTTGTTCACTGCTATTTAGATTGCTTTTGCTTTTGGAGTGGGGTGGGGGGAGAAACAGTAAACTGTTTGGAATCCAGCATTCAAACTTATATGAGAAGATTATTCTAGTTAAGAAGCTAGATTGTTGTGTAATTAATTCCTCTGTGAAACTTTATTCTTCAAAACATTCAGCAGCACTACTTACTGAAACATACAGCTGTAGTGCTTTTGAAACCGAAGGTTTTTTTTTTAAATAAAAGAAAAAAAAAAAAAAAACAACTTTTGTCCCCAGGAGAATAGTTTGACTGGTTTCCTCATTTCTCTCTCAAATATATACTTAAGAGATCTTTTATTTCAGCATAACGATAATTATTTGCAGGAGTTTTTGTGTTAGCGACTAATTTAGAACTTGTAGATTTGAGCTGCCTGAATTGGCCAGACAGCTGTAATCGCACTCCTCTATTCTTAATCTCTTTATCTGGGCAGCAGCTGCCATATGGCCACAGTCAGCTGGATCAGATGTTTATAAGCTTCCTTCTTCGTCCCTCTCTGTCCTCTCAGCCTCCTAATTTGATCACGGCTACCTTGTGAGCTGCCCTCCAATCTTTATTTTTAGCCCTCTCAAGGATTAGGATTGATGTTAGCTGTGGGGCACTTAAAGTGATTGTATTGTAAATCGTGGTTTATTCTAGCAGTGGCATCTTGCAGAATGTATTGGGTTAGGCTGAAAGTTTTAGTCCATCTTGGGCAAAGTGTAGAAGCAGCAGGGAAGTAGTTTTTCAATATTAAATTAATAGGTATCCATTCCCCAGATGCACTTTTTGAGCTGGGTGATGTGGAACCTTGCTTCTAGTCATAGGAAAGGGGAAGTCGGGCTTTATTTTTAAGGAGTTGAATTTTGCAGTTGAATTTTGACCCTTTGTACATCTGTGTCTCCCCTCCCTCCATTTTACCCTTTTTCACCAGAAAATAAGGGCAACAATGCACATTTGAAAGAATAAACGCTATTGGGAAAACAGAATATATCAAGTTATGTTGAAACAAAGTATTTTCTGTTGACTGAGGTATGGCAGAGTAAAAAAAAAAAAAAAAGTTTCTCTTTTACTAGCAAGGCTTTTTTTGGTATGTCAAACCTGTACAGCTTTTGAGTTTCATTTGAATGTAATATGCCTTTATTTAAAAGTTTGTATTAATTTTAATATGGAACTCATTTTGCTATGCAGCAGATCAAAGTTTAGATGAGAATTTTCAGAGTTAAATAAAGCCCTTCTGGTTTTTAATATTCTAAGTGTACAGATTTTACAAGGAAATACAGCCATTTCTTTTCTCAATTCATAAAAAATAATTTTGGATTTGTTCATAGTAAGGATGATCTTTCCCATCTGTTCGTGTAGTTCCTTCTGATCTCGTACATGTGTGCTATACCTGCAAATCTTAAGGCATTAACATCTGTTTTTATACACAGGGCTTTTGTTGTTTTAACACTCTGACTTTAAAAGTAAGTTGTTTGCTGATTTCTGGACTAATTATGCGATTTCATTTTTTTTTTCCTTGATTCAGCCAAATATGTGTGTTTAAATCGTGCTTTCTCAGTGCAGTCAGGTATCAAAAGTAACAAAAAAAGGATGGTTGAACAAGTTTTCTGAATCTTCCAGAATGTGTTTGCGACTTTTCTTTGTTCATTATTTGAGTTGTTCCCTTTGAAAATAAAGCTATTTTGTAGGTTTTGTCGGACATAATTTGATGATTAGAGTTAGTTAAATTTTTTCTGAAAGAGACCTAAATTCTTACTGTCAGTAAGAGACTGTAATGAAATGAAGACTTTTAAAACTTGACTAAAAGTTCAGGGAAGGTGGAGACGCATCAGAGACTGTTTGGCTGGAATAAGAAGTTTCGAAAGCGTACATTTTTCTTCTCACATTTGGTTTTGTGTGTGTGTGTGTGATTTGGTAGTGCTTGGGTCCTAAGCCTGATTAAAATTCAGGGACATGTACCTCCGAGGCCCAAGCTGATTTTTTTTTTTAAAGTGGGGAGTAGAGCAATGAAAAGTTGTTCCTAACCAGACTCTCATGAGAAATTTCTCTCTTCCCAGGTTATGAAGACAGTATGGAGTTTCCAGACCATAGTAGACATTTGCTGCAGTGTCTGAGCGAGCAGAGACATCAGGGTTTTCTTTGTGACTGCACTGTTCTGGTGGGAGATGCCCAGTTCCGAGCGCACCGAGCTGTACTGGCTTCATGCAGCATGTATTTCCACCTCTTTTACAAGGACCAGCTGGACAAAAGAGACATTGTTCATCTGAACAGCGACATTGTTACAGCCCCAGCCTTCGCTCTCCTGCTTGAATTCATGTATGAAGGGAAACTCCAGTTCAAAGACTTGCCCATTGAAGACGTGCTAGCAGCTGCCAGTTATCTCCACATGTATGACATTGTCAAAGTCTGCAAAAAGAAGCTGAAAGAGAAAGCCACCACGGAGGCAGACAGCACCAAAAAGGAAGAAGACGCTTCAAGTTGTTCGGACAAAGTCGAGAGCCTCTCGGATGGCAGCAGCCACATGGCAGGCGATTTGCCCAGTGATGAAGATGAAGGGGAAGATGAAAAACTGAACATCTTGCCCAGCAAAAGGGACTTGGCGGCCGAGCCTGGGAACATGTGGATGCGATTGCCCTCGGACTCAGCAGGCATCCCCCAGGCTGGCGGAGAGGCAGAGCCACACGCCACAGCAGCTGGAAAAACAGTAGCCAGCCCCTGCAGCTCAACAGAGTCTTTGTCCCAGAGGTCTGTCACCTCCGTGAGGGATTCGGCAGATGTTGACTGTGCGCTGGACCTGTCTGTCAAGTCCAGCCTTTCAGGAGTTGAAAATCTGAACAGCTCTTATTTCTCTTCACAGGACGTGCTGAGAAGCAACCTGGTGCAGGTGAAGGTGGAGAAAGAGGCTTCCTGTGATGAGAGTGATGTTGGCACTAATGACTATGACATGGAACATAGCACTGTGAAAGAGAGTGTGAGCACTAATAACAGGGTACAGTATGAGCCGGCCCATCTGGCTCCTCTGAGGGAGGACTCGGTCCTGAGGGAGCTGGAGCGGGAGGACAAAGCCAGCGACGACGAGATGATGACCCCCGAGAGCGAGCGGGTCCAGGTGGAGGGCGGCATGGAGAGCAGCCTGCTGCCCTACGTCTCCAACATCCTGAGCCCGGCCGGCCAGATCTTCATGTGCCCCCTGTGCAACAAGGTCTTCCCCAGCCCGCACATCCTGCAGATCCACCTGAGCACGCACTTCCGCGAGCAGGACGGCCTGCGCAGCAAGCCGGCCGCCGACGTCAACGTGCCCACCTGCTCGCTGTGCGGGAAGACGTTCTCCTGCATGTACACCCTGAAGCGCCACGAGAGGACTCACTCGGGCGAGAAGCCCTACACGTGCACGCAGTGCGGCAAGAGCTTCCAGTACTCGCACAACCTGAGCCGCCACGCCGTGGTGCACACGCGCGAGAAGCCGCACGCCTGCAAGTGGTGCGAGCGCAGGTTCACGCAGTCCGGGGACCTGTACCGGCACATCCGCAAGTTCCACTGTGAGTTGGTGAACTCCTTGTCGGTCAAAAGCGAGGCGCTGAGCCTGCCCGCGGTCAGAGACTGGACCTTAGAAGATAGCTCTCAAGAACTCTGGAAATAATTTTATATATATATAAATAATATATATATATACCTATATATAAATAGATCTCTATATAGTTGTGGTACGGTCTAAAAGCAGTCTCGTTTCCTGGAACTGAAAGGTTGGGATATTAACTTGTTTTTGCACTTTAGAATAGCATGAGAATCTCACTAATTTAGCATCCTGATTAAAGAAACTTTAGAGCAAGTCGGAGAATAGAGAGGTGTTTTTTTCTTCCTTTCTTTCGAGGGGGTAGGGGAAGTAAGCCAATAAGAACCTTTGAAACAAATCATCCTATCACAAAATGCTTTCATAGGGTCTGTTTTGTCAGCACTGCGGTGTCTTTTGAGCTCTCTCCTTTTTCCCACTTTTTCTTTTTTTTAAAGTAGAAATTCTCTCCAGTTTTATTAGCCTCTTTATATGTCTCAAATTGCATGAATCTTTTCTGGCTGTTGGAAACCTGAATGCTTTTAGACCCAAATGGAAAATTTCTGAAATGCTGGATTATCTATTTTTAAACAAGCAGTTGACTTAAAACTTTCTGTGGCAACTTCTGGTTTTCTGACGGTTCCCAATGAGAGAAATTCTGAAAGTACACTGGGATCACTGGGACGCTGTCTTTGTGAAGGTTTGCTTGGGATGAAAAAGGATATTGCAGCTTCAGCAGTGTTGAACTGTGTGTTGAAAAATGTGAATTACTGTTATTGTATACTGTAATTGATTACATGGGCTGGGGGGGGTGTCAAAGGACTTGACAGGTTGTGTTGATGCTCTTAGTTGAGTCTTGAAAAGTAAATATTAACGCTACAGAAATGCATGAGTTTCAATATATTTTTTGTCTTTGTTTGCATTGTATAACTTTAACGAGTGAGTTTAAAATTATTTAATTTCCTTAGAGAAATAGCACCATTTGGAAAAAAAAAAAAACCTGGTGTTATGAAGAACGTTAATGCACTGTTTTTATTTTTATTTTATATAATTTAAATTGACTTTCCCACTGTCTTTAAGTTGAAACTGTTAAGCTGAATAAAAACTTAAGCTGCAAATTGATAACTTCGCTACATAACAAGGAAAATATAAATGTTTACAAATGGCTTAAAGATCTGCATGTGCAGTGTGCATTTATAACAAAACTTCTAATTGCACAAAACCCAGGCCAGCTCAAAGTTTAGATGTACACATTTACCCAGTTGAGCGTTTTTAGAGTAACTACTGCACAAATTGACAATAGGTCATTCTCTTTTTTTCCTCCCCTTTTCTTTTTCTCTTCTTCCTTTCCCTCCCTTCCTCCCTCCATCCTATACCCCCCATCCCCTCCCCCATCCCCCCTACACCCCCAACTCATGAAAAGATTCTATGGACTGAAAAAGCCCCAGGCTGAATGGACTGGACTGCCTTGATTGACACGGGGAAGGGGGTTAGTAGACTATGTGTATCGCGGCAGCAGAGGCTGCAGCCCAACGTGTGGTTTTAATGACCAGCACACAGGGCAAAAGCATTTTGCACAGTGTTTGTTTTCCTGTCTTGCACTTACAAATAAGGTCTATGGGAGTAGCATGGAAAACGTTTGCTGTTTTTCCCTTTTTTTTTTTTTTAATTGCTTTTGTTTAAAATTTGATCGCCTTAACTACTGTAAACATAGCCTATTTTTGTGCTTAAGATACTGAATGGAAAACTCCATTGTGTGTTGCTGGACTGTTTTGGAAATATTTGGTCAAATGTGTGTTAATTTGGCTGTAATGGCATTTAAAGCAAACAAACAAACAAAAAAAGCTGTGAAAATGGCCTTGGAGCATTATCTTTAGTTACTTGAAGAGTTTCTAGTTTTTTTAAAGTACAGTTTATGTTAAGATAATTTTTATTAATTTAGAGAAGACAATCAATGTCTGTGAGAAAACGGACTTTCTTTTGGATTTTCTTTTTGTGGTCATTGTGAGTGATTGCTTTTTCCTTTTATTAGTTTCACATTCTTCCTTTGTTCTAAAACTTAGACTGACATCTAGCTTTGACAATCATAGTATGTTTTATTTTCCTGAGGGGGGAATAACTTATAATGCTGTTTAGTTTTGTACTATTGGTGTGTTGGTGAATTTTTAAACTGTGTGCTAACTGCAATAAATTATATGAACTGAGAATTTTTGTGTGTTTTCAAAATTGTGATTATGTACTATATAGATCCTAAATATGTATCATACATGGCATCTTTATTTTTAATATTCTATTCGGAGTTTATAAATTATTAGATTATTTTAAATCGCTCAGAAGTGTTCAAACATTTTGCTTCTAGTCATTTAAGAAGATACTAAATGCACATTTTAAAAAATGTGACCCATTTTCTACAACCTGGATCAGGAACGTGAAGGTGACAGCATAGATTTTTCATAACACACTGTACAACTACTAATCCATACACCATAAGTCATATTTTCATGGGTAGTCTTAAGTTGATTGGTCAAATCTATTTTTCTGTGTTCTGGCTTAAGTGGAAAATTGTAGGAGACCGGATGTCTTAATTTGGAAAACTGCTTGGCTAATGACTGGAATTTTAGGCAATTGAATTAGCAGGCATTCGATTGTTCAAGAATAGCTGTATACATCCTCTTTGTTGCTGGGAGAAGTCAAAAGTTCTCAGGTTTTAATTCTTAAGTTTTAACTTTAAAATGTGATTAAGTACATGCAACCATTTAAAAACCTGTTCCCTAATTTTTGTGATCGTCCCAACTTCATGCTTGCCTGATGGTTCTTGTCAGGGTGAGAAACATTTGCTGGTTGACCTAAAGAGTTGACAGAACACTCACTCACACATGCTGAGGGTCCAGTTGTCTTTAAGTGTGAGCAGGGCTGGCACCGGCCTAAGAGTTTTTATAAATTCTGGAATCTATAATTATCCATACTCTTTCAGGATTTACATAATTTGTAATTATCCATTCCACTGTCCTTAAAGTTACCTATGAAAATACAGTTTTACATGACGATTGTCAAAATTAAGTACATTTATATTAAATGACCTATAGTAAGGTTAATATTCTTAATTTAGATAGAAATGATATACAAGGTCTGGAGCTTGAAAGTGTACCATATGTAAGTTCCCTGTTGTCTTTGGATGGGAATCCCAAAAGATTATAAAGCACCATCCGTAATTTACTACTTGGGATCCTGCCTTTCCCTTTTCTTTCAGTTGACACAGGATTTCAGTTACATGAAACTCACTTGGTTTTAACCAACCAAACATTGACACGAAAGGGGAATGTACATTTGAGTTCCACAAAATAATTTCTTGGGCAGTTAGTTATGGGGTGGGAGGGTGAGTAGGACCTGTGTCTTCAGTTCCTATGCTATCTGGTCAGAGTGTCTCGAATCTTTCAGAAGATGTTAAGACTTATAATTTAGTTCCACAGACTAGCATCTAATTTTAAATGAGCATTATTTTAAACTTAGCTGGATACACTTACAAAAAGAGTTTTGACATGAAATTTGGAAGAAATAACTCCTTAAAACACTTCTTGCAAAACTAGAACAAATCGTACAAACCACCACATTTGATAAGTGAAGGAATCAGTTGTTCATTCACTACATTTTTAAAAAAGGAAATTAATTTGTCATGTAATCACGTTGGAAACCATTCAGATTGATCTCACCTTTGACATTGGGCTGATATATAAGTATACTTTAAATATGGGGTTTCATTTACTTTTGAAAACATCTGTTTCTTTCAGATAATCAATTATGCCCTAGATTAATGTGGGCCCAGCTTTGTGTGTAAGGTGTACCCTAGGGAATATCCAAGAGCTATCCAATGTTAAGGATACTGGTTTCTGATTTCCTTTCTAGTTAATTTTGCTATCAGATTAATAGGTGAATCAAGTAGAGTTTTTTTTTCCCAATAGACATGATCTACAAACAGGTTATTGGAAGATTAGGAAAAGGTGAACATTTTATTAAGATTATATAATAGCTCACATTAAAATGGCTGAAATACTCATTTTCCAGGTAAAACAAAAATTTTGAACTGTCATCAAAGAAAACAATTGGTTTAAAAAAAAACAAACCATTTGGTTTTCCTAACCTAAGAAGTAATACAACTTAAAGAATCTTGAATCTCCTAAGTTTAATCAATAGAAACACAAAACATAAAAACTTGACTTTAAAAGTCCTATTGTACCAGGTAAGAATTTTTTAAATCAGTCTTAACATCTCAAAATCTGTTGTATGACTACATTTTATTCTTATAAAAGCTTAAAACATTCTTTCATTTCTAATATGAGGGAAACTCACATCTGGATAGGAAACTCAAATTTTAGTTTTAATTTGTAGATATTGATCTAAATTTTCATTGTGATTATTTCAGTGTTTGAAACTTATTAATAAGGTACAGTGATCGAGGAAGTGTGAATTTTGAAATCCTGGACTGGAAAACGCAATCCTTTTGTTTAATGTCATTTGACATGAAAACGCTAGAAATAATACCATTTTTATTTTTTTAAAACAGTTATTTTTTTAAAGCAAATAAGTTTTAGGAGTTTCATTCTGGCTAATAGACCAAATTTATTTTGCTGATAGGATTTTGTCCCTTACGTTAAAAATGTCCTACTCTGACCTGCCGAAACATGGCAAAATATCTTTGTAGGTGATCCTTTGGTCCAAAATGTAGAACCACTTATCTTTTGACTTTGTCACGTAGCCTTCCCAACGCGGTCTTAGATTTTTTTAATATAAAAAGAGGGCTAAAGCAATCAGATCATACTGATGACATTGGAGGTTTTTAGAAATATTAGTTTATTTACAGAGACATTTTAGAAGTGAAACTTTTAGCATTTTGCAAACTGATCCATTAAAAATTTTAATGTTTGTAATTCCTTGTGAAAGAAACAATTCCATACATAAAACATTGTAACAAGAAACGGTGAGGTCATAGAAATGAAATTTGAAAAGTTGCTCTTTCAAGCCCAATTAAAAGGGTCTGCTTACACTAAATAACTTGTTGATTTAATTGTCTAGATAATTCAGGGTCATAGAATCCTAAATATTCAAGCACTTGAAAGAAATCTGATTTTTTTTGAGAGAAATAAACTACCTAGTTGACTTTCCTGGTTCTATTCTAACATTTACTAACTGTTAATCGCGATCCCCAGGTTTATGTGAAGGGTAGTTTGCAAAATGATTCTGTCAAAACTAAAATTTTCTTGAATTTCAGGTACTTGTCCCTGCCCCCCACCCTTTCTAATTGTCTTCAGAAATGGGTTAGCAGTTGAGCTCGCATTTTGCTATAGGAGGCAATTCTCTCTAGTTCGTTTGGCATAAGAGGAGCAAAAACCCAATTTGGCTTTAAAATGTAGCACATTAGTCAGTAACAGTTTCAGTGAGGATATTTAGAGTGGCTTTGAGAGGCCGTGTGACACAGATAGTCCATTCATGGAAGCGATTTATTTACAGTTTATTATAATCTCTGTAGTTAATCATTAAATCAAGTAGCTTTTATTCAATGTCAATATGCATGCTTAACATGACTATATAGGAATTTTTAAAAAGACATATTGGCCTAAATATTCACATTTGTAAAAAGTATATTTGTAGTTAATATGAAGTGGTACATGAAAAGTGTATTTGAATATTTGTAAACTTTTATAGGCTATGTTAACTCTTGTTGCTTGAATACATAATCATGGAAGTACAAGATACTGAACTTGAAAGAATAGCATAACCTTATTTATGTGTGCTGTGACAAATCAGAGCTAACTTTTGATATGACAGAGCTTAAAAGGATAAAACTTAACCATGTAGAATTTTAAAATATAGATTACTCGAAACTATGTATAAATAAGGACATATTCACCTCATTAAAAAAAAAAAATCATACCTTGGTTCAGTGTACATTTCACCTTTGAGGGGATTACAAAACACCCCAACATTCAGTTATGTATGTCTGTTGCTCTGAAATGATCTGTGATCAAAGTAGGAGCATTTAAGCTTTTAATCTAAATCTCTTAAAAACAGAAAAATTATATGTATATTATATGTATGTACATATGTACCCTTTTTGTGGATCATTTATTTGGAACTGTGTCGTGCAAATGAGCTCTTTGGTAATACTGAAATTCCTATTGCATGTTTACTAGACAGGCAACAATGCTTCCTAGAGTATCTATTTGGATAAGTTTTAGAAAAGCACAATGATACAATAATAGACAATTAAAACATTTAAGAAAAACATTTATTGTTTGTAAACCATAGCCACAGAAGTTTGTGCCATCTATTCATTTTTAGGGGAAAAAAATCCATTTCTTCTCATTTATAGCAGTTTCTCTGTGTACTTAAAATCCTCACTGAACAGAAGAAATTTGAGCATAAAACCGTATTCCAAGAAAATAATTTATAAGATTATTTCTATAACTAACTGCCTTTGAGAAAGAGGGTCTCTTAAGTATGACAGGAGGGAGAAATGGTACAGGTTTATATTCAAAGCATAGACATTATACACATGCCTTTATTGTAAAATTTAAGGTCTCTTCAGAATCCTCAAGATCTTGCAATTGAATAAATGAAAAAGAAACTAAAGGCTGGCAGATGGACTACCCTTTAGATTTTTATTTTTGTTGAGATACAAACTAAAATTCATATTTTATAGTCTGCTCTGTTTTTCTCAGTGTCCTTTATTAATTATAAGAGGGCAAATTTTATGCACTGAGTAATTTTGGACACCATTGCAATGCACTTTTTTCAACCAAGTTGTTTTTATGTGTGAATTTCTACCATTTTGAAAAAATTGAAGTACATGTGAATGAAAACTACATTTGAGGTTGGCCCTATTTACCACTCTGCACCAGCAACCCACAGACATACATCCAAGGTCAGAGCCTGTGGACCAAGGAGCTGAGGCATTTTTAGGTGCTCAGTATAATAAACCACATTGAACTCTATGAAATCCTTAGGTTAAGAGAAAAGAATGAAAGGATATGTTGAGGCACAATGAAGTTTTGTTTTTCACCCTAAGTGTGAAGTCTAGAAAACGTAATTTCTCACATTCTATTTATGTTATTTGACTTGAGGGATGCCTCAAAGCAGTACTAGAATCACTTATGTGCAAAAGGGGGAGGGAGGGTGGGTTTGTCATCTTTTCAATTTGCTTTGTAAAGGTGCTTATCTTGCAGTAAAAATAATACTTTAGTCAAAATACAGGCGGTTTGTAGGCTTGACCAGCATGGAAGAATTTTAAATGATTGAAGTGTTTCTGTTTAAAAGTCAGTCAAACAACACCCTCGAAGTATGAGGCAATCAATCCTCATATTGTTTTTCTTATTTAATGATACATGTATCATTTTTTCTCTCTCCTAAAATAACATAACTCTTAAGCCGTATAAACAAAAACATTTCCCAGCTTACATCTGTATCCTGAATTTTAAAATTTGCATTCTGGACTGGTTGCTTTTAAAATAATGAGTTAATTTTGTTATTCGAATTGCAAAAATCTAATGGCCAGAATGGCCCAATTATTTCCCATTATTTGAAGACCTGTGTTGTGTGTCTGATATTCTCCCCTTACAAATTGCTGTATCACATGTCCTTCCTAAAAATCACAGAAACTTAGAGCTGGACAGGGCAAAAGTGATTTCCAGTTTGTTCATCCTAAAAGTGGAAGAGCAGGTACCAGGCGAGGCCATACGAGAAGGCAAGAGGGTCCAGACTACTTTGCAAACATTTCATGCATTTCCCAAACCTTTAGTTATCTATCACTTTAGACATGAGGTTGTTTTTTTTTTCCCCTCTTTAGAGGCACATGGAGGCTGAATTCCTTGTTCGGGGCACATCTTTGATCAAGTCTGAATCTGAAATCAACATTCTGGTTATGCCCAAAAGGTAAAGTTTGCAATATGTTAATAGATATTTACCACGATTGCACTTACCATTGTCTGCTATATATATTTACAAGTTGAACCTAAGATTGGAATTATGCTATTTCTCTTCCTGACTTAGATCCTATCAACTATTAAAAAAAAAGATCACAGTAGAGCATTCTCTCCTGAGAGTGCAGAGGACATGTTTTGGCACCTCTCCCTTGGGCTCCCCAAGAACTGAGACCCTGGCCGGATTCTTCCCACTGACACACCCTCCCTCTCTACTCCTAGTCATGAAAGGGGTTGTTTAGGTTTCCAAACATGTTACTAGTTCAACCACGACGAGGCACTGCTACTTGCAGGCTAGTAAGTGCAGGGCTGACAGAACTGCTGCTTGGATGTGCAAGAGGGAGAGCAGAAACATGGATGCATGACAGAGGGTGGCAGCCAGACAGGAACCTCAAAACTTGTTTGCTGCTGAAAGGGGAAAATTAAATAATTTTCCACTGATCTGAAAACTGGCCTTGGTTACTTGGAATGTTTTTCATCCCTGTCTCTCAGTATCATCTGCTTTTGAGAAAGAAAGCTTCAGAGAAAGTTAGTGAAGTTCTACCAGCCCCACCCTGATTTCTCCAGTTGTAAGAAAGACCAGAAAAATAATACCCTTTATCATCTCCTTCCTTAGAATAGTGTGCAAATGAATTTGCAAAGGTATTAAGCTCTCAGAAAAAAAAAGATGCTATATACATTTGCAGTGACTTCACTATTATAATGATTATTATTTTTTATGCCAAGGTGAAGTTTCCTTATCATAAAGCCTTCTTATGGGTTTTTTTAATGTGAATTTTTATGATTTAAGTTCATTGGGCACTAACAGTCTCAACTTTATTCTGATTTTAAGCAGGCCCTGAGGAAAGCAAGTTCTGCGTGATATGTGAAAGTCCACTCACCATAGGAGTGAAAGAGATCCTACAGTCTCAGGTAGGTAGGTATGCCCCTAACCCTTGTAGAACTTAACATCGCACTTTCGGTTCCTTTGGACGACTGTCCCAAGCCCTTTCAACTCTCTATCTGACTGATTAATCCAAAAACCTAAGCTGGAGATGTATTTTTTTCTTAGGGCTGGAGAGACCAAGACAGAAAACTTCAGCTTATATTTAATCTTGCATCATAAAATTAAAAAAAAACCAGCATGATTAATATATATAATGATAAGGAACAAGTGCAACTCCCCAGGGAGGCACACAAATTAAAATGATTTCCCCAGAGATTTAAATGACTTACTGATCTCACCAGGAGAAGGTGGCACATGCCAGATCAGAGCTCAGAGCATCTCAATCTCAGTCCTCACATCACTGATGTGCTATTTTATGTATTGCTAGAGCCACATCGTGGTACACTGCAAATCTGTGGTCAAACTGCTTCCTTGTGACTACTTCCATTAGGAGGAAGATGCACCTGGTGAAAGTCCATGACTTGCTGGAATGCAGTGCTCTGTGCCTTATAAGGAAACTTTGAGTAAATATTGCCCAGATCAAGCTTACGATCCAACTTTTCCATGTAATAGGCTTCAAAACCCCCATTCAGCGAGTCCACTTCCCTCTTTGATGCAGTGCCACTCACAAAAGCATTCGTGCCACGGTCATCTGCTTCTCTTTTCCTTCTTGCTCTCCCAGTTACAATGACACAGATCTCCCTTTTTATTTTATAATTTTTGTAGATTTTTTTTACAAGGCAATGACTTTAACAGTATGTGTTTGGTAAAAACAGTCCTTTGGGTTGCACTATTGAAGAGTTTGGGTTTAAAAAAGTTAAAAAAACAACAACAAGAACCAAAAACAAACAAGCCCCCCCCCACCTCTCTCTGCTTGGTGCCATAGACAAGAGTCCAAAGGACATTAGCTGCTCCATTGCACACATTGGAAGGGAGAGTTTGCTGTGAGCTCAGTTCTTCTAATAGACTGGCAATTTTGTAAAAGGTTTAGAGGATTTTGTTTAACCATTTCTGCATGTGTTTTTAATGAGCTTGTGACGGTCGATAACAAAGGCCAAGTTGTGTGTTCAGAGGCATTTTCAGACCCGATCCCTCCCTGCTGACCTGAGGAATGGGCACCTGTGCTCTTCGGCTGGCTCACCTATGGGAGTCAAGGTGGTGGGGCCATCTCCGGCCTGTCTTCATGCCAGGGATGAATCATGCAGTAGGCAGAGCGGAAGGAGTCTCTTTGTTGACAGCTTTCCATCTGGACTTTGGATACGGCTGATGGTTCACGTAGCGTGTGGGTTAGCTGGAAGGGGCTACGAGAGTCAGCGCCTCCATAAGGGCATGGGAGTGTATAAAACATCAGCAAAAGAACAGCCTAGCAAAACTCAGAGGAGCATGTCTGTCCCTGAGTTTCAGGTCCCTGGGTTTGTGAGTGTGGATGACTGCAGCTTGGACCAGCGGGCATTTCATAGTCAATAGGGTTCTTTGGAGCCTCATTTAGATAATCCAACTGGAGCACACCTGAATAAATACATCAAGCTCAGGTGGCTGAAAGTAACCCCCTTTGAGTTTAATAATTAAAATAAGCAAAGCTATTAAGATGAATTTCAGATTGTCATGTATAAATGTAAGAGGCTCCATAAAGCACAGTGTTTTGTGATTCATATAGGAATATGATGGATATATGATACGTTTTCCACAGCTATTTAAGAAAAAAAGATTATCTTAGTCATGGGGTAAAGTTATGTGATGCATTGCACCATCCAGGCTGTGTCTGGGCCAGTAGAGATTCTTTTTTTTTTTTTTTTTGTCAAAGATTACTTCTTGGCAAACAAGATATGCAAACGCCAGAATACAGTAAAACCACATTTAATTGGACCTACTTGCCAACTTCTTGAACACAGCTTGGATTATTCCACTGGAGGCTGCTTCTGTTAAAAGCTGGGGGAGGAGGAAGTGGCATATTGACAAGGCTTCAGATAATTTTTTTTTTCACTCGAAGTACAATTATGCAATGAGCCAAGTTTGGAAGTATTTTACTATGTTTAATAATTATTATTAAAGATATTGTAAAACATATGCATTTGTTAAGTGGAATGTAATGGGAGTAAAATCATGTCATAAATTTTACTTTGGATTTATTTTCCTATTTTGTTTTTTATTTGACAGCCTTCCAAATTGATTCTAGCCAAAACCATGCACTCTAATACATATCGTACTTGATATTAAAGTGAGAATATGAGTAATTTATAGAACCCGAGTGAGAACAGTTTTCTTCTCTAAGCCAACCTATATGGAACTGCCACCTCTGTTCAGGTAGCAGCTGACACACAAACCATACACAGAGAGGGGAATAATAGGGATGGAGAAATACTATAAGTTTTTCTCCCAAAAGAAGCACCAAACCCCACATTGTCCTGAGTAGGTATCTATTGTTCAATAGGAGATCAGGGCCAAGGAGACCGATAACTATTTCTGTGTGTGTGTGTGTGTGTCTAGAAGAATCAGACTCATGTGTGATGGGGGATTCACTGACAAGCCCTAATTCTACTCAGGTGAATTTTGGCTCAGGTGATGTTAAATTACACCGTCATCCCTAACTCAGAAAGCTGAGAAAGCATGGCATCCGGTTTGTTTCACGTCTTGAGCTTAAACAAATTAATATTGTCTTTACAGTCTTTTTTACAAGGGGAAAAAAGTGCCCCTGGAATTGCACTTCTGAAAACCGAACAAAGGTGCCATCTCCAGTGATTGGCAAGACCCTGTGCATTTGCTGTGAACTCCACCTGCTCTGTGAAAACCCCACGGTTTTCTCACGACCCCACTCGAGCTGCTTAGCCATTGGACCCTGTCTTCCGAGTGTGCAGACGCGTCAGCCTGTCTTCTGTCTGCCCCGCGGGTTCATTGTTTTCTCTGCCGCCACAGGGAGCGACCAGGAAAGGAAGGCGGCCAGCAGGGGAGACGACTGACCTTCGCAGCCATCCTGCCGCCCCTGCACTATCCACCCGCCCGCCCGGCGGGATCCCTAGGTGTGTCCCGAAGCTGCCCGGGGGCTTGCGGGAGCAGAGGCGGCCGTGCGCCCGCGCGGGGTGGACTGCAGCAGGCAGCCCCAGCGTCTGCAGAGGGGACGTGAGGACATCTGGCCCGTGTCCCTGCGAGCAGGGCTCCGCCGCAGGCCTTTGAAAATCCTCCGCACCGGCCCCCAGCGCCTTGGAACTTTCTCCCTGGAGAATTATAAAAGCCGGTGCCCTTGATTTCTTGGCCATCTAGGCCTCGGGCGCGTGCAGAGCGGTCCGCGAGCAGCGCGATGCGGAAGGCGTTCGGTTCTCAGAGCCTGGAGCCGGCAGGGGTGATGCGCTGCTGCTCTCCAGCCCTCTGCTCCCTGGCTGTGCCTCTTGAAAAACAAGTGACTGTATCTCTCTGGGCTTCATTTTCTTCATCTTTAAAATAAACTCTTCGGCCAAATGACTCTGAGGTTCTTTCCAGCTCTGAATTCCTCGGGCATTTTTAACCTGTTTAACTGAAATGCTGATTAAACTTGGACAGATAACAAGGAAATATTTCCCAATCAGAGTAGAGACGTGACTAATTTGCCACTCAGGTTTCTGAAGCTTATAGTGGTCCAAGGAACACCCACTCAGACAAGGGAGGGCATGGGCAACGCTGGTGAGCACTTCCACCTGCCTTTGGATTTTTAATATCAGGTTATGTTTTCCCACGCACATGCCAGACACATGCCTCTTGTCTTTGGTCAAACCCAGTGGGTTTGGGATTAATTTCTATTTTTTTTCATAGGAGAAGCCTGAGAGAGCCTAGCTAGATATCATCAGGCAAGAGCTTCTTTAGTTCTACACACACCTTTGGGAAAGTGAATGGGGATGGTATCACATTCATTGTTGACACTTGTTATTTTAACTAGCAGTGAACAAGCGTTGAGGGCTCCTGGCTAAGGCAACATAGCTGTTAGTCCTGCACAGGTTTTGTGCTTGTTCAGCTTCTCTACAGAGTCGTGGTTGGACAGCTCCCTGCCACCTTCTTAGGACAGGCCTTGTAAATAAAAAGGCTAATTCTGGCTTCCATAGGAAGGACCCCACCACAGACCATTGCTGTGGGCATGGTTCACCAAATTTGGAGTGTCCAAGGGGACTGGTGATAAGTCTACAGATCAGAGGTCATTTGAGTTAGGAAGATCATCAAAAGAGAACACACAGCACTCACAAATGGACTCAAATTAGGAAAGACCAAATTCTTAGTGACTGTCATAAAAATCCCATGTTTTGTCATTGACAGCTAGACCATTGACCTACTCATTCCCCTGTGTGTCTAGCTTGTAATTAATCCATTCCAGTATGGAGGAAAACACTACCAGATTGTTTTTTTGGGGAAAAAAAAACAAACAGTCCAAGAGAACAATGGCGGACTAATTTGTACCAGAGTCTAACTCAAATATTTTCACTTTTATTTTTTTCATCCTGAAGTCACAAAGTAAAATGGTTAAGGAATTCAAGATTAGCATGTAAGTGAGACTGAAATAGGACTGCATTCTTATATTAGTTAAAACTCTTTGGTTGCAAGGAACAGAAATCCAACTTAAGCTAGTTTAAGCCAAGCAAGAATTTTATTATAAGACTACATGGATTCAATGAAATCCAAAAGAGGAATATGGACAGGCCTTGGGAGCAGCTAGAAGTGGGAGCTCAGAGGCTGTCAGGATTTGTTCTCCCTTTCTTGCCTCTGAACTCTTTCTGCTGATTGGCATTTTCTATTCCTCAGTCCACATGGTGGAACAAGACTGCCAACTGCTTCTGCATTTACATGTCTTCATTTTCAGACACCCAGGGAAAGGCTGACTTCTTTTGTCAGTTGCAGTTCCCAAATCCTGGGGGAGAATTCTGATTGGCCTATTTAGATTGGGAGCCCACTGCTGGACCAATGGGCTGTGCCAAGGCCACGCCCGTTGCGCCAATCTGCAGTCTCTTGTGGTGGCCATATGCACATGGAGAGCACAGAGTATGGGAAGGACAAGGGCATGGGGGATGGGGAGATAGTTCCCTGAAATGAAGCTGGTGCTGAACTGACAAAATCATAGGGCCCATTACATTTCTCTACTGAAATTAGAGGGAAACTATGAAAAACTATTATTTATCTGCAAGTGAGAACAATATATTCTTTCTTGTGGTCTAACATCAGTTTATGTCTAATCCATGGTCAAGTAGTTAAAGGAAATAATCTATGCTTTTTAAAGTACTATAAAATACAGGTTAATTTTCATTTAACTTAATTTATCTAATGTCCCTCCAGTTACCTATCATTTGTAATCTTGGAGCATGTTCATACATATTTTAATGAAATCCTTACCTGACTCATTCTGATGAGGCCACAAAACTTAATTGCTGGCCTTTGTTGTTGTTTAGTCACTAAGTTGTGTCTGACTCTTTTCAACCCCACGGACTGCAGCAGACCAGGCTCCTCTGTCCACCACTGTCTCAGGGAGTTTGCTGAAACTCATGTCCATTGAGTCAGTGATGCTATCTAACCATCTCATCCTCTGCTGCCTCCTTCTCCTAGCTGGCCTTGCCTCTCAGCTATTGATATTTAACAGTGATCCAGATGTTCCATGGAGGGTAGGGGGTGGGATAGGGGAACAGAGCCCAATGGAAAGAGAAGATGCTTCTCCCTTTCTCCTTGTTCAGGATGTAGGAAAGAGGTGGTGCCACAAAGAGCTCTACAGTAGGCAAGAGTCATGTGTTCTCAGTCAGGGACACAGGAATCCATGGGTGCAGAGCATAGAGGGGCCAGGGGATGTGGGGGGCAATATTGGTCACTGTGAATGAGGCCTTCTGGGCCTGGGGGTTGTCTTCTAGCAAAGCTGCAGGGCTTCACCTGTCACAGTGTCACAGTTGGGAGGTCCATCTGCCTGTTGGAAGGAAAGAGTGAGCCAGGGAGACATGACTCCTCGTCCTGAGGCAGCAGAAACATTCAGATTGTTTTAAGTGGCAGACCTAGGCTGGACATATGGCTCATCACTCTGTCCATTGGGATTCTCCAGGCAAGAATACTAGAGTGGGTTGCCATGCCCTCCTCCAGGGATCTTCCCAACCCAGGGTCAAACCCAGATTTCTCACATTGCAGGTGGATTCTCTACCATGTGAGCCACCAGGGAAGCCCTGAGTACTCAAGGCCTCCTCCCCAAAGATGCAAAACAATCAGAGTTTGAATTAGGTCCTCTGGTTAGAGTTAGGTCCTCAAGATCAAGGTGGAGAGGCATAAGGCTAATTAATTCAGGGTGTTATAGACTCATTTGTGTGTCATACGAGCGTTTTAGGGCACCTTGGGTTATGTTGTTGCTCTTTTTGATTAAATTGTTGTGACCTGCATTGGGGGAACTTTGGGGACGGACAAAATATTATTATCTTATTTCCAGCCTTCCCTGACCTTGCCCTCCTGCCTGCCTGTGAAGGCACCTGGGAAGCCAGGATAGGAGAAGGGTTTGTACTCTGAAGGCAGGCAGAGCCACGTTGTGGCTATGCACTCAGGCAGACATTCACTCACCCAGAAAGAAGTTTCTGCATCTCCCCCTTAGAAGTGCCATTCCCTTGACAGAAGAATGGAATTCACTAACATTTGAGGAGGTCTGGGGGTGGCCTCTGGGATGACTGGGATCAAGGACTCAGATGACAATGACATTCAGCTCTCTTTCCTTCCCCACCCACTCTTGCGTTTACTTCCGTTTTTATACCTGAAAATGGGCTTTCTTCACATGGGGGGCATCGGACATGAACAAAGATGGTGCTAGCTGGCCTTGTCCCAGCCAGTGACCCCAAAAGAAAGAGGATGGCATCCTCTGAACATCTGTATTTAACTTTCTAGAAAAGAACTTGAACCTTACCCAGACTGTGTGCTTCTCCACAAGCTAATCACCGTGACCCGAGAAAGGGGGTATTATGCTTGGGTAGGCTTGGGGCCAAATAAGGGCTTTTCTTTGCATGCCCCACAGCTTGTGGGATCTCAGTTCCCCAACCAGGGACTGGCAGTGAAAGCCCAGAATCCTAACCCCTAGGCCACCAAGGAACTCCCAGTGGCTCTTTATAGCCACTTTATGAGCCTTAGTTTAAGAATTAATTCTTCATTCCCAGAGCTGGAAGTAGAACTATAGAGTCTTGAGGGGCCCAGACACAGGAGAGGAAGACTATACCAGGGAGCCAAGGATAGAGATAATTTCTATTCATGGGTCCCTGCCTAGGAAGGCTAATTTGAGTTGGGTGTAGGAGGGAAGGAAAAAGTGATATGGGGCCGGGCAAATATTTACGAAGTGACAACTGTGTATGGGAGGGTACACCTGCCTTCATGAAACTTACTGGTTAATGGAACAGCTAAACAAAAAATTATGGTGAAGTTATCATACATGTCATGAAAAGAGGAGTATATGGTGAGTAGAAACCCACAGTAAGGGCCATCCAGCCTGGCTGACGTGTCACAGAAGAGTTTTTGGCAGAAGTGATAGGACTGTAGGAGTTAGTCACCCAATAAGTGGGTGGAAGAGTGTTTGGAGCAGAGTGATCAGCATGTAAAAAGGCCAGAAAAGAGAAGCAGGCAGCTTTCAGGAGCCTTCGTTAGTTCTTTCTCAGGACAGTGAGTAAGTGACTGGAGCACTGTGGGGAAGGCACGTGGCTTTCCCAGGGCAGCCATAGCAAATTGCCATAGACTGAATGGCTTCAAGCCACAGAAATTTATTCTCCCACAGTTCTGAAGGCTGGAAGTCCAAAGTCAAGATGTCAGCGGGGCCTCACTCCTTCCTTCAGTCTTAAAGTCCAGCCTCTGGTGGCTCCAGGCATTCCCTGTGGCTGTCTGCAGTCTCTGCCTCTGTTCGCACATGGCTTTCTACCCCACCTGTGTGTCTTTGTCTCTTGTGCTTCTTATAAGGACACTTGACTTTGAGTTTAGGGCCCACCTAGGTAATCCAGGCTGATCTCCTCATCTCAGGAGTCTTAACTTGATTACATCTGTCAAGATGTTAATAGTCACATGGTCAGGATGTTAGGATGCAGGCGTATCTTTTTTTGGGGGGTGCCATCCAGTCCAGTACAGAGCGGGGAGTAGGGAGGGATACTCTGCACTGACCGGCAAGGCCAGGTCCTAGGGAATCTAGATTCATCCTAGAGCAGACCAGTGGCATTCCACTTGTTTTCTGGAAAAGCCGCTGCTTGTTCCTTGGGAGTGGGCTGCGGGTGGGCAGTGTGATTGAAGCTGGTGGCCGTTCTTCAAGAGACTTGCTGTGGTTCAGGTGAGAGTGAGGGAAGCTGGGCTAAGGCAGTGGCTGAACAAGGGATGACAATGGAGCTTAGATCCATTCAGGAGAGCGGGTCAACAGGACTGATTTGCCGCAGGATGGAGGCCAAGGGAGCCTCACGGACAATGTGCATGGTTATGTTCTGTCTTCTCCAGGAGACAGCACTGGAAGAGGAAAAGAATGTTGACTTTGGAATTGGCTAATCAGTGGGCTTTCCCAGGTGGCTCAGTGGTAAAGAATCTGCCTGCTAGTACAGGAGATATAGCAGACTTGAATTCAATTCCTGGGGTGGGAAGATCCCCTGGAGAAGGAAATGGCAACTCATTCCAGTATTCTTGAGTGAAAAATCCCATGAATGGAGGGGCCTGGTGGGCTACAGTCCATGGGGTGATAAAGAACTGAGCAACCAGCCCACACGCACAAACCTGGGTTCAAATCCCAACACTTCCACTCCCCAGCTTCTTCACCTTTGTTATGTTTCTTATTTTCTCAGAGCTTAAGTTTTCTTTTCAATAAAAACAGAGATGATATACTGACTTCACAGGGCTCTGGTGGTGGTGGGGTGACTAGATGACAACATATATCACGTGGGTGCCCCAAATGTTCAGATTCCCCCCCTCCCCCTGCTCGACCACCCCTTCCTGCTGGGACTTCCCCCAGGCTTTAGCTGCACTCCTTCTCCCCCATCTACTTCCTGGGCAGCTGGCCCCCCACCTGCAACTCTTCTCCCCAGGGACCAGCCCACGACCACCCTGGAACCTTCAACAAATATTCTCTCTTGTCCCTCCTAAGCAGCACAAAGTATGAAATGGTGGTCTTAGCCCCCTTGAAAAGGGACCTGAAATAGTTGTTTGATTTAGTCCTGGCTGTAATTCATTCATTCCCTCATTTCTTCTTGCATTTATGCATCTGCTTGCTCAGCAAGCATTTCGAGTGGGCCAGGCATCTGGCTAGCACTGGGAACATAAAGCTGATGGTAACCGTGGTTCCAAGCTCCTGCTGTTTGCTGATCCCACCAGCAGCCAACCTCCCCTCTGCTCATGGATGTTCCTGAGTCACTGGTTTCCTGGCTTCACTCTGGTGTGGCAACCTCCGCAGGTGAAGCCAGGAGGAGCATGACTTAACTTCTCCAGTCTAACCCGTGGATCAGGGGACCCCGGAAAAACTTCCAAAGTCCCAGGAGAGGGAATGGTTGCCCCTTGGAAAGCACACCCCCCTGCCCTACCTCTCAGGCACATTTCCAGTTTTATTTGCACATGTGCTGTCCTGTGCCACCTCCCTCCTTCCTGCTTGTTGCTCTTAGTCTGGGAAATGGAGAGACTGGAGCTAAAATGTATGTACCTACAAAGGTGTTGTGGAGCAAAAGCATGACGGCCTGTGTGGTTTCCTGGGACTGGACAAGCACAAAGCATAAAGGATCTATCCCATTTCGCCCACTGTGAGAGCTGGGTTTGCTCTTTGGGGTAGTGGGGAGAGTTCTGCTTTCCACCTTTAGGCTGTTGCCTGGAGCCTATGTGTTCTTCTTGGATGTGCAAATGCTAGGAGTCTTCTAAGACTTAGGCTTTCCTGATGGCTCAGTGGTAAAGAATCTGCCTGCCAGTACAGGAGACTCAGATTCAATCCCTGAGTCAGGAAGATCCCCTGAAGGAAATGGCAACCCACTCCAATATTCTTGCCTGGGAAATCCCATGGGCTGGGGAGTCAATGGGTTGCAGAAGAGTCGGAAACGACTTAGTGACTGAACAATGACAACTCTAAGAGTTGCAAATGTTATGAGAGACCTTAAATCTGCCATCTCAAAGAGGAAGGGAGAAATGGTATGAATTCTGGGAAGGAAGGCTAAATCTTAGGGAAGAACAAAAGAGTAATTTCATTAACTGATTAATTCATTTATTTTGCTCAGCGTCATGTAAAACACTGTGAGCTTTACCAAGGAGGAGAAGAAATTTGTCCCTATTCTGAAAAACTTAAAAGAGATTTGGGAGGAAAAAAAAAAAGCAATGAATACACATGCATTTGTCTTGCTTTAGGACTGGCACAATAATGAATTTAATGGGCACCTCATGTTTAACAGATTCTGTATCACTCAATATAAATCCCTGCTAATCTTTCCAACAGTGTTTCCAGAAAAGTATAAACACTCATTTTACAGACAAGGAAACTGAAGTTCAGAGAGTAACTCCTCCAGGAACCAGGGTTCCACCCCAGTTCTGGTGACTTCAAAATCCATTAAATCCTCTTGCAAAAATTCAAGTTAAAAGACAGATGAAAGGGAATTTGGGGCATTATAGAAATGTTCTGTCTTTTGTAGATTAATTCAGTTCTTTAGTCTTTTTAATTTTCAGTGATTCTAGAACTTTCATGATACAGCTTTTATTCATCTGACTTACTGCCACAGTTTTAGGAACACCCCCAGTGGGTTGCAAGAGCCATGCTGACTGAGGAGTTTGTTGCTCAGTCTGGAAGTATGTAGCCACAGGTTCTTTATTTTATTTTAATGGAGTATAGTTGCTTTACACTGCTGTGTTACTTTCCACTGTACAGAAAAGTGTATCAGCTACGTGTACACATATATCCAGTCTTTTTTGGATTTCCTTCCCCTTTAGGTCATCACAGAGCATCAAGTAGAGTTCCTTGTGCTATACAGTAGGTTCTCAATAGTCATCTACTTTATACATAGTGTATATATCAATACTGTATATATCAATAGTGTATATATCAATAGTGTATATATACATAGTGCATACATCTACTTTATACATAGTGTATATATATACATAGTGTATATATCAATCCCAATCTCCCAGTTCATCTCCCCTACCTTCCCCCCGGTATCCATTTGTTCTCTATGTTGCCACAGCTTCTTTAGGTGGCATTTGCTGATTCCAAAAGTCAATATGAGAAGTCCTAAAAAAAGGAATTTAGAGTCAGAAGGGAACTTTGATTCTTTCAGTCAAATCCCTCTCTATCAAGCATGGAAATTGAGACCCAGAGAGGTTAAGTGACTGGCCTAAGGCCACACAACTGGTTCGTAGTGTGGAGATGAAACCTGGTTTTGCCTGGTGTTCCTTCCACCATCCGAGCTACTTGACACAGTAAAGGAGATGGCTTTATGCAAATCATCTGTGGCTGATAGAAGTGCTGTGAATGAGCACAGTCATCTATTTGTTGATGGAGCAAACTGCAGTGCGATTATTACAACAGCTTACATGCTCTGGGATGCCCACAGTCGATCTATATGTACCCTCTGCCAGGAGCTAGGCTTCCCTGGTGCCACGTGGGTGAAACCCAGTGAGCAACCTTGGCCCTGTTTCAGGTTGGCTTTGTATTAAAGGATTAGTTTACGTTTAATTGAAGTTTGGCGCATTCCGAGCAGGAGTGGCCTTGCTCTGGCTTTCTGAAAGAAGCACGTGACTTTGGCCCAGCACTTGAAGTTTCATATGGCAGGTTCCAGTACCTGGGGGAACTGGCCCATTACTTTCTAGGGTCTTTCTGAGTTGAACATAAGTCTGTGTGTTTGCCTTCTTCTTTGTTCCCTTCTCAGAAGCTGTACTTCCTCAGATTTCAAGGAGGTGTGGCTGGGAGAGACAAGGTCTGTGGGGACTAGGTGCTTCCACTTGAGCACTTGACGGCCCCTTTGCTTTCTCTGTCTCCATTCTCAGGGTCTGTTATAGCAGCAGCTCCCTCATCCTGCCATCCCTTGGAGTATAGGAGGATGTGGGAAAGGGCAGTGGGCTCGGTGTCTGGCCCATGGCAACCCTCCCTATGAACCCAGCCCTTACTACTGCTGCGGTCCCTGCCACTCACGACTTCTGCATCCTCTGCACTAACCCAGTGCCTGCTCTCCTGGGACCACAGGGGCCACTGAGTGAACGGGGCAGAGGGATACAAGTGATGAGTGTGAAGGCTCGTGAGGGAATAAAACAGCCCCCAGCCCTGCAGTGCTCAACACCTCCTCCTGCCTGTACTGTGCAATCCTTCCTCACGTCTCTGCTTCTGCAGATTCTGACCGCCCCTCTGGCCCCGTCCTCTCCCCAGATCTGCACCACCGACCGCTGCGTGGAGTGCCTGTGACTGAGTCCTCTCCTCCCTTGCTGCTTCCTCCGGGGCCACACCATGCCCTTGGCTGCTGAAGCCCTCCTATGAGTCAGGCCCTTGACACTGAGCATCTCTTTTGCTTCTCACGTCGGCCGCCTGCAGTGGAGGTTTCCTCATTGTGACAGATGAGGAAACTGGGTTCACAGGAGCTAAGTGACTTGTCCAAGGTCACCCATGTTATGACAGTGCAGAGAAGCAGGCTCAGGTCCACTTACCCCAGCATCTGCTATTGGCGCTGGCCACACTAAGGTAAGATGTAGCCACTGAACTTCAACTGCTAGTGTAGCTGGAGGGGTGCGGGTATTTTTAAAAGCAGAAACATCACTTTGCTGACAAAAATCTGTATAGTCAAAGCTATGGCTTTTCCAAGTCATGTAGAGTTTTGAGAGTTGGAACTGTAGAGAAGGCTGAGTGCTGAAGAATTGGTGCTTTCAAACTGCAGTGCTGGAGAAGACTCTGGAGAGCCCTTGGGACAGCAAGGAGACCAAACCAGTCAATCCTAAAGGAAATCAGTCCTGAATTTCAGTGGAAGGACTGATGCTGAAGCTGAAGTTCCAGTACCCTGATGGGAAGAGCCAATTCATTTGAAAAGACACTGATGCTGGGAAAGATTGAAGGCAGGAGGAGAAGGGGACGACAGAGGACAAGATGGTTGGATGGCATCATCGACTCAATGGACATGAGTTTGAGCAAACTCCGGGGGATGGTGAAAGACAGGGAAGTGTGCTGTGCTTCCAGTCTATGGGGTTGCAAAGAGGTGGACATGACTTAGTGACTAAACAATCGGAGAAGGCAATGGCAACCCACTCCAGTACTCTCGCCTGGAAAATCCCATGGATGGAGCCTGGTAGGCTGCAGTCCACGGGCTCGCAAAGAGTCGGACACGACTGAGCGACTTCACTTTCACTTTCATGCATTGGAGAAGGAAATGGCAACCCACTCCAGTGTTCTTGCCTAGAGAATTCCAGGGATGGGGGAGCCTGGTGGGCTGCCGTCTATGGGGTTGCAGAGTTGGACACGACTGAAGCGACTTAGCAGCAGCAGTGACTAAACAATAACAGCAACACATCTCTCTTTTTCAATTTTTTTCAAAAGAGCCTGCATTACCTGTGCACTTAAAAATAGCGTTAGTGAGGGGAGAACAAGATGGCAGAGGAGTAGGTGGACGTGGAGTACATCCCTCTCCATGGATACATCAAGAATACACCTTCAGACACAGAAGTACATGCAGAACACCAGCTGAGAGAGGACAGGAATACCTGACCAGAAGAAAAGAATACATAGAACCATGCAAAACTCTAGAGGATGAAGGAACTAGGGGGAAAAGCAGGAGTATTAGTAGGACTGGCTCTGCCATCTACAGGTGGGTGAACTGAAGCAGGGGTCCAATCCCTGCATCAGGGCAATTGTCTCAGTCAGAGGAGAAACATTTAAGGCTGAGAGTGAAACAGCTGAGCTGTGGCAGCCTAAATGGAATGAGAATCAGACAGTCCTTGCCACAGCCATACATACACCAGACAGGGACAAGGGTCCCCCGGAAGGCCCAGTGGCTGGGAGCTGGAGTTTGGGGAGTGTGGAACAATCCCAGGGTGAGGGATGCTGTGGACTGTGGAGAGACAGATGGAGGGGAGATGAGGGAGGAGTCTGTGAGGGGAAATGCCTGTGAAGGAAAGCTGGGCAGCCATGGAAGCAAGGCGATACTGCTGAGTCACGTGTAGGGGGTGGAGCCATCACCATAGCCTCTGTCTCCCAACACGTCAGCATCGGCAGCTGAACAATAGTGAGGCTGGCTCATGAAACTCCTGCAGGACCCCACTCAGAGTGCTCCTTTAAGTGACTGATGAGCCCATCTACAGAGTAGGACCCCAGCCAAGGGGGGGCCCCTCTATGTGCCTGACACACCAGACAACAGAGAAGGACCCCAGGCAAGGGAGCCTTCTAAGTGCCTGAATGGGCAGAGCTGTGGAGAAAGACTGGCCAAAGAGGCCTTCTGATTGCCAGCTATTAAGAAGCTTGAAGAAAGACTCTGGTAGGGCCATAACTCCTGCAGCGGAGGCAGTCCGTGTCCCTGCACACTTGGCACCACCAGGGACCCGCAAGCCAAGCAGCTGCGCCACCTTCACGCTCAACGCTCACTGGGGCAGAGCTGCCACAGCAAAAAATGTCTTGCGTCTATGTGTGCAAGGTCGCTTTGGTTGTGTCCGACTCTTTGTGACCCTGTAGACTGTGGCCTGCCAGGCTTCTCTGTCAGGGAGTGGGGTTCTCCAGGCAAGAATACTGGAGCATATTGGCCAATATTGGTTGCCTTACTCTTCTAGAGCACTATATTTCCTGCTGCCCTAGCCGCCAACTCCCCTGAGTACCTGATGCTGCCAGAACCCCTGCAACCCAAGCAGCTGCACCACCTCCACACCTGGCCCCCACAGGGGCAAACCCAAGTCCTCCAGGGCAGCCTCAGGAGCAAACCCCAATGGACGACCCACAGGCAGAGGTGGAAGTAAAACCACAATTGAAACCCAGGGGCAGTGTGGCTAAGGAAGAAGACCAAAACCTTTCCACCAGCTGTACAAGATGCAAATTGCAATCCACATGATCAACTAGACAGACTCTGTGTCTATGGAATACATAAAAGGTCACTGAGAGCTCACATAGAAGAAAACACACTAGTTCTGATAGCAGTGGACATTGAAGACAAGAACACATAGGAGTAGGACCAGATTAGAATCTGAGATGTCCCCACAGCAGGTCCAGATATCAGCGTAATTTAGCAGGGCATTGTAGGGAGGTGAGGTGGACTGTGACTCCCAGTGAGGGAAAGGACTCTGATAGCAAAAACAACAGTCAAAATATAAACATTTATTATTCTTATGTTTTGATTTGCTCTATAGATTGGGCCTTAGAGAGCATCACTAGGAACAAAGCTAGTGGAGGTGATGGAATTCCAGTTGAGCTATTTCAAATCCTGAAAGATGATGCTGTGAAAGTGCTGCACGCAATATGCCAGCAAATTTGGAAAACTCAGCAGTGGCCACAGGACTGGAAAAGGTCAGTCTTCATTCCAACCCCAAAGAAAGGCAATGCCAAAGAATGCTCAAACTACCGCACAATTGCACTCATCTCACACGCTAGTAAAGTCATGCTCAAAATTCTCCAAGCTAGGCTTCAGCAATATGTGAACCGTGAACTTCCAGATGTTCAAGCAGGTTTTAGAAAAGGCAGAGGCACCAGAGATCAAATTGCCAACATCCGCTGGATCATGGAAAAAGCAAGAGAATTCCAGAAAAACATCTATTTCTGCTTCATTGACTATGCCAAAGCCTTTGACTGTGTGGATCACAATAAACTGTGGAACATTCTGAAAGAGATGGGAATCCCAGACCACCTGACCTGCCTCTTGAGAAACCTGTATGCAGGTCAGGAAGCAACAGTTAGAACTGGACATGGAACAACAGACTGGTTCCAAATAGGAAAAGGAGTACGTCAAGGTTGTATATTGTCACCTTGCTTATTTAACTTATATGGAGAGTACATCATGAGGAATGCTGGGCTGGAAGAAGCACAAGCTGGAATCAAGATTGCCGGGAGAAATATCAATAACCTCAGATATGCAGATGACACCACCCTTATGGAAGAAAGTGAAGAGGAACTAAAAAGCCTCTGATGAAAGTGAAAGAGAAGAGTGAAAAAGTTAGCTTGAAGCTCAACATTCAGAAAACTAAGATCATGGCATCTGGTCCCATCACTTCATGGGAAATAGATGGGGAAACAGTGGAAACAGTGTCAGACTTTATTTTGGGGGACTCCAAAATCACTGCGGATGCTGATTGCAGCCATGAAATTAAAAGACGCTTACTCCTTGGAAGGAAAGTTATGACCAACCTAGAAAGCATATTAAAAAGCAGAGACATTACTTTGCCAACCAAGGGCCATCTAGTCAAGGCTATGGTTTTTCCAGTGGTCATTATGGATGTGAGAGTTGAACTGTGAAGAAAGCTGATCTCCGAAGAATTGATGCTTTTGAACTGTGGTGTTTGAGAAGACTCTTGAGAGTCCCTTGGACTGCAAGGAGATCCAACCAGTCCATTCTAAAGGAGATCAATCCTGGGTGTTCATTGGAAGGACTGATGCTAAAGCTGAAACTCCAATACTTTGGCCACCTCATGCGATGAGTTGACTCACTGGAAAAGTTCTGATGCTGGGAGGGATTGCGGGCAGGAAGAAAAGGGGATGACAGAGAATGAGATGGCTGGATGGCATCGCCGACTCTATGGACATGGAGTTTGAGTGGACTCCGGGAGTTGGTGATGGACAGGGAGGCCTGGAGTGCTGTGAATCATGGGGTCGCAAATAGTCGGACACGACTGAGTGACTGAATTGAACTAACAGACAGTTGGTCCAGTGGTTTGTGTAAGCTTTGTATAAGCTTTGTTTGTGTGAGATTTGTGCTGAGTTTTTGTTTGTTTGTTTATTTTTCCTCTGATTAGCAAGGCTGAGTGAGATGGTAATCTTGTCTGCTGATGATTGGGTTTGTATTTTTGTTATGTTTGTTGTTAATATGAGGCATCCTACACAGAGTGCTACTGATGGTCTTGTATTAAAGTGGTTTCCTTTGTGTGAGTTCTCACTATTAGATATTCCCTAGGGTTAGTAGTCTCGGAGAAGTCAATGGCAAGCCACTCCAGTACTCTTGCTTAGAAAATCCCATGGATGGAGGAGCCTGGTAGGCTGCAGTCCGTGGGGTCGCTAAGGGTTGGACACGACTGAGCGACTTCACTTTCACTTTTCATTTTCACACATTGGAGAAGGAAATGGCAGCCCACTCCGGTGTTCTTGCCTGGAGAATCCCAGAGACGGGGGAGCCTGATGGGCTTCTGTCTATGGGATCACGCAGAGTCGGACACGACTGAAGTGACTCAGCAGCAGCAGCAGGGTTAGTAGTCTATGGTCTTGGAATCAGTGCTCTCACTCCAAAGGCTCATAGCTTGATCTCTGGCCAGGAACAAAGATTCCACAAGTGTTTTGTTATGGCATTTCAGTTCAGTTCAATTCAGATCAGTCGCTCAGTTGTGTCTGACTCTTTGTGATCCCATGAATCACAGCACACCAGGCCTCCCTGTCCATCACCAACTCCTGGAGTTCACTCAAACTCATTTCCATTGAGTTGGTGATGCCATCCAGCCATCTCATTCTCGGTCGTCCCCTTCTTCTGCCCCCAATCCCTCCCAGCATCAGAGTCTTTTCCAGTGAGTCAACTCGTTGCATGAGGTGGCCAAAGTATTGGAGTTTTCAGCTTTAGCATCAGTCCTTCCAATGAACACCCAGGATTGATCTCCTTTAGAATGGACTGGTTGGATCTCCTTGAAGTCCAAGGGACTCTCAAGAGTCTTCTCCAGCACCACAATTCAAAAGCATCAATTCTTCAGTGATCAGCTTTCTTCACAGTCCAACTCTCACATCCATACATGACCATGGGAAAAACCATAGCCTTGACTAGATGGCCCTTGGTTGGCAAAGTAATGTCTCTGCTTTTTAATATGCTTTCTAGGTTGGTCATAACTTTCCTTCCAAGGAGTAAGCGTCTTTTAATTTCATGGCTGCAATCAGCATCCGCAGTGATTTTGGAGCCCCCCAAAATAAAGTCTGACACTGTTTCCACTGTTTCCCCATCTATTTCCCATGAAGTGATGGGACCAGATGCCATGATCTTAGTTTTCTGAATGTTGAGCTTCAAGCTAACTTTTTCACTCTTCTCTTTCACTTTCATCAGAGGCTTTTTAGTTCCTCTTCACTTTCTTCCATAAGGGTGGTGTCATCTGCATATCTGAGGTTATTGATATTTCTCCCGGCAATCTTGATTCCAGCTTGTGCTTCTTCCAGCCCAGCATTCCTCATGATGTACTCTCCATATAAGTTAAATAAGCAAGGTGACAATATACAACCTTGACGTACTCCTTTTCCTATTTGGAACCAGTCTGTTGTTCCATGTCCAGTTCTAACTGTTGCTTCCTGACCTGCATACAGGTTTCTCAAGAGGCAGGTCAGGTGGTCTGGGATTCCCATCTCTTTCAGAATGTTCCACAGTTTATTGTGATCCACACAGTCAAAGGCTTTGGCATAGTCAATGAAGCAGAAATAGATGTTTTTCTGGAATTCTCTTGCTTTTTCCATGATCCAGCGGATGTTGGCAATTTGATCTCTGGTGCCTCTGCCTTTTCTAAAACCTGCTTGAACATCTGGAAGTTCACGGTTCACATATTGCTGAAGCCTAGCTTGGAGAATTTTGAGCATGACTTTACTAGCGTGTGAGATGAGTGCAATTGTGCGGTAGTTTGAGCATTCTTTGGCATTGCCTTTCTTTGGGGTTGGAATGAAGACTGACCTTTTCCAGTCCTGTGGCCACTGCTGAGTTTTCCAAATTTGCTGGCATATTGCGTGCAGCACTTTCACAGCATCATCTTTCAGGATTTGAAATAGCTCAACTGGAATTCCATCACCTCCACTAGCTTTGTTTGTAGTGATGTTTTCTAAGGCCCACTTGACTTCACATTCCAAGATGTCTGGCTCTAGGTGAGTGTTCATGCCATCGTGATTATCTTGGTTGTGAAGATCTTTTTTGTACAGTTCTTCTGTGTATTCTTGCCACCTCTTCTTAATATCATCTGCTTCTGTTAGGTCCATACCATTTTTGTCCTTCATAGAGCCCATCTTTGCATGAAATGTTCCCTTGGAATCTCTAATTTTCTTGAATAGATCTCTTGTCTTTCCTATTCTGTTGTTTTCCTCTATTTCTTTGCATTGATCGCTGAGGAATTCTTTCTTACCTCTCCTTGCTATTCTTTGGAACTCTGCATTCAGATGCTTATATCTTTCCTTTTCTCCTTTGCTTTTTGCTTCTCTTCTTTTCACAGCTATTTGCAAGGCCTCCTCAGACAGCCATTTTGCTTTTTTGCATTTCTTTTCCTTGGAGATGGTCTTGGTCTGTCTCCTGTACAATGTCACCAACCTCTGTCCAGAGTTCATCAGGCACTCTACCTATCAGATCTAGTCCCTTAAATCTATTTCTCACTTCCACTGTATAATCATAATGGATTTGATTTAGGTCATATCTGAATGGTCTAGTGGTTTTCCCTACTTTCTTCAATTACCTTAGGAGGGTAGAAACCAAAAGGAAGAAAGAATTCAACCTTGAAGCCTGGGAGAAGGAGACCTCAAACACAATAAGTTAAAAAAAATAATGAAAAGGCAGAGAAATACTACAGAAATGAAGGAACAAACTAGAAACACAGAATTTTAAATAAATGCAGAGGAAATAGGCAAACTACCTGGAAAAGAATTCAGAGTGATAGTAAAAATGATCAAATACCTTGAAAACAAACTGGAGAAATGCAAGAATCAATTAACAAAGATCTAGAAGAATTAAAGAATAAACACACAGAGACAAACAACACAATTACTGAAATTAAAAATACTCTAGAGGGAATCAATAGCAGAATATCTGAAGCAGAAGAATGAATCAGTGAGCTGGAAGATAAAATGGTGGAAATAACTTCTGAGAGCAGAATAAAGTAAAGAGAATGAAAAGAACTTAGGATAGTCTCAGACACCTCTGGAACAATATCACATGCAACAACAGTCAAATTATATGAGTCCCAGAAAAAGAAGAGAAATAGAAAGGGTATGAGAAAAATTTTGAAGAGATTATATTTGAAAATTTTCCCAACATGGAAAAGGAAATAGTCAATCAAGTCCAAGAGGCACAAAGAGTCCCTTACAGGATAAATCCAAGAAGAAACACAGCAAGACACATACTAATCAAGCTAACAAAGACTAAACACAAAGAAAGAATAGTAAAAGCAACAAGGGAGAAGCAACAAGTAACATACAAGGGAAATCCCATATGCTTAACAGCTGATCTTTCAGCAGAAATTCTCAGGCCAGATGGGAATGGCAGACTACATTTAAAGTATTGAAAGGGAAAAATCTACAACCAAGATTACAGTACCCAGCAAGGATCTCATTCAAAATGGATGGAAAAATAAACTTTTAAGATAAGCAAAAGTTAAGAGAATTCAGTACCACCAAACCAGCTTTACAACAAATGTTAAAGGGACTTATACAGTCAAGAAATACAAAAGAAGAAAAAAGGTCTACAAAATCAACCTCAAACAATTAAGAAAATGGCAATAGGAACATATATATCAATAATTACTTTAAATGTAAATGGATTAAATGCTCCAACCAAAAGACACAGACTAGCTGAATGGATACAAAAACAAGACCCATATATTTGCTGTCTACAAGAAACCCACTTCAGACCTAACAACACATATAGATTGAAAGTGAGAGGATGGAAAAATATATTTCATGCAAATGAGAAGCAAAAGAAGGCTGGAGTGGCAATCCTCATATCAGACAAAATAGACCTTAAAATAAAGACAATTACAAGAGATAAGGAAGAACACTACATAATGATCAAGGGATCAATCCAAGAGGAACACATAACAATTGTAAACATCTATGCACCCAACATAGGAGCTCCTCAATACATAAGACAAACACTAACAGACATAAAAGGAGAAATTGACAGTAGCACAATAATAGTAGGAGACTTTAACACCCCACTCACACCAATGGACAAATCATCAAAACAGAAAATTAATAAGGAAACACAAGTCTTAAAAGAGGCATTAGATGAGATGGATCTCACTGATATCATCAGAACATTTCATCCAAATGCAGAAGATTGCACCTTCTCAAATGCACATGGAACATTCTCCAGGATAGACCACATCTTGGGTCAAAAATCAAACCTCAGTAACTTTAAGAAAATTGAAATTGTATGAAGCATCTTCTCTGACCACAATGCTATGAGATGAGATATCAATTACAAGACAAAAACTGTAAGAAACACAAACACATGGAAATTAAACAACATGTTTCTAAATAACCAATGGGTTACTGAAGAAATCAAAAGGGAAATAAAAAAGTTTTTAGAAACAAATAACAATGAAAACACCACAGCTCAAAACCTATGGGATGCAGCAAAAGCAGTTCTAGGAAGGAAGTTTATAGCAATACAATCCTACGTCAAGAAACAAGAAAAACATCGAATAGACAACCTAACTTTACACCTAAAGCAACTGGAAAAAGAAGAACAAAAACCCCCCAAAAGTAGTAGAAGGAAAGAAATCATAAAGATTCGAGCAGAAATAAACAAAAAAGAAATGAAAGAAATAATAGTAAAGATTAATAAAACTAAAAGCTGGTTCTTTGAGAAGATAAACAAAATTGACAAACCTTTAGCCAGACTCATCAATAAAAAGAGAAAAATCAAATCAACAAAATTAGAAAAGAAAAAGGAGAGATTACAACAGACAATGCAGAAATACAAATTATTATAAGAGACTATTATGAACAACTGTATGGCAATAAAAGGGATAACCTGGAAGAAATGGACAGATTCTTAGAAAAGTTCAATCTTCCAAGACTGAACCAGGAAATAGAAATTATGAACAACACAATTGTAAGCACTGAAATTGAAGCTGTGATAAAAAAAATCTCCCAAAAAACAAAAGCCCAAGACCAGATGGCTTCACAGGAGAATTCTATCAAACATTTAGAGAAGAGTTAATGCCTATTCCTCTAAAACTCTTTCAAAAAATTGCAGAGGAAGGAACACTTCCAAACTCATTCTGCGAGGCCACCATCACCCTGACACCAAAACCAGACAAAGACAACACAGAAAAAGAAAACTACAGGCCGATATCACTGATGAACATAGATGCAAAATCCTCAACAAAACGTTAGCAAACAGAATTCAGCAACACATCAAAAAGCTCATACACCATGATCAAGTTGGGTTTATTCCAGGAATTAGAAGGATTCTTCAATATATGCAAATCAATCAATGTGATACACTATATTAGCAAATTGAAAGATAAAAACAAAACCATATGATCATCTCAATAGATTCAGTAAAAGCCTTTGACAAAATTCAGCATCCATTTATGATTAAAGTTCTTCAAAAAATGGGCAAGAAGGAACCTACCTCAACATAGTAAAGGCCATATGTGATAAGCCTACAGCAAACATTATTCTCAATGGTGAAAAACTGAAAGCATTCCCCCTAAGATCAGGAACAAGACAAGGGTGTCCACTTTCACCACTATTATTCAACATAGTTCTGGAAGTCCTAGCTATAGCAATCAGAGAAGCAAAAGAAAAGGAATCCAAATCAGAAAAGAAGTAAAGCTCTCACTGTTTGCAGATGACATGATACTGTTAATAGAAAACCCTAAAGATAGTATCAGAAAATTACTAGACCTAATCAGAGATCAAATTGCCAACATCCACTGGATCATGGAGAAAGCAAGAGAGTTTCAGAAAAACATCTATTTCTGCTTCATTGACTATGCCAAAGCCTTTGACTGTGTGGATCACAATAAACTGTGGAACATTCTGAAAGAGATGGGAATCCCAGACCACCTGACCTGCCTCTTGAGAAACCTGTATGCAGGTCAGGAAGCAACAGTCAGAACTGGACATGGAACAACAGACTGGTTCCAAATAGGAAAAGGAGTACGTCAAGGTTGTATATTGTCACCTTGCTTATTTAACTTCTATGCAGAGTACATCATGAGGAACGCTGGGCTGGAAGAAGCACGAGCTGGAATCAAGATTGCCGGGAGAAATATCAATAACCTCAGATATGCAGATGACACTACCCTTATGGCAGAAAGTGAAGAGGAACTAAAAAGCCTCTTGATGAAAGTGAAAGAGGAGAGTGAAAAGGTTGGCTTGAAGCTCAACATTCAGAAAACGAAGATCATGGCATCTGGTCCCATCACTTCATGGGAAATAGATGGGGAAACAGTGTCAGACTTTATTTTTGGGGGCTCCAAAATCACTGCAGATGCTGATTGCAGCCATGAAATTAAAAGACGCTTACTCCTTGGAAGGAAAGTTATGACCAACCTAGAAAGCATATTAAAAAGCAGAGACATTACTTTGCTAACCAAGGTCCGTCTAGTCAAGGCTATGGTTTTTCCCTTGGTCATGTATGGATGTGAGAGTTGGACTGTGAAGAAAGCTGATCGCCAAAGAATCGATGCTTTTGAACTGTGGTGTTGGAGAAGACTCTTGAGAGTCCCTTGGACTGCAAAGAGATCCATTCTAAAGGAGATCAATCCTGGGTGTTCATTGGAAGGACTGATGCTAAAGCTGAAACTCCAATACTTTGGCCACTTCATGCGACGATTTGACTCACTGGAAAAGACTCTGATGCTGGGAAGGATTGGGGGCGGGAGGAGAAGGGGACGACAGAGAATGAGATGGCTGGATGGCATCACCGACTCTGTGGACATGAGTTTGAGTGAACTCCGGGAGTTGGTGATGGACAGGGAGGCCTGGCGTGCTGTGATTCATGGGGTCACAAAGAGTTGGACATGACTGAGCGACTGAACTGAACTGCACTGAACTGAATGAACTAAATCAAAGAAGACATAAACAGATGGAGAGATGTTCCATGTTCCTGGGTAGGAAGAATCCATATTGTGAAAATCACTATACTGACAAATAATGCAATCTACAGATTCGATGCAATCCTTATCAAATTACCAATGGTATTTTTTGCAGAACTAGAACAAAACATTTCACAATTCATGTGGAAACACAAAAGACACTGAATAGCCAAAGCAGTCCTGAGAAAGAAGAATGGAGCTGGAGGAATCAACCTTCCTGTCTTCAGATTATATTACAAAGCTACAGTCATCAAGACAGTATGGTACTGGCACAAAAACAGAAATATAGACCAATGGAACAAGACAGAAAGCTCAGAAATAAACCCATGCACCTATGGGTACCTTATTTTTGACAAAGGATGCAAAAATATACAATGGGGCAAAGACAGCCTCTTCAATAAATGGTGCTGGGAAAACTGGACAGCTACATGTAAAAGAATGAAATTAGAACACTTCCTAACACCATACACAATGATAAACTCAAAATGAATTAAAGACCTAAATATAAGACCAGAAACTATAAAACTCTTAGTGAAAAACATAGGCAGACCATTCAATGACATAAATCAAAGCAAGATCCTCTATGACCCACTTCCTAGAGTAACAGAAATAAAAACAAAAGTATACAAATGGGTCCTGATTAAACTTAAAAGCTTTTGCACGGCAAAGGAAACTATAAGCAAGGTGAAAAGACAATCCTCAGAGTGGGAGAAAATAATAGCAAATGAAACAACTGACAAAGGATTAATTTCCAAAATATACAAGCAGCTCAAACAACCCAATCAAAAAGTGGGAAAAAGACTTAAGCAGACATTTTTTCAAAGAAGACATACAGATGGCTAACAAACACATGAAAAGATGCTCAACATCGCTCATTATTAGAGAAATGCAAATCAAAACTACAATGAGATATCACCTCACACCAGTCAGAATGGCCATCATTGGAAAGTCTACAGACAATAAATGCTGGAGAGGATGTGGAGAAAAGGAACACTCTGTTGGTGAAAATGTAAATTGATACAGTCACTATGGAAGACGGTATGGAGATTCCTTAAAAAACTAGGAATAAAACCACCATATGACCTAGCAATCCCACTCCTAGGCATATACCCTGAGGAAACCAAAATTGAAAAAGACTCATATACCCCATTGTACATTGCAGCATTATTTACAATAGCTAGAACATGGAAGCAACCTAGATGTCCATTGACAGATGAATGGATAAAGAAGTTGTGGTACATATACACAATTGAATATTACTCAGCCATAAAAAGGAATGCCTTTGAGTCAGTCCTGATGAGGTGGATGAACCTAGAACCTATTATACAGACTGAAGTGAGTCAGAAAGAGAAAGACAAATATTGTATTCTAATGTATGTATATATATGGAATCTAGAAAAATGGTACTGGAGAATTTATTTATAGGGCAGCAATGGAGAAGCAGACCTAGAGAATAGACTTATGGACACGGGGAGAGGGGAGGAGAGGGTGAGATGTATGAAAAGAGTAACATGGAAACTTACATTACCACATATGAAATAGATAGCCAATGGGAATTTGTTGTATGGCTCAAGAAACTCAAACAGGGGCTCTGTATCTATCTAGAGGGGTAGGATGGGGTGGGAGATGGGAGGAAGGTTCAAAAGGAGGGGATATATGTATAGCTATTATTGATTCATGTTGAGGTTTGATAGCAACAAAATTCTGTAAAGTAATTATCCTTCAATAAAAATAAATTTAAAAATGGCATTAGTTATTGTTGGCAGTGTAAAAGTACTTACTAAGCACTATTCATGTACCATCTCATTCATTTTTCACACGGCCCTGGGATGGGGGGGTCCGATGATTGTCATCCTTGCTTTCTAGGGGAGGAAACCAAGATGTAGGAATGTTCAGTAACTTGTCCACAGACTCACAGTCAAAAGACCCTGCCTGAAGCTTACTTACTGCTTCAAAGGGGAAATTGAAACTTTGTCTTAGGAATAAAATAAGCATTACATTTAGTATGAAATGCCCAGAATAGGCGAATCCATAGAAACAGAGAGCAGATTAGTGGTTACCAGGGTCTGGAGTCGGGTTGATGAATGGCGAGTGACTGTTAATGTGTATGGGCTTTCCTTCTGGGTGATGAAATGTTCTGGGACTTGACGGTGGTGACAGTTGAAAATACTGTAAATGTACTAAAAGTCACTAATGGTGAATTTTATATTTGTAATTTTACCACAGTTTTTCCAAACATAAAGAAAGACTAGAAAAGAAATATTATTACTAATCACTTCCAGGAACAATTACATTTTGGAAGCTCTTTTTAAGAAGGAATATAAATTCATGAATTAAAAAAAAGAATAAGAAGAAGCCCTTGGGGATGGGGAACCAAAAAGAAGGGAATCTGATGGCCAATAGGATTATTTATTCTACTGAAGGGGTCAGCATGTTGATAAATGTCACTATCTAAGTGCTGATGCTAAGTGCTTTATGTGGATAGTTTCATCTATTGCTTGTAACAACCCTGGGCATTGTTACATTTTTCCCCTTCCATTTCACAGATGAGAAAACTGAGGTGTAGAAGAATGGCTTATCAAGGTCCTGATGCCAGTAAATCCAAGATGGGCTTTGATTCCAGGTGGCCTGACCTCCAAGTCCACATTCTTCACCGCCAACATCATAGACTCGCGTGTCCTATGCTGTGATCAGTAACTGCACACAGTGCAGTGGAACTCAGTGAAAACATTGCTGTCTTTAGCCTTCCTGCTTTCATCAGTAATAGCCTGTCCAGCAGGAATAAGTGCTTCAGGAATACTAAGCTTGGTGAATCTGTTGAACATGGGAACCCCAGCAAGGCTATGCCAAATGATGACAACTCATGTTCAAATTAACCTATGCCCTGAAGTTTGCATTTGGTGGGAAACAGAGGAGAAGACATGACCTCCTTGTCAATTCCACCCAGTGGAAAGCCTGCTGTGGGGCTTCCTGACTGCCATCCGGTTGCTGGGAGGCATGGTGGTGTCTGTCCTATCTCTGGCTGTGGCTTAGGGCTTACATGCTGATGGCCACCGCCACTGCCTAGAAAAGGTGAACAGGGAGACAGCTTCACTGAGGTGGGCTGAGCAGAGCATTGAAAGATTGAAAAGCAAAATAAAATGCCAAACCTGCAATCCTCAGCCATAGACACTCTTTACAGCCCAGGTAGGGCTGAGGGCATGCTCTCTGTGTAAAGACATCAGTGCAAGCCATTGTCTGTTTCACAATTCAAGTTCAGTTTGGATAAATAACAAGAAAACCAGCAATGAAACCCCATGCATAAGTATATGCTAAGTCACTTCAGATGTGTCTGACTCTTTGTGACCCTATGGACTCTAACCCACCAGACTCCTCTGTCCATGGGATTCTCCAGGCAAGAATATTGGAGTGGGTTGCTATGCCCTACTCCAGGGGGTCTTCCCAACCTAGGGATCAAATCCATGTTTCTTAAGTCTTCTGCCATTGGCAGGTGGATTCTTTACCACTAGCACCACCTGGGAATCCCCACAATAAAACCCCAATGCTATGCAAAGGTTTGCTCTTTGTATAAGACTTTAGGGCAGAAACATGAAATCTCAGACCCTGAAACTTCAGAGGACAAAGAGAGTAGGTCTCAGGCCACCTGGTCACCTGGATTCCCTCAGCTCCAGGCTGATCAATTGATGGAGTCCATTAATGTGATCTCTGCACGGTTTCTCCTCTTTGTGCTGCCCTCTCCCTGCCTGTGCCCATGCTTGGCTACCTCCTGCCTGGACCTTCTCAAGGCCTTGCTAACTGGGCTTCTTGCTTTAGGAGTCATCTGTTGTTATGAAGCCTCCAACCACTAACCCATCAGAGTGAACTTCCTAAAGCACAGGTCAAGTCATCAGTCTCCCTTGTTCCAAACCCTGCACTGGCCCCAGGTGCCTCACAAAATAAAACCCAAACTCCCCAGACTGGCACTCAGTGTGCGTGGGCACCTAGTTCCCTCAACCCTTTCATTCATTCCCTCCTCAACACATATTTATTTCACCATGTGCCAGGCACTGGGCTCTCCACAGTGGATACAAAAGGACAAAGTCCTGGCGCCTTCTCCTGAGGCTCTGAGAGTGTGGTGGTGTCCACCAGCCAGATGCTGTGGAGCTCCGTAGCATGAGTGCTAATCCAGTCCCAGGAGGTCAGTGAAGGTTTCCTGTCCAAAGTCATTTGCCATCACTGGAAGAAGGCATATGAGAGAGTCAGATAACGCCCAGGCTGGGGAGTGTGTGGAGCAGGAAAATGGAGGTGGCACAGGGAGTGCAAGGCCAGAGGCAAGAGAATATGAGCTGTGCAGTCGGGCTGTAGTCCATGAGAGGAATGTGGCGACAGGAGACGGCATCCCCACTGTGAAAGGTTTGAATACCCTGGTGGAGTTCAGACTCAGTCCTGAGAGCAGCAGGAGGCTGCTGAGGGATGTAACCAAAAGAGTAATGTGAACAGATCTGCGTTCTACAAAGTCTATTCTGCCTGTAGTTTGGAGAAATGGTTGCAAGGAAGGGGATGGGGGTCTAGTGGGGTGAGGAGATCCAGGAATTCAGGCAAGAATCATGGTATTGGGGCGGGGGTGGGGATGGAATGTGAAAGTGATCTGAGATGCCAAGGGCCAGTCTAGACAATGATCTGAGGTGGAGGGTGAGAGAGAGGTAGGTGACAAACCCCTTCCATGGCTTTCTGGTCCGGGCAGCTTACAGACAGTGGTGCCTTGCCTGGGCCAGAGTATCAGACAGGCAGCTCTCAGGTCTGGGCAGGGCTGGGTGGGGACGTGAAATGCTTAGTTCAGCTTCAGAGAGTTAATGCCTGTGACACAGAGGAGAGTATGTTTATCATGACTGGAGGCAAGCAGAAGAGCACTAGTGTTCAAAGCTGGACTTGGGAAAGAGAACCTGCCATAGAGGCGGAGAGGGAGGAGGCCCAGAGGCAGGAAGAAAGCCTGGGAGCTGGTCCTCAGAGTCAGAATGCCAAGGAAAATGAGGACCAAAGAGCGCGTGCTTGTTGTTGTCTCAGCAAGGAGGTTGTTGACGACTTTGGCAGGAGCAGTTTCCACTGAGGAGGAGTTGGTGCTGGTGGGGGAGAAGCCAGACTGCAGTGGGCTGAGACGTCATCTGAGCTGAGACAATGGAAACAGTAGGTGAAGATGATTTCTGTCAAGAACGTTGGCCAAGGATGGGGAGAAAAAGAAAGGACTGAGTTTGGAGAGGAAAAGTTTCAAAGAGGTTTTTCTTTCCTTCCTCCGTTCTTTCTCCCTCCCTCAGTAGGAACCATGAGGGAGTAGAACCACATTCTACTGGGAAGGGACCAGTGGAGCAGGGGCAGGTGAAGACCCTGGAGGGAGGGGAATGCTCCATATAGAAAGCTGTCGGGGAGGGACTCTGAGCCTATGTGTCGAGATTGGCCCCGAGGAAGAGAGATCCCTCTTTCACTGTTGTCAAGAAGAGGGCAGGAGGGGGCAGATGCAGGGTTGGGTGAAGCCATCATTTCTTCCTTTCTAGACTTGCCTTGAACTGCTCCTGCCCAGAAAGGGCCACACACACTCCTCCCACGTGTGCCTGACCTTACTCCACTGCATTTGTCAGCAGTTTCCTTTTTTTTTTTTCACATGCCCTTCATACTGTTTTTAAATGCTGTGGTGTGTCCAGATTTTGTGGGACTTGAAGGGCACACATTTGAGACACCCTCTTTAAGAATAATGCTAAATTACATTGGCAAATCTTAAAAAAACGTGAACACTTGTCTATGGCTCCTCTTAGGAGTCTGTGAAAAGATCTCATGAAAACTTGGGTCCTTGAAGATCAAGCTTCTTCAGCTTTCTGTTAAATTCTCCTAGGTTCAAATGTTAAAATCATGGGCAAACCTCAAACTTGAACAACAGCAACAATAATAAACAAAACAAGCAAAAGCAAACAAACAAAAAACCAAAACAAACCCAGAGAAACAGAAAACTCCTTCCACGAAGCCCTTCCATGGAAGGAAGGAAGGAGAGCCTGGTTTCCTCACCTATAAAATGGAGCTAAAAGCATCTATCTCCTTGTTGTGAAGATTAAGTAAGGTAACATATGGGCGAGAACCTGGCACAGTTCTTACTCATATTTGGGACTCAATAAATGATTGCTGAAGAAATAAAAGAACATACGATCCTAGCTCTGTCTTCTCACTTATCTCATTTTGACTTGCACATTAGTTATTTATTTGTATGCTCATCCTATTCTTCTCAACAGACTCCAGATATACGTCTTGTTGTCTGAGTCCTTTACAAGGTCTATCAGTGAAACTTGGACATTCCATACATTTGTTGAATGAATGGATGAACGTATAAACTGTGGTGTATGAATCACTTCCTTAAGAAGGAAGTTCATTAGGAGATTTGCCTAGAACTCCACCTAAATGAGTTTTCCAGTTGAAGCTGTCAATTCTTGGTGCCCATGCTGGTGATCAGTTAACAAAAGACCAGGAAGGACTGCAGCTATGTCTTGGAAGATAACTCATGTTTGACTGAGGAAGCAGAAAGTGGAGAAGGTGAGGGTCTGAGACTTCCACTGACTTTCAAAGCTTAGCTGGCAGAATTAAGAACCTTTAAGAGAAAACAGTGTGGAGCACTGCCTGGGCTAAACATAATAAGTTCGAACCCCTCAAATTAAGCAATACCTGTCAAATGAAACTCAGAAAGACAAGTCTAATGAATTTGTAGTATAATGTGGGCAGATTTCTTTATTCATTTTGAATATATTGCTGCTTAGAGAACTAATTTCCCAGAGCTACCTGCGTGGGGAGAAAGAGCTTTACTGTTTACTTCTCAAAGGGTTTCTGTGAAGATTAAATTAAAAAATTATTTAAAAGTGTTTAGTAAACTGCAATGCCTCTCATGTGTATTTTATTATTGTTATTATTACTGTCCCCTTGGTCTGATCTCTTGATGCCCACTCTCCTCCCCTCTCTTCTGATAGATTTATATCCTACCAACTTCCTTGAAATATCACCTTTCCTCAAATGCTGGAGTGTATTCCTAGGGCTCACTGCTCCTCATGACCAGGGTAGCCTGCCCACATAGATGCCTGCCTATTCCCTGGATTCTGAGGTCTTTGAGAACAGAGATGATACCCAAGTCATTTTTATCCCTTAGTCCCTAGAACAAACAGACTGGTTCAAAATTGGGAAAGGAGTACATCAAGGCTGCATATTGTCACCCTACTTATTTAACTTATATGCAGAGTATATCACGGAAATGCCGGGTTGGATGAAGCACAAGATGGAATCAAGATTTCCGGGAGAAATATCAATAATCTCAGATATGCAGATGACACCACCATTATGGCAGAAAGTGAAGAGGAACTAAAGAGCCTCTTGATGAAAGTGAAAGAGGAGAGTGAAAAAGCTGGCTTAAAGCTTAACATTGAGAAAATGAAGATCATGGAGTCTGGTCCCATCACTTCATGGCAAATAGATAGGGAGACAATGGAAACAGTGAGAGACTTTATTTTGGGGGGCTCCAAAATCACTGCAGATGGTGACTGCAGCCATGAAATTAAGACACTTACTCCTTGAAGAAAAGCTATGACTAAACTAGACAGCATATTAAAAAGCAGAGGCATTACTTTGTCAACAAAGGCCTGTATGGTCAAAACTATGGTTTTTCCAGTAGTCGTGTATGGATGTGAGAGTTGGACCATAAAGGTTGAGCACTGAAGAATTGATGCTTTTGAACCATGAAGTTGGAGAAGACTTGAGAGTCCCTTGGAGAGCAAGGAGATCAAACCAGTCAATCCTAAAGTAAATCAACCCTGAATATTCATTGGAAGCACTGATGCTGAAGCTGAAGTTGCAATACTTTGGCCACCTGATGTGAAGAGCCAACTCATTAGGAAAGACCCTGATGCTGGGAAAGATTAAAGGCAGGAGGAGAAGGGGATGACAGAGGATGAGATGGTTGGATGGCATCACCGACTCAATGGACATGCGTTTGAGCAAACTCTGGGAGATGGTAAAGGACAGGGAAAACTGGCATGCTGGAGTCCATGGGGTCACAAAAAGTCGGACATGATTGAGCAGCTGAACAACAACAACCTCCCTAGAACAATCCATGGCACATAGTAGGAGCTCAGTTAATGTTTGCTGGAGAGATGATGCTTTAAGATGATAGGAAAATAGTCCTTGTGTATTTTCTTCTGAGTCATTTGGGTATATGACCTTCTCAAGGAAGGCAAATTTATTTCCCAAGACACCAGCTTGCTTCATTATTCCTAAGAAAACAAGGCTGTAAATATTTCCTGTTACTCTACAAATCTTGGAGAAAAGAAATGTTCCATTTCCTTCTGGAAGCTGTAATATTCCTGTTCTCATATAATTTCTAAACCACTATTGATGTCACTTGGAGTGAGGCAGCTCTTTGCAGTGGAAAATTCTCCAACAAGATGCCTAAGGATGAAAGGTTTAAATCCATGTGAGCTTTTCTAAAACCCTTGACTTTTCGGAGTTAAGTTTCCTCTTGTGTAAAGTGAAGATAATGATGCTGTCCTGCCTTCCTGTTGAGGCTCTTTTCAAGATGAATAAACAAAGTATGTATCTACCAAAGCCCCACACCGTTATGCTCCCTCCTTTCAGGATAATCCTTTTAGATGTAGCCTGGGCTTCCCTGGTGGCTCAGACAGTAAAGAATCTACCTGTAATGCAGGAGACCTGGGCTCGATCCCTGGGTCAGCAAGATCCCTTGGAAAAGGAAATGGCAACCCACTTCAGTATTCTTGCCTGGAGAATTCAATGGACAGAGAAGCAGGCAGGCTACAGTTCATAGGCTCACAAAGAGTTGGATACGAGTAAGTAACTAACTCTTTCACTTTGCGTAGACACAAAAGACAGTTATTGATAAACATTGATAAAGGATCACAAATGCAAGGGAAATACTAGGAAAATGTGGAACCACAGATCTCCCTGGGGCAGATCAGTGGTAGTTGCTCCCAAGTGGCTGTCCTAAGACTGGCAAATGGGACCATTCAGTGGAAGAACAAGGGCACAGAGCATAGAGCAATCACTGTGGAGCCTGCTGTCCTCTACTTGTCCTTCCTGCCTCTTACGGCAGAGAAGCTCATCCCAGGAAGCCGTTTTTTTCTGTCCCCTCAGGATCCTGCATTTTGCTGGTCACTTGGGTTTCCCTGGTAGCTCAGCTGGTAGAGAATCCACCTGCAATACAGGAGGCCCCAGTTGGATTCTTGAGTTGGGAAGATTGCCTGGAGAAGGGATAGCCTACGGACTGCAATATTGTTGGGCTTCCCTTGTGGCTCAGCTGGTAAAGAATCCGCCTTCAATGCTGGAGAACTGGGTTTGATCCCTGGGTTGGGAAGAGCCCCTGGAGAAGGGAAAGGGTACCCACCACAGTATTGGCCTGGAGAATTCCTTGGACTACAGTCCATGGGCTTTCAAAGAGTCAGACGTGACTGAACGTCTTTCACTTCACTCCATATTCAACACCTCTCTCAAAACCAAGTCTTTCCCACCGCTGCCATCTTAAAAAAATATCTTCTCTCAACCCCATAAACCTTTGCTTCTCTTTCTTCCCTTTCACTGTTCAGCATCTTGACAGAGTTGAATGCTCACCATTTCCATTTCCTCATCTCATAGTCACTGCTGTTATGCTTCTATTTCTACACAGAATCGCTTCTTGGTGAGGAACACATTGTCCACATTTCTAAATCCAATGAATGATCTTTATTTCATTTATGATGATCACTTCCTCCTCCTCAAAGCACTGCTTTGAGGGACTTCCCTGGTGGTCTAGTGGTTAGGACTCCATGTTCCCGATACAGGGGGCTTGGGTTCCATCCCTTGCCATGAAACTAAATCCCATGTGCTGCAGCTAAGAGTTCACATGCCACAACTAAGGCTTGGCACAACCAAATAAATAAATAAATACATATTTTTTTTTTTACTAAAAGCACCACTTTGAGTCGAAGGTAGATATCCATGACAATGCTCTCTTCAGATTTTCTTATCTGTGGCTGTTTTCTTTTTTTTTTTCCCAGTCTCTATTGAGGTTGAATTATGTCCCCTAAGAAGATATGTTCAAGTCCTAACTTCCACAGAATGTGAGCTTATTGGGAAATAAGTTCTTTACAAAAGTAATGAAATTAATGAGGTCATTAGGGTGGCTTCTAATCCAAAGACTAATTCCTTATACGAAGAGGGAAATTTGGACACAAACACGAACAGAGGGAAGATAGCCATGTGATGATGGAGGCAGAGATTTTAGCGATGCATTCACAAAACAAGGAGACCCAAGGATTGCCAGGAGTCACCAGAAGGTAGGAAAAGGCAAAAAGAGACCCTCCCCTAGAGCCCTCAGAGAAAGTATGCCCCTGTTGACACCTTGACTTTGGATTTTTGGCCTACAGAACTATGAGAGAGTACATTTCTATTTAAAGCGACTACATTTGCAGTACTTTGTTACAACAGTCTTAGAAGCTAATGTTGTTTTCTTTCAGGCTCTTCCTTGGTTTGATATAGGTTTTCCTAAACACTTAGTTCTAGGCTTCTTTTTATTTCTCTATGTAGCCGCCTCCCTGGGTGACCTTCTCTGCATCTACATTTCAGCTGTGGCTTCTCTGTCTGTAAATCCAACCTATCTTTGAGCACTCAGTTCAGACCTGACTCCCACAAGAAGCCTTCTGCAGTAGTTGCTCTCGGAGCCTTCCAACAGCCCTTGGCACGCCTCGAGATCAGGTCACACTCTTAACTGTGAATTGCTGCTCTCTGCCTACATGCTCTTTTCGCAGGCCAGAACATAGGAGAGTGAAGCCTTCTAGGAACCACCCTCCAGCACTGATGGGTGGGAGTTGGAGAAGAGACAGCTCAGCTTCCTCACCCTGCAGTGAGCCAAGGCATCTCCCAGAGGCCCCAGAAGACTAAACCTCACTGGCCAATGGGGTAATTTGTCCATTAACTGGCTTCCTAACATCTTTTTTCTTTGTCATGTGTCTCTACTCCCCTACCATGCTTCCTGGGGTAACCTCCCAAATAGACTGTTACACTCAAATCCTTTCTCAGGGCTTGCTTCTGGGGAAATCTATCCAAGACCTTGTAAATGAATGATCAGCTTAAGATAGGTTCTTATCCTTTCTAATAGCATGGTGAGCATTGGCTGCACATTAGCTATCACAGTTTATATGCTTTTTTTTTTCTTTTTGTGGTTATTTGAATAATGTTGTTTCTTATGCTAGAGCAGGGGACAGCAAACAACAGCCCTCAGGCCAAATCAGGTATGACTACTCATTTACATATTGTTTGTGGCTTGTTTTGGGTTATAATAGTGGAGCTCAGTAGTTTCCATCATGACCTATGGCTTGCAAAGCCAAAATACTGACCATTTAACTCTCTGCAGAAAAAGTTTGGTGAGCCCTACACTAGGCTCTAAACTTGTATCAGTTAGCTCTGGCTCTATAAGAAGTCAACCTAAAACTTAACTGTTTAAAACAGCTGCCATTGGGACTTCCCTGGCAGTCCAGTGGTTGAGACTTCACCTTCCAGTGTGGGGGAGCTGGGATACTCCATGCCTTTCAGAAAAAAAAAACAACAAAAACTAAAAATATAAAGCAGAGGTGGTGGCATGGCAGGTTCAATGTGTGTGTGCACCTAGTATCTGACTCTATGGAACCTCACTGACTGCAGCCCTCCAAGCTCCTCTGTCCACGGGAATTCTCTAGGTAAGAATACTGGAATGGGTTGCCATGCCCTCCTCCAGGGGATCTTCCCAACCCAGGGATCGAACTCAGGTCTCCCACACTGCAGGCGGATTCTTTACCATTTGAGCCACCAGGGCAGACTCAATGGAGACTTTAAAAATGGTCCATGTCAAAAACAAAAAAAAAACAAAACAAAAAGAAACAACTACCATTTATTTAGCTCACAAATCCATGAGCTGGCTGGGTGGCTTTTCTGGTCTGCTCCTGATCAGCTGACTTCTGCTGGGCACTCTTATTTTCCTGTGGTTGGTTCGTGGATCAACTGAAGGCAAAGATCCTAGGATGGCCTTACTCACACTTTAGAAGTTGGCAGCTGTTATACAAGGAGACAGCAACAATTGGGCCTTATGTCTCTCAATATCCAGCACACTAGCTTGGGCTTCTTTACATGGTGGTGGTCACAGGGGTTCTAAAAGCAGCCAGATAGGATGAACCACAAGCATTTTTACAAGATTCTGCTTTCATCGTGTTGGCTAACGTCTCATTGGCCAAAACAAGTTATATGGCCAAGTTTAGCACCAAAGAGGGAAGGTACTCAAAGGGCACGGAGGGGGTGTGGATACAAGGAGGGAAAGTGTCTGTGGCTACTTTTACAATTCTCCATGAAGCTCTGTGAGAGCCCAGACCCTATATGTATTTACTCACCATTCTATGTTGATGGGTAAATCATTGTGCCTGGCATGCTGTGCTGCTGCTGCTGTTAAGTCGCTTCAGTCGTGTCCGACTCTGTGCGACCCCATAGACGGCAGCCCACCAGGCTCCTCCATCCTTGGGATTCTCCAGGCAAGAATGCTGGAGTGGGTTTCCATTTCCTTCTCCAATGCTGGCATGCTGTAGGTGCTAAATAAATATTTATCGAGTAAATAAATGAGTTTTAACTGCTTGGATAACAATTATCTTTTATTCGACCTTTGCTGTATAATAGGTGCTGATTTAAATATTTCACATATATAATTTAATGCATATCATATAAGGTAGCCTTTATTGGTACCATTTTACAGGGCTTCCCAGGTGGTGCTACTGATAAAGAACCCGCCTGCCAATGCAGGAGACATTAGAGATACCCAGGGTTCAATCCCTGGGTTGAGAAGATCCCCTGGAGGAGGACATGGCAACCCACTCCAGTATTCTTGCCTGGAGAATCCCATGGACAGAGGAACCTGGCAGGCTACAGTCCATAGGGTTGCAAAGAGTTGGACACTACAGAAGCAACTTCACACGCATGCACAGACAAGAACACTGAGGCTCAGGATTGTAACTTGTCCTATATAACCCAGGTAGTGATTGAGGAACTAGGATTGGAACAAGCTTGTTTAACTCCAAAGCCCATGCTATCTAAGCACTACTCTCGGATGCTCTTATTATCATTGTTGTTGTTTGGTTGCTAAGTCATGTCTGACTCTTTGAGACCTGCCAGACTCCTCTGTCCATGGAATTCTCCAGGCAAGAATACTGGAGTGGAATGCCATTTCCTTTTCCAGAGGATCTTCCTGACCAGGGATCGAAACCACATCTCCTGAATTGGCAGGCAGATTCTCCACCGTTGAGCTACCAGGGAAGCCCTTTATTATTGCTGATTTTTTTACTGAAAGTTTTACATTTTTTATAGCTTAAAATTTCTTCCTTTATTTTACTACTTTAATTTTTAAAGCTGGGAACAGGGTACCCTGTTTCTGGTGGCCTCCCTGCCCCTCTTTCTTGGAGGTCCAGAGGGCCTGTGAACTCGTCATGACAGGTCTCCCATTCCAGTGCCAGATGGCACTTTTGAGTTAAAAAGTAAGTTTGTGGGGGCAATTGACAGCCCTACACCTAAAATCACTGCTCTTGACATCTCAGCAAAGTTGACAGCTAACATTTCAACCAAGAAGGCAATAAATCCAGCCCCAAAGAAAGCTGCTGAGAGGTGCTGAAACAGCCTTGTATATCTTATCTCTTGACCTTTCAGTGCCCCCATGAGGGAATCCATGGATCAAAATCAAAATGCTCTCTAGTAAACACAGACTTCTAATCACCATCATTAATTCAGAAGTCAATAGCTATTTAACTCCACAAACATTTATTTAACACTTACTGTATTCCAGGTGTTATGCTATTTACCATAGGGGAACATAAGTGTTCCTCCATCAAGACGCCCATCTAAACATAATTATTTGACAATGTATTGAGTATAGTGGTGGAGACTTGAACCCAAAATACAGAGCTCAGTTTGAGTAGTGGAGGTTAAAGGGAAAAACAGGGGATTATACAACCTTTAGAATCCAATTCAAGGTCAAACAAAACTGGGTTTCCATAACAGTATAATTGAGTGGTCGAGTTCATGGACTGGGGTGTCAAACAGACTTGGGTTAGTATGCTGTTTCTGCCACTTGTTAGGTATGCAATTTTGGAAAAGATAACTTCTCTAAGCTTTTGTTTCTTCATTTATAGAATGGGTCAAGAATAGCATCTGCCTTATAAGGTTTTATAAGAATTAAAAAATACGTATGTCAAGTACTTAGCACAATTTTGAGCAGATACCAAATGTCCCAAAAGTGATGGGTGTTAATACTGGTTGAGGTAGTAGCGCTGGTAGTACGTCATTAACTCTATTCATCATTCCTTAATTCATTCAACAAATACTTGCTAAGTGTCTGCCATATGTGAGACTCTATGGGAGATACAAAAACGACAAGATACACATCATATCATGCTATCAAAAGGCTTACAGCTCAGCATAGAGAAGACATATGTTAAAATAGCTCCTCTCTTGTCCAGATCAAGGCTAGCACCCGATAAGAATAAGACCAGAATTCCCCTGCATGTAAAAAATAGTTTCTCCATAACACACCATTCTCTTGAACCATTCTGAATCTTTTTGATTTCAGATTTCTCTCCCGTTTTTCATTTGTAGTCTCCCCTTTGTCTCTTTGCCTTGGTAGTTGGTCCAACTCTTTTTGTACTGACTTCCGGCTTTCATTTTTGGCTAGGATTGATGTTCTCCCTTTGGATTATGTGGGTTGGGGGCCACTTCAGGCAAATATTTCACCTAATTTGGCCTGAGCAGGAGACTGACTCAAGCTTAGTCCTCAGAGGTTGACCAGATGGCAAATGTAAGGTAGAGCTTGAAAAGAATCTTAAGGGAGGGATGCAAAAGTGCTACAGAGAGCCCAAGTGAAAGTCAGCATAGTGTGGACTTCTTCACATCAGCTTCATGAGCAAGAAGCAGCCAACACCTATGATGTGGTTTATTTTGTACAACACAGAGCTCATCCTTGGAGCCTCATAAATGACCTTGTGTACCTCTGTGTGTGTGTATATATAAAATGTATATGCATATATATATGTACATATATATATATATCAGTCATTCAGTTGTGTCCGACTCTTTGTGACCCTATGAACTGTAGCCTGCCAGGTTCCTCCGTTCATGGATTTCTCCAGACAAGAATACTGGAGTGAGTTGCCATTTCCTTCTCCAGGGGGTACTCCTGCCTCAGGGATCAAACCTGGGTCTCCTGCATTACAAGCAGATTCTTTGCCATCTGAGCTACCAGGGAAGCTCATGTATACGGGTATGTATACATACAAACATAAATATATGTATATATATAAATATATAAATATCTTGTTAGCATTCATACAGGGCCTTCAGACACTTGACTGTAACTTGACATTTTCTAAAATTCATCAATTTATTTATTAATTTTAGCAAACTAGTTACACCCTTAGGAAATTAAGAGTTAATTTTTCAATAAACCATGTCTCCAGGGATAGTTCATGAAATCAAAGAGGAAAATACCTGGTCCATCTAATTCATTATCACAATCAAATGATGTTAAAAGGTTATTTGTGGAATAAGCTTAAATTAGGAAATTATATTAACAGCTATGATCATTATTGATTATTGCATTATCAGCCACTTAAAACTTGTCTTCAGTTTCAAGGTTTTAAATCATATTGAGATTTATACCATTCTTCTTTAACTCACTCTACCATGTAACAAGATGCATTGCAGTATTGTTGAATGAGCAATGGACTTACCTGGATTCATGCCATAACTCTTTCATTTAATGGCAACCTGGGGCAAGTTATTCTTCCTGGGGCAGCTATTCTTCCTGAGTATTGAGGTCCTCATTCATGAATGGGAAAAATAATACTAGTTTTGTAGAGCTAACATATTAAATGAGATTGTATTTATGAAGGCACTGTCTAACAATAATAGCTAAGGTTTATTGAATGTTTATCATGTGCTAGGAACATGTATGAGCTCCTAGCACATAATGGTATATTATATTTATTGACTTATTTAATCTTCATATAACCCTGTGAAGGAATTACTCCCATTTTATGATAGGAAAACAGAGGTACTGGGATGGTTAAGACTTTGATTGATGTTCTCATGATGCATAAACACTGCAGCAGGACTTTGAGTCCCGCTAATAGGGTCAGGAAGACCCCCTGGTGGAGGGAATGGTAACCCTCTCCAATATTCTTGCCTGGAGAATCCCATGGATAGAGGAGCCTGGTGGGGTATGGTCCAAAGAGTCAGACACAACTGAAGTGACTTAACAAGCAAGCAAGGAGGCTCCAGGGCCTACACATTAGCTACCACAATCCATGCTTAACCATTAGGCAGAACTGCCTCTTAGTGCCTTCTACACCTGGTATTCAATGTATAGTGGTACTCAGTAACTATCAATGTAGCCAACTACTGGAGTCTTCACCAGACTATAAGCTCTTCTGAAGACAGCTCAGCATCTTATTCACCTCAGCATCTGTCTTTTGCAGTGTTACCACTGGACTTGGAATAATAGAAACTCAATAGTGTGTGTGTGTGTGTGTGTGTTATTTAATTTGAAGGATTGGGGGAAGGGGTGCAAAAGATAAGACCAAGATTTTGCTAATTCTATGAGGAACCTAAGGTTTAAAGATGTTACATTCTCCATGAGGAGTCTTTCAGGGGAAAGATCACCTCTAATACACACCAGTGTGTGTTCTCATGGCCAGGCTAAACTCTGCCTGTTGTTGGTGTTGTACAGCCGCTGTCATGCCTGACTTTTTTGTAATCCCATGGACTGTAGCCCACCAGGCTCCTCTGTCCATGGAATTCTCCAGGCAAGAAAACTGGAGTGAGATGCCATTCTCTTCTTCAGGGGATCTTCCTGACCTAGGGAACAAACCCAAGTCTCCTGCATTGCAGGTGGATACTTCACTACTGAGCCACCTGGGAAGACCAAACCCTGCCTAGATTACTTCAGGTCTGAGAAATCAAGCCTGGACACACTTTCTTGGAGAAATACTGGTGGGTAACAGAGAAATAAAGTCGGAACAGTTGGTGCATTAATATCTGAAATGTAATTCAGATGAAGTCATATCTAGACTCTGCCAATTTTCAATTGCTTCCAGCATCTTAAACACACATGCCAAAACCTTCTATCCACCTCACTCACCAAATACCTCTGTTTCCCAGTCACTGGGGCTCACAATCCCCATCTCTCAATCCCTCTTCTCTCTGTTTACCCTCACCTCCATGGGCCCAGTTTCCAAGGCCACAGTCTCCAACTCTGCCGTGTCATTTCTCCAGAGCTGTGCTCCTCATTGCTCCCTGCTGCCTGCTGTTGCCAAAGCCTTCTCTCTGGTCTCCCTCCCTGTTCGTGTGTTTCTCCAAGCATCTATGCACCACTGTTGCACTTACTTTCTAGTTGCAGTTCTAAGCACCTTATTCCCCTGTTGGAAGATGCTCAGTGGATCCCCATTGCCTGATGGAGTGCATACTCTTCCTTGAATTCTTGGGCCTTTATCATATGACTCAACTGAGTAACTTGGGGTTATTTTTTTTTTAATTAATTTTTTTATTGAAGGATAATTGCTTTACAGAATTTTGTTGTTTTCTGTCAAACCTCAACATGAATCAGCCATAGGTATACACGTATCTCCTCCCTTTTGAGCCTCCCTCCCATCTCCCTCCCCATCACACCCCTTAGGTTGATACAGAGCCCCGTTTGAGTTTCCTGAGCCATACAGCAAATTCCCGTTGGTTGTCTATTTTACATACGGTAATGTAAGTTTCCATGTTACTCTTTCCATACATCTCACCCTCTCCTCCCCTCTCCCCATGCCCATAAGTCTATTTTCTATGTCTGTTCTCCATTGCTGCCCTGTAAATAGATTCTTCAGTACCGTTTTTCTAGATTCCGTACATATGCATTAGAATACAATATTTATCTTTCTGTTTCTGACTTACTTCACTCTGTATGATAGGTTCTAGGTTCATCTACCTCATCAGAACTGACTCAAAGCTGTTCCTTTTTATGGCTAAATAATATTCCCTTGTGTGCAATTACCAGAAATTCTCTATCCATTCATCTATCTATGGACATCTAGGTTGCTTCCATGTTCTAGCTATTGTAAATAGTGCTGCAATGAACAATGGGATATATGTGTCTTTTTCAATTTTGGTTTCCTCGGGGTATATGCCTAGCAGTGGGATTGCTGGGTTGTATGGTGGGTAGCTTGGGTTTTATTCCCTCCTCTCCTCTCACAGTTAACTTCATTCTCTGCACTCTGACCCAAGTGTGCTATTTATAGTTTCACATCTTCCTCCCAGGCCTTTCAGACCACTCTTCTCTTCAGCTGGAACCTCCTCTTTCTCACCTTGCTTTCAAGTAACCTTTAGCTGTTTACTAGCCAAACCAAAGAGACATGTCATAAGGGTGGTGAAGATCTTTTAATTCCTCTTTTCAAAAGGCACATTGTCTAACACCTTACGCACATCAACTGTCAGGACACATCAATAATTTCTTCATGACCTGCTGTGCTTTTATGCTTGTTCCATTGGTGGTTTATCAATCAAATTTGAACCTCATCTTTCTTGTGGACAGGGCTGTCTCTGCCCTACTTGTTTACTTAGTGGTCGGTGATGATTATTTCTGAAGCAGCCTATCAAACTATGGACATACTTCTGAAGAAGGAAAGGCAGAGTTAAGAGAGAGGAGCCAGAGCTAGCAGCCAGGGTCAAGAGCCCAGAACCCAGAGCACAGAGGTGGATGGTGGGAAGGGGTGCATGGGAGCAGTAACTGGGTCCTGGGACCAGGTGCTGTCTTATTTTGACTGCTTTCAGTTCAGTTCAGTTCAGTCGCTCAGTCGTGTCTGACTCTCTGTGACCCCATGAATCACAGGACGCCAGGCCTCCCTGTCCATCACCAACTCCCGGAGTTCACTCAAACTCATGTCCACAGAGTCGGTGATGCCATCCAGCCATCTCATTCTCTGTCGTCCCCTTCTCCTTCTGCCCCCAACCTTTCCCAGCATCAGAGTCTTTTCCAGTGAGTCAACTCGTCGCATGAGGTGGCCAAAGTATTGGAGTTTCAGCTTTAGCATCAGTCCTTCCAATGAACACCCAGGATTGATCTCCTTTAGAATGGACTGGTTGCGGCGCGCCTGGCGTGCCAAGCGGCAACGGAGCTCCGGGCCCAAAAGGTGAAGGAGAACGACCTGCTCAGAATAAGAGGAAGGAGAAAAACATAAAAAGAGGAGGCAATCGCTTTGAACCATATGCCAATCCAACTAAAAGATACAGAGCCTTCATTACAAACATAATGGCAGTCACTTAAAGACCTGGTTAAAGAAAAAGTTGGTGAGGTAACATACGTGGAGCTCTTAATGGACGCTGAAGGAAAGTCAAGGGGATGTGCTGTTGTTGAATTCAAGATGGAAGAGAGCATGAAAAAAGCTGCTGAAGTTCTAAACAAGCATAGTCTGAGTGGAAGACCACTGAAAGTCAAAGAAGATCCTGATGGTGAACATGCCAGGAGAGCAATGCAAAAGGCTGGAAGACTCGGAAGCACAGTATTTGTAGCAAATCTGGATTATAAAGTTGGCTGGAAGAAACTGAAGGAAGTTTTTAGTATGGCTGGTGTGGTGGTCCGAGCAGACATTCTTGAGGATAAAGACGGAAAAAGTCGTGGAATAGGCACTGTTACCTTTGAACAGTCCATTGAAGCTGTGCAAGCTATATCTATGTTTAATGGCCAGCTGCTGTTTGACAGACCAATGCATGTGAAAATGGATGAGAGGGCCTTACCAAAGGGAGATTTTTTCCCTCCTGAGCATCCACAGCAACTTCCCCATGGACTTGGTGGTATTGGCATGGGCTTAGGACCAGGAGGGCAGCCTATTGATGCCAACCATTTGAATAAAGGCATTGGAATGGGCAACCTGGGACCTGCAGGAATGGGAATGGAAGGCATAGGATTTGGAATAAATAAAATGGGAGGCATGGAAGGACCCTTTGGTGGTGGTATGGAAAACATGGGTCGATTTGGATCTGGGATGAACATGGGCAGAATAAATGGTGGAGGCGGAGGCAGTGTCCCTGGAATTGAGAGGATGGGCCCCGGCATTGACCGCATCGGGGGGGCCGGCATGGAACGCATGGGCACAGGCCTGGGCCACGGCATGGATCGTGTGGGCTCCGAGATTGAGCACATGGGCCTGGACATGGACAGCATGGGCTCCGTTGAGCGCATGGGCTCTGGCATGGAGCGCATGGGCCCCCTGGGCCTCGACCACATGGCCTCCAGCATCGAGTGCATGGGCCAGACCATGGAGCGCATCGGCTCTGGTGTGGAGCGCATGGGTGCCCGCATGGGCTCTGGCCTCGAGCGAATGGCCGCACCCATTGACCGTGTGGGCCAGACCATCGAGCGCATGGGCTCTGGTGTGGAGCGCATGGGCCCTGCCATCGAGCGCATGGGCCTGGGCATGGAGCACATGGTGCCCGCAGGCATGGGGGCAGGCCTGGAGCGCATGGGCCCCGTGATGGATCACATGGCCACCGGCCTGGAGCGCATGGGCGCCAACAACCTGGAGCACATGGGCGCCAACAGCCTAGAGCGCATGGGTCCTGCCATGGGCCCGGCCCTGGGCGCTGGCATTGAGTGCATGGGCCTGGCCATGGGTGGCGGTGGCAGTGCCAGCTTTGACCGTGCCATCAAGATGGAGCGTGGCAACTTCGGAGGAAGTTTCGCGGGTTCCTTTGGTGGAGCTGGAGGCCATGCCCCTGGGGTGGCCAGGAAGGCCTGCCAGATATTTGTGAGAAATCTCCCATTTGATTTTACATGGAAGATGCTAAAAGACAAGTTCAACGAATGCGGCCACGTGCTGTATGCCGACATCAAGATGGAGAATGGGAAGTCCAAGGGGTGCGGTGTGGCTAAGTTTGAGTAGCCAGAGGTGGCTGAGAGAGCCTGCCGGATGATGAATGGGATGAAGCTGAGTGGCCGAGAGATTGATGTTCGAATCGATAGAAATGCTTAAGCAGTTGCCTTTTTTAAACATCGATACCAGACCTCTGAATTTGTATTTTTTCTTGTTAACCATTTTAATTTGTTGGCTGGATGTATAAAGATGTTTAAAAAATTCAGTTGCTTTTTGGGGTAATTTGAATTAACTTTTTTAATGACTGACTGGGGTTCCATTTGACTGTTTGCATTGAGATTGCAATGGGTACAATTTTTTTTGTAGTTGTGGCATCTTGTTGACATCGAATATGACTTTGATAATAAATACCAGTTCCTGAAAAAAAAAAAAATAGAATGGACTGGTTGTATCTCCTTGCAGTCCAAGGGACTCTCAAGAGTCTTCTCCAACACCACAGTTCAAAAGCATCAATTCTTCGGTGATCAGCTTTCTTCACAGTCCAACTCTCACATCCATACATGACCACGGGAAAAACCATAGTACACATTATTCTTCAAACACAAAGAATAAAATGGTTAAGTCAAATAGTTTTCCTCCCAAGGAAAATCAGGATAGATATCAGAAGGTTTTGGACTCAGCCAATTGAAAATGCATGTTTTTCAGATTTGGAGATGGGTTCATCTATGATAAAACAGGCATTATTACCATTTGCTATTGATAAGTAAGCAAATTATTTCATCCACTTCTACATTCTGCAGACTCTAGGGCACTCCCAACACAGAATCCAGTAGTCCTATCTTCTTTAAACAGTTGATAAATATATCACTTATTCTAAAAGTCTTTAACCAAATAGTGGTTGCCATTCTTGCCAGTCTATCTGTTTTGGCTGTGTATGTGAGCTTAAATCTTATTCATGTATGACTCTTTGCAACCCCATGGACTGTAGCCCACCAGGCTCTTCTGTTTATGAGATTGTATAGGCAAGAATGCTGAAGTGGGTAACCACTCCCTTCTCCAGGGTAATCTTCCCAACCCAGGGATTGAACCTGGTTCTCCTGCATTGAAGGCAGATTCTTTGCCATCTGGACCACCAGGAAAGCCCTTTATTTATTTCAGCTAATTTCTTATAAACAGTTCACTATATCCAAAATTGGTTTTCTGAAAATACAAACTCCTTAATTTGTTTTGCATCCCTTTAGAACACTATGACAACTTCTTTTTTTAATCAAATTTCAAGTTTATGTCTTCAATATTTTGTCTGAAGATTATGAAGAATTTAGGTGTTTTAGTCCATGACCATTCACTGCTGTACTCTTTCATTTCACCAAGGAAAAAAAATTGAGAGTAATTGATCCACTGCTTGGGATAGTCTTTCATGTAACCACAATATCCCAAGGAGAATTTGATTTCACAGGGGACCAGCAGTAAAACCTCAGAATTGACAATTGGCTGTTAATGTTTCTTCAAAGTCAAGACCATAACTTAATTCAGTTCACTTTTTTGAATATCACTGTACTAGGCGCTGGCAGGGGAAGGGCAAATATGACAATGGAAAATGAAAAAATGAATAAAATAGGGTCACTTACTTTAAAGGGTGTTGTTATTCAGTCACTCGGTGTGTCTGATTCTTTGCAACCCCATGGACTGCAGCATGTCACGCCTCCCTGTCCTTCACTACCTCCTGGAGTTTGCTCAAACTCGTGTCCATTGAATCAGTGATGATATCCAACCATCTCACCCTATGTCGTCCCCTTCTCCTCCTGCCCTCAATCTTTCCCAGCATCAAGGTCTTGTCCAGTAAGTCAGCTCTTTTCATCAGGCAGTCAAAGTATTGGAGCTTCAGCTTCAACATCAGTCCTCCCAATGAAAATTCAGGATTGATTTCCTGTAGGATTGACTGGTTTGACCTCCTTGCAGTTCAAGGGACTCTCAAGAGTCTTCTACAGCACCACAGTTCGAAAGCATCAGTTAAAGACAATTCTCTTTATTAGCAGTACTTACATTCTACAAAGCCACAGCAAAAACTGAATTAGGCGAATACTGAACCATTTCTCCAAGGGGAATAGAGGGTCAGGTTCTTGTGAGCCTTTGGTCACAACATTTTTGTCAATCAACCAATACAAAAATCATGTTTTATGTGTGTTTTTGTTTAAAGACACCATTAAACATTATAAGTCACTTCACTAGTGTCCGACTCTTTGCGACCCTAGGGACTGTAGCCTGACAGGCTCCTCTGTCCATGGGATTCCCCAGGCAAGAGTACTGGAGTGGGTTGCCATTTCCTTCTCCAGGGGCTCTTCCTGACCCAGGGATCAAACCTGGGTCTCCTGCAGCTCCTGCATTATAAGTGAATTTTTCTTTTTACCACTGAGCCACTGGGGAAGCCTCAAAGACAGCTTATTTAATGGATATTGTTGAATCATTAACACTGAACTCATGGCCAACAACACTATAATTTACACCCAAATGATGGTTGCCTGACACACATTTTTCCTCCACAAGGCACATCACAGCATTCTTGCTCTTAGGACACTAGACAGCACTGTAGTACCACCTTTGGGGCCATTTTAAACAATGGAATCACCAACAAAAAGCAGAAAAATTAGAAAATCATGGCACCAAATAGGCTGTGAAAAGGGTGCTTGTTTACAGTATGAGCTGAAACAAGAAGTCAGAGAGTCCCCTGTTCCACTTCAGCTGGGTATGTTGGGCCACTTCATGCATGTCTGTGAATGACTGGGCCAGTGCTATGAGTATGGATTTGGGATTACAAATAAATTCATTGAGTATGCAAATTTGCAGTTATGGAATCCATGAATAATAAGGATTGATTGTGTTTCTTAAAGGCATGTTAACAGCAAATTACAAAATTTTCAAGGCAGAATTGAGGCAAAAGCAAACTATAACCAGGGCCAGCTGTATAACTTATAAGGCCCAATTCAGGAAGAAAATATAGGGTCCCTTGCTGAAAAAGAAAGCAGCAACATTAAACCAAGCATTAAGCCAAGTGAGGGGCCTTTGTGAGCATGGGCCGTTTCCAGCTGCACAGGTCCTGTGCCCACGAAGCTGGCCCTGAACTTAACACTGAGTTACTACAGGCTGGGGAGCAGGGTTTGGGACTGAACCAAGAGAAGTTTTACGATGGTGGTAGCACTTGAGCTAAACCTTGGATGGCTTGTAAAAGTGGCTCAGTAAATAACCAAATACTACCAATTCACCTAATGCCTACTGAATTTACAAACAGAGCAGTCAGGCTCCACAGGACAAAGATGGGTAACCCAAAGATGGGTTACAATGGGTAACATTAGTGACCCTGACCCTGTGCCAGGTGTGTGTCCCATGATTAACAGGCATTCCCTCATTTGATCAGCACCATGACTCCATGAGGGACAATGCCTTTATCACCCCCCATTTTACAGTTGTGGAAAGGGAGGCTTGAAAGTGAAAGTGACTCAGTTGTGTCCAACTCTTTGTAACCCCATGGACTGTACAGTCCATGGAATTCTCCAGGTCAGAAGACTGGAGTGGGTAGGCTTTCCCTTCTCCAGGTGATCTTCCCAACCCTTTCCAATGCAGGGATTGAACCCAGGTCTTCCTCATTGCAGGTGGATTCTTTACCAGCTGAGCCACAAAGGAAGCCCAAGAATACTGGAGTGGGGAGCCTATCCCTTCTCCAGCGGATCTTCCCGACCCAGGAATCGAACCGGGGTCTCCTGCACTGCAGGCAGATTCTTTACCAACTGAGCTATCAGGGAAGCCCTCAAGGGAGGCTTAATGAATTTAAATAAATTGCCCAGCATTGCATGGAAGGAGCTGAGAAAGGTTTTGAACCCAGTTTCTCTGGTCCCCAAATTCCTACACCTACTCTGAACCATAGCATTTCCTCATTTACTGTGACATATCCACTGCTCGGGAGATGGTAGGGGACAGGGAGGCCTGGCATGCTACAGTTCCTGGGGTCTCAAAGAGTCAGACCCGACTTAGTGACTGAATAACAACAACAGCAATCCATTGCCCTGTTTTTCACAGACTTCTTGGCAATCTCAGCCCTGGAGGAACCCAGTAAGCAGACACCAATTACAGAAGGGATGGCGGAGCCTGAGAGGGTACCGCTTTCCCGGACTTCCTACATCCTGTAGGTTTTCACTCCAAGGATGAAGACCGAGCTGTGTGCAGCTCCTTAGAGTTTACAAGGTGCTTTCACCTTTGTTATCTCCTGTGTTCTCATAGCAGTCTCATGAGTTCCTTCCTCAAACCTGACAGTCGGGGAAACAGTGAACAGAGACAACTGACCTGCCCCTGGCAGGCAGGTGAGGAGCGCTGGCAGAGGCTGGAACCCAGATTTTCTGGTCCCCAGCTCAGCCCCATCATTCTTGCCCAGGACTGTCAGGGGGTGAGCAGTTTAAAGCTCAGTGGCTCTCCTTCTTTCCCACTGGAAGCCCCTCTCTGACAGGGTGTCTGGTTTCAGGTTTTGCAGCAAATGCATTCTTTTGATTCAGTTCTTTAATAGTGAGGCCGAGTGTTAGTAGTATAATTAATACTCTGAATAGTCTGCCTGACAGGAATCTGCTGGCAATTCAGGCTCAATTTGTGGACTACTTGACTGAGGGAGTTCTCTAGATTCTCGGAAGAACCGGGTAATTAAGCAGAGTTGCTGGAGGGCACTCCCCTTGGTCTGGGAGAAGGAACGCAGAGCAGTGTCTGCAGACTCAGACGCAGACTGGCATCCTTGCCCAGCTCTGGAAGGCTCTTCGGATGGAAAGAGGAGCGAGCCCTCCTTGCATCTTGCCGCCTGGGCTGCCGTCCCTCTGTCTCAAAGCCGGTTCTCTGGGGCCTTCTGGGCCTTCTGTCCTTTCTCCTTCCAGCAGCGGCAGAAGGAGGAGGGCCCAGGTCCTTTCTATTTCATGCTGAGCCGGGTCGTGCAGGGAGGGAAGGAATAAAAAAGAGACTCTGGCTCCACTTTCCAGAATTAATGGTTAGCGTCTGCTGAGGCTATTTGCACTGTAAATGAAAGCAAACAGCAAAAAGCAGGAATGAAGCAAAACAGCCCAAATAATCAAGAAACATTCTGGTGATGGGTGTAAAACTCACTTTCTGTCAGCAGCAGAGGTCCACGTTGTGTGGGCCCACAGGAAAGATGAATTGCTGAAGAGAAGCCCCATGTAGTCACTTTTTGTCAGGGACACACAGGCGAAGGGAGGCATTTCCAAAGGTGCACGCGGTCTGCTGCCCTCAGAAGTAGCACACGCCTGCCTCGTAAGTCCTGGCAATTTTGTGAAAATTATCAAAAGATGTGGGTAGAGATTCAGCAGCTTTATTTTGTGAAGTAAGGAATCATTCTGTGTAAGCTAACCATCCTTCTGTCTCATCAAGAGATTTTGTGGAAGACTCGTTCTATGGAAGGTTTTGTCTACAGTTTTCCATCTGTTGTGATAATCGTTATTAATCAAGCTGCTGTCATACCATCTTGGGCTGTGATTTGTGTCAACTTTCTGGTGCGAGGTAGGGTCGCTCCCGGGGAAGAAAGATGTACCTGAAGGATGCAGAGGGAGCACGCTCCCACATCATGCGAGAAATCTCTGGGCCATTACAGGCCATTTTCTAAAAGAAACGTTAAGATGGAGACTGCAAAACTGTCTGTTTCCTAAAACTCACCCAGCAGATTTGCTCAAGATCCTATTTAACCTGGGAAGTCAGCTTCCTATCCCACAGGTGTTTACACTTTGTTTACCCCAGTCTTGGGCTTCCCTGGTGCCTTAGACGGTGAAGAATCCGCGTGCAATGCAGGAGACCCGGTTCAGTCCCTGAGTGGGGAAGATCCCTTGGAGAAGGGAATGGCCACCCTCTCCAGTATTCTTGCCTGGGAAATTGCAGCCTGGTGAGCTACAGTACAAGCTGTTGCAGAGTCGGACACGACTGAGCAACTAAAAACTCTTGCACTTTGCCCAAGTCTTTGATTCCACCAGAAAATGATGCTGTTCTCCTTGCTCTACTGAGCATGTACATGCTCACCTCCATTCTCACTGGGCAGAAGAGAGTCCTGGGTTCTTGGAAAGTCAGCTAATCTGGAGCTGCCCTGAGATAGTGGCCCACAAAAATTAGGCTGTGTGCTTTATAACTTTGTTTCCTTTGTTTTTGTATTATTTTTTAGAAAGTAATATAGGCTAAACAATGTTTTAAAAATAATTTGAAAATTTCATACTTTGCTTGAGTTAACAGGCCACATGTGGAATTATTTAAAAAACTAGAACCTCAGTGTTGAGAGACAGACGTAAAATAGAAAGTGGTCGTGGATTTCCATTTTATATTAGGATAATTACAAAAGATGTTCAAATATAAGTACATATAAACTCATATAAATATAAGTCATATAAAGTATATATGACTTTGTGCCTAAATATGCTCTATTTGGTCATGTTGGAACTATCAAAGAAAATTAACCTATCTCTCTCTAATCCTGAACTGTCAAATTCTCCCTCCCCTCCTGTCTCATCAAACCCATCACCTATACTTTCCATTTTAAAGGCAGAGACTATTGAACTTTCCAGGAAAATAAGTTTATAATAGCAATAAATGACATGGAAAAATACTTGGACTAATGGATAGATCTTATATTTCCTCATAAAGAGTGGAAATCATAATCATAAAACAGCTAAGATTTATTAAGTGCTTATTGTGTTAATTATCCATTATCTTAGTTCATTCTCATGACAATCTTATAAATAAGTTACTGTCATGGTCTCTTTTATAAGACAAATTTTAAGCAACTTGCCTATGACTAGTTATATAACCATAATTAGTTAGGTAACCATAACTCCTACAACTAGGAAGCAAGGAGCTAGCATCTGAACTCAAATGTGTATGACTCCAGAGTCCAAACTCTTAAACACTACTCTCAACTAAAGGAAATGGGCTTCTACAAAAAAAATAAGGATTGAAGTTCATGCTAACTTGAAGTCAACAAGAATTCCTCCATCTTTAAAAAAATCATGAACTGTATTATTAAATAGTTACCTGTGCTTATGCAGACAGTTGAGGGTTTCCAGGTTGAGCTTATCCAGTTCAGGTAACTGGAAGATGACATTGCCAAAATAATTTAGAGTAAGATTTAAATTCCTTTCGAATACTTAAAAAAAAAATTGTTCCTTGACTTCAAAATTTACACATCTAGATATCTAGATGTCACTTCTGGTGGTGTGTCCCATGGTACTTCAAATTTTTTGACTTTTGTGTACCTCACACTTTTATCTTAGTGCCAAAGTCATTCTTGCCTTTGCTTGGAAGATTTTCTTCTTTCTACATCTTGACTTCCCTTTTGCATATTTTTCTCTGAATAAGCCAAGAAGCTCTCTGGAAGAAGGCAGGTGCAATGCTTGTTGCCTATTGTCTGTTTCATTGCTCTGCACTAGACTAACTTTATTGTTTTAAACCCTCTCTCTCTTTGCATCCCACTGCCATTTTTACTTTTTAAAATTCCTTTTCCCTTTTCCTCTCTTTTTCTCTATTACATGTTAAACCAGCTCTCTTCACTGAGGAAAGCATCCCCTCCAAAAAGGGGAGATTCGGGGGGCTTTCTAAATTGCCAATTCAGCATGGCAGTGGAGGAGGCAACAGAGAAGCATACATTTAAAATTGCTGATAGGCATAGAAAAACCTTGTAGGGTGGTTGAAAACTGTGGAATCCATAAATTTTCTGGGGCCGCGTTCATTACTCATCGAACTTTGGCAGGTTGAAGCCTGCTCGCCTCTCCCGGAGGATGACTGCTCCGGCTAATGGAATTCTTCTGTTTTCCTATGGCTCTGTTTTGTTATCTTTAGGCACTGAGTCAAGTGGCATGTGCCAGTGGGGGTGGCAGCTGCCCCTGCTGTCACTGTCCTGGCATGGCTATGACCCTTCTTTCTGTATCAGCATCAAGAGGAAGCCGTCATGCCATGGCGCCCAGCAGAGCCCTCTGCCCCACCTCACAGAACACCATGTTGCCTCCAAATCCTCCCCTTTTGCCATTAACTGTGAAATACCCAGCACGGGAGAGGAAGGTGAAAAGACAGTAAATGGACACATTTCTGCATCCTGATGGTGAATTTCTTTAATTTTGAGATGTCTCTTTTGCTGACTATAGTTTCAAATTCTAATGTTACTGTAACTAATTGCTGGCAGATGATGGATTTTTAAAGCATAATTAAATTAAAGCAGACTTGGCTTTTGGTAAACTATTTTTAGTAAAAATGTATAGGATAAAAAAAATCAACCCAACACTAAAAACATGCTCAATCTGGATGTGAAAGCACGTTGTTCACTAAAAACCCTTATACATATTTCATTATCATTTAAGAAATGAACTGGCTTATTAGTCTAATAGAAATTTAACCTTGGATAAATAAGTATGAATATATGGCAGGGCATCTGAAAAATTTAATTTATATATACTCAAATGAAAGATTTAAAACTATTATAAATACTAATATGCCTGTAGACAAACCATTTGATTTGCATAAAATAGCATACAGGGAGCCACTGTATAAAAGATGCTAAGATGTGGAGTCTAAAGCATCTAGGCTTAGAAAACATCTAAGCACTCATCGAGTGAGCATCTCCAATTTTAAAGTTAATGTTAAGTCATATAAACAACTGTACACCTATTTTCTGGCAAATGTAGTGTGGCTGGGAATTCAAATGCTTAGCAAAGACTGAAACGGCAGAAGGCCCTTCATCAGAGGTCGACTTTAAAATGAGCAGTGTTTACCCCCAATTGGTTCATGATATAAATGATCCTCAAGTTTCTCTCTCTTTTTCCCCTCTTTTCCACTGAAGAGAATTATTAGTGAGAAAATGCAACCCACTGAGAAGCAAATCCTCACTGCAAACCCAATGGTTGGAATCCCTGACTTGATTTATTGCCCTGACACACTCCCTTCTCCCTGGCAGGAGCATCCTTGCCCTTGCTCAGGACCACAGAGCCATCTCCTCTGCGCTGCTCAGGAGCCCCACCATCCATTATACCCTCCACTCAACAGCTGTTTCCTGCTTGCACTTCATGCAACGTGAGACGCTTTGAAATCTTTCTTTTTTAAAGATGTCTATATACCTTCCGTGATTTCTTTTTGGGGGGATCTAACTAAATGTTCTTTCTTTCTCCCCAGCTACTTTACTTGACACCATAAAAACCAAGAATCTGGCCATCACAAGCTTAATATCTCCATGAAGTGGACAGGTGGATCGGAGTTCCAGGGGCCACGGACCTAGCAGCTTGTCCCGCGGAGTCAGCTCCATTGCTGACGTGGCCGCTGGAGGCTCAGCGGAGGGTGGAAGTCAAGGAGCCTGTGCGTGGCTCCTGGGGCTCTGAGTACCTGAGAACCACCCAGACAGCGTCAGGCTCCCACTGCAAAACAGGCTGCTGCCTTCTTTTCCTTCCAAGCAATAACGTAATGGGAACTGGAGGATTCTTAAAAGGAAAACGAACAGCAGAAAGGTTGATACCTTTGCTATTTCCAGCAGGCTGAACAGCCTACACAGAGAATCCTCAGGGTGGGCAAACTCACAGAGCCAAAATGCAAAGTTTTTTACATCAACAGTGAAGTTTCCCTTATAATTAAAAGCAAATCTCATTATCTTGTAGCCAGGCCTTTATATTTCATCAAGAGGTGATTTGGTTTTTTTTAATTATTCTTTTCACAGTTTACCTGAAAGGTAAATAGCTGGCTATTGTAATTCCCATCTTATTTCCAGCAAAATTAGAACACAGAGGAATAAAATAACTTCTGTCAGCCACAAAATTAGTCAGGGGTACAATCTAAATTAGAACTCAATGCCTTTTCAGTTCTCCACTTTCATTTTGTCTATTGAGCCACAAAACAATAGCATTCAATAGCCTAGGCAACATGCACTGCCACACTGCAAATTCTACCATCTTATAAATCTTTCAGGAAATTCTTAAAACATCATAAACCATAAAGTCATATTTTGAGTAGTCTGTCACCGGATCTTCCTGGTCAAGATATTTTCTGAATTTCCTTGTGGGCTCTTTTTCATATTTTATAACCCCAAGTCATTATTTTTTTTTGTACTTTGGGAAATAATCATTAATTTGTATTTGCCACAAAACTAGAATTATAACGTATGCATACAATATGTATGCCTTTGGGATTGTGTACCTTTTGCTTCAGATGGGACCTGTCAAAAATCACCTCCTAACCCTGCCTCGTTTACAAATAAATTTTATAGCTGTCTGAAGGTTTGAAGCAATACAGATTGTCTGAGCCAATAAGTTGATTTGGTGAGAGCAATGCTAATGAGTCTTTGATCCGTGCAGAGGCCAGTGAGCTCTAGCACAGCCTCAGCCTGCACCCCTCACCCTGCCAGCTGTCTCGCGAATGCCTGCCATTGGTCACAGGGGGGACCAGGCAAGCTGGGAATGGGATGGAGCGGCGCAAATCCATCATCCTTCCAAACGCATCACTCAAGTGCCGGTCCTCCATAAGACGAGCCAGCAGTGGTCTCTTTCTGCACAGAGCTGGGCACGTTGCAATACAGAAATGTTCTTTAACACTATCAGTGTTGTTTTTAAGGGAGTCTTTTCTGTGTGTGCTGAAAATAAATGCAGGCTGGCATTTAACTGCATGACTTGGGTTTTTAACAGTATCGTGTTGTTTCGGGTAGGGAGAAGTACAGGCTGGGACTTAGAGACTGATGGCCCTGGCAAGTGAGGTCGGGCACACCATGAAGGCAGTGTGAAGCAGCTGGGTTCCAGCGGGGAGTCCGAAACAACCTGTGGCAGCTGGACAAACGCACGGGGTCAGGCACTGTTTGTGGATGCTGACTTCTCCCGGAGCCTCCCTGGATGGTAGGAGACATCAAAGCCCGTCACCCGGGAATAACACCCGGTTGCTTTTCTGTATGTCAACCCCTCCCAAGATGCTGACCCAGGAGAGACAGATCTTCTGTTAGCTCCAGGCCCTTAGAGATGGTGTCACATTCCTCCTGCGCAAGCTATTTCTGGAAGTAGGTTGGACGATGGAGGAGAAAATAACTCACGGTACAGTTGTTTTGGGGAGGTAAAGTGAAAAATAGTTTTCCTTTGCTATCCACTTTTTTTATTGATGAAAATGCTTTAACCTTCAGCAAATTTGTACTAAGTACTTACAGTACTCCAGGCATCAAGGACATGGGTAATAACACAGAGTCCCACTTGGGCTGAGCTATCATGGATCTCCATATGGGCTCCATGTTATACCCTGTTTCTTCTTACTTTTAAGGTTTGGGTATATTTGATAAGGTAGAATAGGCTTCCCAGGTGGCTCAGTGGTAAAGAATTTGTCTGCCAATGCAGGAGACGCACGATTCTATCCCTGGGTTGGAAAGATCCCCTGGGGAAGGAAATGGCAACCCACTCTAGTACTCTTGTCTGGGAAATCCCATGGACAGAAGAGCCTGGTGGACTGCAGTCCATGGTGTTGCAAAAGAACCAGACTAAACAACAATAACATGAATATATAAAAATGTAAGAAATTCTTTTATTAGCCAAAAGCTAATTAGTGTAAAAACTAGTAAAAAAAAAAAAAAAAGACAAGAAAACATAGCCTCTCAGATCTAGGAGTGAGGATCGCTATGCTTTTATACTGTTGATATTGAAATGGGTGGAAATGTCTAGAGAACACATCCTTCCCTGGTAAGAGAAGGAGGCTTGGTAAGCTGGCGGATATCACGCAAAGGTTTAAAAGAGCCATTTTGTACAAGAGAATGTTCCAGTTTTGGAACATTTGTACAGAAAGTGCTTAAACCCAAGATGGGACAGTGTTGTTTCCAGCCCATTTCGTATGAGTTCCAATGGCAGGCTCCCTTTTGAAAGTGATTTGGGCTCCAAAATCTCATTTGGAGTCTCTCATATGGAATTTGCAATGCTCTCCTTCATAAGAACATACAGAATTTTTACCATGGCGAGGTTGCTATGTGCTGCATTCTAAGTTGCTCAGTAGTGTCTGATTCTTTGTGAACCCATGAACTGTAGCCAGTCAGGCTCCTCTGTCCTTGGGATTCTTCCTGACCCTGGGATCAAACTGGTTTCTCTTATGTCTCCTGCGTTGACAGCCAGGTTCTTTACCACTAGTGCCACCTGGAAAGCCCATGAAGTTCCTAAGACCCTGGAAATGCCTTTTTTCTCAATAGTGGCCTCAAGACACGCCCCCCACCTCCACACACACACCAGCATCTCTTGGGCAGCCTGGCCACTGCTCTCCCCAAGCTGTTCTGGCCACACCAGTGGCATAGCTGCTCTTAGATCTTGCAGGAGCTCCTCTCTCCTCAGGATTCACACCGGTTCTTTCTGCCTGGAAAGCTGGCCCCCATCTCTGCGGGGCTCCAACCCCTCTTCCTCAAGGGTGCCTTCCCAGACCACAGTCATCCCACCTGTCACATTCTGAATCACCCTCGTCTGCTTTACTTTCCTTGAGTCCTTTCCTTGAGTCCTTGAATATAGCATAAGACACTCCTTCACCTTGTCTCTCCCAGGAAGGTAGGCTGCCCCGGGCAGGGATTTTTGTCATTTTTATTCACTGCACCTACAAAAGCGTCTGGCATGAAGTGGGTGCCCAATGGCCATTGGTTGGAAGCTTGTTATTATGATAAAGATGTTTACCTCTTTAAGAGTAGTCCATCTCTACTTTGTGGAGGTGGACTCGGAGTACAGAAGTCCAGCTGTGTGACCGTGAATAAGCAGCTCACCCCAAGTCTGCTTTCTCACCTGGGATGTTTGCTCCCTTAGCTCACCTCACAGCACCGCTGGGATGAACAAACAAAGCACTGCAGAAATGATTTGATTTCTCTAAGTCACTTTTTTTTTTTAATCTTTAAAATCAGATTGTCATATTAGCTTTTTTTAAAGATGGTTTAGAACTCTTAATGTCAGTAATGATGGAGACAAAATCCTCTTTCATGTTGCTTAGTGCTTACTGGGATGACTTCTCACACCTGACCAAGGTGAGAAAACAGACCTGGGGAGAGCTGTGAATAACACTCTGACCAAGGTTTCTCTGGGGGCCTCCTTCTTATGATCCCTGGTGTCCTGTATGGGCAGTGGGAACCACCTTGAGGATATGATCTGATGCTGAGGTCTACTTTCTATCCCTGTTGGAATGTAACTGAGGGACTTCTCAGATCGGACTGATGCTAAAGCTGAAGCTCCAATACTTTGGCCACCTCATGCGACGAGTTGACTCACTGGAAAAGACTCTGATGCTAGGAAATGTTGGGGGCGGGAGGAGAAGGGGATGACTGAGAATGAGATGGCTGGATGGTATCACCGACTCTGTGGACATGAGTTTGGGTGAACTCCGGGAGTTGGTGATGGACAGGGAGGCCTGGCGTGCTGTGATTCATGGGGTCGCGGAGAGTCGGACATGACTGAGCGACTGAACTGATCTGAACTGAACTGAACTGAACATAGAAAGATGAAGGCATTCTCCCACCGACATCTGCTGCTGCTGCTGCTGCTGCTGCTAAGTCACTTCAGTCGTGTCTGACTCTGTGTGACCCCACAGACGGGAGCCCACCAGGCTCCCCTGTCCCTGGGATTCTGCAAAGCAATTACACAGGCAGAAGTGTGGCTATTTATAGTGGGGATGGGTGGGGTTTCTCAGGTGGTACAGTGATAAAGAATCTGCCTGCAGTGCAGGAGACCTGGGTTTGATCCCTGGGTCGGGAAGATCTCCTGGAGAAGGAAACGGCAATCCACTCCAGTATTCTTGCCTGGAGAATTCCATGGACAGAGGAGCCTGGTGGGCTACAGTCCATGGGGTCACAAAGCGCTGGACACGACTGAGCGTCCATGCATGCACCCACACACATTCTCCAAGGACCGGGGAAGAGAATGCATTGGTGAGTGGCAGAGCCACCATCATTTTCTGCCATAGATTTTCTAAGCAGTGTCATCCCCATAAGCCTGAACACAAATATCTGCCTTTGAATGCCACGACAGAAAAAGAAAGCCCCACTGCCACCCGCCAGCCCCTGCTGCACCATTACCTGGCGTTCCCTTTAGATGCCATCTAGTTTTGCTCGCTAACTTTTAGGTGTCTATCTCTGATTTCAAAATTGTATCATAGCCTTAAGCATACACCAAAATGTAAATTTCTAAGATTTATTTTAAATTTCCTTTACGTATGTCAAGCAGACTTTTCCTTTACAAATCCTGAAATCACCTTTGAAATTTTAGACAAGGGCAGATGTCACTAAATGTGACTGGCAAGTGTTCCACACGCCATTTGTTGCGTGTGGTCGTTGTTTTCCCTTTTGCTTCTTTTTTCCTCCTTTAGGAAAAAAAATCACCATCAGACTGTAAACCCAATTAAAGCAAACTTTTCAAAGACTCTTTTTCCGTGGCTGAGCTATTCCAACCTCTGACTTTTTCTGCAGCACAAGATAAGACTTTCTGATTAACTGGGGGTGGGATGTTTATTCAATCTGTTCATTTTATACATTATGGATACTGCTTTTTAATTTTTATGCCATGTCAGTGGCATATACTTTCTGAAATTAATAAATACAATACATACCATCAATGTGTGAAAGTAAAAAAAAAACATATTTCCATAGCTTGACATACAAAAACGTACTCACACACTTTTGAAATCTACTGTCAAATCATTTCACATCTGTACCTAAAGCAAACAGACATAATGCTAACAGCTTGTTAGAATTCAGAAATGCCACCCGCTAATCAGCCCACCTGTGGCATTCTCAGTCCATCTTGCAAGCTGCATAGCCTGCTGCCAAGAAGCTTGACAAGAAAATGTATATTAAATTATTGAATAAGATTGGAAATATTGTACAGTGTGGGATAAAGAGAATGCACAACGTGTGGCCAATGACATACTGTACCTTTTCATTCTAATGCCTGCCTGGAGGTGACCTAGCTTCATTCCCACTTGCCATAAATTAGAAGCTACTGCTAAATCTCTGGATGTAAAATCAGCAGCAAGGATTTCATTGTTTCCATCGGGTTTTGTTGTGTGTGTACTTAGCATTGCTAAAACAAAAACCAAGGAAGCAAAGCAGAAAGCACATTTTGAACCAAATTTGAAGGAAACAACCCCATTTTCACACAGTCCCATCCTGTGGTACAGAGTAAAACAAAGGAAATTTTCTGACATTCCTGATACTCTTTAGAAACCATATTAGCAAGGATGTTAACCAAATCTACGCATTAAGTATTATTTAAAATCCTAGGAAAATGATCTTTTGATCATTCTCAGGAAATGTCAAGTAAAATGCAAAAGTGAAATAAAGGTATTTAAGATCCTGGAGCAAAAATGGGGCAGCAGATCATGGAATAAACCATGGGCTCTGCCCACACCTAGAAGCTCAAGAAATTGGGGTAAGCGTGACATTGTACACCACAATTACATTCTACTAATTATTAATTTCTATAGAACAGAAACTAACATGCTCACAGAACTATCTTCTTTGGGGGTCTGTGAGGAAGAAATGTGATTTTAGCATCTGTTCTTTTAAGGCTATTTGCTCTGGGAAGGCAGTGTGTTTTGCCATAAATCTAGGTCATTAATTTGTATCTGTTCTTTGTTTATTTAAGAAACAGGACAAAAGGGCAGCTGCTGAAACATTTGGCTGTGCCGAGGGGTAGTGGGCTCAACATGCTGGAGTTCTGCACATGACCAGCTTGAGTTTGTATCCACAGCTACAGGACAGGACTTTATGGAGACACTTTGCCAAGCCATGTGGTGTTCGGCTTCCCTTTGCATCAATACCCTTTTAATTACCTGATCCTGAGGGGGGAAAAGTTAGAGAAAAGTGTCAGTGCAAAAGCCTAGTAACCTGTGGAGAATCAGATTTAAAAAAAAAACACAAAACACCATGACACAATGCCTGGCAATTATTCTACAGAATATCAATGTAAATCCTGCAACTGGCCTGCATAAGTAACGCTACGACCTATATAATTTGATATAATTTGGTATTTATAAACTGAAGCACAATAATATCCAGGAAATTGATTGTTAGCATCATTTAGTGCTTTGAAATTGGCCATTAAGTAGAGAATCATTTGAAAGGCATTATTGTTATTATGGAGCATTACAGAGGTTTTATTTATTATCATAAACCTAATGGACTCAGTAAATTAGGTGTATTTACAAAGGTCATTGGCTGCTTGTTGATATTGAATCCTAAGCGCGTCAGTTCAAATGAACCACAAAACGTAGAAGTGTTTTGAAGGATGATCTAGTTGAAGCTATTCCAAACAACACGGAAGCATAGTTTCTTGGATTTGGAAATAATAATAATAATAACAACAATAATAAAATTGGTAACTGTTAGAACTGCTTACAAGGTTATGTTTAAAAAAACATGAGTTCTCTGCTCATGCCTACTTATTAGAAGTAAAAGAAAAAAGTTAAATTCATCAAAAGTGAATTTTAAGACACAAAGAAAAAGTTTTGCTAATAGAATAGTACCTTCTTTTGAATGAAACATAATGTCACCTTGGCGTTTTTCTAGAAACCCCTCACTGTGAGAGTATATCTCAGGAGCTTGCTTGTCTCAACCTAGGGTCTGTTGGATGAGACATAAATGACTTAGGTTCCAACAAGACACCTGTGATGGTGATGAGTTTGTCGAATGTACAGTGGAAATTTATACTTGTTTGGATAGCAATTTAAATTTTTTTATCTGCTAAATGTATCTTCCTGTGAGTAGAAACGGTTTTGCTTTTTCAAAGTCTCTCTTTTGAGAAAGTCTTAACTGAGAATCCAGTCAGCCCAGGGAATGCTCTTTCAAAGCAAGATCATGCCCTTTCCTGGGTCACTCTGGAAACCTGAGGAATGTGGTAGGCACTTGTGTTTGCCGAACTCTCCTGTCGGCAGCAGGCAGTTGTCCGAGAGGGGACCCTGACAGTCTGCCTTTAGAGACAAGGATCTAAGACACTTAGGAAGGGACAGACCTGTCTTTTATTTCATCTTACACTATCTATGCAGCCCTCATTAGGGTACCCTGGAGGCTTCTGCAGTCTCACTCTCAGGATAAATGTGAACTTGGTCCCAAGAACAAATATGCTCTTTCCCATCATTGCATTGTTTTGTGATCAGGTGATACAGAGAGAAACTTAGGACGTGTCAAAGAGCATGATTCCTAGGATTAGCTGAAAAGACTCTTCTCTCAACATCAGTGAAAAAAAGAAAAACAAAAATCAGTTCGATATTAGATCTGATAGACTTCTTTTTCTCAGACTGCTTTTAGGGAGGAAAACAAATGAAGGATTCATCCTGAATATGCACATGCCAGCAACTTGGGTTCACACAGGTGCTACTACTTCCAGCTCATTAACGAACCATTAAATTGTTAATAAACCAATATCTGTTCAGCCCCTATTACAGGTGAAGAAATAACTCTAAAAAAGCTTATCTAGAATTTTGGTGTACTATGTAGAATACCTAGACTTATTCTGCAGGCTTAGATTAATTTAAAGCTGAATTTTTGATAAAATAAAGGAAACTGAATTGAGCTAATTCTAAAACAAAGGGGGGAAATCCTCAGTTTTTTTTTTTTTTTTAAGGAAACTGATCACCGGTTCACTGCTGAGCCAGGCACAAAACACTTCGCACTTGTCCCATCCGGCCATTATGTTTCAGCTCTATTCATCTCTTGATGTTTTTTCTTTTTGTCTGACCCCATTCAGACTCCTTTATTCTCCCACACTGTCCCCCACTCCCCAAGGGTTTAATGGATGAAAAATGCACACATGGAAAAATGCTGGATTCCCAACCCCCTAGGATAGCCCAAAGATATCTGCTTAGTTCTCTACTGGGCTCTCAATGAATATAAAGAATAAATATTTTGTATCTGTTAGAGAGAGTATTATATTTATATCAGATAGAGGTGATTTGAGCTTCTCTTCTGCTACCCACAGCACTTCCATTCTCAAGTCTTGCTCACTTGTCAATTCTACCCCATCGTCCTTAGGCTGCTAAGGACTCAACTTTTCTCTGTGTCTTTTTCTCCTGAACCCAACTCAGATGCTCTCCATCTGATCATCTTCCCCAGGGTGGTTGTGGCCTTTGGATGCAGTCTAGGTGTTAAATGAATGATTATTCATTGTGATCTCCAAGCATGAACGCTCTCTTCTCCTTATAGAGGCTCCACTCCCTAGAGAACACTTTGGCAGCATTTTTCTCAAAGTGGAATTAAAAAAATGCATCACACTTATATAAAAAAAACCCACATGGCATCTCCCAGGAGGCTCTCAATGCAGGTTCCATTTCTGTCAAGAGAAGATGCATGTTGTAGTGGAAAAAGCATTGAACTGGGATTCAAGAGATCCCCATACCTACAGTCCTGGCTCCGCTAATTACTAACTGTGGGATCTTGTACAAGTCACTTACCTCTCTGGAGGTCTTAGGTTCCAGTGTGAAACGAGAAGCTAGAAGCAGGGAACAACCAAGGTCCTCCCAGCTCTGGTACTCCCTGCATCCAGGAAATAAGAGCCTGAGACATTAAAAGAAGACTTTCTCAAAATTAGGATTTGATACCTCTCGACTGTGTAACTCAAGCTCCTCCCATTTTGAAATTTTACTTTCTAATCAAAGTAACTTCACCCTCTTAGCCAAGTTTTCTCTAGGAAGAACATCTAATAATTATTGAAAGTACAATTTATCTTCAGAAATGAATTTTTTTGAAAGCTTGAAACCAACATTCTTTCCATTTTTGGGGCAACAACTGTAGAGTAGACGCAAGAGATTTTAAAAATGACCAGCTTCATAATTTTGTCTGATTTATTGTTGAATACTACAAAGTATAAGGCTTATTCGGAGAAATCGCTTTTAAAAAGAAAAGGTTTCTTTCTGATTTGAGAGTTACAGCTACGTCAACCCATAATTCTTTCTATCTACCTACCTATCCATGTACACACAGATTATACCATTTTAAAAGCAAAGTTAGGAAACCTTCCTTTTCTCAACTGTATTTGTATAGATCTGAGCAGGATCCATGATCCCTGTGTTGGGGACAGACTCCATTACTACTCCCGAACTCATACTGCACATTAAAAGTATTGTGCTCTAGAGATATACAGCAAATTCCCATTGGCTATCTATTTTACATATGGTAATGTAAGTTTCAATGTTATTCTTTCCATACATCTCACTCTCTCCTCCCCTTTCCCCATGTCCATAAGTCTGTTCTCTATGTATGTTACTCCATTTTTGCCCTGTAAATAAATTCTTCAGTACCATTTTTCTAGATTCCATATATATGTGTTAGAATATGGTATTTATCTTTCTCTTTCTGACTCACTTCACTCTGTATAATAAGCTCTAGGTTCATCCACCTCATTAGAACTAACTCAAATGCGTTCCTTTTTATGGCTGAGGTGAACTTCCAGATGTTCAAGCAGGTTTTAGAAAAGGCAGAGGAACCAGAGATCAAATAGCCAACATCCGCTGGATCATGGAGAAAGCAAGAGAGTTCCAGAAAAACATCTATTTCTTCTTCATTGAGTATACCAAAGCCTTTGACTGTGTGGATCACAATAAACTGTGGAAAATTCTGAAAGAGATGGGGATACCAGACCACCTGACTTGCCTCTTGAGAAACCTGTAGGCAGGTCAGGAAGCAACAGTTAGAACTGGTCATGGAACAACAGACTGGTTCCAAATAGGAAAAGGAGTACGTCAAGGCTGTATATTGTTACCCTGCTTATTTAACTTATATGCAGAGTACATCATGAGGAACGTTGGGCTGGAAGAAGCACAAGCTGGAATCAAGGTTGCCGGGAGAAATATCAATAACCTCAGATATGCAGATGACACCACCCTTATGGCAGAAAGTGAAGAGGAACTAAAGAGCCTCTTGATGAAAGTGAAAGAGGAGAGTGAAAAGGTTGGCTTGAAGCTCAACATTCAGAAAACTAAGATCATGGCATCTGGTCCCATCACTTCATGGGAAATAGATGGGGAAACAGTGTCAGACTTTATTTTTTGGGCTCCAAAATCACTGCAGATGCTGATTGCAGCCAGGAAATTAAAAGACGCTTACTCCTTGGAAGGAAAGTTATGACCAACCTAGATAGCATATCAAAAAGCAGAGACATTACTTTGCTAACCAAGGTCCATCTAGTCAAGGCTATGGTTTTTCCCGTGGTCATGTATGGATGTGAGAGTTGGACTGTGAAGAAAACTGAGTGCTGAAGAATTGATGCTTTTGAACTGTGGTGCTGGAGAAGACTCTTGAGAGTCCCTTGGACTGCAAGAAGATCCAACCAGTCCATTCTGGAGGAGATCAATCCTGGTTGTTCATTGGAAGGACTGATGCTAAAGCTGAAACTCCAATACTTTGGCCACCTCATGCGACAAGTTGACTCACTGGAAAAGAGTCTGATGCTGGGAGGGATTGGGGGTGGGAGGAGATGACAGAGAATGAGATGGCTGGATGGCATCACCGACTCGATGGACATGAGTTTGAGTGAACTCCGGGAGTTGGTGATGGACAGGGAGGCCTGGCGTGCTGTGATTCATGGGGTCACAAAGAGTCGGACATGACTGAGCGACTGAACTGAGCTGAACTGAACTGAATATTCCATTGTGTATATATACCACACCTTCTTTATCCATTCATCTGTCGATGGACATCTAGTTTGCTTCCAAACAGAGGCTCTGTATCAACCTAGAAGAGTGGGATGGGGAGGGAGATGGGAGGGAGGTTCAAAAGTGAGGGAGCGTTTGTATACCTATGGCCTATTCATGTTGAGATTTGACAGAAAACAACAAAATTTTGTAAAGCAATTATCTTTCAATAAAAAATAATTTTAAAAAAGTACCATGCTCCAATTATATGAAGTAGTCTAAAACATCTTTTGAAAAGTATCATTTAGGACTTCCCTGGTGGTCCAGTGGTTGGGATGCCACCTGCCAATGCAGGGGACACGGATTCACTACCTGGCCCAGAATGATTCTACATGCCACAGGCAACTGAGTCTATGAGCTACAACTACTGAACCCACGTGCCACAACTGCTGAAGCCTGAGCACCCTTGAGCCTGTGCTCTGCAACAAGAGAAGTCACTGCAGTAAGAAGCCCATGCACCCCATTCAGGGAGTAGCTCCTGGGATTTGCTGCAACTAGAGAAAGCCCATCTTCAGCAATGAACACCCAGCATAGCCAAACAAATAAATACTTTAAAAGTATCATTTGATAGTAAATGCTTTGGAGAGTTCATTGAGTCCAGTGTTTTCCTTATCTCCACCTCCATACACATTAGTCCTCTCTGAGATGTGAGTATAAGCCAAGATTTCCCCAACCCAAAGGAAGCCTGTAACCATGTTCTCGAGGCTCTCTCTTCTTCCATCCGTTGGTCAATACACATTTCTGACTGCCCTCCATGGGTTCGATCTCTGGGTTGGGATGATTCCCTGGAGAAGGGAATGGCTGCTACCCACTCCAGTATTCTTGCCTAGAGAATTCCATGGACAGAGGAGCCTGATGGGCTATAGTCCACGGGGTCGCAAAGAGTCAGACATGACTGAGTGACTTTCATTTTTTTCCCCCCCAAATCAAGACTCAGCTCACAGTCAGGCTACTTGCAGCAATCAATCTCACCTTCTTCTTGGACCCCATCTCATTATAACCACACTCCCTGCCACATCAATCCCTTGTTCACGCTTCACATTTAACTACATCTTGGAAGTCTCTTTTCTTTCCCTTCTTTGCCACTTGATTTGGTCAGGGACTCTCTCTCATCTTACCTTCCCCTAGATTATGTTAAAGAAAATGTTAGCATCTGTCAGTAAATGAAATAAAATTTGCAAAGTGCTTGACTGGTCTTAAGAGCCCCGAAACTGCTTGCAAGTTAAGTTAAATTCAATATAGATGGACCATGTCTTAGATCTCTTAGATCATGTCTGCTCGAAAACTTTCCAAAGTACTAGGATATGGTTGGTGCTTATTTGCTATTATGATGTTATTCTGGAGTAATTTAGAATCACTTGATGTGAACCAATATTAAACCTCAAGCTGGATATCATATGGGTCTTGAATTTACATAAAGAGGCTAACTTTTCAGCCCATGATAATTTCTTACATTTGCAAAAACTCGACATCTAAATCTATACATTTGACAACCAAGCATATTAATTATTGAAGTGATATTAATGATCAGTCATTGAGTACTAACTGTGTTCTAGGCAGTGTTCTAAGCATTTTCTGTGTGTTATCTCACTGTGGTTTCTCAACAAACTTCCATGGAAAGTGCTATTAGTCCCACCGTAATAAGCAATTTGCCCAAGATCACACAGCTAATAAAATCACAGTCAGAATAGGGACTATGTCCTGACACCTAGAACAGTACTTTCAATCATTATGTTAAACTTGAAAATGTGTAGTTTCGATTTCTTAAAGTGTTAACCGTGTAATATAGACTGGAGCACAGCACTCATAATGGGAGCATTTGAGTAGGACTTTGAGGGGAGATCCCGCTGCAGCCTCTTTGATCCTTGTTTTCCTGGCACAATAACCTCACATGGAGGATGGTAACATGTTATTCTTAAATTGGAGGGAAATAAATGAATACTTGCTGAAATACAAAGGATTCAGATTAGATGTATAAAATATTTTCCCACAGTAGAGGGCGGTGAGAAGTATGAATGTGTCTTTTTTAAAATTAACTTTTATTGGAGTATAGTTGCTTTATAATGTTAGTTTCTGCTGTATAGCAAATTGAATCAGATATACGTATACATGTAACCCTCTTTCTTGGATTTCCTTTCCATTTAGGTCACCACAGAGCGTGGAGTAGAGTTTCCTGTGCTATACTCTAGGTTCTCATTAGTTACCTGTTTTATATGTAGTAGGATATATATGTCAATCCTAATCTCCCAGTTCATCCTATACCCCCCAACCCCTGCAACTTGGTATTCTCTGTGTCTCTATGTCTGCTTTGCAAATAGGTTCATCTGTATCATTTTTCTAGATTCCACATATAAGTGATATTATACAGTATTTGTTTTTCTCTTTCTGGCTTTCTTCACTCTGTATGATAGTCCTTAGATTCATTCACATCTTTGCAAAATGGCACAACTTCATTCCTTTTTATGGCTGAGTAATATTCCATTGTGTATATATACCACATCTTCTTTATCCATTCCTCTGTTAATGGACACTTAGATTGCTTCCACGTCCTGGCTATTGTAAATAGTACTGCAACAATCGGGGGGCAGAGGGTGCATGGACCTTTTTGAATTATGGTTTCCTCCAGTATATGCCCAGGAGTGGGGTTGCTGGATCATACAGTAGTTCTATTTTTAGTTTTTTAAGGTATCTCCATACTGCTATCTATAGTGGCTGTATCAATATACATTCCCATCAACAGTGGAAGGGAACGTACACCCTCTCCAGCATTTATCCTTAGTAGATTTTTTTGTTGATCGCCATTCTGACTGGTATGAGGTGATACCTCATCATGGTTTTAATTCGCATATCTCTCCAAATCACTGAGGACAGTGACTGAAGCCTCGAAATTACTAAAAGATGCTTGCTCCTTGGAAGGAAAGCTATGACAAACCTAGACAGTGTTTTAAAAAACAACGTGCCTTCTCCGTCACTAGGCCAACTAAGGTCCATATAGTCAAATCTATGGTTTTTCCAGTAGTCATGTTTGGATGTGAGAGTTGGACCATCAGGAAGGCTGAGCATCAAAGAATTGATGCTTTTGAATTGTGGTGCTAAAGATGACTTTTGAGAGTCCCTTGTACAACAAGGAGATCAAACCAGTCAATCCTAAAGAAAATCAACCCTGAATATTCACTGGAAGGACTGATGCTGAAGCTGAAGCTCCAATACTTTGCCACCTGATGGGAAGAGCCAATTCACTGGAAAAAAATCCTGATGCTAAGAAAGATTGAAGGCAGGAGGAGAAGGGGGCAACAGAGAATAAGATGATTACATGTTAATACCACCACTGACTCAATGGACATGAAACTGAGCAAACTTTGGGAAGCAGTGGAGGACAGAGGAGGTTGGCATGCTGCAGTCTATGGAGTCACAAAGAGTCGGATATGGCTTAGCAACAGAACAACATCAAACAACAATAATTAGTGACGGTGAGCATCTTTTCATGAGCCTCTTGTCCAGCTGTATGGCTCCTTTGGAGAAATGTCCATTTGAGTCTTTTTCCCATTTTTTTGGCTGGGTTGTTTGGTTTTTTGATGCTGAGTTGCAAAGGTTGTTTGTGCATTTTGGAGATTAATCTCTCATCAGTTGTGTCATTTGCAAATATTTTCTCCCATTCTGAGGGCTGTCTTTTCATCTTGTTTATGGTTTCCTTTGCTGTGCAAAAGCTTTTAAGTTTAACTAGGTCTCATTTGTTTATTTTTGTTTTTATTTTCATTACTCTAGGAGGTGGGTCAAAAAAGATCTTGCTGCATTTTATGTCAAAGAGGGTTCTGCCTATGTTTTTCTCTAGGAGTTTTATAGTGTCTGGCCTCACAGCTCTTTAATGCATTTTGAGTTTGTTCTTGTGCATGGTGTTAAGGAGTGTTTTAATTTCATCCTTTTTCAGTTTTCTCACAACAACTTATTGAAAAACCTGTCTTTTCTCCGTTGTATATTCTTGCCTCCTTTGTCATAGATTAGGTAACCATAAGTGCATGGGTTTATCTCTGGGCTTTCTATCATGTTCCATTGAGCTATAATTTCTGTTTTTGTGCCAGAACCATACTGTTTTGATTACCATAGCTTAAAAGCATAGTCTGAAGTCAGGGAGCCTGATTCTTCCAGCTCTGCTTAGGAATATGTCTTAAAGGAAAGTGACAGAACCTACTTCACTGTAGGATAGACTATCCTTAGAACAGAAGTAGAGACAATTCAAAGGCATGGTCCAACTTTCTTTTGTTTTAGGAATCTGAAATCATCACACAATTCTAAACAGTCTCCTGACTTAACATTTTTTAGTAACAAGTGACTTCATACCAAATGTATGAAGACCTCATAAAAATCAAATTCCATCATTCTGAACCTTAAAATGACAGTTTAGAGAGGATATGAGTCATTGCTGAAGGAAGGGCATGAATTCAGTAAGAGGATTTTTTTTCCCGATTTAATATTTGTTAATTAAATACAATTAGACCAGCCTCTTTCCTGTTCTTCAGCTACAAGATTCAATCCTATAATGCCATTCAAAACAGAAAAATCCTTCCTTTTCATTGCTCCTATAAGGGAGGCAAAGTTTTAAATCTTTAATTGGCCCTTAAATTTGTAGGTCACTTCTATTCTGAAAGTTTAAGAAATAAAATAATAGCTTTTTGAAACAATAAAGGCTTTAAGTTTTCCCTTCTTAAAGTAGTTGATCATTAATAAAGAAAAATCTCTATGCATGTGATAGTTGAACCAGGAATTTGAGATTTACATCTGTAGAAAGTCTGTTAATCCACCTGTAGCAAGCGATCTACTGAAACTTGTGAGCTTCATAGGTGCAGGTATTCTTGGAGACACGAGAGAACATGTCAGAGATAAATCAGTCTGTAGGAAGTAAGAATTTTAACCGAATTTCGAACTCTGATCCAAAGAACTGTTTGTTTGTCATATCTCAAGTCTCTGATGGCTTACTCTTACCAGATGTGTCATTCTTTATAACACTAACAAATGTGGGAAAGCCTGGGGAAATTTAGTGGGCTGGAAATTGCCTGAGGACTAGGTCTAGCTTTTAAAACTAATTCACTGGAAAAGACAATCACTGTCTTTTTTCTTTCAATCACAGAAAATATTATTTCCTTTGTGCCATAAAGTGTGCTAGTCTATTTTTTAAAGAAGTAACAACGGTAACAATTTCCTAACGCCCAAACACATTTCAACGCATTATTTTAAGAGAAATACACATGAGCTAGGGATTTGAGCAAAATCCATATTTAATCCAGATTATGAATTCCACAGCGGTTTACGAGTGTTTGTTTTCATTACTCAACTCTCCATTATGTCACTTGGACTCTCTTCAGAGGTTATGATTTGCATGTACCTTTTCAATTGTTTTCTTTATTGATTTAATCTTATAATTTGAGGTTTGTTCCTGATTATCCAGCTTTTTATACAGCAGTATAATTTTTTTTTTCCTCTGCTTAACACATCGCAGAGAACTGAGTGTCAGGTTTCTATCTCATATGTTCCATAATTCTGTGTTCTGGTGTGATGCCGGCATAACTGGTATAATTTGAGACAAATAGCTATCCTTCCAAGTTTCATAAAATAAATGCTTGTAATTTATAGGAATTAGAAATGCAAATATTGAATTGCTTTAGAATAGCACATGGTTACTTTTTTTTTTTTAATTTCAAAGGCATAGAGAACTAGATACACTGACCTGCTCCCCCCTGCAACTTACAGCTAGCATTCTAAATCGTTCACGCATAAGTAGAATGAGTCCTTTAGAAGGAGGATGGAGTAAAAGAAAACAACTGTCATTCTGTCACGTTGTCTATTTCTCATTTAGGAAGATGAGCACAGTGCTCACATGGCCATGCACGCTTGTTCATATGTCCATTCAATACTGAAAAATACAGCAACATTTAGGTGGATGTAAGCATCACTCTGTCAGATGTTGAAGTCTCCACTGTTATGCCAATTGTGTTTTCCCAAATGTCTTAAAAATCTGTTTAAATAAAAATGTCAAACACTCACATGATTTCTAAAGTTGTGGGGGCATTTGAGGTGATCTACATAGTCGAGGACAACGTCTTAATTATCTATCTCCCACAATGCCTAGCACAGGGCTTTGCTCAATAATTACGTAAATAACAATGGAGTAATTGAATGGATCTAGTTCAACCAATATCCTAACACAGACGCTGCTGCTTTGCATCCCTGAATACCTCCCTCGTCAAATTTCATCTATTGTTTTATACCTCTAAGTTTTCAAAAATTCCTGTGATGCTGAGCCAAAGTTTGTCTGGCTATACTATCCACCCACTAATCCTGATCTGTACTTTGTGGGGAGTGTTCTATTCCCTTTACTACAGGAAAACCCTCCTAATATTTTAAGGCAGTTATCATGTCTTTCTGTAGACATTGCCAGAGTATTTCCCAGTTCCTTCTACTGCTTGGAAAGGAGGCAGTGTAACAAAGAGGCAATTGTCATGAATGCTCAGCAAACTTGCATTTGTGTCCCATGTTGGTTTGACATTTGGTGGGTCACTTAATCTCTCTGGGCATTCACAGATTCATGTATGAAACAACTGAACTGAACTGAACTGATATTAATTACAAATTAATATTTGTCAGGGCTTCCCAGGTGGTGCTAGTGGTAAAGAACACACCTGCCAATGCGGGAGACTTAAGAGATGTGGGTTCCATCCCTGGGTCAGGAAGATCCCTGGAGGAGGGCATGGCAACCCACTCCAATATTCTTGCCTGGAGAATTCCATGGATAGAAGAGCCTGGAGAGCTATAGCTATAGTCAGACACGACTGAAGTGACTCAACACACACACACCCAGTATTTGTCAGCTGACCTCAAAGTATTGTTTTAGAGATCAAATCCTCTGAAAATTAAGAGATGTTAAAGGAATGTCAGATAGTATTATTACAGTAAGATGTTGTTTCCAGTTACTTCACCAATCTGGTATCTGTTTTCTGGCTATACCTATAGTTTGTCACTGTGTTCCTTAAAATGTAGTGACAAAAATTAAATCCATTGTTCCACCCATGACTGGCCTTGCACAAAGTACATCAGAAATTAAAGGAGGAGAAAGAAATGAACTCACATTATTTATAGCTTACTATGGGCCAAGTCCTCATTCTTGATTTATTGTAATCTTCATAATAACCCTTTCAGGTATATATCGTAGAGGTAAATAAATAAAATCCTAGGGGGAGGTGGGAAGGAGGTTTAAGAGGGAGGGAATATATATGTATACCTATGGCTGATTCACATTGTATGGCCAAACCAGCACAACATTGTAAAGTAATTATCCTCCAACTAAAAATAAATCTTTAAAAAACTTATAAATTTTCAGTAATTTGCTCATGTCCCCTAGGTCACCTTGACTCGTGGGTTTTGTACTCTGCCATGTTGCCTATAATTTCCATTACTCCCATAATGGGGACAGTGCTACTGTCCATTCCAGTGTTCTTGCCTGGAGAATCCCATGGACGGAGGAGCCTAGCAGGTTACAGTCCATAGGGTCACAAAGAATTGGACATGACTAAGCATATTCTTTTTTAGTTGAAATACATATACATATATATATATATATATATATATATGTATACTGGAGAAGGAAATGGCAACCCACTCCAGTGTTCTTGCCTGCAGAGTCCCAGGGATGGGGGAGCCTGGTGGGCTTCCGTCTATGGGGTCGCACAGAGTCGGACACGACTGAAGTGACTTAGCAGCAGCAGCAGCATATATATATGCACACACACATATTTGCTACTTGTCTAATGTTCAAAATAATCAAATCCTAGAGAAGCTACTGTGTTTTAGAAGTGCCTGGAATAGCCTTATATATAATCTATGTGTTTGCTCTGCATGAAAATCTACATAAAAATTATTTAGAGAGGGAGAAATAATTCATTGCCACCAAATTCACTCCATTTAGCTAAAGCTAGTAACCATATCTGGCTATGTGAGAGGTGATTTGGGAGGGAGAGGAGAGGAAAGCAAGTGGAAAGGGGAGCAAGTGAGAAGGAGGTGGGCCAGAAAGAGAAGGAGGCCCAGAGAAAGGAAGCAGGTTTGACCTAGATTCCCAGCTGCCCATTCTTTGAATATCAGAACTCAATTAAATGCTGTTTGGGGGGAAGGGCGAAGCACAGAACTTTTAGAAGTATGAAGTTAAAGAGCCCAAATATCTGATTTTTTTAATTTTCAAAACAGTGTCACCCAAGGCCTGTCCAGCATGGAAAGCCTCACTCTTGGATTCCCGGTCTTGTCTTCCAATGTGGCATGTCTTCTTTCTTTAGTGACTTGAAACTAATTTATTCTGCCACATGCCAGAGAAATACTTAACCTTGTTATTTGATAGCGGTGTGTTTTCCAGCTGAGGTGGGAGGAGCTGTTCTGACTCTTTTTCACCATAAAAGAGATGGACTGTTTGAACTGCAAGTGTCTCCAGCAGTTGGGAGGGGCAGTTTGGGAACTAAGTGGAGGGGTCCCTGAACAACCCAGGGGCAGCTCAAGCTCACCCTCAAGCAACCACACCACAAGAATGGTGCCAAGGCCCGTTCTGTTTTTCTATTTATGGAAAAGAATTCTTCCAGAATTCTTGATGAGATAAACCTAACCTATTCACAGATAACCGTGGAGAATGTGAGGATTTTTTTGTTTCTCTGATGTTCCCTGAAACCAACATTCCTATTTATTGCATCTTGCTATCCTAGCTGGAGTTTCAATGACAGCCCAGCTCTTATATTCTGTGATATTCATGGGTCTTTATCAGCCATCCACTGAATGAAGGGGAGGGTATTTAGTCCTATGAAGAGCACAGCATAGGAGCCTTAGTCCTAGAAGGGTACCAAGTACCCCAAACCTGCAAATGACAAGCGCTCCTGCATGGCAACATATAACCACGGTGCACTTGACAGCAGGCAAGTGTTCCATCGAGGGGACTCTCAACATGGAAAGTCTTCGTCAGGTTTGCCCTGTTCAAGGACCAGCGTGGGGGACAAGGAAACCGCACTGCAGGGCTGGGACAAGGACAAGGTGAGTGAGGAATCTGCACAGGTGCCAAATGTAAAGGAGTGCCCAAAGCTTCGTAATCAAGATAAAGAATATTTTAATGCAATATTTTTAAAAAATCACAATTGATATTAAAATTAAACTTGTGCAACATACAATTAATAGTAAACAAGAGACACAGGATCAATATTACTGATTTTTCCTTTTTTCTTGGATTCTGACTTGACTCTTCACAGTGCTGTTACTGAACCTGCAAGTGAGGAAGGAGAGGAGATGGGGGCAGCATTAGTCACAGGTGCAAAGGTTCTGAATAAGTGAAAGTTGATCATTCAGTCCTGTCTGACTCTTTGCAACTCCATGGACTGTAGCCTACCAGGCTTCTCTGACCATGAAATTCTCCAGGCAAGAGTACTGAAGTGGGTTGTCATTTCTTTCTCCAGGGGATCCTCCTGACCCAGGGATTAAACCTGGCCACCAGGAAGGCCCTGCAAAGGTTCTGAGGAAGGAGTAAAAAACTCACACTGTACTCTTAAGCAAATAAGCTTACCTGGGACAGAGGGTCTAAACAAGGGGACAGTAAAAGATAAAGGGTGAAAGGGGGAAGGATATATGACAGTCATTGAGTGTGGGATGAAGAGGCACAGTGAGAACTGAGAGGCAAGATTTGTCTTGTAGATTATAAAAAATAGTGGGGAGTGGTCCATAAAAATAACTGTAGCGATAGTTTACAGGTTGGATGGTAAAGGACAGGGGTTGCCTTAGGAAAGGCAATTAGGATAGGTGTGGGGTAAATACAGGTGTCTGCTAAGGGATTGCTATGGCAATGGAAAATAAACATTTCCAAAAGTTCAGTTCAGTTCAGCCGCTCAGTCGTGTCCGACTCTTTGCGATCCCATGAACAACAGCACGCCAGGCCTCCCTGTCCATCACCAACTCCCAGATTCTACCCAAACCCATGTCCATTGTGTTGGTGATGCCATCCAGCCATCTCATCCTCTGTCATCCCCTTCTTCTCCTGCCTTCAATCTTTCCCAGCATCAGGGTCTTTTCAAATGAGTCAGCTCTCCGCATCAGGTGGCCAAGGTACTGGAGCTTCAGCTTCAACATCAGTCCCTCCAATGAACACCCAGGACGGACATTATAGATAAAAAGAATTGGCAGACTCAATCATTTGGATGTGAGAAGAAACAAGAAGTAAAGACTAGCCATCTGCAAGGCTGCCTTGTGGATCTTTGTTGGAACTGCCCTTGAGGACATCTTCAGCGGCAACTGGTGTGGAGGGCCGGGGGAGCCTCGAGGCACAAAGTGAAAGAGACAGTCTTGGGGCTCTTATGTGTCTGTGGGAGATTTGACCCCAGTTGAAGCAAAGTGCTCAAGGGTAGTGGCTCAAAAATAATAACTGAAAGTCAAGAACTTGGTTTTCGCACTGTTTCCTCAAAGCGGAAGTGCTATTTGCATAATGCCTTTGTCCTATGGACCTGTTCTGTGTATACCAGAAAATCAGCATTCTTGCTTCTCTCCCCTCCCAACCTCCCTCCCATTAAAGGCCAGTAGCACTTCACTGGACAATAGGAAGGGGCCCTACATAAATCCAAATTCTCCCCAGGATAGGGTTCCTGACCCTCCAATTCATTGAGAACCCCTCTGGAATAGAAGATCTAAATTCAGAGAAGTGTTGTCCAAGAGATACCAAGAGATAATAGTGTGGGAGAAAGTCCAAAGGCGAAAAGGTTCCCAAAAGGAGGGTAATCAGTGGTGTCAAATGTAACAGAAAGTCCAATGAAAATGGACACCTTGAAAAACAAAAGACAAACGGGGTGGTGATTCTCATAACACTGTTAGTTATTCCAAAGTAATTACATGTTGTCCTACATGGTAAGTAATCGGACAACTGCATTTTTTCAGGCATGGTGCAATTTTTACGCTTCATTGTTACAATCACCTTCATAGAGTTAAACAATCTGAAAATCTAGCTCTGTTAAAAAATATACATATGTTTGTATATGTACATGTTAAATGGCCTGATTCATAGGAACAGTATGGCTTTTATAATAAAAAAATCTTATCTCATTGTTGTTATATATCGATTAATGCCATCTGGGTAGCTATCTATAGGATGACAATATGCAAATATCAGGAAACTTTGCTAAAATTTTCCTTTTAGTTCCTTCTAAATGTAAAAAAATTTTTGTGAGTGTGTGTGGAAACAAAATGTCAATACCACCATTTGAAAACGAGCTTTTCCAACTATAATGATTTTTTTAAAATAGAAACCATGTGCATTTTTAAAACTTTATTTTATTGAAGTATAGTTTCTTTACAACGTTGTGTTAATTTTTGCTGTACAGCAAAGTAATTCACTTATATGCACACACACACGTATTTTCTTTTACATGTTCATGATAATTTTTGAAATTAAATGCAACCAAGAAGCTGATAATGGTGTCTTTCTTATCGATCATACACCTTCAAAGATGCTTGAGCTCTTGACCTATATTTTTTTGTACATATAGTTTATCCTTGAAGGTGCACAAAGGTTTTGTCATGGTTTTATCTTTTGGAATATTCTCTCTTGGAAGTAAAATGGAGAAAGTAATTTTTATGTATTATTTTTCTTTCTCTTTACTCTACTCCTGCATTTGAATACTTTGTTTGGCATATGGTCTTTGCAGTGATTATGGTCGTCCATTTCCAATGAGTTTTGTTGGTTATACTGAATCATATCAGATAAAATTTGTGAATATCTCCTAAGTGTTCTATCAAAGTCTTCTATAAATTGTTGGTTCAGGAGTACTGTATTCCTCCTTCAGTTTTAGCCACCTTGCTCTCCCAAGATTGGAAAAGGAACTAGGGAATAACATTTTTAAACATAAAATACTACTATTTTAAAGGTTTTAAATTCCTTTTTCCAAATCTCATATTGTCAACAAAGATCTTTTTTTCTCCTCATAATGTTCACAATGATCTGCCCTTTTATGAATGCCTTGAGACTATCACACAAAGCTAACGGTGAGGGAGCAGATGCCTCATTCAATTCCAAATAGAAGGAAATCTGTTGTCTCAAATAATCCCTAAATTCAGACACTTTCAGACAGCTATTATCAAGAGACCACATTCTAAGAGCAGATGTGTTATTAAGGCTGAGAAATGTTATGAGGACTTCGTGATCTGACAAATGATTTCAATCTATCCAACATTCCAACATTTCATCTTTTAATAAATTAGAGATTAAAATATCCATCTTGGGGAGACAAGTTGTATAAGGTAGTTGGGAACTAGAATTGTAACTGATAGTTCATTTCCATGCAAAACCTTCTTTAAATTGTGCTTATAGATCCCTCTTTTATATAAAATCTGTTCGACTAAAACAGTTATGATGTATTTTAATCTCCATATTCAATCCTATGCATCCTTCCCACAGCTATGAAACACAACTCCTGCCTTTCAGTGAGGTGGGAAAAACAAATACCTCCAGACTTCAGTTGTGCCACCTAAATGTGCTCAATCGTTCCTTTATACCATTATGTTTAGTGCTATGTGATTACTCTATTTAGAGCCTTTTCAGTGAGGCAATTACTGGAAATCCAGCTGAGGGCTAATACTCTCCTTTTTTTGTCTGCTACTACACCTCTTTTCTCTCCCTCTCTCTTAAAGTACAGTAGAGCTCTTACACTCCTTGGATAATAGACTCTTCTTTTTGCATTCAAGTGCATGTTTTTCAACCAGCCCTATTCAGAACCACAAAGTGTACTATCCATAACAAAATGTACATTACTCAGCATTTGCAAGCTGCTTTATATCCAGGGGTTGTACTTTGATCTCCCCAAAATGCCAGTGGTGCTGTGAAATTTTTACATAATCCTATCATTGTCAAATATAATAAAACCTAGATCCAGGTGAGCATCCATCACTGTGAATAACCTGAAGAGCAGCAAAGGTGCCCAAATTCTCATCAGCTGAGATGTCTCCAACTGTATCCTGATTGAAATTTATGTTCTACCTGGACTTACAGAAAGTGGATAACAAAATGATCTTGTTCTTTCATTGTCTGGAATTGCTTTCCTGGCTCCACATCAAATTTCTTCAGTAGGAAATTTGGGAGCAGAAAGTAAATCATTTCCTAATATTGTCCTTTTGCAGGTAATAATTTTATCTCAGACCTTAAGGATCAGAATTTGGCAACCAAATTCAGTAAATAGATGTTACAATTTTAAAATACATTAAATTGTCAAAATTTTCAATATGGAAGTGTGGTACGACCAAAAGAATGGAACCTCACAGTTGGGCAGATGGGCAACTCTTCTCTTTCTCAACAGTCTTGTAGCATCATCTCGGTCTCCTGTGGGATTCCCACTACCAAAACACTTCTGATTTTTCTGCCCTTAACCAATTTAAGTTTTATGGTTGTCATTATCCAAAACCTGTTTATTCATTCATTGGTTCAGTGTTTATTGAGTTCTTACTATATGAGACATAAAATAAACATGTTTGAAAAGTCTTTGGAAAATAGACATTTAAAAAAACCTTGCTACAGACCACAAAAATTATATAATTTTGAACTCGTTGCAGTGGCCTTTCTAAGAATATGGATTTGCACAAGGAGTTGAATGAGAACAAAAATTAGTGACAACTTTGCAGTTTATCAGCTCTGTATCTAAGAGTGTCCTGCCTCAGATTCCTAATCTCTCTAGAGTGGCAGTGACTAAGTAAGCACTGAGTGTATACAGGCATGTTTGGGGCACTTTTGGGAATACAAAGATAAGTCAGATACAGATTCTGACCTTATTTAGCTTCCAGTAGTTATGAGAACAGACAGGCATGTAATTACAGGACAGAGAAGACATGACTGTGGTGAGAGAGGCACAAGTCTACAGGCAAATTCAAGAAAACAAGTCACTGTTTGCATCTGGGGATATGGGGAAGGAAAAGGTATTTGGGTTGGGTCTTAAGGAATGGGCAAAATTTGGATGTACAGAAATAGGCAGGATTTTACCCCAGGTGGAAGGAGCATGAATAGAAAACCCAGAGGTGGGATGAAGCGCAAGCATCAGGCTCAAGTTCAAAGAAAGTGCCTTGTTGTTTGCGTCCTTGCTTGTTTGTTTTTGGTGAAGAACACTCTTGATTTTATTTCTAGGCTCAGGGGCATTTGTCCAAGAAAATATTGTAAAGGTGGTTTGGGGGAGGGGTGGGAAAACAATGGCGTAGAGTCCTGGATCAGGTGTGGGGCACAGGGCCAAGGGGAGGGACACTGGAGAGAAAGAGGGTGAGGCGGAGCCAAGAATGAGTGTTGTGCAGAGGTTCAGGCAGAGCTCAGGGGAGCTGGGAGGCCATACCTAATGGCATCTGTGTTCTCTATGACAGGTTGGCATCTGTTGAGTCAAAGGAGCCAGGGGTGAAGGCTGAGAAGACTGATGAAGATTTAGAAGCTGTGATGAAATGGATGGGGAAAGGGGCCAACTATGGTTATATAGAAGAATTGCTGAGCAGTCCTGAGGGCCCGACTGAAACTGGAACCATGCACTTGCAATGGAACCAGACAGGATGTGTTTTCCTCTAAAAATCCGAGTATGGGAAGATCCAGGAAAAGGAAACATGAAAGACAGAAGGCACAAAGAGGAAACATGATGAAGCCAGGTCACAGAGCGAGCAGAAGGATCAGGGATCAGTAGTGAAGCGCAGTAAGTAAAAAGATGGAGGCCAGCGTTGGTTTTGAGGGAGGTCTTGGAGAACCTATTTTCTCTGATTAACAGGCAGGGAAGATTTTCAGCAAGTTTTCTTTTGCTGAGTGTTAACTGTGTCAGGTCCCATTAAAACTGACAAATAAGTAAATTTTCAGGACAAATATGGTGAACATTCAAAAATAATAACAAGGAAGCATGCAAATGAAGCTCTGTGCTCCCTTATGTGAATTCATTCCTAACGTAGGCAATATATGGGAAACTAACTCGAGGAAGGCAAGTAGACTTAAACTGATAGACCAACTCCACCTGCTTAACGGTGGCTGCTTGGGGTGTTGTGTTAACAATTCTGAGGATCAGTGTGCAACAGCATTGTGATCAATTTATGATGGCCAGTGAGGTCACAGAAAGGAGAGTGGGGAATATACACCACAAACTTGCCACTCATGCGTTGGATAGAACACAGAAGTTTTTTATTTTCTCATGTATTGTTACTAAAGCAGCATAAAATTGTGTTCAAGCCACTTAATTTGTTATTATTAGTTAATCTAAAATGAAAGATAATATTTAAGTGTATCTAAATGCATTGCAAGTATTTTTATTTGCAAATCCCTTTGCACACAGGAGATGACACATAACTACAAATTATGATAATGTGAGCAATGTACTTTGTCAAGTACAGGTTTATCTTTCATCTGAACTACATTACTAATAGGAGACATGTTTGGTTTAAATGAACTTTGTCCATGGATATATGATTCTAATATCTTTCCAATGCTGCAAACTTTATAGATATTTGTACTTTAACAGGCTGACAAAAATAAGAGAAATGCAATGGTTGTTTTATTTATTGAGGACAAGAAGAGAACTGTGCTCACAGTGACCTCTTTTAGGTTCTGCATGTGTGTCCTCATTTGGCTTACCCGCCAAGTTGGGGAACTGGAGGAATACTGAGGAGGGCGGTAATCTGCAGGAGGCAAATAGCTCACCAGGCGAAGGCAGAGACCATACCTAGTCTTGAGACTTCTAGTCCGTGGTCTTCCCATCACCAGGAAAGAAGCAGGGTGTTACCTCCTCTGCACGTGGATAACATATTTGAGCTAAAAATAAATGTTAGAAACGCTATCAATTTTGCACATCATACAAGGTAGAAATCTTGATCACTGCAGTGCTGGAAATGTACATCTTAAATGGCTTCTACCTTTTTATCAGCAGAAAGAGATATTTTCCAAAGGCATCTATCAAGGTTTGCTTTAGAAACTGATGAGAAAGGAAGGCAAAATTGTACTAGTGGAGGTTGTCAACTGAAACTTACTGAACGTCTAAGTGTGTGAACCAGAGTCAAGTGACCTTTGATAACACTCATCTCACCCCACTTATTTCCTTTTCTCTTGTGTTATTAGAGCCTAAGTATGGGTTATGTTGCTTTCTCATAACCTTTTTGGTTAAAGCTTGGTGCCAGTCCAGGAAAGCCAGGGTCACACTAGCCAGTTGAGCACTGCAGAGGTATTGATGAAGTAATAGACAAAAGTAGCAAGTGAAGCTGGTCCTCTGAAAATCCAAAGCAATTCCAGCTTTCAGTCCTGTAAAGGGGTTTCTGGGGTTCAAATAAAAATAGTTTTTCTAACTAAAAAACAAATCTAACATATTAAGTGTTTCATTGAAGTCCCCAATTATGTCTAGAGTTTTGCACTGAGTTTATTTTAAAATGTATCTGGAAAAGCTGGTGTCCAAATTTTCCCGTAGACTTACACATGATGAGAATCTGTCTCTTTATATTTAGCTGCAGGCCACCTAACAAGTTCTTAGGCGAAACACATTATTTTGCTGGTACAAGAAGAATAAATACTGTATTTGGAAAGTTCCAGTGTTCTTTAAAATGTTACTGTTTCCATAGCAATAACATAATGTACTAAAGAGTAGAATAGTGTTTCTTTAGAAACCACGTGTGTATGGATGCATGTTTCCACGAAGGCTTTTGAAGCATCTCACCTGCTTGAGGTCCCAAAATGGAACAACAATGGTTAATGGAATCAATTGTCATCTTATGAAATGGAACTGGGGCAGTATTTTACTGCCTGGTTTTATGTCAGCCTTCTGCTTTTGGTCATGTGTACATATATGTAATTTCTTAGGCTTTGTGCTCTTAGATGGTGAGAATAGACTTACATTCATTCATCACACTGAGTCGACAAATATTTATGAAGCGTCTAAATGCCATGTATATTTCTAGGCACTGAGAATTCAGTGATATTATGAAGTGTGTATATATACATATATTTAGACAAACCCTCAAAGCAGCTTACCTTACAGTTTTTGTCTGAAAACAGAAGGCTTCATGGGGCAAATGGAGAATTGCCTAGGCATGGAGCTTATATTCTAATGGAGAAAACAAGGAAATTCTCTTTAAACAAAAAATGTCACATCATGTACAAATATGCATATGAAAGTGCTCCTTGATGATATTAGTGATGTTTTAAATGCTTTGCAAGAACACAACATCAAAGAATAGAATATTAATAAGGTAAGGAATAAGGGAAAAGAAGAGAAAAGGAGAGAGTGTGCTTAGTCACTCAGTCATGTCTGACTCTGTGATCCTTCGGACTGTGGCCTGCCAGGCTCCTCTTTCCATGGGGTTTTCAGGCAAGAATACTGGAGCAGCTTGCCATCTCCTCCTCCAGGCGATCTTCCCGGCCCGCGGATTGAACCCACATCTCCTATGTCTCCCGTATTGCAGGCGGATTCTTTACCCCCTGAGCCATCAGGGAAGCCAATATATAGCAATAAATAGCATATTAGTAAGGTCAGGAATAAGAGGGAATAAGAGAAAAGGAGAGAGGGCTGGGAAGAGTTGTAATTGATGCAGTGACTCCCAGGTTGTTCTGCCTGAGAACAGACCTAGGATTAGCCTCAATGTATTTAAGGTAGCACAGGTGTTTTAGGAAGTGCACAGTTAAGGTGTCACAAAGGCTTGTAAAGACTGGGGAGTGAGGGAATGCTCTTGGAGAAGATGTAGGGGGAGGAGTGTTCCTTAGGATGTGACTGTGATCTTTAAACCTCAGAGTAACTCGGAAGACTCTTTCTGAATATCTGCCTCCTCTTTATTTTGGCTTCAAGTCCAGTGCCTCTGCCTTCGCACAACCCTCCAAATTTGTCTCCTATGCTGATTTTTGCTCTGATGAGCCCCGCTTTGCTCTTTGCCCCTGGCTTCAACTCCCAAAGCTGGGAGAACGGACGGGTGGCAGGAATGTCACTGGTTAACTAATGGCCCTCTGGCATCTGGCAAGGAGGATGCGGGTCACAAATGTCTCCATGCTGGGTCATCACTATTCAGAGAGAGAACAGAAAAGGAGCAGGGTGTACCCACGCCCTCCCCGAGGCCACACATCTTTGTCTCTTACACAAGGCTCTGTTTGTGCTTTCAGTAGCAAGACCTCGAAATAGTTAACATCTTAAGAAGCCCGTGTCTATCTGCCATGTGCAGGGTCCTTCTGTGCCGCAGTCTTGCGGGTGCCCTGGTCAGAAGCAAGCAGCAACCTCTCGGCTCTCCCAGACTTTAAGGTTTGGCTAACTGTCTGCATTGCTCCACATAGCTCTTGGCTGCAGACACGTCTCAAGCCGCCATGGGAGGAGAAAGAGCTTCATGGGCCAGATGCAGGGTCATGGAGTCAAAAAGGCTCCCAGGGTGGCCACCCTTTCTTCAGAATCAGACAAGTTGACCAGCTACCCCAGATTAGACCCTGCTAATAAATCAGTAAGCAACCAAGTCTCAAAAAGAGTGCTGAAATGTAAGCACATATTTTCCAGTGAGGCATTTCAACGTTTTCCTTTTGCCCCCAGCAGGGTCAGAAGTCCCAACGGAAGGCGGTGGGGGCAGAGGGGGAGAAGGAATCTAACTCTATCAAGAAAGAGAATTTTTGGTTGCCAACCACTCAGTTCTTTCAACCGCTGTGATTCTACCCAGATGTTCATTCTTAAATGCAAAGGCATCATTTTCTTGCCAAGAGGTGGAATGATTGATCAAACCTTCTTTAAATCATTTCATCTTATCCATTCCCATCTGAAAGAGCAGATATTGCATTAATATTAATATTCTTATTGTCTCTTTTGAGAGAAAAATGCCCCTGTAACCCCCCTCCCAATTACTGCCAGCACCATGGGGATACGAAGTTCGAGAAGGAAGCTACCAATGCAGGGACTGCAGTTGTTTTATTAGCAACAGCTGGTGGCAGTCTCCTGCCCATTTTTTTTTAATGCTATGCTTGTCAGATCCAGCTTCTTGAGACTGGATGGCAAAGGGTAAAACAAGAACATGGCATATTTCAGCTTTACCTGCAGAAAAAGGGATTTATGCTAAAGAGGATGCGGGCAATATTCAGAAGCTGATTAAGAAACGTAACAAAAAAGTATCTGAACTCAATATTGTGGAGGTAAATTCTGAGCAATTAGACAAACATACTGAGTAACTGAAACCACCTGCAGGATTTGAAAAAACACTCTTTCCTTCTCATTTGTCCAAGGTCCTTTTATAGGAATAAAAATGTGGGCAGCATATGTCTTACATTTATCCTCATTGTAACTTTATGTTTGTGATCAAGGGTTGGGTTTGCAACACCAAGGCTCCTTCTAACTGTGTTGGAAACAGTTGACCATCAAAAGAAAATCTGTGACATTTGCCCAGGAGAGAAATAAATCTTCCGTTACTCACTTTTGCCCTGATTTTTCTCTGAGAAGCCCAAATGGACACTGTTTCATCTTATTTCATTTTTGGAATTCAAGGTAGCATTTTCAAGTATATTAAATTCACACATGGAATGTATATTTAACAAAAACTTTGGCTGGTTAAACGTGTCCTTTGTGTAATGGTAGCTATTTCATTTTCATTTGTTTTTCCTAATCCAATCAAATCACATGAATTTCATATATATTTCAAATATAAAATTTTTATATATAAAATTTCATATATGTGTGTGTGTGTGTGTGTGTGACATGGTAGTAAAGAATCTGATGCTAATACGGGAGACACAAGAGACATGGGTTTGATCCCTGTGTCAGGAAGATCACCCAGAGCAGAAAATGGCAACCCACTCCAGTATTCTTGCCTGGAAAACTCCGGAAAATTCCATGGACAGGGGAGCCTGGTAGGCTACAGTCCCTGTGGTTGCAAAGAGTTGGACACGACTGAGGGACTAAGTGCAGCACATCTTTAATTAATGAACAAAGACCATACTGTCAGAGTTATGCAACCACTCTAATTCTATAAAATACTAATTACAGAGATCAAATTGCCAACATCCGCTGGATCATGGAAAAAGCAAGAGAGTTCCAGAAAGACATCTATTTCTGCTTCATTGACTATGCCAAAGCCTTTGACTGTGTGGCTCACAATAAACTGTGGAAAATTCTGAAAAAGATGGGAATACCAGACCACCTGACCTGTCTCTTGAGAAACCTATATGCAGGTCAGGAAGCAACAGTTAGAACTGGCCATAGAACGACAGACTGGTTGCAAATAGGAAAAGGAGTACGTCAAGGCTGTATATTGTCACCCTGCTTAGTTAACTTATATGCAGAGTACATCATGAGGAATGCTGGGCTGGAAGAAGCACAAGCTGGAATCAAGATTGCCAGAAGAAATATCAATAACCTCAGATATGCAGATGACACCACCCTTATGGCAGAAAGTGAAGAGGAACTAAAGAGCCTCTTGATGAAAGTGAAAGAGGAGAGTGAAAAGGTTGGCTTGAAGCTCAACATTCAGAAAACAAAGATCATGGCATCTGGTCCCATCACTTTATGGGAAATAGATGGAAAAACAGTGGAAACAGTGTCAAACTTTTTTTGGGGGGGGCCTCCAAAATCACTACAGATGGTGATTGCAGCCATGAAATTAGACACTTACTCTTTGGAAGGAAAGTTATGACCAACCTAGATAGTATATTAAAAAGCAGAGACATTACCTTGCCAACAAAGGTCTGTCTAGTCAAGGCGATGGTTTTTCCAGTGGTCATGTATGGATGTGAGAGTTGGACTGTGAAGAAAGCTGAGTGCCGAAGAATTGATGCTTTTGAACTGTTGTGCTGGAGAAGACTCTTGAGAGTCCCTTGGACTGCAAGGAGGTCCAACCAGTCCATCCTAAAGGAGATCAGTCCTGGGTGTTCATTGGAAGGACTGATGCTAAAGCTGAAACTCCAATACTTTGGCCACCTGATGTGAAGAACTGATTCATTTGAAAAGACCCTGATGCTGGGAGGGATTGGGGGCAGGAGGAGAAGGGGATGACAGAGGATGGGATAGCTGGATGGCATCATCGACTCGATGGACATGAGCTTGGGTAAACTCTGGGAGTTGGTGATGGACAGGGAGACCAGGACTGCTGTGATTCATGGGATTGCAAAGAATCGGACACGACTGAGTGACTGAACTGAATTACATATCATGCAGATAAAAACACTTATGAATTCACATCTGAAAACACATTACAAGTATTTGTAGAAAAGGGACATGGTTAAGAAATGCACTTCTTGGTCAAGTCCATAAATAATGACTATTGAGGGAAAAATGGTTAACATAAACCAGAATGTGGATCTATGATGTGTCTGCCTCTGGGGGAGAGAGACTAGAATAATGCCAAATGGAAAGAAATATTGGCCACCCTCCCAATTTCTTTCATGTGTGACAAATTTAAGGCATATATTTCTTCCCTATGGATCAAATGTTCTTGAAAATAAAAATTTCTAAATATAACAATGAACACCTATAGTACTAGTGCCTGATCCTGTGATGGGATCTTGCAGACAGCCATACTAATACTGCTATGACATGCACAGTCCCCCTCCCGAGAGTGCTGTTTCATGGGCTGTGCACTCCTTGCTCTTGTTTTTATGGTCAGAGCAGAGGAAAGTTCACTGCGAAGAAAGCACTCTTGACATTGGAACCATGGTCTGTTTTAAGTATAGTTTACCTGTATATGATAGTTCAGTGGGTACAATCCTGGAGATTCATTTGCTTCTTAAAACTTATAAAACAGATTTTTTTTTCAAGAGAAAGAAGACACTGCATGCTAAATGAATGTTGGAACATTATTTTTAGACACTCTAAAAATTGTTGTGGTAGGCAGAATTATGGTCCCCAAAGATGCCCACTTCCTAATGCCTAAAACTGTGACTATGTTACCTTACATAGCAAAAAGAGATTTTGCAGATGTAAGTCAAGGGTTTTGAGATGGGGAGGGTATCCTGGATTGTTCAGGTGACCCAAAGTAATACCAAGAGTCCTTAAACATGGAAAAGGGAGGCAGAGGAAGAGTCAGTGGGAGACGTGACCCGAGAAAAAGGGTCAGAGAGATTGTGATATGAGGATGTGACCACCGTTACTGGTTTGAAGGTGGATAAAGGGGGTAATTAGTCCAGGAATGCAGCAACCGTCAGAAAATGAAAAATGCAAGGAAGTGGGCTGTCCTCTAAAGCACCCATAAAGCAATAGAACTCAGTGGGCACCATGATTTTAGCCCACTAAGACCTGGGTGAGCTTCCCTCGTGGCTCAATGGTAAAGAATATGTATGCAATGCAGAAGAGGCAGGTTTGATCCCTGAGTTGGAAAGATCCACTGGGGAAGGAAATGCAACCCACTGCAGTAATCTTGCCTGGGAAATCCCATGGACAGAGGAGCCTGGCAAGCTATAGTCCATAGGATCACTAAAGAGTTGGATACGACTTAGCAGCTAAACAACAAGAAGAAGACTTGGGTGAAACTTCAATTCTCCAGAACAGTAAGGAGATAGTTGTTTTAAAGCCCTGAGTTTGTGGTAACTTATGCCAGCAGCAATAGGAAACTGTCAATAATATACTTGTGATACATGCTTTTTTGTATGTTTGTTTCTGAGGATTCTATTTGGAATTCATGACTGACTGGCTCCAGAATGTAGTACCAGAACAAGTCACCAAGACAAACCCAGAAAGGGAAGGAAATGAATGTGGAAGGATGCTGCTGCTGCTGAGTCACTTCAGTCGTGTCCGACTCTGTGTGACCCCATAGACGGCAGCCCATCAGGCTCCCCCGCCCCTGGGATTCTCCAGGCAAGAACACTGAAGTGGGTTGCCATTTCCTTCTCCAATGTGTGAAAGTGAAAAGGGAAAGTGAAGTCACTCAGTCATGTCTGACTTGTAGCGACCTCATGGACTGCAGCCTACCAGGCTACTCCATCCATGGGGTTTTCTAGGCAAGAGTACTGGAGTGGCTTGCCATTGCCTTCTTCGGTGGAAGGATGAGCTTGCCCCAAAAGAGTAAATGGAACAAAGCTATTTATCATATCAATTATATTTTCTGACAGCCCCTTAGAGGAAGCTGTGATTTTAGTTTCAAAAAATGATACACCTTGGGTTGGCATTACTGACATAGGGTTTTATTTAGAATTTAAAAAGAATGACAACATGCTCTCATGTTAATGATTTAGCCAGTAGCAATACAAAACCCGAATTTTAATGCCTCCATTTTTTGTTAATATGTTTATCTCACAACAAACTAAAGTGACAACAGCAAAATCAATATCTTTGATGTCATTCAAGGGTTATCTTTTAAATCTGTGGGAGAAGTCTTGATCAAACATTTCCTTTTCGTTTCATTCTCTTTCATCAAGGAAGTTAGAGGTAGAAATGACTCACTAGATCAAAAATTAATGAACCTGTGTTAATGCAGGTGTCCTTGCTAATTAATAAAGGAAAATAAAATGTGAAGCTTGAATATATCTAAATTCATTTTGGTCTGGGAAAAAGATTAAAAATTCTTTTCCTTATACCTAGACAAAATTTGCTTGTTTGACACTAAAAGTGGATTTATAAAACCCTGACCCTAAAGCTTAATCTCACTGATTCTTTTTAAACAGATTTTCTCCTAAACAGAGAAGCAGGCAGGATTGGGCAGTCAGGAAATTCCCACAATGCCGTCGCTAGGCAGTATCCCTAAGCCTAGTCACTTGCTGAGGCTACCTTTTGTCTTTCCCAAGCCCCTTTCCGTTCCGTTCCGTTCAGTCGCTCAGTTGTGTCCGACTCTTTGCGACCCGTGGACTGTAGCCTACCAGGCTTCTCCGTCCATGGGATTCTCCAGGCAAGAATACTGGAGTGGGTTACCATTTTCTTCTCCAGGGGATCTTCCCGACCCAGGGATCGAACCCGGGTCTCCCGCATTGGAGGCAGACGCTTTAACCTCTGAGCCACCAGGGAAGCCCCCAAGCCCCTTTACTTGCAGGTTTCTAATACATTGGGAGCTATAGACCTCAGAAAAGATGGGCCTCCTAAATGGGTGTGTAATGTTATGCAATAGCACACCTAGCTTCCCTGGTAGCTCAGTTGGTAAAGAATTCGCCTGCAATGCAGGAGACCCTGGTTTGATCCTGGGTTGGGAAGATCTGCTGAAGAAGGGATAGGATACCCACTCCAGTATTCTGGCCTGGAGAATTCCAAGGATTATATAGACTGTGGGGTCACAAAGAGTCGGACACAACTTAGTGCCTTTCACTTTCACACTTAGACTTGGAAGTGAATAAGAATCAACATCAATAAATATGGAAGCCGAATTTCTTTTATCACCTAGCCTCAGAAATTACACACCAACATATCTGTAATGTTGTATTGATTTCACGGATCACCTTTTCTTATTGTAGGAGGTGGCTACACAGAGGCATAAAACTAGGAGGTGACCCTTAAGGAGAACCATGTTTTTTAGCTTTTTATTTTGTATTGGTGTGCAACCGATTAACAATGCTGTGATAGATTCAGGTGAACAGTGAAGGGACTCAGCCATGCATATACATGTATCCATTCTCCCAGAAATGCCCCTCCCATCCAGGCTGCCACCATAGCATTGAGCAGAGTTATACAGTATAACTCTGTGCTACACTGTAGGTCCTTGTTGGTTATCCATTTTAAATATAGCAGTGTGTACATGTCAATCTCAAACTCCCCACCTATCCCTCCCCAGCATCCTGCCCCTGGCCAGCAACCAGAAGTTTGTTCAAGGAGGGCCATTTTGGAGGACAACCACCACACAACAGATTATCTTCCTTCAAAGACATTAGTTACTTTTGGCCCTTTTGACTTCAACCTACAGAAGCACATCCCCCAGAACTGGAAGTTTACCTAATTGTCTGCCTTTATTCCCTTCTTGCAGAGTAGTAGCACCCATATGATGACTACAGGACTTTGACTCCAAAGACTGATACAGTTATTAAGAAAACAAATTATCTGCCAAGTAAGTCAAGCCCATGAATAATCTCTTCTATGCTCTGAGAGAAAGTTTTTCTTTCTTCTCAGTGCAAGCAAGCAAACAACAAAAAATAACTTCTGCCTGAGTATCAACCAAATACTTCAAGACTTGACATTTGGGGAGTCACTGAATTCACATGGATGAAGGAAGAATGTCGTATTTTTTTACTTCCATGGCAAAATATCTTGAATACTAACTCTTCTCCATTATCCATAGTTAATGGAAAATTAAAGGCTCTGAATCTGATAGAAGTGACAAATTCTACACAGCAGTGGACGTCATTTCAAAATTGTTGGCCAAGTCTTAGATGTGAGTGCATGCCAAGATCAAACACAATGAGACACGATGGTATGTTGTGCTTCTTTAGGTTGCTATAGCAAAGTGCTGTGTGGCCTGACCACAGAAATTTCTCTCTCACATTTCTGAAGGCTGGAAGTCTTGAGATCAGCGTGTCAATATGGTCAGACATCAGTTGGTCAGGTTTTGGGGAGAGGCTTAGCAAATAGGTGGTGATAGTGGTGAAGAATCTGCCTGCAAATATAGGAGACATAAGAGACTCAGGTTCAGTCCCTGGGTCAGGAAGATCCCCTGGAGGAGGGTATGGCACCTACTCCCGCATTCTTGCTTGGAGACTCCCATGGACAGAGGAGCCTGGTGGGCTACTGTCCACAGGGTCGCAAAGAGTCAGACACAACTAAAGTGACATAGCACACATGCACATAATAATAACAAAAAAATCTGAATTTTAAGCCAGTCAGATCTGGGTGAGACTTAAGAATTTGTCTGAGAACTGGATCTAGTTTTTTTATTCTGGTTACCATCTAGGTCACTACTTTGAGTGTGCATGGGTGTAAAATTTTTCTAAGTCAGTTTGTTACTGCCTAATTTAAGCAGCATTTCTGCAAATGTGGATAAGAATAACAAATAAGGTTGTTTTTTTTTTTTTGCATCCTAATAGTATTAATGGAGAGTTCTCCAGACTGGAGTTAACTTGCTGCTGAACTTTTGGGTTTATCTTAAAGACTGTTCTTAGCTTCACAGCTTCCTTCTTGTGACTTTATTGACTGACAAGAGAAGAGTGCCACAGGGTTCCATTAGTGGTGGTGGGCAGGTGATTTATCTTCCTCTCCAAACTAGGAAACACAAAGATGCTATAGTGCAATTGAAAGATATTTGTATTTATCAATGGCCTATTCTCATTTTCCTCTTTGTTTTCTCTTATTTAACTCTTGCTAAAAGCCAGGCGGGTCCTTTGTCAAGAACCTACATGCAAATCTACAGAAAATAGTTTTCTATATAACTTCCTTTCATTTTCAATCCGTTACTAGCCTTCTCAATGCCCAGGATTCTGATGGGCATTGACCTCTATTAGGGACTCAGCACAGTAGCAAATGTTGTTCTCAGAGAGAAGGAAAGAAGCCCTTCAAGTGTAGCTTCCTAAAGGAGTCATTCTGGGAAACACTGACCTAGCTAATGGCCCCAGTGTATTCACTGTCAATGTCCATCGCTAAACAGCCACAAACAAGTTCCATAAATTCACAGAAGTGCAAGATGTTTAAAGTGCATCAAGGGAGTAGGAAGCCAGTGGCTGAATATTCAAGAGAATCCAGCTGACAGAGCCTGCAGCTCAGGAAACAAGTTCCAGGCGGTGGTGGGTGGAGCTCAGATCTGTTGAGCTTGAAAGTCACATCCAAGATTGCCTGCTCACTGCTTCCATTGTTAACGTTATTTTTGCCAGCTCAGTGTCAGATGCAGCAGCAGACTTGGAACTGACATTCCACATTCTCCATCATTAGTCCATCTTTGGCTCTCCATCATAACATCAGCATCAATCCCTTTAGAACTTCACCTCTTAGAGGCAAGACTTTGAGACAATTGCAAGGTCCACAGAGTTATTTCTTTTTAATTTTACTTATTTATTTGGCCATGTCATGGCATGTGGAATCTGACTTCCCCAACCAGGGATCAAACTTGTACCCTGAAGCATGGAGCCTCAACCACTGGACCACCATGGAAGTCTCCAGAGAGTTATTTCTGACTCTCTTCTCCCCGTTTCCTACTCAGTGATACTCTTCCTTATTATTCATAAGGAGATGGCCCATACAAATGCTATCATGCAAGAGTGCTAATAAATCAAGCCACACTTCCAGAATATTAGTTCATATTTTGCTGCTTCCATCTGGTTCCAGCTGGTTTTCCCATTTTGCCAACTAGGTGAATGAAAGGGGAGCAGATCATAGGGAGCTCAGGGGCAGATTCAGAAGCACCTTGTCTGACCACTTGCTTTTGTTGGGATGGTAACCAACGACCTGCCCATCTTCCTTAGTTCCATAGCAATGACTAACAGAGTCTCCAGTTGGGCACAAAGGCTTTCTCCAGTTCAAACAAAGCAATGGGAAAATATGTTTTCTTGACCCTTCACAGGAAATCCTGCCCAACACATGCAAAAATGCATCATTTCCTGGACCATCAGTTGCTCAGGTCCAGCCATCAAGGGTAGGCTTGAGTAAACCTGGAATAAGATGTTTACATTCTCATTGAATGAGAAAACCCAAAGTTGACCCAAAGTTTGAACAAGCCAACATGCAGCAAAACCCCAGCATGAATTAGCTGGGCCTTTGGGATAAAAATTGGCATGTGTGTTTCAAAATAGACTAAAAGAAGGGGAAAGATAAACATTTGACCCTGATATTGCCCATTTTCTCTGCTTAGTTTTTGACTTCTTACAAAGTTTCTACCCACTAAGAGGAACAGGGAAAGGCACTGGTCTGAAAGAAAAGAAAGGGGGCTTTGTCTCATGATGATAGAAACTAACAGTGACTTGGTTTCTTTATTATAAAAACCATGGCCTCATGTGAAATAGGTGACCAGCCCAAGTTTGATGCATGAAGCAGGGCACTCAAAGCTCTGGGACAAGCCAGAGGGATGGGGTGGGGAGGGAGGTAGGAGAGGGGTTCAAGGTGGGGGGACACATGTGCACTAGTAGCTGATTCATGTCAGTGTATGGCAAAAATCATCACAATATTGTAAAGTAACTATCCTCCAATTAAAATAAATAAATTAAAAACAAAAAACAAAAACTGTGGCCTCGAAATTAAGGGGCAAGCTACAGTTTCCCTCTTTGTGTCCTGGGGAAGTCACAAGAATAGTTAATGCACAGCTGTCTTGCTCTGCACTGGCCTTCTCAGGTGGTGACATATCAGACCAGCAGTGGTGTCTGCAAATAAAATAATGAGAGAAACATCTGTCTTACTGTTCCTCTCTTATCCAGGCAAATGACATTTAAGATTCTCATCTTGGACTTGCAAGTGCCCTCATCACCACCCCACCCTGTGAAAAGCTGCTTCTGTGTTAACCATATCTGCTTCTTTCTTTGAATCACTTTTTCCTTTAGAAGTGTTTTAAGATAGTTTGAAAACAAAGAAGGCAACAACAAAATGCATGTATATCACCGATACTACCAGCTTAAGAAAAAAGAGATGAAGAATCCAAAGAAGTGATGTTACTGAGGTGCAGATAGTTTTTTCTTCCTTCCTAAGAAATTAGGAGAGGTGGTGCTTTGGAAAAGTTTGCACCTAAAATACTATAGAGGTTTGCAAGTTATAGTCAATCAGATAACAAATGGCATGGTATTGGGGGTGCCCTCTTATGGTCAGGATAATAGTCCAAATGTGAATCTCTCTCTTTCTGTCTCTCTCCCACACTGTGGATGAGTCTGGCCCAACCACAACCAGACTCCCTGACACAAGGTGTGCAGACAATGTATCTCACAGTAAAGGATAGGGGAACTGGTGTCTAAGGCAGCAAGCTGGAAACACAGGCCTTGTGCGTTCCTGCTGGGTTATCTAGAACATATTGGAAGGAAAGTTATGACCAACCTAGATAGCATATTAAAAAGCAGAGACATTACTTTGCCAACAAGGTCCGTCTAGTCAAGGCTATGGTTTTTCCTGTGGTCATGTATGGATGTGAGAGTCGGACTGTGAAGAAAACTGATCGCCGAAGAATTGATGCTTTTGAACTGTGGTGTTGGAGAAGACTCTTGAGAGTCCCTTGGACTGCAAGGAGATCCAATCAGTCCATTCTAAAGGAGATCAATCCTGGGTGTTCATTGGAAGGACTGATGCTGAAGCTGAAACTCCAATACTTTGGCCACCTCATGCGACGAGTTGACTCACTGGAAAAGACTCTGATGCTGGGAGGGATTGGGGGTGGGAGGAGAAGGGGACGACAGAGAATGAGATGGCTGGATGGCATCACCGACTCGATGGACATGAGTTTGAGTGAACTCTGGGAGTTGGTGATGGACAAGGAGGCCTGGCGTGCTGTGATTCATGGGGTCGCAAAGAGTCAGACACGACTGAGCGACTGAACTGAACTGATGCATAAGTGAAAGTGAAGTCTCTCAGTCGTGTTCAACTCTTCGCGACCCCATGGACTGTAGCCTACCAGGCTCCTCTGTCCACGGGATTTTCCAGGCAAGAATACTGGAGTGGGGTGCCATTTCCTTCTCCAGGGATCTTCCCGATCCAGGGATTGAACTCAGGTCTCCTGCATCGCAGGCAGACACTTTAAGGAGATACCATTCTTCTTTTGTTTTGATTTCACACAGAGTCAAGATAATTTAGAGCTGGAAGGAATTTCAAAACCTAAGCAGTTCAGCATCTAAATGTTCCTCATGAAGGAGCCAAGGCTCAGCACAATGCCCTGGCTCAGCAGAGGGGCAGCAGGACCCCAGGCCCTCAGCCTCTCCTTCTAGACTCTCCTCTCCACCTCCTCAGCCATCTCAGTTCCACCTTCGCCTCCAAGTAGCCCACTGCCTCTTCCCAAAGTACTATGCTGCTGTTATTTAGAAAGAAAAGAGCACAGAGGCAACATATTTCTGCTGGTATTTTGGTGCACAGACTCGCTGCCTAGGACTAACAAGAGGGCCACGCCTGGCCCACCAAGAGCAATGCCAGCTTCATCCCATTTAGGCCAAAGGAGTCCCACCCTGCCCTTTTTCATTTGTAAACTAAAACATTTCTGAAAAGGTTCACAACTTTAAAAGTTAACTTAATTACATGGATTAGTTAATTAAAATAGATTTAATAATTATGAGGTAATGAATCACCATTTAATCAGATTAAAGACTGCCTAAAAGGAAAGCAGGCTTCCCTGGCAGCTCGGTGGTAAAGAATCTGCCTGCCAATGCAGGAGATGCAGGTTTGATCCCTGGGTCAGGAGGATCCCCTAGATAGGAAAGGGCAACCCACTCCAGTATTCTTGCCTGGAAAATTTCATGGGCAGAGGAACTTGGTGGGCTACAGTCCACGGGGTCTCAAAGAGTGGGACATGACTTGGCGACTGAATAATAGCAATGACAACAAAAAGGAAGACAGAAAGAGTAGACCAGGGTAAATTCAAATTTATTCTGGATTTGGTTAGTATCACAAGTTGATGTTCCATCCATCCAACCAACAAAAGTTTATTCAACCAACATTTCATTCAGAATACTTTTTTGCACATGTTCTAAGTGCTAGCTGAGTACACAAAGTCACATGAAACAGTCTAGTTAGGGAGAAAGAAAAGTGTAAGTCGTGATTACACTATGGTATAATAGATATTCATTGTACACATAGATTTAACATCATGTACTGCTGCTGATCGCCGAAGAATTGATGCTTTTGAACTGTGGTGTTGGAGAAGATTCTTGAGAGTCCCTTGTACTGCAAGGAGATCCAACCAGTCCATTCTAAAGGAGATCAGTCCTGGGTGTTCATTGGAAGGACTGATGCTAAAGCTGAAACTGCAGTACTTTGGCCACCTCATGCGACGAGTTGACTCACTGGAAAAGACTCTGATGCTGGGAAAGGTTGGGGGCAGGAGGAGAAGGGGACGACAGAGAATGAGATGGCTGGATGGCATCACCAACTCTGTGGACATGAGTTTGAGTGAACTCTGGGAGTTGGTGATGGACAGGGAGGCCTGGCGTGCTGTGATTCATGGGGTCGCGGAGAGTCGGACATGACTGAGCGACTGAACTGAACTGAACTGTTGACAAAGGTTTATGCCAGGCTGTTTTTAAAATATTTATTTATTTGGCTGCACTGAGTCTTAGCTGCAGCAAGTGGGATTTTTGTTGCATCACACAGGGTTGTTCCTGGGCTTAGTTGCTCTGCAGCATATGGGATCTTAGTTCCCCGATGAGGGATCAAACCAATGTCCTCTGCATTGGAAGGCAGATTTCTTAACCACTGGACCACCTAGTAGCTCCGACTGTAAAGCATCTGCCTGCAATGCAGGAGACCCAGGTTCCATCCCTAAGTTGGGAAGATCCCCTGGAGAAGGGGATAACAGCCCACTCAAGTATTCTTGCCTGAAAAATTCCAAGAACAGAGGAGCCTGGTAGGCTTACAGTCCATGGGGTCACAAAGAGTCGGACACGACTGAGAGACTAACGCACACAACAGGGAGGCCCCCTATGCAAGGCTCTTGGTTGAATGCTAAAAGACACAATAGTAATAGTTCCTGCCCATTAGGAACTTTAATTAGATAGAAACCGTAAGACATAAAAAATTCTAATGCAAAGTAGAATGTAGTATCATTTACTCTAATTACTCTGTAATTTACAGCATTTTAAAAATTAGGGACAGAAGCTCCCTACATAAAAACAAAAAAGATGTAGAGTGGCTATTGTTTTGGAATAGAACAGAAAAAGATCTTGAGGGTCAGAGCATCTCCTGGGCTAAAGATAATAGTCAGCAAAGAGCCCAGCAGTTTATACAAAGAACTTCACTTTTGGATGCCCAGACAAAATGAGTTCAGCAAATATAAATCATAAGGGAATCAGTGCTCTCTAAACTAGGATTGGTCTTCATGACTTAAGGAAAAATTGGAAGAAATTGAGACATTTCATTTCACAAATGAAAATAAAGAGAGGGTTTCTAATAAAGGCTAAAGTAACACACTGCTTCACAGACTGAAGAAAAGACAGATGCATTCTTTTTAAAATGCATCTATTTTTATTGGACTATAATTGCTTTAAAATGTTGTATTAGTTTCTGCTGTATAAAAGTGTGTATCAGCTATGTGTATAATATCTCCCTTCCCTCTTGAGCCTTTGTCCCTACCTGCCTTATCCCACTCCTCTAGGTTGTCACAGCACTGAGCTGAGCTTCCTGTGTTTTACAGCAGCTTTCCACTCTATTTTACGCATGGTAGTGTATATGTGTCAAATGCTCTCTTAATTTGTCCCATCCTCTGCTTTCCCCCATGTCTACAAGTCTGTTTTCTACATCTGCATCTCTATTCCTGTCCTACAAATAGATTAATCAGTACCATTTTCCTAGATTCCATATATATGCCTTGATATACTATATTTGATTTTCTCTTTCTGACTTACTTCACTCTATATGACAGACTCTAGGTCCATCCACATTACTACAAAAGACTCGATTTCATTTCTTTTTATGGCCAAGTAATATTCCACTGGGCTTCCCAGGTGGCGCTAGTAGTAAAGAATCTGCCTGCAAGTCCAGGAGATGCAAGAGATGTGGCTTCAATCCCTGGATTGAGAAGACCCTCTGCAGTAGAAAATGGCAACCTTCTCCAGTATTCTTGCCTGAAGAATCCCACAAACAGAAGATCCTGGTGAGCTACAGTCCATGAGGTTGCAGGAAGTCGTACACAACTGAGTGAGTGAACACACAGTATGCCATTGTATAAATGTACTATATTTTCTTTATCCATTCATCAAGACAGATACATTCTTATTATTAAGTCATAGAGGAGACTTCAGTGAGGAACTTAAGAGTCCCTTCCTGACACCAACTCTTCTTGTCCTTCTTGTAGATTTTTAAAAGGAGGAAGGCATCATCAGCCGAGAGAGCTGAGTCTGGATGTGGTCCTTCCTGGTCATTAGGAGACTGGCTTATTAGGTGACTTTCTCCTTCCATTTTTATTTCAGTGTTATCAAACACTCTAACTGATCCTTCTATAATTGTTTTTTATTTCACCATATGAAGAAGAGAAGAACCATCACCACCAGGTTTTCCCTTGTCCTTCTGTTGAAATCAGCCTTTCCAATGCCTACATTGTACTTCCTTGAAGGAGATTCACTACTCTGGACTTACTTACCAATGAAACCAAATCACTGGGAATCAGCCTTCCTCTCTCCCCATGTACTGTCTTAAAAAGAGTCATCAAGAATTCTCAATTTTCACCTGACCATCAGTTAACAGACTGAATGCTCTCTTTGCCAACTTCTTCAAATCCTTTCCCTTTTGAAATAAACTAATAAAAATAAAGGCAACAATAAAGTGGGAAACAAAAATTCTTCAAGTGGGAAACATAGTAACACTATGGTTGTAATCCTGCTTTCCATTTTCCACATTCCACAGAACCTAATTTTAATAATATCTTAATTGATTGATTTTTAAATGTTTGTTTATTTCTGTTCTTAATTTTGGCCCACAGTCAGTTCTCTAAGTGAATACTTTCCTCCAAATTGTGTTAGGAAAGCGGCTTGACAGGAAGATGAAAATAAAATTTCAAATTTGAACTTAAAATAATTTTGAATTATTTTAAATAATTTAACACTACTTAAGGCATTAAAGATCACATAGGGAGTCATAAAAGTTTTAAAAATGTATAATTTTAAAAATATGTACATTGCCATGATGAAATAGTGAAAACCGGATGATAGAAACAGCACTTAGAAAACGGAAACTGACTTCCACATGTGGAAGCATCTGAATTGAGCAAAACTGTCCTTTTCAAACTGTGCTCTTAGCATTTTTTTGTTTTCCTTGACTCATCCCCATAGCTTATAGGATCTTTGTTCCTAGACCAGAGATTGAACCCAGGCCCTAGGCAGTGAAAGTAGGAAGTCTTAACCACTGGACCTCCACTGGAAATTCCCTGGACTTCCACTGGGAATTCCCTGAGCTCATTAGTTATTTAAGGAGTCATGAATAGATCATGAACAAAATGCACTTGTGGTGGTTTTAAAACATGAATGCAAATACCTTGGTACTCCTCCCATCGAGAGATGGAGCTTAATTCTCTTCCCTTTGGGTTGTCCTTACTGATTGGGGCTTCCCTTGTGGCTCAGTCAGTAAAGAATCTGCTTGCCATGCAGGAGACCCAGGTTTGATCCCTGGGTCAGGAAGATCCCCTGGAGAAGGAAATGGCTACCCATTCTAGTTTTCTTGACTGGGAAATCCCATAGACAGAGGAGCCTGGAGGGCTACAATCTGTGGGCTCGCTTACTGACTAGCTTCCAACAAAGAAAGTGTGACAAAAGGAATGTTGAGAGACTTCTGAGACTCAGTAAGAGGGGTGGTGCCACTGCTGCCATCTACCTCTCTCCTGGGAGTCTCATCCTCACAACAGAACTGCCATAATGTAAGGAAGCCCAAGCTACATGGAGATGCCCCGTGTAGCCAATCTGGCTAATGGCTAGGGTCTGCTTTAGAATACCCAGAATTTATTTTAACCAGATATGGTAAGACTTGCAGATACAAAAATGAGTCTCTTCATGACCGCACAGCTCCCTGTAAACAAAAGACATGACATATCTCACAGGATAACATGGAAGTCCCAGGAGGCAGAAGGAGTGAGGGGATCGTGTGGGCAACAGCCTTTATAGTGGCCTCCACAAGAAGGAGCAGATGAGGTGGGGCAAACAGGCTTAGCACTGGCTAGTTTGAGGACTCTGATGGGTTCTGAGATGTAGGACTTGTCTCTAGTTGTCTAATACTTGCCCCTGGGTGACTAAGGCATGTAGCTAGGGGCCCAGGGTATGAGAGCCCATAAAGGAGGTGGTTGGCTTGCATATGAAAGTCATTTACTCTCTAGGAACCAGCTAACTCTGGGAGGGGCAGTCCCTCTAGGGTCAGCAAGGCCTCGGATGTCAAAGCATCAGAATAAAGAGGTATGCTTAACACATCAGCTGACAGCCAGCATCAACTACCAGACCTGTGAGTGCGGAAGACTTTGAGATGCTCCAGACACTGTTGTCTGATCACAGTCACAGGAGAGACCTTGAATGAGCACTGTCTTCCTGAGCCTGGCCAAACCCATGAGTGACAATCATCATCACCATCATCTAATACTTATAATGAAAATGATGATTTCCTTGACGCTTTATGTCACTAATGGGTGGTTTGTTAGGTAGCAGTGGATAACCAGAATATCCCGTTTAAGAAACTGATATATATGTGAAATAGATCGACAGCCAAGGTTCAATGCATGAGACAGGGTGCTCAGGGCTGGTGCACTGGGATGACCCTCAGGGCTGGGATGGGGAGGGAGGTGGGAGGGGGGTTTAGGATGGGGAACACATGTACACCCATGGCTGATTCATGTCAATGTATGGCAAAACCCACTACAATATTGTAAAGTCATTAGCCTCCAGTTAAAATAAATAAATAATATAAAATAAAAAAGAAATTGATATTATTGCATAAGGGTTTCCCAGGTGGTGCTAGTGGTAAACAATACACCTTCCAATGCAGGAGACAACAAGAGATGTGGGTTTGATCCCTGGGTTGGGAAGATCCCCTGCAGAAGGGCTTAGCAACCCACTCCAGTATTCTTGTCTAGAGACTCCCATGGACAGAGGAGCCTGGCAGGGTACAGTCCATAGGGTCACACAGAGTCAGACATGACTGAAGCAACTTAGCATGCATGCATGAATTATTGCATAAATCACTTTTAGATGCTATTACTTATACTCAAGACATTGGAAAGAAATGTATGTACATGACTAATGTTATATATTCTCATATATAAGACAATCTCCCATGTAAGACATTTTAAAAGCATAATTATGACACTTCTAGAATGATTTAAGCACATATAGTGTCCTATCAATCAAAACTTCCATTTTGAAGCAAATTACTCTCATCAGTTACTACATACAAATAAAAACATTCCTTTCAATGATGTTCATTTTAACTAAGGGCCATTGAATATGAGAACATGTCTTCTTGAAGACACTAAAATTCTAGAGCGAAAGCTTTGTTTGGGCTCCTACTTTCAGGTATAGAAGAGGTTATTGCAATACCCTTGGGAGAGCAGCACAGATTGGAAGATTCTTACCTGGGCTTGCTGAGAGATAAGTGAAGCTAAAGTCTGTCTGTAATCAGATATTTACTTATTCAGTATTACAAAGAGCAGTCTCTGTGGCTTTGGGACCCATTCATCAGTCTGTTTCTGCTCTTAGCTATTCTGCTATCAGCACAGAGAGCCCTGATCCTGGAGACAAAATTCTTCAGCTCATCCTCAAGAAGAAGGTGTACTCTTTGAGTTGATGGTGCTGAAGTGTGCAATGGTTACAAAACAGCAGGGCTTCAGAGGGTCAGGTTGCTAACAACCATCAAACACTTCACCAGAATCGAGAAGGATAGCTGCTCTCTTACGAAAAAGAAAGAGAGGGAGCTATCTACTTTCCTCCTGTCTTCCTCTGGATGACATCTCTGGATGACAGGATCTGAGACAAACCAGGTATGGATGCTGCAGAGTACCTTGGTCCTCCTTCCAGCTCTTGTTTCCCCTCTTTCCAGGTTCCTTCCCCCAACCCCATCACTGGGCACCTCTCACCCAGTCTTACTGTTCCATGGATATCTTTTTAAAGATTGATTGATTTATTTGTTTTGGTTGTGGTAAGTCTTTGTTGCTGTGCAAGGGTTTTCTCTAATTGTGGTGAGCGGGGGGCTACTCTTTGTTGTGGGGTGTGGGATTCTCACTGCGGTGGCTTTTCTTGTGGCAGAGCAGAGGCTCTAGGGCATTTGGGCTTCCGTGGTTACAATGCACAGGCTTAGCTGCCCGGGGGCATGAGGGATTCTCCCCAACCAGGGATGGAACTGATGTTTCTTGCATTGCAAGGCAGATTCTTAACCACTGGACCACCAGGGAAGTCCTCAGTTCAGTTCAGTTCAGTCGCTCAGTCGTGTCCGACTCTTTGTGACCCCATGAATCACAGCACGCCAGGCCTCCTTGTCCATCACCAACTCCTGGAGTTCACTCAAACTCATGTCCGCAGAGTCGGTGATGCCATCCAGCCATCTCATTCTCTGTCGTCCCCGTCTCCTCCCACCCCCAATCCCTCCTAGCATTAGAGTCTTTTCCAGTGAATCAACTCGTCTCATGAGGTGGCCAAAGTATTGGAGTTTCAGCTTCAGCATCAGTCCTTCCAATCAACACCCAGGATTGATCTCCTTTAGAATGGACTGGTTGAATCGCCTTGTAGTCCAAGGGACTCTCAAGAGTCTTCTCCAGCACCACAGTTGAAAAGCATCAATTCTTCGGCGATCAGCTTTCTTCACAGTCCAACTCTCACATCCATTCATGACCACGGGAAAAACCATTGCCTTGACTAGATGGACCTTTGTTGGCAAAGTAATGTCTCTGCTTTTTAATATGCTATCTAGGTTGGTCATAACTTTCCTTCCAAGGAGTAAGCGTCTTTTAATTTCCTGGCTGCAATCAGCATCTGCAGTGATTTTGGAGCCCCCCAAAATAAAGTCTGACACTGTTTCCACTGTTTCTCCATCTATTTCCCATGAAGTGATGGGACCAGATGCCATGATCTTCGTTTTCTGAATGTTGAGCTTCAAGCCAAACTTTTCACTCTCCTCTTTCACTTTCATCAAGAGGCTTTTTAGTTCCTCTTCACTTTCTGCCATAAGGGTGGTGTCATCTGCATATCTGAGGTTATTGATATTTCTCCCAGCAATCTTGATTTCAGCTTGTGCTTCTTCCAACCCAGCGTTCCTCATGATGTACTCTACATATAAATTAAATAAGCAGGGTGACAGTATACAACCTTGATGTACTCCTTTTCCTATTTGGAACCGGTCTGTTGTTCCATGTCCAGTTCTAACTGTTGCTTCCTGACCTGCATACAGGTTTCTCAAGAGGCAGGTCAGGTGGTCTGGTATGCCCATCTCTTTCAGAATGTTCCACAGTTTATTGTGATCCACACAGTCAAAGGCTTTGGCATAGTCAATGAAGCAGAAATAGATGTTTTTCTGGAACTCTCTTGCTTTCTCCATGATCCAGCGGATGTTGGGAATGTTATCTCTGGTTCCTCTGCCTTTTCTAAAACCTGCTTGAACATCTGGGAGTTCACGGTTCACATATTGCTGAAGCCTGGCTTGGAGAATTTTGAGCATGACTTTACTAGCGTGTGAGATGAGTGCAATTATGCGGTAGTTTGAGCATTCTTTGGCATTGTCTTTCTTTGGGATTGGAATGAAGACTGACCTTTTCCAGTCCTGTGGCCACTGCTGAGTTTTCCAAATTTGCTGGCATATTGAGTGCAGCATTTTCACAGCATCATCTTTCAGGATTTGAAATAGCTCAACTAGAATTCCATCACCTCCAATAGCTTTGTTCGTAGTGATGCCTCTCTAAGGCCCACTTGACTTCACATTCCAAGATGTCTGGTTCCAGGTGAGTGATCACACCATCATGATTATCTTCATCGTGAAGATCTTTTTTGTACAGTTCTTCTGTGTATTCTTGCCACCTCTTCTTAATATCTTCTGCTTCTGTTAGGTCCATACCATTTCTGTCCTTTATCGAGCCCATCTTTGCATGACATGTTCCCTTGATATCTCTAATTTTCTTGAAGAGATCTCTTGTTTTTCCTATTCTGTTGTTTTCCTCTATTTCTTTGCATTGATCGCTGAGGAAGGCTTTCTTATCTCTCCTAGCTATTCTTTGGAACTCTGCATTCAGATGCTTATATCTTTCCTTTTCTCCTTTGCTTTTCGCTTCCCTTCTTTTCACAGCTATTTTTAAGGCCTCCTCAGACAGCCATTTTGCTTTTTTGCATTTCTTTTCCATGGGGATGGTCTTGGTCCCTGTCTCCTGTACAGTGTCACGGACTTCTGTCCGGAGTTCATCAGGCACTCTATCTATCAGATCTAGATTTCTTATTTAAAAGGGAACTCGTGATATCATCTCAGGCTCTGACACCCAAACTTGTGATGTTCAAGTGATTAAAAGACAGATGAGAGTTGAGGGTTTAGAGACTAGAATCTCTTCAAATCAGACCAGACTGGCTCTCACCAGGCACGTGCTCTATGAGGCTGGCCTGCGTTGTGGGAGTACCTCAAGAGAAATCCCAGTTCCATTTCTACTGTGTTAAAAGACTACCTAGGGAAATGTAACTCAAAGCATTTCAGGGAACATAATTTTAAATGCCACAAGCCAGAGGGTAAAACAGGGGTTTTTCAAATCCTATGACTCTGAAATTAACATTTTGATAAGTTGTTATGCATTCGTTTTCAAAATAAGATCTAGAATTATCAGTTAAGGCATAAAGGAAATCTTTTTGGAGGCAAAACATGGAGATTTCCTTTGAGTCTGTCTAAATGGCCTTGAACATCTATCTTTATCTTTTAAGTGTCTGCATCATCTTCTATCCCCAATTCCTAGCTACACTGTTGTTGTTTTGTCGCTAACTCATGTATGACTCCTTCGCCACCGGGCAGGAATACTTAAGTGGGTTACCGTGTCCTCTTCCAGGGGATCTTCCTGACCCAGGAATCAAACCCACATCTCCTATCTACACAGTGGGTGCTTATTGTTGAGTGAGTGAGTAAATGAATAGAAGGGAAAAGGAAAGCAGAGAAGTAACTTATGTACTTAACCAAACAGACCAAGAATGATTGATACTTCTTTTAACACCAAATACTGGAATGAAGAACTATTTGAGACAGGATCTATACTACTAATTAAATCGACAGCAGTAGCCAATTGCTCCTGAATCTGGCTGCTCTGTGATCAACAACTTCCACCCCCACCACACACACACACAACGTCCTGCCAAGTGAATAATCTTCTCATTAATTCAATTAAGCTGTTTAGAAATTGGTGTCTTGTTAGATGCAGGGTCTGATTTTCTAGAAAGTTTCATTACTCGGCTGGATATACTCTTTATTCCAACATAGGTTAGGATTTTGGTTGAAGGCAAGCCAAACATTTGGATGGCGACCTTGATTGTATCTTATCTTTAAATTTATGAATTCAGCATTTGCTACTTGTATGTAAATTTGGAAATTTTTCTTCGATGCTCTTATTACTATTCTTTATGAGTCTGTAACTTACCACAGACTAAAATATTATCCTTTGAACAATTCGCATCTATATTAAGTGAAAATACTAGGATATATAAATGTATTTATAAATAATTCACTCAAACAAAATAATTTATTCAGTCAGTAACACTAGTGAAGAACCTGGACTATAAAAGCAGGAAAAAAACTGCTACATGTGAATGTGTCCAGTCAGCTAAATAAACGCACAGTAAAGTATGGGTACTGCATACATGTCCTAAAAACCAACACTTTCAAAAAAGGAAGAAAGGAAATAAGTAAATACAGAGGCCTGACCTACACAATGTCTTCTAGGCTCATCTGTTTTGAACAGGCTACTTAATTACTTACATACAATGGCCATCATTAAAAAGGGAGTGGAGGATTTCAGCAATTTTTAATAAAAGCAGAGGTACAATAATACCTCAAATCATTAACAGAAGATCAAAGAGAAAAATAGCAATAGCCAAGAAGAGGGAGAAGATTAGGTCAAGAAATCCTGTCAAGAAAAGCTATACTAAGCACAGAGGTTGGTTCTGAGTTTCCTGGCAGTTTCCATGTATGCCTATATACATGGTCATTTAACAGTGGTGAGCTGTTTCAGGTGCTTCAGGAACAGGCTTCCCTGGTGGCTCAGATGGTAAAGAGTGTTCTTGCCAATTCAGGAGATGTGGGTTCGATACCTGGGTCAGGAAGTTCCCCCGGAGAAGAAAATGGCAACCCATTCCAGTATTCTTGCCTGGAAAATCCCATGGACAGAGGAGCCTGGTGGGCTACAGTCCTTGGGGTCACAAAGAGTCGGACACAACTGAGTGACTAACACCCACACAAAGGAAAGGAAGAATGGTATACTGATCTTTCACCATATATTTATTGAACACCCAAAGCAGGGGAGAGCAACTCATTCAAAGTGTCCTTCATCATAGTCAAAGAATTTTAAAACTCCCATGAGACATCACAATCAAGTGTCACAAAACTTCTCTCCAAGGCACCTGAAGTGCACAGATAACAAGAGGAACTTAGTGATTCCTCAGATGATGAGGATTCGTTTTCTACTTTGAAGGGTAAAAATCCAGCTGAGGAACTTAAGATCTGTAGGGAAAAAATAGTTTTACTGGGACAGAGGTCACAGATTGAATTTATAAAAGCTTTGTACGTATTTTTATATCCTCTAAAATAGCACAATGAATGATAAGCACTATTAGTATTTTTCTTTGCTCAAACCAGTAATAATGAACACTGTGAAATTAGTTCTTAGCTATAATGCTTTGTTTGCTAGGATTTCCTTCTCAAACATTTAATCAGATGGCCTTATTTTCATATCTCCTTGCAAATAATAACGATACTCATTCTATACTTACTCAAAATACTTTAAATTGTATCATTTTGATTCCCATGTTCCAGATTTTGCAGTGTTTAAAGAAATTAGGATTTTTGAACTGGAAAAGGCATTATGCAAGTTGCAGTAACACATCTGGTTATAGCGTCATAACACTGACTATGAAAACCTCCCAACCTCATTGACACAGCTTGTTTCTCTCCTCTCCCACAAAGAATCAAAATTTAAGAACCTGGTTTCCTTTCTCTTAGCTGATTTTATTTCCTAAAGTTTCGTTGCAAAATCTCTACTCTTGTATCTTTGTTTTCAATTTCTAAACTTTCCTTCTTTTCCAATTATCCTCTGAACAAATGACTCATACTTTTAATGTATTAGAATCAAACTCTTACAAATGTTGAAAAGACATTCAGAGAAAAAAAAAGAAAAAGACCCGTATGCTGGAATCCTTTAAGAGGAATTTGCTCTGAGCATGGTGGACTCTATTATTTGCCAATAATAAGAGCTCTGGAAGTTGGTGGGGATGGAATAAACATGTGTGAATTATCAACCACAAACCAGACACTGTTCTAAGCACTTATATATGTTATTTCCTATTATCATTGCAAGTTTTTAAGTTATTTGACATCCACTATACAGAAGACTCTTGAGGGTCCCTTGGACTGCAAGGAGATCCAACCAGTCCATTCTAAAGGAGATCAATCCTGGGTGTTCACTGGAAGGACTGATGCCAAAGCTGAAACTCCAGTACTTTGGCCACCTCATGCGATGAGTTGACTCACTGGAAAAGACTCTGATGCTGGGAAGGATTGGGGGCGGGAGGAGAAGGGGACGACAGAGAATGAGATGGCTGGATGGCATCAGCGACTCGATGGACATGAGTTTGAGTGAACTCCGGGAGTTGGTGATGGACAGGGAGGCCTGGCGTGCTGTGATTCATGGGGTCGCAAAGAGTCGGACACGACTGAGCGACTGAACTGAACTGAATACAGAAGAAGGGGCTTCCCTGGTGGCTCATATGGCAAAGCATCTGCCTGCAATGCGGGAGATCCAGGTTCGATCCCGGATCAGGGATCAGGAAGATTCCTCTGGGGAAGGAAATGGCAACCCACTCCAGTACTCTTGCCTGGAAAATTCCATGGACGGAGGAGCCTGGTAGGCTGCAGTCCATGGGGTCAAAAAGAGTCGGATAGGACTGAGCGACTTCACTTTCACTTCTATACAGAAGAAAGGGGCTTCCCAGCTTGCTCAGATGTTAAAGAATCCACTTGCAATGCAGGAGACCCAGGTTTGATCACTGCCATTCCCTGGAGAAGGGAATGGCTACCCACTCCAGTATTCTTGCCTGGAGAATCCCATGGATAGAGGAGCCTGGTGGGTTACAGTCCATGAGATCGCAAATAGTTGGACAAGACTGAGCAATTCATACTTTTACACACTTTCACATACAGAAGAAAAACAAAGACTCGAAATTTCAAGTACATTTGTTACTGAGTCCAAGTGTGTACTGTTCACCGCACGACAGGGCAATTAATTGAGAGATGAGTTGTTGGATAAAGCCAGCAGACTAAGAAGATGGTGCACTTGTGTATCAAAGAAACCTCTTGCCTGAGTTAGAATTCAGGCTTGTTTTATACTGAAAGAGGAGGGAAAGTCAAGTATTTCCAGGTTCCCCTCAGCCTCTGGAGGGGATGCCTTAATTTCTTCCTTGCTGCAGGCATTAGCACAGAGTAGGCCCGGTCAGGATATTTCCTGTGAGCCACAAATAGATAGTTCAGCTTAAGGCTCATTACCTGGGAGGCAGAGTTCCCAGAGATGGGCCATTATGTATAATTTCAGCATGATGGGCAACATTCCTTTAGTGATTAACTTGTATTAGAATACAAAGTTTCTTCCCTATTACACATGCTCCAACGTCTTGCTGCTGGTTAGTAGGAGAGCTGCAATTCAACAGTACTTTTCTCTGGTCCCAAGTTTCCTTAGATTTCTTTGGAATCTTTTTCTTTAATACACATTAAAGTTTGTCTTGAAGTATTTGCTGCATCAAAATGGGCACACATGCTAACAAAACCACTCTTAAAAGGTTGAATTTTTTTCTCAGCTATTTACCTTAATTAATTAAGCTATATAGACTAGTCACCCAAATTTATGACCATTTAGAAAAGGTAAAAATATAGAATTGACAGTTTTTTCAGAGACATGAAAAATTCAGTGCCATTCCACCTGAGTGTTTCATTAGTCACTATTTTAGTGCCCATCTTTGGCATGAAGGAACAGGACAGCATTGCGAAGTGTAGCTTGCCTGGATTATTTAATACTTGTGTGACCTTGGCCACGTTTCTTTAACCTCTTTTGCCTCAGTTCCTTTTCATAAAACATGGATAATAATAGTACCTATGTTACAGAAGTGTTAAGAGAACAAATAAATTCATATATTCCAAATGCTTAGAACAGTGCATGACACAGAATAAGTTCTGCCTAGGTCTCTCCTAAATTTAAAAAAAAAACATTGTTCAATGATAATGTAAATTCCCACAGTAATCCTTAGAAAAAATGAATCATAAAACTAGACTAAAACCTTTTCAAACATGTATCCTGGTTGTTGTTAAGAAAGGGAAAACATAGATCATTTTGGTCACAAGAATGTAGAATGGTACTCTTACAAAGTTCTCATTTGACAAAGCATGTTGAAATCCATCTATATTAGGAACCAAGTTCTTGTTTTATTTCAATGCAATAAATGTTTGTGAAAGTCACCTTCATTGTTATGATGCCAATATTTGACCTACAAAAACTGGATAATTGAAATGGTTCAACATAATATTAGTGGATAAGAAAGAACAGTGCTCATTAGAAACTAAACGACTTTTCAACTTGCACTTTGCTGAGAATGAAAGCATCTGGATGTTTTAGACACTGGATGACTTAGTGGAAGTTGTGAGAATTTTCCTCTGTGTCTTTCAATCTTGAATAATGGGAAACTACCCCCTTCCCACTAGATTTCACCACAGTGTTTCCTGGTGTTTCAGACAAAATAGAATTTTTTCCACTGATCTTTACTTTTTAGGCTCAAGAATGTTAAACCAGCTAGTCAGTACAGGAATAGACTCCATAAATGATCACCACAGAATTTTAAATAAGTTTGACAAGGGAGGTGGTGGAGGAGTTTGGGGTTAGCAAATAGATGCAAACTATTATATATAGCATGGATAAACAACAAGGTCCTACCATGTAGCACAGGGAACTATATTCAATATACTGGAATAAACCATAATGGAAAAGAATATAAGAAAGAATGTGTGTGTATATATATATATGTGTGTGTGTGTGTGTAACTGAATCACTTTGCTATGCAGCAGAAATTAGCATAACATTGTAAATTAACTATACTTGAATAAAATAAATTTTTGGAAGAGTTCAACAAACATTTATTGATTGCTTCCTATAAACCAAAGCCTAAGAATATAAACACTGAAGCCTTGCAAACATCAGCAGCATTTGACCAGGGTCAATTCGTGAGAGTTACATGCCAATCACTGTGTTCAGTACTTTTACATACATACCTCTTTCAAACCCTTGGGAAGTGGGAAGGAAGTTGGCAACCCAGAGAGGGAACCAGACAATCAACCATAAAGTCATGTGATGGGCTGTCTCCCTGTAAGATTCTTCCAGATCCTCCCTTCACAACCCATCTGAACCTAAGCCCAGCTGCTTCTAGAGGCTGCTCAGGCTACTCTGTGTGTCTTCTCTAGAGGAAATCAGCTCCCACAGAAGAGCAGGAGTTGGTGCTTTATTGTAAAGGAGGCCTCACTGAAACCCTGAGAGGATAGGTAAATTCCCAAGGTGCATTAAGAATGTACAATAAACCCAGGGACTTTGCTGACAGTCAATGGGCTTCCAAGGTGGTGCTAGTGGTAAAGAACCCACCTGTCAGTACAGAAAACACAAGAGACACGGGTTCGATCCCTGGGTCAGGAAGATCCCCTAGAGGAGGCCATGGCAACCCACCCCAGTATCCTTGCCTAGAGAATTCCATGGACAGAGGAGCTTGGCAGGCTACAAGTCCACAGGGTCACACGGAGTTGGACACAACTGAGTGACTTAGCATGCATGCACCCACCAGTGTTTAAGATTCCTCACTCCCAATACGGAGGGTAGGGTTTGATCCCTGTACTAGGAACTAAGATCCCCTATGCTATGTGGTGTGGTCAAAAAGAAAAAATAAGAATGCAGAGTAAGTCCAGATCTTCCTCTCCTAGCTAGACCTTGATTCCCAGTTTAGGACACAAGATGTATACAGACAAAGGTAGGATGACAAATAAGAAATTAAAAATCCTCTACATCTTATCTATAGCATTAGGTGAGCGCAGTCATAATCCTAGCTAGTTATCACTTATCAAATGGGCTTCCATGGTGGCTCAGACAGTAAAGAGTCTGCCTGCAGTGTGGGAGACCCAGGTTCGATCCCTGGGTTGGGAAAATCCCCTGGAGAAGGAAATGGTAACCCACTCCAGTATTCTTGCCTGGAAAATCCCATGGATGGAGGAGCCTGGCAGGCTACCGTCCATGGGGTCTCAAAGAGTCAGACATGACGAGCAACTTCACTATCAAATGTCAAGAGTGTACTAGGGCCTCTGCCTGCACGTAGGGGCTTCATCTAAATAACAATGCTCTGATATAGGCACTGTTGTCATTTTCACTCTATCAATAGAGAAAATGAAGGGTAGTGCAGTCAAGTCAGTGCTGCATGGGGGTTTGAAACCAAGTCTGTCTCATCCTAAGGCTCATGGTGTCCCTAAGACATTGAGTCCCTCTAGCTCGGGTACAGGGCTTCCCAGGTAGCTCAGTGGTAAAGAAAACGCCTGCCAGTGCAGGAGATGTAAGTCCTATCCCTGGGTGAGGAAGAGCCCCTAGAAAAGCAAATGGCAACTCACTTCAGTATTCTTGCCCGGAAAATCCCATGGACAGAGGAGCCTGGCAAGTTACAGCCCACTAGGTCTCAAAGGGTCAGACACGACTGAGCACACATGCCCACAGCTATGTACAGTTATGTTTTCTGCCTCTCTTGGTCTGAAATCTTCCCCTTTTCTCTGCTGTTTCAGCCTCTCCTTTGCTGTCATTTCAGCCTGTCACTGGCTTCCAAAGGCAGTTGCAGCAAGGGCACCGTCTGGCCAGAGAGGCCCAAGAATGGAGTAGTAAGATGAGGTTTTATCCAGAAGTGGGATGAGGCACTTATGCAGAGGAACTAAGAGAACACGGAGGTTTCATGTCCTGGAACCCTTCCATATCCTCTAAGGAGCAGGTGACAGAGCAGTGAGACCTCCCATCCATCAGTTCAACAGCAACATGTTTCTAATATCTACCAGCTGTGCAGCCCTTCCTCCCCTTTTACAGATGTGGACACCGAAGCAGAAGGAATGGCAAGAGGCTGCCCTAGGGTCACAGGCAGCCCAGCAGGGATTAAAACCCACAAACTTTGAATTTTTAACCTATGACTTTGCCTGTCAACCTACCACACATGCTAACATGCACGACTGGCTTCGTATCTCACTCGATGGAGTGTGACTGGACTCAATCTGCTCTGAGTCACCCTTCAGAGAGGCAACAGTGGAGAGAGCTTGGGCTCTGCCTTTACCTCCAAGGTGCCTGGGGAAAGCCTCGCAGGGGGCAGATGTAACCAAATGTAAATTCAGGAGTCACCCCGACCTCAAGACCCAGCAGGCTGTGTGGGTTTTCTGTGCTTCGGTTCATTATCCAAGTATCTACAGACCCGCTGATTTCCTCTGGAGAGTCAGAGACTCAGGTGGGGATTCTAGCTGAACACATTCATCTCAGAACCAGCTCTGCTTCTCCAAAGTCTGTGCTGCTGCACAAATGGGAACCACGCCCACTCCACTGAGGCCATGTTCTGACATTTCAAAACCCAACTCCTCTTCAGTATGACTAAAGAAAGATACATGCATGACAGTGACTTGAACGCCTTATCTTTGGAAAGCCCACACGTCTAAGGAAATGGCAAATAGGTCTCCCTTCTCCTTAGGCTGTGAATGCCGTGAGTAGGAAACATCACGAATTCTGAGCTCCGTCTGCTTTTCCACATGGCAAGTGGGGATAGCCATGGGTTTTCATTCACATCTTGGCCTGAATTAATAACGACCTCTGTGTAGAGTACATGCAAGCCACAACTTTCACATTTGGAGGTTCTTATCCTCCAAATGGGCCCCTTGCCCAACTGAAAAGGGAATAATGCACAACAAGCCCCCAACTAAAGGTGACACTTGCTGTCCCTGGCCCTCCTTGGTCACCGTCTTACTTCCTGCCACTACAGTGAGGCTCTACAATACTGGGGACTCAGTATGTGATCTGTGGATGGCCACTAATTTCAGGTTTTGGTTTCCTCAGTGTTTGTAATAATGTAGGAATATGATTTATGGAATTAGTCATTTGCTTCAGTTCAGTTCAGTTCAATTCAGTTGCTCAATTGTGTCCGACTCTTTGAGACCCCATGAATCGCAGCACGCCAGGCCTCCCTGTCCATCACCAACTCCCGGAGTTTACTCAAACTCATGTTCATCGAGTTGGTGATGCCATCCAGCCATCTCATCCTTTGTCATCCCCTTCTCCTTCTGCCCCCAATCCCTCCCAGCATCAGGGTCTTTTCCAATGAGTCAACTCGTCGCATGAGGTGGCCAAAGTATTGGAGTTTCAGCTTTAGCATCAGTCCTTCCAGGACTGAACACCCAGGACTGATCTCCTTTATGATGGACTGGATGGACCTCCTTGCAGTCCAAGGGACTCTCAAGAGTCTTCTCCACCACCGATGATGTTCAAAAGCATCAATTCTTCGGCGCTCAGCCTTCTTCACAGTCCAACTCTCACATCCATACAATATATCTACTTAATTAAAAGACATGGCCCTTCATTATTGTCTTATATGAAGTAATAGTACTGTGTCAATAAATTCTGATGGTATCAGTTGCTTTGAAAGGCCAGGGATTATTGGTGAAGCAGATGTCCCATGGATTCTTTGCTCATGGGTCATAAAATTTTCAGAAGCACAGAAATACTAAAGCACAATATTAATGTGATCATAAGTAAACATTCAAGATGATTATGATAAAAACCAGAAAGTTGCATATAACTTCCAGGTACTATAAATCAGAGCACCATAAAAATCATTAATCTGGCAATAAACTTCAGAGGACACGTTCAGACTAAAGTTAAGAATTAGAAGTCCCTGGTGATATCAACCATGTTTATACAATTTGTATTTTTTTAAGTGTTACTAAAACTTGGAATATAATAACCTAGTAATAAATTTGAGAAGCTACTTTTCATGTAAGGCTTGAAGTCAGAATTCCCCAGTGATAAAAAAAATTTTTTTTCCTACAATTTGTGTTTTTTTAAATGTAATACCCAAAGTAGTTATACTGAATGTGACAAATGTTTACATGAACCATTGGGGTTAAATGACTCATAGGCCCTACATTATACTATCATTTAAAATGTTTCCAACTTTTAAATTGGTAGTATTACTTTTAATCATTTTGATAACATAATTCACAAAGGAATTACTTTTCTTCTGATTGTTTTGAGAGCTCCACATAATGTTCTAAGAGTTGCCTAGGCTCTCAGGTCTAAAGGCTGCCCACCCCTAGTCTCCTTCTTCCTATTTATTTTAACTTCTAAACTGATGCCTTTGCCTTTATTCAGGAGGTTCTGCATACATTTTTGTGTATAAGACAAAGTAAGATAAGGGAGAATGCTGAACTGCTGATTTTGAGGTATATGCTTAGCCTAAATTATTTCATATACAATCCTCTACTCTTTGCGTTAAAACTGAATGCACACATACCATACCATAATTATTCCCATTTTTACAAATGAGAAAGCTAAAGTGTAAGAGTAAATGAGTTATTTGAGATCTCCCAGTTTATTTATGGTAAAATGTGGCTCAGTGCACGATCTGTCTGATGCTGAAGTCAAGGCTTTTAAGCACTTCCACACCCTCCTTTTTTCAAGCTCTACACATCTTGAGAAAACTCCAGAGCAGCACTGTAAGGAGCACGCCGTATCATCTCCACCTCAGGGACCTGTACTGCCTATTTCTTTAACTCATTAATTCATTCAGTCGTTCCTATAGTCTTGTATTCATTCATCTATTCAACAAATAGTTACTGCACACGTTTTCAAAGGTGGGCACTGTGCTAGGTGCCGGGGAAAAGAAAGATAGGCATGGCCTGGTTCTCATACAGTGGGAGAGACGTTTTCCAAGCAATCACGTGAATGTGTACAAATCCACATGCCTCATATTTGTGATTCATATGATTCAAGGAAGACACAGAGAGTGTGAAAGTGTGTGAAAGGGACCCTCACTGAGTGTGGAAAAAAGAGGAAAGTCCTTATTGAAGAAATGGCCTTTAAGCTAAAGGAGATGACCTTCAGAAGGAGTGAGAGGACAAGTCTGACTTTTGAATGTTTGTAACAAAATGACAGCTTCATCCTCCTCAGTTCAGTTCAGTTCAGTCGCTCAGTCGTGTCCGACTCTCCGCGACCCCATGAATCACAGCACGCCAGGCCTCCCTGTTTATCACCAACTCCCGGTGTTCACTCAAACTCATGTCCACAGAGTCGGTGATGCCATCCAGCCATCTCATTCTCTGTCGTCCCCGTCTCCTCCCGCCCCCAACCTTTCCCAGAATCAGAGTCTTTTCCAGTGAGTCAACTGGTCGCATGAGGTGGCCAAAGTATTGCAGTTTCAGCTTTAGCATCAGTCCTTCCGATGAACACCCAGGATTGATCTCCTTTAGAATGGACTGGTTGGATCTCCTTGCAGTCCAAGGGACTCTCAAGAGTCTTCTCCAACACCACAGTTGAAAAGCATCAATTCTTCGGCGATCAGCTTTCTTCACAGTCCAACTCTCACATCCATACATGACCACGGGAAAAACCATCACCTTGACTAGACGGACCTTTGTTGGCAAAGTAATGTCTCTGCTTTTTAATATACTATCCAGGTTGGTCATAACTTTCCTTCCAAAGAGTAAGCGTCTTTTAATTTCATGGCTGCAATCAGCATCTGCAGTGATTTTGGAGCCCCCAAAAATAAAGTCTGACACTGTTTCCACTGTTTCCCCATCTATTTCCCATGAAGTGATGGGACCAGATGCCATGATCTTTGTTTTCTGAATGTTGAGCTTCAAGCCAACTTTTCACTCTCCTCTTTCACTTTCATCAAGAGGCTTTTGGGTTCCTCTTCACTTTCTGCCATAAGGGTGGTGTCATCTGCATATCTGAGGTTATTGATATTTCTCCCAGAAATCTTGATTTCAGCTTGTGCTTCTTCCAGCCCAGCACTCCTCATGATGTACTCTGCATATAAGTTAAATAAGCAAGGTGACAATATACAGCCTTGACATACTCCTTTTCCTATTTGGAACCAGTCTGTTGTTCCATGTCCAGTTCTGACTGTTGCTTCCTGACCTGCATACAGGTTTCTCAAGAGGCAGGTCAGGTGGTCTGGTATTCCCATCTCTTTCAGAATGTTCCACAGTTTATTGTGATCCACACAGTCAAAGGCTTTGGCATAGTCAATGAAGCAGAAATAGATGTTTTTCTGGAACTCTCCTGCTTTCTCCATGATCCAGCGGATGTTGGCAATTTGATCTCTGGTGCCTCTGCCTTTTCTAAAACCTGCTTGAACATCTGGGAGTTCATGGTTCACATATTGCTGAAGCCTGGCTTGGAGAATTTTGAGCATGTCTTTACTAGCGTGTGAGATGAGTGCAATTGTGTGGTAGTTTGAGCATTCTTTGGCATTGCCTTTCTTTGGGATTGGAATGAAGACTGACCTTTTCCAGTCCTGTGGCCACTGCTCAGTTTTCCAAATTTGCTGGCATATTGAGTGCAGCACTTTCACAGCATCATCTACCCACCCCAATACAGCTGTCATTCAGAAATTTTTGTTCTCACTTCAAACAACAACATAGAACATCTACCTACAGATACTTGTAAAATTCAGCCCAAAGTCAACTGTTTTTGAAGCTTGCTTAAAAGATTGGCAATTGAATACCTTAGATTCTTCTTGTTTACCCTCCAATCCATCACGATCTTGTGAATTTTACTTCTTGAATCTGTGTATTTACCTCCTCATTTGTGTATAACTTCTCATAGCCTGGTATCATCTCTCACCAGGAGTTTTGCAATCACCTCCCTGCCTGTAGTCTTGTTAAATAAATTGTCCCCATTGCTGCCATAGTGTTCTCTCTAAAACATGGCTTTAACAAGGATATTTCCATTCTGACTGTGCTAGCTCCTGTTTATCAGACTGAGTTAGCAGACCTCAGCCATAGTTCTACCAGTGCCTTTGTTGTGTCACTTTGCTGCCATTAGCATGGTTGTGGCTGCACACACAGAGTCAAGCAAGCAGACTTGGAAAATTCAAGATCCATTAAGATGATTTTCACATACCTAAAAAGGATCAAAGAAACACATACAATAGAGGTGGTGGAGGAAATCAGCTGTATCTTGGTGGAAACTGCAGATTTTCATAAGTAGACAGAAAACTAAGTAGTGGTAGAATTTGAGTCTTGGGACATGGACAGGAGACCAACCCCTTTATCAAGTTTTGAGATACCTTTTATAGTGACAACAAAGAGATCTCATTGTGTTGCATCATGACTGGAGCAAGAGTCAAGCCCATGATCTGACAAAGGGCATCTCTAGGTCTTTAAGATACCTGAATATATTTGCTTGGGTTGGGAATGATAAAGTTGTTACTTTAGTTAGTTGTTCTGCTTTGTTTAATCCTGAGAAGATATAGAATTAAATATTTAAATGTTGAAATAAATAAAATATAATAAGATTTTAGCTAAATTTGGAAATAATTATGTATATTTGCTGTATTGAATATTTGGAATGTTTAAGAGCAATAGGCACATTTCAATATGTAACAGAATGTCATTCTAATTTCACACTTCATTTTAAAACATGAAATTTTGCTAATTAATTTGAATTATGATTTTTAAGTTGGAAAGTATAAGAGAATATTACCAAGGTTCTAAACAGTATGGTTAATAGTTTATAAGAACTTAAGATTTGTCATGGGATTTATCATATGTATAAACTTTCTCTTTACTAGATTTCAAAGAGCAATGTAGGTACTTGGGAAATTTTTGTTCATTAATCAGATAATTGAGCACTAATTTAACAAGGATATTTAAGAGCATTCAGTTAAATAGTAAATGTTTTCTTAAAAGTGGTTGCAAAATGTGGTTGATGTATAAAAAGATTTTAGCTGAGCCTAAAAGCTTAAAATCAGGTTTTTGAAATTGTGAATTTTTAATTTTAACAAATAAAATATTAATTGTCCCTTCAGGAAAATTCAAATTGAGAATTGTAATTATCAATGATTTATCTGATGCTAAAACTGAAACTCCAATACTTTGGCCACCTCATGCGACGAGTTGACTCACTGGAAAAGACTCTGATGCTGGGAGGGATTGGGGGCAGGCGGAGAAGGGGACGACAGAGAATGAGATGGCTGGATGGCATCACTGACTCGATGGACATGAGTTTGAGTGAACTCCGGGAGTTGGTGATGGACAGGGAGGCCTGGCATGCTGTGATTCATGGGGTCACAAAGAGCCGGACACGACTGAACGACTGAACTGAACTGAACTGATCACATTTTTCTTTTTGCTGTGAGTACCTTGAAGATAAGGGTCAAGAGTGACTAAAATGATAATTTTTTATTAATTTTTTCATCAATTTTTTCACTTTTTTATAACTGGATAACCTTCTTTTTAATATGCATGTGTACAGTACAGTTCAGTACTGAATATTAAGTTAACACCAGTTTACTTATTTTATTCAGGCAGGTTTTTATGACACAAGTGGTCTTGAACTTAGTTTGTTTTAAAAACTTGTATCCAAAACTCTAGGAAAATGCTTTAGTTTTCTTTTTTCAGCTTTACTGAGATGCAATTGACATATGTGTAAGTTTAAGGTGTACAAGGTGATGATTTGATATGTATATATATTGTGAAATGATTACCACAATAGGTTAACTTGAATATTGTTACACTCTTTTAGTTGTGCTGAAGACTTTTAAGATCTACTCTCTTGAGAGAGAAACTTTCAAATATACTGTACAGTGTTGTTAACTATAGTCACCATTTTGTACATACGTACCTTATTCATCTTACAACTAAGATTTTCACCCCTGCCCTGATCTGCCCCTGGCAGCAACTACCAATCTTCTCTCTGTTTCTATGAGTTTGGGTTTTTGTTTTATTTTGTTTTTAAGATTCCAGATACAAGTGAGATAATACAATGTCTTTCTCTGTCAAACTTATTTCACTTAGCAAAATGCCCTCAAGATTCATCCATTTTTAATATTTTGAAGACTTGATTTCCCCACTGGGAATTCTTGGCTCCCTTGTTAAATATTAGTTGAGCAGATACACATAGGTTTATTTCTGGTTGTTGATTCAATTTCCATTTGTCTAGATGTCTATTTCTATGCTGAAATTGTATTGTTTTGATTACTATAGCTTTGTAATACTGTTTAAAATAAGGAAATGTGTTACCTCCAGGTTTGTTCTTCTTTCTCAGGATTGCCTTATCTATTTGGGGTCTTTTGTGGTTTCATACAAACTTAATTTTTTTATATTTCTTTTTAAAAATGCTATTGGAATCATGGTAGGGATTGCATTGACTCCATAGATGGCTTTAGGTAGTATGAATGTTTTTACAATATTAATTCTTCATTTATCTTCAAATTTTTTCATCAAACTTTTATAGTTTTCAGTGTACAGATCTTTAATCTTGTTTAAATTCATTCCTAAGTATTTTTTTATTTTTGATGCTATTATGAATGAGATTTTTTAAAAATTTCTTCATCAAATGTTCCATTGTTAATGTATAGAAACACAACTGATTTCTAGATATTGACTTTGTATCCTGTAACTTTAATGAATTTATTGATTTTTTCTCACAGTATTTCTTTGATGGAATCTTTAGAATCATCTGCAAAGTCAATTTTGCATCTTCCTTTCTGTTTTGGATCACTTTATTTTATTTTTGGCTGCTCTGGCTAGGATTTCCGGTACTATGTTGAACATGAGTGATAAGAGTAGGCACCCTTGTCTTGTTCCTGATCACAAAAAAAATTTTTTTTGGTGTTTCACCACTGAATATTATGTTAGCTGTGTGCTTGCCATATATACATATGACTTTCACAATTTTGAGTTACCTTCCTTCTATACCCAATTTGTTGAGAATTTTTAAAATGAACCCATACTGAATTTTGTCAGATGCTTTTTTTGCATCTATTGAGATGATCATGTGATTTTTACCTTTTTTTCTTTTTTAAGTAACGTATTAATTGGTTTGCATATGTTGAAACATTCTTACATCCAAGTGATGAATTCCACTTGATCATGGTGTATGATCCTTTTATCTTTTAATGTGCTACTGAATTTAGTTTGCCCTGGGGCAGGACCATGTCAAGGAGTGTGTCTAGAGGAGGTGGTGGGTTCAGGAAGTCCTTAGGCAGACTGTCTGCTGATGGACCATGTTCTTGCCCTATTGGTTGTTTGGCCTGAGGTGTCTGAGTACTGAAGCCTACAGGCTGTTGCGTGGGGCAAGGTTTTGGTATTGATAAGCCAAGCAAGATGTCTGCCTCTTCAACAATCATGTAGCTGAACACTGTCCCATATCTTCACCATAGTGTCCATATCCCCAGGGAGAGCCATAGCCACACCCTGCCTCACCAGGAGTCCGTCCAAGACCAGCATGTAGGTCTGGCCTAGGCTTCTATGAAGACAGCATCTTTGGCCTGGGTCCTGGTATGTGTGAGACCTTGTGTGTGTCCTGCAAGACGAGAGTCTCTACTTCCCCTAGTCCCATGGAGTTCCTGCAATGGAGACCTGCTGGCCTTCAAAGCCAAATGCTTTGGGGGCTCTTCCCTGATGCCAGACCCCCAGCTGGGGAGCCTGACATAGGGCTCAGGACTCAATCCTGTGGGAGAATGCCTGTGATAGAATTAGTCTCCGTTTGTGGATTGCCCACCCAGAGGGTATGGGATTTGATTATATTGTGAGTGTGCCTCTCCTATCATCTTGTTTTGATTTCTTCTTTATATCCTTGAATGTAGAATATTTTTTGGTAGGTTCCAGTCTTTTTATTGATGGCTGCTCAGTAGTTAGTTGTGTTTTGGGTGTGCTCATGAGAAGAGGTGAGAGTCTAACGTCCTTCTACTCTGTCATCTTGGTTTTTGCCTCTTGGGGCGTCACAGTTGGATGGAACCACGGGTTGTGTTCTGCATTTAATTGGGGTTTCAGGCTGTATCTTGAAGTTGAGCAGGGCTGCAGGCTGGGCTCTGTGGTTGAGAGGGGCCTCCAGTTTTATCCCTCAATAGGGAGGGGCTAGAGACCATGCTCCACAGTTGGGCAAGGTCACTGTCCAGGCTCCCTGCCTGGGGCAGACCACAGGTTGTGTTCAGTAATTCAACATGGCCATAGGCTGTGTTCTATGGCTGGATGCTACCAAAGGCCGTGTTGCAAGGCTGCCCAGGGTCACTGTTCAGTCTCCCTGGCTATGCAGGGCCAGACCAGAGATCATATTAACAGTTGGGCAGGGCTGCTGGCTTTGATTGTTGCCAAACCACGGCTGTAGAATGGGCTACACAGCTCTTTGGATTCTTTGACAAGGATTCTTGGTCAAGCAGTGCTGGAAGCTATATTCAACGACTGAGTGGTGCTTCAGATTTGATTCCCTATCTGGGTGGAACCATAGAACAGGCTCCATGGCCAGCACACATCATTAGCTAGGGACCCAAATCAGGGTCCAAGTTCTTTGGCTGTACGGAGCCACTGGTTGGGATCTTTGTTTAGGGGTCACTGCAAGCAGAAATGTGATCTGCCAAGATCTGAATGCTGGTGTCTATAAGCTCTGCCTCCAGCTCTATCTGATCCCTCATAGTCAAGCTTTGCAGGCTTCTCTAGTAATCCCCATTAGGAAAGATCTAAGAGGGCTTCCTTGGAAGCATCCTATAACGATCAGTTCAGTTCAGTTCAGTCGCTCAGTTGTGTCCAACTCTTTGCAACCCCAAGGACTACAGCACGCCAGGCTTCCCTGTCCATCACCAACTCCCGGAGCTTACTCAAACTCATGTCCATTGAGTCGGTGAGGCCAACCAACCATCTCATCCTCTGTGTCCTCCCACCTTCAATCTTTCCTAGCATCAGGGTTTTTTCCAATGAGTCAGTTCTTTGCATCAGGTAGCCAAAGGATTGGAGTTTCAGCTTCAGCATCAGTCCTTCCAATGAATATTCAGGACTGACTTCCTTTAGGATGGGCTGGGTGGATCTCCTTGCAGTCCAAGGGACTCTCAAGAGTCTTCTCCAACACCACAGTTCAAAAGCATCAATTCTTAGGCACTCAGCTTTCTTTATAGTCCAACTCTCACATCCATACATGACCACGGGAAAAACCATAGCTTTGATTAGATGGACCTTTGTGGGCAAGTTAATGTCTCTGCTTTTTAATATGCTGTCCAGGTTGGTCATAACTTTTCTTCCAAGGAGTAAGCGTCTTTTAATTTCATGGCTGCAATCACCATCTGCAGTGATTTTGGAGCCCAAGTCTCTCACTGTTTCCACTGTTTCCCCATCTATTTGCCATGAAGTGATGGGACAGGATGCCATGGTCTTAGTTTTCTGAATGTTGAGCTTTAAGCCAACTTTTTCACTCTCCTCTTTCACTTTCATCAAGAGGCTTTTTAGTTCTTCTGCACTTTCTGCCATAAGAGTGGTATCATCTGCATATATATCTGAGGTTATTGATACTTCTCCCAGCAATCTTGATTCCAGCTTGTGCTTCATCCAGCCCAGCGTATCTCATGATGTACTCTGCATAGAAGTTAAATAAGCAGGGTGACAATATGCAGCCTTGACATACTCCTTTCCCTATTTGGACCCAGTCAAGTTCTAACTGTTGCTTCCTGACCTGCATACAGATTTCTCAGGAGGCAGGTCAGGTGGTCTGGTGTTCCACCTCTTTAAGAATTTTCCACAGTTGGTTGTGATCCACACAAAGGCTTTGGCATAGTCAATAAGGCAGAAGCAGATCTTTTTCTGAAACTCTCTTGCTTTTTTGAAGATCCAGCAAATGTTGGCAATTTGATCTCTGGTTCCTCTGCCTTTTCTAAATCCAGCTTGAACATCTGGAAGTTCACGGTTCATGTACTGTTGAAGCCTGACTTGGAGAATTTGGATCAGGGAGCTGGATATCTACCCTAAGAGGCTCTGTTTTTCACACGGAAGAAAGTGAGGCCCAGGCAACCCCTCCTGTTGCAGCACTGTGCTCCCCTGGGGGAGGGGCAATGCAGTCAGGGTAGAGTTGACCCTCTCACCCTTCTAATGTGGTCTGGTCTCTGTGGTCCAGGGGAGATGCTTCTGCCTCACTTGTGAGTTCTTGGATTTTCACAATGCTGCCTTGCCTAAAGATAGTGGATAAGTTGGTCTTTCTTCAAGGGGAACTGATGTCAGAATGACCTATGTTGTCATCTTGATAGTGTCACTCTCTCTGAGGAAATATTTTTAATTAAATATACCATAAATGTACTCCTTAATCCTTGAGACAATTCTGTAGGAGCAGTATTTATCCTGAAGTCCATAACAGATATAGAGTTCATGGAGATTATTTTTGTCTAATTCATAACTTCAGCCCATTATTTGAAATCAGGAAACAATTGAGCACTGCCAGAGATCAACAGGGAGGCGGTGAGACCAACATGCTCCCTAGTGGGGTTACTACCAGTCCATTGCTCACTGAGGGAAAATTTTGAGTTGTTTTTGCAGCAGGAGTGACATGCCTTCATCGGCTTGACCATTTCCTCTTGATCAGTCTGCTCTGAAATCAGGAATTTAAAATTTTGAGTTTCCTGGTTAGTTGAACCTTATGGAGTTACAGCAAGTGTGGGCAGCTAACCAGCTCATGTAGACATCAGACTCATGGCCTGGGCCTAGGCAATGCCAAACAACTGGCAGAAAGGTAGCTGCCAGTGCTGGACATTAGATGGGGTCACAGTGGGCAGCAGGGTGTGGCTTAGGCAGCCTCCCAGAACTGAAGGGTGCTCAACCCATGCTGGGTTCTGTGGGCAGGATGTGTGCAGGGGCTCAGCAGCTGCTCTGTGCCAGCACAGGTGGAACAGCTGCAATGAATGGTCCAAAGAGCCACCTCAAAGGCACACTGTGCCCAACTTCAAACACATGGCCTTGCTCTGGACAGCTGAGAAACAGCAGCAGCAGTGGCAGCAGCAGTAGCAACAAACGGACTGCCTGACCCAGGCCTTGGTGGGGAGGGACCGAATGACTCCCTATTGTGCAGAGCAGGCCAGCAGGCAGAACCTCATAAAGCTCTGTCAATAGCAGCTGCAACCACGAGCCAAGAATTGTCTTTTCATGTGAATAATTTGGACAGGGCTTCGGGTCACTCAAGAGTTCTTTCTCAGCTCAGTCGTAAAAAAATTCATCTGCCAATGCAGGAGACACAGGTTCGATCCCTGGGTCAGGCAGATCCCCTGGAGAAGGGCATGGCAACCCACTTTAGTATTCTTGCCTGGAGAATCCCCATGGACAGAGGAGCCTGGTGGGATACAGTCCATGGGGTCACAAAAGAGTCAGACACGACTTAGCCACTAAACAACCACCACAAACTCTGTGCCCAAACCCAGGACCATTGCTGTCTGTATTCCTGGTTCTGGCACAGTATAGTAGAATCATATACTGACTAGAATTTTATAACTATTAATACAATAATTAACATTATTGAGCTATAATGTCCCAGGCACTATTTTACAGCACTTCATAGTAATTCTACTGGAAAGCTATATTATTTGCAAAGCCAGTTTTATTGATGAGGAAACCAAGGCTTGACGAGATTGAAATATTGGTGGTTACACAGCTCATGAAAGACAAAGGTAAAATCCGAGCCAGACATGTCTCCCTCCAGAGCCTGCTACCCCAGCCCATGTACTTCACTGTGGTGGGGGAACCAACTCTGTAGCTTTGTCTAGTTTGAGGGCCATGGCTCCATGGGTGTCTCAAAAACTGCCTCTTCCCAATACCCTCTCTCCTCATGTTGAAGTCCCCAAACTCTTAGTGAAATGATGAACCTACTCACCAAAGAGTGTTCATTCTCGTTTTACACCAACACATTTCTGGCCTCTATTCTTGTCAGATGAACGCCAATCTTTCCAAGTTTTCTTGATCCCGAGGGCTTCCTCTTAGTCCGTTAGCTCTGACAGAATTCCTACTATGCAGAGCAACCCTACTAGGTGCTGTGAAGGGAACCCACACTGTGGCAGTCCTCACTCACTTTAGTGCCTGGCATGTAGCATTTCTTGAATGAACATATCCCTCATTCTAGAAATCACCTTAAAAAAAAATTGGATGTGCAGCTGAATGGAGCCCTTGGGTTGAGAGAAATCACACTTCTTCATAAACTTTCTTGACCCCCAAAGTCCCTTTCCTCAGGCTGCCCCCAAAACTTTGCTGAGATCCAAAATGAACACTTATGTCTCACTCTCTGCCTCCCTCTCTGTCCATCTAGTTGGAGTATCAAGTTGAGAAGCCCATGCATATGCTCACTCGTTTCAGTCATATCTGACTCTTTGTGACCCTATGGACTGTAACCCACCAGGCTCATCCAGGCAAGAATACTGGAGTGGGCTGCCATTGCCTTCTCCAGGGGATTTCCCCAATCCAGGAATCAAACCCATGTTTCTTACGTCTCCTGAATCGGCAGATGGGTTCTTTACCACTAGTGCCACCTGGGCAGCCCTGAAAAGCCCATAGAAAGGACTTAAAAACTGCTAAAGTTTCACCACACTCTTCATGCATTGAATATTTTTAACTATAAAATAACGAAAAGACAGGCACAAAAACAGTTTCCCTGCACTCATAGAGCCTAGGTTGTGAGAGCAGTTTCTGCCTTGTATACGCATGCCCATGAGTGTGACTAAAGCAAGGGCACCTAGCATTTGCACTCCACACACATTTGCAGGTGAATTTTATCTCCACCTGGAGTTGGAGGGAGAACCTCGTATCAGGGTTAAGGTAGTTGCTTTGACCTACAGCCCTGTGGGTGGCCTGAGTGGGCACCAGGACTCAAGTTTTGCCAGAAGACGGGAGAATAAAGAGGGAGACAGGAGCCTAGACTGAACTTAAGTTCAAGGCCCTCCAGAAAGAGACCTCTGAAGTGTATTTCTTCCTCGGGTAATTAAGCATGGATAAGGAATATGGGGAAATGTGTGGTAATTGAGCAGTCATTTCCCATTTTTTCTTACCTATGGCCATGGCTCAAGAATGTGGTGGGAGCAGGGAGTCCATAAATAGTCTGGCTCTAGTTTAACAGGGACAGTTCCTTTCACCATCACAGCTTTAGCATGTGTTAAAAATGACAATGCCATCCAGTGTCAATAGTTCCAGAGAGACTCTTCACTCGTAGTTACAGCAATGAAATCACTGGTGGGTGGTCCCACTATTGGCCGTCTTCATTACCATCTCATTGTGTGAGACCCAGTGCACTTGGGAACCCTCAGGCATTTTAAGAGCCTTTCATGCATCGGAGGGGCTTGACATTCATATTTATATATGTCACTTGCAGGGCAGCAGAATCTCCATTCTTGGGATCCTCATCCTTTGTGCATTCAAGGTCACACCCTATTTAAGTGGGAATTGTAATATACCCTGAGAACGTCAAGCCACCATAACTCAACTCTGCAAGCCAGAGTCCTCTTGGGTACTCAAAGCTCCCTGCCTCTTGATTAAAAGTCAAAGTGAAACCTAGAATAAGCTTGTCCAATCAAAGTATTTGGGTTTACCTTGGAAACTTTATAATATTTGGAAACTTTGTGAACTTTTAAAATTGACTGTCTCCTTTAAAAAATATCCCTCAGTGGTACATTTCTAAGCAAAGTGGGCTTCTCTAAATCAGAAACCTGGGCATCAAAGCCAGTTCCTTTTCCCTCTTTCTACTGTAAGTAATCAGTTGCAGCACATCTAGTCATGAAGTATCTTCCAATCTCACATTTTTCATCTTCATCCTAAACCTCTAGTATTGTTTCTCTCTATTCTGTTCCTATACTTCACCAGGATAAATTTTCTAAAATATAAGCCCAATCATACCAGGTTCCCCACAGGTTTCAAATTTAACAACAACTTTCTTAGTATAGCTTAAGTGGCTCCGTGGTAAAGAATACACCTGCCAAAGCATGAGACGTGGGTTCGATCCCTGGGTTGGGAAGATCCCCTGGAAAGGGAAATGGCAACCCACTCCAGTATTCTTGCCTGGGAAATCCCTTGGACAGAGGAGTCTGGAGGGCTATAGTCCATGGGGTCACAAAAGACTCAGACACGACTTAGTGACTAAACAACAACAATAACCTCAGCTTTTCCAGGTGCTACACCACCTTCCCCTCCAGCCAGATCTCTGAAAGGGCTTTGCTCCCTCACACTCCCAAACTCCAGCACTAGTTCTTCCTGGTCATGGGCAAGTTTCTCCTCCTGTTGGCTAACTTCAATTTCTCGTTGAAACCTCAGCTTAAGCACCTTTACCTTTACCCTGACCTGTGCCCCCATGACATACTGTGTGCATCTCATAGACAGTATGGCCCACAGAATTGTCACTGATGATTTGCTAGGCTGTGATGACCATGAGCTCCTTGAGAGCCGGAACTGTATCTCTTCTTTCTCTGGATCCCAGCGATTCCATAAATCTGGCCCATATAGAGTGACTAAGTGATTGTTGAATCAAATCAGTTTTGCTAAATCACACTGGAAATAATCTTTCAAACTGACAGCCTATGTTAAGAGTCTGAACAAATAGCTTCTTAGCACCCCTTGACATTAAATGAGGAACAACTGAAATTCTAAACAAGAGGCTGTGAGAGGTGGATATGGGAGGAAACTTGAAAGGTGCTGCTTCTCCTCCACAGCCCCTGCCGCCCCAACCCTGGTGCTATTTGCCCAAGCTCATGGGAGCTGGTTTGCTTGCTTTCATGGTCAGTTTGCCATTTCCTCCTAAGGAGATAAGGGTGGCATTGGGAACCTTCTCTCCTCCAAGGCCACCAACAGTTCACATGAGAATTTCATATAGAATGGCAGAAAGAGTCACCAGACCCCCAGGGCCAGGAGGAAATGAGATATTCAGGATTTATTCATTAAAAAGCACTCCCCAGCTTTCACGGAGGTATTTTAGTTGATAACTTTGTGAAATGAAAAGGGGTTCTTCCTCTGTTTCTGAGAGCCCCTTTGAGATGAGGTCGGAGCAAACATTCTGAGAATAGAGACGTGCACAGAATTTTCTGAAAGCCAAATGGGCGATCTCACAGGCAAGTTCCCCACTCTGCTTGTGGCCTCCCAGGCACACAGCTCGCAGCCTCCAGGCTGCCCTCCCTCATCTTTGAGTGGCCTTTGTTTAAGTTTTAGATGAAGTACAAGGTCATTTAAGTGGTCTCCCACAATTTATTTCAAGCATTTACAGGAGGGTGGCTTCAGGAATTTTAAGTACACTGTAAACCACAGGTCACCTCCCTAGATGCACTGTGTCCAGCACTAGTTCTACATTTTACAAGATGGGATAAGGCATAGTTTTTGAACCACTGCCAGTGCCCCAGAAAGGTCCTGGGTACAAGGGAAATGCCTTCAAGGGCCCCTCCTAGCGCTGTCCAGAGGGGCTGTCACTCACTGTGGCCCCCAACTTTCTCTTCCCTCCACAACCGCATTCTCCATAAAACCCTTCCCAAGGCCTCTTTTCTAGAAATCAATGACAGAATCTGAAAAAAATCTGAGAGTTTCTTAAAGCCCAAGGATATAAACTAAGTCTCTTACAAAGTACGATTGTCCTCCTTCTCCAGCACTGTAAGCAAGCTCTGACTCACTTCCCCTCCAAGATAGGATTTCCTCCCGCATGTACTCCTGGTGCAAAGGGATTCTTTGAATGCCTTTGCCATTACCCTCGTTTCTACAGTTTGTTTCTAGGTCCAGCCACATGACAGCATCCCCAAAGTTTTTGGCAGTACCCATACTGGCCTCGATTCTGGGTTAGTCCCTGGGGATTAGTCACCCAGCACCTTCCATAGGCATCACTGGGCATCGATGAAGTTGTCCCACGCCTACAGAACCTCCATCATTAGAACTCAGGCTCCCCCTAGTCTAGCCAGATAGGCCTGCAGCAACTTCCACTGTGTCTTTCAGGAAGTATCAATTACAATCGACCTTCCATGTGCTTAATTGTTCAGGCATGTCCAACTCTTTGCAACCCCATGGACTACAGCCCACCAGGCTCCTCTGTCCATGGGATTCTGCAGGAAGAACACTGGAGGGGGGTGCCATTCCCTTCTCCAAGTGTCTTCCCGACTCAGGGACTGGAACCACTTTCTCCTGCATCGCAGGTGGATTCTTGACCATCTGAGCCACCAGAGAAGCCCTCCATAACCACAAGGAATTGGCCCCAGGAACCGTCACAGATACCAAAATCTGCAGATACTCAAGTCTCTGATAGAAAATAAGAGTCTCTTACAAGCACATATAATCTATATTATATATAATACTGCAGTATTTGCATATAATTTACATACATCCTCTCCTGTACTGCAAACCATCTCTAGATTACTTATAATACCTGATACAATGTAAATGCTGTGTAAATGGAAGTGCTATGTAAATAGCTGCCTGTGTGCATCAAATGCAAGGTGTGCTTTTTGGAACTTTCTGGAATTTTAAAAAATATTTTCCATCCATGACTGGTTAAATTTGTGGGTGCTGAACTTGTAGACATAAAGGACAACTGTGTATTTAGTGTCAGTTCAAACAAAAGTTGCTGCTGCTGCTGCTGCTAAGTCACTTCAGTCGTGTCCGACTCTGTGTGACCCCATAGACGGAAGCCCACCAGGCTCCCCCTTCCCTGGGATTCTCCAGGCAAGAACACTGGAGTGGGTTGCCATTTCCTTCTCCAATGTGTGAAAGTGAAGTCGCTCAGTCGTGTCCAACCCTTAGCGACCCCATGGACTGCAACCTACCAGGCTCCTCCATCCATGGGATTTTCCAGGCAAGAGTACTGGAGTGGCTTGCCATTGCCTTCTCCGCAAACAAAAGCTACAATTTAGTAAGTGAGCAAATCAGATTTACAGGAGTTCACAGGACATACCCATCCTAATCATGTGCTTGAAGTGTTCTCACATGATCGAGGCTAAACTAAACTATGCATATGTGTTAAGTGGTGTCCCACTCTGTAACCCCATGTACTATAGCCCTCCAGGCTCCTCTGACCATGGGATCATCCCAGTAAGAATACTGGAGTGGGTTGCCACTTCCTACTCCAGGGAATCCTCTGGACCCAGGGATTGAACCCAGGGCTCCTGCAGCACCTGCATTGGCAGGTGGGTTCTATACCACTGAGCCACCTAGGAAGTCCAAAGACCCTACTAAAGCCTCTCAGGGAGGTAGTCACTACTCGGCAGCATCTGTTCTTGCCAATTAATCATCATGAAATACAAAAGATGTCAATTATACATATAAAGGTATGTCCTTGATTTATTCATATTTCACCCTGAGCATTGTAGGGTAGTACATGGAGTGTTTTTGATGTTTTCATGAGTGTAAGAATTGCTGATGAGAATGATCACATTAAAGAAGTACATTCATTTTATTAAGCCTTACAACATTTTTTTCTGTGATAGATGAAAAGAAACAATTTCAACTTAGTTTGTCAGAAATCTTACATTCTAATTGGTGAACACAGGGAACAAACACACAAAAAACCAAACAAATGTGATCATTTCAGGTAGTTCTAAGTGCCCCGAGATAAAATGAGGCACGATAGGAGAAGGCACTGGGGACTGGGATTGGAAGGTGGGACACTGCTTGAGCGAGAGCATGAAGATGTCTCCTCCAAGGGACCATTTGAGCTGAAGCCCAAATGATACAGGGCTTCCTCAGTGGCTCAGTGGTAATGAATCCGCTTGCAATGCAGGAGCCACAGGAGATTTGGGTTCGATCCCTGGGTTGGGAAGATTCCCCGGAAGGAGGGCATGGCAACCCACTCTAGTATTCCTGCCTGGAGAATCCCATAGACAGAGGAGCCTGGCAGGCTACAGTCTATGGGGTCTCAAAGAGTCAGACATGACTGAAGTGACTTAGCATGCACACACACCAAATAAGACAGAGGTTGGTACACAAAGGTCTGACAGAAAAGTCCTCCAAACAGTCAGGACAGCAAGAGCAATGATCTCAAGACTGAGGGTGGTTGAAAGGCCAGTGAGGCTGGAGGGCAGAAAGCAATAGGATGAGGGTTTCAGGGAAGACACGGGGGAAGGCAGGGCCCAGATAGTGGGGGAAGGCAGGGTCCAGATAGTGGTGGCCTTTTTGAACTTCATTTTAAGCATAATTAAAAGACATAAGATAGTTTAGTATGGAGGGTGACATAAATCTGATTTATGCGTTAGAAAAACTGCTTCATCTGTTCTGTGCAAGATAGACAATAGAGTTCAGGGAAGTAATTCAGATGAGAGGAAATAGGACCCTGAACCACAATGGGAGATATAGTTTAGAAGATGTACTGCAGATTGGATGTAGAGTTTGAGGGAAGGAGAAGAATCAATAATAACTCCAAGGTTTACAGTCAGAGCAATTGAGTGGATCACAATGCCATATACGGAAAGGGGGAAAGTCTGGTCATGATGGAGAAGGCATCATCTAAGGGAAAGGAAAAATCCAAGTTCAGTGTTGACATGACACTGCTGATTGTCAGGTGCCTATTAGTCATCTGAGTGAGGATGTTGAAATGAGTATTTGAATCTGTAGCTCAAAACAGTGATGGAGCTGGATAAATAAGAGTAATGGTCAACAGCAAAAGGTAAGTCTTAAATCTATAAAACTGGATGAGGTCACCTTGGGAGAATGTAAATTAGTTAGAAAGTCAAAAACGGAATCCTGGGGCACCCCAACAACTTGAGAGAAGTGGAGACAAGGAGCCATGAGAGGAGCTGAACACAAAGCTACACAAGCAAGGGGCACAGCAAGCTAATGTGGCATCCTGGAGGTTCAGGGAAGAGAGTGCTTCCTGGGGGAGGGGGCAGCCACTCACACCAAACGCTGCTGATTGCTCTCATGGGAGGAAGCAGAGGTTCCTGGCTTTGGCACTGGGAACCTTGATCAAAGCCATTCCAGTGCAATGAAGGGGAAAAAGATGTGATGGGACTGGTCTTGGAGATACTGAGATGTGAAGAAAGGGAAACAATGAGTCATCACAATCATTTCAAAGATTTTCCTCTGAAGGGAAGCACAGAAATGAGGCTGGGTGTGGAATGGGAAGAGGTGTCCAGAGACTGTTTTTAACATGAATGCAGTGGGCTTCCTAGTGGCTCAGATGGTAAAGAATCTGCCTGCAGTGCAGGAGCCCTGAGTTCAATCCCTGGGTCGGGAAGATCCTCTGGAGGAAGAAATGGCTACCCACTCCAGTATTCTTGCCTGGAGAATTCCATGGACAGAGACTATAGTCCATGGGGTCACAAAGAGTCAGACATGACTGAGTGACTAAGACACACAATGTATTCTTATTTGCTTGCTGATATAAATGAATAAAAGACAGAGAGAAATTATGGAAGAAAGACATAGAGGAAATAATTGCAGGAGCAAAGTCCTTGAAACAAATACAAGGGATGAAATTCAAATCATAAATGGAGGAGCTGGCCTTAGAGAGAAGCAGGTGCACTACCACTTAAAAGGAAGCAAAATGATTTCAGTTCAATAACTTTCAGCTCTCGAGTCCTAGCAAAGAATAAGTGGATAGGTAGGTTGAGCATGTATTGGAATTTTAATAAGCATGCATGATCAAGGAAGACAGAGGCACAGTTGTTAAGGGCATTTGCAAAGGAGTGTTTATACTGCTCGGCTAGGAATCTCAGCTAAGAAAGGAAGTGAGAATATGTGTGTGTGGGAGGTGGTGGTGGTGGTGATGAATAGTGAAAAAGTGGAGGTGGGCCAATAGGTTGTCAGTCATGCTAGTGCCACAGTACTATCTGAGGGGGATAACAGAACATTAGTAGGAAGAATAAGATGCCTGAACTTGAGATTTTGGAAGTTATTCAATTGCCATTAATGACAAGGTCTAGAGTATGACCATGCGAGTGTGTAGCCAGCCTCTAGAGGATGAGATCTTTGAAGCAAAGGAGATTAAAGAAATAAGAGGCCCAGATGTTAGCTGGATCATCAACATGAAGGTTGAAGTCACCATGAATGATGTTAGTGGGAGAAGAGGTCAGAAAGCAAGGTGCCTGAGCTGAAAGACTGAGAGAAATTGGGACGTCAGTAGGTTCCAGAAATGAGGAGGAATAATTGAGTAATGAATGGGGGTTTCCAGGTGGCTCAGTGGTAAAGAATCTTCTTGCCAGTTTAGAAGACAAGGGTTCAATCCCTGGGTCGGGATGTTTCCCTGGAGAAAGAAATGGCAACCCGCTCCAGTATTCTTGCCTGGAGAATCCCATGGACAGGGGAGCCTGGCGGGTTACAGTCCATGGGGTTGCAAAAGAGTCGGGTACAACTGAGCAGCTAAACAGCACAGCAGCAATGAGTAATGAAGTCCGAAGACACTTATTTCAAAGAAGGATTTTGAAGAAGAAAAGAAGCAGCAGCAAAGGGAGCAAGACACCCACTGTACCTCTAAAGCTTGTGATATGTAGGGTGTAGAATAAAAATAGCTTCTTCTTGTGAGAACTTCAAGGAAAGCAGGATCCTCAGAACAACACCAGATGTCAATGAAAGCAACAGGGTGATGGGAACTTTCAGAGGCTGAAAGAGGAGAGGAAACTTCATCAAGTTACTTAATGTTTATTAGTATTCAGTGGGACAGCTAAGATATACTCCAACCTGTTGTTCAGTCTCATCAGGGTTATTTACCTGGGAGCCACAAACCTTCACAGTGTTTCATAGAACCTGCTGTGTTTGTGTTAAGTGGTCCTAGGACTAAGGACCACACTATAGAGATGGTCTGTCCAGGAGATTAAATGACTCTGAAAGATTTATAGTTATAAACAGTGCCACAAGGCTGCCTACAAAATGCTATAAAGTGGGACTCACATAACACATGGTGTAACCCAACCAGAGGCTGCCTGCAGTGAAGGGAAGGGCCCTGTGGAATGTGGGGGTCCTGACAGCTCCCTCTCTGGCCAGACTTCTCTCTTAGAACTGATCCTAGTCATCTGAACTCAAATATCATGTTTTCAAAGAACTCCATATGTAAAGGAAGAAACCCAGAAGCTATTAGATTTGAGACCAGAAAAGTTAAAAGTTCTAGGAAGGTTCTGAGCAATTTAGCAAAAGAACACTTCAGTCTTCAAGATCATCCCTCTTTTTGTTTTGTGGTGTTTATGTTAGAGTAGGAGTAGTCACTGCTCATGCCTAAATGAGGAATCTCAAGGACATTATGCCTGGACCCTAATATCTGTGATCATAAGGCTGTGAAATTAGCTATTACTATAAAGGCAATACCAAAGAATGCTCAAACTACCGCACAATTGCACTCATCTCACACGCTAGTAAAGTCATGCTCAAAATTCTCCAAGCCAGGCTTCAGCAGTATGTAAACCGTGAACTCCCAGATATTCAAGCAGGTTTTAGAAATGGCAGAGGCACCAGAGATCAAATTGCCAACATCCACTGGATCATGGAGAAAGCAAGAGAGTTTCAGAAAAACATCTATTTCTGCTTCACTGACTATGCCAAAGCCTTTGACTGTGTGGATCACAATAAACTGTGGAACATTCTGAAAGAGATGGGAATACCAGACCACCTGACCTGCCTCTTGAGAAACCTGTATGCAGGTCAGGAAGCAACAGTTAGAACTGGACATGGAACAACAGACTGGTTCCAAATAGGAAAAGGTGTACGCCAAGGTTGTATATTGTCACCTTGCTTATTTAACTTATATGCAGAGTACATCATGAGGAACGCTGGGCTGGAAGAAGCACAAGCTGAAATCAAGATTGCTGGGAGAAATATCAATAACCTCAGATATGCAAATGACACTACCCTTATGGCAGAAAGTGAAGAGGAACTAAAAAGCCTCTTGATGAAAGTGAAAGAGGAGAGTGAAAAGGTTGGCTTGAAGCTCAACATTCAGAAAACAAAGATCATGGCATCTGGTCCCATCACTTCATGGAAAATAGATGGAAAAACAGTGGAAACTGTGTCAGACTTTATTTTTGGGGGCTCCAAAATCACTGCAGATGCTGATTGCAGCCATGAAATTAAAAGACGCTTGCTCCTTGGAAGGAAAGTTATGACCAACCTTGATAGTATATTAAAAAGCAGAGACATTACTTTGCCAACCAAGGTCCGTCTAGTCAAGGCAATGGTTTTTCCCATGGTCATATATGGATGTGAGAGTTGGACTGTTAAGAAAGCTGATCGCCGAAGAATCGATGCTTTTGAACTGTGGTGTTGGAGAAGACTCTTGAGAGTCCCTTATACTGCAAGGAGATCCAACCAGTCCATTCTAGAGGAGATCAATCCTGGATGTTCACTGGAGGGACTGATGCTAAAGCTGAAGCTGCAATACTTTGGCCACCTCATGCGACGAGTTGACTCACTGGAAAAGACTCTGATTCTGGGAAGGATTGGGGGCAGGAGGAGAAGGGGTTGACAGAGGATGAGATGGCTGGATGGCATCACCGACTCTGTGGACATGAGTTTGGGTGAACTCCGGGAGTTGGTGATGGACAGGGAGGCCTGGCGTGCTGTGATTCATGGGGTCGCGGAGAGTCGGACACGACTGAGCGACTGAACTGAACTGATACTTCAATAATAAATTGTAGGGAAGACCTCCAAAACTTTAAAGTGACATAACATTTTTAACTGACAGAATACAAGTAGCAGAATTTTAAAAACGTATTTGCTCCTAGATAGAGCATACAAACTTTCAATATAAAGGAAAATCTTTTGTCCAAAAGAATTAGTTTAAAATTGAAATTCAGATGAAAGTGATTTCAATATTATGATTGAGCATATATACATAATTGGTTCTGTTTTATTGATTAAATTACATTCAGACAAATGACCTGTGCATTTTCTCAAGTACCTGATTTTTTAAAAATTCTGTTACTTCAAGTCAAAGGATTTGATGACTTGAGTCCAAATGAATGGATCATCTTGGTCAAGGCATCTACTTGCTTCTTAGGGATAAAAACTTAATTAGATTGGACTGATTTAGAGGAATTGGGGGAGGGTTGTCAGACACGACTGAGCGACTGAACTGAACTGATGACATTTAATGTAAGCTTATAAGAACAAACTTCTGCTGTTATAGAAAGTGATAAGAAACCAGAATTGGGAACCAATATAAAAGTAACAGCAACTGACATTTGTAATGATTTTAAAAAGAGAAAAAAAAAAGAATCGGCGAAGATAACTAAGTAGAGTGATGATCTGAGAACAATGTTCTTTGGTCCAAGGTTAGCACAGATATGAAAGTTTGGTGGCAACTGACACACAAACGCTGCATTGCGGATCCCCCCGTTCATAGTCATGTCTCAGTGGTAGTGATGTTATTATTGTTGTTTTGGGTTTTGTTACATGTGCAACCAACAGACTACAGTCAATACCCATATTTGCTGACAGAGCCCTTTTCTACCTCTTGGAATTTAGAACTTAACTTTTCTCAAATCTCCAGAAACTTTCAACTCAAATAAATAGATAACTTTGGTGACTAAAAGAGATGTGAAATACACCACCTGATAATTCAGGGAAAGAAATTCTCCTTTTCCATGCTCTGTGGGTATACTAAGAGGCATTCAAAGAGCCATTGGAATTTAGGGATGAAGGAAAAAACCGTGTGAAGTCTTCCAGAAAACCCAGCTTTCTGTAATAGAAGCAGAATCTCCTCCACCATTCTTACAATTGCACAAAAACCTACCCTAAGTCTTGATTAACTGCTTGCTGTCTAAATTCTTTGTGCTTTCTGAGAGCAATCTGCCACAATTTTTTAAAATCCCAATTAGAGTTTGTGAAAGAAATATTCATTTTATTGGTAAGGCTTTGATATCTAAACATATTCTTTTTACTGGCATAACTTTCTCATTTGAAGGCATACCACAAAAAGTAAAATAATGGTTTTCTACTAGGGTTTGATTTCATAGCACAAGGAGGCAGCATGCCTATCTGAATTAGACATTTATAGGTTGAAATCCTTTGGTTTTATAAACCTGTTATATAGGGAAGGTAATTTGTAAGTCGGAGGATTTTTTTGAGGATCACCTACTATAAAGGAGGGTCAGCCCCCAAAACACAGCAAGCACTCAGTAAATGTAGGTATTACTAGCTCTATTATCTGAAGCCATCTGTCACACTATTGCAACCTTCCAACTGGTTCGCTGTTTCCACCCTTCCTCCTCTTTACAGTAACCAGAGTAACATTTTATTTGGGGTGCACCTCACAGTATTCAGGATCTTGGTTCCCCTGACCAGGGATGGAACCTCCACCCTCTGCAGTGGTGGATTCACAGAGTCTTAGCCACTGGACCACGAGGGGAATCTGAGAGTAACTTTTAAACATATAAATAAGATCATGCCATTTCTCTCCATGAAGCTTCCAGTGGCTGCCCATTGCTCTTAGAAAAAAATGCAAGCATTGTGCTGTTGCCCACAGTGGGGCAGCACTTTCTCCGTGATCCGGCTCCTGCTTACCTCTCCCACAGGCTCTCTTGCCACTCACTCTTCTCTTCACTGTCTGCTATAATCTCTGCCATCTTTCTGTTCCTCAGATGTGCCAAGGTCATTCCCATCCTGGTGTCTTTGCCCTTGCATGTCCGCTTCCAGGTCACTGTTCTCCCAGATTCGCTGGCTCCTTTTCCTTGTCATTTAGGTCTTAGATCTGATGTTGCTTCCTTGAATGATCCTTCCAATCAATCTTAAGTAGCTCTCTTCTTACTCCACAAACACTCTTCATCCAGTGACTCTTATTTTCCTCATAGCACTCACTACCTAAAATTATCTTTGTAACTGATTTAATTATTGCTTTACTTCCCAGCTTCCTCTGTAGAATATAAACTCCATGAGAAATATTTCCTGTTTAGCAAATAATAAATGTTCAATAAATAGCTGGTAACAAAGGAATCACTGTGGGAGTGAATGCAGTCATGAAATTCTTAAAATCCTTAAAACAAAAATAACATGTTTTAATTAAGCTATGGGTGTGTTTGCATGTGCAGGACATAAAGATTTTTAGTGGATTGGTATGGTTAAAAAACTCAACAGTGACAGGGTTTCGTGGTGCTAAGAAAATTCAATAGTCTTTCCCTAGAGGCCAAAATCTTTTATTTGTGTGCTTAATTCAGACTTAAGACTTACTATTCAACCTTTCTAGTCGTGGTAGAATCCCATACTCATATGGGCAATAATATGGAACAGGAACAAAGATGAGAGGACCTCCATCATGTGTGCTTATTTCCTTGGAGTTTGATTCATTGAAAAGACAAGAGAAATGGGAAGTTTCACTTTGCTGAGGAAGTCTGAGCTCTCCCATGTTTCTGTCTTTCCAGGTAGCCACACAGTCTCACCCTGGGGAACGGAGAGATGATAATAACACATAATTGGCTTCTCTCCAAGCACTTTAGGATAGAAGTTCATAGAAAGACACACGGACATGTGTAGACCCAACTTGAGCATGCCATGTCTCTTGTCCATATACACATTGACCTCTGCCTTTTCAAAGGCAAAATTTGATCCATTAATGTTCTCCAGTGTTGGTTTCATAAAGCATTTGGATGGGTCCTTCTTCACAAATGAATAAAAATGAGTAAAGTCCTCAGAATCAAAGGAAAGCCAGGACTGGCTTCCAGAAGCACGAGGCAACCCAGAGAGTCCATCTGCAGCCAAACCATGCAACAGACCCAGACACAGCTTAGAGGCTGGCAACAAGTCTGCCTGCAGGATCTGCCAAGGAGCCAGATGCTGTTGCTTCCAAACCTTGGCATCAGGGCCCCTGATTGCCATCCAACAAAGAGGAAAAATAGGAATGATATAATGTGGTGGGATAAAACACATCCCACCTCAACCTTTTTTATTACTCACTGGAAAAAAATATGGAAGATATTTATGGGAAAGTACCAATGTTTTTGGAAATATTGTACATACATTAGCTACAACACTATTTTTGCCAAATGGGAAATATATTTAAAATATGCAGTCTGCGTCTGTCTAAAAATAAATTGTCATCTTTTCTGATCAATGTATATGTCCAGGATATGGAAATGACTCTGCTAATTGAGGATGCTGTCAACTAGTGCACTTGTAAGTTACCAAGAAGTAAAGTTGTGAAGAAGTCTGTCTGTGTTATGTGCATAAAATAGCAATTAATGTTGTTGTCATATGAAGGGAGTTTAAGAAAGATTGGGCTTTGAAAAAGAAGAACTATCCAATGAAGGTGGAGTGTTGAATTTCATGGTTATATAAAGTATTAGGAGTTATGTTAGGTTGGATGAGATAAGATGTTTATGAAAAAGTAGAATGTGGTGAAGAATTGTGTTTGCCAAGGCTCCAGGGTGGTATTAATAACCCACTATATATGACAAAGTACTGTGCAAAGTACTGGTACACAGTGAAAATTCATTGTCATTCCTCTTCATCTGCTTAAATTAGCAGATTAATATCATTTTTTATAATCCTTGTGAAATTTCAATTGTTTTGAGAATCACTCAGAATTCTACATCTGAAAATTAAAAACACCAGACCGAAAAGGGATTGTACCTTCTTTGCCAGGTGAGACTGAGGTTCCACTTTTCCCTGGATTCATGTTCACCTGAAATTCTGCCCTCGAAGTCACTGCAGGCTTGAGTAGCACAAGTGGATTTGATTCCAGGAGGCTTCAGTTAAAATGCATATTGCCTCAGCACATTATCACAGGTAAATTTGTCATCTTAGCTTGTTGACAGGCATTTGAAAACAAGGGACAATCTGTGGGTGAGCAAGGACGCGATGAGGGCATCAGGTAAGGCAAGCCTGGCACCCACTGCTGACTGAGGGTTGTAGGGGCCAGTGCTCTAAACAGGTGCACCCCTGGGGAAAATTCACTCTTATCACTGCTTGGCCAGGTTGGAGCATCATTTCATGTTCTGTCTCAAAACTGAGAATCTAGGATAAATACCTAAAGAAACAAGTTCTTGGTATAAATTGCAGCTGTTTTCTTTCTAGGGGGCTTCCCTGGTAGCTCAGCTGGTAAAGAAACCACCTGCAATGCAGCAGACACTGGTTCGATCCCAAGGTAGGGAAGATCCCCTGGAGAAGGGAAGGGCCACCAACTCCAGTATTCTTGGCTGAAAAAGTCCATGGACAGAGGAGCCTGGCAGGCTACAGTCCATAGCGTGGCAGAGTCAGACACGACTGAGCAACTTTCACTTTTCTAGAATTTCTAAGTCCTCCATCTAAATGAAATCATTGCAACTTAAATATCATTTCTTAGCCCAAGATCCTTGGGTTTCTCAAATGAATGGAAAAAGGCAATCAATTAGAATATGAAAGATCATTCCAGATAGGGAAGACTTTATTTGTTGGTATTTAATACTGTTCTCACACTTTACAGAAAGAAAAATGACCCCAAAGAAATATAGCATTTTTGTGTAGAACCCCCGCAAAGACCTTCTCAAGCCCCCAGACCATGTTTCAGAGAAGATCACTGCTTTCAAGGGAAGCCTGAAAAGGCCTGGATTCAAATTCCTCCTCCATTCTTGGAACAAGTGTACACACACTGACAAAATTACTCGTCCACCACAGCCCACATATGTTTGTGCGTGTGTGCTCAGTCATGTCTGAATCTTTGCAACCCCGTGGACTCTAGCCAGCCAGGCTCCTCCGTCCATGGAGTTTTCCAGGCAAGAATACTGGAGTGGCTTGCCATTTTCTTCTCCAGGAGGTCTTCCCCACCCAGAGACTGAACCTGTGTCTGTTGCATCTCCTGCATTGGCAGGCAGGTTCTTTACCAGCTGAACTACTGGAGAAACCCACTAGGACCCACACACCCTTTGTCAGATTTTGAAAGATCAAGCTGTCAAAGTTCTCTTCCGCTTTACAAGCGTGTTGATTGCTGGAACAAGGCAAGTCTGCACTGATCTTTTACTCACTGTAGTATTTGTGCAAAAAGGATAACAGGTCAAGAAAAACTGAGAAAATATTTTTAATCTCAGATTTGACCTTCTCACTATTTATTGATTCTCATTAGTCCCCCAAAAAGGTAGAAAAGAGGATAATAATATCATACCAGTAAAATCAAAGAGATTTTCAAAAATTCACGTTCGATACATTTCCAAACTGGAGCAGGAGGTCAGGTTTAGCTCAGGTTAAACCTGTTAGGATATAAACACAAATTCATCACCGTTACAGTCGACAGAGCATACGTACATTCCAGAGTGTCAGGCAGAGGCCCATGATTTGTGTCACTGCAGAGAATGATAAATCACTCTTGAAGACATAACAACCAGAATCACCACCGCCATGTAATAGATCATGATGCACCCCAATCTCTTCCAAACGTTATTTACAGTTATCAGGGGCTGAAGATGGCAAAGCGCAAATGGATATTAATCTTTACACTCCCAGGCCTCGGCCGGCTCAGGGTTGCTGCCTCTTAGCGTCTGCCCATGATTTCCAACAATGTGATAAGCTCTAGTTATGTGCAGTTTGTCCAAAAGGGATCAAATATAAATATTTCCAAAAAGAAAGAGTGTTTCAAATCCCATCAATCAAAGCATTTGAGAACGCTGTCACTGTAGCGTTCTGGAAGAGTTTGCTATGTGAGAATTTGTTCCAGAAAGAAGTGGCTGAAGCAATGAATGAGGCCATGGTATAGAAAGAAGAGTGGGGTGGAGGTGAGATGGGAGCTGGGCAGAGTCAGCACACACGAAACAGCAGCAGAGAGACTCTCCTATCAAGAACCCTGGCACTTGAACTGGAGGCCTTTTCTCTAAAACCTGTGATGTAACTGCTATTTTATCTTTATATACCTTGGCTTCCTAACTGCAGATTAAATAGGTGTTTGTCCCCGTGACATCCAACATATGGCCTCAGGTTAGGGCTACATTCACATCTTCTTAATTCCCAGATTTATTTCTGAAGATTCCAAACTCCACTCTATACCACCCATTTTAAAATGTACCCTCATCCCACATTAGAAAGCACTTTTATGCTATAAAAATAAAATTTCAAGTTATAATTTTGCTTTTGAAATTATATGGCTATGAGTAATTTAAATCATTAAATTATTTCAGTGATGGTTTCCAGGCAGATCTTGAGTCTACATAGGAATTCTTGTAAAGAGAAAAATCTAAACATTGTTTTCAAGTGCAGTGAAATTTTTATTAATACTAAATTTGGTGATTGAAGAGGTGGTGGTGAGCAGGTCATGTTGCGCAAATTAAGAACTTATTAATTTCAGTTTTATAGTTTTCCTTTGAGACAATGCATTTTTCAGTTTTCAAATATTTGCTTGGTCCCTAAATACCTATTCAAGTGGTTAATAACTGGAATGAGCTGTCCCAAGTCCTGAAGAGTGAAACTGTCGCATGAGGAGATTCCATCCCTTAAATTCTGCAGCCCAGTGTCCTAAGTTTCCCCAGAGCTCTGGTTTCTGTGCAGGTCTCTGACAAGAGAGTACACAAAACCCACTTAGGGTGCCAAAGAAACTGCCCTGTGGGGAAGGGATACCACAGCAGGAGGCAGACTGCGGTAGTGGTCTATCACAAGGATGGCTCCAAAGACTCCAAGAACAAGATGATCCCTTTTGTGATCCTGATTTTTTAATATCCTTTCAATAGACTTACAGGTCACTCAGGAGTAAAGAATCCACCTGCAATGCAGGAGACTCGGGTTCAACCCCTGGGTCAGGAAGATCCCCTGCAGAAGGAAATGGCAACCCACTCCAATATTCTTGCCAGGAGAATTTCATGGACAGAGGAGTCTGGTGGGCTACAGTCCATGAGGTTGCAGAGTTGAACATGACTGAGCAACCGAACAACAAACCTTGAGATAGTGGCTTCTTCTGGCAGAGGCTTCATCCTTTGTCTTTCTAGGCCCAAGGCATGCTTCTGAATTTATATTCTGTCTATTGGTTCTGCAGTGAGTTTCCTTAGGCTTAAGGCTCTAGGCACAACATTTCCAACATTTCTAACCTTGGTAAAAACGCAGAGAATGTGCCAGCAACTCCTTCTCAGCTCAATTCGGGGGAGTATCTCTCTGATTTGTCTGCCTAATTTATTCTGCTTTTAGAACAGCGCAGAGAGATACCGCCTGAGATGTATATTTTAACTACTCCCTCAGATAAAATAGACAGAACTGGGAGTTCTTCCTTCTGCCTCTTTCTCTTCTCTGGTCACACTGGTGGGCTCCATGCTCCTCTTCTGTACTGTGGAGGCCCCATCTTGGATCAGGCCCATCCTTCTTGCCTTAAGGGCTGTTCATTTGGGTGTGACTCTCATCACGCAGATTTACCTCTCAAGTCTTCCAGAGTTACACAGCAACTCTTTCTGACTTTGAATCAATCCACCTCCTGGGTATCGCCACACTCTGCCCAGTAGTTAGCTCACCTTTCCCCTTTCATCACACAGACTAACACTCACACTCACAAATCTAGTTCCCGATGATCAAATCACACTAAGCATCTTAAGGGCAACCTCCGGTGATTTCTGGGCTTCCCAGGTGGTGCTAGTGGTAAAGAACCTGCCTGTCAAGGCAGGAGACACAGGAGAATCAGATTCAATCCCCTGGAGAGAGGAGCCTGGAGGGCTACAGTCCATAGGATGGTGAGGAGTTGGACACTACTGAAACGATTAGGCATGCACACGCAGTGATTTCTACTTGGATTTTTTAAACACTCAAGACAACGTTTTTATATTTCACTTTCTCCTGGTTTTCTCCTTACTTCTTTGGTCATTCCTAATAGGTCTCTTGTCGAGCTGGAGCTGTCCCATTCTTAGGAGGCCCACCCCGACACCCTGCATACAACTACAACCTTTACCCCTGCACTCCCAGTATTTCTGCCCCAACCTGGTTCTGTTTTATCTTCTTTAAAGCACCTGCCATATTTTAACCTATGATATGATTTACTTATTTATTTTGATTTTTTTTTGCACAACTGAAAAATCTCCTCACTAGAATGTAAGCCTCGTGAGGGAAAGGATTTTTGTCTGTTTGTTCTCTGATTTAACACAAATATCTAATAACATCACATGGCACATAAGAGACAGTCAACAAATATTTGTTGAATAAATAAATAACAAATAATACTTCTTCCATCCCCTAAGGTGGGGGATTTGATAAAAGTTCTCCCAACACGTGATATAATCTCTTGATTAACATTTTTTTTTTTTTTTGCTGCACTGGGTCTTCGTTTCTGCCCGTAGGCTTTCTCTAGCAGTGGTGAGCAGGGGCTGCACTCCAGTCGCGGCATGTGGGCCTTTCACCGCAGTGGCTGCTCTTGTTGTGGAGCAATGGCTCTAGGTGTACAGGCTTCAGTAGCTGTGAAGCACAGGCTAAGTTGCCTCGAGGCACATGGGCTCTTCCCAGGTCAAGAACCAAACCCACGTCCCCTGCACTAACAGGCGGATTCTCAACCTCTGGACCACCAAGGAAGTCCCTCTTGATTAACATTGATAAACATATCCAAGGTATCCCATCTGGAAGCCTTTTGGGACTCCCAGGTCTTTGACTTCCTAGTCAGACTGAAAATGCAGCCACCTCTTAGCTGTGTAAACACTGCAGACGGGACAGAAGTCATCATCCAGGCAGGATTTTGGGATGTGAGCTCAGACCTTGTGTTACTTGTGTCTCAGATAGCTATGAATATATTGAACGACCATACCCAATAGGTTTCTGACTTCGTTGGAACATGGTTTGTTTGTTTAATTGGGACTTCACTAATAGCAACCTAGTATTCTTGCTGGAAAATCCCATGGATGGAGGAATCTGGTAAGCTACAGTCCATGGGGTCGCAAAGAGCTGGACACGAGTGAGCGACTTCACTTTCTTTCCTTTTTCACTAATAGCAGGATTGACCACAACAAAGGTATCAATACATTTATTTTTTCCAGAGTGCTCTTCAATGTGTGCCTCAAACGACTTACAGAAATGGCTGTAAAAGAGAAGTCAAACTAAAGAGTGGAAATCCCGTCTATTTGGCTTTGCTTCAAAAGACAGGTGGCGCTAATGGTAAAGAACCCGCCTGCGAAATGCAGGAAACATAAGAAACGTGGGTTTGAACCTTGGGTTGAGAAGATTCCCTGGAGAAGAGCATGGCCACCCACTCCAGTATTCTTGCCTGGAGAATTCCATGGACAGAGGACCCTGGTGGGCTACAGTCCATAGGGTCGCAAAAAGTAGGACATGACTGAAACAACTTAGAACATAGAACAAGACCAATCAATAGGCAGATATCACAGAAAGGTGTATAAGGGAAAAGGTTCTAATGATTAGACCTATTAAGATACAAAATGGTATCTTAATGAATATCTTTAATGAGTGAAGGGTCAGACAGAGTGACCTTGGAGGTCCCTCCTGGGCTGAGAGTCTGAGATCATGGGTTATAATGGTCAGTTGCATCTTTCACTCATTTTAGAGGGCAAGGAATGGAACATTACCTTGGTAGGTCACCCGAGTAAACTGAGGCACACACACAAAATGAACAGATGACCCACATTTTCAGAGTGAAAATTCATGAAAAGAACACCCATATTTCTGAATCCCATTTTCCCTCACATCAGATATAATTAGCTTTCCAAGTGAAAAGTATCAATCAAATGTGAAGGGCAAGGCAGATATGTTTCCAAATTCCTTCCACTTGGATAAAAAGGAAACAGCTCATAGCAATCAAAATGCACTTCACAGAACTTAAAAGTAAGTTGAGATCACCTGTGGGGGATAATCAACAATTTTTAGTTGCCTTTCAGAGAAGTCAACAGAGTTCCGATAAAGCATAGGGAACCAATAAGGTGAGTGACTCAGTGGTAAAGAATCCATCTGACAATGCAGAAGATGCAGGTTTGATCCCTGGGTCGGAAAAATCCCCTGGAGAAGGAAATGGCAATGCACTTTAGTATTCTTGCCTGGGAAATCCCATGGAGAGAAGAGCCTGGCAGTCCATGAGGTCACAAAAGAGTGAGACACAGCTTCAGTTCAGTTCAGTTCAGTCGCTCAGTCGTGTCCGACTCTTTGCGACCCCATGAATCACAGCACGCCAGGCCTCCCTGTCCATCACCAACTCCCGGAGCTCACTCAAACTCATGTCCACAGAGTCAGTGATGCCATCCAGCCATCTCATTCTCTGTCGTCCCCGTCTCCTCCCGCCCCCAACCTTTCCCAGCATCAGAGTCTTTTCCAGTGAGTCAACTCGTCGCATGAGGTAGCCAAAGTATTGTAGTTTCAGCTTTAGCATCAGTCCTTCCAACGAACACCCAGGATTGATCTCCTTTAGAATGGACTGGTTGGATCTCCTTGCAGTATAAGGGACTCTCAAGAGTCTTCTCCAACACCACAGTTCAAAAGCATCGATTCTTCGGCGATCAGCTTTCTTCACAGTCCAAATCTCACATCCATACATGACCACGGGAAAAACCATTGCCTTGACTAGACGGACCTTGGTTGGCAAAGTAATGTCTCTGCTTTTTAATATACTATCAAGGTTGGTCATAACTTTCCTTCCAAGGAGCAAGCGTCTTTTAATTTCATGGCTGCAATCAGCATCTGCAGTGATTTTGGAGCCCAAAAAAATAAAGTCTGACACTGTTTCCACTGTTTTTCCATCTATTTCCACAGCTTAGCAACTAAAAAATTCAAAAGTGAGTATCAGAGGTGCTCACGTGAGCAGTGTAGACTCAAACAAACTTAAAACCTGAGAGATCACTGTCTCTGGGCATGAAGAGAGTTGATTTGAAAGCTTAGAGTTATATCCAATACCACTAGCATTATGCCTCTCATCTAGGTGTTTGTAACAGTAGGAATCAGCAGTCCCTTATTCTATAAAATTTTTAAAGAGTCATGCAAACTTACTTGTTTTGAACCTATCTACAAATTATACTTGTGTCCCATGAAGTGGTACATCTAGGGAACCTTAAAATCAGTTCCAAAATACCCAATATCACAGATGCTGCCCCCATTTGCCCTGGTGCTCTTAGATGTAGTGACCAGGGTTGGAAGATTCGAGGAGGGCTGAGTATCTTCCAGGCTCCAGAAACGCTTACCGATCTCCAAGATAGGAAAACAAGAAGTTGGGAGAGACTGGAATTATATAGACTTTAATTTTCAGAATTGGAACGAACCAATAAGATTTCTCTCTACCACCTTTCACATTCTGGATATTTTCAAGTGAATCAAACACCGTAAGACTATGAATCTTTTCTCTGAAAAATCCCAAGTCTTAAAATTTTGAAGGGCATTCTTCTTATGATGTAGAGGGATTATGATCTACGAGAAAGATATAAATTCTAAAGACAAAAAGATGCCATTAAAGAAACTCACTGCTTTGGAGATTTATCCCACAAAAGACCCTAAGATTCCAAATTGTAAACTCACATAAACCCATCACTGCAAAGTCTTGAGGAAAGGAGTTTTTCTCCTCCTATGAAATACAGAACTGTATTGAGTAAAGGACTTCTTGGGTTCACACTACTTCTTCTTCCATCTCTGCTTCCTGACTGCCCTTCTTCTCCACGTGGACTGAGGTTTAACTTGACCAGACACCCTCAAGCCTTTGAGTGGAATATTTTAAATTTATTTTCAGTTCAGTTCAGTTCAGTCGCTCAGTCGTGTCCGACTCTTTGCGACCCCGTGAATCACAGCACGCCAGGCCTCCCTGTCCATCACCAACTCCCAGAGTTCACTCAAACTCATGTCCATCGAGTCGGTGATGCCATCCAGCCATCTCATCCTCTGTCAACCCCTTCTCCTCCTGCCCCCAATCCTTCCCAGCATCAGAGTCTTTTCCAGTGAGTCAACTCGTCGCATGAGGTGGCCAAAGTATTGCAGTTTCAGCTTTAGCATCAGTCCTTCCAATGAACACCCAGAACTGATCTCCTTTAGAATGGACTGGTTGGATCTCCTTGCAGTCCAAGGGACTCTCAAGAGTCTTCTCCAGCACCACAGTTCAAAAGCATCAATTCTTCAGCAATCAGCTTTCTTCACAGCCCAACTCTCACATCCATTCATGACCACGGGAAAAACCATAGCCTTGACTAGACGGACCTTTGTTGGCAAAGTAATGTCTCTGCTTTTTAATATACTATCTAGGTTGGTCATAACTTTCCTTCCAAGGAGTAAGCATCTTTTAATTTCATGGCTGCAATCAGCATCTGCAGTGATTTTGGAGCCCCCAAAAATAAGTCTGACACTGTTTCCCCATCTATTTCCCATGAAGTGATGGAACCAGGTGCCATGATCTTTGTTTTCTGAATGTTGAGCTTCAAGCCAACCTTTTCACTCTCCTCTTTCACTTTCATCAAGAGGGTTTTGAGTTCCTCTTCACTTTCTGCCATAAGGGTGGTGCAATTTTTAAAGGTTGCTTTCCGTTTACAGTTTACAAAGAATCAGCTCTGTTGCCTGTGCTGTACCATACATACTGAAGCCTGCATTACACCCCAAAGTTTGCACCTCTCACTTCCTCTTCCTTAGAGTACCCCTCCCTCCCCACTGGTAACCATTGCTTGTTCTCTGTATCTGTGAGTGCTTCCTTTTCATGATATTCACTAGTTTGTTGTATTTTTCGGTTCTACATATAAATGATAGCACACAGTATTCGTCTTTCTCTTTCTGACTTATTTCACTTAGCATAAGGCCTTCTAAGTCCATCCATGTCGCTACAAGTGGCAAATTGTGTTCTCTTTTCCTGACTGAGTAGTATTGCGCATATATATATCCATTCAACTGTGGATGGGTGCTTAGGTTATTTCCACGTCTTGGCAGTTATAAATAATGCTACTGTGAACACACTGGGTTGCATGTATCTCTTCAAATGAGTATTTCTGTGTTTTTACATGTATCGGTTTGGCCAAAAATTGGTTTGACATCTTACGGAAAAACCCAAATGAACTTTTAGGCCAATCTAGTATATCCAGGAGTGGAATCGCTGTGCCATACATTAGTTCTGCATTTTGTTTTTTTGAGAAACCTCTATACCCTACTCTCCACAGTGTCTGCACCAATTTACATTCCCACCAACGATGCACTGCTGCTGCTGCTGCTGCTGCTAAGTCGCTTCAGTTGTGTCTGACTCTGTGTGACCCCACAGATGGAAGCCCACCAGGCTTGGGATTCTCCAGGCAAGAACACTGGAGTGGGTTGCCATTTCCTTCTCCAATGTGTGAAAGTGAAAAGTGAAAGTGAAGTCGCTCAGTCGTGTCCGACCCTTAGCGACCCCAAGGACTGTAGCCCACCAGGCTCCTCCATCCATGGGATTTTCCAGGCAAGAGTACTGGAGTGGCTTGCCATTGCCTTCTCTGAATGATGCACAAAGGTGCCCTTTTCTCCATATCCATGGGTGAGTTTTTTTAAAAACCTATTTGCCCTTGAGATGGTAAGGGAAATGATCCTGGGGAACAATCATCTACCTGTTTTAACTCTTCAATCAACTATAATCTGAACCCCTTCTAAAATTAAGAGGCTTGCTAGAGGTAAATTAGAAGATTGACATGCTTCTCCCTATAATCAGACATCACCCTTCATTAATGATTCTCTTTGAGCTAGAAAGGACTAATTGTCAGGATTGTCTCTCCTCACTCTTTCTCTCCTCAAATGATCTTTTTGTTCAAGTGCGCAAAGTTGGCATCCTGCTTCTTTTTCCTCTATGACGGATGCAGCTCAGGGGCTTGACTGCTCCCAATGCCTTGAATTTTGGAAGACAGAGTTCTGTCCTGCAAACTATCAATCACTGGCACTAAACTGTGACAATTTCCCTACCATGGAGGGTATGTTTGGAAAGAGAAATATCTAGAGCAGGGGTCGGCAAACTGTATCTCCTGGACCAAATCCAACCTACCACTTGATTTTTAAAAATGAAGCTTGATGAACATTTGTCCATGGAGTGCAAGCGGCTGCTTCAGAGCAAAAATAGCAGAGTTAAGTAGTGGCCACAGAGACTGTATATGTGTGTGTGTGTGTGTGTCCGCTCAGTTGTATCTGATTCTTTGGGACCCCATAGGCTGTAGCCTGCCAGACTCTTCTGTCCGTGGAATTTTCCAGGCAAGAGTACTGGAGTGGGTTACTATTTCCTACTCTAGGGGATCTTCCCAACCCAGGGACTGAACTCAAGTCTCCTGCATTGCAGGTGAATTCTTTACCACTGCTCCACCTGGGAAGCCAGAGTCTTTACAGAGGTAATCAATTAAAATGAGGTTATTAGGATGTGCTATGACAGATTAAGTAAATATAATACAGTAATTCCAGTTATTGCCTCTAAGACAGCTTCAAGTTATTTCCTGCATCCAGGAACATAGGTCAGAGCTCTGATTCTCCACACCCTCTCCTTAAATAAATGAACAGAAACCAGAAGCCAACAAAACAAAACTCAAAATTATCCTTTCATCAAGAGTCTCAGTTTTGCTGGCTGATCCCTCCATGGAAATTCTCTAGTTGAACTGCTTTGCCCAAGTCTGCATGGGCCAGTTACACGATCATCGGTGGAACAGCTGACCAAACTCTCTTGTCTATCTTTGGGGAACCTCTGCTCCATGAGTTCAAATACTCACTGGGTCCTGAACTAACTGTGAGACCTGGCATGGGTTAGTTAACCCCTCTGGGTTTCAAGTTGCTCCACGTGCAAGATGGAGATAACATGCTCCCTTGAAGCCGTGTTTGAAGACAGCTAACAATAGATAAAAGATGCCCAAGATGGAGCAGGTATTCACAAAAGTATTCTTTGTAATGAGATTTTCTTTTTTAAAAATATTTCTTCCAGCTGGTTGTTATCACCCACTCCCCACATTTCCTCCTTGCTGGTGAAATGCCTGGATGTGCCGACTTCCACGTCCTCCTCCTCTCTGAGGTCCTCAGGGACTAGGAGAACTGGGAAAGCCCGGGCACAAGTCACCAGGGGAACCAGGGAGCTGGATTCCCATCCACTCCGATTGCAACTCCTTTCACCTCTCTGAAGTCACAGAGAAGTATAAGGACGGTCACTTCATGGGGCAGCAACCACAGACAATTTCCTTAATTATTTTATTGGCTTAATTGACTTATGAAGTAACTAGAATCAGCCCTCTCTTCTGACTCTAATAGTGGTCCACAGATCTTTGCTTAGTTATTTTCTTGCCGAGACTGATTTTTGCTTTTGACCACCAAGATGAAACAGTCTAGAAAGTCCTGGAGGGAGGTACTGTGTCTTATTCATATTTGTGCTGCATAGATGGTGCCTGGCACAGGGCCTGACATGCAGTTGAGGGCTAGTAAATGATGTCTGATTAATGGATGAATTAATAAAAATGAATCAGTTAATCGACTGGATATTAGGGTGGAGGATCCTTGAATATTTAGCCTCATCTTTTGTGTAAGACGAGGATGAAAACAGAAGGAAAGATAAGGGGACCCAAAGGGAAATGATTCTGAAAAGCAAAAATGGCATCCAGCAAAAGCCGGAACGAGCAGCATCCCAAAGTGGCCCAACTGTGAACAGTCCAATTGTCCAACTCTGGGGCTCTCGGCGCCAAACCCCAATCTCTGCACCGCCAGCCTCCCCGGGCTCGGTGTCAGAAGGCATGCTGCTGCCGGGAGCAGTCATGCGTGTTCCCTCGGCAGGCCGGGCCTCGCGGAGCTGTGCCAATCTACCTTCCACGACCAGGGCCAAGTCGCTTCATCCAGCAACTCTCCAGACCCCTGTCCCTCTCTGACATTAGGGGGATGGCAGCTCCCAGCCCATAGTGAGCAGTTTCAAGAAAAAATGCAAAAACCATTTCTTTTCTTTTGGCTCAGGGAGTCCCCAACTGTGTCAGGGCTACTAGCTGACGATTGATGCCTCGGAGTTATTAACAGTTTCTGCCTGTGCTTCTGTGTCTTGCAGGGCTATCTCCTCTCTCTTAGGGACACCACGCAGGCCAACGAGCCGCTATACCTATCTCGTGGCACTAACACTTACATCTATGCGTTGTTATAAGAATCCAATGAGTCTGCAAATATAAATGCTCTGGGAACAGCACAAAGCTACACAATGCATGTGGTGTTTGGTAATTGGGTAATATAGTCTGTGTGGGTGATTGGGTGATTGGGCCACTGCAGGACCTGCCCTAAGAGCCTGGGCACGCCCTGTAATGTTGAACCATGGCACCCATTTCTGGGGTGCTGCCCATGCTACTGTTGCCTTTTGAGAAGCCAAAAACCCTGTCATCGGGGATCGGCAGGGACCATACTTCCCTTGTTCATTCTCACTTATTCTGGTTCAGCTTGAACTGTTCTGCTCCTTTCTGCTCTGGGGGTGTTCAGGGCTGAAGGTCACAAACCCTTCCCGTATGTGGGGCCAGTTCCTGTATCAGCCTATCCCACCTCTGTGGGGAAGTACTGCCCTGATTGGGGGGAGGGGGGCAACTCTGACATCATCTTCAAAGAAGCAAGCAGATCCTTCGGAAGCCATGTGATAACCATGATCATGTGCGTCTTCTCCTCTCCTTGGAGATGTGTGCAATTAGTGGTTAAGGTCTAACATCAGACCATCTGGGTTGAAATCTTGCCTCTGCAGCTTACCAGTGTTGTGATCTTGACCATGCCACTGTTTTCTCTGTACCTCAGTTTTCTCACCTGAAAAATGAAGGTGAGGATCGTGCCCACTTCATAGGGTTGCGGTGGGAATCAGATGAGTTCATATCTGGCACATTAAAGCTTAAGCAAGGTTCAGTTCAGTTCAGTCGCTCAGTCGTGACCATCCCAGGCCACTACAGTGCCACAGACCTGGTCCTGATTCTTGTGTTGGCTTCTTACAGGAAATAATAAATGTCCTGATCTTGGCTTTGCTTCTGTGTGATCAAGGAGAGAGCATGGCTGCTTTGCTTCCCTGATGGTTCAGACAGTAAAGAGTCTGCCTGCAATGCAGGAGACCTAGGTTTGATCCCTGGGTCGGAAATATCCCTTGGAGAAAAAAATGGCAACCCACTCCAGTATTCTTGCCTGGGAAATCCCATGGACAGAGGAGCCTGGGGGGCTACATACAGTCCATGGGGTCACAGAAAGTTGGACACAACTGAGTGACTAACACTTTCACTTTTTCACTTCACTTTTTCTCATTAGTAAATGCACTAATACCTTTATCTACACGTTGTTATAAGAATCCAATGAGTATGTCAAATATAAATTCTCTGGGAACAGCACAAAGCTACACAATGCTGTGTGGTATTTGGTGATTAGCTGATATAGTATAGACAAGGTGATTGGTCTGTTCTTTCTTTAAAAGTCTCCTGGGAGAGAGATTCCAACAGTTTCTCCTGGTGAGGTCTGATGCTACACTACCCTGACAGTGGGTAAGTCCTTTTCTAAAACATGAAGTTGTAGTTGACATATGACATTATTTTAGTTTCAGATGTATAATATAATGATCAATATTTTATATATTGTGAAATATATCTATGAAATGATCACCAAGTAGGTCTAGTTAACATCCACCACCATGCATAGTCACAAAATACAAGTTCTTCTTTATGTTGCTTTAATATCTCAAAAACATCCCTATTAAGCATGGGCAAGAATTAGCCATCACTGCTTTATAAGACAGGCTAAGAGGAAAAAGCCCAGCCAGGAGGCAGAAGACCCGACGCTGGTCCAGGTGTCCGGTGAAGTACCCTTGTCCCTGGTACCAGCTGTTGAACTTTCCCTTACTGAAGTCTCATCACTAAAGCGAGGACAATAAGCACATCTTTGCTTACTCACTTGCTCAACACTGTTTATCACACCTGCTTCCACTGTCTGAGCTGCACAGGGTATACAGTGTGGTGGGCAGATCCAACAAGGTGATTACAGAGAAGATGAAACCCTGGAGCACTGCTCTAGCCCCAATCCTGCAGGTCCAACATCAGCCACTTGGTCTTCTTTGGAAAGCTACTACTTTGGAAGTTTTTCCTAAAGCTCCCACAAATTCAATTGGTCAGACTCACATTTACGGACATTATCATAAGCCCACAGTTATAGACAGATACATGGTACTGACAACTACCAAGGATCCTGGCTATGCCATGTCTAAGGTATTTGGTTTTCTTCATTTTATCAGTGCCTGCTTCTTGGTTGAATCTCAAAGTGATCAACTCTATGAGTGAGGGACTATGTGATGTTCTCAGTGGATCTAGAATCCTAGGAAGGCAACACGTTGCACAATATCTCTGATTTGACTGCTTTCTCCATAGTCCTCCTCCATGTGAAATAAGACACATTTTTAGTGTCTTATTGCTGCACATTTTTAGTCCTGCAGAATGTATGAGGAACTGCCTGTCCCCATTTGTCTCAATGTGAGCTGTGTGCCTGCTTCTGCGTGGCACTGGGGTCTTTTCTGAGCAGTGAACCATGGGGCAGCCAGACCCCTCTGGAAATCATGTCACCCTTGTCTTCCCACATCCAAAAAGCTCAGCCAGGGGACCCGAGCCATGGTCAGTGCCTCACCTCCTACCTCATCAACTCACCAACTACACCCTGAAGGAGAATTTAGGAAAGTGTCCAGTGCTGAGCAGAAGTGAGGAGGCCTTCTTGCCTGACAATTCTGCATCTGGAGGTATTGCTTTAGGTGTGGTTGTTGAACTGGCAGCCACTTCGTCACGGCCAGTCTTCTGGGCAGCTGATGTTACACCAGCCATTTGCCAAATGCACAGGGTGCTGAATGACAAGTTGTGAGGACAGGAAACAGGATATACATGAGGGGGGTTGGAAAATATGACTGTCTGGGAGAAAAGGCAACTAGAGCAAAAAACAGACATGGAAGGCAGCAGCCTTCCCAAAAGTAAATGAAAAATGATAAAAACCTGTGCTGATCCTTCATTTACACACTGTTAGCAACACTATAACTCTGAACACCGAATAATTGATTTTTTTAAACTGTGGTGTTGGAGAAGACTCTTGAGAGTCTTGGAGTGCAAGGAGATCAAACCGGTCAATCCTAAAGGAAATCAATCCTGAATATTCAATGGAAGGACTGATGCTGAAGCCGAAGCTCCCATTCTTTGACTACCTGACGCAGAGTCGACTCATTAGAAAAAACCCTGATGTGGGAAAGATTGAAGGCAGGAGGAGAAGGGGATGACAGAGGATGAGATGGTTGGATGGCATCACTGACTCAATGGACATGAGTTTGAACAAGCTCCAGGAGATGGTGAAGGACAAGGAAGTCTGGCGTGCTGTAATCCATGGGGTTGTAAAGAGTCAGATACAACTGAATGACTGAACAACAACAAATATTATACATCAGGATTTGACTTCTGTTTCTTGGAGAACTGAGTGATAGAAGGGGATATAGATTGTGAAAAGATCTATATTTTTGACCTGGTAACTGACTCTCTAAGGATATAACCCAGAGGAGTGATGTGAAGGAAAAAGACTATCTTTTCTTTAAAAAACAAAAAGAGGAAATTTTAAAAAATACATATGTTAATAAATAAATGTATTATATGTGTGTGTGAATATATATACACACATATACATGTTCTCAGTCTCTCAGTCATGTCTGACTCTTTGCGACTCCCTGGACTGTAGCCTGCTGGGCTCCTCTGCCCATGGAATTTTCCAGGCAAGAATACTGGAGTGGGTTGCCATTTCCTCCTCCATGGGATCTTCCTGACCCAGAGATCAAATCCCTGTCTCCTGCATTGGCAGATGAATTCTTTATGACTGAGCTGAGAAAGAACTCTATATCAGGGGCTCTGGAGTTTCCAAGAGACTGCACCCTGCATTTCACTGCTCCATCTCTTTCAGCGTAAGTTTGTGAAGGAAAGGAAGGCATAGTCCACAGCCCCAGAGTCCAAATTTGCCACTGGCAGCAGGTCTCAGAACCCCAGGTCCAACAATGGACTCCCCTGGTCCAGCCGCAAAACATTTATAACCTCTCCAAACAGTCCTCTGGCATAAAAAAGCAAACTGTGAGCTTAGGAAGCTAATGACCTCGAAACTATCCATTTATCTTGGCCTTTCCCCTCTGTGTGAGATGCCACAAAAAGTGCCAGTCTCTCTCTTTCTCTCTGAAGAAGAATGGATGTAGCCAGAAAACCACGCATGTTTCACCTTGGCTGTTCCTCCTGGGCCAAGCCCAGGGCTGGGCTACCAATGGGAACCAGAGGGGTAAAGGGAATCATTCTTGATCATCCAAACCGGCTTCCCGAATCCTCCACCTAGGGGAGAGAGCTCACCTGAGTTCTGCTTCACAGCCTAATGTTCATCAGCTTCTCCATAAATCTTCATAAAGAGACAATGCGGATTCCTAACAAACCTCCCATTTGAAGGCAGAAGCTGGTGATGATTCTCCCAACTTGAGCTGCGCTGGCAGCCAGTGGTGGGCAACACAGTTCCCAGCTACCTCCGCCCTCCCACCAGAGGGAGGGGGTGGGCGGCTGCCCTGAGGAATCTGAGCGACTGAAATCAATAGTTCTTCTCAGTTGCCCAGCATCTGCTTCAGTGGCTGCCCTCACCCTGGCACAAGGACTCGAGCTCCCCGCTGGGCCCAGCCCAAGCCAAGAGTTGGCACGGCGAGGCTCCCCTTTGTTTATGGTGCGGGCCACTTGGGTGTGAGATGTTTCCTCTTCTCTTTCCTGCAACTCTCAATTGGATTTGGGTTAAACAACAAATTCAGGGACTGTGGCTGGGTTGAGAAGGCAACTTGTCTCAAGTTGAAACACAAGCAAACAAACCAACGAGACCAAAATCCACAAGGAAAAAATATAATCACTGTGTTTGGAAAAGGCAAAGCTGACCTGATGATCATTCCCCCCATGATCCATTCCCCCAATATCCGTATCCTTCATTTTGTGAAATCTCCGTTTTCTTGACAACTTACCTTTTCTTTTTCTCCCGCCGAAATTATATTTCTCTTCTTTACTTGGATCACACCAGGGCCACGAATGTTCTTTTGGATCAAAACATGCCAAGTCTCCTTTACACTTTGTTTCCTTCCAGAGGGCAAAGTGAAAGAAGGACATTTGGGGAAAACATCTTGAGGAGGGAGGAGGAGAACTGATGTAATCTTCTTCCAGTCAAATTGCTAATTTGAGCTCTTTCTCTTTAGGTTATATATATATATTTCCCCCAAGTTTGGCTTTAAGGATGAAAATATATTACTTTCAGGTAAATCCACAGTTGCATTTAAAATTCCCAGGCTGCCTCTGATACATGAAAAGGTAGTTCAGTTTGTTTGCTGCTATATTAATGTGTGAAGTAGCTAAATCAATCCTTCCATATGATGTCTGAATAGGTTATTATAAGGTGCTTAGAGATTTGGCAGGCTTAGCCCCATCTTTCTTTCAAGATGTTAAGAAAATAAATGTAAATGCAGGAAACACTGCATGTGGGGATCTGCTGTCCAACTTTATGATTTGAATGTCAGTGTAGTATTTAGGAAAAGAGGTCATATATGGATGTGAGAGTTGGACTGTGAAGAAAGCTGATCGCCGAAGAATTGATGCTTTTCAACTGTGGTGCTGGAGAAGACTCTTGAGAGTCCCTTGGACTGCAAAGAGATCCAACCAGTCCATTCTAAAGGAGATCGATCCTGGGTATTCATTGGAAGGACTGATGCTAAAGCTGAAACTCCAATACTTTGGCCACCTCATGCGATGAGTTGACTCACTGGAAAAGTTCTGATGCTGGGAGGGATTGGGGGCAGGAGGAGAAGGGGACGACAGAGAATGAGATGGCTGGATGGCATCACCGACTCGATGGACATGAGTTTGAGTGAACTCCGGGAGTTGGTGATGGACAGGGAGGCCTGGCATGCTGTGATTCATGGGGTCGCAAAGAGTCGGACACGACTGAGCGACTGAACTGAACTGCACTGAACCACAGTAACAAGGGCACAGGATTCTCACTAGGGTTGATCTTTCCTCTGAACCTTTGTTTAGTTATGTTCAATCCTGAGGGACTCAAGACTGGGTCACTTTCCAGTTTCCCAGTCCTGTTGTCTTAGTTAAGACTCTTCTGTCTTCTGCCTTACAAAACCCATCTTGACGTAGTTTGAACCAAGATGGGAATTTTATTAAGAAGCGCCTGGGATATCTCACAGAAGCCAAAGGCAGTGGGACTCCTCAAGGAGCGTGATATGGGAACTGGGAAAGAAACTGGAAATACAGCTGTGCTCTTGTTCTGTCTTTTTCTGTGTCTGCTGTTTACTTTCCCACTCTTCTCTAAAGGTTGGCTTTCTTTCATGCTGCTTTCCTGCAGGGGGAGATAGTAAACCCAGATCCTGAGTTTTAAAATGTTTCTTAATTCTATGCCACACAGAGGAAAGGGCCAGCTCCTAACTAGAATTTTACTTTGCAATCATACGGTTAAATACCAGTGCTTTCTTGCTTCCGTTGCACTGCTTCTCCATTTGCTTTGCTCCTTTTTCAAAGTATTCTGTTCTTGTTATGTGAATTTCATACTTTACATCTCACTTAGGACATTCTATTGTGTTTTATTTGCTTTTCAATTTTCTTTTGTTGTTGTTCAGTCACTGTTGTGTCTGACTCTTTGCAACCCCATGGACTGCAATAAACCAGGCTTCCCTGTCCTTGACCATTTCCCGGAGCTTGCTCAAACTCATGTCTATCAGGTTGGTTATGCCATCAAGCCATCTTATCTTCTGTCATCCCCTTTTCCTCCTGCCCTCAATCTTTCCCAGCATCAGGGTGTTTTCCAAAGAGTTGGCACTTCACATCAGGTGGCCAAAGTATTGGAGCTTCTGCTTAAGCATCAGTCCTTCTAATGAATAATTCAGGATTGATTTCCTTTAGGATTGACTGGTTTGATCTCCTTGCTGTCCAAGGGACTCTCAAGACTCTTCTCCAGCACCACAGTTTGAAGGCATCAATTCTTTGGCATTCAGTCTTCTTTATGGTCCAACTCTCACATCCATACATGACTACTGGAAAAACCATAGCTTTGACTATACAGACCTTTGTCACCAAAGTGATGTCTCTGATTATTAATACACTGCCTAGGTTTATCATCGTTTTTCTTTCAAGAAGCAAGCATTTTTAAATTTCATGGTTGCAGTCACTGTCTGCAGTGATTTGGAGCCCAAGAAAAGTATTTTTGCCTGGAGAATTCCTTAGACAGAAGAGTCTGGTGGACTGCAGTCCATGGGGTAGTGAAGAGACATGACTGAAAAACTAACACTTTAACTTTTCAGCACATCATCAACTAGTTGGAAGCTATTGTGCAGTCTTAGCCAACAAAGTTGGTGAAATCCATTAAGATTCTTTTGTTACAAGGAACAGAACCAAACCACAGCTAGATGAAGCAAAAAGAGAAACTTACTGGGAAGGGATTTACTGAGATAGATCACGAAATCCAAGGAAGAATTGAATGTCCAGGACTTGGGAAGAAACAGAATTGCTCTGGTGACTTCAGAAACAGCATTTTCTGGACCCTGTCTCCAGACTCCTCTCATTTTTGTGACTTGACTCATTCCCAGTTACTGACTCTGGTAGAAATTTCTGAGAGAGAATCTGATTGCCCTCATTCAGGAATCCTCACCTGGTGAAATATAGCTCTAATTGGAGTTAAGTGATATTTAGCAAAAACATTCCTTCTTGGACTACAGGACTTGCTACATAATTTGTAGGGTTCAGTGCAAAATGAAAATGTAGGGTTCCTTGTTCAAAAATTATCAAGCATTTCAAGATGGTAGATCAGAGCATTAAACCAAGTGTAGGGCCCTTCTAAGCCCAGGTCAAATTGTGGCTGCTAGTCTTGGGTTTTCTCTTGAATTGCTCACCTGCAGGATGTTGTAAGGCAATTCCATGGAGAGCCCAGCTGGCAAGGATGGAGGCTTGCCAACCACCGCATTAGTGAGCTTGGAAGTAAATAACTTGTCTTTCCTGTCCCCATCCCAGCAAGCCTTCAGATGACACTATAGCCCAGGACGGTATTTCAACCTTTTGAGAGACTGGGAAGAAAAGTCACCTTATGAATTCAAGTCTAGAATTCTGATACACAGAAACTATAGGACAATAGATCTTTTAAGACTTCAAGTTTTTTTTTTAAGATTTTTTTATGCGGATCATTTTTTTTTAAGTCTTTATTGAATTTGTTACAATATTGTTCCTGTTTTATGTTTTGGTTTTTTGGCCACAAGGCCTATGGGATCTTAGCTCCCAGATAAGGGATTGAACCCACACCTCTTGCATGGGAAGGCAAAGTCTTAACCATTGGACCACCAGGAAAGTCTCTAAGCCACCAAGTTTTTGAGGGCACTTGCAAAAGTTAGCTAATATAGTGTTACTCATTATGCTGATCTATTGACGTGTATTGTAATTTATACATGGGCAATTGAGTGAGGTTAGAAGCTCCAATACTTTGGCCACCTCATGTGAAGAGCTGACTCACTGGAAAAGACTCTGATGCTGGGAGGGATTGGGGGCAGGAGGAGAAGGGGACAACAGAGAATGAGATGGCTGGATGGCATCACCGACTCAATGGACATGAGTTTGAGTGAACTCCGGGAGTTGGTGATGGACAGGGAGGCCTGGCATGCTGTGATTCATGGGGTCACAAAGAGTCGGACATTACTGAGTGACTGAACTGAATTGAACTGATGGATTATACAATCCAGTTTTACCTAAATTCATTCTCATAAAAAAAATGGACAAATACTTTTTAAAAATTCCTGAAAATAGAGACTGATGTTAATGCTGATAACACAAACTGATCCCAAGAAAATGGCCCCTCATTTAAAGGAAAAAAATAATGACAATTAATCAGATCTGTCAAGATGGTGACCACAAAGTCAACATTTTTTAAATATGGGTTTTACATCCACTTGAAATGTTAGCTTAAAATGTATAAAAATTATAAATAAGTAAATATTCACACAGTCATGCAAGCCCCAAAATCTCTCTCTGATAAGCTGCAAGATAAAAAGATTGGTGACTGCTGTGCAGAGAGCACCCAGTCCCCTGTGTTGAAGACACTTGGTTATAGCATCATCATTGCAAGGATGGGCAGTGGTCATGTAGCAGGTATAGCCCTGGGCAGCATTTTGGAATGAGACAACACTTATAATGACCAGCAGACTAGAAGCATTTCATGAACCCTAGCCCTAACTCTAACCCCATAGTCACACATGATGGAGACATTCTTATTTGATTATTCAAGGAAAAAGTAATTCCAGAAGACAGAAAATCCTTGGAAACACACAAATTATACATACAATTTTTAAAAATTTGTCTTAATATTCATTAAGAAAAAAAAAAAACTTTAACATAGGTACAATTCAACACAACATAATAAAGTGAACCCAATGTACCTGCCACCTTGGCCAAGAATCTGAATGTTGCCAAACGTCTGAAAACTCTCCAGACACCCTTCACCAACAATATCAGTCTTCTCTACCCTAGAAAGAACTGCTGTTGTGACTTTTGTAATAACCCTTTTCTGGCTTTATTTGATAGTTTTACCACTTTGATATGTCTCCATTAATGATACCGTTTGGTTTTACCTGTTTTTGAATTTTATGAATAGAAACCAGCTTGCATGTTTTCTTTCATTTTATGTCTTGGGTCAACACTATTTGAGAGCCATTTATTGCAAATAGTTGCATCTATTTTTACTGATACCTGATCTTCTTTTGTATTAACATCCCAATTTATCTATCCATTCTTTGCAGAAGGTTATTTGGCTTATTTCTAATTTTGAGTAATTATAAGCAATTCTACCTTAAATATTCTGGCATACATCATCCTGGTGTGCACCTACAATTTAGTGTCTTGCAAGTCCTCTCACTTCATTCTTTTTCCTCAAGAGAGTGGGGTATTTTTTTTTAGAATTTAAGTTTTAGAATCAACATATCAAATTCTAAAAAAAAAAAAAGACTTGCTTAGATTTTGACTAGGGTTAAGATTACATGGTGGACCTGCGTTTGAGTGAACTCCGGGAGTTGGTGATGGACAGGGAGGCCTGACGTGCTGTGATTCACGGGGTCGCAAAGAGTCGGACATGACTGAGCGACTAAACTGAACTGAACTGAACTGAAGATTACATGGTGGTGATGGTTTATTTGCTAAGTCGTGTCCAACTCTTGTGACCCTAGGACTGTAGTCTGCCAGGCTTCTCTGTCTATGGGATTCTCCAGGCAAGAATACTGGAGTGGGTTGCCATTTCCTTCTCCAGGAATCTTCCCAACCCAGGAATCAAACCTCGGTCTCCTGCATTGCAGGCAGATTCTTTACCAACTGAGCTGTGAGGGAAGCCCAAGATTACATAGAATCCATAAATCAATTTGGGAAAATTAGTATCTTTTCAATATTCGGCATTCTTATCCATGATATGGTATATTTCTCAATTTTTTATGATTTTCTTTAATATCTCTCAACACAGTTTTACAATTTTGTCCATAGAGTTCTTGCATATATTTAAAATTATTTGCTTCATTTTTCTACATTTTTTGCTGATTTATACAAATACAACTGAGTTTTGTGTATTGCTATTGTATCTAGCTATTGGTAAAGCTCTTTATTAGTTCTAATAATTTATCTGTAGGTTTGGATTTCCTGCGAACATACACTTACCTCCCACCCCTTTTTTCTTGCCTTTGTGCACAGTCTAGGTCCTCCAGGAAAATGTTCAACATTATAACTTACATGCATGTATCTTACACTCTTGCAGTTCTGTAAGCTCAATGAGGAGTGGATCATTGCACAAAGGGGGTGTTGGATGAATAATTGAATGAACGAGCTATTCTATCATCCAAGTGGCTAACCTAGCATAAACCATAGGTTGTCAGAGAGGCTGGGGACAAATTGAAAAAAAATAGATTAGGAATCAAAATCAGAACCGACAGGACATAATACACTCCCTGAGCCCAAGACAAAGGTGCAGAGTACACACATTATGAGCCTAGTAAAACAATTTAAGCTTAGAATAGAAAGAGAGTGACTGATTTTTTTTTTCAAATCCCAGGCACAGTGCTAGGCACTTTTAAATTCATAATTCCCCTCCCCAAATTCCTTTTTTTAATCTTTATTTTTTGAATATGTTATTATGCTTCTATTGCTTTTATCTTAAAATCCAAATCTTATATGATCTGGTTCCTGCCTGATCCTCCAGCTCTGGTCCTAAGACAGTAACCCTTCTGGTTATGTTTTAATCTCTCTGGCTGCTTTTCAGTTCTTAGCAAACATAAAGCTTCCTCACCTAGTAATGCCTTGCATATCTTTTCCTTCTGCCTGGATGCACTTTCCACCATGTCTCCTGGCTGGCCTCTTGCTCATCTGTCAGATCTCTGCTCCAGTGTCACCTCCTCAGGGAAACCTATCCTTACTTTCAACAAATAGCTTAGCTTCCCCCACAAATTATATTCTTAAAGCACCTGTACTTTTCCTTAAAGGCTCTTACCAAAATAGCAAGTTAATCCCTGTGTTATTTGATTACCATCTCCCACTTGATTGTAAACTCCAAAAAGGTGATGAATGTCTAGCTTATTCATTTCTGGATTCCCAAACACCTGGCCAGCATCTGGCACACACACGGCAGGTGATAGCTACTCCCTGAACTGAAAACTGTAGATCTTCACTATTGACTTTCCCTCACACTGCCAACTCTTGAGTTTTTCCCGTTGCTCCCAGGTGCTCTCGGATGCTCCTTTCTTGTTCCCAAAGCCTTGTGTCCTTAAATCTATTAAACCACTTAACCAGGTTAACCCAGTTTACTGCCACTTTATTCTCAGCACCAGCACAGGTGCCAGGCCCATATACATTAGCTTGAGGAAATCAATGAACACAAATGGATAATACATAATGAATAAGATGTATATGTGTATACTACAAGTATTTCAGCCTTTCTTACCATGGGGCAGTCTCTTAGATGAAGCTAACTATTTGCACATTCTTTATGATAATTCAAGCAATTAGCCTCCCTAGGAGAGGCTCTAAGAGAGAAACACTTTATACTGAATTACAGTGAGTACTGAATACCGTTACAGAGAAGGTCTGGTGTACCATATACATATGTGGATGTAATATAATATATATATATATATATTTCTTTCTAAAAAAACTTACAAAAATAAAGAAAATGTCAAAGCCTTTTAAAGGGCGTGATCACGCTGAGTAATACAACCCTTCCTTCATTTTTACATTATTTCAGTATGAGATGCTTTTATGGCTCTTGCTAAAAATAAAAGACATTTCAGTCTTTCTCAGTAAATGAAGCACTGCAGACTTTTCAGTTTTGTTGTTTCCCCTAAAATTAATATAATTAATTAAAATCCAGTGTTAGTCTGATTTACAATCTGTGAGTCAATGAGTCACAGACGCTTATGCTAATAGGGCAGTTGAGTTTTCTGAGCTTTTCACACACACAAAAAACAACTATGTCCCAGCACAGGGCCAGCAGAACAGGCATGACAGAAACGCAGCAAGAAAGACCTTCCTAACCTGACCATAGTACATTTATACTGTGTTTGGAGTGGAAGAGTCTAAGAATAATTTGGAAAGACAACTGCTTTTATCAAGTGTAAGAAATTAGTTTAACTGAATTTAAATGTAATTACAGGAGCAGCTGGTGAAGGCTAATTTCTGTTCACAGTCTGCTTTCTCAGGAACTGCACCCCCATTCTGTTCCCTAGGAAAGGATCAAGTTTCAAGCTGTATATCGCTGATACCAACTCTTACAGGCTGGTCTTGAACTGGGGTCAATGCCAGGAGCCCCAGAGGAGATCACACCTATCCCTGAGTTTACAGTCACGTGCTCCTCCCCCACCTTTGAAAAGACACTGCCAGGTATAAGTATCAGGTTGACTTACTCTGAAAGGCTTGAGCAACTCTCACGTCCATTCCGATGGGACCTCTGTCTATATGGCACCTGATTCAGGGGCTTAGCACCTTCTCCAGGTTCAGAATGACAGATCCCACCTGATGGGAAAAACTGTTGACTTCAAGAGCTGCAGAATTCTTACATGTCATCTGCCTGGACCAGCTCGCTCACTTGACAGATCAGAATGGAGACCCTGAGAGGGAGGCTGTCTGACTGCCAGTCCAGTCCACCACCCCACACAACATAACCACACCCCCAAAATGCTGTGCCCACTCCTTTCACATAAGAGTAAACGTCTGTCCCCCACCCCCCAATCCAGGTCAATACACAAACCTGTGTATCTTCTCAAATGCTCTAAACTGAACACACAGGCGTTCAGGTCTTTTTATTTGACTCGCCAATATTTCCTTTCATTGGGTCAAGGTTTTGCTCTTCTTAAACTACCAGCCCTTCTGGAATATGTAAGATTTTGCCATCATTTACACTCAAAATAAAGGAAGTTACAAAATTATTTATAGGAGATAAGACTTCCATAGACAGAATGAAGTAAGGAAACTGGAAACCTGAGGAAGTCTGAGGAAGCCAAGCAGAGGAAGCAAGGCAGGGTGCTCCAGGAAGTGCTCAGCCCGTCCCTGTCCTGAGCGACTTGCAAGCTCTCCTTGAAGCGCCAGCAGTGCCTGTGAAGCCATAGCTTCCCAGGGGTCACCTGGCTCCAGCTCCGGACCAGTGCATCCAGCTGGGCTAGGGTTTCCTTCCTCATGGGCAACTGTCCTGGAGCCTCTGCATGACAGAAATGCTGTTGCGAGGTTTCTGATTTCTCCCTCGGAGAATCCCCAGACAAGGGCATCCAGCCCACGAGGCTGTTGAGTTTCCTGTAGCTCAAAGCTTTGTTCTCCAACCACAGCACACACCCCAAGGCTCCTGGTACTTGTCAGACTGCCAGACACCTTCAGGCGAGGCCAATATGACGAGAGCACAGGGCTCTGTGCTCTCACAGAACCTGCCCAGCAGAGAACATTCTCCAAGGCCTTGACCTGGCTGGCCTCTTCCTCACCCTCACTCACCCCATCTGTGTGCTTCTCCTTGCTGGGTTGGGATGCAGGGAAGCTCTGCCCATCCTCTCCCGCCTGCTGGGCACACACACTGAGCACATGGAGCCTGGCACCCACGGCCTGTGTTCTACTAGAGCTGCAAGGACACCCCCCACCCCATATATCTCTCCCCTCCTTAGGAGGCTCCTCAAGCTCCTGTCACTCTCCTGTCTGCAGGACCCTATTGCCTGCCCCTACTGGTACAACTCTCCTTAGCCCCAACAGGACAATCCCCAAGGGTCCTCCAGCTATCCCTTTATCTTCAGTCTTATTCCTGGATTGACGAAGCCTCCTAGGGGCCCTTCCCTTTAAGCCAAATGTATTCTCAACACACCTAAATATGTATTTGTGAAGACCAGAGGACTAGTGTCACAAGACTAATAATATTGAACCAAAGTTCCCATTCTTGTTCTTGAAAGTTTGTTGCCCACAATCTGGAGTTCAGATCAATGAAGCTCACCATTCCCATTATGGGACTTGACTATCCTTTTCCTCTACCATGATTTGCATATCACAGGGCCTTTCTCAATTATTAGCAGGGATGGGAGGGAAAGGGAGGGCCTGAAAACATATTGCAAACACTGATAAAGTTTAATAAAATCTGTTGGTTCCCTGGTGGCTCAGTGGTAAAGAACCCACCTGCAATGCAGGAGACCCAAGAGATGCAAGTTCAGTTCCTGGATCAGAAAGATCCCCTGGAGGAGGGCAACGCAACCCACTCCACTATTCTTGCTTGGAAAATCCCATGGACAGAGGAGTCTGATGGGCTACAGACCATAGTGTTGTAAAGAGTCAGACATGACTGAAGTGACTTAGAACATACAATAAAATTTGTGGGGGATTTCCATGATACACACCAAACACTCACCCATGCCTGAGCTCGTTAAAGGGAGAGGGTTGGCTGAGTAATGGTAAGATCCTGGTCCAGTTCTCCGATTCTGATGTTATTTATAGCACCTGCCAGTCACTGGAAAGTTACTAGACGGTTGGGGCATTTTAGTTAAAAAAAAAAAAGTAGCTGTGGTCTTTATTCTTAGAAGGCTGCATGTGTGCATGCTCAGTTGCTTCAGTTGTGTCTGACTCTGCAAATCTATGGGCTGTAGCCCACCAGGGTCCTCTGTCCACGGGATTCTCCAAGCAAGAATACCAGAGCGGGTTGTCATTCCCTTCTCTAGGAGATCTTCCTGACCCAGAGATTGAACCTGGGTCTCCCATATTGCAGGCAGATTCTTTACTATCTGAGCCACCAGGAAAGCCCAGACAGAGGGTGTGCGAAGTCGCTTCAGTCATGTTTAACTCTTAGTGACCCCAAGGACTGCCGCCTGCCAGGATTCTCTGTCCATGGGATTCTCCAGGTAAGAATACTGGAGTGGGTTGCCATGTCCTCCTCCAGGGGCTCCTTCCTACCCAAGGATCGGGGCTACTTGGCTATTGAGCAAATCTTACTGAAATCCTTCTCTTCCTGGTTCAAGTCATGGAGCCTGAGTCCTCAGCTAGAAGAGTTTATGGCCTCCGTCAGAGAGCGCACTTACCCTTGACCTTCTCTTTTCTAAACTATTTTTCCTTATATGAAATTGTCTTTCTTTGTAAAGTCATTTGGTTCAACCCCTGCTAAATCTATTGTGACTCACACTCCTTCAGGAAGTGCACGCAAGAAAACAGATGGTAAGTGGGGAAGCGGGGTGGGCGTGGGGTGGGGATGGAGTTATGGTCCGCAGCACAACTGTGAGACACCTCAGGGTCTGCTGGAAGGGTCAGCTGGCTGAGGAACTTAAAGTTCGACGCTCAAAGGCCTGCAGGCGGCTGAGCTCCTGCACAGGACTGGACAGGAGGAGCCCTTGAGGACCAGACAGGAGAGTGCTGTTCTCTGAGAATCGGCTTGCAACTCAGCCCATGTGAGGGCTGTTCACCGAGGTGTCTCGGCCAGGTGGCAGATTTCTCCTGTTGTCCTGTAACTTGGCTTGAAGCGGAAGATGACCCATGTCACCTGGCGCCCTGATAACGGAGAGCAAATTCCAGCAAAAAGTGCCCATGCCTATGCTGGCCATCTCGTGCCCAGCAGGCAGCTCCCTGCCATCTGGCCACCTTAGAGAGCTCACAGCCGCTCTGCTCCTCACCCACCTGGCTTCAGCTGCTCCAACCCCAGTGACAGGGACAGCATGGCCAACACTGGGCACAAACCAGGCTCTGATTTACCTGCTCTCCTGCTCCAGGGACCAGGTCCCCTGATGCTGTTGTGCCCTAGTTTTCCACAGAATTGATGCCCCCATCCCTTCAGGTAAAAAAGCTTTCAAACTTATTCGCAAATATTGAAAAATTCAAAGCTCAAATACATTTGTGGCATTCACTTTTGTCAGAGGATGTTAGCGGAGATTTCCTAGGGCATTAAGTGAAGAAAAAAAGTACCAGGTAGATGGGAATTCCAAGGGAAATTGTGTAACCTACATGTATGTCTAGGCGGTCTCTTTCTAACATATGTTACAAACAGGAGATCCAGCAAATATTATTTGTCATAATATTGTCATGTTTCTTTTAAAAAGTTTTTCTTAATTTACTTTTAATTGGAGGATAATTGCTTTACAATGTTGTGTTGGTTTCTGCTGTATAGCAACTTGAATCAGCTATAAGTAGACAAATGTCCCCTCCCTCTTGAACCTCCCTCTCTCCCACCCCACTAGGATGTCACAGAGCAGCAGGCTGAGCTCCCCGTGTTATACAGCAGCTTCCCACTAGCTCCCTATTTGCACATGGTAATGTACATGTTTCAATGCTACTCTCTCAATTCGTTCCACCCTCTCCTTCCCCATAGCGTTCACAAAACCATTCTCTACCCCTGAGTCTCTATTCCTGCCCTGTAAATAGGTTCATCAGTACCATTTTTCTACATAAAAAGTTTGTTAAAGGGCCAGGTAATTGCTTGTGATAATCCAACAAATCCGAACGCTTTATTGCTTTATTTACACACTGACTTATTTTATGAGTGGATTACAAGAATTTATGTAATGAAATTTAAAAATATCTAGAGATACACAAAAAACTCAGAGCCCAAATGCTTAGGGGTAGGAGGAAAAATCTGGCATGCAGATGTACAGATGACCAGGTTATTCCAATAATAGAGCTGAGCCACTAGCTAAGGATGGATAATTTCTGAACTCTTCTCATCACGGGTGTTGATGGCATCAGCATCGATACCTGTGTGAGCAAGGCGCTGGCTCCACGTGGGCTAAGACATGCTCCCGCCTACAAGAAGCTCAGTGGTTTGGGGCAAACAACAGGGATTCCTCCTCTGAATCCTTATCCAAATGGGGTTGTGACACAAATTATTGAAGAAAAGAAGACTGGGGTCAGCAGCATATCTTGAGCACCTGTGGGAATCATGCTAGAAGTAGATTCTCTACCTGCTGATCTGTTCAGCGCTCCTCCCTGGCCACACACACACACTCTCCTGTCCTGCCAGCAGCCCCAGTTCTCCCTGGCTCAGAACCTCCCCAAGGATCTATCCAGACTGCACAGAGCAGCACCCCAAAACTGTCCCCTACTAGCTCTCCCTCATCTATAAAAGGCTCAGCATTAGTAGCTAATCTAAGGATTGAAGCAACTCCTGTTTTAACATTTACTAGTGACTTGCTACCTGGTGGCTCAGAGGTTAAAGCGTCTGCCTCCAATGCGGGAGACCCGGGTTCGATCCCTGGGTCGGGAAGGTCCCCTGGAGAAGGAAATGGTAACCCACTCCAGTATTCTTGCCTGGAGAATCCCATGGACAGAGAAGCCTGGTAGGCTACAGTCCACGGGGTCGCAAAGAGTCGGACCCGACTGAGGGACTTCACTTCACTTCTTCACTTCAGTGACTTGCTAAGGATATGCATGGATTTGTTTATCTGGCAAAATCTGTCCCCAAAGAAAGGTTCAGAATCTGATGATGCATGTAGAAGCCTGAAGCAAGGGCAAAGTGTTCTGTCAGTGAGGCTTTGGGATCTCCAGCAGCAACCTCAGCACTTGAACCTCAGTGAAGGGAAGACTGAAAACTGAAATAGGAAGAATAAAAAGGAAGTTTCCCCCACCTAGTGATTTTGCTAATGCTCCAGTGCTGAGGGCAATGATGGTCTGTCTAGGACGGGTTTCGTCTTCACTTTAAGTTACTACTGTCTCATTTTGCTTCCCTGGTGGCTCAGTGGTAAAGAATCTACGTGTCAAAAGAGGACACATGGATTTGATCCCTGGGTCAGGAAGAATCCCTGGAGGAGGAAATGCCAACCCACTCCAAAATTCTTGCCTGGGAAATCCCATGGACAGAGGAGCTGGGTGGGCTACAGTTGGTGGTGTCCCAAAGAGTCAGACATGATTTACCAACTAAACAACATCTCATTTGTACTCATGCATTGATTTGCTTTTCTCAAGTAAAATAGTCTGGATTTGGTTCTGTCCCCATCCCTAAACTGTATTTCAGCACTCCAGCCTCATTCTGGATTTTTCATGGTGGATCCTCAGCACCCAAAGGTCTCATCTGTCCATTGGACAGTCAATCTCTTCTTAAAACAGATCATAAAAGTGTTCAGTTATCTTTTTTCCCCATCTTGAGTCATCAATTAAATTAGCTTAACATGACTCCCAATCTTTATTTACAAAAATGATACAGAGAATAAAATTTAAGAAAATACATATTCTTAGATCCAATTCTATACTTTTATGTTATATTTAATTAATTTAGGCACTTGATTTAATGCTAGACTTTTTTTTTTTTTTTAGTATTGTATTACTCAGAATTTTTCTTTTTGAGTCAAAATTCTGGTGGAGAACAGCAAGTTCTATCTCCAACTTTGTTCCCAGGGTTTGTCACTTCAAGGTGTCTTGGCATCAGGCTCTAGTTTGGAGCTTTTGCCTCTCCTTGGGTCTCACTGCAGCAGACCAAAGGTCAGTGAGGGAAGGGGCCAGAAACACGGAAAGCCTGAGCTCTTTGGTCATCAGGAAGCACTGAGCTCAAAGTTTGGCACAACAATTAAGTCACTGTCTTGATGTTCTCATTTGCAAAAATTAGATTCATAACACTTACCACACAGGCATTTTATAAAGATTAAATGAAATAATAAATGTGAAAAGCTTAGCAGGGTGCCTGGCACATAGTATTTAAACTAGTCGTCACCATCACCCACTTCACATTTCCCTCTTCATCATCACTTTCTTGATCATCACCAGTTCTGGTAACTCTTTGAAGGACAAGTCATACTTTTTCTTTAAATTTCTCATCACTAGTGACCCTGTGAGGGGATTTGTATCTATCCTGGCTCTCAGTCCTGGTTCTGGCATCTTGGACAGTTTGCTTGGTCCCTCCACGTCCCACCACTTCACGTGTAAGTGTATAATGTGGGGAAAGCCGCTGTTTCCCCACGGGGCTGCTGGAGGGTTAATGTGATGTGTAGACAACATGCCTACATGTCTGACTTACTCGGAATAGGTTCCCCCTCCTTTCATTATTTCTTCTTTCCCTGTGATGAAATAGTAGAAGAAATCACATCCAAATGAGATGCCACACATCTACCTAAAAACCGTATAATAGCACAGGCAAAATATTTAGTCTCATTTCATCAGACTCTATTCTCTTCGGGCTCTGTTAGTTCACAATAGGTATTAATCACTTAATCATACAAGCTAATTTATACTCAGCTGTTAATCAGGTAATGGCTCCTCCATAAGGATTTACATAATGCCTTTATCCAGAAAAAAAGCACAGCCTCCTAAAAGCTCCAAGAAGGGCCTCTGTGGTGACAGGGGCCACCTTGAGATGGACCTTCTTCTATAACACCCAGCAGCAGCCTCCCTGCCTGGGCACGGACCCAGGTCTGCCTGACTTGATGAGATCCCCATTGGTTTACATACTTCTGCTGAATCGCCTGCCCTGGGTTTCTTCCCATGCCCAGATGCACAGGCCAATAGACACTCCCTAGCTACAGCTGTCCTTTCAGTGGACTGGGACTGGATGAAGAGACAGCCAGGAGCAGGGAAACTTACATCTTCCAAACCTGGACACTTCTATTCGTGATAAATGCAAGCCTGGACAGGGTGATGCTGGGACAACTGGCATAAACCAGGATAAATGGTCACTTTAGCAAGAAGTCTATGTTCTTTGTAAAACAGCTTTGAGAATAAAAGCTGAATGACTTATTCCATTGCATATTATGGCTGGTGTGCAAGCCTCTTCAGGACATGGGGTGCCCATGTTGCCCTGTTGTGACTGAATAGATGTCACTATCTGCACCTGGGTGGCAGCTTAGCTTTGGTCAGTCCCCAGGGAAGGGATGTTAACCCTTTCAATGATGGAGACTTGCTCAGTTCTCTCTAATCATGTTTCCAGACAACCGTTCTGGAAACAAACCACGTCATGTTCTGAAGGAGGAGAGGTGGATGGAATCCTAAAGAAGGTACGTCAAAGATTGACACAGTCACCAGGGAATGACTGACAAAAATTGCGGGAGATTCTGCTTTTATTAAGTCATAAACTTCAGATTAGTGTTTGGGCTTGGATGTCTGACTGCAGTACATATCGGAAGAAGCATCAGTCAGAGCAGCCACTGCCCTTCTAGTGTCTGTACTGAATAATGTTGACCTGAGGTGACTCAGCAATTGCTATAGTGTTTGGACTGGGGAAGCCGAGGACCTCTCGGCCAGTTCAAATCCTGAAGTGTTAATTCAGTTTCACACAGTCTTCAGATCTGGTGCTGCTGCTGCTGCTGGGGCCACAGAAAAGGTAGCCAAGGGCCTGTATGGTCTCCAATCATTTCCAGCCACTGGTTTCGGAAGTAGGCTTAGGGTTCCAAGGACGCCTCCATGGCTGGCCATCTGGTTAGTGCTCATCTCTCATGTGGGATGCAGACAGGGAACATACTTCAAGGCAGAATCAATAATCTGACAGGAGGAAGTTCACAGCTTCTCAAATGAGCTCCTTAGCATTAATTAATTTATTCATTAATTCAATAATAATTTATTAAGGGCATATAATATGATGAACAACGTGGGAGGCCTGGTTGGAAGATGGGAGAGAGGGAAGATACAATTATAAAGACATGTAAAAATATACCCCCTTCTTTTTACAGAACCATATCTGGAGAGCAAGATAGCCATTGCTGTTGTTTAGTTGCTCAGTCGTGTCCTACTCTTTGTGATCCCATGGACTGTAGCCCGCCAGGCTCCTCTGCCCATGGAATTTTCCAGGCAAAGAACAGTGGAGTGGGTGGCCATTTCTTTCTCCAGGGGATTTTCCCAATCCAAGAATCGAACCCATGTCTCCTGCATTGGTAGATTACCATTGAGCCAACAGGGAAGCCCCCATGTAGACATATTATTAAAATACAACTTTAGTAAATACTGTTTTTGTAGGTATTTTTATAGATATATTCACAGTAGGTACCATGCTACAAGTGTTTACAAGTGTTTCCCAAGTGGTGCAGTGGTAAAGAATCTGCCTGCCAACACAGGTGATGCAGGGGATGCGGATTCAATCCCTGGATGGAGAAGATCCCCTGGAGTAGGAAATAGCAACCTACTCCAGTGTTCTTGACTTCCCTGGTGGCTCAGAGGTTAAAGTGTCTGCCTCCAATGCGGGAGACCTGGGTTCGATCCCTGGGTTGGGAAGATCCCTGGAGAAGGAAATGGCAACCCACTCCAGTACTCTTGTCTGGAGAATCCCATGGATGGAGGAGCCTGGTAGGCTACAGTTCACTGGGTCGCAAAGAGTAGGACACGACTGAGCGACTTCACTTTCACTTTCCAGTGTTCTTTGCCTGGAAAACTCCATGGACAGAGAAGCCTGGCAGGCTACAGTCCATGAGGTCACAAAGAGTCGGACAGACTGAGCATCTGAGCACACATACACAGAGTATTACAAGACTATCAGGAAATACAGTTATCTGAGGAAATCTACAAAGGCCTCACAGAGGAAATGATATTAGGGCTGCTTCTAGAAGAGTAACTGGAAATTTCTAAAGGAAGGGAAAAGGAAAAAGTGACAGACTTTAAAATCAGAACTACATTCTAGCCCTAGATCTGATTGTGAAGAAGGGTTCATTGTGTAACCTTGGTGGACCTCTGGTTCTCCATCTGCAAAGTGAAAATAATAATACCTACCTTGCAGAATTGTTATAAGAATTAGAGATAGTCTATGTTAAGTATTTGGCAAGAGAATGGGTACAAAGTAAGTAGTGGCTTTATTAAATGAAACAGCTGTGAAGAGGGGGCTTTCGGATAGAGGGTATACTGTATGTAAAAACAGACATGAGAAAAGAAAGAGTATTTTCTGGAATACTACTAGTTTACACATTAGTTGGCATATTAATAGTTTACTGCTCTTGGAAAGTAGGTCTTGAGAGGAGGGAATAATAGATAAGGCTGGACAGGTTGGCTGGGTCCATTTATATTGGGCTAGTGTTGTTTCAGTAAAGAGAAGGCCAACATCCTTCAGGCTTACTCGTAATTGCTCTGCCAGGGCACTCTCTGTGTCAGCTTTCACAGGGAGATCCAGCTTAGTCTGCCTCCTTCTTTCTCCTTCACCCCTTCTCTGCCCATCATACTTAGAGTCACCACACTATTTCCATGGTTCCTATCCTCAGCTTAGCCATATGCCATCCCTCCTGATGCTTTAGCAGTCACGTCTATTTAAAGATCCATTGAAAGTCACTTCTATCATTTCTCCTGCAGGTGCATTCTCTTCTAAGAATACCAAACAACAAAAATCAAAACATGCGAACAAAGAAATGACAGAGAGATCTTGACAGTACCAATGATTCATTGCTCTATGGACTTCAGGGTCTTCAAGAGTTAACTGGAGATAACAATGGCACCAACTTCACAGGATTAAATGAGATAATCCTGTGATGCACATAGTACCTGCTTGAACATGTTAGGTGTCATTACTATCGGCTTTACAAAGTAATTTACCATTCAATACATGCACGTTCAGTTGCACCCGACTCTACAGCCTGCCAGGCTCCTCTGTCCATGGGATTCTCCAGGCAAGAATACTGGAGTGGGTTGCCAAGCCCTTCTCCAGGGGATCTTCCCGACCCAGGGACTGAACCTGCATCTCTCAATGTCTGCTTGCATTGGCAGGCAGGTTCTTTACCACTAGCACCACTTGGGAAGCCCCTAACGTTCAATACATTTGAGTGCTTATTATGTGCAAAGTATCAAAGAATTCCTTCACAAGCACGTAATTCACCTACAACTTCTCAGGCAGATATATTCTGCATAGAAGAAAGCTCAAACATATGGAAGAAGTGTAATTTAATCATCACCTAATTAGCCAAACTATTTAAAATAGGGCTCACAATGAGGATGAAAACATTCTCACTTCTAAATGCCGGAAGCTGCGTCTTCCCGTAATTCTCTCCCTTGGAAAACTGTGAGCCGAGTGACTCTTGGCTCAGTGCTGAAGCTTCCTCTCTGTTACATTTAGACCTCCCTGATTCTAGTAATTTCCTTTCTTTGTCATTAGATGAAACAAGGACTGCTTCTGTCATCTTTCTTCATTCTCTTGATGTTTCCCCAGGAGTGATTGTTCTTCGCCTGGATGGGTGTGCCTGAGATAGTAATAATACAAGCTAATATTTATTAAGACAAACTTCCCAACGGCGCTATGAGATTGATACCATCACTGTCTCCATTAACTGGAAGGAGCCAAAGCTCTGAGTGGTTAAGTTAACCTGCTCAATACCTCTCAGCTAGTAGGAAGGGCAGCCAAGACCCACTCCCAGGCAGTCTGCTTCCTGCTTGCCTAAGAAAATCCAAGAATAGTAGAAGCCTTGGAGATAAGATGAGGCAGTTGCTAAGAGGTAACCCAGTTCTTACCTTTTGTCTCCTAATCAATCCAAAGCTTCTGTTAACGAGAACCGAGTTTTCAGATTGTCCAGCAATAAAATTATGAATACCCAAACCAGGCAAATAAATGTTCAATAAAATATTTATCTAAACAGATGACTTATAAAAATATGATATGATTTTTTTAAAGGCTATAGAAACATAATACTGGCATTAAGAAAGGCCACAGTCTTTAAAGATGAATCAAAAAGGAAAAAAAAAAGCTGTAAATATTGAAAAAACTCACCAATGGAGACTAAAGTGTAGGAAGATTGGCAGGTAAGCTTTACAGAGGATTAAAGCATTCAACAGACAATTGAGCTAGATGATTTTTAAGGAGCTTTCTAAACCCAGTGTTGCATTCAATATGTCAGCAAATTTGGAAAACTCAGCAGTGGCCACAGGACTGGAAAAGGTCAGTTTTCATTCTAATCCCAAAGAAAGGCAATGCCAAAGAATGCTCAAACTACCACACAATTGCACTCATCTCACACACTAGTAAAGTCATGCTCAAAATTCTCCAAGCCAGGCTTCAGCAATATGTGAACCGTGAACTTCCAGATGTTCAAGCTGGTTTTAGAAAAGGCAGAGGAACCAGAGATCAAATTGCCAACATCCACTGGATCATGGAAAAAGCAAGAGAGTTCCAGAAAAACATCTATTTCTGCTTCATTGACTATGCCAAAGCCTTTGACTGTATGATCACAATAAACTGTGGAAAATTCTGAAAGAGATGGGAATACCAGACCACCTGACCTGCCTCTTGAGAAACCTGTATGCAGGTCAGGAAGCAACAGTTAGAATTGGACATGGAACAACAGACTGGTTCCAAATAGGAAAAGGAAAATACAAGGCTGTATACTGTACAAGGCTGTATATTGTCACCCTGCTTATTTAATTTATATGCAGAGTACATCATGAGAAACATTGGGCTGAAGGAAGCACAAGCTGGAATCAAGACTGCCAGGAGAAATATCAATAACCTCAGATATGCAGATGACACCACCCTTATGGCAGAAAGGGAAGAAGAAATAAAGAGCCTCTTGATGAAAGTGAAAGAGGAGAGTGAAAAAGTTGGCTTAAAGCTCAACATTCAGAAAACTAAGATCATGGCATATGGTCCCATCACTTCATGGCAAATAGATGGGGAAACAGTGGAAACAGTGGCAGACTTTATATTTTGGGGCTCCAAAATCACTGCAGATGCTGATTGCAGCCATGAAATTAAAAGATGCTTACTCCTTGGAAGGAAAGTTATGACCAACCTAGACAGTATATTAAAAAGCAGAGACATTACTTTGTCAACAAACGTCCGTCTAGTCAAGGCTATGGTTTTTCCAGTGGTCATGTAAGGATGTGAGAGTTGGACTATAAAGGAAGCTGAGCGCCGAAGAGTTGGTGCTTTTGAACTATGGTGCTGGAGAAGACTCTTGAGAGTCCCTTGGACTGCAAGGAGATCCAACCAGTCCATCCTAAAGGAGATGTGTCCTGGGTGTTCATTGGAAGGACTGATGTTGAAGCTGAAACTCCAATACTTTGGCCACTGATGCGAAGAGCTGACTCATTTGAAAAGACCCTGATGCTGGGAAAGATTGAGGGCAGGAGGAGAAGGGGATGACAGAGGATGAGATGGTTAGATAGCATCACCGACTCAATGAACATGAGTTTGGGTAGGCTCCAGGAGGTGGTGATAGACAGGGAGACCTGGCAAGCTGCCATTCACTGGGTCGCAAAGAATCAGACACGACTGAGCAACTGAACTGAACTGAACTAAACCCAGAGATGCCCTCATTCAATCATTAACAGAATTAAATTCCATTTTAATGTCTTTAGTTTCATGGAATAACTCACAGTAGACCAGTAGTTTTGTGCTTCTGTCTGCCTCCAAAATACTGCCACATCCAAATTTTGCTGTGCCTCAATCTCTAAGCATCCCAAACCCAACATGTTGACTTGATTAGTGCCTCCTGTCTGTGTGCCTGATCTCAGCTTAATGGCCTCATCATTGCCCGTTGCCTTTATCTGATGTTCACAGTCCTCTTAACTGTTCCCACCTCATCAAGGTTTCATATCCAACTGGTCAATAAGTACTAGTATTAGTCCCTCAGTCGTGTTTGACTCTTTTCAACCACATGGACTGTAGCCCACCAGGCTCCTCTGTCCATGGGATTTCCCAGGCAAGAATATTGGAGTGGGTTTCCATTTCCTCCTCCAGGGGATCTTCCCAACCCAGGGATTGAACCTGGGTCTCCCGCATTGCAGGCACTCTGCCATCTGAGCCACCAGGGAAACCTCCAATAAGCACTATAAATATCTAAAATGTCTTCTTTATCCCTTCTTTCCAATCCCACTGCTGCTCTATGGGCACAAGTAAATCATACTACCACATTTATTATGGACCAAAAGATACAAAAATGAAAGTCATAGCCCTTCCCCTCAGAGAACCCTCCTTTGAGTCAAGCACATGAACAGACAACTCAAGAAATTGTGGCAGGAAGTATAATGGAGGTAAAGTAAATGATACAATAGGTCCATGTGTATAAAGTAACACATTGTAACAAGTTTCCTAGCCCACAAGCCATTTCTATCATACTGTCACCCAGTCCATGATGCACACTGCTGCCATAACAACCTTCCTGTTTTTGTGTTACTTACTGCCCTGAAGTTTGGGTGGCTTCCTCTTGTCTATGGAGAGGTCAGTGTTAAGGGTAGATTGCTGACTTGTGGTTGAAGTGATAGGAGCTTGTGAGCTTGTTCAGAGAAAGTATCTAGAGTAAGAAGAGAAACATGAGAATAGAAAACTGGGAAAACTGGCAATAAAAGATCAGTAGAACATCTATTAAGAGACTCAAAAAAGAGCACTTACAGAGGCATGATGGACCAGAAAGGAGAAAACAGACAGGGATGATAGTGTAATGAGAAGCTGAAAACAGTCAACAGTAGTGAATGCTTCTAAAATTTTAAGCAAGAAGAGGACTGAAGGTAGCCTATTCATTGTGTCTTGGTTCATAAAAGTTTACTGTCAATTGATGGACAGGATTAGAAATTGGGCTTCACTGATTTAGATTTGGGGCTTCCCTGGTGGCTCAGAGGTTAAAGCGTCTGCTTCCAATGCGGGAGACCCGGGTTCGATCCCTCGGTTGGGAAGATCCCCTGGAGAAGGAAACGGTAACCCACTCCAGTATTCTTGCCTGGAGAATCCCATGGACGGAGAAGCCTGGTAGGCTGCAGTCCACGGGGTCACATAGAGTTGGACACGACTGAGCGATGGAACGGAACGGATTTAGATTTGAATATGAAATACAGGAGGTACAGTAAGAAACATAGTATTCCCTTTTTAAAAGGTTGGGAGTTGAAAATGATGTATTTAAAGCATTCAGTATTGTATTCAATTTATTTGAACCCAAGGCATTGGTTGGGCTTCCCAGGTGGCTTAGTGATATAGAACCCGCCTGCCAGTGCAGAAGACATAAGATACATGGGTTCAGTCTCTGAGTTGGGAAGATGCCCTGGAGGAAGGCATGGCAACCCACTCCAGTTTTCTTGCCTAGAGAATCCCATGGACAGAGGAGCCTGGGGGCTACAGTCCATAGGGTCACAAAGAGTCGGACATGACTGAAACAACTTAGCACCCACACAAGGCATTGGTTATTTAAATGCTGAAAGCAGAAACTGACTTGTTTATCTTTAAATGCCTCTCATAAAACCAACAAAGTGTTCAATGCATGTCTGTTTATTTAGGACAATGGTAATTTTTCTGTAATTAGTTCTTCTAAAACTATTTGTAGTTGCTTGGAAATAGTTTCTTTCATCAAGGATTTCAGACATTGTTCACTGGGGGGTTTGGGGTATTGTTCTATTAGTTTGCATTCTATGTGAAGAAGGGCTAGCTAAGTAGACAAAGATAAACTTTCACAAATCACATTTGAGTTATCAAAAGTTCTGAACTTATAATGAGCCAAATTAAGATTTATTTTTATAATTTTGGCAGTCTGTGAATTTGAAATGTAAATCAACAAGAAAATGAGATTTACCTTGTTCGGTTCAGTTCAGTCGCTCAGTCGCGTCCGGCTCTTTGCGACCCCATGAACTGCAGCACGCCAGGCCTCCCTGTCCATCACCAACTCCCAGAGTTTACCCAAATTCATGTCCATTGAGTCAGTGAAGCCATCCACCCATCTCATCCTATGTTGTCCCCTTCTTCTCTTGCCTTCAATCTTTCCCAGCATCAGGGTCTTTTCAAATGAGTCAGCTCTTCGCATCAGGTGGCCAAAGGATTAGAGTTTCAACTTTAGCATCAGCCCTTCCAATGAACACCCAGGGCTGATCTCCTTTAGGATGGACTGGTTGGATCTTCTTGCAGTCCAAGGGACTCTCAAGAGTTTTCTCCAATACCACAGTTCAAAAGCATCAATTCTTTGGTGCTCAGCTTTCTTTATACCACCACCCAAAAGAAACTTTGATGGAAACTCCTATTATGTGAAGCAAAGTGCCACCGGTATGCCATTATCTGGTTATTGGAACTAACTTTCCATTTGATCCTATTTCCTTGATGAACAGTGCCTGATACTAAATGTCCTTAAAACTGCCTTAGCATACAGGTACCAGCGTTATGATTCTCCTGAAAGCACTAGATCCCAAGCCTGCCCATTGGCTCTGTGCACAAAACCATTTATAATATGTAACAGTAACATGATTGCATGTGTGTTTCTCACACAGAGGAAATAAATTACTATTTCCAATGAAAACATCAAAAGCTCCCTCCCTCACCATTCCGAGAGCAATTCTCCAGCAGTTCTCCCTTAAGCTAGCCCCAGGATATTCTGGAAGTCTACTTATAATTCTGGTGCTGGCCTCCTATGTCTATGAAGTTCACCAAATCCTGATGGCAGAGAAGTACGGATTCTCAGAAGCTGACTTGAACCTTGCCGATTTCTTCCAACACCTCCTAAGCTTTTCCAAAATGGAGGGCTCTCCCATCCTGCCCAGAGCCCAGGTCGATCAAGCCTTATCTGCTCTGCTGAGAGTTGGCATCCCAGGCTCAGATGCTGCCACTCCAGGTCCAGCCAGCAGTACCAGGCACTCAGCACTGGGGGCCTAAATGCACAGGCCCCATGCCTTTAGCATATCTGCATCTCTGAGGTCAAAGGAAGGTAGACAGAAAATACTCAAGGAAACACCAGGTCAGCAAGCCCTATTATCATTCATGGACAGAGAGAAAGCAGTGGAGCTGAAAGAGTGGATCTGGTCCTGGTCCTAATGGCAGGTGGAGGCAGTGTGGAATAAGTGGGACTCCCCTCCACCACAGCACCCCCTGACGTTCTCCGGGCTTCCTTGCAGGTCACAAATCACCACTGTGCCTCCATAAGGCAATATGCAATCTGAGCATCTAAGCACAGACCTTTCAGCCTCCGTGGAAGAAAGTCAGCTTAACATGTCTCTTTTATGTCACAAATACTGCCTTGATGTTCTGAAAGGTGGGTTACCCTTCAGGAGGAACACCTCTGCGCACACGCTTGCAAACACTAAAGGTGCTAATCAAGCCAAACTCCTTCGGTAACCAAATACTCCTGTAAAAAGAAGTGTAAAGAGAGGTATGCTTAGCCTCTTAAGGGGGTGCCAGACTTTTTAACTGACATATAAAACAAGTAATTGCTTGGATCCATTGTAAACTTGAAGAGATTCGATCCTGCTTCCTTTCGGCCAAAGAGGCACTTAGTCATTTCTCCTCTTTGTCTATCAAAACAGACACTTCATCCAAGACATGGCCCAACTCAAATCCTGTAATTCCCTCTAAGTCCATCACAACCTTCCAAAATAAGCTTGTTAGTTTAAAATAACCTTGTAAATAGCACTCACCAACTCACACAGAGCAAATAATGATTTATACCTGAAAAAGGGAAAAACTGTCAGGATTTAGTCATCCGGAGGAAAGAATGATGTACATGCAGCTACTGTTTCAGTCATATTTACTTTAAAACATAAAACTTTATCTCTCTTCATTAGAAGAATGAAACATGTCCAGTAGGGAAAGTTTACAAAATACAGCTAAGCAAAAATAAATAAGGAAACTGATTAATGAAATGAAACATAATTCCACAGTGAAGAGGTAACTTCTAACATTTTGGTTTGCATTCTTGCAAATCTCTCTCTCTTTCTCAAGTCTGCCCTCCAAATGGGATTGTAATCCTTATTTGTGAGGTGATTTTAGAGGGTGAAATCTGTGTCAAGAAATAACTATGAGCACACTGGACAGTTTTAGCTGCTGAAACCCAACAAGTCTGGTGGAGCGTTGGGTGCTGCCCACTAGTTTTAAACTATAATAGCTTCATTGGGTTCTCAGCCTCACACTAATTCCCCTCCACAGCTCTCAGCACCGGGCAGGATTGGGGAAGAGGGTAGCCAAGGACTTACTGGAAGTCAACATGTTTGTTCATCCTGGACCAGTAGCTCAGCCCGGGGACAGGAGCGCCTTGCAAGGCGGACGGCGGATGAAGCGCGAGGAGGTGGAGCCAGAACACAGCGCAGCAGCACTGCGCTTGCCCTGTTCTCGGGGGAGAAATCCTGGGGTCCTTTCCATCCGCAGAGGACAGAGTGGTCAGCGTCCCTTATGCCCTGCAGGGCTGGGGTTGTGTGAGAAGAGGGTCCTTGCCCAGCGGGAGAGTTGTTTATTTGGCATGGAACTAAAGGCAGTAGGGCTGCTTTCAGAAACATTTAATCAGAGCCCAGAATTTTAGCATGCGCTGTGGAGAAAGGAGATCACTTTAAAGAAAGTTTTGATAAAACAACAGCAACAACCACAAACCAGCCCCTCGAAGGGGCAAAGACGTGGGTGCGGTGTTTCTAGGGAAAGGACACTGACCCCATTTCCATTCTAGGGAAGGGACACTGACCCGATTGAATACGGACAAAAAAACTCATCAAAGGAGCTCACCAAACCCAGCCATTCACAAGCATGAAAGAGGGCCCCATGCCTCCGCATTCTGGCCATGAACCAAAGGCTCCATCAGCTTCGACACAATTAGTCCTATTAATATGGAGAGGCCTTCGAACTGCAGCAAATTCTGCTGGGCAGCCAACTTGCCTTAAATTATCTACCAAGGCCAATACAAGAGATGTTTGCCCTAGAGTTGGAAAATATCAATACTTGGTGGGGGAATGGGGAAATGGAACATTTCCTAAACTCTTGGTAACTACAGAATATTCTGTATTTCCCCATGCCATCCTCACAATAGCCCTAGAAGTCTCAGGGTTACTGTTCCAATTTCACAGATGAGAAAGTTGAGGTTCAGACTGGTTAAGGGACTTGCCCAGGGTCCCACAAGAAAGTGACAGGGTTGGCACTGGGAGCCTTGTCTGCTTGTCCCAGAACTCATGTTCTTATCTCATGCTGTTCTGATCTCAGCCCCCTTCACAGTGTTCTTTCTGCTCTACCACTGATTCTATCCTCCTTTTCATAAGCAGAGTGTTGAACTTTTATAGGTGATTATAACACATGTGAAAGCTTAGTTTTTCATAGACTTACATGTCATGCAGGAAAGAATCTGAAGTCAGGATAGGGTGACTCTTTTGTATTCCTCTGCTGTAGCTTAATTAGCAAGAAAACACAAGTACACGAAGACTGTTTAATGCATTTAACATTTAATAATTATCCAACACTTAGCCAGTATTCCAAAAGAGACAAAGAGGAGAATCAAGAACAAAAAGGCAGGGACAGGGAGTGAGGCTTAGATAAGGCACTGAAGGTTTAAGGGAGAAGATGAGGTTTGCGGTCCTGTGCATTCTTAGTGTTGTTCCATTGCCCAAAGGCTCGCCAACTACCACTGTTTTCCTTCAACTAAAAAAGCCGCGCTGCCCTGGGCAGGGAGCTGGCCGCCGAGCTCACTGGGGGAGCCCTGTCCGCAGGACACAGATTCCGCTTGCGGTTTTCCAGGGGTGGGACCAATGGCCCTGGGCCATCTGTGCCGCTCTGCCGGACCCCACAAGGGCTGACCGTGACAGCTGAGGGGGGCTAGGGTTGCAGCCTTCAGCACTCTGGAAAAAAACAGCTGCTGCGGTTCCTTTGCTCCCTGGCCTGTTCTCCATTGGCCAGTGGGACATTACAGTCTTTGTTATTCATGCAGCAGTTGGAATCTCTGCCCATTTAAGGAAGGAAGCCGCAGGGTAATCCAGCCCTGGCTGTGCCATTGACGAGTGACTCACTCCTTTCTGCCACGTGAACTGTGGATGAACTCGGGCCGTGGTGGCTCAGGCCTTTCTCAGACATGGTCGTAGCCTGTGCTGGGGTAGACTTAATGGATTCCTGCGCAATGCGTGCACTCTTATATATGAAGTCAAATCAAGCCCTGTGCATCATAAACCATGCTTTGTGTTTGTTCTGTTAACTTTAGAGAATAGGAAGGAAAGAAGTTCAAGTCTGGGGAAAAAGCAAGGGCTCAGCCACATTGGTTCACCCCTGAGACTCCATCCAAGCCAGCAGGGACCTGGAAGGTGGAGGAGGGGTGGTCTTATCCCTGGGGCTCCTGGACCAGGAAAGGCCAAGGGCCGGCACAGAGTAGAGCAGTCCTCGGAGAAAGGAAGCACCGGATTCCATCCTAACCCTGGGCAGCCAACTAATATCTCCTGTCCTCGGTTTCTTCATCTGGACAATAGCCCATTCTTGCTTCACAAAGATGGCCTGCAAATGGGGTCCAGCACAGTGCCAGGGCAGATTCAAGCACTGATTAGAGAGGTATAGACACACACATACATATGTATGTATATACGTATGCATGCATGTATGTGTGTGTATGTATACATAAATGCACACGTATATACACATGAGTGTTTATGTAATATATATCAGCCTATATATATATATATATATACAATGTTTCTATTGGCATTCAAATATACATGCATACATATATACATTCTGATATGGGCCACCAAATAGCTGGGAGACCACGCGGGATTGGCAGAGGGGACACAGTAAGAGGGAGGCTGCTGTCTCCAGAGGAAGGAATGTGATCCTGAGAGTCCACACCCACCTGGACAATGAAAAGAGGCCCCTAGCAGCAGCTGCAGTGGTAGGAAGCTGATGTTTATCAGGTGGCCCCTTATCACAGAAGCACTGTCCTTTCATCTTGCTTTTGCTGTTTCTAAAAACAGAAACTAGAGACTATAACTGCTGCCAAGATTCTTTAAGGGGAGCCTCCATCAGGGCCCAGTGGCTACAGGGCTCAAGCAACAACCTCCATAAGTTGCCCTTGACCTCTGGCCAGAGGGCAGTGTGGAATCTGAGCCAGGAGGCATCCTGTGTGGCTCAGGGGCCAGTTGCGAGTCGAGGACAGATGCCTGCTTTCCTGGGCCTTTCTCTCCCTGACCCCAAGAGTTATGCTCCCACCCTCTCAGGAGGCAAGCAGCTTGAGCCTGAGCTGCCAAAAGCAGGAGGAGTTTCTTCCTAGCAATGACCCTGTCCCTACTATGAGCCAGACCCGACTGTGCACTGGTAGTTTGGTCTATAACATAAATGACATAGCTCTCTGTGCAGCTGTCCTTAGTGATTTCTCACTATTTTCCACTTTTCTTCCCTTCTTATCATGGCCGCTCAATTATAAAGAAGGTTCCAGAAGTACAAGACCTGGTCAAAAAGAGTTAGATGAACCAACAAGAGCTGGAGTTTTTAATGGTACATCTGCTCTAACTTCAGAAGGGACTTTGGACTCCTTAACTCCAGAAAACCTCAGTGTACCCATTTGAAAATGAAAATAAGGGCACTCACTCCGTGGGAATCCAGTGAGACTATGTGTGTGTGTGTAAATCAATAAAACATTGCACACACAGACCTCTTTCAGGGGTTTGCACACCTCAGGGACTCCAAGTCACCCTGTATTTTTGCCACTACCACAGGAACAACTTAAAACACACAAAACCTGTGTGGTATGGACTGAATTGTGTCTTCCCCCAAATGGTAAAGAGCCTGCCTGACAATGCAGCAGATGCGAGTTTGATCTCTGGGTCGGGAAGATCCCCTGGAGGAGGGCATGGCAACCCACTGCAGTAATCTTGCCTGGAGAATCCCATGGACAGAGGAACCTGGCAGGCTATAGTCCATGGGGTCTCAAAGAGTCAGACATGACTGAAGTGACTTAGCACTCAAATTCATCTCTTGAAGCTCCACCCTGCAGTGTGATGGTATTTAGAGGTGGGGCCTTTGGGAGGTGATTTGGTTGACATGAGTTCATGAAGGCAGGGCACCCATGATGGGATGAACATCCTTGGAAGAAGAGACACCAGACAGCTTGCCCTCTTCCCATTAGGTGAGCACACAGTAGGAAGGCAGCCACCCACAAGCCAGGAAGAGAGCTCTCATCAGAACCTAACCATGTTGGCACTTTGATCTTGGACTTCCAGTTTCTGGAACTGTGAGAAAATAAAATTCTATTGTTTCAGCTCCCCAGTCTGTGGCATTTTGTTATGGCGGCCCAGCAGGCTGAAACACTGCACATCTCAGACATGTAACAGACAGGCTAAGGATTCAGAAACTGCAAGCTGAGGTCCATCTCTACCCTCCTGGGGGACAAATTCCCAGCCATGGACTCATGATCCCAATGGACAGAGGGGTCTAGTTCTGAAGGGACGGGCGCTGAAATTCTCAGAAACTTTCAGAATCAGTTTTGTTTTACTTTGATTTTGAAATTTGAATGGTTCCAATTTAAGTGTGGGATGGATGTTGACAGAAAAAATATACAGTGATACACGTTCTGTATAATGTTGAAGTGAATGCCATACTGCACTGTTTGGAGCATGTGGGCAGGTGCAGGTGGGAGAGGAGTTTGGGGAGTAGCACAGAATGTCACAGGGCCACAGAGCAGGAAATGATGGCACCCGGGCACACTGAGACATCAGCAGCACATTTGCACGCAGCTTTCTTCACATCTAGTCAGTGGATATTTCACAGTGAAGATGTTAATCCTTCTGATCAATAGCTCTTAGCCAAATAATCAAGATAAAACAAATCACTCATCACCAGGAAAAACAAAAACAAAAAACATGTAACTGTATGGTGACAGATGTTAACTAGACTTATTGGGGTGATTATTTTGGAATATGCACAAATATCAAATCATTATGTTTACACCTGAAACTAACATGATGTTATATATCAATTGCATTTCAATAAATGAATAAATAAATAACAGCCATGCATGGACTACCCCGCCCCTGACCTTTTCAGCCACCATCTCCTTCTAGTCCTTTTGTCAGTGCTGTGACCGCAGAAACCCTCCTCTGTCTCTCCCCACCCAAGGGTGGCACTGACCTTGCCCTTGGAGGAGAAATCCTTGGCAGGGTGGAGTGGGGAGGCTCCAGTGTGGCTGGAATGGACCAAGGCCCCTTCCCAGGAGACCATGTGGCTATCGATTCCACCTGCCAATTGTCTGGAGAGATAGTGACCGCCTTCCCTGGGGGATGCACAAAGCACCAACTGTGAGAGGTGCCTATTGGGCCACATTGACCTGTTAGGGGATGACAGTGCATGCCTTTGTGAGTGGAGGTTGAATGTAGCTCGGGGCAGGAGGGAGGAGCCAGGAGACCAAGGCTGGAAAAATCATTATAGTAAATACTCTTTCAGCCTGTTGCACATCTGGGGACAAGTAGCATTAGCGGCACTCAGAATCTTCATCAAATTGAAGGTAAGCCAAAGGATGACAGAAGCAGAATCACTATAGAAAAAACTGCAGAGTGCTTTCACCTGCACTGCTATACCTGGGTAGAGAGAGAAAGAGAAAAAGGGAAATTGTTAGTCGCTTAGCTATGTCTGATTCTTGCGACCCCATGGACCGTAGCCTGCCAGGTTCCTCTGTCCGTGGGATTCTCCAGGCAAGAATACTGGGGTGGATAGTCATTCCCTTCTCCAGGGGGCCTTCCCAAGCCAGGGATGAAACCCAGGTCTCCTGCATTGCAGGCAGATTCTTTACAGTTTGAGCCACTCAGGGAAGGGCAGAATGAGAAGATCCTGCCAAAAGGAAAAAAGGAAAGAGAGGAAGTTCCTCTTTCTCAGTTCGTTCATCTCCAATTGGCAAGAGTTGCTATGCTACCAGGGGCATTTCCCAGGAAAACAGAAATTTTGTTGGAATTTTACTTCCCTTCATATACAGAAAGAAGGGCTTCCCAGATGGGCTAGTGGTAAAGAATCTGCCTGCCAATGCAGGAGACACAGGAACACAGGTTCGATCCCTGGGTCAGGACAATCTCCTGGAGAAGGAAATGGCAACCCACCCCAGTATTCTTGCCTGGGAAACCCCATGGACAGAGGAGCCTGGAGGGCTACAGTCCATAGGGTCGCAAAAGGGTCAGACATGACTGAAGCAACTGAGCATGCATGCACACACATATAGAATAAAATATTCCCAACACATCTAGCTTTGAGGAAGAATACCTGTTTTCCCCTGAGCTCCCCAGGCAGACTTGGTGCTCATCTAGCTGTCTTGGATGGAAATGAGCAGGAACAAACCCAGGAGGGGGAGTGGGATTGAGGAATGGCAGAATTAAAGAACACCCACATTGCCTGTTTCTAGGTCTGACTACAGGACTCCCCCAGAGGAGTGGGTGGTCACTGCTTGCATACAGGTCTGTCCTGGCCTGTGGCTCCTGCCCCTCCTTGGCCCTACCACCATCTCCCCAAGACCCTTGCCTAGCTGGCTCGAGCTCTCATCCCAGGGCTGGGACTCACTCTGCAGGACCCTGACCTGCCTTGCCTGGAGGTACTCTAATGTTTGTTTTTTGCCTCTTCTAAATGTCGAACTCCTTGAGAGCAGGAACTCTATCTTAGGCATTTTGGGTTCTGCTGAAGTTCTGCGCTCAGTGCCTTGTGAATGGCTGACATTCAAAACGTGCGTTCGGTTGAGAAGGAATGGGAATATGGTACACAAATAGCCGCCAAGCTGCTCGCCCACCCATCTCGCACAAAATTACTGGGTGCTGGAGTAAAACAGAATCCTGAGAAAGAGCTTACAAAGAGGCATGGAGTCCACTAACCAGCCCCCCTGGGGAAATGAGGTCCCAGGTTTCCTGGGGTTCAGGGCCCACACTGCTTGTGAATACACACAGCTCAGTGCCAGGGTCTGAGGTGGCAGCTGGGGGATGGGGGCCCCAAGGACCAGGAGAGGAAGGGTTGGGGGCAGGGAAGAGGCCACTCCAGGGTGGAGACACAGCTTCCTGGGGGTGGGGACAGGTGGGGACAGGGCTGGGCTGGAGACAAGCAGCACCTCCAGAAAAAGGAACCTCATGGGAGCCAGGTTGGGAGGAGGAGCTGGCCAGGCTGCTGAGTCCAGTGCTTCCTGCATCCTCAACCAAGGAAAGGAAGAAACTGGTGGCAAGGTGCTGAGCCCCTGGAAGCCACTCCTTTTGGAAATTCGATGGCGAGGGGCGACTTTCTGCCTAGAAGGTAGAGAGGAGCCCAGCCGCTGGGCTGCTTCACAGGGTCCCCTGTGTGCAGGGCGTGCTGGTGGGACCCCCAGTTGTGTGGAGTGGAGGACACAGCTGTCTGCTAACTCCTGTCCCCGTGAAATAGCTAGGACCACAGCTCTTGTCCTGTCACGGGCCTGCCCCCTCACACGCCCCGTCTGGGAAAAGGGGACTATCCCCAGGCACCTGGCATCATGCACAGAGGACAGTCTTGTCTGCTCTGAGGCCACAGTGAGAGAGAGACCATGCGGGCAGGAAGGTTCTGTTTCCTGCTAAAGGCAGAAATGCCCCCCACGTGGCCCCCCTGCCAGGCTGTGGGCGCCAATCCTTCCCTCAGACGAGCTCTTTATTTCTTCTAACCCCACATGAAGGAGGAAAGGGGCATTTAAAGAGGAGAAGGAAAAGCAGCAAGGGGGCATTTTTTAGTTTCATCGCTGAAAATTAATCCCCAGGGCGATAACGGGGGTTCGGCACTATGCTTGTCCTCCCTACTTCCCTCCCACCGCCTCCAGTGTCACTTCATTGCAGAGTGTGTTCCTTCAGAGTCAAGACTGAGGTTGATCAAGAGCCTCCTGAACAGCCAGCGAACGCTGAGGGCCTGAAGTCTCCTGGGTGCCGCGGGAGGTGCCATTCTATTCACCGGTTCCTTTAAAATCGAGGATTTGGGGCTCGAGCCTTACCCCAGTGAGGCAGGAGCCCTTCGGAGGGTGGTCCGGGTTCAAGCTATTACACACCGGACGAAGAGTGCCTGGCACAGCCGTCAATCAGGTGATTTGGAAAAGCTCAGATAATGTGGGAATCATTGGAATACTGAAGCCGGCATGTTTCGTAAGCAGAGGGGAAGGGAGATTAACATTCCTGAATCCCCAGTTCCCACGAAATGTCACACTCTTCCCCCAAAGAGCCTCTCCCTGAACAAGGAGGAGGCGGCCAGAGGTTCTCTCGCCTGCCGTCCAGTTAAACTGAAACCAGACAAGGGAAGAGAATGGTGTGGAGGAGAGCTGTGAAAGGGAGCCTTGTTTCAGCTCCTAAGCCGCGAAGGAGGAAGGTGAGGGGACCAACCGGCCAGGCGGGGCCGCTGCTGGGGCAGACCCTCCTCTGCATCCCGAGCAGCTCCCGGCGGCTGCGCCCGCCCCTCCCTCGCCGCCACGCTTGGGTCTGCCCGACCGCGGCCGGGGATCAGACGCCTCAGCCCTGCCTCCCCACGGAACTGCCCAACAGAAGCGCGTCTGGTTGCAACGTCGCGGCTCCCACTGCTTGATCCGTCTCCCCGCCCCGCCCGCACCACCGCTCTCGGACCCGCTGGGCCAGCGGTGGTGCTGTTATGACAGCTCAGGGCAAGGAGAAAAATAGCAAGCATCTGTGGACTCAGGAATCACAGAGGTTTTTATAGAGAGAAAAGACGTAACACTGGCAAAGACTAAGTGGGAACCCAGGTACAGAGTGCAAGCAGTCAGTGCCCTTGATGGAAAGTTCCCTGAGTTTCCCAGGAGAGTCTGCCTCCAGAAGCCACCAAAGTGCTCCGGCCCTTCATCTTCTTCTTCCTTTTTTTTTTTTTTTTTTGTTTGTTTTTTGTTTTCAATTTTATTTTATTGGATTATAGTTGATTTAAAATGTTGCGTTGGTTTCTACTGTACAGCCGGGTAAATCAGTTACATATATATCATATATTCACTGTTTTTAGATTCTTTTCCCATATAGATCATTACAGAGTATTGAGTAGAGTTGCCTGTGCTAGACAGTAGGTCCTTATTAGTTATCTATTTTATATATTTTGCTAAGTCATTTCAGTCATGTCCAACTCTGTGTGACCCAATGAGCTGTAGCCCTCCAGGCTCCTCTGTCCATGGATTCTGCAGGCAAGAAAAACAAAGTGGGTTGCCATGCCTTTCTCCAGAGGATCTTCCTGACCCAGGCATTGAACCTCCATCTCTTATGTTTCCTGCATTGGCAGGCGAGTTCTTTCCCATTAGCACCACCTGGGGACCCATTTTATATATCATAGTGTATATGTCAATCTCAATCTTCCAGTTTATCCTTCCCCCCTTCCCCCCGGTAACCATAAGTTTGTTTTCTACATCTGTGACTCTATTTCTGTTTTGTAAATAAGTTAATTTGTACCTTTTTTTAGATTCCACATACAAGCAATATCACATGATATTTGTCTGACTTACTTCATTCAGTTTGACAATCTCTAGGTCCATCCATATTGCTGCAAATGACATTATTTCATTCTTTTCTGTATCTCCAGCCCTTCTGATATTTCAGGGCATCTAAACATCCCTCAGATTGTCTCTCACTTTTGGCCACACAAAATCTTTACCAATAGTGTCTATTCTTATTTGGAATCCGTGGTCCCTGTTGCTGAGGAAAATGAGAGTCAACTTGTGCCTGAGGAAGCCATGGAAGTTCCCGGAGGAGGAGGAAAATGGGATAAGCCTGAGCCGAGCAGTCGCCAGTGATGGAATCTCTCAGCAGAAAGAAGGATGTGAGGGGAAGCCTGAGATGTGAGACTGAGTGTGTGTTCCTGAGGCCACATGGAGACAGTGTACTGAGAGGAGGAGAGCATGGGGGCTGGTTTGTGGGCAGATGATGACGAAGCTTAAATGTCCTGCCTTGGGGCATGGACTGGACATCTTAGGCCAGTGTTGGCCAGATGCCATTCTGGAAAACATAGTGTTCTCCAGACGTTAACAGGTGTTTCCCATGGAGGGGAAATTTGTGCCCAGTGTCCACCCTCTTCTCTGCCTTCCTCTGTGCCCTGTAAGGTTGACTGCTAGCAGCTGTATGGTTTGGACTCCTGTGCCCTTTGACATCTGTTTGAGTTCAGAAGACAGGAGATTTGACAGGTGATTGGAGTGGAAGGAGAAGGAGGTGGGGTGTTTATCCCCCCCTCCATGTGGGTTTGGAAGTGGCCGAGCCTCGGGAGGTTTCAGCTCTGGTCAGGCAGTGCCTCTCCAAACCCATACCTGTCCCGGACTCTGCTCTCTTCCTTATCCCAAATTCCCTCTGTTGCTTGTCCCGGGGTACTCCATCATCCCCTTGTTGGTTTCCTTAATCTGTTCACACTTTTGCTAATAGTCCCTGCAATTACTCCTTTGAATGAGCCATCTGTTTCCTGCCAGGATCCCAGTCAAGTAAATTTGGGGGAAATGCTTGAAAATTTGCAATGCTTATTAGCATCTTAAGGCTCCAAAAAGTCCTGCTGTAAAGAAACTCTTTAATTTTGTTTTGTCTACAAAATCCCTTTTTCATGGAATGCTTATTAATCCTTACAGAATTTAAGAAAAGCTGCTATAAACTAATGGTCATTTGAGGAGAGGAGAGGCATACACAAAGCAGTGCTTAAGAAAAGTAGTTGACCAGTGGGAAGAGAGCACTGAAAAGAACCTGAGCAGGAAGATTTGGAGGGAACACCATAATAGTCTCAGTTTGAAGGTGCAGTTTGGGTCTTGAGAGTGGGAAGGAGGGAACGTGACAGTGACATGTGTTCTATGTCCCTCCAACCAGGCCCATGAGGCTGGGCAACTGCTCTCACCAGTGAGAATGAAGCCTCTGCGAATGGAAAGTTCCATAATTCAGCACCCAGATACTCTTTGAGAATTCTGATTAAGGACATTTGTAGAATACTATCTACTGCTAAGTCGCGTCCGTCGTGTCCGACTCTGTGTGACCCCAGAGATGGCAGCCCACCAGGCTCCCCCATCCCTGGGATTCTCCAGGCAAGAACACTGGAGTGGGTGGCCATTTCCTTCTCCAAAGCATGAAAGTGAAAAGTGAAAGCGAAGTCGCTCAGTCGTGTCCGACTCTTAGCGACCCCACGGACTGTAGCCCACCAGGCTCCTCCGTCCATGGGACCCTCCAGGCAAGAGTACTGGAGCGGGGTGCCATGACCTTCTCCTATCCCCCCAAATTGACAAGACCACTTCTTTCTCCCTGTGGTTGTATAAGACAAGAACAGAAGCATTTTCAATAAGACATCTGCAGATTCAAATAATCATGATGAAGTTATGTAAGAGGAATTGGAATGCTGAATTAGATGCTTTGGAGGGCAGTTAATAGGCCAGAACTTGGTCTCGTATTAATGCAGAGCTGCTTTTTTCTCAAGAATCTCCGTGGTCAAAGATGAGGATTTGTGAGGTTTTATGTCACTAGAATATTCGCCACATCCTCCAGCAAAATTATTCAAGGGAAGAAGAGCACTGCTTCCTTCTCCTGACTTCCTACAAACTCTTTGGACCACGGATGCCCCAGAATTTCCTCTTTTCCTTACTTAGGTGTTGCATCATGACCCAAGAGACCTTATCCACTTCTGTCTTCCTGCATTCACATCTCTGCCGCATACTTTTAACCCCACCGAATTTTTCTAAGGACCCCAGGCCTCCAAATGGTGCATTGTTTAGGTGGTGTAATCAACTCTCAGTTATTTGCAATGAGGAAAGGATGCAGTAGAGTTGATGGGTGAGGAGGGCAGGAAGTCTGCTCAGTAAGGCTGCAATCCCAGCAGAGAACTTCCAGAGCCAGGTGCTTGCCCTGCCAGCAGGAAGAGTTCTTGGTCAGGAAGAAAACTGGAGGAAGCCCTTTCTAAGTGGTTTGGACTCAGTGGACGACAGCCTTCCAGGAGAAGAGCACATTGGTTTTCAGGACACACAATGACTGTCTCCAAAACCCAGGGGCAGCGATGCTGGGGGAGGTGGGCTAATTCTCTGTAGCTCTGAAGAGTGGACCTAGAACACACGATCAAATGATAGACTCAAGCTCAGTTTTGATTGAATTGAAGGAACCTTCTTCGGATATTTGTGGCAACTCTCAAAGTTAATAATAATAATAGTACAGATCTGACTATCACTGGGAATTGATCACAAATCAATTCTATCTGTACTTCAATAGACAGCAGTCAAGCAAAAAGAGAATAGACCTCTCCACTGATCTCAAATACATAACATGGCAAACTCTAGAGTAGAAAACAAGACACCCAAATTCTCTTTGAGAAAAGTCTTTTATGTCTTGAGTGTGTTTGACACATTCCCTTGACATAGAAACTGTGAAGTGGAAGTTTCCCCCATCTCAGGGGAAGAACAGGTCAGTTTCCAAATTCCGAATCTTCCTGTTCTAAGAGGCTGAGTGAAACCAAAAGTCTGATCCTCACAAAGCCCTTCTCATTGTGAGCTGGCAAGGGCCCAAGTAATAAGAGGCATGTATGGCATGTAAATCAGTATGTCATTTGTTGTTTAGAATCATCAAGTGCCCCATTATAATTAGAGGTAAGAATCCATGTGTCATTGAAGAAGATAAAAGACCCAGGTTCAATCCCTGGGTCGGGAAAATCACCTGGAGGAGGAAAATCCCATGGACAGAGGAGCCTGATAGACTATAGCCCATGGGGTTGCAGAGTCAGATACAACTGAGCATCTGAGCCATATGTACACACACATGTCCTTCTTAAAAGAAGGAAGGGTCTGTAAACAGACTTCTAGAGCTCTTTCTGTCTACTTACACACCACAAAGGCCAGACCATATTAGCCAGATGTAGAAGGTAGAGGAAAAAGGGAGATTTAAATTCCCCTTCCAAAAACAAAAATACCCAGCAATTTTTCTTGCAAATCTCCAGATCAGGAGGGCTAAAATGACATATCAGATGGTTGCTTAAACTTGGGTTGATTTCAGAATATGCTGGGGTATGGGGTAGATAGCCTGCCATCAACCCTTCCTCTCTTGAGACCTCATGAGACTTCCCTGTCCCATCCCCACTCCCATCTGAAAGTCATCAACAGTAAAGACAGCCTTTGGAGTTATGGAGAAACATCCAAAGGAAAATTGATAGCAACAGAGGAATTGCTGAGACAGGTGACCAAGCAGCCCTTCTGTCTTTCAATTCAGAAGTGTGACATTTTGGGAAATTCATTTGTCCTTAGAGTGAAGTCCGATTTACAGATGTGGACATTGAGGCTTATAAAGGAGAAAGATTACTAAGAGTTGAAGCGTGAACAAGCATCCACGTCAAGAAGAGACAGGTGCCCTGAGAGGCTAAAGCTGTGTTAAAAGTCAAACAGCCACTCGAGGTCTTGGAAACAAGAAAACTGGACCAAATGTTCTGTGTCCTGTGGGCACAGCCAGCCAGAGGGTTAATGTTTTGTTTTCCCACCAAATAAAGAAGCATGATGTGTGGGTGGATGCAATGTGCTTAGTTGCTCAGTCATGTCCGACTCTTTGCGGCCCTAAGGACTGTAGCTCCTCTGTTTATGTGGATTCTCCAGACAAGAATACTGGAATGGGTTGCCATACATTCCTCCAGGGGGTCTTCCCAACCCAGATATTGAACCCAGGTCTCCTGCATTGCAGGCAGATTCTTTACCATCTGAGCCACCAGGTAAGCCCATATGGGTGGGGCGGGGGGTGGAGACTAAATCAGCTAAGGTCTTTTGGCAATGGGGGACCCTTCTCCCTGCCTGAGTCTCCCTGTTCCCTTCCCAGGACTGAACTGTAATCCAACTGGAAGCCTGGCTGCTTGGAAATCAAGACTGTAAACTGGAGGTCCTGGACTCATGGTGGGGAGGATCAGCTGTGTTCTTCTTGAATCTTTGCAGTCCAAGAGTGTCTGGGGGAGAGAATACATCTGCCCATGTGTGCCAGGCTTGGCTGCATGCCCCACTGAGAAAAGATGAGTTTGGAGACTGCTGTCCCTTTCTAGGTTTCCACAGAAAACATCTCATGGTTTCCTTTTATGCAGCCCCCAAATAACTCATCAACAGGAAAGGTGGGCTAACCTTCTCATATTTCCTTTTGGCTAGGTTACATCTTGGAAAGAACAAAAGTCAATAGAGATCTGATGTCCAGCTTGCCTGAAACAACTCTGGAGGAAGTTTCAGAATGTGGCAGGAAGGTAGTCTTTGCAGCTTTCATTGGATGAGGAGGAAGAAGGAAGTGAAGTGTCCTTTTTCTACCCCACCAGAAACCACAGTTTTCAGGGAAGGAGGGGTGGGCTGAGGAAGCCTGAGCTGGTTCCCTTGCTTCTCTCTGGTCTGTGTCCTGTCACATCACCAAAGGGGCTCTGCAGCCTGTGACAGAGACAGAGTCCTCCTGGACTAAGTCAAGAAGTAAAGGAGCTGCTCTCTGTGATTTCAAGAGCAAAGCAAAAATGTGACAGAAAACACGGGCAGTATGTCTCATAAACAGGAATAGAGGAAGGGCCTGAGGAGAGAGAATGGTGATTAGCTGTCTGGGTCTTGCCAATTATTATAAGCTCTGTTTATGCTTTCAACAAGTGATTTTCCATTGCTGGAGGAGCGGCGCTTGTGAAGGTCACTGAGACAATCCTTTAGGCACCAGGAAAAATACAGACCGAAACAGGCCCAGCCTTGCCACACTGGTGGGCTAGTGCCAAGACTGTACTGACTCTGTTCTGGTGTGGATTTTCCCCTCCTTCTCGCTTGCTACTCCCTTAAGAGCTGGACGTGAGGAGCTGGCTGAGGCCTCGGCTGCACACATCTGTCTGGAATGGCACCGTCAGGCACTGCTCCCTGTGGGGGTGGGTGTTGTCTTCACATGAAGCTTCTGCCCGTTGAGACCCTTGTCTGACTGAGTATTGTCTCAAATACTCTCAAACATGGGAGTATTGTCTCCTTTTCAGAAAAGCCTCCCTTGAATCTCCACAGCACTTAATACAATTATAATCATCCAACTAATCATGTGCTTATCCATTTAGCATTTTCCTCTCAACTGTATTATAAGCTCTTTGGAGGGGAATTCTGTCAATCAACTTTACCACTTTATCTCAGGTGGTACTAGTGGCAAAGAACCTGTCTACTGATGCAGCAGACGTAAGAGACATGGGTTTGACTCCTGGGTTGGGACATTTCCCTGGAGGAGGAAATGGCCACCCACTCCGGTATTTTTGCCTAGAGAATCCCTTGGACAGAGGAACCTGGTGAGCTACTGTCCATAGCGTCTCAAAGAGCAACATGATTGAAGCAACTTAGTATGCACTAGAACAGAGCCTGGTACACAGTAGGTGCTCAACACCTACTTGCTGGATGAATGACTGAATGAATGAATGCCATCATCACCCAAAAAGACACTGGTACCTGGAAAGAAAGGATAGAGGCCCATGGCCCATGGATATTAGCTCATATGGATGAATTAACAACAGTGAGTGGACGGGATGAGCAAAGGCAGAGGCACCCCACAGACTGGAATTCCAACCCCAGTCTCACCCACTTACCAACTTTGTGATGAGAAAGTTCTATGACCTCTGTTCCTCAGTTTTCTTACCTGTGAAATGGGGAGAGTGATTACAGCTACCTCAATGACATGCTGATTATAAAGTGTTTAGCACGGCACCTGGCACATAGCAGGTGTGAAGTAAACATACTTCTTTCCTCATAGTTCTCATACTTGACGATACAGAGGGGTAGCTGAGAGGTTTCAGCCCAGAGACGGGGCCTTCAGAGAGAGACATCTTAGCCGGCACAGGTCAAGTTTGAATGAGGCTCAAATGTGGGGGACTATGGCAAGAGGGATCCCATCTGCCCCATCTTGCTAGGGGAGGAGCCAGCTTCTTGAGAGCAATGGGACAAGAAAGGGGTAGAGAACAGAGTTTGCAATCTCCAGGAGGCACGCTCAGGAAGTTGGCATTAGCCCCATGTCCAAACACAGAGCTTGATGTGGCCTCTGCCCAGGATTCCCATCACTCTCTTCCTCTTGCAGCCTCCTGCAGACCCAGGCATTCCCACCTGTCAGTCTCAGGAGACAGAGAGATGTGTTGGGAGAAGTGGGCAGAGCAGGTCTGAGGGCCAGGAGTGATGCGGGGATGGACACATGGCCACAGTTCCATCCTCCTTTAAACATGCATATTTCTCATCCTTAAAAGAGGGATGATATGGAAGCAACCTAAGTATCCATCAACAGATGAATGGATAAGGAAGATGTGGCATATATACATGAGAGAATACTACTCAGCCATAAAAAATATGAAATTTTGCCATTTGAAACAACATGGATAGACTTGGGGGGCTTCCTTGATAGCTCAGTTGGTAAAGAATCTGCCTGCAATGCAGAAGACCCTGGTTCGATCCCTGGATCGGGAAGATCCACTGGAGAAGGGATAGGCTACCCACTCCAGTATTCTGGCCTGGAGAATTCCGTGGACTGTACTGTCCATGGGTTGCAAAGAGGTGGACACGACTTGAGCAACTTTCAGACTTGGAGAGGACTCTGATAAGTGAAATATGTCAGACAAAGAAAGACAAATACTGGATAATATTACTTAAAAACACAATAAACTAGTGAATATAATAAAAAAGAATAGACTCATAGATTTAGAGAACAAACTAGTGGTTACCATTAGGGAGACGGGACAGGGGAGGGGCAAGATGGGGGAAGGAGATAAGAGATATAAACTGTTATGTATAAAATAAATAAGCTATTTATATATTTTGGAGATTAATCCCTTGTCAGTTGCTTTGTTTGAAAACGTTTTTTCCCACTCTGTGCATTGTCTTTGTTTGTTTGTTTGTTTATGGTTTCCTTTGCTGTGTAGAGATTTTAAGTTTAATTAGGTTCCATTTGTTTATTTTTTATTTTATTTTATTTACTCTAGAAGGTGGATCAAAAAAGATATTACTGCAATTTACATCAAAGGGTGTTCTGCCTATGTTTTCCTAAGAGTTTTACAGTATTCAATCTTACATTTAGGTCTTTGATCCATTTCAAGTTTTTTTTTTTAATGTATGGTGTTAGAGAATGTTTTAATTTCATTATTTTAAACATGTAGCTATCCAGTTTTCCCAGCACCACTTAGACAATAGATTATCACTCAGACATTAAAAAAGAATGAAATAATATCATTTGCAGCACCATGGATGGACCTAGAGAATATCATACTAAGTGAAGTAAACCAGACAGAGAAAAACAAATACCATGAATCACTTAAATGTGGAGTCTAAGAAAATGATACAAATGAACTTATTTACAAAGCAGAAATAGAGCCACAGATATAGAAAAACAAAGTTATGGTTATTGGTGGTCGGGGGGATGTTCGGGGAGTGATAAATTGGGAGATTTGGATTGATGTATACACACTACTATATATAAAATAGATAACTAATGGAACTTCCCTGGTGGACCAATGGTTAAGAATCTGTCTTCCAATGCAGGGGCTGCAAGGCTCAACCCCTGGTCAGGGAACTAAGATCCCTCATGCCGTGGGCAAATAAGCTCAAGTGCCCCTACTAGAGAAGTCCATGTGCCACAGCTTCTGAGCCTGCACACTCTGAAGTCTGCTCTGCAGCAAGAGAAGCCCTTGTGCCACAGCTAGAGAAGTGTGCATGTCGCAATGAAGACCAAGCGCAGCCAAAAATTTTAAAAGTAAAAAAAAAAAGCAAGTAAAATAAAATAGATAGCTAATAAGAACCTACCATAGGGAACTCTACTCAGTGCTCTGTAGTGACCTATATGGGCAAAGACTCTTAAAAAGGAGTGGATATATGCAATATATGCACATGTACAACTGATCCACTTTGCTGCGTGACAGAAATCAACACAACATTGCAAATCAACTATACTCCAACAAAAATTCTTTTAAAAAAACTATAAAAATACATTGTACAGCACAGGGAATATAGCCAATATTTTTATAATAACTGTAAGTGGAGTATCCCTGGAGGAAGAAATGGCAACCCACTCTAGTATTCTTGCCTGGGAAATCCCATGGACAGAGGAGCCTGGTGGACTACAGTCTATGGGGTCTCAAGAGTCGGACACGACTTAGCGACTAAACCACTACCACCGCCATAAATGGAGTATAACCTTTAAATATTATGAACAACTATGTTGTACACCCCAAACTTATATAATATTGTACACCAACTATACTTCAATAAAAAATAAATTAAAAATAGGGATGAGAGAGGCAGAGGCAATGAAGACAACCTTCCACTCATCCACCCACGCAGGCCTTTGCTCCTGCAACAAATGTTTAGCCAGCCTTCCTGTACATCATGAGGAACGCTGGGCTGGAAGAAGCACAAGCTGGAATCAAGATTGCTGGGAGAAATATCAATAACCTCAGATATGCAGATGACACTACCCTTATGGCAGAAAGTGAAGAGGAACTCAAAAGCCTCTTGATGAAAGTGAAAGAGGAGAGTGAAAAGGTTGGCTTGAAGCTCAACATTCAGAAAACAAAGATCATGGCATCTGGTCCCATTACTTCATGGGAAATAGATGGAAAAACAGTGGAAACAGTGTCAGACTTTATTTTTTGGGGCTCCAAAATCACTGCAGATGCTGACTGCAGCCATGAAATTAAAAGATGCTTACTCCTTGGAAGGAAAGTTATGACCAATCTTGATAGTATATTAAAAAGCAGAGACATTACTTTGCCAACCAAGGTCTGTCTAGTCAAGGCAATGGTTTTTCCCGTGGTCATGTATGGATATGAGAGTTGGACTGTGAAGAAGGCTGACCGCCGAAGAATCGATGCTTTTGAACTGTGGTGTTGGAGAAGACTCTTGAGAGTCCCTTATACTGCAAGGAGATCCAACCAGTCCATTCTAAAGGAGAAGACTCTTGAGAGTCCCTTATACTGCAAGGAGATCCAACCAGTCCATTCTACAGGAGATCAATCCTGGATGTTCATTGGAGGGACTGATGCTAAAGCTGAAACTGCAATACTTTGGCCACCTCATGCGACGAGTTGACTCACTGGAAAAGACTCTGATGCTGGGAAAGGTTGGGGGCGGGAGGAGAAGGGGACGACGGAGAATGAGATGGCTGGATGGCATCACCGACTCTGTGGACATGAGTTTGAGTGAACTCCGGGAGTTGGTGATGGACAGGGAGGCCTGGCGTGCTGTGATTCATGGGGTCGCGGAGAGTCGGACACGACTGAGCGACTGAACTGAACTGTCTATAGGAAACATGCTGGAGCAGAACGGTGGGCAAAGTCGACACAGTCCATGGCCTGCAGAGTCCAGTAGGAAAGAGATCTCCGTGAGTGCTGAGTTCTGGGTCGGGGGTGGGGATGGGGCAGAGGCGAGAAATCCAGATCCAAATTCCCCTGCTTTGCTTTTCTTCAATGACTTTAGTTTTCTGAGCCCACAACCATCTTCCTCTCTGAGGAAGGAAAAAGAGCAAAAGCCCAGTGATCTGCGTCAGCACACTGGGGGCACCTGGGCCAGACCATCCACCCTGAAACACAGAACTGCTGGGCGAGGCTCACTTGACAGGGATGAGGGTATCTCCTGGAGGGCGAGCGCCCTGACCCACCCTCCAGGTAGGGATAGCAGGAGCAGGGCTGCCTCCTAAGTGCTTACACATACTGTCTCATTGGATCCTTACCCAGGGCCCATGAACCAGGTGCTCCATACTCCGGTTTATAGATTAACAAACTGAGGCTGAGACAGGTTAAGAAAACTGGCCGAGATTTCACAATTACTCAGAGGTGGAGTCGAGACCTGAACCAACCAACCCAAGAGCCCAGGGGCTTATTCTCCCTCGACTCACTTCCTCCTGACTGCCTTCCTGCAGCCCTGGCCAGCTTGCTGGAGGCGTCCTGGTCACCCTGCTCTCCCTCCCATGCAGCCACAGCCACCACCCCAGGATAGCACATGGGCAGAGGCCCGGGATCCCCAGAAGCAAGCGCTGACTCCCACACTGAGCACCCGCCCCCTGACAGGAATTTCCAGCCCTCTCCTCCCTTTTGGCAGCAACAAGTGTGAGAGTTTCCCCCTCCTCCCGGCCCCATCCAGAGAAACGGGGTGCTGCTGAGCAGCTGGCAAACCCAGAACCAAACACCTGTGGCCAGATATTACAGCTGCATGTGTGAAATGCGATCTGGCTACAGCGCCTGTCACATGCCAGGTCCAGTTGTTGTGCTGGGCAGGTTGGAAGGGGATCCACTGAAGAGGACTTTCCGGGGCAGAATTTCAAAGCACAGGCACCCACCCCTTCCCTTCTCCCACCCCCAGAATTTTACTTGCTCTTCTTTGCCCTAGGCATTTCCGGCTGGGTTTGCCCTTCACCAGCCCAAGCAGAGCAGGGACCATGTGGAATCAGCGTGATCTGGATGGTAATAAAGGGGCTCCATGCTCTCCCATGGCTTTTCATCTTCAAAGCAGTTGTTTGAGTTCTCATTCCAGGGGCTTCACATCTGGCTGAAACTGTGGATGCCAGGCTGACGGTTTACCTTCAAAGCTGGTCCTGGGAGACCCCAGAGGCAGCTGCAGTTTGGCTCAGCACCCACCTGGGGTGGTCACCTCACCCTTATTTCTGAGGCTTCAGACACCTACCACCCCAAAGTCCGGCTCCTCTGCTTCACAGAGACCTGCTCATTTCTCACCAGTCACTTTCAGGGCTTTGGTTGATGTTCACAACCAGCCTGCATACGAAAAAGAGCAAAGATAGGACATTTCACAGGTGCTAAAGAGGGTGGAGGGAGGAGGCAAGGAAGAGAAGAATGAAGTGCTTCTGAATATTATTAATAACTCAGAGAGTGCCTGTCACTGGTGGAGATGGCCTGGGGCGAGTGGGTAGCAGTTTTCACTCACAGCCAACACTGACAAATTTACCTGATGGAACATAAAGAGGAAGCAAAATCCAAAATGGCAGCACATGCCTTCAGTTGGTCCACCTGCCCTGAATGCTATGAACTCTGTGATGCTTCACACTCCTTCTGGGGCTGGCCCGGCTTTCATGGGATGTGCTGATTGCATGCAACTGACACCTTTATCAAACCCAAATACTTTACTCGGATCATCTTGTTTATTCATTGTGAGTCAATTAATATTTCCTAAATCAGTCCTCACTGCAACCTTATACTGTAGTTTCTAATCTATCCCCAATCCACGGATGAAAAAAAAACTGAGGCTCAGTAAAGTACTTTGCAAAAGGGCATCTGGGTAGTAAGCGGTAGAGCAAGATCTGGACTTATGGCTGTCCGGGCCTCAAAATGAATGAATAAAGCCGGACCCTGGGCAACTGCTTTCCCCATCCTCAAGTACCAGGCTTGGAGGAAGTCGGGAGTCAAGGCTGGATCTGACCTACACCCAATGCACTGAAAGGAGAAACTGGAAACTCAGTTTCCAAAATTCTACTCACTTTGATCTCTTTCTTCAACTTTCTTTCCAACTGAAAAAAAAAAATTGTTTAGATTCCAGAAATCATTTTCTGTGGATCAAAAATTAGCTGTTGCTCGGCCATGTTGAAAGATTCCAGGGAGACTGTATGTGTGTGCTCCATGCTGCACGCCACTCCAACATCAGCCTTGTCACCACTCAAGGTGGCACTTTCTTGGTTCTGTTCAGAATGTAATTTTCACTTGGCCCTGAAAAATCAATATGGAAAGACTCTAATTCCCCAGATTTCGATTTTTCAATAAAAAAGTGAAAATGAAACTCTGCGGGATTGCAGCCAAAACGGTGCCCCTGAGCCAACTGCAGTCTGGAGGGAAACTCACCAAGGGTTTCAGAGCAAAGCACCGACTTTTGACTTTGCTCTCCTCAGATGACATGGCAGCTGGGAAAGGAAGCAAATGGGGTTGATGAGTCCACGTGAGGATGAGCAGCACTCCTTCACAGGAAGATGTCTCACTCCAAAGAGATTTACTGCAGAATTCAGGCCATCCTGGGGTGCTATTGATGGGCAATGTGGTAACAGACAAAGAGCTGAACTTTGGACTTAAGACATAAACGCATTAAAATCCTACCTCCATCATGTAATAGCTTCTTTCCACTTAGCAGCTCTGATCATCCTATTCTTTTAACTCCAAAGAGGAGGAAGAGTCAGAGTTACCGACTGGGTTCTCGGTGGGAAGTGGAGACAGTACATGTGAAAGCACCAGCATGATGCCTGGCTCAGAGCAGACTTTCAGTAGGGTTCGTTTCCCTTTGGCTGCCCCGGCCTCCTCTTTCCCTATAACTTTGTAACTGGGGCTGAACAGCTGATACCCTTCAGTATGTGGTGTTGTCAGCAGAGGGCCACAGTAACTATTGAGTTACCCAGCCTGGGACCTCCCAATCCACCCATGCCGATGACAGGCCTAAGAAAGATGTCACCACCCGTCTCCAGAGACACTCTAAAATGAGACCACCAGGGTTCCTCGCCTCCTCCAGCCATGGCTGTTTGGCCCTGAGCCAAGAAAAAGAAAAGCAGCCCACCCTGCGGCATGTGGCCTGGTCCTGTAACATGAGCTGACCCCTGTGCCCGCTGGCTGTTCTGCCTGAGCCCAGGACAAGTCGACCAGCAGAAGCTGGAGTCCTGGGCCTCTGGGGCACTGCCACCTGATCCTGGGTGGGTCATGCAGCTTGAGTGCTTCTGACCCTCAGCTGTCCAAGAGGTTAATAATAGTGGGGCATGCTTAGATCCAGAGCAGCAGGGTTTTGCAAAGAAAAGTCACCATAACAAGTGTGATGACAGGACCCAATAAAAGGACATTTTTTGAAAAGCCCACCTAACACTGAGATCTATTATTTCCAGGCTTTGCTCTTCTCCACATTCTGATACAAAGCAAAGGAGATAATGAAGGCCATCTTGATAACACCCACTTCTCCCCAGGAGGTACCTTCATATCCCCAGTGAAGAGGATCAGTCCTGTGCGGGGGCTCGCGTGCCAACCTCAGTAGCTTCGAGACCTATACCTGGAGGCTGTGGAGGGTGGAAGGGCAGAGGGAAGAATGGAAGAAGAGGCTAACTGCTTCACACACTGAGTTTTAGTGACTGGCCCGCCTGCCACACCCCTAGGTCCATCAGGAACGTTCCCAGCAGAAGAGGTGTAACTCTCCGGGAACGGTGGTTAGCAGAACATGAGGGGATGGAGTAAGAGACAGGCACAAACAACTGAGGCCAGAAACAATAGAAAAGTATTCTGAATTTTTTTAGGAAATCAAAATAAGTACAAAAACCCTCCTCCAAACATGGTAGATGGACTAAATAGAGACTATTTGGTTGATGTTAAGAATTGGGCTTGGGGAGCTTTTAAGACAGTGTTTGGGGGCTGGGTATAGGGAGGGGGACCAGGGTGATAACAGATTTCCAAGTGAAAATGCCATGGATGGCTGATAGTTCACTGGGACAAGAGCCGCATAGAATGTACCCGCAAAGTAGTTTATATATATACAATCTCATCTAATAACAAAGAGTCAGAAACAACCTAAATACATAGCAATGGAGAACTGGCTACATGCAATTGAATACCATTATTCTTTTCAGTTCAGTTCTGTCACTCAGATGTGTCCTGGTGTCCGACAGTACGCCAGGCTTCCCTGTCCATTACCAACTCCTGGAGCCTGCTCAAACTCATGTCTATAGAGTCGGTGATGCCATCCAACCATCTCATCCTCTGTCGTCCCCTTCTCCTCCTGCCTTCAATCTTTCCCAGCATCAGGGTCTTCTCCAGTGAGTCAGTTCTTAGCATCAGGTGGCCAAAGTATTGGAGTTTCAGCTTTAGCATCAGTCCTTCCAATGAACACCTAGGACTAATCTCCTTTAAGATGGACTGGTTGGATCTGTTTGCGGTCCAAGAGACTCTCAAGAGTCTTCTCCAACACCACAGTTCAAAATCATCAATTCTTCAGGACTCAGCTTTCTTTATAGTCCAGCTTTCACATCCATACGTGACTACTGGAAAAACCAGTTCAGTTCAGTTCAGTTCAGTCGCTCAGTCGTGTCCGACTCTTTGCGACCCCATGAATCACAGCATGCCAGGCCTCCCTGTCTATCACCAACTCCCGGAGTTCACTCAAACTCATGTCCATCAAGTCGGTGATACCATCCAGCCATCTCATTCTCTGTCGTCCCCGTCTCCTCCCACCCCCAATCCCTCCCAACATCAGACTCTTTTCCAGTGAGTCATAGCTTTGACTAAATGGACTTTGTTGGCAAAGTAATGTTTCTGCTTTTTAATATGCTATCTAGGTTGGTCATAACTTTTCTTCCAAGGAGCAAGCATCTTTTAATTTCATGGCTGCAGTCACCATCGGAGAAGGCAATGGCAAACCACTCCAGTACTCTTGCCTAGAAAATCCCATGGATGGAGGAGCCTGGTAGGTTGCAGTCCGTGGGGTCACTAAGGGTTGGACACTACTGAGCGACTTCACTTTCACTTTTCACTTTCACACATTGGAGAAGGAAATGGCAACCCACTCCAGTGTTCTTGCCTGGAGAATCCCAGGGACGGGGGAGCCTGGTGGGCTTCTGTCTATGGGGTCACACAGAGTCGGACATGACTGACGTGACTTAGCAGCAGCAGCAGCAGTCACCATCTGCAGTGATTTTGGAGCCCAAAAAAATAAAGTCTCTCACAGTTTCCATTGTTTCCCCATCTATTTGCCATGAAGTGATGGGACCAGATGCCATAATCTTAGTTTTTTGAATGTTAAGTTTTAAGCCAACTTTTTCACTCTCCTCTTTCACTTTCATCAAGAGGCTTTTTAGTTCTTCTTCACTTTCTGCCATAAGGGTGGTGTCATCTGCATATCTGAGATTATTGATACTTCTTCCGGCAATCTTGAGTCCAACCTGTGCTTCATCCAGCCTGGCATTTTGCATATAAGTTAAATAAGCAGGGTGACAATATACAGCCTTGACATACTCTTTTCCCTATTTGGAACCAGTCTGTTGTTCCATGTCCAGTTCTAACTGTTGCTTCTTGATCTGCATACATATTTCTCAGGAGGCAGGTCAGATTGTCTGGTATTTCCACCTCTTGAAGAATTTTCCACATTTTGATGTGATCCACACAGTCAAAGTCTTTGGTGTAGTCAATAAAGGAGAAGTAGAAGTTTTTCTGGAACTCTCTTGCTTTTTCTATGATCCAACAGATGTTTCAATTTGATCTCTGGTTCCTCTGCCCTTTCTAAATCCAGCTTGAACATCTGGAAATTCATAGTTCATGTACTGTTGAAGCCTGTCTTGGAGAATTTTGAGCATTACTTTGCTAGCATGTGAGATGAGTGCAATTGTGTGGTAGTTTTAACATTCTTTGGCATTATTCCTTTAAATAATTCCTTTATAAATAAATTAAATAATGTATATAAATTTGTATATATTTTATTATAAATTTATATAATTTATATAAACAAATTAAAGAAACATTATTCCTTTAAAGGCTATTAAATTGAATGTTATTATTTCTTGAAAGGCTATTAAAAATTGTGTTAAACATTTACATACCTTGATATAAAAAAGTGTCCTCAAAATACAGTATTGGGTGAAGAAAGTAGCTTCTATAAAATGTATAATATGAGCCCGTTTATGTAGAAGGGAATCCATGAATCAAGTGTGAAGTGAAAGTCGCTCATTTGTGTCCAACTCTTTGTGACCCCATGGACTGTAGCCTGCCATCCTCCTCTGTCCGTGGAATTCTCCAGGCAAGAATACTGGAGTGGGTAACCATTCCCTTCTCCAGGAGATCAAACCCCAGTCTCTTGCATTACGGACAGATTCTTTATCATCTGGGCCACCAGGAAGGCCCCCACGCATCAAGTGGTATCCTGAACCACAATCACAAAAATGTTACCTGTGTGTTCATCAGAGGATGAGACCTTGAGTGGCCATTTTTCTTTCTTCTTGCTCTCTTCTGTATTGTTTTTCTAACACAGAGCATTTACTTAAAAAACGAAAGCACTATAAAAAATCCATCTCTGTAAGAAATAAAATTCACCTTTTCATCTTAGTGAAAATTTATGATTAAACTGTGGGAAGGGCACTGAACAGTCCTATTTTCCAGGACATACCACGATTAACAGAGTAAAGCTCTCTGACTTCCTAATATCAGAAACATACTGGGGAGAAGAAACATAGAATAAAATGCCATCCAAACCTCTCTCGTGATTCTAACAAATCATCATTATCAACCTTCTTGCAAAGAAAACTGACACTTATCTCATAAGGTCTATTTTTACATAGTCATTTCCTCCCTTTTTTCTTTAGCACTTTTCATTCAAACGTGTATGGGTATCCCCTGCTGTGCAAAAATTTGCTTTTATGAAAGACCAACATTATCTGTTTTTCCCAACTGAAAGAAATCTGAAGAGGACTTTTGATTTTTACGAGAATAGTACTTAACATATATTTTGCAGGGAGCCAGTAGAGAGTCAGGGTCTGGAGCTGCAAGAGTGGCTCCCAAGCTCCTTCCCCAGGAACCACTCTCAGCAGCTCAACATCCAGCCATCAGAGCTTTGAACTGTCTGTAAGCATGTGCACTTTATTTTGATTTATTTTGTGTATCCATTGGCAAGATGTGTCTTACAATAAATGCTTCTTCGATTTACAAGCCATTCTGGCTTTTGAAAGTTTTCATAGGAACGCTGTAGTTTCAGGAAGGGGTGGGAGTGGGGGGAACCTGTATTGAGCTTGTGCTATATGTAAGACCTTCTATCTGGAAGCCATCCCTTCATCTGTTTTCTATACTTTGCCACAGGCCCATTACTCAAAATAGTCACTGAGACCACAGTGGAAGGAGGAACCCATCCATCTGAGTCATTTGGTTCATGGGTCAAACTGACTCTGGCTTTGGGGCACCTGAAGCTCTCATAATGAAGTCGGTTTGCAAAAGTGGCTCTTCCTCCATGCTCGTGTGCAAAGCTCAAGAGTCATGTAGTCGTGGCTCACTCAATATTCATTCATTCAGTATTTACTGAGTGCCCGCTGTGTGTCAGGATAGAGCTAGATTCTGGGTCCCCATCAGTGAACTAAATAAAAGTCTCTGCCCTTGGGGAGTTTATACCCCAGCGAAAGAAGTCAGACAATCAAACCACACATTTCAGGCTATAGTAAGCGCCGTGCTACAAGACAAAGCAGGGTGAAGGGGGCAGAGGGACAGTGTTTTAGATGGGGTTCTCGGGAGAGTCCTCTCTGGTAAGATGAGCGGCCCGCTGGAAGTGAGGTGAGAGCCGTGAGGACACCTGAAGGAAGAGCATTCCAGGCAGGGGCACAGGATGTGCAAAGGCCCTGTGGTAGAGCTGGCATAGCATATTCCAGGAACTAGAAGCAAGTGAGTGCAGCTGGGACCCAGCAACCATGAGGAGCAGGAGGAACAGAGGTGAGTGAGGGTGGAGAGGTGAGGATCTGCAGCTCCGGGGGCCACTGTCAGGGCTGGGATTACATCTGAGCGGAATGGAGACGCTTGGAAGAACTTAAGCAGAGTTCCATGAGCTAACACAGTAGAGGCTACACTTTTGTTCTTTTCAGAAACAGAATAGAGAAAAGAAGATATCAAAAAAAAAAAGAGGCAGAGTTTTTAAGAAAGAGAAATGAAAAAGTGTGCCACCCAAAAGGACTGCGAACACTTCATTGTTTCCTTCCTTTGCATAATAACAATTAATGTCCTATGGATCTAATGTCTTTCCCTAAAAAGCTCATAAATAATAGTCAATGGTCTTGGACAACAGAACTTGTCACAGGACAGCAATAGGAGCTAAGCAGGGAGTCCCTTCGGGTCACAGAGGACTTGTCCCTGCTTTGCCAGAGTTGAGGGCATTCCCCTCCTTTCTCTGCATCCAAGGTATACCCTGGGCTTGTGCAAAGGATAACAAGCTGCATCTTTCTCTTATGTAGGTTAAAATCCATAGTCTTGTCATGCTTTATCTTCAGTACTACATTAATTTAAATATGGTAATAATAAAAGTATTAACAAAATGAAGTAAAGCTAATATTTGGGGTTCCCTGATGGCTTAGTGCAAAAGAATCTACCTGCAATGCGTGAGATTCAGGAGACATGGGTTCTATCCTTAGGTCAGGAAGACCCCCTGGAGGAGGGCATGGCAACCCACTCCAGTATTCTTGCCTGGAGAACCCCAAGGACAGAGGAGCCTGGTGGGCTACCGTCCATAGGGTCGCAGAGAGTCAGACACAACTTAGCAACTGAGCATGCTAAGTCGCTTCAGTCATGTCTGATTCTTTGTGACGTTATGGACTGTAGCCCACCAGGCTTCTCTGTCCATGGGATTCTCCAGACAAGAATACTGGAGTGGGTTGCTGTGCCCTCCTCCAGGGGATCGTCCCCTCCCAGGGATCAAACCCACGTCTCTTACGTCTCCTGCATTGTCAGTCAGGATATTTTACCACTAGCGCCACAGCTAATGTCTTAGTCGTGATGGATACTTTGTAATTTCCAGGCCTTTAGAGTTTTTTCTTTTTCCATCAGGACCCACTTTTCTGTGTTACCCTTAAGGAGACGGTTCTTATTATATCCATTACCTCAAAGGAAAGCTGGTACTTAAAATTCCCGCTCATGGATCTCAGGGTAGGATAAGCATTATGGTGTGAGAGAGAGGAAGCAGAGAGGAGAGACGTGGATATTTTTAAAGAGGGTGGGAAGAGGCGGGAGGAAGAATGCTCTCGCAGGCACTGAAAGTCAGGGCACAGAGTGTGCAGAGTCGGCCTCCCGCCTCCAGCAGTGTACAGAGAACACAGAGGAGAGAGGTTTGAGCCTGCTTCCCCATCTGAAGTCCTGCCACTGTTTATAGAACCACCTTGTAAAGTCACTCTCAGAACAAAGCTCTTGCTGAAGGCGGCCCACGCCCTGGGGCTGGCCAGTTGTGTTCCAGGCGGGGTTTCCCGGCAGAGCCGCCCATGCCATGTGGGCCGCAGCTGTATCCAGGACCCCCACGGAGGGCCTCTCTGCCTCCTGCCCCACTCCCTTCACTTGGGTCTCCTGTGCTTGGCCGCTCTTGGCACGTGTCCACCCCAGCAGGCCGGTGTCAGGTCAGGAACCATCAGCGCAGGCAGGTGGGCTCAGCTCTCCAGACTCTGCCCCACACGGCTGGGGAGATGGAGGGGGATTGAAACCCAGCAAGAAGGTGGAAAACGATGCTTCAGTCGTCTGGACACACAACCAGAAAAAGCCCTTCACTCATGCACGATCCTGGTCTGGGGCACCATGGCACTTTAACTTTCAGCCTTAGACATGCCTCCCGCAATCATGAATTGAGCAGCTACAAATCCCTTTTTTTTTTTTTTTTTTTAAGAAAAGCCAGTTTTACACATTCATAAGTAAAATGAGTAAAACATGACTTTTACACATTCATAAGTGAATGGTCTGTATCTCGTGCCTTTGTTGGTTTTCTGTGAGTTGTAGTTTCTGGGAAGTGAGCAGCTCTCATTCCTGTAACTCTTGTAACCCAGTCATTCATGTGCCTCCTTCATGTGGATTCAGTACGGCTGTGGTGCTGTTATCCCTCTGATAGGAACTCTAACTTGGTGTAAAGCCCCAAAGGTCTGTTACCTATTTTTATTTTATATTGTACTATATTTTATTTGTGGTGTTGTGTTTGTTTCGGGTGTGTGGTGGAGTGATGCAGTCATATATATGTATATATGTGAATTAACAGGGGCAGTTCCCGTCTTTTGATGGGGTGCTCATGGTTTATGACATAAATGGCATTACTTTGAGAGAGGGATAACTTAGGTATGGTATTGGGTTTTTTTCTTTTTGCAACTAGAGGCAGTTGTAAGGTAACTTAATATAGCTTTTTACAACTGTGTATTCTGTAGTATTTTTTCATTTGGTGAAATTTTAACTGTTAATGTTTCTGGCATTGTGCTTTGTACCATTTGTTAAATAAAAATAAAAAAAGAAAAGCAAGAATGATATTTGTTACATCTTGGTAAATGTGAAAGCCTCTCTCTGTTCGCGTTGGTGCGTGACCTTGTTCACTATGACAGAATATCTGGAAACGGTCATATGTTCGAGTCAACCTAACTCAAACCAGTCTGAAAACTTAAAAAGTTCCCTGCCCACTGGAGAAGCCCGCAGATGCAATCCCCTTTGTGTAAAATGGAACCCACTACATCATCAAGGGGCATTCCAAAAGATGGCCACCCAAATGTCACCCATGGTTGGTTGTCTTTGGAGGGCAAGACCTTGAGTGATTTTTTTCCTTTTATCCTTGTTCGCCTCTGTATTATTTGGGAAGAGACTAGGGGGAGAAAGACCAATACCACACAGCTCTGTCCTTGAGGAGACACCAACCCAAAGACCGCACAGAGCTCTGTGCCCCGCAAAACACGGTCATCTATTCACTGCTCTTGAAACTTTTCCACCAGAGCATTTCTGCAGGATCAGAGGACAATGAAGCTGAGCGCCTGACATAACCCACCAACGATGCTGTTTTCTTAAAGGCCTGTGTTTCTCCCTAAAATTCATGCAAACTTTGTGTTATACTTCACAATATATTGTTGAAGTATAAAAATGTCCTTGGTGGTCTATCATGAAGCAAAATTAATGGTCCAAGAAAATGCTCCAGGTTTATCCTGTGACTCTCCATGTGCCCAAGCTTTGCAAGTGGTACGCTGGTAAAGAATTCACCTGCCAGTGCAAGAGACCCAAGTTCAACCCCTGGGTGGGGAAGATCCTCTGGAGTAGGAAATGGCAACCTACTCCAGTATTCTTGCCTGGAGAATCCCATGAACAGAGGAACCTAGCGGGCTATAATCCAGGGGGTCGCAAAGAGTCGGACACAGCTGAGCAGCTAAGCACTTCATGTGCCCAGGGTGACTGTCAGGATTTCCAGGATGAGGGCCTCTCAGAGCAGCAAGGAGGTGGCAGTGGATCCAGATCCAGGCTCCACAGACTTCAGATTCTCTGCTAGTCTCCTCCCCCTAGGGAGGGTTCCCTGGTTGAGTAATGCAGGGCTCTTTAAGTCTGAAGTGCTGGTCAGGTGAGCTTAAAAAGCAGAGACATTACTTTGCCAACTAAGGTCCTTCTAGTCAAGGCAATGGTTTTTCCCGTGGTCATGTATGGATGTGAGAGTTGGACTGTGAAGAAAGCTGATCACCGAAGAATCGATGCTTTTGAACTGTGGTGTTGGAGAAGACTCTTGAGAGTCCCTTAGACTGCAAGGAGATCCAACCAGTCCATTCTAAAGGAGATCAATCCTGGATGTTCATTGGAGGGACTGATGCTAAAGCTGAAACTGCAATACTTTGGCCACCTCATGCGACAAGTTGACTCACTGGAAAAGACTCTGATGCTGGGAAAGGTTGGGGGCGGGAGGAGAAGGGGACGACGGAGAATGAGATGGCTGGATGGCATCACCGACTCTGTGGACATGAGTTTGAGTGTACTCCGGGAGTTGGTGATGGACAGGGAGGCCTGGCGTGCTGTGGTTCATGGGGTCGCGGAGAGTCGGACACGACTGAGCAACTGAACTGAACTGAACTGAACTGAAATGGATCAGAATCCTTACACTAGAATTGCTTATGAAACAACTTGCAGGCTCTAAAAACTTCAGCTGCATCAGTAATTCCTCACCTTTCCTTGGTGAGATCCTATGGATATCCTGGACATGCCTTTGACCCCTCGGACTGGGATTTACACTTGTTGGCTTTTATTCTATTTTCAGGCCTTTTCTGGACCTGCAAAACCTGTTTGACCACAGCCCTTAAGCCTTTATGACCCAGATGAGCCACCTTCACTAACAGCTGACAGCACTGGCAGACACAGCACTTCAGCTTTCCTCAAACTTACAGTCAACCCTTAGCAGCATAGTGCAGACTTCACAAAGGACTTGAGGAAGAGTCACCCGCAGTCTGTCTTCTGGTGACACTCATTCCGTTTTGAGGCTATTCTCATGGTCAATAAAGATAAAGAGTTTATGCAAGTCCATAGAAACATTCTGGTACACGTTCTGGTTCTCATCTTGGATCGGACATCAAGCTTTAATCGTTTAGGCTGAAAAAGACCAGTTCTGGCCATTTACACTGGAGAACGGATGATGCCAGTTATAATGGATTTTGGACAAATCTTATGCCAATGAACTGAGCCTTAGGATGTTGTCTTAGTGTTTTAGGACAAACACATTTCCCCTGTGAAAGGTAAAGCAGGTGTGACAGCCACTGAAACATACATGATGACATCTGGTCTGTTCTTTACACTCTCCTATCTGACCTGTGGCCAAGGTTGTGCTGTATAAATTAAAGTTTGTTGTTGTTGTTTAGTCGCTCTTTTGAAACTCCCTGGACGGTAGCCCACCAGGTTCCTCTGTCCATGAGATTCTCCAGGCAAGACCACTGGAATGGATTGCCATTTTCTCCTCCAGGGAATCTTCCCAACCCAAGAATCGAACCCGTGTCTCCTGCATTGACAGGAGGATTCTTTACCACTGAGCCACTAGGGATTCCCATAAACTAAAGTACTAAGACTTATTCAGAGTGCCCCTGACAAAAGGGTTTTGCCAGCAATGGAGAGAGTAAAGAAACTAAACAGAAATGTTGCACTCAGCTTATTTTTTGTTCATCAAGTTGGTGATAACAGAACAATGAAGTCACACAGTGTCAGAAGCACAAAACTGCTGCTCCTCACACACTTGAAATATTATTGATACCTGGAATCAATTGGTCTGAAAAGGAAAAAAAAAATGTAAAATTTTCCTTCATATTGGATTTTTAGGGCTGAAAATGTGCTGTTTGCTAAAACAAAACAAAACACCAGCTACTAAATTGCTAAATTACTTCAGGCAGGTCAGATTTTTTGGAAGAACTTTTGTTCAGATCAGTATCCTTTACGAGTGAAGCTGGCTATGAGTATTAGAAAACACTGCTATAGTGGCTTAAAGAAATAAGCTTTTATTCCTCTCTTAGGACAAGGTTTGGAGGTGACAGTCCAGGGCAGGTGTGGTGTCTTGATGATGCGCCCGGGGCCCAGATCCCTCCCATCTTTCTGCTTCTCACTCCATTCTCAACCTGGCCAGGCTTCCATACTCATCTGCTGACTGACACCTGGACTTTTGACATCTACCTCCTGGGAGTGAGGTGGGAATGAAGAATAAAAGAGGCTTTCTCCTCGTAAACCTCAGCCTTTTTATTTAAAAAGGACACTCTCCCAAGGACTTCTTCCCACTTCTCATTGGCCTGACTATGCTTAGTGGACTCCACCAACTGCATGCAGAATGACAGTGTTGTTGGTCAGCCATATTGCTACCCCAAAATGAAATTGGGCCTCTCTAGGGAGTTGGTGATGGACAGGGAGGCCTGGTGTGCTGTGATTCATGGGGTCGCAAAGAGTCGGACACAACTGAGCGACTGAACTGAACTGAACTGAACTGAAGACAGGAAATCTGAGGAAGTCCTCAATGGTAGGCGAACAGTTAGAAGTATCTGCCACAGTGACTGGGACCTCGCAAGGAATTTTGGCACCTCTATATGAGTCAGGATCCATCCTCCCAAAAATTCCAACAGCTGTCTACCAGGTTCACAGCCAGTTTGTGGCCACAGTGAATGGCACCTGACCGAAAGCAAGCGTCCCAAGGACTATGATGCCTGTGGCCTTGAATGAGGGGAAAGAATGAGATTAGACATATCTTCTTCCATTCTAATGGTACACAGCAAAATCATCATCACCAGATGTTACCAGTAAGGCAGTTCATTCATACGGCTCATGTTTGAACACATAGTTTTCCTTTATGGCTGAGTAAATGGCTTTCTCTCTCATTCACTCTTCTTTTTCTTCATGTTGACTGTTAGACAAGGCTGCTTAAATTCCCTTTTTCCAATGATTTGAGCAGTTGACTATACTTCTCAACACTTTCTAGAATTGTGCCCTGGCATTGCTTCTGATCCTCTTCCTTAAGGAGGTTCCTGCCCAGGGCCAGTTGACTCAGTAAATTTCTGAACAATGTCAGTAGGTTAGGTTTAACATTAAATATTCATATCTTTCAAAGTCCTGTTGGCATCTACAAACACTTTTTTACAAATTATTCAAAGTTTATGACTTGCTAATAGCTAGTGGTATTATTTTCTGTACAGTATTACTTATAAATCCAAGTAGCAAGATTTAAATGTGCTGGGATACTTGCTAAATAATACCTTTCCACAATCAAATTGTATTTGGCTTATGCCTGGTCATGACCTTTAGATCATATATATATATATAAAGCTCCTCTGTATAAACAGTAATTTTTCTCTCTCAAACCTGGGATTCCATGGAATTTTATTCTAAGTATTCAAACTCCACAGGCAAGAAAAAACTTGTCTATTAATAGAAGGGGCCATGAAAACTGAGTTCCTCCTACTAAAACTAAAGAAGTCAGGCAGGTAAGAACACCTAGCGGGAAACACATTGCCGTCTTGTATTAATATTCACCCTCATCTAGTAGTTGTGATATTTCTTCATTTCATAAGAATGTGACTCACTCCTTCTTTGGGAAGGCCACCCTTTGCCAGGACCAATGTAAATACCTTCACAAAGGCATAAATTTAAGAGAACGGCATATTTGAAAGACTGTCTCCTCGCTGCCCTGGAGCAGGGGAACCAGCAGCACGTGGGGAAAGCAAGCTTTGAGCCCAGTTACTCTCACTCCAGAGCCCCTGTCTTCGCTTCTGCACACATTGGAGCCCCACCCTGGAGCGCCACCCTGCAACACCACCAGTCAACACTCTGGCCAGAGGGAATGCTGTGGATTGCATACACTGATGGGGAAAACCCTCACCCCAGTTCTTAGGAAAAAGGGGAAGAATTATTTGAACTGGGAAGCCCAGAGCACCCAAGCCAGAGCCGTAAGAGTGTGCCCCACCCAGCAATGTGGAATTGAAGGAAAAATAGAGGAACAGCAACAGCACAAATGCTAAGTGTAAAAAGGCCAATTGATGAAGTTGCTTTCTCATGTGCAAGCAACAGAGCTATAAAAAGAACTTTTCAGTCAAACCTTTGTGGTATCCCCACCCCAGAAACAGCCTCAAAATTAAACTCACAACTTCTTATTTATGGGCCAGTTTTCATTTGAATGTGTCCTTATTTACCTCCTCTTGGGTCAGAATGACCCTGTCCCCAGCCCCCAGCCCCCAGCCAAGCTCAGCTGGACAAGCCAACGTACGCTCAGAGCTCAAGAAATATTTTTTTTAAAAAAAAGAAGACCCATCACCAGCCTGTATTTCAGAAGTAGCAATCACATATCCAGCCAAAGTGAAATTAAGAAATTTGCATGTCATTTATTAATATCTTTCCTGTCTGTCAAGCAGCCTTCAAAAACATGTTTTCCTCCTTTAGAAAGAAGCAAATTGGAATGAGTGCTGTCACACAAAGGACCTCAGACCAGGCTACATTTTTCCAGGGGGTAAGGGGGACAATGGCCAACAATATGTCCTCCTCCCCATCCTAACACCTGGAACATTCTTTCCTACCTAGAGGCACTCATATCTTGTCTTCAAAATGGTCTCCTCCCCAGCACAGTCTATCTTGAAGTCAAAAGAGTCATTTGAAATACTCTAAGAAAGCTAGATTAGGGACTTGTTAATTCATTAGGAGGGACAATGATATGGTGCTTCTGGGAAAAAAAATGTGCTTATGTTTCAGAGGTACATAGCAAAGCATTTGGGGAAGAAATATAATATTTCTAAGTTACTTTAAAATACTTCAGTAAAAATTTTTTACATAGAAAATAAATATAGCAAAATGTTAACCAATTTCATATCCAGATAAGAGTCAACTCACTAGAAAAGACCCTGATGCTGGGGAAAACTGAAGACAAAAAAGTGAGCACTAGAGGATGAGATGCTTAGACAGCATCACCAGCACATGAATTTGAGAAAACTCCAGGATACAGTGAAGGACTTCAAGCTGCAGTCCATGGGGTCACAAAGAGTCAGACACATCTTAGTGACTAAACAGCAACAGTAAGGTGTCCATTATATGTTTCTCTTCACTGTTTTGTGTGTTTGAACATTTTCACGTCAAAAGTCCCCAAAACTCCCAGATGGAACTTGCCCGAAATCTCCTCTGCCCCTCTTGGCTTCCCGTGCTTCTGGTCCTCACTGTGGGCTCTGAGTCAGTGTTGCCAAGGAGCTGGACCACAGCCAGAAGGGAGGTCAATGGTGACTGTAACTATAATACCATTCAGGACACTTTGTCCATGGGCCAGGCACCATTCGAAGCACTTCATATGAATTACATCACTGAATCTTCACAGTACCCTATGCAGAGGCTGAATTAGTGACTCTGACCCCATTTTACTGAGAAGGAAAGGGACACCTAGAGGTGTTAGCATGGCCAAGGCCACTCAGCTAGTAAGTGGCACAGCCAGAATTTCAATCCAGGCAGTTACATTATTAGGGTAAATTACTTATTTGATTATTTGGTCATGGGTGGGCGCATTCTCTCCTTACTTTCCCCAAAATGGGTTCAGATTATATGGTCTCTGAAAATCATTGGTTGATATATTCTTAAGCTCATTTTCCAAGTACTGGCTCACAGGAGATTGGCAGCAGACACTGGGAAGATGTTAGAAGCTGATAATCACCTTGGGCAGGCACGACTCCCCCCCAAAAAAAAGATCAGACAGGAGTCACTGAAGCCCATTTGATCTCCTACCAAAGCCCACAGGTCAGATTATCCAAGACTGAAGTGCCCAGTCATTGGATGGTGAAGGCTCTTCCAGGAAAAGCCCAAAGCGAAGGCCAGACTCCTCGGGTAGCTGGTGAAGTCCTTTCAATGGGAGACTGTATTTGCTCTCACTGTCATCTGCCTCGGGAAGAAGTCTGTATGAACACTGGACTAAAAGGCTCACCTTTTAGGTGAGCACATAAAAGGCAGGCCATGGACTCAAGGAAGGTGGTCACTCATTCCCTGGATCCTGAAGAGTGAAGTCCAGACTCTGGGCAAGGAGGGACAGGCTCAAGGGTTCTCCCAGTAAGCTAAGACCTCACCAGTGTCCGGGGAGAAAGAGATTTCCAAGGACGGGGGTCTCGATAGAAGGCCGTGGCTTCTGACAGCGACAAAGCACGGCACAGACAGGTCAGAGGACAACATGCGCCTTCCTGGGGCTTGCTAGGGAGCTGCCCTGGATGTAACACCCAGCTTCTCTGGCCGCACAACTGGTCTACCACCTTCTGTGTACCCTCACAACCTGGGAAGTGGTGGGAATTTGGTTGTATTAGCCTGCCTGCCCAGCTGTTCTAAATCCTGTGCCTTGTGTCTCACAGAAGTACTCAGCAGCCTTCAAGTGGTTTAAAGCACATATTTCTGTTGCTTTTTCACAAGTATTTCTAATCACTGGTAATCAGAGAAATGCAGATTAAAACAACAATATAACAGCCTTTTACTACCCTCAGGTTTGAAAAAGTTTAGAAGAATAACAGCCAGTGTTGGCATATGTTGAGTTACTCTTTTGTCCTACCCCAAGCCCTAAACAATGCCTGAGGTGGAGAAATAGAAGAATTAGTCCATAGTTACAGTGTTTTGGTTAATAAGTATGTCCTCAGCACCAATCAGGGCTGTGAGGACTTTAGAATAGAAAACCGTCTGATTGTCTGATTGATGCACTTATTAACTCATTTTATCAGGAGATATGCGTTGAATATCTAAGAAGCACAAAGAGTAAGCAAGGAAAGTAAAAACATCTAATGCTGAGTGTGGGGAACCCTGAGCCAGATTGTTGATGAATTAATCTGTGAGGTTGGGCAACAAGATTCCCTTTTCACAGAAGGTAAATCAGTCACTGATAGTCATCCAGCTAATGGAAACTTTGCTAGAGGCTCTGTGAGAAAGATGCAGAATGCCCCCTGCCCATTGGGGGCTTCCCCAAAGGGGAAGGGGACACAGAACTAGCACCCAGATAGCCCCAATGCAAACACACAGAGTCCTGAACCCAGGGTCATTCAGGCCATGCAGACCCCAGGGAATTCGAGAAGAGAGGATTTGGGAGCACGTGAAGCTGTGCTCCGAAGGCTTCTCTGAGAAATATTGGAACTGAATCTTTTAAGATGAGTCACGTTAACAAACAGATGCAGGCAGGGAAGTGAGATAAGCAGAATACTCTAGAGGAAGAGGTTTGCTCGGACACATCAGTGAAAAAGAAAGACCAAGGTATTCTCAGGAAAAACTGACACTAAAGAAAATAAATAAATAAACAAGCCCAGACACAAATTTACATGGCCCTTCAAAAATTCAGGTGGAATGAAACTGGTTCTAGTTCATGAAAGAGATATACAAAAGACCCTGAGAAGGAGACACAGCTATAGAGGGTATCCACCAGACTTGAGGATGTGAGTTTGAAAATGAGTTCAGGATGCAATAGAGCTGGGAGATAGTCTAATAGTCTTTCCAGTGGCCGGGAATGCTTTGAGGGGAAGAGACTGTACCGAGTAAAGAGAAGATAGATAGCAGCCATTCTGACTGGTGTGAAATGGTATTTCACACCAGTCAGAATGGCTGCTATCCAAAAGTCTACATGCAATAAATGCTGGAGAGGGTGTGGAGAGAAAGGAACCCTCTTAACACTGTTGGTGGGAATGCAAACTAGTACAGCCACTATGGAGAACAGTGTGGAGAGTCCTCAAAAAACTGGAAATAGAACTGCCATATGATCCAGCAATCGCACTCCTAGGCATACACACCAAGGAAACCAGAATTGAAAGAGACACATGTACTCCAATGTTCATTGCAGCACTGTTTATAAAAGCCAGGACATGGAAGCAACCTAGATGTCCATCTGCAGACGAATGGATAAGAAAGCTTTGGTACATATACACAATGGAGTATTCAGCCATTAAAAAGAATACATTTGAATCAGTTCTAATGAGGTGGATGAAACTGGAGCCTATTATACAGAGTGAAGTAAGCCAGAAAGAAAAACACCAATACAGTATACTAACGCATATATATGGAATTTAGAAAGATGCAAATGATAACCCTGTATACGAGAGAGCAAAAGAGACACAGATGTATAGAACAGTCTTTGGGACTCTGTGGGAGAGGGTGAGGGTGGGATGATTTGGGAGAATGGCATTGAAACACATATGTTGTCATATGTGAAACGAATCACTAGTTCACGGTCAATGCATGTCATAGGATGCTCAGGGCTGGCGTGCGGGGATGACCCAGAGGGAGGATAAAGGGAGGAGGGAGGTGGGAGGGGGGTTCAGGAGGGGGAACTTATGTAAACCCAGGCCGAATTCATGTCAATATATGGCAAAACCAACCAATATAATATTGTAAAATAATTTGCCTCCAATAAAAAATAAATTAATTACTAAAAAAAAAAAGAGAAGATAGAAATCTACATGCTTGTTACCAAGTGCGGCCAAGGGAATGATGGAGATGGAGGCTGGAGAGGAAAGCGGCTCCCCAAAGCTGGCACTTTTACTCTCTCCTGTGCATAGCACATTTCCAGATGTTCAAGCTGGATTTAGAAAAGGCATAGGAACCAGAGATCAAATTGCCAACATCCGTTGGATCATAGAAAAAGCAAGAGAATTCCAGAAAAACATCTATTTCTGCTTTATTGACTATGCCAAGCTTTTGACTATGTGGATCACAACAAACTGTGGAAAATTCTTCCAGAGACAGGAATACCAGACAATCTGACCTGCCTCCTGAGAAACCTGTATGCAGATCAAGAAGCAACAGTTAGAACTGGACATGGAACAACAGACCGGTTCCAAATAGGAAGAGGAGTACGTCAAGGCTGTATATTGTCACCCTGCTTATTTAACTTATATGCAGAGTACATCATGAGGAACGCTGGGCTGGAAGAAGCACAAGCTGGAATCAAGATTGCTGGGAGAAATATCAATAATCTCAGATATGCAGATGACACCACCCTTATGGCAGAAAGTGAAGAAGAACTAAAGAGCCTCTTGATAAAAGTGAAAGAGGAGAGTGGAAAAGTTGGCTTAAAACTCAGCATTCAGAAAACTAAGATCATGGCATCCGTTCCCATCACTTCATGGCAAGTAGATGGGGAATCAGTAGAAACAGTGATAGACTTTATTTTTCTGGGCTCCAAAATCACTGCAGATGCTGACTGCAGCCATGAAATTAAAAGATGCTTTCTCCTTGGAAGAAACATTATGACCAACCTAGATAGCATATTAAAAAGCAGAGACATTACTTTGCCAACAAAGGTCTGTCTAGTCAAGGCGATGGTTTTTCCAGTGGTCATGTATGGATGTGAGAGTTGGACTATAAAGAAAGCTGAGGGCCAAAGAATTGATGCTTTTGAACTGTGGTGTTGGAGAAGACTCTTGAGAGTCCCTTGGACTGCAAGGAGATCCAACCAGTCCATCCTAAAGGAGATCAGTCCTGAGTGTTCACTGGAAGGACTGATGCTGAAGCTGAAACTCCAATACTTTGGCCACCTGATGCGAAGAACTGACTCATTTGAAAAGACCCTAATGCTGGGAAAGATTGAGGGCAGGAGGAGAAGGGGACAACAGAGGATGAGGTGGTTGGATGGCTCACCGAGTCAATGGACATGAGTTTGGGTAAACTCCTGGAGTTGGTGATGGACAGGGAGGTCTGGCATGCTGTGATTCATGGGGTCGCAAAGAGTTGGACACAAATGAGCGACTGAACTAAACTGTACACGGCACCCTGCCTCTTCCAGGTGAGGCGCTCAACTGTGTAAAATGAATAAAAAAAAAAAAATTGACCCAGGCCAGAAACCCAAATACTTGCTGTGAGTGAGCCCAGGCCCAGTACTAAAAATAGCCAGAGGGAATAAAGTGATCTCTCTAAGAGAGTCATAAGCTCAAGTCCCCTGAGTGCTGTTTGTTTGTGCACAGGAAGAGGTTATTTACAAGAGGAGCCACAAGAACCTGAGAGATTGAGTGTGGGTGCCAGAACCTTCTTCCTAATGTGATCAAGACCAGTAACTACATATTGAGGATTCTAAATTTGTCCAGGACGCCACGTTTCGCTAAAGCCTCAGAGTGTGTCCAATTAACTCCAAAGAAGAATGTCATGAAATTCTCAATACTGAGGTCACGTTAATTCACATTCAACATATGTGAATGGAATGCAGTTGCTGACCACACAGCATCTTGAGGAAACTATCAATCAGAACTGAATAAAAGTTGGGGAATAATAACATCTACTGTGATTTCAGCACTTATCATGCTCTGGGCCGAGAGCTAAGTGCTTTAATATCCAGTATCGAAGCCTCCTCTGTTCCAAGCGCTCAGGAAAAGAAACATACTCTGACGCCTCATTTCTTACACATTTTCTCATCTAATCCTCCCAATGATCGTATTGCCTACCCTATCTTATGGTTGAGGAGACTGAATTATGTAATTTGCCCAATATCATGCATCTGTAAGTGGCAAAAAGGATTCAAATTCAGTGAGTCTGATTCTGGAAACCGCGTCCTTACCCACACTCTAGGACTTGGTAGGATTCTGCATGCAAAGGCATCTCTCAAGTTCTCAGGACTGTGTGGCCACCTGAGGGGATGCATGCAGGGGAATGACACTGTTTGGGAGAACCATCCCTGAAAGGACAGAGTAGCCTGGAGACCCAGGGAAGTCTGCTCCCCCATCACTTTGGATTACAGCTTGTGTCACGTTCCAGTGTTGTGTTTCCAAGGCCTCATGGCCTCGAGACAGGCAGCAGGAAGCAATTCCAGTTTCTGGCCCAGACCTTGAGTCCTCTAAACCTTTCTATCTAACTGCACTTCCACTGGCTTTCATTTCTGCAACCCTTCTTACAGAAATACTCTATTGAAAGTAAGTAAGTGAGAAGGGAACTGATTGAGCTGACTGAGAATTTACTTAATTTCTACATCCAATTCCTATGACTAATGTGCTGGGGAAAGGGCAAAGTCTGTCTAGGTATGATTGCGTTTTACATAAACTTTTATGCATGAAGTGGCTCTATTTGCAACTAGATCGGATCCAAATTTCAGAATCATTCTAATGACTGACTGCAGTAAAGGTCTGTTTTAAAAAGACAGCAAAGTCACGTCAGCTTTGGCCCGCATTATAAGAGCCCTGGAGTGGACATTCCTGCTTTGAAGCTTTCTTTTCTTCTCTGTCGAAGCTGCTGAAGGCACTGGAGACGTGGACCACCCAGGAACTCAGGGAGCTCAAGGAGTGCCTGGTTCAAAAGGTGAGCAGAATGAGCATCACCTTCTTCACTCAGCGTGCCTCTGACCTTGAAGCACAGTCTTGTGTTTGCATCCCTGATTGGGACACCAGTGCGGTGCCCAGGCCTGCTACGGTCCTTGTGGTATTAACCCAGGCAGGCTGGTTGCCTGTTCTTGTCATGTTGCCATGAGCAGAAGTCCTTTTTGGAAAGCTCCTTCAGAGTCATTGCCCTGCCTTTCTCCTCTGGCCCAGCTGTTTCCAAATGCAACGTACATGAGACTCACAGAGGAACTTGCTGAACTGCAGGCTCTGATTCAGTAGAGCGGGGATGGATCTTGAGAGTCTGCATTTCTAACAAGCTTCCAGGGTTGGTTTTGGGAACAATTAAAGGTTAATCAGTGTCAAGAATGCTGACCAAAGCAGATGAGACAGCCACTGGCCACTACTATTTTTGTCTTCCCGGAGCATGTGCTTTGCCTGCTTTTTAAAATGTTTTTTCCTGGTAACAAATCTTTCCCTCCTAGCCACAGTCATGGACGTAAAGCCTCAGTCTGGGACAAAGAGAGTCCTGCCTGGGATTGACATGAGAACAATGGTGGGAACAGGGAAGTGAGGATTAGTGGGGAGCAGGCCGTCCTTCCCTCAGTTCAGTTCAGTCGCTCAGTCGTGTCCGACTCTTTGCGACACCATGAATCACAGCACGCCAGGCCTCCCTGTCCATCACCAACTCCCGGAGTTCACTCAAACTCATGTCCATCGAGCTGGTGATGCCATCCAGCCATCTCATTCTCTGTCGTCCCCGTCTCCTCCCACCCCCAATCCCTCCTAGCATCAGACTCTTTTCCAGTGAGTCACCTCGTTGCATGAGGTGGCCAAAGTATTGGAGTTTCAACTTTAGCATCAGTCCTTCCAATGAACACCCAGGACTGATCTCCTCCAGAATGGACTGGTTGGATCTCCTTGCAGTCCAAGGGACTCTCAAGAGTCAAAAGCATCAATTCTTCCCTAGAGGTTACTAAACTGGGATGATGTAGTCTTGGGGTAGCCATCCTGCTTGGCACATACAGGAAGTCAACTGCAATGATAGAAAATGAGGTGAACTTACAGAGAGAACTGGAAGAGGCAGAGATTTGACAATATCATTTAAACCCCTAAATCTGGTCAGAACTGATATTGATTTGCTCCAGCCTTTCCAGTTATGGGAATCAATAAATTTGCTTTTTTCACTTAAATTGAGTTAATCCCTGTCACTTACAAATAAAAGTGGGTAAGGCAATCGGGGTCAAACACAAAGTATATAGTGAAGATGGTTTTGTGGAGTGATTACAAAAACAGTTCCTAAAGGCCAGTTCCTGAAATGTCTGAGCAATGGTAATTTCTCTGGAGTAATTGCTTAGCCTCCCTTGGCCACTGGGAGAGGGATAGCCCTCGTTTAGAATTTTTTTTATATATATAATCTTATTTATTTATTCATTTCTCTTTGGCTGTGCTGGGTATTCGTTGTTGTGCAGGCTTTTCTGTAGTTGCAGCGAGTAGGGGCTACTCTCTAGCTGTGGCACACAGGCTTCTCATTGCAGTGGCTTCTCTTGCTGTGGAGCACAAGCTCTAGGCCATGCAGGCTTAAGTAATTGCCTCAAATGAGCACAGTTGAGTTGTGGCTCCAAGATTCTAGACCATAGGCTCAAGAGCTGTGGCACACTGGCTTAGTGGCACCATAGCACATGGGATCTTCCTGGATCAGGGATCAAACCCACGTCTCCTGCATTGGCAGGTGGATTCTTTACCACTGAGCCACCAGGGAAGCCCTGGAATGTTCTTAAATGATCTTATAACTAACTTCATTGCAACATCTCTTGGGAACCCTGAATTCTCTGGAATGAAGTGAAGTTAAACCATTACTTAAACCATCTCTGTACCTTGGATAGCAGAGACCAGGGAAGAGGATACTGCCAACAGAGCCTTGAAAATGTGATCAAGCCTGGCTTTCCTAAGGGCCTGATCTCCAAGGACAGATAATACTATAAAAGAAACCCGAAATCCTTCCCCAGGGAATGTTTGGATCATACCTTTCATGATGGTATTAAAACATTTTGTAGAAGACTCCACCTGGGCAGTTGTTTCTTCCTGGATTTTTAGTTATATAGGAACTTAGTTAACACAGGATCTTGATTCAAAACCAGATTCATAAATGGCTTCATTTCTAGTTATAGCCCTTGATGTCATGTCTCAAAGAGTCATCATTCCAGCCCCCTAGGGACTTACTGAGACCTCTGTATCAGAGCTAACACGCAGATCTGTGAAAGGCAAAGAGCATGCATGCAAATTAGATTGAGACTGATGTATGTGAGTGGTTGGAAGATTAGCAAGTCTGTGGTCAATAGAGAGGGAAGAGGAGGTTCCTGCTTTTCTCTGTGACTTCCCTATTTCAGGTAATTTCAGTGCCACCCTTCTGAGCATCTGTGGTCAAAACCTCAGAGTCTCTTGACTGTTTTTTCCCCTTTTAATTTTCTTCTTCATTGCCTGCATGAGACTGACCCTATCTCAATGTCTGCTACTCTACTTTCCTTTTTCTCCACTCATTATTTCAGCCTGAATCATTGTGTCAATGGCCTTGTAGATATTCTTCTCAGATCTGTCTTTCACACTCCTACCTGATCTAGTCAAAAATTTCAAGGACTTAACATTATTGCCTCACCCCTGTGGCAAATTGTATTTTCCAAAGAGTCTATAACAATAGCTCCCATTTCACGTGTTCTTCCAATGTGATCTTGACACTCCTCCCTTTAAGAGGTGGAATCTCTTTCCTCCTCTTGAACTTGGAAGGGCTTGAGACTCACAGCCCTGATATGATGTGATTCGCAAGGTTGGGACCATAAAAGTGTTACAGTTTTTGCCTGGTTCTCTCAGGAAACTTGCCTTCAGACCCTTGGTTGCCATACAATAAAGGCCACTGCTTCCCAGGAAGCACTAGTGGTAAAGAACCTCCGTGCCGATGGAGGAGACACGAGACACAGATTTGATCCCCGGGTCAAGAACATTTCCTGGAGGAGGAAATGGCCACCCACTCCAGTATTCGTGCCTGGAGAATCCCATGGACAGAAGAGCCTGGCGGGTTGCAAAGAGTTGGACACGACTGAAGTAACATAGCATGGCCATACTGTGAGGAAACCCAAGCCACATGGAGCTGCCTTGTTGCTCATAATGTGAGGGCTCACCGGGCAGGAAACATGAGTGAAGATACCTACACAGGATTTCTTCTCCCATCCTTGAGTTCTCCCAGCTGAGGCCATAGCATCATGGAGCTATGTTCTTTTTGAATTCCTGACCTACAGAATCTGTGAGCACAGTGAAATGGTTGTTTCAAACTGTAAGATTGGGGTTGGGGGCGGGGGAGGGGGCGGAGGGTAATTTGTTATACAGCCAATAGATAACCAATATTTTATTTTAAAACTCCTTGCTGCTGCTGCTGCTAAGTCGCTTCAGTCGTGTCCGACTCTATGCGACCCCATAGACAGCAGCCCACCAGGCTCCCGCGTCCCTGGGATTCTCCAGGCAAGAACACTGGAGTGGGTCGCCATGTCCTTCTCCAATGCAAGAAAGTGAAAAGTAAAAGTGAAGTCCCTCAGTCGTGCCTGACTCCTAGCGACCCCATGGACTACAGCCTACCAGGCTCCTCTGTCCATGGGATTTTCCAGGTGAGAGTACTGGAGTGGGGTAAAACTCCTTAATCTTCACACAAAACCTGTATCAGTCATCTGGCTCCAACTTTCAAGAATCTACTTACAAGACAGGTGAAATTTCAGGAACTCTCAGAGAGCAAAAGAGGAGGAGGTAACTGGGAATCCCTATGCATTTTTTTTTCAGTACCCACACATCACAGCCCTTATCATATCCAAATCTTCACCATCATGATCATGAGGTAGGTATGAATTATCTTCTTTAAGAGATGCAGATATTGAAGCTCAGAGTGGAAACCCAAATTTCTCCGATCTCCTGGATATCAGTGGCAAAATAGGAATTCAAACCCAGGACCCAGTGGCACGAAAGCCTTGACAGTCCTCACATGCTTCCCAAAGAACTGAACCTAAAAAGAGAAGACACAGATGAGCACTTGGCAAAACTCTGAGCTCCTACCTTTCTCAAGACATTACTGAAATAACTTCCCCCTTTGGAGTAAAGAAAAACAAAGCAGTCTGGTTTAGCCAGAGAAAGCCCCCAGCAACAATGTCGAACAAGCCAGGAGTAATTTGTTTCTATTCTTCTCCATGTGACTGCCGGAGGTTATCCTGGTTTTTATTAGCCAAACTTCCCCTTTTCAAAAGATAATTCTTTGAAATCTTCTGGGAAATTAACATGGCTCAATCTGGCTCTGGGCTGGCCACCACATGCTCTCAGAATTAAGAGAACCTGGGTTTTTAACCCTTTGTAGTCACATACATACGCACACAAAATTGAACATGCCTCTATACTGTGTTAACAGCCTCTAAAGAGACAGTTTACACTGAACTAGCTGTTATGTTCAGCTTTACCCTAGAAAAAAAGTTGATCTATATTTTTTCCAATTAAAGAGTTCTATACCCTGTACCAATTTAGTTATAATTCAAACTCACTAGACATTTTTAATTAAAAAATCTCATGAACCAATTAATATACAAGCTGCTGCTGCTGCTAAGTCACTTCAGTCATGTCCGACTCTGTGTGACCCCATAGACAGCAGCCCACCAGGCTCCCCCGTCCCTGGGATTCTCCAGGCAAGAACACTGGAGTGGGTTGCCATTTCCTTCTCCAATGTGTGAAAGTAAAAAGTGAAAGTGAAGTCGCTCAGTCATGTCTGACTCCTAGCGACTCCATGGACTGCAGCCTACCAGGCTCCTCCATCCATGGGATTTTCTAGGCAAGAATACTGGAGTGGGGTGCCATTGCCTTCTCCGAATATACAAGCTGGATCATTTAAATATGCAATTTTTCAAATATTCTTTAAGCAAACTTCATTAGCAACAAGTAATATAAAATAACTATAGCAGAAAATTTTAATTCCAATTCCCCATATCCTAGTTATTTATGATAAAAAAAATTTATAATGTTTCTTTATTTTTATTTTCTAACTGGGAATTTTTGAATTTTTTATGACCAACCTAGATAGTATATTAAAAAGCAGAGACATTACTTTGCCAACAAAGGTCTGTCTAGTCAAGGCTATGGTTTTTCCAGTGGTCATGTATGGATGTGAGAGTTGGACTGTGAAGAAAGCTGATTGCTGAAGAATTGATGCTTTTGAATTATGGTGCTGGAGAAGACTCTTGAGAGTCCCTTGGACTGCAAGGAGATCCAACCAGTCCATTCTAAAGGAGATCAATCCTGGGTGTTCATTGGAAGGACTGATGCTAAAGCTGAAACTCCAATACTTAGGCCACCTCATGCGACGAGTTGACTCACTGGAAAAGACTCTGATGCTGGGAAGGATTGGGGGCGGGAGGAGAAGGGGACGACAGAGAATGAGATGGCTGGATGGCATCACTGACTCGATGGACATGAGTTTGAGTGAACTCCGGGAGTTGGTGATGGACAGGGAGGCCTGGCATGCTGTGATTCATGGGGTCGCAAAGAGTCGGACATAACTGAGCAACTGAACTGAACTGAAGAAATATAAAAAAGTGACACTATGTAGGCAACTAATGGCTTATTCTTTCAATATTTCCATGTCTATATTTCTGGCCATTAAGAAATTGTTTTTCTCTGGAAAGTTTGGTAGAGCAGAGCAAGGTGGAGAAGAAACTTGTTCTCCATACCTCTCTCTCCTTCATGACCACCCCCACAAGAAAGGCTTAAGGCCTTTGCAGGTGACATCTCCTTTTCCAGGCAAAGTTCCCCAAGAGATAGTACAGAAAACCCTTTGGGAGCTGAGAGTAGAAGGAGTCTTCTGCTATCATCCAGGTCCAGCATCAAGGCCATATCCAGAACTATGTGACCAAAAGGGTGACATTGACTAGAAGAAGAATACGGAGTAATTCAATCAGGATAGAACCCTGATCAAGTCAGTTCAGTGAGTTTATGCTGTGTCTCACACCCCCTTTGCTGCAAAGTGAAAGTGAAGTCGCTCAGTCGTGTCTGACTCTTTGTGACCCCGTGGGACTGTAGCCTACCAGGCTCCTCCATCCGTGGGATTCTTCAGGCAAGAGTACTGGAGTGGGTTGCCATTTTCCTCTCCAAGAAACAAAACAGAAGCAAAATAATTGGCCTCTTGCTAATGGTCAAAATCTGCCTGCTAATGCAGGAGATGTTAGAGACGCAGGTTTTATCCTTAGGTTGGGAAAATCCCCTGGAAAAGGAAATCGCAATTCACCCCAGTATTCTAGCCTGGGAAAGTCCATGGACAGAGGAGCTTGGCTGGCTTACAGTCCGTGGGGTCGCAAAGAGTCAGACATGACTGAGCTTCTGAACGCAACAGAAACAAAAGGTGGTGAGCAGCAGCTGAAACCACAGGCCTGCAGGTAGCGATGATCTAGAATTTCTCTCCTGCAGATTGAGGGGATTACTAGTGCTCTGTGTGAGAGGGGAACTAGAGTCATTTTCATTGAGAAAAACAAGAGCTGGGATGAAAGAAATCTGAAAAATTAAGCTGCTGACAAGATAGTGTTTGGGGCTTTGATTAGGGAAGAGAGAAAGACAGAAAAAGGCTTTACAATAAAGAACCTCAATCAAATTTAGTAACTGTGAACATGATATTCCCAATATTACAATGAAAAGAAAGCCTTGAAATAGTGGAAATGGCTAAGGATTAGCGGCAGGATCACAACAGCTCTGAACAACTGTAAGATCACTATGGGTGTGTGTGTGCGCATACTCAGTCATCTCTGACTCTTTGTGACCCCATGGACTGTAGCCCACCAGGCTCCTCTGCCCAGGGGCTTTCCCAGGCAAGAATACTAGAGTGGGTTGCCATTTCCCCCTCCAGAGGATCTTCCAGATTCAGGGATAAAACCCTCATCTCCTGCATTGCAGGTGGATTCTTTACCACTGAGCCACCTGGGAAGCCCCAAAATCACTATAGGAATAGGAAAATATGGGGAGGGATACGGTGGAGGGAGAAAGAAAAAACATAAGCAAAAATTTCCCACTCACAATAAGTACACAAACCCAAATCCCAAGTCAAAGGAGAAATCCAGTGAGAATGAAATCAAGATACAAATGTGAATTGACTTATTATTAAATCAAAGATATGAAATTGCCTAGAAAAGACTTTTTAAAATTTAAATATATATGTTTATAATGCATAAAGACATAAATTAAATAATAATTTTCATTCTAAAAGACCAGGGAAATGTGAAGAGGGAAGAAAGAAAAGAATAGGAATATATGAAAAAGAGTTAACTTTCTAAGGCTCAGGATACAAAAAATATTCATTTAAAAAACTCATTATATAAGATCAATTCTAGACTGGATACTATAGAAAAAAATGCTAATTAGAAAGCAATATTGAGTAACTTACCTATAACACACAGAGAAAAAGTATATGTACATATACAATAAAGAAAGAATATTACCATAAAGAAAGTCTAAAAAACGTGAAGGCATAGAAGTCATATAAACTATACTCTCTGACAGTAGTAAAATTAAACTAAACATCAATTACATAAAACTAGAAATCTCTACATATATTTAGGATTTAAGTAATAAACTGCTACATTATTTGAGTCAAAGAAGAAATCTTAATAGAAATTAGAAAGTATTTTGAAATTATGATGAATACTGTATAGAAAGCTGCTAAAGTTGTGTTTAAAAAAAATATATATATATATATAGCCTTAAAAGTATTTATTAGGAAAGGAAAAAAGGCTGAAAATCAATGTTCTTAGAATTAATCTTGAGAAGTTAAGAAAAGAAAAAGAGCAGCAAATTAAATCTAAAGAAAGCAAAAAGAAGAAATTAAAAACAGAAAAATAGGAGTTAAATAAACTGGAAGCAAATATACAGAAGAGAAACAGCATGGCCAAAGTTGGTTATTTAAAGAGTAATAAAATTAATAAATTCATAGTGAGACTAATCAAGGGGGAGAAAAGAGGGAAGGCATAAATAAAAATATTAGGAAAGAAAAAGAGGACATAATTATATATCCTCATATATTTAAAAGACAATAGAATAACATTATGAGAAACTTTATGACAATAAACTAGAAAATTAGGTTAAATGACATTTTAAAAATAATTTACTAAATGGACACAAAAATAGAGAAAATCTAGTCTTGTATCTACTAAACTGAATCCCAAATTTAAAACCTTCTCTCTTCTTGAAGGGTAAATTCTTCATAAAATTTAATGAAGAAATAGTATCAATTGTTTACAACTCTTTCAAGGAATGGAAAAAATAAGAGAATACGTCCCAACTTTTTAAAACTGAGCAAGAAGATAATTACAGGCTCAAGTTCTCTCATAAATACATGTTTTTTTTTAAGCCAATAAAATCCAATGACATATGTATAATGAGGGCAAAATGTCATATTGTACTGGTTTATTCCAAGAATGCAAGGTTAGTTTAGCATTCACACGTAGGAATAGTCACGGATCAGTGCTTAATTTCCTAACTTGATTAATGAACTTCAGTTATATAAGAGAATGTCTTTGTTCTTAATAAATGTATATTTAAAGTATTTAGGGGTAAAGTTTCACAATATCTCCAATCTAGACTAGAATGGTTCAGAAAAATAAGTAACATATATATGTATATACATATATGAATATATAAAATGATAAAACAAATGAGGCAAAATGCAAACAACTGGATATGTGTGTGTGTACATATGGGTAGAGTTATGAGTAGTCCTTGTACAAATAAATTTTTTATGTAAGTTTTAAATCTCACCAAAATTCAAAGTTACAAGTAAAAAAATCAATTTAATTCACCCGTAAACAGAATAAAGGAGGAAAACACACAACTACTTCAATAAGTATAGAAAATAATTTTATAAAATTCATCATCCATTCCTGATTTAAAAAACAAAACAACCCATGGCAACTTAGAAGGTCTAATACAAGGTATCTACCAAAAACCTATAGGGAACATCACAATGGGAAAAAGAAAATGTGGAAGCTTTTTCTCTGAGGTCAACAATGAGAGAAGGATGCTATTGTCACAACTTACATTCAACGGAACTTTCAGCGAAAAACAGCCTGCTTTGGAGGAACAGGAAAATTGCCTGCTCCCTACAGGCTTCTTATTCCCTGAAAGTAAACAGGATATAGCTGAACTGAGTTAGTCTTTGCAAATTTGACAACCGATGAGTCAGTGCAACTCTCCCAGGTGAAGTGGGTGAAAGAAGAAAGTCTGCTTGGGGAAAATTCTTCCTCATAGAAATCATGATCAAAGGGCACGTTTCCCCTCTAACAATGTTCAAGATCCTTTGAAGAAAGTTACAGAATGTTATCAAAAGGCATAAAAGGAAGCCTGAATAGAGAATTAGATCACATTCATGGATGAGAAGACCACATACCATAAATATGTCAATTATAAGCAGATTGTCTACATTTCTCTGTACCTTGTGGGTTTAGATAAAACCTGACACACTGATCAAAAAGTGCATATGGAAGAACAAAAGGCCAAGAACAGCTACAGTCAATTTTGAAAACAAAGAACAAGGAACAGCAACAGGCCTATCAAATATTTTAAATGTTTATTAACCTACAGTTCTGGACTTGGTATCAGCACAAGGGACAAAAAACAAAAAAAAAAAACAGAAAAGGAACAGACACAGGTTGGGAAACAGGTCCAGGCATATTTGTAAACATAGTATATGATACAAATGGCATTTTGAATCTGTAAGGAAAAAATAAACTATTTAATAAATGATAGTCAATAGGTTATCTCATTTGGAAAAACAAAATATAAGCAGATCCTTAATATAAAATTTTAAAGTAATTATACATGGATTAAATACCTAAGTGAAAACTCTATCAAAACTTTTAGAAGAAAACAGAAAGGAATAGTTTTACATTTTCAGAGTAGGGAAGGATTTCCAAATTAGGTACAAAAACACAAGTCATAAAGAAAAAGATTGATAAATTTGACTATATTGTCATTAACAACTTTTATCCAAAAAAAAAAATCTCAAGCAAAGTCAGAAGGCAAATTGCAGACGGTGAAGACGAGTGACAATATTTGTGATCTGTACAAGTGAAAAGGGATGAAAATCTGGAATATTTGAAGAACGCTTACAAGTCAGTAAGAAAAACAGTCTAGTTGAAAAAATGGACACGAGATGAGGATACACCTTTCACAAGAGGACATCCAGTGGCTAATGCGCATACACAAAGATGCTTAACCAAGCCAGTAATCAGGAAATTGCCAATTAAGTCACCACTGAAATACCATTTCCCACCAAGCAGATCGACAAACAGAAGAAAGCTAACAATATCGAGTGCTGGTGACGAGGTAGAGAAAAGAAATGGGGCCTTTCATAAATTTCAGGGGGAGTGAACATTGGTATAAGCCCTTTGAAGAACAGGGCTAGTGTGTTAGAGACATACATCTGATACAGGAATTCCACTCCTAGAGATGCACAGCGATGTACTGCTTATAACAGGGGAAAAATGGAGACAACTTAAACCCACTGATGAGATGATGGATAAATAAACTGTAGTTCAACAGAACACTACACAGTAATTAAAATGAATAGACAAGAGCTATATACAGCAAATTTGGAAAACTCAGCAGTGGCCACAGGACTGGAAAAGGTCAGTCTTCATTCCAATCCCAAAGAAAGGCAATGCCAAAGAATGCTCAAACTACCACACAATTGCACTCATCTCACACACTAGTAAAGTCATGCTCAAAATTCTCCAAGCCAGGCTTCAGCAATATGTGAACCGTGAACTTCCAGATGTTCGAGCAGGCTTTAGAAAAGGCAGAGGAACCAGAGATCAAATTGCCAACATCCTCTGGATCATGGAGAAAGCAAGAGAGTTCCAGAAAACCATCTATTTCTGCTTCATTGACTATGCCAAAGCCTTTGACTGTGTGGATCACAATAAACTGTGGAACATTCTAAAAGAGATGGGAATACCAAACCACCTGACTTGCCACTTGAGAAACCTGTATGCAGGTCAGGAAGCAACAGTTAGAACTGGACATGGAACAACAGACTGGTTCCAAATAGGAAAAGGAGTACGTCAAGGTTGTATACTGTCACCCTGCTTATTTAACTTATATGCAGAGTACATCATGAGGAACGCTGGGCTGGAAGAAGCACAAGCTGGAATCAAGATTGCCGGGAGAAATATCAATAACCTCAGATATGCAGATGACATCACCCTTATGGCAGAAAGGGAAGAGGAACTAAAAAGCCTCTTGATGAAAGTGAAAGAGGAAAGTGAAAAGTTGGCTTGAAGCTCAACATTCAGAAAACTAAGATCATGGCATCTGGTCCCATCACTTAATGGCAAGTAGATGGGGAAATAGTTGAAACAGTGTCAGACTTTATTTTTCTGGGCTCCAAAATCACTGTGGATGCTGATTGTAGCCAGGAAATTAAAAGACGCTTACTCCTTGGAAGGAAAGTTATGACCAACCTAGATAGCATATTAAAAAGCAGAGACATTACTCTGCCAACAAAGGTCCGTCTAGTCAAGGCTATGGTTTTTCCAGTGGTCATGAATGGATGTGAGAGTTGGACTGTGAAGAAAGCTGATCACCAAAGAATTAATGATTTTGAACTGTGGTGCTGGAGAAGACTCTTGAGAGTCCCTTGGACTGCAAGGAGATCCAATCAGTCCATTCTAAAGGAGATCAATCCTGGGTGTTCATTGGAAGGACTGATGCTAAAGCTGAAACTCCAATACTTTGTCCACCTCATGCGAAGAGTTGACTCACTGGAAAAGATTCTGATGCTGGGAGGGATTGGGGACGGGAGGAGAAGGGAACGACAGAGAATGAAATGGCTGGATGGCATCACCAGCTCAATGAACATGAGTTTGAGTGAACTCTGGGAGTTGGTGATGGACAGGGAGGCCTGGTGTGCTGTGATTCATGGGGTCGCAAAGAGTTGGACACGACTGAGTGACTGAACTGAACTGATACACACAAATACAGAGAACCCTCAAAAATACCACGTCAGATTTTTTACAAAAGAAGAAAAACATACTGCCTGATGATATGTACAGTATGATAACATGTAGATACAGCTTTAAACATGAAAACCAGTATCATATGTTATTATGCATATAAAAACATTAAAATATTTGTAGAAGTGATAACCAAATTCAGAATAAGCTATTATCTCTGAGACAGTGGAAACGGAATGTGAAAGAATGCATAGAGGGCTTCGCCTGTTTTTATTTTTTCTTAAAAAAAAATCTCAAACAAATAAATCAGAGTTGAAATCAAAGTGCTCTGATCAAATCTGCTTATTCTCACAAAGAAACTCCACATGTTATATATTCAATGCTTTTCAAAACAAATTTTAGCAGTAACATTTTTTAAAGGAACAGTCTAGAATGGTCACCTGTGAGAACAGCGAAAACAAGATGCAGTGACAACTCCACACGCCGATGGAGCTGTGAGGAGACAGACACGCACGCACTGTGGGCGGCAGCTCTTATTGCTCTCCACCCTTCACATCCTCGCTACACTGTGAGATGTGTTTGTGTCTCATTGCGATTTTGACGGGTAAATTATGGCATCAACTTGCATGTAGTGGCCATGTGCCTTTCCTGCTTTGCAAAATGTCTTTAGTTCATTTTCTTGTTAGATTATCTTATCATCTGTCTCTTCTTGATTTGTAGGACTTTGGTTTGCTGTTTTTAACAAATACTGGATGAATCCTTATCATCTCCTACTCTGTGTGTCCTCATCTTATTCTCATGTGCATATTTAAAAAGAAGAAGGGCTGTTCCCACCAGCTTGTACATGCACAGAATATCTCTGGAAGGATGCACAAGAACGTGGTACCTGGGACTGCTTCTGAAGAGGGAAAGTAAAGGACCGGGGGAAAGAATGTTTGGGAGGTGAGTTTATGTCCCCAGTCTCTCAGTGTTGTCCAAATCTTTGCCACCCTATGTACTGTAGCCCACCAGGCTCCTCGGTCCATGGAATTTTCCAGGCAAGAATACTAGAGTCAGTGGCCATTTCCTCCTCCAGGGGATCTTTCCAAGCCAGGGGTCGAACCTGTGTCTTCCGAGGCCCCTGCATTGGCAGGTGGATTATTTACCACCGAGCCACATGGGAAGCCCCATATGGGACGTGTACCCTTCTCCATTATTTTCTTACACTCTTTTTTTTTATTTTAAATCATTATTAGGTCCATGTATTTCAGATTTTAACACAAAACCTATTATAACTAAGCTAATGAAAGTTTTTCCTCTGTTCGTTTCCCAAAGGAGATGCCAGCCCAAGTCAGACTTTCCCCATGCAGCCCACACCCGCTGGCCCTAAGTACAGGAGCCCGTTCACTCTGCCTTCTAACTGGGAGGCAGGAGAGCAGAGCAAGGCTGAGAGCAACCCGGCAGCCAGGCTACCAGGCTGTCCCCCAGTTCCTCCACTGCCACTTGTACAACTGAGCAGAGTTTCTTATCCTCTCTAGACCTCAGCTGAGGAGCAGTGATTCCTACAGTGACCGGCAGCCTCGAAGTCAGCAGGCCCTGTTGCTCCCACCTCAAGTGGCAGAGGTGATGGGCTCTTACGTCCAAACTGAGGTACAAAAGGCCTGTGGCTTCTGTTTGGACACACCTTCTCTTACTCGCTTGCTCTAAAAGTCAGTTCTCACATTATATTCCACATTGGGAGCTGCCCTGTGGGAAAGGCTCTCAGAGCAAGGAATTAATGCTTCCAGCCACCGGCCAGTGAGAACCAGAATCCTGCCAGCAAGTCCTAGCCAGTGAGTGAGCTTGGAAACTCGTCCTCCCCCAGGGCAAGAGGATGCAGCCTGGGGAGACCCGGAGCCAGAGAAACCCAGCTAAGCCATGCTCAGATTCCTGCCCCACAGAGATTGTGAAATAATAAACATTTGTTGTTTTAAAGAGAAGCAGAGAGACTAGGCAACATTTCTCCTGAAAAATGTATCAATCACCTGCAAGAGGTCAGACAGAACAAGAGATTGTGTAGAATCCCTTCCAATGCTGGGAGCCTAAATCTCCAAATAATACAGTAAATCCTTGATTTTAAACAAAATGTTTCAGGAAATGGGTGATTTGCTGAATTTAATTTCCTGGTTAATTGGAAGAACCTTTTTTATAGACTCATGGGGCTTAAACGTATCTCATAGATCATGTATTCAGATGATGCAGCTGAAACCGAGAATAAGCAGTTTCTGAAAGTTCTGAAACTTTTCTATGGCAAACCCTAGCACAGTTCCTGTCACACCGAGGACACTCAATAAATAATTGTTGAAAGAAAGAAGGAAGAAGAGTAGGTGGCAGGGAGGAAGGAAGAAAGAGGTGCTCACCCTCTTCATGGCTTTGACATGCTGAAACTCGTCCTGGTCCTGGCCTCAGGGGCCAGGAGAGGTCAGAGTTGGGCATGAGCAGATCTGAATTCAAGCCCCAGTCCACATTTAGTTGTGTGACTCTAGGTGGTCCCTTGACCTCACCCCTTATACCTTACATCTCATCTGTTCAGTTGTAAAATTTTAAAAATAGTAACTTCAGGTGCCATAGAGTCACTGTGAGATCAAATATGATCCATACGAGAATGCACTTTCTAACCAGAGATAGGCAGGCACATTTTGCCATCCTTATCTTTAGAAAGATAAAGCACACTGTCCGCTGTGCTGACTTAGAAAGCAGACTATAAACTAAAACATCCCCTCTCCCCAACACATGTGAAAGGGTTGCTGTTGGGAAAATCAGCTCTTTGGGGGAAGGGAAATCCATTTGGGATCCTCATCTCACACCATTCACTGACACAAAAGTTAGATGAATTTAAAAGTCAGTTGTAAATTACCATACATGTGTAATACGTAATACCATGCAATTAAAAAGAATAAGGTACAGCTCTGTGCACTGGCATGGAAAGATCTCCAAGAGCTAGTGTTGTGTGAAGGAAACCAAGCTGTAGAATGCTATGTATAAGTGTGTGTGTGTGTTTTTTACTTCAGTTCAGTTCAGTTCAGTCGCTCAGTCGTGTCCGACTCTTTGCGACCCCATGAATCACAGCACACCAGGCCTCCCTGTCCATCACCAACTCCCGGAGTTCACTCAAACTCACCTCCATCAAGTCGGTAATACCATCCAGCCACCTCATTCTCTGTCATGCCCTTCTCCTCCTGCCCCCAATCCCTCCCAGCATCAGAGTCTTTTCCAGTGAGTCAACTCATCGCATTAGGTGGCCAAAGTATTGGAGCTTCAGCTTTAGCATCAGTCCTTCCAATGGACACCCAGGATTGATCTCCTTTAGAATGGACTGGTTGGATCTCCTTGCAGTCCAAGGGACTCTCAAGCGTCTTCTCCAACACCACAGTTCAAAAGCATCAATTCTTCAGTGATCAGCTTTCTTCACAGTCCAACTCTCACATCCATACATGACCACGGGAAAAACCATAGCCTTGGCTAGATGGACCTTGGTTGGCAAAGTAATGTCTCTGCTTTTTAATATGCTGTCTAGGTTGGTCATAACTTTCCTTCCAAGGAGTAAGCGTCTTTTAATTTCATGGCTGCAATCAGCATCCACAGTGATTTTGGAGCCCCCAAAAATCAAGTCTGACACTGTTTCCACTGTTTCCCCATCTATTGCCCATGCAGTGACGGGACCAGTAAAAATAAATGCCACATACACATGTACGTGCACATGCCACCAGCTTAAAGAAAGCTGAATGAATTCGCACATCAGCTGTTAATGGTAGTTGCCTCTGGGGCAGGTAATGGGACTGGATATAAATGTGGCAGTTTAATCTCTCGTGAAAATTATATATATACACACAAATACACTAGTTGAATTTTTTAATGGGTATGTATTAATTTTAAAAACAAAGCTAATATTTTAAAACTTAAATGTAAAGAATAAAACCATTAAAAATAATACATGAGCGCTTGGTCTCTGTATGAAAAGGAAAAATCTTTGAAAACAATATAAAAAAATTATGAAAAGTATTTCTAGAATTAACTACATTAATTGCTTCTTTTGTCAAAAAAAAATTAAAAGGTAAACCAAAACCTGGGCTTCCCAGATGGCGCTAGTGGTAAAGAACCTACCTGCCAATGCAGGAGACATAAGAGATGCGAGTTCAATTCCTGGGTCGGGAAGATCCCCTGGAGGAGGGTATGGCAACCCACTCCAGTATCCTTGCCTGGAGAATCTCCCTGTCATGAACAGAGGAGCCTGACAGGCTACAGCCCATAGGGTCACAAACAGTCAGACACGATTGAAACTACTTCTTCTCTCCAAACCAAAACTGGATAATAACTTAGCATATGACAAAGAATTAATTCTATTATAAAGTGGTCAGAACTGATCATTAAATAAGATCATTACCTCCCCACCCTCAGAAAAGCCCTGACTCTCCAAGCACTCAGCCTCAGATTCCTTTAAAACTATCATCCCATGTCCTTATTTTACAGACAGAAAACCTTAAAGTCTGTTGCGGGGTTGGGGCGGAGGGGGGTGGCAGAGCCAGAAGCTACAGCCCCTCTCAGCAGGGAGCCAGCCCTCCTGAAAGGAGAGGCTGGGATGGGCAGTTTCCTGCAGCTCAGAAATTTACCACTCACATCCTCCATCCCTGCCCCTGACAAAACCTGAAAACAGCAAATCTTCCCAATCTTGTCAGAACCCAAGTTCCCCTCTCTCTCTATTTCAGATTCCCCTTGAGGAGGAACTGAGGTCTGGTCCCCAGATGGAGAGTTGAAAATTAAAAGACATCTGGGGAGTTTGTCACCCAAGGTGGCCTGAATCAGAGGGAATCCCTGACCACTACCTGAAATGCTGCGACCACCACCCCCCAACCCCAAGGCTTCTCGCAGATAACATGAAATGGCTTGGCTGCCCTCGTCCGCTATGAGATGGGGTCCAGGGAACGCCTGGGTCCGCCCCAGGAGGAGAATGAAACTGCCACCAGGGAGCCCATTTCTCCAAAGTCACGTGGCAGGGCCGCAGCTCTCAACACCAGCAGCACTGGTCTGAAGACCCCATGTCTATCAGAGAATGGCTAACCTGGCCACCCATTTTGACAAAGAATGTCCCCTTGGCCTAAAGAGGTTCTATTAGAAGGCTGCGGGTCTAGTTTAGAGCCAACAAGTTTCCACCGCAGTTCTACCTCTTTCTAAGGTGGAATTCTAGGTAGATAAGATGTATTTCAAGTGCAAAATGGGGCATGGGACCTCATAAGATTTTAGTATGAGAATTAAATAAATGAGTCAATATGAGTTGTTACTTAGGAAGAGTAACTGGCATCTAGTTAAATGCTTGATGTGCACTATAAATAAAATAAACTAAAATGTGATTCAGTATTTTCCAAACTTATTCATCTTCCAAATCTCCTTTCAATGTGTATCAGTCTGGACCAGAAATATTGAAATAAAACAAATAAACCCTCAAAAAAAAAAAAAAAGAATGTATCTTTGATGTTCTAGATGACACTTCTTGTTTCCATCTGTGACTTTCCTCTGCCCACTCAGGGCTGTTGTTGTTTAGTTGACTGCTGCCATGTCCAGCTCTTTTGTGACTCCATGGACTGTAACCCACCAGGCTTCTCTGTCCATGGAGTTCTCCTGGCAAGGATACTAGAGTGGGTTAACATGTCCTCCTCCAGGGTATCTTCCTAACCCAGGCATGGAACCCAGGTCTCAGCTCCTGCATTGACTGGTGGGTTCTTCACCACTGAGCCACTGGTGGGGACTTGGAAGGAACTGAAAGCCCTGCTCCCAGCCATCTCTTCCCACAGCCCAGCACTCCCAGCAGGGGCTACAGCCTGGGGAGGGTGCTGGGGTTCGGGGAGGCTCCTCCACCTCCACCGCCCATTCCTGACATTTCCTAGTAAAGGGGAAATTCTGCACCTAATAACTCGGAGCTGGGGGCAAGCCAATGTGGGCCTGCTCCTGCAGATAATTATTTTTTAAAAGAACATTGCTGGACTTCCCTGATGGTTCAATGGTTAAGAATCTGCCTTGTAATGCAGGGCACACCGGTTCAATCCCTGGTCTAAGAAGATCCTACATGCCATGCAGGGCAGCTAAGCCTATGAGCTGTAACCAGTGGGCCCACACACAGCAACTACTGAAGCCCGAGTGTTCCAGAGCCCGTGCTCCACAACAACAGAAGCTCCCACAACAGGAATAGCCCACGCACCACAACTAGAGAGTAGCCCCTGCTCGCTGCAACTAGAGAAAGCCCCTGCACAGCAACGAAGACCCAGTACAGCCAAAAATAAATAAATATATATAAAAAAAAGAACATGGCTGTTGTTGTTGTTTAGTCCTTCAGTCACATCCATCTCCATGTGACTCCATGGACTGTAGCCTGCCAGGCTTCTCAGTTCATAGGATTTTCCAGGCAAGAATATTGGAATGGGTTGCATTTCCTCCTCCAGGGGATATTCCATCCCACACCCCCAGGGATTGAACTGCATTTCCTGCATAGGCAGGCAGGGTTCTTAACCACTGAGCCATCAGAGAAGCCTAAAGAACATGAGATAAACATTTGCAAGGAAAAGATCTTGTCATCCCATCAAAAACTTGTTTAACATTCAACAAACATTTCCTGAACACTAACGGAAGTGTAGGAAGTGCCGGAGTTAAGCGTGTGCAGATTATGAGTATGCCATCCTCGCCCTGAACAGGTGATTATTCCTCAGCATTGAGCATTCAGTGTGGTGCAGGGGAAACTCTGCTGCTTACTAGAATAGACTGGAGCACTTCACTTAATCTTTCTGAGTATCTATGTATAAAATTGGCGTAGTAGTAAAAATCCCCAGGATCTTGGGAGGATTAAATGAGATGCTGTAGGACAGTGCTTGGCGTAACACAGCCCCAGGCACACTATAGACAAAGAAGAATTTAGGCTCCAATTCCCAAGCCCCACTGCCCTCAGTTTCCTCATCTCTAAAGTTTGTTACTTTGTTGGCTTAACTGACCTACCTTACGGGTTCAAACTGCAGACTACATCAACACAAGAGCCCCACACAAATCAGTCACCTTATAGGGACTATCGAGTCTCAGTTGGAAACATTAATTCTATTTATTAAGGTAGGTGGAGACAACTGAATGTCAGCATACTCTGCCAAGATGAATAAAATCCCTTTGCTTAGATCTGGAATGTGCTGCAGGAGGGTAAGTCAGAGACCAGGTTTTCTCTGGCAGTGTTGGGTTATTTTAGTCCCTTAGTTGTGTCCATCTCTTTGGGACCCCATGAACTGTAGCTTGCCAGGCTCTTCTGTCCATGGAATTCTCCAGGCAAGACTACTGAAGTGGGTAGTCATTCCCTTCTCCAAGAGATCGTCCAGACCCAGGGATCGAACCAGAGTCTCCTGCATTACAGGTGGATTTTTCTTACTGTCTGAGCCACCAGAGAAGCCTTCTCTTGCAGAAGGACAGCAAATTTGGGCCCATGAGCCAAATCTGTCCCACCTCACCCCCCACTCCCCACCCCTGCCTGTTTTTGTAAGTAAAGTTATATAGCATCACAACCATGCTCATTCATCTTCAAATCCTTTTTGGCTGTTTTCATGCCAGAACCACAAAACTGAATCACTATGACAGAAAATGTACAGCCCATGAAGCCCAGAATATTTACAATCTGGCCCTTTACAGAAAAAATAGAGAGAAAGAGAGGTTGTCAACCTCTGCTCTCTTGAATACCTTCTATTCCTCTATCACAAATATCCATAAATCTGAAACTGAATGGTGAAAATTAAACTTTTTAGCTCTCGAGTCAGTTGAGGTTCACAAGGCCCAGTGGTTGAAATTGAGACTCAAATGAATCTGAAGTTTGGAAATAAGAGGGACTGTCTCTAGGTTACATCTGGCTTTTTACTGTGTAGTCCTGAAGCAAATTGTAGGTTAAAATAAAGCTTTAAAATTATTGTGGGGGTTTTCTTCTGTCTACCATTCCCCCCCCCCAACAAAACCCTACAGCCTAAAGCAACTAGTAGTTAAGTTAATATTTTTCAATTGTAAATATACAACGTTTTTTCATTTTACCTATTGATTTTCTATCATGGACGACATGAATGATTATTGAGCTTACATCACCTCATCTCCCTTCTAAAAAGATACACATTTATCTCCCCCATCCACCCAATATAATTACATCAAAAATTGTACTTAAAACATTTTTATTTAGATCAATAGTTGATATTTCCTATATTACAACTACATAAACATTGTTTACTACAGAAAAAAAAATTATTGTGGGGGTTTGCAGATGGAGGAAGCAAGATGGAGTAGAAGCAGCAGTAACCTGAATGTTGGCAGCTGTGTTCCAGCCCCAATTAGGAGTGTGACTGGGGCCATGGCTGCTCTGCCAGGAGCCGTTACTTTATTTGTAAAATAAGGGGCTCGTCATCCACCATCTTTGAACTACTCCTGGAAGTGAACTTGCCAACACAGATATGGAAATTTTGGCCGTGTCATCTCTAAGATACTTTTCCAGCTTTAAAGCTTAACGTAAAGTGAGACTTGACATTGTGAGACCGTGGCCTTGGGGACGGTTATGTGAGAAGCAGTGAATTTACATGCATGGGATGCTTCCAGTTCTACCGTGTGTTAATGACATTCACCACGGTCATAATTCATCGAGCTTACCTCTTTCCAAATAGACACCATGCTAGTGTAAGTCCAGTCCATCTGTAGAGAGAGACAGTAGCTCCTGGACAGCTTTGGACAGGTCCTCCACCTTGAATTATGTGGCAGCAGTCACATAATTGGACCTCTGAATTATGCCTTCTAGACGGGCATCAACATGAGTTTACCTACCCAAAACTAGCACCGGCTGACATGGTTAAGGATGGCTTTATCCCTAGAGCAATTAGTCCATGTAGTAAAGGGATCCTAAGGATGCTGCCAACTATCTTGGGATAATTGGGACCTGACAGCAAATAAATCCTGCAGAATTAGGACTAGTTTTCTTATCCCAAAGCCCCAAAGTGAGGACCACCTTCCAAAAGCTCAGAATCCAAAGTCTGTTCATCCCCTTTGTGGAGAGCGCCTGGTCCTGGACTGCATGCCCTACGCTCCTCCCCCGTAGTACCCATGCAGGCCAGTGACCCCAGTTGGCAGCCCGGCGCCACATGGACAGCAGTCAAAGAACACCCAGATGAAAACTGCAGCTGAGGGCCAGACCTTTTGGGTCAGTGGCTGCTGTGCTCAGTTCTCTCCCTGCCTCCCCAAGTTCAAATGCCATCCTGATTTCTATCTGGAAGCCTCCCAGCCCAAACATGGAACAAAAGTTCCCTCTGACAAGCCCATTCTGGGTTCCAAAGTATGTTTTTATGTTTGTTGGCAAATGGAAGTGTCACCAACAACAATAACAACACTGTTTCCCCTCCACTGGAGCTACTTCATTTCTTCACATTTGTTCCAGGGCTGGAGCTGGACAGATGAATAATGTAGGCTAGGCGGCTGGCCCAAGCCCTGACCTCGTGCCTCCAAAAGCAAACATGGTGGTGAACGTGGAGACTTGTTTGTTTGAACTCTCACTGGCTAACTTAAAAAAGGAAAAGAAAAAAAAAAGAAAAAAACACCTACCACCATCCCATTTCATCAGTGTAGCCACTGAAGTTTTATTGTTTTGCTTTTTCTTTTTCTGTTTTCATTTCTCACTTTTTGAAACAAGGAGCTACAGCCCTCTACTGGTGCAAGAGATGGTGCCAATTCACCAATCGTCAAGGCTACCCTGCCATCTTGTGGCCGTCTTACCAATGTACAAGTTTAGAGAAATCAACTGCCAAACATCATAAAACACAGGTTGTTTGAAGGAATCTTTCAAATATTTAGACAGGCTTTCATTGCAGATATCTTGAGAAGATAGATCTGATTGTTTGGGGAGGATAGAGATTGGGTTTGGAGTCAGAATGTTGTTCTGTATCTCAGTGCCCGTCCACCTCTTGAGGCATCATGCTTGAGCGAATCATTTCATTTTTATGAAATTGTTTTTTCATCTGTAAAGTAGAGGTCATAATAAATGCTTGATTCTTAGAGTTTTGTGAAGCTTAGATAAGACTGCATATAAAAAGTGACTTGTAAACTTCATACACAAATACACATAAATATGAGCTTCCCAGGTGGCTCAGTGGGTAAAGAATCCACCTGCAATGCAGGAGACACAGGGAAAATCCACTGGAGGAGGGCATGGCACCCCACTCCAGTATTCTTGCCTGGAGAATCCCATGGACAGAGGAGCCTAGCAGGCTACAGTCCATTGGGGTCACAAAGAGACAGATACAACTGAAGTGACTGAGTAGGCACACATAAATACATTTTAATATCTCTAAAGAAGTAGATTATCTCACTATACTTGGTAAGACTTTTTTCAGAACTCAAAGCCTATTTCACTACCTAACCTCCTTTAGGATAAAGCCTGAGCCTTAGGCTTAAAGGGAGAAGGACTTCACACTGTTCCATGCTTTCCTAAATGCACACTGTCAAATTCCTTAGCTTTCACTTTCCTGATGCAAGTAAAACCAGTTTCTTCAGCCTTTCTTCATAGGGCCAGCAAATCAGTCATGGGGAACAAGGAACATCAGTGAGCTTTTGGAGGTTAAACTCTGCTTACCTGGAGTCACAGAGTGCCCATTAATGCCTGAGCTTGAGTACTTGGCTACCTTGTCTTCTGGAAAAAGCCTGAGCCAGATGCAGTTGCTGAGGAAGCACCCGTAGAGGCCTGAGTGGCACAGGGCTGACGCGGGATGACTCATCATACACAGGATGGGTTTGGCCGCTGCTTCTGTGCAGCTGTTTGGAGGAAGCCAAGAATTTCTGGTGCCTCACTCTGGACTTGGTGAACAAACCCAAATGTTGCAGTCCTCACCTTGTGCTAAAATTTCTGCCCGGCCTGGGTTGGCAGACTAGCCGGTGCTGGGTCTACTGATAAGAATGCCCAAGGCCCTAGCCTGAGTTCAGAGGTTTCCCACCCATGGGCTGGCCCTTTTCGTCCTCCAGTTACAGTTTGTCACATGTCTCACTGATGCAGGAGGCAGGCTTAGGGCACATTTGGCAGCAGGATCAATAGTTCTGCAGAGAGAAAATAGCCTGCCAGCCAAAAGGACATCAAATCCTTGGGTGAGTGGTGAGGAGCTCTGACTCAGATTTCCAGGCCATCCGCCCCCCAGGCTGGGCTCCGCTTCCACCTGTTTCCAAGTTTTGTTCATCTAGGCTTGTCCTCAGGAAGCCACCTTTAGATTCCCGAATGTTACCGGTGAGCCTGTGTGTAGCAGGTGAGGGGACCAAGGAAGGTCCTGTGGCAGGTGAGGTGGACAGAAGAGAAGGTCATACTCCTGTCCTGCCTAGTGAGGGTCTCCTTGCCAAGGCCGAGCCAGACCTCCACAGTCAGAGAGGCCACTCATTCCCGCTTCGAGTCCTCACTGGGCTGCCCCAGAATCTCTCATAGACACCAGCCTGTGGAAGAGCCTTTCTCCACAGTCACCCCATGAAGGTGGTTCTTCCTCCTGCTGCAACTATGAGGGGCAGCAGTCAAGGTCTTTCTGTCTGGAGGTTGTAAGAGGGTCAGGTTTTTCTTCAGAGTTGTTCCTCCCTTCATAAGTTACTTATATCAGCCAAATGAGAGTAGGAACCAAAGAGATGGTGGCCAAATATTCTGAGCTGAAGTTCATATGATCTGACAAAGTGAAGGTGATTGTCAGTGCACTGAGACTGCAGACAACGTTATTAGTTTTTGTTGTGTGAATTTTGGAAATTCAAGCATGTAGCTTTGAGTGCCAACAATGTGCAAGAGGCAGCCAGAGGTCAGAGTGTGGGGGTGTCAGAATGCACTCAGGACTGGGTGCTCTCACATTCACACGTTCAGTTGTGATAGGTGACAGTGGAAGCAGAGGCACTGTCAGCTTTAAATATGATATATATGGCTATGTATATATATATATACACTATATATGTAATATAATATGTATTACACGTGTGCTATGCTCAGTCATGTCTGACTCTTGACTCATGTGAGCCCATGGACTGTAGCCCACCAGACCCCTCTGTCCATGGGATTTTCCAGGCAAGAATACTGGACTGGGTGGCCATTTCCTACTCCAGGGGATCTTCCCCACCTAGGAATAAAACCCAAGTCTCTTGCACCTCTTGCACTGGCAGGCTGATTCTTACCAATAGTGCCACCAGGGAAGCCTCTATACAGATTATGGCTACAGTAAAGATTTTGACTGGCTTTTGTCCCTGGTCACCTCTAAACCCTTGGACTTCCTGGAGTCACAGGAGTCTTATTATTCATGATGGCCCCTCAGACCACCTCTGAGTTTATAATAATGAGGTGACCGGTGGTGGGTTCCTAGGTGGTTTCAGGATGGGGTCTGGCAGAGCTGGAAAGACCTACATGTGATTAGAGTTGGACTTTTGAGCCACGTGATGTCAGCCCAGCCTCTGGGGAGGGGAGTTGGGGTTCAGTCACTGCAGGCAACGATTCAGTGGATCATTCCTGCATAACTAAAACTCAGTAAAAACTCTGGCCACCCGGGACGTGCACAGGCTTCCCTGGATGGTGGTCACACACTGATGTGCTGACACAGTAACAAATCCTGAGGACACAGAAAGATCATATTCAGGCCCCTCCTGGCCTTGCCCTGGCTCGTCCCCATTTGCATCCATTACAGTGAACCGTGTCATAAAGTAAAGCACTTCCCTGGATTCTGTGAGTTATCCCCACAATTTATGGAACCTGAGGTCGTGCTGGGAATCCCCCCAGATTTTAGCCAGTTGGTCAAAGGACAAGGCCTGGGAACCCCCAACCCAGAAGTTGGCTTCTAAAGTGAGGGAAGTCGTGTTGAGGGTGTGCCCTATTTCATGAATTACACTGCACAGTGAAAGAAATCACAGAGATCCCTGGAGAAATTCACAAGGGTGCACTGGTGTGGGCCCTAATGTTTGTTCACGTTCGCCTTCCTTGTTACGGAAGAAACATCCAGTAATGCATGTGGGTTGAATGAGTAAGTTAATTATGTAACAGAGTATTCACTGCCCATTGCCCAGCATGGGGTGTGGATCGTGCCTCACCTGATCCCCAATCAGCCCCATCCCCACCTGTACTCTTCTAAGTGTCATTTCAGTCCTGGAGATTACAAGTGCCCTGGGAGGATCTCTCTGTCCACCTGTCTGTCTCTTCACCTTTATACTCAAATCCCCTCATGTGAACTCTCATTAGCTTGTTTTCTCCCACAATCTGGGCCATAAGAACTTAGTGGCACTTTATATCAGAGCCCAAAACCAGTAACAACACGAAGCTAGAGAACTAGTTTCCTTCCCTGGAAAGGGAAAGGAACTGCTAAAGAGGAATCTGATATGTTTGAAGAGACCCTTCCTTTGAACTGGAAGTTTTACTCTTTTTTTTTTAATTGAGATATAATTGACATATAACACTGGAATTAGTTTTAGGTGTACAATATAATATTTTATATTTGTAAAAATTATTAAATGATTATCAAAATAAATTTCATTAACATCTTTCACCACACATTTACAGTTACAATTTTTTTTGTGTGTAGATTTTTAAGATTTTTATGCGTGCAGATTTTTGAGATCTACTCTCTTAACAGCTTTCAAATATATGATGCAGTATTATTAACTACAGTCAGCATGCCATACACTACATCTCAGAACTTATTTGTAACTGGAAGTTTATACCTCTTGCCCACCTTCATTCATTTCCCCTACCACCCTGTCCCCACCTCTGGCAACCACCAATCTGTTCTGTATCTATGAGTTTGGCTTCTTGTAGATTCCACTTACAAATGATATCATACAGTATTTGTCTTTCTATGTCTGGCTTATTTCACTTAGCATAATGCCCTCAAGGCCCATCCATGCTGTTGCAAAAGGTAGGAGTTCCTTCTTTTGTTGCTGGATAATATTCCACTGAATATGTATACCACATCTTCTTTATCCATTCATCCCTCCATGGACACTTAGGTTGTTTCAATGTCTTGGTTATCATAAATAATGCAGCAGTGAACATGGGGGTGCAGATATCATACCCAGAAGTGGAATTGCTGGATCATATGATAGTTTTATTTTCATTATTTGGAGGAAACTCCATACTGTTTTCCATAGCAGCTGCACCAATTTACATTCCCACCAACAGTGTATGCATGAGGTTTCCCTTTTCTCCACATCCTCACCAAAACTTGTTTTCTCCTATCTTTTTTTTTTTATGATAGCCATTCTGACAGGTGTGAGGTGATATCTCCTGTGGTTTTGATTGGCATTTCCCTGATGATTAATGATGCTGAGCACCTTTCCTGTGAACTGGGAATTTAGACTGTTCTACTGGGAGGTTTGTTGATGATAATCATCAGAACAAATCCCTAAGCAATATTTTTAGAAAGACATTTTTTTTTTAGATCACAAGCACACAAAGAAACCAAGGGTATGCTCTTAATGACTTAGAAATTATGCCAAATCCTCAAAACCCAGGTGGCAGGTAAGGATGGAATTAAAGGAGGAAGCTAGGGCACAGGGAGGAAGGTGAGCAGACAGTGCCCCCAGGTGGAACCCCCTGCTGGTGCTGCCCGCCAAGCGCACAGGGCAGGCCTGGGGAGCCATCGCTGAGACTGCCTTGGGGTAGCCTTGGGGGACTCATGAGTTGGGACATTTAGGTTTGAAAGGTGTACCCCTGAAAAGGAGGGAGCCCTTTTGACACATCACCTCACAGCCTGCCTCCCTCCCTGCAGTCCCCAGGCCCAGGCGGCACAGGCAAGCATGAGGAAATCCTGAGTGCAGTTTTGACCCCCACCAAGGAGACACCACCAACTGCATGAGAAAAAACCAACCCCATGGGAACATCAAGCTCAACCAACAGAACTGATACTGGTGGACCCCAAGGAGGCAGCCTTCGGAGGAGACAAAGGCCTGGGCAAGTGACATTCAAACAGAGACCCAGGTTGGGCCAGGGAGGCCTGCTCCCCCGACTTTGCATTAGTTATTCCTGATGTTTCCACAGAACATTTCCTGACCTACCCACTTGAGTTCCTTTTCTGTGTCCCAGAGTTGGCCTCAGAATGCTCAAATCCTCAGGACCTACAGGCTCCACAATTTCTTCATGAATGAGGTCCCCATCGTGTGTCTTTTCCCCTGGGATTTGGTCTGGGTTCCAGTCTTTGAGTGTTTTTGTCCTTAAAAACTTTTACTGGTCTCACAGGGTCTCTGAGGTCTGGAAACACATCTGAACCTTCATAAATACCTTCTGAATGAAGTGCGCCACTTAGGCACTTAAGGGCACCAACGTGCCTCTCAAGCTCCATCCTTGCCTCCAGAAGGTTCATTCTGCCAGCCTTCACTGTTTTGCAACTGAGCAACTGAACTCATAATTTTCTAGAGGTTCATTTTTAATTATTAAGATTGCTGTTTAGTCTCTAGGTCGTGTCCAACTCTTCTTACAACCCCGTGGACTGTAAGCTGCCAGGTTGCTCTGTCCATGGAATTTTCCAGGCAAGAATACTAGATTGGGTTGCTATTTCCTTTTCCAGGGGATCTTCCCAACCCAGGGATCGAACCCACATCTCCTGCATTGTCACACAGATTCTTTACCACTGAACCACCAGGGAAACCCAATAAATAAGTAAATAAAAATAAACATTTAAAAAAGCAAAACTTAGTATGATGAACTATCCAGTCATTCCGTAGTTTATATCCATTTTAATACATATATCAGTCATAGAAGTAGCAGATTTCTAGAAGCATCTACAGGTGGTCCTACAGCTGCACTAATAGGAGGTTCTTCTGGAGAGAAGCGTTGAGGCCCTGTGACGTCATGCACTGCTGAGTCACTGGGCAGGGCTGGGGGCAGGGACAGGGGAGGAGGCTGAAGGTTAAGGGCATGGTTTAGGAGGAGAAGAGAATCTCTACTGATTTTTCATTTTCTAATCATTTCCAATGAATCATTCTCAGGTTATTTATAGGCAAATGGATAGCCTGGGTCTAGGCCCTCAGACTAAGTCAGCTGTTCACATTAAAATGGTGACTTTCAAGTCTGGCAATGTAAACAAATACTTATGCTGTCATTTATATTCTTTTTGTTGTTGTTGAAACTAATAGCTATTTTTATTTTATGGCAATTTCTTATTAAGTACTGTGGATGTACATTATGTAAGTTTCAGGTGTACAACATAGTGATTCATAATTTTTAAAGGTTATATTCCATTTATAGTTATTATAAAATACTGGCTATAGTCCCTGTGTTGTACAGTGTGTCCTTATAGTTTATTTACTTTATAGAGTAGTTTGTACCTCTTAATCCCCAACGCATATGTCCTACCCCCTCCCATCTCCTTACTGGTAACCACTAGTTTGTTTTCTATATTTGTGAGTCTGTTCCTTTTTGTCAATACTCACTCAGTTCAGTTCAGTCACTCAGTCGTGTCCAACTCTTTGTGATCCCATGGACTGTAGCATGTAAGTCCTCCCTGCCCATCACCAACTCACAGCGTCTGTTCAAACTCATGTCTATTGAGTCAGTCATGCCATCCAACCAGCTCATCCTCGGTTGTCCCCTTCTCCTCCTGCCCTCAATCTTTTCCAGCATCAGGGTCTTTTCTAATGAGTCAGCTCTTCGCATCAGGTGGCCAAGGTATTAGAGTTTCAGCTTCAGCATCAATCCTTCCAATGAACACTCAGGACTGATCTCCTTTAGGATGGACTGGCTGGATCTCCTTTCTGTCCAAGGGACTCTCAAGAGTCTTCTCCAACACCACAGTTCAAAATCATCAATTCTTCAGCACTCAGCTTTCTTTATAGTTCAACTCTCACATCCATACATGACCACTGGAAAAACCATAGTCTTGACTGTTCTGTTCTGTTCAGTCACTCAGTCGTGTCCGACTCTTTGCGACCCCGGGGACTGTAGCCTACCAGGCCTTGACTAGATGGAACTTATACTCACTAGTTGTATTTTTTAGATTCCACCTATAAGTGATATCATACAGTACTTGTCTTTCTCTGTCTGACTTATTTCACTTACCATAACACATTCAAAGTCCATCCATGTTATCACAAATGACAGAATTTCTTTCTTTTTATGGCTGAGTTGTATTCCACTGTATGATATGCATATGTATATATATATATATATATACACACACACACATATATCTATACACATATGCATATCATGTCTTCTTTATCCATTCATCTATTGATGGATACTTAGATTGCTTCCATATCTTGGAAATTGTAAATAATGCTGCTCTGAACATTGGGTTCATGTATCTTTTCAAATTACTGTTTTTATTTATTTTTCAGATATATACCCAGGAGTGGAATTGCTTGGTCATATGGAAACTCTATCTTTAGTTTTTGAGGTAACCTCCATGCTGCTTACCACAGTAGCTATACCAATTTACATTCACACCAACACTGTATGAAGGTTCGCTTTTCTCCACAGCCTCACCAACAGTTGCTGTGTTCTTTTTGATGATAGCCATTCCGACTGGTGTGATGTGATATCTTATTCTTGTTTTAATGTCTATGATGATTAACAATGTGGACCATCTTTTCAAGTGCCTGTTGGCCATCTGTATGTATTTGGAAAAATGGCTACACAGGTCTTCTGCCCATTTTTTAAATTCTAGTTTTTTTATATTGAGTTGTATAGCTTTTTATATATTTTGGATATTAATCCCTCATTGGTCAGATCATTTACAAATGTTTTCTCCCTTTCAGTAGGTTGTCTTTTTGTTTTGTCAGTGTTTTCCTTTGCTGTGCAAAAGCTTTTAAGTTTAATTAGGTCCCATTTGTTTATTTTTGCTTTTACTTCCTTTAAGAGACAGATCCCAAAAGATATAGGGATTTATGTCAAAGAGTGATTTATGTCAAAGAGTGTTCTGCCCATGTTTTTCTTTAGGGGTTTTATGGTTTCCAGACTTACATTTGGTCTTTAATCCAATTTGAACTTATTTTTGCATATGACTTTAGAGAATGTCCTGATTTCATTGTTTTACACATGGCTGTCCAGTTTTCACAGCACCACTTATTGAAGAGATGGTCATTTCTCAACTGTATATTCTTGCCTCCTTTGTTGCAGATTAATTTACCATGAGTACATGAGTTTATCTATGGTCTTTTTATCTTGTTCCCTTGGTCTATATTTCTGTTTACGTGCCAGTACCATGCTGTTTTATTACTGTAGCTTTGTAGTGTGGTCTAAAGTCAAAGAGTGTGATTCCTCCAGCTGGATTCTTCATTTTCAAGATATTTTTGCTATTTGAGGTCTTTAGTGATTTCATACAGATTTTAAAATGACTTTTTCTAGACCTGTGCTATTTATATTTATTATCCCACAACTAATTCTAGGCTTTAAGCATCTTTCAGTGCCTACTTTTTATACCATTCAACTCAGTCATTCCCCTGGAACATTCCAATCTCTTCTACATATAAGAATTCACTGCTGGCACTAGAATTCCTCTATGGCTGAGAACTGTCTTTGCTGAGATGATTACTTAGGTAGAAGATGAACCCCACTCTTAAGGGCCTGGGTATTATGTGGACTCATGCCATACCAGTGATAATAAGGTCACAGCACTGCATGACAGATGGAGAAGACTGCGCCAGGATGAATAGAATAAGGAGGGAGGGAAAGGACAACCCAGTGGCACCATCAGGGACCCCCAAATCTTCAGCAATATCTTCTAAACACATATCACAGTTTTAAGTGATTTTCTCCTGTGAAAACCAGAGAAGGAGCTGAGTCCCTTGTCAGGGTAAATGTGGTCAGGACTGAGGCAGCCCAGAGGAAGGCCAGACCTGGAACAGAGGAGGCCAGGGGACCCAGACCCCCCATCCCCCGCCCCAGTTAGCAGCAAATTCAATGATGTCTTCAGCTTCCACTAGCTTCAGAATTAGCATCTTTCAGACCATTTCACCTGGACCACCTCAACGGTCCAGGTGATGTCTGAGATGTCCGTGATGTCTGAGATGTGGATAGGAATTTGTGTGCAAGGATGATAATCACCAAATTATATATAATACTAGGAAGTGGGAAACTTGAATATACAATAAGAATCTGGTTATAGAAACAAAGAGAGAGTAAGTGAAGAAATAATTTACAGACATTAAAAATTATATTTTCAAAGTCTATTTAATTACATGGAAAAGTTCCTGCTCTAATATCAGAAAAGAAACAAATCCAAAATGTTACTGTTTGTATTAGTTTGAGTTTGTGTTTTGTTTTAATAAGTGATCTTTTAAAAAAAGGACTAAAATTTTAAGACAGATTGTTCCAGAGTTTGTTGGATTACAAGTGACTTTTCTTTTGTCACTTTCTTTGTTTTACTTCTACATGATTTTCAAACTCTCCATAATGAGCAAAGTAATGTCACAATCAGAAAAAAATCAACATCACTTTTGAAGCGTGGGAGTAGAGTTTGTTTGCATTATGTGGTTTACTTGGCAGACACAAGAGAGATGAGCCAGAGGAATGCTGCCCTTAAGTGATGCTTGGTCTTGATTTATTTATTTTGGTTTAGGTAGAGACAGCATTTGTTTAGCAGAGATGAGAGGGACCTAGCCACTTTTAGGAGAGCTTCAGGGTTGTCAGGAAGAGAAAAAAACACACACAGAAAAGTAGATGCCACAGGAGCTCTGGGTTCGAACCCTGGGTTAGGAAGAGCCCCTGGAGAAGGAAATGGCAACCCACTCCAGTATTCTTGCCTGAGAAATCCCATGGACAGAGGAGCCTGGCGGGCTACAGTTCATGGGGTTGCAAAGAGTCAGACGTGACTTAATGAAAGTCCCTGCGTGAACCATTTAGGGAGCCTAAGTTATACTGAAAATAATAACCAAGTAAGAAATGACTGGTTGTTCTGTTGCTATTTAGCTGTGAGACTTTGGGCAAGTCACCAATGCTCTCCGGTCCTGATTTCCCACCTGTATTACATAAAATAAAGGGATTAGGAAAGGTGATTTCTCAGCCCTTGCCTCTCTGGAGAGCCTGGATTGGCCCTAGACCATCCGCCCTAACAGGGCGCATCTTAATTCTAGAGACAGGATCTTGTTGAGTGGCTCTGCGTTCACCTTTCTCGACTTTTCCGAGTTTCCTCCCTCCTGGCATCAGCCTGGTTTGGCCTCCTCCTGCCGATGCATGTGGCTTGGTGACGGCAGCTGACCTGGGAGCAGAGCCCCATGCCAGCCGCCACCTTCCAAGAGGCCGCGTCTTGCCCGACTACTTCCTGGGCTGCCCGCTGACCTCGCTCCACAGCTGCCTCCACCGTGCAGTCCTCCTGGCAGTCCTCATCATGACCGCAGGTGTGGCCTGCCGCCCGCTCTCCCCACCGGGCTCTCAGACGCCTCAGGAGGCGTCAGCTGGCCCTGGCACCTTTGCCACTGGGAGTCCTGGCACCGCCCTTCAGAGCGCAGCGCGCTGTCGTGCCCTGAGGCCTTCAAAGGTGCCTCGCCCAGATGAGTCCCACGGGGCGGATAATCTCCCCTCTTTTCACAAATGGGGAGCTGCGGTGGAGAAACTGCCGTGTCTTCCAAGAGGGAACAAAGACAGCGGATCAGCCAGGGCAGAAGTGAAGCCTCGGCACTCTCCCAGAGCAGCGTAGGCTTTCGTAATCGGTCATGCGTCTTTTACTTTTGAAACTTTGTCGGATTTATATATAGCCTCCATCTCGTCCCTCCGCACTCGGCAGGGCTCACCATCAGTCACTGGGCTGAACACCTGGAACTCTGTGGGGATTATCATTAGAAGGATGCGAGGCCAGGTGTGGTTTTGGACCAGAGACCTATTGGAAGAGGGAGGGTTTCTCACTCTCCAAGTTTGCTCTGCTCAAGTTAAAACAATTAACCTCCTTTCCCCTTCAAACAACTGTTCTCTGCAGCTCTGTACTAGCAAGATGCAAGCCGAAGACTCTGTCAAAAGTGGACTGTGCCCTTCAAAATCTTCAGATAAAAACGCAGATTGGATTGTGCCCAGGGCTTCTTCCTGCCACCACTGCCCTCTTTTCTCCACTAATTTCACCATTCCCTTCTGGACCTTACACTTCCTGAGAACAGGAATTTTCTCTAATGCTTCGGTCGTGAAGAGATCGTAGCCGAGGGGAGTCTGGCCAAAGTTAGGCCTCCACATCGGGCCCCACACTCACCTCTCAGAGTTTGCCAGGCCTGCCCGCAGGGAGGAAGGACAGATGGCAAGGTTATTCCCACCCACCTGGGGTCTTAGCTCTCTTAACTGATGTAGCTGTCAGCACACTATTCCCCTTCTTGGGCTGCAAAATCTCCCAGGACACACACACACTCAAAAACTCTTGGTAATATTAATATTTTCAGGAAATCACACACCTCCTTCTTACATTATGCTGATATTATATTACAAAGCTAGCATGAATTGAATGCTTATTCCATTCTGGGCACTGTGCTGGCTGATTTTTATGCCCTAATGACTTCATTTAATCCTCACGATAATCCTATGAGGAGGTTTGTGGGATGAATCTAAGGCTTGTGAACTGAAGTGAATTATCCATGTCACCCAGCCAGGGAGGGGCAAAACCAGGACTTGAAACTTGGTCTCATCTGACAAGTGAGCTTTTCAGCCATCATCCAAGATCCTCTCCATGATACAGGGGCTCAACTGCAGGTGTCAAGGCGTTGCTGGTCTGGTGAGGTAGTCCTAGCCAGTCTTGGCACTTCCATCGCCAAGAAGGAAGCTCACCCTCACCCCTCTCACACAACCTGGCCTTTTCCTGAGCTTACAGACCGGGCTATGAAAATCCACCACTCTCTCAAACACTGCCCAGTTCTGGGCTTTCAGATTATGGGAAATAATTCATCACAGAAAATTAACTCATCATCTTTCAGAAGTGATCTAACTTAGTCATTCCCTGGTGGCTCAGATGCTAAAGAATCTGCCTACAATGCGGGAGACCTGGGTTCGAACCCTGGGTTGGGAAGACCCCCTGGAGGAGGGCATGCAATCCACTCCAGTATTCTTACCTGGAGAATCCCCATAAGCAGAGGAACCTGGCAGGCTACAGTCCATGGGATCACAAAGAGTTGGGCACGACTGAGCGACTAAGCACAGGACACACAGTCATTTTCAAATTTGGCAGCACAAGTCACAACAGGGGAAACTTTTTAAATCCTGCAGACCAGGCTGTACCCCACACCAATTAAATCAACTTTAAATTGGAACCAACTAGCATATATTTAATTGGAGAAGGAAATGGCAACCCACTCCAGTGTTCTTGCCTGGAGAATCCCAGGGACGGGGGAGCCTGGTGGGATTCCGTCTATGGGGTCACACAGAGTCGGACATGACTGAAGTGACGTAGCAGCAGCGGCAGCAGCATTTTTAATATTTTTTCAAATGAATGTAAATTTACAAAACAGTTGGAAAGTGCTGTGGACTGAATGTTTGTGTCCCCGCAAATTCATCTGTTGAAATCCTAACCCCCAGTGTGATGGTAATCAGGAGGTGGGACCTTTGGGGTGATTAGGTCATGAGGGTGTAGCCTTCATGAATGGGATTAGTGCCCTTGTAAGAAGAGACATGTGGACTTGTTTCCTCTTTCTGCTCTCTGTGACATGAGGATACAGTCACCTGCCAACCAGAAAGCAAGCCTTCACCAAGAACTTGACAGTGCTGGCACCCTGGCCCTGGACTTCCAGCCTCCAGAACTGTGAGAAATGGATTTCTGTTGATTAAGCTGCCCAGTCTGTGGTATCTTGTTATAGCAGCCAGAACTAAGATACACACACAATACAAAAAATTCCCTCCTGAACCAACTGAGAGTAATTTGCCAACCTCATGCACCATCTTCCCCAAACATTTTGGTGTCTGTTTCCCACAAAGACTTTGTCCTATATAACTTCAATAGTGAAGAGAAATCGCTCAGTCATGTCCAACTCAATAGAAAACCCTAAATCAGGATATTAATGTTGTTATAGCTCTACTAACTAGTCCTCAGATTTCATTCACATTTCATGAGTTGTCCTAATAACATTCTTTACAGGAAAGGGTCCAATTCAGAATCGTGAGTTACAACTGTTGGTCAGGTGTCTTTAGTCTGGAAAATTCCTCAGCCTTTCCTTGACTTTCATGACCTTGACACTTCTGAAGATTATTTTGTAGAATGTCTTTCAGCTTCGGTCTGTCCAACATTTCCTTATGAAGGGATCTGGTTCATTCTTCTTGGACAAGAATATCACAGAAATGATGCTGTGTTCTCATTGCACCCTTTTGGGTGGTCCACTGTTTATTTTCCTATTACTGAGGACATTTACTTTGATCATTTAATTAAGATGGTGTCTGCCAGACTTCTCTGCTGTAAAAGAACTCTTTTTCCTTTTGTAAATTGATTAGCATTTTGTGATGAGAGGCAAGATATGAGCTGCATATTGAGAGACTGACTAGCCAACAGTAACTTTTACATCTCCTCAGGTGATTTCAGAGCGCAACCAGCTTGGAGAATCAGTGGCCTAACTTCTTCCTGTGAATAAAGCATCAGGAAAGACATGGGGCCTTTGTGACACGAGTTAATGCTAAGAAGAGCCAACTGTATTAGTTAACACTTATTGAGGCCTATGTGCCATCCACTGTGCTAGTTACTTTATATGCATCATCACCATCATTATAGCAGCTTTTATTATCCATTCATTCAATAAATTCCTACTGAGCACTAACTGTGAGCCAAACACTCTTCTAGGTTCTGGAAATAGAGTTGTGCACAAGAGACACAAAAATCCCTTTTCTCGTGGAGCCTACATTCTACTGGAGCAAACACTGTGATGCTTACTTTATACCCAGTTTATGACAGTGATGATAACTTGCCTCTACCGAGCACGAACTGTGGGCCAGATTCTTAGATCAGCCTTACAACAACACTGTGAGGCAGGCACTTTTATCATGAACTTATAAACTTATGTCAGGAAAAGAAAGACTGTAAGGCATGTAGAAATATACTTACCACAACACTTGATACATTATTTATGTTCCCTTCAGTCCTAGCAAAGATGATGATGGACACTAGAATTTGGGGAGAATCATACTGAGTTAACAAAATGCCACTTTATACACATCAAGTTGGCAAAAATGAGAAAACCAGACTATATCAAATGCTGGCAAAGGATGTGGGGAAATGTGACCTTTGAGCATTGTTGGTTCGAAGGTAGCTGGTGAGCCATTTCCAAGGGCATTTTCTACATGTATCTACATGTAGAATCCCAGAAAGCCACCTTTGGGTTTATACAGTGGAGAAACCGTCACAAGTTCACAAAGAGACATGTGTGTGAAGAGCTTCACACAGACTTGGATGCTGTCACAGAGTTGGAGGCAACCGGGGGCCCTTACCAGGGAAATGAACAAGCAACATATGTTACAGGTATTTGGTGAAATTACCCAGACTACATAAACCATGTAAAACTCTCAAAATCATACTGTTAAGCTCAAAATGAAAGAAACAGAATATTTAAGCACAACACTTATAAGAATTTTAAAACAGCACTCTAGGTTATCAAGGATGTCTCCACACACATGGTGATGGAAGGGGGACTGGAAGGAGATGCGTTAAATGTGTGTCTGGGTATGCACAGAGGGGCAGGGGAGGAGGAGGGCAACGGGATTGGAGCCGGGAGACTGAGTGAGAAAATAATAACTAAGTAAGCAATAGAAGAGACTTGTCAGGACAATTCCTTACATCCTATGAATTTTTGAGGGTGATCAGTTTGATTCTGTGGCTGACTTTATTCTGCCCGGAAGCAGAATAAAAGACAGTGCGTGAACGTCTTTCAAAAAATGTCATATAAGCACTCCAGAAAGAGCTCCCTTACACCCAACCCTCTTCAAACCCATCCTCACAGAAGAAACAGAGTCTCTGAAACAGACTGACATCCTTTTACATCAAGCTGACCTCATGAAATCAGGCCTGCGTCAATGCTCACCCTGAACCACCCCAGGACCCCTGACACATGTTTTCCACGATGCCCTCCTCCAGTGACAGAGGGCCAGGAAAGAGAAGAGAGTTGCCCAGATCAGGAAACTGGTCTTGACTCTGCAGCTTACTGGCTGTGCGAGCTTGATTAGGATGTTCACCTTCTTCAGATAGTTCCTCATCTCTCAAAATGGGAACCACACCAGCTATCTGAAAGCGCTGTTTGCAGAAGAAATAAAGGAGATTCTGTATGAAGGAACGTGGCCATGGCCCCCCTCCCTCCCTCTGGAGTACCTCAGTGGGACCTGAAGTCTCTTGTCCATAATTCTAAACATCCCCCAAATGATGGGCTCATGGTTGGAAGTGATGGGGATACACACCCTCAGTCTCCTCGCTCTGGGCCATGTGGAGGTCAGAACAGTGGCCATCCACACGTGGCAGAGTGGTGGTTCCATCATGCCTGGACCCAGGGTAGGTGCGGACAGCGAGTTCCCAGAGGACTGTTCAGGGTGACAGAGCCTTTTCTGAGCTCTTTGTCCTGAATGACTGGGCATTTTCTTTCCTGCATCTTCCTCGAAATAAATGGCACTGCTTTTTACCTGTGCTGGAGGGCCTCTTGAGTTCTTCCTCCTGCTTCAATCCAAGTCTAATCACCAGCTCAGTCCCATTCATTCTTCCCCCGGGAGCCTCTCCGAGCCGCCTGGACCCCTTCCTGGGGACCTGTGAACTGGCAAGCTCTCAGCCTCTTTTCTCCAGGAAGGCTGCAATAGTGTCTTGTTTAATCTCCCTGCCTCCTCCAGCTCCATCCTCCGGGCAACAAGGAAGCTCCTGACACGTGGCCTAATGTCTTCTCTACTCCAAATTCTCACAGGTTGCTCTAGACAAGCTCAGTTCACGTCACTGCCTCCCCTCTCCCCCGCCCCAGTCTCACTGGATTTCTTCCACTGGGAACTTGCCAAGGCCCTTGGCTCCACCCATCCATCGTGTGCAGGCTCTCCAGCTCATTTTGTGTGGCTGGTCCTTGTTGGCTTCGGGAGCTCAGCTCTGCTCTGCAGACTGGCGTTTCCTGATCACCCTCTCTAAGGCTTCCTTACCACCCCTACTGATTCCATGGATGCCCCGGCTCATGGTTTTCAGGACATTTATCGCAATCCTAGTTCGCTTGCAGCCTTCTTTAGTCCCTTTTTTAACAGAACTTCTTCCTCCAGAACCTGGCAGGGTGCCAGAGACATAGTAAATCCTTGTGGGTTTGCACGCTTAGTCATGTCACTCTTTGCAACACCATGGACTATAGCCCACCATATTTCTCTGTCCATGAGATTTCCCAGGCAAGAATACTGGAGTGGGTTGCCATTTCCTATCCCAGGGGATCTTCCCAACCAGGGATCAAACCCCCATCTCCTATGTCTCCTGCATTGGCAGGCAGATTCTTTACTACTGAGAGTGAAAGTGAAGTCGCTCAGTCATGTCCAGCTCTTTGCGACCCCATGGACTGTAGCCTACCAGGCTTCTCCGTCCATGGAATTTTCTAGACAAGAGTTCTGGAGTGGGTTGCCATTTCCTTCCCCAGGGGATCTTCCCAACTCAGGGATCGAACCCAGGTCTCCCTCATTGTGGGCAGACGCTTTACCATCTGAGCCACCAGGGAATCCCACTCTTTACCTCTGATGCCACTTCAAAATACCAACACGGCCTCCTCAAAATTCATGTCCACCTGGAACCTCAGAAGGTGACCTTATTAGTCAAATCCACCTCACTTGCCTTTACTAATCAAGGTCATTTTAAGACTTGCACGTCCTCCAAGTAGCCCAGAGCCTAAACAACAAGATATTTGCCCAAGGGACTTCCCTGGTGGTCCAGTGTCTAAGGCTCCACGCTCCCAATGCAGGGGACCTGATTGGACCACTGGTCTGGGAATTACATCCCACATGCCACAGCGAAGAACCTGCTTACCACCACTGAGACCTAGCACAGCCAAATAAAGTTTAAAATATATATATTTTTAAAAAAGATGTTTGTACAAGTTGTTATCTAGGGACTTAGAGTCAGCAGCATCTAGTTGGAGCTGAGCTGGTTGAGACTGGATAGAACCATCAACCCTTCAACTGGGTGTGTGCAACTTGGTGCCCCTGTGAGTGTGCATGAGCGGAATGATCCCCCCTTTATCCGGTCACCTTTCCCACACTTCAGGCTGTCCTGCTTCTTTACTCCTTGTCCCATAAGCACCCCAAGTTCCTTGTCTCCAGGGAGGTAAATTTGAGATGTTTTCTCCCATCTCCTCACACGGCTGCCTTACAAATAAACTCGCTCTTTGCTGCAAACCTTGGTGTCTCTGTGTCTTGGTTTGCTGTGCCTTGGGCAAAATGAACCTGGTTCAGTAACAGTTGTCTATATCCAGTCTGGGATCTTAGTTTGTTTGCACCAGGTCCGGTGAGCCTTTGTATTAGTTTTCCAGGGTGGCTGTAACAAATTATTATAAATTTAGCAGATTTAAACTACACAAATCTGTCCTAGTTCTGTTGGTTAAAATTTCAACTCAGGTCTCACTGGATGAAAATCAATCATTGGCTTGGCAAGTCTCTAGGAGAAAATCTATTTGCTTACCTTTTCCTGTATTTCGTGCCTTGTGATCCCTCTTTTCTTTAGGCAAGAAGGGTCTGGTGGAGTCTTCCTCATATTGTATCCCTCTGACATTAACACTCCTGCCTCCCTCTTCCACTGGCAAGGACCCACCCAGATAATTCAGGATAATCATCCTATTTTAAAAGTCAGCTGATTAATAACCTTAATCACATCTGCTACCTCAATTCCCCTCTGCCACTTAACGTTAACGTGTTCACAGTTTCCAGCGATTAGGGGGTGGACATCCTCAGGAAGCCATTCATTATGCTGCCTACCACACCCAGGAAACCAGATAAAATGGGAATGTCAACCATACTGCCAGGCAACTTTGCTTATGTTACAATTGTCCCCTGATTGGTAAATCACCTAAGGACTCGGAGGAGCTATGAACCGATTATAAACACCTGAGGTGGGCATCATATCTTGGGCAGAGGGGGAATCCATTTCCTTGCCTTCCCCAGTATCTAGAGGTCACCACACGTCTTCAAGGCAAGCAGCATGGCATCTCTCTGACTCAGCTGTCGTCACATCTCCGACCACAGCTGGGAGGGGACCGTTATTCTGCCTACCGCAGCCTTCCAGTACCTCCTGCCTCCTCTGTGGTCCAGAAGTGGAGGAGGCAGACCACGGCTTGCTCACACTGCTGGCTTCTGAGAGGACTTTAAGGTATACTCCCCTCTCTGCGCTGGGTGCTGGTCCGTGGCTCCTGGACAACCATGACCTCTGGCCATCCTCAGTGCTTCAAATTACCTGCAGAGGACCTCTAGATACCTGGGAAGCCAGGTTTCCATTCTAGCCTTCAAGGGAAGGGGAAAAGTCTCTTATGACTCCAATAGCAACAATATCTGCAAGGCTTCCCCTGACTTTTCATCTAGATTTCCAGATTACAGAACATGTTCTGCAGCCTGGGAAACCACTCTAAACTCAGAGATCTGGTGGTCACCTGCTGCTGCTGCTGCTGAGTCGCTTCAGTCGTGTCCGACTCTGTGCTACCCCATAGACGGCAGCTGACCAGGTTCCGCCGTCCCTGGGATTCTCCAGGCAAGAACACTGGAGTGGGTTGCCATTTCCTTCTTCAATGTGTGAAAGTGAAAAGTGAAAGTGAAGTCGCTCTGTCGTGTCCGACCCTTAGCGACCCCACGGACTGCAGCCTACCAGGCTCCTCCATCCATGGGATTTTCTAGGCAAGAGTACTGGAGTGGCTTGCCATTGCCATCTCCGGGTGGTCACCTACCTTCTCCCTAATGCACCTTTCCTGCGCCACCTGTCAGACCTGCCTTGTTCGTAAAGCCGTCACTTGTATCATGAATCTATCTTCTTGACAACATGCTTGGTGTCTGAGCCTCTGTTTCCTGGTCCTGAACACCCACTGACCACTGACCTGAGCCCCAGGACTCCGGCCTCCCAGGAGTCCATCCATGCACCAGCGCATTCAGTCACTTCTTCAGCAAGTATTTCTGAGTGTGAAATCACAGCCAGGCCCCACACAGAACAGAGCAGGTACAAACTCAACATGGAGCTTACAGTCTAGCTGGGGAAAGGTTGTTAAACGAACACAAGAAACGTAGAATTACTAAAGGTGAGGAGCTGTATGAAGCCAGTAAAGGATGCCATAAGAAAAAGAAAGAATGGAAAGAATCTGCTTGCAACACAGGAGACCAGGGTTCTATTCCTGGGTTGGGAAGATCCCCTGGAGGAGGGAACAGCTACCCACTCCAGTATTCTGGCCTGGAGAATTCCATGAGTTGTATAGTCCATGGGATTGCGAAGACTCAGACGTGACTGAGCGACTTTCTCTTTCAAAGGAGAAAGAGATGGCCTCTCTGAGGAAAAGACATTGACACGGAGACGGAGGGCTGTGAATAAACTGAAGGGAAAAGAGAGAGAAAAGAAAGTGCAAAGGCCAGATCCTTCAGTCTTTCTCGACCAGGTCAAGCGTCTTGGATTTCATCCTAAGTACAGGAAAGTCACTGTGGGGTTATTAAGCCAAGAAGAGGAAGAACAGTATCTCATTTATATTTTACAAAGATCGCTAGAGCTGATTGGCTGGTGCGGGTGGCAATGGAACCAGGGGTCCCTTCTGTAACCCCAGGATAATGGGAGGTGACTTCACAGCTGCATTTATGAGTTTTATGCCTTCATCCATCTTCATTTTGCTTTGTGATAGTGTTGAAAAGCACTAAGTTTCTTCTCAGGTTAAAAAAGGCAGGGACAGACATATGAACCCACTTCCCATTAATGGTCTGAACAGCAGCTGAAACACCTCCGGCTGCAGTAAAAATTCCAACCAAGTTGTGAACAGGTGAGGCCATCTTTTCTGACCCAGTGAATGGTAATTTCAGTAGGTTGGCATCAACCCACTTAACGGATAAGAGTCTAGTAGTGGGAGCGTCAAAGGGCCAAACAAAGGCTCCAGAAGAGGAACTTGGCACAGCTACGAGTTTGCTCAACTAGTGAATTTATTAGGATGACTTCACAACTAAATCTGTGTTTCTACACAACAGGGGAGTCTCTGAAACTCCATGAAATCATTTTTGGGTTTTAGAAGCACCTTTTTCTATCTGTGACCTTTCTGGTCACAGAGACACTGACCCAGGACCCTGGTGTGCTATTCCTCACCTACAGACTCACACATGTCCAGCTCCCAGAGCACAACAGTCAACCTCACTGAAAAATGGGGTCCAAACTGGAGGTACAAGTTCTCTTCTGGCCTGTAAGTCAGGACACAGACATGGCACTTTTGGAGACTGGCTTTGCCAGACAGAGGCTCTGGTTGGCTCTACTGTCCCACCCACGAGCACCATGGAGCCCAGCGCAGTCTTAATGGTCATCACCTGGTTACTCATCATAGCTGCATATTAGATCTTTAAAATTATCCATATGAGATTCTGGAAAAGGCATAACTGAGCACACAGTAAAAAGATCATTGGTTGCCTGGAGTTCAAGGGGAGGTAAGGATGAATAGTGGAGCACAGAAGATTTTGGGGGTGAAACTACTTTGTATGATACTATGATGGTGGATACATTTGTCCAAATGCATAGAACATACAACAGCAAGAGTGAACCCTGATGGAAGCCATGGACTCTGAGTGATTGTGATGTGCCTCTGTAGGTCCATCAATTGTAATAAATGTACCATCTGGTGGCAGTGTTTATGGTAGGGGAGGCTATGCATGTATGGGGGCAGGAGGATACAGGATAACTCTGTATCTTCCTCTCAATTTTGCTGTGGACCTAAAACTGTTCCCAAAAATAAGTTATTTTTTTAAAAGTACTTTAAAAACTATTCACGCTTATTATATGGTATATCCAGATGATGGAATATTGTGTATGTGTGTGTGTATGAGTCACTCAGCCATGTCTGACTGTTTGTGATCCCATGGACTGTAGCCCTCCAGGTTCCTCTGTCCATGGATTTCTCCAAGCAAGAATACTGGAGTGGATTGCCATGCCCTTCTCCAGAGGATCTTCCCAACCCAGGAATTGAACTCACACTTCCTGCATTGCACGTGGATTCTTTACTGACACATGCTACAACATGGAAAATACTTGAAACCGTTATGCTAGGAGAAAGAAGCCAATCACAAAGGGCCACGTATTATATGATTTCATTTCTGAAATGTCCAGGAAAAGCAAACCTATAGAGACAGAAAGTAGATTAGTAGTTGCTTAGGGCTTAGTTTGCAGCCATGAAATTAAAAGACGCTTACTCCTTGGAAGGAAAGTTATGACCAACCTAGATAGCATATTAAAAAGCAGAGACATTACTTTGCCAACCAAGGTCCATCTAGTCAAGGCAATGGTTTTCCCGTGGTCATGTATGGATGTGAGAGTTGGACTGTGAAGAAAGCTGATCGCCAAAGAATCGATGCTTTTGAACTGTGGTGTTGGAGAAGACTCTTGAGAGTCCCTTGTACTGCAAGGAGATCCAACCAGTCCATTCTAAAGGAGATCAGTCCTGGGTGTTCATTGGAAGAACTGATGCTGAAGCTGAAACTCCAATACTTTGGCCACCTCATGTGTCGAGTTGACTCACTGGAAAAGAGTCTGATGCTAGGAAGAATTGGGGGTGGGAGGAGACGGGGACGACAGAGAATGAGATGGCTGGATGGCATCACCGACTCTGTGGACATGAGTTTGAGTGAACTCCGGGAGTTGGTAATGGACAGGGAGGCCTGGCGTGCTGTGATTCATGGGTCGCAAAGAGTCGGACACGACTGAGCGACTGAACTGAACTGAACTGAGGGCTTAGTTGGGGGAGCCTGGTGGGCTGCCGTCTATGGGGTCGCACAGAGTCGGACACGACTGAAGCGACTTAGCAGCAGCAGCAGGGCTTAGTGGAGAGGGAAAAAAGAGTGACTGCTAGTGGGTACATGGGTTTCTCTTGGGATAAAAAATGTTATAAAATTAGAGGTGGTTGTACAATGCTGTGCATATCCTAAACCCCACCGAATCGTACACTTTCAAAGGGTAGGTTTCTGGGGGCATATGTACGATATCTCCATAAAGGTGCATCCGCACCTGTGCCCTGTCCTATCCCATTACTTCAGACTGTCTGGAGATGAAGCCCAGGTAGCAGTGGATTTTTAAAACTCCCTAGATGATTCTGCTGCTGCTGCTGCTGCTAAGTCACTTCAGTCGTGTCCGACTCTGCGCGACCCCATAGACGGCAGCCGACAAGGCTCCGCCGTCCCTGGGATTCTCCAGGCAAGAACACTGGAGTGGGTTGCCATTTCCTTCTCCAACTAGATGATTCTAATTTCTAGTAAAAGCTGAGAACGACTGGTCTAGCCTAACCCTCTAGGAAGCAGCCAAGGACACTGGGGTCGAAAGTTATAGTGACTCATACTCTCACTTTGTCGGGTCAGCAGTAGGACCTAGGCAGCACAAGCAGCCCTCCTCTGTGCTCAGTCTCCAGGTTAAATGCAGAACAGACGAGGGTCTGCCTGACACTCCAGACTCGATGCTCCCTGGCCTTCCTAACCCCCACAATGGCTCTTAAACTGGTCTCTTTCCAAAGTACCCAAACCACCTCATTTGTCAGTATTTCTCTTCTAATCCACCACTGCCTCCTTTGCTTTGATTTCTGGGTCATTTCTCCAGCTGCCCTGCAGACTTCACAGCTCCTTATTCTGAAGGCCTACTTGTCCCGTTGCCTTCCAGTTAATTTCCTACCTATTAGGAATTTGCATGTACATTTAACACAGAGAATCATTTCTGTCTTCAGCTGTGAGGTTCTACCCATTCTATCTTTACAGTCAGTGAGGAGAAGCTATTCATCACAGGGGTCCCATTTGGCAACCAAGAGTAATCGGCTATTCATAATTTCCATTTTGAGCTAGATGACTATTTAAACTATAAGGGATCGTCACTACAAGTTAACATCCAGGGTGAGACTATAAAAAGCGTGCAGCATGTCATTTTTAGGAATCACTACTGTTAGGAAATTAGGAATGTGTTGCATTATCAGACAGCTTAGAATAAAAAATAAAAAAGGCAAAGTCAAGCATTTTCAAAAAGAGGGTTTTTAAAAGTTTTTTAAATGTACAATTTTGTATATAATTTGATCAATGAAATTCATGGAGTTCTGTGTTTTCTGAGCACTAAGATACTTGTAATACTTCTCAGTTGAAGAAAGTAAGGGGGTTATTTTCATTTATGTTTGTATCCTTTCTCCCCTTTTAGATTTTAGATTTTTAAAGGTCAAGGGTCTTCTCATTCATCCGTTCATCTGACAACCCCACACACACAACCCCCACTGGAATCTGGTGCGGAATTGAGCTCTACATGTTTCAAACAAACTCAGAGCAGTGACCCTCAAATGGAAACAGGGAAGTAGGTGATGGGCTTAGAAACAGCACAATCAACCTATTTCTTATTGTTATATTACAAACTATATCTACTCAACAAATATTTACTGAGTTCTCACTCTGTACCAAGCACGGTTGTAGGATAAAGCTGGACAAAACTGACACATCTCTGGAGACACTTTCTCTCTACTGAAAGGGAACCTCCCCATGTGAGCTGGTGGGGATGTGAGGAATGAATGCTGGGGGAAATCAGAGAAATAAAAATAAAGATACTTGCACCATTTCTGTCACTCTCTCCACACTAAATTCACAGTTTCCTTTTTCTCTGGAAATTGAGACCAAAAAAAAGTTGAGGAAAAAAATTATAGAATCTGAATGGCCATATGAAGTTCCCATCTCACTTTCACATAATTTACATCATTTAATCTCACAACCCCAAGGAATAGATGCATTATCCCCTTCATAGGTTAAGAAGGCAAGACTCAGGGAGGACATGTGACGTGCCCACAGACACACAGCAGATGACACACAGAGCTGGACTCAGTTCCCCAGGTCACCAGCATCCTGGTCTTATGTCTTCACACTTTATCACCCAGGTTCCCAAGGAAGCACAGAAGCCTGGGGGAGTTGGAGGTGTAGGAAAGGGTAATGTATCTTGGCTCGAACACTGGAGCATTGCTCTCAGAAGTGGGAGTGACAGTAAATATGACTGCAAAAGCAGGCCGGGGCCTGGCCACCCAGGCCTTGAAGGATGGCTTTGCACTCATCTGGAGGAGAGTGTGCACTTAGATCAGTCGCCCCAGCATAAACATTAGGAGCACCCCTTTCACTCTCAGAAGTGTCAGGGACTTCCCTGGTGGTCCAGTGGTTGGGAGTCCACCTGCCAATGCAGGGGACACAGGTTCAGTCCCTGCTCTGGGAAGACTCCACATGCCAAGGGCAAGTAAGCCTGCGTGCCACGACTACCAAGCCTGCGCCCTGGAACCTGTGCTCCACAACAAGAGAAGCCACTGGAAGGAGAAGCCCGTGCACTGCAAGGAAGAGTAGTTCCCGCTTGCTGCGGCTAGAGAAAGCCCACAAACAGCAGCGAAAACTCAGCACAGCCCAAAATAAAGTTACTCTCATTTCCCCCCTGCCCGCAACTCTGCAGAACCCAGAGGGAGTAGAGTGAGCAGAGCAACAGGAAAAGCGGGAGCTTCCCCTACGGCTGCTGGTCAGGCCTCAGCTTTGCATCGGCTGGAAGATAAAAGCTCTGAGTTTACATTCAAAATTGAAACTACCCCAATTCCTGAAAGCTTGGGACTTTCAAAACTGAAGAAGTTATAGGCTTTGTCCAAGAGATTGTCCAGGAGTAGAAAAAGAATATCTGACCAAATGTATTTGAGTGCAGTGATAGGAAAAAAATAATAATAGTTTTTCTTCTGGTCATAAAACAGCAAGTGTCTGGAAAAGGGGAAAAGGATGTTCTTGAGTTGCTTTAGTAAAAAATAACAACAACAACAAAAAAACCCACCCAGGATGATAAAGTGTATGGCCACTGCTATGGTCCAAATGTCTGTGTCCCCCCAAAATGCGCATGTTGAAATCCTAACCCCTAAAGTGATGGCATTAGGAGATGGGGCCTTAGGTCATGAGGGTGGAGCCTTCATGCGTGGGCTTAGTGCCCTTACAGAAGAGATCCCACTCTTCCTTATGCCATGTGAGGACACAGTGAGAAGGCATCAGATATGAACCAGGAAGTGGGGTCTCAACCCCACTCAACCATGCCGGTGCTTTAATCTTGGACTTTCAGCTCCAGAATTGTGGGAAATAAGTTTCTGCTGTGTATAAGCCACCCAGTCTGTGGTATTTTGCTGTCACTGCTAGAACACACTAAAACCACCACTCTGTCTCTCAGCATGGAGGTGGGAATGAGACCTCAGCAACCGTCCTAACCCTGTTTCCCTGGCTCTTGCCCTGACACCCTTAATTAGAGGCTATCTGACTTTGCAAAAGCCCCGCAACGTTTGTGGGGTCCTTGGAGTTTGTTTTATGTGTCCACAGGGTCCCCTCGTGTCCTTTGGCCCTGACCCTTTATTGTTTGCTGCCCATGAAGGTCGGTGAGGGCTGCTACCAGACGCTGTCACAGGTGTTGTGCATGCCTGGATTTCATTACCTACACAGTGAGTCCTGAATCTTGTGTGAAAGTAGAGCCTGCAATTTCTGCCTGCAGTGCCATTCTGCAAAGACACAAAGACATGGTCATCAGGGCTTCCTCCTCATGCTCATTGTTTTTGTTGCTTCAACTCTTTTCCCCAGACTTAAACAACCTCCTCCGTCTACTCTAGCCTCTTCCATCATCCTGCTTGCTCAGACAAGACTGAATCTCAGCTTGATCTCAAGCCCAGACCACTGACAGTCTGGCTTTATTCAGCAGACAACAGGAAGCCTCTGATGGGCTTTGAGCAGAGAAGGAACCTCATCATTAAGAAGATTCATCTTGGCAGTAGTTCCGCAAATGAACTGGTGGGGGAGAGAAACTATTCTTGCTTCTATCCCAGGGCGGATCCGCTTCAGGATGACGGCACTCTGGTGCCACCTGGAGGCAGCCAGCCTCAATTACAGAAACAGTTTCCTGAGAGCTGAGTTCTGAAGCCAGATTTGCACATCAGAAAGTCACAACGCAACTTTTCATTGCTGCCCGGAGAATAGGCCTGTTGGTACCGACCAGGCTAAAAGGAACAAAGCCTCGAGGAGGAGGCTATGCTGGAGGCTCTAGGAGCCAACTAGGCCTCCGTGCCTTCCTCCAAGGAGGCTGATTTATAAGGAGATTCTTGAGTTACTTCAATGCTGAAGCCTCCCAGGATGGGCTGTAGACACACACCCCCAGTCCCTTACAACAGATTTGCAAATCAGCATCTTTGCCAAAATAAAGGGTGGTCCTTGCTCAGAGGAAGGAAGAGGACTCACTTCTGATTCAAGTGACACATTCATTCCAGGTGGCTGGGCTCACTTCCTTTAGAAGTCCTCACCCACACTGGAAGGAGAAAGTGTGTCTTGGACAAAGAGAGTAGAGAGGCTGTTATGGGGAGGGTGTTAGTCAAGAGCCCGCCCTGTGAGCCTGCGCAGGTTTTTCCAGTAACTGTTTTTTTTTCTCCTAATGGCCCTGTGGTTGATTTACAGCACAACCCAGGAAGTAAATAACAAAGAGGGAATACTAGGATTGTAATGAAGCAGTTTTGAGAAGGGAGACTAGACCTAAATCTTTGAATCCCAGATTCTTTCTGCCAGAACCAACTGAATTACATACTTCAGTATATAATTCTTATAATATTACGTAACTTGTTTCTCCTCTCTTTCAAAACAATTAGTCCTTATCAATTTTCTCCAGGTTACTGAGTCATGGAAGTTTTTTTATGGCTAAAATTTCTTTTGCTATTAGCTCTGTCTCCTTTTTCATAGCAATGTTTTCTTAAGAAAGTGTTTCATTGTAGACAAACAAGGTCATTTCTCTGAGTCTTTGCCAAGACTGCACTGGACTTTGGGTTCTGAACGAATAGGAACTTACAAGCAGCCTAAAATCAGTCATCCTGATTTGTGCAAGGAGAAAAGGAAAGCTAAATTACTCACATAATACTCAAGCAGCCCTGTAAGGTTTATATTGTCATGTGCATTTTAAAGGTGATGAAACAGATACTCAGAGATAGTCAAAGTATCTTTGCCCAAAGACACAAAGCTAGACAGTTGAAGAAGTAGGATTTTTAATTCTAGGGCTGCCTGATTTCAGAGCCAACTTGGTATCTACAGCATAGGAGTTTAGGCAGAGGAAATCCCAAAGTGCTAAAGATGGCAGTGTGAATCCTAAGGACGAAAGGAAAATGTGTTGGGTCTCAGGACCCACGGGGAGGGGCTATGTTGAGGGTGGACCACCAACCCCAGAGTTGGCGGTCCAAGAGAAGAGGTATTGGGGACAAAGAAAGGCTGGGCCCAGGAGGGGTAACAGTCAGATTTGGGGTGGCCCCAATGGCAAATGATAAGGAAGAAGCCCTGGGAGGGAATTCTGCCTCCAGTGTCAGTGCCTTATATCTGCCACTGAGGTTCTCTCCACCCCTTTCTTCTTTTTTCTTCTCTCTGGTCTCACACCAGCCCACTTTCTTCTTCTATCAGTTTTACTTAATTGTGGATATCATGGTGGATTCGGGAAATTCAGGCTGTCTTCTTCTGACTGAGCATAATGTAAAACCTTTCACTTCCTCCTTTCATTAAGGGCAAAACATGTGCTATAAAATCAAAGTTCACCTTCTACAACTGGCTTCCAGGAGAGTTATCTTTTCCATGTTTTTCTTTTAAATTGCTTTCAAGCTTTCTCTTCCCTCCTGTCCTCTGTCAGAGGGCTTAGTGCTGAGGGACTGAGCTGCATGGAGGTGGGGGGAAGGTAGCTGTCCCCCATGGAGGCCGTGATGAGCTTGGAATGGGTTACACTGAGCAAATAAGTAACTTGAGCACGTGAGTAAATGTAGGGAGGGCCGTGAGAACCAGGCTGGAGAGATGACAGACGGGGAAAAGGAAAGACTGAAAAGGAACTTGTATTGTTGAGGTATTGGGCTATAATTGGAAGTATAGTATAAGTTCACAGTTTTTAAATATATAAACCTGCATACATAGATATAGATGATATACACAGATATATAGAGAGAGGTGCACAAAGGAATATAAACAAATTCTAGCCCTATCAGCTGAGAGGGCCCAGAAATTATAACAACCCAGTAGCCATGAGCATATGGACCATCTAACATTGGTTTCTCCCTACCATTCTTCACTAAAAGGAACCAGGAATAAAATAAGCCTGGAATGTCTTCTTACGCCAGAAAGTAATGAAATGCTTAAAGAATGGCTAGGGCATGTCAAAAGGACACAGGAACAAGCTGAAGGAGATCCCACTGGCTAAATTTGGGACAATCTATACATCAAAATGATCTGCTAATATCTTACTTTCATTTATTAAATGAAATAAGAATCTATATTGATAAATGAATAAATAAGTTAATGGGATGTGTGTGTGAAAGCTCTTTCTTATAGTAGACTGCCAAGCTGTAAATGGAAACAAAATGATGAAGATAGAAAACCATCAGATGACACTATTGCAGTGATTTATTCAGGTAAGGGTCAACAATGAATGCAAAACGGATTAGTGGAAGTTTATAAGGACTAGGATCTTGGTATCTCAGAAAATCTCCCCACAAAATGCTTACCATTACTAGAGAGAAAGTAGTAACTTGATGAGAGATCTGGAAGATGCCTGCATAACCAAGCTATCAAGATCAGTGTCCCACGGCTAGACAGGGTGACATCATATGTCGTTATATGTAAAGTCCAGATTCTTTTCCATGGTGTTACTACCAAGAATGAATAGTGAGGTCTGAACAAAAGGAAATGTCAAATAAAACCATATCTGTGGTCATCTTACAGAATAAAAGGCCTATACTCTTTAAAACCAAAGGACATTATCAACAGAGGAATGGATAAAGAAGATATGGTACATATATACAATGAAATATTACTCAGCTTTTAAAAAGAGTGAAATAATGCCATTTACAGCAACTTGAATGGACCTAGAGATTGTCATACTGAGTGAAGTAAGCCAGACAGAGAAGGATAAATATCGTATGACATCCTTACATGTGGAATCTAAAAAAATATAATACAAACGAGCTGATAACGGAAAGAGACTCACAGACCTAGAGAAAGAACTTCCGGTTGCTGGAGTGCAGGATGGGGGAAGGGATATGTAGGGAGTTTGGGATGGATATGTACACACTGCTATGTTTAAAAGGATTAACCAACAAGGACTTACTGTATAGCACGGGGAACTCTGCTCATTGTTATGTGGCAGCCTGGATGGGAGGGGAGTTTTGGGGAGAATGGATACATATATATGTATGGTTCAGTCCCTTCACTCTTCACCTGAAACTATCCAATATTGTTTGTTAATCATCTATACCCCAATACAAAATAAATTTTTTAAAAAAATCTAAAGGACATTAATGACAGAAAAATTCTGAGAAATTACTCCAAGTTGAAGGAGATTGAAGTCATGTGGCCATTGAATGCCATGTGTGTTCCAGGATTGACTGGATCCTGAACCAAAAGGAAAAGAGAGTTGGCTGAGCTGGCAAACTTTGAAGGAGGTCTGTAGACTGGATGTTAATGTTGTGCCATTGTTAGTTCCTCATTTGAAGGGTTTGCATTAGCTTCCTAGGACTATCATCACAAATTACCCCAAGTGGAGCTTAAAATGAGAGAAATCTATTCACTGGAGTGTGTGTGTTCAGTCACTCAGTCATGTCCAACTCTTTGCGACCCCATGGATGGTAGCCCACCAGGCTTCTTTGTCCATGGGATTTCCCGGGCAAGAATACACAGCAGGTTGCCATTTCCTACTCCAGGGGCTCTTCCTGACCCAGGGCTCAAACCTGCGTCTCCTGCATCTACTGTGTCTCCTATATTGCAGGTGGATCCTTTACCTCTAGCCCCACCTGGAGGCTAAATTCAAAATTGAGATGTCAGGGTTCACTTCTGAAGACTGGGGGCAAAACTGCCCCATGCCTTTCTCCTAGCTTCTGAAGGGTGCCAGCAATCCCTGCCATTCCCGGGTCTGTGGCAGCATCACTTCAGTCTCTGCTTCCATCTTCACACGGCCTTCTCCTCTGTATGTCTCTGGGTCCCTCTTTGTCCTCTTCTCTTATTATAAGAGCATCAGTCTACTGGATTTAGGGACCACACTAATCCCAAGTGATCTCATGTCGAGACCTTTAATTCCATCAGTCTATTTCAAAATAAGACCACATTCTGAGTGAGGTTGAACCCTATTCAACCCACTATAGGGTTGTATCCAGAAACACACACTGGAGTGTTTAGGGGTGACAGGGCGTTGTGAATGCAGCTTGCTCTCAAATAGTTCAGATAGTGATAACAAGGGACTCAAGAATTCTTTGTGGAACATTCTCACGACTCTCTATACACTTGAAATTATTTCCAAATGAATCATTTAAATTTTTTAAAAACTGCCTTTGACCTTTATTGAAGGTTTTCAGGGGGTAATGTTCAAGAAACAGTAAGGCAAGATGTTCAAGCTTCCACAGGTTTGGTCACCATTTGTCATCTTGTTTGAGGGTCTCAAAGTTTGGGGACAACCCTCCTTGACTGGGTAGGCAAGAGCATGAGAGCCCCCATTCCTCTCGATGTCTTGCCCTTTCACATTTTCAGCATTTTCCAGGGCTTTAAATACTGTTTTGGGGTCAAAGAGATCAAATTTCAGAGGGAACTGATTTAGAATTTGGTCATAACCATGAGAAGTTTGGGGCTTCCCTGGTGACTCAGATGGTAAAGAATCTGCTTGCAATTCAGGACACCTGGGTTCGATCCCTGGGCCAGGAAGATTCCCCCAGACTCTGGAATGGCTACCCACTCCAGTATTCCTGCCTCAAGAATTCCACGGACTGAGGAGCCTGGAGGGCTACCGTCCATGGGGTCACAGAAAGTCAGATACGACTGAGCAACTAACACACATAAGAGGATTTTTTTCAAGCAAAACCTAAGAGTGAGAGTAGGGGCTCATCTGGTTCACAAGACTGGGTGCTGTGCCCTTGCCTTCAGGGCTGGGCACCCAAGCATTGGCCTAAGGATCACCCAGTGCCACATGTGCTGTGTGCCTTCGGGTTTGATTTTTAATTTGACTTTAGACTCATGTTTAGCCTTTCTGCTGTTACTTTGTCTTTCCTGATTTTCTTTTCTTTTTTAATTCCTATCAAAGAAAAGTGAAAGTCACTCAGTCCTGTCCAACTCTTTGCGACCCAGAACTCTTTGAATTCTCCAGGCCAGAATACTGGAGTGGGTAGCCATTCCCTTCCCCAGTGGATCTTCCTGACCCAGGAATCAAACAGGCGTCTCCTGGATTGCAGGCAGATTATTTACCAGCTGAGCTACCAGGGAAGCTTTTATCAAAGAAAGAGAAATACAGTTCCTTTTTGCCCATCACACATGTTTCTACTCTCAGTCTAAAATCTGTCTCTGTGTGTTTTTAACCTTTTAATCTAGCCCATAAAAGGGTTTTGCCTTTTATTTTTCTACTTGAAATCTCAGACACTTTACCCTTTGTTTTTCGTTACCTTTCGGATTTAGCGGGCTGTTGACTGCTCTTGTTTATTTTTCTTATGTTTACTTTTTACCTTTGATCTTTCAAACTTCCATTGGACTTTTATCATCCTGCCCTAATTTTCCTTCTTTTCCTTTTCTTGCTCTTCCTTTCAAGGACTGGCTTTGACGGTGACCGTTAAGAGGATGGTCCCTAGGGTGTGAGGCATTCAGAGCATTGACCCTGCAGGTTGTCTTCTCCATCTGTCTCTCAAGCCTCCAGTGTGGTTCCCACCATAGCCCTCACAGAATCCTTGCCCTGTCTTCAGAAATTTCATCCACTCCAGGGCTATGGTTTTCTTAAAAATATTGTTTGCATCTCACATCATCCAGTCATCTGTGTTTTAAAGTCAGTGATCCTTAATATCTAACCAAACTTTGAATGAAATGTGCTGGTGACCTGTGACATTTCACAAGGTGAAAGAACAGGGTCAAGGAGGTCACAGCAGCCTGGCTGGATGTGGTTGACCTATTTGGCCCTGAGCCCTGGATAGGAATTCTGCAGAGTTACAGTCATCAGGCCCATACAAGACTTGTTTTCCTGTCTGTTTCCAATATGCTTATTTCCAAGGTGTGTCACCTTCCTTTCAGGCTGGCCAGGAAAGGTTGCGGGGTGTGTGGTCTTCCAGGCTTCCCTCCAAAGACTGGAAAAACTGGCCAATGTGGAGATTATTCTAAATGAGTTTTTAAAATAACAATGCAATTCTTTCCAAGGTGAACCTTTATTATCAGGATCCATTCTGTACCTTCCAGATGCACTTGGAAAATCTTAACAAGAGATGAATAGGAGTCTGATTTTCTCTCCATATCTTAAAACATCTCTTATTCTCTACTCCTACATCTCTGTCTCTGACTTTTGCCATTTCCTCCAGGATGGAATGGCCTTCCCTGATGGCTCAGTGGTAAAGAATCTGCTTGCAATGCAGAAGATGCAGGAGACTCAGGTTCGATCCCTGGGTAGGGAAGATGCCCTGGACCACTCCAGTATTCTTGCCTGGAGAGTTCCATGGACAACAGAGGAGCCTGGTTGTCTGCAGTCCATAGGTTCACAAAGAATCAGACAGGACTATTGGTTTTGTTTTACTGTCTTCGCCAATCCAGGGAAGAAGAGGAGAGTTTCAAAGACTCCTTTTCTTCCTGCTTAACTACAGTAGCGATTATCTCAAAGACCAAGGAACCAATGTAGGGGTAAAACCAGCGCCAAGTGTGTCCATCATGATTGTACATTCAGGTTCTGGGGAAAGGACCACCAGATGGGTAGGCGAGCCCTGTAAACCAGACTCAGGCCAGAATACCATTTATTACCTGGTCCTCATATGTCTCCATTCAAACAGGGGTGCCATGATCATGTTTTCTAGCTCTGAGGGAGATCAATGTTATTACCCAAGAAAACAACCAAACAATCACTTTAGAAAGACTGGGACAAATATTACTACATACAATTGTGATGTTGTGGGGTTTTTCCTTGAAATAACCCACAATCAGTGGGTCTGAAAACTATCTCAGGACCAGAAAATGGGAAAAGGATTGTGACTTTTAATTGTGGCAGTTGCCCCTATCTATCCTTTACTTTTTTGGTTGTAAATATTGCCCGTGTTTGGTGCCCATCTGTAGTGTCTTTGCAACATGTGTTCTATTAACCATCTCCATAACTGGGTAGATTTGGTCCCTTGGCTGACCAACTGACCTGCCAGTCACCTTCTACCTCCTGCAGCATGTGATCATTGGGGTGAGTTTTCCAGCCTTATACTGTACAGATATATTGTGGCCCACTTCTCTGACCCTCTGACCTTTCCCTCCACTTCCTGACACAATATTTCAGGCACAACTACTTGATTTAACATGGGCCATTGCTTCCTCCAATCTTCTGGAAGCTATCTTTGCTCTGTCTCCTGGGATCTTTGCCAGAGAGTTAAAACTTGTATCTAAGGAGAATGCTCCAGTATCTATAAAATTTCCCTTGTCCAACTTTATTTTCTACCTCCTACTGAGCGACTTCACTTTCACTTTTCACTTTCACACATTGGAGAAGGAAATGGCAACCCACTCCAATATTCTTGCCTGGAGAATCCCAGGGACAGGGGAGCCTGGTGGACTGCTGTCTATGGGGTTGCACAGAGTCGGACACGACTGAAGCAACTTAGCAATATAAATATATACCCAGAATTTGTCTAAATGGGTTTGGTAAGACAGCAGACATGGAAATGGTTGTTATGAAGGAAGACATTTATACTCACAGATACCCAGACACAGGAGGCACGACACCCAAGCAGAACCACATGGGGAAAGAGAAGGGATGGCTTGGAGTCAGAAGAAGGAAGAGGAGAGTGTGACCCAGAGCCTTTGGAGGGTTTTCTTGGAAAGGAATAAGTGAGGCAGGTACTATTAGGGGAAACACAGACTGAAACTGCCCACCCTGGCCAGGTACCATAGTAACCATTTGTTTGAGTATTTTACAGTGGGAGATCCTGGTAAGGAACACAGAACTAACAAGCTGCCACCAACCAGAAGATTCAGAAAGGGTCCAAAGGAGATGCCACATGTCCTACCAACCTCTCAGAATCCTCCTTTTTGGAATCTATTTTGACTGAGCAATGTGTGTACCACCACGAAAGACCCTGAATCAGAATGATTGGTCAGAGACAACCTAGAAACTAATCCCATCATCATAAAACCCAAGACTGTGAGGCATGTGGGTTCCATTACCCTGCTGCTCTCCACGTGGGCGCCCCTTCCCAGTAAAGGCTCTTGCTTTGTCATTTCGTGTGTCTCTTCCTCAGACGATTCACTTCTGAGTGTTAGACAAGAGCCCACTCTCAGGCCTTGGAAGGGCACCCCCCCAACTTCCTGCAACAGTGCTCTGAGTAGATTTAAGACTGCATAGTTTGAATAATTTCCCCAGGTTCTGGACTATAAGAGTGGTCCACAGTTGTCCCATACCCAGCCCTGGGGTGATGTCTTACAGCAAGGGAAATATTGGCTTGGTATGTGGGAGTATCTTAAAGGAGACGGCTGGGGACTATGGGGTTAAGATGGGTTGGTGTGCATATGAGAAGCGCACTCGCGTGGGAGTCATTTGCTCTCTCTAGGAATGAGTAGCCCTGGGAGTAGCAGTAGCTTCAAGATCAAGGACCCAGATGCCAGAGCACTAAGAATACAGAGAATAAGAAAATATAGTCAATACATCCCCCACTGTCCCCCTGCACCCCATTCTCAAACTCAGCACTCTGAGAACCTGGCCTCTCTGTACACTGCTGGCTCCCTCCAGGAGATGTTGGCCAGGCCCTGCAGCCCCTTCAGTGTATAATTCCTTTTCTCTCTTAGCAAATTTAGCTCTTTCCCAGCTGGAGAATGCTCTCTCTTCATGCTAGTTATTGGCCTAACAACCAAGAGGACAGGTGAGGGCAGATCCTGATGAAGGTGCCTGCTGTCATACACAGGAATGGCCCCTAAAGTGTCTCAAGGCTTGTCAGGATAGATGTTAGACCTTAATATGGAGAAGGGAACTGATTCTGCGGACAGAAGAATCAGGATATTCAAGAGCATCAACCCAGACGTTTGCACTTTGTGTTTCTAGATCCCATTCTTTATTCATGAGAGTCCTGACTTGGACAGAGCAAACCTATCTAGGCTGAGTGTTCTACACTCTCTAGAGATCTGCTACTCTTTCAATTATAAATCCTGGGCTGGTCTTCAGCTTTTCTGCCCTTTGGCTACAGGGGCTACAGATTCCTTTATGTGCTGCCAAGAAAGCCTCTGACTTTTGTAACTACCTCGTAATCTATGCAATCACTGTCAGCCTTTCATTTTCCAAAGCATAAATTGCCTCCCAGCAATAGCCATCTAAATCCATTGTCCTTCTAATTCCTTTTCCCCCTCATTTCTTAAATGTGTAATCCGTTTCACCTATGAGTGCATTTCATTTCACTGGCTTATCATCCCAGTTCACTACTGGTCAAAGCTTTGTCATTTGCACTGCTACCTTCTACCAGGGCTAAAATGGTCCACAACTACCAGTTATGAAGTTAACTTTGCCAACTGGACAACAGGTGCTTCAGCTGCACAATCCCATCTTAGCATCCTCTTCTTGGACCTTTGCTGGTAGTGACAGATACAGGTTGAGTCCCTAGGAAACAGACTGTGAGATGGAGATCAACAAGCAGGAAGCTTATTAGAGAGTTAATCTTGGGATTAACCTCCCTGGACAAAGAGAGGGAAATGACTGCAAGGAGAAGTTGAACTGTGCTGAGGTCTCAACAAAAGCCTCAGTTGACCCCATGGGGAACTTTAATACTGGGATGCCCCTTCAGAGTTGTCATGATTTGGGGCAAGGCATTTGAGGCATTATACCCTCACAAATGTACTCTGCATATAAGTTAAATAAGCAAGGTGACAATATACAGCCTTGATGTACTCCTTTTCCTATTTGGAACCAGTCTGTTGTTCCATGTACAGTTTTGACTGTTGCTTCCTGACCTGCATACAGGTTTCTCAAGAGGCAGGTCAGGTGGTCTGGGATTCCCATCTCTTTCAGAATGTTCCACAGTTTATTGTGATCCACACAGTCAAAGGCTTTGGCATAGTCAATTTTCTGGAACTCTCTTGCTTTCTCCGTGATCCAGTGGATGTTGGCAATTTGATCTCTGGTGCCTCTGCCTTTTCTAAAACCTGCTTGAACATCTGGGAGTTCACAGTTCACATATTGCTGAAGCCTGGCTTGGAGAATTTTGAGCATGTCTTTACTAGCGTGTGAGATGAGTGCAATTGTGTGGTAGTTTGAGCATTCTTTGGCATTGCCTTTCTTTGGGATTGGAATGAAGACTGACCTCTTCCAGTCCTGTGGCCACTGCTGAGTTTTCCAAATTTGCTGGCATATTGAGTGCAGCACTTTCACAGCATCATCTTTCAAGATTTGAAATAGCTCAATTGGAATTCCATCACCTCCACTAGCTTTGTTAGTAGTGATGCTTTCTAAGGCCCACTTGACTTCACATTCCAAGATGTCTGGCTCTAGGTCAGTGATCACGTTATCGTAACTATCTTGGTTGTGAAGATCTTTTTTGTACAGTTCTTCTGTGTATTCTTGCCACTTCTTCTTAATATCTTCTGCTTCTGTTAGGCCCATACCATTTCTGTCCTTTATCGAGCCCATCTTTGCATGAAATGTTCCCCTGGAATCTCTAATTTTCTTGAAGAGATCTCTTGTTTTTCCTATTCTGTTGTTTTCCTCTATTTCTTTGCATTGATCACTTGAGGAAGGCTTTCTTATTTCTCCTTGCTATTCTTTGGAACTCTGCATTCAGATGCTTATATCTTTCCTTTTCTCCTTTGCTTTTCGCTTCTCTTCTTTTCACAGCTATTTGTAAGGCCTCCTCAGACAGCCTTACATGTACTTATATGCAGAGTACATCATGAGGAGCGCTGGGCTGGAAGAAGCACAAGCTGGAATCAAGATTGCTGGGAGAAATATCAATAACCTCAGATATGCAGATGACACTACCCTTATGGCAGAAAGTGAAGAGGAACTCAAAAGCCTCTTGATGAAAGTGAAAGAGGAGAGTGAAAAGGTTGGCTTGAAGCTCAACATTCAGAAAACAAAGATCGTGGCATCTGGTTCCATCACTTCATGGGAAATAGATGGGGAAACAGTGGAAACAGTGTCAGACTTTATTTTTTGGGGCTCCAAAATCACTGTGGATGCTGATTGCAGCCGGGAAATTAAAAGACGCTTACTCCTTGGAAGGAAAGTTATGACCAACCTGGATAGTATATTAAAAAGCAGAGACATTACTTTGCCAACCAAGGTCCGTCTAGTCAAGGCTATGGTTTTTCCCGTGGTCAGGTGTGGGTGTGAGAGTTGGACTGTGAAGAAAGCTGAGCACCGAAGAATTGATGCTTTTGAACTGTGGTGTTGGAGAAGACTCTTGAGAGTCCCTTGGAATGCAAGGAGATCCAGCCAGTCCATTCTAAAGGAGATCAATCCTGGGTGTTCATTGGAAGGACTGATGCTAAAGCTGAAACTGCAATACTTTGGCCACCTCATGCGATGAGTTGACTCACTGGAAAAGACTCTGACGCTGGGAAATGTTGGGGGCTGGAGGAGAAGGGGATGACGGAGAATGAGATGGCTGGATGGCATCACCGACTCTGTGGACATGAGTTTGAGTGAACTCCGGGAGTTGGTGATGGACAGGGAGGCCTGGCGTGCAGTGGTTCATGGGGTTGCAGAGAGTCGGACACGACTGAGAGACTGAACTGAACTGAACCCTCACAAATAACGGTCATTGGATACAGTCTGCCCCAAGAAGCGGATGTGACCTTGAGCAGGATGGACATCTGCAGCCAAGGGTAATTTCTGGAGAAGGCAAATAGCTCAGTGCTCTCAGGCAGCAACACTCCCAGAGTCCTTCAGATCCACAAAGGACCAGGGATAGGGCTGGACCATCCTGCATCTTGCAGTCTGGACATGAGCTATCATTTTTTTTAAGGTTTTTTTTTATTTTTAATGTTGTTATTGTTGTTCAGTCTATCAGTTATGTCTGACTCTATGACCCCATTTATTGCAACACATCATACTTCCCTGTCTTTCACTATCTCCTGGGGTATACTCAAATTCATGTCCATTGAGTTGATGATGCCATTCAACCATCTCATCCTGTCTCCCCCTTCTCCTCCTGCCTTCAATCTTTCCCATCATCAGGGTCTTTTCCAGTGAGTCAGCTCTTCTCATCAGATGGCCAAAGTATTGGGACTTCAGCTTCAGCATCAACCTTTACAGTGAATATTCAGAGTTCATTTCCTTCAGGATTGACTGGTTTGATCTCCTTGCTGTCCAAGGGACTCTCAAGAGTCTTCTTCATCACCACAGTTCGAAAACATCAATTCTTCAGTACTCACCCTTCTTTACAGTCCAACTCTCAAGCTTTTTCATATGCTGTCTAGGTTTGTTGTAGCTTTTCTTCCAAGGAGCAAGCATCTTTTAATTTTATGTGGACAATTGTTAAAGTCTTACTGAATCTGTTGCAATATTGCTTCTGTTTTATGTTTTGGTGTTTTGTACCTGAGGCATATGGGATCTTAGTTCCTGGGATGGAACCTACACTTCCTGCATTGGAAGTTGAAGTCTTAACCACTGAACCACCAGGGAAGTCCCTGGACATAACTTATTTCAACATGCTTATTCCACATCAAGGTACATGCTATCTGCTGACACAGATGGTCTCTCTTTTATGATTATATAACTTGTATTTACATTTCCTTCTCCATGACAGAATTAGTTAACTTTAGGACCTTAAATCGGAGAAGGCAATGGCAAGCCACTCCAGTACTATTGCCTAGAAAATCCCATGGATGGAGGAGCCTGGTAGGCTGCAGTCTGTGGGGTCGCTAAGGGTCGGACACGACTGAGCGACTTCACTTTCACTTTTCACTTTCCACTTTCACACATTGGAAAAGGAAATGGCAACCCGCTCCAGTGTTCTTGCCTGGAGAATCCCAGGGACGGGGGAGCCTGGTGAGCTTCCGTCTATGGGGTCACACAGAGTCGGACACGACTAAAGTGACTTAGCAGCAGCAGCAGCAGCAGTAGGACCTTAAATGCCTGGATTTGTAATACATCTGAAAGGCAAGGAATAGGAATGGGAGCATCGATTTCCCATGGGTAACTTTTCTGGAGACAGATGTGTTAACCTAAATCGAATATTTCTTACATTTATTTAAAGAGCAGGATCTGGAAACTCAGAACATAGAAGACTGATAATTTTGCTTTGAAGTACTTGAAAGAGATTGTTGGAAACGCTATCCCCCAAGAGTCTGCTTTCCGCTATGAGAACAGTGTGACGTTACATTAACAGCTCACCTGCGTAGATACAAGAATCACTTGCTAAGTTAATTGCCATTTGAGGTTTTGAAAGTAGGCAAAATGTGAATGAAACCACCCTTTGACCATTCTGGTTGTTTTCTTTAAAAGAGTTTTGCGAGGAGAAGTATTCCCTCTTGACACAGAGGTCATTTATTACAAAACTTTTCTCTGTGTGAGGGAATCACTGGCTACGTCCTGAAGATATTTTTCACAGGAAGTCTTGCCACAAAGAAATTTGACCTATGTTTCCATAGCCACTGATCAGTGTCGAGGTTCCTTGGTTTCTCTGGAGCTAGGCCACCTCAGGTGGGAATAAAAAGGAAGTGTTTCAAGTTCAGACTAAACACAAGGACTGAGAAGCCAGCAGGAGTTCCCTATGACTCCCAAGACTGAAATGATATATGTATGGTGGCCATGGTGTGTTCACGGTCCACAAGAACTGGTGATGGTTCAGAGGTGCTCAGAGGCAGTGGATAGGAGAACCGAAAGGGAAGACCCGGGTTTATGGGGTTCTTTTTTGCTTTTATCATTAAATTTTTTATTCATATCAACAGTGTAACAATAAACTATGTTTGGGTTTATCTTGTTGTACCCCTTCCCCTGCTTACAACACAGACACCAGAATTCTTAATAGTGAAAGGACGCTGGTTTTGGGGGATAGAGAAGGGAAGGGAGGCCAGTTCATGAGTTGGATCTGGGCCCCCCTTGTACATTATTATGCCTCAGATGCACAGAGGTAGTTGCTTTTAGGGCGGTAAGATTTAGCAGATAAAAATGCAGATGGCCAGTTGAATTTCCTCTTGTTTTTGGCTGCACTGGGTTTTCACTGCTTTCTCCAGTTGCTGTGTGTGGGCTTCTCATCGTGGTGGCTTCTCTTGAGGACCACGGGTTCTGGGGCGTGGACTCAGTAGTTGGGGCGCACAGGCTTAATTGCTCAGAGGCATACGGGCTCTTCCCAAACCAGGAACTGAACCTGTGTCACCTGAATTGGCAGGGGGATTCTTAACAACTGGATGACCAAGGAAGTCAAACCCAGTTAAATTTGAATTTCAGATAAATGATAAATAATTTTTCATGCAAGTATATCCCAAATGTTCCATAGCACCCTATAAATTATATCCCATTGTATCCTGTATTTGGGGCTTCCCAGTTGGCGCTAATGATAAAGAACCTGCCTGCCAATGTAAGAGACAAAAGAGAATCAGGTTCAATCCCTAGGTCAGGAAGATACCCTGGAGAAGAGCATGGCAACCCATTCCATTATTCTTGCCTAGAGAATGCCATGGACACAGGAACCTGGCAGGCCCATAGGACTGCAAAGTGTTGGACATGACTGAAGCAACTTAGCACACACGCACACATCCTGTGTTTTACCTGGCAACCATACTGTATTTTCAAGTGAAAACTGTTAGGCTATGCTTGGGGATTTGCAAGGTGAATAGGACCAACAAAGTGACTGCCCGTGACAAAAGAAAGGAAATGAGCTGAACCATGAAAGAAGTGACAAAGGGGAAACTAAAACTGAGTTAGACAGCCAAACAAAATTGGACTGTCCAATTAAATAAAAATAAATTTTTAATGGATCTTACATGCCAAACTAGATCAGCAGACTTGGCTTGGCAAACAAGTGAGACAAAGAGCAAATAACTGCTGCAATGAGCATGTACTGGTTTGCAGTCCAAGAGGAGTAGGGGTGTGGCATAATGGCAGTTGCCATGCTTATTTCCAGTGAGAAATGAATGCTAATGTTGACCTGTGGTTTTAGAATTTTAAGAGGGAGGGAAGGCTTCCACTGTGATTAACTCACTCTCCATGGAGAGATCTGGCAGGAAAATCCTTTGGCCATTGTCTAACCAGAACAACAAAGCATCCAGGGATTCTGGGGGTCCTTTGCACTGAAGATCAGTGCCAAATGTCAAGTGCCCACAGGTCTCTCAGGGCAACAAATTCTGTCTCTACTTGCCTATTTAGGTAATTAAGGGGTCCCTAAAGCTACAATAATTAAAACTGTATACAACAGTTGCAGAATTGAGAGATGAAAGAAATAGTATTAAAAGTCTTTGTGATGTGATCATATGATAAAAGTAAAGCATAAAGTGCTCACTCAATGACAGTGGGACAATTGGCTCACCATTTGAACAAAAATAATTGAAACTGATTCCCTTGGGGAAGATTAACATAATTGTCTTTTACTTGGTCATCTAAAATCAGAGTAGTTATCTTCCTCAAAACAAAAAACGCTCCCAATGGGCATCGGATCCTGGAAGTAACTTCCAGAGAGTCCACTTTCCCTAGCATTTCTCTAGATACAGGGTCACCTCTAGATTTGATGCTTCAAGAGCAGGGGGCGGTGACTCCATGAAGTGGGCAGATGAGGGGAAGAATATAAAAGACATGTATAGAAATGACAGCCCTGAAGAAAGCAATCACGAAATTCAACCTACAAACCCTTAGAGACTTAAACTTGCCTTCCTAAGCCAGTATATAGCCATTGCATATTTAAACACATCAAGGGTTTCCCTGATTGCTAAAACCCTCAAAGGCTCAAGAGTGTCCCCAGTTCTGACAAATTTCTAATGAGAAAATGATATATAAACATGCTATTTTTAAAAAGACAATACCTTACACCCCAGCTTTTGTTGTTTGTAAATCTGTACCCCACCATCACATGTAATCGCAGACATTCAATACATAAAAGAGTATGGAGTTTGATTCAGCAGATTAAGCTCTGTGACCCTGACAGGTTACTGCTGTTTCCTTGAATTCTGTCTCTTCTAAGATGCAAGGGATGCACCAGGGGCTCTCTGAGGTTGCTTCTAACAAGTGACTCTGTGATTCTATAATCACTAAAAGTGCATTGTTTGATGGTCTAGTTGACATTTAGACAGGGCTGCTCAATATTTTTGTTTAAAACATTGTCATTATCATTAACATACTTGGGTAATGTTGCTGAGTCTGGGAAAACAACAAAAAACAAAAGTCTTAATAGAAATAGTTTTGATCTTTTTTCACTGGATTTTCTGTCTCTGGTTGGACAATTTTGGGTTTTGGAAGCAATTCAAAAAGACCAAAAGTAGAGCCACAGCTCTTATATCAGTAATCGGGGGCGGGGGGCGGGGGGATAAATAACCAGGGAAAAAAGAAACCAATCATTCACTTGATTCTCTTCCTTTTCCCTCTTGCACTGAGGCCGTTGAACTGGTTTGCCCAGCTTTGGAGTAATTAGAAAATTTTGTATTGTTTCTTATGAAGACACTAAAAGAGTGGTTCCAAGACAGATTGGGGAAGACAGTACAAGACCAATTTAAGTGTAAAGAATATCCAGTGTACCAACTTTGCTATAAGCAGAATAACCATTTTCAAGTGAACCATTCAAAGATCGTGAACTGGAGATGACATATAACTACAGAAGTACATTTAGTTTACTCAAACATTTTCTTGGTGGCTTAAAAAACAAGGTTTGTTTTCTTGGAGAACATAGCACAGCTGTGACTCAGTCTTGACTCAAAGTTCCCTGACCAGTTGAAGAAGAGAAAAAACAATTCAGTTCTCAGGAGAGAAAAAACAATTCAGTCTGGTTAACGAGGAGTCACCTTGAGCCAGCTTCCAGAAACGTGATAAAGCAGCTTTCCTGCCCCACAGAAAATGTCACTTTTCTTCAAAATGTCACCTGTCTTCCTGTTTGGAGGAATTTGGGGCAAGTCTCACAGTTGAGCAAAGAATACTTTCTGTGCCTGCTTAGCCTAAGATAAGCTTTCTGCTTCTCCTGCTGGCCTACCTTTATCATCAGGACTGATGTGGACTGAGCATTAACTTGGTGACAGGCACATTACTTACCCCATGGATTCATCATAGTAATCCTAAGATACGTTTTTCGCTGTCTTACAGAATTGGAGAATGAGCTGTCAGAGGGTCAACAGCTTTCTCAGGGCCCACACCTAATGAGTCAAACCAGAATTTTTATGGGCAAACTCCTGTACAAGCACTTTTAAAATGTCTGTTTTCTTTTAATCAAGGTATTATATACAAAAATATTTATCTATCTTAAGTGAGCAATTTGGTAAGCTTTAGTAATGATATGAAAGCTGGTGACCACCGCCACTGTCTACGTATATGGTAGTCTCTCTCTTCAAAAACTTCCTTGTATCGTCTTTACAGTTGACTCCCCTCTCCTTACCCTCAGTCACTGATCACTTTATCTCACTGTAAATAGAGGAAATAAATATCTTTTATTTTAAAAAGGAAATAAAATACCTTCTATTTCCTTTTCTCATCTTACTGCCTTCTCTAGGACTTCCAATACTGTATTGAAAAAGATTAGTGGGCTTCCCTTGTGGCTCAGCTGGTAAAGAATCTGCCTGCAATGCAGAAGACCTGGGTTAGATCCCTGGGTTGGGAAGATTCCCTGGAGAAGGGAAAAGCTACCCACTCCAGTATTCTGGCCTGGAGAATTCCATGGACTGTATAGTCCATGGGGTCACAAAGAGTTGGACACAACTGAGCGACTTTCACTTCACTTCAGTGACAGAGGACATCTTTGCCCTGTGCATGATCTTAATAAGAAGACTTCTAATTTCTCCATTAAGTATGATAGCTGTAGGTTTTTTGTAGATAGTCCTGGTCAAATTGAGAAAGTTTGCCCCTATTCCTAGTTAACTGAGAGTTTTATCATGAATAGGTATTGGATTTTTTAAATGATTTTTCTGCATCTATTGATTTCATAATCAGACTTTCTTCTTTAAGTCTGTGTGGAAAAGGTCAGTTTTCATTCCAATCCCAAAGAGGGAATGCCAAAGAATATTCAAACTACCGCACAATTGCATTCATCTCACACGCTAGCAAAGAAATGCTCAGAATTCTCCAAGGCAGGGTTCACAGTATGTGAACCGTGAACTTCCAGATGTTCAAGCTGGATTTAGAAAAGGCAGAGGAATCAGAGATCAAATTGCCAACATCCTTTGGCTCATCAAAAAAGCAAGGGAATTCAGAAAACATCTATGCTGTTTAATTGACTACACCAAAGCCTTTGACTGTGTGGATCACAGCAAACTGTGGAAAATTCTTAAAGAGATGGGAATACCAGATACATACCTTGCCTGCCTCTTGAGAAATCTTTGTGAAGGTCAAGAAGCAACAGTTAGAACCAGACATGGAATGACAGACTGGTTCCAAATTGGGAAAGGAGTACATCAAGGTTGTATACTGTTTTATATACAATAAGGTTATATTGTATACAGGATATATTGTCTTATATACCATGCTTATTTAACTTCTATGCAGAATACATCATGTGAAATGCTGGGATGGATGAAGATTGCTGGAATCAATGCAATAATGAAACATTGAAGATTGCTGGAATCAAGATTGCTGGGAGAAATATCAATAACCTCAGATACATAGATGACACCACTCTTATGGCAGAAAACAAAGAAGAACTAAAGAGTCTCTTGATGAAAGTGAAAGAGGAGAGTGAAAAAGTTGGCTTAAAACTCGTTTAAAAAACGAAGATCATGGCATCTGGTCCCATCACTTCATGGAAAATAGATGGGAAACAATGGAAACAATGAGAGACTTTTTTTTTTTTTTTTGAGCTCCAAAATCACTGGAGATGGTGACTGAAGCCATGAAATTCAAGGACGCTTGCTTCTTGGAAGAAAATCTATGATCAACCTAGACAGCATATTAAAAACCAGAGACATTACTTTGCCAACAAAAGTCCATCTAGTCAAAGCTATGATGTTTCCAGTAGTCATATATGGATGTGAGAGTTGGACTATAAGCTGAGTGCCAAAAAATTGATGCTTTTGAACTGTGGTGTTGGAGAATACTCTTCAGAGTCCCTTGGACTGCATGGAGATCCAACCAGTCCATCCTAAAGGAAATCAGTCCTGAATATTCATTGGAAGGACTGATGCTGAAGCTGCGACTCCGATACTTTGGCCACCTGATGCGAAGAACTGACTCATTAGAAAAGACCCTGATTCTGGGAAAGATTGAAGGCAGGAGGAGAAGGGGACAACAGAGGATGAGGTGGTTGGATGGCATCACTGACTCAATGGACATGAGTTTTAGCAAGCTCCAGGAGTTGGTGATAGACAGGGAGGCCTGGCATGCTGCAGTCCGTGGGGTTGCAAAGAGTCGGACACAACTGAGTGATTGAACTGAACTGAAGTGATGATTACATTACTTGATTTTCAAATGTTGAATCAGACTAACATATCTGGGATAAATCTCACTTGATCATGGTGTATAATTCTTTTTATACATGTTGAATTCAGTTTACTTGTATTTTGTTGAGGAGTTTTGCACCTATGTTCATGATAGATAATTGGTCAGTAGTTTTCTTTCTCGTAATGTCTTTGGTTTTGATATCAGGGCAATGTTGACCTCGTAAGGTGGATTAGGAAGAATTCCTTTTAATAGTTTATGGAGGATATTATAGAGAGTTAGTCTAATTTGTTCATTCAATGTTTGGTGGAATTCACCAGTTAACTCACCTGGGTCTGATGCTTTCTATTTTGGAAGGCACCAAAATTGATTCAATTTCAATAGACATGAAGAAGTGAAGTGAAAGTCACTCGGTCATGTCCGACTCTTAGCGATCCCATGGACTGGAGCTCACCAGGCTCCTCTGTCCATGGGATTCTCCAGGCAAGAATAATGCAGTGGGTTGCCATGCCCTCCTTCAGGGGATCTTCCCAACCCAGGGATCGAGCCCAGGTCTCTGGCATCGCAGGCAGATTCTTTGCCATCTGAGCCACCAGGGAAGCCCAAGAATACTGGAATGGGTAGCCTATCCCTTCTCCAGGGGAAATTCCTCACCCAGGAATCAAACCAGGTTCTCCTGTATTGCAGGCGGATTCTTCACCAGCAAAGCTAATAGACATAAACCTATTCAAATTATCTGTTATTTTTTTGTGTAAATTTGGAGGATTGTGCCTTTCAAGGATTTGGTCCATATCATCTAGGTTTTCAAATTTGTGGGTATAGAGTTGTTCATATATTATTGTTATTATTATCTGATATTAGTAACCTGTGTTCTCTCTCTTTAATTTCTTTTTAGCTTGCCTAAAGGTTTATCAGTTTTATTAATCTTTTCTGAGAACTAGCTTTTGAATTTATTGATTTCCTCTGTTGATTTTCTGTTTTCAATTTTATTGATTTCTGCTCTAAATTTTACTATTTATTTTCTTCTGCTTACTTTGGATTTAATTTGCTGTTTTTCTATGTTCCTGAGTTGAAAACTTAGATTCTTGATTTTAAATATTTCTTCTTTCTAATATATGCATTCCCAGCTAAAAATTTTCCTTTAAGCTCTGCTCTCATTGCACCTCACGGATTTTAAGTTCTATTTTCATTTAGTTCAAAATATGTTTTAATTTCTCTCAAGGTTCCTTCTTTGATGAATGTGTTATTTAGAAATGTACTGTTTAATCTCCATGTATTGGGGAGATTTTCCAGCTATCATTCTGTTATTGGTTTCTAGCTTAATTCCATTGTAGTCTGACAGGAGATAGTGTATGACTTTCATTTTTTAAATTTGTTAAGGTGTGTTTTATGGCCCAGAATGTGACCTATTTTGGTGAGTGTTTCATGTGAGCTTCAGAAGAATGTGCATTCTGCTGTTGTTGGATAAAGCAATCTACAGATGTCCATTACATCCAGTTGATTGATGGTATTGTTGAATTCAACTATGTACTTATTGATTTTCTGCCTGCTGTATCTGTACATTTCTGATAGAGGGGTGTTGAGACCTCCAGTTACAATAATGGAGACATCTATTTTTCATTGCAGTTCTATTAGTTTCTTTTAACTCATGTAGTTTGACACTCTGTTATTAGGCACATACACATTAAGAATTGTTATGTCTTCTTTGAAAATTGACCCCTTTATCATTATGTAATGCCCCTATTTAGCCCTGATAATCCTCCTTGCTTTGAATCCTGCTTTGATTGAAATACAGGTAGTCTCACTTTACTTTTATTAGTGTTAACATGGTATATCTTTCTCCATTCATTTGCTTCTAATTTATATGTGACTTTAAAGTGGGTTTCTTACAGACAACATATAGCTGGGTCTTGTTTTTGCTCTGATCTGGCAAACTCTGTCTTTCATTTGGGTATTTAAACTAAAGATATTAAAAGTGATTTTGGATATAGCTTTCTCTGGTGGCTCAGTTGGTGAAGAACCCACGTGCAATAGCACAGACATGGGTTCGGCCCCTGGGTAAGGAAGGTCCCCTGGAGAAGGAAATGGCAACCCATTCCAGTATTCTTGCCTGGGAAACCCCATGGACAGAGGAGCCTGGTGGACTACAGTTCATGGGGTTGCAAGAGTTGAACACAACTTAGCGACCAGACCACCATGGATATAGTTGGATCAATATCTAGCATGATTTTTACTCTTTTCTATTGGTTGCTCTTGTTCATTGTTCCTGTTATTGCCCTTCACTCTTTTTTCTACCTTTTGCAGTTTAAACTGGGCATTTTATAAGATTCCATTGTCTCTCTTTATTGGCATCTCAGTTATACTTCTTTATAAAAATTTTTTTAGTGGTTGTTCTATAGTTTGAATATACATTTTCAAATATCCCAACTCTACTTTCAAATAACACTACATAACTTCAGGGTGAGAGCAAGTACCTGGTAATAACAGCATAATCCTAATTCCTCCATTCCTTGTGTCATTGCTGCCATTTATTTCACTTATATATAAGCACATACAAGCATATGTACATAAACATATATGCATATATAGGCATATATAATTGAGTACATTTTTGCTATTATTATTTTGAACAAACTGTTCAAAATATTGTTATATCAATAAAAAAATAAGAAAAGTAAATACTTGTATTTTACCTTCACTTATTCCTTCTTTAATACTCTTTCTTTCTTTATGTAGGTCTAAGTTTCTGACCTATCGGAGAAGGCAATGGCAACCCACTCCAGTACTCTTGCCTGGAGAATCCCATGGACGGAGGAGCCTGGCAGGCTGCAGCCCGTGGGGTCGCTAAGAGTCGGACACGACTGAGCGACTTCACTTTCACTTTTCACTTTCATGCATTGGAGAAGGAAATGGCAACCCACTCCAGTGTTCTTGCCTGGAGAATCCCAGGGACAGAGGAGCCTGTTGGGCTGCTGTCTATGGGGTCACACAGAGTCGGACACGACTAAAGCAGCTTTGCAGCAGCAGCAGCAAGTTTCTGACCTATATAATTTTCCTTCTCTCTAAAGAACTTTTTTTAACATTTCTTGCAAGGCAGACCTACTGGCAAAAATTTCTCAGTTTTGTTTGTTAGAAAAAAAATTCTTTACTTCTCCTTCACTTTTAAAGGAAAATTTTAGAGGGTACATATTTTTAGGTTGGAATTTTTCTCTCAATACTTTAAATACATTACTGCATTTTTTTCTTGCTTACATAATTTTTGAGAAGTTGCATGTGATTCTTATCTTTGTTCCCCTATAGGTAAAGTGTTTCCCACCCCCCACCGGCTTTTTATCTTGTAACTTTTTCCCCCTTTATCTTTGATTTTCTGTAATTTGAATATATGTCTATGTGTAGTTTTTTTGGCAGTTATCTTGCATGGTGTTCTCTGAACTTTCTGAATCTGTGGTTTGGTATCTGACATAAATTTGGGAAGTTTCTCAATCAGTTTGCAAATATTTCTTCTGTCCTTTTCCTTCTTCTCCTTCTGATGTTCTAAATACACATATATTACCTTTTACAATTGTCCAACAGTTCTTGAATATTCTGTTCTGCTTTTTTCAGTCTTCTTCCTCTTTGCTTTTTCGTCTTGAAGCTTTCTACTGCTATATCCTCAAGCTCAGAGGTTCTTTTAGACAGATCTAGTCTACTAATAAGTCCATCAAAGGCATTCTTCATTTCAGTTATAGGGCTTTTGATTTCCAGCATTTCTTTTTGGTTCTTTTTCAAAATCTCTACCTCTCTGCTTACATAGCTATCTGTTGTTTAATGCTCTCAACTTTATCCATTAGAGCCCTTAACACTGTAACTATAGTTGTTTTGAATTCCTGGTCTGACCACCCTAATAGACTCATGTCTGAGTCTGTTTCTGATACTAGTTCAGTTTCCACAGAGTGTGTTTTTTGCCTTTTAATATGTTTTGTCATTTTCTCCCTTGACATCTGATATGATATACCAGTTCAAAGAAACTGCTGTAAGTAGACTTTAGTCATGTGGTGGTGAAGTGTGGGGCAAGGGAAGGCAGCCTAAAGCCCTATGATTGGTCTCAGTAGTTTCAATGAGCCTGTGTTGCTGGATTATGAACTTCACCAGTGCTTCTCAGTCCCGGTGGGACAGGATGGCTAGGGTGGGCTGGAGTAGGGTCCTTCCCTTCCTCTAGGTCACTTAGGCTCCAGTAATAACCCAGCAGGTTGGACTCTGGTAAAATAGTTTCTCCAGCCTTGCTAAGAAGAACAAAATGCTCTGGTGCGTTTCAAATGTTTCCTTTTCCCATCCCCCTGCTGAAAGCATGAGGGGATCTTTCTTTTACTTTCACAAAAATGTGGAACCCCTTTATGATTGGGTCCCCCTGAAGTTTTTGTCTCTGCTACTTGTCCACACTGAGCCTTCAGTGATTTGTCAATAACGTTTTAAGTTTTCCTACCCTAACACTGGTTCTCATGCAGTTTCTGATCCTGAGTTTCAGCTCCAGTAAGTTGTGATTCTCTGTATTCATCTTTCTGTCTTTCCCGTTTTGGAGGCAGCAGTCCTGTGACTTCACGTCTCTTGCATGTCTAAGAAGCCACGTTTTCAATTTGTTCAGCTTTTCACTTGATGCCACAGTGGAGTGAGTGGCAATTTCCAAGCACCTTACATATGGAATCAGAAACTCAAAGTCCTTCACTGATTGTTCTGACTTTTGTTAATCCCCTGAACTCAATTTAGGCAGTCTCTGGACAACGTTCTCTGGCTTTAATGACTGGGATGAGTGCACCTTCTACTTGCTTTCCCAGAACTGTGTGCTTCCTCTTGCCTAAAAATTCATTCATTCCTCCGTCCAATAAATGTCTACTGAATAACCAAACTCCCCAGCACTGAAAAAGCCCCTATGAATTTAAAAAGTCTCCTCTCTTGAGAAGCCTAGAGCTTAGGTGGGGGAAATTAGGCAATTACCATGATAACTGTGGTGCATGACCCAACCATTACTGGTCATTAAAAGCTTTCCGGTGGACAGGAATATAGGAGCCCTGAGGAAAAGGATGAGTTAGCCAGGTGGAGAGAGCTTAGAGCTCATTTATTTCTATGTCTGTTTCCCTTTTTTGATTCAAAACTTTTGTAAGACAAGGTCTAGTTCTTTTTCATATTATATTTGTAGTTCCAATGCACAATAATCATTTAAAGAAGCAAATAATTGAAATTTAATAACTGGACAATGAAGCAAAGGGCATATCAGGTTGGAGAAATTAAAGCACTGAAGTAAACTTTACGAAGTGTTCAGGGAGTACCTGCAAATAGTCTAGGGAGATTAGAGTGTGGAGAGCTGGCCTAAATGAGATGGCGGCTGGTTGATGGAGGACCAAGAATGTCAGAGGAAGGAGTCTGGTCCTTATTCAGCAGACAGTGAAGGGCTCAAAAAAGATGTTAAAATGATAGAAGCAGGTCAGTTAACAGAAGCAGTCCTCTCTAAGCACCCACTGCATCTTGTAAGGAGTGACTATAAGCAAGTAATTCCCAAATTAGTAGTGTTCCTAAATTCCACATCTGCAGTTAAAAGTTATTTTAAAAATTATACTCTTAGCTTCACAAATAAAGAATGAGTGCTGCTAAGTCACTTCAGTCATGTACGACTCTTTGTGACCCTATGGACCATAGCCCACCAGGCTCCTCTGTCCATGGGATTCTCCAGGCAAGAATACTAAAGTGGGTTGCAAGCTCTTCTCCAGAGGATCTTCCCGACCCAGGGATTGAACCTGCATCTCTTACTTCTCCTGAATTGGCAGGTGTTCTTTACCACTAGCACCACTTGGAGAATGTTTAAAATCCTTGATGCCCTGGACAAGACCCATTCTTTGGCTTGACTGATGAGGCTACACCTATTCCCCAGGATCACCTCTCCTGGGGCACCAGAAAACCCACCACACCCTAACCCTGGGAGCCCTGGGGGTTCATCTGGGAGTGCCAGTCTCCAGAGGCAGAGAGAGAGCTCTGAAGAAGCTGAAGTTTCCTCGTCTAAGAAAAGAGAGCTTCGTGGGATACTCTTTCGTTGCCAAAGAGGCGATGCAGGAGCCTGAGGAGAACAGAGCAGGAAAGGACAACACTGTTCACAGGAACAAGAGTCCCAGTAAGGCAGGCTCTCCTTGGTATGTGAGGCCCCGCATCTTAAGCTGTTGAAGGCACCCCTAGTGTACCCCCTGGAAAGGATTCAACTATTGGAGTTCTACCACTGTATTAAATTTTTCATTTACAGCTCTGTGAATAATTAATTTGGGGACCTTTGTTAAAGCAAAGAATATGAAGAAGGAGATTAAAAAAGAGGAGAGGTAATCTGTTTTACTTTGATGCCTGTAAGTAGTTTCTTTAATTTTGAGACTCACAGGGGCAAGAACAAGAATGAAAGGCTAATACGATAAATTCAACCACATGCTTTGTTCAGCTTGCTCAGGGTACTGAGAGTCGGAAACATTCCATTAGAAACCTGTTTCTCTGAAAACTCTGGAAGACCTGCGTTCCCTGGGTCCCCCCTCCCACAACAGCAGCTGTAGTGGGGGGTTGAGCAGCAGTCGCCCCTTGCAGAGCGGGGAGCCCCCCCATACCCACAGCCCCTCCGTAGGCTCCTGAGGGCTTCCATCCACTTCTGTCCATCTGCCGGCTCCTCGCTCCTAGGGTTCTGAGTCTCCTGACCCCTGTTTAACAGATTCTTTAACTCTTCTCAAACCTTCATCTATTTCCAAGAAGAAGGTTTCTCTTGATCTCTTTCCAAGCTCTTCACTCACAGCAAGCAAGAGTGTTAGTTAAGCAGTCACGTCTGACTCTGCCTCTTGTCCTCTAGTCCTGAGAATCCCATTAAATTACTTCTACAAAACACCTTAGATAGAACTCTCAGGGGGCTTGCTGGCCTCCCATGGGTTACGAAAAAGTAAAGACAAGGTTAAGAGAAATGAGGATTTTCTCGAGATCTGCCTGCAGCCTATTTTGTAACCGTAGTACACTTGGTAACTGGGCTTCCCTGGTGGCTCAGATGGTAAAGAATCTGCCCTCAATGCAGGAGACCTCGGTTTGATCCCTGGAGAAGGGAATGGCAACTGACTCCAGTATTCTTGCCTAGAGAATCCCATGGACAGAGGAGCCTAGTGGGCTACAGTCCCTGAGGTCACAGAGTCAGACATAACTGAGCGACTAACACTTTCACTTTACACTTGGTAACTACCACCGTGCCCAGCACACACTAGGTGCTCCAGTAAGAAGTTTCAAATGAATGAACAAACCTTACTATGGTCTTAATCAGTTGCCTCACTTAACCAGATGGTCTCCAAGGTTCATTGAGCTCTACTTTCTGTGATCCTGTGAGGGCAAAGGAGAGTTTCAGGTGGCTTCATATGGCTGAATGACAGGATGATGGGCACAGATCCTAAAGTCTGCCAAATGTAAATTCCAGTTGACTGGAGCCTGTAAACATTTGTTGCTTCTGTGCTAAATCTAGATACACAAGATTTATAAGATGCAGAATCTGCCTTCCTTATGATGGCAACCTCCTGCCACTAGAGAATAAGGATATCAGTCATCGAGACAGTAAGGCTCACTGGGATGATCCCCCCCAACCCTTCCTCCGTCTTGCAGCCCCCTGGTCCACCACCACCTGTGCTCTTTCGTCTTCTGCCCTGCTCTCTGGGAAGCTACTAGCAGCTCTCTAAGACAGAGCATCACGGTCTCCTGGCTAAGCACTTCTACTGGTGGTTAGATGAGTGATGCCTCTGCAATTATGTGGGTTACAAATGGAGAAGCTAAAATGCTCATTCTTCCGCGAGAGGCAAGCCAAACCTCAGATTACATTAGGATCCAAATGATAAACATCAGCTCCTTTCCCGGGTGCTGACCTTGGTCAGAGGAGTGAGGAAGAAAGCAAGGGAAGGCAGTGGAGAGTTAGGTCATTGTCAGCAAGGTCAGGGAGACTCCTGTCTATAACTCTCAACTCCTCTTGTGAAGGTACTTATGGCATCAGCTGTACTGTTATGTAGTTTTATCTCTATATTACTATATTGTATTGAAAATGCTGGCTTTCTGGAAGAGAGGTCAAAGTTCAACCAGACAAGAGAAGTGACTGTCCCCGCCAAGTTGGCAAAGATGGTAGCTTGCAGCCACGGAGCCCTGCCGCTCACTCAGTGCTCTCCTCTACCACACCTGTCGTTTCTCTGCTGCAAGAACTGAGGCTGGAGGAAAACAGGACCCAGGGCCACACGGCTGGTTTTCTGATGTGCAAGCCTGTCCACCCCCACAGCTCAGCATCTCCCCCTCCCCCAAAGCTAAGCCGTTTAGTGTCACACAGGTCCTAGGATTCACTCTAACCTGAAGGAGGAGGGCTTTGAACTCAACCGCCAGACTCAACGTGAAGTCTGATGTACTTGCTGTCCACATTGGTTTGGTCCTGGAGACCAGGCATCATGGTTTTGTTCCTAGACTCTTCCTCCCCAACACATGACCTAGTTCTTACCATAGGCTCCTGGATATTTTTAATTAATCTGGCAACTGCCCAGAACACCCTCCCTATCACCACCACCACCCATGCCTCCCAGATCTGAGCTGGGATCCCTTCTGGAAAGAGGAGGGATGAGCTAACATTTGCTGATGGCTTCCCTGTACCTGCATTATCCCTTTCTGTTCTCACAGCACTTGTGCAAAACTGATCTAGTCCCCAAATATAGATGAAGAGCATGGAAGTCACTGAAACTTAGACACAATAAGGACATTTCCCAAGGTCGCCTGGCTTCTAAATGGAGGAACAGAGGTTGAAGCACAGTCAGTTTGGCTTGAAAGCTTTATGTTCTTACCCCTCCACCCTGGGGCCTCCCAGTAACCGAAGCCCAGCTCTAAATGCAGCTGTCTGGCCCGACCTGCCAGCCCGCTCTCTGACACCCAGCAACTTCTAAGTGCTACTCACCTTAGATTTGCCACAACTCTGTCCACTCCCTGGTTCCCCTCTGTGGTACCTTGACTTCATGCTGTTAACCGGCCTTTCGGAAAAAACCAAACTCTGGAGTCACATCTGGGCTTGGCGCTTCAGAGCTTTCTCTGTGACCCTGAGTAAGTTTCTTAACTACTCTGAGCCTCAGTTTCCTCGTATGTAAGGGGTGATGTAAAAACTCACCTCAGAGAACAGTTGTACAGATGCGAGTCTGACTACCCTTTAAAATCCTAAATTTAAAAAAAAGCTTGTTTCGCTGTCCATGAGTCTGGACTCATTATTTTAAAATCTTTGTTTTAAAGCTGAGTTAAGAAAAAAAAAAAAAGAAAAGATGACACTTGCAGAGGATTTCACAGATGATATTGCTATTGAAATCACTAAATTGCATTGTAGACAAAATAGGATATAATAATGTCTTTCTGGCATTTATTAAGAATACAGCCATTAGGCAACAAAGGCAGAAGAAAATTGCAGCGTTCTGTAAGCATATCTTGTAACAATGCCTCTTTTTAGGAGGGGCCTCCATGACCACTGCTGACAATTTTCTTTAGGCTCCATCAATGTTTTTCGTTGTTTAAAGACACACATTAATTTAAAGTCTCCTCCCATTCTCTGTGCAAATTACAGCATTCAGATGAAGTGGCAGCTGCTGTAATTAAGACACAGTTAATTGCCTATCTCCTTAATTGCAATGATAGGATTTTGACAGTTCCGTAAATAAGAATTGTTTGGTTTCCTCTGGCAACTTCAGCCTTGTTTCCCATCACAAGTGCTGAGTCACTCACTTCCAGGACAAGGGCTGTGGTCCAAGGGAGCCTGAGTGGGAGAGGAATCGTAATTTACCTGCAGTTCCTTTTCTTTCTGCAGGAACCTCCCAATGGAACCACCCAATCCATCGCCCAATAAAATCCTCCCAGAGGTTTTCTCCACATTAATCAGTCACCACATGAGAGAAAATGGGAAATCACAGAAACAGAAGGATGGGGTTGTGGGACAATGATTTGCTGCTGCTGCTGGGCACACAAGGAAACGATGCTGTTAGATGAGAAATCAGAAGTCCAGAGTGTTTAAACACCCAAAATCAGGGTGCTACTGAGTGCCCAGCCAGGTCTTCTGACCCACTCTTCCCACTGTGCTCACAGGATGCTCAATAGGAGCAGAGAAAAATGATGGTTCAAAGCCAGACCGCTGGGGTCACGAGGACCTGGGTTCAAAGACTACCTTTACTGCTTGTGTAACTATGGACGAGTTGCTGACAGTTTCCAGGCCTCATTGGCTTCCACTGTAAAATGAATTTTGCGTTCCTCACCTTGTATCATTGTGAGAATTAAGAAAAAAGTAATATTACAAAGTCCTTTACAACCTGTCAGGCTTGTGGTAAGTTCTCAACAAATGGAAGTTACAGAGCAAATATGACTCTTTTTCCAAAATCTACATAAACAAAAAAATTTTTTTGCATTTCTTTCTTTTCCATAAACTTAATTTTGACTGTGGTTTATGTTCTAGGTTCCCATCTGAGGCACTTCTCTCTAGGACCTTGCCACTTTCCAATGACACTATAGCAAGGAGCCAAAGTCCAAGTTATTAACATCAGAAACATCAGACATAGAGTTCAAAGCCTCCTCGGAGGAGACAAGGAGAAATATTTACACTCGTCTGCTAGACTCTGTGGAGCTGCAAAAAAAGGAAGAGAAACAAAACAAGTTTCCACAAGAAAACAGTACAGATACTCATATCCTACCGTGGTTATTGTTAGCTCTTAAAAACATGACTGTAAATTTTGATTGTGTTGTGACAACCGTGTTATTGGTCAATTGTTGCTTCCTACAGGCCACACTAGACTTGGGAACTAAAAAAGGATGTTAGTCATAATAACCATTTAGCTTTTTCCCATTGCCCTTCTGTTTGTACTCAAATTCCTGCCCTTTCCTAAGTATGAAGTGAAGGAAGCATTAGTGCATAATACTTAACACTTTTCAAAGAACGAATGAATGAAGCGGAGTGAGGGGGTGAGAAAATCCTATTTAAAAACAAGATTACCTTTGAGGAAGATGTTTCTTGTCCTGCTCAGCACATATGTGGCTTTAGCTGTGATGAGATGAGCTTTAAAAAGACAGAAGCTTGAACTTCCCTGGTGGTCCAATGGTTAAGAATCCACCTGCCAATACAGGGGACATGGGTTCAATCCCTGGCCCAGGAAGATTCCACACGCTGTGGGGCAACTAAGCTCATGCACCGCACCTGCTGAGCCCACATGCCCTAGAGCTCATGCTCTGCAACAGGAGAAGCCACTGCAACGATAAGCCTGTGCACTGCAACTAGAGAGTAGCCCCCTTCTCTGTAACCAGAGAAAGTTCGCATGCAGCAGCAAAGATCCAGCACAGCCAAAAATAAATAAATGAATAAACAAAATTAAAAAAAAAAAAAAAGACAGAAGCCCAGTGTGCTTTCACCTAAGCAAAGTCCAAAGTCAAGTGTTGTTTGCTGGCTCCAAAATCATGAAGGAGTGAGCTGCTTCAGACTTACCCTTCTATCATCCTAGATGCATGGCTTCCACCATGTGGTCCCAGGGCTGCTGAACCTTGAGAGGGTCTTACACTTCCTCATGGAACAACATTGTGGGTTTGAGGCAATCTTATCTAGATTCTAAGTGGCCAGACCACCAGTGACATCTGGATGTAACTGAGGGATGCGTATGTACTTGTCACTACACAGCCAGCGACAGAGGCACACTTGAGCCCAAGACATTAGCAAAGCATTTGCTTCTTTAACTTCCTGCAGTCCATTCAAAAGAGCACCGGACTTGGAGTCAGGAGTTCAGAATTGAATTAAGAATCAGAGTTCAGCCATCCTGTGAGTGATTTTGTATAGGTGCCAGAACAGAAATATCAACAGAAATTAATGCCTGATGAGATGTTACCATGCACTAGGTACACGCTACACATTTTATATGCATCTCTTTATCCTCCACAAAAATCCTATGATATACACAATATGATTATTGCCACTTTTCAAACTAAAGAAAGAGATTAAGAGATGACCAATGGAACTGGTAAAGTAGCACAGTGAGAATTTGAATCCAAGGCTTTGAAAGGTCAGATTTCTCACTCTATCCTTCTCACAGAGAGAAGATACATGCCAACATCAGGCATATAGAGGCCGAGAGGCAAGTAAACAGTACATAGTGACCAGGTGCCTACAAGGTCAGGTGCATGGTGAGGGCTCCCTAGAGGAAGAATGAACAGAAATCAGCCAGGCGGACAAAGACGGACAAGTGTTCTAGATCCAGGAGCCAACAGATGTTATGAGACAGCCTTCATTGACCACAAAGTGGCTGCTGGGCTCCAGACATGTGTTCTCCCTCAGGAAGGTGTGGGTGGGAAAAGATGTCTCATTGATTAGTGAGGAACATATTGCTCAGCAGCTCCCCGACAGACTTTGTTGTGTCCCACTGGCCAGACCATGTCAAAGACTACTCCAAGCCATGAAGAAGGACAGAAAAGTCACATTGCCTGTGGTTAGTCATGAATCATCTGCTGGGGCTGGGCCCACTGCAGCACTAACAGAACCGAGGTCGTGTTGACCAAGAAGGAAGCGGGGATGGGAGGTGGGGAGGCAGGCAGCGCATGGACTCGGGTCACCATTCTGCGCACTGAAGTCCAGGGGGAGGTGAGAACAACGCAGCAAGACGAATGAGAGGAAGAACTGAAATCATTTAGTGAGATGCTGGAGGTGAGAGCTGAGAGGCCGGGATTGTTAGGTGTTTAGATTTACGGCTTGGGTGACTGGGCTGTCAGTGACTCAAATAATCAGGAAGCAGAGGGTTATAGCTGGAAGGCAAACTAACAGGATGTATTGTTTTAGTCAGCCCGGACTGCCATAATAAAGCACCACAGACGGGGCAGCTTTTTTTTTTTTTTTTTTGGTCTTTTTTAGCAATTTATTTATTTTTAATAGGAGGATAACTGCCTTACAATTTTGTGTTGGTTTCTGCCATACATCAACATGAATCAGCCATAGGTATACATATGTCCCCTCCCTCTTGAACCTCCCTCCCACCCCATCCTACCCATCTGGTTTATCACAGATCTCTGAATTGAGCTCCCTGCGCCATACAGCAAATTCTCACTGGCTATGTATTTGACACATGGTGATGTATATGCTGGAGAAGGCAAAGGCACCCCACTCCAGTACTCTTGCCTGGAAAATCCCATGGATGGAGGAGCCTGGTAGGCTGCAGTCCGGTAGGGTGGCTAAGAGTTGGACACAACTGAGTGACTTCACTTTCACTTTTCACTTTCACACATTGGAGAAGGAAATGGCAACCCACTCCAGTGTTCCTGCCTGGGGAATCCCAGGGATGGGGGAGCCTGGTGGGCTGCCGTCTATGGGGTCGCACAGAGTCGGACATGACTGAAGTGACTTAACAGTAGCAGCAGCAATGTATATGCTCAATGCTATGCTCTCAATTTTTCTCACCCTCTTGTTCCTTTGCTGTGTCCACAAGTCTGTTCTCTATGTGACAGTACAGCTAAAGCAATAAAAATTTATTTCTCATAGTTCTGGAAGCTAAAAAAATCCAAGATCAAGGTGCTGGGTGATTTGTTCCTTGAGGGAAGCTCTCTTCTTGATTTGTCTTCTCACTATGTCTTTACATGGCTTTTTCTTCATGCACATGCAGAGTTTCTCTCTCTGTCTTCATCTTCTTAAGAGGACAGTATGTTCATCAAGTGGAAACAGTGAGAGATTTTATTTTCTTGGGCTCCAAAACCACTGCAGAGGTGACTGCAGCCGTGAAAGTAACAGATGCTTGCTCCTTGGAAGAAACAAACCTAGACAGCATATTAAAAAGCAGAGACATTACTTTGCCTACAAAGATCCATATAGTCCAAGCTATGGTTTTTCCAGTAGTCATGTATGGATGTGAGAGTTGGACTATAAAGAAAGCTGAACACTGAAGAATTGATGCTTTTGAACTGGGGTGTTGGAAAAGACTCTTGAGAGTCTCTTGGACTGCAAGGAGATCAAACCAGTCAATCCTAAAGGAAATCAACTCTGAATATTCATTGGAAGGACTGATGCTGAAGCCGAAACTCCAATACTTTGGCCACCTGAAGCAAAGAGTCAACTCATTAGAAAAGCCCCTGATACTAGGAAAGATTGAAAGCAGAAGGAAAAGGGGATGACAGGGGACAAGATGGTTGGATGGCATCACGACTGAATGGTTGTGAGTTTGAGCAAGCTCTGGGAGTTGGTGATGGACAGGGAAGCCTTGTGTGCTGCAGTCTATGGGGTTGTGAAGAGTTGGATACAACTGAGAGACTGAACAACAAAATATTCATCAAAGGGGCCCCTCTCTCAGTTGAACTCTAATTACCTCTCAAGGCCCCAACCCCAAATACCATCACACTGGGGAATACAGTTTCTACATATACATTTTTCAGGTGGCACATTCATTCAGTCTGTAGCATGCATAAAATGATTTTATGACTCAGGAGACATTCTATTGCTTTGGGATCCTTTGCAGACTTTCCTATCTCTTGGTCTGATGGGACAGTCAATTAAAGCAAGTAAAAGCATTTTTTACGTAAGCTTTGTATAACAGTAAATTGTCAGCATCATGTAAATAGAAAGCAGTTGGAGTGGCTGCCTGGTCCTATTTTCCTAGTGGCTCTGGACAGGCTATGTGATCCTATCCTCTGACAGATGGGCTGTGTCACTGTCATATCAATTTCAGTATCCAGTGGTCCAGGAACCTCTGCTTATGGGATCCCAAGACCTGTCCTAATGCTTGCCTTCCTGAGGCTTAGTGATTCTCATTCTTCCTTCAATTTTCAAAAAATCATTATTTATTATTTTATTTTTGACTGCTCTGGGCCTTTGCTGCTGCCCGTAGACTTTCTCTAGCTGTGGCAAGCAGGGGCTACTCTTTGCTGCAGTGGCTTCTCATTGCAGGGGATTCTCTTGTGGAACACAGGCTCTAGATGTGAGGGCATCAGTAGATGCGGCTCATGGGCTCAGTGGTTGTGGCACAAGTGTTTAGTTACCCTGCAGCTTGTGGGCTCTTATTTCCTGGACCAGAGATTGAACCCGCATCCCCTACATTGGAAGGCAGATTCTTAGCCTCTGGACCACCAGGGAAGTCCCCCTCCCTTTCATTTTATAGTCTACACTAATAGCCTTCTAAGAAATTAATATTTTCCATTAAGTTAATAGTAATTGTTTTTGTAACCTACAAGCAAAAGAACTATCCAACTTTTCAGTAGGGTCTTTTTTTAAATCACTTTATTGAGGTATGATTGACATACATCTTGATCAAGTCTTTAAAAGTATATAATATGCCACAATATCCCATATGTGATAGTCTTGCCAAAAATATTTACATAAAATTTAGTTATGAAGACATGGGTTTGGGTGAACTCTGGGATTGGTGATGGACAGGGAGGCCTGGCGTGCTGCGGTTCATGGGGTCGCAAAGAGTCAGACACAACTGAGCTACTGAACTGAACTGAACTGAATTATGAGGAAATGAGAAAATAATAGATTGTGAGACATATTATGAGACAATTAGTGTGGACCCTTAGAGCAAATCATTATCATAAAAAGTCAACAAAATTCTGAGGGCTTCTGTTATAGATTAGCAGAAACCAGAGACATAACAGCAAAATGTGATGTGTTAACTTTGGGTTTGGGTTTTGTTTGTTTGTTTTGACATTAAGTTTAAGCCAGCTTTTTACTCTCTTCTTTCACCCTCATCAAGAGGCTCTTTAGTTCCTCTTCACTTTCGACCATTAGAGTGATACTATCTGTATGACTGAGGTTGTTGATATTTCTCCCAGCAGTCTTCTTGATTCCAGCTTGTGATTCAAGTCTTGATGTGGGAAAGGGTGCAAAATATGGAATGCTTCATGAGTTTGCATGTCATCCTTGCACAGGGGCCAGGCTAATCTTCTCTGCTTCGTTCCAATTTTAGTATATGTGCTGCTGAAGCCAGAACTAACTTCAGGTTTTGAATTATTTTTAAAAAATCAGCTTTCAAAAACAATTCTGAGTCAATTTAGACTGTAAATGAGTAAATACTATAGAATTTTTAGTGTCACTTATGTGAGACAATGTACTGAAGTTAATAGTGTTGACCTGAAACAGACACAGTTGTTTCTCCAAAAAAGATGATTTATTCAAGATCAACAAGAATTACATTTCTGGGTCTGCAGCCATGGGAAGCCATGTAAGTCACCCCATGACAAGGGAAGGAGAATGTTTTTATAGTGGGGAAAAGGAAGTTGGGAGGGCTACAAACTGTCCATGGATTTCATTGGCTGAGTTCTTGCCAGGAAAGAAGAGGAGTTTTTCTTTTTCCTCTGCTAGGCTCTGCTACCCTAGAAGGGAGTGAGAGCTTCCCCTTCTAGTGCTTTGACTCTAACTGATCTTTTTTATTCATTCATTTTTTACAATAAAAAATAATTTTATTCTTAGGAAACACATGCTGAAATGTTTAGTAGTGTCATCTACTGTCAAATGACTCACAAAAAAATTTATATGACTTCATAAATTATTTAAAAACTGCCCCAATTAGGTAAAAGGTATATAGATGCTAATTGTACTGTTCTTTCAACTTTATGAGTTTGCAGTTTTTCTAAATAAAATATCTGAAAAAGTGTACTATATGCAATTGTCCTAAAGGACAGATTCATGAATCAGAGTGAAACAGGTCTATACTGCCCTATATAATTATAACGAACCTTTAATAACTAACTAGCTGCTGCCACAGGCATCATCTCCTGTAAGCCTAATGTGAATGACTCTTATGTGGTAGGTTTGTTTTTTTTAATCCAACTTTGCAGCAAAGGTGCAGAATTGACCAGCAGAGCTGCAGTTCTGGCCCATGTTTGATTCTGGTCCTCCTAGGCTTTCCTCACTCCCTGTGGCCAGTGCAATGATGAGCACCTGGCAGGTTCTTTGAATATTCATGTAGGATTTACTAGATAAAGAGAAATTTTTCAGTTGTTAATCTAAAATTAGAAGTATTGCGTTAGATAGTTCTCAAATTTTTAGATTTTTTAGTAGGTTTCATGACACCAGAAACTTGAGAATAACTTTTTAAATCAGGGATGAAACTTTTTTCTTTCTTTTCTTCTTTTAAGTTTTCTTTTCATGGAATACACTTTAGTCACTACTTCCTCCTCCCCTCCCCAGCATTGGACTGGAAACAGATGGAGAAAGCAGGAATTGCAGCTCTTTAAAAGAGAGAGGTCTTTTAGCTCTGAGTGGGTCTCCCACATGAAGTTTCCTGGGAAACACTCTGTGATAGAAATTTGCTTAGTGGAGATTTTGGGGTATGTTCCTATAGAAATGGCTTCCCATGTGGCTCAGTGCTAAAGAATTCACCTGCCAATGTAGGAGATGCAGGTTCAATCCTTGGGTGGGGATGATCCCCTGGAGGAGGAAATGGTAACCCACTCCAGTATTCTTGCCTGAGAAATTCCATGGACAGAAGGAGCTGGCGGGCTATGGTCCATGCAGTCACAAAGAGTTGGATCCAACTGAAGACACATCCACCTGTAGCAAAAGGATCAGTTGAACTGCAAGTCACTTGCATCAGAGGCCTCAGCCAATGCCACGGAGAGCTCCAAAGCTAGAATGGAATTTCAGAGACGTCCCAAATTGGAGCCAGGAGACTGGACTTCTGTATACCTGTGTTAACCAGCCACTGGAGGTGGTCTGCCTCAAGAACCACTCTTTTCAGTCATGGGAAATTCTTGGGGAAGGACTGAATACTTCCAGTTGGAACTCCAGCAGGTGGAGTCTGGGTGGGCTGCAGAGCCCTTTTACAACCTGAGCCAGGATCCAGTCCAAGATTACAGAGTGCTTTTATTTGTCTTATCTCTTTAGGTTTTCAATCTGGAAGAGTGTCTTAGCTTTTCTTTATCTTCTTTTGTCATTTTTAGAGTTCAAATCAGTTATTTTGTAGAAATATTTCAGCTTGTCTAAACTTACCTTATGATTAGAATTCAGGTTATATTTTTTTGACTCATAATTTCTTTCCTCTCTAAGCGGGTCCAGCACTTTCCTGCAGGTTATACTGTTACTTGGTCTGTCTGATGGTCAGAAGAGGTAAAATGGGTAGATTCTAAAGAGGGAAGATGGACTCTGCATGATCTTCAAGCAAGAGAGGAAAAATAACCCTTTAAAGAGAGGAGTATATCACTTCTGCAGGTCCAGAAATTCAGATAAGTCTGTTTTCAAGGTTCCCAAGAACATTGACCTCTTCCTCTGCATCCCAAATCTTAGGTTGCAACTCCTTTCCAATCATGGCGTTGACGTTGGCATGGCAAATTTGTTGACTATTCTCTGGAACTTCACTACACTTATGCCTAAGTCCTGAAACTGATGAGAATCAGTTTCTGCCTTCCTGCCACAACAAATGAGAGTCTTTCCATGTGCTACAAAGGGAGGTACTCAATTTCACATTTTGCCTAAGTTAATGCTTAATCACCCTCATACATTCGCTGTCTTATTGCAAAACAGTGGTACTCATCAAAAGCCATCTAATTCCATTGCTCTAATAATTACTTCTTTCTCTGGCTTCTCCAATGCCTGAGAAACTGCACCTGCCCATGGGTTTCCTTCCTTTCATCTCCTCTAAGTGAAAGTCTTAACAGTTGCTCTGCTATAGAATGCCAGCGGCTCTCCCTGCTCCACCGGCCACCAGTGGTGATGTCTTCACCAATAGTCTTGGACGATGCAATTCCAAAATTCAATTCAGAGTCTATTTCCTTAGACAACTCACAGAACCAACTCTTTTAAGATTCACTGAGAAACAGACAACTCTGAGACAGAATTGTATGAAGGGGGTTTATTGGGAAACAGTCTCAGGAACTAACTCTGTAATAGAACAAAGTGAGCTGGATTGGATAGAGGGAGAACTTGAGCTCAAACACAGCAATTCAGTCTCAGCCAATTGGTTCCACAGGGCCCGTGGAGCTGGGCTGCTTGTAATCTCTGGATTTGTCATTACAATTTTTGGCAAAAGAATGTTGAATGGGATGTTCTTCTCCAGGCAATATTTCTCTACCTCAGGGATAAAGTGGTGGGAAAATCAGACCTGGAAAATGACTTGTGTAACCCAGTTTTTGGGGTACTCTTCCATTTAAGAGCTCTTGGGTTCTCTGCATGGTAACAAAGAGAGGCTTCATCTTCGTATCACCAGAAGCATTGCCACCAAACAACAGAAGCAGCCTGTCCTTTGCCACTTTATAGGCTGGCATCAACTTTTCCTCCTTACTGATGTAACTTTGGTCTGGCATCCTTTTCCATTACAGTCATGTCTTAGCCACGTTAAAAAAAAAAAAAAAAACCTGTTTGTCTAGGGTAAGAAATGGCTTTCCACTCCAGTTTTCTTGTCTGGAAAATCCCATGGACAGAGAGCCTGGGAGGCAGCAGTACATGGTGTTGCGAAGAGTCGTTCACGACTGAGCACACACACATTCACAGGCCGTTCAGTGGTTAAGACACTAAGCTTCCACTAGAGGGGGCACGGGTTCGATCCCTGGTTGGGGAACTAAGACTGTGCATGCTGCACAGTGCAGCCAAAAAATAGAGAGAAAAAAGAAAAAAAGCAAGCAGGGAAGTTTTGCAGTCCTGTAACATGCAAATGCAGGTTTGTAGTGATTTTTGGACCTAAATTACAGGGACATTTGAGAATTTTCCAGTGTCTTTTAGTGACAGAGCTAAGAATCCAGGTAGTAGGAAGTCTGTGGATCTTGATGGATTTTCTAAGAAAATGGGATCAATAGCAATAAATGTGAGGGAAGGAAGGCTTTAAAGAGGAAATTAATGCTTCATTCCTTGCATGGTTTCAAGTAAGTATCCATTTTGTGCATCCATGTCTGATCAGGAGGATCAGTTGGCTCAGAACTGCTTCTGTGATATCCTTGACACAGGTGGTCACACCTCGCTCCCAGCTGGTCTTCATACGTGTAGTCTGTGTTCATGTCACCAGTTTCTGGGGAAGGAGGTGATGTTATTGTTTTGGAGTCACTGATTCCAATCTTGATTCATTGGCTGCACAGCATCAGAGAAGCCTATGAACCTCTCTGTGCCTTAGTTTCTTATCTCATGGAAGAGCTTGTTGCCTGACCCAGGGACTACCTCAAGGGCATTAGTGAGGACACATGAGATTAGGAAGGCTGAGAACCCTGAGGACCAAATTTCTCAATGCCAACAATTTGCTGGAGTCATTTGGGACGTTTTTAAACAATGTTGGTGTCCACAGCTTCCTCCTCCCCCACCCCTGGCCCATTAAGTTAGAAGCTTGGGCATCAACATGCTTTGAGATGCCATGAACCACTGCTTGAAAAGGAAGGACAGATACATTACTACCTTAGAAGAATCCGATAAGGTTTAGGAATTTTTTAAAAATTCCTTTTGGAAGGCCAGGCATTTCTTTAAGGATGACCAGATGCTGACGAGATACAATGAATTCTGTCCAAATAAGTCCTCTTTCTGCTCCACACTACAGCCTTTGGAAACTCAGCTGTGCTTTCATCTACTTAAATATTTTGTGAAGCCTTGTTGTCAAATGTAACAGACATGAATTTATAAATCTGCTAAACATGCATTAAAGTTATGAATGAATTATTGAGAGGAAAGCCCCTTCCATCTCACTGGACTCCTGTGATGACCACAAACTCCATTTCCCCAGGAAAAGAAAACCTGCTAGATAAGTACATGCCTTTATCAATAATTTCTCAAAGCATCTCAGGAAATCCCCAGGAAGCTACAATATCTGCACATATATGATATATATGATAAACTGCCATATATTGTAAACCCACAGCTAACATATACTCAACTGTGAAAAGCTGAAAGCTTTTCCTCTAAGATCAAGAAGAAGACAAGAATGCCCACTCCTGCCACTTTTATTCAAAGTATTAGTATTTTATTCACAGTATTAGTTGTCCTGGCTATAACAGTTAGATAACAAAAAGGATGCTGCTGCTGCTAAGTCACTTTGGTCATGTCTGATTCTGTGTGACCCCATAGACGGCAGCCCACCAGGCTCCCCCGTCCCTGGGATTCTCCAGGCAAGAACACCGGAGTGGGCTGCCATTTCCCTCTCCAATGTGTGAAAGTGAAAAGTGAAAGTGAAGTCGCTCAGTCGTGTCCAACCCTTAGCGACCCCATGGACTGCAGCCTACCAGGCTCCTCCATCCATGGGATTTTCTAGGCAAGAGTACTGGAGTGGCTTGCCATTGCCTTCTCCGACAAAAAGGATGAAATGCATCCAATTTGGGGAAAAGAAATAAAACTGTCATTATTTGCAGATGGCATAATAATATATAGAGAGATAATAATTATATATATATATATATTATATACAAAACTATTAGAACTAATCAATGCATTCAGTAAAGCTGCAGAATACAATACAAAGAAATTTGTTGCTTTTCTATACACCAATAATGAACTGTCAGAAAGAGAAAGCAAGAAGACAAACTCATTTAAAATTGCATCAAAAAGAATAAAATATCTAGGAATAAACAACCAAAGATGTAAAAGACCTATACTCTGATAAACTATAAAATATTCATGAAAGAATTTGAGAATGATATAAAGAAATAGAAAGATATCTTGTGTTCTTGGATTGGAAGAATGAATATTGTTAAAACGTCCATACCACCCAAAACAATCTATAGATTTAACCCAATTCTTATCAAAATACCAATGGCATTTTTCACAGACCTAAATCAAACAATCCTAAAATTTGGGAGGGATCACAAAAGACCCTGAATAGTCTAAATAATTTTGAAAAAGAAGAAAAAAGCCTGGAGGTATTACACTCCATGATTTAAAACTATGCAAAGCTATGGTAATCAAAACCACATGGTACTGGACAAAATTACAGACACAGAGATCAATGGAACAAAATAGAGAGCTCAAAAATAAACTCATCAACGTCACTAATTATCAGGACAATGCAGATCAAAGCCATAATCAGATATCAATTTATAGCTCTCAAAATGACTACAGGCATACCTCAGAGATATTGTAGGTTTAGTGTTAATCTACAGCAAAGAAGGCAAGAATACACATGGGGAAGAGATAGTATCTTCAAAAAGAATGGTGCCAGGAAAATTGAATAGCTACATATGATAAAACAAATCTAGGTCATATTCTTACACCATATTCAAAGATTGAAATGGATTATATACTTCAATGTAAGGTCTGAAACCATAAAACTCCTAGAAGAAAACATAGTAGCATGCTCTTTGATATCAGTCTTAGCAATATTTTTCTGGATCCTCAGGCAAAGGCAACAAAGCAAAAATACACAAATGAGTAAATTAAACCAAAAAGATTTTGCACAATGAAAGAAACTGTCAACAAAATATAAAGGCAGCCTACTGAATGGGAGAAGTTATTTGCAAATGGTATGTTTGGTGAGAGGTTAATACATTAAAAATTTATATAATGCATTAGCTAAAAAACTAACAAACTGATTAGAAAATGGACAGAGAACTTGAAGAAATATTTTTCCAAAGAAGACATACAGAGGGCCAATTAAATGTCTCCTTTGATACCTTCAGTAGTAGCAGGATGGAGCCTAATCTAGTCTTGGACCAAGCGGAGCTAGACTCATTTGTTCTAGGGGCCAACCCCTACTTCCTCAATTTTAGCTTGCAAAGGGTAGTGCTTGCAGTACAACACCTGTCAGATCTTTGATCTTATGTTGTCTTTGGAATAATCTTTATAGAAAATTCTAGTGATTAAACAGTCCAGGTTACTTGCCACATGGTTTTCCTTTCCACACCAATTTTTATCCTTTCTTTCATGTACAGCTGGGCTCTCATAGAGACCAAAGGATCTCTGTTTTTAATAAGTCCAAGACTTGAAAGGCATTACCTACCAAAATTTTCTAACTCACAGTGCATCACAATACCCTTTGAATGATGTAAAAAGATCAAGTCCTATAACTCTGCAGTTATCCTTGGCAGTACTTGGAGACAGATAAAATAACTGCTGCTTTTAAGAACAAGGAGGTCTCTTCCCACTTCAGCCTAAGCAGGTAACACCAATTACTGCCCAAACCTCTCTCTTCTCACTTAGCTGTTGCATTACTGAATAGCTGATTGCATTTTGAATGCTCTAGGGACGAGAGCTCACAATATAAAGAAACTTTGTGGCAAACCATTTTGTAAAGTGAAGAATTCTTTTGGAAACTGAATATTCATATCTCAATTTTGAATTATTTGAAGAGCTTTTTCTAGATCAACATTTTTTTTCTTAGAAATGGGATATACCTATTTTAAGGCAACTGGCTCTTTATGATACAAGAAGAACAAAGTTTAAAACCTATTAACTAGATTGCCAGATTACTGAGTGGGCTGACTGACTGACTGATTCTTTCATTTATTTATTCATTCTGAAGTATGCACTGAGCATTTCCTTGGATGGGGAACACTTTGCAAGACAGTGAGGTAGGAGGACGAGGAGAGGGAAGATAAAGACCATCAGAACAACATGGTTCTGGGATTTCCCTGGTGTCTAAGACTCCACAGTCCCAACACAGGGGTCCCAGGTTCAATCCCTGGTCAGGGAACTAGATCCTGCCTGCCACAACTAAGACCCAGCACAATCAAATTTATTAATTAAAAAAAAAATAAACATGGTTCCAGCATCCAGGAGCTTACATAACTTGCTGAGAGGCAAGACATTGTATGAAACTATTATCTTACTCGTTGAAGAATCTCTAGAGCCTTATTCAAGGCCAGGCACAAAACTGCCTCTCATTAAACATTTTCTTAAATGATGAATAAATGAGTTCAGAAATCAATGAACCAATAAGAACCAAAGTGCATCATAGAATTAATCAAGGGCTCTGGGAATTCAGGGGCAGACAAGAGACCATTTGGAACTCAGAGTTCTAGTAAGAGATTGTAAAGGACCTGAAGAACACCCTGAAGGATGGGTGGAATTTAGGTTAGAAAAGGAGGAAGGAAACAACATTCAGGCAGCAAAATTCACGGTAGGATTTTGGGGGTTGGATGCAGGAATGTGGAAGGGGAAGAGAGCAAGTGGGTAACCAACCTTCTTGAACTAGGAACCCTGGTTTCCTGAGGAAACAGAAGCAAGTAACTCAGTTACTCAAAACCATTTTCTAAATGTCCTCTTATGACACAAGCTCAAAAGCAGCTGAGAGCAATTGCCCTGGCCACAGAGTAACTCGGCAGTTAGCGAGGCTACCGTCATGCTCCTTGCAAGGGTGGGTCAAAGGAATTCTGAGGAAGCCGGCTGCCTCACACATCTTCCATGCTGTCAGATTACTAGCACCTGGCTTTCCCCAGGGGCCCAACTTCCCCTGGTACAAAGAGTACAGATGCCACACCCTCAAGGAAAGGGGACACCCAGGACTCTGGTGTTAAGCAGTACAATTTCGAAAGTAAATTGTTGCCATGTGTGCACCGGATTATATGCCTCTCCCTTCTATTTCCAAAAAGTACCAGATAAACATCAGAGTCTGGGGACCCTGACGCTAATATCCTGCCTCTGCCCTTCTTTGGACAGATGAATTAAATGATAATTTGCTGTGCTCTGCTGTGCTTAATCGCATCTGACTTTTTGCAGCCCCCATGGGCTGTAGCCCACCAGGCTCCTCTGTCCATAGAATTCCCCAGACAAGAATACTGGAGTGGGTTGCCATGCCTCCTTCAGGGGATCTTCCCAACCCCAGGGATCGAACCCAGGTCTTCCACATTGCAGGCGGATTCTTAAGCACAGGGAAGCCCAAGAATACTGGAGTTGGTAGCCTATCCCTTCTCCAGAGGATCTTCCCGACCCAGGAATCAAATCAGGGTCTCCTGAATTGCAGATGGATCTTTACCAGCTGTCCTACCAGGGAAGCCTGATAACTTGCTAGTTATCATGTATTAATGCTTAAGGTCCACAAGCTGATTAACTTACTAGGTAATTGCTGCTGGATCCTTTTGACATTGTAAACCTTTGATTTAACAAATCTTATTTATAACTCTTTCCTACCATAAAAGTTGGTGTCAGTTTTTACAAACTTTTTCTCAATCTCGGAAAGCACATCTCCAAGAGGAGAGCTTCTCAAATGTTTCCTATCAGGGAAAATGTCCTGAAGCAAATGTGACTTATCCATTCTTAGAGTCTTTTCCTTTAGAATTCTGAAAGAGGGGAGGAGGGATGCAGCCCCTCAACTACCTAAAAGCTAACATCAGAGGATCTATTTCAGCAGTTACCGAGCTTCAATTTTACATTGCCTTGTGTGACTCTGATTCATATCTGACTTCATCTCCTCTACCACATAACAGGAAAGCAAAACCACATACTTTTGTCTAAATGCTTTTCCCAGTACCTGGTACAATGCCACAGGAAGGTAGTTGATCACTAAATGTTTGCTGAGTAAATCAATGAATCAGTGGCACTAGAGGAGAAGGCAGACAGGCTTTGGAATCAGGCAGATCTGGATTTTTGTTGTTTACTGGCTGTGCTTAGTATGTGCATGTGTGTTTAGTCACTCAGTCATGTCTGACTCTTTGAGACCCCAGGGACTATAGCCTTTGTCCATAGGTTTTCCCTGGTAAGCATACTGGAGTGGGGTGTCATTTCCTTCTCTAGGGGATCTTTCTGACCCAGGGATCAAACCTGCATCTCCTGCATTACAAGTGGGTTTTTACCCACTGAGCTATTGGGGAATATATGACCTTAAACATGTAATTTAACATCTTCTACAAATTCAGGATACCAATAAACAGCTCTCAGTACTCTTATGAAGACCAAGTGAAATAACACATGTGAAATGTCTAGTTGATAATAGATGTGAGCTGAGGACTAGTTTTTTTCCATCCCCTTTCTACCAAAGCATGATTGCTCTTTTTCAAAATTACTTCAACTATTTTATTAATATTTCCCCTGCATTTCCAAATAAACTTTAGAAAAAACTTTTGTCTATATCTATTACCAAAAATATTGATGGGAAGTTCAACCAGAGAAATCAAATCAATTTGGGGAGAATTGTCATCTTTACAACATTGAGTCTTCCAATCCAAGAACACAGTGTCTCTCAGGTCTTTGATTTCTTTCATTAGTATTTTGTACTTTTCAGCATATAGAACCTGAACATGTCTTGTTAGATTTATACATAGTATTTTTTCCTTTCTTTTTTTTTTTTTGTGCTATTGTAAATAGTTGCGTTATAAATTCTGTTTGTTTTTTTTACTTAAAGTATATTTATTTTTTATGTGTTGACTTTGTATCTTATGATCTTGTTAAAAACAGCTATCAGTTTAAGACTTTATTTGTAGATTCCTTGAGATTTTCTACAGAGACAATTATGTCATTTGCAAATAGGGACAATTTTCTTTCTTTCCAATCTGCATGCCTTTTATTTCATTTTCTTGCTTTATTGCACTAAGACTTCCAGCAGCATGTTGAGTAGTGAGGTAAGAGTAACATCCTGTTTTGTTCTTGATTTTAAGAAGAAAGCAGCTTTTCACCATTAAGTATGATGTTTGCTGTAGGTTTTTATGGATGTTTCTTATCAGGCTGAGAAAGTTCCTTCAAGACTTGCTAAGAAATACTACCATAAATGGGCAGAATTTATCAGGCTTTTGACTGCTATTATATTTTATAAAATTTTGGTATGATCCATAATATACAATACCAGAAAGTTGCCAAAATAAATCCTGAAGTCAGCATGTTGAATATGTTGAATATTAACTTTGAGGAAGCTTCTTGTAATGTGCATCTCATATACATTTACCTTAGTTCACCTCCTGAACATCAGCATGATAAAAAATTCTATTACTAAATTTTAACTCCTAGGCCCTAGGGGTCTATCCATAGTGATTTAGGTACCAAAATTAATTGTTGAAAGTGACTAAAATCCTCCTAAGAAAGAGCCATGAAGATGCCCAAACCTTGACTCACTTCTAGGAATGTATCCTAAGAAATTAATTCAACTGTATCAAACATATAAAAACTCAGCATGACCAAAATGTCCAACATTAGGGAGCTGGATTTCATAAATTATAGCACATTCAATTGTTCAAAGAATATTTGTTAAATGTCTACCAAGGGTCAGTTATCATCTTTGGTCCTAGAGATACAGCTGTGAACACAACATTCAAAGCTCTCTTTCCAATGGGGAAGACAGACACAAACAAGATACCTAAGTAAACATACAGTATGGCAGATGGTGATGAGTGTTTTGGAGAAAAATCAAGCATAGAACATGGATGAGGAGTCCAGGGAGTGAAGAGGATATTGTTTTAAATAGAGCAATAGGTGAGCCTCACTAAACAACACAAAAGAACATTAAATATTAGAATTAAGAATATTCTGTAGCAGTGTAGAAAATTTTAATATATTGTATTAATTTTAACATACTATAGTTAAATGAAAACCAAAAAAATATGAAACAGAATGCCTGCTATGTTTTCAAGTTTTTAAGTATATATGCTGTTTATGTTGTTGTTCAGTTGCTAAGTCATGCCCAACTTTTTTGCGACCCCATGGACTGCAGCATGCCAGGCTTCCCTGTCCTTCGCTATCTCCTGGAGTTTGCTCAAACTCATGTCCATTCAGTTGGTGACGCCACTTAATCATCTCATCCTCTGTCACCCCTTTCTCCTCCTGCCTTCAGTCTTTCCCAGGATCAGGGTTTTTTCCAATGAGTCATCTCTTCGAGTCAGGTGGCCAAAGTACTGGAGCTTCAGTTTCAGCATGAGTCCTTCCAAAGAATAGTCAGGGTTGAGTTCCTTTAGGATTGACTGGTTGGATCTCCTTGCTGTCCAAGGGACTCTCAAGAGTCTTTTCCAGCACCACAGTTCAAAGCATCAATTCTTTGGCACTCAGCCTTCTTTATGATCCAACTCTCACATTCATACATGACTACTGGAAAATCCATAGCTCTAACTATGGTTTTTAGCTTAACCTTTGTTGGCAAAGTGATGTTTCTGCTTTTTAATACACTGTCTAGGTTTGTCATGGCTTTCCTTCCAAGGAGCAAACATTTTTTAATTTCATGGCTGCAGTCACCATCCACAGTGATTTTGGAGCCCAAGAAAATAATATTCACATTTTTTGTTGGTCAGTCACTAAGTCGTGTCTGACTCTTTTGTGATCCCATGGATTATAGCGCACCAGGCTCCTCTGTCCATAGAGTGTTCCAAGCAAAAATAGTGGAATGGGTTGTCATTTCCTCCTCCAGGCAATCTTCCCAATGCAAGGATACAGCCTGCATCTCCTGCTTGCAGGGACACTCTTTACCACTGAGCCACCCGGGAAGTCCCACATAAAACATATAAATGTATATATAGGTGCATACATGAAATATAAAAATTTTAAATAGTTGTTTATGGGTGGTTTTAAATTATTTTATAGCATTATTCAGTCTGAGCATATTGTATTTTAGTTTTTTTTTTTAAAGAAAAAAGCTTAAGGTTTTGTAGAATTAACGTGAGTTTGAATGAAAGGTAGGATGACAGTATAGACCGAACTCATATTTGTTCTGGAAGAATTTTACTAAGGGCACATCTGAAGGAGAATCTTCTAATAAGGTAACTAAGAAATGATACATTTTAAAGGTGATAAAAGATATGTTGTTCGTGGTGCCTGTAACAACAGCTGTGCAGTGTTGGCTGTGAGTTTGTAAATGATGGCAAGTTTAACATATGTTCATACCTAAGTCACATTCTGATTTGGTGGGTGACTCTTATTTTTTAAGATTAACTAAAATAAAATGCACTGACATATCTATTGCAAGCCACATTTTCCTATGTGTTCAAGAGATGATAGCTAATCACACAAAATGTGATTTGGCGCCCTATATGCATGGTAGAGGCATTCTCTAAAGATGTAGAATGTCAAGGTCACCCTCCCAGACAAGGTCTTCTAATTATTCTGAAAGCTTAGGCTTAGACTCAAAGTGATTTATTAATGTATTCCTCTGAAAGGGTTTCTACCACATAGCCAAGTCACAGGCACCCAGGACTGATGTTCCTGTGGTGCTGATTCAGAATTTCTAGGCACTGAGCAATCACTCCATCATCAATGGCACACTTGGTGTTGTCTTGGTTAGGAGCACAAATGTCCTAAATATCTTGCATTCTTCTCCGGCATGTCACTTCTAGTGAACTGAAATCCCAGCAGTGATGTTTTCTGAGTTTAAGAGAGAGCTCAATTGTGTTTGCTCAGATTCTCTCTTTCATTCTTTCTGCCTTCTTTTTTCTTTTTTTAAATAAGCACACCAGTGCTGAACGTAAAACACACTTTGTAATGAACAGATTCTGTTGAATAGCCAAACTGTTCTATGATGATCTTGTTTGAAACTTTTCAAGTTGCTTGAAAAACACAGAGGTGAAGTAAAGCATCCAGCTGACCTGTGGACAGAAGTCAACAAGTTACACAAGGAAAAGAGGGAGGTATCACACTTTTTCCCCAGTTCTTTCTCCCTCCTGGTTACCGCTTCTTTTGTATTATCCCAGTTTTGTTTTGGCTGATGGTCAGGGTGCCCCGTGGTTGTTTTGATAAAGCACAGTCGTTAAGACAACTGTTTCTGGAGCTAGAGGAGTCTAACCATGGATCCTCAGAAGTTACTTTACTTCTCAGAATTTCAGTTTTCTTGTCAGTAAAGTGCAGTGATAAACACTTAATAGGATTCCGTTCCGTTCCGTTGAGTCGCTCAGTCGTCTCCGACTCTTTGCGACCTCGTGGACTGTAGCCTACCAGGCTTCTCCGTCCATGGGATTCTCCAGGCAAGAGTACTGGAGTGGGTTACCATTTCCTTCTCCAGGGGATCTTCCCGACCCAGGGATCGAACCCGGGTCTCCCGCATTGGAGGCAGACGCTTTAACCTCTGAGCCACCAGGGAAGCCCAATAGGATCACTGGAAGGCTGACAGGAGTTAATACGTGTTGGTGGTGGTGGCAGTTAGTTGCTAAGTCATGTCTGACTCTTTTGTGACCCCATGGACTATAGCCCGCCAAGCCCCTCTGTCCATGCAATTTCCCAGGCAAGAATATTGGAGTGGGCTGCCATTTCCTTCTCCAGGGGGTCTTCCCAGCCCAGAGAGTGAACCCGTATCTTCTGCATTGGCAGGCAGATTCTTTACTACTGAGCCACCAGGAAAGTCCTTAATATGTGTTACTGTACATATAATATATGCTCATAAATAGAAACTCATATAGTGTCCTTTCTATAATGTGATTTTTAGGTTAGAAAACACACATGCATCATTGTCTCACATAACTCTCCAGAAACATATCATAATCATCAACGTACTTATCTGGTGCCTGAGTCTGTTCAACTGCTGTAACAAGCTTCAGAGGCTGAGTGGTTTGTAAACAATAGAAGTTTCTTTTTCACATTTCTGGAGGCTGAAGTCAAAGATTGGGGTGCCAGCATGGTAAGATTCGGATGAGACCCTCTTCCAGGTTGTAGGCTGCAGACTTCTTGTATTCTCATATGGCAGAAAGAAAGCCAGGGAATACTCTGAGGTCTCCTTCATAAGAGCACTAGTTCCATTCATGAGGGCTCCATGCCCATGAGATAATTACCTCCCAAAGGCTCACCCTCCAAATACCATCACAGTGGGATTAGGATTTCAATATATGACTTTCAGGGAGGCCACAACCACTCACACACATTTCCACTCTAGCGAGGCAAAGACTGACCACAAGTCACATGGGTCTCAGTACAATGTTCTTCTGCTACCCCATGTTAATGCAAGTTGGAAGCCCAGCTGTCTTTGTATATGCATAATATATACACCTTGTACAAAATTCACAAGGTACACCAAAGGTAAAGTGTAAAAAATTAAGGCTTTCTCCCACCTCCGTCCCCCCAGGCACTCAGTGTCCTCCCCATTGTAGACTCTTTCTCAAGTGAATACTTAGATGCAGTGGTTTTCTATGGCAAGTCCTCTCCAGTACATAAGCAGATGCAAAATGAAATTTTAGACTAGAAACATTATATATTATATGTTTAAACTGGAGCCAGAATATGAAACAGAAAGAGTTCAATGTAGATAATGAGATGGTTACAAAATCATTGGAAGTGTTGGAAGGGTAGGCTCTGGGGAAGGCTTCCAGGAAGCTTCTAGAACATCTTAACAAAACTGACCATCATGAAAGCAGCTACCTGTGCCCTGATCAGGAAGTTGCTTCCAGACAGCTGAGTTCAAGAACCTGGTCCCAAAGCTAACAGCACTGCCACTCCAGCTGCCTCTCTGCCCTCAAGAAGCTGGTGTTTGAACACTAAACATAGCATTCAGCATTGCTTCAACATGATCACCTCTTACACCCTCAAAGCTGGAGACTGGACACTGGCATTCTGCTGCAGAAAGAAACATCACATTGTCTTAACCAGTTTTGCCAGTGGAAAAAGGCAAAGAAGCAGAAATCAGCCCCTGTCTCATTTTCATCTTCCAAATCTCATTCAATTAAATCTGATTCGAGGATCCTAACTCATATCCAGAATTCTAGTTAGGAGGCCGTGTGGAAGACGCAGTGCTTAGCCTGCAAGCAGGTGCAGTAGGAAGATACCTCAAGAAGAGTGAGAAAGGAGGCTACATCCCCAACTCACACAGTACTTTTTACTGTTAAAGAAAAGCATGCCTCTGTGTATTGGCTTATGCTTTCCATTTCTTTTTGCTTCTTTTATAGTTTATTTGCTGGGGCTTGGGCTCAGTGGTAATCTGCCTGCCAATGCAGAAGACACAGGTTTGGTCCCTGATCTGGAAAGATCCCACGTGCTGCATGGCAACCAAGCCCAAGTGCCAGAACTACTGAGCCTGTGGTCTAGAGTCTAGAAGTCACAACTATTGAGCCCATGTGCTGCAACTAATGAAGCTCGACCATCCAAGAGTCCGTGCTCAACAAGAGAAGCCACCACAATGAGAAGCCCGCACAGTGCAATGAAGAGTAGCCCCTGCTCACCACAGCTGAAGAAAGCCAGAAATAAATAGATAAATAAATAAATTTTTTAAAAAAGAGTCTATTTCCTTCCCTAAATAGTCTAGCAGAAGCTATGAATAGTCCTTCTGCTTTCAAGACAGACTGTGTAGTACTAGGCAGTCATGCCTGGGAAACGTGTATAAACTTGCAATAAGACTTCACTTTAATTTTTTTTTCAGAATCTTATCCATCATGACTGCCATCCGGCTACGAGAATTTATTGACCGCCGCCCAGCAATCCCACCCAGGTAATGGTCTTCCAAATGCAGACACCTCCAGAGCTGCAGTGCAGAAGACAGACTCCTGGGAGACTAGAATTATTTGCCCTGCCGCTTGCTCCCTGATTTAGAGATGACTGCTGCCAGAGGTTCTACTGAAGTTTCTTTGGGTTTCGAAAAAGTTGCTTTAAAAAAAAAAAAAATCCTACATTTATGGCAGCATCCAAGCAAACTGGCAACTCCAAATTTTAGTATTTAGTTATTTTCCACAATGTTTAGTCATCAAAGATATGTCCTTTTGCTTCCAGAAATCACTGAAGGAGGAAGGGAAGGATGCTTTGTTCTTAAAAAGATGTTCTTTCTCTAAAAAAGTCTTATTTTAAAGAAAGTATAGTGCCTGTCCTTCCCTCCCTGAAATGCACATGAGGAGGAAGCAGGGTGGAGAGAAAGGGGTGGGTTCCAGGTTTACTTGATTTCTGCCTCCCCACATGCCCTTGGCTTTCCGTGTGTGTATTTGAGATTTTTGCCCACCACTGTTGGGCCTGTTTAATTGTGGTCTCATCTCCTGGGGAAAATGGAGACAATCCTCCATTGGCTGCTGCCTCCTGGAGCTAAATAGAACCAAGTCAGAATCACTGGACCTGACTTAAGGCAGCCCATGGGGAGCTGGAGGGTTGGGGTGAAACACAGAGCAGAAGGTACTGGGCCGCTGATGTCCTCAGGCAGGGCTGCATTCAGCTCTCTTGGGCTCATCCATCAGAGAGTCACACTGTGCCTGCACTAGACTGGGGCCCCCACTCACCACCTGAGTGCTCCCTGTGGGGCAAGTCTTCTGTGTGCCTTTCCTGCCTTGCCACAGTGTCCCAGTCCATCAGCAGGTTCCTCAATTCTGCCTCTAGGGTGTATCTCCATCGGAGTGTTTTTCTTCACTTCCACTGCCACAACCTCGTCCAGACCACCATTGCCTCTCCCCTGTTCACCTCCAACAATGGCCACTCTGGTCCTCCTCCAATCCATTCTCCAGAGAGAACCCCATAAAACATAAATGGGATCACAGCCTTCCATTGCATAAAACTGTGCAATCTGGGACCTCTCTGTGGTCCAGTGGTTGAGAACTCACCTTCCAATGCCACGGACATAGATTTTATCCCTGGTCAGAGAACTAGGATCCCATATGTTGGGGGGCAACTAAGTCTGAACTCCACAACTAGGGATCCTGTGTGTTGCAATGAAGACCCAGCAAAGTCAAAAAAAAAAAAAAAACAACCCTGCAATTATTGCATTTTGCATGAAGCCTCAACACTTGCCAGGGCCTGCAAAAGCCCTACATAAACAGACCCTGCTGATCTCTCCAGCCTCCTCTTAGCTCTAGCCCCGTGATCTTTCTTCTGTTCCTTCAGCAGGCCCGCACTCTTTCATGTCTCAGGGTTTTGGGACATGTTCCTTTTCCCCGCATCACTGCCTTCTCAACTCTCTGCTACTCTTCTTACTGGGTTCAACCAGCCCCCTTCACTCAGCATGTCTCCACTGTTATCAGCAGCTCAGTGAGCAGAAGATGGTACCATCCTGGCTGGGGGAGGTCTCCTCCTTCCACCTACCTTCCCACCTCTGTTAGTTCTCTTTCTCACACCTTTTTTGGTTTCCTGTATGACTCCGATCATAACCTTCATTTATTCTCGTTTCTCTATTTCCCGTCTAGATCACCCACTGGAATAATAGTTAACACTTATACAGCCTGAATATGTGGCAGGCACTGTTCTAAGTGTATATTAACTCATTTAATCTTCACAGTGAATGGGAGGGAACTGAGGCAAGGAGTGGTTAAGTGACTGTCCTGAAATTCCACAGTAGTGAGCTAGCAGGAATAGGATTTGAACCCACTAGTCTGGAGCCAACATCTGCGCTCTTGGTCACTGCCCGTGACATCTCCGGGTCAGCCCCCAGGGCGGGGCTTGTTTCATAGGCCACTCTGCCCCACAGACCGCCACACTTGGTAGGACCTCTGTGCGCCTTTGTTGGAAAACTTAAAATGAATGAATCAAAGAGAAAAACTCATTCTAGTATGTGTTTGAGGTTTGGCCTCCTGGTGATTGACAGTATCCACAGAAGGTCTGCCCTCTGCTGCTCCTCTCTGTAAGCATTCACCCAATTAATTCATCCTTAAATGCCTAACCCTTGGGCTATAGTAGGGAAAACTGAATTGCAAACCAGTAGGGGCACCTCATAAAGTTAAATATTAAGTGATTCACAAGTAGTAGTGACAACACAAAATTCTCGTAAAAGAATTACATTAGATACAAATTATCTTAGCCTTGCCACTCAGGGGCAGGGCTGAGTATTGTGTTGACTTGTGGGGCTTAAGATGCTCCTGGAAAGATCACTTAGGTTGGATTAAACTCACTGTGGTGTGCAAAAGACAAAGAATTTGTGTTGGTCTTAAATGAACTTTAAAAACATCAACTGAAGCGATCTCTGAGACATCAAGGGGCAGCTGGGAAGGTCAGATCATCCTGCCTTGAATGATAGACAGCAACACCTATGGGATACTTCAGTCACCAAGGGCGTTCACACAGGTCTTGTTGACTCTCATGTAGTCATTAATGGAGATAGCATCACCCCCACTTTATTTATTTTTATAATTTTTTAAAATTTCATTTATCTATTTATTTATTATTGGCTGTGCTGCGGAGTTGTTGCTATGCAGGCTTTTCTCTAGTTGTGGCAAGTGGGGGCTACTTGCGAGTTGTGGTGTCAGACTTCTCATTACCATGGCTTGTTTTGTTGCAGAGCATGGGCTCTAGGGCACGAGGGCTGCAGTAGTTGTGGTTCCTGGGCTCTAGAGCACAGGCTCGCTAGTTGTAGCACGCTTAGCTGCTCGGCAGCATGTGGGATCTTTCCAGATCAGGAACCACACCTGCGCTTCCTGCATTGACAGGTAGATTCTTTACGACTGAGCCACCAGGGAAGCCCTCCCCACCTCATTTTATTGATGAGGAAACTGAGGCTCCCTCTTCCTTGAGGAGATCTGTGAAGCCAGTAGAGTCTGGGGAATGAAAGCATGAGGATGTGGGAATGGTGGTCTCCCATCTTCTGTACTTATCAGCTCCTGCCCTTGGTAAGAGACTTATTCCCCCTGAGCCTTTGTTTCCTGCCTGGTGCAGCACTTACCCCCACCCTATATGATTAGGCTGAGGAGGGTTTTCCTTACCTGATTGTGAACTCTTAGGTGGAAAGACAGTGTTTCTCATCACTGTAGCCCTGGCATCTAGCACACTTCAGAGCCTGCAATAAGCACTTGTTTTACTGAACTGAAAGCAGCCTCCAGTTACACTGCTGAGTCTATTTCTCTTCCTATTGCTTTGGTACAGGACATCCACTTCCTGTCTGCCCACAGTGAATCACAGAGTTCACACAAAAGTAACGCTGAACTCTTCTGAAGAAGAGGTCATCACAAAAACACAGAGATGACTCTGGGTGTGATACGGAGTTCAGAGAACTGGGTTTGACTCATGCCTCTGGCATTTATCAGCTGGGTATTATTTAGAAAGCCCACTTAACCTCTGTGAGCCTTGGTCTCCTTTTCTGTAACAGGGTGTTAACAATGTTTACCTAGCAACATGACTGTGAGAGTTCGATGAGATCATCTCTGCGAAGCTTTGTAATGATGAGGCCCAGCACAGACACGGGGCTGCACCATCACAGTGGCCCAGACTACCTCAGGCCCCAGAGGGATCCTCCCCTTTGGGTGTTGAGTTTTGCCTGTGGAGAAGCACAGATCCTGCTCTGGTTACATTCACCCTCCCGGGGAACGGGTTTGCTCTTGTCTAGACTGAATGTGTTACCTCAAAGAGCCAAGCCGTCAGGGACTGGTAAATACTGTGCCTGGACTCCTACTCCCACCCAGGGAGGAGAAAAGGCCTTTCTACAGCTGACTCAAGAATCTTACAAGCCAAGTCAATAAAGTGGGTCTGAGCAGAGTCCAGGGCAGGGCTCCCAGACCAGGTCTGGAGGCCAGCCCTGCTTTCCTACTCATTAATCGATTTTTTCCTCACACCCAGCCCCTCCTTGGGAGAGGACAGGTACTGTGCAGCCTCTGGGAGGATTGACTGCCAGGCCAGGCCAGGCATTATCTCTTAGGAGATAAAAATTCTCTTCCAAACTGCTGACATGTTACCCCATTCATCTAGAGCTTTCTCCTCTCTGAGGTGAAGACCACATGGGGGAACTTGGAAAGTCTACCCAAGGAGTTGGAAGAAAAGCATACCACACCTTCATTCCTCAAACCTCTCCACAACCCCACCCAGTCTTGCCTCTAACACTCACCTGCTTACACTCTTTCCTACTCTCTCCACCTCAAAAACTACCCAGAGAGGGACTTCCCTGAGGGCCTGGTTAGGACTCTCTGCTTCCACTGCAGGGGCTGCAGGTGAGATCCCTGGTCAGGGTACTAAGATCCCACATGCCACGTGTTGCAGCCAAAATAAAACAAATTAAAAAAATAAAAAAGCTACCCAGGGAGACTAACTAGGGACTTGGGGTGGGCACGTTACCTAGTGCTGGTGAGGGGCTTCTCCAGTCTCAGATGGCTTGTACAGACCATTTCTAGGAGCAGTGCTTAGGCTGCTCACCTGGACTCATGCCAGGGAAACACAAGCTAGTGCAAATGGTATAGCAACCGTGAGAAATCAGTGTTGTTCTGGAACTCCAGCTGGATGCTTGACAGAGCATCCAGTGAGATAATCTTCCCAAGGTGGGGCTTGGAGACTGGCCAGGCACCTAAGAAAGGTGTGTCTCCCACTCCTGTGCCCTCAGGAATGTCATTTGTTCCCTATTATTGTGCCAGTTCCTCTTTCTCCTTATGACCTAATCCCTTGCTCTTATTTACTGTTCACAGCTCAGTCATATTATCCCAGCCACTGGGCAGGCCCAGACAGACTGCGGTGTTTCTGAAAATCAGAGTTCCCTGAGGCCCTGTTTCCATAGACAGGCAGACCCACCCTGCTGACAGCACTTGCCTTTTGCATCAGCTACCACCCTTATGGCAGAAAGTGCAGAGGAACTGAAAAGCCTCTTGATGAAAGTGAAAGAGGAGAGTGAAAAAGTTGGCTTGAAGCTCAACATTCAGAAAACTAAGATCACGGCACCTGGTCCCATTACTTCATGGGAAATAGATGGGGAAACAGTGGAAACAGTGTCAGACTTTATTTTGAGGGGCTCCAAGATCACTGCAGATAGAGATTGCAGCCATGAAATTAAAAGACGCTTACTCCTTGGAAGGAAAGTTATGACCAACCTAGATAGCATATCAAAATGCAGAGAAATTACTATGCCAACCAAGGTCCGTCTAGTCAAGGCTATGGTTTTTCCCGTGGTCATGTATGGATGTGAGAGTTGGACTGTGAAGAAAGCTGAGCGCCTAAGAATTGATGCTTTTGAACTGTGGTGTTGGAGAAGACTCTTGAGAGTCCCTTGGACTGCAAGGAGATCCAACCAGTCCATCCTAAAGGAGATCAGTCCTGGGTGTTCATTGGAAGGACTGATGCTGAAGCTGAAACTTCAATACTTTGGCCACCTGATGAGAAGAGCTGACTCATTGGAAAAGACTCTGATGCTGGGAGGGATTGAGGGCAGGAGAAGAAGGGGAAGACAGAGAATGAGATGGCTGGATGGCATCACCGACTCGATGGACGTGAGTTTGAGTGAACACCAGGAGCTGGTGATGGACAGGGAGGCCTGACGTGCTGTGATTCATGGGGTCACAAAGAGTCGGTCATGACTGAGCAACTGAACTGAGACAGCAAATTCCCCACTGGCCCTCACACATTCCACCCTGATCACAACTCTGTCTGAGAGTTGGGTTCTTTCATTCCCTCTCCTGGAATCTCTTCCCTCTCCTACTGACTTGCTCAACCCCTAGACAGCCCTCCCTCTTTTGTGCCCCACTGACCCTTTATTCAGATCATGATTTCAGCACATAAAGAGCATGATGAGAACAAGGACTGCCTTTGAGTCAGCTTTGTATCTGCAGAACCTAGTAGTGTGCAGGGCACATTGTTGTCATTATTCAGTCACCTGGTCATGTCCGACTCTTTGCAACCCCATGGACTGCAGTATGCCAGGCCTCTCTGTCCCTCACCATCTCCCGAAGTTTGTCCAAGTTCATGTCCACTGCACGGTGATGCCATCCAGCCATCTCATCCTCTGACGCCCTCTTCTCCTTCTGCCCTCAATCTTTCCCAGCATCAGGGACTTTTCCAATGTGTCAGTTGTTTGCATCAGATGACCAAAATACTGGAGCTTCAGCTTTAGCATCAGTCCTTCCAACGAGCATTCAGGGTTGATTTCCCTTAAGACTGACTGGTTCGATCTCCTTGCAGTCCAAGGGACTCTCAAGAGTCTTCTCCAGCACTGCAGTTCCAAGGCATCAATTCTTTGGTGCTCTGCCTTCTTTACCGTCCTGCTCTTACAACCATCCGTAACCACTGGGAAGACCATACCTTGACTATATGGACCTTTGTTGGCAGAGTTATGTATCTGCTTTTCAACACAGTGTCTAGGTTTGTCATAGCTTTCCTCCCAAGAAGCAATCATCTTCTGATTTCATGGCTGCAGTCACCATCCACAGTGATTTTATAGCCCAAGAAGAGGGTATCTGTCACTACTTTCACCTGTATTTGCCATGAAGTAATGGGGCTAAGGGTAGGACATGACTGAGCAACTTCACTTTCACTTTTCACTTTCATGCATTGGAGAAGGAAATGTCAACCCACTCCAGTGTTCTTGCCTGGAGAATCCCAGGGACGGCGGAGTCTGGTGGTCTGTCGTCTATGGGGTTGCACAGAGTCGGACACGACTGAAGTGACTTAGCAGCAGCAGCAGCAGCAGCAATGGGGCCGGATGCCATGATCTTAGTTTGTTTTTTTTTTAATATTTAGTTTTAAGCCAGTGCTTTCACTCTCCTCCTTCACCGTCATCAAGAGGCTCTTTAATTTATCTTTGCTTTCTACCATTGGAGTGGTATCATCCACATATCTGAGGTTGCTGATGTTTCTCCTGCCTATCTTGATTCCAGCTTGTAACTCATCCAGGCCAGCATTTTTCATGATGTGCTCAGCATATAGGTTAAACAAACAGGGTGACAGCAGACAGCCTTGTCATACTCCTTTCTCAATATTGAACTAATCATTTGTTCCATACAGGGTTCTAACTCTTACTTCTTGACCCGCATACAGGTTTCTCAGGAGACAGGTAAGATGGTCTGGTATTTCCATCACCTCAAGAGCTTTCCAGAGTTCATAACTATCCACACAGTCAAAGGTTTTGGCATAGTTGATGAAACAACTATGTTTTTCTGGAATTCGATAGCTTTCTCTATGATTCAGCAAATGTTGGCAATTTGATCTCTGGTTTCTCTTTCTTTTCTAAGCCCAGCTTGGATATCAGGAAGTTGTTGGTTCACATAATGCTGAAGCCTAGAATGCAAGATTTTAAGCGTGACCTTACTAGCATGGGAGATGAGTGCAATTGTGTGATGGTTAGCACATTCTTTAGTACCATCGTTCTTGGAAACTGGGTTGAAGATTGACCTTTTCCAGTCCTGTGGCCACTACTGGGTCTTCCAGATTTGCTGACATATTGAATGCAACACCTTGATGGCATCATCCTTTAGAGTTTTGAATAGTTCTATTAGAATTCCATCATATCCACTAGATTTATTAACACTAGTACTTCCTAAGGCCCACTTGACTTTACTCTCCCAACAGCCTGGCTATGGGTGACTGACCACACCATTGTGGTAATCCGGTTCATTAAGCTCTTTTTTTGTACAGTTCTTCCATGTATTCTTTCCATCTCTTCTTGATCTCTTCAGCATCTACTAGGTCTCTGCCGTTTCTGGGCGAAATGTTCCCTTGATATCTCCAATTTTCCTGAAGAGATCTCTAGTCTTTCCCCTTTTGCTGTTTTCTTCTTGTTTTATGCACTGTTCATTGAAGAAAGCCTTCTTGTCTCTCTGTGCTGTTCTTTGGAAATCTGCGTTTAGTTGGATATACCTTTCCCTTTCTCCCTTGCTTTTTGCTTCTCTTCTTTCTTCAGCTATTTGTAAAGCCTCCTCAGATAACCACTTTGCCTTCTTGCTTTTCTTTTTCTTTGGGATGGTTGTGTTCGCTGTAGGATACATTATGCATAATTAATAAATTCTGGTCAAACTGGAGGCATAGCTTAAGTTTCCATTCATCATTCAACACATACTTGATGAGCTTCTTCATGCAAAACTATGTACTACCTTCTACTCACTCTTCTTGAATTCTTATGGCACCTACTGAGTAAGAACCTATGGAAGGTCCCCAAAGACCCCACATACCACAAACTCTACAGTCATCATCTCAAGAAGGGTCACTTTCCTGCATTCTGTTTCCTGGTGAGTGGCAGCCTGTTTCCCAATGTCTGAAGCCTTGTCTTGATATTCTCCTTTTTCATCCTCAACCTTCTCTCCTAGCAGTCATCTTAGCAGTCATCCTAGCAGGCCTTTCTGCTCCCCAAGTGAACTTTCCACCACAGAGTTCAAAGCTTCCCTATGTCCCACATACATGGGATATGATTACCTCCTGATCAATCTTTGTACTTCTAATCAGATTGTCTTCAGATTTGTTTTCCACATTGCCACCAGCAGAATCTCTTTTCAACAAAATTTGCATTCATCATGGATTTTCTTTAAAATCCTACAAAGATTCCCTATTACCTATATCAATGGTTCTCAGTTTTTCAAATGACACACTCCCGTGGTTTATAATAAATATTTTGTAATGTCCCTGATACTCTCCTGAAATAAAATCTGTAAATAACATAATACAACTACATATAATTTTAAGGTGTCAGTATAATGCTGTTGGGCTTCTTTGGTGGCTCAATGGTGAAGAATCCACTTGCCAATGCAGGAGACATGGATTTGATCCCTGGGTTGGGAAGATCCTCTGGAGGAGAAAATGGGAACCCATTCCAATATTCTTGCCTGGGAAATCCCATGGACAGAGGAGCCTGGTGAGCTAGAGTCCATGGGGTCAAGGAAGAGTTGGATACAACTTAGTGACTAAACAACAACAACATAATGCTATAACTATCATCTAAAAGAAAAGTAATTAATTATAAAGAAGATGTATTTCAAAATGTAAGATCTGGACACCATGAGCCCTCGGCTCCTCCCGACACTGCTGTGTCTCGGCTGTATACACCCAGCCCCTCTCACGCCCCAGAAGATTTCCCCCTACTCTCCAGCTTACTCACTTACACTTGTGCTTCTAAACATCCTCACAGCCCAACCCACCGAGGCAAGGCTGGCGCCCCTCCTCCAGGCTTATAAGTATCTTGTGCTTTGACCTTCACAGTGCTTCTTCATTTTTAGCCCCTACATATTTAATTATTAGAGTTTCTTTTTAAACACTGTGAAAGTTCATAAAAATATCAAAAGTAGAAAAAATTGTATAAAGAATCTCCATTTATCCATTTCCATCTTTCAGTAATTATCAAGATTTGCCCCACTGGCCTTATGTATTCTCTTATTTTTTTCTTGATATTTTGAAACTATTACCTGACAAGTCAAATATTTCTTTATGAATCCTGAAAAATGGATAACAAAAACACTCCTATCAAGAGATTCCAAGGGTTTTAGAACCTGTGTGCCAGGAACTGAGGATAGAGACTGAATATATTTTTTTCCTATACCACAGCTGGTTTTCCTCTGTAAAGAGCTAACCATACTAATTCCTTTTCTTTCACTCTCCATCCTGTCCCCACTAGTATATTCATTGTTCACCAAGGAAAGGATCTCCGTGGTTATTACCCTGGGCAGCTGGCAAGAGTCCATTATGATTATAGTGTGAAGAGATCTCCCAGGTAAGACACTTTCCTAAATCTTAATGTACTAAAGTTAGACTAATAAATGAAAAACTGGGAATCACAATTTGCAATGATAATAATAACAATAATAATTATTATTCAATGGATGGAAAAATTTGGAAGGAAATACAGCAAACTGTTGACACAGGTTTTTCATGAATAGTGAGATTATTGATATTTGTATTTCATTTTTTATCTTTTTCTCTATTTTCCAGATTTTCTATGATGAACATATACTACTTTTATAATTAGCAATAAATATAAAATTATTTAAATCATCAAAGGAATGTAAGAAATACCATTGGTTTAACATATTGACTAAATCAAATAACTTAATCTTCCTGACACTCATTTTCCTTCTCAATAAAATCGCAAATCTGGCCTAACCAGTTTCTGCCTTTCTGCAGTGATTCTAAGAGAAAGGGGAAAAAAGCAGGCACTTCAATGCTACTATCTAGTTTTGGGAGGCTGTTCAGTTCAGTTCAGTTCAGTCGCTCAGTAGTGTCCGACTCTTTGCAACCCCATGAACCACAGCACGCCAGGCCTCCCTGTCCATCACCAACTCCCAGAGTCTACCCAAACTCACGTCCATTGAGTCGGTGATACCATCTAACCATCTCATCCTCCGTCGTCCCCTTCTCCTCCTGCCTTCAATCTTTCCCAACATCAGGGTCTTTTCAAATGAGTCAGCTCTTCGCATCAGGTGGCCAAAGTATTGGAGTTTCAGCTTCAACATCAGTTCTTCCAATGAACACCCAGGACTGATTTCCTTTAGGGTGGACTGGTTGGATCTCCTTGTGGTCCAAGGGACTCCCAAGAGTCTTCTCCAACACTGCAGTTCAAAAGCATCAATTCTTCTGCGCTCAGCTTTCTTTATAGTCCAACTTTCACCTCCATACATGACCACTGGAAAAACCATAGCCTTGACTAGACGGACCTTTGATGACAAAGTAATGTTTCTGCTTTTTAACATGCTATCTAGGTTGGTCATAACTTTCCTTCCAAGGAGTAAGTGTCTTTTAATTTCATGGCTGCAATCAGCATCTGCAGTAATTTTGGAGCCCCAAAAAATAAAGTCTGGCACTGTTTCCACTGTTTCCCCGTCTATTTCGCATGAAGTGATGGGACCGGATGCCACGATCTTCGTTTTCTGAATGTTGAGCTTTAAGTCAACTTTTTCACTCTCCTCTTTCACTTTCATCAAGAGGCTCTTTAGTTCTTCTTCACTTTCTGCCATAAGGGTGGTGTCATCTGCATATCTGAGGTTATTGATATTTCTCCTGGCAATCTTGATTCCAGCTTGTGCTTCCTCCAGTCCAGCGTCCCTCACGTTGTACTCTGCATATAAGTTACATAAGCAGGGTGACAATATACAACCTTGATGTACGCTTTTCCTATTTGGAACCAGTCTGTTGTTCCATGTTCAGTTCTAACTGACCGGCATATAGGTTTCTCAAGAGGCAGGTCAGGTAGTCTGGTATTCCCATCTCCTGAAGAATTTTCCACAGTTTATTGTGATCCTCACAAAGGCTTTGGCATAGCCAATAAAGCAGAAATAGATGTTTTTCTGGAGGTCTCTTGCTTTTTCGATGATCCAGTTACAAACATCAATTTGAGTAACTTATGAAATGTTTGATCTTAGGCAGTTTTCATCCATTCTGAATATCAATAGGCTTACCTGTTAAATAAAATAATTGATGTAAAATTCCAGAACATAGTAAGCACTCAAAATACGATTGCTATTATTTTGAGTTCATCATCATAGTATATTTTAGAAACTTCTTTTCTTCTCTTAACTTTGATATGGTCAACTCCTGATTATTCTTCAAGTAAAGAAAAGGGAGCCATCGCAACGACAAAGTAGCACACAGGCTAAAATTAATAGATGATCAAACTGGAAGTAGCTTTAGCTTTTAAAATTCTTATTCAATTTGATAAATAAGATGTAGCCAGAGAAATGACATGTCTTGCCTGACATGTAGCTGGTTAGTATAAAAGCTGGGTTGTGAAATGATCCACACTTTCTGATTCCCAGTTCAAGTTTCTTTGTTCTAACTCAAATACATTCTTATATCAAAATCTTGTTAGGAGCATGATCTCTGCCAGAGGATAAACAAGGAAGGAAACAACTGAAACCCTCTTCCAGAAGTCAGCTCCACAGGGCACTCTCCACGTGTGTTCTGTGGACTCTGACCATTCCCTCGGCTCCATTATCTGCCCCTCCTCCTACCACAAGACACTCAGGCAAAGTGAACCTTGACTCTGACAAGACTTGAGCCTGGGTTTGTTTTGGAATTAAAACTCACATGAATACAGGCTTTTCTAAAGTTCTAATAGACACATTCAGGTGAAAGTGATGGACAGTGGCCATGGTGGGTTTGGTCTTCTCCACTGGGCTAGAAGAAGCATAAGCTGGAATCAAGATTGCCATGAGAAATGTCAATAACCTCAGATATGCAGATGACACCATCCTTATGGCAGAAAGTGAAGAGGAACTAAAAAGCCACTTGATAAAAGTGAAAGAGAGTGAAAAAGTTGGCTTAAAACTCAACATTCAGAAAACTAAGATCATGGCATCTGGTCCCATCACTTCATGGAAAATAGATGGGGAAACAGTGGAAACAGTGTCAGACTTTATTTTTGGGGGCTCCAAAATCACTGCAGATGCTGATTGCAGCCATGAAATTAAGAGACGCTTACTCCTTGGAAGGAAAGTTATGACCAATCTAGACAGCATATGAAAAAGTAGAGCCATTACTTTGCACAAAGGTCCGTCTAGTCAAGGCTATGGTTTTTCCCATGGTCATGTATGGATGTGAGAGTTGGACTGTGAAGAAAGCTGAGCACCGAAGAATTGATGCTTTTGAACTGTGGTGTTGGAGAAGACTCTTGAGAGTCCCTTGGACTGCAAGGAGATCCAACCAGTCCATCCTAAAGGTGATCAGTCCTGGGTATTCATTGGAAGGACTGATGCTAAAGCTGAAACTCCAATACTTTGGCCACCTCATGCAAAGAGTTAACTCACTGGAAAAGACCCTGATGCTGGGAGGGATTGGGGGCAGGAGGAGACAGGGATGACAGAGGATAAGATGGCTGGATGGCATCACTGACTCAATGGACGTGAGTTTGAGTGAACTCCAGGAGTTGGTGATGGACAGGGAGGCCTGGAGTGCTGGGGTTCATGAGGTAGCAAAGAGTTGGACTCGACTGAGAGACTGAACTGAACTGAACTGAAGATTAGTCTTAGGGGAAAAATCTAGTCAATGTTTTGTCAACCAATGATTTTATTAAACTTCTGGTTAAGAATAAGGAAAAGACAAGCAAAAACAAAACAAATAAACAAGACAGGAAATCATGCAATGATTCGGACCAGGCCTAATTTCTTTATACTCATAATTTAAACAGACAGATGCCTATGGCTGACCTTCCCCAAATATATTCTCCCACCAATGTGATGTTTTCAGAATTAGAGTCCCCCTTTTGAGTAAAAGTCTTGTCTCTAGAACACCATCAGTATTCTTGAAAACAGAGATGATTCTGGTTCCATAAAAACATCCAGGGCAAAGTCAGAACAGGCTGCCAGTCTAGCAAGGGTGGGTGTAGGAGCAATTACCAGGATCCGGTTCGGGAGCCATCCATAGCTGTCAATGGCACAGAAGTGACCAGATGACAGTAACAGGCAGAACACAAACTCATAAGAGACTGACCCATTCATCACAAAGCAAATGTTTTGCTTGACAGCAGGAGACACGCTTTCATAGGAAAAGAAGTGCTCCCACCCACCATGTAAGGTACCCACTTTTTGGACCAAGAACCTTTTAAGCACAAAACAGAAGCAAGGAGAGGTGGGAAGGAATTCTTGGTGCTTCTCCACACCTGTCCTCAACAGAACATCTCGCCCATCCAGCATCACTCCACTGTCCAGTACCACACACACAGTCAGAGTCTTGCTCTTTCTTATCCTGAACTTCAGGTGGAGGCATCCCATTTCTACTAACAAACTCTTCTCTTTAAAGAAGGCACATCAGAATCAAGTTTTACCCAAGTATATAAACATAATGCATTATGATTAAATAGTGTCAGTCACCCATATCAGTGTGATTATTGACGGTTATACAATCAAGTTAAGACGACATCCTACTCAAAATGATTGGATTAGGATGTTCTTAAATCTCACCCAACATTTAATCTTTTTCACATCTCTAGTAGCTCACCTTCTCTACTTTACAGTTCAAAAAATACACGTGTTCATTAGAATATATGAAAACAAAACAAAAAAAAAGAATATCTGAAAACACTGATAATCAAATTTTTTGTAATTATCCATAATGTCATTACCCAGAGAATACATAGAATCCTCCAGATCTACACAAAATAGAATGAGATGGTATTCTGAAACCCTATATTTCCAAGTTTTATTGAGATATAGTTTATATATAACATTTTATTAGTTTAAGGTATGCAGCATAGTGATTTTATATATGTCATTGTTGCTGTTCAGTTGCTAAGTTGCGTCCAAACTTTTGGGACCCCATGGACTGCAGCCCGCCAGGTTCCTCTGTCCATGGGATTCTCCAGGCCAGAATACTGGAGTGGGTGGCCATTTGCTTCTTCAGGGGATCTTCCCAACCCAAGAATTGAACCTGCATCTGCTACATTGGCAGGCTGATTCTTTACAGCTGAGCCACCAGGGAAGCCTGTACATATTGCAGAATGATTACTATAATGTTTATAAATATCCATCACCTCATATAGTTACAATGTTTTTCTTGTGGTAAGAACCTTTAAGATCTATTTCTCTTAGGAACTTTCAAATATACAATATAGCATTGCTGACTATAGTCACCATGCAGTACATTATATTCCCAGAATTTGTTTATTTTATATCTGGAAGTTTGTATCTTTTGACCATTTTCATCCATTTCCCCCAGGCCCCAAACCTCACCTCTGGCAATCACTATGCTGTTTTCTATTTTTATGAGTTCAGTTTTTTTAGATTCCATATAAAAGTGAGATCATACAGTATTTGTCTTTCTTTGTCTCTTAGCATAACGTCCTCGAGGCTCATATGTGTTGTCACAAATGGCAGGCTATTCATCTTTTTTAGGCTGAGTAGTATTTCATAGTATATACATTTCACACATTTTTTTCCACTCATCAATGGACATTTAGATTACATCAATGTCTTGGCCATTGTAAATAATGCTATAGTGAAGATGGGAGAACAGATATCTTTTCTGAGATAGTGATTTTGCTTCCTTTGGATAAACACACAGAAGTGGAATTGCTGGATCATATGGTAGTTCTTTATTTTTGGGGGCTCCAAAATCACTGTGGATACTGATTGCAGTCATGAAATTAAAAGGCGCTTACTCCTTGGAAGGAAAGTTATGACCAACCTAGACAGCATATTAAAAAGCAGAGATATTACTTTGCCAACAAAGGTCCGTCTAGTCAAGGCTATGGTTTTTCCAGTGGTCATGTATGGATCTGAGAGTTGGATTGTGAAGAAAGCTGAGTGCAGAAGAATTGATGCTTTTAAACTGTGGTGCTGGAGAAGACTCTTGAGAGTCCCTTGGACTGCAAGGAGATCCAACCAGTCCATTCTAAAGGTGATCAATCCTGGGTATTCATTGGAAGGACTGATGCTAAAGCTGAAACTCCAATACTTTGGCCACCTCATGCAAAGGGTTGACTCACTGGAAAAGAGTCTGACTCTGGGAGGGATTGGAGGCAGGAGGAGAAGGGGACGACAGAGAATGAGATGGCTGGATGGCATCACTGACTCGATGGACATGAGTTTGAGTGAACTCCAGGAGTTGGTGATGGACAGGGAGGCCTGGCGTGCTGTGATTCATGGGGTCGCAAAGAGTCAGACAGGACTGAGGAACTGAACTGAACTGAACTGATGGTAGTTCTATTTTTAGTTTTTTTGAGGACTCTCCATACAGCTTTCCATAGTCAATGCAACCAATTTACATTCCCAGCAACATTGCATGAGGAAATTTTTTTTCTCCACGTCCTTGCTACTAACTGTCATTTTGAGTCTTTTTGATGATAGCCTTTTTGACAGGTATGAGGTGATATCTTATTGCGGTTTTGATTTGCAATTCCCTAGTGACTAGTGACTTCACTTTCACTTTTCACTTTCACACATTGGAGAAGGAAATGGCAACCCACTCCAGTGTTCTTGCATGGAGAATCCCAGGGATCGGGGAGCCTGGTGGGCTGCCGTCTATGGGGTCACACAGAGTCGGACACGACTGCTGCAGCAGCAGCAGTTACTAGTGATGCTGACCACCATGATTAAAGCTTTCAACAAACTGGGCATAAAGGGAACATACTTCAACATAATAAATTCCATGTATGACAAGCCCACAGCTCACATTATACTCATCTGGAGGTACAGGAGGGTTATAACCAGTTTCAGGCTCATCAAACACCAATATGGACCATAGTGGTTAGTCTGGTCAAAATAAAGCACTAGTGCCTTGAGGGAACTAAATATACGTGCAAAAGTTACATTTCAAAAGGGCACTGGGAAGTAGCCATGCCTGAACAGATCCAGAGGAAGTTTTGATGCAGGGCACCTTCCGTGACCTGTGATTAGAAAGGAGGAGGAATGCTAAAGGGAAGAACAAGGGTCTGGAATTCCTGAACCGTCTACTGACAAGTTTGCTAGGGCTAATCTTGGAGTTACAGAGTCTTGTCAATACTATCTTGGTAGCCTCTGGGCCACTTTTAGGTAATGTATTTCAGCTGATGAGAAAATGCAATGCTTTTCTTCTACTGGGTGGGTATTTAGCCAGCTGTTTCTATTTTCATTTAGACCTCTCATAGACTTGGAAATTCCATCTAAGAAGAAAAGTCAGTATCAGCCTCAATTAGACCAACAAACTCTCATTCAGTACATCTGTTTTCGAAGATGTTCAAAGCCTGCCGAACCATGGTATAAAGAAACCTCTTACCAAAGAGACTATTCTTTGCCATTTTACAAGATGGGTAAGTCAGATCAAGAGTTCTTAGTGTCCGAGAGCAACTTTGCCTGGGCCACATTTGAGTATCTCCTGTGGGCTTGCTGTCTCAGGGAGCATGTCTGGGACCAGTCACATTGGCAGGGAGGGGTATTCACTTGTGTCTGGTGCAGGAAGAAGAATTATGGAGCTGCCCCTGGGCTACATCCTTCTTTCCTAGCTCCTCATACAGGAGACTTTAAGGCTGAAAATTCATAAATGTCCTTGGTAGAAAGCAAGTTCAAGTTTGACCACTCCTCGGAGCCCCTTGTCACTTGACAAATTTGTTATTGTGCCATACTGTTGAGAGGATCTTCTTCCCCTCTTTCTATTTTAAATGGGTTTATGACAATTATTTAATATTTGCAGGTATGTTTCAAATATTCTAAGTTCCCTCTGTAGTATTTCTCCATGCTGCAGCCCATGTGTGAGTGCTGAGGGGTCAAGGCCGCTCACAGATGAGACCCTGGGGAGTACGTGGATATGACCTTAAACTTGACTGTATTCCTGTAATCACTGACACTTTGGATTTTAGTCACAGCATCGATTGCTCCATTGACAGATTTTCTAAATGAGTAAACCCCAATACTTCTGGAGCTCTTACACGGTGGCAAGCATATATTTGGTCCTTCTAACAGCCCTCTGCAGTAAATGCTTTATTTCCCCCACTTTACAGTGACCAAGTTGCAGAGACAGCCCCAAGTCACAGGAAATAGGAGAAGCAAAACCCAGACCCAGGCCATTTCAGACACAGAATTCAGCCCTAGCCCAAGGTCTGTGCTGGATCTTTAAGCTATTTTCCTCTGTCACAGCTGAGCATCACTTGTACTACTGTCTATTCAACAGTTTTCTTTAAAACGAGGCACTTTTTTTTTAAATCTTAAAATTAAAAATAACAAAACTAGTAGAAGGATGGTGAGAGGAATGGGATGGGGATGGGAAGAATTTACCCCTTTTTTTTTCTCCCCTGAACAAAGAGCTGTAGCCCGGAGGGAATGCCAGAGCTGGGCTGAGACTCAGTCCCAAGGGGACAGGAATAAACAGCAATTGGGAAGAGTGGGAACCCAGCAGAACCAGAACCAGGGAGTGGAGCCAGGCATAGGGGTGGTGATGGATGAAGCTGGGATTGGGGCCAGAGAGTAACAGGACGAGTTGGGATAAAAAGCTGCAAGCAGGCTAATCCGGGTTCTGGGAGGTGAGAGAAGTTTGGAGCCTAAGAAGAGAGGGAGCTGAGGGGATAGGGAGGAGGGTGAGGGCTGAGATAGGTCACTGGAGGAGGAGGTATGGAGTGGCAGGGATCAGGGGACCTTGGGAGGGTCATGTTAAAGAAAGTCAGCTTTGGGCGGAGGACGCTACCTGGGGCTGAGGTGGGATTGGAAAAGAGAAGGGGTGGTTGGGAAGCATCAGTGGGGCTCCCATCCCATAGAAGCAGTTTTTGGAGGCTGACTAAGTGTGAAATCTATTTCCTTTGTATGAGGGAATCTAGGTGACCTCTAGTTTCCAAAGTGATGGTAAACACTGCTTTACCATTTCTCTGCTATAAGGAAGTCTTGTTAGACAGGCACAAGAGGTTTCTCTCTTGCTTATTTTAGAAGACGATTCCTAATTCTTTCCAAACCTATAGAATCAGGTGAATGATTAGCAAAGAAAACACCCAGGCTAAGTGCCATGGGAGGAGGTAAAAAGAAAGTCCATACTATGATCTCAGCCTCAGGAAGCTCACAAGCTAACTGGGAAGATGAGGCAATAATGAACCTATCAGAGGTTGCTGCTGCTACTGTTGAGTCGCTAAATTATATTCGACTCTTTGCAACCCCATGGACTGTTGCCCACCCGGCCTCTCTGTCCATGGGATTTTCCGGGCAAAAAGACTGGGGTTTGTTGATATTTCCTTCTCCAGGGGATCTTCCTGACCAAAGGATCAAATCTGAGTCTTCTGCATTGGCAGGCAGATTCTTTACTACTGAGCCCCCTGGGAAAAAGTACCGAGTAGAGGAGCAGCAGTTGAAAGATGAGATCACTGGGGCCTAGAACAGCCAGGAAAGCAGAATGCACCAGTGGGGAACTAAGCTTGATCTCGATGGATAAGATTTGAAGGTAGAAAAAAAAAACAAAACAGGGGGACATACCAGAGGCAGTGAATGAGAAGAAGGGGGAGGTTTGTGGGGGGGTGGGGTAGGGGAGGAGGGAGGAACCCCAAGAGGACCAGGCCTGATTGAGCAAGGTAGAACAGAAAGTGAAAGTGAAGTCGCTCAGTTGTGCCCGACTCTTTGTGACCCCATGGACTGTAGCCAACCAGGATCCTCACTCCAAGGTAGAACAGAAGTGGGAAGTAAAATGCAGATTGGCAGAGTGGGCGAGAGTGCCTGGAACTGAAGAGGAGCTACAGGAGCCTGGAAAGTTGAATTTGCATGATCAGAGCCATTATAGGATCAGAGTCAAGGGGGCAACCCAGTCAGCTTCAGAGGATGTTAGCTTAGCATCCTCTATCGGATAATTAACTTAGCATCAGTCTGCCGGACTGCTTAGCACGGGCAGAAGACACAGCCAGCAGGTGAGAAGAGCAGCAGGGAGGTGGTTGCAGAAGCATGGATGGAGCAGTGCGAGGCAGTGAGCAGAATTCAGGCCTTAGAGTGCTACAGGCCTGGCACATTCTAGCTGTGTGGTGTCGGGCAGAACACTTGACTTTTCTGAACCTTTCTGTCTGTAAAATAGAGATTCAAAGTCCATACTTGAGGATAATTGCTAAAATTTAAAATGTCATGTGTCCAAAGTGTGCAAAGTGATTTACTCATATGTGTGTCACACTCATGCGACAAGTTGACTCACTGGAAAAGACTGATGCTGGGAAAGGTTGGGGGCGGGAGGAGAAGGGGACGACAGAGAATGAGATGGCTGGATGGCATCACCGACTCTGTGGACATGAGTTTGGGTGAACTCCGGGAGTTGGTGATGGACAGGGAGGCCTGGCGTGCTGTGATTCATGGGGTCGCGGAGAGTCGGACACGACTGAGCGAATGAACTGAACTGAACTGTGTCACACTCACTGTTGCAATGAGTCGTATTGTCCCCACAAAGTAGGTATTTTTACTAACTCCGTTTAGCAGAAGAGGAAACAGAGGCTTAGAGACTTAAAAACCTGTTCAAGCAAGCAGCTGCTAAGTCATCAGTCTAGGTCATGTGCAGAGATGTCACACTCCCAAAACTTGCTCTTAAATTGAACTGAGGAAGTTTCATGGGAAATGGGAAGAAGACTCACATGGTAGAGCCTCAGGAGAGAGAAAAGACAGTACTGAATAAAGAATTCACAGGAGAGCAATTAAAGCTAATTGCACAGCGTCCCACTTGTATTGAAAGATTGTTAAAGCCTCTGATAGAAATATGGAAAATATGGTACTTGAAAGGGTGGCCTAGGATCATTCCCTGCTTAGTGAGGTTTGAAGCCTGACCGATTCGAGATAATTTATGTTGAAATATTCAGGGCTCCGTTTATCATTCATTGAGTGTATGTTAGTTTTCTATTGTGGAGCAACAAATCATTCCAAAACCTAGTGACTAAAACATCAATAATGATGGTTTTTATTAACGCCTCTCGTCGCTCCGGTGGGGTAGGGTTTGAGAATGCTCGGGTGGGCAGTTCTTGCCCAGTCACTCAGGGTAGCTGTCTGTGACAGTGCAAGCTTCATCGTCTGAAGGCTCAACAGGGGCTGGAGGACCCGCCCTCAAGGTGGCTCACTCATATAGTTGTCAAGTGTGACGGCTCACACGGTTGTCACAGTCTGGTTGGGGATTGGGGTCTTGATGTCTTTCCATGCTGGACATCCTGATGGCGTGACAGTTATCTTCCCCTAGAATGAGTAATCTGAGATGAAGGTGGGAACTGCAATGTCTTTTATGGCTTAAACTTGAAGGTCATATTACAGTCAGCCCTGCAGCGGTGTGGGAAGGGAGTCAGACCCAAGGGCATGGATACCACCAGAGGGCAAGAATCTTTGGGATCCATCTTGGAAACTGGCAGCCGTAAGATGATTCAGTTACTGGTTGAACACCCAGTACAAACTATCTGTCTGCTGGGGGTACAGTGACCAGGATAAACAAAACATCTGCTTTCATGGAGCTGACATTCTAATGGGGGATATGGAGCATGAGCTAAGTCACTTCAGTCACGTCTGACTCTTTGCTACCCAATGGACGGTAGCTGGCCGGGCTCCTCGGTTCATGCGATTCTCCAGGCAAGGATACTGGAGTTGGTTGCTGTGCCCTCCTCCAGGGGATCTTCCCCACCTAGGGATCGAACCCATTGTCTCTTACGTCTCCTGCATTGGCAGGTGGCATTTTTGTTTGTTTGTTTTACTGCTGGCACCACCTGGAAAGTCCATACGGAGCATAACCAAGTACATTTAGACTGTAGTAGTGCTGTTAGGGAAGTAAACAGTCATGAATGTAGCCAAGGGAGATTACTTTTAATACTTCAGTCAGGGAATCTGTATATAATTTTAGCTGAGCCCTGGAAAATAACAATGAATCATATAAACAGCAGTAAGTGCTAAAGCCTGAAAGTTGGAAAGAGCTTGCATGTTTGAGGAGCAGAAACGAGGCCAGTGTAGCTGAGGGTGAGAGTGATAAGATGCTTGGATTCTATTCTGAGAACAATGGAAAGACTTGGAATAACTTTGAACAGAGGAGTAGCATATTATTGGGGTTTTAAAAAAATCAGTCTGCCTGCTGTTAGGACACTGGAGAGGAACAAGAGGGAGGGTCTGCAGACCACTGAGGAACCTGTTTAGTAGTTGAGACCAAAGATGATGGTGGCTTGGACCAGCAGGGAAGACAAAAAGGAATAAATGAGTCCTGGAGATATTTTGGAGCTGACATCAGTTGAACGTGGTGATAGATCTGATGTCAGACATATTTTCATTCATTCATACATATTCCTTCAGTAACTAATTTGAGAGTATAACTATAGGCCAGTGTGCAAGGTTTTAGCAACACCACGTGAAGCAGAAATAGACCCAAAGTTTCTACATTCAAAGAGCTTCAATGGGCGAACCAGCATAGAAATAAGCATAAAATTTCACTGGCCATAAGTCTTATGAAGCAGGGTTTATGCGGTGTTATAAGAGCATATAACAGGTCAGAAAAATGATGAGTTGACAGCAGAAAGATGAGCTAAAAGTTAACTAGGCAAGGAATGGGAGAAGAGCTTCACTAGGCACAGTGTGTGCAAAGGCACCGTGGTAAGAGCATGGCATGGTTGAAGAACTAAAAACTAAATGAGTGTGTTGGAGCCCAGAAGTCAAGAAGGATGTGGCTAAAGAGATGACAAGGTCAGGGAGGGCTTGAGGACCTCCTTAGTGGTTCAGTGACTAAAACTCTGCACTCCCATGCAGGGGGCCTGGGTTCAGTCTCTGGTCAAGGAACTAAATCCCACATGATGCAAGTAAGAGTTTTGATGCTTCCACTAAAAATCCCACGCGACACAAGGAAGATCAAAGATCTCATTTGCTGCAACTAAGACCCAACAAAGCCAAATAAATAAATATTTTTTAAAAAAAGAACAAGGAGGGCTTTATGAGCCATTTTCAAGGCTGGGGCCTCTAACTTGAGATTACTGGGAAAGTTTTGAAAAGTTCTAAGGTGTTTATGCACAGTCACTTCAGTCGTGTCAAACTCTTTGCAACCTTGTGGACTATAGCCCACCAGGTTCCCCTGTCCATGGGATTCTTCAGAAAGAATACTGGAGTGGGTTGCCATTTCCTTCTCCAGGGGATTTTCCTGACCCAGGAATCAAACCTGCATCTCTTATGTCTCCTGCATTGGCAGGCAGGTTCTTTACCACTAGGGCCACCTTGGAAGCCCCACGTTGTAAAGGGATGGAGGTGACACAGTTACAATTGCATTTTGAAGATTACTCCAACTATGGAGAAGAAAAAGGGATAGGATGGGGAGTAGAGTGGAGCCAAGATGGAATAAGAAGGGTCAGGAGATGATTGCAGGGGTTGCTGCTGCTGCTGCTAAGTCACTTCAGTCGTGTCCGACTCTGTGTGACCCCATAGACGGAAGCCCACCAGGCTCCCCCATCCCTGGGATTCTCCAGGCAAGAACACTGGAGTGGGTTGCCATTTCCTTCTCCAATGTGTGAAAGTGGAAAGTGAAAGTGAAGTCGCTCAGTCGCGTCCGACACTTAGTGACCCCACGGACTGCAGCCCACCAGGCTCCTCCATCCATGGGATTTTCCAGGCAAGAGTACTGGAGTGGCTTGCCATTGCCATTGCAGGGGTTAGGCTGAAGGTTTTTAATTTCAGCTACATCACTTTGAAAAATCCAGATGGTAAGGATATACCCAATACCAATTAAGTCAGAATCTCCTGGTGGGAGGAAGAAGGTCCCAGGCATGAGTAATTTGTAAAACTCCCCAGATAATTCCTTTGTACAGCAAGGTTGGGAACCAGTGCTTCAGGCAGCTGATGATGGGAGGCAGTGAAACTGACCAGGGTGCTAGGCCTTCCCCAAGCAATAGAGATTGACTAGAGGCCAGACAAGAAATTCAGGCTTTTATTGGGGGCTCCTATGCTAGCTGCAGGAGGGAGCAAGAACAAGTAACAGGTTCCCTTGTTTGGTAGATGGTAGAGCCGGTTCCTTATATGGGATGTGAGTCGAGGTGTGCTCAGGGATCAGGCTTAGGTGTTTTGCCCACCTCTTTGGCAGTGGCGTATGCAGAGCCAAAGCTCCCGAGACACTCTTTTTGCTTCCAGCTCCTCAAAAGTGGCAGTTGGGATTTTTGCAGTTTTTATATTTTCTTGTCCCTAATTTCCCCCAGCTGTCTGCATGCAGTTATTCTTAGTCCCTTTTCATTTCTTTGTATTGATATTTTGTCACTGGAGAAGTTTTTCCAGGTGTAAGCATTAATAGCACTGCAGCAAAGGGTCCCAGGTCCCCAGTCTGTCTAGTAGCAGCAGAGTGCATGCGTCCCTGTGTGCTAAGTCGTTCAGTCGTGTCTGACTCTACGTGATGCTGTGGACCGTAGCCTGCCAGGTGTCTCTGTCCACAGGATTCCTCAGCAAGAATACTGGAGTAGGTTGCCATGCTCTCCTTAAGAGAATCTTCCCAAACCAAGGATTGAACCCATGTCTCCTGCATTGGCAGGTGGGTTCTTTATTATTAGCACCACCTTAAAGGCAGAGGAACAAGAGATCAAATTGCCAACATCCGCTGGATTATCGAAAAAGCAAGCGAGTTCCAGAAAAATATCTATTTCTGCTTCATTGACTATGCCAAAGCCTTTGACTGTGTGGATCACAATAAACTGTGGAAAATTCTGAAAGAGATGGGAATACCAGACCACCTGCCCTGCTTCTTGAGAAATCTGTATGCAGGTCAGGAAGCAACAGTTAGAATTGGACATGGAACAACGGACTGGTTCCAAATAGGAAAAGGAGTATGTCAAGACTGTATATTTTCACCATGTTTAACTTATATGCAGAGTACATCATGAGAAATGTTGGGCTAGATGAAGCACAAGCTGGAATCAAGATTGCCAGGAGAAATATCAATAACCTCAGATATGCAGATGACACCAACCTTAATGGCAGAAAGCAAAGAAGAACTAAAGAGCCTCATGATGAAAGTGAAAGAGGAGAGTGAAAAGGTTGGCTTAAAGCTCAACATTCAGAAAACTAAGATCATGGCATCTGGTCCCATCACTTCATGGCAAATAGATGGGGAAACAGTGGAAACAGTGCCAGACTTTATTTTTTGGGCTCCCAAATCACTGCAGATGGTGACTGCAGGCATGAAATTTAAAAACACTTACTCCTTGGAAGGAAAGTTATGACCAACCTAGACAGCATACTAAAATGTAGAGACATTACTTTGCCAACAAAGGTCCATCTAGCCAAGGCTATGGTTTTTCCAGTAGTCACTAATGGATGTGAGAGTTGGACTATAAAGAAAGGTGAGCGCGGAAGAATTGAAGCTTTTGAACTGAGGTGTTGAAGAAGACTCTCAAGAGTCCCTTGGACTGTAAGGAGATGCAACCGGTCAATCCTAAAGGAAATCAGTCCTGAATATTCGTTGGAAGGACTGATGTTGAAGCTCAAACTCCAATACTTCGGCACCTGATGCGAAGAGCTGACTCATTTGTAAAGACCCTAATGTTGGGAAAGATTGAAGGCAGGAGGAGAAGGGGACAAGAGAGGATGAAATGGTTGGATGGCATCACCGACTCAATGGACATAAGTTTGCGTAAACTCTGGGAGTTGGTGATGGACAGGGAGGCCTGGCGTGCTGTAGTCCACGGGGTCACAAAGAGTCAAACACGACTGAGCAACTGAACTGAACTACCTTACATGGATTTGAGAGATACTTAGGTGGCAATTATTTTATAAACAACTATGAGGCAGGCAAAGGGCTGGTTTGCAAGGGACCTAACAGAGAATTATTACGAAGCTTAGCACTGATTGAATCGAGCTTTTAATTCAAGAAATTGACTCCTTGAAGGAGTATTTGCTGGAAAGCCTTTCACAGAATAAGAGAAAGTACTATTGCAGTGTTTATCAAGGTGTAAGGTACTGCAAGGAGATCCAACCAGTCCATTCTAAAGGAGATCAATCCTGGGTGTTCATTGGAGGGACTGAAGCTAAAGCTGAAACTGCAATACTTTGGCCACCTCATGTGACAAGTTGACTCACTGGAAAAGACTCTGATGCTGGGAAAGGTTGGGGGCGGGAGGAGAAGGGGACGACCAAGAATGAGATGGCTGGATGGCATCACCGACTCTGTGGACATGAGTTTGAGTGAACTCCGGGAGTTGGTGATGGACAGGGAGGCCTGGCGAGCTGTGACTCATGGGGTCGCGGAGAGTCGGACCAGACTGAGCGACTGAACTGAAGACTTTTTAAATCTTATCCATGTGACCAGTCTTGGTCATCAGTTTAAGGGCCAAGTTCATGTCTAGATTAGCAATTTGCATTTCATGGTCAGTTCTTACCTCTGATTTGGGAACAGTTGAAGAACAGATTACATACAGACCATGACAGATTATGGTTATTGACTAAGAAATTCCTCCTCAGTAAAAGTTCTTTCTCAGCACATAGGGGGGTTCATTTATTTGGGAAATAGTTATTAAGCATTGACTATGTGCACGACACAGTAGAAGAGAAGATTCTGTTCTTATGGCATTTATAGCCTGGGAGGGTGAGATGGCCCCTCAGATGAAAGTTGCCCTTGTTTTATGCACCTTTGTGCCAAATAATTTAAAAACCTCATTCTTCCAAAATAAAATATATTCTTTTAGTAGCAGTGTGACACTTAGATTCTGACCTTCAGTTTTCTCACATGCAAAAAGGATAAAAATAGTATTTACCTAATAGAATTGTGATACCCATATAAATAATTTAACATCATGCCTGTACATAACATTAAGAAACCTCCAAAACTGTTAGCTATTACTAATGATCAAGGACAAACATGTGCCACAATAACTGTTTGTTTTTAAAAAAACCTAATACACTGGAATGACATCTTTCACTGGGATTTCTAAAACTAGGGCATAAAGTAATAATCATATATAATCAAGGTTATCCTTTAAAATTTCTTAATTGCCCAAAGTGATAATATTAAATACTAAATCATTTGGAATACATGGGATTCTTCAGCAAGTTGGTTAAATTTTCTCTGTGGTTCTCAACTAATTTTTCACTTCATTTTTCAGTAATGAATTTCAAAGCGGTCATCACACACAAATCCACACGAACAATAATTTGACTTTGTCAAATGATATAGAAATCTACAATATCATTTCAGTTCTGTCCATAGTATTCCCTACCCCCAAATTTGTATAGTATATTTCAGACTTGATAGCACCCACTGTCAGAAGGCATATACACACTAAGTGGAATAGCAGGAGAAATCCCCCCAAAATGTTACTGTGTTCTTAAAACATTTACTGTCAAATTTACCTGGTTAAATGTACCTAATTCAGCTCCATTATAATTCTCATAACAAAGATCACTAAGGCTATCAAGTAGGATTCCTAACACTTCTAAACATCATTAATGTATTTTCCTGGAATACAATGTAATCCTTAAGAAGGTCAGAGTTATTATTTAATCCAATAGTAAGCTTTGAGAAGTCATATGGTTACCAACTACGGACAGCATCACATTTAGTTAAATCTGATTTTTAAAATCTTCCAGAGATGGCATTTCCAGCTATATTTCCTGAGTAAATGAAATGTTATTCATTATTAATATTCAGTTCAGTTCAATCGCTCAGTCGTGTCTGACTCTCCGTGACCCCATGGATCACAGCACGCCAGGCCTCCCTGTCCATCACCAACTCCCAGAGTTCACTCAAACTCATGTCCATAGAGTCGGTGATGCCATCCAGCCATCTCATTCTCCGTCGTCCCCTTCTCCTCCCGCCCCCAACCTTTCCCAGCATCAGAGTCTTTTCCAGTGAGTCAACTTGTCGCATGAGGTGGCCAAAGTATTGGAGTTTCAGCTTTAGCATCAGGCCTTCCAATGAACACCCAGGATTGATCTCCCTTAAAATGGACTGGTTGGATCTCCTTGCAGTCCAAGGGACTCTCAAAGAGTCTTCTCCAACACCACAGTTCAAAAGCATCAATTCTTCGGCGATCAGCTTTCTTCACAGTTCAACTCTCACATCCATACATGACCACGGGAAAAACCATAGCCTTGACTAGATGGACCTTTGTTGGCAAAGTAATGTCTCTGCTTTTTAATATACTATCAAGATTGGTCATAACTTTCCTTCCAAGGAGTAAGCGTCTTTTAATTTCATGGCTGCCATCAGCATCTGCAGTGATTTTGGAGCCCCAAAAAATAAAGTCTGACACGGTTTCCACTGTTTCCCCATCTATTTCCCATGAAGTGATGGGACCAGATGCCATGATCTTTGTTTTCTCAATGTTGAGCTTCAAGCCAACCTTTTCACTCTCCTCTTTATCCGTAAGTAAAACACCTAACACAGGGAATAGCACTGTACCTGATAAAGTTTTGTTCCACTACCACTGAAACATTCTAGTCTTTGGTCCATTAGGTATAGGTGCAATGATTGCAGTATCCAACCCAGACTCCTTGAACCCATACCTTTAGATAAGCAGAACTGCTGGTGATTGTAGACAAGGGAATATAAAACATGAGGGCACTCCAATGGGTCTGAATTTAGGGATGGCTGAAACTCCAATACTTTGGCCACCTCATGAGACGAGTTGACTCACTGGAAAAGACTCTAATGCTGGGAAAGGTTGGGGGCGGGAGGAGAAGGGGACGACGGAGAATGAGATGGCTGGATGGCATCACCGACTCTGTGGACATGAGTTTGAGTGTACTCCGGGAGTTGGTGATGGACAGGGAGGCCTGGCGTGCTGTGATTCATGGGGTCGCGGAGAGTCGGACACGACTGAGCGACTGAACTGAACTGAACTGAACTGAACAACTACATATTGATACAAACATGATACAAAGTGACCTATTAGGGTTTAAAGGGTAAAGCGGGTATCTAGAATTAGAATGTAAGAATACAAACTTATGCATTTCATTTTATTTACATTTTGGAATAATCTAATAACATGCCTCAATCAGAGACTGAACCACAAAAACAACCTTTTGACTAAGCCCTTTTTCCCCCACATCTTATTTAAATATATTCCTTTGCTTTAAACCTTATAAATCACTTTGTTATTGCACACAATTGTTGCTGAAAAGACAGTGTGTTAAAACTGAGTAGTCTTAAAATAAATCATTAATTTGTTTTATTTTCCAGATTGGGACCGGAAATTAGCCACAGTTTCATCGAATCCTAGACCACTCAATTCACTGCCAGAACACTACTGTTGTGAAGGGAGGTGGCTTTGAAAGAAAGGCTTTTAAAACTAAAGTAACCATGGCATTTTGAACAAAATATTTGGCATTCTTAAGTGGCTCCTTTAGACGAAAACAATGGTTAACAGAATTACTTTTAAGTGTGTATCCTGATGGCTACAATCCTAAAAATATTTACACGTTGCAAATTCTCTTCCAATCAGTTGACCAGCCTAGGGCAGGGAATCAAGATCAGCCTTAAGAGTTTGTCACCTGTTCTTAAGGCCCCACTACCAGTCTTGTTGTCAAACCATCTCACAGTGGTTACATGTGGGACCAGCTAAGGAGACAATTGCATCTGTTCAATAACTCCATCACTGTTAGGAAAAAAAAAAAGAGAGAAGAACCTAAAAATGTAGCCAAGGAGAAAGATTCCTGGCATCAGACCCTGAAGATGCTTTGGATGCAGAACCCGGTACAGCAGAGGGCTACAGTGAGAGGATTAACTGAAAGTCTCCATAGAGAAGAATTAATATCCCTATACTGACAAGAAGAAAGCCTGACAACAGTTCCCTAGGCAAAACGATAGAGGTTCTCTAAAGAAATGCTCCCAAAGAAAACAATCTTAAACACTCTGTTCCTAGGCACTCCCCAAGCATAGTAGTTAGTCCCCTGCTCATCACCCCAAAGTGAAGTCTACCAGTTAACAAACTACCCCCAAGAACAGTTATATATACACACAAATATATATGTATATATACACACACATGTATTAATATACATACATTTCCACTGCCTTAGTCTTAAGCTGTGAAGTAATAAATCAGGTCCATCATCTAACAAGCATGCCAGAGACAAAACAATAAACATTAGAAGTATTTTTCAAAGAAATATTCCACAGAACTTAGGACAAGAAGCCTTCCAAATGAAAGCTTTGCTTATCTTTCTACTGGTTGTCAGTGGTCTGTTTGTTGCAGTTTTTTGTGTTTTAGGGATATATGTTAACTTTTTCCAAACATTTACTTTTCTCAGTTGTTTTTTAAAAATTTTGTTTATAGTGTTTTAAAATTTTAATTTGGTCACATCTGTACATTTTTTTCTTTAGGGTTTCCAAGTTTCCTGTTTTTTTTAGAAGGCTCTAAGAGTATATATTTTCTGATATTACTTTTATAAACTTTTTCATTCTATTATAAATTTCTATTCTATGTTGAGATTGTTTTGCTCTCATTCTTTTTAATGTATTCTTTTCCCAGTGAAATGGAGTACTTACATTACATTCCCACATATGTTGCATTTATTTCTGGAATGTCTAGTCCACTTCCCTTACATATCTGTTCTTTCCCATGACAGTATCACATACTTTTATTTTAGTAGCTTTATACTGCTTTGGTATCTGATGAGTAAAAACCTCCTCTCTCAACACATTCCTTTTTCAAAAATATCTTAGACATTCTTACATATTCATTTTTTTCACCTAAGCTTCAATAATTTTCGTCCAGTTACAAGGAACACCATGGTGATTCTGGTTGGAATGGCATTAAATTCATATACTCATTTGTGAAGGGAAGGCATCCCCATTTAACTGTATTAATATATATAAACATACATACTAGGCAGATCCTCTCCACACTGAAATATCTTGTTCTGTCATTTATTTATTTTACAATTCAGAGTTTTGTTTTAGCAGTTGTTCTATGCAGTCATTATGCCTCCTAAAGTATATACACATTAGCCTACAGTCCTCATATAAAACATGGTTTGGTTGTTTGGCTTTACCTTCCTCTGCTTTTTCTTGCCAGCCTCAGCAGATTCACCAGTCCCTTGCTATTTTGTTCAGTTGCTCAAACTTTCCAAATTATTTCAAGTCTCTGGGTCTTTGCATATTGACTACTTTGTACTCCAGCCACTTATCTTTTTGGTCCGTTTAAATGCTATTTCTATAAAGGCTTTCTCTGACCTTTTCCAAATTTAGATTAGGTTCTCCTGCACAGCACTCCGGTACTCTTCCATCCTAGCATATGTTTGTTTAGCATGCTCTCCCCACTACAATAAACTTTAGGAAGACTGTATACTTACTTATCACATACCTAATACCTAGCATATATACTTGATCAACAAAGATTATTTTAATACAGTTGCCTATGATTTTAAAGACTTAACTGTATCTGAAGAACATATTCTCTCAACCAATGTAATTAGTAACAGTTCACTTTTTTAACTTTTTGGCTGCATTGCACAGCATGTGGCATCTTAGTTCCCTGACCAGGGATTGAACCTGCACCCACTGCCATAGAAACGCAGAATCGCTGGACCACCAGGGAAGTCCCCAAACAGCTCACTTTATTTGCTTCTGAACCATTACTAAAAACACGTTTTAATAATGTGATGCTTACAGCCAAGATAACGGACTCTAGAAACTATTAATAAAGATACACTTAGTAAAGATAAAAGACACTCAGAGCCTTTCAAAGATTCTGTTGTTGAGTTTTCCTCACTTTACCCCCACAGACTATAAAGGTAAAACTCTGTCTTATACGTACTAGTAGTATCACTATTATTTCTCTTATCAGAACAAAAACACAATACACAAAACATACTAGAAATAGTTGGTTCTTTTTAATCAGCTATTGATGGTATAATAAAATAAATTTAAGTGGCACCTAATTTAAACATTTAAAATAGTTCATTGAAGGATAATCTACAATGCAGTATGTTAAGCCAAATAGTCAAAATAACACCTTTTTTTTTTTTCCAAGAAAGAAGAAATAAAGGCATGATCAAAATTATGACCAACAAGTTGGTTTCATTTGGACACTTATAGATGACTCTGTAGGCAAATTTGGCAGGCACAATGTTCAAATATCAATCCATTTGACTTTAGAAATAATGGTAAGAAAGCTATACATTTCAGAATTAATGTCTGAAATTAAAGAAAAATATCCACCAAATATCACAACTGATCTTTTAATGACTAAGTTTTTTAACATTACAATTGTTATTTTAGGGAACACTTTTTTTCTTTGAACATTTAACTAAATGTTCAATATGTTAAATAATTTACACAAGAGAAATAAGTTTTGTGTTCTGTACAAATTAGAGGACTCATGAATATAATCCCCTCCCACCACCAAAGCTCAAATTTGCAATGGTTTCAGCAGAAAATAAACAGTTCACAATTTAAACAGAATTTATAGCATTACAAAAATTTACAGGACTCCTCTCTTATCATTTTCTTTCAAACAACAAAGGTTACAGTGACAGAAATGAATGATCAGAATGTAAAAATATTTGTGCAAAACTGCATTAATTGTTCTTACCATTCAATAAGAGGTAAAACCTATGAACACACAATAACAATAATGAAGAAAAACTACACTGAAAGTAATTCTATTTTAGATTTCAAACAACATTGATTATATTATTACTAAACATTAAAAGAAAACATGGCACCATGAGCAGCAGGAGCAACAAATGATTCGGCAATTATGCCAGCTAAGGAAGCTGACACTGGAAAATGCCAAAGTGTATCTCCACACCAGCCATCCATCTCAAAAGACTGGAAACAACTGTAGGGCTTAAAACTCACTTCAATGTCTTTATTCTTGGAATTTGTAGATCATAAACGCAATATTTAAGAAAAGTCCTTTCCCCGCCTCTCCAGGAGTGTTTGTTGCATCACTGGAAATCCTTAAAAGAGCTGAATCATAGACTCTCTGGATTTACCTACACCAATCCATTTAACTGGGAGGGAGAAAAAGAGTGTAAGAATAGTATTAATCCATGTATAATGTTCAATCTTTGGCATTAACAGACCCCCCATTTTTCTCAGTGTTACCATTTAACATTCCCCCCATGTCTTTCACTATCTTTTTTCTCTATTAGCAGTTATGCCAATTTCTAAACAGAATGTGCAGTCAACATCCAGGACAGGGTAGTATGCCTTAAAATTTTCCTGTTTTAATTGAACAATACTTACAACTGTTCAGTTTCTAGTGATTAGTAAAATATTGGTCCAAACCAGCAGAGACCTAAAGAACCTTTAGTCAAATTCCTAATTAACTAGAAAAGATAGGCATCTTTAATAAATGGATGACAGTAAGAGGACACTGAAGTGACACTGTAACTTCCACATCTCACAAAACGTAGAAATATCTGCAAGAGAATACTGTTTTAATTTGCACAGCCTGAGAAGCCGGCTACTGTAGCAGTCTAGGGGAATCTCTCCTCATCGGCACTACATGGGCAAACCTTTATGGCATTTTACAGATGTCATTGTTAAACTCACTGGTTTTTATATTTCAGAAGACACTGACTAAGTACAATGAGCAAACATGCTTACAAGATTTAATATCAAGCTGGGAGATACAGCAAGCAATATGGAAAACAAGATTCATGTTCGGAGATGAACCACAAATATAATCAACAATATAAAATCAGGTTAAGTGCATAACAGATTTTATACAGAGGATATTTTCCACTCTACCTTTTGTCTTTGAAATCTCCAACAGTACCAAAGGGAAAAAAGCAATGTTTTAAAAGACAGATTTCATATAACTAGTTCATAACCATAATTTAGTTATGAACTCCTTGGCCAGCTTACTTTTTTTAAAATAAAGTTTTATTCTTTACTCTTTCAGTTTTTTCAAGTTGGATTTACTATTTTCTGCATCTGTTATTTCCAAATATCTAGTCAAGAAACTTCACCAACTCTCAAGGGTGGCTTAACCTCAAGTGGAAAAGAAATCACAAACCAGTTTTGATGGTGGTAAAGACACAAGGATTTATTATTAAGAGGGAGAAAGGAATAAGAATGAATGTCATAGGGCAAAAAGAAAACAAAAAGACTAACAGAATTAAAAACAGGGTCAAAAAGGATAAGAGGTAATATATTGTCTTGAAGGATTACAGAAAGATATTTTATCTTTTCCTGGGCATCTGTGCAAATCATAAGCACTCCACAGAGAAATAAGCTGTTTTTTATCCTATTTCAAAGATAGCTGAAATCAAAAGCAGAAAAAATAGTTGTTCATAAAGTATATTTACCTGGAATTTGAAGTTCATCTTCAATAAATCGAACATAGTTTTGTGCATTAATAGGTAGCTCCTTAAAAGTCCTTGCATTTGATATGTCTGTGTTCCATCCTGGGAGAGTCTTATACTGAACTTCAACTTTATTTAAGACTTCTTGGTTTGCTGAAAGTTAAAGAATAAATATATTTGCCCATGGTGTACACTGCCTATTGTCAAATGAGTTTTTAATACATCATAGGTTCATAATCTCTTACACTGGAGCCAAGTAATGTTTTGAAATTTATAATTTTTCAGAATTTAGGGAGGTAGAAAAGTACACCATCTAGTATTTCATAATCAAATATATTTTTGCAGCAATAGGACTATTCACTCTAAGTGGGTAGTGTTTTTAATTCTAACATCAGTTCAAGTCAGGCTTTGCTGTCAAATGAGTTTTGGTGCCAAGCTTACAACTTTCAGTTTTCAGAGCTTCTTAGGCTTCCATACAGCGGACTAGGGGCTATGGATCTGTATAATGGCTGCAACGTCACAGAAAGGAGGTTTGCATACGTGCTCTCACCCGGGAAATCCTCTACTGTTTCTGTGACTGTACACAAAGACTGAGCAGGAAAATTTCTTCATTATCTCACCTAACCAGTTTCTCCGTACTCCCTAATAGAAGCCGAAAATGTACTAAACAAGAACAGTGTCTTTGACTGGAGGTAGTATGGTGGGTGCTATGGTACACTGTACAGACTTCCCTCTTCAGGATTCACATGCTAATTCCCCAGCTATGGGAGTACTGCTGAGAAAGCACAGTTCACAATCTCCTCAGCGGTCTTCCTGGAGCAGCCCATACCAATGACTAATCAAAATGGGGATACGAAGGACCTGCCTATTTACCTTAACTTGGGACTATTCTGGAGGACTGTTCTAGTCCCAGAGTTCCCCATGGGACCAACTGAGGGTTTTCATGAACTTCTGGCAGTTCAACTTCCGCTTAATCCTACTACTTCTCTCCCCCGCTCCCTTACAGACATTGCTGCTCAGAGCTCGAGAACAAATTACCTACACATACATCTCTGTATCACAGTCTGTTTCCCAGTGAACCAAAAGTAAGACAACTGGTGCCAGGAGTGGTCTGAGGAAGAAGGCTCTAGAATAGGACCTTGAAGCTGGATCATTGGCCAGCTGGCTTGCAATAAGGAAGATTGCTAGTGGTAGAGAGAGTACAGTCTTTGGCATGTTTGAGTAGTGCAACTGTCCACAGAAGGTGAACTGGGATGCTGCGGTGGGAAGTAAAGCACTGGCAATAGCTGACATACTGAGAAATGAGCACAAGGGAAACATGGAATTGAACAGCTCTAGATGGATACCATTCATGAACTGGACAAAGACAATGAAAGGTTAATGAAAACACCTAGAGAGAATCTCATCTCTTACAGTAGAGAGCAGGAAGAGCTGAGGATCAGGCTTAGGACTCAATCATACAGACGGCAGAGCTCCAGAGAAAGCTGAACTCTCAAATCCAGCAAATCTGCTATGACAAGGCCAGATCCTGTTTGAGAAAAAAGTGGGACCCTGAGACTTTTGAAACATCTGGCTGAATCCTTCTATAGATTTGCTGATGGCCTGCAGAATGGCTGAAGCTTCCCTTGGCTTGAGGACGATGCAGAAGACTCTCAGGGTCTCCTCTCCTGACATGCAAACGTAAGTTGGCCAAAGAGTCATGGGGCCTGCTAAAGGAGGAGAGGAAATATATTCTGAAGGATCTGTAGGACTGAGCCAATATTTACTAGTAGGAGCAAAAGGAGTATGTACAGAACTGGATCCTAAAGGTACAGGATGAAAGGATTCTTCAAGTGGTGGAATAAAAAGTTTAATAAGAGAATATCTGGATATGAGAAGTCTTTCCTAGATCCATGATACAATGAAAATGTATCATGTTAGGAATGTTCGTGGACATTTAGAGAAAGTGATGAACCACACTAAGTCACATTGCTTGTGACAGACCATAGAAGAAATCAAGAGACTCAGTGGGGCTTCTCCTTTTAGCCATGATGGAGTACATGGTTCTAGATGAACTTTTCTAGCGTAAATAACTGCAAAACTGGACAAAATACATGACAACTCTTTCCAGGCAGTGGTCAATAGGTAGCACAAACTGTGGTCTCTGAGAGGAAGAAAACTCAAGCAATTCCTGAAACTACTTAACTCTCTGCCAGGGACAATTCCTTGATCAAGGCAAGTCAGGACACTGGAGTCAGTAGGGAATGGTGGTCCCACTGACCTGAGAACATAGATATCAGATTTCAGGAAAGCTGAAGCACCTAGAATCATCAAAGGCAAGCAACAGAGAGGAGAGAGCTTTACAGAGAGGGTATTCCTCCCCCAGAAATGGGTGTGAAGGTACCATGGCTAAAGCTCAACCATACACGCATGGTCCCATGGAAGGCTTACCGGATAGCAGCTGTCACATAGCTGAGTGGGACAAAAATTCTAGAGGTCAAGCAGTGCTGGTGAAAGGGAAGGGACAGGGTACATTGGAGCTCCAGCACTGCCAGATTGGAAAGATCTCTTTACACCTTGTTAATTCTCCTGGCATCCAGCTGAGACAACAGAAAGGTTGTTCACTAAAAGTAAAAACCAAACTTTAGCTTGAAATCTACCACATACTCTCCCTCACCCTGCCCGCTCCCCCATCCCTCCACATCCATCCCTCAACAAAGCTTAAAACTAAGCTCTGCCAAGACCCACAGAGACAATCTGGAGACTGTCTCACACTAGGTTAGAGAGATTTGGGAACACCTTGCATTCTCCATATACTATACGAACAAAGTATAAAACACCAAGCTATACAAGGTTCAGGATGACAAGCCAGTAATTCAACTATCCCCTAAAACAAGAACCCAATATTCTTCAGAGTAAGACAAAAGAATCCAAGGCTCTACAACACATTATGCACAATGTCCAATATTCAACCAAAAGTCACGAGACACAGACACAGTGATCCACAATCAAGGAAAAGAATAGTCAGAAGAAGCCAAACTGGAGATGGCCCAGATGTCAGCTAACAAATAATGACTTTAAACATCTTGTAAGAACTCGCAGTTCTCAATTCCCAAGGACTGGTCAAAAACCTACCAGTCTACCAAGTCCCATTAAGCTAGTCAATATTCCTTCATTTGACATATTCTTAGTCTTCCAAGATGACTAAACAATTTAACAGTTTCTATTTCTGGAAAATGGAAACATTTTTGGAACTTCCTGAGTAACTGAAGAACTCATATAACTAAAGATATGCCTGAAGAAATCCACTGGCTCTAGTAGGAAATCTCCTTACATCCATCTATTTTAGACACATAAGTTAGAAAAAAATCATTCCTGTAGCTTGAAGGACACAGTGGGTTAATGTATTAAGAGCCTGCTTACCCTGACAAGCAGGGCTCTTTTCTCCTATCTCAAACTTCTCAAGGAATGCCTATAGAGAGGTTACTTTCAAAGTAGGGAAGATAAGACTCAGGAGCAGCATAAATGGGCCCACTGGTACCATGTCTCTTCTTTCCTATTTCAAGTGTGAACACAAGCCTGTCATGACACAGCACCCAAATCCATAGCAACTATGAAACAAATGCTAGTTAAGTATACTTGCAGTGTTCGCAAAGGGCATTTCAAGTCTGTGGCTGTACGTCATAAATTATACAGAAGAGTTTTATGAATTGCTCTGATACATACACCTAATAAAAGAGTACCTGGAAAATGAGGTATAATTTCACCATCTAACTTGTATGCAACTCCAACTTTGATTTCCGTAAACATGTCCAAAATATCCAATTTGGTAAGTGCCAACCTAATTTTGGAAGAAAAGATGTCAACAACTTGATGAAGGAGTAAAGGAGAATTCATACAAAGCTAATTTTTCAAAATTTTTTATTAATAAAAAATTTTGAAAAATTAAAAAAAAAAAATTACAAAGCTAAAAGTTCCAAAGCAATTCTGAAAACTGGTTAGAATGATATTTTAAAGCACACCACACATAAAACACTACAGGGCAATATACGGATATATTTTCCTCTAAACAATGACTTAACTGATCTACTAGTGAGTCACTTTTCTAATAACTGTAACAGATTTTCACTGATCCACATCCTTTCACTTAGTTTCTCAGGATCAACTAATACATATCCAGAGAGGGCTGCCTGGAGTAAAGGATGCATTCTGTGGCTGACACAGCAAAACTGACTATTCCACGTGAATGACAAGATACATGTATGATACATACACATATGCGATCAATCCTCATTTCTTCACTCTCCTTTAACACTACCCTTCTGGTCAGAAATTATCAAAGGAGAGTGAGGATCTCTTCATAACACATCAAAATCTCCCAATAAATTGGCTGGAAAACAGTTTTCTAGGAAAATCTATAGAAATTAGATAAAACACTAGGTCTGAGATTCTTGTCCACAGATTATTACAAACATGAGTACATCTTTACATTTATTATGTGTATGCATCAATATTAATAGCAACTTTTGCTGAGCATTTTTAGTGTACCAGGCAGCATGCTATATACTCTCATCTAGATTTCAAAATACCCCTTTGATGTAGATAGTACTATTATTTAGATTTTAAAGATGATGAAAAAGGCACAGAAAGATTAACTTACCCAAAGTCACACAGCATCATGTATGGATCTGATACTTGAATCCAGAAAGTTAGATGTCAATCAAACCTACCCACTAACTCAGCTACGTTGCCGCCCCTCTGATATACATACTCTATGCTGCTCCATCTATCTACCTACTCACCTTTCTTCCTGCCTGTCTTACTTCCCTCTAAACTTACATGCATGTAAGAGTATCAAGATTTTCTCTCCCAAACCTTGGATGTCTAGGGAGAAAAACTAGGGTCTCTCTCCTTATGCACCCCTCCCCTGTATTTTGGTCCACTTCTGAACTGCAATTTCATTTGGAGTCTAAAGAGTGAAATTTTTGTATTAGTGCACGACCTCAAGTTTGCACTCCACAAAATTTAACTTGTAGTCATGAACTGTCATTTATGAAGTGTTTCTAAGAATACTCACGCAGTAAATCCATTAATCATATGAGCATATTTGAGCAAAACAAGGTCCAACCAGCCACATCTTCTTTTCCTTCCTGTTGTTACACCAAACTCTCTACCCCTTGTTTGTAATAATTCTCCAATTTCCTAAAGAACAGAAAATAAAACTTTAGGATTAGAATACCAATACTCTAAATCTAGTAGATCATATAACACGTTATAGATCATATAACAAGGCATAAAGTTTCTTAAGATAAATATCTTTCAGAAAAAATAACTAAGTTGGACGGTATAATTTCACAGAGTTAGATTTTATGTGAAGGAGGCATTATTTGAAATACATCTACTTTTGACTTTTTTAACCACTATTTTAAGACCAATATTTTTTTACATTATACAGGTAACTTCTAAAAATTTAGATTAACATATATAAATATTGCATATTAAAAACTAAGCTGCTAATAAATATTTACTAAAATAGATAAATTTGGCCAATTTGTTCTAAGAACTGTAATTTGATGATTTTCCTGAAAACCATAAGGCAAAGTCCCATCTAGTAGTTGCTACCACAATGTCCTTTCGAAGAAAATTAAGGGTGAAAACAATGCTCAAAGTTCTAAGGTACAGCCATTCCCTGTTCTGTTCTGTTCTGTTCAGTCGCTCAGTCGTGTCCGACTCTTTGCGACCTCGTGGACTGTAGCCTACCAGGCTTCTCCGTCCATGGGATTCTCCAGGCAAGAATACTGGAGTGGGTTACCATTTCCTTCTCCAGGGGATCTTCCCGACCCAGGGATCGAACCCGGGTCTCCTGCATTGGAGGCAGACGCTTTAACCTCTGAGTCACCAGGGAAGCCCATTCCCTACAACCTAATTTTCCCATCTATCATCTATCTATTCCTTAATTTACACCTTTCTGATTAAAGCCATCATTTCATTATCACACATAGTTGGATGCAATTACAAGTAAAATACTGCCTTGTCAGGTTTGGATTTCAGTCTTGTTTATCTGTGTGGCCTGGGGCAGTTACTTCAGTTCTCCAGGCCTCAGTTTCCCCATATGAAGAATGGGGATGCTAACAGTATCCAGCTCCCAGAGTTGTTGTGAGGATACAAAGAGCTTCTAAGTTTACAGCAATTAAACAGTGGCTGGCCTGAGGTCACCACCAAGTAAAGAGTGGGCTATGATTAGACAATGTCTGGAGATCACTTCCCTCAACCTTGACTCCTAATAAGCTCTTGGTGAAAGATATCTGTTATTTTAAAATTCTCCTTCCTCTACTATCTTAATCCCCTTAGTAACTCACCTTCACTTGTCTGCAATTACAGTTACCTTTAAGTGCCCACTAATCTCTCCCCTTTTATTGCCAATCTGTTGGGACTAACAATAAAGGTATATGTAATTTTCTTTAAAGTTGCACTGATTATCTTGCAAATTAAGTGAAATGCATAAAACACAATAATTAAGAAAAAAGCATGATTTTTCATTTTCAAACTTTTGAATCAGATTTACTGAGAAACAGGCTTACATTGTCTTGTTCTGTAGGAAAGGCACCAATACCAACTCTAGTTGTATAAGCTTTCACAACTCCATACACTTCTCCAACGTTTTGAGGGGGCATACCCAAGCCAGTACACACACCTCCAACTGTACAGTTCGAAGAGGTCACAAAAGGATAAGTTCCTAAAAACAGAAACAAACAGTAAAATATACACAAGTGATAGACGTTATTTTTTAAAATTCTGCATTTGAGTATATTCTAGGTATTTGACAGACTTATGGAACCACCCTTTCAAAGCCTCGATGTTTTATTCCTGATTCTTTTTGTCTGCAGAGATAAAAACATAGGTGGTTAAGCTATCGCTGCAGTGCTATACTACAGACGCTCCTTGAGTAGATGCAATTACTCGGTTCCGTCCAGGAGGTACTCACCTAATTTAATGCCAAAACTCTGGTGTTATCCTACTACGTAGATTTATATTTTATACTTTTCTGTTAATTTAAACCAGAGTAAATTTATTTTACTCCCTTGATACGGATACCCCAGCAGCCTGGAGTGACAAGAGTACACTAAGAATTCTGTGGTATTCCACATTTTATGACCTTTTGGTCTCTCTTCAGGGAATAAACCCCAGAAATGACAAGAGTAAGCAAAGGTGTACTTCCTACCCCTCCAACCCTGACCCCAAGATCTTCTTCATTCTTGAACTATCCCCTATGCTAATTAGACACTGCTTTCTTTCCAGATTGGATAGGCATATTATGGTATCAAGAATATGTAACTACTGTACAGAAATACACTTTAATTGGCTTACTTGGAGTCAAAAGTCAATGAAATGTTAGTAACAGCTGAGAACAATCATTCTTATACTGAGAGATAATGTTTAACTTGAAAGGCCAACAAAGGCAGTAGTTTGAAGATGATAAGCATCAGATTTTTAAACTCAGAATCTCACATCCAGGGAGTTAATTAAACAGACTTCCATGGATCTTAGGATGTGCATGCTTAGTAACAATATATATTATTAGCTCTCGATAGTTTTTAAAAGGTTGAATTATAGGTTCTTTCACCTAATCATCTTTCAGTTCCAAGGAAATACAGTCTGGAATTGCTGTAAACCAAACAACAACAAAAATCCCTTGACCCAAAGAGTGATTTCATTTTTCTAATGAACTGCAAAACACAAACTATTCCTTTTTTAAAGAAAGGGTTAGGATAAGATGACAAACTTTTATCATTCCTGAATATACAAGCAAAAAGCCTTATTCTAAAATCTTTTAATGCTAACATTAATTATGCATATCTTAAGCAATTCAGGACTCAGTTATGCTTCCCATAAGTGTGTGTCTCACTTACCAAAATCAATATCTAGCAGTGCTGCATTTGCACCTTCTACCAAGATTTTCTTTGGTGGTCCATGGAGAGCTTCATACAGGAAATAAACTCCATCTTTCACCATTGGTTTGATCCTTTCCATATAACCCTATATACAAAGACAAAATCCAAGTTCGATGTATACTAATAAATTTACAATGTAAACTATCTGAGTAAAAATTACCCAACTTTTGACAGTGAAAACTGACAACTGGAAAGGAGAAAGGGATTGGTGACAATGCTCACCCTATTGCAACATTTGGACTGGCTTTGGTCTCTCATGCTGATTCTCCAGAACCAGAAAAGAGACACTATTTGGAGAAAAGTAGAGATACAATGAAATTCAAAGGTTCTACTTCAACCTCACTTCAAATGATGATAACAATCTTCTGAACAGCCCAGTACTCATACTTCATAAACCAGCTTTTAGGAAAATAAAAAGAACTGAATATTGTGCTTTTATATTTTGCAGGTAATAAAAAAGCAGCACTTAGAGTCCATATAACCATAAGTGCCTCAAAGTCTTTCTCAAAATGTTGTGAGGGCCACCAGTGACATTGTCAAGCAAGCAAGTATCAATAATTGATTACTAATATTCTTTTCCCACTGTATTCCATTACAGTAAAATACCTTAGCAGTATTACTAGTAATATCAAATACTAACTCACATAAACATAAAACTTTCTCAAAATATGTTTAAAGTATTAATAATACTGCTTAATTCTAGAAATTCAATTAAAAATATAAACAAGAGTTCCCCCAAGGCCTATAGTATTACTGCAATAAAATCTAGTTTCAACCATGTTTAAATGTTTAGCCAGACCAGTATGGAAATTCCAAGATCCACTCATGAACTCATTGAGTATGTTATACCTATTGATGGACATATAACCTCCCTCTGGCTCTTAGTCCCCAGTCTCATGCTTCTTCCTGTTTTAGTCTTTTTTTTTTTTTAATGCCTGAAATGACTGTACCATTCATCATGTTCCTTAAAGTCCTGGTTCAACATACAGCAGTCCCCCCACATATCCTAGGGGAATATGTTCCAAGACCCTCAGGGGATGCCTGAAACCACAGACAACACCAAACTCCACATACACTGTGTTTTCTACTATCCATACATAACTATGATAATATTTAATTTATAAATGAGGCACAGCAAGAGATCAACAATAAACAATAATTAAATAGAACACTTATGACAATATACTGTAATAAAAATTATGTAACACACTGATACTTTTGCAACAGCAAAACTAGCACAAATTTCTTTTTCCTTCTTTATAATCTGATGGATAGAAGACTTATTCTTACTGTAGACCTTAGCAACCACAGCATATTTTTCTCTTTCCTTATTAAAGTCAAGAACTTTCACTGTATGATTTCTCTTCGGTGTATCCAAATTGCCAGCATCACTGCTCTTGTACCTTGGGGCCATTAGTAAGTTAAAAGGGTCACTTGAATATAAGCACTGTGCTATCAGGACACTCAATCTGGCAAGTGAAATGGCTAGTAAGTGACTAATGGGCAGTTTGCACTGGACAAAGGAATGATAGATGTCTTCGGCAGGATGGAGTAGGACAGCAAGAGGTTTCATCACACTACTCAAATTTAAAACTTAAGAGTTGTTTCACAGTTGACCATAGGAAACTGAAACCACAAAAAGCAAAACCAAGGATAAGGGGGGAATACTGTTCATTACCTATTAAAAATCTTCTTACCTAACTCTGGTCATTATTATTCATCTACCTCACATTCATATGGAATATGTATAAAATAGAATTGAAAAGATACACCTGTATATTAGCATGTAAATATTTTCAAGTTGCTACTAATAAATTTAAAATATTTGTTCATGACAGAAAGAAAACAAAGTGGCAGTCTATTCTAAGCAACAATCAATATACTGAAATCCAAATACCTAACATTCACAATGTCCCTTGAAGGTCACTTTTTCAAAAGAAATTCAGTGAGTACGTAGACCTAAGGTCTGCTTCAATTCTAAAATGACATACAAGGTATGTAAATTCCTATTCAGTTCTGGAACTGATGTCATACTTATTCACAGGAAAGAAAGAGTAATAGTGAGACACAAAGGAAGCAGCTCGAAACTCCAAAGATTTTGGAGGAATGGAAGGGTGGAGAGGATAGGCAACTTGATTACTGAATAACTTAGGCACCAACTGTGGTCCTAATCGTTGGTCAATCATTTTCTATGTCTCTAAAGAGTACAATGCTTTAGAGCTGTCCCTTTAACTGAACCTTTGGGGTATCAGTCCTAAATGTGCTGGTTAGCTTTAAAAGTTATCATCTCTCACTTGTCCCTTAGTTGATTTATCCTCCAAATGCTTATGAGTGATTTTTATATAATATAAAGTTAGTCCTTTTATTCTGCTCAAAATTTTGAGTAGCTAACTTTCCTATTACTGCATATAAGAGCAACACAAGACTTATGATTTGGTTCCTACTTGTCTAACTTTTTGTGATCTCATTCACTATAGCCTGTCAGGCTCCTTTTCAAGTACTTTATTTCTTGTCCCTGGTCCCCACTGGATGTTTTGTTAAAGCCACATCATGTAAAGTTACTCAAACATGCCACATCCTTTTAGGCCTGTATGCTTTTAGTCTTAAAAATACAAATTCACTTTACCAGTTCTTACCTAAAATACTTTACACATATATGTGTGGCACTTATTAACCACATGTTCTTCAATCTCGTATTTTCAGTTCCTAATACAAAGACTGAATGAATGAAAGATCTAGATGCTATTTTGGCAAACAAGTTTTAACAAGGACATTATAAATGTCAGAAAGCATTACCTTGAGTTTTTGTAATTCACCTTCAATGTCTATTTCCAAAGTAGGATATATAGATTTGTACTGGTTAGCCAGAACTTTGAACCTGAGGAAAAAAGAGATAAATCAAGACCTTATCTCTGTTTAAAAATATTCTGAATAATTTCATTCTATTCAAATGATTTCTGGAGTTAAGTGGTCTTAATAACAATCCCCAAAATGAAGTTACACTCTGAGAAACAGAATCTAATTAAGGTCAGTCATATGAATAAATGATACACTCAAAATATTTTTTACTGATAGGAATATCAACAATATAATTAAGGTGATGTGTGTGAGGGGCAGGAGGAGCAGGGAATGACTCAAATCTGTAACCACAAGACTTAAATATGAATTAATTATATTATACTCTGTGAAAGATAAAAAGGAATGGTCTAAAATGATGTTTTCAGGAGAGTCGGCGACAGACATTAGCAACTTGTCTCCAATATTCTCACTGGAGGTGCTCTAACAATGCAGACAGACAAACTGCTGACTGAAAATGGATACAGCAAGTGATCTTTGATGCTGTTATTAGATGCAACCAACTAACTCATCACTGAGTCACCATATAGTTTACTGATAATTATTAGGTTTCCCATGGAGATTTTTCTACAGTGATTAAATGTCAAGGTGGCATTCCTATTTTTCAAGCTGAGCTTGACACATGTTAGTTCACAAGTACCTGATAACCTAATTATTTCTAGGTGAAAGGACACAACAGTGTCTTAAAACTTGAAAATCTGAGGATCAAGACCCTAGGATATGGAGACCACACCATAGCACTGCCACATCCCCCTGGAAACATGTCTATTTCTCAGTAAAGCATTCTAAATTCCAATCCTGTAATATAATTTTGGCTTTGTCTTTCTGGGAGTACTCATATGATATCGACATCATGTTATTTTCATGAAGTTAATCTCAAATTAAGGACCAATTCAAATGTAATAAAAAATAACTTTAGTATTTCAAAAGAAACGAAAAAGCCAACCACCACGAATCAACTAGAATATAGATTTTTATCAATTTGAATATTGAGTTTTAAAAATTCTAAAAATCCATTTGCTCTTTCCATTTTGAAATACAAGATAGTTACCTCTCTGAGAAGCCATCAAAGTCAGAAACAAGATCACACATCCTGAGTCCACTCCGAGCAGCTTTGGAAGAATAAACTGGGCCAATGCCCTTTTTTGTGGTACCCAAACTTAAAAATAGATCAAAACAAGCTCTGAGTTAGAAAAGAAAGATCCAGTTCTTAATGATCAGCTGACCACAAAGAATTAAGTTACTATGAGTGTTTTCTGTTTATGCTATTTCCTTTACGTTTATTTTCATGATCTTACTGATTTTCTCTGAAATCTAAACAGGATAGTCTAATAGTTATTTTTCTTAAACTTCTGGCCTAGAATTGAAACAAAAAAAGACTAGATATGCTTAAAATTGCACACACCCACCCACAAAAACCCACAAAAAACAGAACATACTTTTTTCCTGCTTGTTCTTGTCTCTGTTGTTCCTGGATACCATCAGCTGCTTGATGAAAGTCAAATACTGAGGGAGGAAAAACAAAATCAGTTGTCACTGAATCAAAAGTAATGTAGGAAAGCAAAATGTATTTTGTTTTAAATTACTTAAGTTACAAATCCCTTCAGCCTAGCTTCTTTATGACAAATACAATCCTAAGTGGTATATTATTATGAAAATATGCCTGATCATTCATTCCTATTTATTGAAATCTATCCTATTTTTACAAATGACTCCTTAAGACAGTAATTTTGGAATACCCTACCCTACAATTCTATAAAACTCATTTTACTAAGATATTCTCTGCAAGTTTTGGACTCTAGAAATTTGGGGGTTATGTTGATCATCTCCCTCTTCTCTTCCTCATAAGCTAATAGTGGAGATACTATTAAAAAAATCAAATCCCAAAGAAATCAGGAGAGAAGAAAAAAGACAAAGAACAAATAGAAAACAAAGAGTAAATATAAATTCAACCATACCACTAATTAACTATACTAAAAGTAAATAGTTTAAACACTCCAATTAAAAGGAACATAATCACAATGAATAAAAAGCAAGGTCCCAATGTACTTGTTGACAATAAACGAGCCATAAAGATATAAAGAGGTTAATAATATGTGCAAATAAATGCTTTGTATTTTAATATGGTTTATTTTCAAAAAGTAGTAGCAAAGCCTATTGAAATACAGCTTATTCATTTAATTAGCTAATTCTTCAGAAATAGGTAATCTTAACCTAGTCCTTATCAGAAACAGAAGGAAAAAATTAATATTTCATGTACTTGAACTCAATTGTTACAATTCACGCTACTTAGTTTTCAATAAAATTAAAGATCAAATCATCTATTAAATGCTTTCATATGTTTCTGATAAAAAAGACAGTTATATATAAATGCACTACATCCCCCTTACCAATATGAGCTCTGTCAGATATGATAAGCCTTTTCTCCCAGCCTTCCAGACCTAGAAAGAAGGGAAGAATAGACATGCTTAACTGAACATTTGTATAATAATTTTTAAATTTTAATTTCCTTAGAAATACAATGTTTAAAGTGTTTTTCACTGAAGTAATCATTTTAGTATCTTTTCTTCTGCATAGGAACTATGTTTAACAAGAATTTTCTCATCTGTCATTATATAAACTCATTCACAAATTCTATCTTTCTAAATGTTTTGCTCTAAGTTGTTCCAAACTCAAGCCAGCCATAGCCACATAAAATACTTTTAAGCATCCAAAAACACAAATGGTACAAAATATCATTTTGTCAGCAGTGGGGGGTGAGGAGCAGAGCATGGGGAGAATTTTGAGAAAAGGGAGTTAACTTTGGGAATGATGCCCTTTCCCAAGACAATTACAAAAAATGTGATTAAACAAAATAATAAAATGTTCTCACTAATTCTTCCAAAGTACTATCTATTACTGCACTTATCACACTGAATTATAAGAAGATCCATGTATCTTCCCATCTAAATGTGAATGCCTCAGAGTAGGGGTCATGAGTTTTCATAGCACGGGGTCTGGCATCCAATAAATGTTCAAAGAAAATGACTGTTGATTGAATAAATAAATGAATTTAGATATTTTTCTTTAAAGACAGAACCTTAGGTTATACGTATTCTAAGGATTAGCCACCCAGCCCAGGTTATATGTATTCTAAGGATAAGCCACCAAATACTAATTTTCAAAATTAGTATTTGAATAGTAAAAAATTAATTACTTTTGATAATATGCCAAGATTTGTTTTAAAAATATTCCTTATAAAGAAGATATTAAGCCCCCCCAAAGTTGTTGACATGTAAACACATATGTATTTGAAAGTTAGCTTAGGCAATATTATAAAGTAAACATTACAAAGAAATTCAGTCAGGCGGATTCAGCTGGGTTAGGCAGGGCAGAAGGAAAGACAGTAGGGCAAAACTGTAAAGGAGGGTGCAGAACAGTGGAGAGCAGCATGGGAACCTCAACCCAACCAACCAAAGACAGCAGACACACAAACAGGCACAATTTCAGGGAAGGCTAGAGACAGAAGCAAGACAGGATCCTTCTAAGTCAGATTTAGTTGTCAGGAACACTTAAGGATGGATGGACTGCTACTTTTATGCATGAAAGATAAACTTTAAAAATTTATTAGGACTTAGTACATTGAATATGAGTTAAGGGGAAACTACACTAAAGATTTTTCTCAATTATATTTTATTTGTATTGTCACAGTCCCCTCAAACCCTAGAAAGGCAGCCAAATTGAACATAAACAGACTTCCAAAACTCCAGAAAAGATGAGAGAAGGCAAGAAATCAAGTCTTTTTTTAAGGTGGAAGTGGAGGGTGGGATCCAAATAACCCTCTTTTGTCCTGGGTTGTAGTAACCAAGGGACTTCTAGATCCTCTAGGAAATTAGGCTAATGGTGTACAAAATGGGCTACAGTGGCTTCCTAAAACTGCCTTAAGCTAATTTTGGTTTGTGCAGAAGAGGATGCTAGCAAGCACAAGTGACAAAATGAGCCTGAGAACTTCCTAGAGTCGTGTCACCAACATACAGTAATTCTAGCTACCTAAAGATAAGGTTTGCAGATAACCAATGTGTAAAAAATCAGGACTTACACAATGAACTTGCTATGCTTGTCTTTTGTTTAGAACACTGATTATAATAAATAAAATTTAATAAAAATTTATTAAAATAAATAAAAATTATGTCCTACAATAACCTGCAATTTTAAAGTAGAAGATAAAAATGTGAAGTTTTTTCTGGAATGAGAGTCCCTTTAAAACTTTACCCCCTACAAAAAAAACCAAATAACTGGTTACCAGAGAAAGCAGACTCATTCTTTCATACCTTTTCCTTTTTGAACATTTTTTTCTGCTTCCTCAAACAATCCAGGTAGATGAATCACCACACCATTTCCTTAAAAAAAAAAAAAAAAAAACACATACACACAAATAAACAAATCCCAACTTTAAACATCTATATTTGTAATACATAATGATATTTAAACAAAGACATTTACAATAACCCTTATCTAGAATAGCAGAAGAGTGACACACTTTGATTAGTGAAACATTCTAATTTATCAGGGAGTTACCACAGAAATGATGCCAAGTCTTAAACAGTAGTAAATGTAAATACACAATAGAATATAATACACATAATATGAAACACTTAAAACTACCCTCGATAAACTTTGAAATTTCTTTGAAATGAAGTGAAACTGTTATTTTGAAAGGAACCAGTTATATAGTTTTAGGCAAACTGAACCAGATCACAGTCTTTCAGCTTGGGGATTCAAACCAATTAGTGGCCATAAAATCAATTTACTGGGTTGTGATTAGCATTTTTAAAAACAAAAGACTAGAAGAGAAAATGTCAGATTTCATCTTATGTTTCAAGCATTCAGAATCCATCCATGAAACACAGACTTCTCGCTTTTCTTACTATGCTTCATAGTGCTTGGAAACCTGATTTGATGATCCAACACTTTGCTACACAGTTAAGAATGCCAATAAGAAATAAATGCAAAGTAATCATTCCAAAAAGTATTAGGGCTAAAAGATCTAAAAGATGTGTTAAACAGTCAAAGTCAGGTATATTCCAGGAGGTACCACTGTCAGGATTAATAAGCAATCAATAAATCATTTGATTAGAGATTAAATAAGTTTAATGAAAAATAAACACTATTATCAACTGGGGGAAGAAAATCCCTAAGTTCAGTTTACATACTTACCAATGAATGCAGTAACATTCGGGTTAATTATTCCACTGGGTAAAAGGTGAAAATCATACTCCACAGAATCTACAACAACTGTATGGCCAGCATTATTTCCTCCCTGAAATACAAGATTAGGAAAACTAAACCTAACAATGAATATGACAAGCAATATAACTCCTTCCAAAGTGAATTAAAGATCTCCTACTAAAATGACAATGTTACTTGAGGCAACCCAAGTATTTGTCACGAATACTTATTCTCTAGAGGCTTACAACAGTTTGGTCATCCTCTCTCCTTTCCCTACTTGAGTGATTATTCCTAATAGGATCTAGAAATTGGAGAACTCAGATTTCTGGAAGATACATCCCATCTTAAAAAGAAAGAAAAATATGAACAAAGTACAGGGAACTTAGCATGTTATTCTGTTTCTGGCACTATGTGGAACATGTAGCAATCTACTTAATTATCCATGACACTGACCTTTAAAATAGAAAAAGTAATCTATCCTAACTTGGTAGAAATATTCATATAATTCTCATTGTCCTAAAAGTGTGACAAGCAACTCTGTGAACTAAAATTATTATTCTTATATGGATTTATCAACTATGATATCACCCAAGTAATTCCCTCAACTATTAGTTATCCTGAAGACTAATTTTAAAATTTTAAAATCAGTCTTGTGAGCTTGATTAGTGACCAATTTCTTGAATCTGCTTGTCTCTGGCTAAAGTAATACACTGGAAATTCTAAAGCTGAGCATCATAGTACAAATCCATGGTGAAATTTCTACTCTATGAAACAAAATATGAAACTGAATTATAAAAATCAGGTACAAATGAGACAGTATTAACTGACCAGACAATTTTTCTAATTTCTAAGTTTAAAAAGCATGAGGAAAAGACACAAATCAGTTTGATTATGTTTAAATATCTACAGAACACTAACAATAATTTAAAAATAAACAACAAACTAGGACTATATCTGAACAAACAAAAAGTTTAACAACATCTTTGCAGGACACGACTAGTTTAACTTGATCACAAGTTACCAAAATTACGTACTTTTACCGTCATCATGAATTCACAAAAATGCTAGAAAAATAGGTTCTGCAAAAAAAAATCTTCAACAAAGCAAATATTTATTTACAGTGTTTTGCACTGTACAAAGAATTCCTTGCTTAAAGACTAGTTATGTCACGTATGTTTAAAAGAAAAAAAAGACTTGGCAGTGGTAGCCTGTAGTCTACCAGATAACAGGTAGGTGACAAGACACAGGAAGACAGAAGCAGAGATTTAAGCAATACCTCCTTTACTTGACACCATAAAAGGAACAGGTGAATATATTTTTTTACTATTTACTTATTTGTAGGCAACATCTGCATATGGATACAAAAGGCACAGCAGGATGCACAGTAAAAAGTGAAGTCTTTCTCATACTCTGCACTTCCCTGCTACAAGGCTGCTGTTACCACCAGCTTTGCGTCCTTCCCCAAGTAATTCTGCATATACAAACACATATTTGCATATTCCACCTATGCAAATAGGAGCAAAGATATATACCTGGGCAAATTGCTTTTCTACTTAACAAATATTAAAGCTCATTCTATAACCTTGCAAAGAGAAAACCTCATCCTTTCAACAGCAACACTGCATTCTTTTTAATAAGGACACATAAATTTATTAAACTGGTCCCAGAAAGGCATTTGGGTTGTTTCCAACCTTTTGTTTTTATTAACAATGTTCAATCTACTTCCTGGTACATACTTTATTATTATTTTACCCTTGGCAAGTTTATCACCAACTCTGACAGAATCCTAAAACATGTATTACATAAACCAAAGAATATACTGAAAAAAAAAAAAAAACATATTGATCTTAGTCATTCTTAAAAAACCCATAGGACAATTCTTACTTGGTTTTTATGGCTTTTCTTTCATTCCCTCCCTCATACAAATATTAGCCTTTTTATCACAACTTTTTGTGATTTAGGAAACTTCCCCCAAGTTACAGGAAAAAATATTTTCAGAGTATGAAAAATCATTAAAATTTCTTCAAATCTTAGGAAAATGTTAATTTGTTACTATAACTATTTACTCTAAATTGTTATAAAACACTAAATTTAGTGAATTCATATTAAACTGTTGTAAAGTACTGGTGACTTTGAAACAAACAATAAAGTGTTATTATTTAAGCAGAACCAGTTTTCTTTTTAATTCATCATTTGCTTAATATAAAACAAACTATCTACTTTGTAATTTTGATGTGAACTTTTAAAATAAGTCTCTTTACACATTTTTTTTAACACAGCTGTTTTTAAAGATATACTAATATAGTAATTTGGAGAAATAATTTTTAACTCAGTTGTTCTTGTGTATAACAAAGCCTACTACTCTCAGATAATATCTTAGTAAGACAGGACATAATGATGGAAAGATAGTGGCTGATATATTTGAGACAGGTCATTGTGATTGGTGATAAATGACTTTAGGGCGATATATTGGTTTAATTCTTTGAGTTCTCCAAGTTTACACACAGGTGGTGGTTCAGGCTGGAAAAGTTCAGCTGCAAAAGGCTTGAAATCACACTTTCGTGAACAGCTTGCTCATTCAAACGTTAACCAAGATTGTTCAATAACCAATGCCTTGTTAAGGATTACTATATGATTTAAATTCCACTTAAATTGTTTGACTGAGTAGGAAAATATGGTTAAATATATTCAAGAATAACCCTAAATTATCCTGCTGAGGAGTTAAGGGAGAAAATGCATGTATTAGCTAGTTATGTTTGGTCACTAGTGCCCTGCGAGGGTTGGGGTATAAAAGCTTCTAATCTTGAAACACTTGCTGTGCAGAAGAGTCCTGAGGTGAACTGAGACAGAGCTACTCATAAGGCATTTTTTGACAAATCTATATATGATAAAACTTTTAGTATAGGGTCATTTCACAAAAAGCCTCAGATGAAGCTTCAAATTTCAAATGCCTATTTGGATGCCAACCTAAAATATGTATAAATTTTGTGTGCAATGTGCTTAGTCGCTCAGTTGTGTCCGACTCTTTGTGACCCCATGGACTGTAGCTCCTCTGTCCATGTGGATTCTCCAGGCAAGAATACTGGAGTGGACTGCCATGCCCTCCTCCAGGGGATCTTCCCAATCCAGGTATCGAACCCAGGTCTCCCACATTGCAGGTAGATTCTTTACCACCTGAGCCACCAGGGAAGCCCATAAATTGTGTGGAATATACAAAATTCTTCTTGGGAGCTGAGGAAATTGTTCTGAAACACAGGTCCAAGGAGGGGTCACATGTTAGCAGCAGACAGCAAAACAAAGAGGTTTCAATAGAACTACCATTGCCAGTCTCACCCAACCACCAACACCCATGACCACATTACCAGGGTAGATACAGTCCTCCTGTATCCACAGGAGATTGGTGCCAGGACCCCCACAGACACCAAAATCCACAAGTGTTTAAATCCCTTGTATAGTGCAACATTTGCATATAACTTATGCAAACCCTCAGGGATACTTTAAATCATCTCCAGATTACTTATAATATCCAATACAACATAAATGCTATGTAAATAGTTGCCAGCATAGCAAATTCAAGTTTTGCTTTTTGGAACTTTCTGGATTTTTCTTTTTTTTCAATTTATTTTTGATTGACAGTTGGTTGAATCCTTGGATACAGAACCCATGGATATGGAGGGCCAACTGTATTCTGAACTGCATACTCCCACATTTGCGATGGAACAGCTTCTCAGATGGACAACTCTCTGTAGTAAGTAGCTAGATAAGTAGCAAGAACATACATGTTTAATTATGTTTAATGTTTCTCCTAACTAGCGCTGGGAAGGCCAGATAAATGATGGAAGATAAATATATCTTTCGTTCTACTTTTAACAGATGCCTCAAAGCAAATTTGGAAAAGTATCCCTCCAGATACAACATTAACCACATATTTATATTAATAGCTATATGTAACTACCTCTTGTTGCTTTGCTAAATTCCCGTAACACTTATGATCCCACTCACTCATGCAGCATTTAACAAATACTTCTAAATATCACAGCTGTATATTTTATACTACTTAACTAAAAAAACAGAATATGTTCAATTGTTATAGAAACAAGGAGCTGTGGAACAGTAATTAATGCTGTTTTGCAGATCAACCGTATCAATCGAGAAAATACTTCTTAATGAATCTCAGATGTCTTCACTTTTGAACATTTTTAATTTTGAAATATACCATCTAAAACCCCATTAAACAAATGAGTGGGGCTTAAAAGTGGCTGCATATTGTGTGGCAAGTCTCTTTGAGGAAAAACATAAGTTTATAATGCCTTATATATTTTTCTTACATTAAATAACAAGAACAAATGTAAAATTCAGCAGGGATATAAGATGAGGAATATAAACTCTTTAAATATAAGGGCTCAATTTTGGAGAAGGAAATGGCAACCCACTCCAATGTTCTTGCCTGCAGAATCCCAGGGATGGGGGAGCCTGGTGGGCTGCTGTTTGTGGGGTCACACAGAGTCGGACACGACTGAAGCAACTTAGCAGCAGCAGCAGTACTTCTTTGCTTCCCCCCCAGTGACCAATAAAGTCCTAGACACTATTAGTACTTATTTGATATGGACTAATTAATGAGATGGTTAGATAGCATTACCGATTCAATGGAATTGAAATTGAGCAAACCCTGGAAGACAGTGGAGGACAGGGAAGCCTGGTGTGCTTTAGGGTCAGAAACAGTTGGACAAGAGTTAGTAACTGAACAACAACAACAATGATAATTTTAGAAAAGTAAAACTCTACAATTCTTTGAAAATAAAGTCATTCTAACACCTCTTCAAAACAAAAGGAAATTAACAATATTTAAGTGAAGAATATGTAAAAGGAAAAAATCCAGTCATCCAATCAGCACTCAGCACAATCACAAAAACATCCTCGAATTTGGTGTTTATTTTACTGATTTTCTTTGACTCTTACATTAAGATTGTATGTAAATATTAAACAAGCTTCTTAATGACCAAAAAAAACCCCAAAACTGTACCTCACTGAAATAATCTATGATGGAGGTAGGGGAGAGCAGAACTAAAATTCTATGTTCTCCAAGATGAAGAGCAAAGTTTCCTGTATACACTTTTAGGGTTTAAAAACCAATACAGCTAAGTCTCATTATTTTAATTATAGTTAAAATAATAAAAACCTATTTAACACCAAACATTTTCCCTCCAGAAAAGCATGAAAGGTCTTCAATATATTAGAAAACAACTTACAAATGAGAATAACCCTGAACTGTTTCCTCATTTCTTATCTTCCCATATGAAATGAACTGAAGGGCAGTTATACTTCAGTACATTGAGTCCCTCTGCCTCCCCTCCCCCTTACCATTTACTTTGTAAATGGTAGTGTGTAATCATCCCCTCTGGCCACAGTAATTGACCCAGACAAGGAAACCTGATCCAGGCCTGAGCCAATCATGCTTCTCTCAGGAATTTGATTGTGAGCGATGCCTATCACCTAAGACAGCATCCTAAAGAGAAAAACGGCCAGTTCTGCCTGCTGAGATCCAAGGAGCTGCCTAAGGCCAGGCCACTCCAAGGTTTAGCCATCTAGGTCTTCCTTTAAACATAGCCCCATTTTGCTTAAGACAGTCCCTTTTCCATTGTTTGTAAAGAATCCAAATTATTTACAAAACAAAGTCACTGCAAGATGGTATGTATACAGCCCATTCTCTAAATTCACATCCTGCACTAGTAACAACTGGTATAAGATGATTAACTTATATACACCTGAAACTAATACTGTATATCAACTATACTTCAATTAAAAACTAACTTCTAAATTTTAATATCTATGCCGTCAAGAATAAACCTCTAAAACATGGTACTGGAGGACACAGGGATAATATATCATTATTTAGTTGTTTTGTAACTGTTCTCTTAAATATCATAAAAGGCATTATAAACATGATTTTCCTCAAAGAGACTTGCCAAACAATATGAAGCCACTTTGGGGCTCCACTGGTTGGTTTGTTTCTTGAGGTCTTAGGTTGTATATTTCAAAATAAAAATATTTAGCTCTTTTATACTGTTTTCATGTATACTTTTCCCCCCAATTTGACTTTAAACTTAAGAAAGTCAGAAGACAAGTGTTTTTAATTTTCTTTCCATAGTTCCTCAGAACCAGAGGCTATCAAGCCTAGAATAAGTTTGGATCAGGAAATGTTATATGTAAGTTTCTAAGGTCCAGGAGAGGAAAGGAAAGGAAAAGAAAAAAAAATTTCTTGTAAGATTGGAATGAAATGACACTAGTCTGCACAAGTTAACTCCTGAGTGTTGACTTAGTTTGCTACTAGGTCTTCCTCTTTCCAAAATCACTCCAACTGAGTCTCTGCTGTGAGAGGAGATGGACACAGTCAATGTCATAAACCTGAAACAATGGTGTCTCTTTTCTATCTAATAGCAACAGTGTTAAGGGCTAACAATTTCATGCACACAGCCCAGAGGCATTACTCAGGCCACTTGGTTTGGCCTCCAAAATAGTCTGTGTCTTCTCTTTGTCCTTGTTCCTCTGAATACATGAATACTATACTGTAATCACAGAGCTCAAAATGAACATCAATGCAAAAAAGGTCAGAATAAACACTATGGATTACAGCAGAGAGTAGCAATGCCTCAGACCCATGCCTTTGAACTATTCTAGCAACCAAAAAAGGGTTCCCACTTCATATCTAGTCTTCAACCTCCTTAGAAGCCTAGTCTTGCTTTGAGTTGGTCCCGATTACCTGTGCTGTTTTTCTCGGTAAAGACTGTTCCGGCCTGGGTCCCGTTGTTGATTTCACTATTTGCCAAAACTAAAACACAGCAATCTGCAGCAATAAAGGTATTATAAACAAGGATGGCTGTTCTTTTATAAAAACACTCAATTAACTGCAATTAGCTTGTGATTCCAAAGTAGAACAGGTTTAAATTACCAGCAGTAAGCTGATCAAATTAAACTATTCAACAGTAACCAGACACGCTAGATAGGAAAACATATACAGGGTATCTGAATTTCTATTTAGCAAAGACATCCAAGTGCACTGCTCAGCTATCTCTTAAAGGCTTAAGATATCTGCCTTACCTTACAGTATTACGTTTACCTTCCAGTTTCATACACAGATAAGTGTCACATGGATGACAAAAATCTCAGGTACCTTGTATTCTGTACCTTAAATTACATTATAAAACAACTCACAAGGAAAATGGAAAGAGGAATAGACTTGGAGGATCTCAGGTTCCTGATTAAGAAGCTCCAGATTCCAGGTGCGTGTGCGTGCTCTAACACACACACTTAACAAGGGTCAGAGATAACCACAGTCATAGACAGGAGGATCAGACGTGCAACCACAACAGGCATAAACCAATGTAATGCAGCTCTTTACACAGGCCAGATAAAAACTCCCCTGATCATTAAAACATTTACGGAGATGTTTTCTTAAAACACACTGACACTGAACTGTAGATTTCAAGTCAAAAAAATCTTCTCTCGTAAATAAAACCCTTCCTTTAATCGGGTTTTAAAACATAATACAGACAAAAGTCCCATTTTAAAAAATGCCATGGGACCTCCTATTTTTTAGAGAGGAATTTTATTACATTGAATTAAATATAATTAAACGTTGGTTCAATGTAAACGTAAAGAACCATTCCATCTTGGAGCCAGAGTAGCCATGGGAACTGTCCTCTATTAACTGTCCCTTTTTTTTTTTTTTTAATTGAAGCATACAACAAACTGTGGGAAATTCTTAAAGAGATGAGACTACCAGACCACCTTACCTGCCACCAGAGAAACCTGTATGCAAGTCAAGAAGCAATGGTTAGAACTGGACATGGAACAATGGACTGGTTCAAAAATGGAAAAGGAGTACATCAAGGCTGTATATTTAACTTCTGTGCAGAGTACATCACGCGAAATGCTGGGCTGGATGAAGCACAAGCTGGAATCTTCAACCCTGAATATTCACTGGAAGGACTGATGCTGAAGCTAATGCTCCAATACTTTGGCCACCTGAGGCTAAGAGCTGACTCATTGGAAAAGACCCTGATACTGGGAAAGATTGAGGGCGCGAGGAGTATGGGGTGACAGAGGATGAGATGGTTGGATGGCATCATCGGCTCAATGGACATGAGTTTGAGCAAACTCCTGGAGATGGTGAAGGACAGGGAAGCCTGGCGTGCTGCAGTTCAGGGATAACAAAGAGTTGGACACGACTTAGCAACAACACAAAGTTGATTTACAATGTTGTGTTAGTTTCAGGTAGACAGTGAAGTGGTTCGTTATACACACATATATACCTTTTTTTTTAGATTCTTTTCCCTTATTCAGTTCAGTTCAGTCACTCAGTCATGTCCGACTCTCTGTGACCCCATGAATCACAGCACGCCAGGCCTCCCTGTCCATCACCAACTCCCAGAGTTCACTCAAACTCATGGCCATCGAGCCGGTGATGCCATCCAGCCATCTCATTCTCTGTCGTCCCTGTCTCCTCCCATAGGTTATTACAAAACATTGCGTTCCCTGTGCTATACACACTTTATTGTTCTTTTCAAAAGGTTTCCCCAGACAATACTGAATACCTCAACGTCCCTTTTTCCACTGATAAAAAAGATTCTAACATCACCAATCTTCACTTACTGTTTGTTATGTAGCTAATCCACATTAATCTCTGGTGTCAACACTGACTTAGTCCCCAAAACATACGCAGACTTTTATCCAATTACTGTTAAGTAAGCTATTAAGTATATTATCAATTTACAAGTTCACTCTAGATTTGTTCTAGGCAACAATTTTTCCTAAATATACTTAAAACTACCAAACTAATCCACCCTTTCTCACCAAAATTAAAGAAACAGAATAATATTGGTCAGATTACTGAAGATAATTTCATATAATTAAAAAATTTATGCCTCAAAAATAAAATTAAACCATACTATCTATACTAATACAGTAAGCTTAAATAGTGAACAACTTGGGACATCCTCATTGACCAAACTTTGAGATCTACTGTCCTCAGCAAAGAATAGAAACACATGGCAGTCAACTGAAATTTGTTGAGGAAATGAACAAAAATTATACAATTATCAGTTATCTATTTTCTCATAGATACAGGAGATAAAACTTTAAAGGAGTGAAGCCTTTGAACAAAACAGTACAACATAAAAAAATACTAGCTAAAAATACTATGTAACAAATGTTAATCCAAGGAACACTGGGGATTCCACATTAAGCTCACATCAATAGTCAATTAAATTGCCCAGGAATATATTAAAAATAATAAGGCTTCCCCAGTGGCTCAGCAGCAAAGAATTCACCTGCAATGCAGGAGACACAGGAGATGTGGGTTAAATCCCTGGGTGGGGAAGATCCTGTGGAGGAGGGCATTGCAACCCACTCCAGTATCCTTGCCTGGAGAATCCCATGAACAGAGGAGCCTTGTGGGCTACTGCTCACAGGGTCACAGTCAGACACGACTAAAGCGACTGAGCACGGATTAAAATAATACGGGAAAGGGCTAAACTACGGAATTCAAAGAAATTTCTAAGGGTGATCCAGGTCACCCAATATATATTTGTTGAGTATTTACTTCGTCTCTGCCTCACATGGACTCCCTAGTGGCTCAGATGGTAAAGAATCTGCCTGAATGCAGGAGACCCGGGTTGGAAAGGATCCCCTGGAACAGGGCATGGCAACTCACTCCAGTATTCTTGCCTGGAGAATCCCATGGAGAGAGGAGCCTAGCGGGCTACAGTCCATGACGTCGCAAAGAGTCGACACAACTGAGCGACTAAGCACACACTGCCTCATGCAGTACTGGGTGCTAAGGAAGAAAACAAAAAGGGAATGAGTCCTCTTTCTGAGAAACCTACATTCTAATAGTACTAAATCACTTCAGTTGTGTCCGACTCTGCATTGGCAGGTGGGTTCTTACCACTAGCGCCACCTGGAAAACATTCTATTAGGGAAAGCACAATAATTTAAGAAAGTAAGATTTAACCAAGTACACCACACAGTGGTAATCACTTATGTACGATCTTGATAAATACTATATACAGAAAACAATCCTGATATGAGACAAAGAAACAGCAATTGTTATAAAACAGGAAGAACGGCTTACCTTAAATGCTAATTCTCCACCAGCTTCAAAATTATGGAAGGTGGTTTAGAAGATAACTTTAGCTGTATAAGGTTAAGGCATTAAAAAAAACACTGAAGTTGTTTTCTTTTAAATTATCTCTCAACCTTTCTGAGTATTTCAAGGAGAAAGTCTCAGTTGCTGCTGGTATGTCTTTTGCATTTCTTTATCACTTGCTAATAGCTGGTTTCAGACCCTTCAGCAGATACCCACATCTAGCTACATTTTTTTCATTGTGCTTAGTTTTATGGCCAACTTTACACACAGCATGTGACAGGACATACTTTCCCTTTATAATTAATTTTACTTAGTATTTCCTCTTTATATTAACATTAAAACCCTGGGGAAAACCACAAAGAAAGGAAACACTGTTCTATGTTCTAGCTACCCCGATCACAGGCAACTAACCTCATGCCTGTCATAGCCAAGACTACCAAGCTTTACTTTCACCAGAACAATAAACAAGCCCATGCTTAAGGCCTGATATAAAGTACAATAGTCAAAATCTCTGTAGTTTCTATTTGACGAAATAAAGAAAATAAAGACTAATTTACTTTGAGGGAATTGGGGTGGAAGGACAGTAATAGACCTTCTAATAAAACTATTTTTGTGTTGCCAGGAAGAGACCTTCCTATTCTCATATTTTAACCTTATGAAAAACCCACACTAACACCCTTCTCCATCCCCACCCTGGCAATACTTTTCTAAGTAACAGTTATCCACTAGACTGTAAACTCCCTGTGAGCACAAGCCCTGCCTTTGTCAGCTAAAGCTCTGGGGCTAAGTGGTTCCCTATAGATATTTATTATGCGATTATTGGATGAATGAACTATGCCAGAAATTGGTCCTATGTTTAATTCTTCTCTTTTTCTTACAAGACCTATTAAGTCATCCTTCCATGCAAGTCCTTATTTAAGGATCTAAAGTATAAGTATCTAACAAGTTATAACTTCCTATAAATCCCAAATCTAAAATGATGATGAAAATGCCACAAGCTTTGCACCTATTCTTTCCAAAAAGACATTTTATATTTAAAATAGTTAAATGCAATGTCAGCTTTTCTTTTAAAAAACTGTATTTTTATTGGGAGAAATTCCTTATTTTATGATTCCATTAGAGACATATTATGTGTATACCACTTCTGGAGAAACACTATAAAATTTGAGTTTATGGCATGGATATGACAAAATATACTTATTAAAGTCTAAAAAGTGCATATTATTTTCAGTAATACACAAAACTTAAACAATCAAACAGAGCAATTCAAGTCCAAAATGTCCTTTCAAAAAGTTGACTTTTCCCAGCTCTCTATACATCTTAAGAATTTCAACAGTCCATAACTATCAGTTTTAAATGTCAGGAGAACTTCACTAAGAGATGTCACTTTACTGGGACTGACCAAATTATATAGTTACCAAAGTGAATCAAGATAAATTTAAGATATTCTTAAATTTATTCATTATTTATCAATCAGCATTAACAAGACATAAGAATCCTTTGGGTTCTTAAAACACTAGAAGAATATAAATTTTTAAAATTATATAAGGAAGGTAGTAAGTCAAAATTTTACAGGTGAGTCAATTCTGCCTAACAACTCTGCTCATGTTTCTCCTCTATCTTCAGCTAACATTTTAAAGCCAAACTTGGCTCCTTCTCAATCACTTCTCTCCAGACTTTCCAAGGGCATCAGATCAGATCAGCCCATGACCTCCTTCAAGACTACTTTTTACAGTAACATGGTAATACCCTCTCCAACCAATAAGCGAGTTCTACTTCTTTTCAAAGTGATTATTAAAATTGAGGATCTTTTAGAATAAACGCAAAATGGTTACATCCCCCAAAACTTCTTACAACCTATATTTATTCTGTTATTTATGTTAGCTATTTCTGTATAGAAGAATTTGACTGCAATGTAGGAGACCTGGGTTCGATTCTTGGGTTGGGAAGATCCCCTGGAGAAGGAAATGGCAACCCACTGGAGTATTCTTGCCTGGAGAACCTTATGGACAAAGGAGCCTAGTGGGCTACAGTCCACGGGTTCGCAACAGTCGGACAGGACTTAGCAACTAAACCACAACCATTTCTGTATAAGGAAGATATCAGAAATGACAGTGAGTAGATAAAGGGGTCTCAACCTCTCCTCCCGCCCAGAAAGAGTTAGGTATTCCCATACTTTGCCACAGCACAGCAATATAGGATCTTAAGAGAAAAGGAAGGTGATGGTCAGTCCTCTGGAGCAGCTCCTACAGCAGTGTGAGGCAACACCTTTAGGAGTGTCATGAAGTAACCTATGTGCATAGCCAGAGAGGTGGAAAAATAAAAGACTGGAAGAGAAGTGGTAGTGGTGTTAGTGGTAATACTAAGAAGCAATTGGTGCAACAGCTTTCTTAACCCAGAAACAGGCAGGATGGATTTCCTCATGCAAAAAACAAGATTTTCACATTTAACTTTTGATGTACCTATGATTACTTTTTTCTGCCTGCCAAAATGGTATTCAATTTTAGGTAGAACACTTCTAATCAAGCAGGCCTACGAACTTGTTAGAATGCACACAGCATTATTATATTATGCCATGTACACAGTTCGTGAAGAAGAAACATTCTTGCAACCTAAACAGCAGTTAACTTAACACATTACATTACCATTCGTTCTGAAAGGGCTTACTGCTCAACTATTTCGAATTTCGAAATTCGTACAGTTACCTATGAGCCTCTAGAAAGGCCTAGGCTCTTCGCTGCTTCAAAGCAAAGGACAAATAGGAAGAAAGCTTACACTGAAAACCACGTGTCTCCCGGTAGGAAGTATATTACCATTCCATTTCCCGAAAGTTCACTCTAGGTGTGAGCGTTAACAATGTAAATATTTCTAAATACTAGACTTGACACTTGTGTTCTTTCACTTGCCTCACTCGTAAAAGAGCTGGGATTTCTACCTTTAGGACCAACAAGTAAAATTAACCTTCCTTAGTATACCGGGTAAAAAACGGGGCCATTACACGGGCCATTACAAACCGCCCTAAAGCCCAGAGGTGGGTTCTCCTGTAAACAAAGTGGACCCGAAGAGGCAAAGCTCGGCAAGCTCCGGCCTGCAGGTGGGGGAGTGGCCAGTCTCGATTTCTGGGCGTTTCGGCCCACTTGGTATCCCCTGGGCGGATGGGTGATGACGGGGACGATTTTGCGGCCCCCTAGGGTCTCTGACCGGAGTCGCCAGCAGGCCTCGGGCGGTAGCTCCTCAAACTCGAACCGTCTCCCATCTCCACCCCGACCCCAGTCCTGGGTTTGAGCACTGGTCCTCGGACCGAACACTGCAACTCCCCAGGCACAGCGCATCTCAAAGGCTCCCAGAGTCAAGCCGCATTTTCCTCCTGAACCATCACGAGCCCGCAGCCCGAGACCCAGGTCAGGGGTCTCCGACCTCCCGCCATTTCTCCACGTCGCCGCAGCTCGTAGTAAGAGGAAAGAACCTCAAGGTGACACCTTATTTCGGACGGTGGATGCGAGTTCTGGGCCCGAGCTCAGGGGCCGGCTTTCCGTCAGAGCCCTGCCGCCTCACCTGGCAGCGGCACACGATGTCGGCGTCCTGAGCCAGCAGATCCACCACCTTCCCCTTGCCTTCGTCGCCCCACTGCGCGCCGAGCACCACCGTCACCCGGTTCCCTCCAGGCCGCGCCCTGGGGCGGCCGCAGTCGCCGTTGGGCAAGGAGGATGCCGCCGGGCTGGTCTCGGCAAACGCCATGGCTCCGGAGACACGAGGTGAGCCCGAAGGGGACGCGGGTAGCTTGGAGTGCGCGAACTGAACTGCCCTGCGGCCGCCAGCCACATGCGGAGGAAGAAGGAGCCAGAGCCAGCCCGCCCCCGCCCCGCCTGCCGGGTCGCCACCCTCCCGCCAGGCCCGCCCCGCGCGCCCGCCGCCCTCTCAGAGGAGCACCAGGGCCTCCCCGCGCACGCCGGCCTTGGCAGCACCGCCCCACGAGAAAGCCACGCCCCTTCCGCGGCCGGGCGCGCCCCTCCAGTGCGAACCCAGAACGGAAAGGACGGGGGCGGGGCTTCGAGCGCGCTTCGACCTCAACGCCCCGCCCCCCAGCCCTTTCTCGGGCTTTTCAAACTGGAGAGGCGGGGAGGTACGTGCCAGTGCGTCAGACTACAACTCCCGGCAGCGCTCGGGTCAGAGTGGAGTATTCCGGTGATTTGGTGTCTGCCATCTGCACGTTTCAGTTTGTGAAAAATGTTTGTTTTTAAGTTGTTTCTTAATTTGCTATTATTAAGGAATGAGATACGGTATACAAAATACGAAGAGTGGAATTTCAAAATACAAATGGGATGAAATTGGAACATACTATAGATTTAGAATTGGAAAGTAAAGGTCTGAAAGTAAGAACAGAGATGCGAAGGGGAGGGAGGGAGGGAGGGAAGTCGTTCAGTCGTGTCCGACTCTTTGAGACCGCATGGACTGTAGCCTACCAGGCTCCTCGGTCCATGAAATTCTCGAGGCAAGAATACTGGAGTGGGTTGCCATTTCCTTCTCCAGGAGATCTTCCCAACCCAGGGATTGAACCCGGGTCTCCTGCATTGTAGGCAGACGCTTTACCATCTGAACTACCAGGGAAGCCCAACAGGCATCAAAAAAGGGCAAACTCGAATGTAAAGCAGTAATGAAGAGGTCATTAGGCCTGAAAATCTACAGAACACGTAGAGTCCTATACCTTCTTGTTAGAATTAAATGCCGATGTCATTATAGTGTATGCCAGAATACAGTAACAACCGTATGAGGTAGGTAATACTATCTTATCCTTATTTTACAGGATTTAAAAGTTAGTTGGAAATGGCAACCCACTCCAGTACTCTTGCCTGGAAAATTCCATGGACGGAGGAGCCTGGTAGGCTACAGCCCATGGGGTCGCAAAGAGTCGGACATGACTGAGCGACTTCAATGTCGTGGTGGCTCAGATGGTAAAGAATCTGCCTGCAGTGCAGGAGACCTGGGTTCGATCCCTGGGTTAGGAAGAACCCCTGGAGAAGGGAATGGCTACCCACTCCAGTATTCTGGCCTGGAAAATTCCATGGACTATACAGTCGCAAATAGTCGGACACGACTGAGTGACTTTACTACCTCTAGTGAGGAATGAATTGGTACCTAGATGGTCAAGTCCAGAGCCCAGGTCCTTTTTGTAGTGTTTAGTGTTTCAGTTGCCATTAGATTCGCAAGTATACTATAAAAATAAAGCTCATTTTAAACGGAATCAGGAAGCCCCAAAGGGGAAAACTCTCATGCGGGACCCACTCTGAGCAGATTGCCTAACAAGGAAGAAGGAAGATAAGGATATTACTTTTCTTCTGGGATAAGGGAAGACATTTTTCACATAGGAATTTTATCTCCTGCTTTTAAAAAATGGAAGGCAGTTTCCTCCTTTGCCCCAGCAACAATGCTCTAACCTTTGAAATCTTTTTGTCACTTTAGTTAAATGAATAGTTAAATATTATTTTATAATGATCTGTGATCCAATTTAGTCACGTCCAAAATTTTTGATATTTTTGAAGAACTTTCCCCAAATCAAGCTATAATTGAAGTCTTTTTGACCTTAAACTAACTTTGGGATTTTTTTGGAGGGCCCCTGGAGCATCTCAGAGGATCTAGTCTCTCTATTTATAAAAAGGGAGATATTAAACTAATTAACTTATTTGGGAAATTACATGGGAAGCATTGTCAAGTAAACAGTACTAAACCTTCTTTATATTGCATCTGTATAGGTTTGTGTTATAAATGCTTCATAAATATAACATTCCTTGAAATCTGATATTTCTGGTGTATTATTACCATTCATAAGGGCTTCCCAGGTGGTACTAGTGGTAAAGAACTTGCCTGCCAGTGCAGGAGACATAAGAGACACAGGTTCTATCTCTCAGTTGGGAAGATTCCCTGGAGGAGGACACAGTAACTCACTTCGGTATCCTTGCCTGGAGAATCCCATGGACAGAGGAGCCTGGTGGGCTAGTCTTTAGGATCACAAAGGGTCGGACACAGCTGAAGCAACTTAGCACACACACATGCACCATTCATAATTCTAGTTATTATCTTAAAATGTGTGTCATAGAACTTACCAAATTCCCTTGTCCTTTCTATTATAATGAGCTCTTATTGGATCTCTAATAACGGACATTTAAGTCTTTTGTCCCCGTAGAGAGTTACTGTTTTACTCTGATGCTTTGCAAAAATATTCCTATGAAAATGCTTCATCTTCAAGGATAATCGTGGAAAAGACCACCTCCCCCCCCCCCGCCGCCAAATAATTAGAATGCAGATTTCTGATAACTTTAAGATCATAACACTGAACTAGGTAAAAACTTATAAAGCTTTAATGGAAAATTGATTGATTCATAAAGCCACTAACCCAGGGTCAACAAGAATTACAGGAGACTGAATGAACAAGTGCCATGAAATTAAAAGACGCTTACTCCTTGGAAGGAAAGTTATGACCAACCTTGATAGTATATTAAAAAGCAGAGACATCACTTTACCAACAAAGGTCCGTCTAGTCAAGGCAATGGTTTTTCCCATGGTCATGTATGGATGTGAGAGTTGGACTGTGAAGAAAGCTGATCGCTGAAGAATTGATGCTTTTGAACTGTGGTGCTGGAGAAGACTCTTGAGAGTCCCTTGTACTGCAAGGAGACCCAACCAGTCCATTCTAAAGGAGATCAATCCTGGGTGTTCATTGGAAGGACTGATGCTAAAGCTGAAACTCCAATACTTTGGCCACCTCATGTGACGAGTTGACTCACTGGAAAAGACTCTGATGCTGGGAAAGGTTGAGGGTGGGAGGAGAAGGGGATGACCGAGAATGAGATGGCTGGATGGCATCACCGACTCGATGGACATGAGTTTGAGTGAACTCCGGGAGTTGGTGATGGACAGGGAGGCCTGGCGTGCTGTGATTCATGGGGTCGCGGAGAGTCGGACGCGACTGAGCGACTGAACTGAACTGAACTGAAAGAACAAGTGAGGATGACTATAATTCACACAAATTTTTATGCTGGTTCCCTAATGTTCTACTTTCCCTGAATGAAGTCTTTTAGAGGAAGATTATAATCTATGACTTATTATGCTCGTCGCCTCATTTTTACTTTTCTGTATTTAAGGAATCTTTCTCTTAAGCATCTGTCACTGACAGTACTTATAAACAAAGATGAAATATTCATCTTTTCCCACCTGGTCCCTTCAGAATTTGGGGACTCTTAAATATTCTTTTCCTGACAGTAAAGGTAGTTATTCACATGAATTCAGTGAAAACCTGTTCTTATAACAGTATACAACAGGAAATATTAACTACATTGCCAAGGCTTTGACTGGAATGTCATATTTGAGAGAGATACATAGACTCAGATATGACCAATTTTAAGGAATTGCTTGGAAAAACTAAGCCTAGCACCTTGCTTGTAAGCTTCCAGCACAGTAATCTTAAAAAGAACTTATGTGGTCAGTCACTATTCTTGCTACATTTATGTAAATAATCAGGTCAAATATAATACAAACAAATTAGTTTTACTCTGATTTTTTTGATCAAAGGGAGAAAATTACGGAGAGAGAAATTATGTTTGCACCTTTGTAGATATTAGATTCTTGTCCTGTTAATTTTCTTTAAAGTTTTGTTATATACCTATAAGCTGGACTAGATCCTAAAGTCTTCTTGTTTCCTCAAATATCTGATTAGAAATCTCCAAATTAACATTTCCAACATCTTCGAACCCTTCTGGTTTGGAATCAATAAGAATAAAATTTGTGAATTTCCTTGGACACAAAGGTCCTCCTCACTACCCAGATGCACCGAAACAGCAGAAACTTGAACCTTGGGTAAACATCTCACAAGGAAATGGCAACCCACTCCAGTATTTCTGCCTGGGAAATCCCATGCACAGAGGAGCCTGGCAGGCTACGGTCCTTGGGTTGCAAGAGTCCAACACAACTTAGCGACTAAACAACAATAAACCATCTTCATAGCCAAAGAAGACCCCACCTGCATCCCATCCTATAACAAGCTCTGAAGACCACAGAATCAAATTGACCAGGAACTGAAGTAGATAAGAGCTGAAGGACACATCTTTTTCCCAAGATGACTGGACCAGACCTGTGTAACTTTTTCCTCTATTATTATTGCCTTATCCTCTCCCTCTTCTTGGAAAGACAATGCTCTTGTCCACATTTTCAATCTACTACAAAAGGGGGACACTTACCTAATTGTTGGGTTTGCTCCTAGAGACATCAATCTATTCACAACCCTTTTGTCCATCCTGTAACACATTTTTTCACTTGCCCCAAGCTCTATTGCTAATTTCACTCATCAATCACTTGACATCAGCTGCAGAGTAAAACATTTGAAGCTTCCCATTCATTCACCTCTTAAAAGAAACCTATTTGACTCTGAGTCTGCCTCCATAGGGAGAGACTTTCTCCTCTGGGTCAGAATAAGTTCCAATGAAAGCATTATTCAAACTCCCTAACATTAGGAGAGCTAGTCAATTCCACCGCCAAAGCATAGCAGCCCAGCAACAATCACCTGACTCATTAGCTAAAGTAGTTTTGGAAAATTGCATATCCCCTTATTACCTACTTGCTGAACAAGAAGGCATTTTTTTCAGTAGCAAATACTACCTGTTACACATAGTTAAATACCTCTGGAGAGATTAAAAACTCAATCATCAAAGATCAGGAAACTAGCCCATTGGTTACAATAAATATCACCTGATGATCCCTAGGTTTTTTTTGTCTGTTTTTGTTTGTTTTAAACCTATTTAGTGTTACCTTTAAATTTGGACTCCTGGTTTAGAACCATAATACAAACTGATCTTATATTACTTTTAACTCTGCTTTGCATAATCATTTTTGTGCTTGTTAAACCTTTGTAAGAATGACATATACCCAGTGTAACTGAGCAGGACCCTGTTAGGCCTTCTGGGGTGGATCTCACCCTTGTATGTCCTCCACTTTGCCTTCCCTAGGTGAACATGAGTTTGAGTGAACTCCAGGAGTTGGTGATGGACAGGGAGGCCTGGCGTGCTGTGATTCATGGGGTTGCAAAGAGCCGACACGACTGAGTGACTGAACTGAACTGAAGTTACAAAGAATAAATTTAATCAGAGAAGTGAGAAAATGCACAAAGAAAGAAAAACAATCAAGCAAGACAAAATAATAACAGCTTAGTCATAAAGTCAAGGATCTTTAGCTCCTCCTTAAGGGCTATAGCTAATATTCTGAGCTATATCCCTTTGAGTTGTTCTGCAGCTAATGAAATCCCCTCCAAGTGGATGAAGTTAGCAATATGCTGCTCATAAGCACTTAGAAACCAAGCCAGCTGGGAACCAAAAGATTGACGATGTTGACTCCCAGTTAGCTTACCACCAACCAATCAGAAGAATTTCCATAAGCTGAGCATGCACCCCATACCTCCCTTCCCTCAGCTTATCTTTAAAGACCTTTCCCTGAAAGCCATCAGTAAGTTTGGGTCTTTTAAGCACTAGAGCTGCTCCTTGTTTGGTGCCTGCAATAAGCACCACACTTTCGTTCACCACAATCTGGTGTCAGTAGATTAGCTTTATTGTGCATGGGTGAGTAGACCCAAGTTTGCTAGAGTGGTAATAGCCTACCAGTTCAAGATGATCTCCAGTGTTTATGGCCTTAATAAGATATAGACTTTAGATAGGAAATGCCTGATAGTTATCCCTCCTACTTTTCTTTGTTCCTCAAATGTGGCCTCGATGATTTCCAATCTGCACTTTCCTTCTGAGATGGGACACAGCCACCAATAAAGCTCCTCCCTAGCACCAAGGACCAAAACCTCTAGATCTGGAAAACCTGACTCTTGGTCAAGCATGCTCTCAAAGGAAGATGGTGACCAAAGGGGGAAATACGAAAAGAAAGGAACCGTCATCTTCAATAGTCAGAAAGTCCTAAAGAGGGAGCTCTCACCCACCTGCCGCTTGTTGGAATCTGCATAACCAGCAGCAAGAAGGAAGAAAAGAATGTTAATTTTTTTTCTGGTATAAGGGAGGACATTTTTCACAGAGCAATTTTATCTCCTGCTTTAAAAAAATTATTTGTTTATTTTTGGGGGCATGTCAAGTGTTAATTGCAGCACGCAAGATTTTCATTGTGTCAAGTGGATTTTCTGTGGTGGTGTGTGTTCTCTTTAGTTGTGGTGATCAAGTTTAGTTGCTCTACGGCATGTGGGATCTTAGTTCCCCTACCAGGGATCAAAACCACATCCCCTGCATTGCAAGGCAGTTCTTAATCCTTATCTCCTGCTCTTAAAAAAGGAAAGAAAATCCCTCCCTTACCCAGAAAAAATTCATTAACTCTCACTTGCAGCCAATGAGAAACTGACACAGCCTCCGACTCTGGCTCTTCTCCAATGAATGTTTGTTCAAAACAACTCTAGCAATTTCCTTGTAAAACCTAACAAAAGCAAAACCCTCTTTGTTCTCTAGACTTACCCATGATTCACCGTAGCTTGCCTGTCTTGAATTGTAATTCTCTGATATTCCCAAATAAACCCATTTTGCTGGTAAAATAACTGACTTTTATTTTTGAGGTTGACAGGTGATGTAAAGAAAAGGAGAAATTAGAAACAAAAGTATAGGGATTTTCCTGGTGGTCCAGTGGCTAAGACTCCATGCTGCCAGTGCAGGGGACCTGAGTTCGATCCCTGGTCAGGGAACTAGATTCACATACCACAACTAAACAGCCTGTGTGCCACAGTGAAGATCAAAGATCACACATGCCACAGCTAAAACCTGGTGTGGCCAAATCAATAAGTTTTTTAAATTACTATAGAAAAAGAAAAAACTTACTGTAGGACTTTCCTGGTGGTCTAGTAGTTAAGAATCCACCTGCCAATTCAGGGCCCAGGGGTTTACTCCCTGGTATGGGAAAATTCCACATGCCCTGGGGCAACTAAGCTGTGTGCCACAACAACTGAAGCCCATGCACCTAAGTCCCGTGCTCCACAAGAGAAGCCACTGTGATGAGAAACCCACGCACCACAATGAAGAGTAGTCCCTGCTTACTGCAACTAGAGAAAGCTCATGGCAGCAACAAAGACCCAGCACAGTCAAATAAAAAAATAATAAATAATTTTCTGAATTACTATTAGAAAATCCTATCAGGCATTAAAAAAAAAAAAAAATCTAGGGAATTCCCGGGGGTCCAGTGGTTGGGACTTGGTGCTTCCACTGCCAGGAGCCCTGGTTCAATCCCGAGTCAGGGCACTAAGATCCTGCAATCTGCAGGGTGCAGCCAAAACAAAGGGCTTCCCTGATAGCTCAGTTGGTAAAAAATCCGCCTACAATGCAGGAGACCCCAATCCAATTCCTGGGTTGGGAAGATCCACTGGAGAAGGGATAGGCTACCCACTCCAGTATTCTTGGGCTTCCCTGGTGGTTCAGCTGGTAAAGAATCCGCCCGCAATGTGGGAGACCTGGGCTTGATCCCTGGGTTGGGAAGATCCCCTGGAGAAGGGAAAGGCTACTCACTCCAGTGTTCTTGCCTGGAGAATTTCATGGACTGTCTATCCATGGGGTCGCAAAGAGTCACCAAAAAAAAAGAAAGAAAAGTCTAAACTTGGAAGCAATTTAGATAAGAGAAATAAATACAAATACCTTGTAAAAGGACTAATTTTAATAGGTGTGATGTAAAGAAAAACATATTTACATCAACAAAGGAGGTTTTGTGATGTATGACAGAAATCAAACCAGTATTGTAAAGCAATCATCAATCAATTAAAAACAGATAAATATTAATAACAAATAGATCTAATGAGAAAAAAAGAGAGAAAGGTTTGTGTAGAATAGATAAATATTAATAACAAATAAATAGATCTAATGAGAAAAAAAGAGAGAAGGGTTTGTGTAGTTTCCACAAAATAACACTAAGGATGTCACTGTTTTGAATGTATTTATAATCCCTTGGTTAGAGTGCAGTCTCTTCAGTGGAGGGGTGGAAGGACATTTGTAACTGGCCGACTCTGCTAGCAGGTGGAGTGGATACCCAATGAGGAGAGACAAGGAAGAAAAAATGGGCTTGAGTTCAACTTTTTGAGTTTATGGCCAAGTAGCTTCATTTTCATCATTGGTATGCCCACCTTCAATAGGACACAACGTTTGAGTTTTTTTGTTTGGGGCAATGACAGGCAATGAATAACCATGACTTAGCTTTGTACATACAAGGCTTTTCAAAGTACTTTCTTGAATATTCAATTTCATCTTATCCCTTCACCAGAGGCATCCAGTTTAGAGCTGGCAACCTCATAAAACCCAAGGGTTGAGACCAAAGAATGGTTTTCAGAGTTCCAAAGTTAACCTTTGCACCCTGGACTTAAACCTCTTTTGCCACCTGAGCATTAAGTTTAAAAATATTTCAGGGAACAGTTAGTCCCTTACATATGAACCTTCAGTTGGTGAACCTTCAAAGTTATGAACACACATTCCCATGTCCAATCACATAAGTTAGTTCGCGTGTCTGGCATACATTGTCATGCACTTGCAAATCCTCTGCAAGTGGTTGTGCTTTTGTGTCCTTTACTGTACTGTATAGAGTACAGTAGACAGTATCTTTATTTCAAGTCCAAGATGTCTGGAAGCAAGAGTGAAAGCAGTGGTGATGTAGCTGGAACTGCTAGTAAATAGCTGTTGCATTCCCAGGAGGCGCTAGTGGTAAAGAACCTGCCTGCTAATACAGGAGACATAAGAGATGTCTGGGTCATCTTCCTGTCTTCCTGGGTCAGGAAAATCTCCTGAAGGAGGGCATGGCAGTCCACTTCAGTTGCCACTCTTGCCTGGAGAATCCCCATGGACAAAGGAGCCTGGCAGGCTACAGTCCATGGGGTCACAAAGAGTCAGACATGACTGAAGCTATTTAACATGCATTATACTTCTCAAGGTACCTTACTGTAATAGTAAAAATGTTTTCTTTATTTTTTATGTTTGCTTATTTTTTTTATGTATTCTTTTGTGTGAAAAGTATTATAAACCTATTACATTACAGCCTGTCCTTTGGCATAGGGGGATAAGCCCCTACTCTGGACCCTGGTCCTGGCCCACTGACCACAGATTCGTTAATTCAGATAACTGGTCCAAGGTTCACAAAAGAAGCAGAAAATTCACCCTACCTGTCTACTTTCCTCACTGAGGTAGCTCCTATGATGGACAGACTCCCCAGACTTCTGTTCCTCCACCCCAACTCACTCTAGACCTTCCTAGATGCAGAGGAGGGTCTTCTAGAATATTGGTAACAGTTTCACAGTTCAGTTTAGTTAGGAACAGTCCTCCAAGACAGCCCCAGAGCCTCCACAGGGGTTCAGGTCAGAGGTGGGGATCCTGAGATTCTGGGAGGCACTGGGGCCTGTGTCTACACATAGCTCTTGGTGCAGATGAGCTTGTTAAGTATTCTGACTCCAGAATCTCTGCCTCCATGAACCCACAGACCTGAACTCCATCTTCTGCCTCCTCAGTGTGTGGAGGACACAGAGTCCTGGTCCTGGAGACTCATTCTCCTAGGGGTCCAGGGCTCCAGGCTGCCCTAACTTTGCATGTGGGCCTCTGCACCTTCCCAAATCACCCCAGCCAGCAAGACAGGGCACTAGGCAGTGGTATTTGGCTGTTTGGTATTGACTTTCTCTAGAAGATCCAGGCTTTAGCCACCTTTGTTCTCAAGCCCTGAGTAAATGAAGAGAAAATGAGGGCCTTGTGAAGTGTAAGAAGGCCTGAAAGGGCATCCAGTAAAGGGAACTGGTTAATGCACTACTAGGCTTCAGCCTCAGGGGAGGAAAGACAAAGGGGTGCTCCCGGGAAAGGCTTTTGAAACGCCCCTCTCTTCTCAGATCATACCACTGCTCTGCTTCCCCCAAAAGCATGAGTGTGACTCTGTCCCTGTGGGGCAGGCTGGGGTGCAGATGGGCAGTGCCTGCTGGGAACTTGACTACCAGGAGCACAGATGGCACTATGCCCAGCAACTAGGGAGCTAGTAGTGACTCTTTCGACACCATCAGTGAGACAGGGCTGGCAAGCACTGGGGAGTTCCCCACTCCCAGCCCATATTTTTCACGATCCCCAAAATCTGCTGGGTGCGCTGCTTAGGGGGAAAAACTCTTGTAGTGCAGGCAGTCACCCACCAAGAACAGCAACAAGGTCTGTTGCTTTCGTCTAGACTCTGTCTTCCAGGAGGGGTCCTGGGGGCTTCCTGTGCTGAGGGGGAGATTAGTCAAAGAACTCTGCCTGGGAAACTGCTAAATATTTGAGTCATGGGTCAGACTTAGAAAGAGGATTGCAGAAAAGAGTGAATATTAAGGCAGAAACTTTAAACCGCCCTTTCCCTACCCTCAGGCTCTCAGAGACAACAATTAAGTTTAACTGAAAAGTGAAAGTGAAAGTTGCTCAGTTGTGTCCACTCTTTGCAGCCACATGGTCTATTCAGTCCATGGAATTCTCCAGGCCAGGATAATGGAGTGGGTAGCCTTTCCCTTCTCCAGGGGATCTTCCCAACCCAGGCATCGAACCAAGTTCTACTTACATTGCAGGCAAATTCTTTACCAGCTGAGCCACAAGGGAAGCCCAAGAATACTGAAGTGGGTAGCCTATCCCTTCTCCAGCAGATCTTCCCGACCCAGGGTCTCCTGCATTGCAGGCGAATTCTTTACCAACTGAGATATCAGGAAAGCCCTAAGTTTAACTAAAATGGGTTCCTTAATAGGATGCGGACCTGTGTGAACTTGGCTGTTGTTGGCTCCCAGGAATTCTCTGTGTCTGGATTTCCTATTTCTTGTTCTTGAAAACATCACCCCTCCCCATCTTCCTAAAGACATTGTTGTATATATTAAACTGTGGACGGGGTTTTCTGCATTAGTCTGTGTTCTTATCCAAATCAAAAGTCAAACGAGATTCCCCTAAACACACCTCTGATTCCTCACTAAGCAGAATGAGGTGGTCATGATGGGACAGGACTGGAAAAGGGACCCCCTAACTTTCCCTCTCATAGTTCAGGTGTGTGCATGCTAAATCCCTTCAGTCATATCCAACTCTGTGAGACCCTCTGGATTGCAGCCCACCAGATTCCTCTGTCCATAGGATTGTCCAGGCAAGGATACTGGAGTGGATAGCCATGCCTTCCTCCAGGAGACCTTTCCCACTCAGGGACTGAACCCGCGTCTTACGTCTCCTGAATTGGCAGGTGGGTTCTTTACCACTAGGGCCACCTGGGACGCCACACAGCTCAGGTTAAAACTAGGCTTTAGAAGTGGTTCTCAGGAGTGCCATGTGTCTCTCACGCCCTGCTCTCCAGTTCTGCCTGGGGGAACTCAGCAGAAAGGGTCCTAGTGCCTATGTCCCCCTGGGAGAGGAGACCTTTCCTCCCAACGGAGCAGGGTAAAAACTGGCAGGTATCGGCGGCTCTTCCTGAGCATCTGATATGTGACAAGGAAGATGCTGTCAGCAATTCTGCCAGAGGCCTCTACATTGTGTGGAAGGAGATCCCTATCCCGCGCTGGACTGGGTCAAAAAGCTGGCGAGCAGACCATGTGCCCTTGGCACCTGCAGATCAATGCATTCTTAACAGTATTCTTGGAGTATATCCTGGAGAATTCCATGGACAGAGGAGCTTGGTGGGCTACAGTTCATGGGGTCACAAAGAGTCGGACACGACTACGTGACTAACACACACACAGCCTCTTCTCTGGCCTGGAGTATGGACTTGTGTGGAAGAAAGGGGAACCACAGGCCTGTGGCTAGTGCTGGTTTCTCTGGCCTGTCTGTCCACTTGGCTTCCTCTGGGGGGAGCTGCATGTCCTGAGTGTGGATCTTGGGTCAGAAGACTGAGAAACCTGCTCTGCCTTGAGTCTGTGGGCTCGGGCTTCCGCCTTGCTGGTTCCTTGCTTTGCCAAGCCTGACGGTCTGATCCAAACCTGTTTTGATCTTTTATTCATCTCTAGCCCCAGCAGATGGAAGGAAGCTGCCTCAGCAGTTCGACTTGTTGTTCTTAGACTCCTAAGCAGGACTTTCCAGCTGGGAGAGGCTCCTGTTTAGCTTTAGCCACTCTTCCAGCTTACTCTAACCCTTGCCTGAGGCCGAGAATGCCAGGACTGAAGCCAGCTAGAAGCCAGTACCTTGTCACTGGCCTTCTAGACTACAGGGACTGTCCAGATATGCTTTCTGCTGCTCAGAGACAGAGGATTTGCTGGAGATCTGAAGAATAGGATTCTGTGTGAAAGTAAAACAAGGTACTCACTAAGCTTAGAGCCTTCTTAAAATAAGAATTTTTTTAGTTATCAATTTACATAAAGCCTAATTCTTTTATCTTTAGCTTTTAAATAATTTATTATATGTTTGTTGTTGTTCAGTTGCTCGGTCGTGTCCAACTCTTTGTGACCCCATGGACTGCAGCACCACCAACCTCAGTCCCATTCTCTTGCAACTAGGTGGCAAAGCTACAAAGCTGAGAGAGCTCAGCTCTCTGACTATAAATCCTGTGTCCACCTGACTCTCATCTCCCCTCTCCATACCCCCACCACTTCATACACACAGTACTGCCCTTCTTGGTCATCTGTCTCCCCAGAACTCCAAGCCCCTTCTAAGTATTCTCTTCTCACATCTCTAGAGGTGAAACAACAGAGCATGAGAGAACTTTCTGGAGTGATGGAAATTTCTATATTTTGATTGGTTTGATGATTCTATAGGTGTATACATTTGTCAAATCATTCACTGTATATACAATAGTATGTATACATTTAAGTATAAATTATGCTTGAAAGTTTTGTGTTTCAGTATAGTAGTGAATACAGTTGTAGTTAGGTCACAACTAGTTTTGTAGACAAACTTAGTTTTGTAGACAGGAAATCATTCTGTCAAGAGAAGAGGGCTGGGGAGAGATGATAATACCATCTGCATCCTTTATAGTGTTATTTCCTGATCTTCTATAGCTTTGAGGGGGACACTGGCTTGGTATTATGCTGATGGATTGGCTTTCTGTTGCTATGACAAGAAATCCATGTTGGAGTTTGCTATCTACACAGCTTCTCAAGTATCCAAAGCAGTTGGTAACTCCATCCTTACCACCATTCCACCCTGAAGCACTTGGACTGTGTCTTCATGTAGACAATGAAGCCATCTATGGTATCTGTCACTGTAACCGGGACATCAAGTGCCCAACCTACACCTGCCTCAACTGGCTCATTAGCCAGATTGTCCTTCGATTGCCTCCCTGCATTTGGATAGTGCCCTCAAAGTGAACCTCACAGAGTCCAAGACCAATCTGGCACCTAACCCCACATCCACTTTCCCTTGGTGACCCACTTACACGTTGTCTCAGCTGAGAAAGACCATCATGAGCGGCTCTTGGTGTCAAGGGTTACCAATGCCTGCTCTAAAGCCCCCAGTCAGATGGGTCAACTGTGACCCTCACCATGGCAAATAATGGCCTGTTCTACCATGGATATGTGGTACCCAAATATACGAATACCACCATTGCCACTCTGAAGACCAGGTGCATCATCTGGTTTGTGGGCTGGTGTCCCATGTGTTTCAAGGCCAGTTGGGGGAAAAGGGAGGGATTAGCATGCTTTTTGTGTACCCACTGAGATATGAGATTCCTGTAGAACTTCAGGCACTAGGGATGGGAGAATCAGGCAAATAACAGCTTTAGAGGCTGTCTTTAACTTAATAGATCTCAACTTATCTAGAACATCTGAAATAATTTTTGTGCCAAAGAGCCTTTTAGACAAGAAGATTGATAAATTCTACTCTTAAAGGGGTCTCTAATAAGAAAGGAACTATTCTTCCAGGGTCTAACCATATATAGTTTTAGAGATCAGTGCATTAGTCAGTCAAAGTGCATAGCAGTAGCTAAGGGCTGAACTGGATGGCCCTTTCCAGCTCAGCTCAGATTCAAGGATACTTCTCTGTAATGTGTTTGAAAAGCCCTCAGCCAGGTAGGAGGGCATATTTGTGCTTTCAAAGAGGAGGGAAGCTCATGGGACCAGGCTTGCCTCTGGCAAGCCTGAGCAGAACCCAGCCCAGACCCCACCAGAGGAGTAAGGCTCATTCTCTTGACCTGGTTTTACCCACTTTGATTTTCAGATATTCAGCTCTAGCATATATAACTCAGAAATGTGCATCTGATTTTTTTGGGCTCCAGTGAGCCTTGGGGCTGCCTGGAAATGTTACTCATGGCTTTGCTTTGAGTTCAGGGAATTAGTTATTAGCATTAATCCAGGAACTGATCCCCAACAGCTGTGAGCCCTGCTTGATTGACCCCAGGGAAGGGTTTGCTGAGAGAATGGTGTCCTACAGCCCATTAGTGTGGTGCCTGGGCCCATGGCTTTGACCCCTACCATGGAGCTGCATGCATTTAATAGAGGCTATGGGCCTATGTGACTGTCAGTCTCCTGGTGATGGGTCTCTTTCTCTGGTTTCCCATTTTCCTCTATCATTGCAGTTCCGAGTGTAGAGGTCTGACAGTCTCCCACTTTGTTTTCCCCCACTGTTACTCAGTCCTTAGAATCCCAAGAATACAAGGCCCTCAACCTACTTTGGACTTCCCTGGTGGCTCAGACGGTAAAGCGTCTGCCCAAAATGCGGGATACTGGGTTCGATCCGGGGTCAGGAAGATCCTCTGGAGAAGGAAATGGCAACCCACTCCAGTACTCTTGCCTGGAGAATCCCATGGATGGAGGAGCATGGTAGGCTATAGTCCATGGGGTCGCAAAGAGTCAGACACGACTGAGTGACTTCACTCACTCACTGACTCACTCAACCTACCTTATAGGGTTGTCTTAATTCCTTCAAAGCTTTAATATTGGTGTATGTCTTTCTTATTGCATTTCCTTCCTTCCATTTCAAGCAGCACAGGTCTCCCTAGTAATAACTGTTGACTTTAAAGCTGTTCCTGGCAGACTCTTAACCTCCTGGCTCCTCTAGGACTCAAAGGGCTTGGGTTAGAGGTGGAGTTAAGGAAGGGAAGGAGATTACGAAAATCTGCCCGGTGCCTCATGGATCTGGACCTGTATGTATTTGGCAAGTACGTCTAGCCTGTTCTTCTGTTCTTTTCTTTCTTTCTTTTAACTTAAAAAATCATTTTCTTTTTTGTTGTTTCTTAGCCGGTTTTTCTGGAATTATAAACTCCTCTCCCTTTGTGTTTTTTAAAAGATCTGAAAGAATCTTTGTTAAATCTGAGCCTGGGCTCAGCTCCCTTCCTTACTCCCATCTCCAAGCCCCAGACAGAGTCATCTCAAAAGCTTTCTCACTCACTTGTCTGCCTGTGGACTGGGAAGATTTTAACACAGTCTCTGCATGGTAGCCTTAGAGTATACAGAGTTCTTATATAGTAGCTCAGGGCTCCCAGAGAAAGTGTTTCAAGAGAAACTAGCAAGAATGGCCTGGCCTTTCTGACTTGGCCTGTCACTCCCACCACATTATGTTTTATCAAGGGAGTCATAGTGGCTGCCTGGGCTCAAGGGGAAAGGCTTGGTGGAAGGACTGTCAAAGAATTTGTGGACATTTTAAAACCACCACAGGTACTTACGGGTGGTGGCAGGGGGGAATTATGAATAAGTGAACAGAAGTTTTCTCTCTATTGTAATAATTTTTATTCTCATCTATAGTATAGCATGCTTGTAAAGTTTTCTATGATTATACTGTATTTTTACAAAGAGAAAAATATTTTATTTTTAAAAGGGTACTGTTAACTGTTCTTGAAAAACCAAAAGGGTTTCCACTAAGACATCCATAGCATGTCACTGTGTTGTGGTTTTTTACATAGCTCTGATAAGCCAGTTCAGGATTAGGTTGGGGTCCTAAAAACCAAGGTAACCCACCTGAACAGGGCTCTAACTGGCAATTCTAGCTCCCAACCAAATGAGTTAACTGCCTTATATTAAACATTAATTTCTTGATTTCCACCCCAGTCTAGAAAGCCTCATTGTATTCCAAATGTTACATCCCATAACCTGACCCTAGCAAATGTCCTTGGTACTGCAATGAGTAAGTTAAGACCAGACACAGGCACATACACAGGATCCATACATGGGCACATAAAGTCTGTGGGTCTAATTTACAGGTTTTCAACAAAAATGGAAACGTTGAGGAATAGAGGGAACCCCTTGAATAAATGGTTAATAACAGTCAGACAGTCAGTCAGTTCAGTCACTCAGTTGTATCTGACTCTTTGAGACCCCAGGAACTGCAGCACACCAGGCTTCCCTGAGTTTGCTCAAACTCTGTACATCCGACCATCTCATCCTCTGTCATCCCCTTCTCCTCCCATCTTCAATCTTTCCCGCATCAGGAGCTTTTCAAATGAATCAGTTCTTCGCATCAGGTGGCCAAACTATTGGAGTTTCAGCTTCAACATCAGTCCTTCCAACGAATATTCAGGACTGATTTCCTTTAGGATTGACTGGTTGGATCTCCCTGAAGTCCAAGGGACTTTCAAGAGTCTTCTCCAACAGCACAGTTCAAAAGCATCAATTCTTGGGCGCACAGCTTTCTTTATAGTCCAACTCTCACATCCATACATGACTACTGGAAAAACCATAGCTTTGACTAGATGGAATTTTGTTGGCAAAGTAATATATCTGCTTTTTAATATGCTGTCTAGGTTAGTCACAGCTTTTCTTCCAAGGAACAAGCATCTTTTAATTTCATGGCTGCAGTCACCATCTGCAGTGATTCTGGAGCCCAGGAAAATAAAATCACGAGTCAGGTAAGACTGCAAAAGTGGTGTTTTGCACTGTACATGGGAACAGTGCAAGGGAAGCTGGTGTTCCTTTGTTGGATGCTTCTGGAGGGCAAATGCTTAAGTAATTTTTGAGTTTTTGTCCTTATATTTTACTCTGCTTACATTTAGTTTAGATATGACTTCACACGTACCATATAGGGGATAGGCCAGAAATATTTTTAGTGAAACGTCCACGGAAAGTTACAGTTGATACTGCAATTCAGGTTTCCTGGTTCCTGAGTTTTGATTTGTATTTCTTTTTGCCTCTGCCTACTCCCATTTTCAATTAGGGTAAAACAAATCATTAGAGACTCGTTTAAACATCAGTTGAGGCAAAAAAAGTGACTGAAATGACAATATAACAGGAAGAGAGACTATCATATTTTTTTATGTCCTCAGATGACATTTTAGGGGACACAGCAAAGGATAGTGTTCAGATATATGTTTTATTAAGCCAAGTGCTGGTAGGATGGGGAGTGGATATGTTCTAGATTAGTACTCCCTCCCTGTCAGCAATACCCGCCTCTGTCAGGGACACCCTATAGACTATAGTATGACCAAGAGTTCAGAAGTGCAAACTCCAAGGAATTTAATACATGCTAGCAGTTGGTGATGCTAGTGGTGGCCTAGTGGTGATAGGTAAACCTGCCTGCCAATGGAGGCGACATAAGAGACTCTGGTTGATCCATGTTTCGGGAAGATCCCCTGGAGAAGGGCATAGCAACCCACTCCAGTATTCCTGCCTGGAGAATCCCATGGACAGAGGAGCCTGGAGGGTTACAGTCCATGGGTCACAAAGAGTTGGACATGACTGAAGCAACACGCATGCACAGCAGTTCTCATGGATATGCCTGCTAACATTTGGGGAGAGGCTTACTCATCCTGACCGAAGCATTTACCTTTTTTTGGACCAATGTCAATCCAATTTTTTTAAATAAAAAAAAAAATTACTTTTATTCTGACTGCCAATGCCAGACTAGCACATTTAGGCCATCCTGTTTTATTAGAGTTTGAGGATGCATTAGCAATGCCTCATGAAGTGGGAAATAGCAAGTATATTGGTAGCAGCCCCAATCAAGAGGAGCAGAGTGGTACCAAAACTGGCTGGCGTTGTGTTTTGTAGTATTCTGGGGGCAATTAAATGTGTATGAGCCCACCATGGGGAAGAAATTAAAGGTGTTGTATGTGTGTGTATGAGATTAGTGGGTCCAAGGATCCTAGGACAATATTCCAAATTCTAGAACAACATTTTCCTTTTTCACGTTCCTTTAATCAGACAAATCCAGCATATTCACAACAGTGATGGAATGGAGCAAAGCCAGATATCTTGTATTTATTCTTTTAACAAATATTTGAGTTCTCGTTTTGTGTCAGTTGCTGTTCCAGGCACTGGGAATATAGTAATGAACAGGAAAGGGAAGTTCCAGGGCCTTACTTTTTAGTGTAGGAAATGGTAAAGAACTAAGCCAATAAACAAGAAGACCATTTCCAAGAATATTAAGTAAAGTAAGGGAGTATCGTAAGAAAATTTACAGGATGAAAAATATGCTTATAATCTTGATTATAGTAATGCTTTATTGGTATACATGCATGCCAGAACAAAATGTATAAAATTGTACACTGTATGTGCAGTATATGTATCCATTATACCTCAGTAAAGCCATTTTAAAAAATAAAAATATAATGGGCAGTGTGGGAAGCTAATTCAGATTGTTTGTTAGGGAAACCCTCCTGAGGAGGTTACATTTGCACTGAATATCATGAAGGAGCTGACCTCACCAAGAACTGAAGGCCGAGCAGATTTATCTCGCTTGAAGAAGCCAAGGCCAGTGTGGCTGGGGCAAAATGAGCCTGGGGGAGATTAGGAACAGTTATGACCTTATGGCGGAGAAGGCAATGGCAAGCCACTCCAGTACTCTTGCCTAGAAAATCCCATGGATGGAGGAGCCTGGTAGGCTGCAGTCCATGGGGTCGCTAAGGGTCGGACACGACTGAGCAACTTCACTTTCACTTTTCACTTTCACGCATTGGAGAAGGAAATGGCAACCCACTCCAGTGTTCTTGCCTGGAGAATCCCAGGGACGGGGGAGCCTGGTGGGCTTCCGTCTATGGGGTCACACAGAGTCGGACACGACTGAAGTGACTTAGCAGCAGCAGCAGCAGCATGACCTTATGGACCTCATTAAGGATAACTATGAAGCCCACGTTACCAGAGCAAGCAGTCAAAGCTCCTCTTTCATGTCTCTTAAGAATCAGGGCATGGACCAGAGGCAACACAGGAGCCTCTCAGCATCCTAGTCTTTAATTTAATGATAGGGTTCCTTGACTTATTCTTATTCCAAGAAACTGCTAGGGAACAGTGGAAAGTATAAGTAGAATGAGGATGATCATATGACTGGGCCAGTTCAGTTTTTGTATTCTTGATATTCTTTTCACTGTAGCTTTTCCTGCCTTCCATGAGAAAGAAGTCAGCTCCAGCTGATGGCAGCAGTCCTGATGGCGACCTCCCCAGGAACACTGGCTGGTTGATGACATGTTCATCTTTCAGAATATGGAATTCATTAAGGTGTGGGCAACAGGTTCCTGGTCTGTGTAGACTGTGAAATTGGACCAATTGGCTGCCATTGCCTCGATGATAAGAACAGTTTCTATGTATCCCTGGAATGGGTTTCCCATGACTAACCCATGAGAAGAGAATCAGGTCCACACTATTCTGTAAAAGCTGCTCCCTGCAAGAACTGGCATTTAACTAGTATAACTCTTCAGCCGCTGCCTTTTCTGTGTTACTATAAATTATGAGTATCAAGATGTCCGGTTGAACACACAGAGGGCGAATTCTGCTTCTTTAAAGCCCCAAGTGCATGCCTCTTGCTTAGTTTGCTTTGCATCACAACATTTCCCAATTTCCCTCCCACCTCCTCAGTTTTGGGACCTATTCACCTGCCTAGGATTCTGCCTGGGCTTTCTTTTACCCAGGAGCTCCCTTGTTTCTTGCTCTAGAACAGCAGCCGTCAACCTTTTAGCCACAGTGATATATAAAAAATGATGCTCATGTGCTAATAGTTGAAACTCCACCTTTTTCTCTCTTATTCAAGAAAGCATCTGAGTGTCTGAGAATGACTCTTTCATATGGCTGACTTTATCTACAGTAATTTATTCTTTTTAAAAGTAAAGCATTAACAAACTTCAATTTGCTAATCAGAAACATATTACCTTGGACACACCCCCTAATATCATATTCAAGAGCCTCTACTCCAGGTTGACAGTAACTTTTTATTGTGAAGATGAGCATGTGAAGATGTGAAGATTTTATTCCCATCAAATCTCTTTTTAAAACTTTATTTTTTTTTTTAAAGTTTTGGCTGTGCTGGGTCTTTGTTGCTGCAAGCAGGCTTTCTCTTGTGGCGAGTGGGGGCTACTGTTTGTTGAAGTGTTTGGGCTGCTCACAGGGGTGGCCTCACTTATTGTGGAGTGGGCTGTAGGGGGAATGGGCTTCAATAGTTGCAACTCCCGGGCTCTAGAGCACAGGCTCAGTATTTGTGATGCATGGGCTTAGCTGCCACATGGCATGTGGGATCTTTCTGGCCCAGGGTTCAAACCTGTGTCTTCTGTATTGCCAGGTGGATTCTTTTACCACCGAGCCACCAGTGAAGCCCTCAAATCTTGATATAGTTTCTCTTTAGGTTAGCTCCTTACTGCCATATCCTATAAGTTGAGAATAGAAATTTCAACCCTATCTGGCAGCAATCCCAAGGAAAATTCAGCCCTGGTCGCTTTCCCAGGATTTCTTGTAATCAGAGGAGAGGGTGTGGGATATAGAAGGGATAGGTGTTTGCCATATTTTATATATATATATATATATATATATATATATATGTTTGTCTTATCTGGACAAGTAACTCTTCATTTGCTCTTAAGAAAGACTCCTTTAATGGATAGTGTCATCATTTACTGAGCCTACCAACAATGGTCCTCTCTGAGTTTTGGTTCAGTTGAAATCTCTATATCAATTCAGAGTACAAACTTTCTGTCAAATGCCTCTCTTTATAGCTGTGGGGTTGCTCTAATAGTTTGATGGTAGCATCAGTTTGATGTTCAATATTATTTTCAGTTGCTGTATCTTTTCTTTTCTGAAATGACTCACCATCTTAGAGGGAATCTGTATAATCAGGTTTCAGGTATCCTTCCATCATCCCTACCTCTAAGATTCAAGAAACCTAGAACAGAAAGGAGGACTAAATAGAGACCTTATAATCTGTGGTCCGTTCCTTGCATCTGTTTTCTGGTTGCTTTCTCCTTCCTCTCCACAGAACTTACACTAAAGACTCCCAATTAAAATATGGGCCTTTTGCAACAAAACCATTCCCCTGGAAAGGTGACTTCCTTCCCCAGTCAGGCACAAATATCTCTAGTAGAAAATGAGAGAGCTGTTGTCCTTAATTATGGTATTAGTAGGAAAACAAACAAACTGAGAATTATCCAGGTCAGAAGCAGCAAGACCAAGTAGATGCCTCTAGGAGCATGTGGTTTCTCATATCACAAGCCAAAACCCAGACAAAGCATTTTTTAAAATTAAGATTTGACTTTTCCTTCCTTTTTTAAAAACACAGAGGTAAATATACATTCATTTAAATGAGTATAAATATAAAATGGATAAAGATATGTTTTTAATCACTCATATTTCCACCATCCAGAGACTGCCAATGGCAACGTAATATATATCCTTCTCAATGTTTTTCTATATGTTCTGTATATAAACATGTATGATCTTTTAAAACAAATATAAGATCACACTCTTTTATAACTTGCATTTTCCATTTAACAAAATACTGACTTCCCATGTCCGTAGATGGATGGACTTCCCTGGTGGCTCAGATGGTAAAGAATCTGCCTGCAGTGCAGGAGACCCGGGTTTGATCCCTGGGTCAGGAAGACCCCCCTGGAGAAGGGAATGGCAACCCAACCCACTCCAGTATACTTAGCTGAAGAATCCTATGGACAGAGGAGCCTGGTAGGCTACAGTCCAGAGGTGGTGAAGAGTTGGACACAACTGATCAACTAACACTTTTCATGTCTTTAGATATCCATTTGTTTTCAGTATTTCATTGTATATCTGTACTATAATTTATTTAAACAATCCACTATTGTCTCCAGTTTCTAATAAACAATGTGATATCACATGCAATGTTAGAGCTAAATCTGTTTAAAGTGAAGTCACTCAGTTGTGTCCGACTCTTTGGGACCCCATGGACTGCCTACCAGATTCCTCCATCCATGGGATGTTCCAAGCAAGGATACTGGAGTGGGTTGCCATTTCACTCTTAATTATTTCCTAAGCTACATCATTAAAAGTGAGTTGCAGGGTATGCACATTTTCAAGGCTTTGCTGTATTGACACATATTGCTCAAAAACCACTATGCTAATTTATTCTCCTCCAGCAGTATAAGACAGCATTTCTCTCAACCTTTCCTAACACTCTGAATTTATTATGATTAAAAGAATATTTTGCCACTTTGATTCAAAAAAATAGCGTCTCACTGTTTAATTGGATTTATTTTATTTCTAATGAAAAGTTGTATACTTGTTGGTCATTATATTATTTTTTTGAAAATTACTAAACATTACCCAGTAGCCAAAAATACCAAGCTGTTATTCTGCTTTTTCAGTTTTATAAGAGAGAAATAAAGGCATTTAAGCAGTGGAAATTAGATTCTTGCAAGTCCCTGGGAAGAATATATTATCTGGAAAAGCAGAAGAGAGCTGAAACCTGAAACTTAGGGTTTATCTTGAGATCTGTCAACTAATTAATTAGTCACTTAGTTCTGCTATAAAGTGAGACTGTCATCTCTTCATTCCCTTCACAATAAAGATGTGTGAATCAGTTAACTGCTATAGATAGAGGTAACCCATGCTTGCTGTTTTAAGTATAAAAGCCTTCAGTTCCTATTGAGGACAGCAACTGATTTTTCCAAGGCCTGATTTTTTTCTACAGAATTCTTTCTTTTTCAACAGGGAATCAAAGATGAACAATGGTGTACTGACGTTTTACATATTGTTACCATGCTGTGTATGAATGGGGCTACTCAGGTAACTCTAACAATGAGGACTTATGCTCTTGTAATGATGGATAGGAAAATTGGGCTGACCATCCCACTTAAGGTAACTAGAAAGGGTGGAAAATATTTTAAAAATCCAAAGGCATCAGAGAGCACATGAGTATTTTTTTTGAGAATTAATAGACCAGGATCACTGAGAAGATGGAGGCCCTAGGAGGTGGACTTAATGTTTTGGGCCACTGCACTCATCAAACTTGATGAGTTTCCTGCACTCATCAAACTTGAAGGAAGCAGTTCAGAGACTGATGGGTATTTTGACAGCCTTCCAGAAGTAGGGGACAGAACCTGTCTAAAGGGAGTAGACCTGGTGAATGCCCCTCACTTTGGTTTGAAGCCCTCCACACCCCAAGAATAGGGGTGAACCAGAAATAGGAAAGAGAAAGGCTTTCCTAGGGGATTGCAGCTCAACTTCCAATTATCCCAATCACTGCAAATGGTGACTGCAGCCATGAAATTAAGACAATTGCTCCTTGGAAGAAAAGCTATGACCAGCCTAGACAGCATATTAAAAAGCAGAGACATTACTTTACCTACAAAGGTCCGTCTAGTCAAGGCTATGGTTTTTCCAGTAGCCATATATGGATGTGAGAGTTGGACGATAAAGAAAGCTAACTGATGCTTTTGAACTGTGGTGCTGGAGAAGACTCTTGAGAGTCCCTTGGACTGCAAGGAGATTCAACTAGTCCATCCTAAAGGAAATCAGTCCTGAATATTCATTGGAAGGACTGATGCTGAAGTTGAAACGCCAATACTTTGGCCACCTGATGCGAAAAACTGACTCATTTGAAAGGGCCCTGATGCTGAGAAAGATTGAAGGTGGGAGGAGAAGGGGACAACCAAGGATGAGATGGTTGGATGGCATCACTGACTCAATGGACATGAGTTTGAGTAAGCTCCAGGAGTTGGTGATGGACAGGGAGGCCTGGCGTGCTGCAGTCCATGGGGTCGCAAAGTGTTGGACAGGACTGAGTGACTGAACTGAACTGATACTAGAGGGGGGCTTCCTCAAACCCTTGGCATAAGCAATCAAAAACCCTCTCTAGATGAAAATACCATCCTAAACTTGAAATTGTTTCTACAATTTTGCTACCTTAATATCTTGAATACAATAAAATATAATGAAGCACACAAAACAATGAAAAACCAGAAAAAGACAATGGGAACAGTCCCATAGAGGATGGTGACATTGAAGTTTTCAGACATAGACTATAAAGTAACTCCTTTTTCTGTTCAAGGAGATATACACGGTTTGGAAATTTCAGCAGATACATGAACATGTGAAAAAACAAGTGAATTCTAGAATTTAAAAAAAAATCCAATAACCAAAATTAAGAATTCAATGGAAAGAATAACTAACAGATATGTAAGACTGCAACCCCAAACCTTATACAACATTACAGAGAAAAATTAAAAGAAAATACATGTATTAAATTTATTGGGCCATAAAACTTCAGTCCACAGACAAAATCCATTTAAAACAGCTTCTGATTTATTGAGATTCAGGAATCTGCAAGCCAAGAATGGTTCTCACCTTTTAAAATGGCTATATAAGTGTCTACATAATAGCCTCAGTTTTTCCTCTAAGAGACAAAGCCTGAAATATGTATTATCTGGTCTTTTAGGAAAAAAGTTTGCCTACTACTGACTAATATTGTAAAGATGTCAACTTTTCTCCAAATTGAGATATAAACTTAATGAAATCTCAATGAAACCCCAACTTTTTAATTTCTTTGCAAAATTAAACAAACTGATTCTAAAAGTTATATGAAAATGCACAGGACTAAGAATAGCCAAAGAAATCATGGAGAAAAACAAGAGGTGAGAATTCTTCTATTAGATGGATATCACAGCTTGTCACACGGATAGATGAAAGACTAACAAAACAAAATAGCTCGGAAATAGACCCACGTATATGGATGCTTGATTCATGACAAAAGTGGGAGTAATGATTTTGGCATAAGGAGGGCTTATGCAATGCTGATAATGTTCCACTTTTTAAAAATTAGCATAGCGATTATGTTACAAATTATTAAGCATCGTACACATCTTTTGTGCACTTTCCTGAATACATGTTTTTATAATGGATTTTAGAAAAATGTAACCAATGAATGATCCTATTTAAAAAAAAAGCTCATCTTCCTAAACATTAGATTATTACATTTCTTGTCTATTATGTACTAAACGTATATACATTTAAAAACTAAACCCTTGATTCTGCTTGCTCACCTCCAAGGAAGGTAAGTTTTGTAAGTGTAGGGACCAAGAATATTCTGTTTACTATTACATGTTTTATGCCTGGCTCAATGTCTGCCACATTTTAATAGTTAGATAAATACTTGTTAAGGGAATTCAAACTTCATTGGATGTTATAGTATTTTAAAGAGACTAATTAAAAGTATTCATGAAAATTTTAAAAATGGTTAGAGTGAATTATATTTCTGATGTAGGAATAGTGGGTTAGAAATTAGGTGTTGCACATTTTTCTAATGCTGTTTGACAAAGACATGAAAACAGACGTGGTACAAGATCATGCAGAGTGTACATCAATGTGGCCATGATTTTAGCTAAGTCCTCTGAGGATAAGAAAATAAAGGTGTTAACATCAGTGGTGCCAATCTTTCGATTGTGATCAAGGATTCCCAAATGTGTCTAAATGTCAGAATTTAGGGTTAAGTGACAGAAGTGTCCACTGAATTCACTTCATGTCTGTTGAACTGTATTTTGCTTCATATGGAAACAATGTTATCCATGAGTAGTTTGTAGCCTATGACATAAATTATATGAACCCAAACATGAGATTATGACAATTCTAATTTGATATGCTAGGAATATGTCCTCTGTCCCAGTTAGTGCAGGGTCCCTAGTGACCCCAGACAATCTATTTCAGATTAGGGGCCAGGATGGAACTGTGACCTGGGGAACTAGTGAGGATATGAAATGTGGGCTAGAGACTTAAGGCTGTAAGGAGGTGAGGGGGGAGTGATCAGTTCCCACAGGTTTATACATTATCTTTTCCTCCCACTTTGTCCTGAACAAGCTCTGGTATGAGATGTGAAATAGGGGTTGGGTGGCTATGGGAGTTCCGTTTTAGGGAGAAGTTGCCCCAGTCAAAGGGGAGGTAAAGTTCAAGATAAAACAATAGGGCTTTCAACAGAAAGTGAGCTCACCCAACTTGGGCAACTATAATAAGGTAACCACCAATTGTAAGTAATCAGTCATTTGAAAGCAGGTACTGCCTGTACAGCCTTGGCACTGGCTCAAGAACAAATAGCTGAGGCATGGTCCTGGTGTCTCTCTCTTTACCTTAATTCTTTACTGCTGCAAGAACAGGATATTCTTGTTCCCACAAAGCCACTCCATCTTATTTTGTGCGCTCCCCCCGACCCACCTCACGCCTCTTGCCCAGCAATTCTGTGTCATTTAATTGCTGTGTGGTGGGGAAAATAGTATATATATTGAAAGGATGCAGACTTATCAGATTCCTTATGTTGCTTCAAAATTAGTTAACCATGGATCTTTCCTTCTGAACTTTGATGTGTCTACCACAGTGCTGGAGTTGAGATAAGAAAATAAATGGGGGTGTGCATGAAAATAAATAAAGGAAACGTCATCTTAAATGGAGTCAGGAAGTCTTGAAAAGGGAGCTCTCACCCACTTGCCACTTGTTGCAGTCTGCATAACCAGCAGCAAGAAGGAAGATAAGAATATTACTTTTCTTCTGGTATAAGGGAAGATATTTTTCACAGAGGAACTTTATCTCTTGCTTTTAAGAAAAAGGAAGACCCCTCCCTGACCTTCTGGCAATGCACTACCACTTACACCCAAAGAGAAACTGCATAACATCCGACCCTGGCTCTTTTCCAGTGAACGTTTGTTCAAAACAACTCAAGCATTTCCTCCTAAAACCTGATAAAAGCAGGTCCCTTCTCCTTTGTTCTCCAAATTTGTCTATGATTCACCAAAGTTTGCCTGTCCCGAATTGCAATTCTCTGCTATTCCCAAATAAACCCATTTTGCTGATAAGATAATTGGCTGCTTTATTTTTGTGTTTGACCATACCTACTGCTGATCATTTTTGGGGGCTCCAAAATCACTGCAGATGCTGATTGCAGCCAGGAAATTAAAAGACACACCTTGGAAGGAAAGTTATGACCAACCTAGATAGTACATTAAAAAGCAGAGACATTACTTTGCCAACCAAGGTCCGTCTAGTCAAGGCTATGGTTTTTCCAGTGGTCATGTATGGATGTGAGAGTTGGACCATAAAGAAAGCTGAGGACAGAAGAATTGATGCTTTCAAACTGTGGTGCTGGAGAAGACTCTTGAGAGTCCCTTGGACTGCAAGGAGATCCAACCAGTCCATTCTAAAGGAGATCAATCCTGGGTGTTCATTGGAAGGACTGATGCTAAAGCTGAAACTGCAATACTTTGGCCACCTCATGCGATGAGTTGACTCACTGGAAAAGACTCTGATAATGGGAAAGGTTGGGGGTGGGAGGAGACCGGGATGACAGAGAATGAGATGGCTGGATGGCATCACCGACTCGATGAACATGAGTTTGAGTGAGCTCTGGGAGTTGGTGATGGACAGGGAGGCCTGGCGTGCTGTGATTCATAGGGTCGCGAAGAGTCGGACACGACTGAGCGGCTGAACTGAACTGAACTGCTGATTAAATGCTCTTTCAACTGCAACACATATTAACTATGACATCTAGTTCAGATATAAATTTGCTTCGCAAGAAACTGGGAATAAAATCGCCTAAAATGTATCTCTCAAATCATTTGTATATGGACAATCACATTCTCTAATAGTCCCTGGAACAAATTTTACAACTTTTATTCAGTGGTTCATTAAGTCAGTAAACACTGAAACCTACTAGAAAACAGGATTATGCTGGGCACGATAAAATAAAGACTAAAGATTAAACTGTCGTCCTCAAGGATGTAAGTTATTTGGGGTACAAGTAAACAGATTATAACACTATGTGATAGCTTTATTGTTTATTTTGGCTTTACTGCTGCTGCTGCTAAGTCGCTTCAGTCGTGTCCGACTCTGTGCGACCCCATAGACCCCAGCCCACCAGGCTCCCCCGTCCCTGGGATTCTCCAGGCAAGAACACTGGAGTGGGTTTACTGCAAGATTGCAAATTCCTTTGCAAATCAGAATGCTATCCTATTTCTTTGTACTCAAGTGCACAAGGTAGTGTTGGGCATAAAGCAGATGTTCAATAAGCACACGTTACTATTCATTTCTGTTCAATTTTAAAATCACTTATCGAGTGCCTGCTTCCTGGAACAGAGAGGGTACTGCTGTTCCTGTTCTGTTCCGTCGCTCAGTCGTGTCCGACTCTTTGCGACCCCGTGGACTGTAGCCTACCAGGCTTCTCCGTCCATGGGATTCTCCAGGCAAGAATACTGGAGTGGGTTACCGTTTCCTTCTAGAGGAGATCTTCCCGACCCAGGGATCGAACCCGGGTCTCCCACATTGGAGGCAGACGCTTTAACCTCTGAGCCAATATGTGATAGCTACTGCAGTGATTATATACTGTCACAATGAAGATTTGGGCTAAACGATACAGTAGCTTAAAAGTTTCACCTTCATCCAATCAATTCACATTTTCCTAAGTGGTTATGCTACTTCATTCCATAAAAACAGTTTTGCTTTTCCTAAAATCTGATTTACATTTTCTCCTCCAGCAGCTAACCAGGGAGAGCCTCGGCCTCGACGCGCGCTTGCACGCATGCGTACACGCCAGCGCCCGGCGAAGAGCGCCCGCCCCGCCGCGGGCCGCGAGCGCCGCCAGCCACACGCGGCCGTGGCACGGCTGTTGGGTAGTGGCGAGCCGGCGCCATGTCCGCCTCAGGAGTGGCGGTGCTGCTGTCCTGGCTGAGCTGTTGCGGCTCGGCCCTGTGGAGGTAGAGAGACGCCAGTCGCGGGAGGGGGCGTCCCTGGGCAGGCGGGGTCATATCCCTGCGCCTTAGCGGCCCGGGGCCTGGGGCTCTGGTGCACCGCAGCCTCGTCCCCCAGTTCCCCTGGCGCCAACAGCGGCTCCCTGCCTCCCGTTCAGTGTGTTCAGTGACTGAGGGGGGGAAAAGAGGGCACGCAGTCGGAGAGTGGGACGGCAACCGAATGGCAGCACTGCAGTCTTCTTGCCTGGGAAGTCCCATGGACCCAGAAGCCTGATGGGTTATAGTCCATGGGGTCGCCAATAGTCGGACACGACTTAGCGACTAAACAACAAACAACAACAAATTAGGGTTTAGCTGTCTCCTCAAGTGCCCGCTGTAGTTTCGCGTTCCTTTCACGTGTCGGTTTCCTGGATAGCGGATCCCACTCTGAACCCTTTTGCCAGAGAGAAGCAGAGAGAGGACCAAAAAGTCTCCACCAGGAATGAGGGTGGGGGCGCTTCACTAGGGTAACTAGGTAGTTGATGGTTTACGTTAGGTAGTTGTGGTTGAATGATTTGTGAGAGGGTGCTTTAAAAATGTGCAGAAAGTAAGAATATGTAATTCCCGCAGAAAGTGGGTTCATGATGAGGAAGGAAAACTTTAAAGTTCTGAGGGAGCCTCCATGTAAGTTTTTTGGTCAGCATTAGGTGGCTGCTGGATTGCACAGTGTATCAGAATATTTTGCATTTTCATCACAGGTTAAAACAGATAGTTAACCAGAAAAATCATATTTTGTGAATATTCTGTTTATTACCTTCTAACCCAGGTGGCGCTAGTGGTAAAGAACCTGCCTGCTAACTCAGGAGATGTAAAAGACGCGGATTCTATCCCTGGGTTGGGAAGATCCCTGGAGGAGAACCTGGCAACCCACTCCAGTATTCTTGCCTGGAGAATCCCGTGGACAGAGGAGCCTGGTGGGCTGCAGTCCACACTGTCACACAGAGTCAGACATGACTGAAGTGACTTAGTGCACAGTGCAACATTAAAATGTAAGGATATCAACAATAAAACTATTATAGAGGTTTCAGAGCGAAGGGATCCATGGCAACTCAGTGAACAGATGGAGAAGTCAAATAGAATAAAAGTAGTGGTTGGAAAGTCATTGAAGTACTGAGAAAAAATTAAAACAGCATTCTGACAGAACTCTAAAAATTAATATTCTTCTTTATAAAATGAAATAATAAAACCTATTTCATGATGCTGTGAGGCATGAAAAACATGATATATTTCAAACTTTTAACACGTGTCAATAAAATATGATTCAGTTCAGTTCAGTGGCTCAGTCATGTCCGACTCTTTGCGACCCCATGAATCACAGCATGCCAGGCCTCCCTGTCCATCACCAACTCCCGGAGTTCACTCAAACTCATGTCCATCGAGCTGGTGATGCCGTCCAGCCATCTCATTCTCTGTCGTCCCCGTCTCCTCCCACCCCCAATCCCTCCCAGCATCAGACTCTTTTCCAGTGAGTCAACGCATCGCATGAGGTGGCCAAAGTATTGGAGTTTCAGCTTTCACATCAGTCCTTCCAATGAACACCCAGGATTGATCTCCTTTAGAATGGACTGGTTGGATCTCCTTGCAGTACAAGGGACTCTCAAGAGTCTTCCCCAGCACCACAGTTCAAAAGCATCAATTCTTCGGAGATCAGCTTTCTTCACAGTCCAACTCTCACATCCATACATGACCACGGGAAAAACCATAGCCTTGACTAGACGGACCTTGGTTGGCAAAGTAATGGCTCTGCTTTTTAATATGCTATCTAGGTTGGTCATAACTTTCCTTCCAAGGAGTAAGCGTCTTTTAATTTCCTGGCTGCAATCAGCATCTGCAGTGATTTTGGAGCCCCCAAAAATAAAGTCTGACACTGTTTCCACTGTTTCCCCATCTATTTCCCATGAAGTGATGGGACCAGATGCCATGATCTTAGTTTTCTGAATGTTGAGCTTCAAGCCAAACTTTTCACTCTCCTCTTTCACTTTCATCAAGAGGCCTTTGAATTCCTCTTCACTTTCTACCATAAGGGTGGTGTCATCTGCATATCTGAGGTTATTGATATTTCTCCCAAAAATCTTGATTCCAGCTCAGTAAAGCTTTAATCCAGTTAGCTGCCAATGGGTGGGGTTACACTCCCCCGCTGGTAGTTTTTTGGCCTGAGATGACCCAGGTCTGGGGTCTAGGGGCTCTATGGTTGGGGTAAATGGCAACCTCCAAGAGAGTTTACATCAAAGGGGACTGTCCCAGACAACTGCTGCCAGTCCCATCCCTGTGGTGAGTCCTTGCCAACCCATGACTCCACAGGAGACCCTTCAACAGTAGCAGGTAGTTTTGGTCTAGTTTCCTGTGGAGTCAACTGCTCCTTTCCTTTGAATCTTAGTGCACACAAGGTTTTTTTTAATTCCCTCCAAACCTGGAGACTCTTGTTTCCACCAGTCTTGTGGAAGACTTGTAATCAAATCCTGCTGGCCTTCAAGGTCAGATTCCCTGTGGATTCCCAGTCCCTTTGTCAGGTTCCCAGGCTGGGAAGCCTAACGTGGGGTTCCAAACCTTTGTAGCAATGGGAGAACTTCTTTGGTATTATTGTTCTCCAGTTTGTCCAATGGGTATGAAATTTGATTTTATCATGATTGTGGCCCTCCTACCATCTTGCTGTGGCTTCTTTGTCTTTGGACATAGGATATCTTTTTTTGGTAGGTTCCAGCATCCTGTTGATGGTTGTTCAACAACTAGTTGTGATTTTGGATCTCTTGCAGAAGGAGATGAGTGCATGTCCTTCTACTCCACCATCTTGAACTGGAAGTTCTCTTTCATTAATTCTTAAGCCAGCCTTTTGAGATGGAGAAGAGACATGGGAGACTAAACCTTTTCAATAAATGAGGCAAAGCAGAGGACACAGGGGACAGAGATCTGTTCCAGGAAGACCCCGTAGGGCCATGGTTGGTGGTTGCTCAGTTGCTCAGTCATGTCCAACTCTTTGTGATCCCATGGACTGCAGCACGCCAGGCTTCCCTGTCCTTCACAGTCTTCCAGAGTTTGCTCAAACTCATTCAGTAACCAGTAATGCCATCCAACAGTCCATCCTCTGTCATCCTCTTTTCCTCTCTCCTTCAGTCTTTTCCAGCCTCAGCGTCTTTTCCAGTAAGTTGGCTCTGTACAAATGAGGTTGCTTTTGAATAAAATATATTATTAGAAGCAATTTTACTTGTTTTTTTCTTGCTTTTTTAGTGTGGCCACCAGAAAAATTTCAATTATATAAGTGACCCACATTGTATTTTTATTGTCTATATTTCATATAGACAGAAATTGAAGTACTGTGAGTAAAAGAAACGATAATCACTAGAACTCACAAAAATTTGCTCTTCAGTGTTTCAAGTAAGAAATACTGTTTTTTTTTTTTCAATCTGTATTCATTTTATTTGAACTCAGTTTATAGGTGAAGGAGTTAGAGCCAATATTCTTCAACAGTTTTTATTCTAAAACAAAAACAAGGTGCAAAAGTATTTACTTCTCACTATTTGGGAGAAGGCAATGGCAACCCACTCCAGTACTCTTGCCTGGAAAATCCCATGGGTGGAGGAGCCTGGTAGGCTGTAGTCCATGGGGTCGCGAAGAGTCGGACATGACTGAGCGACTTCACTTTCACTTTTCACTTTCATGCATTGGAGAAGGAAATGGCAGCCCACTCCAGTGTTCTTGCCTGGAGAATCCCAGAGACAGTGGAGCCTGGTGGGCTACCATCTATGGGGTCGCACAGAGTCGGACCCGACTGAAGTGACTTAGCAGTAGCAGCATTGTGTCTTCAGATATTAAGTAACCTTGAACACACCTTGAGTTGGGGGTTGATGTCACTGATGTCCCCAGTTTTAGCTCTGACTATACTTTCTAAGAAGGAGCTTGAGCAGAAATGTAAAGCTCATGGCAGCCCACAAGGGTTAGGCTTGCTCTGACCATATATTGTTGTTTAGTCATTCAATTGTGTCTGACTCTTTACAGCCCCATGGACTGTAGCCCACCAGGCTGTTCTGTCCATGGGATTTCCTAGGCAAGAATACTGGAGTGAGTTGCCATTTCCTTCCCCAGGGGATCTTCCCCGTCCAGGGATCAAATGCTTGTCTCCTGCATTTGGCAGACAAATTCTTTACTGATGAGCCACCAGGGGAGCTCTTGACCATGTATTAAAATCTCTTTTATTTGGAGGAGACATAGTTTTAATATTCACATTTGACATTTTCCTCTGCAGGTATTACAGTAACAGCCAAAACTACGACATTTTTAGTACCAGAAGTACTGTAAGTGTTTAATTTTTTAAAACTATAGTTAAGTATTAATATTTTTGACTTAATCATACTCAGGTGCACAGTGCAGGGTCATTCTTTTATTTCCTCATCCTGTTTATCTTCCTAATGTACTTCCCTTGTCCAATAAATATCTTGAAATATGCATGTAACAAAAAATACATAGTGTTGTTTTGAGTGTTTTTAACATTCACAAAATGGTGTTATGATACAGATAGGATGACCATATAATATATTGTCTCAACTGCTGAGAATGAAAGATAGTGCTATTAATAGTTATGCTGGGACAACAGGTATAAATTGGGAGTGTCTAGACAAAGCAGGATGCATGATCATCCAGCTATAGATTTCATTCTCTTCATTACTTTTTAAATTCAATACTATGTCTAGTTCATTTCTTAAGGCTGCCCAATTACTAATGTGTATATATTATTTGCCTATCTCCCCAACCAATGATGGATGAATGGCTTCTTACCACCACAAACAGCATTGTGATGAATGCCCTTCTACATGTCATTTTATGAATCTGTGCAATAATTTTTTAGCTATGATTGCTAGGACATAGGGAAACAGACACCTAATTCAACTAAATTCTGTAAGATTTTTTCCAAACTGGCAATCACAATTTATATTCTTACCCAGTGAACATCTCCACCAATATTTGGTACTATAGATTTTCCCTTTTTTTCACCAATCTCGTTACCATATACTAGTAGTTTAAGCTGTCATATTTTCAATTCTCTGATGAGTGGTGATTTTTTAACCTCTTTTCCCATATTTATGCAGGGCTCTCCTTCTCTGAACAGCCTGCTCACTTTGCTCATTTTCCATTTAATTTTCTGCTCCTTTTTTGTTGATATACAGAGTGTTATCTACATTCTACTCTATATATTAGTCAAATGTTGACTTTAAATGTTTTGGTTATCATTTCATAGCCTCTTATCTACTCATCTAACCATTGAATTTGTCCACAGATACTTGACTTTTGTTTAACCTTAACCTTTATACTTTTTTGGGGACTTCCCTTTCAGTTCAGTGATTGGGACTTTGCCTTCTAATACACACACACACACACACAGATTGACCCTTGAACAGTATAGGTTTGAGCTCTACTGGCCCATTTATACAAAGATTTTTTTCAATAGTAAATACTGAAGTACTATACAATCCAAAGTTGATTGAACCTGTGGATGTGGAATCATAGATACTGAAGAACTGCATATATAGAAGCCTAACTATAAATTATAGGCAGATTTCCCTCTGTGTGGAGTAAATTGTTCAAGGGTCAACTATAATTATCTTTTTTTTTCAAGTGTAATCTGTGGCTTTAATCTATGTGTGTTAAAAGTCCACCACTATATATGTGACTTAAAATATCTTCTAGTAACTCTATCAAATTTTGCTTTATATACTTTAGGGTTGTGTCCTATTTTCTGGTGAACTTCTTTTTTCTTCTTATACACTGTTATTAATCCTATAATATCAAATCAATGAGATAGCTGGTATTATAATTCCCATTTTACAAGTAAAAACAATGAAGCAGTATTTATGTATGTATATATCTACACAATGATGTATACATATGTACATAATTTTTCTGTAACAATATTAGAAGGTGAAATTGGGCTCCAGATCTGGCTGAAGAGGAGGACCAGTGTTGAGACTAAGAATGATGATGTTAGGAAGTGTGTGATATACTTCCAGGAAAATTATGATACTAAACACCTTCTAGACCCTTAATAGATTATTTTTAAAATAAAATAAAAATACTACAGTTTGGGGGAGACTATTGAAGTGACATATAGAAGTTACATTTCCCTTGTCATAATACTTGTACAATTTAAAAGGAATTGAATTTTAGTTATTCTTTCTTTAAACAGTAAGAGACTCAGAAAATTGAGCTCTACATCTAAAAATTGAGATACAAAATTTTGGAGTAGATTTTTTGTTTGAGCTATTTTACCTTTTTTTCAGATTAAATTAGAGTATGAAGGAACATTATTTTCTGAGTGGAGTGCTCCAGCAACTTGTTCTATAAAAAATAAAAGGTAAGATTTTTTGTGGTGAAAATCAATGTATGTGTAAAAAAACATTCACATAGTGTGGACATTTAGATTCAAGGCTGTGATTTAATGTAAATTTCTTTTCATTAAATAGATGTGGAGAAAAAGACAAAAGTCACTTTGAAAATAGAAGTAAAATGTTGCTATATTTTAAATTTTTCTTATTAGCATACAATGGAAGTTTTTAGGCTTAAAAAGTTGTAGGGGAATCTCATATGCATCTATACTTATTTCTCCTTTCCCTTTTTTTTTTTAAATGCTAGATTACCCAAGACAGAACTACGATGTTCTTCTCCTGGTATTCATGCTATAAAACCAATTGTTTCAGGCCCAGTAAGTTGATTTAAATGATCGATCAGTAGATCTTGAATAATCATCCCTGTTACATTTTATTTTGCCTTTTTTTGAGGTTTTTTACTTAATTTAACCCATTTTAAATGGTGAAGTTGTAACTATAAATGAGGTATTTAAAAATTATTATCAGTATATCATTAGTTTTTAGAAATATCTTATACCAAATTGTTAAGTTATGAACTGCTAGAGTGGTCCCCTGCTTATCTGTGATTATACCTTCTGTGCCCTCAGTTAGCCATGGTCAACTATAGTCTGAAATATTTATATGAGAAATTCCAGAAATAGACAATTCACAAGCTTTAAAATGCAGTTAGTCTGAGTGGCATGATGAATTATCTTGTGGTCCCACTCCATCTCCCCGAGATATGGATCATTTCTTTGTCCAGCATGTCCTACCCATTAGTTACTTAATAACTTTCCTAGTTATCACAGCTATTAATTGTAATATTACTTGTGCTTAAGTAACCCTGTGAACTCTGGTGTTGGAGAAGACTCTTGAGAGTCCTCTGGACTGCAAGGAGGTCCAATCAGTCCATCCTAAAGGAGATCAGTCTTGGGTGTTCATTGGAAGGACTGATGCTAAAGCTGAAACTCCAATACTTTGGCCACCTCATGCGAAGAGTTGACTCATTAGAAAAGACCCTGATGCTAGGAGGTATTGGGGGCAGGAGGATAAGGGGACGACAGAGGATGAGGTGGCTGGATGGCATCCCTGACTCTATGGACATGAGTTTGAGTGAACTCCAGGAGTTGGTGATGGACAGGGAGGCCTGGCGTGCTGTGGTTCATGGGGTCGCAAAGAATCGGACACGACTGAGCAACTGAACTGAACTGAACTGAATTTTACTTAATAATGACCCTAAAGTACAGGAACAGTGATGGTGGCAATTCAGATATGCCAAAGAGAAGCCATAAATTACTTCCTTTAAGTGAAAAGGTGAAAGTTTTTGACTTACTGAGGAAAGAAGAAAGATTGTTTTGAAGTAGTTATTTTATTATTAATTATCATCAATATTTTGCTGGGCTTACTTTACAAATCAAACTTTATGTTAGGTATGTATGTACAGAAAAAGCAGTATATATAGGGTTGGATTGGTACTATCTACAATTTCAGTCATCCTCTGGGGGTCTTGGAATACATATCCCACAGATAAGAGGGGATTATCATATGTGATTTTTACATTAGCTTTTTTATTAGTAAATATATTAAAGCCCCAGTTAACCATCATAATGATAATAGAACTCCCAGCTAAGTGGGGCTAATATCATATACTCCTATGACAATACTCAGAACTAAGAGCCATTTCTAGCAGGTTTATTTGTATTCCACTGCATTTTATTCAATTCAAGAAAGCTATGTGAATGCAAATAAATGAGTGTTTTTGAATCCTCTCTAGTTTATAATAATAATAATAATGAATTTTAAGCATTGACACTGTACTAATTAGTAACAAAATACTAATAGTTGAAGTTTCCACACAAGCGTATCTAAAGTCATTGCTGTGTAGAAGTTTCGTGTGACAAATCCTGCCTTTTCTTTGGGACTTGCGCCTTCTTTTTACTTTTTTTTTTCATAAGTTAATAATTTCCCCAAGTTCTGTTGCTTTCTTTTTACTTAATAATCTTTATTTTCAGGGAACAGGTAGACAGGGTGATGTGGGAGAGGCCAGATGAATGATTGAAAAATACTTGAATTTGGCTTTTTGAGTTGAGTGCTTGCCAGTTTCATGGCACAATTCCTAAAGAAGTAAAGGATTTCTTTCCCTTTTGTTATGTTTTGGAAGTCTACATAAATGCGTAATACATGTAAAAAGTATGCACACACAAATACATATATATATATATATATAGGAATATCTTTGTCATTTATACATAGTGTTATCAGGGCTTATACTCTGTAAGGAGGTACATGTGGCTTAATGGGGCTTCCCTGGTGGCTCAGATGGTAAAGAATCTGCCTGCAATGTAGGAGACTGGGTTCAATCCCTGGGTGGGGAAGATCTCCTGGAAAAGGGAATGGCAACCCACTCCAGTAGTCTTGCCTGGAGAATTCCATGGACAGAGCAGCCTGACAGGCCACAGCTGCAAAGAGTTGGACACGACTAAATGACTCACAAACACACACACACACACATACACACACACACACACACACACACACACACTGACTTAATATACTCAACAGTCATCAGTTATAACAACCTAAAATACCTCCAGGCATTGTCAAACATATCCTTGCAAGCAAATTAATCTCTGGTTGAGAACCATTAAACAGAAAATTAATCAAATTGTGTTTAATTGAGGAAGACTGCCTAGGAAAACTCACTGTTTTCCTTTGTATATTCACAGAGAACAATTCTGTGACCAGATCATAGGGGTCAGGGGTTCAACACGGACCAATTCTCCGATACCAGCTGGATGTCTTACCATTTAAAGTTCTGGCACCATCTACCTAGAGTTAATGTCACATCCTCCAAGTCCCTGGTTGTCACCTACACTTCTGACTGACTGATGATGACGGGTGGTTAATTCAGGTTCCCATAACCTTTTTCTTAGTTTAGATAATTTGCAAAACAGCTTGCAGAATTCAGGGAAACACATTTACCAGTTAAAATGAAGGATATTGTAAAAAAAATCCAGATGAACAGCCAGGTCAAGAAGTATACAGGGCAAGGTCTAGAAGGGTTTTGAGTGCAGGATCTTCTGTCACTGTGGAATTGGGTACATCACCTACTGGCATCAACCTAGAAGCTCTCTGAGTCTCATATTTTAGGGATTTTTGTGGAGATTTCATCAAGTAGGCATGATTGATTATTAGCTCATTTTCCACCCCTTTTCCCCTCTCCATAGAATGGGAGGCTAAACTGAAAGTTCCAAGCTATTAATCATGGATTGGTCTTTCTAGTGATCAGTTCCCAACCAGGAGCCCACCAATAGTTTACCTCATTAGAACAAAAGAAATTTAGGAGCCCTGTGTGAGACACTCCTATTACTCAGAACCACAGAAGTGTTAGGAGCAAGTGTCAGGAACAAGGGTCAAAGACCAAATATTAGCAGGTACAGGGGCAAATATATATATATGTATATGTATATATATGTAAACGATATATATATAATTTCACAAAGACAAATATAACAGAAACAATCAGTCATCTAAATTTATCATAGTTTCTTTTTTTTTTAGGATTTAGAGGAAGAACGCTATTTATCTGTGGACAATTCTCATATTTGCTTTCTATGGTATTATAAGGCTATGTAAGTAATGCAAAAGAAAGGTAATTAATGCATTTTAAAAGTATTTAGCTTTCAGTTCAGTTGCTCAGTTGTGTCCGACTTTTTGTGATCCCATGGGCTGCAGCACATCAGGCTTCCCTGTCCATCACCAACTCCCAGAGCTTGCTCAGAGTCATGTCCATTGAGTTAGTGATGCCATCCAACCATCTCATCCTCAGTCGTCTCCTTCTTATCCTGCCTTCAGTCTTTCCCATCATCAGAGTCTTTTCAAATGAATCAGTTCTTTGCATCAGGTGGCTAAAGTATTGGAGCTTCAGCTTCAGCGTCAGTCCTTCCAATGAATATTCAGGACTGATTTCCTTTAGGATGGACTGGTTGGATCTCCTTGCTGTCCAAGGGACTCTCAAGAGTCTTCTCCAACACCACAGTTCAAAAGCATAAATTCTTCGGTGCTCAGCTTTCTTTATAGTCCAACTCTCACATCCATAGGAAGCTTGGTGACTCAGATGGTAAAGCGTTTGCCTACAATGTGGAAGACCTGGGTTCAATCCCTGAGTTGGGAAGATTCCCTGGAGAAGGAAATGGAAACCCACTCCAGTACCCTTGCCTGGAAAATCCCATGGATGGAGGAGCCTGGTAGGCTACAGTGCATGGGGTCACAAAGAGTTGGACATGACTGGGCGCCTTCACTCTCACATCCATACATGATTACTGGAAAAAGCATAGCTTTGACTAGACAGACCTTTGTCGGCAAAGTAATGTTGCTGTTTTATAATATGCTCTCTAGGTTGGTCATAGCTTTTCTTCCAAGGATCAAGTGTCTTTTAATTTCATGGAGGCAGTCACCATCTGCAATGATTTTGGAGCCCCCAAAAATGAAGTCTTTCACCGTTTCCATTGTTTCCCCATGTATTTGCCATGAAGTGATGGGACTGGATCCCATGATCTTAGTTTTTTGAATGTTGAGTTTTAAGCCAACTTTTTCACTCTTTTCTTCCACTTTCATCAAGAGGCTCTTTAGTTATTCTTCGTTTTCTGCCACAAGGGTGGTGTCATCTGCATAGCTGAGGCTGTTTTTATTTCTCCTGGCAATCTTGATCCTAGCCTGTGCTTCACCCAGCCCAGCATTTCTCATGATGTGTTCTGCATCTAAGTTAAATAAGCAGGGTGACAATATACAGCCTTGACGTACTCCTTTCACGATTTGGAACCAGTCGGTTGTTCCATGTCCAATTCTAACTGTTGCTTCTTGACCTATGTACACATTTCTCAGGAGGCAGGTCAGGTGGTCTGGTATGTCCATCTCTTTAAGAATTTTGCACAGTTTGCTGTGATCTGCACAAAGGCTTAGCTTTAATTAACCACAAATGAATTATCTACATTATAGTTTCCATATAAGTTTTTATTCACCAATTAAGTTATCCTCTGGACTTCCCTGGTGGCTCAGATGGTAAAGCGTCTGCCTGCAATGCAGGAAACCTGGGTTCGATCCCTGGGTCGGGAAGATACCTTGGAGAAGGAAATGGCAACCCACTCTAGTACTCTTGCCTGGAAAATCCCATGGACAGAGAAGCCTGGTGGGCTATAGTCCATGGGGTCGCAAAGAGTTGGACATGACTGAGCAACCTCACTTTAACTTTAAGCTATCCTCAAATGTACTACCCAACTTATATTGAAGAACAAACAGTAAAAATAATAATGTGTGTATGTGTAAGCTGTGCGTGTCTGACTCTTTGAGACCCCATGGACTGTAGCCCACCAGGCTCCTCTGTTTATGGAATTTTCTAGGCAAGAATACCGGAGTGGGTTGCCACTTCCTTCTCCAAAAAATAACAATAGCAACCACTATCTGAACATATACTGCTTCTACGTGGTCATATTTCATGTAAATCAGCTTTGTCAATTTTCATAATAATCAGTTAAATGTCAGCATTACTATCTTTATTATAAATGGGAAAATGTAAGCTTGGGCAGTTAAATAATTTGGAAAAATATATGGAGCTACTAAAAGACAGCATTGAAAATTGGCTGTTTTTTCAGATTACAGGCTTCTTTTGTTTCCACTATACATATTGTTTTCCAAAAGGACTCTCTTAGTTTCTTAGATAGCTCTTGAAACCCTTTTTAACATGATGATGAATGATATAACTAAGAAGGAAAAACTGGTACAAGAAAAAATAATTGCATTATAAAATCATTCAATAACTAAAATGTATCAATGAATCCGAGTTTTTTTTTTTTTTTAGTATCATAGTCAAAGCACTGGATAGGGTATAAGGAACTGTGTTATATGGTCCCTGCTTTCCAGATGACTGTAATGTATTTAATTCTTTTTATCTGCTTAACATCACTTTCTCTGAAGGAAATATCCCTCCTCTATTTTGTGGTGATGGAGAAGGCAATGGCAACCCACTCCAGTACGCTTGCCTGGAAAATCCCATGGGCGGAGGAGCCTGGTAGGCTGCAGTCCATGGGGTCGCGAAGAGTTGGACATGACTGAGCGACTTCACTTTCACTTTTCACTTTCATGCATTGGAGAAGGAAATGGCAACCCACTCCAGTGTTCTTGCCTGCAGAATCCCAGGGACGGGGGAGCCTAGTGGGCTGCCGTCTATGGGGTTGTACAGAGTTGGACACGACTGAAGCGACTTAGCAGCAGCAGCAGCATTTTGTGGTGAAATTATTAATTTCATTTTATTTATGTGGTACTACCTTTACAACCAGGCTTTCCTGTAGCTCAGCTGGTGAAGAATCCACCTGCAATGCAGGAGACCCTAGTTTGATTCCTGGGTCGGGAAGATCCCCTGGAGAAGGGATAGGCTCCCACTCCATATTCTTGGGCTTCCCTGGTGGCTTAGTCGGTAAAGAATCCACCTGCAATGAGACCTGGGTTTGATCCCTGGGTTGGGAAGATCCCCTGGAGGAGGGTATGGCAACCCACTCCAGTATTCTTGCCTGGAGAATCCCCATGGACAGAGGAGCCTGGCGGACTACAGTCCATGGGGTCTCAAAGATTCAGACATGACTGAGTGACTTAAGCACAGCACAGCATCTTTACAACCCCATATTTCTTTGGCCACAGGGAATATTGAATATTAGCATATGACCCAAACCTAACCTATCAGAATATTTATGTCTTTGGTAAAGCATGGTTTTGGCTGATAGTTTGATTATTCTGGTTCAGATGGTCCCTTAAATTCAGATGGCCCTGCAGTTTATGTATAATCTTTGAATTGAAAGATCTGACCACTAGATTTCAGCAAGCCCCACCAACAGAACACATTTACCCATTCTTCTCTGATTTATGGCCACTCTCCCAGAGTCTTACCAAGAAATAAGAATTAAGTCTCTGCTACTAATGAAATTGGCAGGCTTCTGTCCTTGTTGGGAATTTCAGACATGCCAATCACCAGCTTTCCCTCTATCGGTTTTGAACTAACTTAGAAACAGAAAAGGGAAAATTTGGGAATAAAAATCCATGGTAACACTTCATTGGAGAATAGATCCTGCCTCTGTAACCAAAAGGCTACTTTCTCTTTCCCCTAAGGGGAGATCATGGGAACCATCAGTGACTAATACCCATGTATCCATCACGCAAGTGAACAAATAGAACATTACCAGCATGTTAGAATCTGCTTAGGCTTCCCTGGTGACTCAGACAGTAAAGAATCAGCCTGCAATGCAAGAGACCCAGATTCGATCCCTGGGGCTGGAAGATCGCCTGGAGAAGGGAATGGCAACACACTCCAGTATTCTTGCCTGGAAAATTCCATGGACAGAGGAGCCTGGTGGGCTATGTACAGTCCATTGGGTTGCAAAGAGTCAGACACGACTCAGTGACTTTCACTCTCTTTCTTATGCCCCTACTGATCACATCCTATCCCTCAAGAGTTAACTGCTATCCTGAAAACTGTATAATAGATTGTTTGCTTTTTATAGTTTACCAACAATATATAATGGTAATAAATTGTTTAGTTTTGTTTTTGAATGTTATTTAACCTGAATCATATTATAAGCATTCATCTGTGACTTGCTTTTTCTCTAAACATTACAAATTTTGACACTCATCCACGTTTAAACAAGAATCTTTAGTTCTTACATTGTTCCTGCCTGATGGTACTTCATTATATAACTATTTTTGCTTATTCTCCTGCTGATGCATTTATTTGCAAGATAGTGCCTTGCTCCTCAAAATGTGGTCCAAGAACCAGCAGCACTAGTGTCATCTGGGAACTTGTTAGAAATAAAGAATCTCAGCTTTGTTTCATACCTTATGGATTATAATCTGCGTTTTCACAAGATTCTGTAGTCATTTGTATGTAAATTATTTGGAAATAATAATTTGGAAAGTACCAATCTAATGTACATAAATAATGTTTTTCTAGGGAATATTCATAAAAATAAAATTACCTAAATGTAGGATACACATTTGTTCCTCTTTACTAGGTCATGCCTGTGTGTGTGTGTTCAGTTGCTCAGTAAATGTCTGAATCTTTGCGACTCCATAGACTGTAGCCCACTAGGCTCCTCTGTCCTTGGGATTTTTCAGGCAAGAATACCAGAGTGGGTTGCTATTTCCCATTCCAGGGAAACTTCCTGACTCAGGGATCGAACCCACATCCCTTGCGTCGCCTGCATTGGCAGGCAGACACTTTACCACTGTGCCACCTGGGAAGCCTCTAAATGATTTTTAAAAGATTGTCCAAATTTACATCTATACTGGCAGTGGATTGAAGTTGCCATTGTGTTATATCATTACAACCCTTGATATCTGACTTTTAAATTCTTTTCAGTCTAGTAGGTGTGAAATCACATCATTGTTCTTTTATCTTCATTTCCTTAATTACTATGGAGCATGTTTTCATTTATTCATAGGAATTTTTCTTCTGTATTAAATTAGCATTTTAACCCATTTTATTTCTTGGTTTCATAATAATCTGTAAGGTTTCACTAAATTCTGTATAGTTTTGCTTTCTGCAGTTAAATCCTTAATCCACTTGGAATTAGGTTTTGTATATGCTACAAGATAGAAATACAACTTTATTTTTTGTATATGAATAATTAATTTTTTAGATCCATTTATTGAATGATGTGGGGTTTCCCTTCTGACTCAGCTGGTAAAGAATCCACCTGCAAAGCAGGAGACCTGGGTTCAATCCCTGGGTTGGGAAGATTCCCTGGAGAAGGAAAAGGCTACCCACTCCAGTATTCTGCCTGGAGAATTCCATGGACTATCTACTCCATGTTGTCCCAAAGAGTCAGACTTTCATTTCACTTCACTTTATTGAATGAATATTTCCACAAAACCAGCTCTACCATAGATCAAGTTTCCGTGTATGTATGAGTTTCTTCCTGGATTAGCTATTCTGTTTAGCTGATCTATTTGTGTATACTTGAGCAAATTATATTATCTGTATTATTATAACTTTATTTTTTAAATCTTGAGAAGGATAGCACAAATACATGCCTCACACAAACCACAGTTCTTGTCCTCTTTTAGGAACTTCTTAGCTTTATCTTGGGCCTGTTTCTCTTTCTTATAAATTTTTGGAATTGGTTTGTCAATTCTGCAAAAAACCTTAGTTGGGTTTTTTATAATATGTCTGTATATTTTAATAAATTTGAGAAGCCTTTCTACTCCAGACTAATATATAAACCTTCATTTGCTTAGGATTTTTTTTACATGTCTGCCAATAAGATTTTGTAATTTTTAATAATAAAAGTATCAGGATATTTTCATTAGGTGTATTCTTAGGATCAAAATCATCCCCAAGAAAAAGAAATGCAAAAAGGCAAAATGGTTGTCTGAGGAGGCCTTACAAATAGCCGAGAAAAGAAGAGAAACAAAGGCAAAGGAGAAAAGGAAAAATATGCCCATTTGAATGCAGAGTTCAAAAAAATAGCAAAAGAGATAAGAAAGTATTCCTCAGTGATCAATGCAAAGAAAGAGGAAAACAATAGAATGGGAAAGACTGGAGATCTCTTCAAGAAAATTAGAGATACCAAGGGAACATTTCATGCAAAGATGGGCATAATAAAGGACAGAAATGGTATGGACCTAACAGAAGCAGAAGATATTAAGAAGAGGTGTCAAGAATGCACAAATGAACTATACAAAAAAGATCTTCACGACCCAGATAATCACGGTGGTGTGATCACTCATCTAGAGCCAGACATCCTGGAATGGAAAGTCAAGTGGGCCTTAGGAGGCATCACTGTGAACAAAGCTAGTGGAGGTGATGGAATTCAAGCTGAGCTACTTCAAATCCTAAAAGATGATGCTCTGAAAGTGCTGCATTCAATACGCCAGCAAATTGGGAAAACATATCAGTGGCCACAGGACTGGAAAAGGTCAGTTTTCATTCCAATCCCGAAGAAAGGCAATGCCAAAGAATGTTTAAACTACCACTCAATTGCACTCATCTCACATGCTAGCAAAGTAATGCTCAAAATTCTCAAACCAGGCTTCAACAGTATGTGAACCATGAACTTCCAAATGTTCAAGCTGGCTTTAGAAAAGGCAGAGGAACCAGAAATCAAATTGCCAACATCCATTGGATCATCGAAAAAGCAAGAGAGTTCCAGAAAAACATCTACTTCTGCTTTATTGACTATGCCAAAGCCTTTGACTATGTGGATCACAGCAAACTGTGGAAAATTCTTTAAGAGATGGACATACCAGACCACCTGAACTGCCTCTTGAGAAATCTGTATGCAGGTCAAGAAGCAACAGTTAGAACTGGACATGGAACAACAGACTGGTTCCAAATAGGAAAAACAGTACGTCAAGGCTATATACTGTCACCCTGCTTATTTAATTTATATGCAGAGTACATCATGAGAAATGCTGGATTGGATGAAGCACAAACTGGAATCAAGTTTGCCGGGCGAAATATCAATAACCTCAGACATGCAGATGACACCACCCTTAATGGCAGAAAGCGAAGAAGAACTAAAGAGCCTCTTGATGAAAGTGAAAGAGGAGAGTGGAAAAGTTGGCTTAAAACTCAACATTCAGAAAATTAATTTCATGGCATCTAGTCCCATCACTTCATGGGAAATAGATGGGGAAACAGTGAAAAGAGAAATTTCATTTTGGGGGGCTCCAAAATCACTGCAGATGTTGATTGCAGCCATGAAATTAAAAAACGCTTGCTCTTTAAAAGAAAAGTTATGACCAACCTAGACAGCATATTAAAAAGCAGAGATGTTACTTTGCCAACAAAGGTTTGTCTAGTCAAAGCTGTGGTTTTTCCAGTAGTCATGTATGGATGTGAGAGTTGGACTGTAAAGAAAGCTGAGCATCGAAGAACTGATGTTTTTGAACTGTGGTGTTGGAGGACTCTTACGAGTCTTTTAAACAGCAAGGAGATCTAACCAGTCCATTCTAAAGGAGATCAGTCCTGGGTTTTCATTGGAAGTACTGATGCTGAAGCTGAAACTCTGATACCTTGGCTACCTGATGCGAAGAACTGATTCATTTGAAAAGCCTCTGATGCTGAGAAAGATTGAAGGCAGGAGGAGAAGGGGACAGCAGAAGATGAGCTGGTTGGATGGCATCACCGACACAATGGACATGAGTTTGAGTAAACTCTGGGAGTTGGTGATGGACAGGGAGCCTGGTGTGCTGCAGTCCATGGGGTCGCAAAGAGTCAGACATGACTAAGCAACTGAACTGAATTCTTAGGTACTTTATTTTTTTGTTTCTCTTATAAATAATCAAATTTTTTAAATTATAATTTCTAACCAGCTCTTCCTGTTGTATAGAATACACTTTACTTTTGACTGTTGATTTTTGCATTCAGCAATATTGCTAAATTATGATTATTTATGTATTCTCTTGGAATTCAATACAGATTACCCGCAAATAATGATTTTGTTTTTCTTTCTTGTAAGTATGCCTTCTATTCCTTTGATTCTTACTGTATGTCTAGAACATCAAATACAATCTTTTTTAGAGGGGTGATAGCAGGGCTTCTTATTTTATTCACCATCTCAAAAGGAAGACTCTCATCATTTCACTATTTTGCATAATATTTGTTACAGGTTATGAGTTAAACTTTACCTGATTAAGGAAGGTCCTTTTTATTCCAGGCTGGCTATGCATTCTTTTTATGACTTGTTAAATATTCAAAGCGTTTTTCTGCTTCCCCATAAATGTTTGTATAGTTTTTGTCTTTTTCCTATGTAAATCTGATAGATAATAGTTATTAATATTTCTATATGGAGGTGATGGAATTCCCAGTTGAGCTATTTCAAATCCTGAAAGTTGATGCTGTGAAAGTGCTGCACTCAATATGCCAGCAACTTTGGAAAACTCAGCAGTAGCCACAGGACTGGAAAAAGTCAGTTTTCATTCTAATCCCAAAGAAAAGCAGTGCCAAAGAATGCTCAAACTACCACACAATGCACTCATCTCACATGCTAGTAAAGTAATGCTCAAAATTCTCCAAGCCAGGCTTCAGCAACATGTGAACCATGAACTTCCAGATGTTCAAGCTGGTTTTAGAAAAGGCAGAGGAACCAGAGACCAAATTGCCAACATCCGCTGGATCATTGAAAAAGCAAGAGAGTTCCAGAAAAACATTTCTGCTTTAGTGACTATGCCAAAACCTTTGACCGTGTGGATCACAATAAACAGTGGAAAATTCTTCAAGAGATGGGAATACCAGACCACCTGACCTGCCTCTTGAGAAACCTGTATGCAGGTCAGGAAGCAACAGTTAGAACTGGACATGGACCAGCAGAGATTCCAAATAGGAAAAGGAATACGTCAAGGCTGTACATTGTCACCCTGCTTGTTTAACTTATATGCAGAGTACATCATGAGGAACGCTGGGCTGGAAGAAGCACAAGCTGGAATCAAGATTGCTGGGAGAAATATCAATAACCTCAGATATGCAGATGACACCACCCGTATGGCAGAAAGTGAAGAGGAACTAAAAAGCCTCTTGATGAAAGAGAAAGAGGAGAGTGAAAAAGTTGGCTTGAAGCTCAACATTCAGAAAACAAAGATCATGGCATCTGGTCCCATCTCTTCATGGGAAATAGATGGGAAACAGTGGAAAGAGTGGCTGACTTTATTTTTCTGGGCTCCAAAATCACTGTGGATGGTGATTGCAGCCATGAAATTGATAGATGCTTTCTCCTTGGAAGAAAAGTTATGACCAACCTAGATAGCATATTAAAAACCAGAGACATTACTTTGCCAACAAAGGTCCATCTAGTCAAAGCTATGGTTTTTCCAGTAATTATGTATGGATGTGAGAGTTGGACTGTGAAGAAAGCTGATCGCTGAAGAACTGATGCTTTTGAACTGTGGTGTTGGAGGACACTTACGAGTCTCTTGGACAGCAAGGAGATCCAACCAGTCCATTCTAAAGGAAATCAGTCCTGAATATTCATTGGAAGTACTGATGCTGAAGCTGAAACTCTGATACCTTGGCCACCTGGTGCAAAGAACTGATTCATTTGAAAAGCCTCTGATGCTGAGAAAGATTGAAGGCAGGAGAAGGGGACAGCAGAAGATGAGCTGGTTGGATGGCATCACCGACACAATGGACATGAGTTTGAGTAAACTCTGGGAGTTGGTGATGGACAGGGAGCCTGGTGTGCTGCAGTCCATGGGGTCACAAAGAGTTGGACATGACTAAGCAACTGTACTGAACTGAATCAATAAACTTGTATTTCTAGAATAAGCCAACTTGGTCTTGATGAATTATCTTTCATATCCATTTATAGATTCCATTTGCTAATGTTGTTTAGGTTTTTATGTGTGTGAATATACATGAGTGGGAGTGGCCTGTGGTTTTACTCCCCTTGTATATCCAAGACTATGCTAGACTCATCATGTAAGTTAGGATTAGTCTTCCTTTTCTATTCTCTTCACTTGTGGCTCAACTGGTAAAGAATCTGCCTGCAATGCGGGAGACCTGGGTTTGATCCCTGGGTTGGGAAGACCCCTGGAGAAGGGAAAGACTACCCACTCCAGTATTCTGGCCTGGAGAATTCCATGGACTGTATGGTCCGTGGGGCCACAAAGAGTCAGACACGACTGAACAACTTTCACTTTAACTTCTATTATCTGAGAGATTTTATTTAAGATTGGAAATATGTGTTCCTTGAATATTTAATGGTAATTTGCATAGAAATCTACCTGGATCTGGGTTTTTTTCATGTATGTGGGAAGATTTTATAACTATTAACTCAATTTCTTTTTTTTTTTCTTTCCTTGTCTTTTGTGACCTTAACATTTTTAATGGGTAGTGGCCAGGTATTTTGTAGAGTGTTCCTGAATTTGATTTGTCTAACTCAATTTCTTTAATGGTTAGAATGCTACTTTGGATTTCTAATTCTTGTAAAATTCATTTCTGTAGTATTTTTCCAGAAATTCTTCCATGTCTTCAGTTAGCAATATTAGTATCAATTTTTATGTCATAAAATTTCCCATAATATCCTCTTATGTTTTTGTTTAATCTCTGCAGTAGTTGTAGGTATGCCAGTCTTTTATAATTTATAACGTTTTTATTTGTGCCTTCCTTTTGTTTTCTTATTTTTCTTCCTAGAGATATTTTTATTTTATTCATCTTTTTAAAGAACTATATTTTGGCTTTATTGAGTTTTTCTACTGCTGTCTATTTTATCTCAATTTGTTTTTTATATTATTTCTTTTTTTTGAGTTTGTTTTTCTGAAACTTACTAAATTAGTTATTTAGTCTATTACATAGATTTAAGACTTCCTTTTTTTCAAGTATATGTTTAAGGAAGTAAAATTTCTTCTAAATACCTCTATATTGGAATATCTCATAATTGTAATATTTTGTTACTGCTCAGAAATAATAGTCTAAGAGCACTATAATTTGTTTGGCAAACATGTTGAATAGGAATGCATTTTTAATTTACAGACATTAGTCTTTTAAATTATTATTTTGTTACTGAATTCTAACCTAATTTTATTATTATCACAGAAGTGTTAGAATCAGATCTTTGGCCTAGCATGTAGTCAGATTTTATAAATGTCTCCAAGGACCTAAAGAAAATATATTTTCCTATTGTTGGATGGCATATGCTATTTATGTCCAGTAGGTCAGTTGTGTTAAATGTACTGTTCAAATCTTTTGTACTTATTTGACTCATGAGTTGATATTGGCTAAAATTTCCCACTATGGTGGTAGACATGTCACTTTTGCATGTAGGTGCTTAATTTTTTGCTTTATACTTTGAGGGTATCTTTTAGATGCACATAACTTTGAATTATTAAGATTTTTTTGAAGAATTGAAACTTTGTAGTGACCTTGTTTATCGCTTGTAATGCTTTTCTCCTTTTGTTCTGTTTTGTGTTATATTAATACAAAATCTCTTGTGGTGCCATGTAAGTTCTAGGATTATTTGTTCTAGTTCTGTGGGAAAAAAAATGTCATGGGTATTTTGATAGGGGTTGCACTAAATATAGAGATTGCTTTGGGTAGTATAGCCATTTTAACAATTTAAAAATTAACAGTTAACAATTAACTCTTCCCCTCTAAGAAGATGGGATCTTTCCATTCCTTTAAATTATCTTCTATTTACTTTATCAAGGTCTTATAGTTTTCCAGTGTATAGATCTTTCACCTCCTTGGTTAAGTTTATTCCTTTTTTTTTGGATAAGATTTTCAATAGGATTGTTTTTTTTTTAATTTTCTCTTTCTGATATTTCATTGTTAGTTTAAAAATGCAACAGATTTCTGTACATTAATATTTTTATTCTGCTAGTTTATTGAATTCCTTTATTAGTTGTAATAGTTTTTGTGTGGAGACTTTAGGGTTCTTTACATAGAGTATCATGTCATCTGCAAATAGTTTTACCTCTTCCCTTCCAATTTGAGTAACTTTTATTTATTTCTCTTGTCTAACTGCTGTGAAGCTGTCTTATAATTTCTTCACTTCCAAAATCTTTCTTATGTTTTCAGTCTCTTTTTTGAACTTCTCATTTTGTTCTTATACCATTTTTCTAATTTCATTAAATTTTTGTTGTTGTTGTTCTCTCATAGTTCTCTGAGCATCTTTAGAACCATATTATGAATTCTTTGTCAGGCTATTCATATAATCCATTTCCTTAGGATTCACTGCTTGAGTTAACTGTGTTCCCTAAGTGGTGTCATGTTTCCCTGATTCTTCACTGTCTTTGTAGCCTGTGTAGGTGTCTGCACATTTGAAGAAGCAGTCACCACTTCCAGACATCATAGACTGACCTCACTAAGAAAAGACCTCCACCTGTGGTTGTACATGCTGGAGTGTGCTATGACCACCAGTCTGGTGGTATGGGGTGTCATGTGCAGGGTATGTTCTGGCTCTGGATCCGGTGGGGTACAATGTCTCATCAGCTCAGCCCACTAAGGTCCAGAACATTGACAGTTGCATGATGTTTACCAAATGCTGCAGGGTGTCCACAGTGACTGCAAGGGCTATCATAGTCCTCAGCAGTGCCTCCAGGTACAGTAGATAGGGACCAGAGCAGGCAGTAGTGGTGGCCCAAGCCAGGACTCTGTGCATCCTCAGCTTCAGGGGTTAGTTTTAGCTTCCTGTGTGCTGACAGGGGATGTTTTTGACAAACTTCATACTTTTTGAACTTTGGACATATCTGCCTATCAAGATTTTTAGTACTTAGTTTCAGTAGCTTTCTCATATATCAGATTGGACATATGAAATATTATTTTCATCATATGGTCTTAGGAACTTACTGGATGTACATTTACTGATTCCCAAGACATCTTCATTTTATTTTGTACTTAATAATGTACTGAGCACTATGCACAAAAGAAAACACAATCCAGAGTCATTGATTTTTAGAGATTATGTGATTGAAAAAATAACAGCTATCTTTAAAGTGAAAAATTACTTTCTAAAAAACATATAAATAAATGTACAAAGTAATTTGCTTCTTTCAGAAAATTTACACTGAAAGGCTATAAATGAAACATTTGCAGTGCTAACTGATAAATTTTGTCTTGACATAAATTAAAACATGTAAACTCTATAGACTTGTTTTTTTTTTTTGGCCATGCCATGTGGCATGCAGAATTTTAGTTCCTGGAGCACAGATTGAACGTGTGCCCTCTGTACTGGAAACAGGGAGTTTTAACCACTGGGCCATCAGGGAAGTCCCTAAACTATGGACTTTTTAATGTGCATTGATCATGTCAAATTAGCTTACAGTATTATTCAGGAAGAAGTATATAGATTCATGCCCCTCAGCAAAAATTATATTTAATTATGGACATGAGCGCTTTTTTTTTAAACATTTAGCATTTAATCATTTATGTGTCCATAATGGAATATAAGGGCTTCCCAAGTGGCTTAGTGAGTAAAGAACCCATCTGCCATTGCAGGAGATGTAAGAGACACAGGTTAGATCCCTGGGTTGGGAAGAGCCCCTGGAGGAGGGAATGGCAACCCACTCCAGTATTCTTGCCTGGAGAATCCCCATGGAGAGAGGAGCCTGGCAGGCTACAGTCACAGGGTCACAAAGAGTTGGACACGACTAAAGTGACTTACACACAGTGGAATATAAACAGAATATTCTTACTCTTTGGGAGAAAAGTTATGACCAACCTAGATAGCATATTAAAAAGCAGAGATGTTACTTTGCCAACAAAGGTCCATCTAGTCAAGGCTATGGATTTTCCAGTAGTCATGTCTGGATGTGAGAGTTGGACTATAAAGAAAGCTGAGCACCCAAGAATTGATGCTTTTGAACTATGGTGTTGGAGAAGACTCTTGAGAGTTCCTTGGACTGCAAGGAGATCCAACCGGTCCATTCTAAAGGAGATCAATCCTGGGTGGTCATTGGAAGGACTGATGCTAAAGCTGAAACTCCAGTAATTTGGCCACCTTATGCAAAGAGCTGATTCATTTGAAAAGCCCCTGATGCTGGGAAAGATTGCAGGAGGGAGGAGAAGGGGATGACAGAGGATGAGATGGTTGGATGGCATCACCGACTCAATGGACATGAGTTTGAATAAACTCCAGGAGTTGGTGAGGGATAGGGAGGCCCGGCATGCCACAGTCCATGGGGTCACAGAGTCAGACACAACTGAGCGACTGAACTGAACTGATGTTGAAGGTAGATTATTTAACTGAATATTTAGGATGCTGTTTACTAAAATATGATTTTTCTTTTTCCCAACAGAGATTTTGCTCACAATTTAACCCAGGTAAAACTTTAAATTTTTGTATACTTCTTCACATATTACCACCGTATTATTTCTGTCTTCCATATTTACCAGAAAAGGAATTTCAAAACTAATTCTCAACAAAATTTACTTACAGCAGAGGTTACTCAAGGTATGGACTAAGTTCCCCTAGGTCGTTACAAGCCTTTTGAGGAGGTCCACGAGGTCTACACTCTTCCAGCTATATATCTGTCTGAAAAGATTTCCCCCCATATACTTCCACCAGAATACCATATACCAACAGCTTGACTGTAGAAGCACTGATGATAATCCAGCTGTCTCTTATTAAGCCAAGTAGTAAAGAGATTTTACAATGTAAAACAACCATTCTTCTTACTATTCTTTATCTTGGAAAATAATTATTTTTTTCATAAACATGTTGCCATTTCCTACTCCAGGGGATCTTCCTGACTCAGGGATCGAACCCGTATCTCCTGTGTCTCCTGCACTGGCAGGTGGGTTCTTTACCACCAAGCCACAGAGGAAGTCCCCATAAACATGTTAGTTAATATTAATAATAATGGGTTTATTGTAGATGTTAAAATAAATTAATAAATATCTTTAAATAGTCTCAATTTTGTTATATGGTAATAAATATTGATAGGGCTAACTGACATAAAACAAAAACTCTGTGGGATTCTCAATAATTTTCAAGCCTAGAAGGAGTCTTTGAGATCTAAAAATTTTGACATGTGGGTTAGAGGCTGATTTTAATTATGACAGAGAGATGTATTCCAAAATTTGAAAACTGAAATAAGGTGGTAATATTTGGATATTAAAGCTCCATAAATATTTTCATTTTTTTCAAAGCATTGATATAATGGAAAGAAGAGGCAGAAAAATAATAATAATAAATAAAACTTCCTGTATTCGATCAAGATAGTTGAATGAGCTCATGTGTCCGTATGTATCCCTATCCCAATCCCAACTGACATTATAGGATTATTTACTAAAACTATAACAATACAAAAAGAAGAAAGTATTATAAGTAGATAAGGAATTTTAGGATAGAAAATAGAAACTGCTAAAAGTAAAATTTTTATTATAGACTCAAATAATGCAGAATAGCCTCTATCTTACTCAAAACATATAGAAACGCCATTACAAAATATGTGTGTGTATAATATCAGTGCAGACTTTTACATTAATATTGGTATATGTGCATGTATAGAATGTAAAAGCAATTAAAGGAATTTCCTGGTTGTCACAAGTCACTAAAGAAGTAAAATCCAGAGTTAGATAAGGTTGAATTCTGAAGTAAGGTTATTATACAAAATATAAGCCCTGGTGACACCACCCTTATGGCAGAAAGTGAAGAGGAACTCAAAAGCCTCTTGATGAAAGTGAAAGAGGAGAGTGAAAAAGTTGGCTTGAAGCTCAACATTCAGAAAACGAAGATCGCGGCACCTGGTCCCATTACTTAATGGGAAATAGATGGGGAAACAGTGGAAATAGTGTCAGACTTGATTTTTGGGGGCTCCAAAATCACTGCAGATGCTGATTGCAGCCATGAAATTAAAAGACGCTTATTCCTTGGAAGGAAAGTTATGCCCAACCTTGATAGCACATTAAAAAGCAGAGACATTACTTTGCCAACAAAGGTCCATCTAGTCAAAGCTATGGTCATGTATGGATGTGAGAGTTGGACTGTGAAGAAAGCTGAGTGCTGAAGAATTGATGCTTTTGAACTGTGGTGTTGAAGACTCTTGAGAGTCCCTTGGACTGCAAGGAGATCCAACCAGTCCATTCTAAAGGAGATCAGTCCTGGGTGTTCATTGGAAGGACTGATGCTGAGGCTGAAACTCCAATACTTTGGCCACCTCATGCGAAGAGTTGACTCACTGGAAAAGACCCTGATGCTGGGAGGGATTGGGGGCAGGAGGAGAAGGGGACGACAGAGGATGAGATGGCTGGATGGCATCACCGACTTGACGCACATGAGTTTGGGTGAACTCTGGGAGTTGGTGATGGACAGGGAGGCCTGGCATGCTGCGATTCATTGGGTCGCAAAGAGTCGGACACGACTGAGCGACTGAACTGAACTGAGACAAAGGGTGATGTTTTAACGTGTATGAGAATAGAAAATGACGTTTCCAGCATATGGGAGAAAGAGATGCTGAAATAACCTCCCTACATGAAGCTAGGATTTCTTAAAGATTTATAAAATGAAAACTAGTAAAGCTCCACTCTCTGGGTAATTGTAAATAAACAATGATACACCCTTTTGGGGACTGTAAACATACAAGGAGTTATCTTCACAGAGTTTCAGATGGATGTCCAGGTTGAACTGCTCTCAAGAGGTTGGAGAACCTAGAGCCAAGTAGTAAACTCAAAAATGCATGTAGTGAAACACATAGAGCCTAGGCAGAGGTGATGATAAAATTCATTTCATAACCAAGAGTGTATAAGACTCTCTTAGAAAACAAACCCTCTGAAAATAATCTCAAAATAAAAGATATAAACTACAGGAAAAGACATACTGACTGGAATATATACATATAAACTACAGAAAGTTTATACTTTTCAAAGCTAAAGATGAGGATCATTTGAAAGATTATTAAATCCATATTTTGTTTGTTTAAAAGATAAAAGAAGGGAAAGAAACAAGAACAAGGGTTATTCATAACTATAAAACATTGAAGAGCATCCTATATAAATGTCTTATGATGAAGAAATAGGCATCTAAAAATAAAAATTCAGGTTAAATAGAAGACTAGATACAGTTGAAAAAACTGCAGAATTAGTGATGCAGAATGGGACTCATGCAGAATGTAGAACATAAAAATTAAAAGATGGAAAAGAGTTAATAGACACAGAGGATAGACCAAGAGTTTGTCATAAAATGATAGGAGTTCCAAAAGGGAAGACAAATAATTGGAGAATTCTTTTTCTCCAATAATTATGGAGAATTCTCCGGGGCTTCCTTGATCGCTCAGTTGGTAAAGAATCCGTCTGCAGTTCAGGGGACCCCAGTTCGATTCCTGGGTCAGGAAGATCCGCTGGAGAAGGGATAAGCTACCCACTCCAGTATTCTTGGGCTTCCCTTGTGGCTCAGCTGGTAAAGAATATGCCTGCAATGTGGGAGATCTGGGTTTGATCCCTGGGTTGGGAAGATCCCCTGGAGAAGGGAAAGGCTACCCACTCCAGTACTCTGGCCTGGAGAATACTATGGACTGTATAGTCCATGGGTTGCAAAGAGTGAGACATGACTGAGTGACTTTCACTTTCACTTATGGAGTTTTCTCCACAGTTCAAGACATGAGTTCTCAGACTGAAAAACTGAAGTACCAGGTGCAGTAAATAATGAGCAAATGAACTATTTAAAATGCTAATACATCTAAATAAGCATTGACAGTCAAATATTTAAATAATGACTAATGTTTTAACAAAGTGAAATTAAAATAATAGCTAACAAAAATAGAAAATGAAGGAGAATTTGGGTTAGCAACATCGTATCGTTATACATATTCAAGATGAGGATACTGATTAGCTTATATTAAATACGCCAGGAAAAAATTTAGGAACATTTATTAAAGTAATAGAAACAAGTCCATAATTTTTAAAAAGTAGAGTTCTGGAAAAAGAATTTTTAAAATGCTAACAATTCAATAGGAGATAATAAAAAAGAAAAAGAGAAATTAAAACAATATAGGGACACAAAAATAAGATTTAAGAAATAATTTAAATGAATTCAGTAATCAGATGTGACTGGATTAAAATCATCTCCAAAATGACAGAAATCCCATAAATCTGATGTGTATAAAGTTATATAGTTAAAGAGTAACACAACTAGGGTACCCATTCTTGCCACTGTTATTCAACATAATTTTGGAAGTTCTTGCCACAGCAGTCAGAGAAGAAAAAGAAATAAAAGAAATCCAGATAGGAAAAGAAGTAAAATTCTCACTGTTTGCAGATGACATGATTCTCTACATAGAAAGCCTTAAACATACCACCAGAAAATTGCTAGAGCTAATCAATGAATATAGTAAAGTCACAGGGCATAAAATTAATACACAGAAATCCCTTGCATTCCTATACACTAATGATGAAAAATCAGAAAGAGTAATGGGAGTTGATGATGGATAGGGAGGCCTGGCGTGCTGTGATTCATGGGGTCACTGAGAGTCGGACACGACTGAGCGACTGAACTGAACTGAATGAAGGAAACAATCCCATTCACCATTACAACAAAAAGAATAAAATACTTAGGAATAAATTTACCTAAAGAAACAAAAGACCTGTATACAGAAAACTATAAGACACTGATTAATGATATCATCTTTTTAAGATGTCTGTTTAAGATAACACAAATGAGTTTACTACCCGAAGCAATCTATAGATTCAATGCAATCCCTATCAAACTACCAGTGGTATTTTTCACAGAACTAGAAAGAGTAATTTCACAATTTGTATGGAAACACAAAAGACCTGAATAACCAAAACAATCTTGAGAAAGAAGAATGGAACTGGAGGAATCAGCCTTCCTGATTTCAAACTATACTGCAAAGCTACAGTCATCAAGACAGCATGGTACTGTTACAAAAACAGAATTATAGACCAATGAAACAAGATAGAAAGCCTGGAGATAAGTCCATACAACTATGGGCACCTTATCTTTGACAGAGGAGGCAAAAATAAACAATGGAGAAAAGACAGTTTCTTTGATAAGTGGTGCTGGGAAAACTGATCAGCTGTATGTAAAAGAATGAAATTAGAACAATTCCTAACACCATGCACAAAAATAAAATGGATTAAAGACATAAATGTAAGACCAGAAACTTTAAAACTCTTAGAGGAAAACACAGGAAGAACACTCTTTGACATAAATCACAGCAAGATCACCTATGACCCACCTCCTAGAGTAATGGAAATAAAAACAAAAACAAATTAGACCTAGTTAAACTTAAAAGCTTCTGCACAATGACAGAAACTATAAGCAAAGTGAAAAGACAACCATCAGAATGGGAGAAAATAAAGCAAATAAAACAACTGACAAAGAATTAATCTCCAAAATATATAAGCAGCTCAGGCAGCTCAATACCAGAAAAACAACCCAATCAAAAAGTGGGCAGAAGACCTAAACAGACATTTCTCCAAAGAAGACATACAGATGGCTAATAGATGAAAAGATGTTCAGTATCACTCATTATTAGAGAAATGCAAAGCAAAACTAGAATGAGGTATCATCTCACACTGGTCAGAATGGCCATCATCAAAAAGTCTACAAACAATAAATACTGCAGAGTATGTGGAGAAAAGGGAACCCTCTTGCACTGTTGGTGGGGACGTAAATTGATACAGCCAGTATGGAGATTCCTTAAAAAACTAGGAATAGAACTAGCATATGACCCAGCAATCCCACTACTGGGCATATACCCTGAGGAGACCATAATTGAAAAAGGCCCATGTATCCCAACGTCCACTGGAGCATTATTTACAACAGCTAAGACACAGAAGCAACCTAGATGTTATCAACAGATGAATGGATAAAGAAGTTTTGGTACATATACACAGTGGAATATTACTCAACTATAAAAAGGAATGCACTTGAGTCAGTTCTAATGAGGTTAATGAACCTAAAGCCTGTTATACAGAGTGAAGTAAGTCAGAAAGATAAAGACAAATATCACATATATATATGGAAACTAGAAAGAAGATAATACTGGTGATTCTACTTGCAGGGCAGCAAAGGAGATGCAGACATAAAGAATAGACTTTTGGACACAGTGGGGAAGGAGAGGGTGGGATGATTTAAGAGAGTAGCACTGAAACATATGCATTACCTTATGTAAAATAGATACCCAGTGGGAATTTGCTGTATGACACAGGGAACCCAAAGCCGGTGCTTTGTAACAACTTAGAGGCGTTAGGATGGAGAGGAGGTGGAGGGGGGAGGTTCAAGAGGGAGGAGACCTATGTATACCTGATCCATGTTGATGTATGGCAGAAACCATCACAAAATTATAAAGTAATTATCCTCTAATTTAAAATGAAAAAAAAAATTTTAAGTAACAAAATTTGGAAAGAAAACAATGCAAACAGGTTAATACTATCAAAAGGAAACTAGGGTGATGATATGAATATCAAATAAAAGATATGTGAAGCCCAAAAGATTGGAGAAGGAAATGGCAACCTAGTCCAGTACTCTTGCCTGGAAAATTCCATGGATGGAGGAGCCTAGTAGGCTACAGTCCATGGGATCGCAAAGAGTCGGACACAACTGAGCAACTTCACTGGTTCACTGAATCCCAAAAGACAGTAATGTCATAAAGAGGGAAATTACTTCATGATGAAGGAAAAATCTACAAAGAAGATAAATTATGAAATCATATGCACCTAACAATATATCCTCATGCAATATAAAGAAGATGGAAAGTACCTCCAATTCATTTCCTGAATCCAGTACTACTTTTAGTACCAAAAGCAAGCAGAGGAAGAAAGGAAGGGAGGAATGACAGAAATTGTAGAGCAATATACTTGTATATATAAAAGCAAAACTTCTACATAAACTATTTGCAAATAGAATCTGGAAATGCATGAAAAGAACAAATTGAAAAGGTCTGGTATCTTCCAGGAATGCAACACTGGCTCAATATCAGGAAAACTGACAATAATATCCATAATGTCAACACAATAAAGATGATAAGATCATATAATTAGATTTAAAAATTCAACAACCATTCCTAATAAAAATATAAAGCAAAGCAAGTTTAGACAGAAATTACTTAATTCTAATAAAAATATTTATTTCCCAAATAACTAATAATAATTGTTATGTTATGAAATATTTATAATTCAATTAAAATCAGGAATTGGACATATATTCTGATAATCAGCACTATTGTTTAATACTATCTTGAACATAATGTAATAAGATAAGAAAAAGAAATTACGTTATAAATTTTTAATAGCAATACGGACTATAAAATACTTAATAAATGTAACAAGACACAGAACCTGTATCAAGAACCACTCTCAAGTTTGGTTGAATGGCTTTTAAAAAGATCATTTTTTTTAAGTTTCTACCTGGAATCCAGAGTCCAATTTTTTATTGAAAAATATCTTTAAATTAATATAGAATAATATAGTATAATCTGTCTTCCTGGAAGAAAATTAAAATGCAATTCTTTCTTATACCACACACAAAAGAAAAAAATTCCAATTGGCATATGAGACTAATGGAAAACAAAAAAATATTTGGAGAGTTGACAGAATCTTGAAGCTCTTCTATATGGAAATGGGGGAAATCTTATTCAAGTCTAGAAACCCAAGTCTATGAGTAAAAGTCATAATTGAAAATGTGAAAATAAAAAACTTCCTTACAAAAGTGCCGTAAACAAAGTTAGTTTAAGCAATGAATAATTATGAAAAATTATACAGCATAGATCACACTACACAGCTAACCTCCCTAGTGTTCAAAAGAAATAGTGGGGCATAAATTTTGAGAAATGATCCTGCATTATCTCATACACACTCTAATCTAGCAGTTCTACTCCTAAGTATATACTCAAGAGAAACTCTTGCACTCACCCATCAAGAGATGTTTTCAAAAAAAGCTCATAGTAGAACTTCTCATAAAATTCATCCATCCCAAATAGAAAGAACCCAAATGCCCATTAACAGGAGAATGGAAAAATTGTGGTATTTTCCCATGATGGAATATTAACAGTAATGAAAATGAATGAGCTAAGTTATGAGCAATAACATGAATAAATTCTAGTTATATAATGTTGAAGGAAAAAAACAGCAGGTCCAGAGAGTTATCTGATCAAGTTTCAAAAACTATCATATTAATGAAAAATAAACAAAGAATTCAGAAAAGTGAGTACCTCTCTAGGCAGAAATACAGAACCAGAAAAGGAAGAAATGTATAGGTAAATGAAAGATATTTGTAAGATTCTAGGACTTGAGTTGGATGCTGGATTCCTGGTTTGGATTTTACTGACTTAAAATTTAAGTGCATAAAAGAGGGTCATGCCAATAATGATAGTAACTCATGGATTGAGGAATGTGATTGTTCTGTGTCTGTGTTGTTCAATCACTAAGTCATTTCAGACTCTTTGCAACCCCATGGACTGCAGCATGCCAGACTTTCCTGTCCTTCACTATCCCCCAGAGTTTGCTCAAACTCACATCCATTGAATGAGTGATGCCATCTAACCACCTCATCTTCTGTCACCCCCTTCTCCTCCTGCTCTCAATCTTTCCCAGCATTAGGGTCTTTTCCAATGAGTCAACTCTTCGTGTCAGGTGGCCAGAGTACTGGAGTTTCAGTTTCAGCATCAATACTTCCAATGAATATTCAGGATTGTTTTCCTTTAGGATTGAGTGGTTTGATCTCCTTGCAGCCCAAGGGACTCTCAAGAGTCTTCTCCAACACCATAGTTTGAAAGCATCAGTTCCTTGATGCTCAACCTTCTTTATGGTCTAACTCTCACATCCATACATGAGTACTGGAAAAACCATAGCTTGGACTATATGGACCTTTGTTGGCAAAGTGATGCCTTCATTTTTTATAACACTATCTAGGTTTGTCACAGTTTTTCTTCCAGGGAGCAAACGTCTTTTAGTTTCATGGCTGCAGTCACCGTCTGCAATCATTTGGGAGTCCAAGAAAATAAAATCTGCCACTGTTTCTATCTTCTCCTCTTCTATTTGCAATGAAGTGGTGGGACCAGATGCTATGATCTTAGTTTTTGAAATGTTGAGTTTTAAGCCAGCTTTTTCACTCTCCTCTTTCACCCTCATTTAGGCTGTTTAGTTCCTCTTCACTTTCCACCCTTAGGGTAGTATCATCTACATATCTGAACTTATTGATACTTCTCCCCACAATCTTGATTCCAGCTTGTGCTTCATCCAGCCCAGCATTTCGCATGATGTACTCGGCATGTAAGTTAAATAAGCAGGGTGACACAGCCTTGAAATACTCCTTTCCCAATTTTGAACCAGTCTGTTGTTCCATATCTGGTTCTAACTATTGCTTCTTGACCTGCATACAGGTTTTTGCAGAATGCAGGTAAAGTGATCTGGTATTCCCATCTCTTGAAGAATTTTCCACAGTTTGTTGTGATCTACACAGTCAAAGGCTTTAGCATAGTCAACGATGCAGAAGTAGATATTTTTCTGGAATTCTCTTGCTTTTTCTATGATACAACATTGTTGGCAATTTGAGCTCTGGTTCCTCTGCCTTTTTAAATCCAGCTTGTACATCTGGAAGTTCTCAGTTCATATACTGTTTTAGCCTAGCATGAAGGATTTTGAGCATTGCCTCGCTAGCATGTGAAATGAGTGCAATTGTGGGGTAGTTTGAACATTCTTTGGCATTGACTTTCTTTGGGATTGGAATTTTCAACTACAAATTGGCACTCATCAAGGGCATTGCCAATGAGTGAACAACAAAGGCATTTGCCATTTGCCTCTACAGAGGTTGAACCCCATGCTGCTGCAGCTGCTGACCTTCCACAACCCCTGAGGGAGTTCAGGGTGGAGCGAGGCACTCTGTGCTCCAGGGAATCTGGTGGGACAGGTCTTTAGACAGTTGGATGTTTTTAGGAACAGATTTTATGATCCCCATCCTTGAATCCCCTCATATCTAGAGAAGCACTAAATCCCTTCACAGTGAAATCAGACCCTCATGACTAACACAAAACCTTTTGTGAAATGAATACTTCATGGTTTTGAACCCCCTTCACCAAAACCTTATATATTGGCCTTTCCCCACTGCCACTTTGAAGCAGTCTCTCAGAGCTGTCTGAGATGCTGCCTCCTGGGCTGCAGTCCTCATTTTGCCCCAAATAAAACTTAACTCGCAACTCTAAAGTTGTACATCTTTTTTAGTCGACAGAATGAAAACTGACCTTTTCCAGTCCTGTGGCTACTGCTGAATTTTCCAAATTTACTGACATATATATCTTATATATAAAATATATATAATATATATATATATATTGATATATATTGACCCTTTGGGTCAATAATCCCACTCCTGGGAATCTACTTCACAGAAATACTAATAAAATCTCTAGTATATACTGCTATATGGAAAATGACCTATATTTTGTAGCATTGTAATGTGGTAAAGTAAACCAAAACTGGAGCCACAGTAAATCTCCATTATTATAGAAATTGATTTGTAAATTACAGTATAACTATATCATAGAATATTGTTCAGGCATTATGAGTTGACACTGGAAAAATTCAATGATGTATATTTGAGTGAAAAAAAAGAATGTGGAAAGTGTGTATAATGTGATCCAATTTTTTTAAAAAAGAACATGTTAAGATGTCTCTTTTAAAAAATACATGTATACTTGTGTGTGTATGTACTCTGCAAATTCATAGCATGGAGAAAAATAGAAATAAATACTAGTTATTAAAGTAGGTTAAGGGAAGGTAAAGGTAAAGGGAAGATAAAAGGGAGGAAGGGAGGGAGGGAAGGACAAGGGGAGAGAGAAAGAGAGGAAAGAAGGGCAGCAATATATGGGAATAAGAAAGAATCTAAGGCAAACAAAAACGTTTTCATGTGTACACACATATGTCTATGCAACGACCACACAGATCAAGATGTAGAAGATACAGAATGTTCCTTAGGTTAAAGACTTGTACAAATTAGTAAATAAAAGACTAATAGTCCAATGGGGCTTTCCTGGTGGCTCAGCAGTTTAGGAATCCACCTGCCAATGCAGGAGATTCAGGTTCAATCCCTGGGTTGGGAAGATCCCCTGGAGAAGGAAATGGATTCTTGCAACCCATTCCAGGATTCTTGCCTTGGAAATCCCATGGACAGAGAAGCCTGGCAGGATACAGTCATGCGGTCACAAAGAGTCAGACATGACTTAGTGTCTAAAGGAGCACCACCACAACAACCCAATAGAAAATGAGCAAGGTAAATGAACAGATAGTTCACCAGACAGGAAACAGAAATAGAACATGAATATATGGAAAGATGCTCTAACTTTCTCATGATAAAAGAAATGCAGATTAAAACTGCATCAAAATACCATTTTTCATCCATCAGGCTGACAATATTCAAATGTATGACAATACATCACATTGGGAAAGCTGTGAAGAAAAGATGAAATCTCATACATTGCTGGTGAGAAGGTACATTGTTAAAACTGCAATGGAGAATAACTTAGCAGCATCCTTAAAAACTACAAATGCATATTCTCTGCAACTCAACAGTTCTTTTAGGAATACTCCAAGGTACAAAGTAATATATGTTCAGAGTTGCTCATTCCAACTTTGATTGTAATGGAAAATAAGGTAAACAAATATTTATTGGTTACTTGTAAAATTATGGTTCCTCCATAATTTGCAATAATATGTAAAATAGTATGAAAAACTCATGAGAGCATTTAAAGATCAAAGATATAACTTTAAGTGAATATAATGTTCAAAAATGCTTTTAATATACTAGTATTTACATAAAATAGAGAAAAGTAACATTGGCTATGCACAAAAATTTTATGGAAATATAGAAGAAACCTTATCAATAGTAGTAACTTGCAGGGTGTGGGAAGTAAGTGACAAAACATAAGGTGGGAGAGACAATTTTTGCTGTATTCGTAATATAATTTACTTTTATAATAGAATAAAATGTCTATTCAAGAAGAAAACAATAAAAATAATTAGATCTACATCTATTGAAATGACTATGGTATATCAAGTGACAAAAGCAAACTATGAGTGTGTGTGTGCTTAGTTGCTCAGTCATGTCTGACTCTTTGCGACCCCATGGACTGTAGCCCACCAGTCTCCTCTGTCCATAGGGATTCTCCAGGCAAGAATACTGGAGTGGGTTGCCATGCCCTCCTCGATGAGCAGTGTAATTTCATTTTTTTAAAAAGTATATGAGTGTGTGGGGAGGTTGCTGTGTCTATTTGTGGGTGAAGAAAATGACATGTAGGCATTCATATAAAGTTTTAATATTAGTTACCTCAGGAGTGTAGAGTATGTTGGAGAAGGCAATGGGGGCAGTCCATGGGGTAGTTGAGAGTTGGACAAGACTGAGCGACTTCACTTTCACTTTTCACTTTCCTGCATTGGAGAAGGAAATGGCAACCCACTCCAGTGTTCTTGCCTGGAGAATCCCAGGGACGGGGGAGCCTGGTGGTCTGCTCTCTATGGGGTCGCACAGAGTCGGACACGACTGAAGCGACTTAGCAGCAGCAGAGTATGTTATTAATTCTTTGGATTGTTTCTCTTGTTAAAAACAACACACACTAATTTTGATTTTTTAAATGAGATATTTGAAATTTTAGAAACAAATTAAAACATTTTTATAGTTATATTTTGCCACAGCTAAAAATGAAATTTGTCCAAAATGTAAAGAAATGCAAACATATTTTATTTTATAGATTATCGTTTTATGGATATACGATCCTGAAAACGCGGACCCCAGTGAGTTGCTGTGGAATGCCACTGAACCTTCCCTAGTAGGTGGAAACATTATTTTCATAGATAAAGTAATATGCTACATTTCTTTTTTAAGAGCTGTGAATAATTTATTATATTTTAAGTAGCCTAGAACTAAATGCATTTTAATTATCCATTAAATTTAGTTTACTCAGTATAGTGATTTTGAACTTGTGCTCAATCACTTCAATTATAAATCTTTCTTTAGAATTCTTATGGAGCATTCTCCATATTTTCTATGAACCTTATTATCCACAAAGGGGCTGACCATTAAAATGCTTTCAAGGTGTTTCTTGAGCATCTACCTTGAATTCATCCTTCAAAAATCTGTCTAGTTCTTTATTGAATGCTTTACCACTGGAGATTAATGACTTCCCTAAGTGTGCAACACAGTGCATAAATAAGTCCTTCCTTTATCTGTTACAAATTTACCTCTTTCAAGATTCAAATTTTTTCTTCTGTTGCAATTAAAATGTTCAGAAGAGAAACATAAAATGAGAAGTTTTCTTATGAGATTCTCTATGTCTTAATGAGTCTAGATCTGAGTTTTTCATAGCATGTTGTTATGACTCATGGTAATTAAATTCACAAGAGATAGACTATAGACTGATAAATCAGAATGACAACCAATCAGTTGTTTTGTTTGACAATGACTTCAGAGGGAATAAAATAAATCAATGGTAATTAAATACTTTAAGTATTACTGTCAATTTCTAGTCTTTTAAGTGAAAATATGCACAATTTAACATTATTTAGTTCATGCATACTAATACTTTGCTTTTTTGCTTTTAATTTCCCTATTTATTCATGATCATGTCATTTCCTTAAAACATTTCTCCATTGCAAACAACATAGACTTTTTTTCTCAATTCATGCATTTATTCATCTTTTTGATCTATCCATTTTTATTGTGGGAAAATATGCATATTATAAAATCTACTATTTTGAACATTCTTTTGAATACAATTTGAAGACATTAAATATGTTCCCTTTTAAAAAATTTATATTGAAATATAGTTGAGTTAGAATGTTATATTAGCTTCAAGTGTACAGCACAGTGATTCAGATACATATATATATTCCTCCTCTGTTCCCTTTGGTAACCATAGTTTGTTTTATATATCTATGGATCTATTTCTGTCTTGTACATAAATTTATTTATATCGTTATTTTAGATTCCACGTATAAGCAATATCACATGATATTTCTCTTTCTCTGTCTGACTTCATTTAGTATGATAATCTCTAGGCCCATCCAGGTTGCTGCAAATGGCATTATTTCATTCTTTTTATGGCTGAGTAATATTCTGCTGTGTATCTAATACCACACCTTCTTCATCCATTCATCTGTCAATGGACACTTAGGTTGCTTTCATATCTTGGCTATTGTGAACAGTGCTGCTGTGAATATGGAAGGCATGTATCTTTTAAAATTGTAGTTTTTTCCAGATATATACCCAGAAGTGGGATTGTTGGATCATATAGTAACTCTATTTTTAGTTTTTTAAGGAAATTCCATACTGTTTTCCATAGTGGCTGCCCAAAGTACAGTCGCACCAACAGTGTACGAGGGTTCCTTTTTCTTAACACCCTCTCCAGCATTTATTATTTGTAGACTTTAATGATGGCCATTCTGACTGGTGTGAGGTGATATCTCACTGTAGCTTTGACTTGCATTTCTCTGAGAATTAGCAAAGATAAGCATCTTTTCATGTGCCTGTTGGCCATCTGTATATCTTCTTTGAATAAATGTCTATTTGGATCTTCTGCCCATTTTTTGATTTTTTTTTTTTAATGAGCTGTATGAGCTGACAAATTGCACAGACTCAACTCACACCATTAACATGGCACATAAAGCCCTGAGTATCAGCAAAAACAAGACTGGGAGCTGACTGTGGCTCAGATCATGAACTCCTTAATGCCAAATTCAGACTTAAATTGAAGAAAGTAGGGAAAACTACTAGACCATTCAGATATGACCTAAATCAAATCCCTTATGATTATACAGTGCAAGTGAGAAATAGATTTAAGGGACTAGATCTGATAGATAGAGTGCCTGATGAACTATGAATGGAGGTTCGTGACATTGTACAGGAGACAGGGACCAAGACCATCCCCATGGAAAAGAAATGCAAAAAAGAAAAATGGCTGTCTGAGGAGACCTTACAAATAGCTGTGAAAAGAAGAGAAGTGAAAAACGCAGGAGAAAAGGAAAGTTATAAGATCTGAATGCAGAGTTCCAAAGAATAGCAAGGAGAGATAAAAAAGCCTTCCTCAGCAATCAATGCAAAGAAATAGAGGAAAACAACAGAATGGGAAAGACTAGAGATCTCATCAAGAAAATTAGACATTCCAAGGGAACATTTCATGCAAAGATGGGCTTGATAAAGGAAAGAAATGGTATGGACCTAACAGAAGCAGAAGATATTAAGAAGAGGTGGCAAGAATACACAAAACAATTATATAAAAAAGAGCTTCACGACCCAGATAATCACAATGGTGTGATCATTCATCTAGAGCCAGACATTCTGGAATATGAAGTCAAGTGGGCCTTAGGAAGTATCACTATGAACAAAGCTAGTGGAGGTGATGGAATTCCAGTTGAGCTATTTTAAATCCTGAAAGATGATGCTGTGAAAGTGCTACAGTCAATATGCCAGCAAATTTGGAAAACTCAGCAGTGGCCACAGGACTGGAAAAGGTCAGTTTTCATCCCAATCCCAAAAAAAAGCAATGCCAAAGAATGTTCAAACTACTGCACAATTGCACTCATCTCACATACTAGTAAAGTCATGCTCAAAATTCTCCAAGCCAGGCTTCAGCAATATGTGAACCGTGAACTTCCAGATGTTCAAGCTGGTTTTAGAAAAGGCAGAGGAACCAGAGATAACATTGCCAACATCCACTGGATCATCGAAAAAGCAAGAGAATTCCAGAAAAACATCTATTTCTGCTTCATTGACTATGCCAAAGCCTTTGACTGTGTGGATCACAATAAACTGTGGAAGATCCTGAAAGAAATGGGAATACCAGACCACCTGGCCTGCCTCTTGAGAAACCTGTATGCAGGTCAGGAAGCAACAGTTAGAACCGGACATGGAACAACACACTGGTTCCAAACAAGAAAAGGAGTATGTCAAGGCTGTATATTGTCACCCTGCTTATTTAACTTATATGCAGAGTACATCATGAGGAACGTTGGGCTGGATGAAGCACAAGCTGGAATCAAGATTGCGGGGAGAAATATCAATAACCTCAGATATGCAGATGACACCAATCTTATGGCAGAAAGTGAAGAACTAAAGAGCAAAATGGAGTTACAGATAAATAACCTGGAGAAAAGGATTGAGAAGATGGAAGAAAGATTTAATAAGGACTTAGAAAAAATAAAAAAGAGTCAATATACAATGAATAATGCAATAGATGAGATCAGAAACACTCTGGAGGGAACAAACAATAGAATAACAGAGGCAGAAGACAGGATTAGCGAACTAGAAGATAAAATTGTAGAAATAAATGAAACAGAGAGGAAAAAAGAAAAACGAATTAAAAGAAATGAGGACAATATTAGAGACCTCTGGGACAATGTTAAACGCTCCAACATTCGAATCATAGGAGTCCCAGAAGAAGAAGACAAAAAGAAAGACCATGAGAGAATACTTGAGGAGATAATAGTTGAAAACTTCCCTAAAATAGGGAAAGAAATAATCACCCAAGTCCAAGAAACCCAGAGAGTCCCCAACAGGATAAACCCAAGGCGAAATACTCCAAGACACATATTAATCAAATTAACAAAGATCAAACACAAAGAACAAATATTAAAAGCAGCAAGGGAAAAGCAGCAAATAACACATAAGGGGATTCCCATAAGGATAACAGCTGATCTTTCAACAGAAACTCTTCAGGCCAGAAGGGAGTGGCAAGACATACTTAAAGTGATGAAAGAAAATACCCTACAGCCCAGATTACTATACCCAGCAAGGATCTCATTCAAATATGAAGGAGAAATCAAAAGCTTTACAGACAAGCAAAAGCTGAGGGAATTCAGCATCACCAAACCAGCTCTCCAACAAATGCTAAAGGATCTTCTCTAGACAGGAAACACAGAAGGAGTGTATAAACTTGAACCCAAAGTAATAAAGAAAATGGCTACAGGATCGTACTTATCAATAATTACCTTAAACGTAAATGGGTTGAAATTTTCAAAAAGGCTAGGAAACAATTCTCATAGCCATCAATAGATTCGTGTTGAGTTCATGAATAGTTTTTAAAGTTTGGGACAAACTGTAGTATTTGCTATTTGAAGTACTATTTGTAATTGGCATATTACGATGTAACATTGGTCTTCATTTCCAACTTAAAACGCCTAAAAATGCCTAACAGGTTTTTAGATTTGTGAATTTTAGTTGAAATGTATTTTACGATGTTACTAAACCTGCAGAAATATTGAAATATTTCAGAGAACTTATTCACTGTACATTTAATTTATTTTATTTATAAAAGTTATGAACTGTAGAAAGTTTTACTTGTTGGGTCAAATGCTTGTTGCATTTGAAGTGCTAGTTACAAGAAAATCAAATACCTTCAATGTATAAATGCTACTAAGTTTTTAAAGGACTCTGGAGTATAAGTAAGTTTGTTTAAAGAAATTTAGTCTATTCAACCTGAATCAGCTCTGTCAAACATTAATTAAAAGCCTCATTTTAAATAAATAAATAAATAAATAATGGTGGTGGGAGGGAGGGTTGGGAAGCTGGCTGGAGGTAGAGGTGGTGAAGTTTATAAATCTAATTAAAAATGAAGTTGCATTTCCATTTTCCAAATCCACCCATCCACCAGCGTACTGTGTCACTAGACATTATGTACGATTTTACTTTGCGACAGAAACCATTACATTTAAAAATTCATTACAGCAAGGTGAGTTAGACACATGATGGATGCAGCTTTAATTCTGCCATATATTTTTACAGTTAAAATGTAAATGATGAAAAATATTTTGTGCTTATCAGCATTTATGTGGAAATGTGTTTTACAGTGATATATGATGTTATATTTCTATTATTGTGATGAAAAAAAAAGCAATACAAAAAGACGAAGTGTTTATTAAAACATGAAAAAAAGAAGAAATAAATGGTTTTGCAGCACTGAAGAGATTATAGAAAGTAAATAAACTAGATCAGACCTGTTTTATGTAGTAATTTTATAGTTTATTTTAATTATTTCAGTTGTAAAATATTGTTATACTGTTAATTAGTTCTGATTGTTCATATTAAACTATTGTAATGCAAAAAAATAAATAAATAAAATTAAAACAAAAAAAAACAAAAAAAAAAAATAAAGAGCCTCTTGATGAAAGTGAAAGAGGAGAATGAAAAAGTTGGCTTAAAGCTCAACATTCAGAAAACTAAGATCATGGCATCTGGTCCCATCACTTCATGAATGGCAAATAGATGGGGAAACAGTGGAAACAGTGACAGACTTTATTTTGGGGGGCTCCAAAATCACTGCAGATAGTGACTGCACCCATGAAATTACAAGACGTTTATTCCTTGGAAGAAAAGTTATGACCAACCTGCTGCTGCTGCTGCTAAGTCACTTCAGTCGTGTCCGACTCTGTGTGACCCCATAGACAAAAGCCCACCAGGCTCCCCAGTCCCTGGGATTCTCTAGGCAAGAACACTGGAGTGGGTTGCCATTTCCTTCTCCAGTGTGTGAAAGTGAAAAGTGAAAGTGAAGTCGCTCAGTCGTGTCTGACCCTTAGCGACCCCACGGACTGCAGCCTACCAGGCTCCTCCATCCATGGGATTTTCTAGGCAATAGTACTGGAGTGGCTAACCTAGACAGCATATTAAAAAGTGGAGACATTACTTTACCAACAAAGGTCCATCTAGTCAAGGCTATGGTTTTTCCAGTAGTCATGTGTGAATGTGAGAACTGGACTATAAAGAAAGGTGAGCGCCGAAGAACTGATGCTTTTGAACTGTGGTGTTGGAGAAGACTGTTGAGAGTCACTTGGACTGCAAGGAGATCCAACTAGTCCATCCTAAAGGAAATCAGTCTTGAATATTCATTGGAAGCACTGATGCTGAAGCTGAAACTCTAATACTTTGGCCATCTGATGCAAATAACTGACTCGTTGGAAAAGACCCTGATTCTAGGAAAGATTGAAGGCAGGATAGAAGGGGACGACAGTGGATGAGATGGTTGGATGGCATCATCGACTCAGTGGAGATGAGTTTGAGTGAACTCCGGGAGTTGGTGATGGACAGGGAAGTCTAGTATGCTGCAGTCCATGGGGTCGCAAAGTCGGACACAACTGAGCGACTGAACTGAACTGTTATAGTGTTATATCAATATCAATTTCTTGGCTTTAACAATGCACTAAGATTAGGTAAGCAGTTGTCATTAGGGAAAGCTGACTCAGTTCTTGGGAGTGAAATTGTTTCAAAATAAAATAATTAAAATTTTATTTAAAAATTCCTTTAGTATTTGCTCATTGTACGAAGAATAAAATCCAAACTTATTTTCCAAAGCCTACAATGCTTAGCATGATGTCGCCCCTACCTATCTTTTTTTTAACTTTTCCTGTATTAGTCTCTCTTTTACTTACTGTAATCTAGCCATTGTCTTCCTTTAAATTCTTAAAATATAGTAATTCCTCTTCTCCTTCAGAGCCTTCGTAACTGTTGTTAATTCTGTCTTTAATGCTCCTTTCACAGTTGTGGGAAAGCCTTACTCTCCTCTGGGTGGTGAGACTATTTTCTCCTTTATTTATTCAACAAATGTTTATAAATGCTGGTTTGGGAAGCAGAGCCTTGAGGCAGTAGTTCAGTTTTAGACATACTGATTTGAAGTGCTTGCAAGTCAGGTAAGAGAGAAACAAGCCTTCAAAAGGGTCAGTCAGTCAGTTCAGTCGCTCAGTCATGTCTGACTCTCTGCGACCCCATGAATCACAGCAGTCCAGGCCTCCCTGTCCATCACCAACTCCCGGAGTTCACTCAAACTCATGTCCATCGAGTCGGTGATGCCATGCAGCCATCTCATTATCTGTCGACTCCTTCTCCTCCTGCCCCCGATCCCTCCAGCATCAGAGTCTTTTCCAGTGAGTCAACTCTCTACAAAGTATTGGAGCTTCAGCTTTAGCATCAGTCCTTCCAATGAACACTCAGGACTGATCTCCCTTAGAATGGACTGGTTGGATCTCCTTGCAGTCCAAGGGACTCTCAAGCATCTTCTCCAACACCGCAATTCAAAAGCATCAATTCTTCGGGGATCAGTTTCCTTCACAGTCCAACTCTCACATCCATACTGGAAAAACCATAGCCTTGACTAGACAGAACTTGGTGGGCAAAGTAATGTCTCTGCTTTTTAATATGCTGTCTAGGTTGGTCATAACTTTCCTTCCAAAAAAACAAAGAGTAAGCGTCTTAATTTCATGGCTGCAATCAGCATCCGCAGTGATTTTGGAGCCCAAACAAACAAAGTCTGACACTGTTTCCAGTGTTTCTCCATCTATTTCCCATGAAGTGATGGGACCAGATGCCATGATCTTTGTTTTCTGAATGTTGAGCTTCAAGCCAACTTTTTCACTCTCCTCTTTCACTTTCATCAAGAGGCTTTTTAGTTCCTCTTCACTTTCTGCCATAAGGGTGGTGTCATCTGCATATCTGAGGTTATTGATATTTCTCCCGGAAATCTTGATTCCAGCTTGTGCTTCTTCCAGCCCAGCGTTCCTCATGATGTACTCTGCATATAAGTTAAATAAGCAGGGTGACAATATACAACCTTGGCGTACTCCTTTTTCTATTTGGAACCAGTCTGTTGTTCCATGTCCAGTTCTAACTGTTGCTTCCTGGCCTGCATTCAAAAGGGTAGATTAGTTCAATGTTTCAAATGCTGCTGAGAAACCAAGTAAGAAAAAAAAAAAGATATTTATTAAATTTAGCTATATGTATAACCATTAGTGGAGAAGGCAATGGCAAGCCACTCCAGTACTCTTGCCTAGAAAATCCCATGGACGGAGGAGCCTGGTAGGCTGCAGTCCATGGGGTCGCTATGAGTCAGACACGACTGAGTGACTTCACTTTCACTTTTCACTTTCACACATTGGAGAAGGAAATGGCAACCCACTCCAGTGTTCTTGCCTGGAGAATCCCAGGGACAGGGGAGCCTGGTGGGCTGCCGTCTGTGGGGTCACATAGAGTCGGACACGACTGAAGTGACTTAGCAGCAGCAGCAGCATAACCATTAGAGTGCCATGACTTGCCTGCTGCTCATTCGTGTCTGACTCTTTGCGACCCGATGGACTATAATCTGCCAGGCTCCTCTGTTCACGGAACTTTACAGGCAAGAATGCTGGAGAAGGTTGCCATTTCCTACTCCAGTGGACCATATACTGATGTTATAAAGAATACTTTTTTAAAAAGGATAAAAAGTTTGACAGTAGATAGTGAAATTTGCTCGTTAAAATTAATAGTAATAACATAAATTAACATAGTCCTTTGAGAAATAATTGTGTTCTAATTATATCAAAAATTTTTAAAGTGTTCATAATTTTTGATCCAATGAATCACATTTTCAAGAATCTAATCAAAAGAAATAAAGTAGAAAAGACTGTATCTAATAATTTCCATGGCATTAATATTTAAAAAGTGAAAAAAATAAAGCTACATAAATGTTCGATAGGTAAGTGTTAAGTAAGTAATGATAATTCACTCAACGGAATATTATGCTACAATTTGAAATGATGTTTATATTATAAATAGTTGAGAAAAGGAGAGAAGCAGAAGGCAAAGGAAAATAAGATTTACCCAGCTGAATGCAGAGTTCCAGAGAACAGCAAGGAGAGATAACAAAGCCTTCTTAAGTGAACAATGCAAAGAGATAGAGGGAAAACAACAGAATGGGAAAGACTAGAAATCATTTCAAGAAAATTGGAGATACCAAGGGAACATTTTATGCAAGATAGGCACAATAAAGGACAGAAACATCAAGGACCTAACAGAAGCAGAAGATATTAAGAAGAGGTGGCAAGAATATACAGAAGAACTGTACAAAAATATGTCTTAATGACTCCAATAACCATGATGGTGTGGTCAGTCATCTAGAGCCAGATATTCTGGAGTGTGAAGTCAAAAGGGCCTTAAGAAGCACTACTGCGAACAAAGCTAGTGGAGATGATGGAATTCCAGGTGAACTACTTCAAATCCAAACGATGATGCTGTTCAAGTGCTGCACTCAATATGCCAGCAAATTTGGAAAACAGCAGTAGCCACAGGACTGGAAAAGGTCAGTTTTCATTGCAATCCCAAAGAAGGGCAATGCCAAGGAATTTTCAAATCATCACACAGTTGCACTGATTTCACATTAGCAAGATTATGCTCAAAATCCTTCAAGCTAGGCTTCAACAGTACGTGAACCGAGAATTTAAGATGTACAGGCTGGATTTAGAAAAGACAGAGGAACCAGAGACCAAATTGTCAGCATCTACTGGATCATAGAAAAAGTAAGAGAATTCCAAAAAAGCATCTATTTCTGCTTTATTGACTACACTAAAGCCTTTGACTGTGTGGATCATAACAAACTGTGGAAAATTCTTAGAGATAGGAATACCAGACTACCTTACCTGTCTTCTGAGAAACTTGTGTACAGGAGACAAGAAGCAACAGTTAGAACCTGACATGGAACAATGAACTGGTTCAAAACTGGGAGAACAGTAAATCAAGGCTATATACTGTCAATCTGCTTATTTAACTTATATGCAGAGTACATCATGCAAAATGCTGGACTGGATGGCTCACAAGCTGGAATCAAGATTGCCGGGAGAAATAGCAATAAACTCAGATATGCAGATGACACCACCCTTATGGCAGAAAGCAAAGAAGAACTAAAGAGCCTCTTGACGAAAGTGAAAGAGAAGAGTGAAAAAGTTGGCTTAAAGCTCAACATTCAGAAAACTAAGATCATGGCATCTGGTCCCATCACTTCACGGAAAATAGATGGGGAAACAGTGGAAACAGTGACAGACTTTATTTTTGGGGGCTCCAGAATCACTGCAAATGTTGACTGCAGCCATGAAATTAAAAGACGCTTGCTCCATGGAAGAAAAGCTGTGACAAACCTAGACAGAGAATTAAAAAGCAGAGACTTCACTTTGACAACAAAGGTCTGTATAGTCAAAGCTATGATTTTTCCAGTAGGCATGTATGGATGTGAGAGCTGAACCATAAAGAAGGCTGAGTGCTGAAGAATTGATGCTTTAGAACTGTGGTGCTGGAGAAGACTCTTGAGAATCCTTGGACAGCAAGGATATCAAACCAATGAATCCTAAAGGAAATCAACCCTTAATATCCATTGGAAGCAGTGATGCTGAAGTTGAAGCTCCAATACTTTGGCCAACTGATGTGAAGAACTGACTCATTGGAAAAGACCCTATTGCTAGGAAAGATTGAGAGCAGGAGGAGAAGGGGGTGACAGAGAATGAGTTGGTTGAATGGCATCACTGACTCAATGGACATACATTTGACCAAACTCTGGGAGATAGTGAAGGACAGGAAAGCCTGGCATGCTGCATTTCATGGGGTCACAAAGAGTAGGACATGACTTAGGGACTGAACAACAATGGACTTTAGATTATATAGTGTGAATACGTAGTAGTAACCCACATTAGGTAAACCTTAAGAAAATATCCTAAATGTAGAAAAAAAGAAAATATCCTAAATGTGTTTTTTATACTTTTGATGATTCCTTTGTGGTAATGTTTTTTTATACTTATAAAATTATCTTTGATGACCATGAATTATCTTCTTAATGGAAAAACATACTTTCTTAAGCTTGTTTACATAGTTGTCTTAACTTTCTCTTAGTCTGTCCTTTTTTCTGTCATCTTGTTGTATAGGTTGTTTGTTGTATTTTATTTCCATCTTATTCTATGCCACATTAAGAATGCTCATTTTACTCTTTTCTTTTGCAGTTATAGGAAAGATAGTTGTATTTAAAATTCTGAATAGAGAATACGACTTTTAGAAACAAAATAAAAAGATCTATTATTTATCAATTATTTACCAGACAAATCTATTTTTCTCCATCAAAATCTCTAAATGTGTATTTTTCAGGGAAGCCTTCCTGAAGACCACCATTCCTACTCTTAAAACATGGGTTAAATTCTCCTGTTAGACAATCCCTTAGTCCGAATGATTATACCCTTAGTGATACTCATTACAGCAATCTCAAAAGTTTCTTTGTGGGTGGTTGACATATTTCTAGGAAATTAAACAGGAGCATTATTGGAGGAGTCTAGACTAGCCATATCTGAATTTGCATTCTACAGATTCCCTATAATGTAACTGTTGCCTCTCTTCTTAAAAAACTTTACTAGGGATAAATCCAGTCCATTCAACAGCTCCTTAAATCTCATCAGAAAAAGAGGGGGCATGTCAGATCTATCTTTATACTGATAGAATTTTTCTTAGAGCTTCCAGATATATTTGAAATATGCTTTCTAAAGGATATGTTGTTTTGAAGTCAGGCTTATATAGAAATAATTCTAAAGATTAGTTTTAGAAACTCCATTACATATTTCATTGATATTAAAACTAAGAGTATTTATTTAAGAGCCTCCATAATCTCAGTTTATTCAGTACTCTGCATAGTATTTTCAACATGTTATAAATTATATTATGATATTTATAATTCATAAAGTTCTACTGGGGAGGAGACTATATAGTAGGGAAAAAATAAAGCTGAATCTTGAGAATGTGGTAAATTTATAAATGTAAGCAATGTGTTAACTAATAAATTTAATATATCATGGTGTAATTTCAGGATAACTTTGGCTACGAAAAGAGTAAAGAGAGGAACCTTTTTTTTAACTTTTTTACAGAATTCCATAATACTTAGCAAGCAGTTGGCCGCTTTGGGACAGATGCCTCTCATATATACAATTCTGAAGAGAAAAGTTTATTTTCCACAAGAAAGAATGAAGGATGGGTATTTAATTTTTAAATTTAAGATGCGAAGTTTATCTTTAAAATTAAGTAAAATTGTTATCAGAAGCTTCAAGATATTTAAAAACCCCGGTGGAATTTCATGGAGTATCTTCTATGTAATTTCTAAGTAGCTTCTTTTAACACATAAAAATTGTGATAATCAGAACTGGTTACCAACTCAGAAAATACAAGTCACAGTCCTGGATTAGGTTCACAATTTGTTTAAATAGCTAAAGGTCAATGAAAGAGTCTCATTCAGGATAGTAGCAAATCTTGACAATACTGCAAAATGTTTTCAGCAGGTTTTTTAAAATGAGCCACAGTGGTATGACTGATAGCACAGTTATTACCATTATTTCAGTGCAGGGGCATACACACAAATACACATCTGAAAAGTAAAACTGGTTATTGTTAAAGTTAGTAGGTGATCATGGGGTTTAAACAAACTTTTTGAAATTTTATTTTATTGAAGTATAGTTGGTTTATAATGTTGTGTTAATTTCTACTGTATATCAAAGTGATTCAGTTATTTATACACACACACACATTCTTTTCATTTTCTTTTCCATTATGGTTTGTCAAAAGACACTGAATATACTTCCCTGTGCTACGCAATAGGACCTTGTTGTTTATCCATCCTATATATACTACTTTGCATCTGTTAATCTCAATCTCCCAGTCTATCCCTCCTCATCCCTCCCTTCCTTGGCAACTACAAGTCTGTTCTCTATGTCTGTCAGTCTGTTTCTATTTTGTAGATAAGTTCATTTGTGTCATATTTTAGATTGTACATATAAATGATAGCATATGGTATTTATCTTTCTCTTTCTGATTTACTTCATTTAGTATGATAATCTCTAGGTCCATTCATGTTGCTGCAAATGGCCTTATTACATTCTTTTTATGACTTAATAATATTCTACTGTGTATATATACCATACCTTCTTTATCCATTCATCTGTAGGTGGACACTTATGTTGTTTCCATGTCTTGGCTATTGTCAGTAGTGCTTCAGTGAACACTGGGATGCGTGTATCTTTTCAAACTGTAGTTTTGTTCAGATATATGCCCAGGAGTGGAATTGCAGGGTCATACTGTAACTCTGTTTTTCGTTTCTTGAGGAACCTCCATACTGGTTTTCATAGTGGCTGCATCAATTTATATTCCTACCAACAGTGTAGAAGGGTTCCCTTTTCTCCATACCCTCTCCAGCATTTATTATTTATAGACATTGTTAATGATGGCCATGCTGACTGGTTTGAGGTGATACCTCATTGTAGTTTTGATTTGCATTTCTATAATAATTAGCAATAATTAGCATCTTTTCATGTATTTATTAGCTACCTGTATGTTTTCTTTGGAGAAATGTCTGTTTAGATCTTCTGCCCATCTTTGATTGGGTTGTTCAGGGGTTTTTGCTATTAAGTTTTATGAGCTATTTATAGATTTTGGAACTTAATCCCTTGTGGATCACATAATCTGAAAATATTTTCCCCCAGTCCGTAAGTTGTCTTTTCATTTTGTTTATGGTTTCCTTTGCTATACAAAAGCTTGTAAGTTTGATTAGGTCCCGTTTGTTTATTTTTGCTTTTATTTCTACTGCCTTGGAAGACTGACCTAAAATAACACTGGTACAATTTATGTCAGAGAATGTTTTGCCTATGTTCTCATCTAAGAGTTTTATGGTATCATGTTTTAAAGTCTTTACGCCACTTTGAGTTTATATTTGTATATGTTGTGAGGACTTGTTCTAACTTCATTGATTTATATGCAGACAACCAGCCTCCCGTACTCAATCGAGCACCTAGGCTTGATTGATAATCCATGGCTGTATATTTTCACCCTGCTTATTTAACTTATATGCAGAGTACATCATGAGAAATGCCAGACTGGAAGAAGCACAAGCTGGAATCAAGATTGCCAGGAGAAATAGCAATAACCTCAGATATGCAGATGACACCACCCTTATCTTATGGCAGAAAGCAAAGAAGAACTAAAGAGCCTCTTGATGAAAGTGAAAGAGAAGAGTGAAAAAGTTAGTTTAAAGCTCAACATTCAGAAAACTAAGATCATGGCATCTGGTCCCATCACTTCATGGCAAATAGATGGGGAAACAGTGACAGACTTTATTTTGGGGAGCTCCAAAATCACTGCAGATGGTGACTGCACCCATGAAATTAAAAGACAATTTCTCCTTGGAAGAAAAGCCCTAGACGGCATATTAAGAAAAGACAAACCTAGACAGCATATTAAAAATCAGAAACATTACTTTACCGACAAAGGTCCATCTAGTCAAGGCTATGGTTTTTCCAGTAGTCATGTATGAGAGTTGGACTATAAAGAAAGGTGAGTGCCAAAGAACTGATGCTTTTGAACTGTGGTGTTGGAGAAGACTCTTGACAGTCCCTTGGACTGCAAGGAGATCCAATCAGTCTATTCTAAAGGAAATCAGTCCTGGGTGTTCATTGGAAGGACTGATGCTGAAGCTGAAACTCCAATACTTTGGCCATCTGATGGGAAGAACTGACTCATTGGAAAAGACCCTGATGCTGAGAAAGATTGAAGGTAGGAGGAGAAGGGGATGACAGTGGATGAGATGGTCGGAATTCATCACTGACTCAATGGATATGAGTTTGAGCAAGCTCCAGGAGTTGGTGATAGATAGGGAAGTCTGGAGTGCTGCAGTCCATGGGGTCACAGAGTCAGACATGACTGAGTGACTGAACTGAACTGAACTGAGGCAAGGGGCAAGGTGCTTATAACTAAAAGATGTAGTACTTCTAGACAACAACCTTATAGTTTAGTGGGGGAGACAAGTAACCAAATACATGCTGTGATAGAAGTGAACCCAAGGTGAAGTGGAATATATAGAAGGTACACCAACTAAGGCTTGGAAGGTGCACTAAGGCTCAGTGAGGACTTTCCTAAAGAGGTGACATCTGCATTATTGAAAGAAAATAAAAGTCAGCCAATTGAAGGAGCCTTTCAAACAGTGGGGCAACATATAGGAAGGCCTTCAAACAGAGACCTGAGAGAGCAGATTCATTCTAGGAGATCAAAGTTCAATTCATGGTTAAAGTAAAGGGTTTTAGAACATGCTCAAACAATTTAGAACATGCATCAACTTAAAAATAGACTGCTCTATACATAGATTGTTATATAAGAACCTCATGGTAACCACAAAGCAAAAACCAATAGAGTCACCAAAAATAAAGGGAAAGGAATGCAGGTATTGCACTAAAGTCATAAAAATACAAGGAGAGATAGTAAGAGAAGAAGAAAGTAACAGAGAACAACAACAACAACAAAAGAAACCAGAAGACGATTAACAAAATGTTACAATGTTTGTAAGTACATATATATCAATAATTACTTCAAGTGTAAATGAATTAAATGCTCCCATCAAAAGATATGGGGTGATTGAATGGATTGAAAAACAAGACCCATATACATGCTGCCTATAACAGACTCACTTCAGATCCAAAGACATACACACAGACTGCAAGCGAAAGGGTGGAAAAAGATACAGGCATACCTTACTTTACTGTGCTTTACTTTATAATTGAAGGCTTTTAGCAACTCTGCATCTGTCAATGCCATCAGTACCATTGTTTATAACATCTTTTGTTCATTTTGTGTCTCTGTGCCACATTTTGTAATTCTTGCAATATTTCAAACTTTTTGTTATTGTTTATATTATTATATTTTATGTAATAATAGTATTAATGACTACAGCCATGAAATTAGAAGATGCTTGCTTCTTGGAAGGAAAGCTATGACAAGCCTAGACAGCAGACAGCATATTAAAAAGCAGAGACATCACTTTGCTGACAAAGGTCCATATAGTCAAAGTTATGGTCTTTCCAGTAGTCACGTATGGATGTGAGAGTTGGACCATAACGAAAACAGAGTGCCGAAGAATTGATGCTTTCGAACTGTGGTGCTGAAGACTCTTGGGAGTCCTTTGGACATTGAGGAGGTCAGACCAATCAATCCTGAAGGAAATCAACCATGAATATTCATTGGAAGGACTAATGCTGAAGCTGAAGCTCCAATACTCTGGCCACCTGATGCAAGGTGCCTGATGCTGAGAAAGATTGAGGGCAAGAGGAGGAGGGGGCAACAGAGGATGATATGGTTGGATGGCATCACAGACTCAATGGGCATGAGTTTGAGCAAACTCTAGGAGATATTGAGGGAGAGGGAAGCCTGGTATGCTGCAGTCCATGGGGTCACAAAGAGTCAGACATGACTTTGTGATTGAAGAGCAACAAATATTAATGGTGGTCTGTGATCAGTGATCTTTGATACTACCATTGCAAAATTATCACAATTACCTGAAGACTCAAATTTTGGTTAGTATTTTTTACCAATAAAGTCTTTTTGATAAAGGCATATACCTTTTACTTTTAGACAATGCAACTGGACACTGAATAGACTACAGCATGTACACATAATATTTCTATGCATTGGGAAACAAAAACAATCATGACTTGCTTTACTGCAATATGTGCTTTATGCGGTGGTCTGGAACTGAACCCATAATATCACCAAAGAATGCCTTTATTCCATGAAAATGAAAGCAAAAATATAGCTGAGGTAGCAATATTTATATTGGACAAAATAGACTTTAACATGAACTGTAACAAAAGACAAATTGGAACATAAATAATGATAAAGAGATCAATCCAAGAAGAATATATAACACCTGTAAATATATAAGCACCCAATGTAGGACTACCTACATAAAGGAAATATTAACAGACATAACAGGGGAAGTTGACAGAAATAAAATAACAACATGGTCCTTTAAATCCCACTTATATTAGTGGACAGATTATCTATACAGGAAACCAGTAAGGAAACACTGGCATTAAATGACACATTAGAACAGATGACCTGATGAGAGGCACACAGAGCATTTCACCCCAAAACATCAGAATACACATTCTTTTAGGTACACATGCAGTATTCTCCAGGATAGGTTACATGTAAGAACACAAAATGAGTCTTAATAAACTTAAAAAGATTGAAATCATATCAGGCATTTTTTCCAAGCATAATGGTATGAGACTAGAAATCAGCTACAAGAAGAAATTAGGTAAAAGCACAAGCACATGGAGTCTATACAACCATTGGTGGTCATTGTAAATACCAAAGAAAAACTATCACCTTGAGACAAATGAAAGTGGAAACATAGATTCTAAAGTCTATGGGATGCAACAAAGGCAATTCTAAAAGAGAAGTTTATAGCAATACAGATTACATCAGGAAAGAAGAAAATTACAAATAATCTAAACTTATACCTAAAGGAACTAGAAAAAGAAAAATAAACAAAGTCCAAAGCTAATAGAAGGAAAGAAATAATGAAATCAGAGTGGAAACAAATGAAACAAAGAGGGAAAGAGGGAAGGCAAGGTAAATGAAGAGTTTGTTCTTTGAAAAGATAAAGTTGATAAAACACTACCAGACACATGAAGAAAAAGGAGATTTGGCCCAGATAAACTCAGAAGTGAAAGAGAAGTTACAATGGACACCATAGAAATACAAAATATAAGAAATTACTTATGAAAAATTATACACCAATAAATAGGACAAACCAGAGAAATGGAAGGATTCCTAGAAACGTGCTATCTTCTAAAACTGAATCTGGAAGAAATAGAAAATCTGCACAGACCAATTCAGTTCAGTTCAGTTCATTTCAGTCGCTCAGTTGTGTCCGACTCTCCGCGACCCCATGAATCACAGCACGCCAGGCCTCCCTGTCCATCACCAACTCCCGGAGTTCACTCAAACTCATGTCCACAGAGTCGGTGATGCCATCCAGCCATCTCATTCTCGGTCGTCCCCTTCTCCTCCCGCAATCAGTAATCAAAAAGTTCTAACCAACCAAAGTCCAGGACTAGATGCCTTTACAGGTGAATTCTACTGAACATTTAATGAAGACTTATTAACTATTCTTCTTAAACTATCCCCCAAAAAACTGAATATTCTATGAGGTTGGCATCACCTTGGTACTAAAATCAGACATAGACACTACAAAGAAGAAAATTACAAGCCAATATCACTAATGAACACAGCTGCAAAATTACTCAACAAAATATTAACCAAATTCAACAATTCATTTAAAAAAAATCATATATCATGATCAAGTGAGATTTATCCCAGGGAAAGAAGGGTGAATCAACATCCACAGATCAATCACTGTGATACACCACATTAGCTAAATAAAAGATAAAAATCATGTGATCATCTCAATAGATGCACCAAAAAACTGTTCACAAATTCAACATCCATTTATGATAAAGGCTCTCAGCAAAGTGCATATAAAGGAAATGTGTGTGTGCTTAGCCTTAGTTGTGTCCGACTCTTTATGACCCTGTGGACCGTGGCCTGCCAGGCTCCTCTGTCCATGGGATTCTCCAGGCAAGAATACTGGAGTGGGTTACCATTTCCTCCTCCAGGAGATATTCTAACCCAAGGATTAGAATATGTCTATGACCTATGTCTCCTGCATTGGCAGGCAGATTCCTTACCACTGAGCCACCTAGGAAGCCCAAATGAACATATCTGAACATAAAAAAGGCCACATATGACAAACCCACAGCTAATAATATACTCAATGATGAAAGGCTGAAAGCATTTCCCTATGATCAGAAAGAAAACAAGGATGTCCACTCTCTCCACTTTCATCAACATAGTATAAAAATTTTCATCCACAGCAATCAGACATTAAAAAATAAATAAAATGAATCCATACTGGAGAGGAAAAAGTAAAACTGTTTGCAGATGACATGGTATTATATATTAAAAATCCTATCGATTCTACCATAATACTATTGTTGTTGTTAGTCACTCAGTCGTGCCTGACTCTTTGTGACCCCATGGACTGCAGCCCACCAGGCATCTTTGTCCATGAGATTTTCCAGGCAAGGATACTGGAGTGGGTTGCCATTTCCTTCTCCAGGGGATCTTCTCAACCCAGGGATCGAACCCGGGTCTCTTGCACTGCAGGCAGATTCTTTACCAAGTGAGCTACAAGGGAAGCCCTTGTACTATTACAAAATAGCCCAAAATACTATTAGAACTTAAAAAAAAAAAAGTAAAGTTGCAGACAATGAAATTAGCATATAGAAATCTGTTGGCATTTCTATATGCTAATAACAAAACTATGACAGAGAGAAATTAAGAAAGAAATCCCACTTACAATTGCATCAAAAAGAATAAAATACGTAGGAATAAATTTAACCAAGGAGGTTAAAAACCTGTATTCTGAAAAGTATAAGACCCTGATAAAGGAAACTGAAGTAGACACAAATAAATGGAAACATATTACTCATATTGCTCGTGAACTGGAAAAACTAATATTGTTATATGCCCATACTACCCAAATCAATCTATAGATTCAGTGCAATTCCTATCAAAATACTAATGGCAGTTTTTACAGAACTAAAATAATCCTAAAACATGTATGAAAATACAAAAGATCTTGAATATCCAAGCAACCTTGAGAAAGAACATAGCTGGAGGAATCACTCCAATTGAAACTATACAACAACATTATAGTAACAGTAATTTCATAGTTAAAGTAATTTAAAAGTTTGATACTGGTGCAAAAATAGGCACATAGGTCAATGGAACAGAATAGAGAACCCAGAAATATACCCACACTTATATGGTCAATTAATCTACAGTGAAGGAGACAAGAATATACAATGGAGAAAAGAATAAAACTGGGCCAATTTCTTTTTTTTTTATTTTATTTTACTTATATAAAAATAAACTCAAAATGGATTAAAGACTAAAGTATAACCTCTGGAGTGATGAAACTCCTAGAAGAAAACATAAGCACTGTGCTCTTTGATGTTGGTAGTGTTTTTCTGGTTTGGTCTCAGGCAAGAACAGCAAAAGCAAATATAAACAAATGGACTGCATCAAAAGCTTTATTTTTTGGCCAGGGAGGGAAGAGGCGTGCCACCCAATTTATAGGATCTTAGTTTCCCCAGTCAGGGATTGAATCTGGGCCTATAACAGTGAAAGCACTGAGTCCTAACCACTAAACCACTTGACCAAACTAAAACACTTTGCACAGAGAAGGACACCATCAGTAAAATGGAAAGGCAAACTCCTGATTGGAGCGGATGTTAGCAGATGTTATATCTAATAAGCGAATATCTAGATGGTATAACACTTTGCACAGAAAAGGAAATAATAATATCTAGATTGTATAAAGAAGTCATACAAATCAATATCAAGTAAAATCCAATTTAAAGATGGGAAGGTGATGTGAAAAGACATTTCTCCAAAGAATGCATATAAATGACCAATAGACACAAGAACAGATGCTCAATATGACTAATACTCAGGGAAATACAAATCAAAACCACAGTGAGATACCATCTTTTTGATGATCAAAAAGATAACAAAATAACAATGTTGGCAAGGATATGGAGAAAAGGGAACCCTGACGCACTCCATATAATAAATATGTGTAGTGCACTCCATGTAGTGCATGACCCCAGTAATCATTCATGGGTACGAGAGTTGAAGGTTGAGTGGCAAAGAATTGATGCTTTTGAACTGTGGTGTTGGAGAAGACTCTTGAGAGTCCCTTGGACAGCAAGGAAATCAGACCAGTCCATCTAAAGGAAATCAGTCCTGGGTGTTCATTGGAAGGACTGATACTGAAGCTGAAGCTCCAGTACTTTGGCCACCCTATGTGAAGAGTCGATTCATTGGAACAGACCCTGATGCTGGGAAAGATTGAAGGCAGGAGGAGAAGGGGACGACAGAGGATGAGCTGGTTGGATGGCATCACCGACTCAATGGACATGAGTTTGAGAAAACTCCAAGAGATGGTGAAGGACAGGGAAGCCTGTCATGCTGCAGTCCATGGAGTTGCAGAGTCAGACACAACTGAGTGCCTGAACAACAAGAGCACCTGAAATATAATGTGGCATGAGAAATTGAATAGGGGGAAAGATTAAGATTCCATTTAAGTATTGGAATAGCTTGAACTTTTTCCTGGATATAATGTATGGGCCACTGAATTTTCTAAGTAGTTTTTAAGCAAGCACAGAAAATAGAAAGCAGAGAGAGAACTGGTAACTGACTTCATAGAGCACAGAAATTCTGTTAATTGAGAGCTTGCAGAACGGAATTCTGAATAGAAATTCTCTAGGGTACCTGCAGTTGTGCTCCCTGAATATGGAAACCTAGTACTATTGCCTAGAAAATCCCATGGTTGGAGGAGCCTGGTACCTGGTAGGCTGCAGTCCGTGGGGTCGCTAAGGGTCAGACACGACTGAGCGACTTCACTTTCACTTTTCACTTTCACACATTGGAGAAGGAAATGGAAACCCACTCCAGTGTTCTTGCCTGGAGAATCCCAGGGATGGGGGAGCCTGGTGGGCTTCCATCTATGGGGTCGCACAGAGTCGGACACGAATGAAGTGACTTAGCAGCAGCAGCAGCAGCAGGATATCTCTTCCCGAAAGCATTTGAATTAACAAGTTATAACTACTTCAGTTCAGTTCAGTTCAGTCGCTCAGTAGTGTCTGACTCTCCGCGACCCCATGAATCACAGCACGCCAGACCTCCCTGTCCATCACCAACTCCCGGAGTTCACTCAAACTCATGTCCACAGAGTCGGTGATGCCATCCAGCCATCTCATTCTCAGTCGTCCCCTTCTCCTCCCACCCTCAACCTTTCCTAGCATCAGAGTCTTTTCCAGTGAGTCAACTCGTTGCATGAGGTGGCCAAAGTATTGCAGTTTCAGCTTTAGCATCAGTCCTTCCAATGAACACCCAGGATTGATCTCCTTTAGAATGGACTGGTTGGATCTCCTTGCAGTCCAAGGGACTCTCAAGAGTCTTCTCCAACACCACAGTTCAAAAGCATCAATTCTTCGGTGCTCAGCTTTCTTCACAGTCCAACTCTCACATGACCACTGGAAAAACCATAGCCTTGACTAGACGGACCTTTGTTGGCAAAGTAATGTCTGTGCTTTTTAATATACTATCAAGGTTGGTCATAACTTTCCTTCCAAGGAGTAAGCGCCTTTTAATTTCATGGCTGCAATCAGCATCTGCAGTGATTTTGGAGCCCAAAAAAATAAAGTCTGACACTGTTTCCACTGTTTTTCCATCTATTTCCCATGAAGTGATGGGACCAGATGCCATGATACTTAAATTTGGAATCAGGAGGGGAGGAGCAGAGTGAGGCACAATGGGAATGAGGCATGCCTCAGAGCTGTCTCACGACTTGTCTCTGCTTCTCCCTTAAATATTAAAGGACCTTTAATATTAAATATTAAAGGACCCCCAATTACAGAAAGCTTCGAACAGATTCAGAGACCTAAATCAATAAACAGAACAACTCAATTCAGAGGATATAGCACACAGCAGGAAGCAAAAGAAAGTTCACAAAAAAGTATACTGTGCACACAGAAATAAGAGAAGATTATGCACATAAAAGGTGACTAAGATGCTATAAAATCAGAAAGAAGAAAAGAATTTGAAACGTGTATAAATGTAGTCACAATTTTTTTTTAAAAATCAAAGGTTTGAAAGCAAAACGATAGACATGGAAAACTGAAAAGCTCAGTATGCTTGGCCAGGCCTTCAGTCCTGGGTCCTTCCTAGATCTTGTAGATAACCAATTATCCAATTAAACAAAATATTCACCAATACATAATTGTTCTGTGGCTGCTTATATGAGATTATTATATAGTCAGTGGACAATAACAAAATGATACTGATGATTTTAAAAGACCAACTGGTGCTTGAAACCAGTGTTAGAGTCGGTGGTGTGGCTTGCCAAAAGTAATAATTGGATCAAGTTTAATGGTGCCATGGTTTAGGGTATAGAAGTTTGATGACATTCCTTCAGTTGCCCCAACATGAGGTTTCCTTTACCTGGCAGGACCTCATTCTGAGTGGGCAGAATGCCATCACCACCAACTGAGTGTATATTCATTGAGGAAATAGAAAACTCAGGAAGCATTTACTAAACATCCTATAAACTGATACCTCCTGAATTGCCCTGCGGAGAAATTCTCCTTAGAACTTCTCCTAAGTTTTAAGATACGTATCAGAGTGCTTGTTTTCACAAATACATTTGTGTGTCCACTTCAAAAGATAGACCCAGCCCTGTCAAATTTTATAATACAAAGAAAAAGAGTGACGATCTTAAAAACTTATAGAAAGGCACCTCATTTAAATAATAACAAGAGTGAATGTGTCATCTGACTTCCCATTAGTAAAGCTGAATATGCAAGGCTGGAGAAAATGCCTTCAAAATTTTGAAGTCTCTATCTAGCCAAATTATCTAGCCAGTTAATGTAAAATAAAGATATTCAGAGTCTCAAAAATTTTATGTTCACATACCCTTTAACAGAGAGGTACTAAAAAATGTGTTTTAACAAAACAAGAAAGATCAAAACATTGGACCCAGTAAATGGTGACTTCAACCCAGGGAATAAAGAAAGAAAACTTCAGGAAACAAGTACTAGGTTACCTCTGCATTTACCACATGGAAAATATTATTACCACCATTTTAATTACCTACTGAAAAACTTTAGAAAACTGAACGCATTTTTAATTGAAATTATTAACTTTATGGGAAATATTGTAAATATACATATAAGAAAACTTAATTATAACTTTCTCAGTAGTTAACAATATGTATATATTAAATAACAATGTAAATACTATAAATTTAGCTAACTAAACACTATGATATTAACTTGAAAAAAGAGATGTACAGGTAGGTATATTATGCGGCAGAAATAGTTTCATGTGTCATGTAAGAAGCCAATAATGAACAAAATTACATATTAAGAGAGCAATATAAGAATATTTACTTGAGATAATGGAGACATTTCATAACAAAGAGCTGCAAGAATCAAAACTGTTTTCTTTTGGTAACTAAAGTGAGGAATGAGGAGAAATGGGGCCATGGTGGCGTTTTAATATTATTTGTTTTGTTTTACCCAGACTTATGTTGATAAAAATAAAAATTTTTATAAAAGATGGTAAATGAGGTAGATGAACCTAGAGCCTGTTATACAGAGTGAAGTAAGTCAGAAAGAAAACCAAATATCGTATATTAATGTATATATATAGAATCTAGAAAAATTGTACTGATGAAACTATTTACAGAGAAGAAATGGAGATGCAGTTGTAGAGAATGGTGTGGTGGACACAGCGGGGGACAGAGAGGGTAGGGCAAATTGAGAAAGTAGCACTAATATATATTCACTATCATATATAAAATATGTAAAATGTAAAATAGATAACTAGTGGGAAGCTCCTGTATAACACAGGGAGCTCAACCTGGTGCTCTGTGATGACCTAGAGAGGTGGAATGGGGGAGAGGGGGGCAGGGAGGCTCAAGGAGGAAGGGATATATATATATATATATATTTATGACTGATTTGCACTGATGTATGGCAGAGGCAACCACAACATTGTAAAGCAATTATTCTCCAATAAAAGGAAAGAAATTTTTTAAAAAGATGATGTCAGCACCATGCAAGATGGATGAGAAGAAGGAGGGGGTGCATTTTACTTTTATATTTTCTGTTTTTCTCTTCTTAGGAAATGGTATTTCTCAGTACCAATGACAGCAAGTGATGTGCTAAAAGAGGTTAGAGGAAATCAAGTGGCTTTTCAAGACTGCTTTATTGCAAATAGTCTTTTCCTGCTGACTTTTCCATTGTTGACAATACCTGAGATTCCTGGGTTTTTACCAATATCTTCACCACGGGGTAGTCAGTTAATAGCAAATTGGGCTGCTTGTCTTCCTTCATTTGTTGTGGTGGTAGCTGACATGGAGACCTTTCAGACAAATGATTCATTCCATACTTGGACCAGAATCAGAGTGCCTCCAAATATTCTGACTGAAGATGAAAGACACAATGTGTCTGATGTGACCGTATCACGGGATGGAATATTTTTTATAATAAATGGTATTCTTTACTTAAAAAATTATAAGGCATTTACAAGACTGGGAAGCAATGCAAGTCTTCCTGATGGTGGAATTATTGGCATTACATCAAGAAAGTGGTGTTGGATCAACTATTTATTAAAGGTTAGTAAATAATTACATATATGTATATTACACCTGCACATTTAGGTATATTTTCCAACCTAGATAGTATATTAAAAAGCAGAGACATTAATTTGCCAACAAAGGTCCGTCTAGTCAAGGCTATGGTTTTTCCAGTGGTCATGTATGGATGTGAGAGTCGGACTGTGAAGAAAGCTGATCGTCGAAGAATTGATGCTTTTGAACTGTGGTGTTGGAGAAGACTCTTGAGAGTCCCTTGGACTGCAAGGAGATCCAACCAGTCCATTCTAAAGGAGATCAATCCTGGGTGTTCATTGGAAGGACTGATGCTAAAGCTGAAACTCCAATACTTTGGCCACCTCATGCGACGAGTTGACTCACTGGAAAAGACTCTGATACTGGGAGCGATTGAGGGTAGGAGGAGACGGGGAAGACAGAGAATGCGGTGGCTGGATGGCATCACCGACTCTGTGGACATGAGTTTGAGTGAAGTCCGGGAGTTGGTGATGGACAGGGAGGCCTGGTGTGCTGTGATTCATGGGGTCGCAAAGAGTCGGACACGACTGAGCGACTGAACTGAACTGAACTGAACCGAACTTTTTGGTCTTCCCAGGTGGCCTAGAGGTAAAGAATTTGCCTGCCAATGCAGGAGATGTGGTTTCAATCCCTGGGTTGGGAAGATCCCTGGAGAAGGAAATGGCAACCCACTCCAGTATTCTTGTCTGAGAAATTCCATGGACAGAGGAACCTGGTGGGCTACAGTCTGTGGGGCTGCAAAAGTGTCGGACGTGACTTAGCGACTAAACAACAGCAGCAGCTATTTTTGGTTGTAGGTTTTTTTCTTTTATCTCTTTATATACATTGTGCCAGTCCTTCTGGCCTATAGAGTTTATCCTGAAAAGTCAGATAATTCTCTTATGGTAGTTCCCCTGATAACTAGTTGCTTTTCTCTTGTTGCTCTTAAGATTCTCTGTAAATTTTTTTGTCATTTTAATTATATTTTGTCTCTGTGTTCTTTTTGTTTGGCAACCCTCTGTGCTTCCTGGACCTGGATGTCTGTTGCTTTTCTCAGGTTAGTGAAGTTTTCAGCTCTTATTTCTTCAAATAAATTCTCTGCCCCTTCCTTTCTCTCTTCTCCTTTCATCTCCCCAGTAATGCAAATGTATGATGTTGCATGGATGTTGTCCCAAAGGGACAGTTCATATGGTTTCCACTACTCTGTCTTCCTGACCACTGATTAATTCCTCTGTATCACCTAATCTTATTGTCAATACCTTCTAGGATGTTTTTCATTTTAGCTTTTAAATTCTTCTGCTCTAGCTCTTTTTATATATTTTCTTTCTAACTCTGTTGAAATTCATACTATATTCATCCATTCTCCCAAATTCATTGAGCATTTTATGTTCATTATCTTGATCTCTTTATCAGATATATTGCTTATCTCCACTTTGCTAAATTCTTTTTCTAGGATTTTGTCTTGTTTCTTCATTTGGAACATAATCGTCTGCCTCATTTTCCCAGTTCTTTACTGTTTACTTCTATGTGTTAGATAGGTCAGCTGTGTCTCCTGAACTTGTAAAAGTAGCTTTACATAGGAGACAGTCTATGGGGCCCAGCAGCACACCTCTTTGGTTACCAGAACTATATTCTTTAGTGGTACCCCTGACGTGGATGGTGGGGCTGACTAATGGGCATGCTGGTCAGTGAGGCTGGCACCTGGCCAAGCTGGCTGTGAGGCTGCCCTTTGGGTGGGGGTTGTGTGCCCATTGAAGAGCAGGGTAGGCTTCCTGCTCAGTTGGTTGTGTGGCCCAGCAGATGTGGGGCTTCTGCAACCCCTTGAAGGACAGGTCTGGGTTTCTGTGCAGCTGTCTGCATGGATCAGGTGGCCTCTTGGCTGGTGCAAACGTGTTTCAGAGTGGGGCCAAGTCAAACAACTCTGAATACAAAGTTAAAACAAATTTATGCAAGCTACCAGAGCTTCCCTAAGATGACATATGTAACAGCTACATCCCCATATCAATTAAAGAAATTGAATTTGTTGTTTAAAAACCTTCCCACAGAGAAAACTTCATGCCAAGAGTATTTCACCAGTGAATTCTATGATATATTTTTAAAATAAATGCCACAATTTCTAAAATCTTTCAGAAACTGAACAAGGGGGATACTTCCCGATTTTTACCTTATTAGAAAATAATTTAAAAAACTCATATGATCATCTCAATAGGTACATATAAAAGCATTTGACAAAATGTAGTATACACAATTGATTTTAAAAATCAGCAAATTAAGAATAAAAGAGAACTTCCTCAACCTAACACAGAACATTTATGAGAAACCTTAAGCTAACATTGTCCAATGGTAAAAGACTGTTGATTTACTTTGCTCAGATTCGATGTAAATATGCTGTTGTTGGTTAAACCTACCATTTGGCGTTCATTTTTTATTAACACCATTTGCTCCTTTGTTCCTTTCTTCCATTTCTTGCTTAAAATAAGGAACAAGGTGAGAATGTTTGCCCACACCACATCTATTCAACATTGTATTGACAGTTCTAGCAGGTGCAATGAGTTAAGAAATGATTAAAAGGAATCTGTATTGAAAAGAAGACTGTCTTTATTCAAACACTTTTAGATGTAGAAAAGATTATGAAATCTATTTTTTTAAAGTTGTCAGGGCTAATAAGAGTGGTTACCAGGTTGCAGTATATAAGATCAATACAAAAAAATCAACTGCATATTTACGTAGCAATTTAATTTTGTATATGAAAGATATAAACATATAAATGAACAATCACAAATTGAAATTTTTAAAAATACTGTTTAAATAGAATTTAAAATATTAAATACTTAGGAATAAACCTGATAAAAGATATGCAAATATATACACTTTAAAACTAAAAAATATTATTGAGTGAAGTAAAAGACATGTATAATGTATCATAGGTTGAAATGTATGAAAATGTATCTTGTTCATAGGTGGAAAAAATGCAATATTGTTACAATGAGAATTCTTGAGAAAAGCAGCACTTCAATTAAAATCCTATTGGCTTTCATAGAAATTAAGAAGCTGATTCTATTAGTATGAAACCAAAAAAAAAAATCAAGAAATAAATGCCACTAAAAATGTAGATCTTGGTTGGAATGCAGAATATTTTTAAAATTTTGAATTCTTCCTAAGCTTATATACGTGAACAGTATGAAAAGGCAAAAGATAGGACACTGAAAGATGAACTCTCTAGGTCAGTAGGTGCCCAATATGCTATTGGAGATCAGTGGAGAAATAACTCCAGAAATAATGAAGAGATGGAGCCAAAGCAAAAACAACACCCAGTTGTAGATATGACTGGTGATGGAGGTAAAGTTCAATGCTGTAAAGAGCAATATTGCAGAGGAACCTGGAATGTTAGGTCCATGAATCAAGGCAAACTGGAAGTGGTCAAACAGGAGATGGCAAGAGTGAATGTCAACATTTTAAGAATCAGCAAACTAAAATGGACTGAAATGGGTGAATTTAACTCAGATGACCATTATATCTACTACCATGGGCAAGAATCCCTTAGAAGAAATGGAGTAGCCATCATGGTCAACAAAAGAGTCTGAAATGCAGAACTTGAATGCAGTCTCAAAAATGACAGAATGATCTCTGTTCATTTCCAAGGCAAACCATTCAGTATCACAGTAATCCAAGTCTATGCCCTGACCAGTAATGCTGAAGAAGCTAAAGTTGAATGGTTCTATGAAGACCTACAAGACTTTCTAGAACTAACACCCAAAAAAGATGTCCTTTTCATTATAGGGGACCGGAATGCAAAAGTAGGAAGTCAAGAAATACCTGGCGTAACAGGCAAATTTGGCCTTGGGTACAGAATGAAGTAGGGCAAAGGCTAATAGAGTTTTGCCAAGAGAATGCACTGGTCATAGTAAACACCCTCTTCCGACAACACAAGGGAAGACTCTACACATGGACATCACCAAATGGTCAATACTGAAATAAGATTGATTATGTTCTTTGTAGCCAAAGATGAAGAAGCTCTATATAGTCAGCACAAACAAGACTGGGAGCTGACTATGGCTCAAATAGTGAACTCCTTATTGCCAAATTTAGAGTTAAATTGAAGAAAGTAGGAAAAACCACTAGACTATTCAGGTATGACCTAAATCAAATAACCTTACGATCATACAGTGGAAATGACAAATAGATTCAAGGGACTAGATCTGATAGACAGAGTGCCTGAAAAACTATGGATGGAGGTTCGTGACACTGTACAGGAAACAGGGATCAAGATCATCCCCAAGAAAAAGAAATGCAAAAAAGCAAAATGGCTCTCTGAGAAGGCCTTACAAATAGCTGTGAGAAGAAGAGAAGCAAAAAGCGACAGAAAAAAGGAAAGATATACCCATTTGAATGCAGAGTTCCAAAGAACAGCAAGGAGAGATAAGAACGTCTTCCTCAGTGATAAATGCAAAGAAATAGAGAAAAACAATAGAGTGGGAAAGACTAGAGATCATTGGAAAGACCAATGTTGAAGCTTAAACTCCAATACTTTGGCTACCTGATGCGAAGAGCTGACTCATTTGAAAAGACCTTGATGCTGGGAAAGATTTAGGGCAGGAGGAGAAGGGGATGACAGAGGATGAAATGGTTGGATGGCATCACTGACTCAATGGACATGGGTTTGGGTGGACTCTGGGAGTTGGTGATAGACAGGGAGGCCTGGTGTGCTGCAGTTCATGGGGTCGCAGAGTTGGACACGACTGAGCAACTGAACTGAACTAAGAGGTCTCTTCAAGAAAATTAGAGATACCAAGAGAACATTTCATGCAAAGATGGGCTCAATAAAGGATAGAAAAGGTATGGACCTAACAGAAGAAGAAGATATTGAGAAGAGGTGGCAAGAAAGCACAGAAGAACTGTAGATAATCACAATGATGTGATTACGTACCTAGAGTCAGACACTCTGGAATGCAAAGTCAAGTGGGCCTTAATAAGCAACACTCTGAACAAAGCTAGTGGAGGTGATGGAATTCCAGTTGAGCTATTTCAAATCCTAAAAAATGATGCTGTGAAAGTGCTACACTCAGTATGCCAGCAGATTGGGAAAACTCAGCAGTGGCCACAGGAAAAGGTCAGGTTTCATTCCAATCCCAAAGAAAGGCAAGGCCAAAAATGCTCAAACTACCGCACAATTGTGCTCATCTCAAACACTAGTAAGGTAATGTTCAAAATTTTTCAAGCCAGGCTTCAACAGTACGTAAACCGTGAACTTCCAGATGTTCAAGCTGGATTTAGAAAAGGCAGGGGAACCAGAGATCAAATTGCCAACATTCGCAGGATCGTCGAAAAAGCAAGCAAGCTCCAGAAAAACATCTATTTCTGTTTTACTGACTATGCAAAGCCTTTGACTATGTTCAGTTCAGTTCAGTCGCTCAGTTGTGTCCGACTCTTTGCGACCCCATGAATCACAGCACGCCAGGCCTCCCTGTCCATCACCAACTCCCAGAGTCCACTCAAACTCACCTCCATCGAGTCGGTGATGCCATCTGCCATCTCATCCTCTGTCGTCCCCTTCTCCTCCTGCCCCTAATCTCTCCCAGCATCAGAGTCTTTTCCAGTGAGTCAACTCTTCGCAAGAGGTGGCCAAAGTATTGGAGTTTCAGCTTTAGCATCAGTCCTTCCAGTGAACACCCAGGATTGATCTCCTTTAGAATGGACTGGTTGGATCTCCTTGCAGTCCAGGGGACTCTCAAGAGTCTTCAACACCACAGCTCAAAAATATTAGTTCTTCGGCGATCAGCTTTCTTCACAGTCCAACTCTCACATCCATACGTGACCACGGGAAAAACCATAGCCTTGACTAGATGGACCTGGTTGGCAAAGTAATGTCTCTGCTTTTTAATATGCTATCTAGGTTGGTCATAACTTTCCTTCCAAGAAGTAAGTGTCTTTTAATTTCATGGCTGCAATCAGCATCCGCAGTGATTTTGGAGCCCAAAAACAAAGTCTGACACTGTGGAAAATTCTTCAAGAGATGGGAATACCAGACCACCTGACCGGCCTCTTGAGAAACCTGTATGTGGGTCAGGAAGCAACAGTTAGAACTGGACATGGAACAACAGACTGCATCCAATTAAGGAAAGGAGTATGCCAAGGCTGTATATTGTCACCCTACTTATTTAACTTATATGCAGAATACATCATGTGAAATGTTGGACTGGATGAGGCACAAGCTGGAATCAAGATTGCTGGGAGAAATATAAATAACCTCAGATATGCAGATGACACCACACTTATGGCAGAAAGCAAAGAACTAAAGAGCCTCTTGATGAAAGTGAAAGAAGAGAATGAAAAAGTTGGCTTAAAGCTCAACATTCAGAAAACTAAAATCATGGCATCTGGTCCCATCACTTCATGGCAAATAGATGGGGAAACATTGGAAACAGTGAGAGACTTTATTTTCTTGGGCTCCAAAATCACTGCAGATGGTGATTGCAGCCATGAAATTGAAAGATGTTTACTCCTTGGAAGGAAAGTTATGACCAACCTAGACAGCACGTTAAAAAGCAGAGACATTACTTTGCCAACAAAGGTCCATATAGTCAAGGCTATGGTTTTTCCAGGGGTCATGTATGGATTTGAGAGTTCGACTATAAAGAAAGCTGAGCACCAAAGAATTGACACTTTTGAACTGTGGTGTTGAAGACTCTTGAGAGCCCCTTGGACTGCAAGGAGATCCAACCAATCCATCCTATAGGAGATCAGTCCTGGGTGTTCACTGGAGGGACTGATGTTGAAGCTGAAACTCCAATACTTGGTCACTTGATGGAAAGAACTAACTCACTGGAAAAGACCCTGATGCTGGGAAAGATTGAAAGCGGGAGGAGAAGGGGATGCCAGAGGATGAGGTGGCTGGATCCATCACCAACTCAACGGACATGAGTTGGAACAAACTCCAAGAGATGGTGAAGGACACGGAAGCCTGGCATGCTGCAGTCCAGGGGGGTCACAAAGAGTCAGACACTACTTAGCAGCTGAACATAACAGAACAAAACAGAAAATGTCTTTATTTTGTGCCTTCATTTCCACCAAATACAGAATTATATCATTATACATGGGTTTTGTTGTTTTTCAGTTGTTTTTAAAGCAACTTACAAAGACATTTGGTTATCTTATGGCTTTCATCATTTTTGTTAAGATGTGAGCCATTATTCCAGTCATTGTTCTCAAGTTTGTAATGTGTCTTTTTTATTTATTGCTCCTTTAGATCCTTCCTTTTATCTTTGGTTTTCAGCATTTTTATTATATGCTTATGTGTAATTTCCTTTGTATTTATCCTGTTTGAGTTTCAGTTGAGCTTCTTGGATTTCTGGGATTATGTCTCTCACTAATTTTTGGATGTTCTTGAACATTATTTCTTCAAATACTTCTTCTGCACCAGTCTCTTTTTCCTCTTCTTCTAGGATTCCAGAAACATATATATGAGACTGTTTAATTTGGGCAGATGACCTGATTTTTTTTCTTTGTATTTCAGTTAGGATACATGCTTTTAACCTGTCATCAAATTCACTGCTCTTTTACTCTTGCTATATTCTCAGTTAACTCTTAAATCCATCTAGCAATTTCTTTATTCCTGATATCATATCTTTAATTTCTAGCATTTCCATTCTGTTTGGGTTTTTTCTTTTTAATTTATTTTTGGCTGTGCTGGGTCTTAGTTGCTGCATGTGAGCTTTCTCTAGTTGCGATGAGTAGGGGCTACTCTCTAGTTGCAGAGCTCAGGCTTCTCATTGCAGTGGCTTCTCTTTTTGCAGAGCACAGCTCTAGGTATGTGGGCTTCAGTAGTTGCAGCACGCAGGCTCAGTAGTTGTGGCACACAGGCTTAGTTGCTCCACAGCATGTGGGATCTTCCCAAGCCAGGGAGAGGATCTATGTGCCCTGCATTGGCAAGTGGATTCTTAACCGCTGGACCACCAGGGAAGTCCCCTATTCTTTGTATTTTTAAAATTATCTACATATCTCAGCTGTAATTCCCCATCTCTGCATTCTTGCTTGTCTTTCCACTAGATCGTCAATGTTTCATCATAGCAATTTTTTTTTTTTTGCTGTGCCTGGAGTCTCAGCACTGATGAGATTCCAGAGATCTCTTCATACTTTGTAACTGAGTCACCAGCTTTCCAAATCCTAAGAGAGCCATCTCTGCTGCCAGCTTTTTTTATTTTTTTTAACCACTGAGGATTTCTCTTTCCTTTCTCATCAGCCTCAGGATTTTCTTGCCTTGGGAGATTTCTCTGTCTCCTGCTTCCCTGCCCCTAGTCCTTGCATGGAGACTGCTTTCTACTCTCAGTGAAGACCATGTATATCTCAAGAGGGAGAACTTGTCTTAGCTCCCACTTGCTGTATACAGTAGCTGAGCATCCAGAATGCTTACAGATTTCTCTCAACTTTGTTGCCCTGGTGCCTGTCCCCTCCCTGTCTTCAGAAGGTTACTGCTTTATATTTGGGAGAGGCCATGAATGCATCAGAGGGATTGCTCCACTTTCCTGCCTTGCCCCAAGACCTTGGCTTACTATACCCAAGCACTAAGTGAAGATCTATAGGAAAGAATTTTGGGTAGGTATAATCTCATTACATGGCTGGGGCTCCCTGGAGTTCCCATCTATTATGTTTATATTCTGCCAAAAATATAGTGAGAATAACTATGAGTCTTTTCTATAAAGGGCTCATCATTTTGTTTCTAATCTATTTCCTTCTTGAGAATTGTTTCACACTCATTTTCAGCAACAGAAGTTCTAGGTTTTAAATTGAATTTTCATTTGATAAAATGTCTTTTTACCCCAAATGGTCTCTTTTTTTTTTTTTAGTTAGCAGTTCGATTTCTTTCTCCATACTGTTTGAGTATAGACTAAATATTTGTACATTAAATAAATGTACAAATTTATTTATTTTGGGAGACAAGATACGCACAAAAGACTCTGTTGATTGTCATGGACATAGAACTTCCATTTTAAGTAAAAATCTTTAAGAATTAGAGCCAGTTGGGGGAGGGGAGACAGGAGAAAGGGGGTACTTGGCTCCCTAAATGAAATTACACCCACCGAATCTCAGACATAGCATCTCTGAGTGGTCTTTCCCTCTAACAGTGTCCAGCAAAGGGTAGTACTGATTTGTCTCAGGGTTTAAGTTCTCTTTAGCAAAGAAAGTTGGAATTTCAAAAATAATGTTTGAAGTATCCTTATTTCTTGACCTTCAGTTCAGTTCAGTCGCTCAGTCGTGTCCGACTCTCTGCGACCCCATGAATCAAAGCACGCCAGGCCTCCCTGTCCATCACCAACTCCCGGAGTACACTCAAACTCATGTCCACAGAGTCGGTGATGCCATCCAGCCATCTCATTCTCCGTCGTCCCCTTCTCCTCCCGCCCCCAACCTTTCCCAGCATCAGAGTCTTTTCCAGTGAGTCAACTCGTCGCATGAGGTGGCCAAAGTATTGCAGTTTCAGCTTTAGCATCAGTTCCTCCAATGAACATCCAGGATTGATCTCCCTTAGAATGGACTGGTTGGATCTCCTTGCAGTATAAGGGACTCTCAAGAGTCTTCTCCAACACCACAGTTCAAAAGCATCGATTCTTCGGCGATCAGCCTTCTTCACAGTCCAACTCTCACATCCATACATGACCACGGGAAAAACCATTGCCTTGACTAGACGGACCTTGGTTGGCAAAGTAATGTCTCTGCTTTTTAATATACTATCAAGGTTGGTCATAACTTTCCTTCCAAGGAGCAAGCATCTTTTAATTTCTTGACCTTAGTAAACATCAAAGTCTAAGGGACACTCTTGGTCAGAGTAGATTCATACATAAGAAAAGAGAAGGCTAATGATCTTTGAGGATTTAAAAGGGAATTTAAATTGATTGTTTCTATTGATAGAAAAAGTATACAAAAGAATAAAATTACTAGAATAATTTATTTTTATACCTATGTGTAAAATATTTCCGTGTAACTTCTATGTCTGAAGTACTATTCAGAAATACATTACAAATTAAACCTTAGTGGTTACTGTGTTCTGTTTTTAAATGTTGCAAAATAGAAGACAGGAACTGTTACACCCTCTCTATAATCAAAGATATTCTAATTGTTTTCTATTTTGTCACAGAATAAAGAAAGAAGAAGCAACATGGCAATCTGGACAGAAAATGAAGTTTATCTTGGATATGATCTTCTTAAATTTGTTAAAATAGTAACTACTGAAAAACTGAAAGGACTTCTAAATATGTCACCAACCGCTACCCTGACTATACACAATGTTGAGTATACAGGACACCCTTTGGAACTTGCCTTGTTATTAAATTACTGCACTGTATGTAACGCCTCCAAAACAATTTACCTAGTGATATACAATGAAGATACAATACAATGGGTATTCCAAGACTTTGCATTAGATGTCACTATTGACACTTTTTTAATTCCATATTTCTTATATTCAGCAATGCCAGAATTATTACTATGGGACAAACATAGGATCTACTATTATTATCATAATTTCACAGATACTGGAGTTTTACAAACAACTACACAATTTGGAAATCTATCAAGATTATCACAAAACAGCATTATTCATAATGTTCTTATGGGTAAGTTATCTTCAATCTGCAAAAATTATTCTAGATTTCATCTTCCTTATGAAAATGTACAATTTTAATGCATTAATTTATGGTGGTTTTGATAAAGATGTTTAGATGTTTTACCATCTAAAAATGGTTATCTTTAAAATTCTATTCCTGCTAACTAGGATCTCCTAAGGGACTTCCCTGGTGGCTCAGATGGTAAAGAATCTGCCCGCAGTGTAGGCTACCCACTTTGATATTCTTGCCTGGAGAATTCCATATACAGAAGAGTCTGGTGGGCTACAGTCCATGGGGTCTGAAAGAGTCAGACACAACTGAGAGACTAACACTTTCACTTTTTTTTCAGGATCTGATAAAGCAAAATGGCAAACTCAAGTTCTTTATTCAGAGATTCATTTTGATCAATCAGCAGATACAAATGCAACTTACATATGTGTTTTCAGTGTAGGCGGTGATGTGTGGTTGTATTCACTTCCTAGGGCTTAGGGCTCCCATAACAAGGTACCACAAACTGGTACAACAGAAGTTTATTGTCTATTGTCTCGGTTCTAGAGGCTAGAATTCCACATTTAAAGTGTTGGCAGGGCCATACTCCCTCTGAAATCCGAAGGAATCTTTCCTAGCTTCTATGACTTGCTGGCAAACCTTGCCATTCCTTCCTTGCAGCTGCATCATTCCGGTCACTGCCTGTGGCATCACATAGCATTCTTCCTGTCTTCATACACCATCTTGTTATAAGGACGCCAGGGCCAACTGTAGCCCAGAATGATCTCATCTTAACTAATTACATCTGTAATGACTCTGTTTCCAAATATAGTCATGTTCTGAAGCAACATTTGGAGTTAGATGTTCAACATAACTTTTTTGAGGGGACACAATTCAACTAAACTGAATTCTATAACAGGTGTTGTAGAGTTAAACCGATCTGTTTTCAAGTCCATAAAAATGTCATTTAGTGTTTCCAAACCTCAGTTTTCTAATCTAAAATATATTAATAGGACTGTCATGTTGACTAGATAAGGGGTTGTATATAAAATGCTTAGAATAATACTTGGCAAGTGGTAAGCCTTTAACTAATAGCAGTTATTCTTGGGCTTCCCTGGTGGTTCAGTGGTAAAGAATCCACCGGCCAATGCAGGAGACACAGGTTCTATCCCTAATCAGAAAGGATCCCACATGCCTTGGAGCAACTAAGCCTGTATGCACAACTATTGCACCTGTGCTCTAGAGCCCGGGAGCCGTAACTACTAAGGCCCGCATGCCTCAGAACCCGTGCTCCACAACAAGAGGATCCACATCAATGAGAAGCCCACACACCTAGAGAGTAGCTCCTGGTCTCCGCAACTAAAGAAAAGCACAGCAACGAGGACCCAGCACAGCCAAAAATAAATTAATTAATTAAATTAAAAAACATTTATTCTTCATGTTATTATTCCTAAGGTAGTGTACTAAACATTATATGAAATGCAAAGAAATAAAAAGTTTGATCCTCAAGGAATTTAGTTAGGAGTTAAATTAACTGGGACATTTAAAGTAAATATCACTGTTATTTGTAATTGATCTTTCTTGACCCCATATCACCCTTCAACTCACAGTCATTCAATTTTGCTACTCCCATTTACAGCAAAACTCCAGGAAGAATTGCTTACTTTCACTTTTTCCTCTTTCCTCTCATTGTCTCTTGAATCCACTCTAATCAAATTTTCTCAAAAACTGCCCTTGTCAGGGGTTTTGATGTCTCCCACTTTGTTAATCCAGTGGCCAATTTCCAGTCATCTTTTGTGATCTGGCAGCAGCGTTTGAAACAACTCAACATGGCCTTTTCCCTGAAACACTGAAACACCTTTTCCCAAATACTTTTGGGGGTATTTTTGATCTTCCTCCTACTTCACCAGCCTCAACCTCTTTTCCATTCCCATCATCTTAATTCCTAAATGGAGAAGTACCTCTGAACTCCATTTACATTCATTCTTTGCCCTCCAGCCATGATCCCTAGCCTGAACTCCAAACTGCTATTTCTTACTACCTCTTGATACTTTCACTCAGATGACCAGTGGGCATCTCAGACGAACATATCCAAAACTGAATCCTTGAGTCCCTCAGCCACACTGCCGCCTGCTTCTTCCCTTGTCGTCCCCTATCAAGTAAACAGCTCTTCTTTTCTTCCAACCACAAACCTTGACCTCATCCTTGAATTCTCCCCTTTTACATCCCGTAGCAAGCCCTTATCAAATCCTGTTGACTATGTGTAAAAAGTATATCTAAAATCTAACTTTTGTTCACCATTCCCACTCCAGTCCAAGCCCCTATCCTCTCCAGCCCATAAGTATAAGAGTTTTTTAAGTGGTCTCTCATCTTTATCTGTGTGTCCCTATCATCAACCAGGCTAGGGTACACCTAGCAGCCAGAGTGAGCCTTTGAAAATATATGCAAAATCATATTCCTCTGCTTGAAACTCTCATTTGGCTTCTTATATCACTCAGAATAAAATCTAAAACCTTTAGCATAACCTGAAACACAGTGTGAGATCTGGCCCTAGACTCTGATGTGGTCTCCTATCACTTGACTCTTTGTTCAGTTGCCTAGCCAGACTGGCCTCTTTGCTATTCCTTGGATATCTACTGCCAAGAATACTCTTCACTTTGATATCGACATAACTCTTCTACTTAATTCAGGCTTAAGTCCAAGCATTTTTTTAATGTGTGACTTCTCTGGTAATGTCATAATATGAAAGGACTTTCCAATTATTAGAAATATTGTCATATATTTTCTGTTAGTAATTTAACTTTGGGAGTTCCCTGGTGATCCAGTGGTTAAGAATCTGCCTTGCAATGTGGGGACACAGGTTTGATCCCTGGTTGGGAAACTGGGACCCCACATGCTGTGGAGCAACTGAACCCATGCACCACAACTAGAGAGACTATGCACTGCAACTAGAGAGTCCGTGCACCACAACGGAAGAGCCTGTGTGATTCAGTGAAAGCCCCATGTGCAACTGAGACCCGAGGCAGCCAAATAAATCTTAAAATAAAATGTTGAAATATTTTTTTAAAAGTTTAACATTATAATTCTTATGTTTCAATCTTTAATTCATCTATATTATTGTATTTGATATAAGTTAGAAACCTAATTTTTATTTCTTATTTTTCCTCTGAAACCTGGTATTGCCTTCAGATCAGTCTTCTATTAAGCAAAGCTTGCCCCACAGATCTGAAATGCCAATTTTAGTATGTATTTATTCCTCATGTTAAGTGAGTTCAGTTTTAGGCTCTTCCCTCCCACTCATCTGTCTTCACAAGATCTATATTGTTTTGATTACTGCAGCTTTAATCACCTAACACACTAAGTGTGTGTGTTTAGTCACCAAGTGTGTGTGTCCGACTCTTTGTGACACTATGAACTGTAGCCCGCCAGGCTCCTCTGTTTATGAGATTTCTCAAGCAAGAATACTGGAGTGGGTTGCCATTTCCTTCTCCAGGCGATCTTCCCTACCCAGGGTTGAATTCACATCCTTTGCATTGGCAGACAGATTCTTGACCACTAAGCCACCAGGAAAGCCCCTAACACACTATATAATTTACTTATTTTATGTTTATTGGTTGCCTTCCCTAAAGGAATGTGAGCTACAAAGGAAAAAAATCTTTTAGTTTTTTACTAATGTGTCCTCCCAACTATCTGGAGTGGTGTGTAGCTATAGTCGAGCACAATAAATATGTATTGAATAGATGATTGCATATTTGCCATATCTTCCCAATCAGGAATGTTATATGACTTCATTATTTTTATTTTCTTTAACTGGTCTATTAAATTCTTTTATCTCTTCTTCAGTCAGTTTTAGATGTTTGTATTTATTGACAAAGACTTCACATTTGAATGTTTAAGTTTCTTACATATCTGCATTTGTATTCTCTTGCTCATTTATAATACTGTTTTTGTCCCTACTTGCTAGTTTGCAAGATATTTATTATTTTTAGAGTTTTTTTTGGTTTTGTTTTCCTTTCCTTTGAAAAGAACTGTTTTATTTATCAACTCTACATCCTTTTTTATTTAATTCCTTTATTTCTGCTTTTATCATTAATCATTCTTTTATAAAGAGTGTTATATAAAAATTATGCAAAATTTATATACAGTGTTCTTAGTCTCATTATTTTAAAAAATAATTTCTAATTTTATCTTAACTTCATGTTTAATCCAAAATTCACTTAATAGTGTTTTAATGAGCAGTGTTATAGGAAAATAGGAGTATGTTGACACTTAACTATAATATTCTGATCCTAAAAAACAGCATTTCTGATTTGAGTTTGATTAGAATATAATTTCGGAGAAGGCAATGGCAAGCCACTCCAGTACTCTTGCCTAGAAAATCCCATGGATGGAGGAGCCTGGTAGACTGCAGTCCGTGGGGTCGCTAAAGGTCGGACACGACTGAGCGACTTCACTTTCACTTTTCACTTTCACACATTGGAGAAGGAAATGGCAACCCACTCCAGTGTTCTTGCCTGGAGAATCCCAGGGACGGGGGAGCCTGGTGGGCTTCCGTCTATGGGGTCACACAGAGTCGACTGAAGTGACTTAGCAGCAGCAGCAGCAGCAGCAGAATATAATTTATGGCAATTTGTGAAAATGTCGTTTAATTATTTAGATTCCAAATGTAAGGTGCAAAAGCACAAAACACTCTGAATCTCCCTAACTCTTTTACCACCTTTCTCCTTTCAACTAGTCTTTTCTAAGTGTTGTTTTTGAAAATTAAAGAAAGTATAATTCTGGGAACTGTACACAGAGTGTCGTATCTGAAAAGAAAGCTATGAAATCAACTAGTCCACCTGTTCATTTTATAGGTATGGTTATAGAATCAAAGAGGTTAAGAAATGTACTCTTTATGAACTTCTATAACTTAGTTATAATACTCTATTAAGGGGAGAAAGTTGATTATTATTTGTAGAGTGAAACTGAAAGGGTGCTAGCTCCTTCGCTATCACTTTTTCTTCATCCCAGCTGCATTAACCTACTATTGCTGCTGGGCTTCCTAAGGTGACTCAATGGTAAAAAGAACCTGCCTGCAAATGCAGGAGATGCCGAAGACACAGGTTCGCTCCCTGGGCCAGGAAGATCCCCTGAAGGAGGAAATGGCAACCCACTCCAGTATTCTTGCCTGGAAAATTCCATGGACAGAGGAGCCTGGCAAGCTAAAGTCCATGGGGTCACAAAGGGGTGGACACAACTGAGCGACTGAGCATGCACACACTATGGCTGCCATAAAAAAATATCACAGACCAGGTGGCTTAAACAAAGAAATTTATTTTTTCACAATTCTGGAGGCTAGAAGTTCAAGATCAAGATGTCATCAACGTTGGTTTCTGACCACCTTAGAGACAGTGCCCACCTTCTCACTGTGTCCTCACATTGCCTTTTTACTTTGTGCCAGCAGAGAGAGAAAGAGATCTCTGGTGTATATTCCTCCCCTGATAAAGGCATCAGTCATTTTGGATTAGGGCCCCATCCTTCTGACCTCATTTAACCTTAATTACCTCATTAGAGCCTCTACATTCAAATACAGTCACAGTGGGAGTTAGGGCTTCAACACAGGCATTTTTGAGGGGGCATAATTCAGTCCATCGTGCTGTGATTCATGGGGTCGCAAAGAGTCGGACACGACTGAGCGACTGAACTGAACTGAACTGAATTCAGTCCATATCACAGTACTTCCTAATAATATCATTCCTGTCATACTCATCCTCATTATTATTTAATGCACTGATTCAAGCTCTTTCTTGTATGTTAATGTGATTATAAAAGTCATGAATGAATGCAAGAAGAAAGGTATGCAGAAAAACAAAATGCTCTGCTATGAAGTGGGAAAGCAGCTCTCAAACATCATGTAAAGTTATGGGTTTGTGTCTGCACACCTTGATTTTCTCAAAGTATATAAATATCATTATGAAATAAATTATTTTGGTTAATAGTGCACTAGCACTTAAGTAGGGGCTTCCCTGGTGGCTCAGGTGGTAAAGAATCTATCTGCAATGTGGGAGACCCAAGTTCGATCCCTGGGTTGCAAAGATCCCCTGGAGAAGGGAATGGCTACCCATTCCAACATTCTTGCCTGGATAATCCCATGGACAGAGTAGCCTGGCGGGCTATAGTCCACGTCAGCATGGACTTATGTTAACTTAGAGTAACAAAAACTTTTCTCTCTTTTTTTTTTACAGATTATTATGGAAATATTGTGGTAAAAATGGAAAACAATGTAATGTTTTATTTTAAGATTAAAATCAAAGATGCAGTAAAGCTACATTTATGGACAAATAGCACAGTAAAATCATTAATTTCCTTTAAACCATCTGGACATATGTATCTCATATATGTTTTTGAAAATGGCAAAATATATCCAGAGGAATATCCCTTAAAACTGGAATCACAAAGTATAACTTTCAAGACAAAAGAAAAGTGCCCCTACACGGCATTTCATAATGATATTTTTCATTTTTCTTACCTTTTGGACAAGGGACAAAACCTGTCCTTTTGGGCTCAAATAGTCTATCCAGAAAATATTGGTCTATATATTGTTGTAGAATCATATGGACCCAAAATATTAGAAATAAAAGATCAGATTCACTATGAAATTGCCTTAGGATATTGCAGTAAAACCACGGTAAGTTAATATTTTAAAATTCTTTGATTTTAATAAATGTAAAATTATAATATTAACATTTTTAAAAAACCAAATTTTTCTTCAAGTTTAGCTTTGAAATATTGAGAAATATGTATGTCTTTAATGAATAATGACATGATAACTCATTAACTTCTGGGTGACAATTTTTACTTTCAATATCCAGGGCCTCTTTACCACTTAAAAGCACATTCCTATAGAACTGTTTTATTGTCAATTGTATTGTTCACTTCCCTTTTAAAAAAAAATAGTATGTGACTATTTTGTGGGGTTCTATCTGCTATGCCAAAGCCTTTGACTGTGTGGATCACAATAAACTGTGGAAAATTCTGAAAGAGATGGGAATACCAGACTACCTGACCTGCCTCTTGAGAAACCTGTATGCAGGTCAGGAAGCAACAGTTAGAACTGGACATGGAACAACAGACTGGTTCCAAATAGGAAAAGGAGTACGTCAAGGTTGTATATTGTCACCCTGCTTATTTAACTTCTATGCAGAGTACATCATGAGGAACACTGGGCTGGAAGAAGCACAAGCTGGAATCAAGATTGCCGGGAGAAATATCAATAACCTCAGATATGCAGATGACACCACCCTTATGGCAGAAAGTGAAGAGGAACTCAAAAGCCTCTTGATGAAAGTGAAAGAGGAGAGTGAAAAGGTTGGCTTGAAGCTCAACATTCAGAAAACAAAGATCATGGCATCTGGTCCCATCACTTCATGGGAAATAGATGGAAAAACAGTGGAAACAGTGTCAGACGTTTATTTTGGGCTCAAAAATCACTGCGGATGCTGATTGCAGCCATGAAATTTAAAAGACGCTTACTCCTTGGAAGGAAAGTTATGACTAACCTAGATAGTATATTAAAAAGCAGAGACATTACTTTGCCAACAAAGGTCTGTCTAGTCAAGGCAATGGTTTTTCCCGTGGTCATGTATGGATGTGAGAGTTGGACTGTGAAGAAGGCTGATGGCCGAAGAATCGATGCTTTTGAACTGTGGTGTTGGAGAAGACTCTTGAGAGTCCCTTATACTGCAAGGAGATCCAACCAGTCCATTCTAAAGGAGATCAATCCTGGGTGTTCATTGGAAGGACTGATGCTAAAGCTGAAACTGCAGTACTTTGGCCACCTCATGTGATGAGCTGACTCACTGGAAAAGACTCTGATGCTGGGAAAGGTTGGGGGCGGGAGGAGAAGGGGACGACGGAGAATGAGATGGCTGGATGGCATCACCGACTCTGTGGACATGAGTTTGAGTGGACTCCGGGAGTTGGTGATGGACAGGGAGGCCTGGTGTGCTGTGATTCATGGGGTCGCAGAGAGTCGGACACGACTGAGTGACTGAACTGAACTGATCTGCTATCTATTGCACTGTAACACCACCATAAACATTATGCCTTCGAACAACAAGTTCTGTGAGGCAACAATTTGGGTTATGAGTAGATGGGCAGTTCAGCTAGTTTCATCTTGGGTTCACTCATGAGGCTGCGGTCATCTGGTGGTTTGCCTGGGACAGGGTAATGTAAGATGGCTTCATCTGTATGTCAGATATTTGGTGCAAGCACTGGCATGTTAGTGTAAGAGGCCTCAGCTGGAGCACTTGTCTCTGTTCCATGTGTCCTCTACCCTCCAGGCTGGACCTGGCTTCTTCACATGGCAGTCTGAGGACAGTGTTCCAAAATGGTGAAAATGGAAGCCACAAGGCCTTTCAAGGCCTACATTTGGCTACAGTTGTATTTGTCAAATCAATTCACAAGGCCTGCTCAGATGCCCCTCCAAATGCCCATACAGGCAAGGGGCTGGTAAGTGGAAAAGGGCCTTGCAATGGTGGCTCTGCCCTTTGTGCACCACTCAATAATGGCTCTTGGTCCTATGGTGACCCAGGCTTCTTCCCCCAAACTTTCCACTTTGTGGAGCTCCTTACTCCAGGAGATGTTGCTTCACAGCCAACAGCGGGCCCTTTCCTTGGGTCTGCTCTCCAAACCCCACTTTCCAGCACCCAGCCCCACTCTGTACCAGGAGACACACAACTCAGGCTGGGGCGTGCAGGCGAGCAGCATGGACCATGAGCACAGTTCTTACTTTGTTCTGCCTTCCACAGACCAGTTGTTGTGTTCCCCTCTGATCACGAAAGGTTCCTTTCTGTCCCAGTGGGTTTCCCTACTGGGAGGGTGCTTCTTTAAGTTGCAGGAACCTCTCCTCACCTTCAGCCCTCCACCAGGGGTGCTGGTCCCTTCCCATTTCCTCTTTTCTTTCTTTCTTTCATCCTACCCAGTTGTATGGGAACCTTTCTTGTCCTTTCAGGTGTCCAAGCTCTTCCACTAGTATTCAGCAGGTGCTTTGTGAGAATTGTTCCATTGGCAGATGTATTCTTGATGCACTTGTGAGGAGATGTGAATTCTACCTTCTCCTCTTCTGCCATCTTGACTCCTCCTCCTCTTGGGTTAAATTTATTCCTGTGTACTTTATTCTTTCTAGCGCAACTGTGAATGGAATTATTTTCTTTTTTTAAGACTTATTTTTAAATTTTATCTTACTTTTTGGCTGTGTTGAGTCTTCGTAGCTGCATGTGGGCATTCTCTAGTTGTGATGAGTGGGGGTTACTGTCTTGTGCTCTCTGGTTGCAGTGAGTGGGCTTCCCATTGCTGTGGCTTCTCCTTTGCAGAGCACAGGCTCTAGGCAAGTGGGCTTCAGTAGGTGCAGTGAGTGGGCTCCGTAGTTGTGGCTCGCAGGCTCTAGAATGCAAGTTCAGTAGTTGTGGCTCATAGGCTTTAGTTTTTCCATAGCATGTGGGGTCTTCCTGGACCAGGGATCAGACTAGTGTCCGTGGCATTGCAAGTCCAATTCTTAACCACTGAACCACCAGGGAAGCCCTGGAATTATTTTCTTGATTTGTCTTTCTGACAGATCCTTATTAGTGTATAGAAATGCACCAGATTTTTATATATTGATCTTGAATTCTGTACCTATATTGATTTGTCTTTTTGGTGGAGTCTTTAGGACTTCTTTACATATTGATATAATAGCAAGTCATCTTCAAGTAGTGACAGTTTTATTTTTTCCTCTTTAATTTGGAGGCCTTTTATTTGTTTTTCTTGCCTAATTACTCTAGCTAGAACTTGAATAAAAGTGGTGAGTCTTGGTCCAATCTTAGAGGAAAAGCTTTCAGCTTTTTGCCATTGAGTATGATGTTAGCTATGGAGTTTTCATGTATCAGCTTTATAATGTTGACGTTTGTTCCTCTATAAACACTTTGTTGAGAGTTTTTATCATAAATGTATGGTGAATATAGTCAAATGTTTTTTCTGCATCTATTGAGATAATCATATGATTTTTATCCTTCATTTTTTTTTAATGTGCTGTATCACATTGACTGATTTGTACATGTTGAACCATCTGTGCATTCCTGGAGTAAATTCCACTTGATCATGATGTATAATCCTTTTAATGTATTGATGAATTTATTTTCCTAAATTTTGTTGAGAATCTTTGCATCAGGAATATTAGCCCATGATATCCTTTTCTGGTGGTATCTTCATCTGGCTTTGGTATCAGAGTAATGCTGGCATTGTAAAATTAGTTCTGAAATGTTCCCTTCTCTATGTTTGTGAAAGATTTTGAAAAGGATTGGAATTGATTCTTCTATAAATATTGGTAGAATTTACTAGTGAAGCCATTTTGGTCATGGAGTTTTTTGTGAGGTTTTTGGTTGCTGATTCAATCTTCTCACTAGTAATTTGTCTATTTGGATTTTCTACTTCTTAGTGATTCAGTCTTGTAGGTTACAGGTTTCTAGGAATTTATCCATTTCTTCTAGGTTGCCCAATTTGTTGGCATATAATTGTTCATAGTAACCTGTTATGATTTTTTTTATGTCTATGGTATCAGTTGTAATGTCTTCTCTTTCATATCTGTTTTTACGTGTTTGAGTCCTCTCTCTTTTTTCTCAGTGAGTCTAACTAAAGGTTTGTCAATATTGTTTATACTTTAAAAAAAATCAACTCTATTTTCATTTCATCTTTTCTATTGTCATTTTGGTCTCCACTTATTTCTCCTCTGACCTTCATTATTTCTTTCCTTCTACTGGCCCTAGGCTTTGTTTATTCTTTTTCTAATTCTTTGAGGTATTAAATTGGTTTTTTTGCCAACAATTCTTATTTCTTGATATAGTCCATTTATCAGCATGAGCTTTCCTCTTAGAACTGCTCTGGTGCATCCCATAAATTTTGAAATGTTGATATATCAAACAAATGCCATGATATGTTGCCTTTCCATTTTCACTTGTCTCAGAAAATTTTATTTCTCCTTTGACCCATTGTTTGTTCAGCAAAATCTGTGAATTTTCCAGTTTTCTTCTTTTTATTGATTTCTAACTTCATATCATGTGGTCAGAAAAGATGCTGGATATAATTTAAATCTTCTTAAATTTATTAGGACTTGTTTTGTGGCCTAATATATAATCTATCCTAGAGAATATTACATGTGCTTTGGAGAAGAATTCTTTTGCTTTTGGATGGAATATTCTTGATATGTCTGTTAAGTTATTCTGGTATAAGATATTGTTTAAGGCCAATGTTTCCATATTGATTTCCATCTGGATGATCTATCTATTGATTCAAGTAGGGAACTGAATTTACCTGCTGTCACTGTATTGCTATTTCTCATTTTAGCTCTGTTTATATTACCTCATGCGGCGAGTCACTGGAAAAGACTCTGATGCTGGGAAAGGTTGGGGGCGGGAGGAGAAGGGGACGACAGAGAATGAGATGGCTGGATGGCATCACCGACTCTGTGGACATGAGTTTGAGTGTACTCCAGGAGTTGGTGAGGGACAGGGAGGCCTGGCGTGCCGTGATTCATGGGGTTGCGGAGAGTCGGACACGACTGAGCGACTGAACTGAACTGAACTGATATTTGCTCTATATATTTAGGTGCTCCTGTGTTAGGTGCATAAGTATTATATCATTTTGGAATGATCTTTAATCATTATATAATGACCTCCTTTGTCTATATTTTAGTCTTTCTTTTAAAGTATGTTTTGTCTGATAATTATGGCTATCCCATTTTTCTTTTGATTTCTATTTGCATAAAATGTATTTTTCCATCTCTTCAATTTCAGTCTGTGTGTATTTTTATATCTGAAGTGAGTCTCTTATAAGCAGAATACAGATTTTTTTTTTTTATTCTAAGTTGCTTCAGTCATGTCCAATTCTTTGCATCCCTATGGACCATAGTCCTCCAGGCTCCTCTGTCCATGGGATTCTTTGGGCAAGGATATTGGAGTGGGTTACTATACCCTCCTCCAGAGGATATTCCCAACTCCGGGATCAAACCCATGCCTCTTATGTCTGCTGCAGTGGCAGGCGGGTTCTTTACCACGTGCCACCTGGGAAGCCCTCTGCATACAGATGGGTTGTTTCACCCATTTAGCCATTCTATGTCTTTTAATTAGTTATTGATACATATGTACTTACTGCCATTTTGTTAACTGTTCCTAACGTTTTTGTAGTTCTTCTGTGTTCCTTTCATCGTTTCTGATCTCTTCCTTTCTGGTTTAACAATTTTTTTAGTGATTTGCTTTAATTCATGTCTCTTTATCTTTTGTGTATCTCATTTAAGTTTTTGCTTTATGGTTACTATGTGGCTTACATACAAAAACTTATATTTATAATAGTCTATTTTAAGTTGATAACAACTTACATTTCATCATAGTCTAAAGCTCTACATTTTTACACCCCTTCCTGTGTTTTACATTTTGATGCCACAAGTTTTTCTCTTGTGTATCTATGAAAAATTATAGCTATTTTTACTACTTTTGTCTTTAACTTTCATATAGCTTTATACATGATTAATTACCACATTCACATATTAGACTGTTCTGAATTTTACTATATATTTACCTTTGCCCGTGGCTTTATACTTTCATATTTCCTGTTACTAATAGCACCCTTTCATTTCAACTTAAGAAATCTCTTTAATATTTCTTTTAAGTAAAGTTTAGTGATGATGAACTCCTTTGGATTTTGCTTGTCTGAAAAACTATATCTCCTTCAGTTCTGAAAGGCAGTTTTTTGCTTTAAGCATTTTGAATATATCATACCACTCTTCCATCCTGCAAAGTTATTACTGGAAAATCTGCTGGTAGTCTTGTGGGGGTTCCTTTGTATACAACAAGATGCTTTTTAAACTTTCTCCTTGTCTTTAACTTTTGATATTTAATTACGATGTATCTTGTATGGGTCTTTTGGAATTTATCTTATTTGGAATTCTCTGGACTTTTTGAATCTGGATGTCTGTTTCTTCTCCCAAGTTAAGAAAGTTTTTTTCAGTCATTATTTCTTCAAACAGTTTTTAAGCCTCTTTCTCCCTCACTTCTCCTTCTGGGACCCCTGTAATGCAAATGTTGGTCCACCTAATGTTCCATAAGTCCTTTAAGCTATCTTTGCTTTGCTTTTTCCTGCTCTGATTTGGTGAGTTCTACTGCCATCTTTGAGTTCACTCATCCTTTCTTCCACTTCATCTGTTCTGTTGTTGAACTCTTCTATTGAATGTATCAGTTTAGTTAATGTATTCTTCAGCTCTGTGACTTCTATTTGATACATTCTTATATTTTCTGTCTCTTTGTTGAAATTTTCACTTGTTCATCCATTCTTCTTCTGAGCTCAGTGAGCATTATTATGACTGTTATTTTGAACTCTATCAGATGAACTACTTATTACTATTCTATTAAGGCCTTTTTTATGTGATGTTATCTTTTTCTTTCATTTAGAAATATTTCTGCTTCTTCATTTTCCTTGACTCTCTGTGTTAGTTTCTAAGCAGTAAATAAAACAGCTGCTTCTTCCAGTTTAGAAGGTGAACTTTACTATTCAACTCTGCTCGAGCTCTTGGTTGTCTCTCAAGCTTTTGTGATTGTCCAAGCCACCTACTTTATTCTTAGTGGCTCTCAGTATTTTAGGGTGTGCTAAGACCTGTCAGTCTTTCAAGGGGGTTGGGGAGAGTACTCAAATGCAAGTTGATTCGAAGCCAGACACTCAGGGGACAGATTTTAAACTGTGCAAATATACTGCTTTCAGGGAGCTGGCATTTCCATCTGCTACTTAAGTGCCAAGTCTCAGGTTGATAGCCAGTTGACAAATGTTTCTTTGTTTGCTGCCATCCCATCAAACATGTAAGAACAAGCTCTGCTGGCCAACAGAGCCAGACTATTGAGGGATGTGTTCTCTGTTCTCTGAGTGGCCAACACAAAAGCTGGGGCACCAGATGTGTTAATAGCTACTTTCTCTGAGACATTGACAACATGGAGTGGGGCAAAAGGAGAGTGCAATACTGGTGCACCTGTCGGCCTCACCAGTCTCTGGAGAGAATTGTAGTCAGTACCTAGATGTTTAATTAGAAGCCTGCCCCATAAGCCACATCTATGGAAATAAGCTAATAAGCCTCTTTCACAGAAGGACTTGGGATGCATTTTAGTCTACTGTCTCTGCGCTGTTCCCTGGAAGGAACAGTCAGTTAAGAACTGTAATGTTTCCGCATACTGTGAAAAATAGAATACCTTTCCCATTTAGCAAAGAACTTAATACCATGTTCAAGGCCAAGGACACAATGAAATCAATCCCAGGACTCCATTTTTGTGGGTTGGTTTCTTGACACTACTCCTGTATCTGTAAGCCTCTAGCCAGGAAAACCGAAACAAACCAATTGTCTTAGTAAAGGTGATTTAATATAAAGAATTAGTAGAACTGGGTGTATGAGAGAAATGAAAAGAAAAAAAGGAACTGAGATTTTACTGAGCTAGCAACTGCAAGAAGTGAGATCCTGTACCAGGTTAGCAGTACCTCTTTCAAGGTGTGGGTTCGAGGTCTGTGGAACCCCTAACTTAACTTACTAGTTTTTAACAACCCAGATTTCTTCCCTCTGTTCCCTCCATTCCAGTCCTAGAGGTGAATAGACAATTCTTGTAGTTACTAGCTTTTAAGATTTTATTCTCTGCTTTCTGCACTTTTACCATGATGCCTAAATGTATGCTTCTTTGTTTTCATCCTGTTGGGATTCACTGTGTCTCTTGAGTCTCTCAGTCATCGTCTTCAGCAGGTATTTTGTCCAACACTATCTGTGCCTCTTTATCTTTTCTTTTTCTGTTAACGCTGATTAAAAATATGGTAAAGTTTCTCAGTCTATTCCTTATGAGTTTTTAACTGTCTTCTCTATTTTCATTCATTTCTGTCTCTGGCATACATTCTTATAATTTTTCTTATCTATCTTCCACCTAACTATTCCCCTTTTTGTCATGCCTAATCTGATGCCAGAATTATACACTATGTGTTTGATTGTTGTATTTTTAATTTTTAGAAGTTTTACTTGTTCTTTTTAAAGGCACACTTACAAATTTTATAGTTTCTTTTATACTGTAGGTATTTTCCAGCTTTGGTCATTTATTTCCATAAAACTAGTAAACATATCTGTTTTATAATCCGCATCTGTTAGTTTCATATCTGAAGTATGAGCATGTGTATTTCATCGGTTTTCTCTCCATCATTGTTTATTCTGGGTATTATTACTCACACATGCCTTATTTTTTGGGGGGAGGCGGGGGTTAGTTATTTTTGACTGTGTGCTGTTCATTATACTTGAAAAAGTATTTGTAAGAATTCTCTGAGGTCTAGGAAGAACATGCTTTGATCTTGAGATGATCTGTGTTTGCCAGTGTCAGATATCTAAGGTACCACTGCTCTGAGACTTCTTCAGGTCCCCTGGATCATCAAGCAAACAATTCTAAGATATAAAGCCATGCAAGTACCTGCTCATAGCCACAAATTGTTAGGACAATTTTTTTTTCTTGCTTTTTCTGATCACTCAGTGACTGAAGTCACTGGATGGTTAAAGAAAAGGCAAATTTAATCTTAATTTACTCTTACCCAGAGAGTGTAGTCTTCTGATAACACAGGTTAATATAGAGAGAGTATCCAGTTTGATTATCTATTGTGAATTATCCCTGTGTTCTGCTTTACTCCTAGATTCTTAAGTCCCTCTTTTCAAGTATTTGGACTGACAATTCCTTACTTTTTTGTCAGTTACTTGATGCTTTTATGATAACTTTTTAAAAGGCCAATGATTTAGGGTTTTTGATTTGTCTCTTTTTAGGGGAATTTGTCCATATAACCTAGCCCACCACTAATAGAAATGAAAGTTCCCTAATTATTCTTTAATCATTTGTAATGAAGTCATTTTTAAATAGATGATCATGTTCACAAAGTGTATTTTTAAATAGTTCCATTGTGTGTATATTTTCAGTGTTTATAATTCAAAATAGCATACATATATGTTGTTTGAGTTACAGACCCAACTTAAAGTATCATTTAAATGACAACTAGTAAGTAAAGTTTGGAGAATATGCTTCCATTTCACAAAAGATAACATTAAACTTTTTAAATCTAATTATATCCAAGAAAATTCTTGTAAAATAATTTTTATGGTTATATATGAAGAAAAATGTGGCATACAGAAGAATACAGGTGCAAATTTGACAATTAGTTCCTTTCTTTGAACAAGAAACTAGTTTCTTTTCTCTTTTTTTGCTCTGTATTTTTTTAACTTTTTATTGGATTACATCCAATTAACAATGTCGTGATAGGTCGACAGCAAAGGGACTGAGTCATACATATACATGCATCCATTCTCCCCCAAACTCCCCTCCCATCCAAGCTGTCACATAACACTGAGCAGAGTTCCCTGTGCTATATACAGTAGGACCCTGTTGGTTATTCATTTTATATATAGCAGTGTGTACATGTACATCCCAAACTCCCTAATAATCCATTTTTCCCATTCTTCCCCTCTGGCAACCATAAGTTCATTCTCTCAGTCTGTGAGTCTCTTTCTGTTTTGTAAATAAGCTCATTTATATCATTTCTTTTTAGATTCTGCATAGGAAGGATGTCACATGATATTTTTCCTCCTCTGTCAGATTTAATTCACTAAGCAAGACAATCTCTAGGTCCATCCGTGTTGCTGCAAATGGCATTATTTAATTCTTCTCAATGGCTCAGTAATATTCCATTGCATATATGTACCACATCTTCTTTATCTGTTCCTCTGTTGATGGAAATTTAAGTTGCTTCCCTATCTTGACTATTGTATATAGTGCTGCAATGAACATTAGAATGCATGTTTTCTTTCAGACCATGTTTTTCTCCAGGTATATGCCCAGGAGTAGGATTACAGGGTCATCTGGTAGCTCTGTTTTTAATTTTTTAAGGAACCCTCACACTGTTCTCCATAGTGGCTATACCAATTTGCATTCCTACCAGCAATGAGGATTCTCTTCTCTCTACACCTTCGCTAGCATTTATTGTGGATTTTTTGATGATAGCCAGTTTGACTGGTGTGAGGCGATATCTCATTGAAGTGAAGCTAGATTTATTTTTATTGTGATTACTTTCATAGCCTCAACTTTATCATAAAAGATTGCATATTTTAGGTCATTCAACTTAGTATCCAGCAACAAGTAAATAAACTTTGTTTAAAAAATAAGATTTTTCACTAAGATTTTTTAAATGTTTATTTATTTGGCTGCACCAGGTCTTAGTTGCAGCATGTGGGATCTACTAGTTGCAGGGATCAAACCCAGACCCCCTGCATTAGGAGTGCAAAGTCTTAGCTACTGGACCACCAGAGAAGTCTCTCACTAAGACTGTTTTACACACAGTCTGTTATCACAACAGGTTAACCAGAACCAAACTGACCTCTCTGAAGGTATATATATATATATATATATATATGAAAAAGAACTATCAGAAAGTAATTTAAGGATGTAGAAATTATAGCTTCCATACTTCAAAAATGTGAAATTTATAATTTTCTGCCTTTGTTATCATATATGTTCTGTAAATGGCTTTACCCTGAGATGATAGCAACCATATCGGATACTGAAAACTGAGATGAAACATCATTCAAAGGGAAGAAAATATGCAAAAGGCAAACGGACATTTTTAAAAATGACTCAAAAACAACAGAGGAAAGATCAAGCAAATAACTCCCCATAGTCTCAATAACTATAAAAATATGATATCTGTAATCATTTAAAAACCTCAAAGAAGAATTTAAAAGGTCCAGAGACAGGTTATTAGAAAACAGAAGAAAGTGAAAGCTTGCTATGCTGATATAAATGAAAAATAAAAATAAGAACATTCCAACAGCAAAAGTTAAATGAGGAGAGAGAAACAATGTAAATAAAAGAGCCAGGATAATATAAAAAGTAAAATAAGGGAATATAACAAGGAAAATAGAATATCTACATAATCAGAGTTTCTGAGATAGACAACAAATTAGAAAAATGCTAAATATTATTTTTCATACCTAGAGAAAGATTTAAATCTGTCTTGAAAGTATCCATTGTCCCCATTCCCAATTTTCCTGCTTTACATAAACTTTTTTATTTTCTTTTCCAGACAATAACATTTTCTCAGAATATAAATTATGAGGCAGTAGATGATTATTTCAAGTTGCAGTAAGTATGGCTTTTAAGAGTCTGCTCAATATTAAATATGCTATCCAGGTTATTGATTTATACATATTGTTTTATTTAAATGGCCTCAGTTCAGTTCAGTTCAGTTGCTCAGTCATGTCCGACTCTTTGCAATCCCATGAATCACAGCATGCCAGACCTCCCTGTCTATCGCCAACTCCCGGAGTTCACTCAAACTCATGTCCATCGAGTCGGTGATGCCATCCAGCCATCTCATTCTCTGTCGTCCCCTTCTCCTCCTGCCCCCAATCCCTCCCAGCATCAGAGTCTTTTCCAGTGAGTCAACTCTTCGCATGAGGTGGCCAAAGTATTGGAGTTTCAGCTTTAGCATCAGACCTTCCAATGAACACCCAGGATTGATCTCCTTTGGAATGGACTGGTTGGATCTCCTTATCCATATTTCAAATTCTTTTAGATATCTTCAAAGATGCAAGATTAGTATTCTATAGAAAAAATGTAAAATACTCCTTTAGTTTAATGGAAACATGACCCATCTGAAGGTGCTATTCATCCAACTGAAGGTGCCAAAAAACCAGGCAATTTCTTAGTTCAATATTTTTGAGCACCTTTTATCATTCATTCCCATCCCAAAGTCTTTACATACTATGCTTAAGCAAAAACTAGAACTCTAATCCCCAAAAGTCTTTAATTATGACTAGAGTCGGATACATTTCTGAATCTTGGAATAAGGTAGCACCGTTAAAAACTTAATTCCTGGAGAAAGGTAACCAACATGGTATTGTATTTTAAGGCATTAGGTTATCATTATGTCCCGACTGAATGTATTTTCTGGAAAAGTAGCATTGTTCTAGGAAAAAGTCCATTTTTCTTTAGCTTGCAGCTACTCCACCTGAGTTTGCATGCCTGCTCCATGCCAGGCACTCTAGGTGTTCAGAACACATGGTGAACAAGAAATATGGAGTTAGTGCTGTCATGAGATATATCTCCAGTGGGAGAAGACGAGCAGCAAGTAATCAAATAAACAAGATGGCCCCAAACAATTGTAAGTGCTATTAAGAAAATAAAGCAGAAAGAAGCAGTAGAGTATCACCAGGAAGTACAGGAATGAAATGTCACTTTAAACACAGTAGTCAGGAGAGGCTCAGAACACCCCATTCCCTCTAAGTCATCAGCTTTTCTCTTGAGTTCCTTTGAGTATTTTTGGTTTTGTGGATATTTATTTAGAATTCTCTTGCTGTACAATACACGTCAAATTGTCCAGGATTGTTGTTGTTTAGTCGCTAAGTAATGTCAGACTCTTTGGCAACCACATGGACTGTAGCTCGCCAGGCTCCTCTGTCCACAGGATTCCCCAGGCAAGAATACTGGAGTGGGTTGCCATTTCCTTCTCCAGGGGATCTTCCTAACCTAGGGATCGAACCTGTGTCTCTGGCATTGGCTGACAGATTCTTTACTGCTGAGCCACCAGGGAGGTTACTTTGGGTATTTTTGTTGTTGTGGATATTTACTCAGAATTCTGTTGCTTCACAATACACATCAAATTGTCCAAGACTTGAGGAAAAAAATACCCAAAACTTTGAAATTGGTGGGAAAAAATCTACCTATAAGTAAAATTATGTAGAAAATTGAAGATGTAATATTTACTTTAGTGTCCTTTTTACAGATCTATACTATATTACTGAACAGACCAAATCAAATATTCCATCAGATTGGGAGAGAAAGTCATCACTGGCATAATTATTAGATGCTTCCTGATTTCAAAGGTGTTGGAGATAAAAATGTATCTTAGAGTTGATGAAATACTGTATCAGTTCAGTTCAGTCCCTCAGTCATGTCTGACTCTTTGCAACCCCATGGACTGCAGCATCCCAGGCTTCCCTGTCCATCACCAACTCCCAGAATCTGCTCAAACTCGTTTGGTGATGAGTTCATTGATTTGATGATGCCATCCAACCATCTCATCCTCTGTCATCCCCTTCTTTTCCTGCCTTCAGTCTTTCCCAGCATCAGGGTCTTTTCCTGTTAGTTAGTCAGTTCTTCGCATCAGGTGGCCAAAGTATTGGAGCTTCAGCTTCAGATGATATATTGTATAGTGATTTAAAAAATACAGAAATGTGCTATTTGTATCCTCACTTATTTAGCATATTTTGTATATATGAGAAGTAGGATAATACAATGAATAGTGAAAGGAAAAGAACATTTGTTTGTGGTTAGTTTGTGTTTGTTTTTTCCCAGTTTTTTCAATAAGTAAAAACCTTAGCAGGGGCAGGACATGAATAATACTTTCAAAACTTTTCTTCTGTAATTTTTGAGACCTCCTGTTTTGCCTGAGCAGAAATGATCCATGTGCATTTCCTAACCTACAAAGGCATGATGTCTGATCTCCCTTTTGCTTCCAGTCAGATCATATTGTGCAGCATAATGAGGTTCAGAAAACTAATTTCATAACTTAGTATCTATTGTTCCAAAGGCATTATCAATGGGGGGAAATCTGTAGAGGCTAGAGAAGGAATCTATGCAGTGGCTTGCTGTTGTTTAGTCACTCAGTCGTGTCTGATTCTTACAACCCCATGGACTGTAGCCCACCAGGCTCCTCTGTCTATGGGATTTCCCAGGCAAGAATACTGGAGTGGGTTGCCATTTCTGTCTCCAGGAGATAGATCTTCATATCCAAGGATCGAACCCATGTCTCCTGAGTCTCTTGCATTGGCAGGCAGATTCTTTACCACTGAGCCACCAGGGAAGCTATGGCTGTGAAGTACTATCAGGAAGCAAGCAACAATGTTAGCAGCAAAGTCCCATCCTTAGGAGACTAAGGGTGTTAATGAAACAGAAGGGCTGAAATGCTGATAGAAGTTCATTTTTATTTCCCATTGTGCTGACCTATGCTGGCCAAAATATGGGATACCATGAAATGGGAATGACTTTAGGATATGACCACAATGCACCTCAGCAGAAGCAGAAAGCGGTCACCACCACCACTAGGCCTCTAGGATTCCTCAGTGGGGGTTTCAATCACATCTTGAAAACAGGACTTCCATCTGTTCTACACAAAGCAGACTCATGGCTCCCTCCTTATGATTCTACAGTCATTTGTATGTGTTGTTTCTCCTAGATATGAGAACACAGGTCTTCTGCTTGTCCATGTGAGACCCAGTGAACTTGCGAAAACATGTCCAATGTCCCAAAAGGTAAGTAACAGAGTAGAAGATCAAAAAATTTTCTTCAGAAAGACACAGGTGGTAAACTAAGTAATACATATTAACTCCATTCAATACCACTCCCCCTAACAGGTAGCAATATTCTGCAATATTTCACTGTAGAGACAGCATTATTTTACTTTGGAAAGAGAAGATTAGGTTACTTACTGCCTTCCATGAATTTATATCAGAATATAAACGTGCGTGAAGAAAGCTGATCACCGAAGAACTGATGCTTTTGAACTGTGGTGCTGGAGAAGAGTCTTGAGAGTCCCTTGGACTGCAAGGAGATCCAGCCAGTCCATTCTAAAGGAGATCAATCCTGGGTGTTCATTGGAAGGACTGACGCTAAAGCTGAAACTGCATTACTTTGGCCACCTCATGCGACAAGTTGACTCACTGGAAAAGACTCTGATGTTGGGATGGATTGGGGGCGGGAGGAGAAGGGGACGACAGAGAATGAGATGGCATCACCGACTCGATGGACATGAGTTTGAGTGAAGTCCAGGAGTTGGTGATGGACAGGGAGGCCTGGCGTGCTGTGATTCATGGGGTTGCAAAGAGTCGGACACGACTGAGTGACTGAACTGAACTGAACTGAAAGATGTAAAATTAATTTTAAAATCTATTTATATATTTATATAATTAAAACTGTGTAGAGGAAAACTGAAATTAATAACAGCCAAATTTGGATATGGTTTTCACAGAAGACTGCTAGTCCTGTCCATATCAATGCTCCATTTATTTATTTTAAAAAATGGACCATTTCTTCGTTTAAAAAATTTTATTGCATGCCTACCATGTTTGTGTGTTTCAGCCTGTGTGCTCAGTAATGGGAATTATCTAGATGGAAAGAGTCTTTTCTGAAGGGGAAAACATAAACTAGTATAAGAGAACGTGAAATATACAGTTATCAAATAGCCCAGAGGGAAAAGTGAGGAATTTTGTTTGGGAGGGGAAAAGTGAAAAGAAAATACATGAAATGATTGTTGAAGGGTAAGTAGAAGTTGAGCAGGAAGATGCAAAGGGAATTCAAGGAAGAGGCATACACAAAAGCACAGCAGTGTTATGTAGCAGTGGGGTGTTCAGATAACCACCCACTACCACCTCCTTTGAGTGTTTGTTCCCCACTGAGGGATGACTCCTTTCTTTATTCTTTCTCATTCCAACTAACAATCGATAAACATATATTGAGCACCCACTGCATACTAGGCAGGACACAGTGGGGCATACCCACATGAAGAATTCAAAGTTAATTGAGACATAGGCCCCGCTCTTCAGGACTTCGGCACCAACGACCTGTTCCTATCAGAGAAAGATTCCATGAATTTAGAGGGAGCCTTGAACTAAGGCAGACGTGATCCATCCTTGAGCACAGCTGAAACACATTGCTTCCCCAGGAAATGCATACTGACCATTCCCCCTGTTTACCCACCATGCTGCCTACCCAGCTTAATCTGCTGAAGAAGCAAAAACCTACCACCTAGCAAGTTCCTGCCCCAGGCTTGGTCTGCCTTCTCTATCTTTAACTCCACTTTATTCCATATAAGTTGCCTCCTTGAAGCACCATGATTTCCTCCATCTCTTTCCCTGTCTAATTTAGAGATGTGCCCCCTCTCCTGCCCAGTCCAGGCATTACAAAACATATTAATCTAGAGTGAAAGTGTTAAGTCACTAAGTCAGTCTGACTCTTTTCAACCCCATGGACTGTAGCCCACCAGGCTCCTCTGTCCATGGAATTCTCCAGGCAAGAATACTGGAGTAGGTAGCCATTCCTTTCTCCAGGGGATCCTTCCGACCCAAGGTTCAAACCTGGGTCTCCTGCATTGCAGGTGGATTCTTTACTGCCTGAGCCACCAGGGAAGCCCAATGTTAATGTAAGTGAAAGTGAAAGTTTAGTCTCTCAGTTGTGTCCGACTCTTTGCGACCCCATGGACTGTAGCCTACCAGGCTTCTCCATCCATGGGATTTTCCACGCAGGAGTACTGGAGTGGGTTGTCATTCCTTCTCCAGAGGATCTTCCTGACCCAGGGATCAAACCCAGGTCTCCCACATTGTAGGCAGACGCTTTACCGTCTAACCAGAGTTCAAATGCAAGCTCTACCACCTATTGACTTCAAGAAGCTCCTAAGCACTCTGAGTCTTGGCTGCCTCGTTCATAAAAGGGGAAATGTAATATCCATCTCATAGTATTTATCTACTTTGTTGAGAGTATTAAATGAGATAATTTATATAAAATGCCCAGAATATTACTTGTCACAGAGTAATTACCTAATATTACTGGTTTCTTCCTTGGCACAAACTAAGACATGGACCATTCAAATCTAACCACCATCTGTGCCCATTTCAGGTAGTTTGTATTGACCTACCCACTGAAATAGAATGGAGAATAGGCCATATAGTAGAAGATGATGGAATATTCCAAAGTCCTTTAGGCAATAGCAAAATGTGGCAAGAAAACATATACCAGGCAGAGCGCAATGGGGCACACCCACATGAAGAACTCAAAGTTAATTTAGTCAACTAGTTAGCCAAGAAAATAAAAACTAGTACACAACTGCAAGGTATGCTCTAAACCACAGGGACCCCTTTTTGTGCTCCCATCCCCACTGGTAAGCAAGTCATCAGCCTCCCAGATAAGTATTATAGACAGAAGGCCCACAGACTTCTCTAGTTGGATGAAGTTAGGCCCTTGATAAACCTGTTGGACCAAATGGCTCAAGGGGTGAGCCATTTGAACATGAGCCTGCCATCTTTGTCACTGAGTCTTCATAGCCTGCAGCAGAGCAGCAAATAGAACTGGCACCTCCAACAAGGCTACGTCTCAGTTTTTTAACCATACACCAAGAACCAGAATGCAGTGAGGCCACCCTAGTAAGCAAGGCCCCAGAAGGGCATAATAATTCCTTCCAAAGTGAAATTTCCCAGGGAGAAATGACTACACTGACTAATACGTTGTCTTCCAACATTTCTATGTTGAAAGCCTTTAGAATTCCTGTCTCAGTTCAGTTGTTCTGTCCAGTTAGAGGGGAATATGCTGTGTCTGATCTGAGCTAAGGGAGGAAGAGTTCTGCCCTGTACTTAAGAGAATGATAAAGAAATATTTCTTAATAAAGAAACCCAATACACTCATCATTTTCATTTGGGCTATATGTCAGAATTTCTCTATTAGATGACCAGTCCCAGGGAAGATGTGTCAGTCCTCCAGCAGTGGGTACCCCACACAACAGACATATTCATGCTTCCCACATTCTGCACCCATGCTCTTGTTGAAGAGCCACCTCCAGATCAACTCATATTTTTAATCTTAGTCATGATTGTTAATTCTGACGTTAGGGATGACTTTAGTGAACTAAGATCCAGGTGAGTCAGGTGCAAGCTGGAACCACAGAGTTGATAGTCATGATTGTAGAGGTGCTAGTGAAAAATGACATCAAATTGGTTCTCTGATGCAGAAGAAAGAAAGCAGAGACCTGACCTTTGAGCTTGTGAGTCCCAAGGGGGAAAGAAAGCAAAGCAAAAAAAAAAAAAAGCTATCAAAGGAGGAAAACGGCACAGAGCAGAATAACCAAACTCTACGTTTAAAAGGTTATTTCAGACCTAAAATGTAATTGTTTTTAGCTGTAGTAATATTTTAGACTGTGATTTAGAACCACTAAACTCATCACCTAAATAACTTTACTTTAGGTGTTCCAAATATCTGTCGGCTGTGATGCTAGTAAATTCATTGCTGTTAAAGGGCAAGTATATTTGCACTTGACTTATCTTACTCTTTATGTTTTAAAACAAATGTTGAATTAAATGTAATTACTAGTTATAATATTAGCTTAATGACTGACATGTCCATATGAAATCCATAATAAATTGACAATTTCTTCAAAGCAGACTTGTTTTAACTTTTTGCCAAGTCAAATATTACATTTGAATCAGACTAAAAGAGAAAAAGATTTAACCTCTTTATTATCAGCATTTTTCTCTGTCTTCGCTTTTCATGAGCCAGTTTCCATCTTTTGCATTACCTCTCTCAGCTCTTCAGTGTACAATTCATTTCCAGAGAAATTAGAGGGAGAAACACTTAACCTCTGTTGTCCATCCTACTCAAACCAGTTATAATTCCATTTCTGTCAGAGAACTGCTTATAACCACATGAGAGAAGCCTATTTTCTGCACCTTTTTCCATGGATGAAAGCAAGTCACTTCATAAATAGATTCAAATATTTTTCCATGAGAAAGTTTTTTTAAAGCAAACCTAACAGAAGCGCCAGTGTTTCCTTCAGAGAATCCCAAGATGTGACTCTTATTGATTTTACTGCAGTTCACAGTGAAGCACACTGGAACTTGTCATCCACATTTCTTTCTTCTACATGGGAGAGAATAAGGTCAGCGTATACAAACATTAAGCAGCTGAGTTTGGAATGTAAAATGGAGACAGAAATGTATTGCAGTTCCTTTCCTGTGGTTATGGTGAGGGTGGAGTGACATTGACACTTATCTAAATCTATTTATAAAGTAATATGTTCTCATCCAAAACAAAAGTCTATTCATCTGTCATTCTAATAATCTTTTGAGTACTGAATTGTCATAATTAGTAGCCAGATAGAGAATTAAATATTCCCATCTCATTTAGCAAGGAATTGCATTTCCCATAAACCCTTTTCCAGAAAACACAAAAGCTAACTGATTATAAAGCCTAAAGCATCTTGTTTCTGGGATGGTCTACATCCTTCTCCTCAGAGTATAATCTATGGAGCAGCACTGGCATCACCTGGGAATTTACTAGAAACGCAAAACCTCAGGTTTCGCGTCATACCTGCTGAACCAGAATCTCTATTGAAACAAAATTTCCAGATTAGTAGGGGCATTAAAATTTGAGAATAACTGCTCTAGGCTATATATATATATATATATATATATATATATATATATATAAAAGTCACTCAGTCGTGTCCAGCTATCTGCGACCCCATGGACTATAGCCTACCAGGCTCCTCTGTCCATTGGATTTTCCAGGCCTGGAGTGGGTTGCCATTTCCTCCTCCAGGGGATTTTCCTGGCCCAGGGATCGAACCCAGGTCTCCTGCATTGCAGGCAGACGCTTTACCATCTGAGCTACCAGGGAAGCCCACTCTAAGCAACAGGTTACGAAAATCAATTCCCAGTACCTCTGCATGCAGTATCACTACATGAAGATTTCTTTCTTCAGTGAGATGCAAAGCAACTTGAATCCATCTATTTCTGGGAAGGTTTAGTGAGCTTTTGTCAGACTAGATTGCTCATCAGAATCACCTGGAGAACATGTCAGAAAACAGATTTCAGGTCCTTTTCCAGATCTCTTAGTCAATGACCCACTGTTCTGGACCTCTAAAAATGACCTTAATTTTTTGAATTCAGGTTGTGGTGGGCCTAAGTTTTCACAGTCCACAAAGGAGAGCTATGAGGCCCATGATCCTTCTGGCAGGAGAGGTGTTAATGAAAGAGGGCATCTCTTGGGACCAAATTTGAGTTCAGTGTGGGAGGTGGTCCCAGGCTTTCATTTTCTATATAAAATAAACACAATGGTGTCCAGGGTTCCTTCTGAGTTACACTGGAAGCAATCGGCAAAAATGATCAAATGAATATAACTTACCAGAAGCTCTTATCATTTCATAGACCATGATAGCCTTATGTCTGCATAAACCCTAACTAGAAATTATGTGAATCATTAAAATAGGTCCTTAGCTGCACAGCTGAGGCTCTAGTAGCGGTTAGAACTGTGTTTTTAAAAATTATGAATAATAAAACAGTCCAAAGAAATTTGTCTTTACTTTGATAGATTTTCCACAAATTTTTCACATGTATCAAATATAAGAGGTAAATCAGTATATTTCTAATTCTGGTGCTTTCAGAAACATTTGTGAAAATAGAAATGCTAGGCCCACACACCAATTCCCAGAGATTCTAATTCAATAAGTGATGATTCTGTGATACTTTCGAGTTTAAAAATCACTGAGTTAAACAATTAAATGTTTGTGCTAATAAATAAGGAATGATGATATTACAACTTCATTATATTTTATTTCTTGTAGATTTACTAAGAAAGAATGTCTTCAGCATGATTTTTTTTACATCATTGAACAGTGAGCAATATTTTCTAACATAAGCATTGACTTGTATATTAATGTACTATCAATAATTTATGATTAGTTTGTATTTATTCCTATTAGCACCAGTCTTTTCTGATATATGCATTTACTGCTATAAACTTACCTGTAGGCACTGATTTTGCTGCACGTCACAAATTTTGATAAGTTGTGTTTTCATTTTCATTTTCATTTAGTTAAGTGTATTTTTTAAACTTCTCTTGAGAGTTCATCTTTGATCCATGTGTTATTTAGAAATGTGTTTTTAACACGTATTTTAGGAGTATTTTGTAATTATGGTCATCTGTTTGACTTTTTTGTGATACCTCTTTACCTAAGCAAAGTAATGGTTTAAAAATTTTAAGCTTGAGAAGAGGAAAGATTCTAAGTAACAAAAAAAAATTTTTTTTACAGGTCATATCTGAGGGGTCAACCATCTAAACCATTGGTAAGAAAACTATAATTCTGTCAATCAGCCAAATATAGAAAACAACTAAAGCATATTTTCCTCTTCTAGAGAGTAAAATATAATTGGGACGAATATGGCTGCCCATTGAGAGTTGATTTCAGAGAAAAATTTCACCCTTTGGTTCAACTGTAAGTATACTCTCACTAAAAATTTTAACTTACTTTTGAAAGTTTCAAAAAGAAGCCTAATTAATCATGTATTTAATAATAAATATTTTTGAGCACCCCAACACATGCATCACTGGGTTTTCAGTGCTAGTTATACAAAATTGGATAATCTGTGATCCATGCATGAGGGAGGTTACAGTTTAGAAGCTGAGGCATAAGTGGGTAAGAGGATTAAAACTCTTCTCAGGGATTCAGACAGAAGCTAACCCTTGCTTTATCCTCTCTAAACCTCTCCTCAACCTACAGCACCCCTCCCCATTAGGAACTACCTCCCCCTTAATGTTCTCTCCCAGAGACATGCACTCTTCAGCTCAGTTCAGTTCAGTTGCTCAGTTGTGTCTGACTATTTGCAACACCATGGACCGCAGCACGCCAGGCCTCCCTGTCCATCACTGACTCCCGGAGTTTATCCAAACTCATATCAATTGAGTTGGTGATGCCATCCAACCATCTCATCCTCTATCATCCCCTTCTCCTCTTGGCTTCAATCTTTTTTCAGCATCAGGGTCTTTTCCAATGAGTCAGCTCTTTATTAGGTGGCCAAAGTATTGGAGTTTCAGCTTCAACATCAGTCCTTCCAAAGAAAACTTCTGGACTGATCTTTAGGATGGACTGGTTGGATCTCCTTGCAACTGGTCCCTCCAAGGGACTCTCAGGAGTCTTCTCCAACACCACAGTTCAAAAGCATCAGTTCTTCGGCACTCAGCTTTCTTTATAGTCCAACTCTCACATCCGTACATGACTACTGGAAAAACCATAGCCTGGACTAGACTGACCTTTGTTGGCAAAGTAATGTCTCTGCTTTTTAATATGCTGTCTAGGTTGATCATCAGAGAAGGCAATGGCACCCCACACCAGTACTCTTGCCTGGGAAATCCCATGGACGGAGGAGCCTGGTAGGCTACAGTCCACGGGGTTGTGCTAAGAGTCGGACACGACTGAGTGACTTCACTTTCACTTTCACTTTTCACTTTCATGCATTGGAGAAGGAAATGGCAACCCACTACAGTGTTCTTGCCTGGAGAATCCCAGGGACAGAGGAACCTGGTGGGCTGCCGTCTATGGGGTCGCACAGAGTTGGACACAATTGATGCTACTTAGCAGCAGCAGCAGCAGCAGGTTGATCATAACTTTCCTTCCAAGGAGTAAGCATCTTTTAATTTTATGGCTGCAGTCACCATCTGCAGTGATTTTGAAGCCCAAAAAATAACATCAGCCACAGTTTCCACTGTTTCCCCATCTATTTGCATGAAGTGATGGGACTGGATTCCATGATCTTTGTTTTCTGGATGTTGAGCTTTAAGCCAACTTTTTCACTCTCCTCTTTCACTTTCATCAAGAGGCTCTTTAGTTCCTCTTCACTTTCTGCCATAAGGGTGGTGTCAACTGTATTATCTGAAGTTATTGATATTTCTCCTAGCAATCTTGATTCCAGCTTGTGCTTCATCCAGCCCAACATTTCTCATGATGTACACTGCATATAAGTTGAATAAGCAGGGTGACAATATACAGCCTTGACATACTCCTTTTCCTATTTGGAACCAATCTCAAGTCATCTCAAATCATCATTATTAAACACCTCTTGTTGTTCAGTCACTTAGTCATGTCCAATTCTTTGTGACCCCATGGACATATGCCATGGAAGCATGCCCCATGGAAGCATGCCAGGTTTCCCTGTCCCTCACCATCTCCCAGAGTTTGCCAAAGTTCATGTTTAATCAGTGATTAAACACCTAATTTACACCAATTACTGTGCTAGGCACTGGGAATTCAAAGATGAGTAAGACAGGATTTCTGCTCTCAAGAATTTGATAAATTAGATATGAACTGATATGCTAAATGGAACAATAGAAAGGAGTAGTATGGGTTGTTGGTACTGAAAAGAAAAGAATCCAGTTCAGCTACGGAAGGGAGAGGGGCTCTGGGAAGTGTTCCCAGGGCATTAGAGCTGAGTCACTGAGGCTTAAAGGATAATATTTAGCTGAAGGCAGGGGAGGAAAGGAGAAGTGGGGAAGGTAACAGGGAATTCCACTGAGTAAGCCTTTCAAGCAGAAGTGATAGAGGAAGAAATTTCATAGTTCAAGTGGTATAATGTTACTGGAGCACAAAATGAGTCATGATGTGTCAGGAGAAAAGGCTGAGAAACTAGCTAGGTAGCGTCCAGACCACGGAAGGCTTTCTAGCCATTCTCCTTTTCCCCCAAAACTTATTTAACCGAAGGAAAATTGCTTCACAATATTGTATTTACCTTTGCCATACATCAACATGAATCAGCCATAGGTATACATGTGTGTCCCCTCCCTCTTGAACCTCCCTCCTTAACTTCCCCTTCCCATACCTCTAGGTTGTTACAGAGCCACAGTTTGAGTTCCCTGAGTCATACAGCAAATTCTCATTGGTTATCAGTTTGACACATGGTAGCATATATGCTTCCATGTTACTCTCTCCATTCGTCCCACCCTCTCCTTCCTCCCTACTGCCCGTGTCCATAACCATCTGTTCTCTATGTCTGCATCTCGACTGTTGCCCTGTAAATAGGTTCATCAGTACCATCTTTCTAGATTCCATATACATGTGTTAATAAATGATATTTGTTTTTCTCTTTCTGACTTAGTCCACTCTGTATAATAAGCTCTAGGTTCATCCATCTTATTAGAACTGACTGAAATGCATCATTCCCTTTCATGGTTTCTAGCCATTCTTATTGTAGAGTGGCATGATTAAATATTTGCCGTCTCTGAGAGGTGTGTAGAAGGTTTCAGGGAAACAAGGCTAAGGAAGGAGACCAGGTAGTAAACTGTATTAGTAGTACAGGGAGAAAAAAAAAAAAGATTGAGACAGCAACAAAGCAAAGAAGAGGGATCACTTATGAGAAAATCAGTGATAATAATAGGCAGGACTTGATAACTGATAGATGAAAGTGATGCGGGAAAGAGAATAAGGAAGGAGAATAAGTCGAAGCTGCTATCAGTCAGAAGAGATCTTGCACAAACTTCTACGGCTATTATCTATCCGTCTTCAAGCATCTGTACCCATTAACTCTGTCTGTCTTCCTATCACCATAGATAAAGTATATGGGTATCTAAGGCCTCCATTTGTGAACTGGATCACTGCCCCCTTTCCTAATTAAGATCACTGTTTCTGAAATTTTCCCTTTTCTCTTGCATCATCGACTTTACCCTACTAGATCATCACACAAATATGCAGTTCTTCCCCTCATTGAAACCAAAACCAAACCAAAAACCCTCTCTTTGTCCCCAATACTCCTCTAGCTACTATTCTCGTTGTCATCAACTCTTCTCCTATCCTCTCCCAAATCTTTCTCAGTCAGGCTTTTACCCCCCACCCCTCCACTGACATTGCCAGCCAGTGTGGCCAGCGGCCTCCATATTGCTAACTCAATGGTCAGTTCTCAGGTCTCATCTTACTCCATCTCATTAACAAGAACTAACACGGTTGATCATTTCTTCCTACTTAAAATATCTTCCTTATTGGGATTCCAGGATGTCATATTTTCCTACTTTTCCTGTTACCTCACTGGTAGCTCTTCCTTAATTTCTTAGTTTATTATTTTCTCCATAACTTGTTTTTTTTTTTAACTTTTTACTTTGTATTGGGGTATAGCCAATTAACAAACAATGTTGTGATAGTTTCAGGTGAACAGCAAAAAGACTCAGCCATACATATACATGTATCCATCCTCCCCCAAATTCCCCTCCCATCCAAGCTGTCACATAACACTGAGCAGAGTTCCATGTGCTATACTGTAGGTCCTTGTTGGTTATCCATTTTAAATATAGCAGTGTGTACATGTCCATCTCAAATTCCCTAACTCTCCCTTTCCCCTGTCTTTTTACCCAGCAACCATAAGTTCATTCTCTAAGTCTGTGAGTCTCTATGTTTTGTAAGTTCATTTGTATCATTTCTTTTTAGATTCCTATATAAGGGATGCCATACAATATTTCTCCTTCTCTGTCCGACTTACTTCACTTAGTATGACACTCTCTAGGTCCATCCATGTTGCTGCAAATGGCATTATTTCATTCTTTTTAACAGCTGAGTAATATCCCATTGCATATATGTACTGTACACATCTTTTTTTTTTTTTTTTATCTATTACTCTATTGAAGGACATTTAGGTTGCTTCCATGTCCTGGCTATTGCAAACAGTGCTGCAATGAATATTGGGTTGCAGGTGTACTTTCAGAACATGATTTTCCCCAGATATATGCTCAGGAGTGGAATTGCAGGGTCATATGGTAGCTCTGTTTTTAGTTTTTTAGGGACTCTCCATACTGTTCTCCACAGTGACTGTATCAATTTACATTCCCACCAACAGTGTAGGAAGGTTCCCTTCTCTCCACACTGTCTCCAGCATTTATTGTTTGTAGATATTTTGAGGACTGCCATTCTGAACTGTGTGAGGGAGTACCTCATTGTAGTTTTTATTTGTATTTCTCTAATAATTAGCAGTGTTGAGCATCTTTTCATGTGCGTCTTGTCCATTTGCATGTCTGTCTTCTTTGGAGAATTGTCTTTAGATCTTCCACTCATTTTTTAATTGTTTTTTTTTAACATTGAGCTACATGGACTATGTATATTTTGGAGAGTAATCCCTCTTTGGTAACTTAATTTGCAAATTTCATTTTCTTCCTTTCTGTGGATTATCTTTTCATTTTGTCTGTGGTTTTTTTTGCTGTGCAAAAGCTTTTAAGTTTAATTAGGCCCCATTTGTTTATTTTTACTTCCATTACTCTAGGAATTGGACCAAAAAAAGAGATCTTTGCTGTGATTTATGTCAGAAAATATTCTCCTTATGTTTTCCTTTAACAGTGTTATAGTATCTGGTCTTATGTTTAGGTCTATAATATATCCTGAGTTTATTTTTGTGAAGGGTGTTAGAGAATGTTCTGATTTCATTATTTTACAAGTAGCTGTCTAGTTTTCTCAGCACTACTTGTTGAAGAGATGGTCTCTTCTCTCTTGTATACTCTTGCCTTTGTCATAGATTAATTAACCATAGGGTGAGTGGTTTATTTCTGAGATTTCTATCCTGTTCCTTTGATCTATATTTCTGTTTTTGTGTCAGTATCATACTGTCTTTATTACTGTAGCTTTGTAGTATAGTCTGAAGTCAGGGAGTCTGATTCCTCCAGCTGTGTTCTTCTTTCTCAAGATTGCTTTGGCTATTCAGGGGCTTTTGTATTTCCATACAAATTGTAAAAATTTTTGCTCTGATTCTGTAAAAAATACTATCAGTAACTTGATAGATATTATATTGAATCTGCAGATTACCTTGGGTAGTATAGTCATTTTGACTACATTGATTATTCCAGTATTGAACATGATATTGCTCTCCATCTGTTTGTGTCATCTTTGATTTCTTTCACCAGTATCTTATAGTTTTCAGAGGTCTTTTGCCTCCTTCAGTTCAGTTCAGTTCAGTTGCTCAGTTGTGTCCGACTCTTTGCGAACCCATGAATCACAGCACGCCAGGCCTCCCTGTCCATCACCAACTCCCAGAGTTCACTCAAACTCATGTCCGTCGAGGTGGGTTTATTCCTAGGTACTTTATTCTTTTTGATGCAATGGCAATTTTTGAAAATCTGTACTAAATGACATCATAAAGTAAAAAAGACAAGTGGTTGAAATGTTTGTTTTTTATGTCTTTAAGTATAGATTTTTAAGAATTGTGGTAAAATATGGCAAAGATTTGGATGAATACCTTACATAGTTAGACAACAGAATGCCAAATAGCGGTTAAAATGAATGAGCTATGATGCTTGTAAGAGGGAATCAAATGATCAGCCATGAATTCCAGGTTGGGTAGGGAAGGAAGAGAGATCAGGAGGGACCCACTGATGAGGAAAACAGATCAAGAGACTGGAAATTTCTGTGGATTTATCTCAAAACCTAATATCGAGTGGAAAACAAGTCACCAAAAGATACTTACAGTATAATATCATGTAGGTACATTTTCATACCCATAAATCAATAATATACATGATTTATGGACACATTTATATATAAGTAAAGTATACAACCTGGATGGAAATGATAAATAATAATTTTCACATTATTCTTCGTATATTTAAAATACCTAATTAAAATAAAATAAGTGCCTACGACTTAAGCGACTTAGCAGCAGCAGAAGCAGCAAGCGCCTAAGCTATAGGAGCAAGGTCTATGAAGAAAGCTAGGGAAGTAGGATCAAAGGTCCAGGTGGTTCAAAGGATAATCCATTCTTTGAGACTGGGGGTGCATGTGTGCTCAGTTGCTCAGTCATGTCCAACTCTTTGCGACCCTATGGACTGTAGCCCACCAGCTTCCTCTGCCCATGGAATTTTCCAGGCAAGAATGCTGGAGCAAGTTGCCATTTCCTCCTCCAGGGGATCCTTACAACCCAGGGATTGAAACTGAGTCTTGCGTCTCCTGTATTGGCAGCCACAGTCTTCACTGTTATGCCATCTGGGAAGCCCCTGAGATTCAGAGGGAAGAAGTAAAAATGACTAGTTTGGAGATAGGAATGTAGAAGTTAAGAGAGGTCATGTCTGATAACCTCAATTTACTTACACGAAGTAGAAAGGAGGGTCATCTGTAAACTGAGAGAAGGGAGGGGTTGAGGAGGGGACTTCAGGAGAATATCAAAGGTCACTGAGGGTAAAATGAAAAGGAGCTGGCTAAGGGCCTGTAAGAAGATTACTGGACAACAGCAAAGGTGCAGTTGAGGTAAGATACCATGAGTGGGTCCAATCCTCACACATGCTGAACTTCCCAAGTATCACATACATAGCTGAATGAGCTATGATGCTTGTAAGAGGGAATCAAATGATCAGCCATGAATTCCAGGTTGGGTAGGGAAGGAAGAGAGATCAGGAGGGACCCACTGATGAGGAAAACAGATCAAGAGACTGGAAATTTCTGTGGTAACATCCAAGGTTTAGGTTAGACGTTAGATGCAAGGGGGAGAATAACTGAGTGTATCGAGGGTGCTGGTGGGAGACAGCAGGTCAGATGATCAACCATGAGATTGGGCTGAGTGGGAGAGGCAGAGCAGCTGGAAAGGAACTTCTGTGCAGCAGAGAAGCAGAGGAGAATAAGGGGACTGGAAGTGTGTAAGAGGTCAAGCGCAGGTGAGGATGTGAAAGATGGAAGAGGTTGGGGTCAGAAAGTGGCCTTTTAGAGTAGCACTACTTTGGACTATTGCAGCAGTACTTTTCTCTAGGAGTAACCTTTTGTATCTCTGCAACAAGGAATCACTTGATAAAGCATGTTGACTCCAGTTCTCCTAAGATAATTAACCAAATAGTTGAGGTTAAGTACAGTGGGATGGGCTTCCCAGGTGGCTCAGTGGTAAAGAATCCATCTGCCAATTCAGGAGACCTGAGTTCAATCCCTGGGTGGGGAAGATCCCCTGGAGAAGGAAATGGCAAACCACTCCAGTATTCTTGACTGGGAAATGCCACAGACAGAGGAGCCTAGCAGGCTACAGTCCATGGGGCAGCAAAAGAGTCGGACACAACTTAGTGACTAAACAACTACAGAGGGACAGTCAGATCAATAAGCCTCCGTGTCCAGTTGGATTATAGCAACACATAGTTAATAACCCAGTATTCAATTAGGTATTTACCAGAAGCAAATGTGGGTGCTAATTAAGCCTTGAAATAGGGGCGGTCACTAGGGAATTAGCATGTGGTCTAGGTCTCTAGATTATGACATAAATGCCTTACCTTTGTAGAAAACAGCTTAGGAACAAGGTTGGGCAGAATTATACAGATAAAATAACAGATTCACTATCAAATACTAACAAGAATAAAGCAAGTCTTAGAAGTATGATTCAGCTGGGAATATGTCATCCCAGCTGCCTCTTTGCTATCAATTCCCATGACAACCCATCCCAAACTAGAATTTGGTGCTACAGAAGCAACCCAGAGGGAACAGAGGGACATAATTGCTCTACTATGATGTAGGAAGTTCAAAAGCAGATATTAGGGGTGTTTTTGGAGAAGGAAATGGCAACCCACTCCAGTGTTCTTGCCTGGAGAATCCCAGGGACGGGGGAGCCTGGTGGGCTGCCCTCTATGGGGTCACACAGAGTCGGACACGACTGAAGTGACTTAGCAGCAGCAGCAGCAGCAGGGCTACTCATGGAGAAGGCAATGGCACCCCACTCCAGTGCTCTTGCCTGGAAAATCCCATGGACGGAGGAGCCTGGTGGGCTGCAGTCCATGGGGTCGCTAAGAGTCGGACACGACTGAGCGACTTCACTTTCACTTTTCACTTTCATGCATTGGAGAAGGAAATGGCAACCCACTCCAGTGTTCTTGCCTGGAGAATCCCTGGGATGGGGGAGCCTGGTGGGCCGCCGTCTATAGGGTCGCACAGAGTCAGACACGACTGAAGTGACTCAGCAGCAGCAGAGCTACTCAAGATTTATTTAATCAGATATGGTAAGACACACAGACATGGAAATGACTGTCATGAAGGAAGAAGTTTGTTATAAATAATAATCCCAAGAAACAGGAGGCACAGCACATCATATGGGACCTCATGTGGAAGCACCAGGACCTGTTAGGAGAAAGGGGAAAAACAGAGGCAAGAGTTTTCACTGTGTTTTCTGTAGGAAGGAATGGAAGAGACAGGGTAAGCAGGCTCAGACTGGCTATTTTGAGTAATTTCAGTGGGCTCTGGGCATAAGTACTGTCTAGTTGTCTAGTACCTCGTCTTGGGGTGATTAAAGCAGGTGGATGGAGAGTGGGCCAGTGTGACAACTCATAAAGGAGGTGGGTTCTGGGTGGGCTACAGACTATGGGGCTGCCAGAGTTGGACATCTATGGAAGGATAGTCAGATCTGAGATCAGTAAGCCTCAGTGTCCAGTGTTCTGGGTTGGTTGATTTGCGTATGAAAGGCATTCCTGGTTTACCATCTCTCGGAATTAACCCTGGCAAGGGCAGCCCCTCCAAGGTAAGCAAGTCCCCAGATATTAAGCACCACTTTTCAGAAAGTAAAAGACATGATTAATATAATGAGCTATCTGGAGTGACCACACAGGATTGTAAATGTATGTCTAATGGATCAATAGAGACCTCCTTCCTTCCCAATTCCAAAAGTGGAACGGCCATAGTGGAGAAGTTACAAATTGTAGGGAAGAGTTACAAAATGTAGTAACATTCATGAGTCTCTCAGGTTTAATTAGTATTATATCTCACATTAACAAACTTTAATGAAAATAAGTCATGCTTACACGGACAAGTATTTTTGCCTGGTATTCTCAATGAAATGAATAGAACATCAAAGCATGGGTTATGCAATTCATTGTTATTGCCACTAGATGACACTGTAGCTTCTTGCTTTTCATGAGTGTCAACCGATGCCTGATCAAGAGTTAAGATCTTTTTTATTTAAATCATATATATATATTTTTTGGTAGAAATGTAAGCATTTTTAATTGTACAAAGGCAAACATTAAAAAAGATAATATTCGTGATTAAAATTGAATAGCAAAGGAATGGTGGGGGTGGAGGAACAGGAAATATGATTTTATGATTTTTTATTGTTCTTGGGCTTCCCTGATAGCTCAGTAGATAAAGAATCCACCTGCAATGCAGGAGACTCCGATTCAATTCCTGGGTCGGGAATATCCGCTGGAGAAGGGATAGACTACCCACTCCAGTATTCTTGAGCTTCCCTTGTAACTCAACTGATAAAGAATCTGCCTGCAATGCGGGAGACCTGGATTCAGTCCCTGGGTTGGGAAGATCCCCTGGTGAAGGGAAAGGCTACCCACTCTAGTATTCCGGCCTGCATACTTGCAAAGAGTCAGATACCACTGAGCAACTTGCACTTTCACTCACCTCATCAATATATGGTTGCAACTGTTTTAAAAGGTAAAAAATTTCTGCTTCGTTACTATTAGTTTTATTTTGAGAGCTGAAGGAAGCCTACACAGTAGGTACTTTATAGATAAGAAAATTGAGGCTTCAAGAGTTTAAGTAATTTCTGCAGGGTCACAAAGCCTAGTGATAAAGACAGGATTTAACCCTAAGCACATCTATTTTAAAATCTGGAGCTCTTAACTCTTCTACGCTAAACTGTTATTTTGTGTTTCAGATACAATGACAGTGGTTATGTTGAAGATGTTGAAGTAAATTTCATAGTGTGGGAAATACATGGCAGGGATGACTATAGCTTTAATAATACTATGAAGAAGGTATGACATTTTTGGATTTAAATAGAATTTAGCATGCAATTAGACGTCTATTTTAAATCGATGTATAAGTTATCTAAGGAAAACAGAACCAGTCAGCTGTAGGCAGCGGGAAAAAATACTACCTCTGTGTTAAATTCTATGACTACTATAATTCATTTATGAAAAAAGAAATCACTGTCACATAGAACAAAAGGGGTCAGAAAAGGTAATGTTTATAGTAGGATGATGCAATTATTACTATTTTATTTTCTTTCCACATTGTATTTAATGCTTGATTATTTATGGGTCTGGCTTTGGCTTTCAGCCAATCATCATATTCATGCTAAATCAAATGGATACACTGTAGGCTTCATCTCGCTTGATTTTTTTTGCAGCACTTGACCCACTGACCTTGGCTTCACTGTCCCCACTCTCTCCTCTTCTGGCCTTCCTTCATCTCAGTGACTGGTCAGTCAGCCTCCACAGTGAATCCCTGTTATTCTGCCTGTTCACTTTGCAGGCCACAGCAGAAAGGCCTTACTACTAAGATCAGCACACTTCACTCCCATCCCCCTTGTGTGGGGCTTTCTGTCCTGGAGGGCCTCCCATCATGACGGAGATGTCAGAGATGTCAAACAAAACCAGGATGACTCCTTCCAAATTAACTTTCTCATCTATCAGAGACCTTCATTCTCCAAGAAATAGAACCTGCCCAGGTGGCAACCAAGAGACAAGAGTTCCACCGGCTACCCCCTCCACATTACTATAATTATTTGGGCAAAGAAATCCATCCCATCATACATTCCTCCCATACTTGTTCAGGGTCCAATATGTAAGGTTTGGGGGCCTATTTCCTCCCCACAGTCTCACCCCTATACTAGTCTATCCTTCCTAAACCTTGGCTAAGTTTTCCATTACTCTTCACCACCTCAAACCTTTCTAACATACCGTAAGATTAAAAACCCTAGATCCATCTTCAACAAACATTCCTCAGAGAATACAATTATCCCCAAACCAAGGCTACTCTTTCTCTTACCCTATATACTTAAGGAATGTAGAATTTACATTCTTCCTAATTCACAGTATCATTTCCAGATCATTATCTCCTCCCCTAAGTAAAACACAATTCAATGCTTCTGTCATCCAGTTGTTATCTACCCCATCCCTACTTGCTGACATATACTTGGTTACTTGATTATTTCTCCCTTGTCCTGAAAACGATTACAATTCTACCAGCCACCATGTAGGGTTATTGCTGGAAAGAAGCTAGCTTTCTAAACAGAGACTACATTTCCCAGCCTCATTTGCCACTAAGTGGGGTCATGAGACTGATTCTTATCACTGGAATATGAGCAGAAGTTATATGTGTCCAGGACAAAGTGCTCAAGAACTTCACATGAACCTCCATGCTTCCCATCTTCCTTCACATGTCAATATACTACAGTGACAATCAAAGATGAGAACTGGATGAAAGAGACAGGGAACTTTAAGAAGCCACTAGATTTTAAAAGTCTGAGTTTTTAATTCACTTCTTTGAGGAGAATTACCCATAGGAGTCACTGCCAGGAACATCTGCATTGGACTATGTGTGATCAAGAATTAAACATTTCATGTATAAAACCCCTGAGAACTGGGGTTACTATTGAAGCAAAGCAGACTAATATAGCTCCCCCTATTAAAATTACATTTCAGTGCAAATATTTAATTAATATTAAATAAATATTTATTTAATAAATAATTAATTAAATATTTTAATTAATATTAAAATTACATGTCAATGAAAATATTTCCATCTCTGACCTCAACCCTCAACCCTGTAGCTCTCATTCCCACTACTCCTTTGCCTCTCACTTTTTCTTACACACCCTAGATAGCCACTGTATTGAACCTTCTACTTTCTTCCTCTCTGCTGCTGCTGCTAAGTCACTTCAGTCGTGTTCTCCTATTTTTCTTCTCTTCATTTCCTATCTAACTAGAGTTCCATGGTTCCGTCCTCCAGCTACTGTCTTGCCAATGACTATATGTCACCTTCCTCAGTATTATTCTCGTTTAGTGTTATAGCAAATTTAAACATCTATCTTTCTGCCTTATCCGTGCCTGATTCTGAGCTGCTGATCAGTTCTACAAAAAAGAAATTAAAACGGGATAACTGAAATTAGGAACTTAACTGTTGGGAGTGATGACTGAAAATAGAATTAGTCATCTAGAGGAGAGATCAGAGGGAAATATCCAGAATTACACACAGAGAGATAAACTGATTTCAAATATAGGAAAAAACATAAAGGAGATCTTCAATGCTAAGCTCTAAGAACTGGAATCCTAAAAAAAAAAAAAAAAGTGTTGCTCAGAAGCAATATTTTCCAAAACTGATGAAAGACATCAAAGCATAGAAAAAGTAATCTGTGTCTAGAAACACCACAGTAAAATTTCTAAAATCAAAAGCAAAGGGAAAAATCTTTAAAGCAGAGCAAAAAAGATAATTTGCCTTCAAAAAAATAACTGTAAGGTTTAAAGCTAATTTTTCAATAACAACAATAAAAGCCAGAAGTCTTTGAGCAAAAATATTTTAAGCTACTGAAAGAAAATAATTTCAAACCTAAAATTCTGAATACAATTTTTAAAACATGAAACTGAACAACAGATAAGTCTTTAAAAATACATGAAATTAAAAGAGGAAAGAAATTTAAGTAAAAAAGAAATGAAGAATGAAATAAAAATGATTTGAGAGAAAGTGACAAATATTGAGGATAGGCAAAGAAGATTCGATCAATGGATAAATGGAATTCCTGGAAAAGAGAATCAAAGCAAAGGAACAAAACCAATACTAATAATTCAACAAAAGATCTCCCCACCCAAGAAAAAATATTTGAAGCTTCTTATTGAAAGAGCATACCATATAACTGAGAATAGCAAATCAGAATAGCCAACCTATGTGTGCTTTATAAACACTCTTCCAGAGTATTGAGGTGGGAGGAAGCACTTTCAACTCATTTTGTAAATCCAGGAGGACTTGATGAGGGCCTTAAAAGAAGAGAATTATGAGCTAATCTCATTCATGACCATAGATACAAATCACCTGAACAAAATACTAGCATATCAAATACAGCAACTTATTAAAAAATAATGCCGTTTTCTTTATTTCATAAATTAAAACGAGGATATCACTTGGCAGTCAAAGTAATCTAGTATATTAACAGAATAAAAAAAACAGTTATTACAACAGTTGATGAAAAGTCATTTGATTAAAAATTTATTGACTTCCATGGTGGCAAGGAGTCTACCCGCTAATGCAGGTGACATGGGTTTTTGATCCCTGATCTGGGAGAATCCCATATACCACAGAGCAACTAAGCCCGTGAGCCACAACTATTGAGCCTGTACTCTAGAGCCCAGGAGTCGCAACTACTGAGGCCACATGCCACAACTACTGAAGCCCATGCACCCTAGAGCCCATGCTCTGCAACAAGAGAAGCCTCTGCAAACAGAAGCCTGTGCACTGCAACTAGTGAGTAGCCCCACTTGCCACAACTAGAGAAAAGACCATGCAGCAATAAAGACCCAGCATGGCCAAAAAAACTTTTAATAAAATTTATAAAAAATGTATCATCCATATATAACACTACTTTAAAAATAAATCTTATAAAATTATAAATAAATGGTACTTCTTTAACCTAATAAAATGTGGATACAAAAAACCCTGTAGAAAACATCATGCTGCTGTGCTTAGTCGTGCTCAGTCGTGTCCGACTGTTTGCAACCCCATGGACTATAGCCCACCATGTTCCTCCATCCATGCGGATTCTCCAGGCAAGAATTCTTGAGTGGGTTGCCATGCCCTCCTCTAGGGGATCTTCCCAACCCAGGGATTGAACCCAGGTCTCCTGCATTGCAGGTGGATTCTTTACTGTCTGAGCCACCAGGGAAGTCCAAGAATGCTGGAGTGGGTACCCTAGCCCTTCTCTAGGGAAACTTCCTGACCCAGGAATTGAACCGGGGTCTCCTGCATTGTAGGCAGATTCTTGACCAGCTGAGCTACCTGGGAAGCCCACAAAACATCATACTTAATGGTAAAAATGTGAAAGCCTTCCCTCTGAAATAAGGAATGAAACAAGGAGGCCTGTTCAACCATTTCTATACAACATTGTTCCAGATGTTTATCATAAGGTAAAAAATAAGCAATAAAAATGAACTTATAAGGGTTGGAAAGGAAGAAATAAAACTATCATATTCACAGATAACATGATTGTTCATCTGAAACAATTAAAATTAATAACTGAGTTTAAGAAGTTGTCTCTGTACAAGATCAATATACAAAAGTCCATTGTTTTTCTATATATCAGCAAACATTTAAATAATTAAAAATTAGATGTATAATTTCCAATGGCACTAATTAAATACTTAGAAATAAATTTACATGCAAAACATATATATACATATAAAATCTATATGTATATATAAAATCTTTTGACAGAGCGGTTGTTTGAATGAAGCTCAAACATGGAATTCAATGATTAAGCTTAACAAGCACCTCCCATTAGAAGAAGTCTGGGGACCTGAGGTAAGAAAAACATTACCTTGTGAATTATTTATTTACAGTAACTAACTTGGCATTTTAGTATTTATAAGTGCTTAAAGAAAATACTTTGGGTTTAAGTTTGATTTTGTAAATCAAATCCAGTTTTTCTGTTCTATTCTAAAATGTTTCATCTTAATTCTGTTTGATCTTCTGTTGCTCTGCATTACTGACAGTTTTGTTTTAATTTTCTCTTCTGAAAATCTATCTGCAGATATTAAATATCTGAAACACATGTTAAAGCACTGAGACTGAATCTTTCTAAAGAATGCCTGATATTTCAATTCTTATATAACTAAAAGATCTTTTCTGAATGCCAAGTATCAATTCTATACTGTTTTCAATTTTTTTCAATTGAATTTTCTTAAATTGCAATTATTTTATTTGGCAAATCAAATCATATCTCATGAATAACATGTGACACAGAAGGTACCTCAGCCTTTAAAGTGTAAATCCTACAATAAGAATATTATTTTTGCTTCTCCAGCAGAATCTATACATGTCCAGACAGAGATGAACATTGTGTATTTTCCTCTATATTCCCAACTCCAAACCATCCATTTTCCACCCATTACTCCCTGTCTTCCAAGTAACATGATTCTAGGAGCTTTACTCCAACAATCCTTTGAACAGTTCTTCCAACTCAACATAACCTTCAACTCACTGGTCCTACCACCCTCACCACACCCCCAGTTCTCTTTTCCCTTTTTAAGTTCCACAGTCAATAATCATATCATTTTATTAATACCCTCAATCCCTTTGCTCCCCTCTCACTTCCTTATATTTCTATAGCTAATCACATCCCTGGTTAAATTCAACTATCCACCTTAGCACCTGACTGTGGTCAGAGAAAAACAAACCCTTGCTGACTTGTTTCACTTTCATTTCATGATTAAAATGGTCCCACAATACTCCCCAGCAAATATTACTGTATTTCTTCAGCTTGTTCCTTCTCCCCCACTCACAAATAGCTATTGCAGGCTTTCTCCTCTCTCTTTAAATCTCCAGCAACTCTTTCCCCATCCTCATTCTTACATAATGAACTTGCTTCCTACTTCACCAAGAAAATTATGGTAGTTATTAAATCTGGTGCAAGACCCTTTTATCTAATTTTATATAGAGAAGCACATATTTTAAAACATGAAATATGTTGCCCTATTGTTTTTAATATTTTTGTTTGTTTTTAATATTTTGACAGCTATAATTCCTTATAACTAGTTTCCCTTGTAATGCAACCTGTGTTACATTATGCTTTTAAAAACATTATTGTGAGAGGGGCCCATAGTAGTTCATAGGCTTCACCAGATTGCCAAAGGGGTCCATATAAAAATAAAATATTTATTTGGACTTCCCTGGCGGGCTCAGATAGTAAAGCATCTGCCTACAATGCGGGAGACTTGGGTTCAATCCCTGAGTCAGGAAGATCTCCTGGAAGAGGAAATGGCAACCCACTCCAGTACTCCTGCCTGGAAAATCCCTTGGACAGAGAAGCCTGGTAGGCTACAGTCCATTGGGTCACAAAGAGTTGGACACAACTGAGCGACTTCACTTTCACAATTTTATTTGTATTTTAAAATCTATATGTGTATATTTATACACACTCACTATGAGGTTATGAACCCCTGATATAGATAAAAAAAGAAAAGGAATAAATCTTGGGTCATTTCAATATTTAGAGATGGAGTCCATGAGGAGTGGTAAAGAAGGTAAAGGGCTTCCGAGGCAGCGCTAGTGGTAAAGAACCCACCCACCAATGAAGGAGATGTAAGAGACATGGGTTCCCTCTTTTGGTCGGGAAGATCCCCTGGAGGAGGGCATGGCAGTTCACTCCAGTATTCTTGCCTGGAGAATCCCATGGACAGAGGAGCCTGGTTGGCTATAGTGCAGAGGGTTGCACAGAGTCAGACACGACAGAATCAACTTAGCACACATGCACAAGGAGGTGAAAAAGGAATAATCCAAGAAGCAAGAGAAAATCCAGGCAAATAGGATGTTCTGGACTTCCTATTAACCAAGTCTCCTCAGAAGGAGGGAGGGATCAACTGTGCTAAATTCACTACTAAAATAGGTCAACTATGATGAGGACTGAAAAAAATGATTATTTACTTCAGTAACATAGAGATAACCTTGACAGGATGAGTTTTGGTAGGATAGTGAGAGACAAAACCTTACTGAAGTGGGTTGAATTAGCAAGGAAAAAAAAAGAGTTCAGAGCAGCAAGAACAGACATCTCTGCAAAGGAGTTTTGTAGTAAAGAAGAGAAATAGTGTAGTAGCTGGAGAGCAATGGGTGAAGAAAAAATCTTCTTCTTTTAATAGTTGACAGACATAACCACATATTGACTGATGGGAATATTCCAGCAAAAGAGAAAGCTGATAATGTTTCAAATTTAATGTGTCAGAAACTGAGCTTCTGATATCCACTCTCCAAACCTACTCCTCCAATATTCTTCCCTACCTCAGTTAATAGATATCCCATCCTCCCAGTCTAGTCAGGATAAAAACCTCTGCATGTCATCTTATGGTCCACATTTGGTCCTTCAGTAAATCTTGTTGGCTTCTTCTTCAAAATGTATTCAGATTTTGTCACCACCCTATTTCAAGCCACCATCACCAACCATTTGGGATATAATCACAGCATCCTAACTGGTCTCTCTGCTTCAGCCTTGCCCACCATGAATCTATTCACAACATGGCACCAAGCATGATGCTACTAAAACATAAATCAGAACATGCCACTCTTCTGCTCAAAAATCAAGCAATGGTTCTCATATCACTTAGAGTTATGATAAAGCCAACAGGACTTGCTGTATCACATCTCCTCCCGACCCCCATCATGACTAGCTAATACCATTCTTCAGGTCTTTACTTAAAAATCAACTAGTCAATGACGATTTCCCTGGCCACTCCACTGAAAAATTTAAACATCACCCCATGACAGTTCCTATCTCCCTCCCATATTTTCTTACATGTCATTAGCATTTATAACTCCCTGATACATTACATAGTCTACTTATTTATCTTATACATTATCTGACTCCCCAACTAAGATGTAGGCTCTATAAGGGAAGGGAATTTTGTTGTTTTCACTGGCATCTGATCCATTGCAGGTGCTCAGTAAATATTTGTGAAGCCAGTTAATTAATTATAGGTCACCTACCTATTATAAGGAGTATTATTCAGCTATTTAAAAATCATAAGGAATCAAACTAGTAATGGAATCAGTTAAAAAAAAACTTACCCAACAACAACAAAAAAAACTTACACTTCTAACTTCTTACTGAAGGACATCCAAGAATCTGGGGTTAAGGATAGATGTAGGTGACACTCTGGCTTAAAATCCCACAAAGGGCACCCAGATGTTATATGATATGATAAAGTAACATATTCCTAGGAAGCAATGAGCTACCTGATAACTAACATTCAAGTAGCTCACCTCAATCAGTATGATACAGTGTCATTATTGTTTAGTTGCTCAGTCGTGTCTGACTCTTTTGTAACCCCATGGACTGTAGCCTACCAGGCTCCTCTGTCCATGGGACTTCCCAGTGGATTGCCATTTCCTTCTCCAAGGGATCTTCCCAACCCAGGGACTGAACTGGTGTTTCCTGCATTGGCAGGCAGATTCTTTACCACTGAGCCACCAGGGAAGCCCCAATACAGTACAGTACTTCTCAAATTTTAGAATTACGTAGAGGTGATGTCAGAATCACCTAGAAGACTTGCTAAAACAGATCTCCAGGTCCTACCTCCAAAGTTTCTGATTAATTAGATCTTGAGCTAAGCCCCCAAATTTGTATTTCTAACAAGTTCCCAAGTGATGCTGATCTGGGGACCACATTCTAGAAACATTGAAATAGTGGCTTATATTCTATAAAGAATTCTGAAGTGCCCACAGCAGGCCTTAAATGTTCAATTCTACCATATGAGAAACAAAAATCTCACCACTGAAAGGATGGATTCAGTCTGGAGTTTGAATATAAGAGAAGGCAGGTACCTGCAAAGACTAGTTATGTCCTAGTGAATAAGGCTATGCTTACTAAAGAGTATCACTATGTATTTATTCAACATGGCAATCAGAAGTACTGTCTTCCTGAAACATATACCTGAAATGAAATAGCCTTCCAGTTCTTAGAGCTACACTAGTTACTGCTTAGTCCTGATTCTATAAGGATGAATGACATTTGTATAAAAACCTGGGAAGTAGCTTACAGACTGTAATTTCTCGAGGAAATCTGAAGGACTCACAAACAAAGGTGGCATTTTCACAGGTTCTTCCAAGTTAACATTAGAGTTAAAAGGGAGAATGTGGATTATGAATGGCTAGCTACATACTTAATAACTCAGGATATGAGCTGAGTTTCTGGACATGACTCTATAGTAACCCAGGAAGTCCTTGGCTAAAAATGAATAGTAATTCACGAGGCCAGGGACTGTATGAACTGTTACTGATTATCATCAAAACCAAGAAGAGTTAAGAAAGTACACAATATCTGCATATTGAAAATTGTCAAAATGTAGGGATAATATGAAGAAAAGCCCAAGAAATAATTACCACTTGAATAAATCAAATGGGAGTTACTCATTCAAAAGCTATAGAAAGAATTCAGCCACAGTGAGAATGCATGACAAAGAGATGAGCAACACTTTAAGTAGGGTGTAAAAGCATACAGGGTCTACACGTATCCAGAAGAAATGCCATGTATTATTTTAGGATTTTATTTTCTAAACATAGCTTTAATAAAGTGACTTTAAAAAAATATAGTGTCTATGCTTTTAAAAAGGGGAACAAGAGATAAACAAATATCCTTTCCAGTTTGTATCTTGAGATCCACAGAGAGACAGTAGTGGTAAATGGGAATAAATAAAACTCCTAGGGGAAGATTTTGAGAGAGCTGATTCTTAGGTAGGTCGATAAGGAGTACAGGGCCCTCAAGGAAGGAGTACGGGCCTCTCCAGGAGGAGAAAAGGGACAAACTTTTTTTTCCTACATTCCTTAGTTTTAGTCACTTATTTTTTAAGCCCAGAGCTAATAATGACACAACAAAACTCATCTTGCTCAAGGGTATGCTTTTCCTTAAGCTAATTGCACTCATCTCACACGCTAGTTAAGTCATGCTCAAAATTCTCCAAGCCAGGCTTCAGCAATATGTGAACCGTGAACTCCCAGATGTTCAAGCAGGTTTTAGAAAAGGCAGAGGAACAAGAGATCAAACAGCCAACATCTGCTGGATCATTGAAAAAGCAAGAGAGTTTCAGAAAAACATCTATTTCTGCTTCATTGACTATGCCAAAGCCTTTGACTGTGTGGATCACAATAAACTGTGGAAAATTCTGAAAGAGATGGGAATACCAGACCACCTGACCTGCCTCTTGAGAAACCTATATGCAGGTCAGGAAGGAACAGTCAGAACTGTACATGGAACAACAGACTGGTTCCAAATAGGAAAAGGAGTACGTCAAGGTTATATATTGTCACCCTGCTTGTTTAACTTATATGCAGAGTACATCATGAGGAATGCTGGGCTGGAAGAAGCACAAGCTGGAATCAAGACTGCTGGGAGAAATATCAATAACCTCAGATATGCAGATGACACCACCCTTATGGCAGAAAGTGAAGAGGAACTCAAAAGCCTCTTGATGAAAGTGAAAGAGGAGAGTGAAAAGGTTGGCTTGAAGTTCAACATTCAGAAAAGAAAGATCATGGCATCTGGTCCCATCACTTCATGGGAAATAGATGGGGAAACAGTGTCAGACTTTATTTTTGGGGGCTCCAAAATCACTGCGGATGCTGATTGCAGCCATGAAATTAAAAGACGCTTACTCCTTGGAAGGAAAGTTATGACCAACCTAGATAGCATATTAAAAAGCAGAGACATTACTTTGCCAACCAAGGTCCGTCTAGTCAAGGCTCTGGTTTTTCCCGTGGTCATATATGGATGTGAGAGTTGGACTGTGAAGAAAGCTGATCACCGAAGAATTGATGCTTTTGAACTGGGGTGCTGGAGAAGACTCTTGAGAGTCCCTTGGACTGCAAGGAGATCCAACCAGTCCATTCTAAAGGAGATCAGTCCTGGGTGTTCATTGGAAGGACTGATGCTAAAGATGAAACTTCAATACCTTGGCCACCTCATGTGACGAGTTGACTCACTGGAAAAGAGTCTGATGCTGGGAAGGATTTGGGGCAGGAGGAGAAGGGGACGACAGAGAATGAGATGGCTGGATGGCATCACCGACTCAATGGACATGAGTTTGAGTGAACTCCGAGAGTTGGTGATGGACAGGGAGGCCTAGTGTGTCATAGGGTCACAAAGAGTCGGACAAGACTGAGCAACTGAACTGAACTGAACTGAGTGATTATATAATAACAATGTATCCTGTTTGAGGACATGTTTCTCCTTCTTAACAAGAACCTTCTGACTAATCTTGTTATATTAATATGTATGTTGTGGGAGTCTATCTGGTAAGACCTTTCTATTGTTAGTTCTAATCTTGTTAATTTAAGATGTATTGTTATGGGAGTGGGTCTGGTAAAAGTATATAAGGCCTTCATAAGACTAGCTTAGTGGGGCATTTTCTGTCCCTCTTCTAATGTTTATGACAGAAGTTTTCTCTGTCCCTTTTTTTACTTTAGTAAAACTCTACTACACAAAAGCTCTTGAGTGATCAAGCCTGGTCCCTGGTCCCAAAGCTAAATCTTCTTTGGAAATCACGAATATGACATCATTCACGGAAAGCTATCAATTTAACTACTATTGTATCCATACCTTATAATCAAAATTGTATCTGTCCCTGAATTAAGTATCCATGAAGAATTTTGTACTTTTTAGATTTAGGGAAATAAAATACTTACAGATTCTCAACAACCTAATTTATTATTGTTTGCAAATAAAGTGTTTGCTTTCACTAAGCTTCACTTTTAATCAGACTTTAACCCAAGATAGCCTCTAAAAATACTATTAATATACAGCATTAAAATGATAGAAGAGATAGAAATAATTATTATATCTTTAAATAATTTTCCAAAATAAACATATGGGAATATAATTTTGTTTATAAAATTCAGATAATGACCTTAAGCTTTTTGTTTTCTATTCAGAACTATAAGCATTGTTTTTCTTATGCTATTGGAAAACCAGGAGATTTAACTCAACCATATGAGATTATCAACAAGTCTAACTATAACCATTTGGTTTGGCCCTTGGACCATTCTGGAATGTATGTATTTCGTGTGAAGATCCTGGATCCAAACTATAGGTGAATATAAATGTTCCATTATAATAGTTTTAGCATTCAGTTCAGTTCAGTTGCTCAGTCATGTCCAACTCTTTGCGACCCCATGAACCGCAGTACACCAGGCCTCCCTGTCCATGACAAACTCCCGGAGTCCACCAAAACCCATGTCCATTGTGTCTTAAATGCCATCCAACCATCTCATCCTCTGTCGTCCTCTTCTCCTCCTGACCTCAATCTTTCCCAGCATCAGGGTCTTTTCAAATGAGTCAGCTCTCCACATTAGGTGGCCAAAGTATTGGAGTTTCAGCTTCAACATCAGTCCCTCCAATGAACACCCAGGTCTGAGCTCCTTTAGGATGGACTGGCTGGATCTCCTTGCAGTTCAAGGGACTCTCAAGAGTCTTCTCCAACACCACAGTTCAAAAGCATCAATTCTTCTGCGCTCAGCTTTCTCTATAGTCAAACTCTCACATCCATACATGACTGCTGGAAAAACCATAGCCTTGACTAGATGGACCTTTGTTGGCAAAGTAACGTCTCTGCTTTTTAATATGCTGTCTAGGTTGGTCATAACTTTCCTTCCACGGAGCAAGCGTCTTTTCATTTCATGGCTGCAATCACCATCCGCAGTGATTTTGGAGCCCAGAAAAATAAAGTCAGCCACTGTTTCCACTGTTAGTTTCTAAAAATTACATTTTTATTTTCTTGATTTAATTTGATACCACCCAGATATCCAATTACAGGCATCTCTCATTTTATTATGCTTTGTTTTATTGTGCCTCAGAGATACTGCATTGAAGGTTTGCAGCAACCCTTGGTCAGTGAGGTTTGTCAGTGCCATTTGTCCAATAGCATTTGCTCACTTCATGTCTCTGTGTCACATTTTAGTAATTCCTGCAATATTTCAAACCCCCCACCAATGAAAAGATTATGATTTATTGAAGGCTCTGAAGATGGTTAGCATTTTTGAGAAATAAAGCATTTTTTAATTGAGATAAATACATTCTGTTTTTAGACACAATGCTATTGCACACTTAAAAGACTATGGTATAGTGTAAACGTAACTTTTATATGCACTGGGAAACCAAAAACTTGGTGTGACTTGCTTTATTGCAGTGTTCACTTTATTGTGGTGGTTTGAAACTGAACCCACAATATCACTGATGTATTCATGTCATATTTGCTTTTTCATTTTGGAGCAATCATGTTAAACATTCTGTGGCAGTAAGAGATAGGATTTCATGTTCAACATAATCTGTTCACAGTTAACATTCTGAGTACTTTACTATGTTTCATTGCTATGACAGATGCAAAATAGAGCATAAGGATAATCTCAACCTTCAAGATGCTTGTAATTAAACTGGTTGGGGAAGGAAGAGTGGAGGGTACACATAAGGCCAAAGGAGGTTAAATCAGAGCAAACACATATTTTTCAAATATAATCATTTGTATTATTGATAAGCACAATAATAATTCAGAGATGGGAAAAATCAATATTGAACATCAGGAGAAAATTTCCCAGAGGACAGGGAATATTAAGAGTTTATATTGTCAGAGAACTAAGACAGACCCTTCAAATGAAAGAAATCACACTAATAATGGAATTGAGCAGGACATTAACATACTGTATATGGCTCGTGAAAGAAGGTGGAAAATTTTGGGTTGGCCAAAAAGTTCACTCATCTGGCCAACCCAATACCTTGCATGAGAAAGGTAAAAAAACAAAGGATGCAAATTAATCCAAGGCAATTAATAATGTTGAAGTCAATTTCAAACCATGTCCTGGAGAGCCTCTTTAGTATCTTTACTAGAAGAGCATTGTGATAAGAGAGTAGTTCTAGGAAAATTAGCCTGAGAAGAAAGAATCCTATGAACAGAAAATAAATTACAGATAAATGAGAGAAATGGAATTAACAAGACAAGGAACAAAGGAAGCTGTGTTGCCAGTAAGAATGGAAAGGAAAAAGTCTAACAAATAGTTATCAGGGAAAGAGATATTATATTGATATAACATGCCAAATGAAGGAAAAGAAGGAATTAATATGGTTTCAAGTTTTCTCGACTAGATGATTAAAAATTATGGTATTTTCTTTGACCACAGTAGATAATGAGGTGGTTTTGCTTTGCGGGAAATAATGAGATAAGAGTTCTGACTTTGCATTTGAGAGGACAATGAAATATCTGAGTGAAGATGTCCTACAGACAGTTAAAGTTTTAATTTGGGACTTGAGTTGGAGAGAATAGCTGATGGTAAAGAGTTTTGAAAATACAAATGTGGGCATCTGCCACAGTGAATAAGTTAACTGATATACTAGAAGAAAAGAACTTTTAAGAGATACGCACAGTAAAGGAACTGAGGGTTATGAGAAAAGGAGCTAAGTGGAAAGCTCTTCAAAAAAAAGAAAAAATGAAGAGGAAGAAAAAGTTCCATATTACCCAGCCAATCTACAGATTCAACGCAATCCCTATCAAAACTCCAATTATGTTTTTCACAGAAATAGAACAAACTGTCCTAAAATTTGTATGCAACTGCAAAAGATCCCCCAAAGCCAAAGCAGTCTTGAGAAAGAATAACAAAGCTGGAAGCATCACACTCCCTGATTTCAAACTTTATTGCAAAGCAATAATCAAAACAGTATGATATACATATAAAAAAAACACATGGATCAATGGAATAAAACAGAAGTCTCCAGAAATAAACTTACACATATTCAGGCACTTAATTTATGACAAAGTAGCCAAGAATATACAGTGGGAGAAAGGACAATCTCTTCAAAAACAGTGTTGGGAAAATTGGATCTGTGAAAGAATGATATTAGACCACTATCTAACATCATACACAAAAATTAACTCCAAATGGAATACAGACTTCAACGTAAGCCCTAAAACCATAAAACTCCTAGAAAAAAATATAGGTGGTAAGCTCCTATAAGTGAGTCTTTGCAGTATTTTTTTATTTGAAACCAACAAAATAAAAAATAAACGAGTGAAACTACTTCAAACTAAAAAGCTTCTGCCCAGCAAAGGAAACCCACAATAAAATGAAAAGGCAACCTACAGTATGAGAGAAAATATTGGCAAATTATATATCTGATAAGGGGTTAATATCAAAATATATAAAGAACTCTTACAACTCAATATCAAAAAGGAAAAAAAAAAACAATCCAGTTTTAAAATGGAACTAATTAGACATTTTTGCCAAGAAGACATACATGGCCAACAAGTACATGAAAGGGTCTTCAATATGACTAATTATCAGAGAAATACAAATCAAAACCACAGTGAGATATCACCTCACACCTGTTGGAATGACTGTTACCAAAAAGATAAGAGGTAAATGTTGATGAGCATGTAAAGAAAAGGAAACCCTTGTGCACTGTAGGTGGGGATGTAAATTTATGTAGCCATTATGGAAAACAGTTATAGAGGTTTCTGAAAATATTAAATAGAACCTACCATATGATTCAACTATTCCATTCCTCTGTACTATCTAAAGAAAACAAAAACACCAACTTGAAAAGATATATGCACCCCCACGTTCACTGCAAACAAAGCTAGTGGAGGTGATGGAATTTCAGCTGAGCTATTTCAAATCATAAAAACTGATGCTGTGAAAGTGCTTTACTCAATATGCCAGCAAATTTAGAAAACTCAGCAGTGGCCACAGGACTGGAAAATGTCAGTATTCATTTCAATCCCAAAGAAGGGCAATGCCAAAGAATGTTCAAACTACCACACAATTTCACTCATTCACACACTATCAAGGTAACACTCAAAATTCTCCAAGCTAGGCTGCAACAGTACGTGAACTGTGAACTTCCAGATGTTCAAGCTGGTTTTTGAAAAGGCAGAGGAACCAGAGATCAAATTGTTAACATCCATTAGGTAACAGAAAAAGCAAGAGAATTCCAGAAAAACATCTACTTCTGCTTCATTGACTATGCCAAAGCATTTGACTATTTGGATCACAACAAACTGTGGAAAATTCTTAAAGAGATGGGAATACCAGACCACCTGACCTGCCTCCTGAGAAAACTGTATGCAGGTCAAGAAGCAACAATTAGAACTGGACATGGAACAACAGACTGGTTCCAAATTGGAAAAGGAGTACCTGAAGGCTGCATATTGTCACCCTGCTTATTTAACTTATATGCAGAGTACATCATGAGAAATGCTGGGCTGGATGAAACACAAGCTGGAATGAAGATTGCCAGGAGAAATATCGATAAGCTCAAGTATGCATATGATACCACCCTTATGGCAGAAAGCAAAGAAGAACTAAAGAGCCTCTTGATGAAAGTGAAAGAGGAGAGTGAAAAAGTTGGCTTAAAACTCAACATTCATAAAAGTAAGATCACGGCATGTGGTCCCATCACTTCATAGCATATAGATGGGGGAATAATGAAAAGAGTGAGAGACTGTTTTGGGGAGCTACAAAATCACTGCAGATGGTGACTGCAGCCATGAAATTAAAAGATGCTTGCTCCTTGGAAGAAAAGCTATGACCAACCTAGACAGCATATTAAAAAGCTGAGACATTACTTTACCAACAGAGGTCCATCTAGTCAAAACTATGGTTTTTCCAGTAGTCATGTATGGATGTGAGAGTTGGACCATAAATAAAGCTGAGCACCGAAGAACTGATGCTTTTGAACTGTGGTGTTGGAGAAGACTCTTGAGAGTCCCTTGGACTACAAGGAGATCAAACCAGTCCATCTAAAGGAAATCAGTCCTGAATATTCATTGGAAGGACTGATGCTAAAGCTGAAGCTACAATACTTTGGCCACCTGAGGCCACCTGATGTGAAGAATTGACTCATTGGAAAAGACCCTAATGCTAGGAAAGGTTGAAGGCAGGAAGAGAAGGGGACAACAGAGGATGAAATGGTTGGATGGTATCACTGACTTGATGGACATGAGTTTGAGCAAGCTCCAGGAGTTGATGATGGACAGGGAAGCCTGGCATGCTGCAGTCCATGGGGTTGCAAAGAGTCGGACATGGCTGAGCGAATGAACTTAACTGAACTAAATGTTCACTGTAGCATTATTTACAGTTGCCAAGATTTAGAACAAATGTAAGTGTCCAAGGGTGGATGAATTGTTATAGAACATGTGGTATATGTACAGTGGAGTATTATCTGGCCATAAAAAGAAGGATATCTTGCCACTTGAAACAGTATCAATGGACCTTGAGAACATTATGCTAGAGAGTCTACTTTGGTTTGAGTCCAAATTTTGCCACCAGCAACTATCTAGTCTTAAGCAAATAGCAGTCCTTTTAAGTTTATTTATCTGTAAAGTAAGTCAGTAAAACCTATCTTTATTCTGAGGATTAAATGATGTATCTGGGTAAATAACTCTAGTTTTGCTGGGCACATAGCAAGGACTTAATAAAATTAAGTTCTTTTCCTCTCTCTTCTCCCACATGAAGATAGATGAAATCATATATTAATGTTTATTTAGTTATATACTATCCCATTCCAAGAAATATGCTAAATTATGAGAGATAAAATACCTAGGGATAAACCTAAGGAGACAAAAGACTTGTACTCTGAAAACTATAAGATGGTGATTAAAGAAACTGAAGATGATACAGATAGATATACCATGTTCTTGTATTGGAAGGATCAATACTGCCAAAATGATTATACTACCCAAAGCAATCTACAGCTTCAAACCAATCATTATCAAATCACCAATTGTATTTTTCACAGAACTAGAACCAAAAAAATCTTAAAATTTCTATGAAAACACAAAAGACCTCAAGTAATCAAAGTAATCCTAAGAAAGAAAAATGAAGCTGGAGGAATCAGGATCCTTGACCTCAGACTACACTATGAAGCTTCAGTCGTCAAAACGGTTTGGCACAAAAATAGAAATATAGGTCAATGGGACAGGATAGAAAGCCCAGAGGTAAACCCACACATCTATGGTCAATTAATCTATGACAAAGGTGGCAAAAATATACATTGGAAAAAAGACAGTCTCTTCAATAAGTGGTACTGGGAAAACTGAACTGCTACATGTAGAAGAATAAAATTAGGACATTCCTTCAGTTCAGTCCAGTTCAGTTCAGTCATTCAGTCGTGTCCGACTCTTTGCGACCCCATGAATCACAGCACACCAGGCCTCCATGTCCATCACCAACTCCAGGAGTTCACTCAAACTCATGTCCATCTAGTCGGTGATGCCATCCAGCCATCTCATTCTCTGTCGTCCCCTTCTCCTCCCGTCCCCAACCCCTCCCAGCATCAGAGTCTTTTCCAGTGAGTCAACTTGTCGCATGAGGTGGCCAAAGTATTGGAGTTTCAGCTTTAGCATCAGTCCTTCCAATGAACACCCAGGATTGATTTCTTTTAGAATGGACTGGTTGGATCTCCTTGGAATCCAAGGGACTCTTAAGAGTCTTCTCCAACACCACAGTTCAAAAGCATCAATTCTTCAGCTATCATCCTTCTTCATAGTCCAACTCTCACATCCATACATAACCACGGGAAAAACCATAGCCTTGACTAGACGGACCTTTGTTGGCAAAGTAATGTCTCTGCTTTGTAATATGCTATCTAGATTGGTCACAACTTTCCTTCCAAGGAGTAAGCATCTTTTAATTTCATGGCTGCAATCAGCAACACCACATATAAAATGAAATTCAAAATGGATTAAAAGCCTAAATGTAAGACTGGATACTATAAAACTCACAGATGAAACACAGGCAGAACACTCTGACATAAATCACAGCAATATCTTTTTGGATCATCCCCTAGAGTAATAAAAATAAAAACAAAAATAAGCAAATGGAGCCTAATTAAACTTAAAAGCTTTTGCACAGCAAACCAAACCATAGACAAAATGAAAAGACAACCTATGGACTGGGAGAAAATATCTGCAAACAATGCTACTGACAAGTGATTAATTTCCAAAATATACAAACAGCTCATATAGCTCAATATCAAAAAAAACAAATAACCCAATCAAAACAATGGGCCAAAGATCTGAATATACATTTCTCCACACAGAGATGACCAAAAGACACATGAAAAAAATATCCAACATTGCTAATTATCATAGAAATGCAAATCAAAACTACAATGAAGTATCACCTCACATCCATCAGAATCTCCATCAGAATCAGTGCAGTTCAGTTCAGTCGCTCAGTCGTGTCCGACTCTTTGCAATCCCATGAACCGCAGCACGCCAGGCCTCCCTGTCCATCACCAACTCCCGGAGTTCACTCAAACTCATGTCCATCAAGTCGGTGATGCCATCCAGCCATCTCGTCCTCTGTCGTTCTCTTCTCCTCTGGCCCACAATCCCTCCCAGCATCAGGGTCTTTTCCAGTGAGTCACCTCGTCGCATGAGGTGGCCAAAGTATTGCAGTTTCAGCTTTAGCATCAGTCCTTCCAATGAACACCCAGGACTGATCTCCTTTAGAATGGACTGGTTGGAACTCCTTGCAGTCCAAGGGACTCTCAAGAGTCTTCTCCAGCACCACAGTTCAAAGGCATCAATTCTTTGGTGCTCAGCTTTCTTCACAGTCCAACTCTCACATCCATACATGACCACTGGAAAAACCAGAGCCTTGACTAGACAGACCTTTGTTGGCAAAGTAATGTCTCTGCTTTTCAATATGCTGTCTAGGTTGGTCATACCTTTCCTTCCAAGGAGTAAGCATCTTTTAATTTCATGGCTGCAATCACCATCTGTAGTGATTTTGGAGCCCAAAAAAATAAAGTCTGACACTGTTTCCACTGTTTCCCCATCTATTTCCCATGAAGTGATCGGACCAGATGCCATGATCTTCGTTTTCTGAATGTTGAGCTTTAAGCCAACACTTTCACTCTCCTCTTTCACTTTCATCAAGAACCTTTTTAGTTCCTCTTCACTTTCTGCCAAAAGGGTGGTGTCATCTGCATATCTGAGGTTATTGATATTTCTCCTGGCAATCTTGATTCCAGCTTGTGCTTCTTCCAGCCCAGCGTTTCTCATGATGTACTCTGCATATAAGTTAAATAAGCAGGGTGACAATATACAGCCTTGACGTACTCCTTTTCCAATTTGGAACCAGTTTGTTGTTTCATGTCCATTCTAACTGTTGCTTCCTGACCTGCATATAGATTTCTCAAGAGGCAGGTCAGGTGATCTGGTATCCCCATCTCTTTCAGAATGTTCCACAGTTTATTGTGATCCACACAGTCAAAGGATTTTGCATAGTCAATAAAGCAGAAATAGATGTTTTCTGGAACTCTTGCTTTTTCGATGATCCAACGGATGTTGGCAATTTGATTTCTGGTTCCTCTGCCTTTTCTAAAACCAGCTTGAACATCTGGAAGTTCACGGTTCACTTATTGCTGAAGCCTGGCTTGGAGAATTTTGAGCATGACTTTACTAGCGTGTGAGATGAGTGCAACTGTGCAGTAGTTTGAGCATTCTTTGGCATTGCCTTTCTTTGGGATTGGAATGAAAACTGACCTTATCCCATCCCGTGGCCACTGCTGAGTTTTCCAAATTTGCTGGCATATTGAGTGCAGCACATTTATAGCATCATCTTTCAGGATTTGAAATAAGCTCAACTGGAATTCCATCACCTCCACTAGCTTTGTTCACAGTGATGCTTTCTAAGGCCCACTTGACTTCACATTCTAGGATGCCTGGCTCTAGGTGAGTGATTACACCATCGTGATTATCTGGGTCGTGAAGATCTTTTTTGTACAATTCTCCTGTGTATTCTTGCCACCTCTTCTTAATATCTTTTGCTTCTGTTAGGTCCCTACCATTTCTGTCTTTTATCAAGCCCTTCTTTGCATGAAATGTTCCCTTGGTATATCTAATTTTCTCAAAGAGATCTCTAGTCTTTCCCATTCTGTTGTTTTCCTCTATTTCTTTGCACTGATCACTGAGGAAGGCTTTTTTTTAATCTCTCCTTGCTATTCTTTGGAACTCTGCATTCAGATGCTTATAACTTTCCTTTTCTCCTCTGCTTTTCGCTTCTCTTGTTTTCACAGCTATTTGTAAGGCCTCCTCAGACAGCCATTTTGCTTTTTTGCATTCCTTTTCCATGGGGATGGCCTTGATCCCTGTCTGCTGAACAATGTCTCGAACCTCCATCCATAGTCCATCAGGCACTCTATCAGATCTAGTCCCTTAAATCTATTTCTTACTTCCACTATATAATCATAAGGGATTTGATTTAGGCCATACCTGAATGGTCTAGTGGTTTTCCCTACTTTCTTCAATTTAAGTCTGAACTTGGTAATAAGGAGGTCCTGATCTGAGCCACAGTCAGCTCCTGGTCTTGTTTTTGCTGACTGTATAGAGCTTCTTCATCTTTGGCTGCAAAGAATATAATCAATCTGATTTCGGTGTTGATCATCTGGTGATGTCCATGTGTAAGTCCACAGATAATAAATGCTAGGGTTTCCCTGGTGACTCAGCTGGTAAAGAATCCATCTGCAATGTGGGAGACCTGAGCTTGATCTCTGGGTTGGGAAGATTCCTTGGATAAGGGAATGGCTACCCACTCCAGTATTCTGGCCTGGAGAATTTCATGGACTATATATCATCCATGGGCTCGCAGAGAGTTGGACACAACTGAGCAACTTTCACAGGATGTGGAGAATAGGGAACTCTCCTACACTGTTGTAGATATGTAAATTGGTACAGCCACTATGGAGAACAGTATGGAGGTTTCTTAAAAAACTAAATATAGAGCTACCATATGATCAAGGGATCCCACTCCTGGGCATATATCTGGAGGAATCTATAATCTGAAAAGATACATGCACTTCAGTGTTCACTGCATCACTATTTACAATAGCCAGGACATAGAAGCAACCTATGTCTATCAACAGATGAATGGATAAAGAAGATGTTTTATACATACACACAAACACACAGTGGAATATTACTCAGCCACAAAAATGAAGGAAATAATGCCATTTACAGCAACATGGATGGACCTAGAGATTACCATACTAAGTGAAATAAGCAATACAGAGATAAATATCATATAATATCACTTATATGTGGAACCTAAAAAAAGACAAAAATGAATTTATTCACAAAATAGAAACAGACATAGAAAGCAAATTTATGGTTATCAAAGGGAAAAAAGATGGGAGGGATAAATTAGAAGGTTGGGTTAGCATAGAGACTACTGTGTATGATATAAATAACAAGGATCTATCGTTTAGCAGAGGGAACTATACTCAGTATTTTATAATAACCTATAAGGAAAAAGAATCTGAAAAAGAATAGATAAATGTATAACTGAATCACTTTGCTTTACGCTTGAAATTAACACAACCTTTTAAATCAACTATACTGTATTTCAATTTTAAAAAAACTCAAAAAAATAAAGCTAATGAAATTAATGAAGTTGTCCACTGAAGGGAACAAAATGCTTAGCAATTCTTCCACATCAGTCTACCCACTGATTTTGCAGTGAAATTATCAACAAAACAAAGAATGGAGTATACATTTAAATATATTTTATTAATAATTACCATTCATTACAGTGGAGATATTTCTCTGTAAAATGGAAGGCAATACTCGGTTTGATTAAAATTTCTTTTGGTAGTAATAAAATCACTATCTTGAAACAAAAAAAAAAAAGAAAAAAAATGACACCTTAACTGAGATTATACATGATTTGGTTACCATAGAGATGGGCCAGAGTCTTTTATATATTGTATTTAATCTAATCTTTAATATTTTTCTTTATTGCAGTTTCTGTAACCTCACCACTATATTTGCAATAGAGACCTTTGGAGTGATTCGCAGGTAATGACTGGTGCCTAATTAGGCTTTAATTTGGGAAGTTGTAAAAGATACAAAAAGGAAACACAGCTCTCCCCTCTTTTCCTGGGACCTTTATACTTCTGTCCTAGATGTGACATCCTAAAGGTTGTATGTATCTATCATACCAAGGATACAGCAGGAAGGAATTCCTGAGAATTGTTACTGCACCTCAGGTCCTCTTATGCTCATCCTCCTCAACAGCCATTGTCTTCCCAATCAAAAGTGACTTTCAGCTCCACCTAAGGGCACATGGTAGACTGCAGCAGTGGGGACAGAAAGGAGGCAGTGACTGTGCCCCTGCTGACTCTGGGTCAGCCCTTGACCACCAGTCATCAATCCCATGCATACAGGAAACAGGTAGGAAAAGCATTTCCCTGGACTCAGCTTTAGTTTCCTTCGAGAGCAGAGTAAAAAGTCTTAACACAAAAGTTGGGACTGCAGATGATTCTGTTTCTCTGTCCTGTGTTTTTGTTTTTTGTTTTGGAAAACATTGAACAAGAGTGGACCATAAACGATTAAACTACTTATGGCCCTATTTTAAATATTACTGACTCCTTAATTTTTTGTGCTAATGGGAGGTTAATGGTGTGAATAATCTGCAAATGAGATAAATCATGCCTTTCTAATAATAAGTAGCTTTGAGAAACATGTATAGCCTTTCTGCAGCAACTTCTCTTTCTCATTAGATCTATACGTTTGATTTAGATGAATATTAAGAACATATGTCCATGTGAATATCCACCAACAAAAGGGGGAAGGAGTTAATGAGTTACGGAGGAAAAGAAAGAGTAAAGGGAGATCTCACCTACTAAGGGATCTCACCTGTTTGCCCAGCTCACCTCCCAGGAAGCTGTATTTCAGCAACCAGAGAATATGGTGCAACACAGGGATAGTCCTTTAGTTTAGTGACTGCAGTTCAGTCTCTGTCATGCCTGAGCCCTGAAGGGTAGAGGCAGAGCAGAGATTAGCTGGTGGTAAGAGAGCCCTTTTCATGAGCAAACCAGGGACTGGAGATCAGTTTGTAGGAGGCAAAGATCTTACTGTTTCTTTGCTTTCTGGCCCAATTCCTAACTACCTCAAGTTTGCCACTGTGTCCTTTGGAGTTACCACTGTTTAACCAGCAAATTCACCGAAGTCCTGTCCTCTGAGCTCTGTCTGTGCCACAGAGCACCATCACTAGTCACAGATCATGATTCTTCTGAAAAACAAAAAACAAAATTTTAAAACACTTATCCTTTGAGGTTCATGGCATCTGCTGTACCCCTGTCCTTTCTCTGTCCTCACTGCTGCACCCTCTCCAAACTCCCCTTCATTCAGTGCCATGCTGTTTTCACGACTCTATGGCAAGCACCCCCCATCGTGGCCTTTCTAATCCTTGATGTTCCCCTCCTGCACCGTGCTTTGGCCATCCTCTCCCAATGTTATGTCTTAGGCATGATCAATACTATCATAACTTCTCTGATTACTAAAGCATCAATTCAGATATCTTATTCTAAGACATTTCCCAGTTTGCTAATTCAGCTATACCCACTACAACTCTTCTTCATCTTCATTGGGACCTTAACCTCTACATTTTTTTTTTCTTTTAGTGAAGGCATGTAGTATCTTTTTTGTTGTTGTTGCAGGAGGCGTAATCTTTAGTTGCAGGCTGCAAATTCTTAGTTGTGGCATGTGGGATCTAGTTCCCTGAACAGAGATAGAGCCCAGACCCCCTGCATTGGGAGCATGGAGTCTTAGCTACTGGACCGCCAGGGAAGTCCCTTCACCTCTACTTCTAACCTCTTCCTTTTTATTTCCTATTTTTCTTACATTTCACACAAGGCCTACTGTTTTAATAACTACTTTCTAGTACTCTCGTACATTTCTAGATGTAGAAATGTACATCTTGACAAGCCCCAAACTACCTACTTTCTTTGCAGTGACATCTGATGAGCCAAGTAAAGAAAGTTACACTACAGGGCAAATTGATCACCAACTTTATATAAGTTGCCAACACTACCTGGAAATCTTTCTCTGGTGAACCAAAGTTTCCACTCTCTGTAACAACTACTTCAACACTGAAGTAACACTGATGTGCTCAGTCTTGTCCAACTCTGTGCAGCCCCATGGATTGCAGCCCTCCAGGTTCCTCTGTCCATGGGATTCTCCTGGCAAGAATACTGGGTTGCCATTTCCTACTCCAGGTGATCTTCCAGACTCAGGGATTAAACCCAAAGTCCTTTACATCTCCTGCACTGGCGTGTGAGTTCTTTACCACTAGCACCACCTGGGAAGCCCCATTTCCCTATATTTCATCCCTATTTTGCTAACCCATCCAGCCTGCTTTCTATCTTATCACTCCATCCATTACTTCTCATTAGAATCACTTTGACCTGCACTAAATCTGTTGGGCACTTTCTTACATATTCTATCTCTGTTGAAATTCTCACTTGCTCATGCATTGTTCTCCTGACCCCAGTGAGGACCTTCATGACCATTATTTTGAACTCTTTATCAGGTAAATTACCTATCTCCATTTCATGAAAGTCTGCTTCTGAAGTTTTTATCTTGTACTTTTGTTTGGAAATTATTTCTCTGTTTCTTCATTTTCCTTGATTTTTCTGTGTTAGTTTCTATGCAATAGATAAAACAGCCACTTCTCCCAGGCAAGGAGGAGTGGTCTTATGTAGGAGATGGAACTTACTGTTTGGCCCAGCCCTAGCTGTTGTCCTTTAAACCCTTGTGATTGCCCAAGCTGCCTTCTTAGTTCTTAGCATCCCCCAGTAGTTGAGGGTGTACCAAGACCTGTCAGTGTCCCAGAGAGAGGATCTCAGTCAGAACCTAGATGCAGACTGGCTGGAAGCTGGACCCGCAAGCAGCAGCTTTCAAAGTATGCAAGTAGACTACTTTTGGATAAAGACTGGAAGATGGGCCTTTCTTTCTCTTCCCTCTGTGCTGAGCCCTGAGAGAATAACCAGTTAAGGATAGTTTCTCTGACACAGTCCTGTGGGGCTAGTGAAGTTAAGCTCTGCTGCCTATCAGAGCCAGGTGTTCAAGTGGTGTATCCCCCTGAGGAACAGCCGTAGAAGCTAGGGCATCAGAAGAATGCACAGCATCATTTCAGAGACAGCATCATTTCAGGTGACCTGGGGAGAGGTAGCAGGAGGGTACCTGCTAGCTTCCCCGGTCTCCGGGGAGGCCCCTATATTAATGTTATATTAGGAGCCTAGCCCTCAAATGGAAGCTTCTAGGATAAGCAACTAGCTCATTGGAAAAGATCCTGATGCTGGGAAGAATTGAAAGCAAAAGAAGAAGAGGGCAGCAGAGGATGAGATGATTGGCTAGCATCACCAATTCAATGGACATGAACTTGGGTGAACTCCGGGAGATGGTGAGGGACAGGGAGGCCTGGCCTGCTGCAGTCCATGGGGTCTCAAAGCGTTGGACACAACTGAGCAACTGAACAACAACAACTCTTTCATGGAAAGATTAGGAAATGAGCGTTTCAGTCTGCTGTTTCTGTGCTGGGGTGGAGAGGGAATGATGGATAATGAGAGAGGGAGTTAGCTACCAAGAGTTCTCAGGAACCCATTTGTTTGCTCTACCCTTGTGGGTTTCATGGGTGAAGCCCAGTTGACTTTCAAAGCTAGGTGTTTGGGGTTCCCGTCCTTCAGGTGGAAGTTTTAAAAGTTGAGGTACCGGATATTAGATCCAAACCTCTTAGGGATAAGTTCAGAGTTGTGAGCTCCCTCTCCATTTTATATTGCTTTGCTAGGATGGGGTTTTGGGTGAGATGGTGCCTCAGTCTCTCCCTACCCACTTTTATGTGGGTGGGTTTTTCTCATTGACCCAATGTGTAGGCGTTGCTCAGTGAATTTCTGGTTTTCTTTTAAAGGGATTTGTTCTACACATAGCTGTAGGACAGGTATGTCTGTGGGAGGATGTAAGTTCAGGAGCTTCCTTTGTCACCATCTTGAACTGGAACTGGCCTACACTAAATCTGACAGACACTGCTCAGTCCACATTATATTTGAGCATTCATTAGAGTTGACTTTCCCTTTGGCTGCCATATTGCTCTATCGGTTTTGCTAGCCTTCTGTTGCCATTCTCTTTCTTTCTAGTAAAGAGCCTTAACCTACAACCTATATCACAAGCCATTAAATGCTGACCTTCCTTAGGGAAGGCTCAGTCCTGGATTTCTGAGCTGTTCATTCTGGCAAGCTCATCCATACTCATGATTTCAATCAGCATCTATAAATACACAACTCCCAAATCATATCTCTAACCCCACCCAGGGTCATAAATCCCACTGTCTACTTAACCTCGTCTCTTGGATATCTCAAAGACTGATCAGACTGCACATGTCCAAAAATGAACGCATGATCTTATCACCCATTCCCTTACCCCATTATTTGTCTTACTCTAAAACTAACTCATCAAGGTAATTGCATTCAGCTCTATGGATCATCATTGCACAGTTCCCAGAAAATTCATTCACATAGGCTATAATGTGAATGCTGCCCTCTGGAGTTGAACAATATGGCAACCCTGTTTTTCCAATGTCCCCTCTCAGGAAATAGCAGATCCAACTGCACAAGCCAGACACCTAACAGTCAAAACTGAAAAACATAAAACCCAGGTTCACACTCCTATCTCTCTCTCCTCTAGCTCATCTAGTCACTGACTCTCATTCATTTAACCTCTTAAATTGCCCTTAAATGAATCCTCTTCTTACCTAACCCATCACCAGTACTCCTCTCTAATTCAAGTTACTGTTATCTCTGATCTTAATTACTGCAGTAGATTCCTAATGCTAATTTTAGTAGCTTAAAACGTTTTTTAATATAAATTTATTTTAATTGGAGGCTAATTACTTTACAATATTGTAGTGGTTTTGCTATACACTGACATGAATCCACCATGGGTGTACATGTGTTCCACCTCCCTTCCCATCCTATCCCTCTGGGTCATCCCAGTGCACCAGCCCTGAGCACCCTGTCTCATGCATCAGACCTGGACTGGCAATTCATTTCACATATGATAATATACATGTTTCTATGCCATTCTGCCAAATCATCCCACCCTTGCCCTCTCCCACAGAGTCCAAAAGACTGTCCTATACATCTGTGTCTCTTTTGCTGTCTCGCATATAGGGTTATTGTTACCATCTTTCTAAATTCCAAATATAGGCGTTAGTATACTGTATTGGTGTTTTTCTTTCTGGTTTACTTCACTCTGTATAATAGGCTCCAGTTTCATCCACCTCATTAGAACTGATTCAAATGTATTCTTTTTAATGGCTGAGTGATATTCCATTGTGTATATGTACCAAAGCTTTCTTATCCATTTGTCTGCTGGTGGACATCTATGTTGCTTCCGTGTCTGAGCTATTGTAAACAGTGCTGCGATGAACATTGGGGTACATGTGTCTCTTTCAATTCTGGTTTCCTCAGTGTGTATTCCCAGTAGTGGGATTGCCGGGTCACATGGCAGTTCTATTTCCAGTTTTTTAAGGAATCTCCATACTGTTCTCCATAGTGGTTGTACTAGTTTGCATACCCACCAACATTGTAAGAAGGTTCCCTTTTCTCCACACCCTCTCCAGCATTTATTGCTTGTAGACTTTTGGATAGCAGCCATTCTGACTGGCGTGAAATGGTACCTCATTGTGGTTTTGATTTGCATTTCTCTGATAAAGAGTGATGTTGAGCATCTTTTCATGTGTTTGTTAGCCATCTGTATGTCTTCTTTGGAGAAATGTCTGTTTAGTTCTTTGGCCCATTTTTGACTGGGTCATTTATCTTTCTGGAATTGAGCTGCAGGAGTTGCTTGTATATTTTTGAGATTAATTCTTCGTCAGTTGCTTCATTTGCTATTATTTTCTCCCCTTCTGAAGGCTGTCTTTTCACCTTGCTTATAGTTTCCTTTGTTGTGCAAAAGTTTTTAAGTTTAATTAGGTCCCATTTGTTCATTTTTGCTTTTATTTCCAGTATTCTGGGAGGTGGGTCATAGAGGATTCTGCTGTGATTTATATTGGAGAGTGTTTTGCCTATGTTTTCCTCTAGGAGTTTTATAGTTTCTGGTCTTATGTTTAGCTCTTTAATCCATTTTGAGTTTATTTTTGTATATGGTGTTAGAAAGTGTTCTAGTTTCATTCTTTTACAAGTGGTTGACCAGTTTTCCCAGCACCTTTTGTTAAAGAGATTGTCTTTTCTCCATTGTATATTTTTGCCTCCTTTGTCAAAGATAAGGTGACCATAGGTGCATGGATTTATCTCTGGGCTTTCTATTTTGTTCCATTGATCTACATTTCTGTCTTTATGCCAGTACCATACTGTCTTGATGACTGTGATTATGTAGTAGAGCCTGAAGTCAGGCAGATTGATTCCTCCAGTTCCATTCTTCTTTCTCAAGATTGCTTTGGCTATTCGAGGTTTTTATATTTACATACAAATTGTGAAATTATTTGTTCTAGTTCTGTGAAAAATACCATTCATAGCTTGATAGGGATTGCACTGAATCTATAGATTGCTTTAGGTAGTATACTCATTTTCACTATATTGATTCTTCCAATCCATGAACATGGTATATTTCTCCATCTATTTGTGTCCTCTTTGATTTCTTTCACCAGTGTTTTATAGTTTTCTATATATAGTTTTCTATATATAGGTCTTTTGTTTCTTTAGGTAGATATATTCCTAAGTATTTTATTCTTTTTGTTGTAATGTGATAGCTTAAAATCTTAAGTTTCTTTCCTTAAAATGGGGACTTCTTAACATGACCCACAAAACCTTTTCTGACCTAGCTGCTATCTACTGCTCCAATCTCATCTTGCATCATATTCCCTTCATTTTCTCAGCTTCAGACTTACCAACCTTCTTTCAATCCCTGGCCTTCTCCATACTCTGTTCTATAGCAGGAGCTCTGCACACGCTATTTTCTCTACCTGGGATTGCTTCCTTCCCCTCCTTACCTACTTAACTTTACCAAATCCACTTCCATTTAATTCTTCAAAGTTTAGAATTATTATCTTTTCCTCGTGGTGGCATTTCTTGACCAATTTGCCAGTACTTGGATGCAATCTTAAAAACGACAGAATGATTTCTGTTCGTTTCCATGGCAAACCATTCAGAATTACAGTAATCCAAGTCTATGCCCCAACCAGTAATGCTGAAGAAGCCGAAATTGAACGGTTCTATGAAGACCTCCAAGACCTTTTAGAACTAACACCCAAAAAAGATGTCCTTTTCATTATCGGGGACTGGAATGCAAAAGTAGGAAGTCAAGAAACACCTGGAGTAACAGGCAAATTTGGCCTTGGAGCACGGAATGAAGCAGGGCAAAGGCTAACAGAGTTTTGTCAAGAGAACACACTGGTCATAGCAAACACCCTTTTCCAACAACACAAGAGAAGACTGTACACATGGACATCACCAGATGGTCAACACCGAAATCAGATTGATTATATTCTTTGCAGCCAAAGATGAAGAAGCTCTATACAGTTAGCAAAAACAAGACCAGGAGCTGACTATGGCTCAGATCATGAACTCCTTATTGGCAAATTCAGACTGAAATTGAAGAAAGTAGGGCAAACCACTAGACTATTCAGATATGACCTAAATCAAATCCCTTATGATTATACAGTGGAAGTAAGAAATAGATTTAAGGGACTATATCTGATAGATAGAGTGCCTGATGAACTCTGGATGGAGGTTCATGACATTGTACAGGAGACAGGGACCAAGACCATCCCCATGGAAAAGAAATGCAAAAAAGCAAAATGGCTGTCTGAGGAGGCCTTACAAATAGCTGTGAAAACAAGAGAAGCAAAAAGCAAAGGAAAAAAGGAAAGATTAAGCATCTGAATGCAGAGTTCCAAAGAATAGCTAGGAGAGATAAGAAAGCCTTCCTCAGCTATCAGTGCAAAGAAATAGAGGAAAACAACAGAATAGGAAAAACAAGAGATATTTTCAAGAAAATTAGAGATATCAAGGGAACATTTCATGCAAAGATGGGCTCGTTAAAGGACAGAAATGGTATAGACCTAACAGAAGCAGAAGACATTAAGAAGAGGTGGCAAGAATATACAGAAGAACTGTACAAAAAAGATCTTCATGACGAAGATAATCACGATGGCGTGATCACTCACCTGGAACCAGACATCTTGGAATGTGAAGTCAAATGGGCCTTAGAAAGCATCACTACAAACAAAGCTAGTGGAGGTGATGGAATTCCAATTGAGCTATTTGAAATCCTGGAAGATGATGCTGTAAAAGTACTGCACTCAATATGCCAACAAATTTGGAAAACTCAGCAGTGGCCACAGGACTGGAAAAGGTCAGTCTTCATTCCAATCCCAAAGAAAGGCAATGCCAAAGAATGCTCAAACTACTGCACAGTTGCACTCATCTCACAAGATAGTAAAGTCATGCTCAAAATTCTCCAAGCCAGGCTTCAGCAATATGTGAACCGTGAACTCCCAGATGTTCAAGCAGGTTTTAGAAAAGGCAGAGGCACTAGAGATCAAATTGCCAACATCCGCTGGATCATGGAGAAAGCAAGAGAGTTCCAGAAAAACATCTATTTCTGCTTCATTGACTATGCCAAAGCCTTTGACTGTGTGGATCACAATAAACTGTGGAACATTCTGAAAGAGATGGGAATACCAGACCACCTGACCTGCCTCTTGAGAAACCTGTATGCAGGTCAGGAAGCAACAGTTAGAACTGGACATGGAACAACAGACTGGTTCCAAATAGGAAAAGGAGTACATCAAGGCTGTATATTGTCACCCTGTTTATTTAACTTATATACAGAGTACATCATGAGGAATGCTGGGCTGGAAGAAGCACAAGCGGGAATCAAGAATGCCGGGAGAAATATCCATAACCTCAGATATGCAGATGACACCACCCTTATGGCAGAAAGTGAAGAGGAACTCAAAGGCCTCTTGATGAAAGTGAAAGAGGAGAGTGAAAAGGTTGGCTTGAAGCTCAACATTCAGAAAACAAAGATCATGGCATCTGGTCCCATCACTTCATGGGAAATAGATGGGGAAACAGTGGAAACAGTGTCAGACTTTATTTTTTTGGGCTCCAAAATCACTGCAGATGCTGATTGCATCCAGGAAATTAAAAGACACTTACTCCTTGGAAGGAAAGTTATGACCAACCTAGATAGCATATAAAAAAGCAGAGACATTACTTTGCCAACCAAGGTCCGTCTAGCCAAGGCTATGGTTTTTCCCGTGGTCATGTATGGATGTGAGATTTGGACTGTGAAGAAAGCTGATCGCCGAAAAATTGATGCTTTTGAACTGTGGTGCTGGAGAAGACTCTTGAGAGTCCCTGGGACTGCAGGGAGATCCAACCAGTCTATTCTAAAGGAGATCAATCCTGGGTGTTCATTGGAAGGACTGATGGTAAAGCTGAAACTCCAATACTTTGGCCACCTTATGTGACGAGTTGACTCACTGGAAAAGACTCTGATGCTGGGAGGGATTGGGGGCGGGAGGAGACGGGGACGACAGAGAATGAGATGGCTGGATGGCATCACCGACTCTGTGGACATGAGTTTGAGTGAACTCCGGGAGTTGGTGATGGACAGGGAGGCCTGGCGTGCTGTGATTCATGGAGTCGCAAAGAGTCGGACACGACTGAGCGACTGAACTGAACTGAACTGAACTGATAGTAAGCTTTCATTGCATTACCTCTCCTACTCTGTTTTTATTAGAAGTTCAATTTTATATTTATTTTCTCATTATCTGATTAATGGTTATGTCCCCACTAAAATGTAAGCTCTCTAAGGGTGAAAACTATGTCTGTTTTTACTCATTATTGTTTTATCAGAACCCAGCACAGTACCTGGCATATATCAGATCATTTATTAAATTAGTTAATTAATTTCTAAGAAGGAAATGATTCACTGAAGCTAAATTAAGCTTGTATCCACAGAGGAGGAAGGTCAGACTAAGGAGGCTAGGGACCTGGGAAAAAGTGTAAAATGGCAAACAAATAATTATGCTTTAAAAGGGGACTAAAAACTAAAGTCAAGTACCAGGACACAAAGTAGAAAACAACCCAGTGTTTGGCTTAAGAAATAAATCTACTCTGATGGGAGACACATGAGGTGAAGAGACAAGAGGTCTGGATCCCAGGTGAAAGTGGCATCTATTAAGTGTACATGCACACACACACACACAGCTGACCCTCTTGTACCTCAAATTCAATATGACCAAAAGTAAGCCAACCATATTCACAAATACCCTCTAAAGTGTTCTTACCTATGAATTTCCTATGTCAGTGAATGGTGCTACCATTCTCAGAGTTACCTCATCCCCAAATTTAGGAGAGATCCTTTATTCTAACACATTTCTCAAACCTCACATCTTAATCACCAAGATCACCCAATCTACTAAATATACCTTAGATCTATCCATTTCTCCCCATTTTTATAGCCACTAATCAAGTAAAACTCTCACCATATTTGGTTATTATAAAAACCTCATAAATGGTTTTCTCCCTCCATATTCATGCATTCCACTCATCTATTCTTCACAATACAATCAGAATCATCCTTTGAAAATGAGAATGCTGTGTGACATGTCTGAAACTCCCTCTTGCCTTTATACTAAAATCCACCTTCTATAGCTTGATAAAAGCTGTCTTTTGCACCTTGAACAACCTATGATTCCTCATCCCTAATCACTGAGCATTAGCACCTAAATTCCAGTCACACTGAACTAGTTTTAGTTCCAGAATGTCTGGAGCTGATCTTAAGGTTTTCTTATGCTTCCATGCCTTTGTAATGCATTTCCCTTAGCCTAAAATATTACGCCCACCCTTAGTCTCCTTCTCCACTCTCTAACATTTTTATCTAACTCATACTAATACTCCTAATCCTTGTCATATCTAGCTAACTCTCACCTATCTCAGTTCAAAAGACACCTCCTTTGGAAGGCTTTCCTGACATCTGGCTCCCATAGCACTTTATACTTCCTTCTGTCATGTTCATCAATCACACGGTCTATCTTCCTCTCTGGTCAGCCTCAAACACTAAGAGGTAAACACCATGAGGGGAGAAAAGATGTCTTATAAATCTTATTCATCACAGACAGAGAACAATGGCGTAGCAGCTAGCCATTCAAAAAATATTTGACTAAATTAACAACCAAAATGAGCAACAACTTCTAATGACTTTTCTTTTCTTATTTCAGTCCAAATGCTTACGTGGTTGCAGCTTTCCTCTTTCTCCTGATGCTACTGTTCTTCAGTATTCTCATTTTGAGCTACTTCCATTATATGAGGATTTATAGAAAACATATTTATGAACCACTGCACAAATCTAAAAGAAAAAAAAAGAAAAATTAAGAGAAATGAAAGTCTATTTACAGTAAATGTAGAAGAAGTATGTATATATACTTACATTGAGAGTGTGTTTTGACCAAGAAATATTAAGTATAAGCTCATAGTATTATCAAATTCAAAATCTGAAAATTGTTCTCAAATTATCCCAAACAGGAATATTTTAATATATAATGTATGTTATTAAATTAATCCTTAATGTGTTCACTTTTATCTTAAGATAGTCTATATAGTCTTAAATAACTTAAAAAAAAATTTTTTATAGCTGTGTTCTCTTGCTGTCTCTCGCCTAGCTTCCTTGATTCAGCATTGTGATTTTGAAATTAATCCATGTTTTTGCATGAATCTATAATTCTTTTTATTGGTAAGTGTTCTGTTGTACTGTTGGTTAACTTATTGGTTAACATTTGAGATTTTTTTCTAGGTTTAGACTCTTAGAAATAAAACTGCTATGAATAGTTTTTTATAGATCATTGTGTGGACATAGATTTTAATTTTTCTTGGGGAAATACTTAGGAAATGGTTCATTCATATGATAGATATGTCTTTTTCAGAAACTGACAAACTGTATTCTAAATTTTGTTTTTTGTCAGAGTAAATGAGAGTTTTAGTTTTTAAAAATGTTTAAACTTTATAAACTACCTAAATTTGGCTATTACACTCCTTTCTAACAATGAAAGTAAATTTTTGAAAGTATATAAATGTGTCAAATATTATTTTTCATAAAACTTTTCATATGAACCTTATAAAACTGTAGTTAATTTATGTATAAAAGACTTAATAAGTATGTGAATTTAAATAATCTGTCAAAGATATTTATGAAATATAACTTATAATATTGAAAATAGGAAGCTAATGCTCTAAGTCTTAATTTTAAGTTTTCAAACTTTATTCTGATGCTCAAAATAAGCTTTGTAAGTTGTCCAAACCTGACCACAGCTTTCTAAACAATTAATATTTGAAGAATGGAGCTCCAACTAGAGTAGAATGAAAAAGAAGAGATTGTGTGTGTGTATGTGTGTGTGTGCGTGTGTGTGTGTGTGCTGAAAAGAACTGACTTATGGGGGAAAAGCAGAAGACACATGGTGCTGAGCTTTAGCTGTGCAGGGCCCACCCAGGGGGAAAGTACCCTAGTTCATGTTCTTCATTCCCTCCTTGGACTTTAATTTCATAAACTGGTTCCTTTCCCCTCACCAAATAGTGGGGAAAAGTATTGCCTCATGTGATTGTGGAGGCTAGCTAGACAAGTGTCTGAAAGCCATAGCACAGACATCAGGAGTGGAAGATGAGGAGCAAGATGGGACTTGCTATTTGATTTGATGGGACAAGTCAAAGCTATTTCCACATATAGAATTTCTCATTTTACTAAGATCAGGAACAAGACAGGGATACCTGTTATTCATCACTGTTTTGAAGGTTCTTATATTACAAGAGGAAAATAAAACAACCACTACAAATACAAGGAGAAAGGAGATAATTAATTTCAACAATTAATTATATGCCTAGGAAGCCCAAAATTAGGAACAAGAATTCCTAGCATAGAACCATTGGATGGCTCAATATGAGATAAATATTTAAAATTCAATACCTTTTCCCTATAATATTTATATAACAGTTTAACATTTAGCAATAGAAATAATAAAAATTATTCATTGTAGTGATAAGTTACACAGAATTAAATTTAACATGAAAGGTATATGCCATACATGAAAAACATCTTTAAAGGCTTTATTGAAAGGGGTTTTGAAACAAGATCTGATAGAAATGTTTGATGGAAAAAAGAAAGAAAATAATCCAATTTAAAATGACCAAAAGATATAGTCATTTCACAGAAGAGCATATTCAAATAGCCAATAAACACATTAAAAACTATTTTTTACTGTGTAGTATGTCCCAGAAACTGTCCCAATGATTTATCTAATACTCTTCAACCATACTGTGTGATGGGAACTATTATTATCCCATTATAGAGACAAGGAAACTGGCACAGAGAGGGTAAATAATTTTTCTAAGGTCACACAGCTGGTAAGTGAAGTCTCAGGCAGACCAGCTCCAAATCAGGTACTTATCCACCAAGGATGCTCAATCACACCAGCAGTCAGATATAAACCAAAGTTAAAATGAGGTTACTTTTCTTGCCTGATGGCAAAAACTCAGAAGGGTAACACTTTTGGGAAGGAATGAGAATCAGGGATGAGAAAAAAAAAATTCTGCATTTCTGATGGAAAAGTGAATTTTTAAAGCTTTTTTGGAAAACAATCTAGCAAGATCAATTAAAAATATTAATCCTCTTGGACCCACTCTTAGAAATTAGAAGTTTATCCATAAGCTAGGAGGACCAACATATACATACAATCAAATAGTTTTATAAACGTGCTGTGCTAGTTGCTCATTCATGTCTGAGTCTTTGCGAGCCTGTGGACTGTAGCCCGCCAGGCTCCTCTGTCCATGGGGATTCTCCAGACAAGAATACTGGAGTAGGTAGCCATGCCCGCCTCAGTTTCATATACATCTATGTGTGTATATATATATATATGTATGTATATACACACACACATATATATACACAGATTTATATATATATATACACACACACATATATATGCACAGAATTTTATATATATATATATATATACATACACATACATATACAGAACACTAGAGGGAGAATTAATGTCTGTCAGCAGGCAAACGGTTGAATAAATGATTGTTCATTGACCATATTGATCAGTGTGTTGATTTAGACGATTTTCTGCAAGATTTCGTTAAATGAGAAAAGCAAGCAGCAGGGAAGTCTTTCCAGTATGATCCCATTATATAAATGAAACAAAAGTTCTGATATGAGAACACAGGAAAAGGTATGGAAAGATACACAGCATTTTGTGTACATCGTGTGCATATGTATGTCTGTACACTGTGGGAGGGGGAGAAGGGATGTATCAAGAGATGTAGAAAGGGAAGATATAAAAACTCTCATAACTGGGGAAGAAGAAAAACAACAGAAAAATAGCACGGAAATTTTTTTCTTTATGTAAAATGATGTGTCTGCATAAAGACAAATGAAAGAGTGACTGTCAACAAACTAAGACCCGGTGCAGCCAAATAAATAAAAATAAATATTAAAAAGAAGAGAAAGACAGAGATTGGAGATGGGGGCGTGCTGAGAGAGTAGCTCAGCTCACAAAGGGCAAAGGGAGTGTTTCGAGTAAGAGGTGAAATGAACCAGTAGTTTGAGCCCTCAGTAGGAGGTGTTATGATGTGCTTAATGAAGAGCGCCTGCCTCTCCCCACACCTGTAGTTTGTTCAACTGGGTTACAGGAGAGGAAGGCCACAGAGAGGAAGAGAAACAAAGCAGCTGGGTACACCAAAAAAGAATTTTGGAACTTTGTCCACAACCTGAGGACAGTCATGCACACAGCACTTACTGTCACTCAACACTGCCTGGCAATTCAACACTATTTCCCTAGTATATTTGTATTCCCTAATTAATACCTTCTCTTTCTTCAAATTCCCTATGTCTCACCCCTCCCTAATTCTCCAGTGATCATCTTGCCTCTTATTCATTGATGAAAACAAATCAGAAAATAACTGCCCTCATTTGTCTTCTATACCTTCCATACCATCATATGCATCTTATATGCTGTCAGTACAGATAAAGCATAGCTCCTACTAAAGGCCAGCCCCTCATTTATGCATTGGATCTCTTCCCTTTGTTACCTTACCCACGGAAATCCCCCCTCTCCTACATCATAAATTTCTCTCTTTTTACATACAAGTGTACTTTGGTATTTGACATCATGGATGTCTAAAAGGTATCGCCAACTTAAATGAACAAACCGTAAGTTTTAATTTCCCTCTTCCTCACCTATTCTTCCCAGAGTGAGCTCCGGGAGTTGGTGATGGACAGGGAGGCCTGGCGTGCTGTGATTCATGGGGTCGCAGAGAGTCGGACACGACTGAGCGACTGATCTGATCTGATCTGATCATATCTTTTAAATGGCACCATCATCCACACAACTTTTGAAGTCAAAAATCTGGAAATTATCCTAGAGTATTCTCTAACAAACTTAACATCCAATCCATTAGCAAGTCCTGTAGACTCTACTTCCAAAACATTCCAAGTTAATTTCTTAGATGTTCCTCACTACCCCCAATATCGAAGCCACCTTTTGGCATGCACTTGTGAAATAGCTTCCTAATTGGTTGAAACAATTAGTTTTGTTGTTCCTTTTGTCTCCTGATATTTGTAGGGTTGATTTTTTGTCATTCAGATCTGACCTTAATCTGGTTTCGGTATTGACCATGGTGATGTCCAGATGGTCAATACCGAAATCAGATTGATTATACTCTTTGCAGCCAAAGATGGAGAATTTCTACACAGTCAGCCAAAACAAGACTGGGAGCTGATTGTGGCTCAGATCATGAACTTCTTATTGCCAAATTCAGACTGAAATTGAAGAAAGTAGGGAAAACCACTAGACATTCAGGTAAGACCTAAATCAAATCCCTTATGATTATACAGTGGAAGTGACAAATAGATTCAAGGGACTACATCTGATAGAGTGCCTGAAAAACTATGGACAGAGGTTCATAACAATGTACATGAAGCAGAGATCAAGACCATCCCCAAGAAAAAGAAAGGCAAAAAGGCAAAATGGTTGTCTGAGGAGGCTTACAAATAGTTGAGAAAAGAAAAGACATGAAAGGCAAAGGAGAAAAGGAAAAATATATCCATTTGAATTCAGAGTTCCAAAGACTATCGAGAAGCAATATGAAAGCCTTCCTCAGTGGTCAGTGCAAAGAAATAGAGGAAAACAATAGAATGGGAAAGATTAGACATCTCTTCAAGAAAATGAGAGATACCAAGGGAACAGTTCATGCAAAGATAGGCACAATAAAGGACAGAAATGTTATGGACCTAACAGAAGCAGAAGGTATTAAGAAGAGGTAGCAAGAATACACAGAAGAGCTATACAAAAAAATCTTCATGACCCAAATAACCACAATGGTGTGCTCACCCAGCTAGAGTCAGACATCCTGGAATGCGAAGTCAAGTGGGCCTTAGGAAGCATCACTACGAACAAAGCTAGTGGAGGTGATGGAATTCCAGTTGAGCTATTTCAAATCCTGAAAGATAATGCTGTGAAAGTGCTGCACTCAATATGCCAGCAAATTTGGAAAACTCAGCAGTGGCCACAGGACTGGAAAAGGTCAGTTTTCATTCCAATCCCAAAGAAAGACAATGCCAAAGAATGTTCAAACTACCACACAATTTCACTCATCGCACACACTAGCAAAATAATGCTCAAAATTCTCCAAGCCAGGCTTCAACAGTACGTGAACCGTGAACTTCCAGATGTTCAAGCTGGATTTTGAAAAAGCAGAGGAACCAGAGATTAAATTGCCAACATCTGTTGGATCATTGAGAAAGCACAAGAGTTCTAGAAAAGCATCTATTTCTGCTTTACTGACTATGCCAAAGCCTTTGACTGTGTGGACCACAAAAAACTGTGGAAAATTCTTCAAGAGATGGGACTACCAAACCACCTGACCTGCCTCCTGAGGAATCAGTATGCAGGTCAAGAAGCAACAATTAGAACTGGACATGGAACAACAGACTGGTTCCAAATAGGGAAAGGAGTACATCAAGGCTGCATATTGTCACCCTGTTTATTCAATTTATTATTCAGAGTACATCATGTGAAATGCTGGGCTGGATGAAACACAAGCTGGAATGAAGATTGCCAGGAGAAATATCAATAACCTCAGATATGCAGATGACACCACCCTTATGGCAGAAAGTGAAGAAGAACTATAGAGCCTCTTGATGAAAGTAAAAGAGGAGAGTGAAAAAGTTGGCTTAAAACTCAATATTCAGAAAACTAAGATCATTGCATCCAGTCCCATCACTTCATGGCAAATAGATGGGGAAATAATTGAAACAGTGAGAAACTTTTTTGGGCTCATAATCACTGCAGGTGGTGACTGCAGCCATGAAATTAAAAGATGCTTGCCCCTTCACACATTGGAGAAGGAAATGGCAACCCACTTCAGTGTTCTTGCCTGGAGAATCCCAGGGACGGGGGAGCCTGGTGGGCTTCCGTCTATGGGGTCACACAGAGTCGGACACGACTGAAGTGACTTAGCAGCAGCAGCCCCTTGGAAGAAAAACTATGACCAACCTAGACAGCATATTAAAAAGCAGAGACATTACTTTGCCAATAAAGTTCAGTCTAGTCAAAGCTATGGTTTTCCCAATAGTCATGTATGGATGTGAGAGTTGGACTATAAAGAAAGCTGAGAGCCAAAGAATTGGTGCTTTTGAACTGTGGTGTTGGAGAAGATGCTTGAGAATCTCTTGGACTGCAAGGAGATCCAGTCCATCCTAAAGGAAATCAGTCCTGAATATTCATTGGAAGGACTGATACTGAAGCTGAAGCTCCAATACTTTGGCTAACTGATGTGAAGAACTGACTCATTTGAAAAGCCCCTGATGCTGGGAAAGATTGAAGGTGGGAGGAAAACCAGACAGAAGATGAGCTGGTTGGACGGCATCACCGACTGGATGTACATGAGTTTCCAGGAGCTGGTGGTGGACAGGGAGGGAAGCCTGGCATGCTGCAGTCCATAGGGTCGCAAAGAGTTGGACAGGACTGAGCAACTGAAGTGAACTCAATTCTGAGCTTAAACCTCAGCAGCTTAAGGAGACCTTCCCACTGCAGCCAATTTAAGGTTACTGTCAGTCACCTCATCCTATTTTAACTCTCTACAACGCATATTTTGCTAGTCCTCCCTATTGTTTACTCCATACTCCCCAGGGCCTACATCACTGCCTGGCAAAGGGCAGGTACACAACAAATATTTTTTGAATGAGTGTAAAAGCACCTACTGTGTCCCAGGGTTGTGTTAATCTGTGAGTACTGTGCTGTCTTCCCATTTCAGCAGGATAGTTTCATAAAATGTAAAATTCCACATTGAGAATTAACTGGATGCATGTTATACCCCTTCTCCTGCCACCTTCCTCTATTTTTCTCCCCTTGCAAAATAAAGAAAAATAGTGAGGAGGGACTTGGAAAACAGGGTCATCAATGTGGTCTTTTGCCACATTCGTAAGGTTTCATCGAGCTCAACGCGACAGAAACCAATCGCAACAGTAACGGATGAAAGAAGCAGATGGACAACCTCAGGACCCACAAGGACGGACGGCAAGGCTAGGGCGCACACCGCAAGCACTACATGCTGGGAACTGTAGTCTCCGGGCTAGGCCTGGCCAGCAGGACCCGGCCCCCGCAGCATGCTGGGAACTGTAGTCGACGGCTGGAAACGCCACCGCAAGGAAGGACCGCAATTGAGACTCCGCCTCTGCGCAGCCTCATTGCATGCTGGGAATTGTAGTCTTTCTGCGAACACAGTCCTCCCGGGCGGAAAAGCACCAAGGTTGCGCCATCTTAGGTGCGAGTGCGGCAGTGGAGGCTAGAGCGCAGGCGGGCCCAGCCCCGGCCGCCCCGCCCCCGGGAGCCCGGCGCCCGCCCCTTGCTCGGGCCCCGCCTTCCCCCACGTGTCTGGCGCCGGGGGAGGTGCTTGAGCCGGAGCGGGCCGCCAGCGCTCCGGCCCCGTAGGCGCAGAGGGTCCTGTCGGCGGCGCCTGGGAGCGACTGGCTTCCCGATGCTTCCGCCCTGGCTCCCGCCGGCCGGGCTGTGCGCTTAGGGCCCGGCTCCGGCCCCCTGAGGCGTCCGCGTGGGTGAGAGCGGCTTCGGCCCCGCGGAACGGAGCGGCTGGAGCGCGAGGCGGCGGCCGCCGGGAAGAGGATGGGGGCGAACCAGTTAGTGGTGCTCAACGTGTACGACATGGTGAGTACGGCGCCGGCGCCCGAGCCCGGCCCGGCCGGCAGTCTCTCGCCGGCGGGTTCGGACCCGGTCCCTCGCGTTTCCAGCCTGGCGTCGCCGCCCCCCGCGCGGTTCACCGGGGTTGGGGGAGGGGACTAGTATTTTTTAATCCCTGCAAACGTCTACGCGCTTGTTAGCTTTTCCCGGTCTGCCCCGGGGCTTTGGCCAAGACTCGGTTCGCCTCGAACCTCCCTCGTGCCCCGACTGGCCTGGACCCTGGCCTGGGCCCGACCTTCTGGCCGACGAGCAGTGTCCTTTCCACGAAGCTTGGGTCGCGGGTCGGACTTGCCACTCCATCACCGGAACTCCGGGGCAGCCCCGCTTCTCCCACCCCAGTTGCCCGCTCTGCCGAAGCAGCCCGTCTTCAAAAACTCCCAAGCCCCTCCAAGTCCAGAAAGTCACCGCTTGTCGACGCCAGTGCGAGAGTCTCTTTAAAGGTGAACAGGAGCCAACACACCCTAGCCTCCAAGGCAACCTCATTAAAATGAATGAGGCTAAAATTTATCAAGAAAATAGCCCAGCTGAATTATTTAGGGGTCCTTGGGGGTTCCTGAATTCTGGAGGTCTCTTACCAGGTGATGCAACAGGTATCTGACGTGGTCGCAGGAGAGGGACGAGAAGAACGGGTTTGTTGTGTCATCTAACTTTTGGAGTACTGCGAGCACACAGAAATGAGTCCAAACGTTGGTTTGCGTTATAATCGCCATTGAAATAACCGATACACAGTTACTGTTGTAGTTAGATGCATGCTTGGGTTTGTTTGCTTTCGGTTGATTAGTTTTTGTTTTATAAGAGGTCACCTCCACTTGAGATGTTTAAAATTTCGTAAGTGGATTGACAAGTGAAAAAGTCCCCAGCATTGTTTTTGTTGGCTTAACGATGAAGAAGAGCCAAAATACTGGAGGTCAGGAGTCTTGGTTCTCACTCACAGATCTAAACTTTATGTTCCCTTGTATTGTTTTTAAGTTTTTAAATTTACACTGTAACCTCTTGGGTAAGAAGGAGTTCCTATGCCTCGATCTGGGAATTAATTTGAGAAGGCCATAGAGACTGCTTGGGACCTGAGGAGAGTACTCCGTTGAATTTGCATATAAACTTGGAGGTGAAAGAAGATAGGTTAGTATACTGAGAAAAATGGAGTATGATAGGAAAAAGTTCCAGAGAGGAATAATCAGAACCAGAGATTTTAAAAGAGCATGGTACTTTGTAAAGTCTTTGGCCTGTGTCACTGGTTAAGAAATAATTCTCTAGATTTAAACTTTTTGTGGATAGCTGTGGAAGCCTTTATTTTTCAAGAATTTTATTGACCTTTTATTGTTTCGGCCCGGTCCCCCGTCAGTGATCTGAATTTGGTTTCTTATTTATTCATGCAGATAGTTACACACCATCCCTCAGGATATATTCTGTTCTTGAGAGTACAGTACACTTTTTCTTCTAGATTGTTAAACCTCTTTATAAATTAGGATTTTGCAGTGGCCAGAGGACCAGTTTCATTGCCTAAAAGAAATCTGTAAAAGTAGAGGAAGAGAGCATTTTGCTTTTTTAACAAAACTGGAGATACATTCTTTGACTTAAAATGGGCTTCTTTACACTTTAGGTAGTCTATGAATAACAGAAATCCTTGCTATGTGGTAAACTTAGGAAAAGCTAGAGATGATTCTCAAACCAGTATGTTTTGAAGGGAGGTTCTGAAAGATCTTTAAAATGTTAACTAGTTCTGAAAGATCTTTAAAATGTTAACTGGATAACAAAAATATTATTCTTCATATAGCTTTTGTGAAGTAGGTAGTTACAAAGCAAATAGAGAAAAGGGTACCTGCCCAGAGAGCTACAAATAGGATCTAGAATTTCTAGACCACAGTTTGTTTCGTTATTTTTTCTACTGAATAGTTCCTGTGTTTATTTCTTATATATTGCTTTTTCCTGTCAACAGGAGAAGCACGTGAATGTTTATCAGAAATGGTAAATAGCTGAGTTACTAGACTGCTAATAAACTTGAGTTTATATGTTCTCCTGAGGGGTTTTGTCCTGTAAGTGTCTTACGTCACTAACTCAGCAACCTACAATTATTTAGTTAGGACCCTGTAGAAGTCACAAAAATGAATTTATTATGCTTTTTTCTTTAAGGAATTTAGAGTGTCATAAGGGAGGTACACGTACACCAGTGGTAACAATTCAGAACAATGCCATGGTTTTGATGAGAGCTGAACAAGATGTCAAGAAGACCGTGTTCTTGTAGGATCATGGAATGCTGAAAAATAAAGAGGGAAAACCCTGAAGAATGGGGAGGATTTCCGCAGACAAGGAACAGTCAGTGCGAACAGACTGGCAGGAGCAGGAAAGCACAGGTTGGGTTTGGAAAATCCAGTGTAGCTAGAGTGTAGGAGGCATGAAAGGAGACAAAACTTTCAGTTTGGCTAGAATTTTTATTAGTTTGGGGCTGAGGGGATGGTCTGTGAGCCAGGGTTAACCATTTAAAGTTTTCAAGGTGAGGAGCAGTGTGGTTGGGGTTATGTTTTAGAATCAAGACCAGTGGATTGAGGTATAAATTTGTAGCTATTATACTTATCTTTCTCAAGTCAGTTTTGGTTTTTGAAGCATCTTTGCTTGATGTCAAGGGCAAATTCCTTTTATCTTTGGTAGTACTTCCTATTCATCATAAATGCCTTTGATGAGGATTGCTGTGGTCTGTCAGTACAGGCCTGGTACATCAGCTGCCTATCTAGTCTAGACTTTGTAAACATGAAAATCAGCCTTTGATTTGTGCTTACAGTCACTGTTCATAGGGACCTCTTGTGGTGTATCCTTGTTCCTCTTTCTCTGTGAGACTGTTGCCTGCTCTAGTTGACTGTGTTTTTCCTGTTCAGTAGATTGGGAGCTGCTGATCATTTCTTTTCTTCCATAACTCTGTCACATATATTTTGGGAATGAGGTTATTCACATATTGCTAATTTACTGGCATACATAGTAAAGCAAGTGATTCAGGTTAGTTTCAATTGCTGGGCCAGTCTCTGGCATAGTCACTTGTGCACAAGGTCTTCCTTTGTCATATAGATCCAGATTTTGTGCTGTTAAATGAATTTTTAGAAATCAAAAATATGCAGTATTATAATGATGTTTGTAGATTTCATTCTATAAACAATTTTCTTCCCGATTTTTAAATAGTATCTGTACATCTTCAGAGTCATAGACACTTTCTAGGAGTCTTCAGATGAAGAAGTTTTTGTCTGGATTCCATTCCTTTGACCCTCCTCACCCCATTGTACTTGTCCAAGAGTGTGAGGCCATTCAGGTATGACAGGATCTGACTTCCCGCACATCTGTAAATCTAATTCAGTCTTCTTCAAAGAGTTTCAGACTCACCTGAATATACTTTTCACCTAAGTGATTCTATAGTATCTTTAAATCAACATGTCCAGGAACAAACATTTTCCCTTTTCTCCTTTCCTGACCTCAGGCCCCTCCCCCTTTCTCTAGCCAACCCTCCCTCCTACACGCAAGCACACATTTCTTGTGTTGTAATTTTATCTCGATAACTAGCACCTTCCTCTGCTCAGTTTCCCAAGCCAACACCTTGAGAGTAAAACTTAAATTCCTTTTTATTACAAACCCTTCAAACCCTTCCTGTCTATTAGTTTGGTTAATTTTATCTGGAAGTAAGAGAGAGCTTGACGATCGGTGGCTTAAACTGGAAGGATCCTTAATCCAGAGATTAAACAGTCCCTATACTAGTTGAGCAACTCAGCGAAGTCAGCAAGGACCAAGATTTTTTCATCTTTTCACTCGACTGTCCTCGGCATGTTGGCTTTTGCTCCTGCATTGTCGCCTCATCATTGACACATGACTGTCATGCACCACTGTGTCCTCAGTCACTGAGCTGTGAAGACAGGTAAGCAGGACCTTTCTCACTTGCACCTCTCCTTTTAATCATAGAAGGGAAAGACTTTGCCAGAGCCACCTTCCTTTCCTGAGAGATTGTCCAGAGTTGGCTCACAGTGGCTGTGATGAAGCTGAGGAGAAGGGTGTGTGGCTTTTCCAGCCTTTGTGGTGAGTTGCGAGTAGGCGGGTAGCTGGGAACCTATGATGTCTATCACATGCTTCACTTTCTGAATATTCTTTCAATTAGTTATCTTATCCCCATTTCCACTATTGCTTCTCAAGTTCAGGCCCTCATTATCTTATGAGTTTCAGTCTCAAATATTACTTCATTTTAATCCGTCTTTCCTTCTGTGACCAAAGTAATCTTCCTGAAACATAAATGATTGGTGCCATTCCTCTGCTTAAAATTCAGCTGTAAGATAAAGTCTAATAACTAAGGCCTTTTTTGGTGCACCTGACTATTAAAAAAGCCTTTCCTACCAGTCCCCTGCTACCACCCCTCCACCTAATATTCACTCCTTATGCTCACACAATGAAATTTTTAAGTTATCCAAATAGGCTATACTGTAACCAGTATCTTTTACACATGCTGATCCTTCTGTGTGGAGTGTCCAATTCCAATGTTGCTCAGCTATTAATACAACCCCTGTTCCTTCTGACTGTAGCTTAGCCTTTACTCATCAGACTTGCTTTAACTTCTGGACCCTAGCTGTACTTTCTACATGTCTCAATAACTGCATGCATTCTCATTCTGCCCATCCCACTAGACTGCAAGTTACTTGATTGTTGTTGTTTGGTCGCCCAGTTGTGTCCAACTCTTTGCGACCCCATGGACTGAAGCATGCCAGGCCTCTCTGTCCCTCACCACCTCCTGAAGTTTGCCCAAGTTCATGTCCATTGCATCGGTGATGCCATCCAGCCATCTCATCCTCTGACGCCCTCTTCTCCTTCTGCCCTCAAGCTTTCCCAGCACCATAGACTTTTCCAGTGTGTCAGCTTTTTGCATCAGATGACCAAAATAATGGAGTTTCAGCTTCAGCATGAGTCCTTCCAGTGAGTATTCAGGGTTGATTTCCCTTAAGATTGACTGGTTTGATCTCCTTGCGTCCAAGGGACTCTCAGGCGTGTTCTCCAGCACCACAGTTCAAAGGCATCAATTCTTCGGCACTCAGCCTTCTTTATGGTCCAATCTCAATCTTCCGTGACCACTGGGAAGTTCATTGCCTTGACATACGGACCTTTGTCGACAGAGTAATGTCTCTGCTTTTTAACACGCTGTCTAGCTTTGTCATAGCTTTCCTGCCAGGAAGAGAATGTCTTCTGATTTCAGGGCTGCAGTCACCATCTGCAGTGATTTTAGAGCCCAACAAGAGGAAATCTGTGACTACTTCCACCTTTTCCCCTTCTAGTTGCCATGTAGTAATGGGGCCGGATGCATGATCTTAGTTTTCTTAATATTTGGTTTTAAGCCAGCTCTTTCTCCTCCTTTACCCTCATCAAGAGGCTCTTTAGTTCTCTTCGCTCTCTGCCTTTCGGGTGGTATCCTCCTCATATCGAGGTTGTTGATGTTTCTCACGCCTGTTTTGATTCCAGCTTGTAACTCATCCAGCCTGGCATTTCTCAGTGTATAGATTAAACAAACATGGTCTCTACTGTTTATGTCCTTTATTGTGCCCATCTTTGGGCACAATGTTCCCTTGATATCTCCAATTTTCCTGAAGACATCTCTAGTCTTTCCCCTTCTGTTGTTTTCTTCTAGTTTTATACATTGTTCATTGAAGAAGGCCTTCTTGTCTCTCCGTGCTGTTCTTAGGAACTGCGTTTAGTTGGATATACCTTTCCCTTTCTCCCTTGCTTTTCACTTCTTTTATTTCTTTGGCTATTTGTAAAGCCTTCTCAGATAATCACTTTGCCTTCTTGCTTTTCTTTTTCTTTGGGATGGTTTTGTTTGCTGTCTCCTGTACAGTATTACAGACCTCCGTCCATAGTTCTTCAGGTACTCTGTCTACAAGATCTAATCCCTTGAATCTATTCATTAACCGTCACTGCATATTCATAGGGGATCTGATCTAAGTCATACCTGGCCGACCTAGTGGTTTTCTCTGCTTTCTTTAGGCCTGAATTTTGCTATGAGAAGCTGATGATCTGAGCCACAGTCAGCTCCAGGCTTCTTCATCTTTGGCTACAAAGAATGTAATCAGTTTGATTTCAGTATTGGCCATTTGGTGATGTCCATATGTAAAGTCGTCTCTTGTGTTGTTGAAAAAGGATATTTTCTATGACCAATACATTTTGTTGGCAAAATTCAGTTAGCCTTTACCCTGCTTCATTTTGTTTTCCAAGGCCACACTTGCTTGTTATTTCTATATCTTTTGACTTCCTACTTTTGCATTCCAATCCCCATTGAATAGAACATCTTTTTTAGTGTTAGTTTTAGGAGGTCTTCTGGGTCTTCATAGAACTGATCAGCTTCTTTGGCGGCATCAGTGGCAGGGGCATAGACTTGATTGCTGTAAAGTTGAATGGCTTGTCTTGAAAACGAACCAAGATCATCCTGTCATTTTTGAAGTGGCACCCAAGTACTGCATTTAGGACTCTTTTGTTGATTATAAGGTCTACTCCATTTCTTCTGTGGGGTTCTTGCCCACAGTAGTAGATATAATGATCATCTGAATTAAATTCTATTCCCGTCCATTTTAGTTTGATGTGGACTAAAGATGTCGATGTTTTTTCTTTCCATCTCTGCTTGACCACATCCAATTTATCTTGATTCATGGACCTAACATTCCAGGTTCCTATGCAATACCATTTTTTGCAGCATCGGATTTTATTTTCATCACCAGACACATCCATAACTGAGCATCGTTTCCACTTTGGCCCAGCCGCTTCATTCTCTCTGGGCTGTTAGTACCCAGTAGCATATTGGACCCCTTCAGACCTGGAGGACTCACCCTTAGGTGTCATATCTTTTTGTCCTTTGTGCAGTTCATGAGGTTCTAATGGAGTGGTTTGCCATTCCCACCTCCAGTGGATTATGTTTCATCTGAACTCTTCGTTAGGATCCGTCCATCTTGGGTGGCCCTATTCGGCATGGCTCATAGCTTCATCGAGTAATGCTAGTCCCTTTGCCACAGTAAGGCAGTGATCCGTGAAGGGGAAATTACTTGATAGCATTGTACTGTCACCAGTGTTTAGAACAGGGCCTGTAACCAGAAAGTGTTCTGTAAGTAATATTTACTAAATGAATGGGATTTTAACTAGGCAGTTTTATTAGGAATGGTGCCAGTACGTAAATGGTATGAAAAAGTCATCTGATCCCTCTTCTCCTGTGTCAAAATGCCTGTTTCTGGGTTTTTTTTTCCCCCTGTACTTTTACTTAGTTTATTGTAGGATTTTAGCTTTATTGTTGGAATTGGGTGACCAAGAAGGGGAATAGGATAGGAAAAAATATCAATTATTGTTCTTTGGCATAGCTTTTTTTGGGGGGAGGGGGTTGTTTTAAACACTGTGGAACTACACTGAAGAAATGTTCTTAACTGGTTTATGCTTTGAACTTGGGTGTTAGTCACTCCTTGGAAGATAATCCGTCCAAAAACATTGTCAGTATCTGATTAATAGGAACTAGTCTTAATAGGAACTAATTCCTGATTAATAGGAACTGGTTAATTAGGAACTAGTCTTAATTTTCTTGTCCCAAGCATGCTTCTTGGACCAGTGACTCTCCTACCACTTGTTCTAAAAACAGTGACCCACAGGTCTAGCTTTAAAAAAAAAAAAAGGACAGTCATAAGTCTGCCCTCTTATGTTATCCCTAACAGTATCTGCTCTTCCTTTTTCCTCCTTTTTTTTTTTGGGGGGGGTAGTATGTAAAAGAATCCAGTGCCTCTATATATTTGTTTTATATTCCCACAATAACAAATTGCCCCAAACTTAGTGGTTTACGATGGTGCAGATTTATTCCCTCACACTTGCGTAGGTCAGATGTCCGGGTGGACTAGGCTGGTTCCTCTCCTCTGGGTCTCACAAGGTTTGAAAGCAGGTTGTCAGCTGGCCTCGGCTACAGGAACAAATCTGCTGCCAAGCCTGTTAGAGTGTTAGGAAAATTCAGTTTCCTGCAGTTGTAGGGATGAGGTCCCATTCCTTGCTGTTGTGTCAGCCAGGCCCCTCTCAGATGCTTAAAGCCTCTTACATTCCTCCCCTGCATCCCTCATCTTCAAACCGGCACTAATGCATTGAGTCCTTGTCACACTTTAGATAACTCTGGCCTCCCCTTCTGCCACATCGATTCCACGTCCATCCAGAGGAAGTTCTCTGCTTATATGGGCTTTTATAAATAGATGAGACCTACCTATCTTGAAGTCTGTAACTTTACTTCTGAAAGTCCCTTTGTCATGTAACATAGCATATTCACAGGTTCTGTAGACCAGGATCTAGACATCTTAAGAAGTCATTCTGCCTACCACACCATCTGTGAAAGACATTTTGTAAACCCCAAAATGTTCAGTGTTCCCTTTCAGCAGTCCTTTTGACTTGCCATGGAATAAATGCTAACCTAGTAACTTAAAATGGAAACTCTGATGTTCGGTCATCCCCCAGTATCCTTGGGGGAATCGGTTCCAGGCCCCACCCCAGATACCGAAATCTGCAGATGCTCAGATCCCATAGTTGGCCCTCCCTGTGCACAGATGCAGAAGCTGGATTCAAAGGCTGACTGTATTTATTGGGAAAAATAAAGTCTACATTTCAGGTGTTCCCGTGTTGTTAAAGAGTCAAACATATTCAAAAAGTAAACTATGGAAGCTTTTTATGACAAGTGCTCAGATATTAAGGGTCCAAGCATGTTAATGACTACAGACCCTTCAAACTACAGTGGTGCAGTGTATATCAATCCCAAGGTCACATGATGAGGGATAAAGTTAACAAAATAGAATTTAGTGAAACTTATAAATTACTTTTAAATACCAGGGAGAGCCTACTATTTTAGGTGAATTCTTTTGTTAAACACATTTTTCTTAAGACAAGTTATATTTTCCATTTGTTGACCGTCAAGATTTTCTATAAGCTATTTAAATTCCAAAGCACTATTATTGTTCCCATATCACCCAGTTGGTTATTAAAATATATATAAAGAGAAGACTGCCAAAATAATACTATTATTGTTGTTCATTCACTAAGTGGTTTGACTCTGCCACCCCATGGACTGCAGCACACCAGGCTTCCCTGTCCTTCACTGTCTCCCAGAGTTTGCTCAGATCCATGTTCGTTGAATTGAGGATGCTATCTAACCATCTCATCCTCTGCCTCCCTCTTCTCCTTTGGCCTTCAGTCTTTCCCAGCATCACCATCTTTTCCACTGAGTCTGCTCTTCGCATCAAGTGGCCAAAGTATTAGAGCTTCAACTTCAGCATCAGCCCAATGAATATTCAGAGTATTAAACTATGAGAAAGGCAGAGCAATAATAAAGGGAAACAAGATATGTTTTGGAGAAGGCAATGGCACCCCACTCCATTACTCTTGCCTGGAAACTCCCATGGACAGAGGAGCCTGGTGGGCTGCAGTACATGGGGTCGCTAAGGGTCAGACACGACTGAGCGACTTCACTTTCACTTTTCACTTTCCTGCATTGGAGAAGGAAATGGCAACCCACTCCAGTGTTCTTGCCTGGAGAATCGTGGGGGAGCCTGGTGGGCTGCCATCTATGGGGTCTCACAGAGTCGGACACAACTGAAGTGACTTAGCAGCAGCTTAGCAGTAGCAGCAGATATGTGTAAAACAGTTTTGTTTCTATTTATCTGGAATGTGTTTTAGTATTTGACTGTGATAGTCCCTTACCCATGAAACGAAAACTCAAAAATTAACTAATTGACCCCACATTATTTGAAATGAAAGTCTCTCCTCACCAAATTGTGATGTCATCCTTATAATACTGAATTCTTGCCCATACAGAATTGATTAGTCTCATTACTGCACTATTTTAATTATTATAATTTTACAATATATTTAGTATATGGCTGGGCCAGTTTCCGTTTATTATCATTCCAAAGTTTTCGTGGCTGCTACTCATTTTCTTTTTTAGGAATACTTTGTAAGGCTCTGAAAAAATTCCATACCTTTTTTGTCTCTCTCTTTTTAATTTTATTGAAGTAATATTGAAATTTATTGTCTTGATCATTTTTAGCTATGTAGTTCAATGTACATTCACACTGTTGTGCAACCAGTCTCCAGAACATTTTGTCATCTTTCAAAAGTGAAATTATACCCATTAAACAACCGTTTCCCACTTCCCCTTCCCCTCAGTCCCTGGTTATCACCATTCTACTTTCTTTGTCTGTGAATAGATACCGCATACAAGTAGAATACATGCAGTATTTGTCTTTTTGTAACTGACCTATTTCTCTTTGCATAGTGTTCTCCGGGTTCATCCCTGTTGTAGCATGTGTCAGTTTTTTTTCTTCTCAAGGCTGTATAATAGTCCACATTTTGTTTATGCATTTATCTGTTAATTGATATTGTTTGCTTTCACTTTTTAACTATTGTAAATAATGCTGCTGTGAACGTGGGTATACAAATATCAGTTCCAGGTCTCTGCTTTCAGTTCCTTTAGCTATATACCATGTAGCCCATAAAATTTTTTAAAGTTTCATAACATTTCAGCCTCATGTCATCCCTAGAAAGGCTTCCACTCGCCTAAAATTACAGAAAGGGTTTATACTTTTGTCCCCAAGTGAAAAGCCAGTGCTAATTAATGATCCATGAGTCCCCATGTTCATCGGAGGTACATGGTACATTTATCCTATCTTAAATTATTCTATATGTCTATTTCTTGACCTTCTATACTATTCATTTATTTAGTTACCTCTTCCTGCATCATTACAGGTGTTTAATTGTAGTATTCTACTGTGTTTTAATGACTGGTGATGAGTTTCTCATATTCTCCTTCAGAATTCTCTTTTTTCCTCCACATATCTATTTTTCAAAGAGAATTTAAAATCAGTTTATCAAAAAATTCATTGAAAATTGAAGTATAATGACACTGAATTTGTGGATAATTTTGGGGGTGAATAGATAGATTTACAATATTGAGTCTTTTCCTGTAATAATAAGAGCTAACAGTTTTGTGTGTTTTCTGTATGCCAACCATTGTAATAAGCCATCCCTCGTTCCCTTTTAAAAATGGTGAAACAGGCTTAGTTGAAGAGCCTGCTCAGACTCATGCCTTAAGTGGTGAAAGTGAAAGTTGCTCAGTTGTGTCTGACTCTTTGCGACGCCATGGACTGTACAGTCGATGGAATCCTCCAGGCCAGAATACTGGAGTGGGTAGCCTTTCCCTTCTCCAGGAGATCTTCCCAACCCAAGGATCGAACTCAGGTCTCCTGCACTGCACGTGGATTCTTTACCAGCTAAGCCACAAGGGAAGCCTTAAGTGGTAGAGTAGGTTTTTTTTTTAATTAATTTATCTTAATTGGAGGCTAATTACAATAGTGTGGTGGTTTTTGCCATACACTGACATGAATCAACCATGCGTATACATGTGTCCCCCCATTCTGAACCCTCCTCCCACCACCCTCCCCATCCCATCCCTCTGAGTTTTCCCAGTGTGCTGGCTTTGAGTGCCCTGTTTCATGCATCAAACTTAGAGTGGTCATCTGTTTCACATATGGTAATATACATGTTTCAATGCTCTTCTCTCAAATCATCCCACCCTCGCCTTCTCCCACAAAGTCCAGAAGTCTGTTCTTTATATCCGTGTCTCTTTTGCCGTCTTGCATATAGGGTCGTTGTTACCATCTTTCTAAATTCCATATATATGCATTAATGTACTGTATTGGTGTTTTTCTTTTTGACTTACTTCACTCTGTATAATAGGTTCCATTTTCATCCACCTCATTAGAACTGACTCAAATGTGTTCTTTTTAATAGCTGAGTAATATTCCACTGTGTATATATACCACAACTTTCTTACCCATTCGTCCACCAGTGGACATCTAGGTTGCTTCCATGTCCTAGGTATTGTAAACAGTGCTATGATGAACACTGGGGTACATGTGGGTAGAGCAGTTTTGAACCAAGAGCTCTAACACTAAAATCTGTGCCATTAACCACCATATAGCACCCCTCATCCATGGAAAGTGCTATGCTTCTCTTTTTATTTGTCCTAATCTTAAACACATCAATAAACTAAGTTTCATTGCTCTCTTCGGAACCCATGAATGGGTAGTGATTTTTTTAACATCCCCTACATCCTCATCCTTTTCTGTAAATGGTTGGTTTTATGTGTCAACTGGGTATAGAGAACCTAGTTTTCAGTCAAGCAACAGTGTAGATGTTGCTGTGAAAATATTTTCTAGATTTGGTAAATATTTAAATCAGTAGACTTTGATTAAAACAGATTATCCTCCATAATGTGGGTGGCCTCATCCAATCAGTTGAAGACCTTAAGAAAAAAGGACCAAGATCCTTTAAAGAAGAAGGAATTCTGCGTCAGACAGCTGTAACATCACTTCTTCCCAGCCTCTCTAGCCTGCCGTCCTGTCCTGCAAATTTCACACTTGCCATCCCCCACAATTACATGAGTCAGTTTCTTAATAATCACTTCCTACTCCCACCTCCCCCAGCCAAGTTAGATTTTGTAGTCTACCATCTTAATCATTCCCTCTGTCATACTTGTCTAGCAGCTGTAGTTAAATTGAACTCTCCATCTACTCGACACCTCAGCAGCCAAATGCAGCTGGAGAAAAATATACAACCATACAGACTAATCTCACTTTAAAATCATGACCACAAACCCCAGGAGGACCCTAAATGCCATTTGGCAACGTTTCCTTATTTCTCTGGTCAACTGACTTACCCATTCTCTAAGACAACTGCAGTATTTCATGCTCTCTTTCCACCTTCTTTACTCTCAGCTGATGACCTCACTGCTTATTTCATTTAAATTAAAAAAAAAAATTGAAGAGAATGTTCTCATCTTTCCACTACCACTGTTCATCTCCCTCCTATTACATGGAATGGGACTGAATTGCCCATGTCCCTGTTTGAGGTCAAACTTTTCACTGTGTGATGAAACCCATACTCTCCTGTGCAAGGACTTTGCTCTCAGAATTGTCTTCTTCTGTTCTCTCTCTTCAGTTTTTTTTTTTTTCACCCTACTTTCATTCCAATCAGCATACGAATATGCTGTAATATTTTGCAGCTCTTATCCATTTGAATCAAGGAGAACTAGTGGGATACTTCAATATTATCTCTGTTAACTGTCCACCATATTGTACCATGATATTCCCATGGTGCTCTCAGCCTGGGGGTTTATGTCCTTTTAAATCAACTTCCAAAGAAATGTGTTACTTTTAAGAGGCTAACAAGTAACGAAGCAAGCAAGTTTCGTTGTTGTTTCCATTCACATTCATTCTGACCTGCTCTTTTATCTGTGGGTATCAAAACAATAATGCAACAGGACTTCCCTGGCAGTCCAGTGGTTGATAGTTCTCACTTCCATTGCTGGGGACATGGGTTCAATCCCTGGTCTGGGACCTAAGATCCTACATGCTGCGTGACATGGTCAACCAAAAAAAAGCAGTTTTTTGCATTTTCTGAGTTGTTCATTCTGCAGTGAACTTTAGGGTAGAGACAGTGTGTTACTCTTCTTTTTATTCCCAGAGCTTGGTACATAGTAATTACAGTACTTTTTAAAGGTTTCTTGGACTTAACCTGAGGTTCCCCTAGGACTTGTCGTTCTGAAACAGTTTCTTCCTCCACTGTGTCATCTTGTTCCTGGCTGCTGCTCGGAGGATGGAGAAGCATGCATGCAGGGTTCTGCATTGCTCAGGTGTCTTAACGGGTCTCCCTGGCCAGTCGGGTGGCGAGTGAGAGTTAAAGAACATCCACACTGGTTCAGAACGAGTATCAATATGAGAAAGAAGGCTGAGGCAGGCCTGCCTTCCCCTTGGTCATGCCTGCAATCTGTTACTGAAAGTAGTGAAATATGTTAATAATTCTTTGTCTTTGTGGTTTAGCCTTGGCATCAGGTTGCATGGATTTGTATTTTACCTCCTGCTTTTCAACTGTGTGACTTTGGGGAAATTACTTAACTTCTCTGTGCTACTGTTTCTTTCTAAAATGGGAATAGGATTTCCCTGGCCATTCAGTGGTTAAGGTGCCATGATTCCAATGCAGGGGATGCAGGTTCCATCCCTTGTAAAGGCACTAAGATTCCACATGCCAAATGGTCAAAAAATAAATGGGAGTAGTACTGTACTTGGCTCATAGGGTTTTTATAAGGATCATATGAGTCAATTTATATAAGATTCATAGAATGATACCTGGCACATGATCAGCACTAGAGAGTGTTAGCTGTTGTTACTGCTTGTGTTGTTATTTGCAGAATTGTAAAAGCTAAGTGAGCTTCCGTTTGTATACTTTCAGTAGTTGCAACACTTAATAGCTTGATTTGGGGGATTTCTTCACTTTATCTGAAGGAGAGTTAGTACACAAAGCAAAGCGCTACCCCAGTTGAAGCATTAAAAGCAGGTTGTGGTAGATGCAGAGAACAAACTAGTGGTTACCAGTCAGGAAGGGGTCACGCAATAGAGAGGTCGGAGAGTGGGTGCAAACTATTGGGTGTAAGATAGGCTCAAGGATATAATTGTGTAACATGGGGAATATAGTCAATATTTTGTAACAACTGTAAATGGAAAGCCAACTAGTAAAATTGTATAAAAAATTAATAATTTAGATTTTATTCAAGTGGGCTATTGTACATTTGACACCATCTCTAAGATCTCTGTCACACTAAATATATAAAATTGGGGTTAATTGTGTAGCCTTTTTTATCCCCTTGGGTGTTAGAGTTGACAGCTAGTCTTCAGCATTTCTGCCACAGGAACTTAATGGAACTGATTTATAAGTCTTGAAGTATTTATGGAAACTAAAACAACTTAGCTTGAGATTGGTTTGTATACCATACCATAATTGTAATTTCTAACTCATTGTCCAACCGTGAGTTAAATGAACCACCAGATAAGGTTAACGTGTTCATTGTCTCAAACAGTCCTCAGTATAATCTGTTGTGTGTATTGTAATCTGCTGAATAGTATTAAAAGAGTTGTCTGGTTGAAGTACCGTGGAAATTCTAGTTTCTAAAAGGAACACATCTTGTAGATTTTCCCTCTCCTTCACATTTGAAGGTTAGTTATAGTTCCCAGGGTAGGAAGTCTCTACATTACTAAACTAGGTAAGGTGGGCATGTCATAACGGCATTTAGGCAAAGAGTAATGAAGGCTGTTTTTACTTGTGATGGTACGTGATAGGTCACCAAAATTTCACACTTAAGAAAAACAATGAACTAATATTAATGATTTCCATCTTATTCTGAAGCTGTTCAGGATACTTCAAGACTATGTAAAGAAAATCAAAGCCACATGAGACTATCTATTAGGAAGTAGTCATGTGATTTAAAAAACCAGTAGATGAAGGCTAAGAAACCTGGGCTCTGTGTACGACCTAGCCGCTTATTATGTGGCCTTGGGCGCAAATTACTTGCTTTAATATCGCAAAAGTGATTCACATATTTTGTGTGGGCTATTATTATGAAAGATGGAGTAAGTGAAAGCGTGTGTTAGAGTGACATCCAAAAAATGAGTTCAGTTCAGTTCAGTCGCTCAGTCGTGTCCGACTCTTTGAGACCCCATGAATCACAGCACGCCAGGCCTCCCTGTCCATCACCAACTCCCGGAGTTCACTCAAACTCATGTGTGTGACTGGAAAAGGTCAGTCTTCATTCCAATCCCAAAGAAAGGCAATGCCAAAGAATGCTTAAACTACCGCACAATTGCACTCATCTCACATGCTAGCAAAGTCATGCTCAAAATTCTCCAAGCCAGGTTTCAGCAATATGTGAACCATGAACTTCCAGATGTTCAAGCAGGTTTTAGAAAAGGCAGAGGCACCAGAGATCAAATTGCCAACATCCGCTGGATCATGGAGAAAGCAAGAGAGTTCCAGAAAAACATCTATTTCTGCTTCATTGACTATGCCAAAGCCTTTGACTGTGTGGATCACAATAAACTGTGGAACATTCTGAAAGAGATGGGAATACCAGACCACCTGACCTGCCTCTTGAGAAACCTGTATGCAGGTCAGGAAGCAACAGTTAGAACTGGACATGGAACAACAGACTGGTTCCAAATAGGAAAAGGAGTACGTCAAGGCTGTATATTGTCACCCTGCTTATTTAACTTATATACAGAGAACATCATGAGGAACGCTGGGCTGGAAGAAGCACAGGCTGGAATCAAGATTGCCGGGAGAAATATCAATAACCTCAGATATGCAGATGACACCACCCTTATGGCAGAAAGTGAAGAGGAACTAAAAAGCCTCTTGATGAAAGTGAAAGAGGAGAGTAAAAAGTTTGGCTTGAAGCTCAACATTCAGAAAACAAAGATCATGGCATCTGGTCCCATCACTTCATGGGAAATAGATGGGGAAACAGTGGAAACAGTGTCAGACTTTATTTTTTTGGGCTCCAAAATCACTGTGGATGCTGATTGCAGCCATAAAATTTAAAAAAAAAATGAGTTACTTATGATATATACACATATTTGTTTTAACACTTACCAAATTGTGATTGGTTGTTTACATTCTTAATGAGTTCCTTATGGACAGGGACTGTGAGTTGATCATCCTTAGATCTCTGGTGTCTAGCAGAGTACCCGACACATACATTTTATTAATTAAAGTTGTCTAACTTTATTTATAGCTTTGCAGGTAAATAAAAATTTAAAATAAGATTTAAACTGAGATGCAATTTAGGGGAACTGTCTAGAACCATTTCTCAGTTTTATCCTGGGCTTTCCTTCTGGCTCAGCTGGTAAAGAATCCACCAACAGTGAGGGAGACCTGGGTTCAATCCCTGGGTTGGGAAGATCCCCTGGAGAAGGGAACGGCTACCCACTTCAGTAATCTGGCCTGGAGAATTCCTTGGACTGTGTAGTCCATGGGGTCACAAAGAGTCAGAAACGACTGAGCAACTTTTACTTTGAACTAAGATATACATTTTATATAGTACTTATGAAACACACATGTAACTGAAACCAGATATTGAGGAAACACTTCGGTGTGTATGTGAAATCCTCTGATAAGTTCTGTTCCACTGTGTTTCGTGCGTGCATGTGTGTTAAGTCACTTCAGTCATGTCCAACTCTTTGCAACCCTATGGCCTGTAGCTCACCAGGCTTCTCTGTCCATGGGATTCTCCAGGCAAGAATAATGAAGTGGGTTGCCATGCCCTCCTCCAGGGGATCTTTCCAACCCAGGGATCGAACCCAAGTCTCTTGTGTCTCCTGTGTTGGTAGGTGGGTTCTTTACAACTGGCACCACCTGGGAAGCCCACGTTATGTTTCATTCAGTTAGAATAATACTGGCACAGCCCACTGAAGTGATTTCAGGATTTTTTAATGAGTTTTACACCTGCAGTTTAAAAGATAACTTTTCAAGAATGCAGTCTCTAAGAGAACAGAAACTTGGTTATGTTTGAGTCTGTATTGCTAGCTCTAGTGTGTTGTAGGTGATCAGTACATGCTTCTTGAATGAGTGAAAGAGTGGAGAGCCTCCTTTCCCACGTTGTTGTTCAGTCAATAAGTAATGTCCAGCTCTTTGCAGTCCCATGAACTGCAGCACACCAGGCTTCCCTGCCTTTCCCTATCTCCTGAGTTTGCTCAAACCCATGTCCACCGAGTCAGTGAGGCCATCCAACCATCTCATCCTCTGTCGTCCCCTTCTCCTTTTGCCCTCAATCTTGCCCAGCATCAGGGTCTTTTCTAATGAGTTGGCTCTTTGCATCAGGCGGCCAAAGTATTGGAGCTTCAACTTCAACATTAGTCCTTCCAGTGAATATTCAGGACTGATTTCCTTTAGGATTGACTCGTTTGATCTCCTTGCTAAGGAACTCTCAAAGAGTCTTCTCCAACACCACAATTCAAAAGCATCAATTCTTTGGCACTCAGCATTCCTTATGATCCAACTCTCACATCCATACATGACTACTGGAAAAATCATAGCTTTGACTCTATGGACCTTTATCGGCAAAGTGATGCCTCTGCTTTTTAATATGCTGTCTAGGCTTGTCCTAGCTTTTCTTCCAAGGAACATGCATCCTTTAATTTCATGACTGCAGTCACCATCTGCAGTGATTTTGGAGCCCAAGAAAATAAAGTCTGTCACTATTTCCATTTTTTTCCCTATCTGCCATGAAGTGATAGAACTGGATGACATGATCTTCTTTTTATGAATGTTGAGTTTTGAGTTTTAAGCCACTTTTTCACTCTCTTCTTTCACTTTTATCACGAGCCTCTTTAGTCCTTTGCTTTCTGCCATAAGGGTGGTGTCATCTGTGTATCTAAGGTTATTGATGTCTATCCTGGCAATCTTGATTCCAGTTTGTGCTTCATCCAGCCTGGCATTTCACATGATGTACTCTGCATATAAGGTAAATAAGAAGGGTGACAATAAACAGGTCTTGACGTACTCCTTCCGAATTTGAAACCAGTCTATTTCATCTCCGGTTCTAACTTGACCTGTCTGGTTGCTTCATGACCTGCATACAGGTTTCTCAGGAGGCAGGTAAGGTGGTCTGGTATTCCTATTTCTTTACGAATTTTCCATAGTTTGTTGTGATCCACACAGTCAAAGGCCTTAATGTAGTCAGTGAAGCAGAAATAGATGGGTTTTTTTGGAATTCCCTTGCTTTTTCCCTTGCTCTTTCCCATGAGTCACATTTAAGGTCAGGACAAAGGGGAAAGGATTACATATTCCTTGCTACATTTCAGTTGATCAAGAATTTGAATGATCTAAGTATAATACAATACACTAAGCAACATGGAGGGTACAGAATTAAGTAAGACTTTGTCTCAGATCTCATGCAGTTTTAGAACCCAATCCAGGAGGATAGTCAAATATAAATAGGCCCCTTAGAAGGAGTTTCAATGTTTTACAAAAATATTTCACACAACTAAATTAAGTGCTTGCTAGGAGAGATTTGCCAAGAACTTGGTTTTCCAGTATAGTTGTGGTTCAGGACCAAGAACTGGTAGTACCCTGTCCCATCTACTAGTAGAGTCAAACTGTGGATCATATAAAATAGGTTTAGTCTTAAAAATATTCATGGCGCATTTGGTTCACTGTTGATTTGACTTTTAAAAATCTGTTCTCCTTTAAATAACTTAATTCGGAGTCATCTTGTATCTAGCTTCTGGTGGATTTTAGAAATTGGATCTTTTGATAAACAGTAATTTGTTTTTGAAAATTAGTTTGCCTAATCGATAGGAGGAAACTTCAGCCCTGTACAAAATACATGTCACCACATTTTCTTTGCTTTTTAGATTATCATGTCTATATATATATAATCATGTCAATATATCATGTCAGGCATATTCACACTCATGAGATCAGGACAGTACTTAGGAGCTTTTAAGACTCAGTACGGTCCCTAAGAACACCAATCTTAGGCTAACTTTAAGTTTTATCAGGAAGGTGCAGTCTAAATAGTTATATTGAAGCAAATGTAAACTGGGACTGTCTCAGCAAACAAGGAAGTTTGGCCATAGCTTTTGTGCACATGTTTATTTTGGCTACACTGTCAGTCTTAGGCTAACTTTAAATTTTATCATCAGAACTGAGGCTTGAGAGTCAAACACTATTAACTAAAAGATTACTGACAAATCTTTCATAATCAGGAGATATTACATACTACAAAAGATTTAAGGCTTAATACCTTAATTACTATTATCAACAATTTATAAATAATTTTGAAATGAAAATGTTTCTGATATGTAGATATTTTTATTTTCCCCCTAAGAGAAAGTCAGCCATGTGCTTATCAGATAATATTTTCTGATAGTGAAGAGATTGGACATTTTCTTAGAAACTAGTAATAAAATAGAATCTATGCTATATAATTCTTATAGTATAAAGCAAATTAATAGACATAGATGGATATTCATGATTTCATCTAAAAAAAATACTGGAAAATCTCAGTTCATTCGGTGCAATTTTATTATCTCTGGTTTATGACCAGCCTGATGTTAAGGCACCATAGAAAGCATTTAAATATGATTTACTGTTAAGTAGCATTTGTGTTTAAGATTATCTTGGAATATATCCATTGGTACCAAAAAGACTTCATAAGGTAGCTTAACAGTGTGAACATCAAGGACAATTTTATATGAGAAGGCACTGTAATAATTACCCCACAGTCTCTACTTGTCACAGTTCATTTTGGATTTTTAACTCAGTAATTGAAGTGTCTTGTCCTAAACACCTTTTGGGGGGGAATAAAGTAAATTATGTAATTTTAATGCCATGAACACTGATTCTAATTTTTAGGGGAAACAGTCATACTTTATACTTATATCATTTAACATGCCTTTTTAGGAAATCAGACCCAGACTTTAAGTGATTATATTAAATGTTTTAAGTTCCAGACTAGGGAGATAGCATTTATCATAGTTGTTGCTTTCAAGCAGGAAGCAGAACATTTTATTAAGTTGATAAAACAAATCACTGACTAAAATGAAGTTTAATGAAAGTTCTCTATCAGAAGAACTTAACATTTCAGCCTATGACTGTAATATAGTACAGTCAGTTCAGTTCTGTAAACAATGCTTTAGAAATAATAAGTGGAAATATTTAGGCCAATTTTTTGCATTGAAGCAAGATTGAGTTCAAAAGTAGTTGCAGTTATTTGTGTATTTATTGTTTTCCCATATATTTCAAGATGATGATTTTTCTGTGAATGGTTTCCTCTTCTTATGTTATATTCTGGGATATTCTGATAAGCCTTCTCACCGTCAGTGACACTGGCAGGTATCAGAGGGGGTTCGGCGTGTCCTAGTGGGCCTTCCTTGGCCCTCTTCTCTTCATTGATTTGCCATCTCTTTGGACTTACGTTCAAGGCTGTAAGGTCCTAACACCAAAGTGAGATTAGTTCTCCAGTCCTCTGCTCATGTCCTTCTTGAATATATAAGAACCCCATAAAACCACTGCCTTACAGAGACCTTTTACTCAAATCTGTACTTCTCAAGAAGATAAATAATTGCTTATAGGTATCTTAAAGCAGAGGGGCTTCCCTTGTAACTCATCTGGTAAAGAATCTGCCCGCAATGCGGGAGACCTGGGTTCAATCCCTGGGTTGGGAAAATTCCATGGACTATCCATGGAGTTGCAAAGAGTCGGACACGACTGAGTGACTTTCATTTTCATCTTAAAGCAGAGTCGAATTAACTCTGCCATTGTTTGCCATTCAGCTTAGTGAGTCACTGCTCTTGGTAATGTGACATCAACTCCCAAATCTTGAAAGTTCTGAGAATTAACAGATAGCCAGAACCGATCTGCTGTTTACATGTGCATCCGACCCTTTATCAATGTGTAGAACAGAGTATGAGGGAAGAATCCTGCCAATATGTGTTTGCTACCATTAAAACTTAATGTTTGTTGTAGGTCAAGCACTCTTCTAAGTACTTTATACATACTAATGTATTTAATTCTCATAGTAGTCCTCTGTGGAAGATTCTATTTATTATCCCCATTTTGTAAATAAAGACAAAGAGGATAGGTATCTTTCCCCAGGTCACACAAGTGGTAGATAGTGAAGTGAGAATTTGAACCAAGGGTGTGAGTTGGAATCAGTGTCTCTTTTTGAGACATTGGGAACCTTTAAAAGTTGTCAGGGTCAGGGAGGGATAGATTGGGAGTTTGGGATTGACATATACACTCTATTTAAAATAGCCAACACAGACCTACTGTATAGCATAGGGAACTCGATATTGTGTAAAATAACCTAAATGGGAAAAGAATTCGAAAAAGAATAGATACTTATATGGGTATAACTGAGTCACTTTGCAGTACACCTGTAACTAACCCATCATTGTTAATCAACTATACTCCAATATAAAATAAAAATTAAATTTAAAAAAGGTTACCAAATATCTGTGAAGAAACCAAGGCAAAGAACCCCCATCTCCTGACACTCAGCCCAGTGTCTTTCCACTATAGTTCAAATGCTTCAGCATTGTTCGTTGTAATGCTTGGAATCAGCCTTTTTCTATCCAAGCAGTAAACTCTGAAGTAAATTCTAAGATGATAGAAACAATGTTCTTGTGATCCAAATTGGAACACAGAAATGTTGTGAGCTTTCCTGTTGGATGCTAAGGGAGCAATAGTGTTAGATGAAGCTGACCAAATAGCTTAGTAGATGGTTGACATGGACATGTTGTGGTAACTCTGCTGTTGTTTCATGGTTTGAGAGAGACTGTTTTGTGGTAGCAGCTGGCTCCTTTACTATTTTCCTTTGGTATACTGGGAACAGTTTGAGAAGAATCACACCATAAACCAACTTTCAAATGAAACGTCTGATCTTCATATAATCCCTCAGGGATTATATGGTTGTCAGCGTTGGGTAAACTTGAACATAAAGCTTCCTTTAGTGGATCACCCCCAGTGTTCATGTGACTCCGCCCTCACACAGCCCTGTGTGGTGAACTTTCTCTGCAGGGCTGGCCCCAGTGTCATTATGTATATACCACTTCATCCCAGCTTCTGCAGTTGTCTCAGAGCCGTATATTCAATTAGCCTCTGAATACTGGTTATACTCTTAGATTTGGACCCAACTCTAGAAATAAAAGTGGTCTTTTCCCAATTCAAATAAAAAGCTAAGCCTTTAAATAAAATTGTCCTTTTTCCCCAAGTATGTAAGTTTAAAACTTGTGGCATCTGCTGTTACTTAGACAACAAAATCAATGAAGACATATCCAACAAAAATTAACAAAAATCTTGCTAACATCCAGTCATGTCTAATTCAGCAGCTTGGTTTGTTTGTTTGTTTTTCATGGATACATGTTCCTGGCTGTGATATCGTGTTGCATATTTATAATACATCTTCTGTTGGAAAATATCAATATTTTATGGTTTTACAAAAGCATGAATTTCCACATAGTGAGTTTGAGAAGCTCTGTTGAGCTTTGTGAGGAGATTTTTATTCCACAGATACCATGTGAAATATTTCAGCAGTAGGTAAATAATTTTTTAAAGACACAGGATGGAAATCAAGTTAGAGGAGCATTGAGAAACACTGCTATTAAAAGTCTTAAACTGTGAAACAATAATATTACTTCAACATGAGTGTCCCCACAGCAAGTCATTTTAGGGGGAGTTTCACAACTGAAATCATGCAGTAAAAGACTAAGTCCTCATATACAGTCAGCTCTCCATATCCACAGATGCTGGGGGCTGCCTTTACCATGCCATTTCAAATAAGGGTCTAGAGCATCTTGGCCTGGGGAATCCGGGGGGTTCTGGAACCAGTCCCTCGTGGACACCGAGAGCCTGCTGTGCTTGTTTTGCTTGTTTACAGTTATATCATGCATCTCCACTTAAAATAGGCATCCTCCATGTTGTCTGCATAGCCTTGGCAGGACTTTGAGGCAGAAGGGCTCGATAAGGCTTGCTGACCTTGAATTAAACGCTCGTCTCCCGCAGGCAGCCTGCCCAGTTTTCAAAGAGTAATAAGCCTTCCAGGCGTGTTCTCTAATAATAGAGCAAGGAAGCCCTAACAGAAACAGGAACATTTGGAGAGCATTTCTCACTCTGACGGACCCTCTGTGGAAGTGTTACCCTCTTTTTCTTTGGAGTCCATTCAGGAAAAAAAATTTGTTTAATCACACCAAGGAGAAACATCTAATTAATTAATTTCTTCAGTAATGTGCTGCTGTTCATAGATGAGAGGTGGCTGACCAGAATACATATATATATATTTAGAGTTTGGGGTTTTATTTTTTGTTTTGTTTTCTGTTTTTGAGGGGCATGCCGTGCAGCTTGTAGGATATCAGTTCCATGACCAGGGATTGAACCTATGCCCTCAGCAGTGAAAGCAAAAAGTCCTAACCAATAGACTGCCAGGGACTTGCCAGTTTTTTTCTGTTCTTGATATGTTATTTGTTTACAGTCTGTTTTTCACATGTTTTTGAAGGCAGCGATCTAAAATTAGGAATGTAATCTGTAATTGAGAAATAACCTAGTTAAAGGTTTTTGACTCGGAAAGGGGCCTGGCAGGCTACAGTCCATGGGATTGCAAAGAATAGGACATGACTTAATGACCAACAACAAGAGTTCAAGAACCAATTGGACCGTCTTTTGGGTTTTTCATTAGAAATATTTTAAGGTAGCTAATAGTCTTTTCACTTTGGGGGGTGTGGGCATCAAGTCCCATACTCATAATATGTATACTTTATTTCACTTTTACTAAAGTTATATTTTGGATTATTTCCTAGAAGGACAGGAAAATGGAAACTTTTTTGTTCAAGAATTTCTTGGTTCTCACTTTGCTAAGAGAGAGGAAACTTTGTTATACCAAATTACTCTTTTTTAAAGGAACAAAGTATGTATTCTGTCTGAATGAAATTTTGTCCTTGGAGGATTCATGATATTTATAGAAGAGTTTTTGTTTAGGTTTGCTAACTGTGGAAATTATATACTCTTCTACCATTTGGTACAAGTTAGTAGATCTTTTACTTGTATTCCTAGCATTTTTTAAACAGTTTTATTGAGACATAGTTCACTTATCATACAGTTTGCCCTTTGTGTGCAATTCATTGGATTTTAGGGCATTCACAGAATTGTACAGCTATCATCTCATTCAATATTAGTCATTTTTCATCACCTCAGAAAGAAATCCCATACCCATAGCAGTCACTCCCGATTTCTCTGCAAACCTCCCAGTCATAAGTAGCCACCACTGATCTATTTTCTATCTGTATCAATTTACCTATTTTAGGCATTTCATATAAATGGAATCATACACTGTGATTGACTTATTTCACCTGGCGTAATGTTTTCAAGATTCATTCCATTGCTGCATGCATTAGCAGCTTGTTTCCTTTTTGTTGAGAAATAATGTAATATAGGTATGCCACACTGTTTATCTGTTCATTAGTAGAGGAACGTTTGGGTTGTTTCCACTTTGGGCCTATAGTAAATAATACTGCTATGAACACTGATGGCAACTTTTCATATGTGTTTTCATGTGTTTGAGCATAAACCCAGGAGTGAAACCCTTTGCATTATTCTTGCCTGGAGAATCCCCATGGACAGAGAATCCTAGTGGGCTACAGTCCATGGGGTCACAAGAAGTTGGACACAACTGAGCAACTAAGTAGCAGCAGCATAGTAACTCTAGGCTTAATAAATTTGAGGAACCACCAAACTTTCCCAAAACTGCTGTACCATTTTACATATGTACAATGAAATATTACTCAGTGATTAAAAAAGAATGAAATGCCATTTGCAGCAACATGATGGACCTGGAGATTATCATACTGAGTGAAGTCAGACAAAGACAAATCTCACTTGTATCATATACAGAGTATTATATATATGTGTGTGTGTACATGTCTTATGCTGTGTTTAAAACAGATAACCAACAAGCAGGTGACTCAGTGGTAAAGAATCTGCTTGCCAGTGTGGAAGACAAAGATTTGATCCCTGATCCTGGATCCTAGTTTGTTGAGTATTGTGATCATGAAAGCATTGGATTCTTTGTCCTTTCTTCTAGAGATGTGGTGTGTTACATTAACTGATTTGGGGAGATACTAAATCCACCTTCCATTCCTAGAATAAATATCACTTGGTCATGATGTATGTTCCTTTTTACATGTTGCCAAATTCCGTTTGCTAGTATTTTGTTGAGGATTTTTGAATCTGTATTCATAAGAGATTGATGTGTAGTTTTCTTGTGATGTCTTTGTCTGGTTTTGGTGTCCCAATTAATGCTGGCCTCAAAGAGTGACTTGGGAAATGTTCCCTTTTCTTCTGTCCTTTGAGAAGTTTGTGAAGAATTAGTGTTCTTGTTTAAATACTTGGTGTGTGGATACTCAGTAGCTTCAGTTGTGTTGGACTCTTTGCAATCTTATGGGTTGTAGCCCACCAGGCTCTTCTGGGATTCTCCAGGCAAGAATACTGGAGTGGGTTGCCACGCCCTGCTCCAGAGGATCTTCCCAACCCAGGGATCAAACCCACATCTCTTGCATCTCCTGCATTGGCAGGCGGGTTCTTTACCACTAGCGCCAAATCACCTGGTTGTAGGCTTTTCTTTCAGGATAGCTTTAAAATGACCAATTCATTCTCTTTTCTTCATTCTCATTAATTATAGATCTATTCAAATTTTCTGTCTCTTCTTGATTCGGTCTCAGTACTTTGTCTTCCCAGGAATTTATTCTCTTCATTTCAGTTATCCAATTTGTTAGTGTACAATTACTCATAGTATTCTTTATAATTGTTTTTGTAAGGTCAGTAGAAATATCTAGTCATAGATCTGTAACTAGTAAACAGTTACTTTAATCCAGAAAATAACTCTTACCTTTGGGACCCTTTCTAAGGATAGAAGATACTTGAAATGCAAAGAACTATTGAGTCCCTCATTGTTAAACATCAGCGTTAAGTCCTATCTGGCACAGAATATTGAGACAGAGCCTTTGGGAAACAATGTTAAGAGTGGTTAAAGTCTGCTTTTTAATACTGTTCAAAGAAATATCTCTGGGTTAAGAAATCTTTTTTCTAGCAACTTGCTGGCTTCCATAACCTTGAGCAAAACCCCGTGACCTGATTGTCCAACTTTCTGTCTGAGTGGAGGTAACACTGCCACTTGCAAAGCTATCAGGTATTCGTTTTTCATTACAGTGTCTCAGCAGTTCTTTAGAAGCCTTACATAGGTCAGATCTCTTTATGGTAACTTTAAAGGACTAACCAAATTTTTAGGTGATGGATTTCTCTCTCATTTTTAGCTTCTCTCATTTTATTGATTCTCCAATTTATTGACTGTGTCGGAACATATTCTTTTATATTTAGAACGTAAAGTCTTGAATGCAGGGAAATTTCAGACCAAGGTAGTATGTATACCCAGGCAACATACAGAAGTGCTATAGAAGAGATTATTGTCAACTGTGAAAGAGCAGAGAGTAAAAGATTTCTGAGTCTAGGATTCCCCACTCTGACAAGTACACTCCTATCCTAAACCTGTACTGACTCTTCTGGCTAAAAGTCATTGTGCAGGGTTTTTGTTTTTTCATGAAAACCTTTCTCTCTCTTAATAAGACATTTAGATTCCTATTATAGAAATCTATTATAAAAGCACTTTGAGAAGGCTATTTACTGGTCAACAAAAGATAAATTGTTAAAATTAATAGTGATATTAAATGTTAAATGCAAATAAATGTTCAATTTACTGAGTTTAAAATCTTTTGATCATTGCACACAACTATTATGTATCTCCCTCTTTTTCGAAAATATTCTATTTTGAAAGAGGCGCTCACACCATAAAAAGAGAAAAGGTAACTTTACATAGGAGCTGTCTGCATCTAGAACAAAAACCTGTAGGTGCCATTGTTAAGGAAGTTAGATAGTAGATCAAATTATTGGTTGTAAAGAGTGTAAGCAATGAGATTTCTCAATTGGAAAAGACAATTTAAGTCCTAGAAGTTGGCTGTCAGGAAACTACTGAACAAATAGATTTGGGTAAACATTTTTCTAATTATAAAAGTATTATACATAGTTCATAAAATTGAGAAAAACAGTCTTGAAATGTTTGGAGTCAAAAGTGAATATATCTCTTTACACCCCTGTGTTCACACCCCCATGCTATATTTCTCTGCTCCCCCAAATTGTTAACAGTTTGATCTGTAATGCTTCAAACTTTCTTTTGTTGTAATTGGTGGTAGTTTTGTTTTGTTTGTTTTGTTTTATATTTAGCATGTAAACATACACACAGGACCTATTTATTTAACTTACAAAAATGTGATCTTGCTACAGATAATGTATTATGACCTGGTATCTTTACTTTATGTGTCTTAGGTATATTTTTAGTGCCCTTTTATAGTAACTCATTCTTTTTAGTAGCTGTATGATAGTTCATCATATGGATTTACCATCACTTATGTAACCATTCTTCTACTGGTATTTAGATTGTTTCCAGTTTTTAGTGCTATAGATAACTGAAGTTAATATCCTAGGACATTTCTTTTAATTTGTTTTTCTTTTTTCCTCTCTGTTTCATTTATTTCTACAATTCTATCTTCTAGCTTGCTTATCCTGTCTTCTGCCTCTGTTATTCTACTGTTTGTTCCCTCCAGAGTGTTTCTGATCTCATCTATTGCATTATTCATTGTATATTGACTCTTTTTTATTTCCTCTAAGTCCTTATTAAACCTTTCTTCCATCTTCTCAATCCTTTTCTCCAGGTTATTTATCTGTAACTCCATTTTGCTTTCAAGATTTTGAATCATTTTCACCACCAAAATTCGAAATTCTTTATTAGGTAGATTACCTACATCTTCCTCTTTTGTTTGTGTTGTTGGGCATTTATCTTGTTCTTTTACTTGCTGGGTATTTCTCTGCCTCTTCATCTTGCTTATATTGCTTTGCTTGGGGTGGCCTTTCCCTCTTCTGGCCGTTTGTGGAGTTCTCTTTATTATGTAGTTTCCTCGCTGTGTGTGGGGTTGGACAGGTGACTTGTCAAGGTTCCCTGGTTAGGGAAGCTTGTGTCAGTGTTCTGGTGGGTGGAGCTGGATTTCTTCTCTCTGGAGTGCAATGAAGTGTCCAGTAATGAGTTATGAGATGTCAGTGGGTTTGGAGTGACTTTGGGCAGCCTGTATATTGAAGCTCAGGGCTAGTTTCCTGTGTTACTGGAGAATTTGCGTGGTATGTCTTGCTCTGGAACTTGCTGACCCTTGGGTGGTGCTTGGTTTTAGTGTAGGTATGGAGACGTTTGATGAGCTCCTATCGATTAATGTTCCCTGGAGTCAGGAGTTCTCTGGTGTTCTCAGGATTCAGGCTTAAGCCTCTTGCCTCTGGTTTTTTTCCTTATTCTTAGAGTAGCCTCTAGACGTCTCTCTCTATCTGTCGTTTCCAAGGTGGTTCCCTCTGTTTTAGCTTCTGTTTGCTGGTCTCTTCAGTGTCTAATTTCCGCCCTGATACTAGGGGGCGGGTGGACACTTTTTAAGGTTCAGTTGTTCAGTCCTGTTCTGGGAAGGGAGGAACGCTGCAGTCGAATATCTCTGGCGTCTGTGGGGAGTGCTCGCAGCGTCTCGGTCACACTGGGTTTGCCCCTGCTCGTAACACATGTGCTGTCCCAGTCTACACTGCACAGGCTCTAGGTTGCTCTGCCGGGAACTGTCCGAGGCCGGCGCTGGGTTGTATGCACTTCCCAGGTCTGAGTGGCTCAAGTTCAGGTTCTCAGGTATTCCACAAAGGCGCAGACTTGGTTGGGCCTGCGTTTTGTGCCTTCCCCGGTCCGAGCAGCTCAGGGGACCAGGTGTTTGGCGAGCGCGGTCTCTGCGACTTATCGCCTCCCCAGTCCCCGCCACTCAGTTTTCTGGGTGTACAACCAGCGCACCTTCTCAGGGGGATATTGAAAGAGACACATGTACTCCAATGTTCACTGCAGGACTGTTTATAATAGCCAGGACATGGAAGCAACCTAGATGTCCATCTGCAGACGAATGGATAAGAAAGCTTTGGTACATGTACACAATGGAGTATTATTCAGCCATTAAAAAGAATACATTTGAATCAGTTCTAAAGAGGTGGATGAAACTGGAGCCTATTATACAGAGTGAAGTAAGCCAGAAAGAAAAACACCAATACAGTATACTAATGCATATATATGGAATTTAGAAAGATGCAAATGATAACCCTGTATACGAGACAGCAAAAGAGACACAGATGTATAGAACAGTCTTTGGGACTCTGTGGGAGAGGGTGAGGGTGGGATGATTTGGGAGAATGGCACTGAAACACGTATGTTGTCATATGAAATGAATCACTAGTTCAGGGTCGATGCATGTTATAGGATGCTCGGGGCTGGCGTGCGGGGATGACCCAGAGGGAGGATAAAGGGAGGAGGGAGGTGGGAGGGGGGTTCAGGAGGGGGAACTTATGTAAACCCGGGGCGAATTCATGTCAATATATGGCAAAACCAACCAATATAATATTGTAAAATAATTTGCCTCCAATAAAAAATAAATTAATTACTTTAAAAAAAAAAATTAAATATATATCCTAGGACATGTCTTTGCATATGTTCAAGCATTTCTGTAGACTGCCTTCCAGGAGGTGGAATGGTTAATTAATTGTCATTGATTCACATTTGTGCAGTATCTTCTGACATCCTTACCAACACTAAGTATTAGCAATGTTTTGTATATTTGCTAGTCTGATGGATTAAAAAAAAAAAAAAAAACTGGTAGGGAGTTCCCTAGCCATCCAGTGGTTAGACTCCGTGCTCTCACTGATGAGGGCCTGGGTTCAATCCCTGGTTGGAGAACTAAGACCCCACAGCCAAGCAGCCCAAAAAAAAGAATGGTAGCTTATTGTTTTAACTAGCATTTGTCTGATTACTAATGAGATTGTTGAGCTTCCCTGGTAAAGGGAAGTAAAGAATCTTCCTACAATGCAGCAGACCCGAGTTTGATCCTAGGTCAGGAAGATCCCCTGGAGAAGGAAGTATCAACCCACTCCAGTATTCTTGCCTCGGAAATCCCACGGACAGAGGAGCCTGGTGGGCAGTCCGTGGTATTGCAAAGAGTCAGACATGACTGAGCAGCTGTCACTTTCAGTTCACTTTGATTTTGACGCAGGTAGGCATTCCATATGTTATATGGAACAGTCAAAGGCACAGTGATAGGACTGCATGTGCCATTATCATGGGAATTTCCGTTACCATTTCCTTCTCCATCAGAGCTGTAAGGAAAATACCAAGAAATAGGGTTCAGTTCAGTCGTGTCCGACTATTTGCGACCCCATGAATCACAGCATACCAGGCCTCCCTGTCCATCACTCAAACTCATGTCCATCGAGTCGGTGATGCCATCCAGCCATCTCATTCTCTGTCCCCTTCTTCTCCTGCCCGCAATCCCTCCCAGCATCAGAGTCTTTTCCAGTGAGTCAACCCGTCGCATGAGGTGGCCAAAGTATTGGAGTTTCAGCTTTAGCATCAGTCCTTCCAATGAACACCCAGGATTGATTTCTTTTAGAATGGACTGGTTGGATCTCCTTGCAGTCCAAGGGACTCTCAAGAGAGTCTTCTCCAGCACCACAGTTCAAAAGCATCAATTCTTCGGCGATCAGCCTTCTTCACAGTCCAACTCTCACTTCCATACATGACCACTGGAAAAACCAGAGCCTTGACTAGATGGACCTTTGTTGGCAAAGTAATGTCTCTGCTTTTCAATATGCTATCTAGGTTGGTCATAACTTTAGAAAGGCCTAAATATTCAGTAAAAGATTCAGGAAATAGTAGCCTTCTATAAGTGGATTTGAATCATAAATGAAAAATATACTGAATCTTTTCTTCCCCTTTAGTACTGGATGAACGAATACACCTCTTCCATCGGAATTGGAGTTTTTCATTCAGGAATTGAAGTATATGGCAGAGGTATGTGTGCACACAGTCTAAACATACTTTCTGAAGATTTTTCTCATTTAAAGGGGTTGCAAAATCATGACTGTAGCTCTTCCCTTTTTTTTTTTTTAAGTACCATACTTTATTGTGGAAAGTAGGGGAAAATATCCCCATATTTGTTTATACTGTATTTTGGAAAAATGCCCAAAATTGAATGTACTCAGAAAGTACTCAAAGTACACACGTGTACATTGATTTGGTTATCTTTTATTCTAAATCCTGTGTCTTAAAAATATTTTCCTTTTGAGATTGTTATACCATGACAGTTTTGCCTTAATCTATATTGACCTTCCTAAGAAACCTTGCACTTTGAAAAGATAGTATGATATAAATAATCATTTTGGTTGGAAAAGGATTGGTGCTGAAACATCAATTTTGAAATACTAATTTCCTGAGGGAATTTCAGTAACTTGTTTTTGTAGACATACAGATGTATAGTTTTAAAGTTTAAACATATTACTGAGCAAATCCTACCTTTGCATACAAGTTGCTTTTTGCTTAAGAGTGATGGCCTTTATCATTAATTGAGCCCTTTTTATTCTTTATTACCATTCATTACGATAAACGTAGCTGGAACCACTCAAACCAAGCAGCTCTGTTTCAACAGCTTTTTTCTTTGTTCTAATTCTCTCTCTTGGTACAGGACAATCGCCTGACCATGTTTTAAGTAGAATGTTTTTCGTAAGAGAGATCACGTTGCTGATTTCACCAAGGTTATAATAATATACTAGTTTGAATCATAAGCTCACCCTGTAGCAGAAATGCTCTTATTTGCTTCAGCTAGGCAGTCTTTGTGACCTCTTAGATTATGCTACTGCAGTTTCCTCCCAGTTACCTCTGAAGACTACATTTGTTGTTGTTTGGTCGCTAAGTCATGTCTGGCTCTTTGTGATCCCGTGGTACCGGCTTAGCTAATACAAGGAAAAGCTCATTGACTTACATGTGTCAGTGTGGTGTTTTACTGTCCCCTTTTTATATGCTAAATTAGCTTCTTCTAGGTGCAGTGTCGGAGAAGGCAATGGCAAGCCACTCCAGTACTCTTGCCTAGAAAATCCCATGGACGGAGGAGCCTGGTAGGCTGCAGTCCGTGGGGTCGCTAAGGGTTGGACTCGACTAAGCGACTTCACTTTCACTTTTCATTTTCACACATTGGAGAAGGAAATGGCAACCCACTCCAGTGTTCTTGCCTGGAGAAGCCCAGGAACGGGGGAGCCTGGTGGGCTTCCGTCGATGGGGTCACACAGAGTCGGACACGACTGAAGTGACTTAGCAGCAGCAGCAGCAGGTGCAGTGTACCATATTAAATATTGGCTATAAAAATCTGCCATATAAGCTCCATTTTACTTGAAAGACTGCATCTACCAGAAAGCAGAGGGGTTTCTGTTGAAGGTTCCAGTGGTTGGTGTATTGATACAGGTGAAATTGTAGCCTATGGGCTTGCTCCCTGTTTGATGTGGCTTTTGCCAAAGTTGCATGAATGTTCGTTTTTAACTGAATTTGAGTGGTATGTTACAGTTTTTAAAGTGCCATCAATTTTAGAACCACATGACCATGCTACTCTGAGGTAGACTGGAGCATGGGGCATCCATTTTTCAGATGAAGAAACTAGAGCTCAAACCTGCAGAAAGTCATACTGCTAATTAACAAAACTGAGACTTGAACCCAAGTGTTCTCATATACTAGTTCATTATCCTTTTATTTGCCTAATCATTGTTTCCATTCATAAAATGACTTAGGACTAATAAGAAACATGGCTCAAAAGAGCAAAACCAGAACCAGCTACATTCCTAAAAATGAATTATTGCTTCTTAAATAGACGAATAAGTGGGCCTACAATTTTACTATAATTGAGAAAAGTAAAAATCAAAATATGATTTTTCCATGTCTAACCTTATTTACAATGTTTTATAAAGTTCTGTTATTAGAAAGTTGTATGTTTCAGAATTAAATGCTTTCTTATTCTACATTATTGTTGTTTCTTCTGAAAGATCTGAGTCAAAAGTAAATTTGGAATTGCCTTGTTCTTTCCCATGCTTTGTTCTAAAACCTTTAAGATTATATTTAATAAATTTAAGTGACAATATTAATTTAAGCATTTGTTTAGAATTCTTTAAGTCTACTACAATTTTCCACTTAAATATCAAAGTATCTCATACCATAATTGTCACCAGAAATTTTATTTCCTTCCTGATTTGAAACCATTCTTCATTTTCATTCTGGATAAGAGTTTGTATCTGATCAGTCTGGATGTACATTCACTATAATACAGTTGCTGTCTCCTAGCTTACAGATGTGCTGTGGAGTGTGTATGCCTGTGTGTCAGTGGTTGTGTATGTTAATTTTTCACCTTATTTTTTCTTGAATGAGGGGGATTGAATTCCATTTTTCTGGTTTCCTAATGTTTCATTCTTAATCAAAGATAAACCAAGAGTCTTAATCCCAAGAACCTTGAAAACTCATTGTTATTAGACAGTTTTTCCAGTAAAATACGAGTTTGAAATTTGACCACTTTAATTTTTAAATGGCGCAACACTGAACTGATCACCTACATACTTCGGCGTGATAGGGAAACACAGGAACTTTTTCTCTTTTGAGTGTTAGGCACTCTCCTCTAGCCATTATAAAGTAAACATAGAAGTCACAATTACCTTTGAGCATCTTTTATTAGAGTTTCAAGTCTTGCGTCAACTGTTCTATACAAGTAATAGCTAAATGAGATGTTTGTGAAAGCATTACTAAATTGAAAATTATTTAGATGGTATTATTATTATCTTCATAATTTATTAAATCTAATTCAGCATACTGGTTAAATTTTATGTGATAAATACTAAGAATCATGAGTTTTCTCTTTTCAGAATTTGCTTATGGTGGCCATCCTTATCCCTTTTCTGGAATATTTGAAATTTCCCCAGGAAATGCTTCTGAACTAGGAGAAACATTTAAATTTAAGTAAGTAGGGAGGATAATTTTTATTACACTGTCTTAGGTGCCAAAATTTGTATTCAGGCATACAGAATTCATTCTGTAGATTAAAAAATATAGGAAGTTAAAATGTTTCTTCAATGTTGTTTTAGTTGCTAATGCTTTAAAATCAAATCTAAGTTGTATAAAGATAGTAATCAGCCAGATAAAGTGAGGCTAGTCTGTTGCTCTTACTGAGGACCCACGAAAGTTATTTTGTCTGCTTTACAAATGTTTTTACCTTAATGTAAGATTTTGTTTTAACAGACTTTCCTATCTAATGATTGCTTCCCTCAGTCTCCTATTTGGAGGGAGATGGAGGAAAGATTGTGACCTACCTAACACTCTTAAACATCTCTTCATTTTCCCAGTGAAAGAGACACTGTTTATAAACTTGAAATAACTAAAATAATCTGAATAGATTAGCCAAGAAAGTATTGTTAAGGTATTATATGCACTGATAGACCTAAAATGTCTAAAATGTATGGATATGAGTGTACTCTGGAGCCTTGGGAATAGTAAAAAGCACTGAAAACCTACTGCTAATGCTGACAATCAAATTGTCATTCCTTAAGTTTTATATTTAAAGTGATATTTAGAATCTTAGTTTCAAGGCGCTTTAAAGAAACTTCTAGGCCTATAATAGTTTCCAAGTGAAAAATAATGAAATGAGGTTATAACACTGAAATTCAGTATAGGGTTGTACCCTTTTATCACTTAAGTTAATGGTTCTCTTAACCTATAACCAATTTGAAATATTTACACACATAAGTGCTATAATGCCAGCCTGAATCCATCTGTTAGGTCTCCCTTTTGTCAAAACTCCTAGATAAAAGGATTTTCTGAGTGTTGTCAGCTTTCTTGGATTCTAACTTGTATCTGACTAAAGTTGTACTCTCTGTTGAATAATGTCTATTGCATTTCCAGGGTAGTAGTTTAGGAGTGGTGGGGGGTTGGTTTGTTTTTTGGTTTGGTGTATTGTTTAGAAAGGATTTGTTTTTATGCCTTTTTTTAAAATTAGTCATTTGACAGTTGATCTCACTGCAGCCCAGTGGCCGATAACTTAAAAGATTATTTTTAAGTGAGAATATTACCAGCCATTTGATGGCAGCTGTAATTAAGCAAGAATATTTGCAGCATGGATCTGGTGCTCTAGTAATGTAAATTCTAATGCAGTAGTAATATAAATAACTGTGATATTACATTTTTAATATAATACTGTTTAATAAGGGAATGACTTATTTTGCGTTTGTATTATTTAGAAGTGGTATACTTGTTCCTTGCTTTTAAAAAATGAAACTAAAATAATTAGCTTATTAAAATATCTCATTTACCTTTTAGTCTTATTACATTAACCCTGCTTAGTTAAACATCCATCATAATATTCCTGGAAATAAACATTTCTGGTAATAAGTCTTTAAGTATGCCTATAATATAACTCACACAGCTATATTCTTTTTTTCTTTTTTCTTTTTTTTCTTTAAGAGAAGCTGTTGTTTTAGGGAGCACTGACTTCCTAGAAGATGATATAGAAAAAATTGTGGAAGAATTGGGAAAAGAATACAAAGGCAATGCCTATCATTTGATGCATAAAAATTGCAATCATTTTTCTTCGGCTTTATCAGAGGTAAATTTTATTCTAAAAGTTCTTCAGATAAATAACATTTACTCGTGTACTTACTGCCCCACTATATTTAGCAAGTTGTTTTTTTCTGTTTATTTACATTATGTAATATATGGTATTTTATTTCTTTTCTGTAACTATTTCTTATATATGAGTGACCTTTCCAAAGTTGGTAACTTTAGAGTCAGCATAGTTTGGGTTTTTTTTTTTTACTTTATGCATTCAATTCTTTTTTATTATATTTTTGTTTTGTATTGGAGTATAGCCAATTAACAATGTTGTGATAGTTTCAGGTGAACAGCAAAGGGATTCAGCCATCCATGTACACGTACCCGTTCTCCTCCAAATTCCCTCCCATCCAGGCTGCCACATAACATTGAGCAGAGTTCCCTGTGCTATATAGAAGGACCTTGTTGATTATCCATTTTAAATATAGCAGTGTGTACATGTCTATCCCAAACTGCTTTACTATCCTCCCCTGGCTCCGACTCTCAACCATAAATTCATTTAGAGTTAGCACAGTTTTAAATTGTAATTCTACTCATGACCTAGCAAGTGTGTAGAGTGAGTATAATAATGAGTCGCTTCTTATTCTAATTTATTTTATTACAGCCTTATATTTTCACTTATATTAATGCCAAGGAGATTGAGGGAAAAAAATCATAAAAAATTAATGCCTAAGTGACTTCCACTTCTTAGCCAATAAGATTTCTCTTTTCCCAACTTTTAGTTGCCAACTTCAGCTTTTTTCTGGCTCTTACTTAATAAGTGATTCATTTCTCATATCTAGAAATTTTACTCTGCCAATCATCACACAGGCGCTTATTTGCCTTCCCAGTTCTCGGGTACCAAGCAGAAAACCTAAAGTAGATCCAAATTAAAGGACCTTAAAAAAGAAAACGGAGGGAAGAAAATTACAAGATTATAAAATAAGGTCTGGAGAATTAAATCACACTTGAAACCTCTTCCCAGCTTTCTGACACTTAGCAAATGGTCGCAGTGGCCACATCGAGTACCTCAGGAATTGTGAAATATGTAAAGGAGAAAATAAGCTGCAGTTTCAGTAACCTCTGCAGAGCTGCTTAGCTCGCTGGCCCTTTTCACTGCACTCCTGGCTTCCGCAGCGTAGCTTTCAAGCAGGGCTACAGCACACTGTTGCTGTGCCTCTCCAGTTGGTTTCTGAGGACCAGTGGCATGTTTGTTAGATACACTCCATGGATGTTGACTGAACCGTGTTGCAGGTGTCCGCAGAAAGGAGCTTTTCCTCCATTGGGACCATCTGAGATTGAGCTGCTGACCAGCTCTGTATTCCTCAGACAGAGACCAATTGCATTCCTGACTTGGTGATTGTTGCCAAAAGCTGCAAGTTAGGGGAGAGCACATCACCAGGCCTGTGACCCCTCCGCCCTGTGACCACTCCTAACAGAACATGGGGATGTTTCAGTGCAGGCCCCTTCATGAGCATCAGAATTGAGTATCAGAATTCATTGCAGTGTGCAGCAACGGAGTGCTCACCTAACTCTGCTTCTTTCCCACCTGTCTCCTGGAGCACCCACCTGAATAAGGTAGCTTGATTACCACATGCAGCCATCCCCAGAATCAGAGGGATCTTTTCTAGACCATTCACTAGATAGATGACCAGGAGGAAAGGAGGGATTGGCTATATAAACCCATTTTGAAATTTTCTGGAAATTCAGGATTTAATCCTGACTGATTTCTAACATAATGCATCTAGCTGGTTAAATTATATAAAAATGTTTCCTCTGAAAACTCTTCTGTTCCTCGTATATACTTCCCTTCCAGATCCAGACAAAACGTCTGGGGGAGAGTAGGGGATTCTGTTTTTAATATGAAGTTATGATTGCTGAATGTGACGTACTGATTTTGTAACAACAGCAGCAACAAAAGAAAACCCTGGCCCCTGAGGAGACCAGGATGGGTGAAGGCATTAATAATCTTTTCCCCATCCCTGATGAAGAACTTTTCATTCTGCCTGCCTCAGCTGCTGCAGGCACTTTGAATTCAAACAGGCCACTGAGCTTGTAATCACAATGACAGCACTGGCTCGGGGACAGCAGAGGGTGGCCCTCGCTCCTGCACTCCCCACACTGAACATGAGCAGATGTCTTCCACACTCAGAAGGCTGATAACCTTGTGTCATGTACAGACAGAACTGTTTGGAACTGAGTGCCTTCAGGCAGTCCCTCTGAAACCAAGATGCAGCTTATTTTTCAGACTAGATTAGAAACCCTGGAGCAGAGGGCCCTGTCCGTTTGGGCTGCTGCAACAAAATATTGTAGACTGGTGGCTTGTAAACAATAAGAATGTATTTCTCCCACTTCTGGAGGCGTGGAAGTCCCAGGTCAAGGAGCCGGCCGACTTCAGGGCCTGGCGAGGGGCCTGCTTCCTGGTCTACAGGCCATCTTCTCACTGTGTCCTCACCTGGTGGAAGCAGTGTGGAGGCTCCCACATCTCTTCTATAAGGCTGCGTACACCACTCCTGACCTAATTACCTCCCAGAGGCCCCACCCCCAATACCAGCACAGTGAGGGTTATAGTTCTCACAGGAATTTTGAGGGGATACAGATATTCTGTCTGTAACAGGCCCACAGTGCTCACCCACAGTGAGAAAGCACCCTGGGGGCCTTGTTAACCCTGTACTGCTTGACTGATGTTTCCCCTGCTTAGCTTCTAGTGGTACCCTCTGGTATTTTCCTTCTGTGTGCATCCTGACTATCATGACATTGCTTCGGCCCTGAAAAATCTTTCAGGTCAACTTCAGCTTACTGGCCAGCATTGTGCTGTGCCTAAATTGATACCTTAGACCAGATGAAGAAAGCTCATACTGAAACTTTGATGGTTTAATGGAGTTTGTTTCGACTGGCTAGGTCTCGCACCCCTCACGAGTGCAGCTGAGCTCAGTACTTCCAAGTTGGTCTCACTGCCACAGGGGGGTCCTCTGATTATTTCTACTGTGACAGCTTGGCTGAGGGGTGAACTGTGCAGAAAAAGCTAACGAAGCAGCCCAGAGACTGATGTCCTTAAAAACACCTGCATACAGAGTCATCCTTGGCGGCCTCTAAGAACTTCGTTTTCAGGAGGATCCCACCTGTCCCAAACTCACGCAGGTTAAGGGCTCATGTACCTGAACTGTCTGTATGACAGTGCGACATGCTAAAGCCCTGTGTTGGTTCTGGGAGTCTACAGTTTTAAGTACATGCTAGGAAAGGGTGCCTATATGACCCAGCTTATATAATAAAGCCTTAGATATTAGGTCTTTCATGCTCCCCTAGTAATAAACATTCCACATGTGTTGTCACAGCTTCTTATCCCATGTGACTCCACTATGAAGATGACCTTTGAAAGCTTGTGCCTGATTTCCTCTGGACTTCGCCCTGTGCCTTTTTTCTTGCTAATTTTGTAATTTTTTTTTACCGTAATAAATCATAGCTGTGAATACAACTATATGCCAAGTCCTGTGAGTCCCCTCAGCAAATCATCTTAACCTGGAGATGGTCTTGGGGACTCCTGATACAGTTCCCTAGCATTCTCCAAAGGTAACAGATTTTTTCAGAATGTAGTATAACTATAGATTCCCACCCCCCTCCCCAGATTTAAAAATAATTGATATATTTCAGTTCAGTGCAGTTACTGTCCTTGTCCTATTTTTATCAATGGGATTCTCTTTAAGTCAGCTTCTGAGTCTTTTGATATGATGCTAATTTTTTAAAAAAATTTTATTGGAGTTTAGTTGATTTACAACGTATGTTAGTGTCTGCTGTCCAATAAAGTGAATCAGCTATGCATATGAATATATCCCCTCTTGGGTTTTGTTCCCGTTTAGGTCACCACAAAGCATTGAGTAGTGTGCCCTGTGCTCTAGAGTAGGTCCTCATTAGTTATCTGTTGTATACATAGTAGTGTATATATGTAAGTCCCAGTTCATCGCACCCTGACCTCGTTCATCTTTAATAACCTTCTTGGTTTCTGGTATAATGAAATATTCCAGGCTCATCTATGTATTTCCTACCTCAGAACTGTCTCCTTCTAGTAAATATTTAGAAATCTCAATCTGGGCATTAGGGTTTCTCCTTGCTAGTGCGTTGGTGACAGTTTATAGATTTTATTTTTCCTTCAGTAGACAGAGCTAGGACTTTTCCACAGATTCATAGTGATGTTTCTACTTAAAATTCAGGCTATAGGATTTTTACTTAACCTTAATCAATAGTATATCTGTACTTTGCTATGCCAGGTATAAAATCCCATTTCTCAACAACAACATAATTACCCATTCATTTTAATCCCTCTATACCTAAAACAACCTTAGAGTAATAGTATAACCACTGCCACCAACAATATGACTACTGAAAAGTAGAAGTTTTTGCAGTTATAGTTTTAGAGTATGGCTCAATAAAAGTAACAGTATTTTATAGTTAGTTGAAATAATTTTTTTCTTGTGTGGTTATGCCACCAGTTTACTGCACAGGGTCCTTGTTTCATTGATCCTCTTTTTGGTTGGGGGGTGCTTTTTTGTTTAATTTTGTGTTTATAAGGTCTTTTCATGGTTCCATAGTCAAATGTGGGAGAAAGAAAAAACAAAATGTGTTCAGAGCTTTCTAACTTCTCAATATCCAGTCCCCTCCATCCTTCTTCTTTGGCCTCTAGAACTGTAAGAGGAAAAAATTGAATTTTTTTAGCCGCTGAGTTTCTGATAGTTTGTTAAAGTTGCCATGGGGAACCAGTACAGATGTTGGTACCTAGAGATGGGCCACTACTATAACAATGCCTTTACCAGTGTGCCGGAGGTTTTAGAATTAGGTGATTGGTAAAGGCTGGAGCAGTAATGAGGAGTTTGATAGAAAAAACCTAGATTACCTTGAATAGACTTAGTAGAAATACTGAATATATAGATATTAAAGGTGCTGCTGATGAGGGCTCAGAAGGAAGTAAGGAACATGTTACTGGAAACTAGAGGAAAGGAAATCTTTGTTATATAGTGATAGGAAGCTTAGCTGAATTTGTCCAGCAGTTTTGTGGAAAGCAGAACTGTAAACATTAAACTTGAATATTTAGCTGATGAGATTTCCAAGCAAAGTGTTCAAGGTATTCTTTCTGCTTATGCACAGAGGAAAAAAAAAAAAAAGAAATGAACAAAGAAAGATAAAATAAGGAAAGAAAAGTTAAGTGACAAAAGAGTCAGAACTTAATGATTTGGAATTGTTCAGCCTGTCCAGGTGGAAAAGATGGTAAAAGTAGGGGCTTTTCTGTTAGGAAACCAAATTGTAGAGAGAAGGCCCGAGGGTGTGACTGGGTAACTGCTGCTGAAGAGATTAAAGATTTGACTCCTGGATCCTTTCAGCCATCTTGGGAAATCAGGAATAGAAATGGAATCTTCCAGGAGAGGTCTATAGAGGAACCTCATATCTCGTAGAGTGAATCCCATGGATGTACACAGGAGACTCAACATTTTTGAGGTTGTTACGTTAGTAGAAACACTGCCAGCTTGGAATAAAAGGGACGGAGAAAGGACAAAATGAAAGATGACTCTTGGATTCCCAATTCTATAGGCAGGAAACAGGCTGGTGAGAAAGGATGATTTCATGGGCCCAGACAACAGGACTGAGGACCATAGAGGATTACTCCCAGGCCTTGAAACCTAATGGAGGTTGCTCAGTCAGATTTTGAAATTGCTTAGGACTAATAATTCCTTCCTTCCATGTTCTCCCTTTTAGAACGGGAATGTGGATAATTTACTCTGTGCCTATCCACCATTATATTTGGGGAGCATCCTGTACATATTTGTCTCTACTTTTTTTTTTTTTCCACTTGACATTATTGCACGTAGTTTATTCTGTAACAGCTGAATGATACTCCTTGTTTGGATGTGCCAAAATGTCAATTTCCTATTAATGACGTTTGGGTTATTTTTAGTCTTTGGCTATTACAAACAGTGCTGTAATTAATAACCCTGTGCATACCTCTTTTCAGTAAATTCCTAGAAAGAGAGATTACCAAATTGATGTTTAAATGCAAGAGTAATTTTGTTATATGAATCAAATATTTTTTGATCACTTTCCACAGTAAGAGATATATTTTACATCATGATCTAGATATGTACACATAATTAAAACAAGTATCACAAATACCGTATTATCTACAGTTTATTTCATTTTAAGAATTCAAGTTACAGTGCTAAATGACCTACTTAGGAATCTTGACTCAAGGGTTAATAAAAGACATTGGCTTGATCGAGGATCTGCACACATTTTCTGGAAGAGCCATATAGTAAATATTTTAAGCCTGTGGACTACTATTTCTGGATTCCACTCTGTCTCTGCCATGGTAGCCCAAGAAGCATAGGCCATAAAAAAATGAAGGGGCATGGCTGTGTTGCAGTAAAATTTTTATTTCTAAAAACAGGTGGCTTTAGTTTACAGAGCTCTGTTTTAGGTTAATCTAGCCAGCTCTGGATGTTGAGATGAAGTCAGCTTCCCATGAAGTACATTCATACATGGAGAAATAAAATCAGGATTTAGGAAGGAGAATGAAGAAGACCACTTGGATAGTCATTAATTGCTTGTTACATTAACCTAACTATTCCTAGTCACCACTTCTGTGGTAACCTTCAAATATACAAATCCCCCTAATTATCTCTTGGGTGTAAAATATAGTGAAATACTTGTTTTCCTCTGTTTTTTAGAATAAACAGATGGGAATGGAATAATATAAGGTCATTGCTCAGCTCTCCCCCAGATCTACTTCATGCACATTCTTCAAGTATGTTTAAGTAGTGTCTGCCTCTCAGGGCTTCCAGGCAGTGTAATCAAAAATGATCAAAACTTTCTACTTTCCCCGCAGTGAGACTACCCTCTAGCTTTGTAGTTAAGACAGAGACATAGTGTTTAAATGAAGCCATTAAGGCAGAGGGCTGAAATGTCACATTACTTGATTACAGGTGCCAGCTTATTTACATTTTAGCTAATTTTTGGACATAAGATACCTTGAAACCAATGAAGCTAAACTAGCTGATACTTCACTTCTGGATCATAATTATCATTATTACAATGATTATAACCTTTGACATGGTTGGAGGCAGCACCACCACAGGGACAATAAAGCATGGCCTAGTTAAGCCAGTTTTGATTCTGGAATGAAAGGAGGGTAATAAAGTTAGTATTATAAAAGACCTAGTTCCTGCTATTTGCAGTTGGAAAAAGATGAGGCTTACAAGTTCTAAGGATAAGGATGAGAACTGCCTGGAGCTCCTGTTACTTGAATATATCTTCTTTCGCATGTCTTTTCTTCTGTGTTCAAAATACTTTTATAAGCATCTCCAAGCAGTTGCAAAGAACAAAGAAAGAAAGGTACCAAATGGAATTAGCTTGATTTTATAGATGTAAAAAATAAACAGGTTAACAAAGTTCTTCAGAAAGGAAGGGATGGAGCTGACAATAGGGAGACCCCAGGCCTCTGAGTTAGGGAGCGGCTTGTCATCAAGGGTTGGAAGTAACAGCACCTAAGGATATGGAGCATTGACTTTTCTACATATCCGCCTGCCTGTCTGACCCTCCACTCCTTGGCAGCGGACCAGATAACCTCGGTCTCTCACCTAATGCTATGCTGCTTCTCCTCTGTAGATTCTCTGTGGAAAAGAGATTCCTCGCTGGATCAATCGGCTTGCCTACTTCAGCTCCTGTATACCTTTTCTACAGAGTTGCCTCCCAAAGGAGTGGCTCACGCCTGCAGCCCTGCAGTCCAGTGTCAGCCAGGAGCTCCAGGATGAACTAGAGGAAGCAGAGGACGCTGCAGCCTCGGCTTCCATGGCCAGCACCACTGCAGGCTCCAGACCCGGGCGCCACACCAAACTATAAATGTCTCCAAAGTCACACATTCAGAACTGTTTGTGGCAGTTGACTATCACTAGAGAAAAGTAAAAGAATAAACGTCCTTTGGATATTTTGTATGCAAAGATGGCTCTCCCCCAAATCCCAGTTTTTCAGCTCAGGATTATATTTGTAATCAAAAACAAAACAAAAAAAAAGAAATCACTTGGCGCAGGAGGGAGAACTTTGTATGAAGCTGCCCTCTGTTTTTTTTACCCACTTGTAAATTTGGATTTACTTCTTCTGTTTTATACAAGCTCTGTTAAGTTATGTTTACAGTATTTTGTATCACTGTTTACAAATCTTGCATGGACTCCTGCCACCATGAAAGAAGAAGATCATGTCTTCAGAACTTAGGCAGGTAATCCTTGTACACTTCTGACCCTTGCGCGAGCTAAGGCATACGTAATAGGCACAGAGCAAGGTACTTACACAGTTAGAGTCACCATGACCTGCTTGAGAATTGTCTTTTAGGTTTGTCTTTGTTCTTGTTACCCTTTGGGCACCAGGATGCACAGAGGTGAAGGAGCACACACAGCCCTAAGGGCTCAGGACCTTGGTCTGCGTGAGAGGTGCCCGAGCCCGGGTGCTCTTAGTGCGCCTTCCACTCCGAGTAGCACATCTCCCAAGGCTCCCACTGAACGGTTGCTTTCATCCCAAATATCCGTCCACCTCCACGGGGTGGTGCACTCTCGTGTCAGTCTGGCTTTGAAGCCTCTGATTCTGTAAGATGTTTTTCGTTAAAGATATTCTTGCTGGTAACAAGTGTTTTTGCACATGCATTGGGGGGGCTTCATTTTTATTTTAGTATATATCAATATCCTCCCTCCACAGGATTTTGTACGTGGGGCAGGAGTATCCTAAGTGGTAGCCTTCTGAGTAGCAGTGTGAGTTGACATTCAACTGCTTTTAACTATTCAGGCTACCTTTTATACTACATCTTGAAAAGTAGAGTCTAAACGAACACTTTCCAAAAAAGTGAATACTTGGATATTTTAAGCATTTTATGTTCCCTACCAGAAAGACTATGTTGAAGTTTGTTAGTTTGTTATGGGAGTAGTTTCACCTCATAATAGAAAGCCTAGTCTCATTGACCTCATGTGGAAAACACATCTTTATGTGTCATAGACTTCATCTTTTTCTGTTCTCCCAAATGTATGCGTCTTACATAACCTACTCTAAGGATGAAGTTGTCACCACAGGTATGTCCTCATTAGCAAGGAGTCTGTCTGCTCACGTCTACTCCCAGTTTGACCCTTGGATGTAAGAGCCAAGTCATTACATGTCAGATTCAATTTTTCTGCCTTAAGAATGAATGTCCTATATAGAATATTGGATGCAGTGTATAAATTATCCAAGGCAGTGACTTCAGCTTTATATATATTGTTAGTTTTAAAATCATCTACATTTATTTAAACTTCTAGATGGGATTGTTTGTTATTACTCTTTGTAAAGATACATATCTTTCAGTAAACTACATTTTTAACTTTTCCATAAGCTGATTTTGAGTCGTTTTATCAAATAAAGCACACCCTGTTCATAGGGAAAATAAACCTTGGGTTTGACCTGAGGAAAATGAAGCCACTTAACCTAATCACGCTTTTGACTGTTGTGCTTCTGGAGAGGAAAGCCTTTATGAGTTATTCTCAGTTCTTTGGGAGGGGCAGAGCACTTAAGAGATGGGCCAGAAGGAATATATGATTTTTATGAGACATCGATTCGGTTCAGGTCTAAAAGTGAAATTGAGAATAAAATGCAAAGACTCTGATAGTGAATCAGTTCACTCAAAGAAGAGTCCTATCCTAACCTAAAACTCAGATTAGTGATAAATGTTTAGTGCAGTTTGCTTGGGATATTTTTAAAAAATAATTTGGTAGATTCCAGTTTTCTTCTTATCCATTCAAATATACACGATTTTAAGTCTGCTGCTGACACCCATGAAGGAGTGGCCATTGTTTAGGCACTTCTTGGTGAGTAGCCAGGAACCTTCTACCTTTGCTCATCCAGATTCCAGCACCTCAGCACACAAATGATTTTATTGTGATTTTGTTGTATTTGTTTTCATCTGCAGCAACTGGGGTTTAAAAATAGTGTAAAGGGTCTTAGTGAAAATAAATAATGGCCTAAAAGGCCAATTATCGTAGAATCAGAAGATAAAATTCTGGACATGAGATTGTTGGCAGTCTAATTGTACTTGAGGTTGAGAAAATAAGTGTCTTTAGAAAATCTCACTTAAGTCAGTTTGTTCACTGCAGTTCAAAATTGAGGATGAATTTAATTAGCTAGCATTTAGCCACCTTCCCTTGCCCTTGAGGGAAAAGCCTCTTGTTCTCAACCTGATCTCTGTTAAGGAAAATCCTGTATAAAAAGGCAGGTCGTTAAGACACATGTGATTCGATGGCATCAGATGCTCTCTTTGTAGCTGTAGCCGAGTGAAAAGCGTTTCTCCCAGTGGGCTGGACAGTGACAGTGCTAAAGAGGGTCAGGAGCTGCTGGCGTCTACTCTTTGCTCTCGGTGCCCTTTGCTTTCGTTTTTTTCTTTTTTCCAATCCTAAGAAGGGGGCATCAGTTTTGGAAAGCGTGGCCTGTGGAGTGGTAGAAGGCAGTGAAGCAGCAGTAAAGAGAGCCTCCACTTGATGCCTGAAATCCAGCCCACTGTTGCTCTGACCCACAGCAATAGTGCAAGTTACCTTCACCAGCATTTGTACAGAGCAGGGAATTCTGGTTTTCGCCAATTGATATAGCATTGTGTGTATGAGGAGATTCAACCCTACAGACAGCTGCGGGACTCTGTATCCATGGCTTCTTTCCATCACAAAACGGGTAGAAACATGTTCACTGCTTCAGGGTTCTAATCTGTGTGTCGTCTTATGGCTCCATTTCTATAAGATACTCTGTAATTTTGATACATGCTGTATTTTCTTTCAGTGACTAAGTTTAAAAGGCTTGGGTTCTGTTCAGCAAATTGGCCATACTGCCATCGTTCCCTTCCCTTCAGTATGGTTTAGCGTGCAGCGCAGTCATTAGACTTTCATTGTCTACCCAGTCAATACACATCTTCACTGTTTGAAAGGTGTTACAGCAGTTGGAGAATCTTCATGAACCTGAAGATTATTTCTTGTGAATTTGAATGCAAATGTACTGTCATTCATAGTGTTTATATGAAAAAAATACCAGGAATCTTCACTTTTGCTACCTTGATATAGCATTGGGCTATCATGTTAACAACATTGAAATACATCAATTTATTAAAAAATACTTTTATAAGAAGTGTTTTATAGTGCTTTCTGACCTCCAGAAGACTGCAAATGTTATATATTTGGGGGGTACTATTTTTATTTAAATTTTTTATTTTTTAATTTATACAGTTTTAAAAGCTACACTCCATTTACAGGTTACAGGTGCTTCTAGACAGGTGGGGATAAGGATAGGCCCCCCCACCCCGAACACACACTCCCCGTCTAGAAGCACCTGGCTCTGTTCCCTGCGTTGGAACAGTGCATTCTGTAGTCTCTCTTACACCCAATAGGGAGGTTATTTGTAAAACCCAAGAATCCCGTCTGCGCTGCAGAGACATAGTCCACCCTTCTTCACTGTATATCCCTCTTGTATTTGCATGTACTTTTACTCATGTATTCCTGCTGAACTTCAGGTCCATGGACCAGCTCCTTAACGGTCAAAGCATAACCACACATGCTCCCAGGCAGCAGTGCCAGCCCCGAATTCTGGGGGATGAAGGCAAAGCTGGGGAGGGAGACTATGCCCTCTTGTCTCCGCCAGGAGTGCAGGGGAGAGACCTGTGGGGGAATGGCCCCCACTCTCCCTGAACACACACTGCCTGTCTAGAAGCACCAAGCGAGCAGGAGCCTGGGTGACTGTGCTCCAAGTTTCTTGCGAACCTATTCTCTGCACCTCCAACCTGACCCTTGCCCCGTCTTCGTTTTGTACCTAGTCCTTCCACAAACTCAAACACTTCACAAGTGGTGGCTAGGGCTTCCCTGGTTGTCCAGTGGTTAAGACTGCTTCCACTGCAGAGGGTGCAGGTTCAATCCCTGGTTGGGGAACTAAGATCCCGCATGCCGCGTGATGCAGCCAAAAAAAAAAAAAATGGTGGCCGTTTATGATCTGTCAATGCCTGTTCACTCTCTGCTAACTAGGAATGATCTACAACTCATTTGTTCTCAAGGACAGAAACCAAAGGGGAGCTTTCCCCCAAGTTTAAATAGGTTTTTAATAGACTGCCAGTTCCAGTCTGGTAAAGCAACTGGTCTTACCTATAGAAAGGATGCAAAATACACTGAGGGACAATGGTCTTTACTTCTCCTGAAGTTCCCGTCACCCAGATACTGACCTTGTTCTCAGTGTGCAGAAGTCTGTGTTAATAAAGATGAATGCTCCACGCTATGCATTGCAAGAGGAAGATTAGAGGCAGGCAGCTACTTCCATACGGATTCTGAACCCAGAGAACTGCTGAGCCCTCTCAAGCTTGTCTCTTTGATCATTTCCCCAAAAAGATCTTCCCAAAAAGGATTATACTTTGTTCCTACAGTGGGAAGTGTGAATAGTTCCTATCTTGTCAAGGCCAAGGGAAAAGCTAAGGTTAAGCAAGTATGTGTTTAGTCGCTCAGTCATGTCCAACTCTGAGACCCCATGAACCACAGCCAGCCAGGCTCCTCTGTCAATGGGGATTCTCCAGGAAAGCATACTGGAGTGGGTTGCCGTGCCCTCTTCCAGGGGATCTTCCCAACCCAGGGATCGAACCCAGGTCTCCTGCATTGCAAGCGGATTCTTTACCAGCTGAGCCACCAGGGAAGCCCAAGGTTAAGCAAGGCCTGCTCTCAGTTCCAGCTCAGGAATGCATTCATTTCCACTTTGCTGTACAGTAGAAACTAACACAACATTGGAAAGCAACTCTAGGAAAAAAAATTTTTTAATAAAAATAGGCCCCAAGGTATGTGGCCTCAGCTAAAATATGGATTTGAATTTGCTTTAAAAAATAGAAATATTTGTAATTCCACCACACTGTTTATGTCAATAAATAATAACTGTGATAAAATATTTCCTTCAGGGAGTAAGAAACTAATAGGTCACCAGCAGAGAAAAATTGTTAAATACTGTTAACATTGTTAAATACTGTTAAATTGTTAAATACACAGTTAAATATTCTCCAGAATAATCCTAAAATACATTAAAGCTTGAGCTGAACATGCTTCTTAAGTAGTTAATGTCCAATATTAAATGTTTTATTTAATTGCCCATTGTTTGATAAATACTAAGTTAATATATTAAAACCAGTGACCAGTAAGATAAAACAACATGTATTATTTAAAAATGTATTATAAATATTATAACCCGGGTTGTATGTATATGCTTTAAAAGGTTTGAGAAAAAAATGAAAAAAAAATGACCTTTAAAATTATGTAAATAAATTATGAATATTTATTATTATATTTTAAAATTTGAACAGAGCAATAAAATTTATGATCCTACAGATCATTAAAAAAAAATCGGGCAGTTGACCTCGATATTGGGGGAGGCTCTTCTTCCCCTGTTTCTGCTTTCCTGTCACACAGAACACCCTACTCGTGACACTTCTATCACCAGATGTGTGGGGGTTTTCTCCAAACCAAGCAGTTCTCCACAACACGGGCTGGTGGGTCTGCAACTCAGTTCTGACGCGATCTGCCTGGAGATGGCATCAATTCCACAGGCTAAGGGCTCAGTCCCACTAAACTGCCCCCGACTTGAGATGACAATCACTAGTAGTAGGGCCCCAGGTTACCCACAATTTCTGTCTGACTTTGCTACAAATCAGAGGTTCCCACAACACCCTCCTTGAGTTTGATTTGCTACAGTGACACACAGAACTCGGAGCAACACTTTCACTTACCAATTTATTAAAGGACATGATTTAGAAGGTAAAAATGAACAACCAGATAAAGAGAAATACAAGGTGAGCTCTGAGTATCCAGGACACAGGGGAGCTTCTGTCCCTTTGGAGCCGGGGTGCGTCACCCTCGGTATGTGGATGTGTTCAGCCACCTGGAAGATCTCCAAACCCCATACTATTGGGATTTTATGGAGGCTTCTTCACTTAGGGATGAGTAAGTATTAACTCCATTTTCAGCCCTTCTTACCTCTCAGGGGTAGAGATGATGGGAAAAGATTCCAAGCATCTAATCATGGTTTGGGGCTTCCCAGGTGGCTCAGTGGTAAAGAATCTACCTGCCAACGCAGGACACACAGGAGACGGGTTTGATGCCTGGGTCAGGAAGATCCCCTGGAGAAGGAAATGGCCACCCACTGCAGCATCCTTGCCTGGGAAATCCTATGGACAAAGGAGCCTGACGGGCTACAATCCATAAGGGTCGCCAAGAGTCAGACCCAACTGAGCAACTAACCACGCATGCAGTCATGGCTTAGTCTTTCTGGAGACCAGGAGCCATAAGGTGCCCACCCAGAGTGGCCTCAACAGAACAAAAGCTGCTCCTGCTACTCTTACCACTAGGGAGTTTACAAGGATTCTAGGAGCTCTGTTCTTGGAATCGGGGCCAAGGACCAACACTTATATTTCCTATTATCTCACAACTTCCAATTTTTTGGCTTCCATACTCATCAGAGCTTGAAGCCAGAGTCACTCTCCATTTACAATGGGAAAACGTCCTTACTGTTTCCAAAAGCCAGTCCTTGTTTAATCACTAGATCCCCGCCCTCTCATCTCTCAAGGTCTTGCCCCAACTTTATTCCCTGTCTCCTTTGAAACATCAGTTTCCTTTTCTCCACTGGATCATTCCTATCAGCACAAAACATGTTCCACACTTTCCCAGCTAAAACCAACAATCCAAGACAAACTCTCCCTTCACCCGCTCATCCCTAGCAGGGCAACTTTTCCCGATTTCTGTCCACAACAAAAGTTCATGCACCTTCAAGTCCTATTCACTCATAAATAATATTTTGGTTTACATACATATATATTTCAGCCTGAAAAATTATGAAATGAAAACCGCCCTGTACCCACCACCCAGCTTAAAAAAATAGAACATGAGCAGGAAGCTGCATCTCCCTCCACAGTCACTTCCTTGTCCCTCCACCGAGGGGATGACCACCATCCTGAACCGTGTGTTAATCATTCCTGTTTTTAACAGTTTTTCATACCTCACTTATGCATCCCTAGACAGTATATTATTTGGTGTTACCTATTTCAAAGCTTTTATAAATGGAATCACTTTGTATATGTTCTCCCATGATTTAAAAAAATTTTATATATTTCTTGAATTCGTGCCTATTTATGTGAGTAGTTATAGTTCACTTTCACTGCTGTATAGTACTCTGCTGTATACCTATAACACAGTTTTATATATATTCTACTTTTAATGGACATTTGGGCTGTTTACCAAAACAGCCCTAATGCTCTTGTGAATGTTGTTTAAGACATACCTTCTGCTGAGATAGAAAGGTCCCTCTAGGGGCAGAACTTTGAGGTTGGAGGGAACATGGGGGAGGGTTTCCCCTTATCTGGGAGAGGAACTGCAGAGTTGGAGGGAATGTGCACATCCAACTTTATTAATTTTTAGGGAAAAAAATATATACTCTTCTTACTGCACTTTCATTAAATAAAATCTTATTCGGCCCTCTCTTCATCTACTAGTCAAACAGAGCTCCACAGGCTAGTTATTGTCTTATAATATTGCATAATGAAATTTCAGAGGCTGGGCTTGGAAAGTATTTTTTTCATTATTCAGAGGTAAGAACTGTGCTCAGCTCCCACACAATCCCTAGGAAGACAACACTCAACATCACAAAAGTCATTCAAAGGATCTGCTTGATTGGTTAAGAACCTTCAGCAGAATGTGTCTTGCAACTCAGAGCAGCAAAGTCTAGATAGACTTCTACGACTAGAAATTGTTGCCACATCCTGTGACAATAACCACTATGTGAAAATAACCTCCAAAGAAACCTATATTTGGCTGCTTGTCTTACTTAATTCACTGACAATTATAATGTTGTAAGTGAGATCCCAGTATTCCTAAAAGTTACAGATACTTGGAAAAAAAAACAAACTTCTCTTTCAGATAGGAAGAGGATCATGGCACCTTTTCCTATGAGCTAAGCATGATGGAAAAATCGAAACCCCTGCTAGATATATTATTTAACAAGTCATCTGAAAGTTCTTGTATCATCTTGTCAACACGGCACCAAAATTGTTTTTCAAGGTGGCCATAACACTCTGCACTCTCACAAGCAGAAGACTTTCATTCCCCTTACTCCACACCCTTGCCAAGATTTCATGTTGACTAACTCTGCAATGTTTGCCAATCTGGTAGGCATAAAGTGGCATCTAGCTATGCTTTTAATTTGCATTTTCCTGACTATTAATAAGATAAGAATCTTTCTATGTCTCTGGGACTTATTTTTTTTTTCCTGTGACAGTTCTGTCCTATCTTTAAAAAATATTTATTTTGGCTATGCTGGGTCTTTGTTGCTGCTCGAACTTTTCTCTAGTTGCAGCAAGCAAAGGCCACTCTCTAGTTGTAGTACACAGCCTCTCACTGTGGTAGCTTCTCTTATTGCGGAGCACAGGCTCTAGGACGTTTGGGCTTCAGTAGTTGCAGCTCCTGGGCTCTCGAGAACAGGCTTAGTAGTTGTGGTGCATGGGTTTAGCTGCTCCACAGCATGTGGGATCTTCCCAGCCCAGGGATTGAACCTGTGTCTCTTGCATTGGCAGGCAGATTCTTTTCCACTGAGCCACCATGGAAGCTCCTAGCCTATTTTTCTATTAGGTTATTTATCTTTTTCTTACTGATTTGTAGAAAAATTTACATATTCTAATTACTAGTCTTTGACAATTCTTATGTGCTACAAATATTTTCTACCAGTTTGAGATTTGTCTTTTCACTATCTTCAGGGTAAAACAAGTTTGTTTTAATAATATTACTAATATTATTGACTACACAATAATATTATCTGTGGTAAATATTTTTTGAATCTTAAGAAATCCATCTCTCTACCTAAATTGGAAAGATATTCTCGTACATTTTCCCCTAAATATTTTGATGTTTCCTTTTTTAAGACTTTAATCCAACAAGAACTGATTTGGGTGTGAGTTATCTATTTTTTCTTTTTTCTGTAAAGATAACTATTTGCCCTAACACAATATGCTGAGTAGGCTATCCTTTACCCACAGATCTACAAGTTCCATTTCCATTAATCAGGTTTCCATATATACATGTGTCTGTTTCTGGGCTCTCTAGTTCCATTGGTTTATTTACTAGGCCCACTAATGATACATTGTCTTAATTACTAACGCTCTATAATAAACCTCAATATGTGGTAAAGCAAGTTTTCCCATCTTCTTCTGGAAGTTATTGGTTATTCTTGGTCCTTTACTCTTCGGTGTATATTTTGGAATCAACTTCTCAAGTTACATACCCATGTGCAAATCCTATTGGAATGCATTGAATTTATTTATCAATTTGTAAAGTGGTGTTGGAGAAGACTCTTGAGAGTCCCTTGTACTGCAAGGAGATCCAACCAGTCCATTCTAAAGGAGATCAATCCTGGGTGTTCATTGGAAGGACTGATGCTAAAGCTGAAACTGCAATATTTTGGCCACCTCATGCGATGAGTTGACTCACTGGAAAAGACTCTGATGCTGGGAAAGGTTGGGGGCGGGAGGAGAAGGGGACGACCGAGAATGAGATGTCTGGATGGCATCACCGACTCTGTGGACATGAGTTTGAGTGAACTCCAGGAGTTGGTGATGGACAGGGAGGCCTGGCGTGCTGTGATTCATGGGGTCGCGGAGAGTCGGACACGACTGAGTGACTGAACTGAACTGAACTGAAAGAACCAATATCTTTATGATATTGAGTCTTTACCTAAGAACATGATCTATCACTCCATGGATACTGATCTTTAGTGTCTCTCGATAAAGTTTTGTAATTTTCTCCATAAAGGGGTTTCTTGTTTTAAATATTTTGTTAGCTATATCCCTAGGTTCCTCGTATTTTTTCCTGCCAGTGTGATATCTTTTATTTCCGAATTATATTTTCTGACTCATTTTTCACCATATGTAAAAAATATAGTTCACTTTCTTTCCATTTTTTAAAAAAATGGTAGGTTTTATTTTTTAAAAAGATTTGAATTTACTGAAAAACTGATCAGAACGAAGAGTTGCCATACACTCTTCCACTCACATGCACACTTTCCCCTATTAATATCTTACATTAGTGCGGCACATTTATGAACTGATAAACTGACTCATCCATTATTACTAACTAAAGTCCATTTACATTAGGGTTCACTCTTGTACTGTTATATAGTACTGTTGTCGTTCAGTTGCCCAGTCATGTCCGACTCTGCAACGCCATGGACTGCAGCACGCCAGGCCCCCCTATCCCTCACCATCTCCCGGAGTTTGCCCAAGTTCATGTTCGTTGCATCAGTAATGCTGTCCAGCCATCTCATGTGACGCGCTCTTCTTCTGCCCTCCATATTTCCCAGCATAAGGGACTTTTCCAATGAGTTGTCTGTTCGCATCAGATGACCAAAATACTGGAGTTTCAGCTTCAGCATCAGTCCTTCCAGTGAATATTCAGGGTTGATTTCCTTTAGGTTTGACTGGTTTGATCTCCTTGCTGTACACATAGATGACAAAAACCTCTTTATCCCTGGGTGATGGACAGGGAGGCCTGGCGTGCTGTGATTCATGGGGTCGCAAAGAGTCGGACACGACAGCGACTGAACTGAACTGAACTGAACTGAATCCTTGCTGAAGTCTACTTTGGTATTTATATAACCACACTTTCTTATAATGAGTGTTTTTCATCTTTTCCATCCTTTTATTTTCAATCTGTGTGTCATTACGTTTAAGGAGGGATTTTTTTTCTTTTTTACATACAGCATATAATCGAATCTTACATTTTTATCCTAGTGTGACAATTTCTTAGACTGGAGTTTTTAGACATTCACAAGGAATGCAAATATCAATACAATTTCATCTAAATCTACCACTTACCTATTTTTTAACCACTTGTCCTGTGGGGTTTTGTTTTTTGTGTGGTTTTTGCTCTGTTTGTTTGGTCTCTTTATTCCTTTTTCCTGACTTTTTTTGAGGATTTATATAGAATATTTTAGTAATCTACTTTGTCTGCTTTATTAGCAATCTGTCTTTGGATTTTTTAAAGATTATTTTTCTAGGGCAGTTTTAGGCTCCTATGTCTTTGAGTTTGTTTTGTTTCTAGTGATTGCTCATGGTTTACAACTCACATCATTAAATTATAACAATCTACATTATAATAATAATATACCACTTCGCATATATTGTTAGAACCTTAAAACAGGATACTTCAGTTTCTTCTCTCCCATTCTCTCTGCTAGTTTTCATACCTTTTAGATTTGTATCTGTTTTAAACCACACAGTACTTTGCTTTTGCTTTAAAATGTTTATATTTTAAAGAAACTGTTAAATGACATTGGGTCTTCGTAACCCCATGGACTATAGCCCATCAGGCTCCTCTGTCCATGGAATTTTCCAGGCAAGAATACTGGAGTGGGTAGCCATTCCCTTCTCCAGGGGATCTTCCGAACCCACGGATCAAACCCAGGTCTCCTGCATTGCAGGCGAATTCTTCACCATCTGAGCCACTCAGGGAGACATTAAATGACAAAAAATGTTTTAAAACCTACCCACATATTTACCATTTCCAGGGTTATCTGTGTAGATCCAAGTTTTCATCTGGCATCATTTTCCTTTCACACGAATAAGTCCTTTAATGTTTCTTGTGATCCAGTGGTTTTCTTTAGTTTTCAAAACCTTGAAAAATTTTAGTCATTATGTCTTCAAATACTTTTTCCTGCAGTCATTCCCTTTGACTCCCCATCCTTTCTTCTATCCTTCTGAAACTCCAGTTATGCATATGTTAACATGGGTTGGTATTGTCACTAGGTCAGACGCTCTGATCATTTTCCTGGTCTTTTTCTCTGTGTGCTTTTATGCGAATAGTTCTATTACTATTTGTCGATGTTGACTGATATTTTCTTCTGCAATGCTTTATCTGGTATAAATCCCAATAAGTGAAATATTCATTTAGTATATTTTTTAATCTCTGTAGACATTCCACCTCTCCTCATTCTGTTCATGTTTTCCTTAAAATCCTTGAACATATTTATTTAATCATATTAAAGTCCTTATTTGATAATTCTGTCATATCTTTCATTTATGGTTGGTTTGTTTTTAAATTCTGTTTTTATTGACTGGTTTTTCTTCTGGTTATGGGTCACATTTTCCTGCTTATTGGCAAACATAATGTTTTTTGATTGAATGCTACATATTTCAATGTTACACTCCTGAGGAGTGTATTTTAAAGGATGTTCAGGACTTTTTTTTTCCTGGCTGCCAATTAAATAGTTTGCATATCAGTTTGATATTTTCAAGGCTTGTTTGTAAGCTTTTACGGCAGGTGCACAATAGCCCATGCTGTTGGGGTGATTCAGCCATCCTATTAAGTGTGACCCTTCAGGCCTCACTGTGGAATACTCCAGATGATTAACAAAGCCTTTCTAGTCTGACTGGGCATTCTTGTGTTTTTCCTGATTTTAGACAAAATGCATTCAGCTTTGGCTCAGCTGGTAAAGAATCCTCCTGCAATGCGGGAGACCTGGGTTCGATCCCTGGGTTGGGAAGATCCCCTGGAGAAGGGAAAGGCTACCCACTCCAGTATTCTGGCCTGGAGAATTCCATGGACTGTATAGTCCATGGCGTCGCAAAGAGTCGGACACGGCTGAGCGACTTTCACTTTCACTTCACTTTCACCATTAAATATGATTTTTTTGTTCGGTCTCCTCAGTCATGTCCAATTCTTTGTGACCCCATGAAATGCAGTATGCCAGGCTTCCCTGTCCTTCACTATCTCCCAGAGTTTGCTCAAACTTGTGTCCATTGAGTCGATGATGCTATCCAATTATCTCATCCTCTGTCGCCCCCTTCTCCTTCTGCCCTCAATCTTTCCCAGCATCAGGGTCTTTTATGCCCTTTATTATACTTTGTTTGGTATGTTCTCTCTCTACCCACTTCGTGGAAGTTTTAATAATGAATGGATGTTAAATTTCGTCAAAAGGTTTTTCTGCTTATATTGTGGTGATCATATAATTTTTGTTCTTAAATTTATTAATGTGATGTATCACACTAATTGATTTGCAGATACTGAACCATCTTTGCAGCCCTGGGATAAATCCCACCTGATCATGGTATATGATCCTTTTCATGTATTGTTGAATTTGATTTGCTAATATTTTGTTGATAATTTTTGCCTCTATGTTCATCAGTGATATTGGCCTGTAATTTTCTTTTTCTGTGGTATCTTTGTCTATTTTTGGTATCAGGGTGATGCTGGCCTCATAGAATGAGTTCAGAAACATTCTTTTCTCTACAGTTTTTTTTTTTTGAATAGCTAGAAGGAAGGGGTGTTAACGCTTCTCTAAACGGTAGTAAGTATTTGTGAAGGCATCTGGTTCTAGGCTTTTTTATTTAAGGGGAATATTTTTTTTTCAATTCAATTTTATTACCAGTAATTGGTTTGTTCATATTATCTATTTCTTCCTCTAGTAGTCTGCTGTTTCACTATAACTTGTCTGGGTAGAGATGATTTTGTATGTACTCTGCTTGAGAGTCTTCTGGCTTCCTGCATCTGAAAAGCAATACTTTTAACAGCTTTGGAAAATTCTCGGCCATAATCCTTTTGAATATTTCTTCTCATCTATTCTAAGATTGCTTTCTAGAATTCCAACTAGGCTTTTATTACACCCTCAACATGCTCTGTGTCTCCTAACTTCTCTTTTATATATTCCCATTTCATGGTTTTTCTGTTCTGCATCCTGAGTAATATATGTGTATCTACTTTCCAGTTTTCTGTCTCTATCCTTAGCTTTGTCAGTCTGTTTATCTATCCACTGAGTTTATTTCAGTTATATGTTCGTAGCATGGATTTCTATTTAAATATTTTCCAAATCCTCTTAGTCATTAAATAATCTTTTGCTCCTTGCTTATACTTTCAAGCTTAAATTTCTTTAAAAATACTTTTTAAATTCCCTGTCTAATAAATCCAGTGTCTAAATCTTTATGTGCTTATTGCTGCTAGCTTATATTTTTTGTGCTCATGCATAGAGTGCCTTGCTTCTTTGTGTGCTTCATAATTTTATTTTAAGGTGAGTTCTTGTTCCCTGGAACTTTAGCTATGGAGATTCCCTCAGGCCCATGCTGAATTTGTGTTGCTCCCAAGAGGATTTACATGAGCCTCTGCCAGCTGCATGTGGGAGCAATCCATTCAGGATCACTTTAACTGAATTCTTCTCTTGATCTTTTGTATCACACTGCTTGCTGCATTCGACACACATATATCTGAAAATATTAAGGCTCAGGAAGCAGAGGTAGGGGCTGGGAAGGAAGAAGTAGACAAAAATTAAGGACTGCTGCTTTAAAATATTTTATTACAATTGGAAAAAATTTAGATCTTTATATATAGTTGATAAAGGACCTAAGAGATGAGAGGATTCACAGGTCATGATCCAGCCTCTATTTCCCCAGAGTATATAGTGATCCTGCAGTCACGAAGTTCTTCTGTAAAATTATCTACCTCTGCAGATCATCTTATTCTGCTACACTGGAATAGACAATACCACTCTCAGGAGCAAATGGAAGACCCAGTTCTCACCTACAGGTACAGTCCCTTTCTCAGGAACTGTTTCCTTTGTTTCCAGCTGCTGTTTAACCCACATATGTTGCCATTTCTGTCCTCCTGTAACACAGGACTGACAGCATATCTCACTCAACAGGCAACCGTGAGAATCCACTGAGGTTAATTGCAGAACTGTTGGAACAGAGCCTGGCATGTAGTAAATGTTCAGGGAATGCCAGCCAGTGCTGTAAGTGCTATTTAATCTGGAGTAAATCTTCTGAAGACTCTTGAGAGTCCCTTGGACTGCAAGGAGATCCAACCAATTCATCCTAAAGGAAATCAGTCCTGAATATTCATTGGAAGAACTGATGCTGAAGCTGAAGCTCCAATACTTTGGCCACCTGATGCAAAAAACTGACTCATTTGAAAAGACCCTGACGCTGGGAAAGATTGAAGGCAGGAGGAGAAGGGGATGACAGAGGATGAACTGTTGGATGGCATCACCGATTAATGGACATGAGTTTGAGCAAGCTCCCGAGAGTTGGTGATGGACAGGTAAGCCTGGTGTGCTGCAGTCCATGGGGTCACAAAGAGTCATACACAACTAGCAACTGAACTGAACTGAAATCTTCTGAAATTAGGGTATCCAAGGCTTTCAAAGTAGTAATGATGGTGACATGTATTAAATTTTCAGTATAATTGCATTGCATTGCATTGTGTTTTGTGTGTGATTCAGATTGCATCAAGTGAGTGTGATATACTGGTTACCTTGTGCTACTTGAAAGTCTTTTATTATAAATGTCTTTGATTAATAAAGTGGGGAGAGGACTTCTCTGCTGGTACAGTGGATAAGAATTTGCCTGCTAATGCAGAGGACAGGGGTTCAATCCCTGGTCCGGGAAGATCCCACATGCCACAAAGCAACTAAACCTGTGGGCCACAACTACTGAACCCACATGTTTCAACTACTGAAACCGACGCATCTAGAGCCTGTGCTCCACCAGAAGAGAAACTACCGCAATGAGAAGTCCGCCCACCGCAACGAAAAGTAGCCCTCTCTCGCTGCAACTGGAGAAAGCCCATATGCAGCAATGAAGATCCAGAATGAAAAGCAGCCCTCTCTCGCTGCAGCTGGAGAAAGCCCATATGCAGCAATGAAGATCCAGCACGAAAAGTAGCCCTCTCTCGCTGCAGCTGGAGAAAGCCCATATGCAGCAATGAAGATCCAGCACGAAAAGTAGCCCTCTCTTGCTGCAACTGGAGAAAGCCCATATGCAGCAATGACGAGCCAGCACCACCAAAAATAAAAAATAATAAAGTTGGGAGAAGAAGTGAGTAAAATACAATTTTTAAATGTGAAAGAAATAACTAATAGAAGTAGCCAGGCAGATTAAAGGTTTCAAAACAGGGTCCAGGGACTCCCCAGGGACTCCTCGTTGGGGAGCCTCACCTGTGAGATTCAGCTCCGGTCTCTCTCCAGGTGTGCCCCTCAGCTCAGTGAGTGCTTCCCCCCAAGTCCCCAGTGGCCCTCGAGGCAGGCATGTGTGTGGCTCAGTGGCTATTCTGCACGGTCCTCTGTGACCCTGCGCCAGCTCCGGGGCCAGGTGACCCTGTAACAAGTCAGGCCTCAGCCACCCAGGGGCCCACTTGCTCGTTTCAATCTCAGCATAGCAGCTCAGGGTGAGAGGCTGTGAGGAGACAAGGCCCTTCTGGCAGGACAAAGCCAGCACCAGGTGGGGAGAGACTCTGGTTCCACAGCCTTTCAAAGTGTGTGGGACGGCGTCACTGAGAATGGGCGCTCCTGCTGGAGAGGACGAGGCCAATACCGGGGAAAGACAAACATTCATGTTAAGCAGACATGCCGAAGACGCAAATAGCTTGTGAGATATTCTCAAAACTCAGAAAATGAGTTAAGTATAGTTAATTAATTAGTTAGCAGTGAGACACGTTCAATATACAAATAAGTAGAACACATGTGTGCTAAACAGCAAGGATGGATAGGAAGACCACAGAAGCACATGAAGTTCCAAATACTCATTATTCACTGTATGATACACTGGAACTCCAAATACCACATGGTAAAACACATTTTTTTTAATCAAATACTACAATATGGTAGTAGTGCAATCTAGGCACCAAAACTCACCAGATATTCATGATGTACGTGAGGTACTCAGTAGTCATGAGTCTTAAATTGGTCATTACTTTTAAAATATATCAGGTATGGTAAGACACATGGTGTTTAGGTCACTAAGTTGTGTCCGACTCTTACCCTATGGACTGTAGCCCAACAGGTTCCTCTATCCATGGGATTTCCCAGACAAAAATACTGGAGTGGGTTGCCATTTCCTTCTCCAGGGGGTCTTCCCGAACCAGGAATCAAACCTGCATGTCCTTTGTTTCATGCATTGTAGATGGTCTCCTGCATCTGCAGGCAGATGGGTTTTACCACTTAAGCCCCAGGGAAGGCCAAATATGGTGAGACATACAGACACAGAAATGACTGTCATGAAGGAAGGCATTTTTATACTCACAAATCCCTAGAAATGGGCATGCCAGTCCACATGGGGAAGCACCAAGGGGAGTTAGGAAGCAGAACAAGCAAGAGGAAAGCATGGGCAAGAGGCTTTATTGCAGTTTCCCTAGAAAGAAACAGGCAAGGAAGGGTAGGCAAACTGAGCAGGCAGAGGATTGGATAGTTTGAATTTCTGCAGGCTCCGGGCTATAGACACAGTCCCTACTTTTTAACTGCCTGGCCCAGGGGTAGTTGGGAGCAGAGGGATAGTGTCCCAGACTGTGCGAGCCTAGAGACTCTGGATTGATTATTTGAATATCAAAGACAAGATCATAGACAAGTTGTGGGTCATCTGGAGGAATTAGCTAACCCTGGGAGCAGCAGTCCCTCCCCAGGTCTGCAAAGCCCAAAAATGTCAAAGCATCATAAAATATAGAAAAGAAAAAAACCTTGACTGACACAATCACCCCTTGGTGACATCCCTCTGGCTCCAGCCTACCAGGCAAATTCTCTAGCAATTCCATAGGCAATGGATGAGCGCAGCTGTGGCCAGGCAAGCTCGTCCTGCATCTCTCCTCAACAGAAGGAGCGCTGACCTCAAACATCCTCAGTCTGTCGAGCCACCTTGCCATCCTCAGCCCTGCTCCTTACAACCCCTCCATCACTGCAATGAGCTGACACAGCAGAGAGACACATCGGGATTATCCCTGAAGCTCATGTGGCTTAAGCTTCAGGGCCCCTCACTCCCCAGACTCTTAGTGTTCCAGGTGGGAGGGAATCCAGGCTGCTGTCTTGATGACTGGATAACCGAGAGGTCTTTCCACCCGATCTGTGTGTTAACCATCTCATCTTCATTGCTTCGGACAGTGTGTTTTCTTTTCTTTTTTTAAATAATTTTATTTATTAATTTATTTTTGGCTGTGCTAAGTCTTTGTTACTGTGCGGGCTTTTCTCTAGTTTCGGTGAGCAGGGGCTACCCTCTAGTTGTGATGCAGGCTTCTCATTGCGGTGGCTTCTATTGTTGCGGAACACAGGCTCTAGGATGTTCAGGCTTCAGTGGGTGCAGTTCCTGGGCTCCAGAGCACAGGCTCAATAGTTGTGGCACACGGGCTTAGCTGCTCTACAGCAAGGGGAATCTTCCTGGATCATAGATCTAACCTGTGTCTCCTGCATTGGCAGGTGGATTCTTTACCACTGAGCCACCTGGGCAGCCCCAGGCTGTGTGTTTTCAAATGATTCAATACACCATGTCTCAACTCCGTCTCTGAGCTCTGTTTCTTGGGCTGGGAAAGCTAGCTTAGAGGCAATCATGGTTTAAGGCTGCCTTCCTTCCCTTGGCTGCTTCACAAAAGGGAGTTTTGGGGCAAGAGACAGCTTTAGTCTGCAATCAACCTCGACTAGCAGTGTGCAGGCTGCAGGGCCTGAGGTTTACACAATATGAAAGTCAGCATGTGTCTAGAATGAGAAAAAGAAGTTAAAGCAAGTTACCGGAGTCTTAGAGATTCTGGCTCTTTAGTTTTTGTTTTGTTTCTCAGACTTCTTTAGTCAGTTTACCAGAAACACTTGCATGGGAAAGGTCCCTGATCACCACCCACCTCCTTCCCCACCAGGACACTGGGGGCCTGACCAGTGAGGGCTGTATATTCATGCTCCTTGCTCACAGTGGGAAAAGACAGGGAATGTTCATTCTAGTTCCAGCCCTGACGTGTGGGATAAATTCAATTCCTTCCTCTGAGGCTGAGTTCCCTCCTCTGTAAAAGGAGATTACTGCTCCCCACAGTCACTGTCTTCTGGTTTAGGGTAACATGCACAGGCAGCTTCAGCATTGTTGTTCAGTCATTAAATCGTGTCTGACTCTTTGCGACTCCATGCACTGAAGCACGCCAGGCTTCCCTGTCCTTCACTATCTCCCAGAGTTTGCTCAGACTCACATCCATTGATTCGGTGATGCCATCCAACCATTCCATCCTCTGTCGTCCCCTTCTCCTCCTGCCCTCAATCTTTCCCAGTGTCAGGGTCTTTTCCAATGAGGTGGATCTTTGCATCAGGTGGCCAAAGTATTGGAGCTTCAGCATCAGTCTTTCCAATGAATATTCAGGGTTGATTCCCTTCAGGATTGAATAGTTTGATTTTCTTGATGTCCAAGGGACTCTTAAGAGTCTTCTCCAGCACCACAGTTCAAAAGCATCAATTCTTCATCTCTCAGCCTTCTTTATGGTCCAACTCTCACATCCACACGTGACTCCTGGAAAAACCACAGCTTTGACCATATGGACCTCTGTCAGCAAAGTGATGTCTCTGCTTTTTAATATGCTGTCTAGGTTTTGTCACAGTTTTTCTTCCAAGGAGCAAAGCATGTTTTAATTTCATGGCTGCAGTCACCATCTGCAGTGATTTTGGAGCCCAAGAAAATAAAGTCTGTCACTGTTTCCAATTTTTCCCCATCTATTTGCCATGAAGTGATGGGACCAGACACATGATCTTAGTTTTTTGAATGTTGAGTTTTAAGCCAACTTTTTCACTCTCCTCAGAAGACTCTACCAATAGAGTGGTATCATCTAAATATCTGAGGTTGCTGATATTTCTCCTGCCAATCTAAATTCCAGCCTGTGAGTCATCCAGCCTGGCATTTCACATGGTGTACTTTGCATGGAAGTTAAATAAGCAAGGTAACGATATACAGCCTTGAGAACCCCTTTTCCAATTTTGAACCAGTTCGTTGTTCCATGTCCAGTTCTAACTGTAGCTTCTTTTCCTGCATACAAGTTTCTCAGGAGACAGGTAAGGTGGTCTGGTACTCCACCTCTTTAAGAATTTTCCAGTTTGTTGAGCTTCAGCATAGGCTCAGGAAAGGGCCAGCCTGACCCAGGAGGTGGGCCTGGAGAGAGAACAGGTGATCCAATGACCCACCGAGGCCTCCCCCAAAACCCCCATGCTTCCAAGGTGCTCCCCAAGTTGCAGGCCAAAGAATCTCCTGGGAAGCTTAAAACACAGATTCCCTAGGTGATTCCCTGGGCATCGCCTCCTAGTAGTCTAAGTCAACAGACTGATGGAGCCCATTATAACATCTTTCAGAGTAGTTTCACTGCCCTAAAAACCCTCTGTGATTTGCCTAGTCATCCCTTCCTCCCTCTCCCCAACCAAGCTCCTGACAACCATTGATCTTTTTACTGTGTCTATAGTTTTATGTTTTCCAGGATGTCATATAACTGTCAAAATCCATAGGATGAACACAAGAGTAAACCCTAATGTAAGCCATGGCAAGTGGTAACCTTTCAATTAATAGTAGTTATTCTTGGGCTTCCCTGGTGGCTCAGTGGTAAAGAATTTGCCTGCTAATGCAGGAGAAACCAGTTTGATCCCTGGACCAGGAAGTTCCCAAAGGCCAAGGAGCAACTAAGCCTGTGTGCCACAACTCCTGAGCCTGCGCTCTAGAGCCCTGGAACCACAACTGCTGAGCACACAGGCCACAACCACTGAAGCCCATGTGCTAGAGCCTGTGCTCCAAAGAGAAACCACTGCACTGAGAAGCCCACACATCGCAACTAGAGAGCAGCCCCCGCGTACCACAACTAGAAAAAAGCCTGCACAGCAACAAAGACCCAATAACCAAAAATTTAAAATAATTTAAAATTTTTAATTAATTTAAAACAGACCAGAGACCTAAACATATCAGCCAAAAATGTGAAGTTCATAGAAGAAAACACTAGATTTGACAATGATTTCTTGGATATGACAACAAAAGCACAAGCAAGAAAAGAAATAAATACAGAGGGTTCAGTTCCTGGTCCGGGGTCTAAGATCCCACGTGCTGCAGGGCAACTAAGCCCACGTGCCACAACAGGGAAGCTGACGTGCTGCAACTAGAGAAGGCTCCACGCGGCGACGAAGACCCAGCACAGCCCTGCCCCTCCCCGCAAAAAAGGAATTTATGGTCACGTTTGGTGGGGAGGCATGCCTGGTGGAGGCTCCATGGACCGACCGCCAGGCTCCTCTGCCCGTGGAATTTTCCAGCCAAGAATACTGGAGTGGGTTGCTATTTCCTACTCTGGGGGATCTTCCTGATCCAAGAATTGAACCCGTGTCTCTTGAGTCTTCTGCATCGGCGGACAGATTCTTTACCACTACACCCCCTGGGAAGCCCGTGGAAGATTAGCCATTCACAATAGCTGTACCTTCTTTGGATGCTTGTTTGAACCAATAAACTGTAAAGTTAAAAAAAAAAAAAAAAGAAATAAATACATTGGACTACACCAAAATTTTAAACTTCTGTGCATCAGAGAATACAAATCAATAGAGTGAAAAGGCAACCTACAGAATGGGAGAAAATATTCTTAAATTATATATTATATATGGTAAAAGTATATAGTAATATATATGTATATGTATGCATATATATAATAAAAAGAACTCCTACAATTGAAGGAAAAAACTCAACTAAAAAATGGGCAAAGAGCTAGAATAGACTTTTTTCCAAAGAAGATTAAAAGACATGCAAATAAACAATAAACACATGAAAAGATGTGCAACATCACCAAGCATGAGGGAAATGGAAACCAAAAGCATAACGAAACTCTACCCTACACCCATTAGGATAGCCACAGTCAAAAAAAACAAACAAGAAAACAGAAAATATTACTGAGCAAGGGCTTGCTGCCCCTCGTACATTGAAGCCAACACTATGACACCAACTTTTGAGAAAAGAAAAAGTTTTGTTGTAAGACTGACTGGCAAGGAAACAAGAAGCAAGGCTCAAATCTGTCTCTCTAATCCAGGGTTGGGGCAGAACAAAAGGGGTTGGGGCAGAAGCTGATTGACCAGTCTTTACCCAGTCTGTATATATGTTAACCAAGATACTCAGGCTGCTCGGAAGCTGGGTTTTCCTTATTGAAGGACTTCTAGTCTGTGGCTCTGGTTAGACAACAGTTGTATTCTTTGAATAGAACAGTTCTATTCCTTGAATTCCATAGACTGAAGATTCTTGGTTCTGGGGTCATCCTAGAAACATAGGTCCCCTCTTGCTCGTGGGCAGTGCTGTATCTGTAGGATAACTACAGGTATGATTAATCAACAGTGTGCCTGAAGGAATCAGAACCAGTTAAACCTAATCCATGCTTTACAAGTGGTGAGGAATTCAAGAAACTGGAACACTGATGCTCCAATTCTTGGTGGGAAGGTTAAACAATTCAGCCACTGTAGAAAATAGTATGGTAATTCCTCAAAAACTTAAACACAGAACTCAGTTTAGTTCAGTTCAGTCGCTCAGTCATGTCTGACTCTTTGCGACCCCATGAATCACAGCACGCCAGTCCTCCCTGTCCATCACCAACTCCCGGAGTTCACTCAAACTCATGTCCACAGAGTCGGTGATGCCATCCAGCCATCTCATTCTCTGTCGTCCCCTTCTCCTCCCGCCCGCAATCCCTCCCAGCATCAGAGTCTTTTCCAGTGAGTCAACTCGTAGCATGAGGTGGCCAAAGTATTGGAGTTTCAGCTTTAGCATCAGTCCTTCCAATGAACACCCAGGACTGATCTCCTTTAGAACGGACTGGTTGGATCTCCGTGCAGTCCAAGGGACTCTCAAGAGTCTTCTCCAGCACCACAGTTCAAAAGCATCAATTCTTCGGCGATCAGCTTTCTTCACAGTCCAACTCTCACATCCATACATGACCACTGGAAAAACCAGAGCCTTGACTAGACGGACCTTGGTTGGCAAAGTAATGTCTCTGCTTTTTAATATGCTGTCTAGGTTGGTCATAACTTTCCTTCCAAGGAGTAAGCGTCTTTTAATTTCATGGCTGCAATCAGCATCCGCAGTGATTTTGGAGCCCAAAAAAACAAAGTCTGACACCGTTTCCACTGTTTCTCCATCTATTTCCCATGAAGTGATGGGACCAGATGCCATGATCTTTGTTTTCTGAATGTTGAGCTTCAAGCCAAACTTTTCACTCTCCTTTCACTTTCATCAAGAGGCTTTTTAGTTCCTCTTCACTTTCTGCCATAAGGGTGGTGTCATCTGCATATCTGAGGTTATTGATTCCACCTTGTGCTTCTTCCAGCCCAGCGTCCTCATGATGTACTCTGCATATAAGTTAAATAAGCAGGGTGACAATATACAGCCTTGACATACTCCTTTTCCTATTTGGAACCAGTTTGTTGTTTCATGTCCATTCTAACTGTTGCTTCCTGACCTGCATACAGGTTTCTCAAGAGGCAGGTCAGGTGGTCTGGTATTCCCATCTCTTTCAGAATTTTCTACTAGAATATGATCCAGCAATTCCACTTCCAGGTATGTACCCAAAAATTGAAAGCAGGGTCTTAAAGAGGTATTTGTACACCCATGTTCATAGCAGCATTATTCACAATAGCCAAAGGTGGAAGAAACCCAAGTGTCCCTGACAGATAAGCAAAATGTGGTATGTATATATAGTTGTAATATTATTCAGTTTTAGAAAAGAAGGAAATTCTGATATATGCTACAACATGGAAACTAAAGGACTTTATGCTAAGTGAAATAAGCCAAGCACAAAAAGACAAATACTGTGTGATTCCTTTTTTTAGAACATACCTAGAATATTCTAAATATACCTAGTCAAATGCATAGACACAGAAAGTAGAACCATAGTTGCAAGAGTTTGGGAGGGAGTGTCTAACTGAACTGAACTTTGATCTGCTCGCTTACGATGCAGCAAAGTCAATTTACTGACACTGGGTTGCAGTGACGGACAGTACAGTGTGTATTGCAGGTACCAAGCAAGAAGGAACACTTTATGCCCCAAAGATCTGAACTCCCCGATGGCTTTCAGGGAAGAGTTTTTAAAGGCAGCGCTTGTGGTGAGAGCTGCAGGGTGCATGACTTTCTTTGATTGATTGGTGTTGAGGTAACAAGATGATGTTTCAGGAATCTTAATCATCAGGCTTCTGGTTCCAACCAGTCTGAGATCTAGCACTTATGCTCAGCATGCTCCAGCTGGGTAGGGTCTTAATACAGAACAACCCTGCAGATATGTCAGATTGTTATGTAGGAAACAGGACTCTGTTTTATCACTAAAATATTGTCATTACTCTTCCTTTCAAAAAAATTATTTATTTATTCAGCTGTGCCAGGTCTTAGTTGCAGCATTCGGGATCTTCGATCTTCGTGCAGCATGCCCGATCTTTAGCTGTGGCATGGGGGATCTAGTTCCGTGACCAGGGGTCAAACCAAGGTCCCTTACATTAGAGTGTGGAGTCTTAGCCACTGGACTACTAGGGACGTCCCTGTCATTACTCTTCTTGTTTAATTGTTTTTCCTTAATTTCTGCTTTTCCCTCACTTCCCCAATTAGTAACTACTGGTACCAAACTCAGGGAAAGCCTAGGAGACTAATGCCTTCTTTCTGCAAACAAGAAAGAAGGGACATGGAGGAGCTTTTGTACCTGGGAAGGCCCTGTAGGATCCTGCTAGGTTTCAAGGGGAGAATGGAAAGTTGTTGTTTAAGGCAGGCAGGGTTTCCGTTTTGCAAGATGAAAAGGGTTCTAGAGATGGATGGTGTTGATGGTTACACAATGATGTGAATGTGCTTAACACCACATGGTTCAGACTGATCCCGTGTGGCCTCAACCTGCAGCCACTTGAAGCAGGACTTTGGTTCCCAGGCCAGAGAATGAAGTCAGGCCACAGCAGTGAGAACACTGAATCCTAGCCACTGGACCACGAGAGCCAGTGACAAGGTCCTGGCCTGTTAGCTTTGTAGAAATGCATTTCTTTCCACAAAGAGACAGAATATTGTGAAACGAGTGTCTCTAGGAGGAAAGAGAGTACATTCACATGGGCAGACTCAGAGTTGCACCCTTGTGGTAGTTTGAGTCACTTATATGGGGCATTTCTTCCAGGTTTCCTCTGACCAGTCATCTTGCACTGAGTCCATATTTGGTTTATCTCAGAGTCCTCCCCTGTGTGCACGAGCATCTCTTAGCCAAGATGGATTCTAGTGAAAGGCCCTATGGCATCCCTGGTGGCTCAGACGGTAAAGAATCTGCCTGCAATATGGGAGACCTAGGTTCAATCCCTGGGTCAGGAAGACCCCCTGGAGAAGGGAATGGCAAGCCATTCCAGTATTCTTGGGCCTGCAGTGCAGGAAATCCAGGTTGAATCCCTGGGTTGGGAAAAGGCCTATGGGTAGGTTGACATCACCTGTGGGGTGGCACTCCCTTCATTTTTGACCCCTGAGGAGCCTTTCTGCACATGTGTCATAAGGAAGGTCTCCTCAACCTCAAGAATGAGAAATATGTGGTCTCTTTATCTGGGACGGGATCAGTTCTTCTTTCATCTTGAAATATCTGTCCACAGCAAACAAACTGCAGTTGCTCAACCCGGGGCCCATCTAGCTCCTGCCTCAAGATAATAAACTTCATGTCTATTTTACCACAACTAGAAGTATTTTTTAAATGATTCAAGTCACATAGTAGTTGTTAGGAACATAGTATTGTGGCATGGGTTCGATCTCTGAGTTGGGAAATTCCACTGGAGGAAGGTATGGCAACCCACTCCAGTAGGACCCTGGCAGGCTACAGTCCATAAGGTTGCAAAGAGTCAAACACAACTGAAGCAACTTAGCGTGCGCACACACACACACAGATACACAAATGTAAATAAAGCAATTCTACCTGTTCCCATATAAATCAGATAGGGGGAGTGGAGAGGCATCTTAAATCTTACTTCTCTCCCTTGGCTTCCCAGGTGGCTCAATAATAAAGAATCCACCTGCCAAGCAGGAAATGCAGGTGAGATCCCTGGGCTGGGAAGATCCCCTGGAGAAGAGTATGGCAACCCACTCCAGTATTCTTGCCTGTAGAATCCCATGGACAGAGGTGCCTGGTAGGCTACAGTCCATGGGGTTGCAAAGAGTCGGACATGTCTTGGCAACTAAACAACAACAAACAACTCCCTTGGTGGGAGAAGTCTACCTCACATACCTAAACCTGGGCCTCTATATAGCCCTTGGAGACCCCTGGCAGAGCAAAGCCTGAAACTCTGGCCTATTAGTGAGCTGAGGCTTCTCCTCTTGGGCTCCTCACTGGTAACCCAAATCAACAGCCTCCCTCCCTTCTCTTTCAAAGGGTAAAGCATTTTAAGCTCTCTCTTGAACACTCTCTAAAACCAAGTAGGACTCTGTGAGGCCCTCCCGATACAAAAGCCTTACAATATACCCATGTCTCTCGTTTGTAAAAACTTTGAAAAAGACTTCAGCCTCATAGACCTTCCCGTAATTCTAAAGGGCAGATTCAAACAGTTACTAATTAAGGAAGTAGGAATGCAGAAACAGAGGAAAGGCAGTCAGAAAACAATTGTGCAGCAATAAAGCCCAGTCCCAGTTCCTCAAGAGATATACTGATATGCCATGGTGTATATGACAATATATCTTTGAGTTCTACAGGAACCAAGGCCCCCACCCTGGTGGAGGATGGTAACTTCGGGGTGAGTACCAGATTCCTGGAACACCATTACCTCTCCACCAACCAATCAGAAGAAAGTCACACACCCTGCAGCCCCCACCCCAAATTTTGCCTATAAAAACTCTTCCCCAAGAGGGGGCTCAAGAGAAGCAGGGGGACAAGCCTGTCCCAGAACTACCTCAAGGTCTGTGGTCTCCTGGATCCTTACAGCAAACATTTTTCCCCTTGAAGTGGCCTGAGGTAGAGCTACCTTACAGAAATCTGCAGTTAGAGAAGCCTTGGCAAGAGGCAATGAAAAGAGCTTAACTCAAGGGAAGACCCAACCGGACTTACCTCCTCTGGCCAAGAGACATGCTTCTGGAATATCTGCACCAGAAAACACTCAACCAAAAGTGGCTGAATAATGAGGGGCTGCATTTCTTTGTGTTGGTTTTCAATTCAAAGGAAAATGGATATAGGAGGAAGAACAAATCACAAGCTGATACTGCTCCAGCCCCAGAGGATCAGAAGTTAGCACTGTCACCAGGAAATACTCTAAAATTCCAGGGGAAGGAGGGTTTAGTGGGAGAAGAAACCGCCAGCAGGTATTCTACCCCAGTACCCTGATGTAGCATCCACAACCAAAGGCCATGTTTCTGCTGAAGATGGGCTTTGGCAGGAGATACCCACTGGTATGGGGCTCCCCAAGTGGTGCTAGTGGTAAAGAATCCTCTTGCCAATGCAGGAGATGCTGGAGACAAGGGTTCAATCCCTGAGTGGGGAAGATGTCCTAGAGGAGGGCATGGCAACTAACTCCAGTATTCTTGCCTGGAGAATCCCCAGGGACAGAGGAGCCTGGTGGACCACAGTTTGTGGGGTCACAGAGTCAGACAGGACTGAAGTGACTTAGCAAGCACATACATACTGGCTGGTATAATAGCCCAGAGAGTGGTAGAAGCTACCATTGTCTTGGCCTAGGAGGAATTCATTATAATCAGCTGTCAGGAGGAACCAATCAGGCAGACAGCACTACCAAAAATGTAAGGTTTTGTGTGGACAGAACAAGAAGATAGAACAAATTCTCTAAGATAAACATTTACATTATGCCATGTGCTTATACACAGAGCTGAAATGAATGTGTGTATGCACATGTGTGTGAGTTAGTGGAAATGTGTCCACACAGACCCAGGCACAGCCTAATTTCCTTAGTCTCATGAAGAAGAGGTATTGTAGAGGCCATGGCCTGTCAGTCAAAACAAAAAGGCACAGCTACATTCAAATTAAGGATCAGAGAAAAATCAACTCTGCTTTAGTTTGACTCTTTCCTCTCTGAAATAAATAAACCCAGGAAACATTAAACAGTTGGAATTTCTTACATATTATTCAACAGCACCTCTGTTTTGCTATTTGAAGATTTAGTAATTTGATATTCTTTTAATAGCTTCTCCTTTTATGGTCTCTTAGTTTCAACCTCTCCAAGCAAGGAAGATTCCACTGGGCTGCTCCCTATGGAACAACTTGTAATTCAGGCATCTTGAGATCCCTGGTTCAATCAACTACAAGGCAAGATAGCCAGACTGGTTTCCTTATAAGGATGGATGCTGACTATGAAGCTTAATGGCTATTCTGTTGAAAATGCATTCCCTTATCCCAACCCTATAGAATAATCTAAGCTGTCTGGACGATGCTAGGAATTAAAAAAAAAAAAATTAGTAGAAGTACAAAATACACCTAACCTCAATCACAGAGAACTGTGTCCTGTAGGACCTCCCTTCCTGGTCCCAGCTTTCTGGCCTATGCCTTGCTTTTTTCTGCTGTTCTCAGTTTCCTAGGATCCGGTCTCCCGAATCCTCATTCCTTCCTTACCACAGAAATGAACTGAACAAGGGATGGTCCTTCATGCCCGATTCCCCAAAGATGACTTTCTAGGTCAAGGGCATGGGGAGACCCCTGGAAGGCCCCAGGAACTCCCCAACAACATCAGGAACGTCAAGTGAAGAACCTGAGGGCCCACTGCTCAGTGTCTCTAGTTTGTTTGAAGCGTTGCTTTGGCCAGGTGGGGCAGGAAGGGAGGGCAGTAGGGTCAATAGTGGTCTGGGAGTAGCCTAAGGAGAGACAATTATACCAGTTTAATAAATACCTTGACTGCATACAGCTCTTTTAGTGTACTTTGAGCACTTTCACTTCTAATATTTTACTTTTATCCTTGCAGGCCTGTAGATACAGAGTATCATTAGCAAGTTTTTATTAATGAGGAAGAGGAAGAAGTTAAAGACGCATCCAGGCATCTCCCGGATTCCTCTCCCTTTGCACTTTTATCTCCAGCACAAGTTTTCAAACCCCAGCATTAGCCACCAGGCCTTGGCCCTAATGTTGGTTTACACGGGTTCATAAACGCCTGTAAACTAAAGATCAAAGCAGGATTTGCTGTTGGTAGTGTGAGGTGAAGACTTCAAGCATCCCTCTTTAAAAGAAAAACAAAAATGTTTTAATCCCAGAGGGCCTGCCTCCAATTGAAGACCACTGCCCCTCCCACCTTCTTCTGGGGTGTTCAGGGAAAGATGAGCCCCCGGTTCATTTTTCAGCTCTTCCTTGCCTGGCAGCAACCGCCAGAGAATATGCAGGGATCAGAGGGATCCCTGGGCCTCTGCGGCGACTACCTCCTGATCCGTTACTGCATCAAGGCCCCAGTCCCCAGAGGAGGAGAGTTAAGCTAGTTCACATCACTAAAACCTTGGTTTCAAACGCATGCCCTCCCACCATCCCCGCCAAAAAAAAAAAAAAACACCCGCATCCTTTCATTCAAATGGAACTGGGTTTATTTTCATATCTTGCCTTCACTAAACAAAACAAAATCAAAGCTCTGGCTGCAGGAGGCGGGGCAGGGTTCCGGGCGGCCGCGGCCTAGTCGCGGGCCTGCGCGCGGTCCAGCACCAGCAGCGGGATCTCCTCCAGCCTCGCGCACCGCTCCCCGCGCCGCAGGTAGCGCCGCCTCCACGCCACCAGCCTCTGCAGCAGCCTCCGCAGGCTCGCGGGGCCCCAGCGGCCGCGCTCCTGGGCCGCTGGCCCGGGCCTCGCGTACCGCGCCTTCTTCCTGCGCGGGCCGCGGGCCGCACCCCGCCGGAAGAGCCGCCGCCAGCACCAGCAGCCCGAGCCGGAGCCGCCGTCGCCGGCCGCGCGCCGCCCCGCCGCCTCGGGCTCGGCGCGCGGCGGGCCGTCCCGCCCGAGGGGCGCCATCCTCCCCAGCAGCCCGGGCCGCACCCCGCCGCGCCGCGCGTCCGCCATGCCGGGCCCGGGCCTCTCCTGCGAGCGCGTCGGACTGGGGCCACGGCCTGAGACTCGGGAACACATGGGCCGGGCGGCTAGGCAGCGGCCTCAGAACGCGACAGGGCCGCTCGAGTCCTTTGTGCCCCTTCCCGGGTGCGCCCAATGGCCTTACCCAGTAGATGTTACCAAGGAGACCCGAACGCTGACTGCACAATGCCAGGTTGAGGCATGCTCTCAGGGTACCAAGCACGAACCCTATCCCAGGATCCAGAGCCCGCCACGGTTCCTCCAGCCACCAGTAAGTAAGCCGGCGGAGTTCGCTGTTGAGTGATCTTCAGACAGGGCCTCAAACAGACCAGAAGGGCCCTAGGAGGTTCCTGAGGTCCAGAGCCACATTTACCATATTAGGCTGCACAGCCTTCACTGATCACTTAGAAATCAGCCCCACGCTCTTGTTGCCCTGGAGGCTTCTAATAGTTTGTGGACTGGTTTCAGGTGTGCTGTATTTTCAGCCAGCAGGAAACCAGAGTTTCTGGAAAACTCTCAAAACCTGATTTTCTTCACCTAAACATCTCTTTCCGGAGAAGGCAATGGCAAGCCACTCCAGTACTATTGCCTAGAAAATCCCATGGATGGAGGAGCCTGGTAGGCTGCAGTCCGTGGGGTCGCTAAGGGTCGGACACGACTGAGCGACTTCACTTTCACTTTTCACTTTCCACTTTCACACATTGGAGAAGGAAATGGCAACCCACTCCAGTGTTCTTGCCTGGAGAATACCAGGGACGGGGGAGCCTGGTGGGCTTCCGTCTATGGGGTCACACAGAGTCGGACACGACTGAAGTGACTTAGCAGCAGCAGCAAACATCTCTTTCCTTGTAGGATTATCACTGAATTTTTTTCTTTTTCCCCAGTAATTTTTTCTGATGGCGCACGTAAGATTTTTAAGGAATTTTTGAAAAACACAGATACAAAAAAGAAAACTTTTTTTTCTGCTTCTTTGTATACATTTTTGCATTTGTTAATTTCGTTAAATTCAACTAAGGAAAAGCTAAAATAATGGCTACCATGTGTCATGCTTATATGTGCTAAGCACCCTAATAATATTTTGCATAATTTTCCTGCTTTATTTTGTGGCCCACTGACAAATGAGCAGGCTCAGGAGTGAGTCTGCTTGAGTTTGAATTCTGGCTCTCACAGTTACTAGCTTTAACTTTGGGCACGTTACTTAACCTCTTAGTGCTGCAGTTTATTCATTTGTAAAACTGACATAATAACAATCCTACCTCTCTGGGAGTTGTTGTGAGAATTAAACGAGATAAAATACATAAAGCACTAGGCACATGTTAAGTGTGCAATAAATTATTTACACACTCCTCGCAACAATTCAAAGTGGTTCCCAAATGAAAAATTCCCACTTTGCTGATTAAGAAAACTAAAGCTTGGAGAGGTAAAATCTTTTACCTGAGATAACATAACTTGTAAACTAAGGAGCTATGATTTGAATCCCAGATTCTTTGAACCCAGGATAGTAAATGACTGCTGCTGTTGAGCTTTCAACTATTCACCCTACCAGTATAGCATTCCTTCTTCTGGTACATTTATCATCAAAAATGTCCACAGTTAATAGTTAAGGGTCAACATTTAATACTTGTGTGGCCTTTGGATAAAAAAAGAAAACACAAAACAGGAGGAGGGAGAAAAAAAAAAACTCAGCTATTCAGCCTTTTTTTCTAGCAACTTTAAAATCTTCTAATTATCTTGACAGGAGCCTGTCCATTCCCATCATCCCTGAGCACACCATAACAGTAAATGTCCCTCTCACCTTGGCCTGTCTACATAGAACCAAACCCCACACGCCATTTCCCTTTAAGAACTGCTTTATGTTTTAGTCACTCCTTCCCCAACTCTCCATGAATGCCTCTTTTCTTGTATTCACGCCGTCTGTGCTTCCTGCCACCGGAACCAGACAGTGAGCACAAGGTAAGTCCTAGTTGGTACAATTGGTAATGAAACAACAAGCCCCAGTTCAGACAGATTGTTTACATGTACAGTGCAAGGAGGAGCAGCCAAGGACACCACCTTCCCACAGCCGTACACAGGGCAGCATTGGAAGAGAAGGGCCAGGTGACTGCAAAGCAAACCCTGTTGCTGAGAAGCTGATGCCATGCTGCAGCTAGTTTACAGGCTGCAACTGGGCCCAGGAGCCAGAGGACAAGGCAGAAAGTCTCATGCATCATGGGAACCTGAGAGGGGATAAGAAACTCTCACAACAGCCTCCTAGGAAGAAAGGAGGCAAGTAGAAAATGGTCTTGCTGCTCCTTACAAGCCTTGCATGCCCTCATGCTCCAGGAAGATTACAGAGTGTTCTGCCAAGATTTAGATTCAGCAACAAGTCAAGCCTGGCCTGTGTCCTTTGTGGATGTGCACAAGGTCCCCAGGGCACCATGACGGAGCCATTTCCCTTCACAAGCCAACTCTCATGCTTCCGGAATCTTTTTCTGGCTGCTATGAACTGAATTATGTACCCCACCACCACCAAAGTTCATATATTGAAGTCTGAACCCCTAGAACCTCAGAATGCAACTATATTTGAAGATAGAGTCCAAATAGGTAATTAAGTTACAATGAGGTGCTGATGATGAGCAGTAATCCAATGTGACTGATGTGCTTATATGAAACTTAGGACACAGACACTCAGAAAGGGAAGACCATGTGAAGACATAGGAAGAAAGTGGCCTCCTACATGCCAAGGAGAGAGGCTGCATAAAAAACCAAACCTGCCAACACCTTGATTTTGGACTTCCAACCTCCAGAATTGTGAGAAAATTAATTTCTATTGTTTAGCCACCTGATCTATGATATTTTGTTATGGCAACCCTAGCAAACTAACATACTGGCTGACTGGCTTTGCCTCCTATTTTATTCTGCCTCAAATCCCCTTCTTGTTCCTCGGTCATTCCATTCTGCCAGGAAGGATCACCTTGGCACAGGCTTGGCACCTTGGCACACCTCTGTGCACAGGCTCCTCCTTGTAAGGTTCACTGTATGGATGCCCTCTGTGTGACTCCTGCCAGGCCTATGCATCTGCCACTGCTCTGAGGCCCCTGTGTGCCCAGGCCACATGGAAAGTCTGGGCAGCCTCAAACAGAGCCTCCGGCCTGGCTTACAGTTTGGAATTTTGAGATACCTGTCACCTGCACAGCTACTCGGTCCGAGAGGACACTGAGTCTAGGGTTGCCAGATAAAATACAGGATGCTTAGTTAAATTTGAATTTCAGGACTTCCCTGGTGGTGCAGTGGATAAGAATCTGCTGCCAATGCAGGGGACACGGGTTTGATCCCTGGTCTGGGAAGATTCCACATGCCACAGAGCAGCTAAAGCCCATGCAGCACAACTACTGAGCCTTTCTGCTGCAACTACTGAAGCCCACATGCCTAGAGCCTAGAACCCGTGCTCTGCAATAAGAGAAGCCACCAGGATGAGAAGCCCATGCACAGCAGCTAGAGAGTAGCCCCTGCTTACTGCAACTAGAGAAGACCTACGCACACAGCAACGAAGACCCAGCACAGCCAAAGATAAACTAGTTAAAATAAAAATTATTTTTTAAAATTTGAATTTCAGATAATCAACAAATAGTATTTTAGAATAAGTGTATCCTAAATATTGCATAGGCTGTATGTCTATTAAAGAATTATTTACCTGAAATGCAAATTTAACAGGGTTTCTGTATTTTCACTTGCTACCCTACTAGGATCCTGCGGAGAGTCCAGGGCACACTCCATTAAGGCACTTTGAGGGGGTTTCCTCCAGGTCCCTCAGCAGATCTCCTGGACCCAACGCTGGTCAGAGGCTGCAGCACTTCCCATGGCCTGGAGCCCAGCAGAATCAGGCTTCTCGGACCCACCTTGTCCTAATCCACATACCCAGAATAGCACCAGAGACCTGGAGTCCCCAAAGTTAGGAAGAGCAAGAAGGGACAACAGATGTAGACAGAGTCCTTGGTACCTGCCCCCTCCAAACACAGAAAAAGAGACAGAATAGCACGGTTAAGAGCATTAGCTTTGGGGTCATTCAGACCTGATTCAGAGTTAGCAACGTGCCTTGAGTAAGGCATGGAAACTCTCTCAACCTCAGCTGTCTCATCAGAGCACAGAGCCGCTGGTCCCACCTAACTCACGCTGTCATCCATTGTGAGGAACAAAGAGACAGGGCATGTCAGGCCCTAACGCCGTGCCTGACACAAAGCAGGTGCTTGAGAGGTACTGGCGCCACCGCTGTGGAATCCTCTCCATCTTCATGCTCCCATCTCCCACCCCAACACTTCTAGCACACACAGTTTCTCCCAACATGAGTCCCAGCAGAGTCTCCTTTTCTGAAGGCCTGTAGCTCATGGCAAGCTCTGGGAGCTCCAACTCCTGGACACATTCCCAGGAAAATTTGGGATGCAGAGACATGGGATAGAAAACAGATGGCTTCGGGTTTTTTGTGGTGTGGACAGTGAAAGGTCAGTTAGCTCTGTGGGAGTGAGCTTTGTGCCAAGCGGACCCGGACCATGAGATAACCGTCCTCACTTCTCTAGCCTAACACTGCCCTGTCTCGGACACCTGCTGACTGCTCCACCAGGTCCAGGCAGAGCAGCATCAGCTGAGCCCCAGGAGCAGATTATGTCAGCACTTGGATCCAGCAAGGTGAGCCCAGGGACATCATTCCCTGTGACACGTGACATGTGAAAAGTGACATGTTTGTTAGCAGAGACATGAAGTGGGAGAGTGAGACCACCAAGGGTGACCCCTGCCATTCCCCAGATAACTGGGCCAGAAGTGGGGTATTTACCGAACAAAATAGAACAGATTTTGCCTCTTCTCTGTGGATGTTGACCTCATTCTAGTATATAGACTTCCCAAGGTGACTATTTCAAAATCGCTCTTTATTATAAAAACCAGTGTTTTATCCAGATATGTTGAGATAAAATTGTGATGAAACAAATGCACCCTAGGAAAGGCCTGGTTTCCATATTAGGAAAGCAAATTCCAGGATCTGCATCCAAGGACATTGGGTAATTACACCCTCGAATGTTTGTACCCTACTGAATATTATAGTGACCATGAGAGAACCAGATTCTCTTCCTTTTACTGTGCGTAGGTAGATCTTATCATCAGGATGTCAAGGCTACTGCAATGTTAGTACAGCCTTGATATCAAACAGGCCAACCCTTGGAAGCCCCCAAAACCATAGCCTGTGGAAATTCAAAGAATTCTTCCCAGGATTTCTGCAACTCCTTCGTCTCCCAATGTACTTCTCTCTCTGACTTTCACAAACTCCTTCCCACATAAAGCATGAAATATTCCAAAGTTCATAGATTTTCATGGAAATTTTGGAGCAGGAACTCAATAACAGGATCACAAATCACAAACACAAAAATACAAATGATGTCCCAGGTAACATTTAATGTCAAAGTGTTCACCTCTGTGGAGCATCCATGGCCTTCACCGACTTTATCACTCTTCCTAGCTCTTTCCAACCCTGCCACTCTCCTCTCTGATCTCCACTTTTCTTTCCTCTTCCTCATAAGAAGAAAAAACAAAAAGAATATTCCTCTCCCTTGTTCATGGCAAAGGAGTCCCCTTTCTACGGATTCTTCACCACCTGTAGATACCTGACTCCAGGATCTTGCCCACCTCAGTCGGATTGGAATTTTCCTATAGAGAGATGTCTCCACCTCAGAGAAAACCTTTTCACCTCCCTACATTGAGTTCATTTCTATTGTTATAATCTAGACCTTTGAAGGATGACTTTCATGCAAGATCAGAGGTGGTGGGTGGGTGAGTGAGGAAGGAGGAGACGTAGTCCTGAATCAGCATCAACAGAATCAGTGCCTTCATCACCGCCATCATTACATCATCATTCCCATCATCCATTTCTTGCCATTTTACACCACACTGTCCCATAAGGGGTATTACAGGCATGATATCATTTCAGCCCCACAACAGGCCTATGGGGTAGAAAGAGTATCCCATTTCACTGATGAGGACACTGGTGTGTACTTTGCTGTGGAAGGATCCATGGCTAGCGGAGACAGCAGGCTACACCAGGAAAGGCTTGTGATCATAACCCTGCCTTGTGAATCAACTGAGAATTTGACTTGCCCTCCCAGGAAGAAAACTAGGTACTACCAGATTGGGGCAGAGAGGGCAGGAAGGTTTGAACCAGGCAAAGATATGGGTTTGCTTGGGGGTTTTGGGGTGGGGGAAGTTTAGGATTTTTTTTATGAGAGAAGAAGCTTTCACAGTGTTCTTGAAGGCAGGACAAGATACACAATTAGATGCTATATTGGGAAACAGGAAGGTTCTGGCCCCATGGAAATAGGGAACTTGTACGAAAGGGACCAAGACAAAGCTATGCTGGGTTTCTGGGAATAGAATCCAATTATTTTAAGAGTAACTAAGGCCTAGGCTGTTCAATTTCAGGCTGGAAGAACTTTGAGGAAAACAAGCTCTGTTGACTCCAACATTGTTAAACAGTCGGAAAAGGGTGCTGGAAGGACTGCCCAATAGAAATCTACTACATTGGAGAGACGCCCGGCTCCCGGCGGCGCAGACGCGAGAGACGCCCGGCTCCCGGCGCAACCGACCACGTGCAGAATCGTGGCTGAGAGGAGCTGCCCCGCGCCCACGGTTGGGGCGGTGGCCGAGAAGAGCTGTACCACGTCCAGGAGGTGGTGGCTGCTTGGGCACCGGAGGGCCGAGAGGAGCTGATCCACATTCAAAGCAGGAGGGGCGGCCTTGAGGAGATACCCCTCGTCCAAGGTAGGGTACAGCGGCTGCGCCTTGCTGGAGCGGCTGGGAAGGGATACTCCACGACCAGGTGGAATATAGGAATCCAGTGTTCTGGGGAGGAAGGAACAAGACGGCGAGACCACTTTCTTCCCCACAAATTCATCAAAAGAACATTTGAACGTGGAGTAAAGTCCACAAAACCACTTCTGAATACTGGCAGAGGACATCAGGCTCCCAGAAAAGCAGCCCATTGTCTTCTAAAGGAAAGAGAAGAAATCCAGCTCCACCTACCAGAACACTGACACATGCTTCCCTAACCAGGGAACCCGGACAAGTCACCTGTCCAACCCCACACACAGCGAAGAAACTACATAATAAAGAGAACTCCACAAACTGCAAGAAGAGGGAAAGGACACCCCAAGCAAAGCAATATAAGCAAGATGAAGAGGCAGAGAAATACCCAGCAAGTAAAGGAACAAGATAATTGCCCACCAACACAAACAAAAGAAGAAGATATAGGGAATCTACCTGATAAAGAATTTCAAATTTTGATGGTGAAAATGATTCAAAATCTTGAAAGTAAAATGGAGTTACAGATAAATAACCTGGAGAAAAGGATTGAGAAGATGGAAGAAAGATTTAATAAGGACTTAGAAGAAATAAAAAAGAGTCAATATACAATGAATAATGCAATAGATGAGATCAGAAACACTCTGGAGGGAACAAACAGTAGAATAACAGAGGCAGAAGACAGGATAAGCGAACTAGAAGATAGAATTGTAGAAATAAATGAAACAGAGAGGAAAAAAGAAAAATGAATTAAAAGAAATGAGGACAATATTAGAGACCTCTGGGACAATGTTAAACGCTCCAACATTCGAATCATAGGAGTCCCAGAAGAAGAAGACAAAAAGAAAGACCATGAGAGAATACTTGAGGAGATAATAGTTGAAAACTTCCCTAAAATAGGGAAAGAAATAATCACCCAAGTCCAAGAAATCCAGAGAGTCCCCAACAGGATAAACCCAAGGCGAAATACTCCAAGACACATATTAATCAAATTAACAAAGATCAAACACAAAGAACAAATATTAAAAGCAGCAAGGGAAAAGCAGAAAATAACACTCAAGGGGATTCCCATAAGGATAACAGCTGATCTTTCAACAGAAACTCTTCAGGCCAGAAGGGAGTAGCAAGATATACTTAAAGTGATGAAAGAAAATAACCTACAGCCCAGATTACTATACCCAGCAAGGATCTCATTCAAATATGAAGGAGAAATCAAAAGCTTTACAGACAAGCAAAAGCTGAGGGAATTCAGCATCACCAAACCAGCTCTCCAACAAATGCTAAAGGATCTTCTATAGACAGGAATCACAGAAAGAGTGTATAAACTTGAACCCAAAGCAATAAAGAAAATGGCTACGGGATCGTACTTTTCAATAATTACCTTAAACGTAAATGGGTTGAATGCCCCAACCAAAAGACAAAGGCTGGCTGAATGGATACAAAAACAAGACCCCCATATATGTTGTCTGCAAGAGACCCACCTCAAAACGAGGGATGCATACAGACTGAAAGTGAAGGGCTGGAAAAAGATAGTCCATGCAAATAGAGACCAAAAGAAAGCAGGAGTAGCAATACTCATATCGGATAAAATAGACTTTAAAACAAAGGCTGTGAAACGAGACAAAGAAGGAAACTACATAATGATCAAAGGATCAATCCAAGAAGAAGATATAACAATTATAAATATTTATGCACCTAACATAGGAGCACCGCAATATGTAAGACAATTACTAACAAGTATGAAAGGGGAAATTAACAATAACACAATAATAGTGGGAGATTTTAACACCCCACTTACATCTATGGATAGATCAACTAAACAGAAAATTAACAAGGAAACACAATCTTTAAATGATATAATAGAACAGTTAGACCTAATAGATATCTATAGGACATTTCACCCCAAAACAATGAATTTCACCTTTTTCTCAAGCGCACACAGAACCTTTTCCAGGATAGATCACATCCTGGGACATAAATCTAGCCTAGGTAAATTCAAAAAAATTGAAATTATTCCAAGCATCTTTTCTGACCACAATGCAGTAAGATTAGATCTCAATTACAGGAGAATAACTATTAAAAGTGCCAACATATGGAGACTGAACAACACGCTGCTGAATAATGAACAAATCATAGAAGAAATCAAAAGAGACATCAAAATATGCATAGAAATGAATGAAAATGAAAACACAACAACCCAAAACCTCTGGGACACTGTAAAAGCAGTGCTAAGGGGGAAGTTCATAGCAATACAGGCACACCTCAAGAAACAAGAAAAAAGTCAACTAAATAACCTAACTCTACATCTAAAGCAACTAGAAAAGGAAGAAATGAAGAACCCCAGGGTCAGTAGAAGGAAAGAAATCATAAAAATTAGGGCAGAGATAAATGCAAAAGAAACAAAAGAGACCATAGCAAAAATCAACAAAGCCAAAAGCTGGTTCTTTGAGAAGGTGAATAAAATTGACAAACCACTAGCCAGACTCATCAAGAAACAAAGGGAGAAGAACCAAATCAATAAAATTAGAAATGAAAATGGAGAGATCACAACTGACAACACAGAAATACAAAGGATTATTAGAGAATACTATCAGCAATTATATGGCAATAAAATGAATAACCTGGAAGAAATGGACAAATTCCTAGAAAAGTACAACTTTCCAAAACTGAACCAGGAAGAAATAGAAAATCTGAACAAACCCATCACAAGCACAGAAATTGAAACTGTAATCAAAAATCTCCCAGCAAACAAAAGCCCAGGTCCAGACAGCTTCACACCTGAATTCTACCAAAAATTTAGAGAAGAGCTAACACCTATTCTACTCAAACTCTTCCAGAAAATAGCTGAGGAAGGGAAACTTCCAAACTCATTCTATGAGGCCACCATCACCCTAATCCCAAAACCTGGTAAAGACCCCACAAAAAAAGAAAACTATAGGCCAATATCACTGATGAACATAGATGCAAAAATCCTTAACAAAATTCTAGCAATCAGAATCCAACAACACATTAAGAAGATCATACATCATGACCAAGTGGGCTTTATCCCAGGAATGCAAGGATTCTTCAATATCCGCAAATCAATCAACGTAATACACCACATTAACAAACTGAAAAATAAAAATCATATGATTATCTCAATAGATGCAGAGAAAGCCTTCGACAAAATTCAACATCCATTTTTGATAAAAACCCTCCAGAAAGTGGGAATTGAAGGGACATACCTCAACATAATAAAAGCTATATATGACAAACCCACAGCAAACATTATCCTCAATGGTGAAAAACTGAAAGCATTTCCCCTAAAGTCAGGAACAAGACAAGGGTGCCCACTCTCACCACTACTATTCAACATAGTTCTGGAAGTTTTGGCCACAGCAATCAGAGCAGAAAAAGACATAAAAGGAATACAAATTGGAAAAGAAGAAGTAAAGCTTTCACTGTTCGCTGATGACATGATCCTCTACACAGAAAACCCTAAAGACTCTACCAGAAAACTACTAGAGCTAATCAATGATTACAGTAACGTTGCAGGATATAAAATCAACACACAGAAATCCCTTGCATTCCTATACACTAATAATGAGAAAATAGAAAGAGAAATTAAGGAAACTATTCCATTCACTGTTGCAACGAAAACAATTAAATACTTAGGAATATATCTACCTAAGGAAACAAAAGACTTGTACATAGAAAACTATAAAACACTAGTGAAAGTAATCAAAGAGGAGACTAATAGATGGAGAAATATACCGTGTTCGTGGATTGGAAGAATAAATATTGTAAAAATGAGTATACTACCCAAAGTAATTTATACATTCAATGCAATCCCTATCAAGCTACCAACAATATTTTTCACAGAACTAGAACAAATAATCTCACAATTTGTATGGAAATACAAAAAACCTCGAATAGCTAAAGCAATTTTGAGGAAGAAGAATGGAACTGGGGGAATTAACCTGCCAGACTTCAGGCTCTATTACAAAGCCACAGTCATCAAGACAGTATGGTACTGGCATAAAGACAGAAATATAGATCAATGGAACAAAATAGAAAGCCCAGAGATAAACCCACGCTCCTATGGACACCTTATCTTCGACAAAGGAGGCAAGAATATAAAATGGAGAAAAGACAGTCTCTTTAACAAGTGGTGCTGGGAAAACTGGTCAGCCACTTGTAAAAGAATGAAACTAGAACACTTCCTAACACCATACACCAAAATAAACTCAAAATGGATTAAAGATCTAAATGTAAGACTAGAAACTATAAAACTCCTAGAGGAGAACGTAGGCAAAACACTCTCCGACATAAATCACAGCAGGATCCTCCAAGACCCACCTCCCAGAATATTGGAAATAAAAGCAAAAATAAACAAATGGGACCTAATTAAAATCAAAAGCTTCTGCACAGCAAAGGAAACTCGAAGCAAGGTGAAAAGACAGCCTTCAGAATGGGAGAAAATAATAGCAAATGAAGCAACTGATAAAGGATTAATCTCCAAATTATACAAGCAGCTCCTGCAGCTTAATTCCAGAAAACTAAGTGACCCAATCAAAAAATGGACCAAAGAACTAAACAGACATTTCTCCAAAGAAGACATAAAGATGGCTAACAAACACATGAAAAAATGCTCAACATCCCTCATAATCAGAGAAATGCAAATCAAAACCACAATGAGATACCATTTCACACCAGTCAGAATGGCTGCTATCCAAAAGTCTACATGCAATAAATGCTGGAGAGGGTGTGGAGAGAAGGGAACCCTCTTACACTGTTGGTGGGAATGCAAACTAGTACAGCCACTATGGAGAACAGTGTGGAGATTCCTCAGAAAACTGGAAATAGAACTGCCATATGATCCAGCGATCGCACTCCTGGGCATACACACCGAGGAAACCAGAATTGAAAGAGACACATGTACTCCAATGTTCATTGCAGCACTGTTTATAATAGCCAGGACATGGAAGCAACCTAGATGTCCATCTGCAGATGAATGGATAAGAAAGCTTTGGTACATATACACAATGGAGTATTTTTCAGCCATCAAAAAGAATGCATTTGAATCAGTTTTAATGAGGTGGATGAAATTGGAGCCAATTATACAGAGTGAAGTAAGCCAGAAAGAAGAACATCAATACTGTATATTAACGCATATATATGGAATTTAGAAAAATGGTAACCTGAACCCTGTATAAGAGACTGCAAAAGAGACATAGGCATTTAGAACAGTCTTTGGGACTCTGTGGGAGAGGGTGAAGGTGGAATGATTGGGGAGAATGGAATTGTAGCATGTATATTATCATAAGTGACCAGTCCAGGTTCGACGCATAATTTTTCCTCTGTTCATTTCTTTGCATTTGTGCTTTTTTAATAAAAATACTTTTAACTGTAAAAAAAAAAAAAAAAGAATCCAATTATTTTAAACCAGAGTGTTCAAAGGAACCAGGTCTGTGTGCTTGTCAATCACATTAGTTAGAGTACGGTCAGTGACCTATAGTTTGTAAACATAATTTTTTATAATCTTTGAGTGATTTTTGTGGTTTTTCTCATTTCCGTTTTTGTTTTGCTATCTTTGTTATTCTTTTAGATGACGCCAGCCTACTTTATTTGTTATAAGGAAGATATAAAAAGGGGGATTTTTAAATTTATTTTTAACAATTTTGATGCAATTTATTGCCCCTGCCCCCTCCACTGGTAAGCACTAGCTTGTTCCCTGAGTCTATTTTTGGTTGTAATTACTAGATTGTTGTATTTTTAGACTCCACCTATAAGTGATATCACACAGTATTTGTCTTTCTGACTTTCTTCATTTAGTATCCAAGTACATCCGTGTTGCCTCAAACGGCAAAATTTTTGCCCTTTTTTGTGGCTGAGTAGAGCGACTTCACTTTCACTTTTCACTTTCACACATTGGAGAAGGAAATGGCAGCCCACCCCAGTGTTCTTGCCTGGAGAATCCCAGGGACAGCGGAGCCTGGTCAGCTGCCGCCTATGGGGTCACACAGAATCGGACACGACTGAAGTGACTTAGCAACAGCAGCAGCAGTACATATGTGTACCACATCTTTATCCATTCATCTGTTGATGGACAGGTTGCTTCCATATCTTGGTTTTGTAAAGAGTGCTGCTATCGGGGCGGGGAGGTGGCGGTGGTGGTCGGTCAGGCTGCTCTGTCTGTAGGATTCTCAAAGCATGAATACTGGAATAGGTAGCCATTCCCTTCTCCAGAGGATCTTCCCAACCCAGGGATCAAACCCAGGTCTCCTGCATTGGCAGGCAGTTTCTTTACCACTTGAGCCACCTGGGAAACCTGTAAGTTAAGAAGGGGTCAACCAAATCTGCTTTATTTCAAGGGCAGCTGGGAGGCTCTCACGGATACCCATTATCATGAAGAAATCAGCTGGACAACAATTTCCAGCCCCTCAACTCCTTGTTGGCCTTTGGCACCAAAAACTTTGCTGTCAACATCACGTGGACAATTGCAGCAGTTTGCTGCATGATTGTCAGAAACCCCTGAGGCAGTGGGGCAGAAAATCCAGGCGATTCACCTAAACGGGCTGAACCCTAGATGGTTAGGAGAAGCAGCTTTGCTCCAATTTCCGCTTTGTAGGAAAAGACTTGGCCAAGGGCTTCTTTTGCTTTGGCAAATGTCTTGTTTCAGGAAACCCGAAACATTTGTTTCAGTCAACAAATTCTTTCTTAAACACTCAATAGCCTGGCAGTTTCAAGAGAAAATATTTGGGTGCGTGGCTAATATTGTTTCTGAAAAGAAACAAAGGCTGAAATGTCTGTAGTTCAGACACTAGCCAGTGAAATATTAGGTCCAGGCATGTTTTGGAAACTTTTCCAGCCTGTGGAGGTGAGGAGAAGGGATGGGACATTGGAAGACGTCATTGCAGTATAGCTTTCTTTTGCACACAGGAGCTGGTTCTCCCAGCTCCCAGGAGCAGCCCCAGCTCTGCATGTTGCTGTGTTTCCTGCAGGTCATCCACAGACCAGACCACTCACCACGAGGAAGACTCAGGGAGATAGAGATGGATTCTTGCCCCCCAACCCCCACTTCCCTAAGAACTGCCCTAGCCCCCACTCCCCATAATAAATGACCTCACTCCTCCCAGGACAGAGTCTAGAACTCAGAGTACATCAGAGAAGTTGTCTCCCTCAGAAACTGGGATTGGGTCAGAGATTCTGGTCAGGTACATGTGGGTGGACCCAAAAAGTCATGTCAATTCAGGGTGAGGGCATGTCACTCCTGAGCTTCACATACATAGAAATGTGGAAATACCCATCTCTTCAATACACTCAAACCCCTGTCAGGTGCGGGTCCCATCCATTCTCAGGGATAGAACAGACAGGTTTTTTAGCAGCCACGTGAAGCTATTTCTCAAGGTCATATAATAATGCTCCAGAAAATCAAACCAGAATTTGGATTTCTTAAATCCAAAGTCATATTATACCCTATGAATGAGAACTGCTACCTCCCCTGGAAGGCCACACACACATATGTTCGACTACCAAGATAACACGAATTAAAATCTGACAGTGCTGTGTGCTAAGCAGCATTGTAACCTGAAAAATTTAGGGCTATCATCAAAACAGCTAGTATTCAGCAGAAAATTACCAGGCCCTGAAATCACTGTAGCTGGCAGATCTTCCAAATTATGTATATTTTAGGTTATGCATGTTACCTTCAGCCCTATTTTTAGCTTTCCACTCCTACAAAAGCATTTGTAAGAACAGAGAAAAATCTCTGTGACAGAATCTATTAAGTGTGAACTGCTCACCCGGTATCTCTGAGGGCAGAAACACTACAGTTTCTCTGATTGCACTTCTTTTATTTTTGGAAAGTAATACAAATAGATTTTTAAATTTTCACTTCTTCATAGTAGAACACTTAACACTTTGTAACATTCCTCAAGGTCTGTAAATGAAATCATTAACACTTCGTCTTTTTCAGGCATGAAGTTGTTGAGAAGTCTGAAGAAACAGGATTTGCTTTTTCCTTGACATCCAAATTCTAAAACCACAGCCAGAATGGTGTTCACAACAAAGTACCAAGCTGGTAGCTTAGATTTTTCTGAGGCAGGGGTCCCCAACCTCCCAGATCTAATGCCTGATGATCTGACGTGGAGCTGATGTAATAATAATAGAAATAGAAAGGTGAAAGTGAAGTTGCTCAGTCGTGTCCGACTCTTTGCAAAATACAGTGTGCAATAAATGTAATGAGGCGTTTGAATCATGCCTAAACCATTCCCCACCACTTACCCCACCCCAGTTCGTGAAACACTTGCCTTCCATGAAACTGGTCCCTGATGCTCAAAAGGTTGGGGACTATTGCTCTTAGGAATGTTGCATTCGTATTTCCCAGAAGTGGACAAATCACCCTGGGTCTTCCTAAACCCCACGTGACCCAGGCTGAATTCATCACCTTCTCTCCAGCAGCCTCAGCACAGAGTGAGTGGAGGTCGTCTACCTGAGGAGTTAAGATTCAGGGAGATGAAAAACTGCAAGAAGCAGGTTAACTGAGGAACAGAAGAAGGTGGGGGGGGGGTCCCATGGGATATGGGCCCCGCGTGAGGTGGGGCCTGAGAACTGAGGCTCCTCCACCACCGTGCACCTTTCTGGAGGCCAAAACTGCTCCCTCAGGCCTGCAGGGAGGATCAGAAGTTCATGCTGCATTCCGAGGGCTTCTTTCCTTGGAGGTTATGAAGAGACCCCCACTCGGAGCACAAGAGAGAATGCGCTCTGTGAATTTCTCCAAGCTGCCAGGTGGCAACTGTCACCATCCTTTCTAACCCCTGGGTCACGCACAAGGGTCTAACTAGAGAAGCTAGGGCCTTGATGAAGCCACGATTCATACCCACCCCTGCCATCGGTCACAAGGGAATTCAGAGAATCTGACCCCCAGCAGTGGGTCAGAGGAGCTGTCTTGACACCAGGGCACAGCACAGGACCCCAGGCCTGCAGTCACAGCAGACGTGCAAAGGGTTTTTTCCAAGCCTTAGCTCAGCTATTGTGGGGCCAACTTTCCTCACTTTTCTGAGACTTCAGTTTCTTCATTTGTAAGACAGAGACTATTATAATATCATCTTCAAAGGGTGGGGATTAAATGGGAAGCAAGCAGCAGATGTGGGTTCAATCCTTGGGTCAGGAAGATCCTCTGGAGAAGGAAATAGCAACCCACTTCAGTATTCTTGCCTGGAAAATTCCATGGACAGAGGAGGCTGGCGGGGTCCATGGGGTCGCAAAGAGTTGAACATGACTTAGCAACTAAACCCCATCACCTTGAAAGTACTTTCTTAGGTGCAATAAGACGTGAGACATTATTATGAATTCATGGGGAAACAGAGGTTCACTGTATTACACTCACACCGAACTCACGGTCCTGTCTGTTGTTGTTTAGTCACTCAGTCTGTGACCTCATGGACTGAAATCTGCCAGGATCCTCTGTCCTTGTGATTTTCCAGGCAAGCATACTGGAGTGGGTTGCCATTTCCTTCTCCAGGGGATCTTCCTGACCCGGGGATCGAACCTGTGTCCCTTGCATTGTCAGGCAGCTTCTTTACCACTAAGCCACCAAGGAAGCCCCAAAGTCCTGTCCGTAGGAAGTACTTAATGAATTTTTGAGAACAAGGAGGATTATTTTGATTATTTCAAAGTATACTGATGCCCACCCTCACCACCCACACAAGCCACAGACCAGGGGTGAAAGAGAACGCAAGTCAGGAAGTGAGGGGAGGGGGGCGTACCCTCTGACCTCTGGTGGCAGCTGGAGATTCTAGGGGTGGTTTTTGGAGGTACCTGGGAGCAAGGAGACCAAGTGTCAGCCTGCTGTAGGCATTGATGCTTTCTTTCCTTAAAAAAAGAAAAAAGTAACAATCTTATCAGGCTTTAGTTTCCAGGCAACCGTGTTCTATTGAGTCCCATGTTTTGGCAGTTCTCTGATGCATGAGTCATATTTATGGTGAACTCTATGCAGCAACTCCATGCAAAGGAACACAGCTTAGACCCAAACTGAGAATATGGTGGGGTATCTTAACTTTTTCTGTGCCATGGACTCATTTGGCAGTCTGGTGAAGTGTATAGGCCTCTTATAAGAATGTTGTTTCTAGATGTGTTAAATTGCATAGGATTATAAAGGAAACAAATCAAATGTTTAAAAAATTTGTGATAATCTACTTGCTTCATTATTAGCATAATTAATAGCAAGATCAAGCAGAAGTTCTACTGTAACTATCAAAATTGTGAAAGTGATGAGAACAGACAGTAATCCCTGATACCCCAAGCATCGGGGTGTGATAGAGAGTATCTGTGGTTTCTGCTGGTGACAGAGTCAAGGGGACGGCTGGTGCTGCTGTGGTTTGTTGCTCTATTTGTAACAGAGGGAAATGCCGGATTTCATTTGGAGGTTGGTGAATGAGATGGCTGGATGGCATCACCGACTCTGTGGACATGAGTTTGAGTGTACTCCGGGAGCTGGTGATGGACAGGGAGGCCTGGCGTGCTGTGATTCATGGGGTCGCGGAGAGTCGGACACGACTGAGCGACTGAACTGAACTGAACTGAACTTCCTAGGTCCATGAACTTCCTGAAACCTTTTCATAGTCCCCCATTAGGAATCCCTTCTAAGGAAGCAAGCAATTCCAGGTTCTACCCCAGATGTAGCTTTCTCCCCTTTCATCCATCCCCTATTGTCTATCAAGGATGCGTTAACGTGAAATCCAAGTGGGGTTCTGTATGTAGGACCACAGTCATAAGTCTCCATTGGATAAAACTTGGAGAAGATTTCCCTCCAGGACAGCAGGACCAATTCATTTATTATTTATTAGCTGGGGCATTAGGAGCATCTTTTCAAAAACTTTTGTAAATAAAAAAAAAATTTTTTTTATTGAAGTCCAGTTGGTTGGCAACATTGTATTTGTCTAGGAGCCTCTTCTAGGCAAAGCCTCAGGAAGCCACAGTGGTGGTGGAGTGTGGGGATGTCACAACAGGAGTTAACAGAGAAGAGAGGATTAGAAGCAGAATGGATACAAGCGTATGCGTGGTTGGGTTCATTTGCTCTTCACCAGAAACTATTCAGATCAGATCACATCAGTCGCTCAGTCGTGTCCGACTCTCCGCGACCCCATGAATCACAGCACGCCAGGCCTCCCTGTCCATCACCACTCCCGGAGTACACTCAAACTATTACAACATTGTTAGTTGGCAATACCCCAATACAAAAGAAGAAAAAGAAGACGAGAGGATGACAGCAGGAGAGGAGGACAGGCTGCAGAGGGAAAGACACATGTTTAACCCACACCAAGCGCCACCTTGCTCTGATTCTGAGCAGGGCATTCTCAAGAAACTCAAAATGTTTGTTAAATTACTACCCCTAAGATCAGAAGAGTAATTTATGGAGCTTCTGAGAAAGAGGAAAAGCAAAGCAGAGGTGGGAAACAAGACAAGGGCGCTGTCCATTGTATTACCATGAGGCCTCTACTCCAAAACCTGCAGTAGAATTCTATTAAAACTCATAAAATTGTTGGTACAGATGGATTTCCATTGAAAACCAGTGAAGAGATCAAGTTTTATACCAAGGATAATGTGACATTATATGAATGCAGGAGGCAGATGGACAGGGAGGCCTTGACTAGCATCTGGATCATATTCCAATAAATGATTGACCAATTGACCAATGTGGACAAGGCACCCCAAACCCAGATGTAGCTTTCTCCCTGCTCCTCCAACCCCTACTGACTATCAAGGATGTATTAAAGTGAAAGTCAAGTGGGGCTCTGTATATAGGACCACAGTCATAAGTCTTCATCGGATAAAATTCACTTTGCTACTTTGACTGGGTCTGTTTTTTCATTCACCTTCAGATTAGGTAAATCATCCATTCAGACAGCACAGCTCTGATGACTGGCTTGGATCCAGGGTTTCAACCCCGTGCATTAAGGGTCCAAGTGAAATTTCACACCTACTGGTTCCATCATTTATAACTGTCCTCATTTGGGGAGGCATGAATTTTCAGCTAGACTGAAAACAAGATGTATAGTCCTCTGGAAACCTCCATCTCTCCAAAATTATAATTAAAAAATACAATAGGAAAAATAAGATTTTCATTGATAAGACTTGACAGATGCTAGATAAGCACTCCACATACTCAGCTCAAGTTTGTTAATCGACACAGACTTTGCTCATTACATTAAGTTAAAATACTGCAAAAGCAAGCAGGGTATGTAGAGTTTTTTAGAGAAATAGAACCAATAAAATATCAATATAGTGATTTGTTATAAGGAATTGATTCACACAGTTGTGGAAACTGAAAAGTCTCAAGATCTGTGGTCAGTGAGCTGGAGATCCAGGATTGCTGAAGGTGTAAGTTTCACCCCAAGGCTGGTAGGTTGGAGACCTGGAAGAGCCCATGTTTGAGTTCAAGTCCAAAGACAGGAAAAACTTTGAGTCTCAGCTCAAGACAGCCAGGTAAGGGACTTCCCTAGTGGTTCAGTGCTTGAGAATCCACCTTCTAATGCACGGGACACAGGACTGATCCTTGGTCTGGGAACTAAGATCCGCTGTTCCTAGGGGCAACTAAGGCTGTGTGCAGAAACTTCTGAACCCGAGTGCTGCAACTACGATCCTGCGTGCCAAAACTAAGACCTGACACCGTCAAAAAGTAATTAATTTTTTTTAAAGACAGGCAGGAGGAGTTCTGCTCACTCAGACTTTTGTTCTTTTCAGGTCTTCACTGGGCTGGGCTCATCCACATGCAGGAGGGCAACCTCCATCTATGGACTCAAAAGTTCATTTCATCCAAAAACACCCTCACAGACACACCCAAAATAATGTTTGACCAAGTATATGGACACCTCATGGCCCATCAAGTCAGCACATAAAATTAATCACTGAGTCTAACAATATATTCCAATTACGTGAGGTGAAAACACAGGCAAAGCTGATCCATTCTGTAAACAGTCAGGAGAGGGGCTGCTGCGGAAGGGCTTCTGGTTAGCGGCAGTGTCTTACTTCCTGAGTTGATGGTGGTTACAAAGGTATTTCATGTTATGAACATTTGTTGAGCTATATTGGGATTTATATCCTTTTCTGAATGTATGTTATACTTTAATTCCATAGATTTTAAAGAGAAGGTGGGAGGGGGGTACTTGGTCTATTGGGAACATCTGTTGAAATGTTCTAGGAGATAGTGAAAGTCACTCAGTTGTGTCCAACTCTTTGCGAACCCATGGACTATACAGTCCGTGGAATTATCCAGGCCAGAATACTGGAGTGGGTAGCCTTTCCTTTCTCCAGGGGATCTTCTCAACTCAGGGATCAAACTCAGGTCTTCTGCATTGCAGGCATATTCTTCACCAGCTGAGCCACAGGGAAAGCCCAAAAATATTAGAGTGGGTGGCCTATTCCTTCTCCAGTGAATCTTCTCAACCCAGGAATCAAACCAGGGTCTCCTGCATTGCAGGCGGATTCTTTACTAACTGAGATATCAGGGAAGCCCAGTACTATCAGGGAAGTATTATCTCTGGGAGATAACATGTTTTCTTGGCTGGTATCTTTTAGCTTCTCAGATTCCTGGATGGGGAACAGAATCCTACAGTCCCTGCTTTGATTCCCTTAAATCAAAGCCTAGTTGGGTTAAGGAGGATCTCTTTTGCCTCATGTGGAGCTCCTGATAGGAAGGACAAGGCACACCTTGGCCAGGGGACCCTCACGCTACTGCCAGAAAGGCAGGACCCAGTCCAGTCATATGAGGCCACAACTGCAAAATCGAGGCAAAACTGACCACACTGAGCTAACATCATGCAGCCAGGTTTTCTTCCATTTTTGTTTCTGTCCTGCTCCCCCAGAGTCTCCTTCTGAACATTCCTGCTTTGAAATTTCTGGGCAGAAAGAAATCGATTTAAAACCCGATTCATATCTGGCTCTGGGGAAAACCACAGCACAAATGAGCTTTGGATGATTTTTTGAAGGCATATTGTCTGAAGAAATTTTTTTTCCTCTTAATTCTTCCAAGTGCATATTCTTTGAGACTCAAATCCAGAGGCACCCAGGGAGATAAGAAATTGACTGGTTAGGTTAACCAAGGCAGAGAGCCAAGCTAAATTGCTTGGCCTCCAAATTAAAATGCTGGCCTGAATCAAGTGCCTTGTTAAAATTCTTAAATTGAGTTTCTCTTTTCATTTGGTAGAGTATTTACTTAGGCATCATGTCAATGCTAGGAAAAGTCTAACCTGGTGTGGGACTGTACAGCCACCCACAAGCTGACTGGCCTTCGGCACATTATTTAACTTCTAGGAGGCTGTTTCCTCAAAGTTGAGTGTTGTGGGATGGATTTTAAATATACAAAGTGCTGAAGTCATTATAGTTACTCTGATGACTGATATGTATTCATCATTGTTGTCGTTATTTCAACATCCTGAGAAGTCCAATGTGAGTCTGGCCTAAGAAGTCAAGGTAGTTTGAGATAGCCATTTCTTTCTCCAGAGGATCTTCCCAACCAAGGGATTGATCCCAGGTATCCTGCATTGCAGGCAGATTCTTTATCATCTGAGCCACCAGGGAAGCCCAAATAGAAGATAAACCCTTTTATTCTTCAGGAAGTTTGTAACTTTCCATTCAACAGCATTTAAATAATATCTAAACAAGATTCAAGTCATCAGTAGGTCTTGAATCTACCAGATTAGAGTATTTTCAATTAGGTATGCTTGTTTTCAATAAAATAGAATAAATGAAATGTATTTTAAATAGCTTTATTATACTTGGCTTGTTACTTGTATTATATTTGATTGAATCTTTTGATGATCTGAGTGAAGGTAGGAGAGTGGTGTACTTAATTGCATTTTGATGAACTTACGGATTTTTAAATCTTGATAATCATAATTCACAATGACAAAAATAATACATAATAAATGTACTTAAGAATTGACAGTGAATTAACAGTGAAGAAACTTGGGGTGGGGGATCCCAATTTAACCTTTCTCCTAGCCTTAGAAAAATAATTTCTTACATAGTAGGTTACAAAGTATAATAATAACAGTACTAAGGCTGATTTTAACAAGCATTTTAAAGATGTGGTTACTGGAGAATATAATGAGGTTCTCCCAGCAGGAACTAGAGAAAGTTTCTCTTCCTTAAATTATCATGTCAGATAAATCCAAGGTATGGGCTGAAAAGAAAATAATTATGTAATCCCTCTGCTTCAACATATCTCTTTTTTTAGGGAACATAAACTATTAGTAATATACTAGAGAGAATTTTAATATGTGAGTCATAGCCTATGAATCATGGTAACACATCAAAAGGCTCTGATTGGGAAAAACTGAATTATATTCCTATTCCCACACTAAAATAATAACCTTCTTCTCTTCCCACAGGGCCAGGGAAAAACATGGTTTTTCAGCAGTGAACTTTAACTTCTTTTCTTTATTTCTTCCCAATTTGATTTTTATGGGGATCCAGTCTAGGATGGCTGACTCCTTGAAGACTTACATTATTTAGGGCCCTTTTCCATCCAGCGTGTAACTCACGCTCATTCTCCCTCCATCTCAAATTTCTTGCCCTCATTTGCTGTTATTTCCACAAAGATAAAACACTAGGTGATTTTTTTTTTTTTTAGCTTCAAAGCATTTTTATAATTATCTCATTGGATCATCTCAGCAACTTTGTAGAAAAATAGAAGTGATTCCCCATTTCTGCAGACCAGGAAACTTAAGCATGAGAGGTTAAGTGACTTCCCAAGGCCCAAGCCCCATAGAACCAAGTTAAATAAATCAAGTCCCTCATCATCTTGATGGACTACAGGCTGCACAGTTGTCACAGCAGGCAGAAGGAGTGATGGATGGTGGGTTGCTAACAGACACAGTCAGGGCACGGAGCCTTTCTTTCATGGCAAAGAGCACAGAAACTTACAGAGATGGCCTCATGGTGAAGGAGACAAGAAGACAAGGCAGAGAGAGGAGCTCTGGGCTCCCAGGCCCTGGACCTCCTCCCCTCCTGTCTAATTACAGCATGTCAGGCCCTTAACCTTGTCATTACCTACCACTGCATCCTGTCTGTAGCTCACTCTCAGACTGCTCTCCTCTCCGCCCCACTAACTCTATCAATATCCCAGTTCCAGCAACCCCGTGACCCCACTGAGACCTACCATCCTACAACCTACAGACCTCGCTGCTCCCAGCTTCTTCACGTCCTCTCCTCTGTCTTTATTCACCGGCTTCTGTAACTATTCACTATGATCACTCACTCATGCCTTCCACTGCTTTGCTCCTCTCTTAACTTAAGCCCTTCAAAGAAGAGAAGCGAAAAGCAAAGGAGAAAAGGAAAGATATAAGCATCTGAATGCAGAGTTCCAAAGAATAGCAAGGAGAGATAAGAAAGCCTTCCTCAGCGATCAATGCAAAGAAATAGAGGAAAACAACAGAATAGGAAAAACAAGAGATCTCTTCAAGAAAATTAGAGATTCCAAGGGAACATTTCATGCAAAGATGGGCTTGATAAAGGACAGAAATGGTATGGACCTAACAGAAGCAGAAGATCGTAAGAAGAGGTGGCAGGAATACACAGAAGAACTGTACAAAAAAGATCTTCACGACCAAGATAGTCATGATAACATGATCACTGACCTAGAGCCAAAAATCTTGGAATGTGAAGTCAAGTGGGCCTTAGAAAGCATCACGACGAACAAAGCTAGTGGAGGTGATGGAATTCCAGTTGAGCTATTTCAAATCTTGAAAAATGATGCTGTGAAAGTGCTGCACTCAATATGCCAGAAAATTTGGAAAACTCAGCAGTGGCCACAGGACTGGAAAAGGTCAGTCTTCATTCCAATCCCAAAGAAAGGCAATGCCAAAGAATGCTCAAACTACCACACAATTGCACTCATCTCACACGCTAGTAAAGTCATGCTCAAAATTCTCCAAGCCAGGCTTCAGGCTTCAGTGAACCGTGAACTCCCAGATGTTCAAGCAGGTTTTAGAAAAGGCAAAGGAACCAGAGATCAAATTGCCAACATCTGCTGGATCATGGAGAAAGCAAGAGAGTTCCAGAAAAACATCTATTTTCTGCTTCATTGACTATGCCAAAGCCTTTGACTGTGTGGATCACAATAAACTGTGGAACATTCTGAAAAAGATGGGAATCCCAGACCATCTGACCTGCCTCTTGAGAAACCTGTATGCAGGTCAGGAAGCAACAGTCAGAACTGGACATGGAACAACAGACTGGTTCCAAATTGGAAAAGGAGTACGTCAAGGCTGTATATTGTCACCTTGCTTATTTAACTTATATGCAGAGTACATCATGAGGAACACTGGGCTGGAAGAAGCACAAGCTGGAATCAAGACTGCCGGGAGAAATATCAATAACCTCAGATATGCAGATGACACCACCCTTATGGCAGAAAGTGAAGAGGAACTCAAGAGCCTCTTGATGAAAGTGAAAGAGGAGAGTGAAAAGGTTGGCTTGAAGCTCAACATTCAGAAAACAAAGATCATGGCATCTGGTCCCATCACTTCATGGGAAATAGATGGAAAAACAGTGGAAACGGTGTCAGACTTTATTTTTGGGGGCTCCAAAATCACTGCAGATGCTGATTGCACCCATGAAATTAAAAGACGCTTACTCCTTGGAAGGAAAGTTATGACCAACCTTGATAGTATGTTAAAAAGCAGAGACATTACTTTACCAACAAAGGTCCATCTAGTCAAGGCTATGGTTTTTCCCATGGTCATGTATGGCTGTGAAAGTTGGACTATGAAGAAAGCTGATCATCGAAGAATCGATGCTTTTGAACTGTGGTGTTGGAGAATTCTCTTGAGAGTCCCTTGGACTGCAAGGAGATCCAACCAGTCCGTTCTAAAGGAGATCAATCCTGGGTGTTCATTTGAAGGACAGATGCTAAAGCTGAAACTGCAATACTTTGGCCACCTCATGCGACAAGTTGACTCACTGGAAAAGACTCTGATGCTGGGAAAGGTTGAGGGCGGGAGGAGAAGGGGACGACAGAGAATGAGATGGCTGGATGGCATCACCGACTCTGTGGACATGAGTTTGAGTGAACTCCGGGAGTTGGTGATGGACAGGGAGGCCTGGCGTGCTGTGATTCATGGGGTCGTGGGGAGTCAGACACGACTGAGTGACTGAACTGAACTGAACTGATGAAATCATAACTGTGGTTAATTTAACTCTCCACCTGCTTTGGGCCTGCACCTCCCAATAGCTGGACAAAAGCACCCAATCACACTCTCTAGTCGCTCTTTAAATTCATGATAAAGTCAAGTGGGACCAGAATGTGCCCTGTTGTTCCATCGCTAAGTCGTGTCCGACTCTTTGCAACCTCATGAACTGCAGCACACCAGGCTTCCCCATCCTTCACTATCTCCCAGAGTTTGTTCGAACTCAAGTCCATTGAGTCGGTGATGCCATCCAACCACCTCATCCTCTTCCTCCCTCTTCTCCTCCTGCCCTCAATCCTTCCCAGCATCAGGGCCTTTTCCAATAAGTCAGCTCTTTGCATCAGGTGGCCAAAGTATTGGAGCTTCACCATCAGTCCTTCCAATGACTAGTCAGGATTGATGATGCCCTACAAACATACTATTAATATATTGAGTTGGTAAAAATATTCATTTCAGGTTTTCCATAATATCTTACAGAATGAATATTTTGACCAACCAAATACTTACTAGTCTATTCTCTCTGCCACTCCCAGATTTCATACCTTCTCTTCATTCTCCAAACGTTCAACACCTCCTCCCCAAGCTCCTTCTCAGCAATCTTGCTGCCTATGTCACCAAGCAAATCGAAGTCATCAGAAAAGACCTCCTACACACTCCCTGCACCCCCACCCCCTGCACCTGTGTCTGCACACTCAGCTTTCTCCCCTGTTACTACGGTGAACCATCCTGCTCTGACCAAGCCCCCCAACCTATGGGTTCAAAACACCTTTCACCCACTCAGGGAAGTTGCTTCAGCCCATGTTCCTGCACCATCACGTCTTCACTCTCCTGAACCATTCCCATCAACATAGAAACATCTCTGAACTTCCCTGGACAGTCCAATGGTTGGGAGTCCACCTGCCAATGCAGAGGACACAGTTTGAACCCTGGTTGGGAGATTTCCAAATGCTGCGGAGCAACTGAACCCAGAGCCACAACTACTGAACCCACGTGCTGAAGCTACGAAAGCCCAGGAGCCTAGACCCTGTGCTCTGCAACAAGCAAAGCCCCCACAATGAGAAGCCCGCCAACAGCAACTATAGAAAACCCATGTGCAGCATCAAAGACCCAGTGCAGCCATAAATAAATAAATAATGCAAAATTTTTAAAAGGAAGCATCTCTATTTCTTGTGTCACTGCCTCTTACAGCCACCAGCCTATTTCTCTTCTTTCCTTTACAACAAAATTCTTTCTGTCCTTCTGATACCACCAGTGTTCCTTCTTTTCTCCCTTGAATCCTCCACAACCAGGCTTTCACTCCCACCACTCTATTGAGTAGCCCTCAAGGTCAGCAATGGTTTCCTGTCACCTATTAGCCCTCTCTCTACTCGATCCATCAGCAATATGTGACACACTGATGTTCCTTCCCTCTTGAATCTCTATCTTGACATCAAGAACACCACACCACCATGCCACCATGTTCTCCTAGCTATCCTCCTGCTTTTTAGCCACTTTCCTCAAGTTCCTTTGCTGCTTTTTTCATAACCATCTTTAAATGTCAGCGTGCTCCAGGGCTCAGTATTGGACCTGTTCTGTCTTGTATCCATAATCAATTCTGAGAGAATCTTGTATGGCTTTAGGGCTTTAAATAATATGTGTATGCTGCTGCTGCTGCTGCTAAGTCACTTCAGTCGTGTCCGACTCTGTGCAACCCCATAGATGGCAGCCCACCAGGCTCCCCCATCCCTGGGATTCTCCAGGCAAGAACACCAGAGTGGGTTGCCTTTTCCTTCTCCAATGTGTGAAAGGGAAAGTGAAGTCGCTCAGTCGTGTCCAACACCCCATGGACTGCAGCCTACAGGCTCCTCCGTCCATGGGATTTTCTAGGCAAGAGTACTGGAGTGGCTTGCCATTGCCGTCTCCTAATATGTGTATGCTGCTGCTGCTGCTGCTGCTGCTAAGTCGCTTCAGTCATGTCCGACTCTGTGCGACCCCATAGATATTAGCCTACCAGGCTCCACCATCCCTGGGATTCTCCAGGCAAGAACACTGGAGTGGGTTGCCATATCATGACCCTCAAATTTTTAATCTTCAGCAAGAACCTCTCTGCTGAACTTCATACCCACTTATCCAACTGCTACTTGAAACTCACTTGGATTTTGACTGAACCTCTTCATGGGCTCCTGACGGAGCTCCCAATTCACTCACAAGCCATTCTAGTCATCTTCCCTGTTTTGGCTCAAGGCAAATATATTCTTTTAGGTGCTTAAACCAAAGACATTGCTATGATCCCAGACTGCTTCCTTTGTCCCCCATCACATATCAGTCCGTTAGCAAATCTCATTGACTGTACCCTGGCATCCAGTCCCATCAGTTCATGGCAAATAGACGGGGGGAAAATGGAAACAGTGACAGACTTTATTTTCTTGGGCTCCAAAATCACTGCAGATGCTGACTGCAGCCAAGAAATTAAAAGATACTTGCTCCTTGGAAGAAAAGCTATGACAAACCTAGCTGCTGCTGCTGCTAAGTCACTTCAGTCGTGTCTGACTCTGTGCGACCCCATAGACAGCAGCCCACCAGGCTCCCCCGTCCCTGGGATTCTCCAGGCAAGAACACTGGAGTGGGTTGCCATTTCCTTCTCCAATGCATGAAAGTGAAAAGTGAAAGTGAAGTCGCTCAGTCGTGACCCCATGGATTGCAGCCCACCAGGCTCTTCCGTCCATGGGATTTTCCACGCAAGAGTACTGGAGTGGGGTGCCATTGCCTTCTCCAACAGCATATTAAAAAACAGAGGTTTTTTTGCCTACGGAGGTCCATCTAGTATGTTTTTCCAGTAGTCATGTATGGATGTGAGAGTTGGACCGTAAAGAAGGCTGAGCGCCAAAGAATTGATGCTTTTGAACTGTGGTGTTGGAGAATACTCTTGAGAGTCCCCTGGACAGCAAGGAGATCAAACTAGTCAATCCTGAAGGGAATCAATCCTGAATATTCATTGAAGGGACTGATGCTGAGGCTGAAGCTCCAATATTTTGGCCACCTGATACAAGGAGCTGACTCACTGGAAAAGACCCTGATGCTGGAAAAGATTGAAGGCAGGAGGAGAAGGAGACAATAGAGGACACAATGTGGTTGGATGGCATCACCGACCCAATTGACATGAGTTTGAGTAAGCTCCAGGAGATGGTGAAGGACAGGGAAGCCTGGTGTGCTGCAGTCCAGGGGGTTGCAAAGAGTCAGACATGACTTATCGACTGAACAACGACAACCTTCAAAGCATATCCAAAATCCAACCATTTTTCATATCCCCACTGCTGCCACTCTTTCTCAAACCACTATCATCCTTTGCTTGGATTCCTGCAATAGCCTCCCATCAGGTCTCCCTGCTTCTGTCCTTGATCCCCTACAGTCTATCCTTAATAGAGCTTCCAGAATGATCCGGTTAAATTCAATCACCCCACTACTTAAAACTTTCCAGTGCATCCCATTTCATGGAGGGACAGGCTTTAGCATGGACCATGGCCCCCACCTGATCTTGCCCCTCAGCTCTTGACCCTCCTCCCCTCTCCCCGCCTCATTCCGCTCCACCCATACCACCCTCCTTGGCCATAAGCCAGGTGTCTGCTTCCGTCTGGCACTTTCTGCTCTGCCTGGGAAAAACACTTTTTCTCTCTAAACCTGTTTCTTCATCATAAAATGGGAATAATGCCATCCACTTCATAGAACAATTGAAGGATTAAATGCAATAGTTCATGTAAAGTACTTACTACTGTGCCTGACATGTAGTAGGCACTTGGAGAATGGAAATTAATTTTATTAGTGGTGAGAAAAGTTATAGGAGCTGCAGGTGCTTGGCATGGAAAGAATCTTACTGGTAATTTAAAAGGCGGCTATTTGTTATTGAAGGGATGCAGACAAGTTGCTTTCCATTTCCACGGAAGAAATATGCTTTAGCTACAACAGGGAAGAGTCTCATTTAGCCTAGGAAAGATGTGCCTAGTTTTTATTTTTACTTTTTATTGATGTATAGTTGATTTACAGTGTTTCAGGTGCAAAGTGATTCAGATATATATATATATTCTCTTTTCCAGATTCTTTTCCATTATAGGTTATTACAAGCTATTGAATATATTTCCCTGTGCTATATAGTAGGTCCTTGTTGATTATCTATTATATATATAGCAGTATGTATCTGTTCATCTCAAATTCCAAATTTATCCCTCCCCACCCCTTTCCTCTTTGGTAAGCATAAGCTTGTTTTCTATGTGAGTCTCTCTTTTATAAATAAGTTCATTTGTACCATTTTTTTTTTTTTAGATTCCACATATAAGTGCTACCATATGCTATTTATATTTCTCTGTCTGACTTACTTAGTATGATAATCTCTAGGTCCATCAATATTGCTGCAAATGGCATTATTTTATTCTTTTTATGGCTAAGTAATATTTCATTGTATATCTATACCACATTTTATTTATCCATGCATCTATCGATGGTCATTTAGGTTGCTTCCTTGGCTATTGTAAATAATGCTGCTGTGAACACTAGGGTGCAAGTATCTTTTCCAATTAGAGTTTTCCTCTTTTCTGGGTATATTTCCTGAAGTGGGACTACTGGATCATATGGTAGCTCTATTTATAGTTTTTTAAGGAACTTCCATACTGTTCTCCATAGTGGCTGTACCAATTTACATTCCCACTAACAGTGGAGGGTTCCCAAGTGAGTCCAATGTTAAGAGAAAGTAACTATGGAAGTAGGTTTTTCTAGAGAAGCTCTGACATTGCACTGATACAGACCTTTTTTTTTTTTAAATCTAGTCACAGACACCCTGGACTTTTGGGTTGAGAAGTCCAAGATCAGAAAAGAGCCACAAACCTGGCTCTTCCTCAAAAGGGCTGCAAACTCCATAGCAAAATGGGGCAGCTGATCAAACCTTTGTAAGCTAATAGGGGTACATTGCAAATACTCCATTTGTTCAGTTCCCCTCTCTGCCCTTTTTAAAATCTGTATTTTAAATGTTCATCTTCTCAGCTTGCATTTTTTCCCGTCTGCAGTCACACTGATGGAATTCAAGCACTTAGCTTTGAAAACCTCAGGTTCTTAAAAAGGCTGATGAAAAACAACTCATCAAGATGAAAAGGAGAAAAGCATGCTCTCTTTTCTGGAACCTGGAGAAAAATAGGTGCCCTTCTGCATCATAAAATATCCTTGCAAATATTGACTTCTAGCAAAAAAAATCTGGTATGATACTGGGATTTCAGAAATTGTCTTGAAAAATAACCTTTAGCCCTTAAAATACTGTTTATCTCACCACCTAATTTGTTCCTTGGTAGTAATTCTATTAAAATTGACATCTCTATCTTCTAAATACATGTGAGTTTTATGTGTTAGGCAGGAAGAAGATTATCATCCTTCCTCTCCCACAGGCAAAGAGCTAAAAGAAAATTGAGGACTTCATTGAATTTTTATTTAAACAACAAGTTTGAAAGCCTGTGTCTCACTTGAATTAATAGCATTAGCAGATCAGGGTGACTGGATCCTCAGCTCATCTATAAATCAGTGGTTCTCAGCCTTGGCTGCATCTTAGAATCACCTAGTGGGGATTGGCTAGGGAGTTTAGTCTGGCCCCAGCCTGGGCTAGGTAAAATTAAATCCGAATTTCTGGAGAGGGGGTGCAGGCACTCGTGTAATATTAAACAAAACCCAGGTGACTCTAATGTGCCTCCAAGGCTCAGAACCACTGGCACTGCCAAACTAACATTTCCTTGTTAACTTGAAGGAGAGTTTTACCCGTCATTCATCAGCACTTTCTGATTTGCCAGGACTTTCTTGACAAATAAAAGGCTCCATTAGCAGAAAGAGACTATGATTAACCCAAAATCATACCGTTTACAATATAATTCCTCTTATTATTTCCAAATAATAAAAGCCCTTTTATTTTGGTGTTAAAATTTTGTTTAGTAATATCCTACTTTTAGAAAAACAAAATCCTCAGATTTCTCTTTTAAACATTCCCAACTTTTTCTTTACAATGAGACTTTTGCCTGGTGGGTAAAAATTTTAAAGGATGGAGAAGGAAATGGCAACCCACTCCAGTGTTCTTGCCTGGAGAATCCCAGGGACGGGGGAGCCTGGTGGGCTTCCATCTATGGGGTCACACAGAGTCGGACACGACTGAAGTGACTTAGCAGCAGCAGCAGCAGCAGCAACCCTCTTCCTCCTCATAAGCAAAATAAAAGCACTTTACTTTAATTAGAGGATAACTTTGTTTACTACAACTCTGTCCCAGAAGCAAAGGTGTCTCTAATATGGGAGTCCTTTGGTGTCTGTGTTTCTATGTATTCTTTTTTTAAATTTCTTATTTTTTATTGGAGTATAGTTGATTAACAATATTGTATTAACTTCAGGTATACAGCAAAGTGATTCAGTTATACGTATAGATGTATCTATTCTTTTTCAAATTCTTTTCCCATTTAGGTTACTACAGAATATTGGACAGACTTCCCTGTGCTGTACAGTAGGGTCCTTGTTGGTTATTATTTTTTTTCTTAATTTTTTAGGTTGCACCAATCTGTGGACATGAGTTTGAGTGTACTCCGGGAGTTGGTGATGGACAGGGAGGCCTGGCGTGCTGTTATTCATGGGGTCGCGGAGAGTCGGACACGACTGAGCGACTGAACTGAACTGAATGTATCTTAGTTCTCCAGCCAGGGATTGAACCCGTGCCCCCTGCATTAGAGTGCAGAGTCTCAACCACTGGACCACCAGAGAAGTCCCTGATTATCTATATTAAATATAGCAGTGTGTACATGTCAATTCCAAATTCCCAATCTGTCCCTCCCTCTCCCCCTTCCCCCTGGTAAGCATAAATTCATCCTCTAAAGTCTGTGTATCTGTTTTATAAATAAGTTCATTTGTACCATATTTTTAAAGATTGTGCATATAAGTGATATCACATATTTGTCCTTCTGAGTCTAAATTAGTATGATAATCTCCAGGGCCATCCACGTTGCTGCAAATCTAGGTATTCTATATAGAGCTGCACTAATACAGTAGCCAATTATCACATGTGGCTCTTTAAATTTAAATTAGTTCAAATTAGAAATTCAGTTCCTCCGGAAGACTAGCCATGTTGTAAGTACTCAATAGCCACCCGTGGGTGCCCAGATATTGAATATTTCCGTCACTGCAAAAAGTCCCTACTGGATAGCACTGAACTCAAGAGTGTGACTTAGTTCATACAACTGTTGCAGGAAGGGGCTCTAGAGTGGACTCTTGGCTAACACTTGAAAATGAATTGTCCAAGGAGGCAACATACTGACAAAGCAAGACTTCATTGGGAAGGGGTGGCTGGGCAGAGAGCAGAAGGGTAAGGGAACCCTCTACCACAAGGCTCACAGTCCCAGATTTTACAGTAGTGGGGTTAGTTTCCAGGTTGTCTCTGGCCGATCATCTTGCTTGGCCTCTATTTGGTCTGACTGTCCTTCTTGCTGGCATGAGCATCTCTCAGTCAAGAGAGATTCCAGTGTGAAGGATTCTGGGAGGCAGGACAAATGGGCTGGCGTCTTCTCCCTCCTCCATTTGTCCCCACCCAAATCCTCCCTGTTAGTTTTCAGTGACATCTCCCTGCTCTTTATGGGGACCGCCTGTCGTGAGACAACTCAGGCAAGTGATTGTTATCAAGCCTGGCTATGGCAGGCAGTTTCAGTCAACGTTCCCTAACACAACCGTACATGGTTTCACTCCTAGACTTTAATGGAAAACGGAGGCCCACCACCCTCACAGTAAAAGGGTCAACTTCTCCAGGTCTGAGCTGTGAGATGATGATGGAAGTGAGAAGTCTTTTTCTTCTGAACAGTTAAGCCTTCTCAAGTGCTAGTAATATCATTCTGTGTACAAATTAGATTGAAAAACTGACCACTCTGTCAATCTAGAGAACAACGTGATCAGTTTAGCTGCAAAGACTTCACCAGGAAAACAAATGTAGCTGCTGACCTGCTGTTCATTTCCTCCCACTGATTAACTGCCAGGACCTCTACAATGAAGGCCCCAGGGAGGTGCATGTGACCTCACCCCACCCCGCATGCTGACACTTCAGACAGACGAATCTCAATGCCACTAGGCAAGAGAGCTGAACACACAGGAGACCGCTGCTCACCCAACATTTGTCAGAGCTGAAAAGTCACCATCTTTGATTTATTCCTTTCTTCTCTGCAGGAGGGCAGGATTCCCAAGCAGCGAGGGCCAGGGGGGCCCTGGGTTCTGCTCTGAGCTTTCCTCTGGTTGGCAGACATTATAGCTCTGAGTGCACACGTTGCACTCAGGGCCCAGAAATGAGGGCTCCAAGCTGTGGTCCACTCCCTGGGGAGACAGAGCAGCATCCTGTGCAGAAGCCAAATGGGAGCAATAACACTCCCTGATCCTTGCCATCATGGCTGTGGAGAGTTTCTACCTCTGTCAGATGCAAAACCAGATGCATATGGGTGTTCACATATATTATTGAAACTTAGTCATGTCAGCAGTTCTCAGATCACACATTTTTCCTTTGAGTTAACAGTGGGAATATACCTACATTTCCCTACTTTAAAGTTTGAAAAGTGTTCAAATGTGTAGAAAATGTTCAGAGGAAAGGAACTTGGTCCTCGGCAAACTGTTGAACGGCAGGGGTTGGCAAAGAGTATTGATAAAGTGGACTAGGGTGACTGAAGGCAGTGACATGGATAGGGAGACCTCACTGCAAGGCAAATGCAGGATATGTGTGACTTTGAGGCTCCGGAGGTGTGAGGTCTTTGGGTTTGACTGTGAAGGGATCTAACCTCAGATGGCTCCTTCACTGAGTTAGTCATTAGCAGAGCTTGGGAGACAGGCTAACACTCTAAGTTAGCTTATTAAAAGAATTAGTCAGTTCTAATGAGGTGGATGAAATTGGAACCTATTATACAGAGTGAAGTAAGCCAGAAAGAAAAACACCAATACAGTATACTAACGCATATATATGAAATTTAGAAAGATGGTAATGATAATCCTGTATACGAGACACAGGTGTATAGAACAGTCTTTTGGACTCTGTGGGAGAGGGTGAGGGTGTGATGATTTGGGAGAATGGCATTGAAACATGTATATTATCATATGTGAAACCAATCGCCAGTCCAGGTTTGACGCATGATACAGGATGCTCGGGGCTGGTGCATGGGGATGACCCAGAGGGAAGATATGGGGAGGAGGGAGGTGGGAGGGGAGTTTAGGAAGGGGAACTCATGTACACCCGGGGCAGATTCATGTCAATGTATGGCAAAACCAACCAATATAATATTGTAAGTAATTCAGTTCAGTTCAGTAGCTGAGTCGTGTCTGACTCTTTGCGACCCCATGAATCACAGCACGCCAGGCCTCCCTGTCCATCACCAACTCCCGGAGTTCACTCAAACTCATGTCCATCGAGTCGGTGATGCCATCCAGCCATCTCATTCTCTGTTGTCCCCATCTCCTCCCACCCCCAATCCTTCCCAGCATCAGAGTCTTTTCCAGTGAGTCAACTCGTCGCGTGAGGTGGCCAAAGTATTGGAGTTTCAGCTTTAGCATCAGTCCTTCCAATGAACACCCAGGATTGATCTCCTCCAGAATGGACTGGTTGGATCTCCTTGCAGTCCAAGGGACTCTCAAGAGTCTTCTCCAGCACCACAGTTCAAAAGCATTAGCCTCCAGTAAAAAAAAAAAAAAAGAATTAGGACTCCATGCATCCACTGCAGCTGGCACAGATTCCATCCCTGGTCAGGGGACTAAGATTCCTCATGCCTTCTGATGCAGCCAAAAAAAAGAGTTCTGCTCAGCCCAGGAGCCCAGAGCTTGGCTCCGGATTCCAGATGTATAAGGACTGGAATGGCAAGGACTTAACCCATCAAAGTAATAATGACAGCTCTAAAACTGTAGTGAGAAGGCAATTAGGCAAATAAATAAATAGATAAATTTTAAAAAGAAAGAAGAAATAAAAGGCTTCCAGTTGGAAAGGAAGAAACCAAATGATCTCTTTTGGAAGATGACATCATCTTACATATAGAAAATTCTAGGGGCTTCCCAGATAGCTCCGTGGTAAAGAATCCACCTGTCATGCAGGAATCAATTGTTCAGTTCCTAATCTGGGAAGATCCCACAAGCAGCAAAGCAACTAAGCCCTGTGCTCAACAACTACTGAGCCTGTGCTCTAGAGCCTGGGAGCTGCCACTACTGAAGCCCAAGCGCCCTAGAGCCTGTGCTCTTCAACAGGAGAAGCCACTGCAAAGAGAAGACTGCACATCACAACTAGAGACAAGCCCCCACTCACCACAACTAGAAAAAAGCCCACGCAGCAATGAAGACCAAGCACAGCCAAAAATATATAAATAAATAAATAAATAAAACTACAAAAAAGAAAATCCTAAGAAATCCAGTAATAAAATACTAGAATTAATAAGCAAATTCATCAAGGTCACAGAATACAAGATTAATGTACAAAATTCAACTTGTATGTATTCTGTACAAAATCTAATTGTTTCAATGAACAATACAAAAATGAGGTTAAGAAAATTCATTTATAATCGCATCAAAAAGAATAAAATACTTAACAATGAATGCAACAAAATAAATGCAAAATTTATATTCTGCAAATTACAAGACTTTCTTGAGAGACGAAGACCAAAATAAATAGAAAGATATCCCATGTTTATGGATCAGAAGACTTGACATTGTTAATTTGGCAATATGCTTCAAATTAATCTATAGATTCAATATAATCCTTGTCAAAATCCCAGCCAACTTTGTGCAGAAACTGGCAAGTTGATCCCAAAATTCAGAGTATTGCAAGCAACCTAGAAGAGCCCAAACAATCTTGAAAAAGGAGGAGGACTTACACTTCCCAATATTAAAATAGGACTGAGCTACAGTAATCAAGGCAGTGTGATACTGGCCTAAGGACAGACTTACAGATAAATGGAATAGAACTGTTGTTGTTCTGTCACTGTCATGTCTCTCTTTACAACCCCATGGACTACAGCACACCAGGCCCCTCTTTCCTTCACCATCTTCCAGAGCTTGCTCAGATTCATATCCATTGAGTCGATGATGCTGTCTAACCATCTCATCCCCTGCCACCCCCCTTCTCCTTTTGCACTCAATCTTTCCCAGCATCAGGATCTTTTCCAATGAGTCAGCTCTTCACATCAGGTCCTAGAGCTTCAGCTTGAGTCCTTCCAATGAATATCCAGGGTTGATTTCCTTTAGGATTGACTGGTTTGATCTCCTTGCAGTGCAAGGGACTCTCAAGAGTCTTCTCCAGCACCACAATTCAAAAGCATTAATTCTTCAGCTCTCAGACTTCTTTATGGTCCAACTTTCACATCTGTACAGACTACTGGAAAAACCATAGCTCTGACTATATGGACCTTTGTCGGCAAAGTGATGTCTCTGCTTTTTAATAGCTGTCTAGGTTTGTCATCGGAGAAGGCAATGGCAAGCCACTCCAGTACTATTGCCTAGAAAATCCCATGGATGGAGGAGCCTGGTAGGCTGCAGTCCGTGGGGTCGCTAAGGGTCGGACACGACTGAGCGACTTCACTTTCACTTTTCACTTTCCACTTTCACACATTGGAGAAGGAAATGGCAACCCACTCCAGTGTTCTTGCCTGGAGAATCCCAGGGACGGGGGAGCCTGGTGGGCTTCCGTCTATGGGGTCACACAGAGTCGGACACGACTGAAGTGACTTAGCAGCAGCAGCAGCAGCAGGTTTGTCATAGCTTTCCTTCCAAGAAGCAAGCATCTTTTAATTTCATGGCTACAGTCACCATTGCAGGGATTGAACTTGCACCATTTGCAAGTCTAGAAATAAATTCTCACTTTAATGATTAATTTTTTTTTGTCACTTGAGTTTTGACAAGGGTGCCCAGACAATTTTATGGGGAAAGAATAATCTTTTCAACAAGCTGCACAGGGATGACTTGATGTCCCCTTAGTTATACCACACACAAAAATTAACTCAAAATGGATCATGGACTTAAATGGAAGAGCTAAAACTACAAACTCTTAGAAGAAAACATAGAAGTAAATCTTTGTGACCCTGGGTTAAGACTCATAGTATACTCATAGTATAAGCAACAAAAGAGAAAATAAATAAACTGAACTTCATCAAAATTGAAAACTACTGTGCCTCAACTGATACCATCAAGAAAATAAAATGACAACTCACAGACTAGAGGAAAATACTGGTAAATCATGTATCTGATAAGAGATTTGCATCAGAACATATAAAGAAATCTTGCAACTTAATCATGAAAAGACAACAGAAGTTTTAAATGGGCAAAAGATCTGAATAAGCACACTTCTCCAAGGAAGATATACAAATAGTCAATTAGCACATGAAAAGACGTTCAAAAATGTCTCATTAGCCATTGGGGAAATGCAAATTAAATCCACAGTGAAATATCACCTCTCAAAAAGTATGATAAAAATGAAAAAACATGTTGATGAGGATGTGGAGAAATTGGGACCCTCATACATTGCTGATAAGAATATGAAACTGGTGCAGCCACTTTGGAAAACAGTTGGCAGTTGCCCAAAATAATAAGACTAGAGTTAAGATATGACCAGGGATTCCACTCATCGATATACAGCCAAGAGAACTGAAACATGTCCACACAAATACTTGTACATGAATGTTCTATCAGCATTGCTCATAATAACCTAAACCTGGAAACAACTCCAAATGCCTGTCAACTGATGAATAGATAAACCAAATGTTTGTATATCTACACGATGGAATACTACTGGGCAATAAAAAGGAATGAAGGGGGCTTCCCCAGCAGTTCAGTGGTTAAGAATCCACCTTGCAATACGGAGGATTCAGGTTTGACCCCTGGTTGCAGAATTAACATGCCACACAGTGTGCTCCCCCCCGAGAAGGAATGAAATATTGTACTAATACATGCTACAATATGAATGAGCCTTGAAATACTATGCTAAGTGAAAGAAGCCAGACACAAAAGATTACCTATTGTATGACTGTGTTAGTTTAAAATGCCCAGAATGGGCAAATCTATAGAGACAGAAAGTAGTTTGGTGGTGGCCTGGGGATTAAGGAGTGGAAGAGGAAAATGATGGCTAATTTATAGAAGTCTTCAGGATGAGGAAAATGTTCTAAAACTGATGTTGCTGATGGTTGCACAACTCTGAATATATTAATGCCATTAACTGTACATAAAATAGGCTAATCGCAAAGTCTATAATTTACGTCTCAATAAACCTGGTAAACAAAACGAAATAAAAAATCTGTAATGCCCCCTTCTGAGTGTGAATGCCTATCAGCCCCCACTCAGCCCTAAGATCGTAGCCCCCAAGCTTTTTGGCACCAGGAACCAGTTCATGGAAGACAATTTTTCCATGGACGGGGTAGGGGGGATGGTTTTGGGATAATTCAAAAACATTACATTTATTGTGCACATTGCTTCTATTATTATTATATCAGTTCCACCTCAGATCATCAGGCATTTGATTACAAAGGACTCTTGACCTTTTTCAAGGTGGACCTGCAGGTTCTCAGGCCTATTGTGGGCCTGGTAAACCCAAATCTGCATATTCAAACCTCCCTTAAGGTTTCTGCATGCTCAGTTACTCAGCTGTGTCCGACTCTTTGAGACCCCATGGACTGTAATCCACCACACTCTTCTGTCTATGGGATTATACCAGCAAAAATACTGGAGTGGGTTGCCATTTCCTCCTTAAATCTTCCCTACCCAGGGAAGGAACCTGAAAACGAAAGTGAAGTCACTCAGTCGTGTCCGACTCTTAGCGACCCCATGGACTGCAGCTTACCAGGCTCCTCTGTCCATGGGATTTTCCAGGCAAGAGTACTGGAGTGGGGTGCCATTGCCTTTTCCAGTAAATCTCCGACAATTACTGCATTGGCTGGCCGGTTCTTTACCACTGAGCCACCTGGGAACCCCACATCTTGAGGTTGGAGATGCACTCAAAGGCTTCAGACCCAGGAAATAAAATCTAAAGTGAGAGCTAATCATTGATAGCAATCAGGAGGATGTTCTTAACTTGTACCTAGCTTTTCTGTTTCTTAAATATTACTTTGTGTTTTCTATTTATTTTGTGAATCAAGGGCAGTGCTTTGAGACAGCTAAATGACCACCGTGGAAGTCCCAAAAGTTTATACTTTTATTCGGACATAATAGACGTGCTCATTACTGACTTCCACTTAGCTGGTTCACCCCATCCTGCTCTCCATGCCTGCCACAGGCTGCCCTACCAGGGTTGGGTTAGGAGCCCCTGGAACTTCTCTGTGGTAAGATTGCTCTTCTGGACACCATTACATGTCTGCCCCTTCATCTAGAAGCATCCTTGGCTGAAGCAAATTGGTTGCTTGCAAACATCCGATTTTGTTGCTCACAAATTCATTTATGTTAATCTCACTTATTTCAACTATGAAACCTAAAAGTATATATATAAATCAATGACATATTAGGGTAAATGTTTCTATGGAAACTATGAGGAAAGCTTTGGAAAGATGAGATATAGATGATCTACTATTTTTTGTTTTTTTAGTGCTACCAATGGAAAAGATAAGGGCTTCCCTGGAAGCTCAGCTGTAAGAATCTGCCTGAAATGCAGGAGTGCATGCATGCATGCTAAGTCACTTCAGTCATGTCCCACTCTTTGTGACCCCATGGACTGTAGCCCACCAGTCTCTTCTGTCCATGGGATTCTCTAGGCAAAAATACTAGAGTGGGTTGCCATGCGCTCCTCCAGGGGATCGAACCTGTGCCTCCTGTGACTCCTGCATTGCAGGCAGATTCCTTACTGCTGAGCCACCAGAGAAGCCTGCACTGGAGGAGATGAGAGTTCAATCCTTGGGTCAAGATCCCCTGGAGAAGGAAACGGCAACCCACTCCAGTATTCTTGCCAGGGAAATCCTATGGACAGAACAGCACTGCAGGCTACAGTCCATATAAACACAAAAGAGTTGAAAATGACTGTGCGGCTATGTAACAAGAAATGGGAAAGGTATCCATCAAAAATTAAAGAAAGAAATTGTGATAATCTGGAAGGGTTTAGCACTCAGATTATTGAGCATCTCTCTACATTCTTCCTCCAAATAAGTAACCAAAACTGGATACTGCTTATAATGAATTATGAATGTGGCTTATTCAAGAAATCACACAGAACTCCAATCAACTGATCCTCAAAAAGAAGGACTTACTCTGCACCAGATCAGCAAAGCAATGTTCATTTTGGGTTTTAGTTTAAAATTTTCAATATAGATCTTTGTTTGTTTAAAATATAACCAGTATAGAGCATAGAGCAATGCTCTATACTGGTTATATTTTAAACAAAGATCTATATTGCTCTATGCTCTATACTGGTTATATTTTAAACAAACAAAGATCTATATTGAACATTTTAAAAACATAACCAGTATAGAGTATAGAGCATTGCTATAGAGCAACTTCTGTTCCTCAAATTTTGTTTTTGTTGTTGTTCATTTATTTATTTTTGACTGTGCTGGGTCTTTGTTGCTGCAGGCAGGCTTTCTCTAGTTGCAGCAAGTGGGGGCTACACTCTAGTGTTGCAGTGCTCAGGCTTCTCATCACAGTGGCTTCTCTTGTTGCAGAGCACAGTCTCTAGGGCGAAGACTTCAGTAGTTGCTGCTCATGGGCTTAGTTGCTCCACAGCATGTAGGATCTTAGTTCCCAGACTAGGATCGAACTCATGTCCCTGCATTGGCAGGCAGATTCTCAACCACTGGACCACCAGGGAAGTCCCCTTTTTCTTCAAAATTGAAATATAGCTGATTTACCACATTGTGTTGGTTTCATGTGTACAGCAAAGTGATGCAGAGTGCATTCAAAGGACAAAAATTATGATTGACAACACTAAGTGTTACAGAAGATATAGATCAATGGGTGTGTCATTCATGGCAGAGGAAGCAGGTATTAGAAGCACTTTGGTAAACAGATCAAGATAATATTGTAAAGCTAAAGACATATATCCTGTAACCTAACAATTCCGCCTTTATTAATACGCTCAAGAACACTCTTACAGTTTTATACCAAAATACATATACAAAATTGTTCTTAATAGCAGACCATGGGAACAACCCAAGGCCACAGACAGGAGAATAAATAAATAACCTGTACTATAGTCAAACAGTGAAACAGCAGTCCACCCAACCACATGCACCAACACTGTCCAGTTATTTATCACCCTGTAACAAAACACTCACTGGAAAAGACTCTGATGCTGGGAAAGGTTGGGGGCGGGAGGAGAAGGGGACGACGGAGAATGAGATGGCTGGATGGCATCACCGACTCTGTGGACATGAGTTTGAGTGAACTCCGGGAGTTGGTGATGGACAGGGAGGCCTGGCGTGCTGTGATTCATGGGGTCGCGGAGAGTCGGACACGACTGAGCGACTGAACTGAACTGAACTGAACTGAACAAAACACTCCAAGACTTATTTGACTTAAAATATAAAGGCTTAAAAAAGTCACCTTATTCTATTTCATAATTTTGTGGCTCAAGAATTTAGGCAGGGCTCAGCTCCATGCGGTACTAAGGTCACCCATTTGGCTGGTGGATGGGCTAATCTGGAGGGCCCAAGTCAGCTCCGTTCACATATGTGACAGGGTGGCAGTGGTGGCTGAAGGACTGGACTCAGTTGGGAATGTCCATCAGAGAGCCTTCATGTGGACTCTCGAGCACAGTGGTCTCAGAGTAAAGGGATGTCTTATATGGTGGTCCAGGGATCCCAAAGTGTTCAAAGAGACAGGAAGGTTAAGTTACCAGTTTCTTAAAGCATGCACCCCAAAACTGGCACAGCATCACTCCTTCTTACTTTACTGGTCACAGCAGGCACAGAAACCACTCAGATTCAAGCGAAAGGGCCAGTGAGATGAGTGACCTTGCTTCTCAGTGGGAGAAGGGTTAAAGAATTAGTGACCATCTTTTATCTCCTGTGAACATAGATAAATCTTTTCACTCCAAGTTACATCAAGAAAGTTGCTTATATTTGAAAGTGAAGTGATTTTAATACTAAACCAAAATGACATTCTTGAGTGTTACTGACATTTCTGTGCTGATAAGATAAATAAATGATCAGAGAACCACTGATCAGTTACCAGTTTGTGAATGTCATAAACAAAATGACATGAAAGTAGGCTATTTGGTCTTCTCAAGGTCAAAACCAAACCAAAGCCAGTTAGCAGACTGGGGCCAGAAACTGAAACCAAAGCCCAATTGGCATGCATCTTTTGACCTAGAAATCTAACTTCTAGGAGTCTATTCTAACAGTAGTGGATAAATGTGACTTTGTTCAATATCCACCCTTGTGGGGACCATAGTTCCTTCCCTTGGGGAATTTTTCCTCCTCCTTTTCAGCTCTGTGGCTCTGGTGAAAGCTACCAATTATAGGGCCCACTGTGGATCCCAAAGTAGGTGTCCACTCACCCCAGGCCAGAGCCCTTACAGGGGATTTTTTACATACAGGGGTAGAGATCAAGTATGTTCTTCCCTTTGGGGTTTATGTTTGGTGGTGGTTTATTCACTAAATGGTGTCCGACTCTTGTGACACCATGGACTATAGCCCGCCAGGCTTCTCTGTCCATGGGATTTTCCAGGCAAGAATATTGGAGTGGGTTGCCATTGCCTTCTCCTGGGGATCTTCCCGATCCAGGGAGCGAACCCGGGTCTCCTGCATTGCAGGCAGACTCTTTACCAACTGAACCACCAGGGAAACCCGAGTTTTATGTTTAGACCTCTTAAAGCTGGAGCTACCTCAGGGCATAAATGAAGATTATACAGAGTTGGAGAAAAGAAAACCTAGTCCGAGGACAGGGAGAGGGCCTCCTTTGAGCCCTCGGGACCAGTCAACTCTGAAGCAGCTCTTCTGCCGTCTATTATGGAGCAAATACATTCCATTTTTGCCTCAAGCTAGTTTGAGTTGGGCTTCTATGGCTTGCAACTGAAAGATTCTTAGTAACATACTGAGGACATTTTCAGAAATGCATACAAGGGATGTTCACAAAGTGGTATAATTGCAGAAAAAGAAGAGGAAAAAAAAAGAAAAGGAAAGAAAACCTAAGGACCTAGTAAGAGGGACATGAAGTAAAAAGAAAGGTACAAATCTGAAACAATAAATACATTATGATTCTAAACTGTATGGACACACACACAGCTGCTCTAGTCTGTGGAACTCTGCCACAGGGAGCCTCCTGGTCTAAGGTGAAAACTCCCCAAGGGGAAGGGGTGCAGTCCCCACAGGGATAGATGCAAGACAGTCAACACTGTCCACTGCAGTTAAAATAGACTCCTTGAAATGGAATCTGTAAGCCAAAAGTTGCATGCAAGTGGGACTTTGGTTTCAGTATCTGGTCCCAAACTCCTAACTGGCTTTGGTTTAGCCTTGACCTTTGGAAGGTCAAATAGCCTACTTCCATGCCATTGATGTTTGAGGCATCCAGAAACTGACTGATCAGTGGTCCTGGGATCACTCATCTGTTTTATCAGTATAATGTCAGTAATGCTCAAGGTGTGCCATTTTGATGTATTAACATTTTCATACGCGCTTTCAAATATTCACCCCTCTTCTGGTGTGCCCATATCCACTGCTGGTACATGCAGGAGTATAAAGGTCTAACAATCTTGGCTCAATCCAAGATAGCTCTGAAGGGGAGTTTCCAGTTCTAGAGCTCCCATGCCCCAGCCTGACTTCTTCCTCTACACAATCCAGCTCTGACCCCTTCCAGTCCATTCTCTCTGGTCCCAAGGACACTGCTAAGTAAACATTCTGCTCCCCAGAGAACCCAGCCAGTAACACAGCCCTTAGGATCTGAAAGGCCTTTTAGGGCCTGGATCTTAAGTTGTCTTGGGTACTTGGTTTTTGCAAGGGCATTTTTGTCTCCACAGGTAGAATGTGAGCTCCTAAAAGTGGAAACTGCCTTACATTTTTTTAGCATCCACAACACACTTCCCCCACCTTCAATCTTTGTTCTGAATTAAACACAAATATTTGGCAATCTAAAAGCACTGTGTGGGCTTTCCAGGTGGCTTGGTAGTTGAAGAATCCACCTGCCAATGCAGGAGATGCAGGAGACTAGGGTTTGACCCCTGGGTTGGGAAGATCCCTTGGAGGAGGAAATGGAGGAGGAGGAAATAGCCCCTCCAGGATTCTTGCTTGGAAAATACCATGGACAGAGGAGCCTGGAGGTCTATAGTTCATGGGATCTCAAAGAGTCAAATACAACTTAGCAACTGAGCACATGTAAAGGGCTTTTTGAAAAATAAAAATGTACCTACACTATTTGAAAATCAGAATGGGGAAAATATGGACACTTGTCTTAGTCTGCTCAGGCTGATATAACAAAATACCATAAACTGGGTGGCTGGAAACTTCAAGATCAAAGTGCCAGCCAATTAGATCCCTTGGCAGCGAGTGCTCTCCTGCCTTCAGATGGCTGCCTTTCTTGCTGTATCCTCATGTGAGAAAGAGAGAATAAATCTCAAGTCTCTTCCTCTTTTTATAAGGACATTAGTCCCATCCTGAGGGCCCTACTCTCATGACCCCATCTAATCTTAATCACCTTCTAAAGGCCCCACCTCCAAATGTAGGAATTGGGGCTTCAACAAATGAACTTGGGAGAGACACAAACATTCAGTCCATAGCAATTTTTTTTCCTTAAAGGAATTATAGCGACGAAGGTCAAGCATCTGCTTTCCTGTATATGCCAAGTGAACGGTGAAGTAAAAAAACAAACAAAAAAAATCCCCTCTTACTGTGATTCCTCTTTTACTGGTCTTCTTATATCACCTTCTTTACCGTTTTACTCCTCATTATGCTCCCTGGGCTATTTCGAGTTGCCTGATACACTTCTTTTAAAATTAGCTTGGGTATCAATCCTTGGAGAACTCAGTAAATTCACCAATGGAAGAAACACGTGTAAATGTGCTTTGGCGACACCTGGTGGTAAGATATGCAATAACATCGTGAGCCGCTCTAATGGCGGATTCCTGGTTTAGTCCTCATGAAAATGAAATTAAAAGAGAATTTTAAGAAACAGTCCATAGAGTTAGCAACAAAAAAGAAGTGTACTTGTAGACATGCTTGCGTGTGTGTGTATTCCTCCTTGTGCATTAAAGATAGAAAGGATCTATCATTCTATGAAAGTGAATCTCAAGCTTGATCACGAGCTTGATCAAGAATGTGTCTTTTATTCTGCTGCTTCTATTCTGATCTCATACAAGATACTGAACCTTTTGGGGGCTCACTTTCTCATCTATAAAACAGGAAATTTTAATAACCCCTACAGAGTTCACAAAACTCTGTTAAGTGAACTAAGTGGTCAGTGAAAAGTGTTTTGTGAATTGTATGAACGTTATGCTATACAAATGTTAGCTCTCGGCCACAAAATTTTCCCTTCAAAGCAATGGCAAGCCACTCCTGTACTCTTGCCTAGAAAATCCCATGGATGGAGGAGCCTGGTAGGCTGCAGTCCGTGGGGTTGCTAAGGGTCGGACACGACTGAGCGACTTCACTTTCACTTCAAAGACAAGACATGGAGAAGGCAATGGCAAGCCACTCCAGTACTCTTGCCTAGAAAATCCCGTGGATGAAGGAGCCTGGTGGGCTGCAGTCCGTGGAGTCGCTAAGGGTCGGACACGACTGAGCAACTTCACTTTCACTTTCCACTTTCACACATTGGAGAAGGAAATGGCAACCCACTCCAGTGTTCTTGCCTGGAAAATCCCAGGGACGGGGGAGCCTGGTGGGCTTCCGTCTATGGGGTCACATAGAGTCGGACACGTCTGAGGTGACTTAGTAGCAGCAGCAGCAAAGACAAGACAGAATTAATCTGGACCTTGTACCTTACAACAAGTCCCTTTCACACAGGGATTAACTGAAATGATAATGAGTCCAATCATGAAGATGGAAACAGCGATTTCCAGGGCAGTGGTTCTCAATCAGGTGTGATCACCCTCCAGGGGACATTTGGCAACGTCTGGAAACATTTTCGGTTGTCACTAGGTGGGATTGGGGGAGGCTTACTGGCATCCAGCAAGTAGAAGCCAGGGATGATGCTAAACATCCTACAAGGCACAGGACAGCCCCCACAACAAAGAATCAATGGCCTAAAATGTCAACAGTGCCAAAGTTGAGAAACCCTGGCTTAGGGAACAGGAGGGAGAAAGTCCAGCCTACTCTTTCCCTCCGACTGTCTCATCACCATCGCCACCAACTATGGGTCATAAATGAGAATTAATGTGCAAGAGAGTTGTGTTATGTGCAACACATATGTGCAAGAGAGTTCAGAGTTTGCAGGTTGAATTTTATTAGGTAGGCATTATGAAATGTTATCTACTATTTGCAATTCATCTCAGCATGGACACAGTTGGTCATATTCTTTCCTCCTCTTTCATAGGAAAATGAATCTGAGCTTTTGCTGGAGAGACATGGAGGTAGACTAGTGGTAATCACTAAATGCATAGTTACTTGTGGAATTCAGTCCAAATGAGAGCTAAAAGAGAGTGAGTATTATTTGTAGTAGCCTTGTGCTCTGACAGTGTAGATATAGTACAGATGTTTTTCTCAATGGTGTAAGACCAGGGTATGGAGCATACCAAAAAAAGGTTTTTCTGTGTTTTATTTAACTTTTTATTTTATAAAGGAGTATAGTTAACAATGTTGTGTTAGTTTTAGGTGTTCAATTCAATCACTCAGTCATGTCCGACTCTTTATGACCCCATGGACTGCAGTACACCAGGCCTCCCTGCCCATTACCAACTCCTGGAGTTGACTCAAACTCATGTCCACTGAGTCAGTGATGCCATCCAACCATCTCATCCTATATCGTCCCCTTTTTCTCTCGCTTTCAATCTTTCCCAGCATCAGGGTCTTTTCAAATGAGTCAGCTCTTCGCATCAGGTGGCCAAAGTATTGGAATTTCAGCTTCAGTATCAGTCCTTCTAGTGAACATTCAGGACTGATCTCCTTTAGGATGGACTGGTTGGGTCTCCTTGCAGTCCAAGGGACTCTCAAGAGTCTTCTCCAACACCACAGTTCAAAAGCATCAATTCTTCAGCACTCACCTTTCTTTATAGTCCAACTCTCTCATCCATACATGACTACTGGAAAAACCATAGCCTTGACTAGATGGACCTTTGTTGGCAAATTAATGTCTCTGCTTTTTAATATGCTATCTAAGTTGGTCATAACTTTCCTTCCAGGGAGTAAGCGTCTTTTAATTTCATGGCTGCAATCAGCATCCACAGTGATTTTGGAGCCCAAAAAGTAAAGTCTGACACTGTTTCTACTGTTTCTCCATCTATTTCCCAGGATGTACTCTGCATATAAGTTAAATAAGCAGGGTGACAATATACTTGACGTACTCCTTTCCCTATTTGGAACCAGTCTGTTGTTCCATGTCCAGTTCTAACTGTTGCTTCTTGACCTTCATACAGACTTCTCAAGAGGCAGGTGGCCTGGTATTGCCATCTTTTGAAGAACTTTCCACAGTTTATTGTGATCCATAAGTCAAAGGCTTTGGCATAGTCAATAAAGCAGAAATAGATATTTTTCTGGAACTCTCTTGCTTTTTCGATGATTCAGCAGATGTTGCCAATTTGATCTCTGGTTCCTCTGCCTTTTCTAAATCCAGCTTGAACATCTGGGAAGTTCACGGTTCATGTACTGCTGAAGCCTGGCTTGGAGAATTTTGAGCATTACCTTGCTAGCATGTGAGATGAGTTCAATTGTGCGGTAGTTTGAGCATTCTTTGGCATTGCCTTTCTTAGGGATTGGAATGAAAACTGACCTTTTCCAGTTTTAGGTGTACAGCAAAGTAATTCATTTATTTATATACATGTTATCTATTCAAAAAGGTTTTTATTTTAAAGCAACTGTTTTTGCTAATCACATCAGCAGCGGTGATGTTGTAGCCACGTGTTCCAGGAAACAAACTCACTCAGAAGGACAATGCAGATAATGGAGTGCAGTTTATTATACCAGTGGGCCCAAGGCAGAGTCTCCTCTTAGCCAAGGACCCTGACCAACCAGTTTTTGTTAAAACCTTATATACCTTAAGTATATGTGCCCAAACCCACCTTCCCAAATTCCCTGAAGCTAGTCTGAACAGAGGAAGAGAAAGATACAATCAAAGTTAACCCGTGATTCATATGCCTTAAGCCTAGGTAATTAACAAAAGACAATTATCAATAGTCCTGTAGTCATACCCCAATAAACATAATAGAATTTATTATTCTATTCTGTTACACAGATAATTAGGGTATTCTTTTAGGCAATGGAGAGTCTAGGTATGAGCCCTGGGGCTTTTCCATCTAGGGGGTCTGGTTTTCCAGTTGGTATGTTATTTCCATAGATACTGGGCTTATAGCTCAAAGTCCACAGTCCGGCCCAAGATGGAGTCCTGCTTTCAAGATGGAGCCTGTTCTGTCTGCTTCCTCCTTCAGGGGTATTAATATTATTGCTTTGAGATTGGTGTATGAGTAATACAGCATAAAACAAATGAGTGAGTGGCTGATTCCTGACTTGGAGCAGGAAATATACACATTGACCCTTAAAGTATCATCTTGTCAGATCAGATCACAGTGAAGTTATAAAAAACCACTAGGTCTTATAAAGAGAATTTAGGAGCCAATTGGAAGAGGCATTCACTAACCAAAGATGGGGCAATCTATGATTCAAGATACAAAGGGACTGAAATTGCCTAAATCACTTTTAAAAATCATTTTATACTTTTAAAAATTGTATTACATATATATATTTAAAAAGTTTAAGTCATATTTGGAGAATATTAGGGGACCCATCAAAAGGGACCTAATTAAACTTAAAGGCTTTTGTAGAGCAAAGGAAACCATAAACAAGACAAAAAAGATAACACAAAAAATGAGAGAAAATATATGCAAACAATGCAATCAACAAGGAATTAGTCTCCAAAATTTACAACAGCTCATGTGGTTCAATATCAAGAAAACAAACAATACAATAAAAAAAATGGGTCGAAGATCTAAACAGACATTTCTCCAAAGACGACATACAGATGGCCAAGAGGCATATGAAAAGATACTCAACATTGAAAATTATTAGAGGAATATAAATCAAAGCTACAATGAGTTACCATTTCACACCAATCAAAAAATCTACAAACAATAAATACTGGAGAGGGTGTGGAAAAAAGGGAATCCTCCTGCACCCATGGTGGAAATGTAAACTGGTACAGCCACTATGGAGAACAGTATGGAGGTGCCTTAGAAACTAAAAACAGACCTACCATAATGATATGGGACAGCCTGGGTGGATGGAAAGTTTGGGGGAGAATGCATACATGTATATGTATGGCCGAGTCCCTTTGCTGTTCACTTTAAACTATCACAACATTGTTAATCAGCTAAACTGCAATGCAAAATAAAAAGTTTTTTTAATAATTGAAAATTTTTAAAGTAAATAAAAATAGAGCTACCATGTGTGTGTGCTAAGTCACTTCAGTTGTGTCTGACTCTGTGCAACCCCATGGACTGTAACCTGTCCATGGGGCAGGCTCCTCTGACCATCGGATTCTTCAGGCAAGAATACTGGAGTGGGTTGCCCATGCCCTCCTTCAGGGGATATTTCCCAACCAAGCATCGAACCTGCGTCTCCTGTATTGGTGGCGGATTCCTTCCACTGGTGCCATCTGGGAAGCCCCAGAGCTACCATATGATTCAGCAATCCCACTCCTGTGGTACATATAGACACTGGAATATTAATTACTCAGTTGTTAAAAAGAATGAAGTAACGCCATGTGCAGCAACATGGATGGACATGGAGATTATCATACTAAGTAAAGTAAGTCAGAGAAAAACAAATATCATATGATACCACTTATATGTGAGATCTAAAAAGAAATCATACAAATGAACCTATTTACAAAACAGAAACATGCTCATAGACTTAGAGAATAAACTTATGGTTATGGGTGGCAGAGTGGAAGGGAGAGACAGATTGGGGGTTTGGGACTGACATATATATACTACTATATTTAAATAACCAACAAGGACCTACTATACAGCACACGAAATTCTGTTCAATATTCTCAATATATTTCCTTAAATGGGAAAAGAATTTGAAAAAGGATACATGGATATGTTAACTGAATCACTTTGCTATACATCAGAAATTAACACAACTTTGTTAATTAACTATGCTCCAGCATATAACAAAATAGAATTTAAAAAAAAGAACAGTTGACCCTTGAATAACACAGGTTTGAACTGCACAGGTCCACTTAGATGCAGCACTTTTTTTCCCCAATAAATACATATATGCACTGTAAATGTATTTTCTCTTATGGTTTTCTTAATAGCATTTTCTTTTCTCTAGCTTACTTTATTGTAAGAATACAGTATATAATACATATACTGTACTAAATATATGTTAATAGACTATTATGTTTGGAGAAGGAAATGGCAACCCACTCTAGTGTTCTTGCCTGGAGAATCCCAGGGACGGGGGAGCCTGGTGGGCTTCTGTCTATGGGGTCACACAGAGTCGGACACGACTGAAGTGACTTAGCAGCAGCAGCAGACTATTATGTTACCGGTAAGGCTTCCAGTTGGAGAAGGAAATGGCAACCCACTCCATTATTCTTGCCTAGAGAATCCCCATAGACAGAGGGGCCTGGTGGGCTACAGTCCATAGGGTCGCACAGAGTTGGACACAACTGAAGCAACTTAGCACACAATGCTTCCAGTCAACAGTAGACTACTAGTAGTTGTTTCAGTTCAGTTCAGTCGCTCAGTCATGTCCGACTCTCCGCGACCCCATGAATCACAGCACGCCAGGCCTCCCTGTCCATCACCAACTCCCGGAGCTCACTCAAACTCATGAGTCGGTGATGCCATCCAGCCATCTCATTCTCTGTCGTCCCCTTCTTCTCCTGCCCCCAACCTTTCCCAGCATCAGAGTCTTTACCAGTGAGTCAACTCGTCGCATGAGGCAGCCAAAGTATTGCAGTTTCAGCTTCAGCATCAGTCCCTGCAATGAACACCCAGGATCGAGTAGTTGTTTAGGGGGAGTCAAAAGTTACATGTGGATTTTTGACCCCCTCAATTGCACCACTATCCCCAGTGTTGTTCCAGGGTCAACGCTATAAAGAAACACAAGTAAGGGATTATTTTACTGGTTACTTGAGAGTGAAGGATATGAGTGGGATGGGGCACATAGAGTGTCTTCTGAGTGACTGGAAAAATTTCATTTCTTGACCAGGATGGTAGTTATAAGGTTGTTATAGTGATTTATTAATATATGCCTTACAACTAAATTAATGTTAATTACATTTAACTACATTAAATGTTAATATAATGTTATATCAATGTTATATCAATGTTAAATATTAATAAATGTTAAATATAAGTATTTACTACAAGCATTAAATTATTTAATATAAGTATTAAGTTGAATATATATGTCTTATAGTGATTCATTATATTATACATTCATTTTTGTGTGATTTTCTGTATCTATGCTTTGTTTTCCAATAAAAAGTTTTAAAGTAATATAAAGAAATTGCAAGGCAGAAAACTGTGGAATCGTCTCACATCAACACAGAGTGGGTTTTTGTAACTTTGTTTTCACACTTATCTTTAGAGCCATAATGTAATGACAATTACAGGAATTGGCCACTAGGGTGTGTTCTTTGTTGCCCATAGCTTCTGTGCTTCCACTGAGAAAACGGGGTTTTTAAATGTTTGTGTAATGCCATGTGAGTATTAGGATAAAGGACTCATCATCCTTTGATTACAGTCAATGTAAGTGAGTGTCAGTGCTGGCAACTTTTATTTGGAAGATTAGATTCAACATGTAAATACAGTATTGAAAATACTACAGCTATCTCCTTTCAAATAAGTCTTAATGTACTTATGTTATAATAAAGGCTCATAAACCACTGTAACAAAACATTAGGACCTGACATGTGGAGAATGAAAGGTGAGAAGCTTTCATCCTTGGTCTTCTACTAAGAGATGATAGACCACTGGTAGCAGGGACAGAAACACTGGGAGCTATTCAGAACCTCCTCTCAGATACATCACCCAGCTCCAGGTGGGTGGAGAATAACAGCGCGCCGGCCGGACTTTGAGAGTCAATCGGGAAAGAAGTGTGGTCTTTGAGGGGCCAGGATGAGGTCACCTATGACTGCTAATCCAAGAAGCATCTTTCATTATGTGCAGTGAGGAAAGGGCTGCTGTCCATAGGATTTATTGATAGGAGCTCATGCTAAGCTTGAGAGTCCTGCATCTTAGGTGAGAAAAAAAAAGTGGCTCTCCTGTAATAGCTGCTTATCTTTTCTCAAAAGGAGGAACAGGTGATACAACCTCCTTTTGTTAATAAATCATGGACCTGAGCTGCTTTGTATTACTAAAGAAATAAAAGTTTATGAATTGCTCACAGATTAAGAAAAAAAATACTTTGAATTTTGGAATTTTTTCACAAGGTTTCAACAGCTAATACAACAAGTCTTAACTTTTAACATTAATTGTTATTCTAGCATTTGCCATACCTCTCTAGCCATCCTGAAGGTGTGATACAGTGTCTGTGGGTGTATTTGTGTATACATTTGTTAGAATGGATTAGAATTACTCATTCTGGTTCCTTTTTGAGATTTCATGTACTAAGGTCACGTATCCTTCCTCTGTGATGACAGGGTCTTAGTGGTGCAGACGTGGGATGCAGATGGACAGTGAAGAAAGGGGAGTGGAGAGGATGCATGGGGCCAGATCACATTGGGAGGGTCACAGATTTAAACATTTCCACTCGGGTGGACACCATGGCTTTTCCCTAATCCCCAGTGCTCTTCAGGGACCCCATGACTCACCCCCAGAGACGAAAATCAGCCTTCTCTCATTTTAGAACCTTCCTAGGAGCCTCCAGGACACACCTTGGTACTTGCCTCTGGCTTAAGTACCCCACAGTGTCCCCCACCTCTCGGCTTGCTCCAGCCACTGCCAGCCTCTCACCCCAGATGGTCGCCTCCTGCCCACAGAAATGCTTCGTCCACCTTTTCATCTTCTCTCGTTCATGCAGTGGTTAAGCAAATGGACTGCAGCCTTGGAGAGAACCGAGTTAGAATCCCAGTTCAGCCACTTTCATGTGACCTTGGGCAAATTATTTAACCTCTCTAAGCCTTGAATTCCTTTGTCATTAAATAAAAATGATGAGGATAATAATATTGACCTAATAGTGATTCTTTTTTTCAAAGCAAACACTCAACCAAATCAAGAAAAAGGCAGCTCCCAGTACTGCCGCCCCCTCCCAATCACTGACCCCACTCCCCGCAACTTCTAGACCACAGATTTATCTTGGTTTTTCAACTTTATATAAGTGATAGTCTACAGCATACACACTTTTACATCTGGCATTTTTCCACTCAAACCTCTGTTTCTGAGACTCACCCAAGTTGTCACATTAGCAGTAATTATTTCATTCTTATTCTACTGCTGATGAGTAATTGGGTTGTTTCCAGTTTGGACTATTACCAAGAAAGATGCTAGGAACATGCCAGATGTAGCCTCAAGAAGTAAAAAAGAAACATGCCGAACCTCTACTGAAACAGGATGGGACAAAGTTCTGGACTTAAATTTACACATGTTGTTGAGTTATTATTGACAGGTTAATGAGGGAGAATGGAAAAGAAGATAGGGTTTTAGTTCAGGCACACTTGTGATAAGCTCTGGACTTTCCACTTACTAATTGTATGACTTGGGCAATTAGTTGACCTCTTTGAGAATCAATTTATTCATCTGCAAAATAGTAATAAAAATATCTCCCTCATTTACAGAAAGATGGTCACAAAAGAAGGTGTCTTCAGGGGCTTCCCCAGTGGCTTAGTGGTAAAGAACCAACTTGCCAAGGCAGGAGACACAGTTTCGTTCCCTGGTCTGGCAAGATCCCACATGCCACGGAGTAACTAAGCCCGTGTGCCACAACTTCTGAGGCTGCGCTCAGAGCCAGCGAGCCTCCACTACTGAGCACACGCATCCTAGAGCCTGGGTTCCATAAGAGAAGCCACTGCAATGAGAAGACTCCACACTGCAACTAGAGAGTTGCCACCACTTGATGCAACTAGAGAAAAGTCTGCACGCAACAATGAAGACCCAGCACAGCTGAAAATAAATAAAATTATTTTTTTTTAAAAAAAGAAGGTGTCTGCAAAGGCCCTAGCAGAGTGCCTAGCACACATGAAGGTGACTGCAGCATTTTGGGGTGTTAGAGAAACACTTTTGCAAAGGGAGGAGCCCCTTCTCTCCTAGATGCATCTACTCAGGGTATTTATTCAAACGTATCTCCTGGGAACATTTTTATTATAAAATTAACAAAGGGCAGGGAAATTTTTAAAACTTCTAGTCGCTTGACCAAGTGAAACAAATGAATGAATCTAGCTGCCCATCAGGTTGGTGGCGTATCCACATGAAGGCTATTTTAGTATACCCTGGCACACTCTGCACACCCTGGCAGGGTATACTCCAAGGACAAAAGGTAAATAGGTAGGTAGGTGGATAGACAGATAGATAAGGAAAATCATTATCTTAGGAACCAAGATTTTCAATATAAAAGAAAAGAGACAGGAATATAAAATCCAGAAAACATGGGTAAAAATCCCGTAACTCATTAATATGTACTATTAGTTAGTATACAGTAGCTGTCTACTAAAAAGGCCAAGAAGCAACCACATCTAATGACAGTGAGCCTCCCTAGTGCCCAGACTGTAAATGTCCTAATTTGAATTTCAGTATAAATTAATCATTTAACAAAATTTTTCTTTTTATCTCTGCCCACTGTAAGAGCCTAGATACAACAGCACCCGAGTAATAGAAAGGCCACACTGTTAGATACAGGAGCCAATTCATGTGCCAAAAATGAAACAGTTTGGGTGTCAAAAGGATAATGTTTATAATGGACTGAAAAACAAGACAATTATAAAAACCCAAGTGTTCATAATGACATAATCATACACACACACACACACCCTCATTGCTTGTCTTTGGAGGTGGCTTTGGTATCAACAAGTTTTTCTGAAAATTGGTAAATGAAGGAAAAGAGAAACATTTATCCTGACCATATCTTCATATTCAGCCTGTTTTACAAGGTAACTGAACAGTTGATGAAGGAAATTTCTTTATAGAATTTTGGTTAATAAATCTGGAGGGAATGGTAGCCACTAATTAAATGATGTAATTTTAGGACACAGTTATCAACAGCTACTAAAACCATCCTTGGAAGGTAGATCAGGAGCTTTAAAGTTGTGGGATCAGGTTGACACCACCTCAGTCTCACTTGGCCAGTCTTTGAAAGTGAGAAATGAAGTATGCGGGACTATATAGAAGTATTCTTCCCAGCATACCTGAAACTAATCAAGCCCCTGACTCTACCTACTGGCATACAGGAAATAGAAGGATACTCAAACAGGTAAATGAACCAGCAGTAATCAATCAGCCAAATTCAACACAGTGAAAATTCTACAGGCAAATAAACTGGTTTCTTAAAAAAAAAAAAAAAAGAGCATATTTTGGGGAAAATAGCAATTATTAAAATAGATTAAAATAGTCTCAAAAGAAATAGTCACCAAAGGCAGTTGGTAAATCTTGTTTGGGTCCTAATTTGAAGAAATCAACTGTAAAATGACAATTCTGAGACATTCAGGGAAATGTGAATATAAACTTAGTCCTAGTTAATGTCACTGATAATTTTATTAAATGCAATAATACCAATGGAGTTATTTTTTCCTAAATGCTCTTATCTCTCAGAAATAGCTACTTTAGTATTTATGGCAAAAGAATTTAGTCTGTGGTTTGCTTTAAAATATTCTAATAAAACAGGGATGGGATAATATACATGAAGGAAGATAGGTCAAAGGTTGATTGTTAAAGTTAGATGAAGGATACCTGAGATCTCATATGTTAGTCCCTCTATTTGGGGTATATTTAAAGTCTTTCAAAATAAAAATTTTTCATTTATATTTAGAATTTAAATTTATGTCAGTGGTAAAAAATATATTAAATTTCATTAATTTGGAATAAGGACAATCAAGGTCAGGCAGAACTAATTTTTTAATTATAATTATAATTTTAGAATAATTGTATTTAATTTCAACAGACCGTATTTTTATTAAGTGTAAGTTGATGTAATGACTTGGACTAAGAAGTTTCAAAGAGTTGGTAAATAAAATATCAATGATTGCATCCAGATGTTAAATGTAACCCTTCTCATTGTCAGAGTTTCAGCACAGGCCCCAGAGGCCAAAAAGGCCAAATAGTGAACAATAAGTGTCAAGATCCCCACTTATAAATTGAGATACTGACTAGGCTAGACCATCTACACCAGACTTGTAAAGGACAAAATCCAAGCTAGTTCCACCTCTTAAGGGATGAAGAGACTTTGACGCTGAGCTGTGTGTCCCTCCAAGGGGGAAAGATTGAGGGTCCTTCTTTCTCCCTCAAGCTTGTGGAGGGACTCCAACAGGCCCTTGAGAGAGCAGGAGGCTGGGGAGACATGCAGGTGGGTGTTGGAAAGGTGAAAGGCCGTGGCAGAAGCGCCCCTGTCTGTGGGCAGAGTGAGGAAGAATCACTTAGAAGTGAGATGTACTTCCTCAATGGCAGGGCAAAGAGAAATGTTTCCAAGGACCACATGTGGACCCCGTGCTGGGGTGTTGCCTGGAGTTATCCAAGGACTTCATCTCAGAGCACACGCAGAGGTGGGACCACCAAGACAGGAGGTCAGAAAGTCATCTAAGAGCACCAGCCAGCGGTGGGCTCAGACAGGCCCCACCTGTGCAGACCACCTCTACAGACAGCCATCGCCCAGCTACAGCCACCCCGGCCACCAGACAGGAGAGACAGGACTGCTCTCTCCCTTATGCCACCCTCTCCTCAACCCAACCCAGAGGGGTCAGAAACTGCTGCTAGTTTTCCAGCCTGAAGAAGGCCCAAGTTCAGAAAGGGGGGAAATTCAGAATTTAAGGAAATCTGGAGGGCTTCCTGGGTGGCTCAGTGGTAAAGAATCTGCCTACCAGGGCAGGGGCTCAATCCCTGATCTGGGAAGATCCCACGTGCCGAGGAGCAACAAAGGCAGAGCGCTACAACTCCTGAACCTGAGCCCTAGAGCCTGGGAACTGCACCTACCGAAGCCCGGGTGCCCTAGAGCAAGAGAAGCCACTGCAATGAGGAACCTGTACCCCAACTAGAGAGCAAGCCCCGCTTGCGACAACTAAAGAAAAGCCCGCTCAGCAATGACCCAGCACAGCCAAACAAATTTGGAGTTTTGATATAACCCTTAACGGGATTATAGGCCATTCCAGTAACAGATACAGAAACCAGAAAGACATATAGTTTTATCAACAGAATGAGTCCACAGATTAACAATTCAAATTACCTTAGTTCAGTTCAGTTCAGTTCAGTTGCTCAGTCGTGTCCGACTCTTTACGACCCCATGACATGCCAGGCCTCCCTGTCCATCACCAACTCCTGGAGTTCACTCAAACTCATGTCCATCGAGTCGGTGATGCCATCCAGCCATCTCATTCTCTGTCGTCCCCTTCTCCTCCCGCCCCCAATCCCTCCCAGCATCAGAGTCTTTTCCAGTGAGTCAACTCTTCACATGAAGTGGCCAAATTACCTAGGTCCTTTTTTTTTCAATTAAACCGCTTAAAATATTTCTAAATTCTTGGCAATAACTTCAAGAGTGAGGAGGAAAATGGCATGGATGGATGAGACTGGAAAATAAGGGGGATGGGTGCTAAGGACTGTGATTCTTTAATTCTAGAAACAATGAAGAGCCACAGAAGCTTTTAGGTGTGGATTACAAGACAGGATTTTCTACATTGTGGCTGCAGTGGGACAGGTGGACAGGGTGGGGTGGGTGGGAGCTGGCCTGGAGTAGAAGCAGAAAAACCAGTTAGAGCACTGGTGATCTGGTTGAATGACAATGGTGACTCTGAAGTGAGTGGATATTAGACTTACTCTGATGATCCCTTCTACAGGTCTTATTGATGAATAGCTCCATGGTGGGGGTAGGGGGATTTAGGGAGAGCAAAGAGATTATTCCTGGATTTCTGGATTAAGCAGCTGGGTGGTGTCTTTTAACAAAAAACAAAACAGGGGAGGATTGGTGGGAAAAGTGACAAGTTTAATTCTAAATCTGTCAAGTTGAAGAACATGTGAGAGATCCTGGGAAAGTAGTCAAGTAGGGAGTTAGATAGCAGAGCCTGGAGTTCAAGAAACAGGGTGGGGCCACAGGCTCCCCTGAAAGCAGGTGGCCAGTGTAGCTTGGGAGGGCTGGGCTTGCTGGGCTGGGTTTGAATGGACAGCAGGGAAATCAGGGGATTGTAGAGGAGATGAAGGCAACATGAAAATTTCAAAGTAGAGGTCAGAAAGCAACCAAGAAGAGTGAAAAAGGATGGTGACTTCTAAATTTAGGGAGGAATAAAACACAGTGTTAGATGTTGTTGAATGGCTAATCAAAATAAAGACTTGATTATTTCCTTCAACATAATTCCTGGGCGGGGCAAGTGGGGACACTTCCAATGAGATGGGCCATGAGTTGTTAGTTGTGGAAGCTAGGTGTTAAGCACATGGAGGTTCACTGCACTATTGTTTTTGTGTATATGTTTGAAATTTCCCATAACAAAATTTTTTTATTATTTTTCCATAATAAAAATGTAGCCTTTGGATTTATTATGACAGAGACCAGTAACCTCTGCATGAATAGTTTCATGAAGGCAGAAGCCAGACTGAATGGATTAAGCAGTGGAGGCAAGAAAGAGACAGGGTGTAAACAGAGAAGGGTATGGGTTTGGAAGAGGATTTTTTTTTCTTTTTCAGAGTGGAGAGACTGGAGCTTGGTTATATCCTGATATGGCTGAGCTGAGGGCAGGGAAATGCTGTTGAAAAAGGAAGGAGCCTAAGAAGGTAGGAGGAGATGGAATGGGAGATTCTAGAAGCACAGAGCTTGTCTCTTCCTCTTATCTAGACAGTGAGGGCCCCTGAGCCAGGGAGCGAAGGTGAAGGGCTCAGAGATTTAAAAACAGTGGAGAAGACTTGAAAAAGAAAGAATTCTGTAGGAAAACATTGCAGGGTAGTGTTGAGGGTCCAAATGACATCAGTGAACATGAAAATTTCTTTGTAATGTTTTGTTTGGTTGGTTGGTTGTTTTGTAGCCTGGTTCTGAGTTCACAAAAGAAGAACGTCCAGCTTCGTCAGGTTGTTGGAGGTTGGCCAAGGATGCCAAAGGAAGAAAAATTGAACATGAGAGTTTAGGTATGTCATAGATAACTACTGCTGCAGAGCAAATTACCCCCAAATTCAGCAGTTTAAAAACACAAGCAGAGGCTGAAACAAGATGGCGGAGGAATAGGACGGCGAGACCACTTTCTCCCCCACAAATTCATCAAAAGAACATTTGAACACTGAGTAAAGTCCATAAAACAACTTCTGAATGCTGGCAGAGGACATCAGGCACCCAGAAAAGCAGCCCATTGTCTTCAAAAGAAGGTAGGAAAAAACATAAACGATAAAAAGGGAGACAAAAGAAGTAGGGACGGAGCTCCGTCCCGGGAAGGGAGGCATAAAAAAAGAGAGAAGTTTCTGAAACCAGGAAACACTCTCATAGGCGAGTCTGTGGCGAGCCTTGGAACCTCAGAAGACAACACAACCGGGAGAAAAATAAATAATCAAACCTCACAGCTTACAAGTCCAAAGGTAACTCCCAGCGGAGAAGCAGAGCAGACGCTCGCATCCGCCATTAACAGGCGGGCCCTGGGCAGGGAGGAGCCAGCTGAACTGCTTAGAGAGAGGACCGGGCCTGAATGCCGCGAGGGCAGTCTGGGGGAGCTGACTGGAGACAGCAGAGCAGACTGTGGGGTAGCTACCCCGCGAAAAGGCGAAAAGCCCTAACTCAAGATTCTGCCAGCCCTGCTCACAAAACAAAAGACTGAGCAGAGCTAGCCGGCTGCGGACAGCCCAGGCTGAGACAGGCAGGGGAGGACAGTCAGAGCCAGAAGGGGGCAATCGCGGCCCCAGAGAGGCATCCAATACCAATCTGCAGGCAGGCTTCAGTGTTAACCAAGACTTTTTGGGTTTCTGGCTGGTTAACATCCGCCTGAGAAGGTGCGCCGGTTGTATACACAGAAAACTGAGCAGGAGGAACCGGGGAGGTGATAAGTCGCAGCGACTGCACTCGCCAAACACCTGGTCACTTGAGCTGCTCAGTCCGGGGAAGGAACAAAACGCAGGCCCAACCAAGTCTGCGCCTTTGTGGAGTATCCGAGTACCTGAACCTGAGTGGCTTAGACCTGGGACGTGCATGCAACCCAGCGACAGCCTCAGACAGTTATCGGCAGAGCAACTTAGAGCCTGTGCAATGTAGACTGGGACAGCACACATGCCGTGAGTGAAGGCAAACCCAGTGTGGCCGGGACACTGCGAGCACTCCCCACAGACGCCAGAGATATTTCTCTGCAGTGTTCCTCCCTTCCCAGAACAGGACTGAACAAGTGAGCTTTAAAAAGTGTCCACTACCAACCCCTAGTGTCAGGGCAGAAATTAGACACTGAAGAGACCAGCAAACAGAAGCTAAAACAGAGGGAACCACCTTGGAAGTGACTATACAGGTTGTCCAAAGTCACTCCAAACCTATTGACATCTCCTAACTCATTACTAGTCACTTCACTGCACTCCAGAGAGAAGAAATCCAGCTCCACCCATCAGAACACTGACACAAGCTTCCCTAACCAGGGAACCTTGACTAGCCACCCGTTCAACCTCACCCATAGCAAGGAAACTCCACAATAAAGAGAACTCTGCAAACTGCCAGAAGACAGAAAGGCCACCCCAAACACAGCAATATAAGCAAGATGAAGAGGCAGAGAAATACCCAGCAAATAAAGGAACAGGATAAATGCCCACCAACCCAAACAAAAGAGGAAGAGATAGGGAATCTACCTGATAAAGAATTCCAAATAATGATAGTGATATTGATCCAAAATCTTGAAAGCAAATTGGAGTTACAGATAAATAATCTGGAGACAAGGATTGAGAAGATGCAAGAAAGTTTTAATAAGGATCTAGAAGAAATAAAAAAGAGTCAATATACAATGAATAATGCAATAGATGAGATAAAAAACACTCTGGAGGGAACCAATAGTAGAATAACGGAGGCAGAAGATAGAATAACTGAGTTAGAAGATAGTAGTAATAAATGAAGCAGAGAGGAAAAAAGAAAAATAAAAGAAATGAGGACAATCTCAGAGACTTCTGGGACAATTTTAAACACCCCAATATCCGAATCATAGGAGTCCCAGAAGAAGAATACAAGAAGAAAGACCATGAGAAAATACTTGAGGAGATAATAGTTGAAAATTTCCCTAAAATGGGGAAGGAAATAATCACCCAAATCCAAGAATCCCAGAGAGTCCCAAACAGGATAAACCCAAGGCGAAATACCCCAAGACACATATTAATCAAATTAACAAAGATCAAACACAAAGAACAAATATTAAAAGCAGCAAGGGAAAAGCAACAAATAACACACAAGGGGATCCCCATAAGGATAACAGCTGACCTTTCAATAGAAACTCTTCAGGCCAGGAGGGAATGGCAGGGCATACTTAAAGTGATGAAAGAAAATAACCTACAGCCCAGACTACTGTACCCAGCAAGGATCTCATTCAAGTATAAAGGCGAAATCAAAAGCTTTATAGATAGGCAAAAGCTGAGAGAATTCAGCATTACCAAACCAGCTGTCCAACAAATGCTAAAGGACCTTCTCTAGACAGGAAACACAGAATGAGTGTATAAACTTGAACCCAAAACAATAAAAAAAAAAAAATGGCAACAGGATCATACTTATCAATAATTACCTTAAACGTAAATGGGTTGAATGCCCAACCAAAAGACAAAGGCTGGCTGAATGGATACAAAAACAAGACCCCATATATGTTGTCTACAAGAGACCCACCTCAAATCAAGGGACACATACAGACTGAAAGTGAAGGGCTGGAAAAAGATATTCCACGCAAAGAGAGACCAAAAGAAAGCAGGGGTAGCAATACTCATATCAGATAAAATAGATTTTAAGACAAAGGCTGTGAAAAGAGACAAAGAAGGAAACTACATAATGATCAAAGGATCAATCCAAGAAGAAGATATAACAATTATAAATATATATGCGCCCAACATAGGAGCACCACAATATGTGAGACTAGTACTAACAAGTATGAAAGGGGAAATCAACAATAACACAATAATAGTGGGAGACTTTATACCCCACTCACACCTATGGATAGATCAACTAAACAGAAAATTAACAAGGAAACACAAAAGTTAAATGATACAATAGACCAGTTAGACCTAATAGATATCTATAGGACATTTCACCCCAAAATAATGAATTTCACCTTCTTCTCAAGTGCACACAGAACATTCTCCAGGATAGATCACATCCTGGGCCATAAATCTAGCCTTGGTAAATTCAAAAAAATTGAAATCATTCCAAAGATCTTTTTTGACCACAATGCAGTAAGACTGGATCTCAATTACAGGAGAAAAACTATTAAAAATTCCAATATGGAGACTGAACAACACGCTGCTGAATAACGAACAAATCATAGAAGAAATCAAAAAAGAAATCAAAATATGCATACAAATGAATGAAAATGAAAACACAACAACCCAAAACCTGTGGGACACTATAAAAGCAGTGCTAAAGGGAAGGTTCATAGCAATACAGGCATACCTCAAGAAACAAGAAAAAAGCCAACTAAATAACCTAACTCTACACCTAAAGCAACTAGAAAAGGAAGAAATGAAGAACCCTAGGGTCAGTAGAACGAAAGAGATTTTAAAAATTAGGGCAGAAATAAATACAAAAGAAACAAAAGAGACCATAGCAAAAATCAACAAAGCCAAAAGTGGTTCTTTGAGAGGGTAAATAAAATTGACAAACCACTAGCCAGACTCATCAAGAAACAAAGGGAGAAAAACCAAATCAATAAAATTAGAAATGAAAAGGGAGAGATCACAACAAACAATACAGAAATACAAAGGATCATAAGAGACTATTATCAGCAATTATATGCCAGTAAAATGGACAACTTGCAAGAAATGGACAAATTCTTAGATAAGTGTAACTTTCCAAAACTGAACCAGGAAGATATAGAAAATCTTAACAGACCCATCACAAGCATGGAAATTGAAACTAATCAGAAATCTTCCAGCAAACAAAAGCCCAGGTCCAAATGGCTTCACAGCTGAATTCTACCAAAAATTTAGAGAAGAGCTAACACCTATCCTACTCAAACTCTTCCAGAAAATTGCAGAGGAATGTAAACTTCCTAACTCATTCTATGAGGCCACCATCACCCTAATACCAAAACCTGACAAAGATGCCACAAAAAAAGAGAACTACAGGCCAATATCACTGATGAACATAGTTGCAAAAATCCTTAACAAAATTCTAGCAATCAGAATCCAACAACACATTAAGAAGATCATACATCATGACTAAGTGGGCTTTATCCCAGGAATGCAAGGATTCTTCAATATCCACAAATCAATCAATGTAATACACCACATTAACAAATTGAAAAATAAAAACCATATGATTATTTCAATAGATGCAGAGAAAGCCTTTGGCAAAATTCAACATCCATTTATGATCAAAACCCTCCAGAAGGCGGGAATAGAAGGACCATTCCTCAACGTAATAAAAGCTATATATGACAAACCCACAGCAAACATTATCCTCAATGGTGAAAAATTGAAAGCGTTTCCCCTAAAGTCAGGAACAAGACAAGGGTGCCCACTCTCACCATTACTATTCAACATAGTTTTGGAAGTTTTGGCCACAGCAATCAGAGCAGAAAAAGACATAAAAGGAGTTCAAATAGGAAAAGAAGAAGTAAAACTCTCACTGTTTGCAGATGACATGATCCTCTACACAGAAAACCCTAAAGACTCTACCAGAAAATTACTAGAGCTAATCAATGAATATAGTAAAGTTGAAGGATGTAAAATCAACACACACAAATCCCTTGCATTACTATACACTAATAATGAGAAAATAGAGAAATTAAGGAAACAATTCCATTCACCATTGCAACGAAAGAATAAAATACTTAGGAATATATCTACCTAAAGAAACAAAAGACCTATATACAGAAAACTATAAAACATTGGTGAAAGAAATCAGAGAGGACACTAATAGATGGAGAAACATACCATGTTCATGGATAGGAAGAATAAATATTGTGAAAATGAATATATTACCTAAAGTAATTTATAAGTTCAATGCAATCCCTATCAAGCTACCAACGGTGTTTTTCACAGAGCTAGAACAAATAACCTCACAATTTGTATGGAAATACAAAAAGCCTCGCATAGCCAAAGCAATCTTGAGAAAGAAGAATGGAACTGGGGGAATCAACCTGCCAGACTTCAGGCTCTACTACAAAGCCACAGTCAAGACAGTATGGTACTGGCATAAAGACAGAAATATAGATCAATGGAACAAAATAGAAAGCCCAGAGATAAATCCACACACCTATGGACACCTCATCTTTGACAAGGGAGGAAAGAATATTCAGTGGAGAAAAGACAATCTCTTTAACAAGTGGTGCTAGGAAAACTGGTCAACCACTTGTAAAAGAATGAAACTAGAACACTCCCTAACACCATACACAAAAATCAACTCAAAATGGATTAAAGATCTAAATGTAAGACCAGAAACTATAAAACTCTTAGAGGAGAACATAGGCAAAACACTCTCCGACATAAATAACAGCAGGATCCTCCATGACCCACCTCCCAGAATATTGGAAATAAAAGAAAAAATAAACAAATGGGACCTAATTAAAATTAAACGCTTCTGCACAGCAAAGGAAACTACAAGCAAGGTGGAAAGACAGCCTTCAGAATTGGAGAAAATAATAGCAAATGAAGCAACTGATAAAGGATTAATCTCAAAAATATACAAGCAACTCCTGCAGCTCAATTCCAGAAAAATAAACAACCCAATCAAAAAATGGGCTAAAGAACTAAACAGACATTTCTCCAAAGAAGACATACAGATGGCTAACAAACACATGAAAAGATGCTCAACATCACTCATAATTAGAGAAATGCAAATTAAAACCACAATGAGGTACCATTTCACTCCAGTCAGAATGGCTGCTATCCAATAGTCTACAAGCAATAAATGCTGGAGAGGGTGTGGAGAAAAGGGAACCCGCTTACACTGTTGGTGGGAATGCAAACTAGTACAGCCACTATGGAGAACAGTGTGGAGATTCCTTAAAAAACTGGAAGTAGAACTGCCATACGACCCAGCAATTCCACTCCTGGGCAAACACACCGAGGAAACCAGAATTGAAAGAGACACATGTACCCCAATGTTCAACGCAGCACTGTTTATAATAGCCAGGACATGGAAGCAACCTAGATGTCCATCCACAGACGAATGGATAAGAAAGCTGTGGTACATTTACACAATGGAGTACTACTCAGCGATTAAAAAGAATACATATGAATTAGTTCCAATGAGGTGGACAAAACTGGAGCCTATTATACAAAGCAAAATAAGCCAGAAACAAAAACACCAATACAGTATATTAACACATATATATGGAATATAGCAAGAAGATAACGATAACCCTGTATACAATACAACAGCAGAGACTTGGATGTGTGGAGCAGTCTTTTGGACTCTGTGGGAGAGGGCGAGGGTGGGATAATTTGGGAGAATGGATAAAATTAAAAAAAAACACACACACACAAGCAGTACTTCCCTGGTAGTCCAGTGGTTAAGAATCCATCTGCCAGTGCAGGGGACACAGATTTGATCCCTGGTTCAGGAAGATTCCGTATGCCATGGGGCAACTAAGCCCACAGGCTGCAACCACTGAAGCCCGTGGGCCCTATAGCCTGTGCTCCGCAACCAAAGACGCCACTAGAAGTGGGTGCACCTCAGCTAAAGAGGAGCCCTCGCTCTCTAACTAAAGAAAGCCTGAGCCTCAGTGAAGACCCGTCACAGCCAAAAATAAACAAACGAATGAAATAAAGCCCGCAAGCATTTACGATCTCACACAGTAGCACACCAGCAAAAAACAGTGCCATGTCAGACTTGCCCATCTTCCCTCAATAAAAGGAAGCTTCCTGAGAGAGGGGCTGGGCCTGTCTTGCTCCTTGCTGTATCCTCTTGGTGTAGAGGAGTACCAGGCATGTAGCAAACAATTTAAAAAAAAATCTGAAAGCAATTGAGTGCATGAATGAGTGAAACCCACCAGAGAAAATTTTAGTTTCAATTTAATGACAAACTTTTTATTTTCATGAACGGGGGATGGAGTTTTCAAGGGTGGATTTATTAGCTTGCACAGACTTTCAATGGTTCCCTAATTGTATGCTGCTATTTTTTACCCTCTTCTTTTTCTTTTGTCAAATACAATTAGCTTATATTGCTGCTGGTGAAACAGTTCTTGGAGTTATGGCTTAACATGCTGTGCTCTTGAAAAATCACTCTCAAATACAAAGACAAATATTCCATTCTAAATGCAAAAGGTAAGTTCCACAAAGGATTGCTATAAAGAAAACATTCACTTAAACTCATTTCCATTCACTTTCCATAGAAAATTAGAAATGAGTCTTGGCAACAATGACAACAAAAAATTGACCCCTGAATGAACACAAGCATACTTAATGATTTCAACAAACTTTTTGAAAACTAAATATCTTACGGGAAAATCCCCTTTTGAAATATTAATATTCAAAATGTTAACCCTGTGGAAAAAAATAGTAATAGCTTACATTTTATTAACTCTGGGGTTTATCCCCTTATGTCACCTTCCCAACCCCTCAGCACTGTTTGAGACAGCAGGTGGTGAGGGCCACCAAGGGGCTGGGGGTGCGTGGTTAGGACCAGTAAGGATCTTGGACTCATAGTCCTAGCTCTGTTCTCTTAAGCTGTGTGATCACAAACGTCACTTGACCTCTCTGGGCCTCAGTTGTCTTCTCTGTAAACTGAGGCGCTTTCAGGGTTGCGAAGGTCAGATGAGGAGCCTTTAAAACACCTGAGATGTGTGAGTTAGCCAAGACTGGCTGCTGTCTGTTTTTACAGATTAGAAAACTGAGTTAGAAATGTTCAGAAATCTGCTTAAGGTTACACAGCCAGCAGGCATCAGAGTTTGACTCAGCCCCAGAATTTGTCTCCAAATGGAGTGCTCTTTCCGCCTTACTACAATTAGCTCCCATTTTAACAATGAGAGTGTATGACTGTCTTAGAAAAGGTCGAAAACAAAATACTAAAGATACAGCATGCAGGCAATCAGAAACTGACAGTGAGAATAACTGTTTTTACATTCCCCTAGTGTTCCCACCCGGAGAAGGCAATGGCCCCCTACTCCAGTACTCTTGCCTGGAAAATCCCATGGATGGAGGAACCTGGTGGGCTGCAGTCCATGGGGTTGCTATGGGTCGGACACGACTGAGCAACTTCACTTTCACTTTTCACTTTCACACATTGGAGAAGGAAATGGCAACCCACTCCAGTGTTCTTGCCTGGAGAATCCCAGGGATGGGGGAGCCTGGTGGGCTCCCGTCTACGGGGTCACACAGAGTCGGACACGACTGAAGTGACTTAGCAGCAACAGTGTTCCCACCCTGGAGAGTGCAATTCCTGAAGCTTCAGAGATTTAACTAAGATTTTAGCAGCAATAAAATACCACCAGATTTCCTTAAAATTTTTACTTATCAAAAAAAATTTTTTTTTTTTACTTATCTATTTTATTTAGCTGTACTGGGTCTTAGTTGCAGCAGTGTGCTCTTCAGCTGTGGCGTGTGGGATCTAGTTCCCTGATCAGGGATCCATCTCAGGCCACTGACCACCAGGGAGGTCCCACTGTCATACTTTTAAATTATAGCTAAATACTAGCTCTTTTAGTGATTGGAACTTGTTTCTTTTTTTTAATATCATTCCCTCTTTCTGGCCTCTGGAACTAGATGCAAGTCTGCAGTGTGTTCTTCAAACGCTGGTAATTCTTATAGCTGTGTTCTGTCAAGTCATCAAGAAAGCTGAGTTAGTGAATTTCAAGGCAATGGCAAGCCACTCCAGTACTATTGCCTGGAGAATCCCATCGATAGAGGAGCCTGGTAGACTGCATTCCGTGGGGTCGCTAAGGGTCGGACACGACTGAGCGACTTCACTTTCACTTTTCACTTTCACACATTGGAGAAGGAAATGGCAACCCACTCCAGTGTTCTTGCCTGGAGAATCCCAGGGACGGGGGAGCCTGGAGGGCTTCCGTCTATGGGGTCACACAGAGTCAGACACGACTGAAGTGACTTAGCAGCAGCAGCAGCAGGGGAGATACAAGCCTTGGTTTCTGTGAGCTTCCGGTGACAATATTTGTGTCAACCAATCAAAACAGAACCTTGTTTCATGCGCCTTTTTGTTTAAATACACCTTATTTAACACATACTGTTGATTCATTCACACTGAACTCACGGCCAACCACACTGTAACTCATGCCTGAGCCAAGCTTGTCCAGCACACATATTTTTCTCCTTAAGGCACATCACAACTTTCTGTGGACCCTAAACAGCCCTGCAGCACTGCACTTGGGGCCACTTTAAACAGCATGTGTGTGTTAGTCACTCAGTCATGTCTGACTCTTTGTGACTCCCATGGACTGTAGCTGTATAATCACCAACAAAAATGAAAAAAGAAATGGCATTAAAGAGACCACGGTAAGGGGCACTTTTTACAGCATTTGTGCTAATACAGAAAAGCTGAATGCAGCCTTGTTTAGCCTCGGCTGAGAACACGTGCAGTGGGCAACTCGAAATTTCCACCATCTGTGTATGGCTATGTGTGTGTCTGTGTTCAGTGGCTCGGTCAAGTCCAACTCTTTGCGACCCCATGAACTGTAGCCCGCCAGGCTCCTCTGTCCATGGAATTCTCCAGGCAAGAATACTGGAGTGGATTGCCATGCCCTTCTCCAGGGGATTTTTCCAACCCAGGGATTAAACCTGAGTCTTCTGCACTGTAGGTCGATTCTTTACTTCCTGAGTCACTAAGGAAGCCTGTGTATGACTATAAAAGTGCCACATGTATTAATTTGGGAGTTACAAATTTTAGCTAAGAGGTGAATTCACAAATATGGTATCTGCAGATAACTACAGGAAAGACTGTATCTATTGGGTTGGCAAAAAAGTGCATTCAAATCCAAACAAATTTTTTGGCCAACTCAATAGTTGGTGCAGAAGGAGGTATGTGAAAGGGTCACGAACCCTGAGGCTGCTCTGCTGCTAAGAGGTGAGCAGACATGTGTTCTAGCCAACCTCAGTTCTCTTGCCTGTAAAGTGAGGAGGCTGGATTAAAGGCGTCTAAATATCCTTCCAGCAACAACATTCAGTGATGCAGATAATGACCCCTCATACAGGCATAGAACACACAACTTTACCTCAACTCTAAGATATAGATTATGGAACCAAATCTGTGACTCCAGGCAAATACTTAACCTCTCTGAACCTCATTTTCTTTGTGAAATGAAAACGTTTGTCTCATAGAGTTGCTGGGGAAAAAAGGAATAAGAAACAAAATCATAATATATGCAAAGTACCTAGAACATGCGTGTTCAGTTGCTCAGTTGTGTCTGACTTTTAAGACCCCATGGACTGTAGCCCACCAGGCTCATCTGTCCATGGAATTCTCCAGGCAAGAATACTGGAGCGGTTGCATCTCCTCCTTCAGGGCACCTTCCCGACCGAGGGATGGAGCCTGCATCTCCTGCGTCTCCTGCATTGGCAGGCGGATTCTTTACCACTGAGCCACCTGGGACGCCCCTACCTAGAACATCAGTTCAGTTCAGTTCAGTCGCTCAGTCGTGTCCGACTCTCCATGACCCCATGAATCACAGCATGCCAGGCCTCCCTGTCCATCACCAACTCCCGGAGTACACTCAAACTCATGTCCACAGAGTCGGTGATGCCATCCAGCCATCTCATTCTCCGTCGTCCCCTTCTCCTCCCGCCCCCAACCTTTCCCAGCTTTTGCTCCATCCCTTTATTCCTTTTATAGTTATTTCTCCACTGAGCTCCAGTAGCATACTGGGCACCTACCGACCTGGGGAATTCCTCATTCAGTATCCTATCATTTTGCCCTTTGTTACTGTTCATGGGGTTCTCAAGGCAAGTATACTGAAGTGGTTTGCCATTCCCTTCTCCAGTGGACCACATTCGGCTGTGGTCCATGTGATCAGATCGGCTAGTTTCCTGTGATTATGATTTCAGTGTGTCTGCCCTCTGATGCCCCCTCGCAATACCTACCATCTTATTTTGGTTTCTCTTACCTTAGTCGTGGAAAATCTCTTCACAGCTGCTCCAGCAAAGTGCAGCCGCTGTACCTTACCTTGGACGAGGGGTATCTCCTCAAGGCCGCCCCTCCTGACCTTGAACGTGGAGTAGATCCTCTGGGCCCTCCTGCGCCCACGCAGCCACAGCCTGTTGGACGTGGGGTAGCTCCTCTCGGCCACCGGCCCTGGGCTCAGGCGTTGGGTAGCACCTCACAGCCGCACCTCTTTGCGTGGCTCGTTGCGCCGGGGCCGGCGTCTCTCGCGTCTGCGCCGCCGGGGCCGGCGTCTCTCGCGTCTGCGCCGCCGGGGCCGGCGTCTCTCGCGTCTGCGCCGCCGGGGCCGGCGTCTCTCGCGTCTGCGCCGCCGGGGCCGGCGTCTCTCGCGTCTGCGCCGCCGGGGCCGGCGTCTCTCGCGTCTGCGCCGCCGGGGCCGGCGTCTCTCGCGTCTGCGCCGCCGGGGCCGGCGTCTCTCGCGTCTGCGCCGCCGGGGCCGGCGTCTCTCGCGTCTGCGCCGCCGCGTCTGCACCTAGAACATGCTGCTGCTGCTGCTGCTGCTAAGTCGCTTCAGTCGTGTCTGACTCTGTGCGACCCCATAGACGGCAGCCCACCAGGCTCCCCAGTCCCTGGGATTCTCCAGGCAAGAACACTGGAGTGGGTTGCCATTTCCTTCTCCAATGCATCAAAGTGGAAAGTGACAGTGAAGTCGCTCAGTTGTGTCCAACTCTTAGCGACCCCAGGGACTGCAGCCTACGAGGCTCCTCCATCCATGGGATTCTCCAGGCAAGAGAACTGGAGTGGGGTGCCATTGCCTTCTCCTGCGCCTAGAACATAGTGAGCATTAAATGTTAATTCTTATTTCCTGAAAATGTGTAAACACTGCTTATTAATATGAAGATGTTCAACTGGGCTGGGAAAAAAGGGCTGCTTAATAACTTCATATGGTCCAAGAATGACCAATGAGCAATGTGTTTTATCAAGAATTTATTGGTTTCTAATAAAATAAGCAATACTGTTCCTGAGTTATCTGCCAATCAGTAGATTAAATGTGGCTGCCCAGTCTCAGCAAGTAGTCAAAATTCTCTGCCTTATTCATCCATGATTCCATAAATGTTTATGAACCACTTCCTATATTCCAGGGTGCACTGTTCTAGGCCCTGGAGGTAAAGCCCTGCTTTCCAAGAGCTTATGAAAGTGAAAATCTGTTGCTAAGTTGTGTCCAACTCTCTTGTTGATCCCATGGACTGCAGCCCATCAGGTTCCCTTGCCCATGGGATTTCCCAGGAAACAATGCTGGAATAGGCTGCACTCCAGCAAACCCAAAAAGGATTTCCTTCTCCAGGGGATCTTCCTGACCTAGGGATCAAACTGCTTAGCAGATAGATTCTTTACCACTGAGCCACCAGGGAAGTACCACCGGCCAAGTGCTTATAGTCAAATGTATGTGACATCAGGCAGTAAATCAATCTCATGAGATCTCTGATGACAGTCGGGGTTAAGAAGAAGCAGCGGGCTAAAGGTTCAGAGAGTAGAGGAAGAAGGGTGCTCCCTTGAGAAGATGATCAGAGATGGCCTCTTTAAGGAGCTGCATCGGAGCAAAGACCTGCCTGGTGGGAGGAGAGAACCAAGAGATGATCCAGGAAGGGGATAGCATTCGCGGCCTTGAAATCAAGAAAGAGCTTCTGTGTTGGCTAAACAACATGGAGACTGGTGGGGAAGAGTGTGGGCTCAAAAGGGGAGAGCAGTAGATGAGACTGGTGTCATAAGAGAGGCCAGCTTGCGGAGGCCAAGGACGTTGTGCTAAGGACTTCAGATTTAATTCTGAATACAACGAGCCAGTTGATGGTGGTTGGTAAAGTTACACTGGATGAATTTAAACTGCTTTTTTGAATGTGATTATAAAAATATTTTAAACTTTTAGAGATTGTAAAATAAAATTACAGGGGACTTCTCTGGTGGTCCAGGGGTTGAGAGTCTAAATGTTCACTGCAGGGGGTACAGGTTCGATTCTTGCTCCTGGAACTAAAATCTTATATACCACATGGCTTGGCCAAAGGAAAAAAAAACACACAATTACCTGTTTGTCATCCCACTGAAGTAATAATAAACTATAAAGATGAATAGAATCCTCTGAGTTACCTCTCTCCAGTCACATTCTCCTCCCTCCCATAAGAGGAAAGTGAAAGTGTTAGTCTCTGTCAGGTCCAACTCTTTGTAACCCCATGGACTGTAGCCTACTAGACTCCTCTGTCCACGGAGATTCTTCAGGCAAGAATACTGGAGTGGGTTGTCATGCCCTTCTCCAGGGAATCTTCCTGAACCAAGGATCAAACCTGAGTCTCTTAGGTCTTCTGCATTGGCGGGTGGATTCCTTACCAACCACTAGCGCCACCTGAGAAGCCCCCCACAAGAGGAAACCCTTGCCTGAATTTGATGTCATCATTTCTAGGGGTATCTTTATGCTTTTGCTAAATGCATATGCATCCCTACATAGATACTATTATTTTTCATGAGTTTAAGCTTTATATACATGGTATCATACTTTATATATTTTTGTGCTATTTACAATTTGTTTAGCAACATCATTGTAAAAATCACCCATGTTGTTACATTACTATTATTCATTTCATATTATTTTTCATTTTACTATTATTATTCACATATATGTATATACACACACATACATATAAAATACACATGCATTTTTATGGATGCTTATGCTCAGTTGTGTCCAACATTTTGCAACCCCATGAACTGTAGACCACCAAACTCCTCTGTCAAAGGAATTTTCCAGGCAAGAATACTGGAATGGGTTGCCATTTCCTGCTCCAGGGAATCTTCCTGACCCAGGGATCAAGCCCACGTTGCTTGCATCTCTGGCCTTGGCAGGTGGATTCTTTACCACTGTGCCCCTTGGGAAGCCTTTTATTCATGACTTTACCATAATCAATTTAACCATTCTTCTATTCAGGAACATTTAGGTTGCTCTCAGTATTTTTGCTATTACAGACATACGACTATGAGTATTCTCACATATGACCCCTTCTACACATATATCAAAGTTGAATCTAGACATATGCTATTCAAAGTGGAGTTCCAAGAGGAGCAGTATCATCATTTTCTGGGAGCTAGAAATGCAGAATCTTTGGCCCCACACCAGACCTACCAAATTAGAATCTGCATTTTAACTATACTCCCAGGAACTCTGTATACACGATGCAAGTTTAAGAAGTATTGGTCTAGAAGCAGCAGTACTTCTCAAACTATAAGTTCTGTTTTGGTTTTTAAATCTGTTATGAAATTTTGTAAAACACAAAAATCATATGTTTGGATATTTTAGCAATGTGAATGCCTCACAGGTTTCTCAAAAGATACTCTCAATTTCTGCACCTATCTCCATGCAGCTCAGTAACAATCATTTTGTGGATGGGCAGGGGTCAGCAAACCTAGGCTCTGGACTTAGAAGTGGAATCACTGAGTTGTCTCATCCTTAGTTTTACTGGATAATCCCAAGTTGGCTTCCAAAGTGATCATATCATTACACACTCCCACCATCAGCATATGAGAATGATGGATGTATTTTAGTTTACATTTTCTTTATTTTGAAACTATTTGACAGTTTCCAATAATATGCTTTTCAAATGCATAAATCTTCTTATAGTTTTATCTTCATTACTTCAACTTATAATTATTTCCAAATTTATAATTACATAATGCTGTGATATTTAACTTATATGCAGAGTATGTGTGTGTTTCGTTGCTCAGTCGCGTCCGACTCTTTGCAACCCGATGAACTGTGACCCGCCAGGCTCCTCTGTCCACAGGATTCTCCAGGCAAGAATACTGGAGTCAATTGCCATTTCCTTCTCCGGGGGATCTTCCCTACCCAGGGATTGAACCCAGGTCTCCTATGTTGCAGGCAGATGCTTTACCATCTGAGCTACTAGGGAAGGCCTAAAGAGTACATATGCAGAGTACATCATGTGAAATGCCAGGCTGGATAAAGCACAACCTGGTATCAAGATTGCTGTGAGAAGTATCAATAACCTCAGATATGCAGATGACACCACCCTTATGGCAGAAAGCGAAGAAGAACTAAAGAGCCTCTTGATGAAAGTGAAAGAGGAGAGTGAAAAAGTTGACTTAAAACTCAACATTCAGAAAACTAAGATTGTGGCCTCTGGTCCCATCACTTCAATGCAAATAGATGGGGAAACAATGGAAACAGTGACAGACTTTACTTTTTTGGGCTCCAAAATCACTGCAGATGGTGACTTCTGCCTTGAAATTAAAAGACACTTGCTCCTTGGAAGAAAGTCTATGACCAGCCTGGACAGTGTGTTGAAAAGCAGAGACATTACTTTACCAACAAAGGTCCATCTAGTCAAGGCTGTGGTTTTACTGGTGGTCATATATGGATGTGAGAGTTGGACTATAAAGAAAGCTGAGGGCCAAAGAATTGGTGTTTTTGAACTGTGGTGTTGGAGAAGACTCTTGAGAGTCCCTTGGACAGCAAGGAGATCAAATCAGTCCATCCTAGAGGAAATCAGTCCTGAATATTCTTTGGAAGGACTGATGTTGAAGTTGAAACGCCAATATTTTGGCCACCTGATGAGAAGAACCGACGCACTGGAAAAGACCCTGATGCTGGGAAAGATTGACGGTGGGAGGAGAAGGGGACGACAGAGAATGAAATGGTTGGATGGCATCACCAACACGATGGACATGAGGTTGAGTGGGCTCCAGGAGTTGGTGATGGACAGGGAAGCCTGGCATGTTGCAGTCCATGGGGTCACAAAGAAACACATACGACTGAGCAACTGAACTGAACTGTTGTGACTACCCACAACAATAAGATTCAACTATTGGAGTATAGATATTTGCTAAAAATATATGTCCCTTCTGTTGCTTAAAACAGCTATCCCATTTCATTTTATTGGTTTTTCATATACACTTAATCCTTCTATATTTCAAAATATGCACAATGTTCAGTCTTTTAGGTTGTATGGGAATATTCAAAAGAATTACACTCCAGATAAAGCATAAACTTCTTTTTTAAAAATGAGGTTGTTGGGTGTCCCTGGTGCCTCAGTTGTAAAGAATCTGCCTGCCAGTGCAGGAGACGTGGCTTCAATCCCTGATTCAGGAAGATCCCACATGTTGCACAGCAAGTAAGCCCATGAACCACAAATTATTGAGCCTGTGCTCTAGAGCGTGGGAAACCACAACTACTGAGCCCACGTGGCACAACTACTGAAGCCCATGCACCCTAAAGCCTATGCTCTGCAACAGGGAAGCCACTGGAATGAGAAGTCTGCCCATCACAACTAAAGAGTAGCCCCCCACTCACTGCAACTAGAGAAAACCCTTGCAGCAGCAAAGACCCAACACAGCCAAAAATAAATAACTTTTTTAATGAGGCTCCTGTCTTATTTTACAATAAGGTTGAAAATAATAATACAAAGCAGCACTAAGCAGATTCATTATTAAAGTAACAAGCTGGAATTTCCTTATATTACTTACTATAGAAGAATTGATGCTTTTGAACTGTGGTGCTGGAGAAGACTCTTGAGAGTCCCTTGGACTACAAGGAGATCCAACCAGTCCATCCTAAAGGAGATCAGTCCTGGGTGTTCATTGGAAGGACTATGCTAAAGCTGAAACTCCAATATTTTGGCCACCTCATGGGAAGAGTTGACTCACTGGACAAAACTCTGATGCTGGGAGGGATTGGGGGCAGGAGACAGGGACGACAGAGAATGAGATGGCTGGATGGCATCACCGACTCAATGGACATGAGCTTGAGTGAACTCTGGGAGTTGGTGATGGACAGAGAGGCCTGGCGTGCTGTGATTCATGAGGTCGCAAAGAGTCGGACACGAGTGAGCGACTGAACTGAACTGAACTGATAGAAGAGACTATGGTATAAAATAAATTGAATGATTTTTCTTTTTTTTTTTTTTGGTCACACCAGATGGCAGGTAGGATCTTAGTTCCCTGAACAGGGATGGAACCCAAGCCCCCTGAAATGGAATCTCTTCCCACTGAATCACCAGGGAAGTCCCTAAACTGAATAATTTTAAATTATTTATTTTTTTCATAAGGAAATGAGAAAAGACTCCCAAACTGGTAAAATTCTGTAATATCTTAGAACTCATCCATGGCTTACTTTAGGAAGGACCTGCTTGAAAGCAGTGGGCCTATGGCATGCACTCACAGAAGGCATTCAAATGAGGTTCCATCTTGGAAGCGTTTAAGAAGCTCTACCTATTTCTTTGCTGAAATCTAGGAAGTAGAAAACCTCCTCTCTGGTGTGTGATATCCCTTTTTCCCTGCTCCCACCAGTAAGCAGCCAGAATAATCAGTTTTAGATATAAATCTCAAAGTGTCATCTAGCTCCTAAAATCTTTCCACGACTTTCTATCACACTTTGAACAACATCCAGACCCCCAGTCAGGGATCCATCCAGTCCTGTGGTCCTGGCACCCCACCTCTCCAACTACATTCCCTACATCCCCTGGAACCCACCTCACTTTAGTAACACCAGCCCCTGGACTCCCCCACAGTTTATTCCCACATGTGGTCTCTGCACCAGGTTTTCCTTTCTGCTTTTTCTTCCCCAACCAGTTTCCCCAGGCTGGCTCCCTGTTTTCTGTACCTTCAGAGAGAACTTCTCTTACCACACAATCAGAAGTCATCATGAGGTACTATAATTTACAACCACATTTTAATTCTGTGCAAGCCCTACTAACTTGCTTATCCATCTCCCCAGACCTGTAATAAACCCCAGGAAAGTAAGAACCTTGTTTTTGCTGCTCAATATTGTATCCTCATTTCTAAGACACCATCAGGCTCAAAGCTGCCACTCAGTACGTGGTGTCATATTGACAGTGAATCATTTTTTGAGTTTCTAGGTATAATCAATCACCTGAATGAAAGAGCACTGTATCCAATGAACGCAGAAGGAAAAAAGGCAAAGACATGGTTTCTATCCTTGAGACAACTCGAGATGACAAATTCAGGCTGAGGAAACTAACAGTTCAAACCAGCAAATAATCTATAAGTTCAGACAAGAGTTACTCTGGGAGTTGAGAAAATAATTTATTGACCATTTACACTATGAACTGTTGAACACTTGACATCATTTTATCCTCACAGTAATTATAGGCAGGGAGTTATTATCATCCTCATATTATAGTTTGAGAGATTAAAGAAGCTCAAAATCAAAGAGCTGGTAACTCATGGTTACCAGAATGCCTACTATTTACGACTTCTCAGGAAGAGAAGGTCTTCAAGTGAAGGTGATCTGGGAGTCTTCACGGTTGAGGGGCAGTTGAACTTGCCCTTGAGAACTGTCAGGATTGAAACAGTGCAACAGGAGGTGGGAGTGTGCCCATTTCAGATGAATGTTTCTAATTATTGGAAGACAGATAGTGCAGAGACGTCTACATATGAAATAGGGTACTTAAAAGAAGACTGCCCCACTTGGTTATACTAGGGAAGGATGAACTCAATCTGAGAGATCTGAACAGAAAAAGTAATCCCATTTAAAAACACAAGGCTAAAATCGAGTTACTTGAGAGCTACGACCGAGAATGAGATGGCTGGATGGCATCACCGACTCTGTGGACATGAGTTTGAGAGAACTCCGGGAGTTGGTGATGGACAGGGAGGCCTGGTGTGCTGTGATTCATGGGTTCGCAGAGAGTCGGACACGACTGAGTGACTGAACTGAACTGAACTGAACTGATGATCCACAAAAACATTTTCTTGAATGTCCCTACTATGGGACTGACTCTAACTTGAGACTGTGTCCTGGGGGGGGGGGGGCGGCGCTTCCCTTGTGGCTCAGATGGTAAAGAATCCACCTGCAATGAGAACAACCTGGGTTGGGAAGATCCCCTGGAGAAGGGAAAGACTACACATTCCAGTATTCTTGCCTGGAGAATTCCATGGACTATACAGTCCATGGGGTTGCAAAGAGTCGGACACGACTGAGCGCTTTTCACTTTCATTTTCTTTCCTGGGGGCGGAGGGGGTGTGTTAGCACCTTTTCAGAGAAGCTTGACAACATTGCAACCATTCCCTCTGGGGAGACCAGCAGTGGATTACTGATGCAGTGGATAAAAATCTACCTGCCAATGCAGGGGACACAGGTTCGATCCCTGGTCCAGGAGGATTCTACATGCCTCAGAGCAACTGCAAGCCACAACTACTGAGCCCTTGCGTGGCAACTACTGAAGTCTGTGCACCTTGAGCTTGTGTTCCACAACAAAAGCCACCGCAATGAGAAGCCCAAGCATGGTAACTAGATAGTAGCTTCCACTCTCTGCACCTAGAGAAAAGGCCGCATGCAGAGGGCTTTGAAGACCCAGCACAGCCAAAAATAACCAAATAATTAAAAAATAGTTGTAGATGGAAATCAGTTGCCATGTTTGTCAGAAGAACAAATAAAAATCTTTGATTCAGGAAGTTTATGAGTAATACTAAGTGTTCTTAGACCATTTGAATCTCCACCTTGGCCAGGTTTAAAAATAATGGAACAAACAAATTAGCAAATCAATAAAATATAATGAAGTGAAACTTTAAGACTCAGGTCAACATTTGAGCCCATGAAGACAAATGATCTCCTCTGCCTATTCAGTGAGTTTATGTAGGTGACCCGGTGAACAACGAATGTCCTCTCTCCACCTATAAGAGTGCTCATCTTGCTACTTTCGGGCCTTTTACTGAATACGGACAGCCCCACACACAGGTGCTTAAAATCGAGCATAGAAGTGTTTTGATTCATAAACACACATAACACACACAATCTGTCAAAAGGATAGAAATGAAAGATTTATAGGGTTACTCTTTAGCACTCCAATATTTCTTAAATATTTGGTCTTATTTCATGAGGAGGTAAGCTTATTTGCTCCCATTTGAACCACTTTACTTCTGAAAAGTTAATTATATCCAGAGAGAAGTGCACTATATGCTGGTTTATCTTAGATCAATTTGAGGAATGTGTCTATTTACATATGTACACATAAACCCAATGTAAATGTATGTTGACTTAGGTTGTATCTGTTTACATATCTACACATAAACCCAATGTAAATGTATATTGGTTTAGGTGAGGAAAAAATCATATGTTGAAAAAGGAATTATGTTGAAACCTTTAAATATTTGTGTGTTAGTAAGTTAATAAGTATTTTCTTGTCAGTGTTTAGTACATTTACAGGAAATATGAGTAATATTTGTGCACTTTGAGATAACATCAAATTCATATGAATAGATACCAGAAAAGATTGTTAAAATATGAACTGAGGAGTTGTAAAAATATGACTGAGATTTTTTTTTTAAAAAAAGGATATGGGAAGAGAGGGAGAGACAATGATGACTTACAACCTAGGACCCACAAGCATAGGTAAAATTCCTAGCATATAGTAACAAGAATGAACTGAGAACTCGGCATACTCGTTTTCAGAGAAGTATTTTAACCTACTTTTGCAAATATGAGACCTCAAGCTATCCAATAATTAGTTTTGTTTTTCAAAATTTATTCATTTTTGGCTGTGCTGGGTCTTCATTGCTGCTCACCAGCTTTCTTGAGTTGTGGCGAGTGGGGGCTACTCTTTGTTGTCGTGCAAGGGCTTCTCATCGTGGTGACTTCTCTTGTTGCATGCAGATCATGGGTTCTAGGGCATGCGGGCTTCAGTAGTTGCAGCTTGCGGGCTCTAGACCAGAAGCTCAGTAGTTACCCCGAAGCATGCAAGATCTTCCCAGACCAGATTAAATTGTGTCCCTGCATTGGCAGGTGAATTCTTAACCAGTAGACCACCAGGAAAGCCCCAAGATTTAGTTTTAACATGAACTGAAGAAAATAATTTTTGGAGGTACAATGCTTTAGCTCTAAGTGCGGCAATATAAGTTGACATGTATATAAAGCATTAGAAACTACCTTGAATAAAATTCTTTCAGTGTTTTTCTTATACTAAAAAAATCATATGTGAAACGAATCGCCAGTCCAGGTTCGATGCATGATACAGGATGCTCAGGGCTGGTGCACTGGGTTGACCCAGAGGGATGGTATGGGGAGGGAGGTGGGAGGGGGGTTTAAGATGGGGAACACATGTACACCTAGGGTGGATTCATGTCAGTGTATGGCAAAACCAATACAATATTGTAAAGTAATTAGCCTCCAATTAAAATTAAAAGAAAAAAAAAGATTCACCTCAAGTTGCTTTAAGAAGCAATTTAATCCTCACTAAAAGGAGCCTGAGTTCTTTGAAACAATGGTTGATTACAAGTCAGGAGCCGGGAATGTACAAAGAAGTGCACTGAGCACCCAAGAGGATGATCTTAATTGACTGTTACATATTGAATAAGTAAATTGTTTAAATCCAGAGAAGTGAGAAGCTCTTCTTTACAGACCAATGTCAGCTAATAAATGGAGATGAATTAACAAAAATAAGAATGTCCGTCTTTTGGCAACCTTCAAGGTAATCATGGATTCAAAGCAAGGATCATCAAAAAGTGCTAAAACCATTAGGTGAATGGGTTTTCGGTAACAGAATATTTGCACAGATTTTTTATTGCAAAAAGGGAAGTGTATCTTCACAATGGTAAGTTCTGGCAGTCTCCATCTTAACTGAGGGACCAAGGATAGGATCACCAATAGGGGGACAATATGTGCTTCCTGATATGATGAAATTTGAAAAACAGAACAACAGGGAATTCCCTGGTGGCCTAATGGTTAAGATTCTAGGTTTTCACTGCCATGGCCCAAGTTCAGTCTCTGGTAGGGGATCTGAGATCCTGCAAGACTTGTGGTCAAAAAGAAAAATGAACTATACAACAACATCTAGAAGTATTCTTGCAAAGAAGGTTTCAGTTCAGTTCAGTTCAGTCGCTCAGTTGTGTCCTACTCTTTGCGATCCCATAATCACAGCACGCCAGGCCTCCCTGTCCATTACCAACTCCCGGAGTTCACTCAAACTCATGTCCATCGAGTTGGTGATGCCATCCAGCCATCTCATTCTCTGTCGTCCCCTTCTCCCGCCCCCAATCCCTCCCAGCATCAGAGTCTTTTTCAGTGAGTCAACTCGTTGCATGAGGTAGACTTAATCAGGCTTCTAGACTAGCACATGTCATTAAAAATACAATGTTAGCCACATATGTAATATTACAATTTTTTAGTAGCCACATTTAAAAAGTAAAAACACCAAAAGCCACAGATGAAATTAATACAGTAATATGCTTTAACCCAAAATAACCAAATATTAGTATTTCAACATGTAATCAATATTAAAAAATATTTTACATTCTTTTTTTGTACAGTATTCAAAATTCAGTGTGTATTTTTATACTTAATGCACATTTCAATTCAGATACTAAATTTTCATTGAAAATACTTGATATATATTTATTTAGTTTTCATAAATTTATGGTTGAAGAAGTAGATCTGCATACTCAAGTTGTTCCAAACCTACTTAAAATTTAACTGAAAGTGGAGTCCAGCAGCTTGCTGCTCAAAAGCCATTAAAGAGGCCAGGGTGATGGAAAGTTTGCTTTATTTTGGATGTTGATAACTAGGGGTGAGGGGAGAGCTGAGGCCAGTCCAAAGGCCAACTCCCCAGTGGGGAACAGCCTTTCTATATTGAGGGAGGGGGCGACATGAAGAAACGGCACAGTCAGCTCTGACAGTCATCTTGAAATTGGCCCTTGCTGGTCTGACCAGCATTATCTCTTGATTGTTTTAAGCACAGTTAATCTTCAGCTTTAGGGTCAGTTTGTTTCCATTTCCATGAGGCCATTTCTCAGAACTGTGGCAGCTTATGTCATGGCTACAGTCTGGCCATCATGCAGTTAACTTCTCCACCAGGTGGAGGTTTCAGTATATAAAACACAGGTCACAGGATATGCCTCAGAATATTATCTCTAGCCCCTGAGAAGAAACTAAAGGAACTTAATTATATTTATTGACTATATTATTATTATTATTTGATCTCCTTTAATAGTTTTCCTTTATTTCTGCATTTTCTCACTTTTCTGGTTAAACTTATTCTTTAGCTAAAGTTTTTCCACAGACAATAGGCAGGGGGAGGACAAGGGGGGGGGTCTGCTCTCTTTCAAAATTTTTCCAATAATGAAATTAAATATGAGCTTTTAAGTTCAAATTCAAATTAATTCAAGTTAAATTTTAAAATCCAGTTCCTCAGTTGCATTAGCCATATTTTGGGTGCTGAATAGCCACATGAAGCATGCAGCCTTAGACTAAACTTCTATTTTATAGAAAACAAAGGGGACAAACAATTAAATGACACCAAGAGACAATCTAGAATGTGAAACAGTCTACAAAATAACTTTCTAAAAAATCAACGTCATAAAAGAACTAAAAGAGCTAAAACTGTCCGAGGCTAAGAGAGATTCAGTTCAGTTCAGTTGCTCAGTCCTATCCGACTCTTTGCGACCCCATGAACTGCAACACGCCAGGCCTCCCTGCCTATCACCAACTCCCAGAGTTTACCCAAACTCAAGTTCATTGAGTCGGTGATGCCATCCAACCACCTCTTCCTCTGTCGTCCCCTTCTCCTCCCTCCCTCAATCTTTCCCAGCATCAGGGTCTTTTCAATTGAGTCAGCTCTTCAAATCAGGTGGCCAAAGTATTGGAATTTCAGCTTCAACATCAGTCCTTCCAATGAACATTCAGGACTGATCTCCTTTAGGATGGACTGGTTGGATCTCCTTGCAGTCCAAGGGACTCTCAAGAGAATTCTCCAACATTACAGTTCAAAAGCATCAATTCTTCAGCACTCAGCTTTCTTTATAGTCCAACTCTCACATCCATACGTGACTACTGGAAAAACCACAGCCTTGACTAGACGGACCTTTGTTGACAAAGTAATGTCTCTGCTTTTTAATATGCTGTCCATGTTGGTCATAACTTTCCTTCCAAGGAGTAAGCATCTTTTAATTTCATGGCTGCAATCAGCATCCGCAGTGATTTTGGAGCCCAAAAAATAAAGTCTGACACTGTTTCCACTGTTTCCCCATCTATTTTCCCATGAAGTGATGGGACCAGATACCATGATCTTAGTTTTCTGAATGTTGAGCTTTAAGCCAACTTTTTCCACTCTCCTCTTTCACTTTCAAGAGGCTCTTTAGTTCTTCTTCACTTTCTGCCATAAGGGTGGTGTCATCTGCATATCTGAGGTAATTGATATTTCTCCCAGCAATCTTGATTCCAGCTTGTGCTTCATCCAGCCCAGCATTTCTCATAATGTACTCTGCATAGAAGTTAAATAAGCAGGGTGACAATATACAGCCTTGACGTACTCCTTTTCCTATTTGGAACCAGTCTGTTGTTCCATGTCCAGTTCTAACTGTTGCTTCCTGACCTGCATAGCGGTTTCTCAAGAGGCAGGTCAGGTGGTCTGGTATTCCCATCTCTTTCAGAGATACAATAACTAAATGTAGTGTTGGATCCTTATTTAAAAACAATGTGCAATTAGGGAAGTTCCATCTAGTCAAGGCTATGGTTTTTCCAGTAGTCATGTATGGACGTGAGATTTGGACTATAAAGAAAGCTGAGCACAGAAGAATTGATGCTTTTGAACTGTGATGTTGGAAAAGACTCTTGAGAGTCCCTTGGACTGCAAGGAGATCCAACCAGTCCATCCTAAAAGAAATCAGTCCGGAACATTCATTGGAAGGACTGATGTTGAAGCTGAAACTCCCAGTATTTTGGCCACCTGATGTGAAGAGCTGACTCAGTTGAAAAGACCTGATGCTGGGAAAGATTGAAGGCAGGAGGGGAAGGGGACGACAGAGGATGAGATGGTTGGATGGCATCAACGACTCAGTGGGCATGAGTTTGAGTAAACTCCAGAAGTTGGTAATGGACAGGGAGGCTGCAGTCCATGGGGTCACAAAGAGTTGGACACGACTGAGTGACTGAACTGAACTGAACTGAAGGGAATTTTGAATATGTAGTACCTTCTGGATGAATTATGAAATTATCTAACTCTTAGGCATGACAATGACATTATGATTATAAAAGTGTTTGCTTTATTTTTAGGAGGAGGAATAATTCCAGAAATGCCACTTTAACCAAATATCAAGGCTATCAGGAGAAAAAAAATATGCATAGGCATGATGATCTCAAAATATTTACCTTCTATGCAAACTTTTTCCAGGAAGCCACTGGAGGATATACTGCTCTGAAACGAGGGAATAAGCCAGGAAAGAGGAAGATTACAAATTGAGGAAGCAGGTGATTTCCAAGTAGGCATGAGATGATGAGAACCCCCAGGATGGTATTTGGGAATCAGTCGTAGCAAGCAACCATTCCAGAAGGGACCAAGAGGAGATGAGCTCCAGAAGAGATGTCTTTTAAAATAAAATGACAAGCAGATTATACAACATTTTTTACTATATTATGGAGACTTTTACAACTCTTTAGAGGAATTTTGAGAGAAAAATTAATCAGAGGTGCGTTCAGTGGCATATAGATAAACTACCTGTTTAAGAAGGGGGAAAAGTAGGAAAAAAGGAAGAAAGCAGCTCTGATGTGTAGCACTCGTTGACTTCTGTGGCATAAATACTCCACTATAGCAAAATTCAAGTAATCAGGATGAAGTCACTGAACAAAGAGTTGGCAAGAGATGTGTTTAACTGACTCTTAACAAACAGTAAAGGGGGCTGTAGGGAAGAGCATTTATTGGAGAAGGAAATGGCAACCCACTCCAGTGTTCTTGCCTGGAGAATCCCAGGGAAGGGGGAGCCTGGTGGGCTTCCGTCTATGGGGTCACACAGAGTCGGACACGACTGAAGTGACTTAGCAGCAGCAGCAGCAGGGAAGAGCATTTAATACGCAGTTGTCCCAAGAGTCAAATGTCCCATCAGCCAAATGAGTATTATATGTTAAATTTTAGATAACCTCTTATGAAAAAGAAAAGGAAGGAAGGATCAACAAGAGCTAGCTTCAACAAAATTAAGCAAACAAACACAGCAATTATTAACTCTAGGAAAAATTAAAAATTTTACAAGAAAATAAATGAAATCATAGTATCCCACATGATTCAGCTATGACCACTTGCAATGCCATAATAATGTACATACTGAATGTTTATTTAGCTTTTGGAAATGCGACACAACCCTATTGAGAGAATGAGGAAAGGGGAAAGGAGTAGAAAAGAAGGGTAAATTTTTATTGTCAATAGATAATGCCTAAAACTGAAAAACTAAGAAATAGGAGAATGAGTATTTTTACTTAGAAATAACAAAAGTAAACTACCAGAAGAAAGAGCCAAAAGAGACAAAAGTCACTGCCTGTGGGGTACAGACGGGGAAGGCAATGGCAAGCCACTCCAGTACTGTTGCCTAGAAAATCCCATGGATGGAGGAGCCTGGTAGGCTGCAGTCCGTGGGGTCGCTAAGGGTCGGACACGACTGAGCGACTTCACTTTCACTTTTCACTTTCACACATTGGAGAAGGAAATAGCAACCCACTCCAGTGTTCTTGCCTGGAGAATCCCAGGGACGGGGGAGCCTGGAGGGCTTCCATCTATGGGGTCACACAGAGTCGGACACGACTGAAGTGACTTAGCAGCAGCAGCAGTGGGGTACAGAACTCCAGAATGGAGAGAAACATGGTGGAAAACAACTTGTTTTCCTATCAGGTGCTGTAGCACCATTAGGTTGAACCACACGCTCACGTACACACATGCACAGACACACACAGATAGGGAAGAAGAGCGGGAAAATTCAGACTGCTGGTTACAGAGGGTTGACTGAACCCATTTTTCTTTTTACCATCCCTTTCTCCAAATCCCACTGAAATGAAAAAAGCAATGTAAAAATAAAAATAAACTGACACTTCCTTTGGAAAGACAGGAGAGTATACCATCAACTGACCAGGACACTTAGGAACTTCCCAATGATACAGAGTTGAGATCAAACTCATTATTAAACACACTATTCCTGATTACATAATGACTTCACACAAGCTTAAGAGAGAACCTCAAAAAGAGAGTTTGCCAGCACAACCCAACCAAATTCCTAAAATGACGTAACCATTTCAGCCCTCCCCCTCCTGCTGCCTACAGATAACTATAGGTCTAGCGTGGGATTACTGGCTCCAAACACTCTCTCCTAGAGAGAGAATGAAAGCAGGCATTCTGGGCAGTGTGCCAGGGGATTGCAGCCAATGCGTGGGGGAAGGAACCCTCAAAGGAGAGTTTTTCTGGCCCCACTATGCTAAACCACCACCGCATTCAGGACATCTGCATCCATGACCAGACAAACAAGAGTCTTACAGACAGCACAGTTGAAAAGCAAAGCACAGTAGTAGAAGTAAGACTGAACAGGATGTCACTGTCATCCTAGAAAGTCATTCCTTTAGTTCCTGCTATCACAACCCCCCGAACCGTCCTGGATGTTGTCCTTTAAGACCAGACTCCAACTTTTTATCAATTCAGTGAGCTTCTCCACATCTTCCCAATAAATTTCTTTCTTGTTTTAAGCTAACTACAGTCAGTCTGTTGCCTGCAATGAAATACCTCTTCATCATACAAATAGATGGCTGAATGGCAAATAAGAAGTTTAATGCTATTATCATATAGTTAACCATGTTATATATGTTATAGTGTATACATTTTACTATTAAAATAAATAAGCTTAACAGTGCTAAGGTAGAGAACGCATATTCTTTTCAAGAGCCTATGGAACATGTACAAAATGATCTCTTAGGTAATACACACACATACACAAAAATTGAAAAATTCCCCCAAAGTACAACTACATGGGCCACCTAAAATTTAATACCAAAAGCATATCCAAATATATGCACTTGAAAAGAAAGAAAAACTGAAAGTAAAGAAAATTTAGAAAAGAAAGGTCATAGAAACATTACCTGTCAAAACTCTGTTGACAACATATGATAAAATGATTCTCAGAGGAAATTCTATAGCCTGGAATACATTTTTCAGAAACCAAGAAAGATGGCGAATACGTGAATTTAAGCAGTCAATTAAAAAAGCTAGATAAAAGATCTCAAAATAGATACCACATTAGTAGAAAAAAAATGTAAAATATAAAATGAAACTTACAAACTTTTCTTGGTCAATAATACCAAAAGTTGATCTGTTAAGAAATGAGAGAGTATATGATGATTTTAAAAGTTATGAGAATTTTTTTTTTTAAATGGGAGTCAAGAAGGCCTTAAGCATGGCCTCGGGAAGACACAAGATCAAAAGCCATAAAAGAAAGAATTGACATATTGGACTCCATAATAATAATAAATTAAAAGTTAAAATGAAAAAAAATCCATAAAAAATTGACAAATAGATTTTTGGGAAAAGAACGACCAATAAACATTTGAAAGAATATTCAACCATACTAATAATCAGGAAAGTTTTGCTTCTTTGGTGGTCCAGGGGTTAAGAATACAACTTGCAATGCAGGCTATTGTGATACCAGTGTGATCCCTGTTCTGGAAAGATCCCACATGCCTTGGAGCAACCAAGGCCTGGGGGGCCACACTACTGAGCTTAGGTTCCACAAGAAAAGCCACTGCAACGAGAAGCCACAGAACCACAATGAGGAGTAGCCCCTGCTTGAGGAAACTAGAGTCCACTTGCAGCAACAAAGACCCACCACAGACAAAAATAAATAAATAAATCCTAAAAAACAAAACATATTTCACTCATCATAGACAAAAAATTTCAAATATGATAATATGCAGTGTTAGAAATGTGAGGATAGCTTTCCCAGTGGTCCAGTGGTTAAGAAACCACTTTCCAATGCAGGGTACTGGGGTTTGACTCCTGGCTGGGAAAATATGATCCTACACGCCCCAGGGTAACTAAGCCTGCAGTTTGCAACTAAAGGAGCGAGCCCAAGCTATGAGGAAGATCCAGGCCAGCCAAAATTTTTAAAATATGAATAAATAAATGTTGTGAGGAAACAAGCACTCTCATACACTGTTAATGGGGAATGTAAACTGGCAACAGTACTGGAAAGCTAGGTCAATCAGAAGGAAACTAAAGGACTGCTGAGCAGCCTTTAAAATAAATGCGTAAGTCCATAGATGCTTACATGAAAAAAATTTCAATGCATAGTATTAAATGCTAAAATTATGTAAAGCACATAGCACAGACATGGACATGTGTGTGAGCCATATACAAACACACAAGTATGAAGGTAGGTCTGATATAGAGAGACTTTTACTTTTTAACCTATATTCCAGGGTTGTTTAAATTAACAAAAAAGAAAACACTTTGGAAAGAGATGTATTAAACTGTTACTTGTGTTTACCTTAAATAGGGAAGAAAAAAGGGGTGAAAGTGAAAAAGACTTTTACTTTTCACTTTATATGAAAATTTAAAAAACATGTATTATGTCATTTGTGAAATTTAAAATTTTAATACAAAGAATATATGAAAATACAGCAAAGATAAATGAAATGGACCCTAATTTTACCCTAGCAATTTTTCGAAGTCACAATAAAAAAATAAAATAGGAAGGCTCTAGTACTTTCCCAATTCTTCCTTTAGGACACAACTATGAATTACTTCAAAAGAATCCCTCACTCCTTTAGGGACTGTGTGTGTTAGTCGCTCAGAAGTGTCCTACTCTTTGCGACCCCATGGAATACAGCCCTCCAGGCTCCTCTGTCTATGGAGTTCTCCAGGCAAGAATACTGGAGTGATTTGCCATTTCTCCACTTTTAATGGACTAAATACTACCTTTCAGACCAAGATTTCAAAGCATAGTTAGATTTTCAGCTAAGAACCCCAAACTGGCAGGATATCATGGGCAGGGTGACATTTATTCTATTTCCTAATTAATATTAGAGGAGTATGTTAAAGCAGCTTAATCTCCCCCGAAGTTACTTATTTAAAACACAGACACATACACACATAAGTCAGTTTAAGTGTTTTACTGGGATTGTAGAAAGGTATTAAACGATCACGAAAGTGGTAAGAGTAAGAAAACGCTCAGCTAATGACAGATGACGGCAAACAATCATCGCGAACCTTATGCAGCGTTTACTCTGTGCACTGCAGCATGACTATGCACAATAATAATACACACGCGAAAGCTTGAACATCTTCCCAGGAATGTATTTTGAAATATATAGATAAGTAAAAGAGGCATGAGGTTTTGATAAGGGCGTTTTCCTTACGGTGCACAGGAAAAAATACGGAACAAGGATACGCATTGTAGAGAGTCGGACACGACTGAAACGACTTAGCAGCAGCAGCAGAGTGCTGAGGGAGCGGGCAAGCCCTATCTCGCCTCAGACGACCGCTGCCGCTAAAATGCAGATTTCAGGTTTAGTCGCAGTGGCAGGGCGTGATGCACGTTGAACACACCTAACATTCGAAAACGCGTGTCGCAGGCCTTTCTCCACCCCTACGCCGTCCCCCGCCTCCACGCCGGGCACAAACGTCTCGACGCATCCTCACTGAGAGGCGCGCCCTCCATTTTGTCCCCAGTCTCCTTCAAGCGAAAGGAGCGGCGCTATTTTAAAACAACTCCCTGACGAAACCAAAGCGAGAGAGGAGGCGATGTGGGCGCCACACCACACTCTGCCGGACGCCGAGGCTGCATGGAGCTTCCAGCGGCGCCCAGGGCTCGTCCCGCGGCGGGAGGACAAAGGACAGCAAGGGGACTCGGGCCGCTCGCCAGGACGGGCCGACTTCCGGGCCGTGGGCTGGGCGGGCGGGGGTTCCCGTCCACAGGACAAAGCGGCGGCGGCGCGCACGGCTGCTCCGCGCGGCCCCGCCCGCCCCCGCCGCGCGCGCCCGGCGGCCAAGCACGCGCGCGGCAGCACGCGCGCGGGCGACGGTTAGAAATGGCGGTTGGCGACGGAGGGGGGGGGGTGCGGGCAAAAGCGCAGCCTCGAGTGCCAAGAGCGCGGGTGCACGGTTGCTTCCCTAGCCCTCCTCCTCTTCTCCAGGCCTTCGACCTGGGGAAAGCCCCGGTGGAGAAGACGTGACCCGTTCGATTGAACAAAGGAAATGGCGGCCGTGCCCGAGGTAACCGGGACAGCCGGTGTTGCCGCCTAAGCGACTGGGAAACGTTCCCTAAAATGGCGGACAGCGAGGACGCAGGCGCGGGGCGGGGCGTCCGCCCACGGCGGCCGGCGGCGGCGGGGCGGGGCAGCGGCGCTGACGGGCCCCATGGCGGCTGCGCCGGAGCCCGGCGAGCCCGGCAAGGGGAAGGTAATTCGGGCGGAGACGGGAGAGGGGCGGCGGGGTGGGCGGGCGGGCGTGGGGGCGAGTGGGGTACGGGCGCGCGGCGGTAAGGACACGGTCTCTGAAGCCGGGAGACCCTGGGTGGGAGCACGTGTCACTAGCTTCTCTGCAATCGTACAGCCCCCCATTCAGCGACATTTTTATCGTGACACGGTTCAAGTGACCCAAACTAAGAGGATGAGGGGACCGATACCGATAACTTACTGCAGGCCCCAAGACTCGTCCCTGTGCAAAGAAAATTTTGCTGAGAGGCCTCATATTGTAATTGGCTGATAAAGAGTGATTTTAAAGTTCCCTGAGGACAGGCCCTAAGGCTGTATACATCACAACATTTAACATGGAGGAATTGGGCAAATGCTGAGCAATGAAAATTTTGCTATATTCGAGTGAATGTATATCCAGAGCAGGAGACTCAGGTGAAAAGATTTGAGATTTCTTTCCGTTAACTAGTTTTCAGTCAACCACGTGGAGTTTGCATTATTATATGCAACCAACAGCTTCGCTAGCTGACATTCGTGTCCTGCTTTGCCTTCTCAGCCCATCATCCACAGTTGTCTTTGTGGGCTAACCTGTGAAATGGATTATTTTACATCTGCTTAAAACTCAGCCGTAGCAGCTTTCAGGATAAATCCGAATTTCTCGATCTGTGATGTAATGGAGTGGGTTGCCATGCCCTCCTCCCAGGGATAGAACCCGAGTCTCAGGTCGCCTGCATTGGCAGGCGGGTTCCTTACCACCAGTGCCACCTGGGAAGCGTATAAATCTCACCTAACTCTTAACTGTTCAGTCTCTGCGATTCTTCTCATACTTTCCTCTCCAAGTGTATTAAAGCTCAACAGGGCTATCTCCGGCAAGGGCTTCCTGACTCCCCAAAGGTAGCTGAGGTGCTTCTGTCCTCATCTCCCTGACACCTTATACATAGCTGTTATCATTACAGCATTATACTGAAAGTTAATTTATGTCTTGTTTTCCTTAAGAGCAGGAATCCAATTTTTATATCCTCAATGCAGATTAAGTGCTCATAAAAAATACACAGAAAAAAATTTTATACATCGTAAACCAGAGATTAACGTTGGATCAGTTAGTCACAAATATTTATGGAAGACCCACTCTGCCACACTGCACCAAATCTGTAGATCTAGATCTGCTCAGCTTGAAAATTTTGAGTGCTTCTTCAGTGTTCTTGCTGCTCTGGGGAATTTTCCATCTAAATTTGCCCTAGATGGGACACTTCCCTCCAGCTTCCGATGTGGGGGGGTGGGGTGCAGTTCCTGATTGGTAGACTAAGATCCCACATGTGACGTGGCTCAACCAAAAAATAAATTTGGCCTAGATCATCAATGGTTATGAACGTTGGATAAATGGCTTCCATATTTATTACCAATTTGCCAGTTTGTCTTGGTGCCTTTTCTGTTTTTAGTGTCTCACATGCCATTTGCAATATGCTTTAGTAGAACAAAAGGTACCCTTGTTTGACACTTATTTCAAGAGGCATCTAACTTCAAACACAAAATTCTAGACAGCTTTGTGGACACTGGCATCTTCAATGGGCTGTTTTATCCCTTGTGTATATGACTGTTCACATTTGATAGGTAATTGCTGTCATTTTAGGGTCATGATGGTGGTTTAACCCATTGAAAATAAAGAAAACTCAAAGAAAAAAGAAATTAATATTGTATTTGAAGTGAAACAAAGAACATGTTCCAAAGTCAAATGATTATCTGTGCCACATGTGTAGAGATCTAAAGTATGACGGATTTGGCAAAATGGCTCTTTTAGAAGACCTCAGTGGTGCCCTTTCAGTGGAGGGTAGGGGATAGATGTCTTGTTGAACTGGGTTAAAAGCAGAGTAGGTTTCTAAGTGGAGAGGAGCACACACTGGTAACTTGAGTTTTGTAGTAAGAAGCAGAAAAATGGGGTGGTGGCTTGGGGGAACAGGGTGCTGAGAGGGTAATTTGTATATTTCTCAACTGGAGATTATTAAATAGAGGGGGAAAAAATAATGCAATTAAAGTAAGGGATAACCATTAGAAGCAAAGTCCTTAAGAGTAATCAGCTGCACAGTGAGGATTAGTTTTAAATAGTAGGGCCAGCTCCTCCTTGGAAATAAAAGGTAAATGAGCACTGATGAAGCCAGATACATTTAACTGGAAAATGAAGCAGCTTTGACTTATTCTCTATAAATCATTAAGTTGGCATTCTGGTTTAGAAATTTTTGAGCTTTCCTAATTCCATCAAGGTGTGCTGGTAAAGCTGCCCTTTTAAATCTAAGCTTCAAATACAGTTTACCCTAAAATATAATCTATGTTTAAAGGCTTTGTTAATAACAGGTGAACCTTAAGTTTGCAGACTACTTAGGGAATAAAAGAGGAATGCTACATGCCTTGAGCATTACAACTACTTCAAAAGGACTTCAGGCTTAGATTCTTTCCATTTCTGAGACTCACAGTTCAGATACTATCAATATATTATATAAACTCAAAGACTTTTATTACAGTATTCTTTATTTGCTTTTAAACCATCACTAGTCTAACCTTCAGGAGACAGCAATGGCACCCCACTCCAGTACTCTTACTTTGAAAATCCCATGGGAGGAGCCTGGTAGGCTGCAGTCCATGGGGTCGCTAAGAGTCGGACACGACTGAGCGACTTCTCTTTCACTTTGCTGCACTGGAGGAAATGGCAATCCACTCCAGTGTTCTTGCCTGGAGAATCCGAGATGGAGTCTGATGGGCTGCCATCTACGGGGTCACACAGAGTTGGACACGACTGAAGCGACTTAGCAGCATCAGCAGTCTAACTTTCAAATTTATCAGGAGGCTGTGAAAATTCTTTTACTAAAATATCTTATACCCAGTTTTGAGTCAGGGTGGCGCTAGTGGTAAAGAATCTGCCTGCAGGTAGACCCAAGAGAAAATTCCCTGGAGAGCATGGCACCCCACTCAACTCCAGTATTCTTGCCTGGAGAATCCCATGGAAAAGTCTGGCAGGCTGCAGTCCATAGGAACCCAGAGTTGGGACACAACTGAAGTGATTAAGCACACACGCAGATCTACAGTTATGTACTTAGTTCTGTTACTCCTTATATGTGATCCTTGAAACAGTTAAATGCTCCAATGGAAATGACAGGCTTTCAGGGTCAGACTGACTTCCACTCTGCCACCATTTATGAGGCTTCTACTTAAACCCCTGAGCCTGTTTCAAAAATATCATAAAGGCTGAGAAAATTAAAAACAAGGAATATAAAGAGCTTGGTACCAGTAACCCCTTAGTATCTCTAAACTTTAAGATTGTTTTAAGTAGACCAGTACTGGCTTCTCAACACTGGTGCTATTGACATCAACCAAGGCAGTTTTTGTTGGAAGTGATACACGTTTAGGACTATCCTTGGCATCTGAAACCATATATTGGTTTTAGAAGGTATCACTTAAGGATGTTACCTTTCAAAGTAAGCTGGATTATTCTACCATTTGCAATTTCAAAAATTTTCAAAACTCAGATCTCCATTGTTTTCTCCCAGTCTGGGTTTCGGGTGAGGGATGGGGGTGTGGTCAGTTTCCTAAACATAAATGCCCATGGCCTATTAAGTCAGAATCAGGGTGGGACTGGAAAATCTCTAAAAAAGCTTAGAAAGTTACGTAGTTGATTTAAACAGCACCCTTCAGATGTCTAGCATGTTTACACACCTGGCAAAAAACTGCACTTGATCATTTTATCCAAGTGCCCCCCCCTCCAAAAGCTGGCACATTCTATAGTGTTTCCTGGGGTTACACTAGGACTCCCTTATGGAGGAGAATCCAAATGAAAAGGTCCAGATGCCTTGAAAGAGCTTGTGCTGTCTTGGGGTATATGGTGTCTGGCATGCTGTGGCTAACACTTAATGGTTCCTTTCATTCTCTGCTTAAATGGGAAAGCCATTTTAACATTCTCCCATGATAGAAGCTGCTGTTCTCGCTTCTAAGACCTGACATTAAACACCATCACCCCCAATCTCAGTCTTTCTAGCAGCCTCTCCCGACCCAGGGCAATCGCCTACATGCAGAACAGTTCACACCTTCCCCTCTGGGGCCATAAATGCCACTGGGCTCTTGATCTGAAGGTAAAGAACAATCTTTTTTTTTTTCTAAATTAAATGAAAAGCCCAGAAGTTAAATCCTAACCTCTTGTATATGAAGATTTATACTGAAGAGCCTGCCACTGGAGTCCACCAACTTTAAGAAGCACCTGCTGCGTTCAAACATGTTTCGGTGGGGGGGTGGGGGACAGGCAGAGACGAAAGAAAGAAACAGTGATCTGAAAGTATGTAACTTTTGCTTTATTAGGAACCAAGTCACATTGTCTTTTCTGTAGAAGCTTTAGCCAAAGTAAACACAGTCAAGAATACCTGCATGTTTCAACCTTGAATCTAACTTGCCCTTCACTGTCCTTTCCCTATTTCTTCCAATTCAGTCTCCTTTTTCCCTTATATTACCGTCTAGGTATCATCTCATTCCTAAGAATGGGCAAGTGACTTCCTTTCTAAAAGTTACATTACTGAAATTTTTTTTTCCCAAAATGAATAGTAGAGTGCTGCAGCAAAACATTAAGTGTGACTTTAAAAAATGTCTGCCCCCCCAACCCCAAAGTATACAGTGAGAGCAACAAGACATCAGGTTGAAAATGTCACACTTAATGTGGCAGTATTTTTCAAAGAGGGAGAACAAATCCATAAATCCAATGCAGACTGTATAAAGAATTTAAAAACCATTTTAGCACTTGAAAGAACCTAGCTGAACCCCTTCATTACAGACTGCAGGCCAAATAAAAATATATCCTACAGGTTACAGGCAGAGCTGAGACTAAAGTCCAACCCTCTTAGATTTCCACTTTTCCATCACATCTAGATGAGCTTACTATGTACTTCAACAAAGAAAATCAAGTGCAACTTCATATCACAGGCAAGGAAACAGACAAGGGACTTGTCAAAATATTTATTATTATAAACAAAACTGAAGTGCTATTACTAGTTAACACAGATAAAATCTGCAGTCATCCTTAAAGGAATTTAAAACCGTATACTAAATAAGAAACATGGTTAGATCAATTTCACTTTCCCATCTATTTCTCAAATTGTAATTATGCTCCTTTTTACCTTCAGTGATAGCTACATCCCCAAGAGATTCCATAGAGATATTTAAAGAACTCATGAAATAATGTATGCCCCTATCTCCAAACCAGCTGATTAACAAATTATGGCGTAACCATGATACCATAATCTATTTAGGTTTAATTTACTCTACTACTTAGTACTTTCTGGTCAAATTCTCAAGGTTTCCATTTTAGACTCATTCATATTAGATACCAAAGCAGGATGGTTTGTTTTTAATCTTTGCCAAACTACCCTGAAGTAAAATATTCTTTTACTCAATGTAATTTTTTATTTTTCCTAGCCCTTTAAACTCCTAGGAATTTTAGATGTTGAAAACATTCCCTGTGCACGGGATTCAATATTATATGGTTCATTAGGATCTGTTGTGGCTGGCCTTGGACATTTTTTGTTAACTAGTGAGTATATCTGTTTTTCATAAAAAACATTTCTCTATATGTTTACAGTTTTGTTCTAGATGAAGTATCACAATCCTGATTATAGTGTTTATGATTCCTTTCGACAGGCAGAATTAGAAGATCATGTGACGTTGGAGTAGGAGGATTTATCGTGGTGACTTTAGGATGCTGGTATGAGTGTTAAGTATTCAAGATTTTAATAGGTTCATCTAATTCCAAAGCACATGCTATACTCAGCCATCTCCCACTGGGAGATTCCCACCCTTACTGACGATTATCTTACAAAATGATATTGCTGGACTGCCTTTAATCTTTTAAATACATATATATACACATGTGTTTTGTGTCATTTGTCAAATGAACCGATGAGTGTGACATCAGACACTGCATTAATGCCATGCCAGGGTTTATACTCCATTTAGGAAGGCTTCAACCTTTTATCCTAATGCTCATTTCATCCCTGCCTATGGTACCAGTGTAATCTGTAAGCTTTTAAAAATTTCAAATTAGTTCCCATAGGTATGTTATATTGGTAATTTATTCACGTTCTCCTTACTAGGTTCCACTGTAGGTATAATTATGCAAAGCTAAGAATCCAGGAAAGACTTGCCAGAGAAGGCATTAAAAACAAGATTTTATATGAAAGTACCCACCTTGATCCTGCAAGAAAACAGACCAATGGCGGCAGCAGCAGCAACTGAGCAGATACAGTTCACTTCATTGTGAACAAAGCTGAGATGAACTACAGAAAACATTTTATGTACCATAAGACAGCTTTCAATCAAGTAAATAAAGTATGTGTAAGTTGTAGTCTTTTTTTTACATGTGTCTGAGTATTTACAAACTTATTCTGGCCCTGTATCTACTGTCAGTATAGCATGATGGACTCACTTCAAATAATCCGTGTGTTTAACTTGCTTAGAAAAGTGTTTCCTTATAGTAAGCAGTGAGTACAGCTGATGTCTCAACAAATAAAATCTCAGTTGGATGTTAAAACTTGCCTTAAAAACAAAAGTCAACAACTGTATTATTATACCCTGTTAAAAATGAAGGAATACTTTCTGGTCTCTAAAGTCAGTGATGTTATATCAGACTTAAAACTAATGGATCATCGCTTTCCAATTGTTACTTTTAAAATGTACCTATTGCTTGACTGTATTCTCCCATTTTTACCAGGTAAGTTATCTCTCAGAAAGGAAACGTGATTTTTAGCTGCTCTAATATTTCTTGGAAGTATGTAGGGTTTTTATTTTTAAGTAGAATTTAAACTTGCACATGGCATGCGTAAAAATATCTTCTGAAACTTGTGTGGTGCAAAGAAAAAACAATTGCAAAATTACACACGTTGTTGTTCCATTATGTAAAGACATTTGTAATAAATAAAAAAAAAGCACCTGACACCCAACTAAGCCCAGAGCATCCACTCATTCATCCATCCATTTTTGGTTTTTGTAAATATCAACATTAAAACACAAGCTTAGAGGCTGGTGGATAGAATTACAGCATTATTGCTGGGCCTACTGATTATCATGGTTAACTAAACAGAGGAAGAAAGAGATGTCTTGAGACTTATGTTCTTATTTGTGCCTCTTTTTAGGATAGGCAGGGCTTGCACCAGTTCACTTCATGAGAAAGGTAGCATTTTCTCTCCTGTGCCCACCTTCTTATGGCTTAGGGTACATAAGTGTTTATGGTTTATCAAATGCTGTCCATATCATGAGTGACACTGTCAAGCATGTACACAAAAGCTGGGATCCCCAACCCCAGGATCGATACTGGTTCATGGCCTGTTAGGAACTGGGCCGCACAGCAGGAGGTGAACAGTTGATTTCCATGAAACCAGTCCCAGGTGCCAAAAGAGCTGGGAACCACTGTTCTGATCTTTACTGATCTTAGTTATCTGGCCACCACCACAGGGAGAACCTCCGACACTGACTAGATAACTACGTTTCACAAGATCCCCTGCCTCCTGTTACCCGGCATCAATCAAAGCTCAGTGCAGTCTACATTATTCACATTGACCTGAGAAACTGTGTGAACAATCCCGTGATACAACAGTCATCTGTTCTAAAGGGCGGGGTAGGTGGGAAACTGATGAAGACGGATCAAATTTTAATAACATGTAACATATAAAATCAGGCCAATGGATTAAGTAACTAAATCCCTTCCAGCTCTAACACACTATTATTAAATCTTACCCCAAGTTAAGAGAAAAACCTCTCGGCTGGCAAAAATTTCCAAGGCCTTCACCAGTAACAAGGTTAGTTCATTTTCACAGAAGAAAGAGTGCACAAACTGGAAACCTGGATAAAAACAGAAGTTTACTTATTTGGATTACTTTTCAAATGTCATTTCATAAATTTACAGTATTAGCACATTTTCTTCTTGAACTACTAGGATGATACAAAATGAATTATTGGACCACGTAACATGCTCTAGGCCTGTATCACACATTGCTACTAGATACTTTGAACAGGGTCTCCAAGTTAATCTTGACACTTCCACTTCTGGTTCCTCCAGTCCAATCTTCCACTCTGCCATCCAACTTCAAGCTAGTAGATTCTGCCAGTCCTATTGCCAGTGTACCTCTGGCTCACTATGAACTGAACTCACCACTGCTCACTTTCTTGTTTCACTTAAGAGTGCCCTTCTCCTATTTCCTCTCTGTAACATCCTGTTGCTCACCAACTTCTAGAATTAGGTTCATCATCATCTCATTTAGGCTCGCAGTTTGTTTCATCTGTTACACCATTAGTGGTAGACACTTTCATTGGTCACTGACTATAGCTAAGAACCCTGTCAATTTTTATCCTTACATTCCCAATAAAGTGTCTGGCATAAAGCAATAGTCAGTTGAATTATTAAACATTCACTAATCCCTCTCACCCAGAAGCTTACATGCTTTTCACACTTAAGCTGAAAGAGTAACCTACCTTCCAGGCCCACATGAAGGCTTCAGCAGCACTGCTTCATTATTCCATTAAATCCGAGTTTTCACACTACGTGATATAGCAGTAGGTACCAGCTAAATAGCTGATTGAAATAGAATTGCCGTCATTAGTAGGTTTGAAACTTTTCGTGGCTTATCTACACCCACCATCTCTAAGTGCTTTATGCAGTCCCCGTCTCCCCCCACCCCTCCTTTTTCCTTGTTTTACCTTTCAATAGAAGAACCTCAGGGTTTTTAAAATTAACTAGCTTTTCTCTGGACTTGTGATTTATATTGACCAAGTTTGCCAATAATTTGACTATCCCTAGTACCATTACTTGTAAGCATCTCTTCAGTCTACGTACCTCTACTCCATCGCTGGTTTCCCTTTGCTTCGCTTTTATAATGCGAGGAGGTCTATATAATAAATTCAGGATTCCTGTTTATGCACACTTTTCAGCAAAATGCTAGGTTCAAATAGGGTTTGAATCCTTCTATTCCTAGGTAAAAATCTGGTGGATGGGGATTAAGGCACCCCTTAAGTCATGTAAGGTACATGACTTTGGGAAAGCAGAATACCTTAATGAGGAAAGTAGAAAAAGTACAATGATTGTTTTAATTATAGTTTTTAATGGTCCTCTAGAATAAAATATCTTTTGGAAGCATCTTAAAAATATGGTCCATTGGTCATCAAATCAGGTCAGTGTATCTTCTACCACCCAAATACTGATATCTTACACAGGATATCTTTGCGTGTGTGCATTAAGTTCAATTCGTAAATTTTCTCTGAAAAGAGACGCCATAGCGACAAATTGTCTTACACGGTATTTTTCAAAGTATTACATTTCAAAGTTTATAATGTAGGTGCTACTGATCAGTGTTGCAAACATGAGTCTTTTTGACCACTGCATTCGCCTTTTATTTTCTCGAGATTATAGACTGCAAGTATTTTTATCTTGAGAAAACTACCACTGACTATATTATAAATAAGTAGTAAAGTCAAAGGTTTCTGTTGTTCACTAATATTCACATGGACTTAATGGGCAGTTATCTGTTCCACCTTTTTTCTAAGAATAATTTCCAGAGTTCTGTAAGTTAGGCAACACCTAGTTTTATGGCCTACCCTTAGGATATTCAAACTGGTTTTGATCAGCACAAACTGGTTTCTTACAGGGTAAATTTTCATTAAAATGTCTTCCTCCTTAGGCCCCAAGGACAAGTGATGTGAAATGAAATTTACTATCTAAATTCTAAGTCTGCTTTAAAAACATTTTCCTAGCTTGTATGGTTTTTTCTCCAATAAAAATGGTTAATTTTCTTCAAAAGCCATTAAGATATTGTTTTGACAGAATAAAACTATTTCACTGAGGAAATCCTGATCTTTTTATTTCCCATCAGTATAGTACCCAAGTCCTCTCATTTCACCAAAATACATTATTGTAGTGAGGAAAGTTTCTAAGTTTCATACATGCTTCTGAACTAGCATAATCAAAGTCCTCATCTTTAAGATTTCAATTCCTGATTTAATGGACTTTTGATATAAATGTGTATCACTTCATTATCCAAAAGATGGTTTTCCAAGCTTTATAAGCTGCTTATTTGTGCATTTAACATAGTTGCAGGATTTTGGGAACCCAAGGACATAGGCATTCTAGATCTCTTTGCATTAGAATATTTTAAGTATTTAAACTACAAGTAGGGTGTTGAAACATACAAAACATTAAACAAAAGGGATCTGAACCATTAGAATGAGGAGAAGATTATCTGCATGTACTGCCTCTGATCTATACAAGAGGACCACCAACTAACATTCTACTAAATATGCTTCACATTTCAGGTACACAAAGGAGCTATTAGAACTTTTTTTTTCTTCTAATTATAGACAGATCTATCCACCTAGTTACTCTCCCTTTCCCTTCTTATTTTGAACTTCTAATTAAGGTGAGACCCTGGAAGCCCGATATAACAACTGTTAAACGTACAAGCAGCAATTAATTTGGAATACCTATTGGAATCACTGGAACACATTTACTTGGGCCCTTTTACTCTTCCACACAGCACATTCACATGGACAGACTAAGGAAAAGGAGATGAAACTTAAATCAGCACATTATCTTTTGATTTAAAAAAAAAAAAAAAAAAACCCAGTAAGTTGGAACCTTCTGTTGTACTTGGCCATGATTCTCCCATCTCCCTGAACTACAACTAAAAGGGTACCTTAATAATAGCTAAAGTAAAAGATTATCCTGTCATTCAAGTAAGCTTCAACTGTTCTCATTCTATGTATGCCTGAATACCTTTGAAGATTTCACGCCGTGCAAGCTGTCTACAATGCCTATTCTCAAAGACTTTTCGGCTGATGCTAATTTGTGGCAATGCTTCTCAAGTGCTTGGCAAAGTGTACAATGTTACTAGCCAAAACTAATTTTACTTCCTGTAAGATAATGCAATGGGAGTATTAGAGGACTGGCAGGAAGAACATGCAACAAGCAGTTTGGTGTTTACAGGTTCCAAACTCGATGCTAGCTTTCCAAGCCTGTCATCCCTATGGAATATCCACTAGTGCAGATACCCAAGGTGAACTGAACATTCGCAGTAGTAACTGCTGTGCCACTGCACGCACTGATTTTAACTGAAATATCTAAGGAACTGAAACCTTTCCTGGTGTAAGGAGAAAATTACAATATTCCTAAGTAATTAGAATTGACTACATTAAATACATGATTAAGTTCTTGTCCCAATCACTCACCTAACCAGAGATTACAGATGTCCTGGCCTAACAGTTACCTGCAACATTCACTCCCATAATATTGGATCCACAATCACAAGGGAAACTACCAACTGTCTACATGTCAAACAGTACTTATTCAGCTTCTCAAATGGACAGCACATTCTCAACCCGATCACACAATGTACAGGTGTTACCTTTTTGAGTATTCTGGGTTAACCTTTTGAGTAATATTTCTACCTATTTTCAGTTTATTATTCCTCATGGACTAAATTCCTTGGGCAAACTAAACACTAACCTATCCCCTGAATCTTTGATCGGCTAGGATGTGAAAGTATATATATGTATGTATGTATATACTCTCACTTAAGTGTTATCTTTGTTAGCCATTACCCTCCTACCTAAACCTAAACCTATTTTCTGAGCTCCAGCTATTTCCATAGCTGAAAGTCACTATTGTGACCACCAAATAAAATGGCACACCTGATTAGCAGAATTTAAAAATTAGGTTATTACCTGTTCAAATGTATAAGCTTATCATTTAAAATTAATGTTAAAGTCATGGTTTTTAATTTTTTCTACTGCAACATACTCAAGGACACACACTACAATCAACCAGTCCAGTAGGTCATTTCCAAATTAATTCTTAAGGATTTACTTTTTTATTATCAAGGTTAATAAGGACTAGTTAAGATAAATGTCACTTCAACAGTGGTTAGGTGAACAATGTATTTTTACTGTCTTGTAATCATGTACGTGTAGTACGATTAACAGTACAAAGTTTAAAACTGGGCATTCAGTTCAGTCGCTCAGTCGTGTCCAACTCTTTGCGACCAACATCCCAAATAAAACTCTAGGCACTAAACTGGCTACATCTATCACCTGCATGTTTGAGTATAGGAGTTGGGGACTGACGGCCAAAAAGTCACATCTCAAAATCATGCAAGGAAAAGGCTCGCCACTATCACAAAAATACTGCACTCTCAACTATTTTTAGTTAAGTTTAAGGCAACTAATGATTTTTAAGAGACTGAAGTTTACATGAGTAATAAATCCCAATCTTTAAGAGATCTGAAGCAGCTGCTAAGCTTCTTAAAAGCACTAATGGTCCCTTAAAACTCACATGTAAGAAAGAGTTCCAATACATAAACTAAGGATTGCAACTTACTGCCAGGTCATTATCATACATCCTTACCTTCATTAAGTATTACTAAAATGTTAAAGCCTAAAACGACTGAGCAACTTCACTTCCACACATTGGAGAAGGAAATGACAACCCACTCCAGTGTTCTTGCCTGGAGAATCCCAGGGACGGCAGAGCCTGGTCAGCTGCCGTCTTTGGGGTTGCAGAGTTGGACACGACTGAAGCGACTTAGCAGCAAACCCATTTTTGAGCTCCAGAGCCCCAGAAATATGAACAAGTTTAGATTCAAACATCTTAAGAATTTAAAAAAATGATTTAGAAGAATCAGGTTCCTTCCAAAATTAGTCTTCTGGGGGGCTGAAAAGTGGATGACTTTTCTGTCCTACAGGCTCCACTTTTTTAAAAAGAGAGACATTTTAAGTTATATGTGAATTATGAAAACCAAAATGTTTTGTGTCCAATACCAAAAACTTCAACTTGGACTACCAAGACACAAGTTTATACCTTCCTTAATTTCTCCTTAATATATTTATCCTGGTGTTGGCTTTCAAAATACATCAGAAACACGCTTCCAGATTTACAATCAGTTCTTCCTGTGTAAAAGGTGTTTGCACCACTGCCTTAAATACTACCAAAATATTGTTTGTGCAATGCAACCTGTTACAAAAACAATCCTAGGATAAAAAGCCTGTTCATATATTAAGTTCATAGGAAATCATGTCAATTCAACTCCCACACCTGAGGCATACACAGCACACATTCTTTCCATGAATGTTAATTCCCCAAGAGTTCAAAAATACTGAGTCATCTTTCCTTGAAAAGAATTGTTTTTAAGAAGCATAATACCTGTTGCTAGCATTTAAAACTAGTTTCATATTTCTTATTTTCAGACAAGATCCTAAGGCAAACGAGAGCTTGTTTTCTGCATCTAACGTGTCATTTCAATGTCAAACTGGTTGGATTCCGCCTTCATCCTAAGATCTCACCTTGCTGTCTGTGTATTAGGGCCACAAAGGCAGTCTCAGGCTCCTCAGAGCTGGGGCTCTCCACCCAAGGCCAGGTATGAGCAACAAGATATAAGGGACCAACAGAGATAACTTTTTGCAGCTTCAGTTTTAACTTTTCATTTCTATCTTTATGCTGTTTTTGTACCAAGTAACCAATCTAATCCAATTCTTGCCTCAGGATGATAGGTATAATCAACTATATGCAAAAGTTTCTAGTGAAAGCATCTCTTAAACAACAGTCTCACAGGTGAGTTTTCTAAGGTGTAGTTGGGACATCTGTTCAGAAATTTATCCAGTTTTGCTTGCCATAGAGGGGATGTAGGCAAGGGGAGAGGTGAACAGTAAACCAAGCTTTTTGTTTATAGATCTTGTTCTGCCAAACTTGGCATCAACTTTTCCTCTTGCTTGCTATATGGTGCACTCCCTCTTCTTAAATTTCTTATATATTCTCTAGGTTTGTTTCATTTCACACAAATGAAGACATTACTAGTAAACAGTAATTCTGACCTTGAAACTGCTTCTTAAAACCTAACATTTTCTGTCAACATTTTAATCTCTCTTTCCCAAGTTTTCTGTGCCACACAGACACAAGCAGCCTATAGAATTGTCCCCTGGCCATCACTTTCCCAATGCAATGATTAGAGTAGCAAAATACACAATTTTGAACTAGAAAGTATACCCAAGGTTTTTCAATAGTACTTAAAACATTTAGGACACCTAGACACTGACTGGCAACAAAGCTTACTTTTTTCCCCTGGAGAAGTCTATGCAATCCTAGTAATACTGATGTATCCTGAAAAGTAGGCTCATGCAGATAGTTGCAATTGCTAAAAGACAAAAGCCCTTGAGACACTACCTTATACTGCTAAGTATTCCTATGGTTAAGTGTGTTATAACCAAAACATTCTCAACAGAACCTACACCATCATCTGAAACTCCAGCTCATCTTTCAGCAAGAAAATTTCTAAAGTTAAAAATCTGACTTAAAATGGCTAAAACAAAAATCTAGGCAGTCAGAAAAATAAACAAACCTATACTTACCAGAAGAAACCTGTAACACCAACGAAACACTAAACTCATGTCAAGTTTTAGTTCTACAGTTTGACTCCTGATTCCTCACCTTAAGTGAGGGTCCTTTAGAAGATTAAGTGTTCTGTGCAAACCCAATAAAATTACAATTAGGGGATCTAATGTTATCACGTAACTACAGTTAAGTTAGCAGTGTTGTGTAGTATTGACTGGCTTGCATGATGGCTTCTAAAAGCATCTGTTCCCAGAGTTTCATGTATTATATAGATGTATATATAATTATCAGTTGAGGACAGCCATTAGCATTTTGTAAAGATGGTAAACTGAGTGTTAACTTCTCCCAGCCAGTACCTTTTCCCCTCATTAAATGTTTAAAGTCATCTGGGGGGGAGGGGAAGGGAAGAGTTCAACTTCATAATTTTAAGTCAATTGTCAATATACATTTAAGTTTTTAAAACCTAAATGTTCCAAGTGCAGAGTAAAGAATAAGCTGTCCAGAAAGCACACACTTAAATTTTCTCCTCTTGGGAGTTTCATAAAGGGATTTTGAACCTTGATGGCGAGAATCCCAAAACAAGAGTAAAATGAATTCTTTTTATTGCAAACAAACGTCTAAATTAATTTCTCCACCCACTTTCTTTAGAAAGAAAAAGAAATCAGCAGGCTAAGGAGATACCCATTCAAGAACTGACATGATTAAAAATTAAGATATAAATGGGTGACTCACAATTTCATTAGCTTACAAAGATGGTGGAGTTAACTACTACAAGCACACTAGTTATACAGTATTTTGTGGGAGAAGGGCATACAGACATAGCTAACTTCATATAGATCCCATTAGACAACTGGATTTACAACAAGTTTTTTTAATAAGAAATGGGCAAAGCCAGCTTTCTTTTCAGAATCAAAATGCAGAACAAATGGAAAAATTATGGTACTTAAACCTTCACAAGTTTGAGCCTCCACAAATAATGCAACCAAGTTTTACATTTTTTAACAGCCCTTCTACATACACTCCATCTTCTCTATCTTAGTTCCAAATTTTATCTTCATTCCCAAATATGCCAATTCCATTGTTTCTTAAAAAGAAAGAGCCTTCCCAGTTACTGTCAAAAACTACTATTTAGCTTACCCCTCCACTACTCGGCAAACTACAGAGAGGATGGAGTGTAATATGAGCAGTACAGAGTCTTATGCAATTCATGAGGACCACTAAGTCCTTACATGAATCTGGTTGCTAACATTTCTATTATATTGTGACAATGACTCCCGACTGTTATCTCTGTGAGAAATGGGGGGGAGTAAATTCTTAATAAAAGACACCAGGTACAAAGCAACATTTTACTTTTGTTGTGATAAAAAAAAAAGTCACATTTTACAGATAAAATGTAGAACCCTGAAATACTGACACATTCTCTTATCGTGCACAATGCTGAGGTTCTCTTACGATTCACTTTAAAACTGCAATTAAAAATGTACAAAAAAGAAAAGAAAAAAAAAATCAACCCACAAAGCTTCTAAAAAAGGAACCCGCAGGCACTTCCTCTTGTGGAATGTTTAAAAAGTTAGCCTACTAAAGAAAACAGTCGACTTCTTGTGAAGGTTTTGGAGAAATATGTATCAGTTCGTTTTATTTGGGTATTCAATAATATCCTTGGTGATAATGCTGACTCCATGGCTTCTGACCCCAGAATTGCTGTAAGAGAAAATTTTTTTTTTAAAGAAAAAACATCAATAAGCCACTCAAATTGCTTTTAGGAAATGACAATCTAATTCAGAGTAACTGCTGGAAACAAATTTATACCTGTCATTCCTCTGATTTATCAAGCCAGATTTAGTTAGTATTAACATCCCATTATCAATACACATTACAAAAGGAAACACATTACGACTTCGGTTAGTTTATACAATTAAAGCTATCAGTAAAAAAAAAAAAACATATGAATTAAATATTACTTTAATAAAAAATATTAAGTTACAGCAAACTCCAACCTATCTCGCCTTCAAAAGATTGTATACAGCTACAACTGCAATACAACTCACAGCTTGCCCTGTAATATTTATAAACAACCCTGGACAAGATCTTTTGATTCTTATGAACTCAAAATACAATTAAATGTACATAAAAGCACATAAGGAATTACTTACACCCTGCTGCCACTGGTTGTAGCCCTGAGATTGATTTTTGTAGCCACGATTGTTGCCTCGTCCTCTGAAGTTCTACAAAAAAGAAAAATACCTTTAAAGAATTCAGAACACAAGTTGTTAGGTTTATCTAAGGGGCAGGGGGAAAAGAGGGGACACAGCTGCAGAAATGGATGGATGGACAGTCAGCCATTAACCTCTGAGCACAGTTCTGGGTTTCCTTTCAGGTGATTAACTTATTCACTGTGAGACATCACACCTGACTTGTTCCTATTAACAATTAATGCACCTGAAAATTAACATTAATGAATTTTACGTTTTATCATAATTATGCATATACACTGTGTTCTCAACTCTTAACTGAGGCTGCACATATTTAATCTTTCACACTAAATTATATATACAATCAGTGTCTGCAGAGATCTTCAACGATTACCTGGTTGTAGTTCCCTCTGTTAGGCATTCCACCTCTGTTGTAGTTCCCTCTGTTTGAATAACCGCCTCGACTGGGAAAGACAGGGCCACGAGGATATGGATAGCCAATGCCACCACTTCCACCACCACCACCACCTCTCTGTGGCATATTGCCCCTCCTATTATATCCACCACGATTCCCAGGAGCTAAAAAACAAACATTTAATAGTGTGTTGTTACCTTCTTTACATGAGACTTAGGGTTCTTTTGGACCATTCCTTCATTTTAGGAGAAAAATGTTTAACCATTCAACATAACCTAGATATGCTTACTAAGACAGCTTAAATAATGCAGATCAAAAGCTTCCTATGTTAAATTCAGCTAAGTAATATACAGACCCAATCTAGAAGATTATGATTTGTTTCAACTTGGACCAAATAATACCCAATTAAAATTAACTTGCCTCCTCCTCTGAAATTTCCACCACGCATATTGAATCCACCACGTCCTCTGTGGCCACCGCCTCTGTTAAACTGGTTCTTGCCACTCTTATTTTTATTGCTCTTCTTTGAGCCTGTGTTCTGTTTCTTTTCCGGTGGAAGAGCCTTTTTGCTTTCTTCCTTATATTGCTCCAAAAGTTTCTGGGCTTCTTCCTTCTGAAGTTCAACATAGGTTATTTCATCAAAGCACTCAGCTACTTCTGGCAGAGTAAAGTTTCCTGCAAAACATAAAATCATATTAACCTACAAACCCACTACATACACATTCACAATAAAGCCTACAACTCTCAATCAGCTGTAATTCTTGCAAAACACACAACACCTAGTCATATTTTAATTACATTTTCTTACAAACACAAATTAAATAAATATGTTCATTTACAGTTAATTTAACTCTTGAAACAGTTATTACTGACATTAAGTTAACAAATACAAATCACAGGATATTTAACATAATAGAACTTCATGCCTTTCATTTTGAGAACTGCATGTTCTGGTAGGTCTTTGCCCTCTACTTCTGCTTTCTTCTGTGTTCTCTGCTTATAGTCTTCATCTTTTGGGCAAACTACAACAGCTTTTCGTTGGAAGCCTGCAAAGAGGCACATTTTTCTCCTCTGGGCAGCAGCAGACACATTTGTCTTTCAGAAAAAGAAAAAAAAAAAAAAAGTTTATAACCCCAAACATTAATTCTACAATTAGTTTTTTCAACTTCAAGGTTACAGCTTACCTGATCCAAAATGAAATTTCGCTTCTTACGGGCAGCAATCTCAATAAACTTTCCAAGACACTGTGGAGCTCTCTGCAACAGCGTGTTCAGTTTTCCAGTATCTGCCATTTGCTTCTTAAAACCTGCCACCTTTTTTTAAAATTGAAAAAAACTTTAAACAATGCCTTTCCTCAATGCTACAAGAAAGGACATTTTATCCTATAACAACACCCAATCTTTATCTACTGGATAACTGAGTTAAAAAAACTTCTACAGAAAATGTAGTCACTGGAAGGAAAGCAGTGTACCTTACAGGTAAAGCACCTACTTACATAACCATTTAATTGCCCAAACGCCTATCTCTAAAATACTAAACAAAATGGATAAAAACAAAAAGATTACCTAGAATACCTTCTAGTCTTTTAAAAATGCTGACATCAAGCCCATTTTACTTACCATCATTTTATCCATTATGGTGTTTGTTCCAAGAATGTTGTATTTACCAGGATTTTCTGCTGCATGTTTAGTAACCCAGGTAGTTTTTCCAGCTCCTGGCAAGCCAATCATCATAACCACCTACAATGAAAAGAATTCTTTAAATTTTTTTTAAAATACACAAAAGCCCAGTTTACACATTTGAACTTTCACAGCCTTTTAATGGGAACAAGTAAAGCAGTAAATTAAACAGAACTTTAGCCAAGCTTCAAAAAAAATTTTTTTCCAGTGACTTACTTCACAATCTTTCTTCTCTTCAGGCCCCTTTGGTCCTCTAACTCGATCCTCCAAGGGGACATTCTGGATAAAAGTATAGTCTTCAGGTATTGGAAAATATGGCTTTTCCTTCTGACCAAAATTAAATTCAACTGCACAGTTGTGGCACAGAACATGCGGGAAGAGTGGTCGTCCAGCAAGAACTTCCTTACTGATTTTGAAGGCAATGCCAAGATCTTGTCCATTCTTTGCATAAGAGAGTTCTACTTCATCACTTTCAAAGTTCTGTTATTCGGAGAGAAAAATTAATGGGTTTTAATCTGCTTCTTGTAACACTTAAAACACAACCTAGGAGTAAAGCTTATCTTGTGGATATTTAGCTTATATATATAGGCTATTAAAATGGCTTGGTGTGAACAACTAAAACACCTATGTCCACAACCAGAAATTAATACTACCCAAAAAGACTATATTTTGGATCAACTTCATATTAAGTTTTCAGTCAAAATGAATCAGTAAGTGAAAGTTGATACTGATACACTTTAAAATAATCTTATCTAATAACTAGCTATTTACATATAAATTTAGCTATGACTTACAGCAAAACACGTAATCACATCATTTTCATCAAACTTCTCTCCATAATCTTCAGTCTCACAGTTGCATGTTTTTATTCCTTTCAGAGAATACCCATAAGAAAATTCTTCTTCACCTAAGAAAATAATTAACTTTCATTAAATCAAGTCTCCAAAACAATAAACTGACTCATTTACCATCAGCCATAAACCAAGTAACTATAAGAAAGAAAACCTAATATTTAGCCTGTACTCAATGTTATTATTCATCTCTAAAAAATAGGCAAAAAGTTTAGAATGCCTAACTACTAAAATCAAACCCTAAACACTCTTGAGTACCAAGATACTCAAATGGAAACTTTACCAAGCAACATTCCACTTGTGGTTAGTGACCACCCAATCCGAACTTCATGTATATCAATATCTTTTGTATATAAATGCCTCACTGGGATCTTCTCTGTAACCTGAAAGTCAAAGATAATCAAACTGTAAACCAAGAAAAATAAACCACTCAATCAACCCTGGTTTATTTCATTTGGGCAATGGGCTAATTCGTCTTCAGCTACTAAGTACAGAAACAAACCAACTTTATGCTCCCCTCAACATTTTACAAGAACTTCAAAAATTAAGGGCTTATAACTTGAAGCTGAAAATGTACTTGGTTGATTCACATTTATGAGAAAATGTCAAAATTATATATTCTCAATACTCAAAACCAACTAACATTTATCCTTTAACATGTTTTTCTCAGAACAAAAACAGGTGCCTAACCAAGATTTTTTTCAAATTTTGTGGGCCTTTCAAGCGCCTGATAAAAAATGAACACCCTAAATAATAATTATGCTGGCTCTATCTACATGTCAACTCCTAATATAACAAACATCTTCAACTACTGTATAACGTAGGGTTAGTCCCTCTTGTAACCCACAAAAACTTGAAAAAAATACAAGTTCCACTGATATTCAATAACATCAGGCAAAAACCTCACAAAGCTTTAAAAAAAAGAACATCACAAAACTACTTTTACCTTCATCTCAAAACAGACTTTGCCTTTTGACACACCGTAAGATGCCCTTCCTCCAGCCCAAAGAAAAGCAAAACTCTCCATGGTAAGGGAAGAAGCACTGAGGCGATCTCTTGATATTTTAAAATGTAGATCACAATTATCTGCAATTATATCAAATGCTATATTATTTCTTTTGATACCCACTATAAACATCTGCTATGTAGACAAAACTGTTATTAAATTTTCACATATTTCTGAATGCTGCATACTACATTTTTGCAAATTCGGTTCTAATTTTCAGTTTAAACCCCACTCCCACCAAGTCATTCTTGCCAAATTATGAACTGAAGCGTACACTACCTATGCAGCTAACAAATATCAAGGTTTAGTATATGTGTATTTTAAGTATATAAAATAATCAAGACAATGTGACATTTATACATACCTGCTCTGCTCTTTACCTTGATTTAGAGGCAAGCAGTAGAGGATAGCAGGAAATCAAAGTGAAGCATGCCAGACCAGGTAGAATTTACCAGTGCCACAATAAAACTGAAGGGAGGCCATGACCAATTATTTTAAAGTAAAGAGTATGAGCTGTTGATCCTCAATTTACAGGGGTTCTAGATCTTAAATCCTTTGCTAAAACTTGTGAAGAAGGCAATCTCAGTCTAGACAATACAAACCTGATCATCAATGCTGTTAACTACTACAGCATTTTAGGTCCCCTTTCCCCAGATTTGCCTGTTAGTAAGAACGGGCGATTACACACTTCGGAGTAATCCAAAACAACTTTAACCTAGCTACCTTTGGGTTACTGGCTCATTAGCATGCACCTGAGTTCTCAGTGGAGGGAACACTAAATTAAGAAAGCTACTTTCTTAAGTTTTACTGGTGAGATAAAATTAAACCTACAGTCTGGAATTCCATACACAACCTTGCTCTTTACATTTAACAGAATGTACAACAAATTATACTTGAACCCAATAATGCACTTAAACTAGTATCCCTTGATAAGCTAAAAAGTCCTCTTATAACAGCATTATCTTCCTAAACCATTGCTTCGTATCTCGCCAATTTTAAGCAACTAAACTTAACATAAAACATTCAACTACTCTTCCATATGCAGTTCTTTCAAGAAAAAAAAAGACTCCACTACGTTGACTGTATGTAAACGGTATATAATAAGAAGTCAAGACTTACATTTACACTACCATACACATCTAAATAAAACAGGAGAACCTAAGATTCAACTCCTTAGATCTACAGAACAGGATGACACCTTACCTCTAAGCAATTATTTCTACCCTTTTTTCTGTTTATCACAAAATTGTACTTTCTGATCAAAATACTAAACCAATGATTTTGTGTGTATGTGAGAAAAATTAGGAATCTGACTGCCAAAGCCCATTTAGAGGTTTGCAATACTTCCTCATACTCAATTGCAACCCAACTGGGTAAAGTAGCAGTATTTACAGCGCTGCCATTGATACCATTCGCTGCTGAAGAAAGCTAGTGGCCCAGTGATAGCCCACTGCTGCTGCCCCAGGTCTTTGGAAGAAACCAACTTAGGTTAAAGCAGCAGCTACTGAACTGGAATTGAGAACAAAAGAGCAGTTATTGAGAAAGTAATATTACAATCTTTTAGAATAGGGAATATAGTGATGTGCTAATGGGAAAGTCATTAATAAATACTTAACTAGCCCAAGTAGCTCACTTAACATAATTCCACCAAAAAAAAAAAATGACATTACTTTTATTGTAGACCCTGCAGGGACAAATTATTAGGTAATCTTACAAGTTTCCATTAGCTAGACAGTAAAATACTGGCATTCATTTAACATTCCTACAAATGAGAATTTTAAAATCATACCAAAAAATAATCAAATTGCTGGAGCCTCGGAAACTATCAATACAACTGCTGGACTAAATTAAGTGACCAGAATCTGAATAAAATCCACCATCTTTCTAATTTTAAAAGAACCGTTTACACGCATTAAGTTTTCTAACACTTTGTAACCAAAAACCACATTTGATAACTGAGGCAGGAACGGGGTAGAAAAAGCTTCACTTACAAGTATCAAGACAAACCACTGTGTCGTCGAAGTGTTCATCTTCTTCTTCAACAGGTGGCTGAGGAGATTTGGCTCTGAAAAGACAGAATTGTGTCCTGATACAACTTTCCCCACCAAATAATGAACAGGTGCCAGAACTAGGTTAGCATTCTCTACCTGCTATACTTGTTCTCTTCAATGTACTCAAAATAGCCACGGCCATGATCTTCTCGAGGTCTTTTAACACCCCTCTTTTTATCTCCGCCTTTCTGTTCTGTTTTGCCGTCTCCTACAACACACGACACCGCTGTATAAGACACCACGGCACGCCGCCACGACAAGCAGAAAATCCCTTTCTTGGAGGTTCCCTAAAGCTCGACTTGTACATTGTCGTGATTTCAATCAACGACTCAATTGCGAATTCAAACAACAATCTGCTAGGAATCGGCTTGGACTCGGTGACGCAGTCTAACGACATTGCTAATTTTGCCAGTCTACTCGAATCTTCCAGAAAGCTAATGAAAATTGAGCGCGGCCCAGGCCCGGAGCCCACGTGTACCCCAGCGAGAGTTCAGGAAAGGGGGAGGGGCCGAAGAGCCCCGCCCGCGCTCCCCTCCCCCCACCCGGGCCCGCGCTCCCCGCGGCCGCATTGTACTGCTCGCCGCGGGCCCCGCCCGGGCCCGCCCCGCCCGCCGGAAGTGACGTCACGCCGAGCCCGGCGCGCCTTGCACAATACCGCGGCCCGGAGCGGCCACGGCGCGCCGCCGGGGCCCCGGGCCTCCCCTCCCCCCGAGACATGTGCCCGCACCGCGCGCACGCAGCGCGGCGGCGCCTCCGCGGCTCCTCCCCCCTCCAGCGGCAGCTGCAGCCTCCCCCTCCCCACCCCGGCTCTCCAGCCACATAATGGAGGCGCCGCCACCGCCGTCACACACCGAGCCGAGGCCTCACGCCTAATCCGGGATTCCCCACGCCCCGCCCGCCCCCCTCCAGCGGTCCCCAGCCCCCCGGGGGTGCTCCCTCCCGCGGCGGGTTTCCTCCCTTCTACCCCCCCGCGGGGCTCCGGCAGGCCTGGGCACGGTCCCCACCCCGCGCGGGCCTCCCGCCGCGCGCAACCAACCACGCAGCACTCACCCGCCGCCGGAGCCCCGGGGCGACCGCCGCCTCCGCCGCCTTCCGCCTTCTTCTTACCTCCCGCCTGCTGCTGGCCCTGCCTCGCCCCGGGCGGCGCCACCGTCACCGCGAACAGCGACGTGGGGCCGCTGCTCTTCCCCGCGGCCTCCTTGGCGGCCCCGCGCTGCTGCTGGGGTTGTTGCTGCGGCGCCGCCGGCGGTTGAGGCTGCTGCTCCCCGTGCCCGTTCTCGTCGCCCGCGCCTTCCTCCTCTTCGCCGAGCTCATCCTCCCCTTCCTGGAAGCCCTGGTCGTCGCCGTTCTCGTCCTCCGAGGCGGCCTCTTCCTCCTCCATCGGGCCCGAGTCGGCCGCCCCCGCGGCGCCGTTCTCCTCCCCGAGCTCCATCTGGTCGCCATCCAAGGCGGCGATCCCTTCCTCCTCCTCCTCCTCTTCCTCCTCGTCGTCGTCGCCGCCGGCCGCGGCCTCCTGCTCGAGGCCTGCTCCCGAGCGCCCGGCGGAATCCCCGCCCAGGTCTAGGCTGCCGTTCCCGGGCTCCATGGCGGGGCGGCCCCCGGCCTCCTCGTCGTCCAGCGCGGCCTGGAGACGCTCCATGAGCTCGGCCTTGAGACCCTTGTCGGACAGGCGCCGCTTCTTGAGCTCCTCCTTCAGCTCCGACACCTTCAGCTTTTTCACATTAACAGGCGAGGAACTCATGGTGAGGCCCCGATTCACCGCTAGGCGCTGGCTCAAACTCGGCTCCGCTCACTCGGCCACTGGCGGCGGCTACGGCTGCTCCTCGGCCCGGGCGGCGGCTGCGGCTGCGGCTGCGGCTGGAGGTGGGTTCGTGCTGCAGAGCGGATCCGCCTGGTTTCGAACGGCGCCAATTCCTTTCACCGAGTTCGCGAGGGAGACGCGGAGACTCGCCTGGCGCGAGCGAGCACGCAACGTCCTCTCGCAGGGGCGGCCCCGCGCACGTAATATAGCCGCCCCGCCTCTGCGCCGGCGGAAGGCCCGCGCTCGCCCCGCCCCGCCCCGCCCGAGCGGCGGGCCGGGAGCGCGGCGCCGCGCACTGCGCTTCCAATTGGGGCCGAGCTAATGGAGGAGGTGGAAACCGCCTTCAGTTAAACCGACCCGCTGCAGCCTCTATTGGCCTTTCCAGCACTTTGGTGGCAATACTCGTTTATGCTCTTTGCCTTCCGGCCAGGAGGCTGCTTCTACCCAAATGCGTTCATCCTCAACTTGGTATTTTGAGCTGGAATCCGCCACCTCTTCTTCCATTTTAGATTTATCTGTTTCTCCAGCTATTTGCTTAGAACTCCTTAAAATTTTGATTTGATTTGTACAAGCTGACAGTCATTATACGCAGGGGATTTTCTTCTGCTTAACATTTGGTTTAATTTTCCTAAATCCTAACTTGAGAGTTGAATTTTAGACTCAGGAAGGGCCTTTCTTTTGTCTCTCCCATGACCTCTGATGCAGGGTTTGGGAGATCATGCTTGTTTTTGAAGAGTGGCCTCCACTCCATACTGCAAAGCCGACTTTACAGGCCTTGTCATGGTATTAATAGCCAAAGAAGTTAGCCTCAGAATTGCATTTCTGTGTTATCTTTATATCTACCAAGAAGACAGACCTCCTGTAAGATTTATTATGTCCAATTTAGGACCTGGTCATGCAGTTATGAAGTCCCCTTAACTAACAATGAGGGTAAGACCCCAGCTAGGTCACACACTTTGATTTTATTCCTATGGATATACTTTTGGCAAAATTATGCCAAAGCTCTAATAAAACCTTATGAAAAAATAAAAGGCTGTGATTTTGTGAAAAGAAAAATAACTATCACTCTAAAAGAGAAATGTTATTTTGGTCTGAGAAGCTTTTCCTTTTACTAAATAAGAGGTGTGTTAATGTTCTTCCAGTTTTCCAGAATTTAGATATATGATAGAGATGAATGTCTTAAACCCCAGAGAATCTGCACAGTGGCTAGCCAGTGGTCTAGTCTAGTCTAAGGTCGACTAGATTGCTTGGTGCTTTGGCTGGCACAAGCTGCCCCAATTTTAATTCAAAATTTAGAAAACTACATATTTAACTTTCTCCCATAGTATGGTTTAACTGATTAATAAATTTAATTTTTAAGTTCTCTTCAATGGCTTTTAAGAATCTTGTATTTTACGGTGCAGTCATATATGAAGATGAAATATTAACATTTGTGAAATGAGTTGAAATTATTGGATTATGTAAAGTACTGGTAATTCAGTTCAAGCTGATGGAGGCAGAAGGGATAGCACCCAAAATAGAAACTTCCAAAGAGTGCCAAAAACTCATTTTAGCCTTTGGTTATAATATCCTTAGAGCTTACAAACAAGTGGCAAACTGAAATCTGAACTTTTCAGATTCTTTGCCCTTGTTCAAAATGGGAAAAGAATTACAGGGGGGCTTCCATGTTCACAAAATAAGTAATTAGTCCCCTAATGAACCAGAATTAAATATAGTAATTATGGTGGTCATTTAAGTTTATGTGTCCTTAGATATGACTTACATGTTTAAATGTTAGTGACATGAAAGCAATTTCTGTTTAACTGGGAAAAACTACATTGTGAAAATAAAGTTTGTATACCTAAATAGCAATTTATAACAATTATTCTTGGTATGTTAAATCAATTGTAAAAGTAAACATGAAATGTAACTTTAGATACTCCTTGGAAGAAAAGTTATGACCAACTTAGCATATTAAAAAGCAGAGACATTACTTTGCCAACAAATGTCCATCTAGTCAGGGCTATAATTTTTCCAGTAGTCACGTATGGATGTGAGAGTTGGACTATAAAGAAAGCTGAGCACAGAAGAATTGATGCTTTTGAACTGTGGTGCTGGAGAAGACTCTTGAGAGTCCCTTGGAGTGCAAGGAGATCCAACCAGTCCATCCTAAAGGAGATCAGTCCTGAGTGTTCATTGGAACAACTGATGTTGAAGCTGAAACTCCAATACTTTGGCCACCTGATGTGAAGAGCTGACTCATTTGAAAAGACCCTGATGCTGGGAAAGATTGAGGGCAGGAGGAGAAGGGGACGACAGAGGATGAGATGGTTGGGTGGCATCACCGACTCAATGGACTTGAGTTTGGGTAAACTCCGGGAGTTGGTGATGGACAGGGAGGCCTGGTTTGCTGCAGTCCATGGGGTCGCAAAGAGTCAGACACAACTGAGCAACTGAACTGAGTGACCTTAGATGGGCATGAGAAAATTTCATGGCTTTGTCTCCAAGAGCTTTGTATCACAAAGATCATCCTCAGTCTGCTCATTACATGGCCCAAGAAACCAGGTCCTCCTCCCAACCCAGGCTTCTTTCATTACACTGGGCCTTCCGAGACAACATTCAACAGAAAAACTGTTTTTATAAATGCTCAAAGGGGCTTTCCAGGTGGCTCAGAGGTAAAGAACCAGCCTGCCAATGCAGCAGACAGGGGTTCAATCCCTGGGTTGGGAAGATACCCTGGAGAAGGAAATGGCAACCCACTCCAGTGTTATTGCCTGGGAAATCCCATAGACAGAGGGGCTTGATGGGCTATAGTAAACGGGGTCGCAAAGAATCAGACATGAGTTATCGACTGCTGCTGCTGCTAAGTCGCTTCAGTCGTGTCCGACTCTATGCGACCCCATAGACGGAAGCCCACCAGGCTCCCCCGTCCCTGGGATTGTCCAGGCAAGAACACTGGAGTGGGTTGCCATTGCCTTCTCCAATGCATGAAAGTGAAAAGTGAAAGTGAAGTCGCTCAATCGTGTCCGACTCCTAGCGATCCCATGGACTGCAGCCTACCAGGCTCCTCCATCCACGGGATTTTCCAGGTGAGAGTACTGGAGTGGGGTGCCTTTGCCTTCTCCGGAGTTATTGACTAGACAACTACAACAAACATGATGCTCAAAGCGCCATCATCTTGCTGTTTGTCCTTTTACAAACAATATTTTACCACTTGAGAATACAAATAGTGACTTCACTTTCCTAATAGTTTTTCTTCTTATATTTTTAATGCTGTCATGATAGTCCTGTTCTACAGAGACCAGTAAAAGTACAGATCACTTTCTCTAAATTGCTGAGGGATCTATCAAAAATTTGATATTCCCCCTTTTTTGAAATCCTGGAGACCACCAAGAATACAGAGTGGAAGAGGGGGAAAATTAATTTCAATAGTAAAAAAAAAAAAAAAAGATTAGTGAATTGCCCTTAAGTAATAGATCTATGACAGGGCATTACAGAGTTAGGGTGCTCAGAATATGTAGCTTACATTTTGAAGTTGAAACAAAGGCACATACCTGGATGTTATAGTTTGTCATACAGTTCATTCATCAAATATTTTTTAGCACCTTCTATTAAGACAAGCACTAGGAATACAGCAGTGAACTATGTAATTATGCCTTCATTCTCTTAGGGACAATTAGCCAATAAGTTAAAAGAGAGAAAGTAACAAGTATGGCAGGGAAATGTAAAACAAGAGAGGGGCAAGGTGTGCTGGGGTTGGGGGAGTTTTTCAGTTATAAATGGGGTAGTCTGGGGAGCCTAAGAAGTAAGGTAACGTTTGAGTAAATATCTCAAAGAGGTGGAGGGAACAGTAAGTAGTCCTGAGGGGGAAGATGGGCAGGGAGTTGAGGGGAGGTACAGATTGCCAGCAGCCTTGTCAGTGGTTTTGTAAGGACTTTGGCTTCTGCCTCCAGTGAGAAGGAAGATACTGAAGGGTTGTTACTAGTGGAGAGATAAGAACTGGCAGGAATGCTCGATTCAATGGACTCGATGCTATTTCCCGTATGTCTTTTTTTTTTTTTTTGGTATAGAAAATCAATGCCAATTTAATAAAAGAAGCAAGAAACACACTGAGATGCATTTTTCAATCTTCCTACAAAAATGTGTGAAGTTACAAGTACCTACAAATTACTATTAACAGTACACTTTCATATAGACTAACAGAAATGCACAGTAGGAAGGGAGGATGTTTCAAATTATGGTTAAAAATACAAACATAAATATCAGAGAGACATGGGCTGCAGTTCCAGTTAGATAGCATAGTGGCTGTGTGATCTTGCACAAGCTATTTACCTCTGTGTGCCTGAGAGTATTTACATCTAAAATGATACCTGCCTCATGAGGTTGTTGGGAAAATGCATTGAGATAGTATAAACTCTGAGGACAGGTCTGGAAGCACAGTAAGAGCTCAGTATATGTTAGTCTTCATTAGCTACTTTGAGCAATTTAATGAGCTTAAGAAAATCTGGAGTTGGATTGCTAAATATTATTTAGGAAATTATACATATTGTGTAAATCGTCAATGAATTGTTCATAGTGAAATGTCAGTCTGGGAAAAAGTGAAATGAAGTCTGGATAGGAGGTTGCAGGCTTCGCTTCTAGGCATGGCACTGTCACTGTAACCAGCTGGGGGACCTTTGGCAAATTACACCATCTCTCTGGATGTTTGTTTCCTCATCTATAAACGAAGCAGAGCAGACTGGAAGATTCGTAGAGTCCCTCTAGGGAGAAACTTCTGTGAATCTCCAGTTTGCTAACTCCACACTGTCCATGGAGGAGCACTATTAAACTTTGAAATATTGATTTTTCATATTCAAGTTTTACTTGTTACATTCAAAACTTTTCATTAGAGTCTCGAAGCATTTCATAATTAATTAGTAGACATGAAATTTAAACTAGTGTATCACAGCCTTTAAATTTTAAATGGTACAAAATATTCCCATTTATATGGAAAAACTCAAACGAGCTTTTTGGTCAACCCAATACTTTAAACTTGGATACCACACAGGCTAAGAGGTTTAAAGTAAAGGGTTTCTCCAAAAGCAAACCAGATTCCCACCGCCATGGCTTTCTGTGCTTCCCATCACTGCTGCAGAGTCCCCACTGGCACCGTCACCACCATCTGCTCCTCTGATAAACGCTGCCCATGTGGACTCAGCCTGCTCAGCACTTGCCCACATACAGTTTGGTTACCGGAGCCAACCTGCTCTGACAGCTGCCCCCCACCATGCCACATTCCTTGGCCCTGTGTGCCCACCTGCTTCCTGCTCCACTCCACCCAGCCCACCCTAGGCCTGGAGATCCTCAGCCTCGTGACCTTCACTCAGCCCTGGGATGAGCCCTCCATCCCAAGCTGCTGCTGTCCTATGGCTGCTTCCCTTAGTGTCTGGTGATAATGGAAGCTATCTCTTCAGCATTCACTTGCCTCAGTATATTTATTCGATACTGAGGCAGACCAGATTGCCTAGATATGGGCAACCTACCTTTTATCTTAATGGAAAGAAAAGCAAGAAATTTGTTATAGCTATTTGGGTGAGTGCCATTTGGTTCATTTGGGCAGGTGACAGTCATCTATTATCAAAGGTATTGAAATCTTTCAGACCTCAGACTGTATTTTCTTGGTCATGTTGCTTCCAAGATCCCGTTTCTTATACTGAGTATTTTCATAGAAGAAAAAGTAATTTCTTGATGGGTTTTCCAATAAACTTTATTTCTGTGACAACAAATAAATAAGTGGTTTCTGTAGGAACTATCTTGTCTTTAATGTTATGAATCTATCTTCACACACATTATATAACGTCTGCAGAACAAGATGTACCCATTAGAAACCTGAAGGAAAACTGGAATCATGTAGTTCATAGTAAGACATCAGGGTTTTTCTGATAACTTAAATATTTACCAGGTGAAGAGTGCTTAACATTTAGCAAACCTCATCTAACACAAAGGCAGGTTGAGCAATGAGTTTATAGAAAGTGTACACCATTATACCTTACCAGTGACTGGCCAGTATCACGGTACCTGATTTAAAAAGAGGAAGAAAATATTTGCACCATCCTGAACCACAGTCAAGAATGCGATGAAAGACTAAAGTGATTATGACCTGATAAGTTCCCTCCTTCTACCTGTGATATGATCATCTGTTTTGAAGTTAGTCTAAGTTTCTTGAGGGCAGGGAGAGGAACTTGACTTTTTAAGCACCTGTGCAGTCTTCCCTCAACATTCACGGGAGCATGGCACTGCACTAGGGAACCAGAAAGGAGCTCTGAAATAAAAAATATCCCTTAAAAATGTGTGAACTGCACTGCAACCCTGACTCAAACTGAAGGATTCTTGATTTAAAAGAGAGTTATTGGGCTTCCCTGGTGTCTCAGTGGTAAAGAATCTGCCTTCAGGAGACCTGGATTTGATCCCTGATCCAGGAAGATACCATGTGCCCAGAAGCAACTAAACCCATGTGCCACAACTATTGGGCCTGTGCTCTAGAACCCAGGAACCGCAACTACTGAGCCCACATGCCGCAACGACTGGAGCCTGGGTGCCTTAAAACCCATTCTCTGCAACGAGAGAAGCCACCACCATGAGAAGCCCGGGCCCTGCAACTAGGAAGTAACCTCTGATCACCGCAACTAGAGAAAGCCCACGTGCAGCAACGAAGACCCAGCACAACCAAAAGTAAATAAATAAAAATTAAAAGAGAGAGAGCTATAAAAAAATCAAGTAGAGGCTGTAATAATAAATTTTATTCAGCAGAATCTTCTTGTCATAACACTAGCACTTGTTAAATAAATAACAAGTAAATTTCTTTGCAAGCTAGGCTTTCGACTTGGCAGTTTTTTTTTGTGGAAACCATATATTAGTGAACACCATCAGAGATCCTAAACTCTTAGCACTACTAAACAGATTTTTTTTATGGCCTGTAGATTTTACATGTCCAGGTTCTCTACCCTCTACATTGACAGTATACTGTGTGATTGCTTTCATCTGGTGAAGCAGGATTGTGTTAACCGATTTTATACTCATGTTTAGTGGAGCTATACCCAAGGCTGTGTAGTCCATTTTTCTGTTTAAATGCTCCATCTTTCTGTTTCTATTTCCTCATTAGATAGAAGCAACATAAAGGTAGGGACTTTGTGTTCTCCGTAATGCCAGCAATATTGCCAAGCACTAGATGCTCAGCAAATATTTTTACTTTATTTAGAAAGTGGTATTAAACTATTAAGAAAGTCTTACGACTCCACATACAAGCCCCATCAAAAAAGTGTAACCAAGAACATATCAGTTGAATATGATCTGGAAAAGTACATAGAGATGACACATAGGAAATTATTTACCAGTGTTAACCAATACAGTTGTCACTGTAGCTAATTAAATTTAAATTAAAATTGAAAATTCAATCCCTCAATCACTTAACCACACTGCAAATGTTCTGTAGCCATTGGTCTCATACTGGACAATGAATAGAATATATCCATCATCACAGAAAGTTCTTTGGGATACAGCTGTTCATAGACTGTTTTAAAAATACAGTTTATACCAAGGGACCAACCCTAGTCTACATGTGGCTCAAGCCAGACTAAAGCGAAAGCTGGCCCCAGGAATCAGAGTGAAAGTGTTCGTATATGCGTATATATAAATATATCATACATTTAGAAATATATACATGGGTAGTAAACCTCCCAATTCATCCTTTGATCTACTTAATAAATATTCATTAAACACCTACTACATACCAAGTTCTATACTATGTTCAGGGAAAACACATATAAATAACACAGTCCTCAACCTCCAGGAGTTTGCAGCTTGGGGATAAATACAAGCTATAATCAGGATGTTATACTGGTACAGCTGTTTCATGGGGATTCAGCCATGTTGACCAGCCACCGAACTATAGAATTCCCACGGTATATGTCTGTACACTTGCCCACCTACAAACATTAACACATGCAAAAACGAAACAATACACATACACCTTCAAGAAGTCAATTGTATGACAAGTAGGCAGTGATTAGCAGTAATGGGCTTTCCTGGTGGCTCAGACAGTAAAGAACCTGCCTGCAGTGCAGAAGACTTGGGTTTGTTCCCTGGGTCGAGAAGATCCCCTGGAGAAGGGAATAGCTACTCACTACAGTGTTCTTGCTTGAAGAATTCCTTGGACAGAGGATCTTGGCAGGCTATAGTCCATGGGGTCACAGAGTCAGACACAACTGAGCGATTAACACTTTCACTTTTTTTCATCCTATATCATATTCATTATTTTATATACAGAGCTGCCTAATATTGGCAGATTTCTGCCAGTTGATAAGTATGTCTTTCACTAAAAACTGTCAGGAGAATAAATAAGCCCTGGGGATGTAAAATATAGTATAGCAACTATAGTTAATAATACTGTATTATATATTTGAAAGTTGCTAAAAGAGTAGATGCTAAACATTCTCATCGCGAGAAAAAAATTTTGTGTGTGTATGATGATGGATGTTAGCTAGACTTATTGCGGTGATCATTTTGAATATAAATATCAAATATTTACACTAAAATCAAATCATGCTGTGCATCTGAAACTAAAATAATACCATATGTTAACTATACCTCAATTTTTTATAAAAGCTGTCAGGAGTTAAAGGGAAAAAAATCAAACCAAAAGCACTTTACGCACTGTCCTAATTGCCTCAGTTTAGTTCAGTTCAGTCGCTCAGTCATGTCCGACTCTTTGCGACCCCATGAATCACAGCACGCCAGGCCTCCCTGTCCATCACCAACTCCCGGAGTTCACTCACACTCACCTCCATCGAGTCGGTGATGCCATCCAGCCATCTCATTCTCTGTCATCCCCTTCTCCTCCTGCCCCCAATCCCTCCCAGCATCAGAGTGTTTTCCAATGAGTCAACTCTTCGCATGAGGTGGCCAAAGTATTGGAGTTTCAGCTTCAGCATCAGTCCTTCCAATGAACACCCAGGATTGATCTCCTTTAGAATGGACTGGTTGGATCTCCTTGCAGTCTAAGGAACTCTCAAGAGTCTTCTCCAACACTACAGTTCAAAAGCATCAATTCTTTGGCGCTCAGCCTTCTTCACAGTCCAACTTTCACATCCATACATGACCAAGGGAAAAACTATAGCCTTGACTAGATGGACCTTGGTTGGCAAAGTAATGTCTCTGCTTTTTAATATACTATCAAGGTTGGTCATAACTTTCCTTCCAAGGAGTAAGCGTCTTTTAATTTCACGGCTGCAATCAGCATCTGCAGTGATTTTGGAGCCCAAAAAAATAAAGTCTGACACTGTTTCCATTGTTTTCCCATCTATTTCCCATGAAGTGATGGGACCAGATGCCATGATCTGTTTATACTCTTTGTTTATATAACCTTTCTTCCTTTTCACTGTTTTCACTTTGGTCCACACAAGCACATTTCAGATGGGTCATCTTTTAATTCTGCAGTATTTTTCTTGATTCATTTATTTGTAATATCAACTGCCAGTTATTGAGTGCCTGGTTATATATTTTATACAAAATATCTCTAATCCTCATAGTAATCTCATAATATGGCAATTATTTGTCTCAATTTATAGATATGGAAACTGAAAAACAGAGGGATTAAGGAACCTGACAAGTTCAGTGAGTGGTAAAATTAAGACATCAATCAGGGGTGCCTGACTTCCATGCCAAACTCTTTCCTGCATCAATGAGTTTGAAGCATTAGAGTTTCAAGTCAGAAATGACATACTCTAATTCTAGCAAGATTTCATAGTGTACAGTATGTATACTATGTGTACACATAGTGTACAATATGTACATATTATGTACATTACAGTACAGGAGAAAGATACAGGCAAACCAACAATTACTTTACAGGAGTACTATATTACCAAAGTGCTGCAATAGCAGTGTGTATTGAGTTTAGAATGGAGAAGGAAATGGCAACCCACTCCAGTGTTCTTGCCTGGACAATCCCAGGGACGGGGGAGCCTGATGGGCTGCCGTCTATGGGGTCACACAGAGTCGGACACGACTGAAGTGACTTAGCAGCAGCATTGAGTTTGGAAAATGGAGCAAAGGGCTTCTTGGGGGATTAAAACACTTGAAAAGGCTGTATCTTCAAAAGCAAGGAGGTTGAGAGAGAAGGAAGGCCATTCCAGGCAGTAGGGACAGCCCCTGAAGATGCATAGGGATGAGAATCATTCCTACAGCTGGAATACAGTATGGCTGGAGTACAAAGTTTGGGGGAAGTGGGCAGGAGCAAGGGTAGGAGTAAAAGTTGTTGTTGCTGCTTAGTTGCTAAGTCATGTCTGACTCTTGCGACCCCGTGGACTGTAGCCTGCCAGGATCCTCTGCCCGTGAATACTGGCAAGAATACTGGAGTGGATTGCCATTTTCTTCTCCAGGGTAAAGATAGGGAATGGTTATAAGGAACAAAGAGGCAGACTGAAAAGAACCCAGATCAGCTAGAAGCTGGAGCTTCATCCACTGATGAAGAGGTGAGGGGTGAGAGCACTAAAGAATTTTGATCTGAGAAGTGGCATGATCAGGTCCAAATTTTAGAAAGATCATATAAGTATTGAAAACTCATGTGGTTCCAAGTTGTGAGCATGAAATAATTAATGAATGAAGAGGATTCAAGGTTTAAGGAAAACGGCTGTCAAGATGAGACATGTAAATGTCACTTGGTCTCACATTAGGGGCACTTTGGGAGTGACGAAAATCTCAGAGAACTGGAACAAAGGACTCACTTAAAGGACCCCACGGGGACTTCCCTGGTGGTCCAGTGGTAAAGAATCTGCCTGCCAGTCAGGCGACAAGTGTTCAATCCCTGCTCAGGGAAGATTCCACACGCAGCGGGGCAGCTAAGCCCATGTGCCACAACTACTGAAAGCCTAGAACCCATGCTGGGCAAAGAGAGAAGCCACCACAATGAGGAGCTTGCACACCGCAACTCGAGAGGAGCCCACCTCGCCACAACTAAAGAAAAGCCTGCATGCAGCTAGGAAGACCCAGCACAGTCAATAAATAAATAAATATATAAAATACGTATTATTCAAAATTGTGAAGCAATTTCCCACCCGCTAAAAGGTAAATCAAATCTTTTTTAAAAAAATTTAAAGTTAGACATCATCAGGAAGGTAAACTACAAAAAACAATTTTTTTCATTTGTATCGGTAAAGAACATTCTTGATGATATAGATAACCAGTGCCAAAATGACAAACTAGAAAAGAAAAAAGTGTGAGTAAAACATCAAAAGGAAAGGAAAAATACGTGTGGTTATAGCAGAATCAGTGATGGGAAGAACATGAGTATGAAGTAGTAGCAATAATAGAGAGGCAGATGCTGAAGATACTTTTAGAATATAAAAAGATGCGGACGTTTCTTTGGGTAAAGTTGGGAAATAATTCAGGTTTTATCTGAATTATGGGTAGGTGATTGATACAATCTGGCCAAAATTTCAAAGGTCTCTGGTTACTTTCAATACATATGTATCAAAATAACTCTTCTGCTTAAGAGATCTGGTGTGGTTTCTGGTTATTTGACTAGATCTTAAGTAAAGAAAGGCTTCTAAGCACTGGAGGGATGGAGTTTTCATCACCAGAGATGGGAAAGTCAGTGAGTAGAGTACGATGAAAATAAACTAGACAAAATAATTTATCTATACATAAGTTAAAATATTGAAATGTTCATAGGGTCACTACTGTTTTTTAGTCGCTCTGGCATGTCCAGCTTTTTTGTGGCCCTGAGACTATATAACCCACCAGGCTCCAAGGTCCATGGGATTTCCCAGGCAAGAATACTGGAGTGGGTTGCCATTTCCTTCTCCACGGGATCTTCCCAGCCCAGGTATCAGGATCAATAAAAATATTGACAGTTTGAAAAAATAAAAATATATATACAGCCAGTGCTCTGGGACAACCCAGAGGGGTGGGGTGGGGAGAGAGGAGGAAGCGGGGTTCAGGGGCGGGGACACATGTACACCCGTGGCCAATTCATGTCGATGTGTGGTGAAGACCACCACAATATTGTAAAGTAATTAGCCTCCAATTAAAATAAATTAATTAATTTTTTAAAATTGGGGGCCAATACCTTGATGAAAATATACTTTTCCTTGCAATGGAAATATGGGAAGAATTAATTCTTTGTTTCACAAATTATTTCATTTTTAAAATTATACTCTTCTAAAGAAATAAATACATGATTTGGAAAGTAAAAATAAAGAAAGAAATAAAGGGTCATTTTGGCCTGGTCGCTTAGCAGTAAAGAATTCGCCTGCAATTCAGGAGATGCAGGAGATTCAGATTCATTCCCTGGGTCAGGAAGATCCCCTGGAGAAGGAAATGGCAACCCACTCCAGTATTCTTGCCTGGGGAATCCCACGGACAGAGGAGCTTGGAGGGCTGTAGTTCATGGGGTCACAAAGTGTTGAACATGACTGAACAACTAAACAACAAAAACAGTAATGACCCTATGACTGTGAACCCTGTAATCATGTGGGAATAGGACTCAGGATTGCCAAGTTATTCCATTTTTTTAAGGGATATGGGAAATTTTCATTTTTCTATGACATTGCCTGAGTTTTGGAGGTGGCGGACACTATGCAGGCCAAAAAAAGTGCATCTTTGTCCGTCTGTTTGTAAGCCCTGGCTAGAGAGACTTGAGATGAACATGGACGAGAAGACCAAGTAGGAGGTTATTTGGAGTAAAACAGGTGAGAAGTGATGATGACCACTCTGACAAGGTCAAATGTGCTTGTTTAGTCTTGAGAAGGGTAAAGGAGTGGTGAAGAAAGCTTATTTAAGATTCTGAGGGTTTTCTTAAACCCCAGTGATATTTGTTTGGACTCTGACTTGACCGCTCAGTCTAGGTAAATATATGTATTGTGTTAATTTTCTAAACAATGCTGCCGTTAGAATGGAGATGGAATATTTTGTGGGAAGGGGCACAGTCTTACTGAAAGGGAGAAGTTGAGCAATGCCTAGTTTTGAGGGATCTGGGGACAAGTATACACGGAGGCACTCAATCTCTAACCTGTTCCTTTCATTTCCACACACCCCTAAATGACCACAAACAGATTAAGAGACACATGAATTAAGTCACAGAATCAAAGCAAACCTTAGTGATCACGGCAGGCCTGGGAACTTGTTTCAGTTCCCTTTACTTATTTATACCATTGAAACAGGGTTAAACTGAATATTTAGGAGAGTTCTGAAAAGTACAGGAACACAACAGGAAATTTGTAATCCAATGGGAGGTGATGTGTGGGAGGAAAGCAGACAAGCAGCCCTGAAGGCAGAGCTTAACCGAAAAGAGGTGGCCCAGTTAGAGGACCGCGTGGAGGGGAGGGATGTTATGTATGAGAATCTTACAACTTTTTGTTTCTTAGCAAGAGGTAACGATGTTGTATTTTCCACAGGTCATCTCCTTGAGTCACTGCCTAGCCATATCACTGCCTCGTTTCTTAATTACTTATTGTATATAACACATATGAATATCATATCATTATCTCATCCTCACGGTGATAATGAGATTGTATAAGGCTGCTGCTGCTAAGTCGCTTCAGTCATGTCCAACTCTGTGTGACCCCACAGACGGCAGCCCACCAGGCTCCCCCGTCCCTGGGATTCTCCAGGCAAGAACACTGGAGTAGGTTGCCATTTTCTCCTCCAATGCATGAAAGTGAAAAGTGAAAGTGAAGTTGCTCAGTCGTGTCTGACTCCTAGCGACCCCATGGACTGCAGCCTACCAGGCTCCTCTGTCCACAGGATTTTCCAGGCAAGAGTACTGGAGTGGGTCGCCAGTGCCTCCTCCGTGTATAAGGCTAGGACCTGCTTATTCTAATCTGTTTTAAGATTCAGTATAGGTGGCACCTCCTCCAAGAAGATTCTCCTGATTGCTCCTAGCCCACCCTGCCAGTCCTTTATTAAGTATGCCTCTCCCGAGCTTCCGAAATCTTCAGTGCTATTCTTGCCCCATGGATTAATGATGATCTGTTTCTGTGGCATCACCAACGTGACAGACTTGAGCTTGAGTAAGCTCCAGGAGTTGGTGATGGACCGGGAAGCCTGGTGTGCTGCAGTCCATGGGGTCACAAAGAGTAGGACATGCCTGACTGACTGAACTGAACTGATTGTTTCTGTGTCTGTCTCCCACTGATTGACCTTCTCAAGGGGACTCTGCTGTATGTCTAGCTTGTTTTATGTTCTTAGATCAGACTGAGAAGTACGCATTCAGGACACATGATATGTGGAATAAATGATGCTTTGGAGATCAGTATAACTCAGCAAATGGCTGTATTCCTTATCAGACAGTTACTTTAGGCAGAGTTGTTTCCTTCTCTCAATTTCAGCCTCTTTACCTGTAAAATGATACTGTTCTGTCTACCCCCGAGAGGCAAAAGTCACATGCGCTGAAATACTAAGCTATAAAATGTCAATGGTATACATATCATTATTAGTTTTCAAACATAGATTTTGGGGAAAAAAGAAAGGGAGGTGGGGAAGGAAGAAAGAAACCAGAGGGATTCTTGACTCTTGAGTGCTTATCTGTGCACACAGTTCACAAGCACCACTCTGGTCAAAAGAAAAAAAATAACTAGCTGCCTTACTTACCTTATTTCTGCAGAAGCATTGGTATTATTGTGAAAAGTTAAAAATCTAAAACTGACAAGGCACTAAAAAGAGTGTAGTGTTTTAAAATGTGAGAACAAAGTCACTGCCTACCAGTCAAGTGGTGATTAATTCGCTCACCATCCACTCTAACTTGGTTTTGATATTGAAGTGAGAAGGCAATGGCACCCTACTCCAGTATTCTTGCCTGGAAAATCCCATGGATGGAGGAGCCTGGTAGGCTGCAGTCCGTGGCGTCACGAAGTGTCAGACACGACTGAGTGACTTCATTTTCACTTTTCACTTTCATGCATTGGAGAAGGCAATGGCAACCCACTCCAGTGTTCTTGCCTGGAGAATCCCAGGGATGGGGGAGCCTGGTGGGCTGCCGTCTATGGGGTCACACAAAGTCAGACACGACTGAAGTGACTTAGCAGCAGAAAGAGCAGTGCAGTCCGACAGTCAGAATGGAGTTTCACCTCGGAGGTACTTACCTTCTCCAGGCCTTCTCCCTCCAGAAACTGAAATTCTGAACCTGGCCTTTATTCTACAAACGGTAGAGCAGCCTAGCAGTCCTACAATAGATGAGTCTGAAGCAAAATCACTTTCAAATTACTATCAACAATTTTGCCTAGGCAAGCTAATTAAAGCACTTGGTAAACAGAAGCTTAATTTATGTTTGTCCAGAAATCAACCCTGAATATTCATTGGAAGGACTGTTGCTGTAGGTGAAGCTCCAGTACTTTGGCCACCTGATGTGAACAGCAAAAACATTGGAAAAGACTCTGATTGATGCTGGGAAAGATTGAAGGCAGAAGGAGAAGAGGGCAGCAGAGGATGAGATGGTTAGATAGCATCACTGACTCAATGGACATGAATTTGAGCAAACTCCAGAAGACAGTGGAGGACAAGGAGCCTGGCATGCTGCAGTCCATGGGGTCTCAGAAGAGTTGGATACAGCTTAGCGGCTGAACAACAATACAAGAGGAACTGAAGGAATTGACACAAATTCCCGAGTTGAGCGATGACGGCCGGTTATGCTTTAGGCTCACACTTGACATCTCTCTGAGAGGTGATACAATTGCTTCCTAACATAAGGTTTGTTTGGATGCAAAATGAGACTCAGCTCGGTTCAGTTCAGTCGCTCAGTCGTGTCCGACTCCCCGCGACCCCATGAATCACAGCACGCCAGGCCTCCCTGTCCATCACCAACTCCCGGACTTCACTCAAACTCATGTCCACAGAGTCGGTGATGCCATCCAACCATCTCATTCTCTGTCGTCCCCTTCTCCTCCCGCCCCCAATCCTTCCAAGCATCAGAGTCTTTTCCAGTGAGTCAACTCGTCGCATGAGGTGACCAAAGTATTGCAGTTTCAGCTTTAGCATCAGTCCTTCCAATGAACACCCAGGATTGATCTCCTTTAGAATGGACTGGTTGGATCTCCTTGCAGTCCAAGGGACTCTCAAGAGTCTTCTCCAACACCACAGTTCAAAAGCATCAATTCTTCGGCGATCAGCTTTCTTCACAGTCCAACTCTCACATCCATACATGACCACGGGGAAAACCATAGCCTTCACTAGACGGACCTTGGTTGGCAAAGTAATGTCTCTGCTTTTTAATATACTGTCTAGGTTGGTCATAACTTTCCTTCCAAGGAGTAAGCGTCTTTTAATTTCATGGCTGCAATCAGCATCCACAGTGATTTTGGAGCCCCCAAAATTAAAGTCTGACACTGTTCCCACTGTTTTCCCATCTATTTCCCATGAAGTGATGGGACCAGATGCCATGATCTTAGTTTTCTGAATGTTGAGCTTCAAGCCAACCTTTTCACTCTCCTCTTTCACTTTCATCAAGAGGCTTTTCAGTTCCTCTTCACTTTCTGCCATAAGGGTAGTGTCATCTGCATATCTGAGGTTCTTGATATTTCTCCCGGCAATCTTGATTCCAGCTTGTGCTTCTTCCAGCCCAGCGTTCCTCATGATGTACTCTGCATATAAGTTAAATAAGCAGGGTGACAATATACAACCTTGACGTATACCTTTTCCTATTTGGAACCAGTCTGTTGTTCCATGTCCAGTTCTGACTGTTGTTTCCTGACCTGCATACAGGTTTCTCAAGAGGCAGGTCAGGTGGTCTGGGATTCCCATCTCTTTCAGAATGTTCCACAGTTTATTGTGATCCACACAGTCAAAGGCTTTGGCACAGTCAATAAAGCAAAAATAGATATTTTTCTAGAACTCTCTTGCTTTTTCCAAGATCCAGCGGATGTTGGCAATTTGATCTCTGGTTCCTCTGCCTTTTCTAAAACCAGCTTGAACATCTGGAAGTTCACGGTTCATGTATTGCTGAAGGCTGGCTTGGAGAATTTTGAGCATGACTTTACTAGCGTGTGAGATGAGTGCAATTGTGCGGTAGTTTGAGCATTCTTTGGCTTTGCCTTTCTTAGTTTATAGTTTTTTCCTTCCTTAGATCTTGAGTCAGGTTATATCATTAAATTCACATTTACTTAAATATGAATTCCCAGATTAGGAACTTTCAAACACGAGTACACAGAGATTTTACAGTGTAAATACCAATTGCTTTTCTATGATGGGTGGATCAAGGTTAGCTGTACTTACTTTCCATCAGCATGATAATAAAGAGCTGGAGGGAAATGAATCACTTATTAGCATTTCACTAGAATGATGGATCTTTATAGGGCCTGGCTTAAAGCTCTGGAGTGACTTTCCCCTGCTGTGGAAATAGAACAGGAAACCCTCCAGGTCTTCCAGGAAGTGGCTCCTGCTCCCTCTGCAGTCTTATCTCTGTTTCTCGGTGCTGTGCTTCATCGGCCTGGCGGAACCATCTTTTCCCAGGGATGGCCTAGTTGTCCTTTCCTTCCCCAGGAAAAATCTTAGCCTGGCCAACCTCCACTCAAGCTTCTGGTCTCAACGTAATTCCAATGTCCTGACCAAGCCGTGTCGTCCAGATTGAGCTTGATCCCACATGGAGCCCACACCTCCCTTTTCCTAACACTTGGTGGTGGAAATACAGACCTACCTCAAAGAAGCACCGCAAATTCAAATGGGCTGTTGAGTGGGGAGCAGTCAGCAATGTTAGCCCTGCTCCTGTTGGTGTCCTGCTATCTCCTTCCCTAGACTGTATCTGTGAGATGGCACAGCACATCTGTTCTATTCGTTCTGTTACCCAGACCTTCTGCAATGAGAATTGGGCTAAATTACAGGTGTTCAGTAAATATTTTTTGAATGAAGTAACGCAAAAATTTGTTGAATGAGGGGATGAGGAGTTTTTGTTTAATGGCTACAGGGTTTATGTTTGAGATGATGAGAAACTTCTGGAGATATGGATGTGAGTGATGGTTGTGATGTGAATTGTTTTTATAGCATCATACACTCAAAAATGGTCAACTGGTAAACTCATGCTCAATAAATGTTTCCTTTTGGGCTTCTCTGGTGGCTCAGCGGTAAAGAATCTGCCTGCCAGTACAGGAGACACGGGTTCAATTCCTGGGTCAAGAAGAGTCCCTGGATGAGGAAATGGCAACCCACTCCAGTAATCTTGCCCAGAAAATCCCATGGACAAAAGAGCTTGGTGAGCTACAGTCCACAGGGTTGCAAAAGAGTCAGACACAACTAAACAACTAAACAAATTAAAAAATAGGACATGGCAGTAACATGGTATTTGCTTAGGGCTTTCCTCATGATGAAATGCTTCCACAACCAGAATTTCAGATTATCATGGAGGTTCCTTCACTCCTACCCATTTTACTCTTTTCCCATTCCTTCACATACTTCTGTTAACAGCAATCCCTTTCTAGCTTTCTATTGTCAGAGTCAACACAACTTTCTCAGTTTCTTTAACAACTATTCTCAATTGTTCATTTCCAGTTCCCACTCCATCATGTTTAAGCAAATTTTGCAATTTTTTACTTTCAACAAAGTCCAAGTCCCAAGAAAGAATCACACTTGGCTCTGGGGCAGAAGACACATTACCAGGATAAGGCCTGCTTAGAAGAAGGTGGATTGGGCTCCACACCCTAGAATCCTGAGAACGCCCCACCTGTTAAAAAATATTCTGAGCTTCTTTGAGAGTAAGTATTACATGCATGCATGCTCAGTCTCTTCAGTCGTGTCTGACTCTTTGTGACCCTATGGACTATAGCCCACCAGGCTCCTCTGTCCATGGGATTCTCCAGGCAAGAATACTGGAGTAGGTTGCCATGCCCTCCTCCAACGGATATTTTCCACCTGAGGATCGAACCTGCATCTTGTCTATGAAATGAGAATAATAAGAGACACTCACAGAGTTGGGGTTTTTTCCCTTTCTTTTCTTGGCTGTGCCATGTGCCGTGAGGGAATCTGGGGATCCTAATTTCCTGACCAGGGATCAAAACTGTGCTCCCTGCAATGGAAGCATGGAGCCCTAACCACTAGACCACCAGGGAAGTCCCTCAGTTTTTAATGAGCATTAGATAAACTAATGTTTGCAAAGCAATTAAAACAATGCTAGACTTGTATTCACTTTCACACACTGGAGAAGGAAATGGTAACCCACTCCAGTGTTCTTGCCTGGAGAATCCCAGGGACAGGGGAGCCTGGTGGGCTTCCGTCTATGGGGTCACACAGAGTCGGACACGACTGAAGTGACTTAGCAGCAGCAGCAGCAGCAGCAGACTTGTATTAGGTATGACATATAATGTATTGCATATCTAAGAACAGTAAGTTCCTTTGTTGCTAAGGCAATAATATTAATTGCATACATATTAGTCTTAACAATGTGTATTACACTTAGGCTCCTAGGTTGAGTTCAGGCTTTCAGCTTGAAAAGAGAAGGTCACTGTACTGGGAATTGAGAGACTCTTTCCCTTCTTTTCCCACTACAGAACCATACTTGAGTTATGTAAGAAGCTGATTTTCTGCTCTGCAGTTATTAGCCTTTCCTATTTTAACTAAGATACTATACATGGGCAAAGGTTCTCAGGGGTAGTAGGATGAACAAGAGAAGCAAGATCGCCTTTCTTCTCACACTCTGGGTGTCCCTAGACACAGCAGGATGGTGTTAACTATACAGCCTTGGAAGCTAGGAACTGGCCTGTCTAATTTTAAATTTCAGTAATACCATTTTCTAGCTGTGTGACTTTATGCAATACATTCAATCTCTTAATATTTCCTCATCTGCAACATGGAGAAAATGAAAGGATCTAGTGTACTGATAGTTGGAAAGATGGCATGAGCTAATGAATATTAAGACTTAAAACAATAAATGCTAGCTGTTAGCATTATGTTCTATTTTGCTTAATCCGCTCATTCTCCTCTCATCAAAGCCAATGGCTTTTAAGCACTTTTTCCTGTGACCTTCAGTAAGAAATATATTTTATATCACAATCCAGTATATTCACAAGTGAAAAAACTAAATTGAAGCTTCACGAAACACCAATACTCTTAGCATACATATTGTGATGTGAGTGTTAGTCACTCACTTGTGTCCATGTCTTTGCGATCCCATGGACTATAGCCTGCCAGGCTACTCTGTCCATGGAATTCTCCAGGCAAGAAAGTGAGTTGCCATTCCCTTCTCCATGTGATAAAACCCAGGTCTTCTGTACTGCAGGCAGATTCTTTACCCTCTGAGCCACCAGGGGAGCCCCAGCATACGCATTGTACTCCATTAATTTCTATTCCTTTAAAAAAATAATACTGGAAGCGCCCTGTGAAATTAATTTCACAATCCACTTATGGATCCATTTGAAAAGGTTGAAAAGCTCTGCTCTTTGGTACCTGTTATGGGCAAAATGGGACTTCCCTGGTGACTCAGATGGTAAAGAGTCTTCCCGCAATGTGGGAGACCTAGGTTCGATCCTTGAGTTGGGAAGATCCCCTAGAGAAGGAAATGGCAACCCTCTCCAGTATTCTTGCTTGGAAAATCCCATGGATGGAGAAGCCTGGAGGGTTACAGTCCATGGGGGTCGCAAAGAGTCAGACACTACTGAGCAGCTAACACTTACACTTTTCACAGGCAGGATAATGTCTCCCTCATGTGTCTACAATCCTGGGAACCTGTGAATTCCTGTGAAAGGAACATCCCTTTAGGTGGCAAAAGGAATTCTGCAGATGTGATTAAGGTTACAGACTTTGAGATGGGAAGATTATATTGGACTATCCAGGTGGGCCTCGTTTAATCACATGAGTCCTTTAAAAGTGGAGAATCTTTCCTGACTATGGTCAAAGAGAGATGTGAAGGGTCAGATGTGCAAAGAGATAAGGACTCAGTCTGCCAGTACCAGCTTTGAACATGGAAAAAGGTGGCCATGAGCCAAGGGATGCAGGCATCCTCTAGAAACTGGGAAGAGCAAGCAAATAAACTCTGCATTAGAGCCTCCAGAAAGGAATGCAGCCCTATGTGTGAGTGCCCTAAGGACTGTAGCCTGCCAGGGTCCTCTGTCCATGGGATTCTCCAGGCAAGAATACTAGAGTGGGTTGCTGTGCCCTCCTCCAGGGCATCTTCCAGACCCAGGGATGGAACCCACATCTCTTACGTCTCCTGCATTGACAGGCAGGTTCTTTACCACTAATGCCACCTGGGAAGTCCATGAAGCCCTTGATTTTAGGTCAGTGAGGCCCATGTCAGGCTTCTGAACTCCAGAACTGTAAGATAGCAATTCTGTATTGTTTAAGACACTAGATTTATGATGATTTGTTAGAACAGCTGTGGAAACTAAAACACTACCTAATTTAGAAGCCTTGATAACTAGATCTAACTAATCTAGAAGCCTTTCACAACTCTCCCCCCTTGCTGCTGCTAAGTTGCTAGTGCTACTCATTTCAACAAATCACTTATTCCTTCTGCTTTTACCTTTGAGTGTCTCTGTAATAATCCGTTTGCTTTCCTGATTTTCATGCAGGGCCAATTCATTTCTCCTTGGACTATAAAACCTCTTCACTGCTTTCCCTACTTCTGGGCCCCAACTTGTTGCCCCACCCCCTGCTTCTGGCTCTCGTAGTTATTTTTCTAAACTACTGATGTGATTACCTCTTTGCATTTTAGATGCCTCATCATGCTTACAAAATAAAATCTAAGGTCTTTAGCATGCTGCGTGCTAAGTTTCTTCAGTCGTATCTGACTCTTTTTGAGACCCTATGGACTGAAGCCTGCCAGGCTTCTCTGTCCATGGGATTCTCCAGCAAGAACACTGGAGTGGGTTTCCATGCCCTCCTCCAGGGGATCTTTCTCACCTAGGGATCGAGAGTGATAGTCAAAGCTCTTCAGATGATAAATCTAAACGGACATGTTTCATTTTTCCCTGTTCCCCTCCTCAGAATATCCTATTTAAAAAGTTATTTTACCATTTCACTTTATTATAGTTGGTTGTTTAAATTTTTTTCTTTGTCTTAAAAAATTCCTTCTTGGGAACCAAAGAAGGGACGAAGAAAGAACTCTGCCTACCAGTCAGCCAGCTCCTTTTGCATTCCATCTAAGTCCTCAGAGCTTGTCATTTATATTATAGCTCTCTAACCACAATATGCTTTATTTTTTTAATTAGAGCATTAGTGGCATAGAGAATTGTCTTTTCTATGCTTGGTAAAAATAAATTCACCAGGCTGCATAGTCTTTTTCTTATAAGGACATACGTGGGACTGGATTAGGGTCCATCCTAATGGACTTATTTTAACCTAATCCCCTCTTTAATGCCCTATCTCTAAATACAGTCATGTTCTGAGATACTGGAGGTCAGGACCTCAACATAGGAATTTGGGTGGAGTGTACACAAGTCAGCTCATAACAAACAGTGAGAATATTACTTCTTGACACCCAGCCTTGCATAGACTCAGAGTTCTAAGTGTACCTCAAAGACCCTGTCATGGCGCTTCTATTTGGGTATTATATTTCTATTTTCTAGTCTCAAGGCTGGGCTCTGCCTTGCAATCTTCACTGATCTCTCAAGGAATCACATCCCTTTGTATGGGCACATCCACCCCAAATGCTTTGATTATAAACTCTTCACACGTGACAGCTACCCTATCACCAACTCAGCTTGCCTAGCAGGGCCCTAGAACCTTTTTCTCTCTCCCTTCTTTCTATCATTTTGACCTGGATTCTTCTGAAAACTATTCTAAGCCCTTTTATTTGCAATGGAGTTCTTGCAACTTGTGTTCCACTCTTGCCTGCCTTTTTCTTCTACGCCTTTGTTTTCTTTAAAGCAGCGTTTAGAATTATTTAATTCTCTGCTATGCAGTCACTTAAATCCCACTCACCTCCACACAGCTTGACTCCAGATTCCCCGAAACATTTTCTTTCCATTCAGAAATTCGTCAACATCATTTTCAATGAAGCAAGCAGCACTGACTGTCATTAAACATCTCAAGAATATAATTTGGGGGCCCTCACTCTTTTTCTCTCTGCTCCAATTTACAGCTTATGTTGTTTAGTTTTGCATGTGGCATTCTTGCTTCATAGACCAGGTTCAAAGTTGACCAATATACCCGGCTATCCGGGAGTGATGTCCTAGTCCTTGGCTGTGGTCTGGGAACAGCAGTAGCTCCTCAGAAGCAGTGACTCAGTGGCAGAGCAATGCAACATCCTGGCAATGGGAATGAATTTGGGCAATCACAGGCCTGAGTTCAATGTTATTTAGTGGGAAATTTGTCATTGGTGCAGGTAGATGTTTAGACGATGGACAAGGGTAGCAATACTAATCTAGGCAGAGCCTTGTTTAAAAGATTTTTGTTTTTTGTGTTAGTCTGACAAGTGTGTGTGCGTGTGTTAGGTGGGCACTGAGAATTCTTAGCCTAAGGCAGAATCACTCTAAAGGGCATTAAATGTAATTCCAATTCCAGGGTCTGTCCCTTGAAAAACCACATTCAATTTTCAGGTGCCTGATGCATCTTATTAAACATCATTAGTGTCTGCCTTGATCTTGCTTAGTTGAGATTTGATAAATTGCATTCAAAGTCATACTAATGTTCAGGTAAGGCTAAAAAATGTTGAGGTTGGAGAGCCAGTTCATTTGTTAACTGTTGTGATTGAACTAGATTGTGGTCATTAATATCAATGACAGTGGCTGTCCTTGGTCATCCAGAAAGCAATAAAGAGCTCTGAACAAGAGCGAGGGACCACTCACTTCTGGAATCCTGAACTGCTGCATTAGGCATCTAAGTGCCTTGAGGTCACCATGGTATGAAAAAGCCCAAGTCAGCCAACCTGCAGAGATCCTGCAGTGAAGCCCTGAGATGATGGGAAGGCAGAGAGAGATACCCAGCCAGGCACCGCTGCCCCAGCTGCTCCAGGCCCTCGCTGTCCCAGCTCCAGCTCCATTTCCTGCCTCTGATTGTACAGCTCAAGCTTTATTTACAGCTGCCAAGCAGAGCCCTGCCTGACCAAGAGAAACCAGGAGGGAGAATGAAGAAAACGGTTGTTAATGTTTAAAGCCACCTAATCTGAGGATGGAGAAGGCAATGGCACCCCACTGCAGTACTCTTGCCTGGAAAATCCCATGGATGGAGGAGCCTGGTAGGCTGCAGTCCATGGGGTCGCTAAGAGTCGGACACGACTGAGTGACTTCACTTTCACTTTTCACTTTCATGCACTGGAGAAGGAAATGCAACCCACTCCAGTGTTCTTGCCTGGAGAATCCCAGGGATGGGGGAGCCTGGTGGGCTGTCGTCTATGGAGTTGCACAGAGTCAGACACAACTGAAGCGACTTAGCAGCAACAGCAGCAATCTGAGGATAAGTAACCTGTTAGGCACAATAGTAACCTGAAGACTTCCCAATCTTTCTCATCTTTCAGTCTCCTCCTCCTGAGAGCAAACTCTTTCCATTCTTGTAGCTGACTCTTCTCACTACTTATAATTTCATAAGAGTTAATATGAGGTATATGAGTTAATGTGCTTATACCGCTACATGTCAGATGTATTGGACTTCTGATTTTGGAAGATGAAGGTACAATACTCTTCTATTATCCCACCCTCCCCTTCTGCTTGCTCTATCACCCAAACATAACTATATCAATGTTTGTTAAGCCAACATTTATTTTTTGCCTTATTACTACTACTGTGCAAGTCTTATTTACTGTTGAGCCGATTTATGCATAACCATTATATTCCCTTTCTTATACAACTTAATTTCTCATTTGCTCAGTTTCCCATATCATTATCACTATTTATTTCTGCATTCTCCAACTGAATTGAAAAGCCCCAGAACAAGACTTTCTATGTGGTCAAACACATCAAGTTAAGTCTATCTATTGGGAACCCTTTTCCCCTGGATGTCACCCTGCTGGTGACTCTGTCCCTGGGCTGCATGGGTTGGTGCTCCCCTGGGGCAACTTCTGTCCTGAGATTTCCTTCCTCCTCTCTTCTGCGATGGATTTCTTTTTTTCCTGACTCTGTATTGTACTCTTTCTTGGGTTATACCTTCATCCCAGTGGATCTTATTCTCTTGCAGCTTGCTAAAGAAGGATGTGCAGGAAGTGCAAGTGTTGAGATCTTGCACAGCTGAAGCTGTCTCTCTCTCTTTTTTTAATGTCTTATTTTATGTTAGAATATGATTGATTCAGAATGTTGTGTTAGTTGCCGTGTACAGCAAAGTGATTGTTTTACGTATGGTGCTGGTGGCGGCAGTTTAATTGCTAAGTTGTGTCCGACTCTTGAGACCCCATGGACTATAACCAGCCAGGTTTCTCTCTTCATGGGATTTCCCAGGCAAGAATACTGGAGTGGGTTGCCAGTTCCTACTTCAGGGGACCTTCATGACCCAAGGATTGTATCTCCTGCATTGGCAGGTGGATTCTTTATCACTGAGCCACTAGGGAAGCCCCAGTTATACATATTCATATGTCTATTCTTTTTCAGATTCTTTTCCCATGTGGATTTTTACTGATTACTGAATATAGTTCCCTGTGTTATATAGTAGGTCCTTATTAGTTATCTATTTTAAATACAGTAGTATGCATATGCCAATCCCAACCTCCCAATTCATCTCCCACCCTGGGATCGAATCCAGTCTCCTCGGCAGTCACCCCTTTTGGCAGGCAGATTCCTTACCACTTTGCCACCTGGGAAGTCCCTTTGACCCTATAGTCTTGTGCTGTCTTTTTCCCTTCTGTCATTTAGTAGAGCTTCAGGAGCAGCAGATGGAGAAGGCAATGGCACCCCACTTTAGTACTCTTGCCTGGAAAATCCCATGAACGGAGGAGCCTGGTGGGCTACAGTTCATGGGGTTGCGAAGAGTTGGACATGACTGAGTGACTTCACTTTCACTTTTCACTTTCATGCATTGGAGAAGGAAATGGCAACCCACTCCAGTATCTTGCCTGGAGAATCGCAGAGACAGAGGAGCCTGTGTGCTGCAGTCTATGGGGTCACACAGAGTCGGATACGACTGAAGTGACTCAGCAGCAGCAGCAGTAGGAGCAACAGAGATGAACCCTTGTGTTAACTGGGCTGTGTTTAATCAGCAATCTCCCTACCTACTTTGTAAGATTATTGTTGGTACCAAACAGGACAATATATGTAAAAATGCTTTGCAAACTCTTAAAATAACACACAAATGTGATTTATTATCATTTGACTCCTAAGATGCCTTGATAGATTTTTCTGTTGTGACTTTCTTCCCACTACCTTTGACAAAATGAGCACTTTGGTAACGGTAGCCACTCTCTTAGCAATAATCCTTAAAACCTTAATCAAGTTGAAAATAAATAAAATGTTCTCAACCTTATGTGTTATACAAAACAAGCTGAAAATACAACACTCATTTGTAACCTGAAGGAAATACTTTGTGCTGGGAGTTTCAGCAGAAATCTCATAGATCCAGTTCACGGCATCTGCTCCCAGGGGCCCACCTGAAGCTCTCAGGTGAGTAGACTGTTTCTCCCTGTACCTCACCGGCCCCCTGTGTATAGATTCCCTCAAAGCACTTCCTGCTCTACTGAACTTGCTTGTTTTCTTGTTTGTGTCAGCCTCCAGGTATGGAATCTGTCTCATTCATCCCTTGATCCCCAGCACCCAGCACAGTGCCTGACATACAGAGGTTCCTAAGTGTCTGATGAAGTGGAACACTGCAGACAACCTCAGTCAAATATTATGCAGTCTTTGCGACAATAATTCCAAGGGTTTGACTAGATATTCTACTTTAAGTATTAAGAAAGCAAAGATCAGACATTCCTCTTCCTCTGTAAAGACAAAGAGAAAATTATGGATCTGCCTAACAGATTGCTTCGTCTTTTCATGCAATGGAAAAGAAGGTCAGGGGAATAAAACTATAGTCCTGGCAGCACCAGGCAGCCCAGACACAAGTGTTGAGCACAAAGGGGGAGGCAGCGTGGATCCTGGCAGCTCTCGTGTTCCATGAGAAACACCTGCTCTGCTGGCAGCCGGGAAAGAAAGACCCAGAATAGCACAGACACACCCACTCGCAAAAACACAGAAACTCCCCTGTACTATAGGCAAGGTGGGATGTCAGGAGAGAGGCCTTGTGAAGCTGACTTGAAAATTTTACCCAACCCTATTAAAAGGACTTGAATTTCCTCTGCAATGGGGAGAGAATGAAATTCAGCATTTCTCAGAGACAGCAAGGCAAGCTTGGGGTTCACAAAGTGGGTATGGTGAACTTGCAGGAAGTGTATAAACATGAAAGTTACTCAGCAAGGACGCGCCGGACATGAAGCACAGGGCCAGGAGGCCCGAGGGAGGCTCTCAAGGCGGTGAAGCTGCCGACCCTCTCTTGGGGACAGCCCACTGTACTCTCAGTTCTAGGGCAATGGGTCGAAGCTTGGAGACGATAGTGTTGGAGGCAATGAGAGCAACAAGCCAAACAAGCAAGCGAGGAGGCACAAATAAGGAAACGAGCAAAATCTCCGCTTGAGACCAGGGTGTTAGCCAACCTGAATGACTCTCCCGAGTCTACTAGTGTCCCAGATAGTCCCTTCAGATATTCCTGAAGTGTTCCGTGGTCACCAAAGTTTGGGAAACCCCTTAAGACTTTACAATGAACACGGGCATCTGCAAGACCCTGAGTGGTTCTTCATGAAAGGAAAAATAACAAGAACAGAAACCCGCAGAATGTTTTACTTTCTTTAATGCACAGTTTCTCAAACACTTTCATTCCCGTAAGACCTATGACAGACTGCAGACCTAATGCTGCATCGACCACAAAAGGAGATTGCTGTTATACCTAGATCTTTGACACTTGAATCTTGCCTTTGGGATTGTCTCATCTTTCAGAATTTTATACTGAAAGATGGATTTAGTTATAAAATTCACATTATGAATTTTTAGGTCTTCTCTTCTCAAATAGGGTCAGAGTGGGAAATTCACCAAGCTTCTTAAAAGTTGTTTTGTTTTTCCAATTAATTTTCTCTTTGAAAAACAAACACTATTTTTAAGGGCAGTTTGGGGTTCACAACAAAATTAAGTAGAAAGGACAGAGAGTTCCTATATACTCCCAGTCTCACCGCCCCCACATACAGCCTCCCCCACCATCAACATCCCCCAGTGCAGTGGTACATTCGTTACAACGAATAATTGACACATCATTAGCACCAGAAGTCCATAGTTTGTTTCCATTAGGGCCCACTTTTGGTGTATATCCTATGGCTTTGGACCAAGGTAAAATGACATGTGCGTGTGTGTGTGTGTTAGTCATTTAGTCGTGTCGGACTCTTTGTGGCCCTGTGGACTATAACCTACCAGGCTCCTTGGTCCTTGGGATTCTCCAGGCAAGAATACTGGAGTGGTTTGCCATTTCCTTCTCCAGGGCATCTTCCCAACCCAGGGATCAAACCCAGATCTCCCGCATTGCAGGCAGACGCTTTACCGCTTTACCGTCTGAGCCACTGCTCTGAAAACCCTTTGTTCTCTTCCTATTCATCCCTCCCTCCTCCCAACCCCTGGCAACCTCTAATCTTTTGACTGTTTCCAGAGTTTTGCATTTTCCGTAATGCCATACACTTGGAATCCTTGTAAAGTTTTTTTTGTCGTTAACTCTTATCATATTTATAGGTAAAATAATTTTTTTTAAAAGGGGGAAATAACACCTCTTTTATGGCTGGAAGATCGTTGGCTTATTCTTTACCTTATAACAGTTTTAACACAATCGATATTTGGAGCAGATAATTCTTTGTTTTGAGGGAGTTGTCCTGTATATGTTTCTGTGTACATGTTTAGTAGCATACCTGGCCTCTACCCACTCACTGTATGCCAGTAGGATCACCCTATCCAAACTGTGACAATCAAAACTGTCTCAAACATTGCTTAATGTCTCCTGGTGGGCAAAGACACACTAACTGAGAATTACTGGTTTAACGAGAACATCTACACTTCATGAGAAAAATCTAAAAAATATTTTATATCTGATTATCTATCTCTGGTAAGCATTTGGTCACCTAAAACATTTGGTAAGGAGAAGCAAGACTAGGTATAAAGACCAAAGGAATTCTGATGGTTCCTCAAAAAATTAAAAATAGGACTACTGTATGATCTATCAATTCCACTTCTGGATATTTATCCAAAGAAAATGAGAATACTAACTCAAAAAGATATATGCATCCCAATGTTCATTGCAGCATTATTTACAATACCCAAGATATGAAGACATCCTGTGTCCACTGATGGACAAATGGATAAAGAAGATGTGATATATACATACACAATGGAATTTTATTCATCTGTATTAAAGAATGAAATCTTGTCATTTGCAACAACATGGATAGAACTTGAAGATATTTATACTAAGTAAAATAAGTCAAAAACAAATACAATATGATCTCACATGTGAAACTGATCTGATCTTGGGTGGCCTCAGCCTGTAATGGCTTAGAGCAAGTCTTGGGTTCCCAACCAGAGATTGAGGCTAGGTCATGGCAGTGAAAGCACCAGATCCCAGCCACTAGACCAGTGGTCAGTGACATGGGCCCTGGCCCTTCGGCTTTGTAGAAAAGAATTTCCACAAACACAGAAAGTAGTGAAGCAAGCAAACTATTTATTAGGAGGAAAAAGAGTACAGTACTTGTGGATAGACACGTGGGCAGACTCAGAGGCAGAGTCTCTGAGTTGCTGGGTTGCACCCTCATGGTCGTTTGAATTACTTTTATGGGACATATTCTCTTGGGTTTCCTTTGGCTAGTCATTATGACTTCCCTGGTTCACAGTCCATATTTGGTGTATCTCAGGATCCTCCCATGTGTACACATGCATCTTTTAACCAAGATGGATTCTACTGCAAAGGCTTATGGGTAGAACATCCCTTGATATGACTCCCCTTCGGCCTCTGAGGAGCCTTTTCAGCACACGTGTGGTCGGGGAGGTCTCTTGACTTTGGGAACAAGAAATAGGTGGTCTGTGCAAGGTTTAACCTCCCTTAATTGTCCTGCTTTTCTTGTCTTGGCACTTCGGTCAATAGAGAATGAATCTCCAGTTGCTTTACTTTGGGGGTCCCATCTGCCTCCTCCCTTAAAATCTAAAAAAAAACAACCCACAAATACAGAATAACATTATGTTTGTCACTTTATCACATTATGGTGATCATTTTGCAATATATACAAATAT